>NC_091834.1:28234850-31192479 GCF_037783145.1 Equus przewalskii
CTGCCACCGCGCTGGGGTATCCGCCCCCTGGGAGCTTCCCTTTGTCCTCGATTCTGGGCATGGTCTCCCTGCTAATGGCGAGCAGAGGCTTTCCCTGCCGGGGAGGTGTGGGACCCCGGAGCCTTCCCCCATGGTGCAGAGCCAGGCGCTGGAGCTCCAACCATGTCCCCAAGCACATCCATGGGAAGTCTGGGCGCCCCCTGCACTGAGCTGTGTGCCGGAGACCATGAGCCCAGCGGCAGCTTGCAGTCTGGTGCCATGCTGGGCCCGCCAGGAGCTTCTCTTTGTTCTGGCTTTTGGGTAGGGCCTCCCTGCTAATGGCAAGTGGAGGCCTTCCCTGCCGGTGGGTGTGGGACCCTGGGGATTCCCCCTGGGCTTAGGTGTGATTGCGCAGGGCTTGGGGAGGGCTGTTGTCACCTGTTTCCACCGTCGCTCTGCTGCTGAGTGCACACTCCTGCCCTTGGTGTGTGGCGATGCTATGGGGGAGTCCGCTGGAAGAGAGCCTCCTGCAGGAACTAGGCTGTCCGGGGGTCGAGGGTTGGGGGTTGGAGAGTTTTCACCTATTTCCACCTTCTCTCGGGGGTAAGTCCGTCCACCTTCTGATGTGTAGTAGCACGAGAATTTTAGGCATCTTGAGATGCTGTCTTTGTTAATCAGTGAATGTCCAATTAGTTGTAGATTGGAGGGGGGAGAGACAAAGAAGACCACTCATGCTGCCATCTTGGTCCCGCCCCCCCTTTTTACTTTTTTGAAGAAAACAAAACCAAAACCCTGACAAATAACAATGCAATATAGGCTGCCTTCCTAAAGCAATTAGTGCCCTGAATTATAGGACTCATTTTCAGGGGAGGAAATCCTGAACACCATTATCCAATATTGAATATAAAAGTACAATGAAGACTATTTGACAAAAAATCTGAACTCTTGAATCAAGTTTCCACAAAGATGTAGAGAAAATTTCCTACATAACATTTCATCTCACTTTGTTATGTAAATAATTGGTGTATGTAATTAATTACATCTATTTAAAATATGTTTTGCTCTTTGCTGTGAGTTAATTGTAATCTCCTATTATATATGACTGTGTTGCTCATGTATTCTTTGTGAATTTTTACTTCTTACCTCCTTTTGTTGCTAAGAGTAGAGGTCAATCAGCGTTTCAGCTCTCTGAGCATTGTCATTAGCAATCAGTAAAAGACTACTTGCTTGTTTCACTTTATATCCTTTTATTTTTCACTTTCCCCCTGACCTCTACTCTTACTCAACTTCCTACATTGGCATTTTCTTTGAATTGTTTGCTATATGTCATTAAAAACTGGTAAATTATTGGAAAATATTTAAGCTTTTCTATTTTATTTACTCATACTGTTTTGTTTTTTTTTTTAAAGATTTTTTATTTTTTCCTTTTTCTCTCCAAAGCCCCCCGGTACATAGTTGTGTATTCTTCGTTGTGGGTTCTTCTAGTTGTGGCATGTGGGACGCTGCCTCAGCGTGGTCTGATGAGCAGTGCCCTGTCTGCGCCCAGGATTCGAACCAACGAAACACTGGGCCGCCTGCAGCGGAGCGCGCGAACTTAACCACTCGGCCACGGGGCCAGCCCCTTACTCATACTGTTTTTGAGATACAGTTATGCTGTTATGTGTTTAGTTGCTTACTTTTATTATGGCATTGTGTTCTATAGTATGCATCTATCATATTTTACTTTTCCATTTCCCCAGTGATTTCCCCTAGGTACTTCTAACTCCCACAACCACAAACAAGGCCATGATAAACTTATTGTACCAGTGCCCATGTGAAGCCACATGAGAATT
Source organism: Equus przewalskii (assembly GCF_037783145.1). Lineage (NCBI taxonomy): Eukaryota > Metazoa > Chordata > Mammalia > Perissodactyla > Equidae > Equus > Equus przewalskii. Next base: position 28,236,662 of record NC_091834.1, read on the forward strand.
TTGCTATCATTTTGATAAGATCATATTAGCTCTTACTGTGTTCACCATATATATTTCAAAATTGCATCGGACCAATGACTACCACGTATGTTGCATTCCCCCACCTTTGTGAAGAGGAGCATTTAGTATGACTCTCTGGTTCCACCAGGGTATGTTGGCAGTGTGGGGTGTCTTTGAATTGAGAGGAGATGCATCTGGACCTGAGGTAGAGACTAACACATATCATCCAGAGATCCTGGACTTTTAGCTTGATGCCTATGACCAGATGAGACTTTTGGACTGAGTGTAGTTTGCCTGTAGGAGGGATAGTGAGCCAAATAACCAGAAGGGCAAACTGTGGTTACCATTAATTGCTCATGGAATATTTCTAGCTCTCTGCCTTTCAGGCAAATAATAGAGTGGGGCAATGTGACAGCGGTGACATCTGTCAATTCTGGCCCAACGGTTGAATTTTCAATGTTAGACCCCCATCCAAAACACTTTTTTCATCTTCCTCATTGACCAACAATATTACAGATGGTATTTCTCTGTTAGTGTGTGTCCAGACATGAAGACAATACCTAGAACACCCTCCACAAGACCCGTAATAAACATGTTGTATAAAAATAAATCTGTATTGGTTTAAGTCTCTGAGATTTTGAAAGTGTTTGTTATCAGAGCATAACGTAGCCTATAACTGATACAGGCATATATACCTAAATAGTAGGACCCCTGGATCATTGGGCATTTACATGCTTAATTTTGCTAAATACTTCTAAGCGTACTCCATAAATCCTTGCTGGTTACATCCGGTAACACTTGGTATTATTTGCCACTCTTTAATGTGTAGGGTATAATGATTTTCTGTATTTTCTATTAGGTTGATTCCTAAATACATAAAAGTTTTTCAGTGCCATTGTGAATCTATCTTTGCTATTACTATGATCTCAAACGTGTTGTTTCTAGTATAGAGGGATGTTATTAATTGTTTTAAGTTGGTCTGATACGGTCATCATTTCTTGATATTCTTATTAATTATTTATGAGGATGTGTTTCTGTGTAGGCGAGTATGCAATAATAATGACTATTATTTCTCCCTTTCAATCCATAAATTTACCATTTTGTTGTCTTGTAATATTAATGTGAAGGTCTAAGAGCATACCAAACACTAGCATAGTTGTTAGATTCCTGAATTTAATAAGAATGACTTCCAAGCTGTTTCAGTGTAATGTTTGCTATAAGTTAAGGCAATTGCCTTATATTCCCATTTTCCTAATACATTTTTGAACATAAATAGGTGTTGAAGTTTATCAACTGCTCTTTTCCCCTCATTTAGTCTATTAACGTGATGGATTACGTCAAAAGCTCTTTCGCAAAGTTTATATTTTTTTCACAAAGTCTACTTTTTTTGTGTGTGTCACTTAAATCACCCAAGACAACTTAAACCTTATCCCCTTAGGTTTCAATAGGACATCTCATTGGGTTGTGCTCTTTTGGTAAATGACTCCTGACTTCTAGTTTGTATAATTAGAGCTGTCTACATTGTGATGGTTCATGCATGTGAACAATTTAATCTAGAATTAGATGAAAAACAGATCACAATTTATTTAAACCATTTTTATTTTTATTTCCTTTAAAGTTTTGATAGGGTGTATTTTATATTATAAGGTTTATTTATGACACAATTTGTTTTAATTAGAAGACTATTTCTTATATAGTTCATTTCACTGTTAGTCACCTACATTTAGGACTAATTCATATATAAACAAATGTTCTGAAATAGAGCAGTGATGATTAAAAGTCTCATGCCAGTTATTGATGACAGTTATTAGTGCTATAATTGATGTATTTTTTCATCTTGCTGTTGAAGAATATTGCAGTTGTGAAAGCAGTTTGTTGATTTGTCAAATAAGCAACCAAATGTACTCCTTCAGTAGATGTAACAAAAGCAAAGCCATCAAATTATCTCTAAAATAAATCCTAATCCCTGTTATTAAGATGCAGCTGTCATTAAATAGTTTTTGAATTTCTTTCCATAGCCGTACTATAATTAGGATGAAAACTAATTGACATAATTTTAACATGTTCCAATCCTACAACATCAATTTTCCATTAAATGTAATAACCACCCAAATCTAACAAATTAATTCCACCTATTTTAGGATAGAGTTTCAGGCTTTTTTTCTTGCAAATGTTATATAGTATTTAGAATATTACCGGTGTTAAAAATTGCATTGTGGTGGTTGGCCCAGTGGCATAGCAGTAAAGTTCACACACAGCTCCTCAGTGGCCTGGGGTTTGCAGGTTCAGATCCCAGGCACAGACTTAGCACTGCTTATCAAGCCATGCTGTGGCAGATGTCCCACATATAAAACAGAGGAAGATGGGCACAGATGCTAGCTCAGGGTCAATCTTCCTCAGCAAAAAGAAGAAGATTGGCAGGGGATGTTAGCTCAGGGCTAGTCGTCCTCCAAACAAAAGAAAAAGGAATTGTAAAAATATTTATGAACTCTTCAACCTTCAAGTAGCAAAATATTTAAATGAATAATAGATTGCATATTCAGCTTTTGTGGTCCAGAATCACCTCTAGAATTAAATTTGCATGTCTCTTTTGGGGGAAATGGGATGCTCAGTTTGTTTCTAGATGTTGATTTGAATGAAGATCTGGAAATACCTTTGATGCTTCGATCTCAAACGCAAAGTAATATTGCACATAATTAGTGTATTGTTTCACTTCTTATTTGAGGCTTATCCCATGTGCTTTGAGAAAATGTCTTGTTAAAATGCTCTACTTATTTATGATAGCATGAACAAATCAGTGGGTTTTAGATTAGATTCATTCAAACTCTTCCAGATAGGTATTTTCCCAGATTTAGGAGAGTTAATCTCCTATATAGGGTAGTTATCTTGACTCAACACATTTAGAAGCAATATTTACAACGCTCCATTAATGGGAACTTGAATATTCCAAGGGAGATGAATACAACTTTGAAATTGATTTTTAACACTTATCTCCAATTCTTACAGGGTTTAATCTAAAGATACAGAGTGCCAGAGGTGATTTTCTCACACTTGTATACATCATACTTCATATCACTGATGTGGGGAAACCATCCTATGTCTCTCTCCTAGTTTCTGGTGGTTCCAGCAATCCTTAGCATTCATTGGCTTATAGTCATATCACTCCAATCTCTGCCTCCATGTTTGCATCACCTTCTTCTCTGTGTTCCTTTGTGTCCTTTTCTGTCTCTTACAAGGACACTTTCATTGGATTTAGTAATTTACTAATCCAGTATGATCTCATCTTGATCCCTACCTTAATTATGTCGGCAAGGACTCTATTTCCAAATAAGATCACATTCTGACATTCTGAGTGGACATGAATTTTGGGGGGATGCTCTTCAACCCACTGCAGGTATGGAAAAATACTGTTATTGGTAAATATTAATTGGAAATCACAACCTCTTCTTCCAAGTGTTAAGAATATCTAAAATTTTGGAATATTTATTATGAGTCAGGCATTACTCATTAATGTATTAACCTCTTTAATACTCAGGAAAACCTTATGAAGTAAGTACTGATATTCTCATTCCCAATATACAGATGAGGAAGCTGAAGCAAAGAAGGGTTGAATATCTTTTCCCAGTTATTATAGATGTTAAATGACAGAGCTACATTTACATCCAAATATTCCAACACAAGGGTCACACTCATAACCGCCAACATATTACCAAAGGGAGAAGAGGAGGGGAAGAAATGAAAAGCAAATAAACCAACAATTTTGAAGAACAAATAAGCCCAGGTGCATGTGTTAGGAAGTTTAACCTTAACGACAGCCGACTCTGGTAGGTTTCATCATTATCCTTCATTTTCCTGATAAAAGAATGGCAGTTAAGAATAGGACATCTTCCAGGGTTCCATAGCTGTGGCTGCTTTCACAGCTCACTCTGTTTCCCATGCATGTTGCCTTTCATGTTCTGGGGATAATGGATTTCAACAACCTTCTCAGAATTAGTATGTATAGATGAATTAACTCCTAAATTCCTGAAAGAAATGTGCTGTGGAATTATTAAAGGAATAGACTTCATTTCTCCCTAATTTATAGATGTTTAATCATACTTTTCAAATGTGTTTGGTCATTAAATATTTTATAGAAAATATTATGGCTGTAACGCCAGTACTCATAAGTAGGAAACAACAATGAAACCAAAAGAAACCAAGGAAGGTGAAAATTTGACTGATCTTTTATAATGAGATTTTTATTAGGCAACACTGGCAAATAAAAAAAAATATCCAGCAATATTTTCTTTTAATCCCTTGTACTTCATAATTTTTTAAACAAAAAGCATTATTTTTAATCAATCTGACAAGTTTTTGTTTTCTCATATATTTTATATCCAATTGGCACTTTAACCATACAGTGTATTATTCTATCTTTGTATTATTGGCATTAAACACTTTTATACATTTTGTGTGGAATGGTGTATTAATATAAGCCATATAATTAATTTGAAAGAAAAATAGCCATTAATTTGGTTGGAAAATTCCTGAGGAATCATGCCAAACACTAAGAAAAGGAATAAATAAAATTAATTTTATGGAAGCTGAAAGAAAACAAAGTAGAACAGCATATTTATAGTCTCTACTTTAATTTGAACATTTGTAAAAGAATACAAGTTTATGTCATATTCTCCTGAACAAAAAATACACTTTGCCATATATTCACTTTGGGATTCCAATGAAATGTTAATAGTGCATTTAATATTGTGGTCTTTATAGAAATAAAACCACTTAAAGGCTTCAGGAGAATTTCTATACACACCATAGTTTACTCATTTAAGAAGACTTTGATGTAATTACAGCTATAATTCTTTTTGGTCATATACCCCTTAAACTTTCATTTACCATCTTTGAAGTAGTACATTAGCAACATTCCCCAATAGGGTCTTCGAGCAAATACGTAATGGGAAATAGATATGGAAAAAATTTCTCAGTGTTACATCAAATGATCATTTATTAATTATTTCAGTAAATATTTACTAATTACTTACTTGTGATAATTTTTTTTCTAGGCAATAGAGATCCACTGGTAGGGGTAAAAAGAGACATAGTCTTTGCCTCACAGTGGGCGTGTGGTCATACAAGTTTGAAAACACGTGGGAAGTGGTATGCAGAATGTTTGTTGACTAAGGATAGCATAAACAAGAAGAGTTAGAGCAATAATCGTGGATGTGCCGAGGAACACTTCTTGGCATTGAACTTGATACGTTCCACACAGGGTTGTTCTGCAGGGAGGGCTTTAATTCTCTTCCATTTGTGAAAGGCAGAACAAGTATGTGTATGTGTATGTGCATGTGAGTGAGTGCGCGTCAAGAAACAAGGACTGACTGTAGCCACTTTTTTTTCCTTAGTGAGCATGGTTAGCAATGATTATAGAAGGAAACAGATGTCCTTCCAATTAATATTTAAATATTTATATATATATACATATAAATATAAAGCTTATGCCAAGCTTTAATGCAAATATATTTATGACAACCTAAAAAAACTCAGAGATAGGATGAGTCAATGTATGACACTCTCAATGTCTGTGAGAGGGGACCAGGGGACCACAACTTTGCCTAAAAATGTTTGAACTCTGAAAGGCAAGTAAATTTTGCTTCTGATAGCATCTTGGTTATATGTCAAATTTGTGATATATTAATGTTGATACTGTTTTTCTTCCTGCATTTTCTGGGGAGCATCATATATTTTTAATTAATTATGTATGTCAACATAAATGAATAATTTAGAGGAGGATGTTTGCCTCTTACTCTTCTCTTGCTCTCTGAAAACATACAATTCACACACACACACACACACACACACACACACACAGAGTTTTGAATAGTCCCCCTGACATCCCTCCTTATTCCAAATTCATATCAGTGTTTTAAGACACAGATCAAATCCAAGATCCATCCTGCTACCTTTCCTGGTTCATCTCCTGCCTAAATTTCTATAGCAATTGTTTTCTGTACCAATCATTTGGTTTAAAGGCGGCGTTAAGAGCACTATGCTGTGATTCCCACAGTAGACTCTCTGGAGTCAGATAGCTTGGGTTCAAAGCTGTTTTATTTTGCTAAATATGCAACCTTGAGCAAATGACTTAAATCTTGGTTTCTTGGGAGGATTAGATGAGATAAATATATAGACCAATGCCTAGTAAAAAATGTCCAGTAAACAGCAATTTCCCCCCTTATTTTTCATTGCGAATCTTTCCCTTTTAAAACATTTCTTTTCTCTATTTTTATCTAAATATTTCATGCAATTATTTTAAAAGTCAGTAGTGATAAAAGATTTAGAACAACAATGCCAGATCAAAGCTAGTCCCTCCCTGTCTGCCTTCCGGCTCACCAGCTCATTCCTCTCCCCAGATGCAATCACCCGGCCGTATACTGTTGTGATCAGTGGCTCACACTTTGGATATTTAGCAGATATTACAGTGAAGTATTTGCCCACAGAACAATGCAGGAATCTTTCATTAAAGCCAGACTTAATCACCAAGTACAGTCAGCATACAAAGTTAAGTAATATTTAGTAATTAAATGAAATAAAAATAAAATCAATATAATCAATACGTGAGGTTAAAAATATTTACTAATTCTACCACAGTACTTTAGGCTTGTTTCTTTCTCTCTCATTCTTTTAAAAAATTATGTAATAATTTTCAAATTTGATTATAATTTTTATTCTGTGAATATTGAATTCTAGGTATTTAAAATTTCTGGCTTTTTCTTCCTATTTTATATACTATGACAACAAAGTAATGAAAGGATATTCAAAGACTGTGTTAGGCTGGGTTTTCTTGATGGCAGCCTCTGAAACAGAGTTTAGTCTGTAAGAGGCTTATTAGGGAGTTCCTTTGAGATTGATAACATTGGAAGGGGAAAAGGAAGGATGGATTATCTGAACTGGACAGAGGGAGAGGTTGTGCATACACCAATGTGCGGTGGCTGATCCCACAAGGAGCTCTGGAGCTAAAACATCAGAGTTGTTCTGAGTTGGGCCAAAATTGTGAGTTTCTTCTACCCTCACATCCAGGCTGATTGATGTACCCCCATATCAATCGGTTATTGGATGTAGGCAGCCGTGGAAGGAGCGTAATTTTGATAGATGTGCTCCACTGCAGCTGAGGCCATCCTGAAGGGATGTCCACTGAATGGGGTCCACTGATAGCACTCTCTGCAGCTCTGACAAGATGTCCTTCTTTGAAATGGGCTAGAAGTGGAGCATCTCTTTGTCCATTGTAGTGGCTTATACAAATTTTTGGAAAAACTATATTGGTTCAAGAAACATTTTCAGACAAGAAGAAATACCCTGATAAGGTCTCTTGAACATTTAACAAGAAATACTGACAGGTGATAAGTTAGTGGAATTAATTTTTTTGAAATATGCTTGTTATTTTTGAAGGCCATTATTTGATTAGGGAAATAGATTTTAAAGTTAATTTATCTGGTTTCTATAACAGCTAGACATAAACATATCATAGAAGCCTAGTTATTTGCATTTTCAAACAAGTTTAGGAATCTGAAGGGTAAAACATGAGATTGTGTGTTTGTCTTGACTTTCAGGAAAGAATTTTAATTCTAGTTTATGTTAAACGATTACTCAAGATTTATGGTTCAATGATTCTTCCACAAGGCTGCCAAAGGCTATTGTGGAGTCCTGCTTCTCCTATTTTTCAGTGGATATTGGAAAGCTTATAGCTGCAATTCAGTGAATCGACTGTATTTTTTGGTTCGGTGAACTGGAGGCCATCAGTCACAGGGCATTAGGACTGAGATTTAGAACTAAAGAGCATGAAATAAAGTTTGCAAGATGGCTCACAAACCAAACCTGGCCTGCTGACAAGTTTTGTTTGTCTCACTTTGTATTTATGCACATTACGAATTACTTGCTATAGATTGAAGTAGTTGCTATTCTCTGCCCCATTCTAGGGAAGAGTTATACTTCCCACTCTCATGGACATTAGTCTTGGCCATGTTACTGTTTTGAATGTGAAAAGTTATTGACTAATTTTGGCTTTAAGAACTACTGGATGTTTTACCACATTCTCTTTGCCCTCTGTTGCACCTCAATGGGCCTGGAGTGAATATGACATGTAGCAGACATGCAGCACAACTGCAGCAAACGTGTGACGCCATGCACAACGGACAGGAAATAGACTTCATTGCTATAAGCCACTGGAATGTTCCAATTGTTCATTATTGCAGTATAATATTGGCTATTCTTAAAGATTTGTCAACATTTATGCCATAAAAACTGCGGTTTCTGATTTGATTAGAATGACAGTTTCAGTAGTGAACAGTGGCTGCCTCTTTAGGTAAACAGTGCATTATCCAGATACCAAGGTATCCACGTAGCTTTCAGTTGGATATCTGTCCCCTATATAAAAGCATGTTTGCAGCTCTGCTCTAAGACTTTCCCTGTCAATCCAACCATCTTATGTACCATGTGAATTTAAACCATTTGTGTATATTGTTAAAGTTATCAAACAACGAGGCCATTAGACTAATGTGTCTCTAATGCCTCAGTAGCTCAGTAAGCAGACTGAAACCTAAGCCAAAATCAATTCCTGCCAATGCCTCAAGGTTGAGAGTAACAACCGATTCCAAACAGCCAACTAGGCTTTCCAAATAATGCAACTGCTTAAGCTATAGCCAATCAAATACCTTCCTTGCTTTGCTGCCATGTGTTCCCTGTGAATACCTTGCCCCTAGCTCTTGTCACTGAAGCACAGCTAATCACTTTCGTTTTGGCGCTGCCTGATTGGAATTGATTTTTGTGCAAATAAACTTAAAAATTTTAATATGATTCAGTTTATCTTTTAATAATATATGCATACACACACACTTATAGTCATCACAATATTACTAGAAATTCTTGAAATATTTCCATTAATGTCAGAAATAAAATAAGTATGCCCATTACCAGTAACATGTAACATTTTTTTGGAAATATCAGCCAATTCACAAACAGAAAAAAACTGTTCTGAATACTGGAAAGGAGGAGGCAAATTATTAAGGTTTACAGAAATGAAAATCTCTACCAATTAGTCCTAAAGATTTAGTTAAGTAATTATAAAACTAATATGAGATGACTAATATGTCTTATAAAAAGAGATATACCAGAACCAATTGCCTAATATATTCACAATACACAATAATACAATAGAAAAAAATAGTTCACAAAAGTAAAGACTATAGAGTTCCTTTGGAAAAGATTAAAAGAAAATGTGCATGCCCTCTTTGTGAAATACTGTACAACATCACTGAGGACATGTAAATAACAGATGAGATATGCTATGCTCTTAAATGGAAAAGTTTAATATAAAAAAAGGAATTACCATCAATTAATTCACATATTTAATACAATTGTAATCAAAATCCAAATATTATTTTAGAAAACACTATAAAATGATTCCAACATTCTACCCAGGCAATAAAAATGCAATAACAGCAAGGGAAATTATGGAGGGATTAAAAAATAATGACGTTAAAATGTGGCAAAATATGATATAATCAAAATGAGTGTTGTACTATCTTAAAAGACAGAGAAAACAATGAAACAAAAAAGAGACCTGCAAAAACAGGAGAATTGAGTATATTGTAGGTGGGAAATTTGTAAAAAATAGGTGAAATGAGTAGGTGTAGTATGATTTTATAAACGTGTAGTCACCGGAGGAAAAACCTGTAAAGGTTAGACTCAACTGCATAAGAATGTAAAATCATCAAAACTCTAAGACAAAAATCATCATAAACACAATTAAAAGTAAATTCTTATAAATGATGAAGAAATGGACACTCCAAAAAGAAAAGGGGACAAAAAACATAAATTATTCTAGCAGTCAAGAATCTTTCAGTATTGATGTTAAAAAACCCAACACAAATTGGCTTGAGTAGAAAGGGGGATGCGTTTATTCACTTAACTGGGAAACATATGCGTAACTGAATTCGACTGGTTAAACGATGGAATCTGAATTCTGTCTTTCCATCTTTCAGTTTGTTTTCCTATATGTTGACTTCATTTTCAGACAAGCCCTTTTCCTCTAGTGGCAAGCGGAATGCTGGCAGTTTCAGGGATACAGCCTACTTTCTCCGCTACCCCAAAGAAGACAGATGTCCCTCCAGCAAAATCTAAAACAAGCTCGAATTTGCTCTGACTGGGCCATGTGCTCATTCTGGACCAATCAGGAAGTCAGAGGTGAGTTCTCTGATTGCTCAGTCTTGGTCATGTAAATCCTTTTATGTGGTTTCAGCTCATCCAAGCCAAGTGGAGAGAGCAGCTGGATGATTTCTCATAGGAAACGTGAGTTCTGTTCCCAGAAAGTGAGGGCTAGTGCAGACTACAAAGGTTGGTCCGGATATGAATATGGACAAGAATGACAACTTTGTTGAAATTTTCTTCACTTTAATTTATAACAGAATTAGGATAAAAAATCTCAAAGAAGGAAAGGAGCTCCCTAATGCCTCCCTAGTTCCTTGTAGAGGCACGCCTGAAGTTTTGCATATAATACTCCACATGTGGCAAACTGCCAGTCAAAGAGACTGCGAATTTCAGATGCATTGCCAAAATTACACTATTATCCTAGGTAGAGTCAGCACCCTTGACAATACCTACTAATATATAGGGAAATTCCTGCAGCCCTGCAGTTGCGTATTCTATGTTCTAGTTCTTATTGTGTCCTTGGTTTACCCTAAATGTAGATTAGATGCCAGGCATTAAATGTATACCAAAAGAGATAAGTCATAGAAGAAAAAGAACAAACTAACCATAAATAGATGAAAGATGATAACATGTACTATTAAATAAATAATTCTAAATTAATGAAACATTGGCGATATTCTTTACCTACCAGATTAGCAAAGGTTTTAAAATTTATGCTATTCTAATTGAAACAAGGTATGGAGAAATGGGCACTTTCATACACTGTTCTCAATATTTTAAATTGGTAAGTTTCTACAAGGTAATCTGACATGAATTTAGCAAACTTTTAAAAGAGCTGTTTTTTCTTAAAATATTAACATTTATTTCACTAAAATACCATTCTTTACTCTTGGAAGAGTTATGGAAATGTATATGTATATGAACATACTTATGTTTTAAATATAGAATACATGTATTATATGCGTAATCTAGTAATTGATGGGAAAATTAAATATGAATATATTTAGCACTTGGTTGATGTACATTACACTCACATGGCACAGGTGCTATTATTTTCCTAATTTTGAATCTGAGTATTTCAAATTTTGATTACGGATATTTAGAGTTCATTTTGGAGAAGGAGTATTTATGCCCAATTGCATTTAGATTTTTCCAAAAACGTCTTCTAAAAGGACCTTGATTTTTTTAGACTAAAAAAAATGCATGTCATTAGTCAGTTACCGCCAATATATTCTGAGAAATGCTACATCATCAAAATTTAAAAGATATACACTGAAAGAAGTATATTATTAGTGGATTTCTATGTTCTGAGAAAGAGAGCATATGGGTAATATATATATGTTCTGGTTTACAAATTTATGAGGTGATATTGAAAATATAATTCATGTTCTGGCCCACAAAATATTGAAATCACATATATTTTAATGAAACACATGTATTATGTAATGTAGTCCATATATATTATTTGGTGCTTACATAGTAAGTCCAAATCACCAATTGTTTTTTCAATATATTAAAAGGCAAACATAAATTACATTAATAGCTAGCATGAAAATACTAACTCATAAGCCCATAAAATTATATAAACACTACCCTACAGTTCATTTTGCATTAAAAATTTGACAATTAAATGCAGGCGACAGTTTATGTTTAAATCATGCACCCTATTTATACTTTCTTCATCTTTTTTTTGTGTGTGAGGAAGATTCTCCCTGAGCTAACACCTGTTTCCAATCTTCCTCCTTTTGCTAGAGAAAGATTGTCACTGAGCTAACATCTATGCCAATCTTCCTCTATTTTATGTGGGTTGCTGCCACAGCATGGCTTCATGAGCAGTGCTAGGTCTGTTCCTGGGATCCAAACCTGTGAACCCCAGGACACTGGAAAGGAATGTACGAACTTAACCACTACACCACTGGGTCAGCCCCCAGGAGACAGTTTAATCACAGGGTAATTGATTAACTGAGATAAATTATAAAATTAGCAGATACACATAAAGCAGATATTTAAAATGGAAAATTTATAAATTTGAGATGAACAATTTTCTTTCAAATTAAAGGGAAATCTACATTATTTTCTATCAAGTGAAGTTTCTTTCCATTTATTTTTGCATTGAAAAGAATGGAGTCAGGCTAGCTTGGTGGCATAGTTGTTGAGTTTGTGTGCTCTGCCTCAGTGGCCCAGGGTTCACCAGTGCGGATCCTGGATGTGGACACATGTACCACTCATTGAGCCATGCTGGGATGGCATCCCACATACAAGGTGGAGGAAGATTGGCAACAGATGTGAGCTCAGGGCCAATCTTCCTCACACACACAAAAAGAATGAGGCTAAGAATCCTGTGACATAATTTTTTCCTGAAACAGAAAAGAAATTCCCTATGTTTCCAGAAGGCTGAAGCATCTTCTTATCAATTTTAGTCTAAAGTGAAATAACTTAAATTACTAAGAAAAAATCAACTTCTCCAACCCATCTTTTGGAGACCAGGTCGTCATTAACCTGGAACAAAAGTGGTTTTAAGAATTTTCTTTCTTCTCTGTACAATTACTGAAATGGTAGTCTTCAGATTTAGGTGTTATTATAGAGCATGCTGCTACTTTTTGAGCAGCCAGAAGGAAATAGTCAAGTTGAATTATTTTCCTAAACATTGCTTCTAAGTAGCAGTATGGTTGACCTGGTTAATGAACCAGGTATTACCATGAATGTCCCAATACTACCACCCATGCAGAGCAATATGCTGCCTCCAAATATTGCTCTCCATGATCAAACCCACATTCCGTTCATTGTTCTTTATACTCCTACTCACTTATGTCATTATTTCAGCTTGACAATTGAAATCCTTTTCTTATTAGCCAACAGATTTCCTTCTCAAAAAAATATTCTTTTTTGGAAGCCATTGGCATTGGCATACAATATAGTTTTGAATGAAGAACTGGAATGACATCTAACTTCAGATTACCAATTCAGGTCCACAAAAAATTTTGAAACGTGCTTTATGAAAAACTTATCCTCATTTATGAAGGTACGAAATAGTTAAAGTAGTATCCTTGGCTTCAAATGCCTTAAATTTAGAACAGTGGATCTCAAACACTGTTAATACTTCAATGCTCCGTCCAAACGTAGCAGACATTCCTGCTTCTCGATGCAGCCATGCTTTCTTCGGAAGGGCATCTCAGAACTGCCAGGATTACTGGAGGACTGAAGTAGAGCATGTCTGCTTTCCCCCAGTCCTCTCACTTGAAAGAGGCAAAAATCACCCAGTAATTATAACATTTATTGAATACTGGCATTTTGTTAAGCGCTTTATAAAAATTGTCTCTTTTAACAAGCACAATACATACAAAGTGATCTCTGAACTTAGTTACTAAGATGAAAACAGTTTTCCCAAGAAACCAAGTCTTAATAAATTTAACAATTCTCCCAAGTTCAAAGTTAGCACAGGTTTGGGTTATGATTTATACTTAGGTCTGTCTCCAGAGCACTGTTCTTATCCACTATATTATACTTCTTCTCTTTGATAACAATATTCTTGTATTCTTGTTGATATATACAGTACTATGGAAGAAGAAAAGAGGAAATTGTTAGTATTTTCTAAAGCAAGGCATAAGAAATTATATATTTCAAAAAGGAAGTAACCCTATTTGTGCCATTCCCCATGCAATTTTTTCATAAAAGCAATGACATTTGAACAGAATCTTAGGATAATTAGAAATTTAGTATATTAAAAACAAGCCAGAGTATTTTAAAATAAAAGCCTATCATGAGGAAAGAAGCATGTATGTTTGATGAAGAGTAAGTAGTCTCTGAAGGTGGAAAAATAAATTTATTTTGTAATGGACAATTGTAGCTCTTACAGTTTTTTGCTTGTTCTGACTTTGAGAACATAAGCATCTAATGGGGTAGACACATTCACAAATAAAAATCTCAATGCAATTTGATAAAGCTAGAAAAAGTGTGCTTTAAATAAGATCACAGAAAAAGAGAAACTCTTCCTGTTAGAGAAGTGTGGAATTTTGTAAATGAGCGGATATTTGATTATTTCCATATGGAAAAGAGGGAAATGGTCACTCCATGCAGTGGGAACATGAGCAAAGACATTATGCTTTAGAGTAGCATTTTGCATGGAGAGAATGCTTTAAGTTTCTTGTGTGTTTAGACCACCTCGGGGAGCATTGGGTAGTAAGAGATGAAGACTGTCAGATAAGGAGAATTCCATGCTACGAAGCCTCACCTTTGAGAAAATATGAACATCAGATTTGTGTTTTAGAAAGTGTGGCAATGTGGAGTTTGTAGAGAGAGATGTGGGGAAGAGATACCAGTTAGAAGAAGGTTAATACAGTAGTACAGATTTGAGATGGTGAATCTAGCAGTAAGGAAGTAGGATTGGATATGAGATGCAAAACTGAGTTACAGGGACACAGACAGTGAGTGGGTCACAGGGAGAGTGGTTGGTGGGCTCTAGGACGAAGCAAAGGATTAGGTAGACAGGAACAGAGTAGGCATCCAAGCCTACTTGAGAAGATATGCCTATGGCAGGCACCAGGGAGTCTTGTGAGGGCTGTAGTAGCCAACTGGTGAGCTCTATGTCTCCCTCATGCTGGGGCCCACACCATAGCTCTTCCCACAGTGTTGAGAGAGCACCCCCCATCACCTGCAGCCAGCACTTCACCTGATGACTATTCAGCCTAGGCGATTCTTGTTCTATTTCCCAGGACTTTTCTCAGCCCTCACTAGATTTACCCTCATGTAGACAATCCTTGTATCATTTCAGGATAGTCATGAGCCCCAGAGAATCAGAAAGTAGATCCTGGACACTTAAGTGGATGGAAAGGAAAGCCTATCTCCAACTTCCCCACTCAAGTATTGCTAAAAGAACGGAACAGTTCGGTATTTCTCCCTGCACCAAGATAATGGACAAGCCCTCCTATATAGAACTCAAATAAGAATGGATCTGTAAAAAGAGAGGAGGGGCATAATAACAGTTTCCACCTTGTATGGTTTTAATGAAGATCAAATGATACAATACATACAAAAGCAAAGATACTTAAAAGCATTATGGAAACACAGTTTTTTCTTGTCATCACTCATTTGGCTTCTCTAATGAATTAGTTTGTTTTGCTGCTTTTGCTCCAAGTAAACTGAAAAATCCCGGAACGGTAGTTAGATTGTGAATTGTGCTGCTTTGTTGCTCTTTGTTTTCTGTGAGCCTTTAGCACTGTGCTTTATATTATAGGTTCACAGTTTGTATTTGCTGACTTATCCTAGTAAATCTTTAAATGTTTTTGATGGCAAAATATCTTGGAACCTAAATAAATTAGAGAAATGTGAAGGAAAACTTTGACTTCAGCTGTCACTCCTATGATACTGAGTCATATTATAAAATGTTCATGGCAAGTCTCTTTGACATTGTCAAGGAAATAAACATAGTGTTAGCATAAAATCATTTCTGGTTTATGAAGAATGATACCTCATTATAAAATCCATTTCTAAGTTACTAAGTAAGCTTGTTTTAAATTTCTTTCTTGAAAGGGTCTAAGAGACATCATTTGCTGGCAAAGTACAAGTTTATAAACAGTTTTATCTCATCTCGTTGCATTAATGACAAGGAGTTAGAAGGTAATTTTTACAGTTTAACTCAAAGCATTTAAAAATTTAATCAGAAGTCAATTTTTAATTTTCAATGAGAATAAGACAAAAATAGACATGGGTTCATAATTCTAAGCCCAAGGTCTTCTATAGAATTAATGATGAGTGATTTGATTTTGAATGCATTTAGACTACCAATTTAGCTTTGTACTAATAAGTAGGCTACATTAAAAACACATTCTAATTGTGTCTGGGGGAGAAGGATGATATAACTGCTATTTTTTCTTTCGGAGTGATGGATTCTCAGGCTGTGATAAACATGGCTAATGAAACTACCATGAAGAAAGTATAAGAACATAATGAAATACAACACAGAAGCTTTGTGCTAAATCGGTTTTTAGGTGAGAAGCACAACAATAATGAATGAAGAGGTTATGGAGAGGTTATAAAAGAGGTTATATAAAGAGGTTAAAAATGTTATGAAGAGGTTATAAAAATATGACAGGAAAATATATGAAAGAAGGAATTTCCTAAGTATGTTCTTCAACTGAAATCTACTTTTGTCGATTAATTGACTATATCAACTGGCCTACATGAATAACATTTTTATTGGTACTTTTTCATTTATTATATTATTATTTATATAAGATGTGATTAATATGTGTTATGAACTATGCTGTGAAAGAGTAATATGAAGGAAAATTAGAGTTTTTGAGGAGATACACATAATTAAAGACAGATATAAGCAAATATTTATAATAAAATAAGAGAGATTTGCACCAGGTGCTATGAGAGAATGGAGGAAAAAGCACCTCCCCATCCCCTACCCCTGAGACAACTGGAAAGTCTTCACACACAAGAAACCTTACAAAATTAATAGGAAATTTCCAAAGAGTGAAATGAAATTAGAGAGTGAGTCAGAGACACCAGAAAAAATTGAGATATAGGATGCGATAATAGGCAGTTTGAATTCTTACATTCTATGTTACTTATTTGAAGATGATGCCATAGTGAGTGAAAATTTATGGAATGTTTACAAATAGAGAAACAATACAATTACACTTTTAAAGTCACTCTGTGGTTTGTGTGGAGTAAGCTTAGAATGGAGAGATGATGTGGATTGAATGGAAATAGTGGCAACTCAGGGAATGGATCAATGATATACGTCATAGCATGCTAGGTGTTGTAACACATATATCCAATGATATTTTATTTCTTGTGGCTATCCCACAAGGGGGACTTTGGAAGTAGAGGATGCTTGCATCTTGTGCTACCACTATCTTGAATGCACAATCTCAGACCATAGCTGAAAAGCTAGAGAGAGCTCCATGACACTCTCAGAAGAGATATTAACAGCCAGGTCTGGAAGTGGTGTTTGTCATTTTCTCCCACTTTCCCTTAGACAGAACTGTTCATGTGAAAGTTAACTGCAAAAAAGGCTTGCAAATAGAATTTTCCTGTGTGCCAAGGAAAAGGAAACAGATTTGATGAATATTTAACCATTTTCTAACACAGTCTACTCTTGATTATTAAATATAAAATTTACTTGTCCCTTTTCACATACAATATACATTCTCATTTCCTCCCCAAAGGGGGAACACCAAGTTCTGTGGACTGACTGCAAGTTCAAAGAGCTATGCTTTTTGTTAAGGTGCAGTCCTGTCCAATAGTCCACTTATGATTTCTTTTTTATTGGGAACCTATGAACTAAAGAAACAAGTTCTTTGGCTACCTTCAGACACACACACACATGCGCGCGCACGCGCGTGCGCGCACTGCCCAATAGTGGAACATAGAAAGAACAAAATTTCCCACTCAGAAAGGGGAAGAACAGAAAACACACAGTGGACACTTGCCCACTGCAATTCCGAAAATCCGCTGGGAAGACTTTGTGAAGGTCCCCTACCCTGAGCATGTGGGGGTCGGGGTTACCTGGATTAGGCTCTAATTCATCTCCCAAGAAGGAATTATTTTATCCGTTTTCTCCATGGCCCCTTGATCCACCCATTTGGAGACTCCTACTAGTCCATTATTTTCCTTGGCTACATCTGAAGTGAGTGTTAGAGAGAATACCTTTGAGACTATACAGCCTTCAAAGTCTGCCTCATGCTGGTAGAAAATGGAGGGTTCAAGGTCTTATTATTATTCATTTGTTGGTTTTAAGTCTGAAGCAGTCAAAGCCTTCTGTAGCACAAATTTGCGACTTTTGGCAATAAATTCTTTGAAACCAGTAGACTGCTGATTTGTTTTATTCTAACTTTGCATGCACCAGTAATCATGTACCCAAAGTTCTTTTCCAGATATAGTTCTCAAATCTCTTTATTTCATTACGTTTTACTGACTCGTTTCTCTGTTAACTTAATTGGAATCACCAATCTAGGATAACGGGTGGGAAGGCTATACATACATTTACTGATTTTAGCCTTGATTTATTTTATTCATCTGAGACATTTTACTGGATCTTTGTTGTTCAATTCAATTAAAATCTCATCACCAACTGCTTGGAGTCCATAAGCAGCTAGCTCTTCTAACTTTACAAGGTGCAGAATTTTAGGACTCTGCATTCTATTTTATTTCTGTTTGCAAAATGGCTAATATACTCCTGAGCTCCTCTCTTTGGTGGTGATACCTTGTTAAAAGTAGTCAATAATGTTCAAAATAAACCAATTCTTTGATTTTTTTCCCTAACCACATCTCCTAGAGTTTCTAGCTGAATAGATACATAGTCTGCCTTTCAAGTTATCGCATGCAACAGTTTTGCCAAACATTTGCCTCTGCGTAACATGGATCATCATCTTCTTAAATTTCACTTGTCAGTTTTCTTGTTTCCATCACCTGATCTCTAAACCTATAACAAATATTTTAGGTTTTGTTATAGCAGTAGCCCTCACATTATGCCAGTTTATGAATTAAGCAGGATAGACTAAGGTATGCTATGATTAAAAATAAAACATGAAATCTTAGTAGCTCAGAACAACGAAGGATTTATTTCTTGCTTCTGTCACAGTCTGATGTGTATTGAGATTGGTTCTCTTTAACAGTTTACCTTCAATTAAGTAGCTAGGGAGTCAATCTCTTTTCATCTTGTGATGCTGATAATTTAACATCATGATCCCTAAAGAGCATCAAAAAGATGTTCTGGAGATAGGTCAAGAAATATGTATATGTTATTTTCACCCACTTCCATTGAGCAGAACCAAGAGACCTGGACCCAATCCAGCTGTGAGAATATGAAGTCCTTCTGTGTTTTCAAGAAGAAGAATTTGATGAGCTTCTAGATATGTGCAACATATCTCCTGCTATTATTTTTCAAAAATAATAAAAAGGATCTAAATATGTAGCCTGGAAAATACTTGTTAAAGATTAATTAATTTCAAAGATGAGCCCTCTTTACCCCTACCCATTGTCAATGAAATAATGTCATTCTCTTTCAAGTTCCTAAAAATAAAACTTCTTTCCTGTTTTTCCCAGTGTATCAATTTTTCATTTCTTTCTACACCTTTCTTTCAGCATATCAATATATATATTTACTTGGTCTTATTGTTTAATTCATTGCCTTGCACTTGGAGAAGGTTTCCACTCTTCGCCCTTCTGTAAAACTTCACAGTTTACAAGTGGGAAACTTCCTAGGGAGAAAACATACCTGCCTTTTAAAGTTGATTCTTTAACCCCCTTGGTCCTTTTTCTTCGTTATAGGGAATAGCTGATTTTATGGTAGCAGTAGTCCCTGTACCAGTTTGCCAAAATCAAAGCAAATGCTAGATCACATTTAGTCTCCAAGGTTTTGAGGAAAATGGAAGCACCCTTTGGGGATGGTTATTGGGTTTATCTCACCCCTACTAGACTCTGATATCTGGGAAATGCCAGGGGATGAGTTGCCAAATCAGTCATAATCATGAATTTGAGATCTGAATCATTTCAATGAGACAGCAAGAGTGACCCGTAAAGAGTGTAAATCTTCATAACTATAAGTCTGTAAGTTACTTCAGTGCAAGTCCTTAGAGATGTTCTTAGATGTGGGGGCACCATTCTGGCTCTAAATCTGGTTAACTTTTCTGAGTCCTGTTGCATATCCTAACCACCTTCAAAGTTCTAGATTTTGGTTCATGGAATGGAGTTTCCAAGAATTTTTCAATTTTCTAGTAGCAATTAATCTATACCAACAGTCCCAAATTCTGCTTACTTGCAACATCCCAGGAAGATACCCAAGGACCAGGTCTCCACTGGTGACACAGGGCAGAGAATTTGAATTAGCCCAAATGTTGTTGCACTGAACTCTTCTTTTTGGCCCCAAGGACTCTGATTTTGTAAGAAATTGAATGCTAGAGATTGATGTAATTACAATTTGGTTTTATAAGGGAGTTTTCAGATGTCTTCAATCTCATGGACTCAAAATTTGGAAATGCTTTGGTACAATCTGTTCTTAAATGTTAAATTTTCAGCAGTTTATCAACTTCAACTTAGGTGTCATTAATACAAGTTCTCTTTGGCTTTCTAGTGTTACTCTAAGAGGCATGATGACTTCTTATTATTTGTTAATGGTATATATATTTTTTCCAACAGACTTTTTCCCCCAACAGATTGGAAATCACAGTAAAAGTATATATATACTCTCAGCTTAGGTCTAAAATTATGATTTTAATCTTAAGCCCTAAATCCCAGAGGATAACTCCCAAAATGTAATAGTCATAAACCAAAGAGCTCTGAGATTAAGATTTTTTAATATGACAAAGAAATACACTAACAGATAAATAATTTCAAACAGTAAAATTCTTTACTAACATTGTTTCAAAAATAAATAAATAAAAGGAAAGGCCATACTAACCTGGGTCTAAGAGAACACATTGAGTTTTTGGATACATGATTAGATGTTCATCAAAAATGAAAAGTCATAGGGTTTTAATTTTTAAATTTTAAGGTAGAGGGTTTTATTTTTCTTTTAGGTTTCCTCTTCTGACTTTTACAACTCTTAACTCATGTGACACATTTCATTACCTCATTTTATAGTGCAAGTGTATTCTGAGGCCATGAAAACTTTTAAACCAAGTTTTATTAGAGATCGTAATATACTTAATGATCTAGAATCTTCCAAAAACAATAAGAATCCATATTCTTTTATACTACTGAAGTACGTAGTGATTTTGCAAATTCAACTACATGTATCAGTTTATCTGCTAAGAATTAACTGAAAAGAATAGTGAGAAACCTCCTCTGTTGTTAATAACTACTTTGCCAGATTAAAAACAGAAGTGCTGGAATAGCCCGTTAATTATCCACTTTGGAGGCTTTCTCCATCTATGAATTGAATGGCCAATATCAACAGCATGACATTAAATAAGACCTCCTTCCACATCAATGAACTTAACACTGGCTTCTCTTTATTACTATTAAATCAAAAGATATTGAAAGTGAATTTTCAGTGGTCACATCTGCTGCACATTTAGAAGAATACTGACGTTGAAAGCAGCATATTTCCTAGAGAAATACCTTTCACTGGGCAAGTGTAGGCACGCCCGAGAGTCAATGTTAATATTATTCTTTCAAGTGTTTTTAATGTATATAAACATGACCTCTTATTGACTCATTTAAGACTCTTAGTGGCAATCTTACAGTTCATGTTACAATAACTGATCTTTAGGGATTTAAGTGGGCAATTACTCAATAAAGGGATTGCTTTCCTAATCTGCCCCTGTAATGTTTAGTTAACATGTTCAAAACAAAGCACATGGTGACACTATTTCTTGTTTCCTTTTTCTCGTGAGTCATATGGGACTATCAATGAACTCCTGCAGTGCTATTATAAATTGGATTCTAGAAATGCATTATGCTAGAAGTTCTGTGCAAATCTTACAAATGTGAAGCAGATAAAAAGATTTGGAAGATGTTATTTTAGTATTCCAATTCACAGAGCAAATTTTTCAAGACTCTGAGAGGGAACATATTTATCCCATGATTTTTAAATTTGTAATTAAAAGCTATGCTTCCCCTATTAGATAATAAAGCATAAAATATTTGAGAAAGAAAGCCTCATAGATATTATTAGGGGCCGGCCTGGTGACATAGTGGTTGAGTTCAAGTGCTCCACTTTGGCAGCCCCGGGTTAGCATGTTTGGATCCTGGGTGGGACCTCATTAGGCCATGCTGTGGCGGCGTCCCATATGTAAAGCAGAGGAAGATTGGCATAGATGTTAGCTCAGGGACAATCTTCCTCACAGAAAAAGCATCATAGATATTCCTCATGTATATCTGAGAGATAAAAACATTCTTGGGACACTAGGCGTCAGTTCTAAGTGTGAATATTTTTTAAATGAATATTCTGAAAATATATCATCACTGTCACTGAAGATGCAGTATCAATGTAGAGATCCGAGTTGAGTGAGAGGCTGGAGAGTTTTGGATTGTGTAGCTAGAGCAAAGCCCAAGGAGGAGGTTGTGAATGTTTTCTAACACTTGTTCAGAGGCACATACAGTAGAATGAAAGTTTCCTTTGGTAAACTCCAGACAGATGGTGACTGAGATGAAACATCAAAATAGAAAGGGCAAGTGTATATAAATGACTTGATTTCTGAGGCAGGAGTATTCACTCTGAATTACTCTGGTAAATCTGGAAAGTGAATATCAGTGTATTCTCTCTCAGCGCTGCAGAGTTGGGGAACCTACCTCTCACGTTCTGGGGGTCCCCCTTCTCTTCTCACATCTGTATTACTGAAGCCTAACACAGGTTCACTCACCCTCCGCAGACTAGGGCCAATAAAGAAAAAGACTAAAACACCAGGCTTGTGGCAAGGAAAGAGGTTTCATATTATCCAAAGGCAGCTGGAAGAGGAGATGGGAGTTAGACCTCAGATTCACCAAGGTAGGGGGTTTTATCTGGAGTTTTAGGTAGGGGAGGGAGAGTACATGCTTCCCTTTTAGGTAGGGGAGGGAGAGCATGTGCTGGGGTTGTAGGTAGCGGAGGAGGAACATGTGGCCATGTTAGTTGGCACCTTCTCCCAAGCCTATGTTTGGCCTTGAAGATTGAATTTCTTTTTCTTAGGCTGTCTGGACTTTTCTGGTTTGTTTTCATCCTCAGCCTGCATTTGGCCTTGTGAGGCTGAATGTTGATGTCTGGACCTTGACTTCCTGTGAAAGACAGCTCACTCATATACTAAGGAGGGACAGAAAGACCTGGTTAGTTTTAAACAATAGTTGATTATGCTGAATATGCACAGTTGCAGTTAGGAAAGCTTATTTCAAAGTTTTTGTTTTCTTCTTCCAGCCCAGGGAAGATTTTTTCTTTATTTTTGGTGAGGAAGATTGGCCCTGAGCTAACATCTGTGCCACTCTTCCTCTATGTTTTGTATGTGGGACACTGCCACGACATGGCTTGATGAGCAGTGTGTAGGTCCACACCTGGTATCTGAACCTGTGAACCCCGGGCTGCCAAAGCCAAGTGAGCAAACTTAACCACTACGCCACCCTGTCTGGGCCCTAGCCCAGGGAAGATTTTGTAACCTCTTCATCCTGGGTTCCATGTGCTCTTCTGGGAAATCTCATTCACCCACATGGTTTTTACTACTATCTATAAACTGATGACTTTCAAACCTTTCCTCCAAGATTGACCTCCTTTCTGAACTCCAGACTAGGCCTTTTCTTTGGTTCACAGCACTGGAAAATCAATATACCTCAAACTGAATTCTTTATCCCCACACCTTTGTTTCCCCCCACCACTCCCCAGCATTCAGTTCTTTGCCTTTCCTATAATCCCCAGCTCTGAGGGTAGCACAGCCATCTACATGGTCACTTAAGCACAAGTCCTAGAAATAATTCAGTGGGGAGAAAAGTCCGAGGCTGTAGAAAAATTTTTAAAAGTGTTTTTTCTTTGGTGGATAGTAAGGATATATTGTACTTGTATGCAAGGTGTTCAAAACTTGTGGATAGAGCGGAGATTCTAAGATAATAAATAATGTAATATTCTAAGATAATAATTCTAAGCAGAGATTCTAAGATAATAGAGGAGAGATTCTAAGGTTGACAAATATTAAACAAATGCACTTTAATTCCCACCAAAAGCCTTCCAAGTCCTCGCCCTACTAAAATCTCCAGTGTCTGCCTCTAGGCAGAGACTGACGGACACTCCACATTTTCCATCAGACAAAAAGCCTTTAAGCCAGGCTTCTATCTTCAGAGAGGATTTCCTAAAGGCTTCCTCTTCTCTTCTAGTATTTCAAGAACCAAGCCTGGAGGGCTCTGCTCAAAACATTCTTCCATATTATGGAAAAGAAACAATTGAGTCTAAGTCTTTCTGTTCTAAGTAGGAAAGTAGTCCTGGGGATTAGGGTAGAAAACAGGAGTGAGAGAGAGATGGGGAGTTCCATATTCAGTGTTCAGAGTTCAGAACACTCAGAGACATTCAGTGTTCACATCCATGTAGCCAATTTTCTTCTCTGGGCATTCCTGGGAGTGGGGTATATAAGATTAAGGCCCACTATTACGTGTGCCTTGACATCTGGGGAGAACTGAGTGGGACTTGAATGGCCTAACCACAAGCTCCCCTCCCCACTCTGTTCCTGTGGACCAGGTTTGCTAGCCAAGCAACCTCCGCATCACGATGACCAGCTGCAGTTCCTACTTACCTCTGAGTAGTGGGCTTCAGTTCCCTGTCAGCTTCTGGAATTATGTGAACAAGCCAACCATATTCTTCTGTGGGAAACAAGAGGCACCCCAAACTCTTGATACTACATCTTCCTCCCTCAGCCCCTGGTGCAACGTCCATGTGGCCCTGTGTGGTGTGTGATTTTTCTCTTTTGCTAGGCTGAGTATATGGCACTAATAAACTGCTGTCAATCTTATCTGTGTGTCATGTGTTCAGCCATCCCCTTAACTGGGAAAAGAATCCTTCTCTCACCAATAGGATGAGAAGGAGGCAATTAAAATAGGGAAGTATATTAGATCTGTCTGGGGATTCCACAGGAATAGATTTCTTTTCCCATTTAGGGCCTTGGAAAGACATCCCTTCACCAAGGAGGAATAAAGTACAGAGTGAACTGGTCAGAGGGTGGTGAAATCTACAGAAACTTACATTGCTCCTTCAGGCTGAATTCCTGGGTGACAATGCAATGAAACAAGCTCGTCTGCCTCTCTCACTGAAACCTCCTTGACCCGGTCTGGCTTCTGTCACCAAACTGAGCCACACTAACATTAGCATTTGCAGTACGTGCCAGGATATGAAAACTTTGGGTAGCACTGATTAGAGTGGGGAGCATCTAAAATGTTCGTTATTGCCCATCAATATTATACTGTTGTTTACTATTATTTTCTTCTATAAACTGCCTCTTTCTTGGACTTTCACAACACTACTACTGTGGTTTTTCTCCTACATTTTTCGACTCTCCTTTCCTTGCTTTTCCTCTTATAGTTAGTCCTTATATAGCAGGGCCCATCATGGATCTGTCTTATGCACTTTTCTCTTCCTCTACTCACTCTTCTTCGACATCTTATTCACTCCAATCGCTTCAATTACCATTACTGTAACATTTCTCTCAAATGACTCTCTGGTCCAGACCTCTCTCCTAAGTTTCAGACCATTTATCCACTGCCCGCTAAACATATTCATTTAGACATTCCACGGACACATCAAATTCAGTATTCCTGTACCTAACTAATCCTGGACTTGCCTCTTCTGATCTCGTCTATTTGGCTTCTCAATATATCTCGTATCTATTCTCTTGTTTGCATCCACACTATCACAATCCTTGCCCAAGGCACTAACATCTTCTTAAACTACTATATTAGCCACCTAACTAGTTTCACTGAATCTACCTTCACCCTATCCAGTCCACTCGGGTCTCATATTGCTTCCAGAATTATTTGTTAAATATGCATATCTGATCACATTATTCCCCAGCTTAAAGTACTGGGATGGTTGCTTGCTGATGCCTTTCATCTGGGTTCTTAGCAAAACTTACAATGTCCTCCGTTACTTGTCTCCATCACTCTTCTTATTAATTTCATAATATCAATTTGCTCCCTCTCTGTGTTCCAGCCATTCTGAGTTTTGTTTAATTTGTTGAGCACACCATTTTCTCCCCTTCCAACTCTTTGGATACAGCACTCCCTCTTCCCCATCATGAGTAATTTGATTACCGTGTACTTCTCATTCAGGATTCAGATTAATTATCAAGGCTTAGAAAAGTCTTACTTTGATGCATTAGACTAAGTCAGGCTGCTCTGTTAAGCACTAACAAAGTTTCTATGCTCTCTTTGTAAGACCATCTATTACATTTGGTATTCCCTATTTTAGAACTGTGTTCTTCCCCTTCCACTTCAAATTGTAAAATCACAAATCACAGGGCAGGGACTATGTCTGTCTCATATCCCTAGTACCTTACTTGTAGTAAGTTTTCAGTATTTAATACTTTTTGAATTATAATTGAAAGAATATATGACATGCTCAAAATAGAAGGGAAATGAAATGACCAATGTTGCAGATTTAGGAGTTCAGGGAAAAGACCACAATGAACTACCTGATGACAAAAGCAGAGATTCACTAGGAAGTCAGTGTCATAGGATTCAGAGCCAGAGTCACATGGAAATGCACTTCTCTACCCTTTCTGGTAAATTCAAATATTTTTAACTCATACTTTTTCCTGCAATCTTCCAGTTTCTTTTTACTTCCTGGTATTGTCATTGGGAACATAGCAAGTTTGCAGGAGGAAAGGATGCAAAATGTCCCTGTTAACATGTCTCTGGTTTTTTCCACCTTTAAGGTCTCTCTTTCCCCGCTCCTTCTCCCCCTTACCTGCAGCCCTGTAAGCCCATTTAGATAAATTGCTCTCTATCCTTGGTTAACTTATTCATATCAATTCTAGGCTATTATGTGTAAGTTGCTATTCATTATCCACCTGAAATATGATTGGAAAAAACATGTATTTGCAGTGAAAACAGAGATTTTAAAAATTTCAGCTTCCCCTTTGCTAACTTTTGAATATACTATTTTATGAGTTCTAGAGTAGTGTGCTATATAACGATACTTAATGATAAATATATTTTAACTGTTATTCATCAAAGTTTTGAGCATATCATTTGTAAGTGTACATAGTTCTTTGATTTTTCGCATACTTATAAAAATTAGATCTTCATAAAAATTGGGTGGGGTAAATAGGGCAAGAACTTCATGACGATAGCACTATTTTCACAATCCAACCTATATACTTTTCCAGACTATATAGATGGAAATGAAAAGAATGTTTGCATTCTCCAACTTAGATACAGGGAAAGAGTCCTTTAAGCACAACACAAGCTCACACATACACAAACACACCACACCACGGCTCTCCTGCTTATTAAGTAAATAATAAACTCTATCTATTACCAGACTCCCAAATTGAAATTAATATCTTTACCACCACATTGAATTTCTGTTGTCCCGCAGGATAGAAATCAAGAAAAGCAACAAACAGGGAAAGAAAAGTAAAAGTTTATTAGCTCGTGCACAGGGGAGGCACAAGGGGGCCAGTGTGGAAAGGAAACGGGCGGGTGACCAGCTCAGTAGCAAGCCGGATTGTGGGGCTTTTTATTAGGCAAAGGCTGGGGAGGAGTGCCTTGTCATGGCACATAGGGCTGGGGGTTCTTTTTGCGCCTGCGCTGTTGTTCGACATGCCGCCACATGCATTGCACGTATCTCTAACGTGCTAGCTCTCCACCCCGGGTGTGATTTTTCTTATACTATTGGGGCTACCGTCACCTTCAGACAACTCCTGGCTGCTAGGGTGCATGCGAGGGCCCAGGAAAGTCCTGAGGCTGCAGAATGTGGATCTTAGTGGTCTCTGATTCTCCCAGCTTGCTGATTAGTTAGGGGCTTTCTCTTGTTAGGCCACCGGCCATGCAGATGACCTTATCTCATTAGGGGCTTTCTCTTGTTAGGCCACGGGCCATGCAGATGACCTTATCTCATTAGGCTTGTTCCTGTCTCAATATTATATATCAAAATATTACTAAAGAAATTTGTGCTTAATGGAAATCTGGGATGATACTTATATTTTTGCATACATTATACAATAAATTCAACTTATATCATCTGTTTTCTCATCAAGAACTGTCAAAATTATCTTTTTTCTTTGAGTAAACTGAAAACAAATGATTAAGGATCCTATGCCACAGCCACACAAGACTGCTTTTTCTGCATGTAGTGTTTATCCCTTGAGATCCAGAAGTGTCTACAAACCATGTCCAATGTGCATAAGTGCACTCTGAAAGGGGGAAATTTAAAAAAATTCATGGAGTATCTGAGCACATTCAATGCAGAATAATCACTGTTAGTAGTGTGTGTGTTTTAAAGCACTTGGGCACTTAAAAAAAGTGTTGGCCTTTAAAATTACTGCTATATGTGTAGCCATTTTCATCTAGAAGACGAACATGTGAAACAATCAGCATTGTCTTTTTAATTCATCAGTATCATATTATTAAGAAAATAAAGAACACTGTGTATTACACATATCACAATAATAGAGCCAAGTTTTCAGTTCTTCATATTTCTTTAAAGTCCTTGTCCAACATTTTATCAGTTGAGATGATAATTAGATATTGCCTTTTAAATTTCTTTGAAAAAAAGAATGAGAAAAAATGGAATAATAGAGGAAAAAGGAACATAAGCTACTCAAGGAATCAAATTTAAAATTAATATAAATGTATTAATAATCAGAGCTCCTGACTTGACTTTGGTGGTTCTGTTTTGTTTCTTGTCTGGTTCTGCCTCATGTGAGAGTTATTTTAATACCTAATTCTGTGCAAGCAGGGACTAAATGTATTCATATTTATGCCCCTGTATCATATAATACTGTCCTCAGCATGCAGAAGCTTCTCAATAAATATTTATTTGTATTGAACTTGGTCTATGGACATTGCAAGTTCGAAGTCGTGGGATTCTCGATTTTCTTTGTTATACTGTGAGAGAAATAGGATGAGCCTCTCCCATTCATCTCTTTAATCAAGAGAATAATCAACTCTTGTTGCCAAAGGAGAACACCTGCTTCTGGGTGGTGATTGGGATTAACTTAAAAATGGGAACAAGGTAGTTTTGGGGATGTTACCTTATGTTTAACAGAGGGACAAACGTAGGAGGCTGCTCATTAGTATACTTTCTAGACAGTATATAAAATGCAACACTATTCTCTTTGTATGATTAATATTAAAATATATTATGAACTTTGTGATTTTATAAATTGAGTTGATGCTTAGGTTAGTCAGACTCTTAAAAATCATTTTATGTGGTTTATTTTGATACACATATAAAATAAAGGAAAATGGGCACAGATGTTAGCTCAGGGTTTTAGTAAACACCACACATGTGTTTGTAAAGAGCTTTTATTATGTGCTGAATGTTGAACCTATCAATTTTATAAATATTTTTAACTTCTTACATAAATATTTTAATGTGCCATAATTAGTTGCACATTTGGTTGTGACAACAAATATTTATAATATCATTGGTAGGGCACAAAGAATGTCACTGGAGCCCCCCTTCAAAGCAGACCAGAATGATTCATGACTCTCACAGGAAAAAGCTCCTGAAAATAGTAATTCACGTCTGGAAAGAGAGAAAATAAAGAAAAATAAAACAATCTTTTTATTTGCTTTTTTTCCCCCTTTTTAAGAAGTAGCTATAAAGTTGTGAGTGAGTTTAAGAGAACATGCTAATTTAAGGAGAAAAAGGATTTCAGGTTGAAATATTTTGAATCACCATCAAAAATTTTCTAATATACATTCTTTTTCCTTATTTGGTGACCCTCAGATTTAACTCTTATCGTAAAATCTTGCAAAGATGGGAAAGTAGTAGTGAGAGGAAACTACTACTAAAATCCTTTAAAAGGATTAGAATCTCTTTCTTTTTGTCGGTGGCGACATTTTCATAGAATTTTCTTTTGGTTGTGTAGAAAGCGTTTTCTATTTTCCTCTTCCATTCTTCTCTCTCACTCTCTCCCCTTATTTCTTGCTTATAAACAATGTAGCATATGTCGGTTTCCGCCGCTCCACCTGTCTGGCTGCTGTGGTGATATTGGCATCAGAAGCAATAGTTGTCCCCACCAACTGTGCTTAGACTGCAGGTACACTACCTCAGAACTGTCATTGCCACATTCCATCACTCCTGAAAACACCAGAGATTTATACCATCACTTTGTGCTCTAAGTTTTACCCAGAAAGTTAAGTGAAAAACCTTTTTAGGCATTTTTCTTTTTTCTTTTATCTCACGTATGTCTAGCCTTCAATCAAGAATACACCACGAAGACTGGATCAGAGGAAATTCTGAGCAGCAAATGCAATTCACCCACCCACACCAGCTCATGTTCGTGCTTTTTGCTGGGGACAGAGTCTTCCTTCCAGTAAGACACAGAGCTCCATAGGAAGTCCCACTTGCCTTCATGCAGACTGAATCCTAGTAGACGTCAACATAATACTTTTGAGGAAGGCTATGGTTTCTCACATCTATAATGGTTAATTTTGTCTGCCAAGCTGGGACCTCGACTACAAGTTAAATAGTTAAACCTCTCTAGCTAAAGAAGCAGGTTGTTTGAATATGACGTAAATTATTGTAGATTTATCTTCCTCTGTTTTATATGTGGTACGCCTTTCACAGCATGACTTGAAAAGCGGTGCGTGTGTCTGTGCCCGGGATCCAAACTGGCACACCCAGGGCAGCAAAGCAGAGCGTGCCAACTCAACCACTATGCCACCGGGCCAGCCCCATCTCCTACTCTCTTTCTTCAAGATAATGTCCTCTTCCTACCTCTAGCCCACAATATTTCAGTAAATACACAAAAGGTAGAAGAAATCTTCAGAAAAAGAAAATGCAAGACAGCTCCACACAGAGACATGTTGGTCCTAGAATTGGTCCTAGAAACTAGCACAAGCATTTTTCAGACTGGATTGGAAGCAGAAAACCTCAGATCTGTATAAGTAAATCAAAGGTTACTAGAGCAGAAAAAATCCAAGTGATGGAAACTCATGAATCTTAACTGAGAATGATTCTGTGTGTGTTGGAGGGGGAGTATGTATGAAGATTTTTTCAACTGGTTTTAAATTCTCCAGAGGGAAACAAGTAGTCATTTCATTGAGATCCCCGCCCCCCCCACAAAGTGCAGGGAAAAATATAATCTGTTATGATGAACAAAATTGTTTTCTTTGCATTCATCTGGCTAAGTATTCTGAGTTTTAATTATTTCCTGAATTGGGGAGGACTGAAAATTCATTTGAGAATGACTATATATTTTCTAGTTTGTATTATCTATCACTCTGTTTATATGACAACACTACCAAATACTATTTTCTGAATGTTTGTACAAATATATGTATACACATAATCTTGTTTTAGTTTTTGTAAAGTCCTGATTAAAGAACTCCTGTTTGTATATTTTTACCTGTTGATACTGGACATGGAACTTAATTGAAGATAATAATCATGACTTTTATGCACCAAGGCTGGAACAGGTAAATAAGATGATTTCAGATTCTGCACTACATTACTACACTAAACAAACACTTGCTAACGTATTCATATATTCAACTTTTTGTCATTACTGTATGGTAAAGGATATTTAAAAAAAATGAATCATACATCACATTAATGGTAGTAAATGTTGCCTGTGTTATCAAAAAATATGTTATTTATAATTCCTGGGTCACTGTCTTAGGATACTGATGCTGGTCTTCACATACAGTAAATATACTTTCATGTATGTGAAGACAACACTAAGTGAAAGTGAGAGGATCCAAGTTTGGAGAAGCTGAGACAAAGCTAAGTTGTTCTGTGTAAGAAATGGAGTGATGGGTAGAGGTGACTGGTGTAAGATGCACT
Organism: Equus przewalskii; assembly: GCF_037783145.1. Classification (NCBI taxonomy): domain Eukaryota; kingdom Metazoa; phylum Chordata; class Mammalia; order Perissodactyla; family Equidae; genus Equus; species Equus przewalskii. The sequence goes on from NC_091834.1 coordinate 28,268,268, forward strand.
TCTGGACACAGAAGGCTAGAGCCAGTGAGGCTGGTGAGGACAGAGGACAAAAGGGTGGTGGGGGCACTCAGACGAAGGCTGTAAGAGAAGAGCCCAGAAAGAGAGGTAAAAGGAGATGTTTGAAGGAGATGAAATGATGCACATGTGTGTACATGATGCAATGATGTGCACGATGTGCATTTTTCCCTAATGCCAGATACAGTGATGACAGTAATAGCTAATGCTTATGTAGCACTAATTATGTGCAAGCCCCTGTCCCAAGGCTTCACATATATTTAGTCATTTCAGTCATTAGTTATTAGGCACAGTAAACCTATGAAGTGAGCAAATTATTTCCATTTTTCAGATGAGGAACCTTAGGACCAAGAGGTTAAATAATTTTCCCAATGTCACTCAGCAATTAAATTGCAGAGCTAGGATCTCAGCCCAGGTTCTGGAATTGGTGGTCTTGACCTTGATGCTGTACTGAACTTTCTTTTGGGAAAAGAAGGAAACTGTTATGTCCTGCTACAAGGTTGGCACACGGTGGAATTGAAGGCCGTTCTCCCAGCCCAAGCACATCTTTGTGTCAAGTACATAATAATACAAAGGAAAAATTTATAGATGAGCTCTTCGTATTTCACTTCCTTAAGCAGTTTAATTCTGTGCCAAATGGTTTGCTGTAACCTCAAAAACAATCAAAGTTTTGTTTCTTCTAAACAGCTCTAAACTTGCTTTTGATTTCGTTATGCTATGTCTTTGAAAAACTCATAATGTGTCTGAAACACACATGTATGTGAACAGACATAAGTTTTAGAGACAGTTTTCTTTAATGTAAAGTTGGAAACTGGTCCTTTTTATTGTGTTCCATTTTATTGTTAAGCTTATAGTTGGTCATAAATGTATTGAGAACTAATTGTATTTAGTATAGGTTAATTGCTACAATGTTTATAATTTGTGGTTTTATTAATTTTTAATCCTTACCATAGGTGGGAATCTGAGATTTTTTTTCTTTTATTAAACCATAATTAGCTCACTGAGTTTGGTCTACATCGTGTTCTCACATGCACCTTCTTACTTTCCCTGGAGATAATGAAAAGAAAGTAATTATATTCAGTTCCCTGCAATCATCTCTCTCACAAATATCAGAACTTCAAGGTTATGTCTACAGATACTTATTCTGGAAGATTTCTTTCTTAAAAAAATAAAAGCACACTATAAGATATTATAAGTGGATATGAAATCCTAAGGCTTAAGATTCCCTCAATTATTCTTGTAGATTCTAAAGAGGCAGTTTCTTTCTTTTCTTCTTTTTTTTCTTGCCATATGATTACCTTATTCTCTAATTTTGAGCCTCACATTTGTGGGTTTTTCCCCTTTAATTATTCTTTCTCCATTTCCCCATTTTTCTGTTAACTACCTGGCTAAATATGATATGATTCAGAAAAGTGAATTTATTCATGATAATTCTCTTGGAAGACAGACTTTTTCAATACCAATCTGAGAGGGCGTGTCAATTAATACCAACTTGCACAAAAGAGAGAACTCAGGAAGAACACCGTTGTATAAGAAGCTGACTGCTGAATGGAGCCTATGTAGTCAGACGGCAGATGTTGTGAGTAAATCATTGAGATGTCTACCGTCAGCCACCTGAGTATTTTTCAGTTCCCAGTGAATAGCCATAAATTAGTAGGGGTGCTGAAAAATGTGTCGACAATTTCACACGCCTGGAGTGACCAAGCTTTCATCCTTTCTTAGATAAACAAAATAAGGATCAATCTTAACATGATTAGTAGTTTGAAGGGACTAGTTTATTTCTTCACTTAGAAAATAAATGGAGGCTGCCTTTATCAAAACTTTATAACTAAAAGACCCTATGTTTCATAAAAATTAAATCTCTCTTCATTCAAAACAATATTTAAATAACTAAGATCTATAGAATAAAATATTTCTTAAGAAGTCAGATTAGTTGCTTAAACTAGATACAGGTAATTTAGAAGAAAACAATATTTAACCAGAAAATTTAAGCTCTGCTTATAAATAAAATGACATAGTCCAGTTTGTTGATGCTGTTATTTAAGTCTTATTCAACACTCTAAGGGTTTCCAGACCTTATGTGCATTTTCACTATTTAAGAGAAAAAAGTGGCATTCTTCCACCTTCTTATGACTATTATGAAGTTGTTTTCAATTTTTATAGTTTAAGACACACCTGTGCTGCTACTCATATAAGTAAATTTAACATATTACAGTCATAAAATACCTCTGATGGTTGGAATTTGGTTCTCAAGAGATTACCTAAATACCCAGTTTCAGAATTTATTTACCAGAAATTGCTGCTGGTCCTTCACCGCCTCTCTACTTGTCCTCTGCCCAGAGCCCCTAGACTTGTTCTAGTGGGATTAGCCTCAAAGGCCCAATAATAACTTTAAATTATAGGCCCAGGAGCAGAAAACTGTTTCCGCCACCAAATTCACTTATTATTGGCCTTGCTTCTGTTTGGCATTACACTGCTCTTAAAGACTGCCCTACCAATGAGCAATTCCCCCAGAGGCTGGAAGAAATGTCTGCTCTCAGCTTAGCAAAATTCTTTCCATATTGTTTTGTTAGTCTCGTTTCTATGCTGTGATTGCTTGGCATTGACCTTTCTTTCAACTCCCCACAGCGCTTTACTTATGCCTCTCTTACAGCACTTATCTTACTTTGCCTTGTATTGCAGTTATAGTTTTACTTATTTTATCAAACCATTAAGTGTTAAGATCATAGAAGGAAAGCAGCAACTTTCTATCTTCTCTATTTCCATCCCACAGCATGAATTAAATGTTTGTGACTTTCAAGTGAATCTGGCCTGGATGGGTGAGCCTAATTTTGGGAATTTCAGTTTTGATCTTTTGTTTTGGTTCTAAAGAGGCAGTTTCTTTCTTTTCTTCTTTTTTTTCTTGCCATATGATTACCTTATTCTCTAATTTTGAGCCTCACATTTTGAAAAACAGCCTCATCTAAATCAATCCCAAGATTTATATCCTATCTATGAAATTGTGCTCCTAAACATGGTGGTAATATCATATCATACTGTTCTTATTTCAAAGGTTGTTCTATTGGTCATTCTAACAGTTTTGCACTAACCATGCCTATGTGTCATTAGACAAATCAAGGAAAATGCTTTATTCTCAAGAGGGCAGCAGAATCCTCATGCCTCACAGATCAGGAATAAGCAACTCCTCAGTCACAAAAGAGGAGGACAGGTGCAGAATTAGCCCTAGAGAGAGGTATCTTGTTTTTATAGAAAGTTAAGAGAACTCTAAGATTAAATATGCCCTCTTTTTGTCTATAAAATAGAGATAGTAATACATACCTCAAAAAATTGCTGTAAGGATTCAATCAGAAAATATTTGTTCAACCTATTTACTAAAGTTCAATCAGATGGCAAGCTCTGGTCATACCATGTCTGGACCATTGTGATAAATTATGGGTTAATCTGGGTCCAGCTGACACAAGTCCAAAGGGGATAGTGGAGAAGGGTAACCATAGCAGAGGAGCTACAGATTAGAGAACTGGAAATGTTAACCTTGTTAAAATAAATTGCTTAAAGAGGATGTCATAGCTATCACTTGGCTCACGTCCAATTCTAGAAGCTACCTCTGGTCTACATGTGTTCATGCTGAGAAATGCCTTTATAATAATTAGGGATCTCCAAATAAAGCTCCTTAAATAGGACTGGATATATATCAATTGTTGATATTGCAAATAAAGAATGTTGGAAAATGAGTTCTAAAATTTCTTTCAAATAAGATTTTCTATGATTATATATATATATATATATATATATATATATATAAAATATGTAGACACACATATATAGAGAGACATATATATATAGAGAGAGAAACACAGACACACACACTCTGCAGTTTTTTCTAACTCTTCAACACCAACAACCAATTCTCCAGACAACAACTGGGTGTCCAACAATTCAATTCAATTCTGACAGTAACTACCAAGAGTTAGTGCTGACCTCATAGGTTAAGGGCTCAGTCCCACAAGACTACTCCTGCTTCTGACACCAGTTGCAAGTGTCAAGCCTCTTATACTTCTGATCAACTAGTTAAAAATTGATGTTTCCATGACTCCCTCCTCAGGTTTGATAGTTTGCTAGAATGGCTCACAGAACTCAGGAAGGCACTTTACTTACTATTCTGGTTTATTATAAAAGCTACAACTGAGAAACAGCCAAATGGAAGAGATTTAGAGCAAAGTATGGGAGAAGGGGTGTGGAGCTGCCATGCCCTTTTCCAGCATGCCATCCTATCAGCACCTCTATGTGTTCACCAACCCAGAACCTCTTCCAATTCCATCATTCAGGGATTTTTACAGACGTTTAATTATGTAGACATGATCGATTATTAACTCAATCTTCAACCCTCTCCCCTCCCCAGGGGTTGGGAAGATGGGCTAAAAGTTGGGCTAGAAGTCTTCTTATCAAGGTTTGGTCCTTCTGGTGACCAGCCTCCATCCGGAAGCTGTCTAGGGGCCTGCCAAGAGTCATCACACATAACAAAAGATGCTCTTATCACTCAGGAAATTCCAAGGGATTTAGGAGATCTGTGTCAGGAACTGGAGACAAAAACCAAGTATTATTTATTTTTTGTTACACCACAACTACCCCCACCATTGTTATATACATATATGTGTTTTAGTTGTTAGAACAGGTCTGAGGTCTAACCATGTGTCTAACGTTACACGTTACTGGCTCTGACCTTGAATTACTGAACATAAGAACACCTAGCTGAGTTTATCAATAAAGAGGCAGAGAACAAGGAAATTCTTGACAAAACCTACACAAGAAAATATGGATGATTGTATTTTCCTAAATGACTGCAACCATGTTTCTCATTTCACCTTCTCTTCTTACAATGCAACTTTGACACTCCTTCCATGAAGAATTGTGTCTATGTTCCCTCCTTTTAAGCCTAGTGGGAGTTTTATGACTGCTCAACCAATAGAGTTAGTGGAAGTGATGCTGTGGGACTTCTGAGGTTAGTTCATAAAAAGGATATGGCTTACACCTGTCTTGCTCTCTTTGGCATGCCTACTCTGGGGAATCTACACCGTGAGGAAGCTCAAAGTAGCTTTTCTGGAGAAACCACATGGAGAGACCCATATAGAGAGGGTCTGAGTCTCCCATTGGATAGCCAGTATCAACAAATTTGCAGATAATTCTAGCATCCAGCCTTCAGGACTTCTATTTGAGGCTTCACACATTTCAGAACACAGACAAATCATCCCTGCTGTGCCCTGTCTGAATTCTTGATCCATAGAGTCAGCAGGTATAATAAATGGTAATTTTACACCACTAAGCTTTGGGGGTAATTTGTTAGCCAGCCATATGTATTTGTCAGGGTTCCCAAGAGGAACAGAAGCAATAGGAGGTAAATATATATATGGAGATTTATTGTAGTAATTGACTCATGCAGTTATGAAAGCCAAGAAGTACCATGATTTGCCATCTGTTAGCTGGAGAACCAAGAAAGCTTGGTAACAAGCTGGTAACATAATTCGATCCAAGTCTGAAGGCATGAGAATGGGTGGGGCCTCTGGTAAGTCCTGGAACTGAAAACCAAAGAACCAGGAGCTCTGATGTCCAAGGGCAAGAGGAGATATGTGTTCCAGCTCAAAAAGAGGGACAATTCACACTTTCTCCACATTTTCTTCTATTCTGGCCCTCAACGGATTAGATGATGCCAGCCCACATTGATGAGAGTAGATCTTCTTTACTTTCTTTACTGATTCAAATGCTAATCTCTTTCAGAAACACCATCACAGATGCACCCAGAAATAATGTTTTACCAGCTATCTGGTCATCCCTTGGTTAACACATAAAATTAACCATCACAAGTCCACCCACCCCTGTCAACCTGACACTTATACACATCTCCTTAAACCATACTTAGTCTCCAAATAAAAACAATAACAAGGTCATAATTTCACCTAATATGATACAATTATCTTGCATACAACAGAAAATGCACTAATCTCTTCCCTAGAAGAGGAGGTAAAGTCCTTGAATGATGTTTACTGTTTTCTTGATATCCCATAACTTGAAATCTATGATGTAAAATTAACAATAAATACTGATAAAAATCAATACATTTTATGTTACATGATAAAGGAATAAAAGAAACAAAACAAAGATGTTTGCTTAAAATATGTATATAGACAAGCAAACATATTCATAACAAAAGAAGGAGGAAATACTCATGGCGATTACAGTCTTCCTTTCTGTAACTCGTCAAGTGTTTGTAGCTGGTATTTATAACTATCTTATTTTACTGTCCATCTGTGTTCTCTTTGCCTTCAGCAAGCACCTCAGCTGGCTGTAGTTCTTTACTGGGTGGGATGACCCAAATATTCATTTCTGAAGGATCTGGGACATCACTAGTCCTGCCTGGATTGGGTTCTTGTAATTTTCCATTGACTTTAATCATAGGGAATGGTAATACTAAGAGATCTATTACTCTTAGTACTAAGAGATACTATTAGCGGTAACACAACCTAAGGGATCTCCTGTGTTCCAGATATAATCTTCCTTACTTGTATTGTGGAGTCGTAGTCCAATTTCCCCCTGGCAGTCAGAATTAATCATCTCAGCACAGTAACTCCCTTCCTTGCCTGTTGATTCAGAGGCATGAGAAGCCCAAAGTGGCCTGGCGGCAATGTTAACTTTCAATTCGATGGAACCATTGTTGTGTCTCCTAGTGGAAGCAACCCTCCCTCTGAAACTAAAACCTGGAGGCGAGCAAAGCAAAAAGTCACAGGAACAGGAAGCAAAAATTTTGCTAGTGGGTCATGATGGGTATTAATGAGTGGTGCCATTCCCATTTTCACCCCTTAATTTCTGGACCAGTGAATCCTGGCTATCAGAGAAACAGGACAATATATTTTGCTGATTCAGAGCATATATAGACTTCTGAGAACCTTGCCCCAGTCCTGAAAAGTATTGCCACCCAGCTGGCACCATAACTGAATCTTCAAAAGGCCATTCCTCCATTCTATCAAGCCAGCTCCTTCAGAATGGTGGAGAACATGATAAAACCAATAAATGCTTTGAGCCTGGGGCAATTACCACACTTCTTTTGCTGTGAAGTGAGTTCCTTGATTTGAAACAATTCTACATGGAATACTATGACAGTAGTTTAGACAGTCTACAAGTCCATGAATGGTAGTTTTGGCAGAAACATTGTGTGCAGGGAAGGCAAATTTATATCCAGAGTAAGTGTCTATTCCAGTAAGGACAAAATACTGCCATTCTATGAAAGACATGATCCAATGTAATCAATCTGCCACTACATAGCTGGCTGATCACTCCTGGTGCCTTATTGAGGGCCCAGTGTTGGTCTCTGCTGCTGGCAGATTGGGCACTGAGTGTTGACCATGACCAGGTCAGCCTTGATGAGTGGAAGTCCATGTTGCTGAGCCATGCATAACCTCTGAAACTGGTACCACAAGTTAACCATAAGGAGATATTATCCAGATATCTTAAGGTAAAGGAACAGTTATGCAAATTCAAAAATTACTTTACAGAGAAAACACGGTGTGTGGTGATTCTGAATAGTCACCAGTTAATCATTGTTACAATATGTCTTAGGAACTGGGAAGAGGAAGTGGTCAACAATCATAGCATTCATTCATCTAACATGCATTAATTCATTCTATACACATACATACAAATACTTGTATATGCATACATATATGCATGGCTCTAGTCATTGAAAATATTAACAGAGAACAAAAAAGACAGAAAATATCTGTTTTCATAGATGGTTCACTGCAGTAAAAAAAAAAAAAAAAACAAGTAAAATATATATAGTTTATCATATAGATAAAACTCCTAAGGAGAAAAATAAAACAAGAAGGGAAACAAAGATTGCAAGAGGAGCAGGAAGTAGTAGAGGATCATGCCTCTAATCAGGGAAGCATCACTGAGAATGTGCACTTTGAAGTCTTTGAAGAAAGTGTTATGGATATCTTTAGGTAGAGAAGATATAGTCTAGGCACAAGGAATGGCAAGTGAGAAGGAAGAGAAGGAAAAGTAATAGGTGAGTGGGGCTGGATTGGAATAAGCGAAAGGCAGAACGAGAGTAGCTGAAATCAAGGAAGAAAGGCAGGAGCAGGCAGGGAACAGATCATTGGCAAGGTTTAGGCTTATTCTCTGAATGAAGCCTGGGAAGGCTCTGCAAGGTTTCGAGGAGAGTGATGTGACTGGATTTATATTTTAACATGCTAGTTTAGCTGTTATGTTGAGAAAAGACTTGGTGGGAGAGGGGCAGGCAGGAGGGAGTGTGAAAGAAAGAGGATCAGTTTGGAGGCTACTGTGACAATCCAAAGGATAGGCGATTTTGGTTTAGACCAGACAGGTACCAGGGGAGATAGTGAGAAATATTTATGCTTTGGACTGGTTCCAAAAATAAAGACAAAAGGACTTGAAATGGATTAGATGCGAAATGTGACTGAAAGAAGAATCAGGGATGCCTTAAGCAATGAAACATATAGAAATGCTACTTATGAGATGAAGGTGACTGTGGGAGAAACAGATTTTTGGAGAAAACTATTAAGTTCATTTCTGGATAAGTTTATGATGCCAATTATACATTCAAATGGAAGAGTTGAACAGTCAGTTGGATGCAAGAGTTTGGAGATCAAGGGAAAGATATGAGCTGGAGACAAAATTTGAGAGCCATCCATATGTAGATGGCATTGAAAACCATGAGACTTACTGAGACCATTAAGAGAATGAATAAATACAGAAAATTAAAGACCCCTGGACGGAGGCTTGGGCATTCCAGCTTTACAGAGGAGGAAACGTAGCAAAGGTGAAAGAGTGGCAAAACGAAACAACACAATTTGTTACAGGGAATTGAGAAATTGGTTCAAACAAAAGAAGTAATCAACCATGATAAGTACTTCTGACAAGAGAAGTAAAGTGAGGACTAAGAATGGACCATTGGATTTAGTAAAGTAGAATTCATCAGTGACTTTGACAAAGCAGTTTTGGTGATGCTGTAGGGGCTACAAATAAATGAGCATAGGTTATGGAGAGAATATAATAAAAGATATTAGAGAGAGTGAGTCAAGAAGATTTGCTCTAAAAGAAGGGTACAAAATTAGTCTGTGGTTGGTGGGTAAAATGAGGTCAACCGAAAGTTTTGTTCGTTTTTTGAGAAGGGAGAAATAATAACATGTTTGTCTATTGAAGTTTTTATAATGGTGATCTCGTAGATCCAGTAGAAAGGGAAATACTGAAAACACTGGAGGTAGACAAGAGAATTCTAGAGCCATGTCCTTGTAGATGAAAGGGAATGAGGATTAGTGTAGAAATGAATGGAATTTGTCCTCAGATAGGGACACAAATAGTTCATCTATGGTAATGGTAGAAAGGCAGAATATAAGGACACAAATGTAGAAAAGAGGTGGATTTGGGGGTGAAAATCTATGGAACTTCCTTCCTGATAGTTCAACTTTCTCAGTCAGAGAAGCAAGATCATCAGCTGAGAACAGGAATGGAAAGGAAGCATAAGAAGTTGTAACTTCTTATGGAAGTTCTTATGGACGAGGGGATGATTTAATGAAGTAAAAAAAAAAATAAAGCAGCAAAATTACCAGGCAGGAAAAGGGCTCTCTCTAGGTTAGTGGTCTCAAAGTAAAGCGAGATGATTCACCATTGATTTTGTGTTTTTCTACAGCATGGCTCAGCTGTGCAGGTATAGGCATGTAGAAAGAAAGGAGTAATATTTATCCAGGCTTGTGATTTTTTGCCAAATAAGGATGGTACAACACAAGACATAAGGGAGCTAAAGCTTCTTGCAAGGGAAGGATGACAGTGATTGCCTTGGAATATACATTGGATTAAAAGGCTGGAGAAGGCATGATGCGGGGTAAAGGAAAGTGGAATGGTAGTCGTCTCAATGATTTGGAGATCTCAGTATTTTTGCAGTCTGGATAGTAGGAGAAAAATGGAAAGAGGAGGTGATCAGAAACTGGGAATCCTTGAAATTAAAACTATAGAAAGCGTACCACTAGTGGTAGTAACAAGCTTAGAGTATGACCATTGAAATAAGTGGCTAAGGTTGAACAGGGAAAGATAATTGGGGAGGAAGAGGCGAAGAACCTCAGACTTGGAAATGTAACAGCAGCCATTTTGACATGAGTGACCACGTATTACTTAGTGTTCTCTAGAGAAACAGAATCAATAGGGCATATTAGAGAGATATATAGAAAGAGATTTATTATGAGGGATTGGCTCAAGCAATTATGGAGGCTGAGAAGTCCCCTATTGTGCTATGTGCAAGCTGGAGGCCCAGGAAAGCTGAGGGTATACTTCCAGTCCAAACCCAAATGTCCGAGAACCAGGAGAATAAATGGTGTAAGTATCAGTCTGAACCCAAAGGCCTGAGAACTAGGAGCACTGACATCCAAGGGTAGGAGGAGATGGATGTCCCAGCTCAAGTGGAGCAAATTTGCCCTTCCTCTGCCTTTGTCTTCTATTCAGACCCTCAACCGATTGGATAAAATTAATCTTTACTCAGTCTACTAATTCAGACGCTCATCTCTTCCTGAAGCACCTTTACAGATGTTTTATAGACACACTCAGAGATAAAGTTTTACCAGCTCTCTGGGCATCTCTTAGCTCAGTCAAGTTGATACATGAAATTAACCGTCAAAGACAGCAAGCCAGGAGTTAAAATCTTCAAAGAATTAGGGATGTAACCAAGAAATCATTTGTTTTGAATGTTCCAAAGAAGTCTGAGTGTTTTTGTGTGAAAGAAAGAGAAGATTTCTGTGCGTTTGGGGACAGGATGGAGTTAGGGTTCAGCAAGCATGAGATAAAAGGAAAGAAAAAAGGAAGTGGAAACAGGTCCAGTGCTGTGTAATGTAAGTACCAAGAAAGGAATTCCTAGCTGTGGGTTGACCAACAGGGGTTTTGAAGAATATAAATGTCTGATTTGTACGGCACGTGGTTTGTTGTCTACTGAAATCTGTGACCTTGTCTTCATGTCCAGCTTTGAAGTGAAATCTATCAGACTCATAAATGCTTTGTGCATATTTTTTTTAAAAAGTTAATCTTATTTTGTAGAATCTTGTGAAGTGGCTCTGTCCTACATTTTGGTTGATATAAGGCTGAATAGAGACTAACAGAGAGAAGCAAGAATGCAGGAAAAGAGAAGGCCAAGAGAATATAAGCTTCCTATCAACTCAGAGAACGTTTGAGGAATGCTTTGGAGATGCCCAGGCTGGGAATCTGGTGGGCTGTGAGTGTGGGGTGTTTTAGTCGAGTTTCCTTACCAAGGGGCTGGGAGCAGGTAGATCTAGCTATCTTTCAGTCTATATCTCTATATGTATATATATCTATGTTACATTTTACCTACAGCAGTTTTTTAATCTTTTTTTTTTTGTTTAGTAATCACTTCTCTAAAGCATCTTTGTACACAATTCTTTTCTAATTACTCCCCACCCCCTCCCCATGAAATTATAACGCCACAGATATACTATATATTTGTTTGTGTCCTGTGTCCTTTGGAGGGCCACGGACAACTGTAGTATCTAAATTTTTTTCACTCTCCTCAAGAACCAATTTTCGCCCGCTTGGGGGTGATATCAGCACTATTAATCTTGCATGATTTAGAGATATAAATTTTCATGTGCTGAATTTCTCTGTCTAGTGTTCTTTTTACTATAACCATGTTCTCTTGCTCAAGGTAAACTTACTGCTTTCTAGAAAGGTGCTTTTAGGGAAAATAATCTGTCTTGTGTCCCTATCACAAATCCTATTGCCATGTGATTTTTTTCTTCATAGCTATCTGCAGTGAGGATTGCCCAGTAAATTTCTAAAGCAATTTAATTGCTTATTAGTGTGGTTGATTCATGAACACTTAAGGAAATTTCCACTCTCCCTGGGGGTCCAAGGACGTATTAAATGGTTTTGTATCCTCACTGTCTAATCCTAAGAAATAAAACATCATCCAAGAGCAGTTAGTTAAACGACTTGGCCTCTCAGTACACATTTCAATCTTTCTAGGACCGTAAATCTATGATCATTTGCAGCAAATGTTCTCTGCATTCATACCAGATGTGGGTGGAGGAATAGGATGAGGATGAAGGAAGTGAAAGTAAGAAAAATAACTGCGGAATGTTGGCCTTTTTCACAACTTGAATTTCCAAATTCTACGTACAGGGTATCTTACCATTCCTTTGGTGTGATGGGTTAGGGTACAAATTTCTATCTGAACATCGGTGTGCCTTTTATTTTAACAAATACAGTGAGATTGTTTCATGTAAACTTAGACATTTCTGAGTTTTTTGTTATATTTATATATAACGTATTACCTTGATCTTGGGTTTTCCAGCCTCCAGAACTGTGAGAAAATAAATTTCTGTTGTTTAAGGCACTCTGGCATTTTGTTATGGCAGCCCTAACAGACTAAAATATATACATAACATAATACATATATATAATATGCTATGTATGTTGTACAACTGTATATCATATAACTATAATATGTATAAATATTTACATATAAAACATAATATTTATATATAATATGTTACATACATTTTATAATAATATGCAGTCATGCACCACATAGCAATGTTTCAGTCAGTGACAGACTGCACATATGACAGTGGTCCCATAAGATTATAACGGAGTTTAAAAATTCCTTTTGCCTAGTGACATCTACTTTCATATGACTGGCAGCACAGTAGGTTTGTTTACACCAGCATCACCACAAACATGTGAGTAATGTGTTGAGTGGTGACGTTACCAGGTAGCCTGCATGTGCTGTGCAGGTTTGTCGCCTAGGAGCAAGAGGCTACATCATATCATATAGCGTAGGTGTAGTAGGTTATACCATCTAGGTTTGTGTAAGTGCACTTTAGGATGTTCACACAAGGACGAAATAGCTAATGATGCATTTCTCAGAACGTATCCCTGTTGTTAAGCAACACATGGCTGTATATAAAGTGTTACATATTTATATGATATATATCATACGATCATATATCATACATGTACGACATATATATATATGTATGCTATAGGGCTGCCATCACAAAATACCACAGACTGGGTGGCTTAAACAACAAAAGTTTATTTTCTCACAGTTCTGCAGGCTGGAAAGTCCAAAATCAAGGTGTGGGCAGCTTTGGTTTCTCCGAAGGACTCTCTCCTTGGCTTGCAGAAGACCATCTTAACACTGTAAGCTCACATGGCCTTTTCCTTGTGCATATACATCCCTTGTGCCTTTCTCTCTTCTTTTACGTATGCCAGTCACATTGCATTAGGGACACACCCTTATGACCTCATTTAACTTTAATTACTGCCTTCAAGGTCCTGTCTCCAAATCCAGTCACCTTGGGGGTTAAGGCTTCAACATATGAATTTTGAGGAGGGCACAATTCAGGTTATATTTTGTTTATGGAAAACAATAGCACATCTAGTTACTATGAGTTTTGCTATGGATGTATCCTATTTGGTGACTCTAAAAGTGATAAAATCATAACTGCATATACAGGAGTCATAATATCAATTTGTGTCTGGAATGTACATCAAATAAACATTAGAATTTGTCTTATATTAATAGAACTATTGGAAAGATTCAGTCATATGTACTCACTAGTTATATAATTATTTTAACTCTCTAGGATGAAAAATGATTTTTTCTAAGATTAGCTGGGATCTTAGGAATTTAAGAGGAGGGCACGAATTGATGATACAAGAATAACAGCTGTGCATCATCTCTCTTACGCCATCGCTTATTTTCTAGTCACAGATATTGGTGAAGAAGTATACATTTTTTTCTGGATAGTATCAGGGGAGTTGAATTTCAGGAAGCACTTGTAGTCACCTATTACCTTTCCTTTTTAAAATCAGTGTACCCAAAGTGAATAATTTACTCCTGTGTTTCTCCTGTCTGAAACATTAAATACTTAAACCAAATGTCTGCATGACAGCAATATAGAGTGTTAAATCAATCCAGATGTTTAGGTCTTTTTATATTTGACTTAAAATAAAATTTAGGTAGCATAAGTCTGGCGTTCAATTATAGCTATACACACCATTCCACAGCACTCCCTCTACCTTGTTCTTACAAAGTGGCATCACACTACACACATTAAAAAACAATTTGCCTTTTTCTCCTCTGAACAACATCTGGTAACTACTTGCTTTTCAGGACAGTATCTACACATCTAACTATGTTTTAAAAGATGTAACAGCTGCATAATGTGGATATTAAGTAATTTATTCATTTTTTCTAATAATGGTCATTACTGTTTCTAATTTCTGTCATTCCCCACAAGGCTGTGATAAATACTACGATAATTTATTCTTACTTACTGTTGCTATAATTTCAGAAGGGCAAAGTCTTAGAAATAGAACCACTGTGTCAAATAGGTGCATATTTCACATTTTACTAGAGCTGCCAAATATCTTTCCAAAAATGTGTTAACAAGCTTTATACACATTTACACCAGTAGCTTTTAAGATTATCAATCTCTTCCACCTCACCAACACTTGATATTATCAATTGTTTTTATATATTTTATTATTTTCAGTGTTGCAACTTTTTTAATTAAAAAATTATTATGAGATATATCATACACATGAAAAGAGTATAAGATAAAGGACACTTTCAAGGCGACCGTTCCTGCAGCTCACGCCCCAGCTGAAGCCCTAGAGCACTGTCGTGGCCTTCACAGTGCCTGTGTCCCATCCTGAATGTGCCCTCCTCCCTCTCTCTAATAGATGTCATCAACACCTTTCATCTTTAGTAAATCATTTTTGCTTTATTTTTGTGAATGATTGTATTACTCAGGGTTATCCAAAGAAACAGAAACAAGAGGATGGATATAAATATAGAAAAAAGATTTATTTAAGGAATTGGCTTCCACAGTTATGGATGTTGGCAAGTCCGAAGATCTGCAGGGTAAGTTGGCAAGCCGGAGACCCAGGAGAGCCAATGGCATAGTTCCACTCCATAAGCCAATAGGCTTGAGACCCAGGAAGAGCCTGTGTTTCAGTTTGAGTCTGAAGGCAGAAAAAAGCCAATGTTCCGGGTCAAAGGTAATCAGACAGGAAGAATTCCCTTTTACTTGAGGGAGGGTCAGCCTCTTTGTTCTGTTCAGTCATTTAACTGATGGATGAGGTCCACTCACATTCTGCTTTACTGAGTCTACTGATTTAAATGGCTTTTTTCCCAGCTTTATTGAGATATAATTGACATATACCATTGTGTAAGTTTAAGATGTAGAACGTATTGATTTGATGTACTCATGTATTGCAAAATGTTTGTCACCATAGTGTTAGCTAACACCTCCAGCACCTCACATAATTACCGTTTCTTTTTTGTAGTGAGAACATTTAAGGTGTACTCTTTTAACAATTTTCAAGTATATAATACAGTATTATTAACTATAGGTACCATGCTGTACATTAGATCCCCAGAACTTATCCGTCTTATAACTGGAAGTTTGTACCCTTTGACCAACATCTTTACATTTCTCCCATCCCAAGCCTCCAGCAACTACCATTCTACTCTTTATTTCTATGAGTTAGACGTTTTTAGATTCTACACATAAGGGATACTGTTCAGTATTTTTCAATCTCTGTTGGACTTATTTCACTTGGCATCATGCCTTCAAGGTCCATCTATGTTGTTATAAATGGCAGGATGTCCTTCTTTCTCATGACTGGGTAGTATTCCCTTGCATGTACATACCACGTCTTCTTTATCCACTCATCCATTGACAGACGCTTAGGTTGTTTTCATACCTTGGCTATTGTGAATAATGCTATAACTAGCAATTGTTTTGAAATTTGTCCATCTAATGGATACAACGTGGCATCAAGTCATGTTGGCATTTTCCCAGGTTGCATATTGATTCATAGATTTATTGTCCATTTTTACTTTTATCTTCTACTAAAACTGTTTGTTATAAACTTATTTTCACATTGAATTTAAATGCCACTTTTATTATGTAGTAAATGCATAAATATACAGATATTTGCATATGTCCATGTACTTTATTCTGTTCCACCAATTTATTTGTGTTGTTGATACGAATGTATATTTGTCTGTCCAACACTGTTTTGATTATAGCAGCCCTATAACAAAGTTTTAATGACTATAATTTAATGCCTTATAGTAAAATAGGTTTCCATTGCCAAAATGAAGTAGAAAAACAATTATTTTATCTGGATGATTTATTCAAAACATGCTCATGTTGTACCTTTAATTTTCTAGGTAATTACTTTTCTGTCCAAGGTTTTCAATGGAGATTATATACTCAAGATAAATGGGGAACTCCTTTCCTTCAATATTTAATATGATAGCATTGTGCAAATGGCTTTAATTAGTTCAGCAAATATAGTCTTATAAAATGCAATTTAAAATAGTCTCATTTAGGCTAAAAAATCCTTCTATTATGACAGAATAAATTTCCGCTCTAAAATTTAACTAAATTTGTTGATAAAAATATGCGCATGACAAAATAAACTTTGAAAACCAGAGATCCATTTCAGCATGACGGAGAAAGAAACTCTCTTGCTTGTCTGTGCAGAGCAGCTGTCATGTCAGAGGCACCTTGTTCTGGTGGGGAATTTGACGATGGCTTAAAAAACCTTGAAGTTTCCAAAGCAATTTAAATATGATCTTTAATGACTTTGGAGTAGATTAGCCCTTGACCTTTCTGTTCCCGTGGTATTTTTCCCATCTAGCTTTGACATATGTAACAGAAAATTGTGCTCTTCAGATCACTTTGAAACTTCTAATTATGTCAAGAGGCTTAAATTGATTTTTGATTGACTTATAATGACAAGAGCTAATCTTTGAAGGAGGGTACAGATGTAAATCAGTGCTCTTTGGAACTCGACATTATTAGCTGTAATTCTGTTAGTACTAAAAGGAGACATTCAAAAATAGTAAAGTTGTAAAATAATTTATGTTTATGTAATTTTGAAAAAAATATAATTGATTTCCAAAGGAGTCCAAATTATATGACTTTTGTTCCTATGTTACTTCTCATAATTGCCCATTTACTTTTAAAATTCATACAAGAAATCTAAGAAATATAGTGTGTCGTAAATATCATAATTTCAAGAGCTAAGACTTTTATATAATATAATTTGGAAAAAACATGATTATATGATAAAAAACACACTTTCCAAAGTGAATAACAGGCAAACTGTATTAAAACTTGAGTAACCAACAAATGAAGCCCTTATAAAGCAGGGTTTCAAATGCAAATAGAAAGGAAAGGGAGCAAATATAGAAAGTAAACTGAGACCTGGAAGAAGAAATGTAGAAAATACTAAGATAGTAAATAGAAACAGCCAAAATGGTCACCAAAGTACTCTGTACTTTAAACAGAAAAATCAGTTTTATATGAACATTGTTGAAGAGGGAAAAGAACATTTTACATATATATATATACATATTTATGGAACTTAAAAATAACTTTATAATTTATTTATGTAGATCTACATAGGAAGAGAGTATAGACTATGAAAAACTCATATTATGAATACTTGGATAATTCATTCATTTATGGATAATTCATACTATGGATAATTCATATTAAGAGTGTGGAATTGGGGCTGCCCCCATGGCTGAGTAGTTAAGTTCGAGCGCTCTGCTTTGGCAGCCCAGGGTTTTGCCGGTCCGGATCCTGGGCGTAGACATGGCACCACTCACTGGGCCATGCTGAGGTGGCGTCCCACATGCCACAACTAGAAGGACCCACAACTAAGAATATACAACTGTGTACTGTGGGGTGTTGAGGAGAAAAAGGAAAAATAAAATATTAAAAAAAAAAAAAAGAGTGTGGAATTTGGGGCCGGCCCCATGGCATAGTGGTTAAGTTCATGTGTTCTGCTTCAGTGGCCTGGGTTCACAGTTTCAGATCCAGGGCATGAACATACACACCACACATCAGGCCACCCTGTGGCGGCATGCTACATATAAAATAGAGGAAGATTGGCACAGATGTTAGCTTAGGGTCAATCTTCCTCACCAAAAAAAAAAAAAAAAAAGCGTGGAATTGGAAGTTATTGATGATGAATAATATATTTTCATTCAAGCTTATAATTCTTGAATATAATTCTAAATGAAGCACAAATCAGAAGCGAGACTTGCTGTCATTTCCGTGAATGAGGAATTTAGTTTTAAAAATAGCTAGTTCTTTTAGCCATGTAAAAGTCTGCTAGCTCATGATGTTGTTTTTATTTTAATTCTTGTGTCCTAGCAATATAGGCCCTTACCTCATTTATGGGATTTACAGTGAAGGGTTAGACAAGTGCACGACAATTTCTTCTAGTTAAATGCATACGTTTATTTAATTTCTCTACAAATTCTTATATTTAAAAGTAAGAAGTGATATATGTTGAATTATGTCCCACAAAAATTCATATGTTGAAGTCTTAACCACCAGTGCCTCCAAACGTGAGCTTATTTGGAAATAGGGTTTTTGTAGATGTAATGATTTAAGCTAAGATGAGGTCATATGGGAGTAGGGTGGGCCCCTAATGCTGTGTAGGACTGGTGCCTCTATAACAGAACACCGTGTGAAGACAAAGACATGCACACTGGGAGAATGCCATGTGAAGATGAACACAGAGATTGTGGTGATGTTTCTGCAAGCCAAGAACCACCAAAGATTGCCAGCAAACCACTAGAAGCTAAGTGGAGAGTCATGGAACACACTTTCTCATAGGCCTCTGAAGGAACCAAGCCTGCCGACATCTTGATCTTGGACTTCTAGCCTCCAGAACTGTGAGACAATACATTTCTGTTGTTTAAGACATTCAGTTTGTGGTACTTTGTTACAGCAGCCCTAGCAAATTAACACAATAAGCCTCCATTAATCCTTTTGAATTTTTTGTAAAGCACTTAAAACCAATGGAATAGAAATAAATAGTATGGAATAAATGAGTAAGCTTAGAAAAAGAAAGCATGAGTTATAGTGCTGACCTGAGATGAGAAGACTAGTACAATTTAAACAATTCAAGTGAGTATTCACCTATAGATCTGCAAAAACATAAAATTAACCAACTGCTTGTAATAAATAAGGACCAATGCTATGATCAGAATTTCCTCATTCCTAGGTTAATAATTAAAATTGCATTGTTTTCACAAATATGTACCATTTCTTATTGTACTAGTATAACACACAGTTCTTCAGTTCACCCATAATCTATCTGTCTTCAGATACCCTTACTTATTTTCTGGCAAAGATAAATTCTGATAAAAATTAGCATATTGAATATGTTACAGATATATTCCTCTAGCCTAAGACTTTATGCATATCAATAACTCAACTGCTGAAGGATGGCGTTCTTTGACCCTGTCCCTTCTCTCTGCTGCAACTGCTTACTAGAAAGGGTCTTTAGGTAAGATGAAAAAAGAGAAAAATACTAGTCGCATCATGATTTATTAAAATTCCAGTAGAAGTTATTGAATTTACCTCACTTTAACCAACTCATAAGGCTGGTTGACATAGTTCACAGAGTCCATTTATTTCCTGAGATTTACAATATGCTGAACTGCTAGGGTACCAAGATGTTCATTAAAACACCTGAGCATTTCTCCTCAGCTGTAGAGCTGTGGTCTCACCGAGAGTCGGGTGTTTATTCTGCAAGCCTATGTGTGGCAATTTTACTTGTTAAGGTAATTATAGAATTCAGTTAATATTATGCAAACCAATGAAATATGAGTGACAACAGAATAAAAAAAGATGTGATTTCCACCAATGGAATTCTTTGGAAAATCTTGATAAGGACAAGCCAATCAAAGAATTGCTGTCAAATTTAGTGTGGTTTAAACGACTATTAGAGATTGGGAGAAAAAGTTTTAAAATCTAGAATTATTCTTCACTCAGACAGCATTGTAAGTATCTTTAAGTTCTCATTCTGCTTAAAAAATTCTAAAGAGAAATCATAGATAATCATGGGTATGTGTTATATAAAATACCACGAAAAACTTCATTTAATGGACCCATGTCAAAGAATAGGCCTGGCACTACATTACAAAATTGTTGAATAAACATATATGCTTATGTTTTATATTAAAACAAGATGTACAAATTTTATATGAATTTGTTTTAAAATTCCCTGCTTAGACCAAATATCTAGTCAGATAGGAGGATTTCAAAGATTTTATCTTCAGTCTAAAATAATCTGTGATCCATCTTTCTGCACTGGCAGACAACTAGGTTGAGCCAAACGATTGAGAATCTGGATCCTGTTGGAAGGGCTGAGAAATAAAAAGATGAAAATAAACATGAGTGGAGGCAGAAGAGGGAAGGAACTGTGCAAAAGAAAATCTTTGCATGGACTGTAAAGTTACTGAAGGGCAAAATAAAAAACAACAAATACTTTGCATTTCTTCCGGGCTTTAGATGTATTTACAGTGAGATTTCTAAAATGCAGATTTTTATTTTTATTGACTAAAACTACCTGTCCACCTCCAGTTAAATTTTAAGGGCATAATTAAGCTGCTACAAGGTAAAAGTAATATTATTTGGCAGAGAGACCGAAATGTACTGCCCTCTGAAGTGAAGAACAGAAGAATATATGAAAGTTCTGAAAGAGGACAGGGTCTGTGTCAGAGTCCACGCTCTTAACCAGTTTGCTATGCTTCCTCAGCAACAATTGCTAGCAGGAAAATGACACAATATTTAAATCGGCCAAGAGGTTGCATAGGTGCTCATGAAATAAGATTTTTGTTTATTTGTTTATATCCACAGTGTAAGCCCTGTTCTCATTTTGGGGCTGCAGGAGGACTGAAGTTAGAGTTCTCAGCTCATAAGAAGGAAGGAAGAGAGGAACTGAACTGAGACCCTTTGAAAAAGAATTGTAATTTGATTTGAAACCTTTTGGGAGAGAAATGAAATAAAAAATCACACCCCCAAAACATCCTTGAAGTACTTTTAAATAAAGGTGTATTTTGAAGATTTTATTTGATCTAGCTATCTATGCTCAGATATCAAGGAATGGGTCTAAACATTTGCTTCAATTTTCCCAGAGTGGAGAAAACAAAAAAACAAGTCTGGAGAGATCAATGTTAATACAATTAAACAGTTTATTTCGTTTACATCATTAATAGTGCCAGAACAATAGGACCTCCCACCATAGGTCGCTTAATGCTGCATAAATCTTTCAAAGATCAGCTTATATTCTAAAATA
Source organism: Equus przewalskii (assembly GCF_037783145.1). Classification (NCBI taxonomy): domain Eukaryota; kingdom Metazoa; phylum Chordata; class Mammalia; order Perissodactyla; family Equidae; genus Equus; species Equus przewalskii. The sequence goes on from NC_091834.1 coordinate 28,289,481, forward strand.
TTTAATTTTGTGTCTTGTTGCAAGATGACCTATCACTTAAGCTTCTTAGATACCCAGGAAGATATGCTACTATATAAGACAAATAGTATCCTTCAGACAAGCATGTCTTATTGAAAATTACTATAATTATATTATTTAGAAATACATTTTCAATATTTCCCAAACTAAGGAAAAAGCAAGATGTTGTGGCATCATTGTACCTAATTAGAACAGGCTATACTATGTTGACCTTGAAACTCTGAGTCCCCTGGAGAGTCATATTAAATCAAGCATATGAATTAAAGACAAAGCTCCGTTTTGTTGACAATAATTTTTACCTTTTTAAAGAGAGGTATTGCGTTGAATTAATACTGGCTGACTAGTGAGGAAGCTAACAAATGGGGAGGTCGCAGTAACCCAGGAGAGAGAAAATGGTGATCTGGAACTGAGTTTCTTTGGATATTAGATATATTTTGAAAGATTTCTTGATTAATTATCTGTGGAGTATGAAAGAAAATCAAGAAAACCTCATGATTTTTGAGTAACCACAAGTATGAACTTTGGGGGGAAGATAATGTATTTAGTTTTGGACGTGATGTTGAGATTTACGAATACATGAATTTGAATATATGAGTTTGGAGTCTGAGAGAGAGAGAAAGAGATATGGGTAGAAATATAAATTAGAAAGTCCTTGGCCTAAATATGGTATTTAAATCAGGAGATTTGATACTGTCACTAAAGGAATAAATATACATAGAAAAGAACAGAAAGGGCTAGTCCTGTGTCTGAGTGATTAAGTTTACACTCTGCTTTGGTGGCCCAGTGTTTTGCTGGTTTGGATCCTGGGCATAGACCCAGCATGGCTCATTAGGCCATGCTGAGGCAGTGCCCCACATAGAACTAGAAGGATCTACAACTAGAATATACAACTATGTACTGGGGGGCTTTGGAGAGATGAAGAAGAAAAAAGGTTGGAATAGATGTTAGCTCAGGGCCAATCTTAAAGAAAATAAAAAGGAAAAGAAAAGAGGAGCAAGACTGAGACTGGGACACCCCAACATAAAGAGACTGAGATTGAGGAGAAGAGGAATACACAAGGTTGTTCAGGAAGACAGAAAAGAAAACCAAAAGAGAGGTATTCATTCTGTAAGCCAAATGAAGAAGGGGTTTCAAGAGGAGACATTGAACACTGTGTCAAATAATTCTCACAGGTCGAGTAAGTATGATGAGTATTAAGAATTGGCCATTGGACTTTGCAAAACAGGGGTCCTCGGTGATTTTGACTAGTTTCCGTGAACCAGTGAGAACAAAGCCCTCATTAAATGGGTTTAAGAGAGAATGGGAAAAAGGAATTGGGCCACTCAGTTTCCAAGACCAAAAAAATTGAGTGGTAGATGGTGGAAAAAATGGAATCAAGAGTTTTGTTTTGTTTTGTTTTGTTTTTAGATGGTAGTGATCATAGTATATTTGAATGCTGATGGAAAGGATCTAGTAGATTAGAAAGCACTGATAATTTAGGAGAGAAATTCTAGATTGCTGCTCTTGAGCAGATGAAAGGTAACGAGGCCCAGTGCACACATGGAAGGATTAGCTTTAGACAGGAGCAAGAATAGTTCTTTCATGGTTATATAGGATGCTTTCAACTCCTGAGATTTCTGAATTATAAATCGATGCAAATAAATTGGTTCCTTGAAGGCATCTCTGTATACTTGAAGCTCTTCTCTGGTAGATTACAGGGATTTCACTCCATGATTTGTTTTCCACCTAAAAACTCTTGTTGATATCTTTTATCTGTCATTATCTTCCTCTCCAATTCTCCTTTTCTTGGCAATTTTTAAGTTGCTGTCATTTTCTTGAGATTTACAAAGAGAGATTAGACAAATTTAAAAAGCATTCATATCAGTGGATCTTTTAATTTGCTGTTTTGAACTGCCATAAGATTGTTTATATTTTAATCCATAGATGGTAGATAATTTCATACCCCGTTTTTTTAGTATGTGTCATATTTTTGGCAGTGGATGTATAGGTATTTTTAAATTTTAATATTAATTTTTATTGCATATTAATCTTTATGTACTACTTATGGCAAGTGACACTGGTTTTCATTTACCATTGTGATATACATTTTCTTTTCTAAATAAATTTATTGGAGTCTAATAGTGAGTTGACTTAAAATTTAAAAGTTAACTAAATAATAGTACATATAGCAAAACTCATGAAGTTAGACTGCAATAATGTTAGTTTTGGAAACATATGTACACGTGATGGTTAATTTTATGTGTCAACTTGATGGGGCTAAGGGCTGTCCAGGTAAACATTATTTCTAGGAGTGTCTGTGAAGGTATTTCTGTAAGAGATTAACTCTTGAATCAGTAGACTGAATAAAGGAGATTTGCTCTCACCAATGTGGGCAGGCATCATCCAATCCACTGAGGGCCCAAATAGAACAAAAAAATGGAGGAAACTTGAATTCACTCTTTCTTTTCGAACTGGGATGTCCATCATCCTCTGTCCTCTGGCCTTGGGCTTGGACTGAAATATACCATAGACTTTACTGGTTCTCTAGCTTGCAGACAGCAGACTGGCACACTTCTCGGCCTCCATAACCTCATGAGCCAATTCCTATAATAAATCTCTCCTGTTACATATATCTCTATATATACTTTTGGCTCTGATTATCTGGAGAATTCTGACTAAAACATTATGCTTAGGCTATAAAGAGATTCCCTTTCCTGAAAAACTACCTCTACCATAGACATTTTCTGTTCCTTGGACACTCATAATAAGATATACACAAAATGAAAGAAACAAATATTTGCTTCTCATGTTGTATAACATGATCATCTGCATGTTACAATATATGGTGGTTAATACTGATGCTAGCTATTCAGCAATAAATAATCACCAACCTACTTACACTTTGATGTAAATAAGATTATCAATTCCTTTTCAACCTGATTAGCAGTGAAGAAGGATGTGCTAAAAGTCAGATAGACTATTGGACATTTAACATGGATGGAGGTGCAACAGATGCAGAAGAATACTCAGAAAAGATGAGCTGAAAGGAACGCAGAAGAGAGGGCAGAAGTGCTTTGTGGTAGCAGTAAGCGTTGGCGGTAGCAAAAGGGTTGATGGATTGGGAGTGAAGATGGTGAGAGGAACAACTAAAGAAGACATGCATAACCTTGGTTTAGTTCAAAATTTTTACCAATATCAGTACTGCCAGTAACCATTAATGTTAATTCAGACATCTTTCAAACATGAATCTGGTATGTTATTTTATAGGCTAATTCTCTTGCATAGGTGAATGAAAACAGCAATTACTGGAAGTTATTTGTGCTTTTATCAATTTTGTGTAGCTCTCAGAAATGTTTTTTTTTTAGATACACAGATTTATTCCTCTGAAAATCTTTACATTTAAAGCAAATATTTATAATATTCTTTTCACTCAATTATGTGACATTCTTTTAGACTCCCTTGTGATATTTCACTATTTAGTTAGTGATGAATGAACTGCTCAACCACATTTAAACCAAGTTTGTAACATAATTTAACCAACACATGTAGTGATGGTTTGAAGACATAAATCATTTAAGTGAAAGTAAGAAAAACAAAGAGCTACAGAAAATACTAATCAGGGAAAATGGGTGCCTGCACTTAAAGGTGATCTTTCTATTCTCCATCATCCAAATTAATTACAGTGCCTGAAATTTATGGAACATATTTATTTGGCCCTTAGAAACACCTTATTTAGTCATCATGTATCATTTGGATTATATAGTATACCAAAATTACTTTATACATTTAAATATTTATAACAAATATCACAAACAACTAAAACATTGTCTTTTCAATTCAAATATTATGCAATGTTATCATTGGGAATTTCACTGATTAAATACTCACACTTAGCATTAAACATTTATTGCACAAAATTTGAAACAATATTAGATGAACAGCATGCTGCAGTTTTGTTTTTCATTGAAGTATTTGATCAAAAAACGATGTTTAAACAAATTGAAATACTCAAAGGGAATTTTAGATTTAAAACATCATGGTTTTGAAGTCATGTATTTTTATTCCCAAATGGCTTTACTCAACACTCAAATTCTTTTCAGATTGTACAAATCTTTTGCCTTTTACAAAATGCATTACTGCTATTCTCTCCCTAATTCCCATATTTTTTTCTATATTTCTTAGGAAATTGAACCTATTTCAAAACTGTAAATTCAGTAGCAAAAGCTATATTTTAAAATTACAAAATTAATATTAGTTGTAATAAAACTAGATAGCAAATTTTTGCGTTTTAGCTGGACTAGGAAAGGATGGTTTGTGTTTTTGTATTTTCACTCCCTAATGTCTAGTTTGAGATAGATGCTGCAGAAAATGTGAAAAAACACGCAAAATCTATGCTTCACTTATGAAAATTTTTTAAATATTTCATTATTGTAGGATAGTGCCAACATTGCCACTTCAATGATGTAGCTAAAAGGAAATGAAAAGCAATAAATATTAAACAGATTTTTATTTGGATTTCAAGATCAGAATTTACTACTCTGAAAGACAATGTTTTTGCATTAGTAAAGTATTCAGAGTAAGTTGCAATATTATTTTTAGAATTGCTCAATCTTGTCACCCAGGGTCAAGGGGAACTCATCAATTGTTTCTTGCTCTCCTATTGTTTTAAACCTACTCTAAGCAAACTTTCATCATCCTCATGACACTGAAACTTCTCTTGTAAAGGAAACCAGTGATCTTCATGTTATTATATCCAATTGTCAATTCTCAATCATCAGATGTTTTTGGCTGGAAGCCACAGTTGATATCTAATCACTGTACAGTAGATTAAAATTGGCCATGGATTCTTTTACATTCCTCTCAGTGAGAGCTGAGGTCTAGGTCCTCTCTCCTGTATGGCAGAGGTCACACTGTTCCAGTTTCTGAACCCAGACCTTAAGGCACAGGCAGCTTCCATCTCTCACATATTCCTTCTGGGAGCCCTAAGCCACCATGTACTTAGTCTGATCTCACAGAGAGTGCCGTGTTGGAGATGCCGTTTGTAGGTGCTCTGGTAGACTGTGCCAGTTGAGCTCAGCCTTCCAGACATCCCTGCTAAGAAGCCACGCGTGACGGAAAGTGTGTCGTATCCTCTAGACCAGCTCTCCTCCAGCTGAAGACAACTGAGGACCTTAGTCAATGCTACGAAGAGCAAAATAACGATCCACATAAGCCCTGCCTGAATTTCTGACCCACAAAATTGTGATACATAATAAAATGGTTGCTGCTTTAAGTAGCTAAATTTCAAGGTGGCTTAATTCACAGCAATAAATACCTGGAGCACACTGCCTTCCTTTTATTATAATTTCCTCACATTGCTTCCAAAACAGAAACGTTTTCTTGGTTTTCCTCCCACCTCACTGACAGTTTATTCTCTGTCCTTTGTTGATCATTCTTCTGTTGGTTCACTCGCTCTTTAATATTCATGTCCCTGGCCTCAGTCCTTGGCCCTCTTCCCTTTCTAGCTCTATTTCACCTTGTCCATAATCTAATATGGTCTCATAGTTTTAAATGCCATCCGTGTGCTAGTAAGTCCAAAACGACATTGCAGGAGATACAAGACAAGATTCATGTCTAACTGCCAACTCAACCTTCCACCTACATTTCCTATTGACAAATCAAACTAAACACTTCCAAAACTTAACTACTGATCTTCCCTCAAAATTCTGCTTCCTGCCAGTATCCCTCATTTCAGTAACCATAGGAAAACCATATAATTTATCATTCAAATTAGGTACTTTCAAAGTAAAAGTTGTACTGTTTGGATTACAGGCATAAATTGACATGGAGGGAACTGGGACATAGGGTCAGCCTAAAAATCCATCTTTCAATGCTCAGTTTAAAAGGAAAACAAACTAACAACTAAAAAACCTTGGAGTCACCTCTGATTCCTTTCTTTTTCTTATACATAAACCAGCTAATCCTTCTCCAACTATTATAGGCACTCCTTTGTGCAAACTGACTCCCAGTTGCACTCAGAGTCAAAGCCAAAGTCCTTAACTTTGACTTACAACACAGTATATGTTCTGGCTCCCTTCTCATCTCCGTAGTATTTCTTTACTTTTCTTCTCCTCACTCAGGCTGCTCCAGCTACACTGGCCTCCTTGCCTTAGGGTCTTCATAGTGCCTCTCCCTTTTGCTTAGAATAGCTTCTAGGTATCATCCTGGTAAGCTCTCTGAACTTCTTTCTTGCTGCTCCAGTGTCATTGTCTCAATGAGGATGACTCTGACCACTCTTGTAAAATTGCAAGTGGTCCCCTAACACTTCACCTGACATTCCTGATCACTTTTAACATGCTATATAATTTACTCACATATCATTTTTATTTTATCAGTTACCCACTGATAAATGCAAGCTCTGGATGTTCAACAATATATTTCAAATGTCTAATGTGATGCCTCACATAGAGTAGATACTAAATACTTGTTTATAAATAAAAGAATATGAATGGATGGTATTTCACAGATACAAGATATAACCATAGGAATTTCATTGATCAAATATAGGTATAGTGACAGAGAAATTTGAAAATTATATTAGGATTCTTTAATTTTCTTTTTCAATTTTATTTACTTATTTATTTTTAATTGCAGTAACATTTGGTTATAACATTATATAGCTTTTGGATGTACATCATAATATATTTTGAATTCTGTGTAGATTACATCATGTTCACAACCCAAAAACTAATTATAGTCCATCCTCTCACATGTGAACCTATTCACCTCTTTTGCCCTCCCCTCCTTCCCCCATGGTAACCGTCAATCCATTCTCTGTTGCTACGTGTCTGTTTGTTGTTGTTTTTATCTTCTACTTATGAGTGAGATCATACGGTATTTGATTTTCTCCCTCTGAGTTATTTCACTCAGCATAATACCCTCAAGGTCCATCCATGTTGTCACAAATGGCCGGATTTCATTATTTCTTATGGCTGAGTAGTATTCCATTGTGTATAAGTACCCCATCTTATTTATCCATTCGTCCCTTCATGGGCACCTAGGTTGCTTCCAAGTCTTGGCTATTGTGAATAATGTTGCAATGAACATAGGGGTGCAGGTATCTTTATGCCTTTGCGTTTTCAAGTTCTTTGGATAAATACCCAGAAGTGGGATAGCTGGATCATATGGTAGATCCATTCTTAATTTTCTGAGGATACTCCATACTGCTTTCCATAGTGACTGCACCAGTTTGCACTCCCGCCAGCAGTGTACGAGGATTCCCTTCTCTCCACATCGTCTCCAACACTTGTTGTTTCCTGTCTTGTCAATTATAGCCATTCTGACTGGAGTGAGATGATACCTCATTGTAGTTTTGATTTGCATTTCCCTGATAGCTAATGATGTTGAGCATCTTTTCATATGCCTGTTGGCCATCTGTATATCTTCTTTGGAGGAATCTCTGTTCAGATCTTTTGCCCATTTTCTAATTGGGTTGTTGTTTTTTTTGTTGTTGTGCTGTATGAGTTCTTTGTATATTTTGGATATTAACCCCTTATCTGATATATGGTTTGCAAATATCTTCTCCCAATTGTTAGGTTGTCTTTTCGTTTTGTTGATGGTTTCCTTTGCTGTGCAGAAGCTTTTTAGTTTGAGTTAGTCCCATTTGTTCATTTTTTCTTTTGTTTCCCTTTCCAGGTCAGACATGGTACTTGAAAATATGCTGCTAAGATCGATGTCAAAGAGTGTACTGCCTATGCTTTCTTCCAGAAGTTTCATGGTTTCGGGTCTTATATTCAAGTCTTTAATCCATTTTGAGTATGGACAGCTAGTATTCAACAAGGGAGCCAAGAGCATACGGTGGAGAAAGGAGAGTTTCTTCAATAAATAGTGTTGGGAAAACTGGACAGCCATATGCAAAAGAATGAAAGTAGACCATTCCCTTACACCATGCACAAAGATTCTTTAATTTTTCAGCTAACATTGTTTGGGTTTTTCTCATGTAGTTAATATTTAGATATGTGTGAATGCTATTTACATTTTAAGCAAGATTTGTATTACCTTTCAGATAGCTATTTTACGTTTGTGTTTGTCATGTACTTATTCTCTATGCCTGAAATTCCTAGTAATGCTTAGAGAGACATGAGAGATATATGCAATCTGTGACATCCTGCTTCCAGCTTGACAGTTTTGTCAGCTCTGTGGTTTGTAGTCCTAAACACATTTTGATTTCTTTAAATCACACATTGAAACATTTTTGCCTTTACCATTTGATACAAAAACTTAAAGATAATTGTCTCAAATATGCTACTTTTAAAAACATAAGATTTTTATATCTTTAAGACACAAACTTTGTCTCTTGATGTGGGGGTGAATAAATAGTGTCCTGATTTCTCCCACCCTGATGCGGCTGCAATATGCTCTCACCATGGCAACTGTTGTCACTTCAGAGCAGATTGACTACCATATAAACTGAATAATTTCTTAATCGTCATTTTAAATACAATCTTTTCTAAAAATATTCATTGGCTCTTATTAAAATGTATTTGAGTCAGGTTTTTAACCTGTGGAAGGAAAACTAGTTATTCATTTTATAAACCAGTGGAAATAATGTAGGTTTCACAATTGCTTTCTTTTTAATCAATTATTTATTTATTTTAAAATAATGATATTCATAAAATTTATTTTTTGATGATGTGTGGTTTTAAAAGGTTACAGAAGAAGTTATTAAAAATAATGACAAAACAAGCAATATTTATTACACATAAACAATGTGTTTATGTGTATATTTCTTTTTTCTTATTATGTTACTATTGGTTATTTATTGTGCATATCTTATTAAGAAATAAAATACCTCATTCTGTGTATTTTACAACTGAGAGGTAGCTAACTATGATCCTTTAATTTAGGGTAATTCTATATATTTGGCTCTGAGAGTAGTCTGTGTTGAATTTTATTAAATCAAATTGTTATTTCTGGCTTTCTGATATTTCTCCAACTAAACTGTAAACTCCCGCTTATTTGCTATTGAGTAATTTCAAAAGTAAATACATTGATTCATCTGCTGTAGGTGCTCAAAAATATTAGGTAAGTTAATGCATGGTGTTTTTATAATGTGTATGCTGTGAATCATAAAAACGTATTTGCTAAAATGCCAAAAACCTGACAGAAAACACGTAAACACAGAAATATATGTACAGTCAAAAATTTCTTAAGATATGCTGTGATAGAAGCCTTACACAAAAGAGTGAAAAATACCATTATTCTAATTATATGTAATTCTAGTGAGGCAAAATTAGTCTCTGGTAAGGAAAAAATCAGAACACTGGCTGTCTACTAAAGGGTAGTAAAGGCTGAGTGGGAAGAAGGATGAGGGAACTTCGCGGATGAAGAGCAGTGCCGATAGGTACTTGTATTGCATAGCTGTATGAATTTCTCAAAACATATATAGAATGGTGCAATTAACATTTGTGCATTTAAACATATGTAAATTTTATAAAAAATAGAAGTATAAGTAAATATTGAAAATTTTAATGATATGCATGCTAAAGTGTTTATGGTTGTTTACTATAACTTTATTCAACTGACATGAATGTTTGTAAATTTTCGCAATAAAAAAAGAAAAAAATTCCTGGGAAAAATTTGTACATTAATTTTTGAAACTGCTTTCTTAAAGATTCTTTTAGTGAAATTACAGTTTCCTTGTTTTAAATATGTGCAAAATCATGAGATATTAATGTTACCAAAGGTTTGGTAAAATTCTATGAAGACTAGAATTTGGTTATATAATTTAAGTGTTAGTTACATTTTATATTAAGCTTTCTCAATTCTATTTGTTAAGAAAATTGATTTGGGTCCTTGAATGGCATTAAAGAGAATTAGAATTGTTTTTTGCCATGAGTTTCTATATAAAAAAAATAGCTTTATTTCCTATTAAAAAACTGATATTTTTAGCTTCTCTGTCCCACAAAACTACATTTATATAGATTCCTATTAAAAGTGTTTTATATAACCCATGATTCTCAAGTAAATAGCTGGCCTAGAAATAGAATTCTCTTGAATCTCAGGTAAATATTGGCATACCATTTATGTAAATAGAAAATACTAAATATGAATTTGTTCTGACAGGTTTGACTTGATGCATTGGTGTCTGATCAGAAAAAAATGCGGTGTACTAAGTTATCACTTTTGTACTAGCTTACTAAAAAACCATAGGAAGCATAACATGACATACAAATAACTAGCCATTTGCCTGTGGACTGAAAGGCAAATCAGTGTCCGTAAACCAATGGGTAGGCTCAGAAGGATGATGTGATAGTTTTATGAGTCAACTTGGCTATGCTACGATGCCTACATGTTCGGTCAGATACCAGTCCAGATGTGGTTGTGAAGGTATTTTTTAGATGTGATTAATATTTAAATCAGTGAACACTGAGTAAGGCAGATTATATCTGCCTCTAGACTGCATTTGGACTCAAGACTGCAAAATCAACTCTTGTCAAAATTTTGAACTTGCCAGCTCCCACAACCACCAGGGCCAATTCCCTAAAATAAGTCTCTTTCTTTCTATATATAAATCCTAGTGATTCTGTTTCTCTGCAGCACTCTGACTAATACAGATGATGAAGATGTAGAGAAAATGTGGCAAACATGGTAGACTGTATACTTTCTCAATGTCCACTTTTTGCACAAATCTTACCTGTCTCTGCACTATCTTGAACGTGTGAATATTCTACCATAAGACAAAGTTCTTAAAAAGTTGTATATAGTGTCGGGAGCAAGACAGACTAGTCTTCGAATACAGCCCCTGAATTGGAGATATGCTGATTAAACACAGAGTGTTTAAAAGAACTACTTTTCACTTTCAACTTTGGGTTTGCCAGCAATGTAAATACTATAGACCATGTTAGTGAGTTTGGGCTGCTATAACAAAGTACCATAGACTGGATGGCTTAAACAGCAAGTAGTTATTCCTCACAGTTCTAGGGGCTGGGAAGTCCAAGGTCAAGGTGTCAGCCCACATGGTAGGGTTCTGGTGAGAACCCTCTTCTGGGTTGCAGACTGGCTACTTCTTGTATTGTCACATGGCAGAAAGAGCAGAGAGAGGAAGCAAGCTCTCTTGTGACTCTTGTAAGGGCACTGATCTTATCTATGAGGGCTCCACTCTGATTACCTCATCTAATCCCAAATACCTCACAAAGGCCTTACCTCCTAATACTATCACATTGCGGGGTGGGATTTCAACATATGAATTTCGGGGGGGACACAAACATTCAATCCATAATATAGACTCAACAGTGAGAGGATGAGAAGTTTTATTTCAAAAAGCATTAGATCTCTTTGTGTATCTGATAACTTTCCTACAAGATTTACTGGAAAATTCTGTTTAAAGGTGTGTATATGAATAAGGAAAGTTAGATTTAAGCAAAACACTCAAATGCAATCAGTGAGAAACCATCCATTCAATAACTTAAAGCAATCTGTGAATTATTGTCAACTCCTGCCTCTTCCAATATCCAAATTTATTCAACTAAAAGTTTCACCAATTTTACCTTCTAAGTATTTCTTGAATATTTTCCCTTATCATTTTCTCTATTATCAAAACTCTGCTTCAGACTTCCATCAAATTTCCCCTAGGTTATTTTAACAGCCATTCCTTTTCTGCCTTCATTCTGGACTTAAGTCTAGCTTCACAGAGCACTGTTGCCTCTCTCTTATTACTCTAATCTTAGCCTCTTTTATCGGCAGTATTCTATTTCTGTATCCTAAGAATTAGACATTTTTAGTATGCATTTTTCAAGTGATTAGAAATTAATTTTACCATTTGTGTTCTAAGTGGCAGCCTATCATAGAATTAAGGGATGTGGGCTCTGGAATAAGAAAAGTATTTCAGTTCAGGCTTTGTCACTTTGTTACCTGATCTGAATAAAGTGGACAAGATTCACAATCCCTCTTGTCAGTTTCCTTGTCTCTAAAATATAGATAACAAAACCCCCTACTTTATCCTGTTGAGAGGACTACAAAAGGTAATGGGGTAATGAATGAGAGGGGCTTATTTACTACAGTTCTTGACACAAATAAGCGTTTAATAAATGCCAGCTGTTATTTAATTGAGAATATAGGGAAGGGTTTGGTCCCATAGATTATTTCAATTTTTTAAAATTTTACTTTGACCAATTTAAATCTTCTTTTATAAGAAATAATTTTTTTAAGCATGGACCTTCACCTTAACTCTTTGACCTACTGGAATGTAACTTATTCATTCTTGAAATAACGTGTACTCATTTCTATGTCTTCTTTCAATACTTGTTTTCTTCTAATTCCTTCTTTGAATCATCTTTAGATAAACAAATCTCTGAAAAATGTTCTCTAATGTTAAAATGATTTTAACACACTTCTAAAATCCTTATTAGTAACAATAGACCTTAAAAGATGAAAATATGTAGTGAATAACCACATCCTACCTCTAGTTAAATCATACAGAAAAGTACTTGGTAATTTCACTTCATTGTGATGACTTGATTACCAGAAAACAGGCCTTTAGACTTCTGGTTATTGTTATATCGACTGAGCATGAACTTTTAAGTAGTTGTTTGAGGACAGCATTTAAATTCATAAAAGGCGACTTTGGACCTTTTCTGGTGTGAAAGTCATTTGGGTGGACAATATGTGTATAGTTATATGGTTACGAAAGAGCTCTAAAGAACAATTTTGAAAGAAATAATGACAACATTTCCTTCTGCTTTATTTATTCAGTGACATCAAAATTAAACAGCATCAGGTGTTACTTTAGGTTAATAAAAAGCATTATGTTAAAAACGGGCAAAATCTGTGTAATTAAGTCCGCAACACTTTTATTTAGCATATAAAAATGCATTTACATTTAAAATTTTGTTACTTGGTTTTAAAAAGTTTTTAAATTTGATAATGGTGTGAAAAACTGATAGTATAAAAAAGGGTAAATTTGATAAATCTGTGTTTTCATAAAGTAAGATATACCTTATTCTATAATTAAGAATTTGGGTATTATAATTTGTATCTTTAGGAAGGTTACATTTAGTTTTGTGAAGTTTGGTTGTTAAAAGCAATGTGTCACTACTTTGTTGTTATATGGTTTTTCAATTACTCAATATTTAAAACAAACCAAGTTTAATTCATGAGCAAACTTTATTTCAATGTTTAATTATTTATAATAAATGAAAATATATTTTATCATGTTATATACATAATATAATTGCATAACTAATGCAAATAAAAGTTGTGAATAAACGTTGATCTAAATCTGATCTCTAAGATATCCCAGATTATTTCATCCAGTGCCAATTTTGACCTCATAAAAGCTTCTCAGCTATAAATTTACTGGATGCCTTATTCTATGACCTGTCTGTCTTTACAGTCTTTCACAAGTAATGGTTCTATGTTCTCTATGGTATCTAAATTTAAACACGTTAATTATATGCACCACAGGAGAGTGGAGGCTGCAATTTGATGAAGAATATGTTTCACTTGGGAACAATATCAATGAGCAGTATATATAGTAATGTTAATCCAGAACCATATGGTAAGAGTATTTTTTGTTAAATTTCATATTCAGAAGAGAGAAGGGCCTCTCCTTGTATCTCAGAGTAATTTATCAAAGCTCACAGCAGCCAAGCTACTTGTAATGTTTATTATATTTATACTATACCAGATGTTTTACTAGAAGAAAGATCATTTGGTTGATTAATCATTTTTATCCCCTTGAAGAAGAAGATCAGTCTACCTTTGCATACAAATCTTTAGCTTGGAAAACTGTCAAGCTTATGAGTTATGAATTTCTATGCTATGAAAATCTGTGAACTTAAAAAAACATTCAACTAGTTAGAGTCTACAATTTTCTATAAGGATAAAATCATGAGTAATTATTGTTATTTTAAAGATAATTCTTTTGCAATATTTTATGGAATATATTGAAATGATATATTTTAAATTCACTTTCTTAGTGGGGAATAATCAGACACTGAGTTGGCTTTATGCAAAATACATTCTGATAATCACCAACAAATTTTCAAACAGGCAGCAATACGGAAGTGTAAATGGATTAAAAACATGGGCTTTGGAGTCAGACTGACTGGCTTCCTTCAGTTACTGTGTAGCCTCAGGCAAGTTTCTTAATAACTCAGAGCCTCATCTCTTTCTTATTTGTAAAGTAGACATAAAAAGACAAAGCTCATCATAATGTTTTCTCATTTAAATAAGGTATCATGTCAAATGCCCAACATAGTAAATTAACTCAGTAAATTTGAGTTTCTTCTTTCTATCATTTGACTAGAAAGAAAAAGCATAAAAAGCAATAGGAAAACAAATCTCTGAGTATAAACAATTTTAGATTATTTTGTCATTCAGCAATACCTCAGAATTGGGCCTTTTTCTCTTATACACTCTAATTTTAATTGTTTTCCCTTCCTAGAACAAGCAAGTTATAATTGCTTTGAACAATGCACTTGCTCAAAACCAATTCAAATAAGTGCTTAAACTAATTATTTTGCAGCCAGGCTCAGACCTCCAGGGTATGACTTGCACGTCTTATTATGTAGTTGTGTCTAGTTCTCCCTTTCTAGAAAACACACATCCCCAAAACTTAGATGTAGTGTTCCTTTTCAGTCATGGATTACATTGGAAAAATTTATTCACTGCAATTTCTGTAACATTCATCATACACAATGTGGGAGAAGAGGTCAGGTCTACCATTATCTATTATTTGTATCTTTGGTGTTTTGGAGATAAACACACTATTGAGTAACGGACTCCAAGTACATAAAAAATTCATTTGTTTCTACTGCTCTTATTTTTGTTGTTGATCAGTATTAACAACGCCAGTTTAAGCTAAAATACATATGGCTTTCTAAAGACCTGGTTGCTGCTTGCTCCCCCAATCAGATGTTTAACCATGCGCAGTTCTGATCCTCGCAAGGGCAGGTAGGCTACTAGGAATCCCAGCTCTACAGGGAGCAGGCATTCAAACCACTTCAGTTGCCCAAAATACTGAGTCTTGGAGATCTCAGACGGCTTCACAGCTGAGTTCATTTGCATGGTGACAAGGCAGAGTTCTGTTGCGTTGCATTGTTCTTGCTGCTGTTCTTGTTTGTTTTTGGTTGGTTCATTTAATTTTTAAAGGTTATTGTGAGATAAATGAAAAGAAGAATTGGATTATTTCAAAGAAGTTGCGATCAAAAGACCACTGCTGCTTCTGAGCCAAAGATGAAAAAAATAATTCTACTAATTGACAAGTCAAGGGCATATGGAGATAAATTTGGGAATCATTACATCAGGTGTCTCCAAAGCAGTGTTTAGAGAAGTATACAAGATGATCTATTAGCATATGAAAAAATATTAAAAATTCTTTTAAATTAATGTTTTGATAGAAAAATAAGAAAAATGAAGCTGTAATAACATCCATCACATGAGTTGATACTGATGCTTTCACTAGTCCTTCATTTACTCGATCACTTGCCTTGCAAGTTATGTGAAAGGAAAGTCCTGCAATGTATTGCAGCTTTTGTGCCCTCAGTTAAGATGGCTGCTGATATAATATCTAGCATAATACAAAATGCCCTCACAAGATGTACATGGCCTAAATAAAGTCCTTTAAATAAAGCATAGGTTGAAAATGATACTAATGTAAGAATTAGAATAAGAACATGTCTAATTTGGGCTTATAAGAAAGGTTATTACGGAAAAACTCCAATAATTCAATATTTTTGTCATTATTATTTCACAATAGCAAAATAAAGGGGCTCATATAACTAGAAAGTCTTCTAAATAGTTGAATTTCTCATTTAACTTAATATCACTCAATAAACAAAGGAAATTATTGTTTACTGAGTACCAATAAATGGCAGATTCTGTGTGAGCATTTTAATATATTATCTCAGCATACATGTTGGATTTCCAAATATGAAAATAATCTTTTCTAGTTGAATCTACTCAATATTTTCTGAGGATGTACCCTGTGACATCCAGCCTCCAAGACAGTCCCCAGTAATCCCTGCCTCCTGGAATCCATACCCTATGGAATCCTGTTTCACTTTGTACCAGCGTTGGTCTTGCGACCAGTAGGTTACTACAGAAGTGATGATATGTCACTTCCAAGTTTAGGTTATAAAAGACTGTGGTTTCTATCTCGGACTTTCTCTTGCTCTCTTTTTCTTGCTCTCTTTTGGATCACTCGCTCAGGGTGAAGCCAGTTTCTATGTTTTGTGCTGCCCTCTGGAGAGGTCCATTGGAAAAGAACAGCCAGAAAACAACCAAGGTGTTTTGTCCAAAAGCCCATAAGGAACCAGGCCTATCCATAACCACATTAATGAGTTTGGAATCTGATCCTTCAGCCCTAGAAGAGCCTTGAGATGACTGCTACTAAAGATGACAGGCAGCTTGACTGCAACCTCTTGAGAGACTCTGAAGTATATTATTAACTTAGTTCCTTGCTTTTTTTTTTAAGAAATAAAATGAAAGATATAATTCATATCCTTAAGGAACTACTTTCTCTCTCTCACTCTGTACCTCTTTTCATTTACTCAATTGAATTGGGTGCCACATGATTTGGGATATACTTCCTTGGGAAAGTCACCTAATTTAAGGTTCCTTCTTCTGCATTTATAAAATGGGTCTGGTCGGGATTGCCATTTATTGAGTATCAACTATTTACTAAGCAATTACCACAAGTTATCTCCTTTATCCTCACAAGAACCCTTTTGGATAGCTAGTATTATTCCTACTTTTCAGCTAAACAACCTGAGGTTTAGTGATTGCTCGTGGTCTGTGACTAGTAAATTGAGATTTAAACTCATCTCAGTCTAGCTCCAAATTTCTGTTACAACCTTCTTTGTTAAGTATTTTATTACTGAGACTTTAAGGGCTTTATTAAGAAAATTGAGATGTTGAATCAAATCTTGCATTTTCCTAAAACAGAATGACACCTTCCAGAATAAGAGAGTGGATGCCTAACTGGAAAAACAGATGTCAGATTTCCCCATGATTGAACCCAAAGTTGAGTAAGGACAAGAAACATCTTCTGCTTTTATCATAGTTACAGTATTTTATACAAATATAGCACCTTTTTTTCCTAATAACTTCTAACTCTGGAGAGAGGCATGGAGATTTTCGTCATCTTGAAAAGTGCATAAATGTCTCTCACATGCACATTACCCCTGCACTTTCCTTTCCTGAGGTAGTACGTTTTAGCAGAAAGATCACATGGTTGGGGTCAGTCATTTGCGGCTTGGAATCAACAAATTGGTATATTCTCTGAATCTCAATTTCTCTATCTATAAATATGGGGGTTAAACAAATAATAGTGTGTAAAAATGTTACATATTATGGATCCACAATTCTGAAATCCCAAATACTTTGAAAATAATAGACTTTTTGTAAGTCATTTGGTGAGAATATCTAATTTGAATTGATATAAGGCTACTAATAGGGTGAAAAATATATTTTTCACTGTGGACATTTTGATGAGTTTAATTATGTATTGTAACCCCCTACTTAACAGGAAATGTGACATACAATATGGGATATGCACCATTTAACTTTTTCAAATCACCAAATCCTGAATTCCCAAAAAAATCTGATGCTAAAGTTTTGGAAAAGTATATGGGCATATTATTATTAAATATAATTAAATTATGGGTTACAATTTCTATGTAAAGCAAGAAACTACTATAGGTAGTGACACTGTTCATTGTTTTATACTGAACTCTCAAGATTTATATTAAAACACTTTTGACTCAAAGTGACAAAGTTATCTTTATAAGTGGCAATTGGTAAAATTAATGTAACCTTTCCAAAGCTAAAGAAATTGAATTATTGAAAGATGTATGTAATTTAAGCAAAATTAAATTAAAAATTAAGATCACAGTTGGGAGTAAGAATCCTTAATTTACTTCCTTTGTCTGTAGCTCCTTGATTAGACATCTTCCATTTTCAGCTCAAGTACTTTTGGAAATGATCAGTTTTTCAAAAGAACATCAACTAGCAACAAGAACATAGCAGCCTGTCTTTTCTATTGTTTTTTCTTTCAAATTAAGGCATGCAAAGCAAAATTTTGGAAGGAAATGTCTGTACATGACCCTTCTATTTGCCATTTGTTCATACAAATTTGTTCTAGCATATAGTTTGAAAAATACATTATAAGAAAAGGTATGCTATGTGATAAAACACGAATACACACATATGCAAATCTACATTATCTGTGCTTGTTAGCCATCTAGTGGCTTTGAAATAAAATTCATAGCAAAAGTAGAAATTACTATGTTATATCAACTACCACTATGGAATATTATTGTTTAAATTATATAGCATTTTTAAAATAATTAGACCTAATCATTTATACATCTTTTGAAGTTGTTTCATTTAGCAAATTCTACTTTCAATTTTTTATGAACTCTGTCTACTAACTTTACTTCTAACTTGTAATTTACCAAAACAGAATTTGAACCACTTTCCATTTTAACTTAGTTTCATTCCATACTGAAATCTATGTCAGCGGTAGATAAAAATTTGGTCCTTCTTTGTGTTTAAAGATTTGCCTTTCCTGCCTCAGTATTGCTATAGAATGAAAGGAGAACCTGCGGGTTGTGTTTAGGATCAGCATGAGAGGACAGTGAAAGGGAGTCATAATTTGGAATTTATATACTCTCCCATCATCGGATTTCTTATCTTTGTATAGAGTATCCTATATACCGTATGTTTTAATATATTTTATAACATCAAACAGTCAAAGATATATTAAAATATCAAATATAAAGGGTATTTGGTTATTTTCCATTTTTCAGTCCTTACTCTATTGTTGAGTTCTTGGCCTTGCTTAATCAAAGTTTGTTTAGTCTTGTTTATCCTTTGTTTTGTGGTTTGTAAGATTGTGAGTGAGTGTGCTTTTTATAACTTGGTAGGTTACGTACTCAGAGATGGAAAGAACTAGAGATGCTGTGTAATCCATTGTACTTTCTTTAAAAGTTTGCCATTCTTTGCTCTTGAGGAGTAGCTATATTAACACATTGATGAAAATACTGTTATTAACAGTAGGTCAGGGATGTCTGGATATAGACTCCTCAATAATTGATGAAATCCATTTATCTTTAAATTTAACTGAAGCAGAAAAAGAATCTTGTGCCACAATCTTTATATTCATTAATGTAAGCCAATCTAAGAAAAGTTATTGTTTTATTCATTACTAACTAGTGTTAGAAACCATAACTGAAAAAGTGTTGATTTGTAACTTTTCATTTATTTCTTAGCCATTATTTTTGCAGATTCCTAAGGCCTATATGTGTGTCCAATGTGGAGACAGAAAACAGTCACCTCATCTCATGGAAGCCTCTGGGTTGTATTCCTTTGGGGTCACACTGGAGTGACCAGCTCTGTTTGGTTAACGTCATGCAGCTTCTTCATCTTTAAAAGGGAACACGGATTTGGCTCAATTGCGAAAATTTAGATTCCCAAGAAGAAGGAACTAAAAATTTCCCTATATTTGGTTCTGCCAATTGCTGTATATGGAGTGAATATCCATTTTATTGATAATCCAGTATATTGTTATCTTTACCCACTGACATTCTCCCCCGGAAGGACAGTCTTGTTAAATAAGATAAGAAACGGAGCTAAACACGTGTTACAGCAATTGCAAAGTCTTCAGGTGAGTGAAGGGCCATGTTCTTATAAGTTTTCTAAATCCGTGTTAATTTATGTGAAGGACTTCTTTATTCTTTAAGAATTTTGAGGAATACCACATCTATTTTCTTGGGATAACAAGTCATCACAAAAGGATGTTCACTGATGACTTTTCCAGAATGGAAAGACAATCTGTCCGATATCTTGATTTTTTTTTTTCTTTTCTATTATTTTCTGTGATGTCATTAGATTATCAAAACTAATTTAGAAACAGATGTTTCCTTGTTACAAGTTAAATGAACGGGTGCCTTTCAGCAGTAAAATAAGAGAGTCTTTCTTCAATGTCCTCATGGATAGTATTCATATGGCCTTTTTAAAAAATTGCATAATGGGAATTTTAGTCTTCGTATTTCAGTTTAAATTAAATTTAAACACATAACACTTTTAAAAGTTGGAAAGCCTTAACTATCTATATTAGGGATTTTTACATTAAATTACTTAATCCTTTCTACAAAGAATTTACATGCCATTTCTTAAAAGAACACTTCCTGTGAGCTAATTATATGAGTTAGATATTTATGCTCATGGTTTCTTGGCATTCAATGGGATATTGAAATTATTTTGAGGTTTTAGAAAAAAGATACATAGGAAATAAATTTAAAATATAGTGCCACCATTCAGATAGGAGAGAACATGGCAAGCTTCTACATTTGCAGATGAACAAAAGGATTTAGGAAATCAGAAACCTATCTAGGGAAATTAATACAAATTTAGAAAATAATCATCTTGGAAAGTTTCCCCTGCTTCTGTCAAAAAATGAGTCTCTTTATCTAATTACGGGAGTAGGAAGAATAAAGAAGAGAGAATTTGCAATACATCCAAAACACTGCGGCAAAAGAAAAATAAAATTCCTATTCCTTTAAAAAGCACTGAAATAACATGGGACATAAGTTACTCACTAACCCTAGCTAGTTAATTTTATTGGTGACATACTGATTGGCAGAAGGCACAGTTACAAGGTGCTTGATGTTATGTACTCCCACTGAGCTAGTTAATGCACCTCCAGGCTTTAGCTGTGGGCTCCATTTTCAACAGAAGGATAGATCCATTTTTCTGTATCCTTTGATTCCTCGATGCTCAAACATCTGAGTGCAAAACTGAGCACTGAGATCAGACAGAGTTGGCAGCACCTGGTACACATTTCTCACATCGTCTTCCATTAAATATAATAGCTTCAGAAACTCTGTTAGAGTGACATTTGGTAACAGACCGTCAGTGCTGTCATTTGGGCATTAAAATAATCTACCTATTTTTTTGCTTTAATTAGCTTGCTTTTCCTACTCTAATATCTACTGAAATTTGGAATTTAGGAAAAATGCTGCTGATAAGCCATGTTACCATCCGTCTGTTTTACTTCTTGGTGAATTGAGCTGTTGGAAGCAGTTTCGTTATTACAAATATAGCAGAACTTAGAACGCATGGAAAGTATGCATGTGCCATCTAAAACAGTTATAATTATTTTAGTCATGCCATAAGATAGAAACCTTTATGTTTTAGATGACACGCTGAGCGGTTTCATTTGGGAGTCTAAATATAGTCTTTTAAAATGCAGATTATTTCTGAGAAGGGTGTAATGTATGAATAGGTATGATAGAGATGTGTCCACTGAAATCATTTTAGAGTTAGGCATATTTGGTTTGAATTCCAATTCTTCCACTCACCAGGCAAGCAAATTAATCTGTCTCAATTTCCTTCTCTGTAAAATGGGAACAATAAATCAGAGGTTTTCTTCTCTTTTTATTTATTTATTTTTTTTTGAGGAAGATTAGCTCTGAGCTAACATCCACTGCTAATCCTGTTCTTTTTGCTGAGGAAGACTGGCCCTGAGCTAACATCTGTGCCCATCTTCCCCTACTTTGTATGTGGGATGCTTGCCACAGCATGGCTGGAGCAGTGGTGCCTAGGTTCACGCCTGGGATCCAAACCGGAGAACCCTGGGCCACTGAAGCAGAAGGAGAGTGTGCGAACTTAACCACTGCACCACTGGGCCAGCCCCCAGAGGTTGCTTTGAGGATTACATTAGGTGCTGTGTAGTGCTTAACCTGGTGGCTAGCACATAGCAAGTACTCAATAGGGCTTATAGTCACAATAACACTAATGTGATGATATTAAGTATAGTTTAAATAAATAATGCATTGATGATTAGTTAATACAATTACATAACATAAAATAATATAGTACCTTATATTATTTAATATTTTTATTTTATAATAAATGATATATCACAGTAACATTCATTTAAAATATATTAATTATAATGTATATTTTATAGTACAACATAATATACTATTAACATACCATAGCCATATAATATAAAATCATATAAAATATATTTCACATTATATTAAATTTGGATTATTAAAATTTAATAATATATACCTGATTTTTGTTAGTGGAATTAAACAAAAGAGGGAAGAATGGAAAGTAATGTAATTTGTTTGATTGGTTTTTTTCAACAAAGTATATATTATAATCTTGATACATACCAAGTGTCATATTAGTGCTGGCAGTGAAAAGTAAATTTCATAACTACTAATTTCTGACCTTGGTGAACCTAGAGGGAAAATAGGATACCTAAATTATAGAGGAACAAGAAAAGGCATTTTTTAGAACATCTCATTCTTTCTTCACGCTGAAATTCACTTTACCCTCAATGAGAATCAGGCTACAATGGCCTCCACAAGCTACAGTGGGATGTAGAATGTCAGCTTGCTCTGAAGATTCCAATGATAATTGTGAGTTTAGCTACTCAGGAGAATTGGGGCAGGAAAATACAGTTACAGTTAGATGGACATTCCTCCAGGTGATTTCTGTTATGTGAAGTGAGGAAGTTCCCTCTTCAATGTTGTTCTCTGAGATTATTTGAACCTTGTCTCTGAACTAGTCGGTAATATTGAATTCACTGATTTTTCCCACTTTCTTCTGAACTCACAAACGAAACTTTAAATTCCTACCAATGACTTCAATATTAAGCAGATCCAAAATACAAAGCTTTAGCAGTTAAGAGTTCATGTTGATCTGAATTGGCACTGTTCTGGGTTTGTGGTATTTGTTAGGTGACATCATCACATATCTTGGCATTTTGGCACAATCATTTGACCTATATTGACAACACTTATATTAGACAAAGAAGAAAATAAAATATTTTATTTATAAATTCCTTTTAGTAAAATATAATTTCTTGCAGTTTTTACTATAAAAGTAACTTCCTCGAAAACCTATTTTTTGAAAAATG
This sequence comes from Equus przewalskii, assembly GCF_037783145.1. Lineage (NCBI taxonomy): Eukaryota > Metazoa > Chordata > Mammalia > Perissodactyla > Equidae > Equus > Equus przewalskii. The sequence goes on from NC_091834.1 coordinate 28,312,396, forward strand.
AAACAGTGATCAAATATGTATCTGATGTTTGGGCCTGTTATCTGGTTGGCAACTCTTCTCCCCAGCTGCTTGGAGATAAGACATAGTTCATTATATAACTGCAACTTCTTCTCCACAGGAAAATAATAAAATATTAAAAGGCGTTTTCCAGAACAGTATCACATTTGGCAGTTACAGGTACTTCCAAATTCAGGTTCAGCAGCAAAGTGAATATAGGTAGTTGTAACCACGAGATTAGCTAAGATCTCTTCATAGATAAAGGTTTAGAAAAATTAAATTTGATTCAGGAAAGTGTATTAATAAATCACTGAAGATTAAGAATTTCTGTATGGGTGAGAGTCAGTGCCGGCAGAAATTCTACTTGGTTACTCAGCTCTGATCTGGAGTGAGTCTTCAGCACTTTGGCCAGTCCACTGTATTGTACCATCCTCAGCCAAGGGGAAGCTGATCAGCATGAGAATCAACAAAGTGGATAAAGAAACCTCATAGGCTCAGCAAGATATAATGAGAGTTATAGGAATCATTGCATATGCCAAGCATCATCCTAAACTGTCTATGGTTTTTGTCACTCAGTAAGAAAAATAGCTTTTCTAATTTGATTGCTGTTAATGTTTGTAATCTGTGGAATCCATCTTGTAGAAGTCCCAATCTTCTGTCCTCAAACCCCTTGAAAGTGTTGCTCATCAAAGAATAAAATTCTTCGAGGTAATAGTATCAGTAATACTAATATAAGATAATCTGAATTACCAGTGTAAAGCTAAAGGGTACTAAAAGCTTAAATATCTCTAAATATATATATATATATATATATATATATATGTATTAAGAGTTAAAAGCATAAATTATATATACTTTGTCTATAAAAATAATACATAAAATGTCAAACACAAGTGCAAAGACAGTTAACAGAATCTTTCAAATTATACAGAAATATAGAGATTCAGTGCATGTGGAAAATTCTCATATATGTAGAAAAAAGCTATTTTACTATTACAGAGAAATGCTTCAATATGAGGATAACATTTTTCTTTTACAACTAAGGAATAAAGGACTAAATAAATGAAATCCTAAAATAGAAAAGATACAGGAAGCTTAATGCACAAAAGAATAGATTTATCTATTATTTTCCTTTCCAAAAATAACTCACCTCATTTATGATTTTAAAGAGATCACTAATCAGTGACTCTCTTTTAATAATAGGATGTAATTGTCATAAAATAAAACTAAAGCAAAATATGTCATAACTTTGAAAATTTCAACATGTTCATTAAAATATAAAAAGGTGAGACTCTTCATGGATTTTAGATCATGAGGAAGAATTGGTCAGTCAGAATCTCTTCCTCCTTGTCTTGATTGTGAAGTGATGCTGGGGTTTGCCAATGCAGATATTCTGATCGGTTAGGAAGAATGTGTCCTTAAATGGAGACGGGTGAATAGCATTATAACTTGAAAACATTATGTCTAAGGCCCTTTTATTTTGACCTACTATCACAAGATAGTCTGTCACTGTCCCATGTAAGCTTTCCTACTGAGAAGAGGTCAGCAGATCATACAACATGAAGATTTTAGGCTGATTGGCAATCTGAATTAAAAAGTAAACACCATCCTAATAAAACCACCTCTTCATGATTTGATTAGCAGAAGCTCTGAGTACTCACCCAATAAATAAAAGTACGCATACATGAACACACACACACACAATTAGGAAACTTCCAAATAGAAAAGCAAAACCTAGATGACCAAAGGAAACCATTCTAATTTTAGAGCAATACAATATCATTTTCATAATGGAGTTCTAGAACAATGAACTGGGCCAAGTCTAGGACAAGTACATAACAGGAAATAGCCACAACAAGATGCACAGAAGTAAAACATAACTGATAGATCTAAAACTTATGGAAAACAAACCAGTCTACTTATGAAAATGTATCATGAAATATATTTTAATTTCTATATATTGTGATGTTCATTAATTTTATTGTTTTATATTTATTACAGTACACAATATGATTATATCATACTCTTCTCTTTATTTCCTTTTTTTTCTTTTTCAATTAAATTTTTAACTGCTGTATCACAGGAATCATTTATGTATTCCATTGTATTCTTCACAGGAGTTTAACCTTAGCTGGTACCGAATATATGTTTGTTGAGTGAAGATGTACATAATGCTCATCAAGCTCTACATTATAGAATAATTTAGACAAGTATATTGCCCTGAAAAAGAAGCAAAAACGGTGAATCATTTGTTTTAGTAACCAGAGGAGTTTCATATAAACTAGTCGGACAATTTAAATAGCTAGAGACATTTACATAGCAACAGTTTAGAATATTTACTTCTAAATAATATGAGAGCTGGAAACATCTATTTCAATAATAGATAGTACTGTCTGTTCTATATGTTGATATTCATATTAAATATATTGTAGCAATAAAGTTTGCCAAACCTATAGCAGCATCAAACTGTGATGGTAATAAACGGTAATAAAAAAAGCTTTTCAAAGCTCTTTGAAAAGTAAGCTTGGCTCATTAACCTTTGAGAATTGTTAACTGATATGAGTCATTATGATAATTTGACAGATGGAAACAGAAAAAGCCCAGAGAGGTACAAATAATTCCTGATGTCACACTAGAGATGCTGAATATACAGAGAATAATATCAGAGCTTTAAAGACTGCTTACTATATATACAAACCTCACATTTCCCTTGACAAATTCCTCCTAGAAGCTTTCCAATTAAGAAAAAAGTTATATAGTGATATTTATGAGATTTTCATTTATGTTCATAAGTATTCTTTGCTATCAAATATTTCAGTCTTCATAGAGGTTTAAATATTTCAGTTTCCTTTAATTTTCTAACACTATTTGTTGTGACTTGAAAGCAGGATGATGTCTGTGTTATTCACTCTGGATCCCCATTGATTAGGATGGTGGTCAGGACCCTACAGACACTTGACCAATAGTAATGGAATTCCTATACATTAGCCTCAGTTACTGACTTTAACTTTCAAGAATACAGTAGTTGCCTCTTAGCCGTCGTTTCACTTTGTGCAGTTTCAGTTGCATCTGGTCAACCACCGTCCCAAAGCAGATGATCCTCCTTCTGTCATATTGCCAGAGGGTCAGAAGCAGCCTAAGGCTATTTCAAAATGCCTAGGTGATTCCCCTCACTTCACCTCCTCCGGTGGGCATTGTATCATCTTACATCATCATAAGAAGAAGCAGCGTGAGTACAGTACAGTTTTGAGAGAGAGACCACATCCACAGAACTTTTATTATGTATATTGTTATAATTGTTCTATTTTATTATTAGTTATTGTTATTAATCTCTTACTGTGCCTAATTTATAAATTAAACTTTATGATAGGTATGTATGTATAGGAAAAACATAGTATGTATATGGTTCGGTACTATCTGCAGTTTCAGGTATAGGGGGGAAAAAACTATTCCTCTACCCTCTGGTTCTCCTGGCTCATCTGAGAATTAAGTTGACATTAGACAGAATAACAGGGGAAAATCAAACAAAGTTCAGTAACATGTTTAGTAACATACATGGGAGAAACCCAGGAAATCTGAGTAAATCCCCAAAATGGCTGAAGCCACCACCTTAAATACCATCTTTATTTAAAGACAAAGGAGGATGTTGGGGGTGGTGGTTTGGGACTTCAAAGAGGAGGAAGGCAATTCACATGGAGATGGGAAAGCAAATGTTTGATAAACAAATGTTTGCTGGGCCATCTATAGACAACATGACATGAGAGAGAACTTTGATAAAAATGGGCCTAGCAAGATTCCTCCCAGTCTACCACACCTAGAGTTATCTATGGTTATAGCCCCTTCTTGGGAGAGGCATTGTATCTTAAATTCTTTTAGGCAGTTAGGGGAAAGGTCAAAGTTTCTTTGTGAGTCTTTCGTTCTTAAAGATTATTAAGCCAAAGAGACACATTTTGGGATGCCAAATTCTGATCCCCCACACAGGCATCCACTAGGGGTCTTGAAATGTATTCCCCACAGATAAGGGGGGCTACTGTATTACTTTTTAATATTAGTACTATCTTTTGCAAGTAAGGATTCCTATCCACATGACTTTTACATTGTTTGGAGCTTAATTCCATTAGGACTGCCTATGTTTTGTGCTGGTACTCTTTCTCCAAGTCTTCTTCCTCTATGATTCAGTAACTAGCTTTAGATGTTGAATGCTTAATAAAAGATATTAAGTAAATGAAATATTACATTCAAAGGAATTAATATATCTCCCTTTTAACAAACACTTTAATAAAAAGAAATTTAAATCCTCTCTTAACTATGTTATCATTTTATTCTGTTGCCAGGGTTGTTTAAAGATTGTCTACAATTTATTATTAATCCAAATATGTTTATAAGCAAAAAGCTATAATTACGGAGGATGCTAAAAAGCTTTTATTTACGTGGGTGCTATCTACTGTTCTTGTTGCATTTTAAATTAAAACGGAAAAATTAAAAAATAATTTAAAAGTTTATTAAAAATAGCAATAATAGACTCATATGTAAACATAAATACAAATTTTAGCATCAATTTCCACATTTGAGAAATTGCCATATTTCCCAAGCAAAAATAAATTTAGAGAGAAAAGTAGCATTGCTTTACATATTTAAAATCTCTTCAACATCTACTTAAAAGAAGGCAGATGGATTCTCATATCTGTTTCTGTATTAAATGTGTTTTGATATGACACATCTTGAACTTCTGTAAAACTCCTTTGTAGGTTCATGAGAGAAGAAGAGTGAAAAAGGCAAATAACATCTTAGTAGTATTATGGAAATAGTTTGGACTCCTTGAAAGGATCCTGGAAAACCACCAGGAGTACTCAAACCACACATTAAGAACCACTCTTCTAGAAGCTACCATCTGTTCATTGTCCCTCACTCCATGAGGTGCTCTATCCACTCTTACCCAGCTTAAGCACTCCCTTGTATATAAAATTAATTTCCTTATTTATATTTCTTTATTATATTAGTTTGGCAAATCCCTATTCCACAGCTGTATCTATGCAGATGAAAGCTGAAAAAACTCACGCAATCATGTGACTTAGCTCGCTGTGTCCTTGACCTCAAAAGGACACTCAGTATTGACAGGCAATGGTACTATGAATCATAAAGTCTTAAACGTCCATCTCCCACTTTCTTCTTTAACCCCTAACCCCCAAAATCTCTTGCCTTATGCACACTCTCAATCTTGACCTACCTCACTGAGGAAAGCAAGCATTCAGAAGAGAACTTCCACAGACTGCCACCACCTTACGTGCCTCCTCCAGCATCTGTTTGTTGATGTATATTCTGTTACTATCCATTACAATAGAAGAGTGCTGCACAAGCTGTCTTGAGTCAGTCACTCCATGGGAGCACAGATCCTACCCTCTCTCCTCTAAGCAAGGACCTCTCTCCAACGTTCTCCTCTTTTCCCTTTACATCACCGATGTTCCCTCTCTGTTGGATCATGCCCATCATCATACACACGAGCTGTTATTTCCTGACTTAAACAGTTTCTTCTCTTGACCCCATTTACCCTGCTACTATCCCATTTGTAACACAAATCTTCAAAAAGTTGTATACAAACCCTGTTTTCAAATTCCCTCTCCTATTTATCTTTAAATACACTCTAATTAAGCTCTCACCCTTACTTCCCTAAGAAACTGCTTCTGTCAATTGCATCTAGGTTGCTAAATCCTCTGGTTATTTCCTGTTCTCATCACAGTTGACTTATTGAACTTTTTGACACAATTACTTTTCCCCCCTTGATACACACTCTTTACCTGGTTTCTAGAACACTACTCTCCTACACTCCTTCCTCAGCTTCCATCTGACCTCTTAATTTTGGTGTATCCAAAGTCTCCTTTGTCTTATCTTCTCCATCTACACTTGCTGTTTTGGTGATCTCATCCAGGTTTTAATATCACTTATATGCTAACTTCCAAATTAAAATCTTCAACCCAAGCCTCTCTCTTAAACACTAAACTTGTATAGCCAAATGCCCCTTGACGTCTCCACTTGGTTGTCAAATACATTACATCTAACTTGTTCCAAATCCAATTACTTATCTTCATCCATAGACTTTCCCATCTCAGTTGTTAGCAAATCCATCCTCAGCAGTGTTCGGGACAAAAGGCCTTAGAATCCTCACTGATGGCTTTCTTTCTCTTCATCACTCATCCAATTCATCATAAAATCCTGTTCACTTTACTGAACTGTGGCTAGTGAGACTGAGGAACTGAATTTTAAATTTTATTTGGTTTTAATGAAGTTAGGTTTAATAGTCAACCTGTGGCTAGTGGTTATCGTACTGGATAACACAGGTCTACACTAACCAGTAAAATGTTAAGTCTTTAACTATTGGGGAAAATAAACTGAGAATAATAATAAATATATACAAAAGAAGGTAAGATAGGAAATAAGAAAGAATATAAACCAGTCTGGACAAAGAGAAGGCAAAGAGGACCCATGAGTGCTAGATTCACTCATATATTATGAGTGCTAAAGTGCGCCTGGCGCAGAGTAATTACTCAGTAAACATTGAATGGATGTTACTATTAATGGTCTTAAATGTTATGCCTCTAACGAGTAAACCAGAGGACAGATTAAGATTTTGCATTTTTTTTTAGTTATTTCTCTTTTATTTCTACTATTTCCAAATCCCAACAATTAATGTTTTACGTCACAACTTTAAAAGATACCATCATCTTTAGCCATTGTTCACAAAAAATGCTATTTTTAGATGGCTTAAAGTCTCATGTAAAGTGTTTTCTTAACATACAGTCCTTTGCATATAAATTAAAATGTTGCTTACATGATAAAGTTCTTTGCTGCCAACTTTTGGGACTGCAATTATCTATGATCAGACAGAGACTGTGCTCTCAATAGCTGGCGAGAGACTAAGCTTTTTCTTAGTATATTATTTAGATTTTTTAGACTCTGGATAGAGTATACATAAGCACATTTTATCTAACAAAAATATTGTTGTCTGTGGAATTTGTACTTCCTATGATTAGCCAATAAATTTATTTCTACCAGTTAGAAGGAGCTATGTTTCCTAAAGTTTTCCGTGGGTTGAGAATGGTGAATTTTACTTTATTTCAAGGGATTCATGACAAAATAGAAGTCATATATCAAAAAGTACCTGTATTGCTTTCAAAACTTTCAGTTTGTTGACCGTGTAGAAGAAAAAGAATAATAAATACCAAAGAAGATTCTGGTGTTTCATTCACTGATGTAATTAATTCAAGGAAACACTTTTTTCTCTCCTAGGGTGGCATTAAGAATGGATAGAAATGGATGCATTTACAAATGGCAGGACTATTGGTTGGCAAAATGTATATCTTTTACCAAACTAAAAATTCCCTAATCATAGTCTGTAATGATGCATTCTAGACAGTAATATATATTATTTACTATAGTGCACTTTTTGTTCCTTATTACTTTAAATCACGTTTAGTTTCCTTGTACTTTTCCCTGATAAATTTGAATGCTTAAAATTCAGTATCATCTTGGGAAAAAAGCTTAAAGTTAAGCAAATTCTGGGGAAAATGCAGTCTACATTTTTATTTTGTTTTTGTTTCTCTTTAGTCAGGTCTGCCCTCTTGGTTCTCTGGAAAAGTGAGGATTCTGCCCTTTACATTAATGATAGTCAGAAATATACAATTTTAGTGTGTATATATATTTTTCTATCTATTTATCTATCGATCAATCTATTGATTGATCTATCGATCTATCTACCTATTTATCTATCTGTTTTTCTGTCAATATATCTATATCTCCTGAAAAATGCACTTTCTAAAGTAAAAAAAACTCAATCTACCATGTGCTCTTTAACTATATTCAACATCAAATCGGTAAATATGGAAACAAAATTTTTGTCTCGTGGATTATTCTCTCTTGGAAAATAAACAGACTCCCTGAAAGGATCCTGGAGATCCTTTAACATAACAAATTTAAAGCCTCTTAAAAAGTCTCAACATGGACCATATCTTCTGGGATAAAAATCATCCTTAATAAAATAAAGTTAACTTATACTGAGACCAAAGCATGTTTTACTTTACTGCATGATTAACTTCTCCCTCCTAATAGACAGATAGCAGCCTATTCTTTCTTCTTGTTCCTTCATGACATTTTTAGGATGATTTTTAAAGTTTTAATATATGCAGACTCATAGGGGAATATCACCTTTTCAAGCCTATTATGTTTAATTCTAAAAAATTTTTGATGCTAGTCTATAACTCACAGTAAATAACTTCAATATATATTTAGAAGAAAATGGCAACAAAAATAACAGATTCCTTAATCATGGTTAGTATGAATTCCTAGAATTTAATTTGATGTGATGGTGTTGCTAAGCTAGCATAATGTTTACAAAGCTGAGTCCTTCATTGCTTTGAAGTATCATCTGTGCAGGTGTAACTCTGCCCATACACATTTTCACCTACTCACTCTTAGGAAATTTAGTCACTCTTATTTAGATTTATCTGTGTAAGTTTTAAAAATAAATTGCAGAGCTTAAATATAACTTTATTGGTTGTAGAAACAAATAGATATGATGTTCAAATAAGGTTTTTAATTAAAATTAATAAAATATGCTCATAAATCTAAACAGAAAATTATAAAATTATCCTTATAAATTTTATAAGATATTAGAATAGCATACCAAAGTGAATTAAGAAAACTTAGACAGAAATTATATGATATCTTTTAACCAAAGTAGATCAAAGCAAATGGGAATAATGCTAGGAGTGTTGGTTAGAGCACATCTGGAATTTCACAGTTTTGGATGCTAATTTTAAAATTGTGTCTACAAGCTAGAACACAGGAAAATGAAATGTCTCCAAATCAAATTAATCTATGTATTCATTTATTTATATAGCTTCCGTCTGTTTCATCCCACAATTGTTTTGAGGTAGCTCATGTAGATATATTTAAGAAATTCAAATAGAATGAAGCGTCAAGAGCAAGATGAAAATCAAAACATGCATTATATAGTAATACAAGTTTTAATGACTGTGTAGGATGTTGTGGATACTTGGTCTTTAGAGTTCTAGAGTTTCCTGGCATCCACTTAGAAAATATGGTTACTAACCTGACTCACATTGTCTCAAAAGAAAAAGTAAATGCATGTACATTACTCATGCCCTTCCTGGCACTGGGTCTGAGAACTGACTCACATGACACTCGACACTGGGAACACTGCATAATCTGGAAAACAACATCCTCAACAATGCCTCTCCAGTAAATAAAATAACAGTTTCCATATGTCACCTATGGTGTCCCATAGTACATGCCCAGCACAAAATATTGTGAAAAGCAGTCCTCCAAGAGCCAAGACCATGCTACACAAATGCAGAATTTTCTGCACTTTAATTTGATTCAGAGATAAAACCTAACCATCAAAATATGGATGACTTGAGACCAAGGCACTGGATATGCAGAGGACATTTTGGCGGTGTGGAGAGTGGGGGCAGTTGTGTGAGCCACACAGCAGAGCGCTTAACTGGACAAGCCTGGAGCCAGGCACCTTGGGTTTAATTCTGTCTTGCCACTTACTGACTATGTAATTTGAGCAAATAATCGAACCTCTCTGCGCTTTTTGGTTCCTTTTTAAAATAGGGATGATGATCATGATATTTCTACTTCATAAAACAGTTGTGAGGACTGAATGAGTAAATACAAGTAAAGTCCTGTGAAAAGGGGCATGGCACCTGTTAAATGCTGAATAAATGTTAACTACTATATCTTCAAGTTTGAGAAGGGCTAATACACAAAAGAGGATATAGGCTTGTTCTGTTCTCTAAGCAGTGGAATTAGGATAAATACAGTCAATCCTCATTATGCAAGGACTTGGTATTTGCTAATTTGCCTACTTGCTAAAATTTATTTGTAAGCACAAAATTAATACCAGGGGTATAGCTTTGCAGTCATTTGCAGACATGAACAGGGCAGTGAAGAAGCTGAGTCTCCCAGTGTGCGCGTTCCCACCTGGGGCGGAACAGGCCAGCCTCTGCCCTCTTGTTTCAGCTCTCATACTGTAAACAAATGTCTTTGTCGCAGTCTAGTTACTACCACTTTTTTTCACATTTCTCTGCTTTATCTTCGTGGTTTTGCTGCTTGAAACGGCCTCCAAGTGTAGTTTGGATGTGTTATCTAGCATTCCTAATGCAAGAAGGCTGTAATGTGTCTTTGGAAAAAAGAACTTTGGGAAAAAGGGAAAAAGAAGAAAAGGGAGGCGCCAAGAGTCTGGAGATCAAGCTTCTTGAAGAGTTAGTGTTCCCTTAGTTGTTAGGTCGAAACATACATCCAATGACAATTTATCCCTGATTAAATACACAGGAAGCAAACAAGATTTATCTTTCAGGCATGAATCTAATAGCCCTGAGAAAAGTTAAGACAAATATAGAAAACAAGCATCTTTCTTCAGAGTAAAAATATTTGGGAATTATAAAATATTTAAAAATTTTGCTTGTTTTTTTTTTAAATCTGTAATTTGGTCAAAACTATTGCTGGTTTTTTACTGTTTTATTTTGTTGTTGTTAATGCTTAACTGATTTCTCAAATATTTGCTCTTATAACTGTGTCAGGGCAAGTTGAGTTTGCCTGATTCTACACATGATGTCTATGATATGACAAACTCTAAATTAACAAGGTCTTAATCGAGTTTTTATTATACTTATGTAAATCAGTTGTAGCACATAATAAAATATAAAACATGTATTATACTATTATATATAGATAACATATATTAGCATACCATAAAATACATAATATTTGTAAATGTATTGTAACATCATAACTCATAGATTTCTTGTATACCTATCACCGGTTCTACTGAGAGGGAAGAATTACCTGAATATGCAAATATTGTAGCTCCACACACCTGGTCATAGGCCTGGTTCTTCGTCTACAGCTTAAACAATGCATGCCCACAGGCCTACAGATAAGGAGGGAGAGTGGCTCAACCTGCTACGATGACATTCTCCACACTTCTGGCCAGGTGGCTTTTGAAGAAAGACTTAAGTATTTTTATAACTCACTATTCCTATGCAGTTGCAAGATTGTTTTTCCAGACTGGCCAGCAGGGCCTCGCTCTGAAATGAAATGTTATAAAAGGAGTAATTTAGGGTCCAGGGTAGGAGAGATACCTTTTCTGTCTATATGTGAGGAATACATTTCTTAAAACTCAAAAGAAATATAGACTCATTATTTATGGCTAGTTCTCAAAATGGATTTATTTATTTATTTATTTATTTATTTATTTATTTTTCTGCTGGCTTTAAAAACAAGTATGGCAAAGACTTTAGTGGAAACCAGTTAAGCTCAGCTTTGAATTAAGTTCAATTACTTTTAATGATGATTAAAAGAGTTCTCCAGTGTTTTGAACAGATATTCTAGTATAAAGATACACATATACTATAGTTATATAAACCCATACTCTAGTTGACTTAGCCAGAATTGTTTTGGATTCAATTTCCAGCACACTGAGGGAGCTTTCCAAATAGATATTTTCTAATTTTCTTCTCCTAGAACTGCTAGCCAGCGTATGGCAGGCATGGGGCTGACCACCGTCTTCCAAAGTCTATTTTCCTCATAAATCAGTAAAGCGTGGTTGAATCCTCCAGCTTTAACCTACCTGGGCCAAAGGAAGGGGAGACACCAAGATTTCACAAGTCACCCACCTAGGACGGAGCAGACACAGTCTATAACAACATGAACTAGAGTCACATGCAGAGCCCGACTTGGCACTGACTCCCATCATTGGAGTGAAATGGATCAAAGTTTGAATTAAGGCCTTAGGGTGAGGTCACATTGCTCTGCCGTACTTTTGAACAAGAGCTTTTTCTGATCGCTATTATATATTTTTCAAGTAAGTCTAAGATTGAGAAGAGAATGTATCAATCCTGATTTTTATTCCTATACTTGGACGGAATAAGTTTTAGAGTAGAATTTTGTTGTTTGGATTTAATCTTTGAAAAATAAATTCCTTGTTTACTTGTTTGATTACAATTTTCTTTGTTATCTTTAAGAGGTAAAACTGCAAGTTGACTAATGTGTTCTATGAATGCGTCATTCTCCCCAATTTTATAAACACTTGATACTTTGTACTGATAAATGATTGCTGCAATAAATGGATATTGTGAAAATGCATCCACAGTAAAAGGAATTCTTCAAAAAAAGAAAAAAGAAAATATGTAATAGTCATAGAAGTTAGGGAACTGAATAATGAAATGTGTATCTTTTATTGTCACCACCCAGCTTTGGATCTAGAACATTGCCAATCCTTTACATCCACCCGAGCGTACTTCCCTATTCTATCCCATTGTCTCACCTCCAGACTCCATCAATACTCTAAATTTGAGGCTAATTATTTTTATTCTTTGTTTTGGTTTAAGTGATTTTATCACTTTATGTATTTATGGACAACCTATATATTGTTAGATTTTGTTTGCTTTTCAGCTCAATAAAAATGTCACCTTATTGCTGTAATTCATGATATCTTCCTCAAATATATGTGTCTAAAATTATTCTATGTTGTTACATACAGTTTAGTTCATTTAATTACATTTAATAATTTTAGTAATGGCTGTATAATACTACATTGTTTATATACCATAATTTGTTTATATATTGTCTCCAAGGACATGTGAGTTGTTTCTGATTTTGGCTATTACAGCATCTAAGTACCTGTATCCTGGCACATCTGTGCAAGAGTAGAACACTGGGCTGTGGAAAATGTACATCTCTACAGGGCAATGCCAAATTATCCTTCAAAGTGGTTATATGGTAAACAGCTACCAGCTATATAAAAAAGTTCCATTGATTCCCAGGCACACCAGCATTCGGCACTATCAGATATCTTAATTTTTGGCAATATATTGGGTATAAATTGAAATGGTGACATTGCAGTCTGAATTTGTACATTTCTAATCATTATCAAGGATGAATATTTTCCTATACTTAAGGTCTTTATTGTTTCCTCCTCAGTGAAATGCTTCTTCATGATTTTTTAAAAATAGACTTTATATGTTAGAGCATTTTTAGGTTCACAGCAAAATTGAGCAGAAGGTACAAGGATTTCCCATATAGTCCCAGCCTCCCCCACAATCAGCATCCTGCCTGTTCACGAATTTTGTGCAATTGTCTTGTGCTTGGTATGAGTTCTTTTTAGACAGTCATCTGTTTTCTAGTTTCTGGCTTGTCGTTTCACTGTTTTTGGGGAATAGAAGTTCTTAATTTAAATGTATAGCCAATCAATTCTTTCTTTTATGGCTATCACTTTTCTGTTTTGTTTGTAAAACCCTATTCTTCCCCAAGGCCATGAAAATATCTTCTTATGTGTTCTTACAAAGTCTTTCTATTTTTGCCTTTCATGTAACAGGTTTTAATCCACCTGGAATGAATTATTGTATATAATGATGTAAGGCTCTGTTATAATGTTTTTTTATAGTGATGATGTAGTCCCAGTTTAATCAGTATCTTAAATGTTCCCATTTGAAATAGAAGGGCTTTAATAAACTTTAATTCTGATAATTCCTTCCTTACATATTTGCTATATTGTTGCCCATTATTTGAGTTATGTTCTAATTTTCAAGGCATTAATTTTTTATACAGATAATGTTTCACTGATTTATGCACATGCTTTCCAATTTCTTTGTTTTCCATTCTTGCATCTTGAAGATTCATTTTATAATCATTTTCCTTTTTCCCAAAGATCACATAGGACGTTACAGGCCATTTCAAAGTATTTGTTTTCACTCTATGTGAAATGAGGGAGCTTTTGGTAGTTTTCAGTAGAGAAATGAATGATTTGACATACGTTTTAACAGGATCATCCCAGCTGCCCTGTCACAGTAGAGGTACAAATAGGAGTAAGTGGGCAATTAGGTGGGAGGCTGTTGCATTAGCCAGGGGAAAAGTGATAGGGAATTAAACAAGAGTGGTAACAGCAGAGGTAAGGAGGAGTGGATGTATTTGAAGGTAAAAACTATGGAATCAGAATATTACTTTGCTATGTTTTTTAAACACTTTTACATAATAAGATATAAAAAGTAATGCTCAAAATTAGTTGCAGAAAAAAATGTAGTATTCGAGAAACACGTATAGGCTTTTTTGGGACAGAAACTATGTAGTGAAAGAAACCTTTCCTCTTTTGTCTTAGCTCCCAGAAACTGTAGTAATTCCATCATCCCACGTGTCCAATCTAATATTGGCTTCTATTGGCTTCTATTAATAATTCTGTTTTATTTTATATTTATTTATTTTTTTGAGGACGATTAGCCCTGAGCTAACTACTGCCAGTCCTCCTCTTTTTTGCTGAGGAAGCCTGGCCCTGAGCTGACATCCGTGCCCATCTTCTTCTACGTTATATGTGAGACGCCTACCACAGCATGGCGTGCCAAGCGGTGCCACGTCCGCACCCAGGATCCGAACTGTGAACCCCGGGCCGCCGAGAAGCAGAACATGCGAACTTAACCACTGCACCACCGGGCCGGCCTTCTGTTTTATTGTTAAATATATTGTCCAACTTATGTTATGTTGAATCATAACATCTGCCTTGAATCATTTTGGTCACGGCTCATTTGTTGCATAGTCTGTGGTGCTCTGGTATCCTGAATATTTGATATTTTAAGTTATGACTCTTGTTTGCTGCAAAACTAAGAATTTCATGAATAACTTTAGTTACTGCAAAAAACTATCAGCTGCCTTGAATAAGGACATAGATAACAATTCTGTTTCTGGAATAAGCGTGGATAACTTCAGTTTTGGAAAATAGGGAGTGTCCATAGGGAAGCAAATGGATGAGTAAATGGGAAGAACAAAACAGAGCCTAAGAATAGATCTGCTGGAAAGATAACAATATTATGACCCAAGTTAGCATATTTAAACAAAGACATTTCAGCTCCTAAGCTAAGAGAGATGAAAAAAAAATTCTACTCTTGCTGCATGCAACAAGAATGTGTTAGGACTTAAATGGCTGTGAGGGTAGATTGAGTTGTAGGAAGAAGAAATTGGGATAGTGCATAAACTTTTTCATTTTTTGTCTAGGATGCTTGAGAGTTGTGCTGTTTCCATCAATACTAAGGTAGAACATTGTGAAGGCAGCCCTGGTGGTCTAGCGGTTAAAAGCACTACAGGCCAGATTTGTTTTCCACTCAGGAAACCACACCACCCATCTGTGGGTTGTCATACTGTGGTGGCTGTATGTTGCTGAGAGCTCTGCCACTGGTATTTCAAATACCAGCAGGGTCACCTGTGGTGGACAGGTTCCAGCAGAGCTCCCAGACTAAGACAGACTAGGAAGAAGGACCTGGCCATCCACTTCTGAAAAAATTGACCACGAAAACCCTATGAATAGCAGTAGAGGATATCGGATATAGCATAGGAAGGTGAGAGGATGGCACAAAAACACTGGACAGGGTTCTGCTCTGCTGTATACAAGGTTGCTAGGAGTGGGAATCAACTCGATGGCACTAACAACAAAGAACAAAGAACTCTATAATCTTGGTTTAAAAATGTGGGGCTCTCACACCTTCAAAATGAATGCAGTACTGGAGAATCATCAGTAGTTTTATCACTAGAAACTAGATAAAACCATTTACCAAGACTGGTCTAATACTGTGGGGTAGGAATAACTAATTAGCCAGGAATTCTTAAACAACTGCTGAGTGAAGACGTGTAAGGAGAGAGAGAATGTCCTAGGGTAAAACCCACAAGCTTAATCAAGAGCAAAAGAACACAGGCGTAAGGTGAATCTGCTGGTTAATACCAAGTAGAAAAAGTACGAGATGCTGGTAAGGATAAATGCCATGTTGTAAATGGGGTCAATAGCAGGAGTCAAGCAATCAAAATAAATCAGATTTGGATACATAACCACAGCCACAGAGATATTCAAAGTAAGGGCCCAGAGTGCTGAACCAAGTAAACACCATGGAAAGAATGAGGGTCTGTATCTACAAGAGCCCAGGTGAACTTCTGCTTGACAGGTAGGTAGTGTGCTCTGGCTGCCTTTTATTTTTTTTGCAGATGTTTTCACACCTGGCCTTGAAAATTCTAAGACTTTTGGCCTTTGCAAGAGGGTATCTTAAAAGTGGTGTATGCCTTGCATATAATAGGTGCTCAATAAATGTTTATTTAGTTAAATTGATTTGCATGCTATAATAAAATGAGAAATATGTGTCACAGATGAACAGATGATTGATAAGAAAGAAAGAAAGAAGGAAGGGAAGAAAGGCAAGGGCAATGGGAAAGAAAGGAAGAAAGGAAGGAAGGGAACAAGAGACTCATTTTCTAAGTCCTGTGCCACAATATTATTCAAAAAAGTTTTTGGCTTTCCTGGGATTTTTGAGGAAGAAGCCTTTTTGTGAAAGAGTAGATGGAAGAATCACATGACAAGAATTATTTACAGTACTCAACTGGAACAGATTTATAGAATGAAGTGTGTAACAGGGACAGGGAAATCTAAACACCAGAGAGGCGAGGCTTATCTCATGAGACATTGTAGGCTACACTTTTTTTTTGAACAAGAAAGCTGTTTTAAACAATCCCTGACTATTTTGGTGCTCCTTCCCTCCCAGGGTCCCCTGGGTTGTGAGATATCGTTCTCTGGTTGCTTGTCTACCATTATACATAATGGCTTTTCAAAAGGACTTTTTCTACCTCCTAGAAATGGAAATGGCCTGACAGTGAATGTTCCATGACTACTAATGAGTTCCTTCCTCCTAAGTACTAGAAGTTATTTGGAAAAGGAAGCTTGTTTGCCCTAAGCAATTTTGTCATAAATGATACCCATTTGAACGGCTTCCCATATGAAGATGCACGCACATTTCAAGTGCATGAGTGTTAATGATGTAAAAGAGCTAAAAATAATTGTAATCATTAGCAGTGTTACTCAATCCTTGTGACACAAGTATGGTAATTAGAAGTGGCTTTGCACAAACTCACTTAAAAATTTTTGTCAAGGATTTTCACTGATGTATAAGTAAAAGACATTTCTTTTTGGTTATTCCATGGACTAATGCAAGTTTGGAAGTTTAGAGCCCAAGAAGAGTGACTATCATACTTTCCTAACGTTTCTAATTGGAGTAGATGAGTGATATTTAAAAAAAAAAAAAAAAAAAAAAACCTGTTGAAATTGAGGAAGCCTATTGTTCCTCTTAGTTAAGCGAAACAAAGCTTTACTCTATTGAGGCTCTCTGCCAGTCACACACACACTGCTGCTTTGTTGGTGGAGGTGAACAAACATCCCATGAAGATGCACTCCTTAGAAACCTTTGAAGGTATTTCAGAATGAGTGACAGCTTTGGTTAAATGTCCATGAATACTGGTAGTAGTTTAAAAGTAGATACATTTTGAAAAATTCTGTATATTTATTCGTCTTTTAAAATATAGGCAAAATTGAAAGGAAAGGCAATAAATCACATTGCCATAATACACTGAAGGGTAATTAATTATTCTTAGCTGTGGTATGCTCTTAAAATGATGGGATGGCATAGCATATAATCAAACAGGATGGGAATGTGAATATATGACGGCCTTCAAATAAGGGGGAGATGATTGAAGTATGACCAGTTATTCTTTATTCTGACTAACAATGGGAAAAGAAGGAATGTTAAGTTCCAGCAAAGAGGGGAATATAAGTAAAACAGAATGGGAAGAATTTGGGAAAACTAAGTTTAACTGTTTCCTTCATTGAGATGATAAAACCGTACACATTTACATGACTGGAAAGTTGAAGTAGTTGGGCAACTGGAGTGAAATGATGCTAAAGATATGCAGTCCGGGGCTCTTGTCCAACAGAATAGATATGACACTATGCTCCTCATTAAAAGTGAACAAAGAGCTTAATAAAAAGAGTAGGTGGGAATGAGGCTGAGGGCTTACTTGTTTTAAGCATTATTTAAAAAGGTTCCTGCTGGAATCCTGTACGTTTGTGTACAATTATTTTGGGGTTGCTCATGATGGGGTTACCATTGCAGAGTCCAAGAAGCAGAAATAAGTTGAAATCAGGGAAAGCAAGAGTAATGAGGAGTGTCAGTCGTAAGACGAATGAAATTACTTTACAAGCTTTTCAAAGCATCCTTGGGATGGAAGTGAAATCACATAGGGAAGCATGTAATCTGTGTCAGAGTAGAAGCTTAATTATAAAAGAAGTTAGTCCTACATGAAATGAAATGGGGAAATTATGTTTTAAATGTATATATATTTGCATGTGTATATCTATGCATGTATGTTTATATGTGTGTGTGTGTGTGTGTAGGCGTAGGTAAGTGTATGCATGTGTATATCTATACATTTGTGAATCCCTATTATTAAGTATGGTGCTAGGAACATAGGATAGATGCAACAAATACATTCTCACAGAGTATACAGCAAGAAAAACTAAGACTCTCCCCTACATTGCAACAAAGATATATTCCTCCAAGAAACATGTTAGAGGAAAAACTTTGTCTAAATCAGACACATGGATAAGCCACTTTTTGCTTCATAAAATAGGGAAGTAGAAAAAAGGTGAGACTAGAGAAGGAAAGACGGGGAGAAGTTTGGGCAGAAGGAGAGAATGAAAACAAGATGAGTGTCATCTGCTTCAGGGAATAGGATTTGTCATGAGTAACATATGCTCAAGAAGAGTTTTTGGGAAATTTTGTTTGTGACATTTGATGATGACTGTCTCTACTCCCACGTCTCCAAGAATCATTCAGACAAATCTATATTACCCTTTAAAGCTCTGGGTATTGAACTTGTGCTTTTTTTCCCTCAGATATAACCATGAATTGCTTTAAAAGATCACAGGTACTTTGACTATGCCTCTTCTTCCTCCTCCCTCACAGTGTGTCTTTCATCCTAAATTGCCTCCTTGAGACAATGCACAGTTTCAGCTTCCTTAAGGCATAGAGAATCAACCGAATTTGCTACACAGTGTATATACTTCTGATCCTCTTGAAGACACAACGTGGATCTCACACTAATTAAAATATCTAAGTATAAAAGGAAAGATATAGATATATGATTATAGACAACAAATAGAATAAAACATTTTGAATGGCCAACATAGAATTTAATGTTTAACGAAGAATTCAATTATTCTATTAATTTCTACATTAAATATTTCATGTAATTCTGGAAAACAAAATCTTAAATATTTGTAAAGGTTCATAATTTCTTAGATGTTATTTCTGTTGCAGATAAAATGGTTGCAATTTCACCGAGATTTTACAAAGTGATAGAAAAATTTATCTCAAACTCCACAACATAGTAAGCATGAAAACCAATTTGTATAACAAGTATGATTTGGCCATAGACGTAATGGCAAAATAAAGGAATCAGTAAGTCTTTACTACTCATAAATTAAAAATTTTTATATATGATTTTCGGATATTGGTTTACATAGAATTTCCAAATTTCAGAAGCATAGTACTGATTTCATTCAAAATGAGTATTTATAGTGTAGGAAACCAGAGCTAGAGAAGTTATTAGCAACATAGTAAATTAATAATTAAATCAGCTCTTTGATTAGAACTGGTTTAGTCATTGCTAATAAATGTTTACTTATATCCCTCTTTGTAAATACTACTATTAATTTATCTTTTATGCGCAAATATCTGTCAATCGGTAATATGATTTGATTCAGAGGAAAATTAAATTGTTGGGATTATTTTACGGTATAAACTTGAAAACCTAAAAACCAATTGTGCTTGGAAGGTAATCTTGTTGAGTTTATTAGGCAGTAGTAATTTTGCAGGGGTTTCATAGAATCATAGATGATTGGGGTTTTCATAAGGGAATTGCTGGTCACTGGATAGCTTAGGAGACACCCTTGATGTGTTTCTGTTCTGAATGATTGCTACTTTAGGGGTCCAAATGACAAAGAGCTGCTGACATCTGAAATAGATAAAATCAATAAAGAAGGGAAAGAGACTAAAACTCAGTGTTATCATTGTTCATTGAGAAGATATTTTCTTGAATTCCACATTCATTCAGTGAATTATATCAGCATTTGTTATGCCCACAAGTTATATTTGATGGGAAGATTAAAACCATATGTTCTCAAACCCGCAGGTAAAGAAGCTTGTTGCCAATGCACAACAATGCACACCTATACAAAACTGCGCTGTTTGCTCCTTCAAGTCTTCTCTCACCCTTAGCCTCCTATACATTGCCACTGTGACCTGTGAAAAACAGGTATGACCATATCTTGAAGTTGCTGTTTCTTACATCTGACCCTCTGAGAAACTTCCTGTAGCAGTTTGAATGCTTACAGCTGCAATAAGACTATCCAACTAAAAGTGGTTGAAAAGACAGGCATATCTTTTTCATATAACACAAAATCTGAATGCAAGGCATTTTTTGCTCATCCCTTTATGGTCCAAAATGGTTGCCACAGTCAAAAGCCTCACAAGGAACAAAGAACATTCTCCTTTTGTGTATTCCTTTCTATTACAAAGGAAAAAACCAAATCCCAGACATCGTCTCAGGTTCTGTTTGTCTGTTCTAGTGTGTATGCACAGGCCCTAGCTACATGTTGCTAGGAAAGCAAGTAGATGATATTTTCAGCTATTACAGCAGGAGACAGGCCCTGCTAGGAAAAAAAGAAATGAGTGGGAATAATGCTGGAGAGTTGGCAGACAACTCAGACTTCCACCAGCTATATACAACAGTGCCTATTTCCTGAGAGCCTCACCAATAATGTTAATTGTTAAATTTTAGACTTGTCCTATTTGAAAAACAAAAAAAGGAATCATAGTATGATTTTAATGTAAAGTTTTCTTATAATAAAAGGTTGAGAAAAATAAGTTGAGCAAATATATTACTTCACACCTCCTAGAATAATGGAACAACTTTCTAATTAGATTTTATTGGTTGTATATTTAAAATATTTAATTTGTCCTTTGTTGATGGATACTGAATTGTTTCCAATCACTTGCTATGAAAAAAATCATGTATAATAAAAAGGTAAACATACGCATTTCAGACACAAGCAAATAAATCAGTAGGATGAAATATTGAGTCATTTATATGTATTTATAATTTTGACAGATATTGCCTAATGTCCACATCATTTGTAAAAGCCTACACTTCTACCCACAATATATGAGAGTGTGTGTTTCCCCACAGACTCTTCAAGAAAGCATGTTGATGGATGATTTTTGGTATTAAAATACAATTTATATAATGAGGCAGGGAAAATTTTCATAAGTTATTTTCTGTCACATCTTTGATCATATTTCTTTTGGTTATATGTCTTTATTCTTATTGATTTTTATGATCTCTTTATATAGTGAAAAGATCAGTCATTTTCTGTGAAACACATTGTAAATACTTTTTCTCAGTGTTTTGTTTGTATTTTGACTTTGTTAATGGTATATTTACAGAAGTTTTAATTATATGTAGCCAAATTAAATAATCTTTTATGGTCTTTTTTGGCTTTTGGCTTTTGACTTTATTTATGATTGTCTTTGCAAAGAAGAAATTATTTTTATGTGGACATCTTTGGGGAGCCATTATTCTGCCTGCCACAGATATTTTCACTGAATATAGAATTCTAAGTTGACAGTATTTACTTTTTTTCTTTCATCACTTTATTTTTTATTTTGGTAACATTGGTTTATAAAATTATATAAATTTCAGGTGAACATCATTATATTTTGATTTCTGTGTAGGTTACATCATGTTCACCACCCAAAGTCTAGTTACAATTCATCCCCACACACATGTGCCTAATCACCCCTTTCGCCCTTCTCCCTATCCCCTTCCTCTCTGGTAACCACCACTCCAATCTCTGTCTCTATGTGATTGTTTGTTGGTGCTTTTATCTTCTATTTATGAGTGAGATCATACAGTACTTGAATTTTTCCTCTGACTTATTTCACTTAGCTTAATACCCTCTAGGTTCATCCATGTTGTCACACATGGCCAAATATCATTGTTTCTCATGGCTGAGTAGTAATCCATTGTGTAAATATACCACATCTTCTTTATTCTTTCATCCCCTGATGGGCACCTAGGTTGCTTCCAAGTCTTGGCTATTGTGAATAATGCTCCAATGAACATGACGGGGCATGTATCTTCACATATTCATATTTTCATGTTCTTTGGATAAACACCCACGAGTGGAATAGCTGGATCGTATGGTAGTTGTATTCTTAAGTTTTTGAGGAATTTCCATACTGTTTTCCATAGTGGCTACACGAGGTTGCACTCCCACCAGCACTGTATGACAGGTCCTTTCTCTCCCCTCCTCTCCAACACTTATTTCCTGTTTTGTTAATTATAGCCATTCTGATGGGAGTGAGGTGATATCTCATTGTAGTTTTGATTTGCATTTCCCTTACAGTTAGTGATGTTGAACATCTTTTCATGTGCCTGTTGGCCATCTGTATACCTTTTTTGGAGAAGTGTTTGTTCAGATCTTTTGCCCATTTTTTAAATTGGGTTGTTAGATTTTTTGTTGTTGAGATGTATGAATTCACTATATATTTTGCATATTAACCCCTTATCAGATATATGGTTTGCAAATATCTTCTCCCATGTGTTAGGTTGTCTTTTCGTCTTGATAGTTTCCTTTGCTGCGCAGCAGCTTTTTAGTTTGATGTAGTCCCATTTGTTTATTTTTTCTGTTGTTTCCTTTGCCTGGTCAGACATGGTATTTGAAAATATGCTCCTAAGACTGACGGCAAAGAGCATACTGCCTAGGTTTTCTTCTAGAAGTCTCATGATTTCAGGTCTTACATTCAGGTCTTTAATCCATTTTGAGTTAATTTTGTTGTATGGTGTAAGATAATTGTCTACTTTCATTCTTTTGCATATGGCTGTCCAGTTTTCCCAACACCATTTATTGAAGAGACTTTCCTTTCTCCATTGTATGTTCTTGGCTCCCTTGTCAAAAATTAGCTGTCCATAGATGTGTGGGTTTATTTCTGGGCTCTTGATTCTGTTCCATTGGTCTGTGTTTCTGTTTTTGTGCCAGTACCATGCTGTTTTGTTTACTATGGCTTTGTAGTATATTTTGAAATCAGGGTGTGTGATATCCTCAGCTTTGTTCTTTTTTCTCAGGATTCCTTTGGCAATGAATTTTTATTCCTATCAATACAACATGTCTGAGGCTTATAATGAAATTTGGCAACATTTAGCTAGAAATATTGGTGAGAACCATCACAAGTGGATATGGCAGAATTCATGTGACAATTTAGTATCTACGTTTTTCTTTAAGGATTTTGAGATAGTTCCTTTTATAAGCTATTCAAACATTGGAATTCTGTATTTTGGAAGGGTACTAATAACAGCACTGTTTCTAGTTAGTCTTCCTTATAAGAGTGCCAAAACTGGTGTATTCTTTTTAAAAGGTTGATTTTCTTATGTTATGTTTTTACATACAAAATATATATCTTACCATATTAAAATTCCACATATATGTTTGTTTCTATTAACAGATAAACAGTAAATCACACTGCTATGTACACTGGGCTTTGCTATTAAGAAAGACACAAAGTCATCCATCCGAGTCACCTTTCTTCCGTTCTTAGTGTAAAACATCCTTATTTTTATTTATTTTATCTTTATTTCCGCTCCAATGTTTTTAGTCTTTTATAATTTACTTTGCAGATGTCTTTTTTCCAAGATAACATAACATGCTCGTCCACAGAAAGCATGTTTGTACATACTTAGCAAGCTCAGTCCATTATGGGCTTAACCATGTGACTGAAATGGCCCCTCACGTGCATTAGCAGAACAGCCATCTTTGTTTATTTTCTCATCCATATGTTTCTACTCTACTCGGGTGAAGAGGCTTGCAGCAGGGTGAGCATACTGTTCTCTGTGAATCTATATTTGAAACTCCTGCTAACAAAAGAAAAAATGACCTCATCATGGACATTAGTACACATTGGAACTTTCTCAACTATTATCTACCTAGCAACTTAATGATTGCAGAGGGAAGAGTCCCTAAGGCATTTTGAACTGAGACTCCCAAATTGGACTGATTCTCTATTCTAAATGAAAAGATGTGATCCATTTCAAGATACATTGGTAATGGTATATTAAAATGAAATTATTCTCATCTCAGTTTATCTGAGGCATTAAGAACAGAGACTGTACATTCAAAAATGAGACAACTATGCAAAAATGAGACAACTGTGCAAAAATATCAAATGTAGTGGTTGAAAATCTGTTAGACAACTCTTAAATCTTTACCCACCTCGAGGGTATCAAAGGTTCAGGAGCTGAAGATTAAATGAGGAGTATTTGAAAGGATTTTAAAAGAAAGCTGTCGGTGTGCTGTGAGTCCCCACACTCTCTACTCTATCTTAGTAAAAGACTTGTGACAGTGGCTTCAAAGGAACCACTTAGACAGTTTGATATGTATTCAACAAAATTAGGAATATGGTGATGAACTAATGTCTGATATCTGACTGAGAAATTTAGAATGAGATGTAGGCTCATTAAATGCCATTGGATCAGCTAGAGCATGCATGATGACGGTCACTAATTACTTTGCCAAAGTGGGTTTAGTATAGCATGGGGACAAAATCCTGATAAAATTGTGTTGAAGTATGATGGATTAATGAGAATGTGTAGACAGTGAGTATAGACAAAGTTTTGGATGAGATTTTCTATAAAAGGTACATAGAAATTAGGCAGGGAAGATGGACTGGTGGGAAATGGCTTTTTATTTTTTAAGATGTGATTTCTTATGGTATATTTATATTTATATAGGAATGATCGAGTAGGAAAAAAAGTAATTATTCTGGAGACAGAATGTGATTTCAGGAATAAAGTCTTTGGTGTGCTAGAGGAGACAGGATATAGTGCAAAGTAGAGTGAATGGCTTTTGATAAGTGAATGGAGAATCCATCCTTTGTATGAGGGAAGCCAGAGCTTGTAAGATCAAGACCAAGATCCTGAAGTCAACTAGAAGACTTCAAATTAGTTTGCCCTTATCTCTAGCCTTATGTATCCTATTCTTTCTTTCATTATCTCCTCTGCAAAAATGCTGACTTTCAGTTTCTTCTATAGTCTCTCAGTGTTCTCTCATCTCAAAGTGTGCACACACGTTATTCCCACTACCTGGACCACTCTCCCTCATCCAGAATACCTCTCCCCTACCTTTATTACTCTGGTCAGCTAATTCTAATTTGTGTTTTAAGACTAGGCTTAAATATCACTTTCTTATCCTTCAACTGGATATACAAGCTTTAGTTTTGCAGATATACAGTATTCTTCTATAACATTGATCTCATCTACACTTTGTTTGCCTTTCTTGCTTCATTGTGAGCTCCATGTAGATCGTGATTAGGTCTTTCTTTGACACTGCTACATCCTATAATAGTCGACATATAATAGATAGTTAATGAATTTCCCGACTGACCTACTATCTTCCAAGGTCAGTCTAAGGGAAATTCAACCCTTAGTTTATAATCAAGTCTCTAAATCTAGAAACCTTTATGAAACATGTATTTAATATAAGTGAAGCTATTACTTTGATGTCCATTAACACAAAATTTAAGGTGAATAATCAACCACTTGGCAGAGAACAGAGCAAGGCAGGCATGAAACAAAGGATAAATATGCTCAATGGGGACAGAGGTTATTGATAAAGATCTGAAGCACTCACTAAGGTATGGCACAAAATTGGCTTAATGGACGAAATAAAGTCAGGCTCTTCTCCAAGGCAAAATACAAGTTTCCTCACACTCTGTTTTCAATTCAGTCAAAATAACACTGGTCTTTTCTTTTTTGTTAACCTCATCATGCTTCAGACTTATGCTCAATTTAGAGCACTTGATTGCTCTTAAATATGGTTTGGCAATAGCATTTTCCATCTTGCTCCTATTAATGGGGTATCTGCTTTATATTTTTCCCCCAAATTTGTTTTTAGAAGTTGAATGCCAACCAATTTTCCACTGTAGATATTAAGGTTTTGTTTTCCTTCTGTATTTCTGACATAGCTACCTTTTTCAAATTGTCCTTGAGGAATCATTAAGTGTTCAATTCATATTTTGTGCATATGATAAACATTTAGTGAGAAGTTATTATATAGCAGGCATTGTTCATGGTGCAGAGGTGCATGCAGGGCATTTACCCCCTACACAGTGACAGAAATAGGTATACAATTAATTACAAAATACAACGGAGGGTGATTAGAACTATTGGAAGATTGTAAGTGGTGCGCCTTTGGAGTAGAGATGAAGCAATGATAAATTGTCTCCAGAGAACTGAACAGGGTCACAGAGAAATTTCAAATGGGGCCTGTGCTGAGAGTGGTAATGCAATAGGGCATTCAAGCAGAAAGGCATGATTACCAGCACAGAGCTATCAAAGTGTTTTTGGAAAGTGACTTCTCTGGTGTGACAGGAACACTGTGTGCATAAATGAGAAAGAGTAGGGACATGAAGCAGGAAAGGAAGCTACAGCCAAAGTGCACAGGACATCGAATGGCTTTCTAAAACTTAACAATTTACACTGTATCAAATTACATGTGCTACAATGTAACTCAAATTTAGATTTTGAAATATAACTAATTTGCAGAATTGGTTGAAAAATTTGGAAAGAAAGAGCCCATTTAGATGTCCACAGTCTAGTAAAGAGAGAAAGAGGGCCTGAACTTCAGAAAGAAGAAACTCATTCATTTATTGAGCTCCTCCTAGGTATCTGGCCATGAGGTAGATGCTTTAAAGAACATCTGAGTCAACATGCAACGCTCTTATGAAGTGCACATTTTTACTGAGAAGAGAAAGTAATAAGAAGAAAAGCAACATTTATTTGCTCACTATCTAAGGCTCTTCATGCTCTAGTTTATTTTATCCTCCCAGCAACCCCAATGGAGACCTAGAGAAGGTAAGCAACTTGCACAAATTTACATGGTTTGTAAGTGGCAGACCCAGGATACAAACCAAAGAGCACAGCTCCAGGACTCTTCCCTTTAAAACTATGCTTTGCTGCCTGATAAAGAGAAAGGTAACATGCCGGACATAAGGCTATAGTGTGTTATGGATTAACAGTGAAGAGGGTGGGGTCACTGACGATGATGGCAGAAGGTATGGAGAGAGAAACTGGGAATGAGGTACAGAGTTCCTTTAAAATGATTTTTATTTTTGTTATGAATTTGAAAAATAAAATTATATAACAATTTCTAGCTTTATAATTTATTCTTCCACTACCCAGTGCAGTGTAATGGTTAGGAGTATGGACTCCAGAGAGAGAAGCCCTGGACTGAGTTCTGGTGTTGCCAATTACTACCGTTGTGACCTTTGAGAAGTCGTTTAAGAGCTCTGTGCCTGTTTCCTTGTCCGTAATATAGGGGTATCAACTATTGCCTATCTCACTGTATTCAGGATTAAATGAGTTAACATTGGTAAAGCACTTAAAACAGTGCCTTGGTTGGACCATAACTAGCATTATATAAATATTCGTTAAACAAAATGAAAATAAAATAACTAAAATATCAATTATAGCAATCACTTCCATTAAATAAGATCCTAATTTAGAGCAAAAGAATAAAAATTATCTATTGATGTGTGGCCTTCACAAATGCATAACTTTCTGGGAGGCTGGAGTTGGGTGGTGCATTTATATCCTAGTAAAGAAAGGGGGCATCCATACAGAGATGAGTTCTCTGTTTTTTGATTCTGAATCGACTTTTCCTTTTCCCCAGAAGACTTAGGACTGCTCTTTCTGCTTGTCTTAGAGTTTAGCAAAAGCAAACATTGTGTAGAAATATCTAATTTTGTAGGCTTCTGATGAATTTTTGCAAATATCTTACATAGAATGAATCTGAACTGCTCACTGTTACTGGATTGAATTTTGAGATTTTATAATAGATAGATAAGCAGGACTTTTTTTTTTCTTAAACTGTACTGTGGAGAGTCATAGACTGCTTTGTTAAAAGTGGAAACTATAGTAACTCTCATTTTATAAAATTCTTGAGCTTATCCCAATTTCAGCATGTTTGAGAAATAACCATATACATGAAATAGCCTGATAGGACTTAAGTGGAATATTTGTTCTAGAGTTTTATCTTTAGACTTTGATTCAACCCCATAAGCTTCATAATCTCTAAGGTTTTTAGACCTAATATCTAAATAATCAGGTTTCGTGGCAAATGCTTGCATTATATTTGAGTGGTATATTTTTAGATTCTACTGCCAAAATGAGTACAAATTCAAGGGATCAAGTATGAAGCAATCCTTGTTTTGTGTAGAATATAGTGCAATTCATTGGAGCAAAGCCTGTATACTTATTTTCAAATTATTTGGAATGATCCTCAATGTTATAGATTTTTTTTCATTCTCAATACATTTCCCTTACAAAAGAGAGCTGGCTTTGGATTGGTAAATACATCACGAAAGAACACCTTGGGTGAGTCTAACAAAGTGCTAAGGCAGCTTACATGTGGTCCTTAAAGGATGAGAAAAAGGGAATTAAGACATCCTCTGAGGACACTTGACATCAGCCCCCTCTCAAGCTAGAGAGAACTGCTTATCTACCTGGCTTATTTTCTCACATTATTTTCTGGCATCATGACTCCATTGAATATAAGCTGTTTATCTTTAGCAATTTCCGATTTCCTTTCCTTGCATAAAAAATTCTATCTGAGCTCACCTATAGGTTAACAAATATTCTTTATAACTTTTCTCTAGTAAACAAGAGAGTATGTGAGGCAGAGAACAGATGATAGTTTTAAAACATGCAGAAGATGAATCACCACTCTTGCTTGCAGCCCTTGAAAACTGAGTCTTAGTGGAGTTGCTGTATTGTCTACTGTTTAATTGAAAATATTTGTACTAAGGTCAATAATTTTCCTACATATAACAAAATTTTCCTAAAATATTAATTTTTGGTATACATTTGTTTAAAATATTCTATTGTGAGAAATGCAACATCTTCCTAGGACAGCTTTTAGATTTTTCCCGCCAAATCTAGTTTTAAAAGTTGTAGCCTTTGGTTAAGTTAAGACTGATGAATTCTGACTTTTATCTTTTAAACAGTGGAGACTATTGGTCATTTTGAAGTAAAATACTAAAAGATTTTATTTTAACTGGTGGAGAACATTTAAGGGCTGTAATTAGCATATACAGATATGAGAGGATAACATATTAAATACAAAGAATTTATAATCTCCAGTCTTGACCCCTCTGAGGCAGATGGATCCCAAAGAAGATCCCTGATTAGTAAGGTGGACTGGTGGGGAGAGCTGCAAACAGCAGAAGCTGAGAGAGCGCCAAACTGTCCTATGTAAAAAAGGGATAATAAGGATACAGATGAAAAGGAGAACTCAGCCCACGATGATGTTGGAAATGCTCCAAGAGGGATTAAATCTACAAGAATAAGAGTATAGAAGAAATGTAGCAAGTGCTTTGCAGAGTGGGATGTTGGACAAAAAGAGTTTTAAAAAGGATTTTAAAAAAGTTTTGTTTTAAATGTGCTCTAACCCTCTCTTTTGTACTAGGAAATCTTCAGAAAAATCTTCATTCCTATTTAATGATGTTATTTTTAAAATTTTGTTTACTTGTCATGAGTGTAAATATTTTCCCTATTTGTTTATTAAGGTAGTATTTATAAACAATAAAATTTACCACTTTTAAGTGTGAGGGGAGAAGATGGTCATGAACAAATGCCTGATGTTTCTTTGCCTCAAATCCAGATAACTCTGAAGGGCCACACCAGCTCTAGAGCTCTGCTGGGGTCACGTGAAGCATGCTAACTGAATTGCAGTTCAACTTTTTTTCCCTGTCCAGTCCTGCTTTCTTCACAGCCTTACAGGAGTGCCCCAGTGTGTGCTCCCAACGAACCTCCTGTACACAAATCACTTCTGCATTTTGTTTCAAGCAAAACTGGCCTAAGAGAGTTGGCATTAGGAATGATCCTAGGAAGCAGACTTTAAAGTGAGAATTGGAGGCTTGACTCACCCGCCATCCAGATGATCACAAAGACCCCAGAAGTACACCGTCAGAGTACTGACGGACCTTGGTATTCTCTAGTGAGGCAATTGTGAAAAATCTCACTGGTGGTAAATGGGAACAGATACCTGTGAAAGGAATGTAAGGTCTGGTGGGGTATCTCAAGCATTTGAGAGCTACAGGGGAAAGTAGTAATTTTAACTACTGTGAAATTGGATGGTTTTTGCTGGGAGCTATCAATGCTTTAGAGAAAGAAATAAAAGGCTGAAGATGACTGATCACCAATTTAAGGTGAAATGTGAAGGTCAGAGTGTTTCTCTGGCTGCTCATAAAGAGATCCCCATCAGCTGCAGATAGACGGAAGAAAAAATTGCAGATCAGGCCCAGAACTTAATCAGAAATGTAGGAGAGCCCTGGAAAAGTTTGAATTCTCAACCCCGGCAAGTTTGCTACACCAAGATTAGGCACTGGTTGGGATGAAAAGGAGACTTGAGAGCTGAAATGGGGCCATCTTAGTTTATGAGTTTGAGATCTCTGAAACTCCAGATCTCTCTGAACCTGTAGAAATAGCCCAATCTCTTAGTCAAATGTTAGTGTCCCTTCTTGCCACTTGTTTATAGGCAATACAGAGGCCTCTGCCTTGCAAGACATTAGGCTCTGCCCTACAGAATGAACCCTTTCTTCCCTACCTGGCCACTAGAACCATAGTTAGGGTTGAATGTCAGCATAAGCCAGTTGAAGTAGTGTTGGACCTGCTAAGGGAGGAAAAGGAATACACTCCAAAGAAGCTTCAGCATCAAGCAACATATATGGACCTTACTATTCTCTAGTAAAGATGAGAGAACATATATGGGTGCAGGACAAGGAAAGAGGTGTAAAGTTGGATAACAAAGAGTTCTCGCATAATAGGAGATTTAATATTTTGGCAGGAACCTCATGAGACAGTGCTAACATGCTACTAGGATGACCTTGCAAGTTTGGAGGAAGTGATGACCTAAACTAAATCATAGAGGAAGGGCTAAGTCTTAGTTTGCTTGGGGTAGTATAACAAAATACCTTAGGCTATGGGGCTGAAACAATAGACATTTATTTCTCACAGTTCTGGATGCTGGGAAGTCGAAAATCAAAGTGCCAGCAGATTCATTTCTTGGCAAGGGCCCTTCTGCTGACTTGTGGACAACTGCCTTCTTGCCATATCTTCACATGGCAGAGAGAATCAGCTCTGGCTTCTCTTCTTCTTCTTCTAAGGGCACTAACTCCACTATGAGGGCTCCACCTGCATGACCTTATCTAAACCTAATTACCTCTCAAAGGCCCCACTTCCTATTAACATCATATTGGGAGTTAAAGGCTCCAACACATAAAGTTTGAGGGGACATGAACATTCAATTCCACAACAGTCTCCAAAGGCTCAAACAGGTGTGTAGGCTGTAATGGCTATACTAGGTAAGGCTGAAAATCCCACCAGCTAATTACGTTCAGTGGGAGGGCCTAAGGACACTCCATTTATCAAAGCAGAATGGAAAATATCAGTGAGAGTGAGCCAATATCATTGAGAAGCTTCATGGTGGTTGTCCTCTACAGGCTATGCTCATTGTAGAAAATGCTGATTCAGAACAGAGGTCCCTGAAAGTAATAAGGATTTGAAATAAAAAAGTCCAGCTGGTGGCACTTAGCCATCAGAATTCAGGTGGGAGCAATTACCATAAAGAGTAGCAAGGTGTGAGTGGCAGCCTGTGATCCTGACCCAGAGAGAACTGTAGAAAAAACAGAATGCAATGTTCTGAGGCCCATGATAGTAGGCAAGCCAACAGGAATATGACTTAACCTGTACAATCAAAACAAAATTGCAGATGGATGATGAGAAGGCTGAGGGCAGCCTCCTCAATAAAAAGTCCCATTCTCAGGCCCAGTTGCCAGACATGAGCCGGCTCTATGACTAGAATGCACTGACTGAAGGAGAGACACTAAGTCCCCATAAGGAAGGACTCCACACGATGGAAAGACTATACAACGTGTACAGTAATGATATCCCCTGTGCTTTTCTAAAGAAACTCACGACCATGTACTTGGAAACTATTGGGGAAGAGGAACAGGGATTTCAAACCTAGGATACAGGGTCTAAGTTTATACTGATAACCCACATCCCAAAATGTCACCATTGTACCGCTGTTAAATAGGCATAGGAGGAATTAGTAATAAATGAAGCCCTGGCCAAGGTCTGGCTCACAATGTGTCCACTAGGCCCACAGACTCCCAAGCGTTTTTTCTCCTGGCCCCTGCATTGCCCTGAGGCTCTGGACAAATAGAGTGAAGGGTGGTCTTCTGAAGGTACAGCTGTAAGGCCAGCTTAGAGAAGATATCCTGCACCATTCTCCAAGAGGACATGGTACATACCCTAAATTAATGAATATTAGTTGGTACCCAAATGGTAGGATGCATGGGTATTGGAACCAAGACATAGTAGTACTGTCACTCCCAGTGAGGCAGTTGGGGTGTTTATGCTCCTTGTTCCCTCAAGTTTAGGCTCTGTGGCCCTACACCAACTGAAGATGATTTTGTGTCCCCTCCTTGGAGGAGAAGGAGCATTTGGCAATGTCTATAGATGTTTTTTGGTTGTCACAACTGGAGAACGCTACTGGTAACCAGTGGTTAGAGGCCAGGGATGCTGTTAAACCTCTTGCAACGTGCCAGAAAGTCCCTCACACAAAGAATTATCCAGCCCAAAATGTCGATAGTGCCAAGGCTGAGAAACTGATCTAGACTTTCTGGTTCCCAGAGAGGAAAACGTTCCCACCAGGGCACGGAGTGAGAGTTCCTTTGAACCTTAAGCTATAGGTGCTACCCAATCACTTCAGGATCCCGTGACAAAAGTAAAGCATACAAACAAAAGAAACAACATTCTGGCAGGTGTAAGTGACCCTGACCATCAGGAAGAGGCTGCTGCTATCCAGATAAGAACATGGTGACCAAGGACTTGGGTGTGGGTCACTTCACCAGGTATGCCACATACAGCAGCAGAAGTACTGTCCCTGGGCATGGGGAATCTAAAGGGAGCAGATGGCTGAGTTTTTAGACGAGCTGTAGCAACAGAGATCATCATCTGTTCCACTAACGTTCAACTTTTAAATTTTCCCAGGAAATGAAATAAACCAGAATCCTGAGAAAGTTGTTCCCAGACATGTTGAGATTACAAGAACCAGCAAGTGGATGAGAGTTGATATTAGTAATTCTTTGAGATGCGCTATCCATAAAAGTCCAAGGTACTTCATCTCCATAGCACTTTGGCTGCTGAGGTCTCAAAGCTGCACGCACCCCAGAAATTGTCCCTTCTAATTAATGCAGGGGAAGATGTACAAAGCCTGGAACCCTTGCCTTCACTCCAGACTACTCTCAAGGTAAAGTGTGGTGCAGCTGAGGTCACTTTTGCAACTGCATTGCAATTCAGCTTCTCCCTCTGCCCAGTCCTGCTTCCCTCACATCTTTGAAGCAGTGTTCCTCTGCATGAAAATGTCCATTTCAGAGTCTCTTTGCAGGAACCCAATCTAAGTCAAAATCAATTAAAAGATTCTGCAAATTAAGATGAGGAAACATTTCCCTGAAAATGCACATGTAAGACATATATCTAAAAGTAATTTACTAGATGAAAGTTTTAAAATCTTTTTGTCATTTTCAATAAAATAAGAAAGCATAGATTCAGTATCAAATGTCATGATCAGCTGAATAAAGCAAAGATGATTCAAATAAGAAAAGAATGGAAATAAACTAAATAGCACTAGCAGACTTAGCATTACTGCTAACAACACTAAAAGCAAAATTCAATGCTTTACACTTAATTGGTGATAGTGATAATGTCAAAATCTTTGGAAGAAAATAAAGGTAAAAGAAGAGAGATAAAAGTTATATGAGAGAATATTAAAGATGCATGGACAAAATATGGACACCAAACTACAAACAATAAGTAATCACAAAGAAAATCCATAAATTTAAAAAATATTTATGAAAAACTGAGATTAGAGATTAGTGAAAGGAGCATCATACAGAAAAGAAAATGCGACCCCAGAGAGAAAAAGCATGTCACAGGATGTGCAAATAAATCAACTCAAAGAACCTTAGAGAATGAACGGGGACATTGTGTAAGATGAAGCTGAAGAATTAGAGAAGGCCTAGAATCTGCAGCACCAGATGAGCTCAATTAACTTGTTTAAAGTTTGAGGGCAATGGGAGTCGGCAAAGTCTATGAGGAGGGGACAAACATGACCAGAGTTTCCTTTAGAGAGATTTGTCTGGCTGTATAGGTATAGTGCGATCTAAATTTTTTCCATTTTATTGAGGAAAATTTTAAACACATACAAAAGTAGATAGAACAGTATAATGAGACCTCACATATCCTTCATCCAGCTTCAGTAGTCACCAGAGTATGGCCAATCTTGTTTCATTTCTACTCCCACTGCACAACCTCACACATTATTTTTAGATAACTTCCAGTTAATGTTACCAAGGGTGAAGTAAAAGATACATTTCTATATGTTCTTGGTAAAATTATAAATTGGTGCAACACTTCTTTAATTCTGTTTGACTATATATCAATAGCCTTAAAATAAGTATGTTTAAATATTTTCTCTGTTACAATATATTTTAAAGGGCTAGCCCAGTGGCATAGTGGTTAAGTTCATGAGCTCCGCTTCTGCGGCCCAGGGTTGATGGGTTTGGACCCCAGGCGCAGACCTATACCCCTCATCAAGCCATGCTGTGGTGGCAACCCACAAACAAAACAGAGGAAAACGGGCACAGATGTTAGTTCAGGGAAAATCTTCTTCTCCCCCCAAAAAAGAATATATTTTAAGGAAATAAAAAATTTGACAAAGATTTATGCGTAAAGATGTTCATTACAGTATGAATATTATAGGATATTTGGAAAACATCGTAAACAAATTCTCCACAGTGGGGATACGGTAAGCAACTTGGAGGACCTCTACATGCTAGACTATTAAAAGTTTTCATTCACATTAAGGAACACTGTGCATGATAATATTAGCGGCCCTGGGAATATCGCCTCAGACTGAAGTCTGCTCTTGAATGCTATGAGAACATGGTCATGGGTAGGAGTGGAGAAGAGCACTTTCAATTTTCTGGCATCACAGCATCCATGTGCTTCTCGCTCTGAGAAATATTCTATCTTGGATTGAGGGGACAGCTGAGAGAAAAGCTGTTTCCTGACTGAGCATTGTATTCCCATGCAGGCTTCCACTTTAAGAGCCTAATTCTCCACAGTGCTTAATTTGATGAGCTTCCTCCAAGGTTTAAGATGAAATTAGATATTAGAAAAATTAATTAGAAGTTGGACTTTGACTTGCCCTGTTCTTTACATTGTGCCTCATTGTTTGTGGTTTATAACTTTGCTACTCATTGGAATTAACAGGGGAATTAAAAAGGAATGAGATTTCAGTGGAGATTCCCATTTAGTAAGTGAGGTGCAGAGCCCAAGAATCTAGGGTTTGTTTTATTTTGTTTTGTTTTGTTTTGTTTGCTGAGGAAGATTCACCCTGAGCTAACATCTGTTGCCAATCTTCCTCTTTTTTTTTTTTTTTTTTTTTGCTTGAGGAAGATTAACCTTGAGCTAACATCTGTGCCAATCTTCCTCTATTTTGGATGTGGATTGCCACCATAGCATGGCTGACAAGTGGTGTAGGTCCATGCCTGGGCTCTTACCCCATGAACCTGGACCATGGAAGTGGAGTGTCCCAAACTTACCACTACGCCATGGGGCTGGCCCCCAAGAATCTGGGTCTTAAGCCAATTCCCTAGTTCTTTTCTATTCAAAGTGTGGTGCTTAGACAAGCAGCAGTGATATCACTGGGGAGGTTTGTAAAATAAGAATCTCAGGCCCTACCCTAAAACTTCTGAATCAGAATATGCGTTTTAGTAAGATTCCTAAATATTCTGTACACACATTAAAATTGAGAAGTGCTGGTCTGTGGAGTTTAATACACACTCAAGTTTGTTAATCTGATGATAGAAGGTCAGGGAAGGCCTGAATGTAAGACATTATTTTTTGATATGATTTGGTTGCATGTGCCTCAAACATATTTGGTCTCTTACTGTTTTATCAGGATAACCTATACACACATAATTAAATTTTTGGAACTGTTTATCAATAAAAAAAGTCTCCGTTCTATAATGAACCTATGTGATAACCACAGAAGCAATGACTATTGTATGTAATTCTTCTCCATAGCATATTTATCACCATGTATAATATGGAATGCATCAAGATATCTACAGAACTACTTGAGTGAACTAAAGTGGAGAAGCTAAATTACAACACTAACAAAACCTACCAGGACATAACTCAAAGCAACGTGTCTGAGGTTTGCTATATCTGGCAGTGGGAGCAGCAACAAAATCAAGCTAGTTGGAGGCTCTTTCCACTGCACAGTGGTAAAAAGATCAAGAAGCCAAGAGCAACAGAATTCGAGTTTTCAGCAATAAATCCCTCTATGGCTATCCATGTTTACACGCTGTTAAAAGGAATATTTGTCATGCATCCCCAAATAGTACCGAGACAATAAGCCCTATTTTCTATTACAAATAACAATAAGCAATAGAGACAGTGTGATGGAATCACTTTTTAAAATCATTTCACTAGGAGCATGTTATTGCATGATCAAATCCTGGCATCTATTAGGAGAATAATTAGCACGGTCATTCCAGGTCTGATAACAACATGACAAAATCTGACAAATCACAGCTGAATCCTCCTGGAAGGATGAGGAGAGAGGCTGAGAATCAAATTGCTTAAAGGTTTTGTTTGCACCATGAAAGGGTTTAAAGATATATGTCAGCTGATCTAGAAGTAAATCTTAATCTTTTTGTATCAGACAGTGTTCTTACATTCAAGTTTCTTAATTGCTGGTGTCATTTAATTTATTTCCACAGAGATATTTAATGTTGACTTGTTCCCTACCTCACACTAAGAAATATACATTTCTCTAAGGGCAGACAATATAAGTGAGCTGTGTGGCCCATTCTCTTATTGTTTTAGGAGACCAAATTTACTCTAAACTCCTGAAGCAGCTGCTTTCCTCTGTCTGGCTGGGTTTGTAGCCATTACTGTGAGAACTGGGAGAGGATGAAGGGGCCATTCTGAAAGCAATTTGGCAGAAGATGAGGAACAGAGAGACATGGAAACTATTTTTTGAGAAATTACTCCACACTCTAGAAGAGACACAGTAGTGCTGGTCAGGGGGTGGTGCCAGTACCACTTGTGCACATCACCTATTTTTACACATCTGCTAATCACGAGCAAGAATGAGGCTTTGCATAAATAAGTACTATATAGCGAACAACAGGTTTGCTTGCAAGTAGTAAGATCAACATCTAATGGTTGAATGGGAAATTGAGTTACGGTAACAAAATAGTTTCATGTTATTTAAAGATAAAGTCTAACTTTTGAGATGTTATGCTAGCTTTTTTACAGGAAAATAAATTGGGGTAGCATACATGATGATGGATTTAATGCAGGGATAATAACTTCTAGTCAGAAACTAACGCTGGATTTCTTTTTTATTACTGTAGAGTTTATGTAGTTTCAGGTGACTTTCTTTTTGCAGTGACATCAAACATGATTTGTTAATTACACCAAATTACCACAGCCTACAGAAGAGCTTCCATGCATTTATTAAAACAAATCTCCCCAAATATATTTCTGGTCAGATAATCACTGCTGCCTTCAAATAATAACTGCACCATATACATACAGACATACATAGATATGTATATGTACACATACAAATATACATATACATACATGTTCTGCAGTATATGTTTGCCGAAGAAAATACCTAGGAGGACACAAGACAAATAATAAACTACTGCAGTGATTTTCAATCTTGGATGCACATTGAAATCAGCTGGGGACTTTAAAAATTATTGATGGCTGAGCCCCATCCATCCCAGAGATGCTGATGTCACTGGTCTTGAGTGCAGCCTAGCGCTCTGAGATTTTTTCAAATCTTCCCAGGTGACTCAAAATTGCACCTAAAAAATTAGCAGCTATTGAGCTAATATGGTCATAAAATGTTTTGATTTTCCTTCCTTTGAACAAGCACACCAGCCAGCCTTCTCTGTTTCTCTGAATTTGTAACCCTACTTCCAAAACAAGAGCTATTGATGCCTTCATGAGGCTTTTTCTCCTCTAGGACTGTCTTGATTCTAGTTTAGGTGGGGAAATGGAGGACGAAAAACACCATAGAATGTAGATGCACAAGTGACAGTGACTTTATCTTGGTCATCACTGAACAAACAGTATCTTCATGTGCTTATACATATTAGCCACTCAATAAATATTGAATGAATGAATGAATGTTGCTGTTACAGTTACTTTGACTCCAGTCTTGTCTCCCAAGCATCTCTATTTCTGGCTGAGAGTTACAGAATTATTTGCTCTCTATTCTTACCATGTCTTTTGCTATGTGTCCCAGTCTTTGTCACTGTAACTGGAGAAGAGATTTTTGAGATGGCTGCCTTGCTGAAGATTTTCTCCCACATCACTAAGAAAAGCTCCAAATACAGTGGACTGGGCCTCTGTTCCATGGCTTACTGCTTGAGGATGGGACAACTGGTCCAACAGAGACAATTAAATTCCTCTAGTATTTTCTTTATATTTATTCAATAGTGCAAGTTGCATTTGGCAGTAATGTCTCTTAAATGTGGACAGTGCAAGGTTTTCAGAGCTTTTGGTTGCAAACAAGAGATTAAAAAAGATGGCCTGTGAAAATATAGCTGGCTTATGCCATCTGAATGATTCAAATAGAGCTCCTAAATCACTTAGAGTCATTAAGCAGTCAATAGTAGCACCACCCCCTTGGTCTCCGGGTCACCAAACCCTTTTGTAGTTCCACAGTATTCAGCTCCAGTGTCACCACCACTTAAAAGAAAACAACAAAAATTAAGAAATGAGCTATCTTTGTATTTTTAGGTTAATCCCTAAGAGTCAGAGTCCTAGATGTGGCTTAATTACATATATATTTTGAAAAAGAGCACATATATTTAATTCAAATACCTGCTGAGTTGACTCTAACTCACAGTGGAAATCATGTTTCATCAGTGCAGTAATTCTGACGGTCCGTCTTAACCATCACGTGCATTGCATAGTCAGATCACGTCTCAACTGACTCCAGTCTTTCAAAGACTTGTCATCACCATACTCAGAATACAATGGAAAATCCTTTATGCGTCCTGCTAGATCCTCTGATCAGATACCTGACCACTTCTTCAACTGTATTTTCTGCTACATTTCCCCCTGCTCAGATAGTGTTGATCGTACCAGGTCACCTAGTATTCCTTAATCATTCCAATCAGGGTCTATTCTCAGGGTTTGTGACCTTGCCGTGTACTCAATAAATATTGAGTGAATGCACAAGCAATATGGCATCAGAAGATCACTAGAGATTATTTTTTTAATATGTAAAGCTTAGGAGTTCTGGTATCCATGTTTTCTGACATTCTAAATCCTTTAGTTCTGCAGCTGAACAACCTGATGGTTAGATCAATGAATTTTGTATAGTCAGCCGACTGAAGGCCAGGTAGGTTTCCAGATATGTTTTAATCTAGATGATAAGTCATTTTTGATGTACATGTGAAGCACTTATTTGGAAAAATTACATATAAGTATATCAATAATTGACATTCATCTCTAGTGTTTGTGATATTTTACTTGTAAATTGTGATTTAGGATCATAAAAGATGAGGGAAATTTTCAATTACATTTAGTATCTTATTTGCATTGTCAGAATATGTAACAAGTTACATACAAAGTGAAATGTTTAT
The DNA here is from genome assembly GCF_037783145.1 of Equus przewalskii. Lineage (NCBI taxonomy): Eukaryota > Metazoa > Chordata > Mammalia > Perissodactyla > Equidae > Equus > Equus przewalskii. The sequence goes on from NC_091834.1 coordinate 28,352,133, forward strand.
ATAGAAAAAAAATCATGCTATACGCTGAGAAAATTTATGTTGCAAAACTTTACCAAGAGTTGACGAATGAAAGACTTGAAGGTCTAGGAGATATGAGGAGATTTCAGATAAATGCCTGACTTTCAGCTAGTTTAAGATCTATCTGAGGAGATAATATGAACATAGGCAAAGGAAATTACAGTGCCAGGTAGAAAGTGACAAATTACAGTAGAGAAAGCAAGTTAAACTCTGATCAGAGAAGACAGCCTGCAGTCAGGGGAGACTTCTTAGATGAGGTAGGGGAGTGTCAATGTTAGCAATGAAATAGAAACGTTTTCCTAAACTACCCCAAGCAAAAGCCAACTCGAGAAATTAATAACATGTTAACTATTCAAAATTGAAATAGAAAAACGAATGAATAATATGAATAACGTCCTCCAACCCAGCCAAGATCACATGTAAAACTCCTGGTGATTAATTGACTACCACAAAAAATAAATAATAATTCCTATCTATTCTAGACATAAAGAGTTACTGTTTGCACAGCTTCTTCTCTTTTAAAGAGAAACACATACTTTTAATGTTTTAAATGCCTGCTGAGTTGACTATAACTCACAGATATAAACCATGTTTACCTTTCTAATGAACCCCAAAAAGTGATGACATACCAGAACAATGTGAACAAATAGCCCTTTTAATGCTTACAGTATGAATGGTTCTGAGCAATTTTCATTCCGGATCAGTCTGAAAAGGAAACTAATCAAAAGCTGTATGGATCAGTGACATTAATATAACTTCAAATTTGATCCTTGTTATTCAAAGAATCTGAAAGTCCATTAATGTCAGGCTGTATTATGTTGCTATCTTTTTTATTAAAATCCCTAATGATTATATTAATAAGGCAATTCTCTTTAGGAATGGCTTTATTATATTTCCATTCCAATCTATTTGCTGTACTATTTCTATACTATATCGTCATTATCACCTGTCTAGAAGGCTTTTTTCCTCTCTTTCCCCTTGTCTGCCCCAGCCTTCCCTCAGCCACAACCACACACACACACACACCCTGGTACATCACAGCAAAAGATGAAGAAATAAAATTAATTTCATTTTCCTTATAATAGGAATTAGCCTAAGTTAGGCTCGGGTACTCATCAAGCAGTGAGAATCACTATAGATATTCAACATAATGCTTCTTATGGAAATATGAACGAGCAAACATGAAATCGTCAGATGAAGTGGTCTCTGCTCACTTCAAGTTACAAAAAGTTTTGTCTATGATGGACTCCAAATGAGTGATTTTTACACTACAGTCATGCAATCTTTTTTCTTCTCCTCCTCATACTATCTCGTATATAATTTTTAATAAATCTGCCTGATATTCCAAACTACAGAAAATTAGAGACAACAAAGAAGTAGGGTCAGGAGAGAGTAAAACTCTAACAAAGCATAGGAGATTCAATCAGATGAAAAATTCTCAACTACAAGAGAGAGGGCGGTGCCAGTGCAAGACGATGAGTAGGAAGATCCTGAACTCACCTCCTACCAGGACACACCGAGGTTACAGCTACATATAGAACAATTTCCTCTCAAAAAACCTAAAGCTGGCTGAGCAACTACTACAACAGGCAAATGAGAAGAAAACCACATGGAAGCCGGTACGAGAGGCTAGGACCCAGTCTCACCATAAACCCCACCCCCAGAGCGGTGTCCCACAACCATGAGGGAACTCAAACCTCAGAGCTGCTTCCTGAGGAGCAACGGGTTTGAAACCCACATGGGGCACCCCGACTCTTAGACCTGCACCTGAAGGAGTAGCCCCCCAAAGATCTTGCTTTGAAAACCAAACGGCACTTACGTCCACAAGAGCCACAGGCTGCCCGCAGCTGGGAAAGGCTATTGAAAGGGCTTGTGCCCCTGGCTCACTGGCCCCAGGGCCCAGCGCCTACGCAGCGGGTCTCCACCAGGCGTGAGGTGCGTGAAAGAGGCTCATGTTTATACGAAAGTCTCTGTCGAGGGGTAGGCACGAATTTAAAACACACGTCTAGGAGCCTGCTGGCACACTCTCCAGGCATGGAGACTGGCCAGCCCTCTTCCTGCTGTCCCTCTGCCTTGCTTTAGCCGCCGGGTGCCATCTTTTTTTGTTTCTTTCTGATAAGATCCATCTCCCCTCTCACCTCCAGGTGCCTTTTTGTATTTTGAAATTTTATTATTTTTTAAAATTCTAAGTCATTTTTTCTTTTCTTTTCTCTTCTCGCCTACCCGCTGTGGGAGCCAGAGGGGCCCCCGTGAGGCTCCCTCTTTTGTCAGCCCTTTTTGTTCCTGAGGATGCCATCTCCACTTTACCCCCAACCCGTTGTGGGTGCATTTTTAAATTTTTTTTTTAATTCTTGGCCTCTCTTCTTTTCTTACCCTCTCTACCATTTTCGTTGTTGTTGTTTTTAATTCTAGGCCTGTCTTTTCTTCTTTTTGTTCCCCTGGTGGGCTCCATCTTCGCCCTCTCCATGTGCCAGTATCTCCCGGAAGACCTTTTACACGTCTAGTGCCAGGTTTTTGCAGCTGCGGCCCAGGAAACACCCCTTGATGGCTTGGCTCTGGAGGCCAGGGAACTTGCGTTCTAGGGTCCCACGGGACTGTAACAATCAGAGAGACAGTTCTTGGCAGATTACCACCCCCAGAGAACCGCACAGACAACAGACTGAAACACAGCCCCAGTCTTCTGTGAAAGAGGCCTATTTGCTTGTCCAGGAACTTTGGCTTGAGGGGCAAGCTCTTGGTTTGGCCCATATCTAGAGCCCTAGTAGCTGTTCTCAGGGAACAGAACCTGGTGGTCGTCATCTTTGCACTCCCTCTGTCTCACTCCAGTTGGCTGCTATCTCCCAGAAATGAGTTTATACCTTTGTCTTATGCTCCAATTTTTGTGGCTTCTGCCAGGGAATACCTCTACATGACCTGGCTCTGGTGAAAAATTTCAGATTTGGGGGAGCACTATAAAGGCCTTATATGGACTCCAATTAAGACATTTAGATGTTACAAAATTACAGCATTTAATGTGTTAAGATATCTTGTTTTGGAGTTTCCAAACTATCTTTCCCATTTTCTCAAAAATGTTTCAGGAGCTTCCACTGGAAGCAAAGGTGGAGTGAGAGTGGCAGTGAATAGGGAACTCTTTGGACCCCAAATCTTGCTTCAGCCAGAAGAAACTCATTCTATTACTTCCAATATTGAGCTCTCCTGTCGAATTTCATTGAAAGAAAGGATTTATGGTAGTTTTGAACCTCTAAAAAGCATATGCCAATGTGGAATTAAGAGTGTCAGATATTAATTGGGGAAAATACCTGTGAAGGATAAAGGTGAGAAGGAGCAGAAAAGATGGAATGTGATAGCTGAATCCTCAGAGAAGTGGATGCTGAGATGTAATTAAAAATGTCAAGATTTTATAGCAGAAATTCCTGTGTGAAAGAAAATGGGCAGGTAGCTGGAGAAGGCGGAGAAAACTGTTAGACCATGATGTAAGTCTTATCCTAAGGGAAGGAGTGAGGGAAGCTTGAATGGAAGCGTCTCAGGCAGCTGTGCAGTCTTCAGAGAGAGTCAGCAAGGTCTTTGGGGAGTTTGCAAGCTAAAGTTGACCTTCAGGGGAATCCTATGTCTACCAGGAATGGCGCTGCCTTAAGATCCTTCAGTCATTGGTGGGGAGGATCCCATGGAATGCCTAGTTTCCCTGCAAACTTGACAATGGATGTCAGAGCACAGCTGTGGAGCTCTTCATCAATTCTTCCTGCAGTTTGGACGTCTGTGAAGTACATTCTCAAGGCCGCCACATGGGTGAGCTCCAGACCACAATGTTGATCTGACACCTCTGGACAAAGAGGGGAAATGAAAAGGATTGAGTGGTAAGATCCTCAAACTACAGTGCAGCTCTGAGAAACTTCTGCTAACCTGATGGAGAGACTGTGAGCAAAGATTACCTGATAGAGAAAATTACCCTAATTAGGCACAAATGACACAGTTCTTGTACTCCCATTGTTGACTGTCATTGGGAGTGGCCCAGGAAGAAAGTGACCTTCACATAAACACTACCTCACATTCTAAAGGTGTAGCAGCTGGGGGCTGTCAGCTAACTACATTCCTTGGAGAAAGTTCTCTCTTGAAGAAAGATATGGGTGCTGCATCTTCATAGCTGCTGCAGAATTTCATGGGCAAAAATTGTTTTAAAATAATGTATCTAGTAAATTCCTTATATTACAGATTGTGAAGTTTAATAATTAAGTGAAATGACTTTCCAAGGTCACATAGTTTGTTTTACAGCCAAGACTAAAACCAAAATATCTTTATCGTCTACTCAGAATTATTTCTACCACAATTCCATACATTTTCAGTATTCAATTCCACAATATAGCAAATTATGTTTCTCTCTTTTGCTCTCACTGCTAAATCCTTCAAATAAGAACACGATGAAGAGAAATCACAGTTTGACTTGCATCCTAACTTAGTCCTTCTTTGCAAATTTTGAAATTGTTAATGAAATTCTCAGTCAGAGAGGATCTTAAAGTCAGTAGGTAAGGATGGCGTGTTTTTGATTTGGGTTGGTTTTTTGTTGTTGTTGTTTTTTAGCAAACTTCTGTTGATTTGCAAATGAACAAATAAAGCCATAGTTGGAATTAAATTGTCTAACCTGGTCTAAACAGTGAATGACTGTACATGATAGTCCAAGTTGTCTAATCAAAAAAGCATCAAAGGAAACTGCTCACCTCTTTGGCTGTGCTTGTTTTCGTATATTTGAAGATACTTCTGTTGAAAGATTTCTTGTTATCTGTTAATAAAAAAGAGAGTCATAAAAGTCACTCATCTACAGTCCATTAACTAGGAGTTACTCTTCCAGCTCTCCTTCTGGAATTTGAAATCACAATTCTGTGAAAAGACTTTGCAATATTATCTTTTCTCTTTCTACCATTCAAGACAAATACAAAGAATGTTGAACTTTGCATAAAGCAAATTCAAGAAACAAAGTTAAAAAGGTGAATTTTGGTGCTGCTATTTTGGTGGTATTCAATCTCTACAAAGTTATAAAACTAGGATCTTTGTCCATATTTTCAAGTTTTCCGTTAATTTTTTTCAGTTGTTGTACAGTATAAATGCTATTGGTTTATTAAGTTGGCTTTCTTTTTATGTATTCTAGGGTAATGTTTATAATCTGTTGCCAAAATATAAAATATCCTACCTCCTTTATGAGGGCTTTTCTGACTATATGCTCAGTGATTTCTTCTCCTTATTGTTTTCAGAGGTAAATAGAATAAAGCAAGTCAACAACATAAAGTAAAACTGAGATTAGCTATGTCAAAAGAGCCAATTTTGTAAGAAGATACATATAATATTTTTTCTGATGTCAGAGTATTAACACTCTATATCATCAGATAGTAAGTATTAATAAAATACTGAGATCTGTGCTACACATTATTGTTTAACAGAAAAAATGTAAGACTCTCTTTTGGCTTAATCACCAGGATCTCAGGTCTAAAGTGAGCTTAGAGATCCATCCAATGCAATTTCTTCCCTGTGTATCCCTCTAGGAAATAGCCAATAAATTAGCAACCGCTTGAGTCAGGAGCAACTCTAATTGTTGAGAGAACATCTTCATTTTATAATCTACACCCATCTCATCCACTAGTTTAGTTTATTCTCTGAGAAGCAGCTCAAAATTGTTTCAATTCCTTTTTCCACACAGCAACATTTTAATATTAAAGATAATTCTTATGCTTGTCCTTATGTCTTAGCCACACAATTTTAAGTAAATGTATACTTATATAACTTTCTTTCAAAATTACATAGTTTGCTACTGTGGTTTTAAATGTAGCCTAGATTTCAGTAGGAGCCTTCCTAAAGGAAGCACATTTGGGAGAGTGGGTAGGAGTTTTTATTTCCTTGACTGCTTTAAAAAATAAGATTCTTCATGGGAATCAAAGAAGAGGGAGGAGTTTAGCTTCTTCAAATCCTTTAGACACCAGAGTGAAATCTATGGCAAAATTGCAGAAGAAAAGACAGAGAAGGATGAGCATTAAAAATAATGGAATCTAATAATTAGATTTAATTGAATCACCTTCTTACTGTCATCGTAATCTCTCATTTAGTGTTATTATGCATACCAGGTGAAATAATAACACCTTTGTAGTGAATAAGGTGAAAATCTGTAAAAAAGTGAGAAATTTAAAATAATAGAAGAAGGTGTTATTGTAGTTATTTTCAAAATAGTTATGTTTTTGCATGTATGCATCCTAGTTTCCATTATTAAAAAATTAGAATGCCTACGTAAAACCTAGATAATAGTGAATGAGATTTTACAGTTCTAAGCAGAAGGTAAAACCAAAACTAGTGTTTACCTTTTTAATCTAAACATTTTAATTGTTTTAAGTAAGATAGAGTCAAGTTCTATAAAAACTAAATTTAAAGTAGAATATATGAAATATTCTAAAATCCAAGATTTACTTTCAGCCATGTTCTACAATATCACTTTACAAATTGACTATTAGAAATTAGCTTCTAGGAAGCTGAATATATTTAGCTCCAGTTACTTAGAAACTTATGGTAAAGGTAGAAACATCATTTACAAATGACTTTATGCACAAAGGGACAATATGGTATTTTGCCAAAGTGTATACTATACAAATTGCTCTAGATTTTAATTTTGTATTGTATATTACCTTTGGGTAATATTACTTTGAACTGTTTTTCTGTGATGATATTATAATTTAGCAGATGCACACCAAATGATTTGCTATGTTATTCTAGAGGTATTATGATTGTACATAAATTTTACAAGTATGACCAGAACAGCAAAAAAAAAAAAAGAGAAAGAAATGATTACATAAAGAAAAAATGTTTCCTATATTATTATTCTAGCTTCCTACTGTGTAAATGTAAAATTATTCCATTAAAAATAACAAAATTTGTGCAAAATAAAGTAAAAAGCTTAGTAAACTGGAGATTGAAAATTTCTAATTCTCCTACAGCTATGTCATGACATCTCTTGTTTTTATTTTGCTAGGTTTCTTCTTCTTTTCTTCAGGAAATGACACACAGACTTATATGGGGCATCTGCCTCTTCTATCCGTATGGCTCTAATGGAAGTCCTGATCACTGAAGTCTGTTCTGAACTTTAAAAGTGAAAATTTAGATGACGTCAGTGACATGGCAGAGTGAGCTCACCCAGGACTCTCTCCCCTCCAAACTACAACCAAAACGGAACAACTGAATTTCAACTAATACAGAGATTGTCAGAGACCCAGAGCAGCCAAATGATAATGGAGGGCAGAGGCTGGAGCACCCCTCGGAGGAGCTGGAACTGGGTAAGAGAAAACTTCACTCCCTCCCCTGGAAACTGGGATCGATGCTGCAGGTACAGGAAGGAGTGGTGGAGAGGCCACACATCCGTGGGATCATCCAGGACTCCCACCACCCGTGCAGTGGAAATCCACTAACAGGGGAAAGCTTTTGCATGCTGGGACCCCATCAAGTCAGGGCCCTGGGAAACCAGAGAGCAAGAGCTGATCGGAATCCAGATGGGCATGCAAAAGAAAGTGTCCCTCCTCCCACAATATGTGCTGTGCGCTGCCATCGCGGCTGAAAGTGGAGGGCTAAGAACACATGACTATCAACACCCATCTAGTGGCAACAGGCTGTAACTGCAAACAAATAATACCGTCATGTGCAAAAACCGCTCCTCTACCATTCAGCAATTTACAAAAGCTCCAGACCAGAAGGAAAACAATAAAAACACAGAATTAAGTCCTGAGAACTTGTAAATAGGTAAACTAAGTGAAAATGAGTTCAGAGTAGCTATCATCAAAAAACTCAATGAGGTAAAGGGAAATATAGAGAAACAAGTCAACAAATTCTGGAGTTGCTTCACAAAAGTGATTGAAACTATAAAGAAGAATCAATCAGAAATACTAGAGATGAAAAATACAATGGATCAAATAAAACAGAATACGGATTCCCTGAATGCACAAGTGGACACCGTAGAGGAGCAAATTAGCATAATTGAAGATAGACAGGCTGAATGGCTCCAGACAGAGGAAGAAAGAGAACTAAGAATTAAAAAGAAGGAAGAAAATCTCAGAGAAATAGTGCATTCAATGAGGAAATCAAATTTAAGAATTATCAGAATCTCTGAGGGCGTGGAAAAGGAAAATGGAGAAAAAAGTGTGCTTAACGAAATTATAGAAGAGAACTTCCCAAATCTAGGGATTGAGGGAGAAAAGTGGGTGGAGGAAGCTTTCAGATATCCTAGATATGTCAATGTAAAAAGATATACTGCAAGGCATATAGTAGGAAAAATGGCAAAAATGAATGACAAAGAAAGAATACTCAGGGCATCAAGATAGAAGAAAATAAGCTACAAAGGCACTCCTATCAGACTTTCAGCGGATTTCTCTACAGAAACCTTACAAGCTAGGAGAGAATGGAATGACACATTCAAAACTTTAAAAGATAAAAATCTTCAGCCAAGAATACTCTATCCAGCAAGAATATCCTTCAGATATGAGGGAGAAATTAAATCTTTTCCAGACAAACAAAAGTTAAGGGAATTTGTAACCAAAAGACCTCCACTACAAGAAATCCTGAAGAAGGTTCTCACCCCTGAAAAAAGAAAAAAAGGGAGAAATGGGTCACAAACCACAGAGTGGGGACACAAATAGATAGAATCAGAATAGGATAGCAAATATTCAACTATAGCATTAGGATAAAGAGAAGGAATCTACCAAAGCAAAGATGATCTTATCACTCTAACCACAGACTCATAACACGAGTTGGAATAAGAGATGAAAATAATAATTTAGGAGGGGAAGAGGAAAAGGACTAATCAGTCTAGGCCAAGTAAGTAAGAGACCACCAGAAAATGGAGTATATTATACACGATATTATGAATACAAACTTCAGGGTAGCCACTAAACTAAAAAACAGAACAGAGTCACAAAACATAAATATGGAAAAATGTAAGAAACCCAGCATAATAAATTGCAGAAGTCAAAGGGTGGGCTAAAACACACAGGACGAAAAACAAAGGTAACACAGGAAAACTGGATAACAAGCAACAGAATGACAGCATTAAGCCCTCATGCATCAATAATCACTCTCAATGTCAATGGATTGAACTCTCCAATAAAAAGACACAGAGTGGCAAAATGGATTAAAGAACAAGATCCAACAATCTGTTGCCTCCAGGAAACACACCTCAGCCCCAAGGACAAACACAGGCTCAGAGTGAAGGTGTGCAAGACAATACTCCAAGATAATAGAAAATAAAAGAAAGCAGGTTCGCAATACTTATATCAGACAAAACGGATTTCAAAATAAGGCAGGTAAAGAGAGACACAGAGGGACAATATATAATGATCAAAGGGACACTTCATCAAGCAGAAATAATACTTATAAATAGCTATGCACCCAACACAGGAGCACCAAAGTTCATAAAGCAAATATTAACAGACTTAAAGGAAGATGTTAAAAATAACACAATAATAGTAAGGGACCTCAACACCCCACTCACATCCATGGACAGATCATCCAGACAGAAAATCAACAAGGAAATAGGGGAGCTAAATGAAAAGCTAAAACAATTGGATTTAATAGACATATATAGATCACTTCATCCCAAAACAGCAGAATACACATTCTTCTCCAGTGCACAGGGAACATTCTCAAGGATAGACCATATGTTGGGAAACAAGGTAAGCCTCTACAAATTTAAAAATATTGAAATAATAACAAGCATCTTCTCTGATCATAATGCTATAAAGCTAGAAATTAATTACAAGAAAATACCTGAGAAAGACACAAGGATGTGGAGACTAAACAATGTGCTATTGAACAAGCAATGGATCATTGAAGAAATTAAAGAAGAAATCAAAAGATGCCTGGAAACAAATGAAAATGATAACACACCATATCAACTCATATGCGATACAGAAAAAGCTGTATTAAGAGGAAATTCATCGCAATACAGGCACATCTTAACAAACAAGAAAAATCCCAAATAAGCATTCTTAAACTACACCTAACTGAATTAGAGAAAGAAGAACAAATAAAGCCCAAAGTCAGCAGAAGGAGAGAAATAATAAAAATCAGAGCAGAAATAAATGCTATTGAAACGAAAAAGGTGGCAGAAAGGATCAATAAAACAAAGAGCTGATTCTTTGAGAAGATAAATAAAGTTGACAAATGCCTAGCCAGACTTACAAAGAAAAAAAGGGAGAAAGCTCAAATAAACAAAATCAGAAGTGAAAGAGGAGAAATACCAACAAACTCCACAGAAGTACAACATATTATAAGAGAACACTATGAAAAAGTATATAACAACAAAATGGATAACATAGAGAAAATGGATAAATTCTTGGACTCCTACAATCTCCCAAAGCTCACTCAAGAAGAAACAGATAATTTGAACAGACCAATCACAAGGAAAGAAATTGAAACAGCAATCAAACACATCCCAAAGAATAAAACCCCAGGACCAGATGGCTTTCCTGGGGAATTCTACCAAACTTTCAGAGAGGATTTAATACCTATCCTTTTCAAGCTATTCCAAAAAATTAGGGAGGATGGAACACTTTCTAACACATTCTATGAGGCCAACATCACGCTGATACCAAAGCCTGACAAGGACACCACGAAAAAAGAGAACTATAGGCCAATATCACTGATGAACATAGATGCAAAAATTCTAAACAAAATTTTGGCAACCAGAATTCAGCAATTCATCAAAAGGATCATACATCATGATCAAGTTGGATTCATACCAGGGACACAGGGATGGTTCAACATCCACAAATCAATCAACATGATACACCACATCAACAAACTGAGGAATAAAAACCACATGATCATCTCAATAGATGCAGAAAAAGCATTTGACAAGATCCAACAGCATTTATGATGAAAACTCTGAAAACAGTGGGCATAGAAGAGAACTACCTCAACATACTAAAGGCCATATATGACAAACCCACAGTCAACATCATACTCAACGGGCAAAAACTGAGCACCATCCCCCTGAAAACAGGAATGACACAAGGATGCCCTCTATCACCACTCTTATTTAACATAGTACTGGAGGCCCTGCCCACAGCAATCAGGCAAGAACAAGGAATAAAAGGAATCCAAATAGGGAGGGAAGAAGTGAAACTCTTGCTGTTTTCAGACAACATGATCTTATATATAGAAAACCCCAAAGAATCCATTGGAAAACTTTTAGAAGTAATCAACAACTACAGCAAAGTTGCAGGGTATAAAATCAATTTGCATAAATCAGTAGTATTTCTATATTCTAATAATGAACTAACAGATAAAGAACTCAAGAACACAATACCATTCACAATCACTACAAAAAGAATATTATACCCCGGGGTGAATTTAACTAAGGAAGTGAAAGACCTATACAATGAAAATTACAATGCCTTTCTGAAAGAAATGGATGATGACATAAAAAGATGGAAGGACATTTCATGGACATGGATTGTAAGAATAAACATAGTTAAAATGTCCGTTCTACCTAAAGCAATCTACAGATTCAATGTTATCCCAATCAGAATCCCAATGACATTCTTTACAGAATTAGAACAAAGAATCCTAAAATTCATATGGGGCAACAAAAGACCCCGAGTTGTTAAAGCAATCCTGAGAAAAAAGAACAAAACCAGAGGCATCACAGCCCTGACTTCAAAACTCACTGCAAAGCTACAGTAATCAAAACAGCATGGTACCGGTACAAAAACAGGTGCACAGATCAACGGAACAGAATTGAAAGCCCAGAAATAAAACCACACATCTATGGACAGCTTATCTTCAACAAAGGAGCTGAGGGCCAACAATGGAGAAAAGAATGTCTTTTCAACAAATGGTGCTGGGAGAACTGGAAAGCCATATGTAAAAGAATGAAAATTGACCATTCTTTCTCACCATTCACCAAAATAAACTCAAAATGGATCAAAGACCTAAAGGTGAGACCTGAAACCATAAGGCTTCTAGAAGAAAACGTAGGCGGTACATTCTTTGACATCAGTATTAAAAGGAACTTTTCAGACACCATGTCTTCTCAGAGAAGGGAAACCATAGAAAGAATAAACAAATGGGACTTAATCAGACTAAAGAGCTTCTTCAAGGTAAAGGAAAACAGGATTGAAACAAAAAAAACAACCCACTAACTGGGAAAAAATATTTGCAAGTCATACATCTGACAAAGGCTTACTATCCATAATATATAAAGAACTCTCACAACTCAACAACAAAAAATCAAACAACCTGATCAAAAAATGGACAGGAGACATGAACAGACATTTCTCCAAAGAAATATATATATATATATACACACACATATACATACAATGGAATACTACTCAGCCATAAAAAAGGAAAAATCGTCCCATTTGCAACAACATGGATGGACCTTCAGGAAATTATATGTGAAATAAGCCAAATAGAGAAAGACAATCTCTGTATGACTCCACTCATATGAGGATTTAAAAATGTGGACAAAGAGAACAGATTAGTGGCTACCAGGGGAAAGGTGGGGTGGAGGGTGGGCACAAAGGGTAAAGGGGTGCACCTACTATACGACTGATAAACAATGTACAACTGAAATTTCACAAGATTGTAACCTATCATTAACTCAATAAAAAATTTTTTTTTAAAAGTGGGAATTTAACTCTGGCTGGATAAGAAAAGTACCTTATCCTTCAAGCCCCAGGTATTTTCACAGGGATCTGATAAAATCTTCTTTTTATACAGAAACATTGGGAAAGAGAAAACCTTTCTTTCCTCCAGAATGACTACCTGGGCTTATATAAGGCTTGATCTGTCAGAGGCCATGTACTCCCAGGGTATGAAGTAAGTCTGTCTGCAGAAGCAGGAGGAATGAAGCCAGCTTCCAAGGAGAAGTATAGGAGAGGGATAGATGAATGGGAACCTGAGGACACCATTTAAGCTTGGGATTCCTTCATAAAAGCACCAATAAATCCCCTTTTTCTTGTGTAGTCTAGGTTGACTTGATTTTTCTATTTTGCAACTAACTGAGTCCTCACAATTATATGGCAATGGATTAATAGCCTGCAAAAGAAGAGCAATGCATGGTAACTTATTCTATCTTTCAGGGAACTTTTAAGAATTTTGTTAAAACTATATTTTTAATAGCAATGATAGAAATAGAGCTGCTTATTTGTCTAAGGATCTGCAGAATACTCAAATATTTGTAGGCATTATTGGGAAAGTAAGGTTTAAAAGCTGTATAATCATTATTTCAATTTCAAATTCATTTTTATATACAAAAGGGTGTCGTTAAAATTAGGACTTTAAAATAGTAAATAACAGTGGTTGTGAATTACCTGATTATGTTATAGTCTATTTATAAGAGAGAAAAGGATAAAAGAGGGGTCAACACGGTGGTGTAGTGATTAAGTTCGCACACTCCACTTCATGGCCCAGGGTTTGCCAGTTTGGATCCCAGGTGCTGACCTACACACCGATTATCAAGCCATGCTGTGGTGAGTGTCCCTCATGTAAAAAAAATAGAGGAAGATGGGCACAGATGTTAGCTCAGGGCCAATCTTCCTCAGCAAAAAGAGGAGGATTGGCAGCAGATGTTAGATCAGGGCTAATCTTCCTTGCAAAAAAAAAAAAAAAAAAGAAAGCATAAAGGAAACCCTTCAAACCCCAAAGACAAATTTCCAAGGCTTTGAAGAAAAGGTGGTGAAGGGTAACAAATGTTTAAATAACTTAGTCATATTCTTACATACTTTAACGTAAATTCACTTAACGTCTATTAAATTTCCAGAGAGAGTGGTTTGGCAAAATACCAAGGAAGGGGCTTTCTTGCCTTCCAGTTTTCTTGGACATGAGCAGAAGTGACAGCAGATTTTCCCTCTGCTGATTTCACAAGATATTTTCTCCTTTATATACGTACTTTTTCTTCCAACCTTTATGTTGTGAAATAGCTTGAATTAAACCAATATGAGGAGCCAGATGAAACTGAAAATTACAAAATAATAAGTTAGCTGCTAAAAGTGTTTAGAATCTTTGTGCACAAAATAACGCTTGGCAATTTAAGGACAAACACAACAAATCTACTGTGCTGGCCAGCCTCTAAAATGGCCCTAATAACCCACACCTTATTCTCAGCTTTGTGTAATACTCTCGCCTTGGGTAACTTGCTTCTAACCAGTAGACTATGGCAATGCGGAGGGGAGATGACTTCTGGGATTAGGTTATGAAGGGTGGTGATTTCCATCTTGATAGCTAATTCTATTGCTTTCACACTTTGATGGTGTAATCTACTGTGTTTGAGACCTGAGCACAGCATCCAGCCAATAGCCAGGGAGGAAATGAAGCCCTCAGTTCAGTAGCCTGAGAGGAATTGAATGTTCCCAACACCCATCGAAGAGCATGAAAAGTTGAGCTTTCAGTTAAGAATGCAAACTCTGAGCCAATGTCTTGATTTCGGTCTTGTGAGAAATGCTGAAACAGAGGACCAAGATAAACTGTGCCCAGATTACTGACCCACGGAAACTGAGATAATAAATGTGTGTGGTTTTAATTTGCTAAATTTTGGGGTAATTGGCTATGCATCAATAAATAACTAATACACAAAATTTACCTTTATCATGATGAATTCAACTACACAATTAGTGGAGTTAATGCATTTATGGTGTTACCTAAGTTTCTAGAAATACTGAATTCCAATTCTTCTATATACTTCACACAAAATGAATTCTCTGTTTTATAAAAGTAGCTTTTTTAGTTTCATCTATTACTGGTGAACTTGAAGAGGTAAAGCAAGAAAATTAAAGGTGAGCTTGAAATTAGATTGGAGGAATTTCCTCCAGAATGAATAACGCTGCACTGTATATATAAAATGCGACTACGGGATTTGTCTAACCATGTTTAATATGATGGCCAGAATATAATATGTTCTATAGTTGTATAGAACACTCCCATACATAGAATATATTCATTCATTTAGTTTTTCCCTTAAATATTTATTAAGCATATACTTTTTATTAGAAATTCTTATAGATATGTGAATCATAGTGGTAGCAATAACATTTTACTCACCTCTAAGTACAACCATTGAGGTTGTAGGTCAATGCCAAAGTTGAATTCTGGTTCCCCATAAAAATGTTATCATTTTTCATGCAGGCTAAAATTCAAATATGTCATTCATTGTATATAACCAAAGGAAGACTATACAGTTTGTATTTTTGAAAGAATTCTAGATTATGAATTTTGATGAGTTCCAGAACTAATTTTGTAGATGAAACACAAAATTTTGTCATTTTCCAGTTATACCCTGCCAAGTAGTTATTTCAACTTAGCTGTCTATTGTGATTGCCTACAGAAATTTCTCCTTTCTCCATTTACTAGGAGGAATAAGTACGTATACACAAAAAGATAAATTTTGTCTCAGGCATCACTTTTTGGCAGATGTTGGGGCCACTGGCAATAATATAGGTTAATATAAACTCCCATTTTTTCTACTTCATGCCACACATAGGCTAGGGCCTTCAATACATATGCCTTATCCAATCCCCACAAGGGAATTGCTCTCTGAAAAAATGCTTCTTCTTGACTGTAATATCATGTTCTTGGTTTCATCATGCAATTATTTGTTAGGCCCTTTCAGCACCTGATCAACTAGAAAGATGTAAGTAATCATGCAGAAATAAGCATATTTCGTTTCTTTAAGAAAATACTGTTCCACATGCCAAACATTCCGAAGATGAAAAATCACTTCTTTCTTACAGAGAAGGCAATATTTTATCTAATTCCACATAAATGGAAGGATTTTATACTAAATTCTTTACTTTAGCTTAAAAAATATCATTCTTAAATAGAACCATGGTAGTACTATATTACACTTAGGTCTCAGTTTCAAAGTTTTCCTGAATGAACATTGTCTCAGCAATGAATCACTTTACCATGTACTGTGTTCACAGTGTTATTCAGGGCAGTGATTTGTGGTGTTGCTATGATTGCCTGATAGATCACGTGGTGATTTTAGAGAGCCTGTTCCTTGGCATCACTACCCTAATGGAGACTATTTCAAGGTAGGAAGTAGAGACCACGAACTAGAGGCCTAGACAGCTGAACTCTATTGTTGTCTGGAGAGTGCTTTTGGAATTTCAACATAGTTTTGAGAAATCATGGATGATCATTTCTAAAAACACAGTTAAAACCAAATATCTTGGACATGATTTCCTGCCACGTAAAAATATATACTCTCCCTTTCCTAAAATTTCATGTTAAAAATTTGTCATTGCTTCCTTTTTATTATCTTCAGAATTGGTACTACTATTGCTGCTACTATTACTCTTACTACTACTTCTACTACTAACAGTTAATATTTTTTGGATGTTTTTATATTCTAAATCTTGTATGTGCTAGGTCACTGATTCCTTAGAACAATTCTATCAGGGTAGTACAATTTTATTACCCCCATCTTCCAAATAAGGAAACTGAGGGATAAATAACTTACTCCATATGACACACATCAACTGAATATTGGAGTTAAGATTTGGATGAAGTTAGTCATGCTCTTAACAAATAACCAATACTTCATCCAATACGTCAAGAAAACACTAGAAGCATCTAAGCATTCTGGTGAATTCCAGGGGGTAGAGGTACAGGAGTGTCACATTGTAGCTGTGGTTAAATATATCATATTCACAGCGGCCACTTATCTCTTTGTACAATGTACCTGTATCATATAGCTGCTCCTCTGGTAAAATGTCATGAACTTCCTCACTATCACTTTTCAATGGTGCTAACTTTTATGAGCATGAAACATATTTAATAGTTAATTATTTAATATTAATTAATTAATTAATGTTTTATGGGGCTTATATAACCCTATGCACTGTTGGTGGGATTACATATTGGTACAGCCACTATGGAAAACAGTATAGAATTTCCTCAAAAAATTGAAAATAGAACTACCATATCATCCAGTAATTCCATTTCTGGGTATATATCCAAAGGAAATGAAAACACTATGTCAAAGAGATATCTGCACCCCCATGTTCATAGCATCATTATTTACAGTAGTCAAAACACAGAAACAACCTAAGTGTCCACTGATGGATGAATGGATAAAGAAATTGTGGTGTATATATACATACAATGGAATATTATTCAGTCAGTAAAAAAGGGAAATCCTGCCATTTGTGATAACATGGATGGACCTTAAGGACATTATGCTAAGTAAAATAAGTCAGAGAAAGATAAATAATGTATTATCTCATTTGTATGTGGGATCTAATATATATGTTAGGTTATATATATATATATACCAAGCTCATAGAGAAAGAGATTAGATTTGTGGTTACCAGAGGCAAGGAGTGGGAAGCGGGAGAACTGCACGATGTGGCCAAAAGGGACACATTTCCAGTTGTCAGATCCATCCGTTCTAGGGATGTCATGCACAGCATGGTGACTATCGCTAACACTGACATATGGTGATTGAAAAGTTGCACAGAAAGTAGATATTAAAAGTCCTCATTCCAAGAAAAATAGCATTTTTTCTCTTTTTTTTTGTATCTATATGAGATAATGGATGTTATCTAAATTTATTGTGGTACTCATTTCATAATACATCAAGTGTAGTCATTATGCTTTATACCTTAAACTCATACGGTGCTGTATGTCAATTATATCTCAATAAAACTGGAAAGAAATGGACGGAGAGCAGAATGCTAGAGGTTATAAAAATGTTCAAAGTTTACTTCTTAAAAAATAGAATGGCTAGAAATTTTAGAAGTTGTAGTTCTTATTATGTTTTGTAATCACATACCAAGTTTTTTCAGCCCATAAAATAAAGATATGGGAAGTATTTGATCTATTTTTAAAATATACTTCTCAAAGCAGGGAATAAAATTTTATAAATAAAATTAATTCATACATAACAAGGTAAAGTCTCCTCCAAGCTTTGGTTCACATATCTCTTGTTATAATAAGTATCCAAGGAATTCCCAGGAATAAGTGCACCAAGCTCAGTAATTTATTGAGTTCATCATTGTAATGTAACTGATACATTTTACACATTTTGTAGATAATACTTTATTATACTTGTGTCAACTTTGCCCTGATATCTTGCATGCCCTCATCCCCTCACGGTTTGAAAATTTTCAGTCCAACATAGTTGTCAAATCTTCCGCTAAGCTGACAGCATCAATGAATTCTCTTTGTGCTCCATTATCTTCTGTCTTTTCCACTTTTAACTTGGAAGAAACAAGTGTGCCAAGATAGAAATAGATTCACAAAATTTCTAATAACCATTGGTGCATAATTAATAATCCAAACATTAATGCCTGAGATGGCTGATGAGTAAATTCAAATATTGTTTCCGTTAAAAACATATGTGAACACTGTAGAATTATGAGATGGAATGAATAACAGTAAAATATTCTAGATATCTGAATTATTCCCTTATTTAAATAATATTTGAATCATTTTTTTGTTAGTAACAACACTGAGGATCAAATCACGTGAGATTTAAGGCGAAAATGTGTAAATCTTAATTGAAAATTTTACATTATTTATTTAAATGTGGTATGAGGTAGAGATCAAGTTTCTTTTTATTTTTTAAATGGATATAATAGATATGCAATTTTTCTAGCATCATTTATTGGAAAGACAGTCCTCCCCCTAAACTGTAGCAGTGCTGTGACAATAAGTCCAGAGCCCATCCTTGCACCAATACCCGACTGTCTTAATTATCGCAGCTTTAGTAGAAGTAGGAAATCTAGCTGTGTAAGCCCCTAAATTTTTTTTCCTTTTTCAAGTTTGCATCGTCTAATTCAAGTCCTTTTTAGCACAGAAATTAGCTGGGCTAAAAATCTAAGTTTTTACAGAAGTTTTCTCTATTACCACAAAAAGGAAGCATGCTGAGATTTGGATTGTCATTGCATTGAAGCTATAGATCAATAAAGGAGAAAAATATTGAGTTTTCCAATCCACAAGCAGGAAACCCTCATTATTTGTTTAGGTGTTTTTAAAATTCTCTTAGCAAAGATCTAACACATTTCTCTCAGAAAAGGCCTAATAATTTGATATTAATAATTTCTACCAGTTGTTTGTTGCTAGTATATAGAAACATATTGGCAATGCATTGAGTGATCTTTCTAAATTCACTTATAAATACTAATATTTTTGTAGATTCTTTTGAGTTTTCTAGACATACTTATGTCATCTGCGACAAAAATAATTTTACTTTTTTTCCCCCCAATATTTACAGGTTTAATTACTTTTGCTTTTACTGCATTGGCTAGGACCCTCAGTACAAAATTGAAAAGAGGTAATGAGAATGGATATCCTTATCTTTTTTCCAATTTTAAAGAGAAAGCATTATATATTTCACCTTTTAGAATGAAAGCTGTAGATTTTTGGTTGATATCCTTTATAAGGCTGAGGAAGATCCCTTCAATTCCTAGCTTTTTGAGAATATTTATCATAAATGGTTGTTGAATTTTGTCAAATGCTTTTTCCACCTCCGGAGATAGTCATATGGTTTTTCTCCCTTCTTGTCAACGTGATAAATTACAGTAATTGTCCTTGGAATGATTACTAATTTCAAATTCCTGAAATAACTCCCACTTGGATGTGATGTTATATACATGTGTGTGTGCATACGTATCTGTGCATGTATATGTATACATATATATACAGATGTGATTGTGAATATTTTGATGGTTGTTTCACATCTATGCACATGAGAAATATTATACATTTCCAGTCTTGTAATAGTCATATCACACATTGATATGATGATTATGCTGGTTTCAAAAATAAACTGGGAAGTATTTCCTCCTTTTCTATTCTCTAGAATAGTTTGTGTAAAAATATCATTTATTCCTGCAATATTTGGAGAAATTTATCAGTGAATAAGTGTGGGCCTGGAGTTTTCTTTCTAGGAAGGTTTTAAATTATGATTTCGAGTTCTCTTAAATTATTTTCTAGATTGCAATTTTTATATTTTATCCCCAAGCCTAACTAAAGTTAAGACCATTAGTATAGAGCGAATGTTGACGAGTGAAACTCAAGTTAATAGAAGAATTAGGGAAATGTGGGCAGGGTATCACATCATGTAGAAGTTCACATTACTGATGTTAGAAAATATGGAGGGGTGATATAGGGATGCTTATGTGCCATTTATAATGAACATGAATTATATTTATAATTTCAAAAGAAGTACAACTTGTTAAGAAATAGAAAATGTTATGAAATGTCAATGGATTTTAGAAATTTGAGGAAATTATTTGTTTTGTCAGATAATTTTTATATCTAAATGTAATTATCTAAATTCACCTGTGCTAAAAACTATCAGTTGTCTGTATGCTTTCTTCTCTCTCCTCTGCCCACTTTCATAAACAACCTACATATTTCAGAAAGTTGAATGAATTTCTTTGCGTTTGGTTTTAATTATGTCCCCTGATGGGCCCATCTATGTCTGAAAATCAAGGACTTCCCTTTTGAAATAATTTAAACAATCCGTTTCATATGAGAGATATCTACCATAAGTTTGCTGGATTTTCTTTGAAAGTACTCACGCCTTTCTAATTTGAGCTGGGCATAGAGCGAGAAAAGCATATTTATTCTTTACATATTGAGTCTGGAATTTTTAGCAAGGTCATCCATGAACTAGTTCCATATGCCATTGCACAAAATAATAGATTTTTGTTAAAATACCTAGTTTCCTTGTAGTTAGCAATATTATATTAACTATCAAATTCCTAAAGCAAAATTAAAAAGTAAAGAATAAAAAAGAGAGTAATTATTTATATTGGTATGGCTTTCCCAAATATATAATTCACCCCTAGGAAGCTTTTTTCTTTTCTGTTTCATGTATTGCTTAGCATAGAAAATAGATTTAAAAATGCTTACTCTTGAGTTATTAATTTATTCAACAATTTTTTGTTAAGCATTTACTATATATTACTTGCTAAGTGTTGATGTGGTGAGGATTAGTAAATATCTAATTAATTACTCTCGTGCTAAAACAATAGGCATTTATTTTCATACAACTTGGTTTAGCATACAATTAGTCAACTTTTGAGTAAAGAATTCTAAATTATATATTTCACAATTTAATCTATAAGAAGTCATAGTATAATAATGTGTTAAACATTATTTTTGTCTGACAGGATTTTTAACATACATTACTGTATAAGTTTAAGGTGTACAGCATGATGGTTTGATTTACACTTATTGTGAAATGATTACCACTAATTGTTTAGTTAATATCTATCTTCTCATATAGATACAGTAAAAAGAAAAGAAAAAATATTTCCCCTTGAGATGAGAACACTTAGGATCTACTCTCTTAACAACTTTCTTATATATCGTACAGCAGCGTTGACTATAGACATCATGTTATACATTACATCCCTAGTACTTATTTATTTTGTAACTGGAAGTTTTTACCTTTTGACCACCTTCCTCCAATCCCCCCTCCCTTTACCTTCTGCCTCAGGTAACCACAAAACTGGTCTCTTTTTCTACTAGTCTGGTGTTTTGTTTTGTTTTTTCAGATTCCCCATATAAGTGAGATCAAACAGTATTTGTCTTCTCTATCTGACTTATTTCAGTTAGCATAATGCCTTCAAGCTCCACCCATGTTGTCACAAGTGGTAGGATTTCCTTGTTTTTTTTTATGGCTGAATAATATTCCATTTTGTGTGTGTGTGTGTGTGTGCGTATGTGTGTGTGTACACCACAATTTCTTTATCCATTCACCCACTGCTGCTGGACACTTAAGTGGTTTCCAACATCTTGGCTATTGTAAATAATGCTGCTATGAACATGAGGGTCCAGATATATTTTTGAATTAGTTTTTCATTTCCTTTGGATATATTTCCAGAAGTGGAATTGCTAGATCATAGAGTAGTTCTATTCGTAATTTTTTGAGGACCCTCCATACTGTTTTCCATAGTGGCTGCACCAATTTACAATCCTACCAATGGTGCACAAATGTTCCCTTTTCTCCACTTCCACACCAGCCTTTGTTCTCTTGTCTTTCTGATGATGGCCATTCTAACAGGCACGAGGTGATATCTCACTGTGGTTTCAATTTGCGTTTCTCTTATGACTAGTGATGCTGAGCATCTTTTCATGTACCTGTTGGCCATTCATATCTTTTTTTTTGGAAAAATGTCTATTCAGGTTCCTTGTCCATTTTTAGATTGCATCATTTGGGTTTTTTGCTATTGAGTTATATTAGTTCTTTATAAATTTTAGACATTAACCTCTTATCAGATATATGGTTTGCAAATATTTTTCCCCATTTCATAGGTTGTCTTTTTATTTTATTGATTTCTTTTGCTGTGCAGAAGCTTCTTAGTTTGATATAGTCCCATTTGTTTATTTTTTATTTTGCGGCTTATGTTTTACATGTGATTTCCAAAAAATCATTACCAAGACCCATGCCAAGGTGTTTTTTTTCCTTTGTTTTCTTCTACTAGTTTCATAGTTTCAGGTCTTACATTTAAGCCTTTATTTCATTGACAGTAGCATTTTTATGACATAATTGAAT
Organism: Equus przewalskii; assembly: GCF_037783145.1. Lineage (NCBI taxonomy): Eukaryota > Metazoa > Chordata > Mammalia > Perissodactyla > Equidae > Equus > Equus przewalskii. The sequence continues at coordinate 28,374,685 of NC_091834.1, forward strand.
CAAAGTCTTCCATTAAGCAACTGATTAAATCATTAGGCAGGTTTTCTTTTAATTTAATGTTCATTGGGTAGTATATTTCACAAAGAAGTTTTAGCAAAGATAGATTCACTATCTCAGTTTAGCAGATGACATTTTGCATAAAATTCTTAACCTAATTTCAACTATAACTTAATCTTCAGCAAATGTTGATGAGTTATTATCAAGGTTTAAAACATCATTTAAATGTTTAATATGATTTTGGTAGTTTAGAATTAGTATTCTCCCCACTAAATTGTAAGCTATTTCTATACTGGGGAATATATCTTATTTTCCCTTGAAACCTTGGCACCACGCAGCGGTTAAGCACTCAATAAATGTTAATTGAATGAGTCAAAAAATCTAATATAATTTCTTCTTTTTGTGGAAATGAATTAAAAACTCATTATTTTGTAATGTAGACTACAATGAGTTAAAGTCACCAATTTAAAATCTATTCAATAGTGGGGAAAAATTATAATGGGATATATTTTAAATGAACCAAATAACTTGGATGCATTTATATTTAATTTCAGCATAATCTTTCCCTATAGGGAACATTGAAAATCTCTCAGTTGTCTTATCTTCTACTTCCTATTTGTTCTTTTGATCAGAAGCTGAGAGTCCTCCCAGGTTTTAGCTACTTAACAAGGAGGCCTGGTTTAGGGAATATCTCATCAGAGAACTAGCTCCAGGGAGTAAATTCTCCCTCCATTCATAACAAAGCAACTTTACATAGAGTAAGATTTTTCCATTTCTCACTCCTTGCTTAAATCTAAACCAAGTTAAGCCATCTTCTAATAAGAAAATGAATAGAGACACACTACTCTTATTTTGTTCTGGTCAAGGCATTCTTTTTTTTTTTAATTGAGTTAATGATAGGTTACAATCTTGTGTAATTTCAGTTGTACATTAATGTTGGTCATTCGTGTTGTAGGTGCACCCCTTCACCCTTTTTGCCCACCCTCCACCCCACCTTTCCCCTGTTAGCCACTAATCTGTTCTCTTTGTCCACATTTTTAAATTCCTCATATGAGTGGCGTCATACAGAGATTATCCATCTCTATCTGGCTTATTTAACTTAACATAATTCCCTCAAGGTCCATCCAGGTTGTTGCAAATGGAATGATTTTGTTCTGTTTTACAGCTGAGTAGTATTCCATTGTATATATATACCACATCTTCTTTATCCAATCATCTGTTGATGGGCACTTAGGTTGCTTCCATGTCTTGGCTATTGTAAATAATGCTGCAATGAAGAGTGGGGTGCATAGGACTTTTGGAATTTGCTGACTTCAAGCTCTTTGGATAGATACCCAGTAGTGCAGTGGCTGGATCATATGTTAGTTCTATTTTTAATTTTTTGAGGAATCTCCATACTGTTTTCCATAGTGGCTGCACCAGTTTACATCCCACCAGGAGTGTATGAGGGTTCCATTCTCTCCACAACCTCTCCAACATTTGTTACTATTAGATTTAGGTATTTTTGTCATTCTAATGGGTGTAAGGTGATATTTTATTGTAGTTTTGATTTGCATTTCCCTGATGATCAGCGATGATGAGCATCTTTTCATGTGCCTATTGGCCATCCGTATATCTTCTTTGGAGAAATGTCTGTTCATGTCTCCTGCCCATTTTTTGATCAGGTTGTTTGATTTTTTGTCGTTTAGTTGTGAGAGTTCTGTATATATTATGGATAGTAAGCCTTTGTCAGATATATGAATTGAAGATATTTTTTCCCAGTTAGTGGGTTGTTTTTTTGTTTCAATCCTGTTTTCCTTTACCTTGAAGAAGCTCTTTAGTCTGATTAAGTCCCATTTGTTTATTCTTTCTATGGTTTCCCTTCTCTGAGAAGACATGGTGTCTGAAAAGTTCCTTTTAATACTGATGTCAAAGAATGTACTGCCTACGTTTTCTTCTAGAAGCCTTATGGTTTCAGGTCTCACCTTTAGGTCTTTGATCCATTTTGAGTTTATTTTGGTGAATGGTGAGAAAGAATGGTCAATTTTCATTCTTTTACATATGGCTTTCCAGTTCTCCCAGCACCATTTGTTGAAAAGACATTCTTTTCTCCATTGTTGGCCCTCAGCTCCTTTGTCAAAGATAAGCTGTCCATAGATGTGTGGTTTTATTTCTGGGCTTTCAATTCTGTTCCATTGATCTGTGCATCTGCTTTTGTACCGGTACCATGCTGTTTTGATTACTGTAGCTTTGCAGTGAGTTTTGAAGTCAGGGCTGTGATGCCTCTGGTTTTGTTCTTTTTTCTCAGGATTGCTTTAACAACTCGGGGTCTTTTGTTGCCCCATGTGAATTTTAGGATTCTTTGTTCTAATTCTGTAAAGAATGTCATTGGTATTCTGATTGGGATAACATTGAATCTGTAGATTGCTTTAGGTAGAACGGACATTTTAACTATGTTTATTTTTCCAATCCATGTACATGGAATCTCTTTCCATCTCCTTATGTTGTCATCCAATTCTCTCAGAAAGGCCTTGTAATTTTCATTATATAGGTACTTCACTTCCTTAGTTAAATTTTTTTCCAGGTATTTTATTCTTTTTGTTGCGATTATGAATGGTATTGTTTTCTTGAGTTATTTTCTATTAGTTCGTTATTAGAATATAGAAATACTACTGATTTATGCAAATTGATTTTATACCTTGCTGTAGTTGTTGATTACTTCTAAAAGTTTTCCAATGGATTCTTTGGGGTTTTCTATATATAAGATCATGTTGTCTGCAAACAGCAAGAGTTTCACTTCTTCCCTCCCTATTTGGACTCCTTTTATTCCTTTTTCTTGCCTGATTGCTGTGGCCAGGACATCCAGTACTATGTTAAATAAGAGTGGTGATAGAGGGCATCCTTGTCTCGTTCCTGTTTTCAGGGGGATGGTGCTCAGTTTTGCCCATTGAGTATGATGTTGGCTATGGGTTTATCATATATGGCCTTTATTATGTTGAGGTAGTTGTCTTCTATGCCCATTTTGTTCAGAGTTTTTATCATAAATGGCTGTTGGATCTTGTCAAATGCTTTCTCTGCATCTATTGAGATGATCATGTGGTTTTTATTCCTCAGTTTGTTGATGTGGTGTATCATGTTGATTGATTTGTGGATGTTGAATCATCCCTGTGTCCCTGGTATGAATTCAACTTGATCATGATGTATGATCCTTTTGATGAATTGCTGAATTCTGGTTGCCAAAATTTTGTTTAGAATTTTTGCATCTATGTTCATCAGTGATATTGACCTGTAGTTCTCTTTTTTCGTGGTGTCCTTGTCAGGCTTTGGTATCAGTGTGATGTTGGCCTCATAGAATGTGTTAGGAAGTGTTCCATCCTCCCTAAATTTTTGGAATAGCTTGAAAAGGATAGGTATTAAATCCTCTCTGAAAGTTTGGTAGAATTCCCCAGGAAAGCCATCTGGTCCAGTGGTTTTATTCTTTGGGATGTTTTTGATTGCTGTTTCAATCTCTTTCCTTGTGATTGCTCTGTTAAAATTGTCTGTTTCTTCTTGCTGAGCTTGGGAGATTGTAGGAGTCCAAGAATTTATCCATTTTCTCTAGGTTATCCATTCTGTTAGCATAGAGTTTTTCGTAGTATTCTCTTATAATCTGTTGTATTTCTGCAGAGTCTGTTGTTATTTCTCCTCTTTCATTTCTGATTTTGTTTATTTGAGCTTTCTCCGTTTTTTACTTTGTAAATCTGGCTAGGGCTTTGTCAATTTTTTTTTATCTTCACAAATAACCAGCTCTTTGTTTTATTGATCCTTTCTACCACCTTTTTCGTTTCAATAGCATTTATTTCTGCTCTGATTTTTATTATTTCTCTCCTTCTGCTGACTTTGGCCTTTATTTGTTCTTCTTTCTCTAGTTCAGTTAGGTGTAGTTTAAGATTGCTTATTTGGGATTTTTCTTGTTTGTTAAGATGTGCCTGTATTGCGATGAATTTCCTCTTAATACAGCTTTTGCTGTATCCCATATGAGTTGTTATGGCATGTTATCATTTTCATTTGTTTCCAGGTATTTCTTTTTCTTCTTTAATTTCTTCAATGATCCATTGCTTGTTCAATAGCGCATTGTTTAGTCTCCACATCTTTGTGCCTTTCTCAGCTTTTCTCTTGTAATTAGTTTCTAGCCTTATAGCATTATGATCAGAGAAGATACTTGTTATTATTTCAATTTTTTTAAATTTGTAGAGGCTTGCCTTGTTTCCCAACATATGGTCTATCCTTGAGAATGTTCCATGTGCACTTGAAAAGAATGTGTATTCTGCTTTTTAAAGGATGAAGTGATTTTTATATATGTCTATTATGTCCAATTGTTTTAGTTTTTCGTTTAGCTCCACTGTTTCCTTGTTGATTTTCTGTCTGGATGATCTATCCATTGATGTGAGTGGGGTGTTGAGGTCCCTACTATTATTGTGTAGTTTTTAACATCTTCCTTTAGGTCTGTTAATAGTTGCTTTATGAACCTTGGTGCTCCTATGTTGGGTGCATAGATATTTGTAAGCGTTATTTCTTCATGATGAATTGTCCATTTGATCATTATATATTGTCCCTCTGTGTCCTTCTTTACCTGTCTTATTTTGAAATCTGCTTTGTCTGATATAAGAATTGCAACACCTGCTTTTTTTCCCTTGCTATCAGCTTGAAGTCTTATCCTCCACCCCTTCACTCTGAGCCTGTGTTTGTCCTTGGGGCTGAGGTGTGTTTCCTGGAGGCAACAAATTGTTGGCTCTTGTTCTTTAATCCATTTTGCCACTCTGTGTCTTTTTATTGGCGAGTTCAATTGTTTACATTGAGAGTGATTATTGATGCATGTGGACTTAAAGCTATCAATCTGTTGCTCATTATCTGGTTTTCCTGCTTTTCTCTTCCAGTGTGCTTTATCCTAACCATGTGATACTGAAATTTCTTATGCTGGGTTTCTTAGATTTTTCCTTATTTATGTTTTGTGGCTCTGTTCTTTTTTTACTTTAGTGGCTACACTGAAGATTGTATTTAGAATCTCGTGTATAATATAGTCTATTCTCTGGTGGTCTCTGACTTACTTGGCCTAGACTGATTTAGTCCCTTTGCTCTTCCCCTCCTAAATTATTATTTTCATTTCTTATACCAACTCGTGTTATGAGTTTGTAGTTAGAGTGATCAGATCGTCTTTGCTTTGGTAGTTTCCTTTCCTTTATCCTAATGTTATAGTTGAATATTTGCTATCCTATTCTGGTTCTATCTATCTGTCTCCCTACTCTGTGGTTTGTGAACCCTTTCTCCCATTTTTCTTTTTCAGGTATGAGAGACTTCTTGAGGATTTCTTGTAGTGGAGGACTTTTGGTTACAAATTCCCTTAACTTTTGTTTGTCTGTAAAAGATTTAATTTCTCCCTCATATCTGAAGGATAGTCTTGCTGGATATAGTATTCTTGGCTGAAGATTTTTATCTTTTGAAGTTTTGAATATGTCACTCCATTATCTCCTAGCTTGTAAGGTTTCTGTAGAGAAATCTGCTGAAATTCTGATAGGTGCTCCTTTGTAGGTTTTTTCTCCTATCTTGCTGCCCTGAGTATTCTTTCTCTGTCTTTCATTTTTGCCATTTGTACTACTATATGCCTGGCAGTAGGTCTTTTTACATTGACAAATCTAGGAGATCTGAAAGCTTCCTCTACACACATTTCTTCCTCAATCCCTAGATTTGGGAAGTTCTCTTCTATAATTTCATTAAGCACACTCTCTGCTCCATTTTCCTTTTCCACGTTCTTGGGAATTCCTATGATCCTTAAATTCTTTCTCCTCGTTGAATCTGCTATGTCTCTAATACTTTCCTCATTCCTTTTAGTCCTTAGTTCTCTTTCTTCCTCTGTCTGGAGCCATTCAGCCTGTCTACCTTCAATTATGCTAATTTGCTCTTCTATGGAGTCTACCTGGGCATTCAGGGAATCCGTATTCTGTTTTATCTGGTCCATTGTGTTTTTCATCTCTAGTAATTCTGTTTGATTCTTCTTCATAATTTCAATCTCTTTTGTGAAGTAACTCCAGAACTCGGCTTGTTTTTCTATCTTTCTCTCTACCTCATTGAGTTTCTTGATTATAGCTGCTCTGAACTCATTTCACTTAGTTTACCTATTTCCAAGTCCTCAGGACTTAACTCTGTGTTTTTATTGTTTTCCTTCTGGTCTGGGGCTTTTATAAATTGCTGGATGGTAGAGGAGCGGTGTTTTCTCATGGTGGTAGAATTCGGTTGCAGTTACAGCCTGTCGCCACTAGGTGGGGATCGAGAGCCACACATTCTGAGCTCTCCCACTTTGGGCAAGATGGCGGTGCCCAGAGCGGTTTCCTGGGGTGGGTCCAGGGTGGTTTTTCTAGTGCGCCAATCTGGATTTGGATCAGTTCTGTTCTCTGGTCTCCCGGGGCCCTGGGTTTATGGGGTGCCTGCACACGGAAGCTTTCCCCCATCAGTGGGTTTTCACTGTACCGGCGGTGGGAGTCCTATATGATGGCTGGTCACACAGCGCCTCCCCCGCTCCTTCCCGCACCTGCGCAGCAATCCCAGACTCTAGGGGGAGAAGCAAAGTTCTCTCCTACCCCGTTCCAGCTCCTCTGAGGCTGGCAGCAGGGTCTCCCTCCTCCTTCTTTTGATACTGTAGGTCTCTGAGTCCTGGCATTAGGTTTATTAGGTGAAATTCAGGGTTTTTTTTCCAGTCCTTTGTTGTAGTTTGGAGGGGAGAACGTCCCAGGTCAGCTCACCCAGTCATTTTGCTCCACCCCTTCTCCTGGTCAAGGTATTCTTAATTTCAAGGAATCATGTGTCATTTAAACAAAGACCAGGTAGGGGTTTGTTGTGTAAGAAACCTAGATTCAGAGACTTTGAGCAATGGACATAAGTAGAGACTGGTCTCACAGAACCTGGAAAACTGTCAGAAACTGATCTGTGTCTCTCAGAGTTTACATGTCTCCCTTCTCTGCCTCTCTCTGCTTATTTGCTGTCCTTTCCTGGTTCTGTCAGTAAAATGGCTTCCTCTGCTTATTTATCACCCTTAAATGATTCAAAGCTGGTGGCCTTAACCCCAAAGTATATCATTTGGCTGGCATCCGTTATTGGTTGACTACATTTTGTACTCTTAAAGTTTTTAAGAGAAATAATCTGATTGGTTTAGCTCAGCCTATGGATCCCTCCTCTCCCTGTGGGTTGTGTGTCCATCCTAATGTAACCAGCCATGTTCAAGGCTATGGATTCATGTGATGCTAGATGGAGTAGATGCTCTGTCACGGGCCACAAATTAGGCAGGCAGATGCACCCACATGATTGGTACAACACTGTATCAATCTAAAGAGAGCCGTTGCCGGTGCTCAGTACATAATGGAATATGATCCTATTACCTTTGGTTTTCTGTTTTTCTTTTATTGCTGTTTAGAGACTTTTCAAGGTAAGCTAATTTAGCACAACATTTAAATGGTTTTGAAATTGCTGTTTTTGTTTCTGTTGTCCACTTAGATTGCTTCTATTTCCTGACTCATCTTATTTCTCCATTTTCAAACACCTGTAACCTACATAATCTTGACATAAAAATAATTAATAAATAATTATAAAAACATATTTTTAAATGTAATATTTCTAAAGACTGAGTTTATCTCTTTTCTGTGCTCTTGTTTCCCAAATGGTGACAATGATTCTACCAATGGAGGCAGTATAGCATAGTGGCCAACAGTGCAGGCTCTGGAGTTAGACCATTCAGTTTTTCCTTCTAGCTCCATCTCATTCAAGCATTTTGATCTTGGACCATATGCTTAATTCATGTAAATTGCTTAATACATATAGCTTATTACATGTATAAGACATGAAATAGGAGCTTAATGAATAACAACTATTACCACTATTAGTGCTATTACTAATTTCTACTATAGCTATTATTACAATCACTATTACTACTAATAATAATCAACTATCTTTAAAGCTTATTAGTTCCTTAGATTTTGGAAATTAATTAAATATAATCACATTTCTGTATCTTCTTTTCAATGAAGAATATACAAAATTTTAACACAAGCCCCATCAATAGCTTTCTGTCAACTTTACCTTTATGGAATATTTGTCCATTGGGAAAATTCTATCTGCTGAATTGAGAGTCACCCAAAACCTTTTGCTCTGTTTATCTATGAAACTTGTCATTTGGGGGACTACATCACTTCATATACCATCTTAAGAGTCCCTTCCCATGTTCCATTCTAATGTTGATTGACAGTTTAGAATAATCTAGATTATTAAGGGAGGGGACAAAATGATCTAGCTTTTACTTTTTTACAACTTTTATTTAAATTATATTGTGTTCAATTGTTTTACAAAAGAAGAATAAAAAATAGTTAAACATAAAATATCCCATTTGAATGAAAATTATATGCTTTTATTGGTTAAATGTTTTACTGTAGTCAAGGAAATGAAGCTTTTTGGTGGACAAACTTCCAGTGTGAATTTTGCTATCATAGGTCCATGTGTATTAGAGGTTCTGCATTTCTGAATGTACCTATCATATTCTTAGGGGAAAGAAAATACAAATGAAGGGAGAATATTGGACAATGTTTAAAAAGAAAGTACATGTCAATCTCTTTACAAAACCTTAGCTGTCTAGTTCATAAGAACAGTATACATGAGTAAAATATGAATGAAACATGTACATAGATTATAAACACAGAGCAATCTTTTCCATTAAGATAATTCACACCATGGCAACCCTTGATTTGCCTTAAATCTTGGTTTTATATAAATGTTTATATCACAAGTACAAACCAAGAGGGAGGTCTTTTTTAGATTAGTGCTAAATTTGAGGATACATGACAGCTCAATTGCTGGAAAAGAACATTCTCCAGCACCTCCAATCTTATTTCCAAGAATGGCAGTCTTCATGACTGTTCTGTAAACTCTTTCCAGGAAGGGCTCTTTGAGCATGGCAGTTGATTTAGAGCCTTCATGACATTGAAATTCTTTAGCTAGTCATTCTTGGGAGGACGATTATGAAATGGATGTACGGGAAACCTTATATTTGCATGTGACGAGAGCAATTCATGTAGAGATGACAGAAATTAGACTTTTCTTTCACCTTTATAAAAGCTTAAAGTTATTTAACTGAAACAATTATATGTTACTCAAAATAGGTAAAATAGAATTACATCAATTATAAATATTTGAAACCAAATAGATGTTTTCTTAACCCTAAATAAGTTATCTTATTGTGTTTTGTTTTGTTTTTGTCTCTTTTTTTGCTTCTTTGGTCAATGAGACTTGAATTCTGACAAATAGTAGCAACTTTACAGAATGTTCTTCTGAGGTTACTGAATTAAGTGTTTTTGACCAAAAACCCTTTCAAAACTCAGCTGTGTTTTTGTTGTTGTTTCTATTTTCACAGTAGAAATAATGTTTTTGTTGCAAGTGAGTGATTTTAGAAACTAATTAATTATCTTAATGTCTCTGGTTCGTTATAAATTTTATACTTTTGCTAAGAGTGTGCTATTTTTAATAATTTAAAGAGAAGTGATAGTTAGGTAAATCTACAATACTCTGTAAAAGTAGAATTAAATAGAATGTAATTCAACTACATTTACATGGTCCTCAACTTATTTACAAAGGAAAGGACATCATATTTGTGTTGGCACTGCCACACCTGATAGCACATTTCAGACACTAATCTTTCTGGTAGTAAGCGTTTGAGCCTATGCTATTGGATAGGAGTTGACATTTAATTTGAGATTCACATGACAAAAAACATAGCTAAGAGAAGAGGTAGAAGGGGTATTTCTGGAAGAGGAGAATCAAATTATTATTTCATTCATTTATTCAATGTGTCTTTCCAAAACACCATTCTAAGTCCTATTAGATATTGAGGGAGTGAAAAAGGCAAGTAAAACAATACAACTTCCTTTCCCTTGTTTTGATTATAGAGGAGAGAATGCTCATTTGCATGATTAATGTAAAGGAATGTGCTGAGATGAGTTATGAGAGATGTTTTGAGTAATGAACTGAGCTGAAAACTGACAGCCTCGGAGTCCCATGTTGTTATTACAGTAGTAGCTTCTCTGAAATCTCATCTCAGAGGCAAGCCTAGAAAGAACGGCAGATGGGGGACGACTTTTAGATCCCATCCCTGGGTCAAAGTTGATGACCAGATGTAACAGATCTGTAAGAAGGAGTTTAAGCCAGATGGAAAGGTCTTTTTTAAACCACACACATATTTATACTCTATGTATTTTAGGAAGGTTGGAATTCTGTTGTTTCTTTAGTAAGTCATGACTATTGTGGGTATTTTCCAAGTTGAATCTTTAAAAGTTAAAAGTATTAATATTAAGTTGTAAACTTATGTTAACAAAAATTACTGAACTCCATTTGTTTTTAAGACATTGTGATATACTAGCTTGATTGTTAATCAAGTAGTAGTGACAGTGAATCTTGATGTGTTGATATCAATGAGCTTGAATCAAACTCCTTATTATATTATAGAAATATTCAGAAGATTTTTCTTCCAAATCTCCATCCCCTTTTGAGGCAGTTGGTCCTTGACTTGCTCTCAGCCTCCTTTGTAGATTTCCCTTTCTTAGGTATTACTTCAGGTCTATATATTTGCTCTCCCATTTATCATACCAGTCATCCAGATCAAAACTGCCTGTAATACCCATTCCCCTGAAGCATGTGTTCTGGATATCTGAAGAGCCCTTTGGAAATAAAACGAGATTCTAAATCAATGAAAATACATATAATTTTAATTCATACTGAACTCATAAGAAAACTAAAGAAATTTCTAAGGACAAATAAAACAAAACAATCCACAAAAACAACAACACTAAAAATAGTGAGGGGCTTGTGCTGTAGTGTAGTGGTTAAGTTTGATCTGCTTAGCTTCAGTGGCCTGGGTCACAGGTTCAGATCCGACGCATGGACCTGCACCACTTGTTGGCCATGCTGTGGCAGCAACCCACATATAAAGTGGAGGAAGATTGGCAGAGATGTTAGCTCAGGGCTAATCTTCCTTGGCAAATAAATAAATAGTGACCCAAAATGAATAGAAAACAGAAACATAAATAAATGTTAAAATAAGAGTCTACATCAATAGATCTGCAATAAAGGAATTTCTATCAGATATACTTAAGGAAGAGGAAAATTGACTTGAGATACAAAAAGTAATACTGAACAAAGAAAGAAGTAAATATGTAAGTAAATTGAAATGTGTATTGTCTATATAAGATAATAGTATGGTCTAACTTGTAGATTTAACAAAAAACACAAATAAAATTCTATATAACAATAGCATATAAGTCAAGAAAGTATAGATCAGAATTACAGTGTTTTAAGTACCTTGTATTGCTTGGTAGGGAAGTGAGATACTGAATAACTTTAGAAAGTTCTTAGGTTAAATACATATGTGGTAAAGTTTTTAAAGTATATCTATTCTAAGGGAAAATATTAAAATGAAAAGACAATCAGTATGCCAAAAAGGAAAATGTAAGAAAACTGGAAACAGAAAAAGTGACATATTAAGAATGTAAAATAAAAATGCAGAAATGAGTCCAAATATGTCAGTCATCATGATGGAAATAATAGGCCAAGCTTGACAGATAGAAGACAGAGATTACGAGATAAGATAATGAAGTAAAATCAATCTATGTGTATATTACCTGTGTAAGGATAATATGGGAGATGCAAAAATGTATTCAATGACAAAACTATGAAGTAATTAGTTAGCTCCAGAGTATAGGACATTCTAAAAACAACTGTCCACAAACTGATGGCATGAAAATGATGGTGAAGCTGGAGTGAGAGAGATCAGTTCAAGAGTAAAGTCTATTTGTGTATGCCTTAAGAGATGTACAACCAAATTCAATAATTATACCTTGTTTCAATCATGATTTAAATAAGCCAATTGTAAAAAGACATATTTTAAGCAATGAGGGGAAACTCAAATAGGAGAATAATGGCAAAGTCAGTTTGAGTTGAACAAGCTAAGCTTTGAGGTCTGAGTTACAGAAGGTTCAGGGACTGGTTCAGAAATGGAAGTCATGCATTTAGGGTCTAAGTATAGCAGTGTCACACTCTGCATCTTCAGTGACAGACAAAGGAATCCTAACCCACAAAGTCAACTATTTCACATAAATGATACATACATCTGAAATATTTATACATTTATCTGGCAAGATGTGGATTTGTTATATCCAATGAGACTATAAGTGGGTTATTTATTTTTTCTAAATTGTATGATGAACTTCCCTATAGAGGGAGCTATAGATTTATAGATAATACATTTTATTAGACTCTGATGATCAATAATTCTTTTCAATAATCAAAGGTTAATTCTTTTTTTAAAAAAACTTTTTTTTTTAAAGATTGGCATCTGAGCTAACAACTGTTGCCAATTTTCTTCTTTTTTTTCCTTTTCTGCTTTTTCTCCCCAAATACCCCCAGTACATAGTTGTATATCTTAGTTGTGGGTCTTTCTAGTTGTGGCATGTGGGATGACACCTCAACGTGGCCTGACGAGTGGTGCCATGTCTGCACCCAGGATCCAAACCAGTGAAACCCTGGGCCACCGAAGTGGAGTACGTGAAATTAACCACTTGACCACGGGGCTGGCCCCCAGGGGTTAATTCTATATGGGCTCAGAATAAATAGAATCTATTCAATTCCTTTAATATAATAATGGAAAATTATAATAAAGTTGACAATTACATAAAAATCAAGTATCTCAATATCTTTCCCTCAGTAGAGAGCTCTCTTAATGTCATAAAATACAGAAAGCCTCAATTTTATAAGGTAAAACTCCATCATCAACATATTGAATCCTTAAGGGCTCTATCATTACTTACAGATTAAGTCACCAACATTCATTACAACTTTCCTCCCCAACCCTTGTTCAGGGTGTATTTCCAGGCTGGATTCCAGGATCCAACTCACTCCTCCTAGGTGTCACGAAAACTTGAATTTGCTCTCTGCCTTTTCCTTTGGGTTTAACATTGAACACTTTGAGAACGCATTCATGTCTCTGGAGGAGACTCCATTTTACTCTTTGCCTTTGCTTCATGCTCTCATACTAAGCTCCACCCCAATGATAGCCACTGTAAATCTCATATCCAAGGTTTCCAGACCAGGTGAGGGCCCAGATATCCACTTGCTCAGTAGAAGAGGTTATGTTTTCATTTTGAAAGAATGGAATTCTAAATCTATTCTTTCTTGTGATACGTCATTCTGGCCACATTATTATAATGCTTACATATCATGTCTGGACAGTCAAATCTGTGCAATTTGTGATTAAACAAAGTTCGCGTTGACCATGCAGAGGAAACTACAGGTGAATACTGGCTGTGGAAGGTATTCTAGTCGATATCTGTGACATAATCTGTCTCTTTATCTTTCTGGGCCTTTCTTTATTTATACAGTGTATTTGTACTAGTCTTTTTTTCCAAGATTGCTGCTTGTTATATTATGTCTCCCTTCTGTATCTTTGTTCATGATGCATCCTATGTCTGAAAGCTTGCCCTGAGTGGTTTAGACTGTAAAAATGACACTACATTTATGTTCCAATAGCATCTTATGTTATGACTCTCTTCCATTTACAACTACATGGCCATTGTTTGCTTTGTCTCCCACTGAACTGGAAACCTTTTATTCATCTTTTCTTTTCTCAGTGTCCATCATGGAGTCAGCATGTGATGTGTATTCATTAAATACTTATTGAAAATATGAGTGAATAAATGTCTGAATAAGTTATGAAGAATATTTTTACAGTTTAATCTGTATGTTGTATAATATAGTTTTATTTTTTTAGTTGTGCTGTCTTGACCCAGTTTGGAGGCCCTGATTAGAGGTCAATCAGTGGCTCTTCTTGAGCAGCTAGTTAAGTCCACACCGAACCACTTCACCTCATCGGGCTCTCTTGCTCCGGGCCACCATTCACCTGCCCTAATCACCCCAGGGCCAGGTTACAGACAACTAGAGATAGCCCCTGTGCCTCAGAGCCCACAAAATTATTCAACTTAGCCTATCCACAGGGAACCCCAGAAACTCTGCCTCTTACAGCTCCACCTTGCTGTAACTCTGTCCCAGGGTGCAATCCCCTGTGTGGCCCTGCCTGGCAGCCTTCCCTAGTTTAGAGCTATAAGGAACAAAAAGTTCTGCCTTTCACGTATCTGATTGTTACTGTCTTATGTCCTACCATCAAAAGAATCTTTAAATCTTGTAAAACATACTACAATCCTTACCTAAAAGCTACGTGCATCAAATAAAAATAATTAATTTAACATTTATACTGAGAACTCCAAATAAGAAGTGTTCCTTGGAATTTGGGAAGGGAAAAATCTTCATAATCAAAAAACTTGAAATAATCGTGCTAGAGTGGGCAAAGAAAATATAGCCAGTTACCATTTTAAACCAACCTTTAAATTCCTTAAAAGAAGCAATTATGCCATCTTCCTCACTTATATGCCTCATTTATATCGAGGTGCATAATAGGAACCTAAAGACAATTACCAACTGACTGAGTTCAGGACATATTATAGATCTTCTTTTTTAGATTGATCTTTCTAAGGAAATATTTCTTAATGTTTCATTCTTTCTGTGAGGTCAATAGAGTACAATATAATGATATTAAAATTATATTAATTTAAGGTGGTCTTAATAGACTAAATAAATAGATAAAATAACATAGAATATAATTACAATCAAATTGAGACAAATAGGATGTTATTTTAAATTAAGTTGGCTGCCACGAGTGTTCCTTTTTGCAGTTTCTAGCATCTGTTGCATTTACTCTATAGGTTGCATTGTCCTTACATTTTGGCAGAAACATAAGAGAACATATTTTCCTTACTGCCCCTCACACCCTTTGATTGGGAGTTTCCACTACTCTATTTGGACGTCTTCCATTATACTTCTTATAGTATCCATATGCTAGCTTTTTATGCCTATTAATGTTTTCTTTACTCTAGGCACCCTTCCAAACATACTACTTTGAAATATGGAACTCCTTATTTCGTTATATAGCCAATATCTAAAAACCTCAACTAAGAAAAGATTTCTACCAGAATTTGCAAAGGTGCTAAGATCAATCAAAGCAGTCACTCCGTGAGCGTGGAAAAGAGCCTTATAACAGCTCAGGAAACCACCTCATAAAGCCTCTACCATGGAGAACAGAGCAGAAGACAGAGACTACAAACCACCATAAGGGATAACTGTAGCCAAACTCAGCAGCAACAAATGCAGAAGAAACGCACTTATTGACTAACTTCCTGTAAGGCTGAATTTATGTGTCTGCTTATTGAGTGCAGGTTATATTTCCCTGCCAACAGTAAATGCTATTGATTTAATGCATATGACAGCTCTACACCACACTGTAGCCCTCTGAAATCTAGGGGTGGAATAGAAACATAGACTTCTTTTTCTAAGACACAGAAGATAATCCATGGAATATTCAGACAATTTTGCTGAAGAAAATCTCATGGCTAAGAGGAACTTGTACATTGTCTTTTAGAAAAAGTATAGACATGAAGCAAAAATACATTTTGGATGGGGATAAATGATGCTGGTTCTTTTCCAGATGTCTGCCAAATTTCCTTGCCAGACATGTCAAAGATTTGTATAAAATTTTCCTTAAAAAAATGCTTACCGATTCTCTGTGAAATAAAAAGCAAGGCACATAATGATTTCATCATCTCAGAGTGAATCATACTGAACCAGATACTGCATCATTACTGAGAAAATATGGGTCCAGAGAAACCAGAGCTCAGGGCTCTCTGGCCATTGACAAAGCCATGCTGGCTAATGTAAGCAGAAGCTTTTGATCCAATTGTGAACTTGCTTCTTTGTGTTGATGACATTCCATCTCCAGCATTCAGGAGGTAAACCTTTTAAAGCAACTGGCTATGTCACTTGAAAATCAAATCCCAGAGATGTTGTCTCAAAGCCAAGATGTTACTCCCAGATGCATAGGAAAGTGGTTGCAGCATATAATTAGGTTAATGCTGGACTAGACCCTGCTTTTGATGATTTGGCCACTCCTGTGACTACTTTGGTTTAAGTGAGCTGGTGCCTGAGAGGAAAATATACCTATGGGACTTAACAGGAGACAAGTACCAGAAAGAAATTGAAGGGCTGGGATTTCTTAAACCTTTCAAATAACCGAATCATAGAACAGAAAGTTCGTTTGTTTGGGTTTCCGACATTACCTGGCTTTTAAGTCTGAAAGATAAAATCCAGTCTACTTTTTCACTTAGATCTCCAGAAAAGAGGTTCCAACATCTTCTTTGATGGAAGGTTTAAGGTATAATATATCAAAAAGTTCTTCCATGTGACTCCTCAAAATCTCTTTGCTATAGTTAGGCTCCAGTAATTTTTTTTTCTCATAATGTCCTTTCATATACACAAGTGTGATTCTTCATATTATCTACTTTTTTTTTCATTAGAGTCACTTTCTACACTCTGAAACTGTTAATTTTTCAGTGGTTCAAAATTGATCATAATTCCACAAATTCCCAGTTCTGATAACCTGGAAAACATAACACTCTGATTCTTGGATTTCCTGTTAAAGCTCTGGTCACTTGCAATCAGAAGCATATTCTGATTTATTTAACATTTTTGTAATTGAAATATACTATGAGGGAAACTAATACACATTACCCAATGTTAAATGGGTTAAGTTACTTAAAATCAAATTTGTCTGAAAGTGAGAATAAAAAAAATCAACATATAGAATAAGTTTCTGGTATATAAGAAGAAATGCTGATTTTTATGCAAAAGAGTACAATATTATTATTAAATTTTATTATTAAACTTGTAGAAATACATTTTCAAAAGTTTTACATTATACTTCAGGAACATAGTTTTAACTGCTATAATGTGCCTGAGTCACATACTAATACTAAAATATTAAATAGGTAGTCACTTTCAAACAGCACATTTAATAATATTGGTAAGATTTTTTTTTTTTTTTTTTTTTGAGGAAGATTAGCCCTGAGCTAACATCTGCTGCCAATCCTCTTCTTTTTGCTGAGGAAGACTGGCCCTGAGCTAACATCTGTGCCCATCTTCCTCTACTTTATATGTGGGACACCTACCACAGCATGGCTTGTCAAGCGATGCCATGTCTGCACCCAGGATCCCAACTAACAAACCCCAGGCTGCCTAAGTGGAATGTGCGAACTTAACCGCTGTGCCACAGGGCCGGCCCCTGCTAAGATTTTTGTATGCACTCTGGAATGTAATTCAGGGAAATGATTTTTTGTAGCATGTTTTCCAGAAGGAATGTTAAACCAAGGAGTCATACTTGAGAAAAATCTCAAGAATACATTGACTTGAAATGTTGAAAATGGTTAGCAGACTATGGAAATCATTTTGAACACCTTTTTGTTCAAACTTAGCCTCTACAGACAGAAAATTATAAGGAATTGTCCTCTTAAGTCATTCTTGTAAATATACTATCCTGAACTTTTAATGAGAAAGAACAAAATATGCTATGGGTACATACTTTTGCTCTTTCTTTGTTTCTTCAAACATAATATTCTTTATCATGTTGGGATCCCAGTTGACTTAACAAAAATTTTGTGTATATTACTTTGGAGCTTTTCCTTCTATTATGAGCTAAGCATTGTCTGACCCACCAAGCTATGAAGTCGGGTGGGCACAGCAGCAGTACTGCATCATCACATGGAAGTGTTATAGATGAGGTTGGGCTCAAATAGGCCATGAGGGCAAAACTAAGTCACAGATGAAAGTCACCCCAATGCCTCTGGTTTCCACTGCTGCTATATTACTCTTTCTCTCTCAGCCTACATCTTTTGCATAATGGGGAGTCCCCTACAATCATTTGATTGAGGAATGGAAGCCTCTGTCCTGGGGCTGGCCTCGTGCCTGAGTGGTTAAGTTTGCGCATTCCACTGCGGCGGCCCAGGGTTTCACCGGTTTGAATCCTGGGTGTGGACATGGCACCTCTCATCTGGCCATGCTGAGGTGGCATCCCATATGCCACAACTAGAAGGACCCACAACTGAGAATATACAACTATGCACCAGGGGGCTTTGGGGATAAAAAGGAAAAAAATAAAATCTTCAAAAAAAAAAGAGGCCTCTGTCCTGGTTTACACATTGTTCTGTGAGTTATTCAGACCCCACCCAAAAGTGGACATCTATAGCACTATCCTTTTTGGGACATCCTGAAGGACAATGGTGAAGGGAAACTTATCCAGTAAGCAGAAATTGAAGCAGTGCACTTGGTTGTTTATTTTGCTTGGAAGGAGAAATGGCCAGACATGTGGTCATATACCAGTTCATGGACTGTGGCCAATGATTGACTGAATGGTGAGGGACTTGGAAGCAACGTGACTGGAAAATTGGTAATCAAGAAGTCTGTAGAAAAGGTCTGTGGACAGGCTTCTCCAAATGAACACAAAATATGAAGATATTTGAGTCCTATGTGAGGAGGATTTTAATAATCAAATGGATAAGATGACCTTGTTCTGTGAATATTAGTCAGCCTCTTTTCCTAGCCACTCCTGTCATTCTCCAATTGACTCATGGACAAAGTGTCCATGATGGCAGGGACAGAGGTTAGGCGTGGCCTCAGCAACATAGACGACTACTCACCAAAGCTAATCTGGCTACAGCCACTGCTAAGTGCCTAGTCTACCAGCAGTAGGGACCAACACTGAGCCCCCAAAATGGCACCATTCTCTAGGGTCATCAGACTGCTACTTTTTGATAGGTTGATAACATTGGATTGCTTATCATCATGGAAAGGGCAGAATTTTGTTCTTACTGGAATACACACTTCTGTGGATGCAGAAGTGCCTTCCTTGCATGCAATGCTTCTTCCAAAACTACCATCCATGGACTTACAGAATGTCTTCTCCACCATCGTAGTATTCCACACAGCATTGCTTATGATCTAGAAACTCACTTCACAGCAAATGAAGTGCATCAGTGGACCCACGCTAGTGGAATCCATTGGTCTTGCCTTGTTCCCCATCATGCTGAAGCAGTTGACTTGATAGAATGGTGGAATAGCCTTTTGAAGATTCAGTTACAGTACCAGCTAAGTGGCAATATCTTTCAGGATTGGGTCAAGGGTCTGCAGGAGACTGTATGATGCTATTTTTCCCATAGCCAGGGTTCACACATCCAGGAATCAACAGGTAAAGATAAGAGTGACACCACTCACTATTACACCTGGTGATCCACTAGCAAAAGTTTTTCTTCTTGTTCCTAAAACCTTATGTTCTGCTGGTCTAGAGTGCAAAAGGGATGAACCTCCTGCTTCCACCAGGAGAGACAACAATGATTCCATTGAACTAGAAGTTGAGACTGCTTCTCAGCCACTATGGGCTCCTCATGCCTCTGAATCTACAGGCAAAGAAGGAAGTTAGTGTACTTCCTAAGGTTATTGATCTTGTTTATCAAGGGGAAATTGGACTGCTACTCCACAATAGAAATAAATAAGAGTATGTCTGAAATGCAGAAGACCTCTTAGGCGTTTCTTAGTATTACCACACCCTGTCATTAAAGTCAATGGACAACTACACCTATCCAATTCATGAAGGACTACTAATGCTCAGACACTTCAGGAATGAAGATTTGGATCACTTCATCAGGCAACAAACCATAATCCACTTAGATGTTTACTGAGGGTAAAGGGAATACAGAATGGGTAGTGAAAGAAGGTAGGTATTAATACCAGCTACAACTATGTGACTAGTTGCAGAAATGAGGAGTATATTGTTATGGGTATTTTTTCCTCATGTTGTGATATGTTTGTATGTATATTATATATATATATATATATATAAACATGTATATTTGGAGAACCTTGACTAATAGAAAAATACAGATAAGAAAAACAATAAGACATAAAAAATATGAGAATTAGGACACATACCAGACAAGAAATTAAAAAGCAGAAAGAAGATGAAATTAATAATTTATAACACCCTCTCAATGAGGACAGTTAACAGAGCATTCACAAAGGTGAGCAGCAGCTTCACAGTGATGATTCCATTGACTGTGACAAGTATCATCATCCTGATTACAGATTATTATGCTGAGCAAGAAAATTGGCAAAAATTATTTAATGAAAGAGAGCTTGTTTTTGTTAGCATGAAGACATTAATAATTTTAGAGAATCAAATAGAACATAAAATTCACAAAAATGGCACTATTAATGCAAATATTTTGAAATAACATTTTAAAATCATCAAACCTCTGTGAGATCCTAGTAAGTCTAACCCAGACCAAAAGGTTTCCTATTTTCTTGTCTATAAACTATTCTCAACAACAGACTTTATGTTGGTGTGGGTAAAGGTGTGTGAGAGTGCTTCTACTGAGAACCTTCAGTTGTGAAGCCTCCACTGACCTCAAGGAGGCCATGTTTGCTTCACTAGAGTTAACTCAAATAAAAAGGTACTGGTCCAACTACTTAAGAACATTCAATTTCATTTTATTTTATTTTTATTGAGACTACATTTTTAGGGAAGTTTTTACTTCACAAAAATTTGAGGGGACCTGTATATCCTCTCACCCCACACACACAGCCTCCCCCATTATCAACATCCCCCGACTAGAGTAGTACATTTTTTAGAATTGACGTCTACCAATGTCTACACTGACATGTCATAATCACACCAAATCCATAGTTTATGTTAGTGTTCTACATTCTATGGGTTTGGAAAAATACATAATGAGATATATCCATCATTATGGTATTATACAGCATACTTTCACTGCCTTAAAAATCCTCTGTGCTTTGCCTATTCATCCCCTCCTCCAACCCCCAACACTGGCAACCACTATTCTATTACTGTCCCATAGTTTTGCCTGTTTCAGAATGTCATACAATTGGAACCACACAGTAATTAGTCTTTTCAAATTGGCTTCTTTCACTTAGTAATATGCATTTAATATTTCTCCATGGTTTTTCATGGCTTGATAACTCACTTCCTTTTGCCTGAATAACATTCCATTGTCTGGATGTACCACAGTTTATTTATCTGTCACCTACTGAAGGACATCTTGATTTCTTCCAAGTTTTGGCAATTATAAATAAAGCTGCTATAAACATCCATGATCAGGTTTTTGTGTGAATATAAGTTCTCAACACCTTTGGGTAAATATCAAGGAACATTATTGCTGGGCCATATGGTATACGTATTTACCTCATGTAAACATTGTGGGGGCCCCTTTATGACTAGATCCCCTGGAGTTTTTCTCTCAATGAGGAGACAAAGGAATACATTCCAAGAAAGGGGACAGGACAAAACCCCCAAAAAAGGACTAAATGTAACACAAATAAGTGATCTACCCAACAAAGAGTTCAAATAAAATATCATAAGGATGCTCCCTGATATTGGAAGAAGACTGGATGACCACAGTGAGCTCATCAGCAAAGAACTGGAAAATATAAAAAAGAATCAATCAGAAATGAATACAATACTGGAAATGAAAAATTCACTAGAGGAACTCAATAGCAGAGTAGAGGATACAGAAGAACAGATCAGTAAGCTAGATGAAAGAGTAGAGGAAATCACCCAAGCTGAACAGAAAAAAGAAAAAAGAATTAGGCAGAATGAGAACAGTCTAAGGCAACTCTGGGACAATATCAAGCATGCTAACATTCGTATCATAGGTGTTCCAGAAGGAGATGAGAGAGAGAAAGGGGCATAAAATTTATTTGAAGAAATAATAGATGAAAATTTTCTGAATCTAAGGAAGGAAACAGATATTCAAGTACAGGAAGCACAGAGAGCTTCAAACAAGATAAGCTCAAAGAAGCCCACACCAAGACACATTATAATTAAAATGTCCAAAATTGAAGATAAAGAGAGAATCCTAAAAGCAGCAAGAGAAAGGCAACAAGTGACATACAAACAAAAGCCCATAAGGCTATCAGTAGACTTCTCAGCCGAAATCCTACAGGCAAGAAGAGGATGCATGATGTATTTAAAGTGCTAAAAGGAAAAAACCTGCAGCCAAGAATACTCTATCCATCAAGGTTGTCATTCAGAATGGAAGGAGAGATAAAGAGCTTCCCAGAACAGCAAAAATTAAAGGAATTTCTCACCAAGAAATCAGTTCCATAAGAAAGGCTGAAGAGACTTATTTAAGTGGGAAAGCCATGACCATAAATAGAGATAAAAAATTATCAAGAAAACCCCCCAAAAAACTGGTAATAAAATCACTGATAAAGGTAAAAAAAATAGTAAAGGTAGCAGAACAACTATCTGTGAAGATAAGATGAAGGTTAAAAGACAAAAGTACTAAAATTACCTATTTCAATGATAAGAGGGTAATGGATCGACACACACTAAACAAGAGATTTGATATTACTTCAAAAACATAAAATGTGGGATGAAGCGAGTGAAAAAGTAGAGCTTTTAGAAAGAGGTCAAGCTAAAGAGTCTATCAACTCAATATAGACTGTTATATGCATAGAATATTTTATAGGATCCTTAGGGTAATCACAAATCAGAAACCGATAATAAGTAAGATAAAAGGAATCAAGCATGTTACTAAAGAAAGCCATCAGACCACAAGGGAAGAGAGCAAGAGAAAAGCAAAGGAATAGAGAACTGCTAGATCACCCAGAAAAAAAGTAACAAACTGGCTAAATCGTTGTTCAGTAGCATGTTGTTCAACCTCCACATAATCATGGCTTGTCTGATTTTCTTCCTGTAGCCAATTTCTAGTTTCATACTGCTGTAGTAAGAAAAGATGCGTGGTATTATTTCAACCTTCTCAAACTTATTGAGACATGTTTTGTGGTCTAATATGTGATCTATTCTGGAGACTCTTCCATGTGCATTTGAAAAGAGTGTGTATTCTGTGGTTTTTGGATGGAATGTTCTTATATATCTACTAAGCCCATCTGGTCTAATGTGTCATTTAAAGACAATGTTTCTTTATTGATCTTCTGTTAGGATGATCTATACATTTGTATAAGTGGAGTGTTAACATCCCCTGCTATTATTGTGTTACAGTCTATTTCTCCTTTTATATCTGTTAATAATTTCTTTATATATTTAGGTGCTCCTATGTTGAGTGCATATTTACAAGTGTTATATCATCTTGTTGGATTGTTTCCTTTATCATTATGTAGTGCCCCTTCTTTGTCTCTTGTTACACTGTTTGTTTTAAAGTCTATTTTGTCTGACATAAGTACTGCTACTCCAGTTTTCTTTTCTTTGCCATTTTCATGAAGTATCTTTTTCTATCACTTTACTCTCAATTTTTGAGTGTATTTAGGTCTGAAGTGTGTCTCTTGTGTTGAATTTATATATGGGCCTTTAATTTTTATCCAATCAGCCACCTTATGCCTTTTTATTGGAGCAGTTAGTCCATTGACATTTAAAGTAGCTATTGACAAGTATGTTCTTATTGCCATTTTGTTACTTTTTTTCTAGGTGTTTTAGAAGTTCTTCTCTGTTAGTGCACTGGATGTTGTTCCAGAGTTCCCTTAGATTGTGCTCATTCTTTTAAATTCTTTTTTTAAAATCTGTTCAGCTTGGGTGATTTCCCCTAGTCTTTCATCCAGCTCACTGATCAGTTTTTCTGTATCATCTACTTTGCTATTGAGTCCCTCTAGTGAATTTTTCATTTCCAGTATTGTATTCTTCATTTCTGATTTGTTCTTTTTTATATTTTTCCAATTCCTTGTTGAAATTCTCCCTGAGTTCATCCATTCTCCTCCCAAGATAAGTGAGCATCCTTATGACTTTTTGTTTGAACTCTTTCTCAGGTAGATTGTTTATCTCTGTTTCATTTAGTTCTTTTTCTGGAGTTTTGTCCTGTTCCCTCACTTGGAATGTATTCCTTTGCTTCCTCATTTTGCCACTTTCTCTGTGCTTGTATATATGTATTATGTAGGTCAGCTATGTCTCCTGATCTTGGAGAGGTGGCCTTAGGTAAGAGATGCCTTATGAGGTCCAGCAATGTGCTTCTCTCGCATCACCAGTTCCAAATGTTCCAGGAGTGTTCTCTCTGTGTGGTATATGTGTCCTTCTATTGTGACAGGGCTTCTCTTGCTGCAGGTGCCCAGGGAAGCTAGGCTGTCCCCTGGCCACTTGGTTGTAATGCTCAGCTGTATGTGGCTGCTATGGACCCTTCAGTTACTTTACTGGGCATAGGGAGCCCCAGCACAGTTGGCTGTGAGATCTAATACCACATTCTTGTTGCAGTTTTTCTTTAAGTGAGTAAGCCCCCTGTGTGGCTGTTTGCTGAGCTCAGGAGTTTACAATTGCTGCATGCCTGTGGCCTTGAAGGCTCTTGTCAGCTCTCTCATGATTACCTCTGAGTGGGGCAGGTCCCAGGCACAGGAGCATACAATTGTTTCAGGCTTTGGAAGGTGGGGCTGATCCTCTATGTTGCTATTGAGAAGCACAAGTCTGCTGCAACTGAAAAGCACCACTGCCCATGGGGCCACACACACAACCAACACAGTCCTTCCCCATGCATGCACCCCAACCCCCTGAAGTGGACCCAGTTACCCGACTGCAGAAGTCCCATACACTCTACCAATGCCCCATGCATTCCACTCACTCCTCACACATGCCTTGCCCCTCAGAGATGGACTCACTCACCTGGCTGCATAGGATCCAGGTCCCCAGCATATGCAGGCCCACAAGTTGCCTGAGGGCTTGCTGTTGGTTGGGACCAGTCCCTAGAGCAGACTTGGCTGAGCTGGATTAAATTGGTGCCCTCGTGGGTGGGGCAGACCCTGGGCTAACATGCCAGTGGAAGAACTTCAATGGCCTCTGCCAGTATCTGTCAGCACACCTGTACTAGGTCACAATAATGGCTGCCACCAATGTCTCAGTCCCTGGAGAGGTATCACCTCTCACCGAGATGCACCCAGAGCCTATCAGGTGAGTTTCTTTTCAATAAAGGACTGTGCACCTTTCTTTCTGGTAATTTTAGGTTGCTTTCCAAAACCAGTGAATTTGTACACAGGCCCTTTAAGAGCCAGCTTTTTTCCTGTCGTGTCTGATAGCTTTTCTGGGGGTATTCTCCATTGTTGTTAATAGCCTTAAAAACTAGATATTATGACACTCATATCACTTGTGCTGAGTCCAAAAGATGCTTATAGTAGTAACACTCCCCCACTCCTCCAGGGAAGACTGCATACCTTAGGATTTCTTCCAGCTGGTCATGAAGCACTGCAGCTTGTGAAGATGCCTTTTTTTTCTCTCCAGAAAGCAATTTCTTCCTCTTCCACCTCAGTAAGGACTGTCCCTTGTTGTGGGGGGTTCTTATTATCCAATTTTCAGTTCTTTCTTAGGGGTAATTGTTCCAAGAGTAGTTGTAAATTTGTTGTGTCCATGGGAGGAGGTGAGTTCAGAGTCCACCTACACCACCATCTTGAGACCAACCCAGCACCCTTTAATATGAATAAGATTAACCTATTTTATCCTTCCATAAGCAAAGAGCATCATCTTTCATTCCCTATTGCATAAAACATATAATTGCAATATCATATCAAAGAGCATATGCTTTCTTTACTAAGAGGACTAGAAAATTCTTACCCCCAAATGTCTCACTACTTTTCTTTAGTAAATATTTGTTGAATGTATTTTTTATAGATTAAAAGTATGGGATTCGTTATGTCCTGTATTAGTTTCCTATTGTCACAGTTTTATCTTTTCCAGAAGATCATACAGTTGGAATCACACAGTATGTAGCCTTTTCACGTTGGCTTCTTTCACTTACCAATATGCATTTAAGCTTCTCCATGTTTGTTTAGATTTGATAGCTCATTTCTTTTTGGCACTGAATTCCATTGTCTAAATGTACCATAGTTTATCCATTCACCCAGTGAAAGACATCTTAGTTACTTCCAAGTTTTAGCAAATATGAATAAAGCTACTATAAACATCTATGTACAGGCTTTTGTGTGGACATATGTTTTCAACCCCTTTAAGTAAATACTAAGTAGCATGATTGTTGGATCATATGATAAAGGTATATTTAATTTTGTAAGAAATCATCAAATTGACTTCCAAAGTGTACATGCTGTTTTGCATTCCCACTAACAATGAATGAGAGTTTCTCTTCCTCCACATCCTCACTAGCATTTGGTGGTGTCAGTATTCTGGACTTTAGCCATTCTAATAGGTATGTAGTGGTCTCTGTTTGTATTTTTAGTTTGCATTTTCCTGATGATATATGATGTGGAGCATCTTTTCATAGGCTTATATGCATCTTCTTCATATGCTTATATGTATATTTTCTTTGGTGAGGTGTCTCTTAAGGTCTTTGGCTCATTTTTTAATCATTTGTTTTCTTATCCTTGCATTATAAGTGTTCTTTTTATATTTGGGGGAACAGTTCTTTATCAGACATGTCTTTTGCAAATATTTCCTCCTACTAGGTGGTTTGCCTTTTTATTCTTTCAACACTGTCTTTTACAGAACAGCATTTTTTAATTTTAGTGTAGTCTAGCTTATCAGTTCTTTCTTTCATGGATTGTACCTTTGGTATTGTATCAGAATTCACAACCAAGCCCAAAGTCATATAGACATTCTCCTATAGTTTTGCATTTTACATTTAGGTCTATGACCCATTTTGAATTTTTTGTAAAGGGTATAAGGTCTTTGTCTAGATTCTGGATTTTTTTTTTTTTTGCATGTAGATGTCTATTTGTTCTAGTACTATTTGCCAAAATGACTGTATTTGCTTTATTGTATTGCTTTTGCTCCTTTGTCAAAGATCAGTTAACTATATTTATATGGGTCTACTTTGATATCTCTATTCTGTTCCATTGATCTCTTTGTCTGTTCTTTCACCAATACCACACCGTCTCGATTACGGTAAACTTACAATAATCTTGAAGTAGGGTAGTATCAGTATTACAACTTTGTTCTTCTCCAAGAGTATGTTGGATATTCTGGGTCTTTTCCTCCCCATATAAAATTTAGAATCAGTTTGTCAATATCTACAAAATACCGTCCTGGGATTTTGATAAAGATTGCATTGAATCTATAGATCACTTTTTGAAGAAATGACATCTTGAAAAGATTGAATCTTGCATGCCTAGTTTTCTAAAAAATTTATTTTAATTTAAGTATTTGTAGGTGGGCATGCCCTCTTTCTTTCACTTAAAGTGCGTTCCCTGGACCAGCAGCACTGGCATCAGCTAGGAGCTTGTTAAAAATTCAGAATCTCATACCCACACCAGATCTGTTGAATCAGAATCTGAATATCAAAAAATTCTTCAGATGATTTATAAGTTAAATGAAGCACTGGGCTAGTTCATTATGAGCTTATAATCCTTTAAAGTTTTATCACTGGCCCAGAACATATGCATCTGATTCCCAAGCCAGACAATACTTTAGTTGGTGAAGCAGGCACACCATAGAAAGGATAGTCTTTAGCTGCTTTCATTGTACTGGGGGAGATGTGAACAAAAAAAACACAAGAAAGGCACTGTAATTTTGTGGGACTGTTGTCTAGGGACACACTAATTCTTTGGTGAGAGAAAGATTTGGAGACGATTTCAAAGAGGTGGCATTTGAGCTAGAAAAATGAGAGGCATAAAAACAGTTTCTGGGTGAGGGCAAAGAAACATGATTGCTCATGGCGTACTTGATAAAAGTGGATCTTAGCCAATAGGGCAGGCTGAAGAGGAAGGAGTACCAGAAATAAAAGTGAGGGATATAGCTTAGGATCATATCAATATATGCTAGGATATGGGGAAAGTTATAGGAGAAGTTTGCAAACAGAATGGTAGTATCAGATTTGAACTTTGAGTCAAATGCATAGAAGAAGCAATGCTAACTCTGCTGGTAATTGATATGATGCAATGTATAAATCAATATCCTGAATACTCTGACAACATTGAATACTCTCTTTTTTAGAGATGAGACACAATAAAGTACAGAGCTTGGTTTAGTCTATAGGGTATGTTAGTCTACTGCTTCAACTACTGAATACAATATCGCCATTGCCAAGAATTAAGCATGAGTGAGGACTCGACTATCTGCCTTCGGTTTTAATATTATAACATAACCGATCATTTCTTTACACATCTCCTGCTTGAGCAAGACACCCATCTATTTTGATGCATGGTTTTTAAAATGTTATCCCATTTGGCTTGACCTCACATGTGGAATCCCCAAATTTAGAGTCAGTATTTTGCATTAAGCTATGTGTGTGAAATCTCCTCCTAAAAACAGAAGTGTGATACAATAGAGGAATAACATATTGATCTTATTAGAAAATATGACTTAGATGTAGAATATTTTATCAAATTAGTGATGTAGTCATTTAGGAAAGTTTTAAAACTTTGTGATACTCTTGGAATAAATATGAAGGGGAGGAAGACATTTCCTCTACCCTCTCTGGGTTCATCTGGTGGGAGAACGAATTAAATTCACATGAGACAGAATAGCAGGAGAAAATTAAACAAAGCTTTATAAATGTATACATGGGAGGCTCAGGCAAGCTGAGCAACTCACCAAAATGGCTGAAGCCCCCACCTTAAATATCATATCCAGCTAAAGACAAAGGAGGATGTTGGGGTGGGGGGAGTCAATTATAGGAGATTACCAGAAACAGGAATAAGATTATTATGCAGATTTAAGACCTTGCCTTTGGCATTAATTAAGAGTTTCTAGAGGTAAAGTCATCCCCCTCTTCTTCCTGGTACAGAGAGGGAGGTATCTTTACAGATGGAGATTTCCTTTACAATGTAAATGTCTCTTACAAAGGGTAAGTAAATTCTACTTTTCAGTTGCTTTCCTGTCTGCAAAGTAACCAGCCTCACATAATCATCATGCCAAAGAGACATATCTTGGGATGGCCAATTCCAGGCCTCCACAAATACATCATTAAAAATTCAAAATTTTGGCAGCTACTGGATGCCAAACACTGAGTTACTCCTTTTCACATAAATTATTTTTCTTAACCTTAAGACTGTGTTGTAAAGAAGATTTTGTTAAATTCATTTTCGTGTTTCAGGAAAATGAGACTCAAAGCTATTTTGTTGCTGATCAATAATAAACCAAACGGCTGAATACATTTCTAAAATGTTATGACAATTGTGTATGGCTGTTCATCAGTCCTATTTCTCTTCCTACCTGAAAATAGTGTAGGACCACATTTCTTAAACTCTACTGCATTATGGTATGGCAAATGAATGGCTTCTGACCACAGAATGGAAGTAGAAATAATACATATAAACTCCATAGGCAGTTCATAACTTCTATGTAATCTCCATTCATGTTTCTCATCCACTAGCTGGTTTTTGACACCCAAGTTGACCTGATAAAATATGAATTGAAGGTGATACACTTTCCATAACCTGGAACCCTGTAGGACTTTCATGGAAATACACCCCTTCCCCACTCTCCCCAACTCTTGATTGGCAACACCAGATTGGACTTTATATGAACAAAAGTAAACAAACACACTTCCATTATGCCATCCTAGTGAGATTTCAAGTATTATCTCTTACACCAACTATCATCTCCCTGCCTTAAACTACTTATAAAAGGCTTGAACTGTGGAAGTGTGATTGGGGGCACTGAAGTTGTCAGAGAGCAATTTGTGAGCAACGTGTTGAGTCTAATCCTGGAAGAAAATTTGACAGACCCCAGGAAATTCCAGTGATGAAGGTAGTGGGATCTTGTAGGATCTAGAAGTGTGTTTTTCTTTTGCCCAGTGCTCATCTAATTGATAGGATTCTGGGGATTTCCATAAATTATTTTTTTTATTCCAATGAGATTATGTTCTTGTAGTGAGAGGAAGGCTTTGAATTATTACATATTTGTGAATCCCACCTACTGGTAATACAATGAGCTTCTTCTATTTCTGTTTTATTTGGCAAAATTGCTATATAAAATTTTAGAAGTTGTGTATATGACTTACTATTCCAAGATGCCTCTATACAACTGAATTAGCTCTGAGTTCTCTTTCAGATTTGAGATTCTAGTTTCAGATGCTCACATGCCTCAAATGTTTGAAACAAAGCAACAGCAATAAAGACAACCATCCTTAGTCCACCAAATCTAAATGAGAAGATTGAAGATTCCTAGAAATGATGGAGTAAGCAGTTTTTGATAATAAGGCAAGTTCCCCTTGCTGTTCTCTGTCTCAGAATCCTGTTTTTTCCCTTCATCTTGTTCATTAAATATGCAATTAGTTTGTTTTCTTTCGTAAAATTTGTCTAACTCTCCCACTAGAAGGCACATTAGAAGAGGTTTTGTACTCTTTCTATTTTATTCATTTTATTCTGTGCCTGGCATAGCACCTAGTGTGTAATAGACACTTCATAACTTTGTTAAACAAGATATTAAATTTAATGCTTTAAAAATAAAACTTATTTTATTAATATTTACCACTAGAGGGCATTTTCCTTCCATCTTAAAATCCTAGTCCATATCTTTTTTTAAACTGGAGATATTGAGTATACATTCTTAACTTGCAAAGATAAAATATTTCAGGTAAATCAATCATCTCGAATTACTAAAATCACATATTCTTTATGGCACATATTACTGTAAAATACAAATTTTAAGTATACATATTCTATAGTTAAACTGCCTAGAATTTAAAACTTTGATCCAATAAAATTCAAGTTTTCCAATTTAGATAAATATATCAATACAATTTTTAGATCAATATTTAGATCAATACACACACATATAGGCTTATGTGAACTATTTCAATGATATAAAATAGACAAAATGGCCAAAAACCATGCATCTTATGGTATTTTAGTTATCTAAAAGTATGTTATGTGGTTAATAAAATTTGATGAGATAAATCATTTTTGATTAAGTTAAAAAGAAAGTCTTTTTTCATAGAAAAGCACAAGACAAAGTAAGTGGTCACAATGAGGCTGTCCTTCAGCTTGAGCTGCTGTTTAGATTCCCTTGGAAGCAAACTCTGAGATGGAGTTAGCCTGCAAGATATTCATTAGGGAATGTCAGTGGGATTAACAACTGTGGAAGGGAGGATGAGGAAACACGATTGGGCAAAGACCAGATTCAGGCTAGGAAGGTTGACAAAAGTCAATCCTATAAGTTGCTCTGGAGCTAAGATGGTCCATTAGAGTAGTCTAAAGTTAGGCCAAAATGGCTGGCCTTTATTTTCCTGTATCCACCAGTCACTGGATGTGGGCCACCAGGAACCTGGAGCAGTTGGAAGAGTCAGCAGGTGCAGCTGAGGAATCCCTAAAGAGGTTGCAACCTGAAGTACAGGACAATAAGCTCTTCTTTGAAGGGAGATCTATCACAGCTTAGTTTTATGGAGAATTTATGTGAACCACAAGTAAGGTCAGGACTCTGGAATTGGTAATTGTAGTTAGAAACAGTGTATGTTTTGTAGACCAGGTAAAATTATTTCAATGTAATGGTTTAAAAAAATTTACATATGAATGTTTAAAGTATATTGTTAAAATTATAGGTCAGAAATTGAGAGAAAATTGTAAAGTTACTTTGCATAAGTGAGTGATGTTTTAAGTGGAACAAAGAAGTTATTGAAATAATTTAACATTAATAAAGCTATTATGCTATGTTATATTTTGATATATGCTTGCTCTAGTTCTAAATGTTGATATTAATGTCCTTGAGTAGAGAACATTATGTTTTAACTATCAGAATTTCCCGTTTATTTAATAGCTAATTTACCTGAAGGCATTTACAAGAAAATATAAGTAGTTAGGAAAAAATTAGTTTCACCTGTAAAATTTGAACTTCTCTGTTAATGTTCTCTATTAAAAGATCTCCCCTTGTCCTTTTCCCCCTCTTCTTCCCACTTTACTTTTTAGAGTGCATTTTTACTTCATTTTTTGCAATTGAGATTAGAATCAAATCCTAAGGAGGAAATGATATTTTTAACAATTCTGTAATTCAGCCTCAAAGAAACGAAAATTCTTTGTTTAATAACTTACTTTCCTAGCAAGTTCAAGGAAAGCCAGCTGCATGTTCTCAATCTTGTTTACCAGAAGATGGCAATCTTGCTCCTCAGCAGTGAACCCGGAGGCTGTGAAACTGGTCAGGAGTATCAGTCACATATCTCCCCTTAAAAGAAGTGTAATAACGAAGGTGCCTTCAGCCTGTTTATCTGAACCAGTTGAGGTTCTTTATGTGCAGGTGCAACTAATCCTTTCAAGATGTAAGGAAGCTCAATAAATTCTCCTTGTGCAATATCTACCCTGGTCTTTGAGGCTGATTTTGCTTTTTGTGAGAAGGAAAGTGCAGAATGGCTCTGCGCAATGCTGCATGTTTAAGCAATAAGGAGACTGCCCCATTGTCTTGTGTCAAACTGCCTGGGACGCAATTTCCTTTTTCCTGTTCTCGAAATTAGCTGATGAGAGCAAGTTCCCCAGGTGAGCATGAGTTCACCAGATTTTTTTTTTTTCTGAAAAGTAGGTGACCAAAGAATCATGCCTTCACTAGCTGTTATTCTCAACTTTATGTGTTGGGAAGTTCACTTGGGCAAAATACATTATCCTTCTATATCCCTGTCACTGCTTCTTCTCAGTAGAACAAAGTACATACCTGCTACTCATTTCCTTTTTAGTGACTGTACACATACTGAAGCTATACAGGGAAATTGTTAGAATTACTACAAAGATTAGGATCACTAGCACGCAAGTTTATAAATATGTTATGTATACATATATACACATATATGGGTACGTTATTATTTATTTAGGTAATACAAGATAACTTTCCCTTTGAACTGGATATCCAGTAACCATCATTTGAAGTTAGCATTTTTTTGTCATGTCTTAGTAAATCTCAAATTCTTAGGTGTAATTAGAAATACTACTGCTATTTAGCTATGTCTTCCTATGAGAAATAGTATACTTACTAAATGAACAGGACTTCTCTAAATTATTCTTAGCTGGAGAAAATTACAAGATCAATTCATAAGCTGTAGGTCTTAGCCCTTCACTCTCGGTTTAGGAAATCAACAGCTGCTGAGAGAGCAGATGAAAAGCAAAAAGAGAAGAGGCCTGCCATTCCCGACAATTATTCAGTGTTGCTTTTTCCTCCTTTAATATTCTTCAGCTTTCCTACTGTCACCTTATTGATGCCAAAACATGCTACCAGCGACTGGACTGAGATCTAGAAATGACATGTTGTGCTGACCCCAAGTTACTCCCCTCTGTGACCATGTACTAGTTGGTGAAGGGCTAACGAAACAAAATACATTGTCTCTAAAGCAACCAGAGGGATCTTTTAGAATCCTCCATCAAATTGCGTCCTTTTCCTGCTTATTTTAAGATTTTCCAACATTTCAAATTGCACTTAAAATTAACATCTATATAAGTCATTATGTTACATGCATTTTGAATTCCTCTCAACCTGGTCTCCTACCCCTCTGCCCTCAGCCCATTGAGCTCTAAATGGACTGGCCTGATTTTGGTACCTGGAATGTGGCATGCTTGTTATAGCCTTAGTATCTTTGCTGTGGCCATTTCTTCTATCTTGAGCATTCTTACTGCTCAGTTTTTGTGGCTAGCTCTTTCTTTTCAGTCAAACCCCATATTCAGTGTCATTCATTGACTTTTTATCATACTGTTCTCTTTTTAATTCTTTATCTACAATGGATCACAGCTGTGTTAGTTCCCTAGGGCTACCGTAACAAATGACCACAAACTACGTGTTCTGGTGTGAAGACCAGAAGTCTGAAACCAAGGTGCTGGAGGGGCTATGTTCCCTGAGAAGGCTCTAGGGAAGAATCCTTGCTTTCCTCTTCTAGCTTCTGGTGGCTCCCGGAATTCCTTCTCTTGTGGAAGCATAACTCCAATCTCGGCTTCTCTCCATCTTCACATGGACTTCTTCTCCGTGTGTCCCTCTGTATCCTCTCCTCTTCTTGTAAGGACACTAATCATTTGATTTAAGGCCCACCTCAATCCAGAATGACCTCTGTGAAAACCCTATTCCCTATTAAGGTCACATTCTGAGGTTCCAGGTAGACACAGATGTTGGAGGGACACTGTTAAACCCACTATACTCACTATGTCATTTTTCTTCATTTATGTATCCATTTCTTTACTGTCTTCCTCATCCCACCCACCACTAGAATGTCAGCTCCCTGAGGGGAGAAACATTGTCTATATCTTCATGTCCTATATTGACACATAATAGGAGTTCAGTAAATCTTTTTTACTTTTAATAAATAAATGAAGAAGTATGCTTCCAATCCTCATAGCTGAGGCCCTCAAACTTTTGAGAAATGTGACTAATTCCTCTTGTTCTGATTTCACACTAAGTAAAAATCTCCCTCTGCAGGCTTTTCTATCTCATTCACAGTTATATTCCTCATTGTAAATTAATAAATTGTCCATGTTCTTTCCACATTGTATTTTGTAGTCTGGGGTCAGCATTCCTGAGTACATTGGCTCTTGAAATCTGGCAGATCAAGTTTCTGAGCATGTAAGTACCAGACATTGGACCTTGTTGAATAAAAGAAGGTAATTCTACTTCGTGTGTCCTTTGTTTGGCTAATCCTTAGGATTTCCCTTGGAGATACCCTAACTCAACACAGCCTCTCTTTGTTTAAACCTCTCTCTCCTCCAATAACAGCGAATGGTAACAGAAGAAAACTAGCAGAAGATAAAGATAATAGCATAAATCCTAAAACGGTCTTTGAATATCATAGTAGGCACCACAGATGCAATCTCATCTTTAACTCTATAAGCATGCATGTGTTTTAAATTCCTGTTACTGATGCCCTATCACAGAAATTTTCATCCTTGGCTGCACTTTAATATCATGTGGGAAGCTTTTAAAAATTCTTATTCCCAGGTAGCACCCTGAACCAAAAACATCATAATATCTGACCCTCAGATATTGAGGTCTCAACACTTTTTGGAGATTGCAGTGCAGCAATGGTTGATCATCACTGCTGTATCTGACCTATTTTCTCTGGTTGAAGTTCTCCTGAGTGTTGTGTCTCTTTCATGGGGCTGGTGTTCCTGAGGTGTCTTGTGACCTATCAGAGTGTCCTTATCTGTAGTTCAGCTTCTCTCTCAGGTGTTTGGCTCTTTTAGCTTATGAAGTCTATCTGAGCGTAGAGCGTTCCAACTACAGTTGGCCCTTTCCCTACTCATAGTTTTCAGTGATTCTGCTGGAGGGGCAAGATGAGCCTTAGATAAAAGTGTTTCTGCTCTTTTATTCTGGGCTTTTTCCCTCCATTTTCCTCTAGCATTGCCAGCTGTCTAGAACATTGTCTTTTGTTTCCAACCTGGGAAGTCCACCTTGAGGCAAACACTAATACTATAGCTTGACTTGGTGGAGAGGGATGTGTCGTGTGGGATGGTAGAGGGGCATGAAATGTGCTTGGGTTGGCAAATAGACTATTCCCTTAGTGGTACTGCAATTAATCCTGCCATGGCTGCTCCTGCGCCCCCTCACTCCACGCATCCACCATGGAATTTCTGGGGCTTTACTCCTATCAAGCTTTAAAAGTCATACTCTTCCAAAAGTTTGAGGAGCTGACACTCTTCTAATTGATCAAAGTTTGTCTCCTTTCAGTCTTTCAGGCATAACTGTTTTATCTTTTGAAACTTTCCTTCCTGTTTCTGAGCAAGGCTCTACATTTATGCAATTTTTAAAAAATATACACTTTCTGGCAGTTCTGGGGTGTAATGTCAGGAAGAAGACTATCGGGTGTGCTCAGTATGCCATTTTGTCCAATCCTATGATATAATATTAAGTTACATACACTTGATACTATACTATATGTGTACATAAACACATGCACACCTTTCTCACTCATACTCAAAGATAGCACTACTGATTTTAATATACTTGTTTAGAAAATTTAACATGTTTCTAGTAGTACTTTACAAATCAATCAATTAAACATCTATGGAGTACTTACTACTGTATGTCTAGAACTGAGCTTGAAGTTGCAGATATAAAGATAAATAGGACTTGCTTTTTTTTCTCTTGAAAAGCTCATCATCTGGTTAAGATGCCAGTCAGATAAAAATATAGAGTATATCTCTATATGGATATAGAAGATAATGAGTGCTAGAATAGAAGCACATTCAGGATTTTTTCTGAATATAAAAAAATAAATAGTAGGCCCTATGCCTTTGAGGGATCAAGATTCCATATTTGTCATTGCTTTTTTGGTTAGGTTCATTGTCAGTTTCCTCTGTGTTCTTAACCTGAGTTCAGAAATTCTCTCACTAGGGGGAGAGCAGTGCTTTGGTTAAGGCTTCAGACTTTGAGTCACTTGGCTTCCTATGGTCTTGGTTACCTGAGCACACAGGCCTTCTGTTTGTTTTCCACTCTTTATATAATCTGATATTGACTTCACCTCTTTGTCTTGTGAGCTGTGTAAAATCTTTGCTTGAGACATATCACTCTATCTTAGCTCGGCGTCAGAGTGACCTGCCTGTTGCCATTGTTTCACTGGAGACTGATCTATGTGGCAGGTGCATTTCCTCAGCAACTTTATTATATTGTTTTCTGCTTGGGGTCGCTATATTTGATTTTAGAAATCATCCTGTTACTGCTATTCTTCATATATACTTGGCCCAAAATAGCTTCAGTAAAGAATCCCAGTTAGATAGAGGTAAAATGGATTTTCCTTAGCCAGATTTTATTGGACAATCTTGCTTGTGTTTTCTCCCACATGGCATAGATTTCTCATGCTTCTGTCTTTTTTGAGAAGAAAAATACATTTAAAAAGATTGTTATAATTTAATTAAATGAAAGTATTAAGTTGCAATTTCTTTTTTTATCCATTAAATAATTTGGGATATTCATTAACTACTAACTTTCAGAAAAATGGAAATTATTCTACACAGCATCATGGTAGATTGATGTGTTTTTAATTTTCACATATGTTCCTAAAAATCGTATTTGATAATTCATGATACTTCTGAGATTATTTTTTGCATATTTTTGCATAAATATTTCAATATTCCTCTGTTTTCCTATTCTATTTATTGCATTTAATGTGCTTTAAATGTGATCAAGATAATAAAAACTATCGAATTAATTAGAAAGTACTGATAAAATTGAGAGATGGTTGAGATATTGTGAATCGGAATATTTATCCAGATAATTTAATTCCAGGTTCAGCTTTCGCCCAAGTATTTCCTTTTTTTTTTTTTTTTTTTGACGAGGAAGATAGGCCCTGAGCTAACATCTGTTGCCAGTCTTCCTCTTTTTGCTTGAGGAAGATTGTTGCTGAGCTAACATCTGTGCCAATCTTCCTCTGTTTTGTATGTGGGATGCTGCCACAGCACAGCTTGATGAGCAGTGTGTAGGTCCACACCTGGGATCCAAACCAGCAAACCCCAGGCTGCAGAAGAAGAGTGTGCAAACCCAACCACTACACCACTGGGTAAATAATAAAAATAAAAATATTTTTATTATGTAGCTAACTGCAGATGTATAACTCACTGACTTTCAGAGTTGTTTGTTAGCAATGAATAAGAAACAATATCTTTTAAATGGAACAAACTTTAAATACTTTGAAGAAAAATTCACCATATCTAAAACATAGTTTTGTTATATCCTAATGGGAAAGTCTTTTTAAAAGAAGTTTGATTTTGCTCTTTTTAAAGTTACCCCTCAGTTTTAAAATATTAGGTGCTATAATAATATGTAATTGAGATTAATAGTCTTCTCATTTCGAAAGTGGAAGAATTAAAGTTCTTTCATGAATGTACCTCTCATTTGAAACCATAGTCATTTGGAGAATTCATACAATATCAGCTTTCTCAATTAACAAAGAATTTGAGGAATCAATCCAAATAAGTATAGTATTCAACTCCTCTGCGATTTCAGAGTTAAGAGACAGCAGCAGAAAAGAGCTGTTGTTAAAATATTCCTGAATAAGTAGATTACCCACATTTCTCCATGCTAATCTTTCCCATTTATTCATTGCATTTTATATTATTTCCTTTCACCTAACCAACCAGGTTTTATTTTCTATAGCTCATGAGAAAGTTTGGAAAGAAAAGCATATTTTCTCAGGGTGTGGTTTCCAGCAAGTAAGGCCTTGGAGGTTGAAGGAATACTTTTGGGTGCAGGGTTAATTATTCAGTGTTTGCCAGTATACTGATTCACTTGCTTATTTTCTTCTTCAGCAGTGAAAGATTATAATTTTGTGATTTATGTCACCTACTTACCTTTTAATAAAAATAGATGAATTTAGTAATTGAACTAAATTTGTGTATGGGATCTACACATGTCAAACACTTTGACTTTATTCATGTTATTAAATGCTCAAATAGCATTAGTTAAATTCTACCAACTGACACTGATTGAAACTATCACAGATTTACAATGTGTCCTTTTTTCCTCCCCTGGAGATTTTTAATTTGAAGGACAGATGTCGAGATTCAAACTGAGTGGGCCAGTTCTCCATTAAATAGTTTCCACTTGATTCTATGTTCATGGTGCAAAATTTGCAAGTGAAGGCTCTTATACGGTTGGACAACAGGAATCAATATAAATGGAAGTATTTTAAGGGTCAGTTAGCTGAGAATTCATATTATAATAACTTGCGGAGGAGTTTGTCTCATATTAAAGGATTTATGTGTGGTATTCCAGTTTAAAGTATACACATATTTTCTGGCACATTAGAGGTACTCAATATTTGTTGAATTAGTGAATTAAGGTGTATATTATAATCAAAACTTAATTATTAGTAAGGATGAAAGGGAAGGGATATAGTGCAAATACTGGAACTATCAATAACTATCAGTTTTAGTACTTGTAATGCATTTTGTTCTCCCGCTTGGCACATCTGCCCTTCTAAGTTCTTTCACTGCTTCAGCTTGTATATTAAAGACACATGGAGAAGACTAATTTTCTTCCACAGCTGTGGAACTGCCTGGTTAACCATTATGGTCTTCATACCCATACTGACCTACTTCCCATTTTACAAAGCTAACATCGTCACTTGTAGGCAGATTCAAATCATTAGCTGAAATCTCTTTTACTCCTTTACATTTCTTATTTCCAGTTGTAAATTGTCAGGTACCATCCTTGATGATGAGGAAGTAATAGCATGCTTCCTTTCATCCTTCATCATGCATTCAGGTCCAGCCAATCCCACTTAACTGTACCTAACCATCCACCAGGACATCACTAACTCCTTGCCTTCAATTTCCATAATACTTACAATGTATTGTGCATAACTTTGTGCTGATGTGAACTGACACTTTCCACCATTTACTATATGCAAGGCACTGTGACTTACATATTAAATACATTATATTTTTAAACCTTCACAGAAACCCAATAGATACCTATTGTTATTCTCATTTAGCAAAGATGATAAGTAGCTTGCCAGTAAATAGCAAAGCTAGGCTACATCTTTCATTCAGCAAATAGTTACTACACACTTACTATGTACAAAGCTCTTTGCTTGGTGCTAAAGAAAATTGTGGGCTACTAGATCCTTGTTTAATGTTTTGTTGTGTTTCACACATTGAAATGTAAGTGCCTTTACTATAGGAATTTCATCTTTTTTTTACCACTAAATATTCAGTATCTAGAACCATGCTTGGCACACAGTAGTGCTTATCATTTACTGAATGAATGAATGAATGAATGAAAGAAATATGTTCTCCTGGAGTGATGATATACAAATCAGAGGTATAGAAGGAGATATCACCTGTAGAAGCAATTCTTTGCCCAGGAATGCGAGTCTGATCTAAAAAGAAGAGCTAATAATTACTTTACAATCTCATTTTCATGCTCTTTCATTTGATTACTTGGATTTTTTCAAAAAGATTAGATTAAATTGAATTCCTTCAAATTTTTCCAAAATTCTAGAGGTAGAGGGCAGAAATCAAACAATGAGAGGGTTTCACAACTTCATAACTGTTGGGAATTACTGCAGTCTGACCAGTGAAAAGCTCTTACTTCATGTAAGGAAATCACACAGGAGTGGGTCTCCAGGGAAGACGGCAGGTGCAGGTTGGCTAAAATCATGGAGCTTGCATTGTTTTTATATTCATCTGGACTTATGTAATGTTCCATTCTTCAAGATAATGACACATTGAAATGTTTTTTAATTGAAAAATAAAATGTCAAAAGCAAAAGTTGCCAAGAAATTCAGACTGAGACATTTTATTATGCGAAAATAGCCTTTGCAAAATCCCTAGATACTCCTATCCTGAGAGGTATTTACTTGAAAAGTTGACAACCTGTTGATACTTTCCCCCAGTACAAACCCATTCTCAAGACTGAACTCTTTCTGAAGTATATTTTTAAAAGTGAACACACTTAGCTAAATATAAATTGTGCATAACATCAGAGTTATGTGAAGGAGATGAGTAATCTAAACTTCTAGGATTTTTCTACATAAAAACAAAGCAAATATTAAGGAGGATTTAATAGGTATGAAGTCATACAAGCTGCTAGTAGGCAAATTGAAAAGCAGAAAGCTACCTAGCTAAAATATTTATTCCTAAAATTTCAAAAATATTTACAAAAAATTTTATATGAGTGAATTTGTATAAATATTTCAATTACCATGGAGAAATATTTATGTTGAGTTCATACATCATAGAGACAGTGATAATGAGCATGAAAAGCACTCTATACTGACATGAACTCTTGCATCAGAGCATTCCTCTACTTGTCTGTTTCTCTGTATAATGGGGCTAAGAACGCTGAATCTCCCTGAAAGAAGGGAGCTCTTCCAGAATTATTTCTGAGTCTTATTGAACAACACGGTGTATGACTTGCCATAGCATTTAAACTTCTTGCTCTCTTAATATGTTTATCACTTTCTATGATATATTTCAGTATCAACTCATCTCAACGTAAAAGTTGTAACCTCATAGGAGTCAGATTTATATCTCTTGTGTCTAGCACATAGTAAGGATTTGATAAATAATTTTTGAGTGAAGAAATGACATATATCAATCTCTTCTGGTCTTCCTGATTCTAGCATCGATTCTTCCTTAATGTATATTTGATTATGAATTTTTACATGTTCTAAGCATGTGGAGATGATTGTCTGCCATATGCATTTGTTTTTGATTAATAGAACTCAAAGTTAACATAGCCAGAGAATGATGATGGTATGAACGTATTACAGAAGATAAGATATTTTTTTTAAGTAAGCTCAGGTTATAAGCATCGTACAAGAGTCTGAGTATCCACAATTATGAGCAGAGATGAGCAGGTCTCTCATGGAAGGGGAGAATGGAGGTAAAATCAACTTTGCAAGCAGGCAGAAGAGACAATAATCTGGAAGACAAGATTTTGGGGACAGATCATTCCTGCCCCCCAAATACTTCCCTTTTAATATTTGATATTGTCACTTAGATTTTTTGAAATTCCCTCACTTATAGCAATGATTTTATTTATATTAATATGCACAACCTGGAAGTCGTTAGAGTCACATTTTTAAACTTTTTGGGATGGTCCTATGATGTTAGTAGCATATCCTAAAGGACTGACTTGGTTTACCTTCTTCCCTCTGGAATCTGTGGGAGGAGTTTGAAAAAAGGACTTGGAGGTCTATTTTCTCTTTCTCCTTTAAAAAATACACTCTGAATAGAGAAGGAGAATAATTGCATTTGAGTACTCTCACGTGAGGTAGATGAAAGTCTTTGACATAAATCTTCATTTTGCCTGAAGTCTGTTTCGGTTCAGATTAAAACTCTTAAAAGAGATTATTAGAGAAATAAAAAAATCTACGCAGACTTAGGGCTTCTATTGTTCAATTATATGAAGCATATTAGAACTAGAAACTGTCAGTAATATCAAGGCTGGGATAGTAGAGGAATTGGCATGGCACCAATGAATGGCACCAGGGATTGTTGTGGTTGCTTAGAGCAGGTGTCTTGTTCTGGCTATGTGAGTATCAGCAGAGATGGGCTCAAAGGAGTTCAGGTGATAGCGTCACAGTCAGCTTGGGATGAGCACAGCCTGGTAGCAGTAGAGGCTTGGAATTGGGTTGGATGTGGAAGAGCAGCAGGAACTGAAGGTGGATTGCAGCACAAGCACTATACAGGGCTTGAAGGGCAAGGCTTTATGAAGGAACCTACACAATGAAGTGCCATATTGCATTTTATTTTTCCAAATAAGTTGTGAGTTTAGTGATAAAGGTTGGGCTGTTGGATTTCTTCCCCTGAAGTGTACATTCCTAGTGAAAGGGGAGCTATAATCCATTCTGTTGGCTAAAGACGTATGGAATGCAAAGATGAGGAAGGTGGATAGGTGCTTGAGACATAAAGACTGTAGATTCTAAACAAGCAATTTTAGCTTTGAAAATAGGGTTCTACAAGTTACCTGCTTTAAAATTTGAATAGAGGTCTATTAATTAGTTTGGACATGTTTGAATTAATTAAAAGACACACATGCACACACACAAACACAAGCACATGCACACAGCTCTATAGAACCTAGATCAAACAACCTGAGATTTGAGAACCTGCACTTCCAGCTAAATAGGCAACTCCCTAAACCTTAATCATATCATTTTTCAGATTAACCCAAACTCTAAAATTATCTTCCATCTAGCTTCATCGTAACTCTCCTTTTGAAAATTCAGATTTCCTAAAGGAAGGAAGGTAAAGTTAGTTACCCTTCCACCTTCTTTCTCACTTCTCTCCCTACTTTTACTTTCTCATATCTCCTCTGACCTCTCAACCACTTGTAGCTCTTTAGCTTTGGCTTGAGGAACCATCCTTCCTCTCTGGAAGTGGTCAGAGTCCTCCTGTCCCCATCCTCAGCCCTTGTCCTATGTGGTCCTCTCTTCAGCCCCAAAATGGAAAGGATGAACAACCTTTTGGAAAGTGTAGTTTTTCTGCTACACTAGACAATTTTCCAACAGTTTTGACAAATTAAAGCCATGGCCACTTTACAAAACATTTATGGGTCATAAGCTACTGGCCACTACTCTATGGTAGTCAGCACAAGAATTGACCAGTAAAAGAATACGGATTGTGCACTGTGCTTGGCCAAGAAAACAGCTCCAAAAGGCTCATTGGTTCTGAAGGGAACTGTCACAAATGTACTTCAGCATGACACATTTGCCAATGCAGACCTGAGACTGGAGTGGATTATTTGCTATCAATGGAGACTTGGATTTGTAAATTCTATAGCGGTTGATGCTATATGAGATTTTATCCAAGGGTTATCCTTTTATGTTAAAAATATAAAAACATAATTTGTAATTGTCATGTCAAGAAGCTAATACTCAATGGTACACAATGAAATGCTTGCTTCATGACTCAGGGACAGTAAACTAGCACCTCTTTGGTAGTGACTTTATTGTGTCCTTGCAACTGTACAATTAGTACATCATGTCTACTTTGGAAACATTCTTCCTCAAAATATCCCCAGACTCCCATTCTCATTGCTCTCAATTTATCCTTTCTCCTCAACAAAAATTTAGGAGTCTGTGTTACACATTAGCAAACCAGCAGTATTTTAAGATGATTTACAGAGAGCTTAAGAGAAGATTGCGCTTTTCAAACTTCGTGGCTAGAAATTCCCATGAGCTTTAATTTAGTCTCTGCTTCCTGAAATCTCATTGACATAAAACATCCAGTATTTCAGTTCTAAATGGTTTTGTAGAAGTGATTTTTAATAGGCCCACATGCTGCTGCTAATCAACAAACTATTTTCATAGAAACAATAGCATTGAGACTTTTTCTTTTCTAAAGGACAGATAGTCTGATTGATAAGAATGCATAGATCTGTGACAGTGAATAGTCTAACAAGAAGTGTATGGGCTGCTTTAAACAGATAGGATCTGTTGCTTTGACATGCATCAGTGAGTGCAACATAAATAATATCATTTCCTAACAGTCATACTTGAATTTGCCAGGAAAGATTATCAGGGTGAATTGAACAATACAAAAACGTTTGTGATTCTACAACCAATGGTAGAC
The DNA here is from genome assembly GCF_037783145.1 of Equus przewalskii. Taxonomy (NCBI): domain Eukaryota; kingdom Metazoa; phylum Chordata; class Mammalia; order Perissodactyla; family Equidae; genus Equus; species Equus przewalskii. Next base: position 28,418,542 of record NC_091834.1, read on the forward strand.
ATCGGTAACTTTTGCTGGCAGTGAACTGGCAAAGTTGCTGAAAGCTTTGTTAATATCAACTGGAACTTAAACAATGCACACATGGATTCTATTTGTGATGCTTTTCAATAACCCTGAACTTTGGGATCAGTTGGTTGTAGTGTAAAAAGCAGTAGTAGACCACCCAGGATGAAGTAAAAAATAAATCTTAGAAATATATGGCATGTATACATGTGTGCATTATTAATGTGGGTTGTTCAAGTGTTGGTTATATACGTTATTGGGATTTAATGGCACTAAAATATCCTAAGGAAATAGGCTTTGATTACTGTTTTTTACTAAATTGCACATTTAATTTTAAAAAGTCTTTCTGTTGGTAATTCAAGGAGTTCTATTTAAAAGGAAGTATTTAAATTACTATATTCTCTTCATAGAATTAAAATACTATAAAATTACTGGAAAAAAATAGTTGAGAAATTCAAGCAGTCACTCTCATGCTGCTGCCAAATTTCAGGAAGCCTAATACTGGGGACTTTCATTCCAGGAAAATTTCTACCTTAATTACCCTTGGAAACCTAAAATAAGTGAGATGATAAGATTATCTATAAGTATACTCTTTCATTGCATTCCACTCCCTCTCCTAAGAATGTTATTTAAAAACTAGATAAAACTATTTATACTGTTGAGGTTTACCATATTCTTTTTTATCCAAAAAATCCAAATGAACAAACAAACAGGAGGCATCACTTTTAAAAAGCTGAATAGTAGAAATATCTTCTAAGGGACTTCTCCCACCCCCAATCCAGGCTATATCATTGTTGGATAAATATTACTTAAAATACAACAACTTTCTGTCTATTTCTATCACAATCATTCTCAAAATGTATAATAGTTTCTCTTCATCAATAGGCTAAGTAATTCTCCCCTGATAGTCCAGGGCCCAGATATGTTAGTGTCTGATCTCCGCCCCTGGTGCCAACAGACCCTAGAAGCAGGTTAGTCTTCTTAGGACTTGGACAGGAGAAAGCCTGTGTGGAGCCATTGGGCCAGGGAAGTCTTGATAAATGAGTCATGAAATATTAAGAATAATCTAAATTTGTGCCCCTGAAAGAGAATGAGATCCAAATCTCTTAGAGCACTGCTGCTCAAACATTAGTGCACAAATTATCTGAGAACTGAGCTAAAATGGAAGGTCTGATTCAGTGAGTCTGGGCTGGGTCTTAGATATCTGTATTTCTCATAAGCTCCCAGGTGATGCCGATGTTGGCAGTCCACACTTTGACTACGTGTTTCCAGAAGCCTAGATGTAGTGGTTGGTTGGCCAAAGTAGACAGGATAATGAGAGATCAATAGCACACAAGATTGAGATCTCCAGAAGGATGAAAAGAGGAAGTATACAGGAACTCAAGCGTTTGCACTCTTAATAAAAGAGATGATAGCTGTGTTCTTTGTGCTTTTACTTTCTTTGAAGATCAATGCACTTTCTTCCCTTGCTACTCAGCCCCTATTCTCTCTGTCTTCATAATCTCACAGCATTTGAGATTTTTCTGCTCCTCATGCTCTTAAAATTTCTTATTTTTGAGCACTCTCTTTCAATTCCTTTATGTTATGTTAAATATATTATATCATCATATGGCCAATAATGAAAGTTGGGTCTGCAGAGTGAGCTGTGCTGTATTGGTGCAAAATGTTTAAACATAGCAGGACTGAGAAACACAGAGCCTAGAAAGATATCCAGAGAACAGACTTCGACTTAAGGCATTAAAGAATGTGTAGTTCAATTTTGTCTAAAAATTGTCTGCTTTGCTACCACGAATATATGCACTGCCCATTGAGTTTTAAACGTAATGCTCTTTTCAGTTATGGACAGTATAAAATACTTTTGTAAAGTCCTTCTTATTCTTCCCCCTTCCAGCTTATCTAACATATACAGTAGTCTTTCCTGGGAACTAGCCTAAATGATCTCTGAAAGTTTCTATGAACACAATAATTCTACCTCACAGCCTGCATTGTTGTTTCATGCCTTTCTGCTGCTTTTTATCAATTTCCAAGATAGTTAAAGCCGAAAGATGACAATACTTCAAATAAAAACACTTAAAAAGAATTACCAAATAATTGAAGCCGATCAGTGTTCACACTTTGGCAACTTTTATCCTTTCCTACCAGACTTTGATGTCCATCAGGTTGTGCTGAGACCTAAATATTAGTGACCATCTGGATCATGTCATAGTTTGTTCTTATTTTTGCCTAACAGTTTCTTTGTGGATTTGCCTTCCACAACACATATGGTTTATTTCTTATGTTTATCCTTAGCTTGGCAGGGTTTTGAGGTGTCGTGTCTCTTTTCATCTCTACTTTTTAAAGGGAGTGATTTTGCATAAATTATTGTCTTTCTAGGTGTGAATTATGGTAGTGTTCTTTTTCATGTGTTCTTTAGAGACTATGAATAAATGCCTGTTCTTACATTTTCTTCCTGTAAACTATATCCTATTACAAGAAATACAATTTTTTCTATACTATTTATTTTTTCAACTTTGATTCTATTTTTGAAAGTTCTTCATCAGCACTTGGAATTACTTAAGACTGTGTCTCAAGATTTTTCATACATTAAAGCACACAATATAATATAGTTTATTTGAGCCTATATGAAAAGAATTATTTTGTTTTCTGGAAGATAGTTTATGAAATAATGTATGGAGAAATGTTTCCTTTTCAAGCTTGAAAATGCTAACTTCCAAAACCGTATGTAAAAAAAATATATATATATATTCAAATGATTACTTAGTATAGAACAATTGGCCTATTCATCTTTAGAATGCATGCTTTGCGGTGGTAATTGAAGACAGCAATCCTAAAAATTAGAAAGTAAAAGGTGATCTAGTTGGAAATTAAGATAAATGTGTTGGCATCTTAATCTCATGGCATTTTATGAGAAGATCAAAGTCAAACACATAAGTTCTTTGCCTTTAATTGGGAGTCCCTTAGAATTTCTTTTGAGAATTTTTATGGAAAAAGGCAAGAGGAAAGTGCTCAAATAAATGGTATGACTCAGGGAAATTATTGTTATTGCTACAATGATTCCTTTAGAACAGGAAGAGGGAGGAATTATAGGTGCCAGAGACTAAGACAAGAAGTAGAGGGATCAGTGTCTGAAGAGGGTGGCAGTAGATATAATCAAGAGCATTTTGTTTTTTAAACAGGGAATAACATCTTTTTCTCATCATTTTCAGGACAGAAATGGAGAAAAGTGAATATATATCAGTGTTAGCCATGTTATATATCAACATTATCACACCAATTCTATGAATAAATTCTCTATCATCTCTCTCATACAGATGAAAGAACTGAGGTGTTATTTATTTTATAAATGGTAGGACTGAGGCCCAGGGAAATAAAAAGGAAAAAAATTGCCCAAAGACATGCACTATTTAAGAGGGTAGAGCTGACAATTAAACAGGTTTGCTCGCCTCCAAAGCCACTTGATTGTCTATCCTCTCTTAAGAAATAGACTCCATTCTGTCTGTCTTGTAAGACTTTTTGACATACTTTCACTCTCTTTCCACACAGCATGCTCCCTTAAATAATATTTACCATGACTACTTATCTTTCTAGCAACACAAGTAATCATTAATTACATTTGGGTTAAAACTTTATTTCTACCACTTTTGGTTTGGTGAATTGGGTAATTAGTTACTTAACCATTCTGTACCTGAGTTTCCTTATTGATTAAATCAGGATAAAAATAGGGTTTTTCAGGCTGTTGTATTGGTCAAATATAAAAATACAAAGAAAGCACTTAGTAAAGAAAACAGTCTGTTGTAAACACTTATTACTTCTTCCGTTACCACTACAGCTCTGATGACTACTACTGTTGCTATGGTTAGACTCGGTTTATGACATTTGACATGTTGCCTATTGTGTTTTTCTCTCTTCAATAGACTGTAAAATTCTCAAAATCGGAGACTAATTCTTAGTCATCTTTGAAACCCAAGTACAGAATGTTGTTCCTGGTACTTAGGAGGTACTCAACACATGCAGCATAAATGGTCTGAGGCCTAGATGCTCACGTCCTTGAAGCTGTGCTCTCTTTTCCTCCATCTGGCCTGAGATGGTGTTTCTTATCCTTGAAACTTTATTTCTACAGGCTATTAAAACTTTCCTTATCTCTCATTGATGACTGAAAGTGGTTTGGAGAAATAGGTCAATTAACTGTGGGATCAGATGTTAGATGGGTTATTGATGAGGATACTGAATTTTGCAAGATGGATTGCTAACTGGAAGGAAAGATGTTTCAGACACTGTAGAAAGTGTAAGAGAATTGTGGAAATTAGTACATCGTTTTAAAAGGATAAGAAAGGAATAGTGAGAAGATGGCAAAATATTCAAAACACAAGAGTTTTTTTGGTTTGGTTTTTTATGTTTTGTTTTGTTTATGATTTCAGCAGAATGTTTTAGAAGTGGCAGTAGAGGGCAATAAGAATGCTTTTCTTCACTAGAGGCTATTCTTCCAGAGAACATAAGCTCATAATAATATGGAAATATTTTTTAGAACATTAATGAGTTGACCTAGTTTTCAAAATATGCTAATCAAATATCACACAGTTGACTACCATATGGTATAGCAGAAGTGACAAAATAATATAACTGGAAATGAAAGAGACATCAACATGACATTGATAATCCTAATCTATGTTTCATATTAAATCTTGGATTTTGAAATAATCTTTAAAATCTTTCAGATACGCTAATGAAAACTAAGAACAAAGCTGATTTCTTAGGATGCCATTTTAAATTGGAAGTTAACCAGATGTTGGTGTGCACTTCTAAAGGAAGTTGTGCTTCCTACGGTTCACTTCCACTGGAATAGTCCACAGACCAAGGACTGGTCTCCTAATTGGTGGGACTGGGGAAGTTTAAAACCAAGTAGCAGAATAAATGACCTAGAATTTCAACAAAATTTCATCCATAAAATTTAGAATTTCTGCAATTTTCTCTTATACACCTTTAATTTGATGTTTTTAAGTTAAATTACCTAGATATATGCACCAAGTAAAAACATAGTTTATTTAAAAATTATGTGTATTTGAGTTGAATATATATACATGGGACAATTATAGTTACTACTATTGAAGAATGAGAATCTATATAGGATTTCTTCTGGCATTTATTGACATAAGGTATTAATTGTTATATACATATTTTTAAATCAATTTATTTAAACTAAAAAAAAAAAAAACACAGTTCACTTGTTTCTCCTACTCCCATCCCTCCCTTGCCTCTGTCAACCATCAATCTGTTTTCTGTATTTATGAGCCTAGTTTTTCTTAATTTACAATTTGTTTTAGATTCCACATATAAGAGAGATCGTATGATATTTGTCTGTCTTTGTCTCATTTGTTTTATTTGGCATAGTGCCCTCAAGATCCATCCATGTTATCACAAATGGCAACAGCTTATTCTTTTTTATGGCTAAATAACCTTCCATTGTTCAATCATACAATAGCGTATTTTGTGTGTATATATATATATATATACACACACACACACACACACACAATGGAATATACATGTATACACCACAATTTCTTCATCCATTCATCCATCAATGGACACTTATGTTGTTTCTATATCTTGGCTATTGTAAATAATGCTGCAGCGAACTTGGGGGTACATAGATCTTTTCAAGTTAGTGTTTTTGTTTTCCCCAGGTAAATACCCAGAAGTGGAATTGCTAGATAATATGGTAGTTCTATTTTTAATTTTTTGAGAACCCTCCATACAGTTTCTATAGTGGCTGCACCAATTTACATTCCTACCAACAGTGTACAACCATTCCCTTTCTCCATATCCTCACCAACACTTGTTATTTCTAGTCTTTTTGATAATAGCCATTCTAACAGGTGTGAGATGATAACTCATTGTGGTGTTTTGTTGTTGTTGTTGTTTTGCTGAGGAAGATTGTCCCTGAGCTAACATCTGTGCCAATCTTCCTCTATTTTGTATATGAGATGCTGCCACAGCATGGCTTGATGAGCAGTGTGTAGGTCAGCCTCTGGGATCTGAACCCTCAAACCCTGGGCCACCAAAGCAAAGTGCACAGACTTAACCACTATGGCATGGGCCGGCCTCAGTCACTGTTGTTTTGATTTGCATTTCCCTCATGATTAATGATGTAAAGCATCTTTTCATGTACCTGTTGGCCATCTGTATGTCTTCTTTAGAAAATTGTCTAATCAGATCTTCTCCCATTTTTAAATCAGATTAGTTCTTTTGCTATTGAGGTATATGAGTTCTTTGTATATTTTGGATATTAGCCCTTATCAGATACATGATTTCCAAATATTTTTTCGCATTCTGTAGGTTTCCTTTCCACTTTGTTGATGGTTTCCCTTGCTATGCAGAAGCTTTTTAGTTTGCTGTAGTCCCACTTGTTTATTTTTGTTTTTGTTGCTTTTGCTTTTGGTGTCAGATTCAAAAAATCATTGCCAATGCCTACTTCAAGGAACTTATTGCATATGTTTTCTTCTAGGAATTTTATGGTCTCAGGTCTTATATTCAAGTCTTAATCTATTTTGAGTTAATTTTTGTGTATTATGCAAGATAGTCCAGTTTCATTCTTTTGAATGAAATTGTCAATTGTTAATGATATTGTTATACACTAGGAAGTAGCAATTCAATGAAAAGTATATACAAAGTTGATCTAGCTATATATTTTTATTAAAATGCTAAAAATTTTTGAAGTTTGCTTGTGGGATGTTGTCCCTGATATGTTAAATTATTGTGTAAGGATATTGTTTCTCACAAAAGTATTCATTTCAAATTGTTATTAAAAATTGAGGTATTTTCTAACAAAATTATTTTCATTTATAAGAACAGACTTTACAAATGCATATATGATTCCAAAAATATTTTTTCTTATTATGGTCACATAATCAAATATGTGAAGAAAACTCATTTTGTATCAATTCAAATATTCTTTTTTTGGGAAAGGGGCCTCATTTTAGCAGTTTAAGAAGGATGCATGAAGAAACCAAATTTTTTGTTAGAGAAAATGAGTTGTCGACATCACTCCAAGTGTTTTATAACTGAAGAATTTACTGATTTTCATTGGTTCATTCATCTTCCATATTAATATCTTATGCTAATTGAGTGCCCAAGTAAATAAATTGCTTCCTTGAATGTATATTGTTTTTAGATGATCTAAACTAAAATAATGCTTATTGCAATGGCAGTTTATTGAAACATTAATAGATTACTTATTTTCACCATATGATCCAATATGATAATAAAAAGGTTGTGCTCAAATTGGATTAAATAACAAAATTGCAAACTGGGGTTTAAAATTTGCTGAATGCAGATCTAAGACCAGCCATTTATTACTTTTTTCTCCTACAAAGTTGGGATTAAAAAAATGCCCTACTCAGATAAAGAAGATCAAATGAGATCATGAAAATACCTTGAACATTACAAAGTGGTAGAAAAATGTAGTACTGCTATCACCAAACAGTGACTTTAGTACAGGTTTATTAGTGCTTCTGCACTTCTGATTATGTTGACTTTATTTACCATTATAATGTTAAATCATAATGTAATGCAATGCGATATACTATAAAGGGTTTCTGCTCTGAGGTTTAATATGTACTGTTATCAATCAGATGATTTTATGAAAATGTATAAACATTTCCTTTGAACAAGTTCAACAGTATTACTTCTCAATAATGAATATAGAGCTACCTGGTAGGACATAATTTTAATAAACACTGTCTAATGACAAAGAGGAGTTTAGAAAGAGGCCAGTATGGAAACAATTGCAAATTATATTCCAATCTTCACTAGGGGGAACAGGATATGTTAGTTTTTGAATGATTAGGGATTTTGTAATCCCGGGTACTTGTTGTTTGCTTTTTAAATTCCAGAGAAGTTAAGAATTTAAAGGATAAACTTTAACAATGGCATGTTTCTAAAATTAATGAGTAGACTATTGTTTTGGCCAAAATATAATAATCTTAGAGTATTTACTTATGCTTTCGTGAGTGAATATATTTCATAAGCGTAAGAATTCAATATACTCTTTGATAGTGTACTTTTCCATATGGATGCCAGATTTTATTTCTGATGCTGTATAATTAACCTGCTTGCTAAACCAAATACAGTAAAGTTACTTTCAACAAACATGCTATTAGGGTCAAAGTATTGCAAAGAAGAAAATAAGCAATGTTCCTGAGATTGGTAGATGTCAACAATGCAAATTTGAAACATAGATGTGCCATTTTTAGTCATTATCTAAATTCAAGCAGAATTTATTGAATGGTGTATAGAGACCTATACTAATGTGCTGACATTTATCAGCAATTTAAAACATTGCATGAAAAAATAAGAATATTTCAGAACTAATGAAACTGTCATTCTTTTTTTGAAATTCAGGGATGCAGACACCCTAAAATGTGATACGTATTACAAAATCCTAAAGTAGACAAGCTGTTTGATCTTTAGACACAAAATTTGATCTGAAAGCATTTAAGTGTCTCTAGAATTAGTTATCAATAAAACAATGAAAACATTAAGAACTGCGTTACACAACTGACATGAATTTAAAAACGTGATTTACTTGAAGGCTAATGCTTCAGTGAGATTTACAAAGAAAGCATGGAAGTTGAGACTTAAAATTTACCCAAATTGTGATGACTTGAACACATTTATGAAAACTTTTGCTTAGGTACCATATAAATAAATAGTGTGTCTACAAGTATAATGTTTACATTAAGAGACATAAAATACATTCTTTTGTTACAAGAGAAAAAACTTGACAGTTTAATATAGTGGTGGTGTGGAGTTGACAGATTCAAGATGCAGCTAGGCCTCCTCATTTTTTAAAACTTTTTCTTTTGTTTAAAGAAAAAAAATAGGAGACTTTGCCTGTCAACTATCTGTGTTAACTTGACCTGCATCATTGTTTAGCCCTGAAGTACCCCATCTAGGGTATCCACTGAACAAATACGGGCTTCATATCTTAATGATATCTTTCATGAAGTCTTGTTTGTGAGTCACCTTGCTAATTAGCAAGGCGATGTTGGAACCTGTGGCCACGTCATCTAATACTAGATGAGGGAGGTAATCCTGAAGGCAGGTGAAATATAAGAGAAACTTCATCTGAACTGTGTTGCAGCACAGAGGGGTCAACCTGGTAAAGCTATTTTCTCCCAGCCATTAGTCTCCAAATCCCAGCTGAAGCACGACAGGTTGAACTGGAGAAGAGATTATGGCATAAAGATTAGTTTGAAGATAATTGTGAGGACACTGCCCAGTGCTATGACTCCAGCTGAGTAAAGATAAAAGTGGTCAACACTCAGAGAGAAAGGAGGGAGGGAGAGCAAAGAGGTCAAGGGATGGAAGGAAGCAGAGTGAATGCCACCATGTGCCAGTGATGAGAATGTGAATACTAATAGAGGGCAATAAATCAAAATCCAAGAAGAACCAAACAAATGTAACATCTTGACTCATAGTAATGGGACATTTTACTCTTCTTTGTGAAGCCTGGGCTCGTACAAGCACAGAGAATACTTTTTCCCAGAATAAAAGTATTTTTCACCCTATCTTCCATTCTCCTTATGTCTTCTGCCTAGATGGCCCTTCATTTTACTTCACCTGGGAAAATCTGACTTATATTTCAATTCACAGCCTGTATTGTTTTCTGAACATTTCCGTGATCCCTTTCCACAATTTAAATACTTCCTACTCTCTGATCCCATAGCACTTTTATTATGAGCTTGCATTTGGCAGTTGTCACATTGTAACCTGGTTCTTTCCAACAATGACTTATGTATATTGGTATTTCCTATACCAGGTGTCATGTGAGGCACTGAGGGCAGAGATGAATTAGATCCTGTCCTCAAGGAGCTCACAGTCTAGAAAGGGAGATGGGAATGTAAACAAAGAAATTATACTTCGTGATAAGTGTGGCAATAAAACGTATATAGAAAGCACAAATTTAGTACAGACAAGGTGGTTAGCCTAACCTAGGGATGCGAGGATCAAGAAAGACTTGCCAGAGAAGATGATGTAAGGCCATTTTGTTTTCTTTATTTCATTGTGAACTCTTGAGGATAGGGGTTATGTCTCACTCATCTGAATATCCTCATCACTTACCAGTGCCTATTACATAGTACACAGACAAAATCTATCACTGGAATTTAATTGAATGGATAAGAATCTGGTTGTAAAAGATAAAGTGTCTAGAAGCTCAATTTCTTTATATTCAAAATCGTCTTTTTGTTTGGTTTGGTTTAATTCGGTACCTGTGCCTGTGTGTGCTTGCGTATTTGAAACAAAAACCAATGTGTTTCTTTGGTCAGGTTGACTGAAAATGGCCATACTATATGAGGCACCATTTCTGTGACTTCATTCTCTTTCATTTATAGGTCCTCTTATTATATTAACTTAAAAGAGGTATGTTTCTTTAATTAACTAGAATAAGAAAATTGTTAGAAATCAAATAAACTAATAGCATTTTGCAGATTTTTTGAAAAATAATGTTTTCTTCTTTATGGAAACGTGCATTTTGCAAACATTCACCGACTTTAAATAACTATTACAAACAAAGTGAAAATAAAAAGAATGGATGTCTCTGGCATAAGGCCAATTTATAGCTAACACACTATAACACAATAAGATGACATTGAATTCTATTTGTTAAGTGTGTCTTTGAAACCATGAAACTTGATAGATTTCCATTAAAATGAATGCAAATTGTGTTTAAAAAATGAATTCATAAACCAAAGATTTCAAAATGTTATACTAATCACTCCATATTAATAAAATGCTTGCTTATGACCTTCAGGATAGGCAATTTCAATAACAATTATTGGGTATCTTTGTAGATCTTGAATGAAACCAAACTGATTATCATAATGACACATTATAGGATTTCATCCCCATATTTCTTTTTTAGGTATGACATAAATGTAACAATATTTAAATTAAAGGGCATAAAAATTCACATCGTCACCATAATAGAACCCAGTTTACAGATGACTACAATGAAGAAATCTGCTAGCTGATTATGTAGCAACCTGGCTCTGGTTCTCAACATTTTCTAAACTTATGTTCCTTGACACCATATGCTATGGGGAACAGTAAAGACATCTGAATTCAAATCTTTTGAAGAAATGTGTATTTAGCAACTGAATACATGCTAAAAGGAATAATTTACAGCAGCAATTTCATTACATTTTTCTCTCCAGTTTTCTAGTTCCCATCTGAAATGCAATGATAAATACAGATATGGAACATATTTACTACCTGGCAAAAAACATGCGTATTGAATGGGCACACACCTTCTGCCCTTAAATAGCACATAAACCACTTTGTTACCTGTGTGGGAAAATCTTGCATTTTAGGATGATGTTGAACACATTGAAATTGAGTACCTATAAAAAGTTGCATTTTATACTGTTCTTCCTCTTCTTTTCAAAATTATTTACATCTCTTTTGCCTAATGTGTAGGTAGCAAAAATATTAAACACATATTAAAAGTCACTAAGTAATACATAAAGAGGAGCATTAAGTGTGCATTTACATGCATTTACATTTTTTGTTTGATTTCAACTGGGCCATAATTTCTCCGCTGCAATGTACCTTTTTCCTACCTTAAGACTGCTGTCATCATTTGCTTAAGGTCACGTGAGTCTCTTAACAAAGTTTCAACTCTGATAATACATGCATATACCAAAGCCTATTAAAACTAAATTAAATGAGATTTCGATTATTTTTTGTGCAAACTGCCCCCTCTCAATACACATTGGCAGAAGATTATGACTGCAATGAGTTATTTACCTGCAAGTTAAATCTATAATTTTCTTTGAAAACATAGATTTGATGGTTTATAGAGACATGACAGTAAATTTGTTTGTTTTTGTTTCTTCTAATTGAAGTCTAGAATTTCTTTCTATGGATATTTTACAATGCTAAACAAAATGCATTCAGCCATTGGAAGGCCTCCCAAAGTTATCATAGAACCTCTATCCCTTCAAATCCTTTATTTTTAAGGACTTATAAGATACTTCTATTATTGCAAATAAATCTGATGTAGCTGCAAATTTAGAATGAAACGCAACACTGAATTTTAGTACAGTTAAGAAACTCTATGAAAATAAAAGAATGACCTATTTTTTGGAGCACTGTTTGTTCGTTGATTTATATTTCAAACACTTTTTTTTTTCTCTACAGGGAGTGTGTCCTTCAAATAATTTAAAATTCAGCTACCATTTGAGGATGTACTTCGATGTACTTCCAAAAGTAACACTGTATTAATCAATGGAGCCTAAAATTGAATGTAGAATATTTTTAGACTTTCATTTGAAACAAGCATCAACAAATTGCTTATTCAAAGTAATGATTAAAACTGAAACATGAGCTTCCATCTGTGAAATATTTCAGCTGATAGAGAATTTTTAAAAAATTCACTGTAGTCTGAGGTGAGAAATTAATGCTCAGTTAATTAGAATCCCAAGACAGCTAGAGTTAGAATTTCAATGTCACTTTCATTAATTGGCAATGAGATGTTTCCTTTGCATTTTTGTGCATGATGAAGGCCCTAGGGAGGGAGTCTGGGAAAGGTGAGTGCAGTGCAAAAGAGAGTATATTGTAAGGCTGAAGGTCTTATACATCCTTGAGACATGACAAAGGGTTTAACATGCTTTGAGTGTGGTTGTATCCTGGAAAATAGTTTGTATAAAAGTCATTCCCATTGATGTGAAAAGAATCACGTGTTCTTTAGACAGATAATTGTCTTAAACATGGTGAGATAAGAGGCAGCTGATACAGATGTAGACAGAGTTGGGAAATTTACTTTTAAGCTGTTCTGAATATTACTGATCTCTGTCTTTTCAAAAAAAATTAAGTGGCACAGATTCCTAATGGAATCATGAGAGAGTTTTTATGTCTCAAATATCATGCAGAGATTCAAGCACAGAATTAAGAGACATTTTCTATTAACATTATATTAAGATAATTCTTATTATTTTCATGAAATATGCAGTTCCTTTTTTCTTCATTAATCTACTAGGTACAAAAAAATGCATTTAACAAATCAATTTGTTTCTTCCCTTTTTTGCTAGCTAAATGCTCTGTTTTTCTAAGGACATTATGCAGGTTAAAATTAAGTTAGATAATGCTTAAACAAGGGGAGGTGTTATTTGTTTGAATTCCTCAGAGAAATAAAGCATAATTTATATCCAGGTTTTAGGAATTAATTGTTAATAATGTATATATGTTTCTAGGACAATACTGGCTATCCCTCTCAGAACTGAAGACAAAATGTCAAAAAAAAGCAGCACACAACTGGGGTTTTTTAAACAAAAACTATATAGCACAATAATTGTAAGACAAAGACCTACTCTAGCTTAGAAAAAAGCTAAACTTTACTGCATATTTGTCATGGTACATTTAAATTATAGTTTTAATAAAATACATCTTTAGGTCAAAGCTGAAAGAAGACATCAGTAGTAGATCAGTGTAGTCCATTTTTCTTCAAGAGGATGAATGGTTTATGTTTTTTTATGTTTCCACAGACCATTTCATTTAGTATCGTTTTACTCCTCTAGTACATATAAACATGAGTGCTGGTAGACAAAAAATATCCTTGAATCCAACCACATTTTGCAATATTCATCAGCTTAGTAAATCCATGCAGTTTATTTTAAACTTTTAGTTCAATAAAATGGCTTTACTAATGCAGTTTTTCTTCTTTAGATGGCAATATGGCAAATGACATTTTTATTTCTCAGGCAAAGAAGAAAGTGAAACCTCTACAATGAAATCTCGTAGGAAACATTGAGTCTGCTAAAGTGAACATCTGTGTTCACCTGACCTCTATTAGATGTTGGAATTAGGAGGAAAGCCTGTTAGGAAAGTTACTCATGGACTTAATTTATAATTGGTGGAACTCAGTTGCATTTCCCACCATTGTAAACATCCCCGTAATGCCATGAGAAAAGTTCATGTATATTGCATTTTTTCCAGTTATTGTCTAGGCAAGTTTCTGCTTGTTTGAGGTTTCTAGAGGTAATGCACTTCAGACACTCCTGGGTGCCCGCTCAAATTCGTGGGTCCTCCTGTTTCTACCCTTCTTATTTTCCTGTAAGTGCTTCCATTTGTTGCTGTTCCCTTGGGTGTGTCCTGGCCTTTGCCGTCGTTGTTTTCGGTCCCTTTTCCACACTTGTTCACAGAACTCATCCATTGTGTTCAGGTTGGGGTGGTTGATAAGCTGCATGAAGTCTCTGTACCAGACCTTCTGGCTGGGTGTCATGCTGTTGGATATTTCTTTGGTCTTAGAGCCATCACCATCATCATCTTTGTGAAGAAGTTCTTCCAAATGTTCTGTGTCAATGACTTCCAGGGTGACTTTAAGAAGAGTTTGCATGAATCCGTGTTCCACAGCATGACAGAGGTAATTGCCTGAATCCTTCCTCTGTAGACTACGGAGTAGAAGGCCTTGTTCCGTCCTGATGATGTGATCATCTACTCTGATCTAGCAGAAGGAAAAAAGATCGTAACAAAATATATATATTTAAAAGAAATATAAATTCTGAAACTCTGTCTCAGTAAAAATCTATGTTATGTGTTGAAGCACATTTTAACAGTTAATAAAATTTCTAACTGAAGAGAAATGATAGCATTTCCCATGAGGGAAAAGAAAATCTCTGTCAATTATTTTTAAGATACATTGCAAAATATTGATTGTCTACTGTTTTAATTGAATTTCTCATTATAATAATTTAAAATACTCAAGATAATGGGAAGAAAGGACAATGATATACTTTATTTTATAGATTTTAAAGAAGGTATATAAATATAGGAGAAAGTTAACATTAAATATAGGAATTGGAAAGGCAGAACTATAATGCCAGAAAGCAATGTAGCATTAGAATAAATTTATAATAAGATTTAAAAAATAAAATTAAAAAATCAGCAGTTGAGCAAGCAGAAAAAAGCATGGGATTACATGTTTAATAATTAAATATTAAATTACCTAGGTTTTAGATGTGACATAAATATGAATATATGCTCCTGAGTATATCTAACTTCAGTTTTATTTTGAAAACAGCTTATAACAGAGATCTCTGAAAGCCTAAGCTGGTAATATATAAAATCAGCCTTGACATTTGTATGATGTGATCACATGTTTAAAGCCTTCTTCAAATGTCAAAAAAGATAATGGGAGGATTTTTACCTTTATATTCAGATTATGTTTGTAAAATACACAATGTCTGCACATAATACATTTACGAATCATCTACATAGTTCGGTTATTCTTATTTAATGCTTTTAAAAAGCTTTAAAGACCCAGAGTACTCACTGAGATTTTCTGTGTATAATTCTTTAATTTTACAGATAAATAAAGGGATCCAGTGAGGAGGAAGCTCTGTCTGGTGCAACATATATAGTTCGTATCAGACTTCATACTGGGGCCTCAGATCCTTCACCCAAAATCTACTATTCCCTTCCTCAAATTTCCCCTCCCCATTTGAAGAGGAAGCTAATGGAGAAAGGAAAGTACCTTTGGATAGCAGAATTAATTGAACAAAAGTTAAAATTAGTAGGAGGATTTTATTTTATTTCTTTTTGTACACAAATATAGATAACATAATTGCTTTGAAGATAACTACAGGAAGAAAAGAAGACTCTAAAGTATATCCCCAAATTGCTTCTGGGATAAAACTCTTACCAGTTCACCTTTGTTTCTTCAAATCCTAGCACAAAACCTGCCATGTAATCAACCTTCAGTGAATGCTTGTTTAATGAATGAGCTATTGATGGGTTAAGAAAAGGATAAAGATTCACAGTACTTTCCCCCCACCTCAGGTCAACCATGCTGGGGTCATTTAACAGTATATGTTAGATAGAAATAAGCCAGTCAATTTCATCCCTATACCTCTTCTTTCTGCTCTTCGTTTCGCCTCTGGAATTGCCAATAGACCAGAGCTCGCTGCGATTTTGGACTGCATTCCAGGAATGTGCTACTATTTTCTACTCCATAGATGATTCTTTCTTCAAGACTGTGGCCATGGTGATTATCTGGCCAGTGAAGAGGAAATAAAATGAGAAAATGTTAGACAAGCAAACCTAACTTTCCAAAGTATTTATTTGGCAATTCAAGAGATAAATTGGTTGCCAAGTTGGAAGTTTTTCCAAATTGATTGAGGATGACAGCAAAGTCATGGATGTAAGGTTTCAAAACCCAAGTGCCTACCTAAATAGACTATTTTTGTATGGGTTATGTAAAGCATATGCAGAGATTTGTCTACCAGAAAAAAGCATTACATTAACAAAATCAGTCATGTGTGGAGTATAGTTATACACCTTTATACGCCATGATAATGGGCACCAAGAAATTATTTTCACCATAAAACTCTATGCTGTGACGAATGGGGCCAGCTCATATTGGGCTATTAGTACAATAGTCATACTTACTCTACAGCACTTTTGGAAACAAGAATCTGTTTCTGAGAAATTATTTTGCCTCTTTGTGTTTCTTTCTCATCTGTAAAATTAAATTCACTAGCCAATAATATTTATCTGGTATTTTACAGAATACAAGTAGAATTCAGGAAGTTTATACTCCCCATCAATAATCCCTAAAAAATCCACAAGTTTGTTCTGAAGATAAATTGGTGTGAAATATTTGGGATGGCTCTGAGGAAAGATGCACAATTATAATGTAATGTGGTTTCCATTGTCCTTATTTTAAAATGACACATCTTTTATTATTTTCAAGAATTAGGCTAAAGCGAATATATTAAAATGCGGCAATGAGGAAACCTGTTTCCTGATTAAGTTTCTATTATTTTATCCTTTATGTAACTTCCTTCAATGTGGTAAATGAAACACAGTGAAGATCAAAAGCACGACACAGGGAGTCTAGGTAAAACTCATTTAGAGGAAAAACTCCTTATTATCTTGTATAATCCTGTTTTCATTATGA
This sequence comes from Equus przewalskii, assembly GCF_037783145.1. Classification (NCBI taxonomy): domain Eukaryota; kingdom Metazoa; phylum Chordata; class Mammalia; order Perissodactyla; family Equidae; genus Equus; species Equus przewalskii. Next base: position 28,435,502 of record NC_091834.1, read on the forward strand.
CATCCTGTACAATCTGGAACTCATTAAGTTAATTTAGAAAATAATAAATACATTTTCACATGCATAGAGGGCTGACAGTGTAGACAGTTGAAAAATTTTTGTTCTCTACTTCAAACTCAGCGAGATTTTTAATTAAAAAAAAATGTTTCCTCCCTTTTTTGGCATCACTTTGACAGTTTTACTCTTGTTATAATCAACTGAGTACTTCTGTCTGTCATAGACAATATGAGTTGCTCTCACTACACTTAAAGCTTTCCAAAATCCTGCTTCCATCCAATTCCTGTACATGGCCTATGTCAATCATCTCCTATCCTCATCCTGCCTACAGGCGACCTTCTGCCTCCATTTTCTATCTCCCGGGATGTCAACCTCACTGCCTCTTCCTCTATTACTCTCGTGTGAAACAAAACTCCTCTAATATTGGGAAGTATCTGTCCCTTCTTATTCAACAAATCAATCCCCTGGAAATAGGAAAAAAACAGGAAATGACTGAAATGTAAAGAAACAGCAATATGCAACTGATTCCAAGTCACATTTTTTTCCATATTGGAGATATATATCTTTGTGTGTCAATATCTACTTTGACTATGGTAGCATTTTCCTTTTTCCTCTGAAATTATTTGTATATCTTTAATTGATACGTTATGAATAGCACATGTTGCTGTGCTAGTTTGCAAGACATCTGCTTCCCTGGATTAGAGAGGAATTGAATCTCTATGCCCGACGGGGGCTGGAAAATCTCTTGTATTTCAGGAGTTACCATGACTAATTAGAATGGTTTGTTAAGTGTTCTTATTCCAATAAAATTTTAAAAAGTAAAAGAAAAAATTTTAATTAAAAAAAGAAATCCTTTCACTTTTAGGAAAAAACTTTCCATTCAATCTCTACATATTAATGAATCATAAGATATATGACAGCATGATAACATAGAAAAAACAATCCAGTGGGTTTGGAAACAAACAACATGGTGAGCCACCAGTATCTTCTGGCTTACCAGCTATACCTCCCAGGCCTATTTTTCCTGTAGAAATTTACGATAATAACTGACTAGTCTCTTACCTAATCTGTCTAAATTACTAAGGATATCTATAGAAATCTAAGGTATCAGTAAATCATTGCTCTCAAACATAGGACTCTTTAAATCCCTCAGTACATTAGTTGACACAAAGCTAAGAAGAGCGATGCAACTTGTATAATAAGAAAGAAGAGAGTTTAATATAAATGTAACATTGAATAGGTACACTTAAAAAAAGTAACTTGGTTGTCTTCTTCCCAATCAATTTAATCATTTTACTTGAACCACAGAGAGCTTTCTGTTAACCTTTCTTAGTCCTGAAAACCTGCTCAGTTTTTAGTTTCTCTTCAAGATTACGTCTGGTGGCAGCAAATGATTCCCAATGTACAAAAAGAAAAATTCTCTTGATAGTAAATGTTTTCTTCTATTTAAAAAATATTTCATTTTATCTTCTACTTACCTATAGTAGAATATAATGTAAGATGTTATTTGATTTAACCAAGAATTTATACCAAGTTATTTTTAGTCTATTATAGCAACAGTTGATGGTCTTTTTCAAGAAACATTGACATTCAGGTACTTTTCTACCTGAATGAGATAAGAACAATAACTGGAAAGTTTGGTTCATTCGCCTGCTAGCTTTAGTTAATTTGCCTTTATAACTACTCTTCCCAATACCTTAAGGACTCATTCCCCTGTAAATTGGCCCTTTCTTTCTCTCCTTTGTCTAAGTAAAAAGCAAAAGAAAATCTAGTTAGCAAGCAGTGAAGCTAAAAGTCCTGTCATATTAACTCTCAGCGAGTCACTATGCAGAGGCACTGTTGTCTTTCCTCGATTTGAGATTCACCTATTCTATGTTCTGTTAGGTACTGCTGCCATCAGCAAAAATTGCAAAAACTAAATTTCCACTAAGTGTAGCTATTTCCATTAATTCCTCTGCAGTAGAATGTTTCTATCATCAGCAACTTTTAATTTAGGGCCAGAACTTTCATTTAAAGTGGCCTCAGCCAAGCATTCAGATATTTGGGTGCTCAGATGTAACAACCTGTAAACATTTTTTTTCTGTTAATGTCTCCAAACCTGACATCTTATAAACAGATACCAAATAAATATTTAGAAAGAATGATTAGAAGGCACTCAGTAAATATCCATTCCCTTTCCTGGCCCTTCTACCCAACTGCTTGAGTAAATTTTGCACAACACAGAAAACATTAGAGGTCCAATAACAATATGTTTCTCTCTCTCTCCTTTTCTCCCTCCTTTCTTCCCCCTGCCCCCAATAACTCTTTGTCTCTCTCTCCTTCTCTCTCTCTTTCAGAAAAATTTACGAAGGAACAACATTTTGATTCTTGTCTTCTAATCTTACTAGATTTTCAATTTTTTCTTTGAATGTCAAACGTACTCTCATTTTGACTGTTTATTAAAGCAAACAGCTTTGCATAAAAATGGCAGCATAGTATAGCTATAAGTATTTTCAGAGCATATAATATTGAGCTCGTAATCACCCAATATAAATCAGAAGCTTAACTGAGAAAACACTGTTGATTAAAGATTTCTTGAAGGATATGAAATCTTGCAAATTCAGGGTTAGGTAAAACCCAAAATCTCACTCTAGATTAAACTAGTTGATCTGAGAGCAGTTTACGTGGAACACATTGTGTTAATCCCCTAACATAATTGATTTTATGGAATTGTGTTGGCTGAGGTTCCTCTGATTACGTTGAGGAAGCCCACAAGCAGTACTCTATGGATTTGCTCACTGTGTTTATGTCACAATGTGGTTGAGTATGATGTTCGTTGCACTGCGGTGTTTTCTCCACATTCATCTTTGAGAAATTTTTCTTTTTGGTCTTAGTTTTTAGGAATTATTGAGATTCTCTTGAACAATTGATTTTTTTAAAATAAACTTTGTGACTGATTAGTTGATCACATTTCCCCCTCTACAATAGCTAAAAAGACCTACTTAGAGGGGTTGGCCCCATGGCCAAGTGGTTAAAGTTCCGCACACTCCACTTGGGTGGCCCAGGTTTGTGGGTTCAGATCCCAGGCGTGGACTTACTCCACTCATCAGCCATTCTCTGGAGGCATCCCATATACAAGAAAATAGAAGAAGATTGGTACAGATGTTACCTCAGGGCTAATCTTCCTCGAGAGAAAAAAGAGGAGGATTGGCAACAGATGTTAGCTCAGGGCAAATCTTTCTCACAAAAAAAAAAAAACCAAACAAACAAAAAACAACTCATTAGACAAATTTATGTTTTACCCTTACAGCTTCTTGGTAAATATGTTCTTGCTGCATGCATGGTTGTGTTCTCTGTCAGTATACCTGCTATGCTTATGTGCCATTATTGCTATCTTTACCTTATCTTTGTTTTTAATCAAACAATTGCAAATTGTCTTAAATATATTAGGTCATTTAGCAATTATAGACAACATAAAATTTTTATAACCCTTTTTAATATCTTTTATGATGTTCTTAAAATATATCTACATAAAAAATAATGTCTCGATACAGAAATATTCTTAAATATGTGAGGTGATATTATTATTGCTGTTCTTGTGACAGTTTCAACTGTTAATTCAAAACTTAAAAGCCTTTACTGAGAATCCACACTGAGACAAATTATAAACTTCTTCTCAGCATCAATCCTATTCCCCGCACCAGCATCAAAGAAATTATTTCCTCTTCTATGTTTCCTAAAAATCTTTTTTTATATATCTCTTTAGAGCACATGAAGTCTTATTTGTTACAATTATTTGTTCATCTGGTTATCTTCCTCCATACTGCATGTTCCATAATTCTGGCACAAAGCATTCAGGAACGCTTAGCTGATGTCCGTGGAATGGGAAATCTAGGTAACTATTTACATTGCATTTAAAAGCTGAAATCTCATGTAACTTTGACATCCTCAAATCACAGAGTTATTGTAAGTACATAAAAGAAATGATTAAAAGTTTAATCAATTAAAAACAGGTTTATAACCCTGATTATGACAGAATATGTTATTAAACTTTTAGTAAATGTAAACATCTCAAATCTAAATTTGTTAAGTTTTATAATGTTACAAGAGTTGATTTGAGATATGGTGGGAAAAGATGATGACTAATCAAGTATATTCCAAAAGCAAAAATTCCAAATATGAGATGATAGGAAGAGAAAGAGACTTGAGAAATCATATGAATACATTTTCACATCTCCAGGGACACCTGTATGTCTCAAGGATGTCCATGCCAATGAGTTAACCTTGTAGATTTCCAGAAAGCAAGCAATCTCATTTTAATCCATTTTAAAATCTATTTAGCAACTATTTTGAATACAAACTTTTGTCATGAACATTACCAGTAGACAAGAAGGGTAAAGTTGTTAAATTGGCATAATGAATTCTCATGGGTTGAATAATCTGAATAGATACAGCAAAATAATTGAGAGCTACAAAAATTAAGATTATTTTAAAAACATCACAGTGTGTTTGAATAACACAATGCTATAATATGTTACAGCTGTTAATGACAAGAAATAATGTTTTTAAGGAAGCAGTCTTCAATTAATCATTTCCTCTTTTAGTGGGATAATTTATGAAAATGAAACGAGGCTAATAAACCAGAAAGAATGGGAGGAAAGAAAGAAGTTAAATAAATTGCTTCCTTTTGTAACAACAAAAAGTCATGATATCCATCATTTGGCCAGAAATATCACGTTGCTAAAGGCCTTATTTAGTATTTGATTCTCTTCCAATATAGCAGAAACAGAAGGCATCACATTTCAGCTTTCCATTTATTTCACTTTTCATTTTAACCCTATAAGTGTCTCCCAAGATTGAAATGTTAATAATGTAACAATCTTAGGAAATTTGACAACATGTAGAAAAGACAGAGATGAGTAAGGTGGTGAACCATATATTTATTCAACTATTTGATCTCTGTTATCGTTTTGATGTTCTCCTCCTTCAGGTTATTAAAAAGTTGAATTTCATAAATAATAAATATAAAAGTAAAAAAACTGGGGGAGGGGAAAATGGTTGCAAATTATTTAAATATTCAGCAAATACAGTTTGTCTCTGAACTGCATAACAAGAAATCTAATTCCAGTTGTTTGCATCATATTGCAATTTAATTGTTTTTTCAATAATATTCACTGTTAAAGGTTATTCAGGGGAGGAAAAAAATGTTGCCCGTCAACTCTTAGTGACAAGGAAAATTGTAGATATGTACTTCTTATGTATAAGCATCATTACTTACATTTTCCTTACTAGAATCAAGATGATTTTCTCCAGAAATTCAACAGGCACTTTATCAATAGAAAAGAATCTAATTTGATTTCAAGCAAAGGAATAATATCTCTTTAAGTAGCAGTAGCTGAAAAGACATTTCGCTGGATGAATCAATGTCGTTTGAGAAGATGTAAAATATTTAAAAATTTAAAAAATTGACAAAAATTTCATTCATCTTTAATATTCACGTATATTTTTGGACCTATTTACATGGTTAACAACTGATTTAATAATATTATATACTACAGTGTACTTAAATTCTACAGTATATTCTAAATAAGGTAACAGGGATCATGTTTGCTTATTTATCAGGATAATTCTTCTTACAAGTTTCTCCAGTGTTTTGTATGATACTAATACCAACTAGTTTCCCAGTAAATGTTGAATTCGAGTTTGCGTGCATGCATGAATGCAGCTAGAAATGCATGCATCTATGCATATTAAAGTCCACGTGATTAATACATCCATTTGTCAAGTACAAAAAAGACTCAACTAATGAAATCTTAGACAAAATTTAAACTTACAATTTGTCAACTTGTGAAGATAAATTTAAACTTTAAACTACTTTGTTTTATGCCCTAAATTAAGATCTGTCTTTGATGCTGGGAAGTAATTATCAACCAGAGCACAGCATTTAGAATTTTACAATTCAGGTAGTTCCTAATCTTCCTTGAATCCACAGATTCAAGTAGATTCATGTTTAAAACGTTCTTGTTGGTAGATAGATAGGTAGATGCATCAACAGACAGATAAATAGGGCCAGGTATTTTAATTTTATTATTCATAGGTAATTACTGTATTTGAGAGAATCACTAGTATCTTATTTTTTAGAGCCTTACTAATTTAAGATATGAAAATGAAATTGATGTGTTATGAGCTAACTGTAAAGTCATCTGAAAAGTTATATTTAATACTGTGCTTAGTATCTGGTGATATTAGAGGCTGCAATGCTTCCTAGAATAGGGCAGGCTGAAATTCAATTACTTAAAAAGCAATACCAATATGAAGATATCTACTGTAGTATTTATTTAGTTTATATTGAACATATGATATGTTTTATTTTCATAATTTTATAGCAAACAGTTTACGAAGAAAGCACATATAATCTATATGCCAGAGTAAAATTACCATAGGAACTTTCACATTTAAAAATCAGGAAACATGGACTTTAATGTTTAATTTAGTTTTTCCCAAAGAGTTATGATAGGAGATGATGGATAATACCAAGTTGCTGAAGCAGAAATCTATAAACAATAATGAAAATACCATCTTGTATTTTAATATGTGTTCCTTATGAATTTTGGAATTTAAAGACATACAGCATGCTTAAAAACTTTCCATTTACAACAGTTCAATTATAGGTGTATAAACAATTGGATGATCTCAGTTGACATGTTTAAAAACTTAATAAGGAGAAACGACAGCGCAAAATTTTTCAAACTTCTTATTCAGGTTGTATGTGCATGTCTTGCACACGTATACTGTGAATAATTGAATTATCTGCCTAAGAGAATATTGGAAGATGACTTTTGTGATGATTGATTATCTCCAGTGAAAATAGTTTCAAAAGGGTTTACAGAAATCATAAAAAATAATACTTTAATAATTTCATTCTAAGATGCACACTTCTTTATATTTTAACGTCTCTGATATCAGAATATGTCTTACAATTGCTTTTGATGTGAGTTGATGTTGCTATTTCCCAGAAAAAATCTGTTCTTACTTCTGTCAGACACATGAGATCCGACTACCCTAATACCTCTTTAAGTTAAAGTCTCTGTCTAAAGTTTTTGGTCCACCCCGTTGGTGTGAATTCAGAAAGTAAAGATTCATGGGTACCATCTTGTGATTCACGGAGTGTTTTTTCCACCACCCATGATTATGGTTGAAACAGGCAAATTTCCTTGCTATCTTCTTCTGCATGGGAGTTCATTTCTCCTTTGTATTAATGCTGAAACATATTGTGTCCTGGCTTGATGCGGGACTATCTATTAGATTGTTCATCTTGGACAGCTTTTCTTTTTCAGAAGTACATAAAGTAATGGTGTATCTTACATTCAGTGACATCTTAGACTTGATACAATTTATTAATTTATTAAAGTTAGGGATTTTTTAGAGCTAACATCATGCTCATCTATCAAAGCTTGAGGCTTCTCTTGGGGCTAAATACTCAGATTCATAGTTGGATTTTCTATATATTTAAAAGACGCTAAAGCACAGACCAAACTAGCATTGCTACAAAATACTAAATGTATAGCTCTGCAGACCATAAAGATGACACTGCCAAAGACATTTTATGAAATTTTGGAATGATTTTGATGCCACCCAAGACAGAAATTGAGAAGAGCTAGTCATGGAGATAATTAAGAAGACTGAATTCTGTAGAGTTTTATTGTTGGGAAGCTAAAAAGAAAATGCATGTATGTAGAACAGCCAAGAGAACTGTTATGAAGTGAAATTCAATGATGGCGTTAAACTAGAAGTTAGGACCTAAGATATTTCAAAGATTAAAAAATCTAAGATGTTAATTTTTTTAAAATGTTGTTACTTATGGTATAGCTTTTTCCTTTCTGGATATGCAGCTCATAGTACAGCTCATTCTTGTTTAGTAAAGAGGAAATGCGAGGTAGTTTAAAGGTAAATTGACTCACCCACTCGTGCTCTTGAATGCAAATTCAGACAAGATTCAATTGTGTGCACAATAGTGATTTTAAGGAAGGTAACGTATTGGAAACAACCTGAGGTTTCTTTTTAGCATTCAGTATGAAGTCTGAGTGGGAAGACACGAAGATCTGCCAGCACATATATATTTAGGGTTTTATACTAAAATTTCCCTAGGTGAATAGCCACCAGTGATGGAGTGTGCTGGACCAAGGGGAAGCAGACCGGATTTTTCTCATTCATCTAGGCCAATTCACCTTTAGGGCTGCCTTTACATGAGAGGAAGCAGAGTGCTGAGAGAGTGTTAAAGGTTTCACGGAGAGTAAAATTTCTTCCACCTTAATTCTGAGTTATTTTATATAGTCTCTCTGTTAAAATCTCAGGATGTGTGAAATATAGAGTGTTACAGAATATGTTTACCATTACAGCTGGAACTGATCATCCTGAAGTGTATAATTTGACTTCAAGTTGCTTAGCAGCTTTCTGTGAAAGCATCTCATATCTTTATATATTTCCATATGAGCACGTATATTTTACTCACTGTGAGATGTGACATTAGCAAGCCATCATATAGGATTTAACAGAGCTGGGCTCTGGGTTTTTGCCCATTTTACTTTCAAATATTGACATCACCTATTCCAAGATAATTCACTGATTCCTAATGATAAGCCTCAGTCTGGCCATTTGGGAATTCCTGACTTAGTTTCCATATATTTGAAATTTATTGTAATCTATGGTGTATATTTTTTTATGCTTGGTCAATTAGCAATACAAGCAGACAAGGAATAAGGAGGCCTTCAAAAAAGGAATGTTTTATTGCTGCAGAGCTTCTTGGACTATTTTACCATTTCCTCCCATATATCACAAGCATCTACTTAGAGTTGTTTATTCTACCCCCGACTCTACCCCAAAAATAGACCCATAATACTGAACCATAGCAATTCCCTTTCCTCCCTACAGTATGCATTCTGATTGAAGAATCAGGAGAAAAATTGATTCATGTTCATTTTATTTTCCATAGCTAAGCAATTCTACATTCCCAATTTCTATAGGCTTTCACCATTCTAATTTCATCAAAGCACAACTTAAGCACTCTCCAAAGTCCATTCATGCAATTGTCAACAACATTTATTTATCCACAGTCTCACTTAAAAAAAAAAATGAATATGCCTTTGATCAGCTGTTCCTTATATAATTGTACACTCATAATTCCAGCATATGTATCTTTTTGAAAAAATACTGAGTCTTTGAAGGGACTGGATTGCTAAACAAATAGAAGTATCAGTAAGATACTGTGGGGACCTGGAATTGGCCACCCCAAGACATGTCTCTTTAGCATCAGGATTATTTGAGGCTAATTGCTTTTGATAAACTGGGACAGGGAAGGAGGCTCTGAGGAATGGAACTTGCCCTTTGTTAGGACACGTTTACATTTGTAAGGTAAATCTCTATCTGTAAAGGTGCCTCCCTCTCTGTACCAGGAAGAAGAAAGGAGATGACCTTCTCTCTAAAAACTCTTAATCAATACCAAAGGCAAGGACTTAAAATCTGCATTTTATTGTGCTAGTCTGGTAACCTCCTGTAACTGACTTCCCTCCCCCTCCCAACGTTGGCATTTTTTAAGGATTAAGCATCTTTCCTTAGGCTAGGAACTGATTGCTGCGCTCACCTGTGACCGCCCAGCTCCAGATGATAGACTTGCCTCCTGCTACACCCACCGAGATAGCAGACCACTACCTGCTGTGTCCATCAAGCACTGTGCCGACAGGGCAATCTTGTGACTATTGTGGGAGGGACATTTCAATCACATGTGAAACACCCTGTTTGGGGGTATATAACCACTATGTGCACCCCACTTCTTCGGTGCCCTTTCTTCCTTCGGGAAGAAAGGCCCCGGGCCATGGTTCCTCATAAAGCTTTGTTTAATTTTCTCTTGCTATTCTGTCTCATGTGAATTTAATTCGTTCTCCGGCCAGACGAACCCACATTTGGGAAGAGGAAATGTCTTCCTCCCCTACAATACATATAAAGATACAGAGACACAGACATATCAGTGAGATATATATATGTCAGTGATATATACATAGTTCTCTGGCAATCTTCAAAACATAGCATAGTATCCTACATATAGAGGTGTATAATAATAATTTATTAGGTAATGGATTGGTTGATAATGATGTTTTTAAAAGAGAGATTCTGTTCCTGAATATGATGGTGTTAATAATAACAATGTATGAAAAATCATTTTCACAATAAATAATAGATGCTATTTAGTTCAAATCTCTACTGAAACATAAAAACAAGTATCTATGCTACAGCTTGAAATATTACACTATTCACTTAAGAAATATTTATTAAATATCTATGATATTCATGATATTGTATCTGTTACAGCCCTAGAGATAAGAGTAAACAAAATAACAAGGTCCATATTGATATGGAGATTAAAGTCTGACTGGAAATGAGATCTAGTTACATTGTCTTATTTCTTCTTCTTCCAGTTATTATCATTAGCTTCTCCATATCTAAGCAAGTAGATTCTTTATAATGAATTAATATTTCATAATACTGCACTGCTTAAACTGTGCTGATCATAATTCAATATTTTTACGTGAAATAGATAATGGAAGACTAGTGCATGTTTTGCTGTGCATTTGACACATTTAAGAAGGGTGTGTCAATAATTCATTATATCTGTAAAAAGATAAAGACTGATAACATGTGCTCTAATTTGTTGATATATTTTTTCTTTATAATGAGAAAAATAACAGACAGGTAAGTCCTTGGCAGGAAAATTTTGCAAGCAAAACTGGATCCAGAATATAGGCTCAGTTGGTGGCTGCATGTCCTCTGGTATTGGCATCCCCCAAACAAGACTGTGAACGCTCATAAATCAGACACCAGCACATGCGGGATACACAGCAGGGGGATCTGACTTTCAGAGAGGTAGCTGGGTTTTCCAATGCATGCTGGGTGTTGTTTGTGCAGTGTATTTTCTTAACATTTATGAAACAAGAATATTCTATACAGAGAATTAGTAGATCAAATCCAATTTACAAAAACATCAGACCTTATTTTAGGATTAATGTAAAAGTTACCAAAAAAGTTAATAGGATAATTATATTCAAGTACATGTAAAATGTTTACATTTGACATTTTAGCCATTTTTAACCATGAATGTTCATTAGCAGTGATGTCATTGGTAAGTTTCCCCAGTAGAGGGAAGCATAGACTCATTATTGTTTTTGTAAAGGGTTGAAGTAGGAGGAGTGAGATATACTACAATATTACTGCATTTTAAATGAAGATTGGTTGATATTTTAGCATTAAATAAGCAACTTGACATTAAAGAGGTCTTGACATCTTTTAGGGAGCATAAAATGAACTTCCTCCAAAATCCTCAGTTCAAGGGAATATCAAACTAGTAAATCAGTGTGAAGGCATCTGAATTAGCTTCTACTTGACTAGGGTACCCAATAACAATATATTGGGTCTATATCATCAGCATATTAATGAATAATTTGCAGCTCTTATTTTAAGATCACATTTTCTTCTTTGATGTATCTAAATGAATATTTTTGTTGCCTACTACTCTCAGGTTGCCACTGTATACAGAAGCATGTACTTAAACCTTTTTGTTAATATGAGAAAATTGAGCTTTACATCTCATAAAGGTCTGGAAGCTGGAATTTACCATACCTGCAGTAATAAAACGTAATCCAGTGCTTTATGTTCTTTAGAATTTTCTTTCTCCTAGATTTTCTTTCTCTTTAGTTGCATTTCTTTAAGTGTTCTGGAAGAGGTGTGTGCCCCACATGCATATGTGTGGATATGCATTATTGCCTATGATTTTATTCTGCTATTAACAGGTTAAAAGACAAAAACTGTTGTAACTTACCATGGTGTTGTAAGTCTGAACAGTGAGTCAGTGGGTCTCCATTTCTTATATCTTGTCGTCTTGTGCGTCTAAAATAATTACATTTAAAAGGTGTTATTGTATCTCTATTGTCTCTTGGGAATTTGTCATAAGAATTAAAAAGAATAAAAAATCAAAGACTTCAAGAGCTTATAGAAAGAAATGCATCTGCATTTGACTAAAAGATTTTTAAAATCAGCTCAGTATACCTCCAAGACGATCAAAATGGGAACCAGTAGACAAATGTACTAACAATGCATTAAAAGTCTTTTAAAGTATTGATAACAGAAAATTCATGTTTTTTTGCTATTGGATGTCAATGAATAAGAATGTAACATCCAGAAACTCTAAAATTCTTAACATCTTAAATTCTGAGGAAAAAGCACAAAATTAACCCATTTCTTCAATAAATAGAATTAAACTTTTTTCCCTCATCACTGATAAAGGATTAAGCTTGAAAATTAAAATCCACATGAATGTTCTCTTTCTCTTAATACTTATATATAATCCCTTAAGTAGATTTTTTTTTTAAATTTAAAAGTATTAAGACAGGAATCTAGTTTTTAAGTTCGTTTTTAGTTTTAGATCATATTAGTTGCAGTACATTCTGGGCATCCTCTCTCTATATTTTGCTAACGGTTAACAGGGACGGAGAGGTTGGTTCTAGCCATTGTGGTGCAAAAAAATGTGTAGTTTGAGAAAGAGGCTAAAAATGGAGATTGACTATGTGTAATAGACTGGAAAAGATTGAAGACACTTGCCCAACTGTTTTTTTGCATCTATTTTAATGCGTATTGTCTTGCTGCAAAGTTAGTTACCATCCCTGAAAAGAGCTCTTATAAAGGCCATTGAGAATTGCATATATGGAATTTGTTACTGTATTCATGAATTTAGAAGCCCAAAGTATTTATAGACTTCTATTTGTAGATTTGGTAAGACCATCAAACAGATGTTGCACATTTCAAAATTTAGCCAACAAGGGGACTTGTGAAACACGAACCACAAAGCATTTGGGAAGGCATTTTTCTTCCATTTAAACTTTTGAAAAATGCCATCACAAAGGATATCTAAATTATAAGACCTCTAAACATCCTTTTCAAGACACATGAAACTGGATTAAGTAAAATCTGTAAGGCATAACAAAAATGTGTTAATGATAATTCCTTCAATCTTGGATTGTAAGTATGCAATAAATGCATTTCAAATATATAATCATATACAGGTTTTTAACTTATTATAGATGTATTATGATTTATTTTTATCTTCTTTTTTATTAAGAAAACCTTAAAATTCAAATGTATTATTACTAAATTAGACAATGTTATACACTTTCACATGGAAAGCAAATATTTCTTTTTAGTTCAAACATGAATTCTACATTTTTTGAGGAACATTAAAAGCTCCCTAGAGCTAAATGAATTTAAGAATCATAAAATTTTAATCTTAAATAATTTAATTTTCTTGCAGTAAAGCTGCATATTGCCATTTATTAAACTATCCATGTTTTCTTTAATCAATAACACATTACCTCTACCTAAAGTTTTTATCTTAGATTTAAGTTGCCAACAAAATCAATAGGTATATAAAAGTAATACAAACATGTTATCTCAATTCTAAGTGTTGAAGGCTTAAGAAAATTGTGAATATTTATTAAATGTTATGAGCTAATGCTACATTTACATCTAACAGTATTATTAACAAGAGACCAAGTTTTAGTCCATCTGGACTGATTATATGATAGGTTTAAGTTGCAGATGATTTAACACAGTAGTCAATGTTATCTAAATTGTGTAATCAAAAGATTTAAGTAAAAATTCATGTTATTTCTTTCCTCTGTTTCCCAAACATTTAAAATAATCCAAATGTTGTAGAACACGCTTCACTAGCAAAGGAAAAAAAACCCATGTTCACAGCTTCTTTGAAAATATTAGCTGTAATGAAAAATAAAAAGTAAATTTTATGGCTCATAAAATGCAGTGGCTTAATAATGCTGATTTCTATTTTATTTTTCAATAGGTTGATGTGCATACCTTTAATCTTTAGGTTTATGTTAGCAAGATATTGTACATTACTTTCATCTATCATTGCTCATTTCCTAAACATTGGTAAATATCCACAGAGAAAGGTAGCCATAAGAGAGTAGTAGACAATATGTTGAGATGACTATTTTGTCAAATGAAGAAAGTGTTTTTACTTTTTAAAGCAAAAGTAAACGAAGTTTGTGTACAACTTTTAGGATATGTCTAAGAGTTCCCTGAAGTATAACCGCCCCTCCTGAAGATAATACTGTGTTCAATGATTCAATGTCCATGTCTACTGCTTTCAATCTCCCAGACAGTCACTTAGTTATGTCTTTTCTAAACATATTGTTTTAGATAACTTTTCAGATATATCTTAGCAACTTTTATTCAAGCATATCCAAAAAAATACTTTTAAATGCTATCAAGAGTATACTTAAAATAGTTGTATAACACATATACAGATTAATAGATATTTTATTATATGGTTTTATATTTCAAGTTCAGAAACTGTAAATGTGAGATGATACTATGATAATATAGTGGTATTAAAATTTGGGGGTAAAATAGATATATTTCGATGCTAGTTAATCAAAATTATATATATCACACACAAAGATGTGATATCTTCAAAACTAGAAAAAACTCTTCTTGACTTTTTATAATTGGGTTCCTGTGGACTCTCAAAGACTCTAAAGGTAAATAAATTCATTTCTCTGAGAATTTTCCATTCACCCAGAGATACAAATTGCCTCATTAAATTTTAAAACCAGGCTAGAATGTTGGATAGAAAAAGAAGAGCATTTTCTGGACAAAAGAGCATTTTTGTACAAAGGCTCAAGGCCCAGGCCAGATCCTCATCATGACTTTCTCCAAGGCTTTGGCTTTCAGTTTCCATTTGTGTAAAATGAAGGTAAAAACTTTATAATTCCCAAGAGTAAACATTCAAGGATATTATTGTGATGTTTTGGATCTACCTCACTAATTTGTTAAAACCATTTGTTCCACTACGTTTAGTACCAAACTATCCTGTTATACATTTTTCTGATTGGTTTGACTATTTAAGGGAAAAAAAATGAAACAAAACCTCCTGAAACCTCTTTTTATTCATCAGAAAAAGGTGATGAACTTACACAAAGAAAGCTGTTCCAAAAAATGGAATCAGGTAAGATAAATAGAAAATATTTGTATTTATTTCAAATACATCTCCTACCTCTTTGCGGTAGGAAAGTAGCGAGAGCATGAGGAGCCATCCCAGGCGCAGTAAGGGTCTCTGGCGAGGCAGCACTCGGCACAGGCCTTCCCATAAACATCACAGCGGTGCAGAGGGAGCTGGGCCACCCCTGCAGTGGAGCCAATGTAGAGTTGTTGCTGTGGAAAGAGCTTACTGTTAGGACCCAAACTATCTTGTTTTCAAATCTCTTTTCTTAAAAAAATGTTTATTTATACATAACTTATCAAAAATAAATTTGTATTTATAAGTTTAATATAATACTGTTATTGGTAGTTTCTTCAAAGGCCTGGCAGATAATGTGACCATTTAAAATAGAGCAAGATCAAAATCTTAATATTTGACTGAAACAGGAGTATTTTATAATAAGGATAAAACCAAGGGAAAATAAAGGAAGACAGTAATAGTTATGTCAATTATACTTCAATAAAAATAACCTTTTAAAAGAATACAGTAAGACACTGAGCATTATAACGTTCAACCTTTCAGTTTTTGCTTTTAGATAGCTTGCTTTTTTTCCTTCTACTGTTTATCATTTTGATTGATCAGATTATCTACATTGCCATGTAGGGAGGGATCTTTTGGTTCTGTCTTGTGGGCACCCTATTACATTGCCTGGGATAGAGTTGTCTCCTAAAAGAAGGAAACAGGAAGTTTTGGTGCCTGATTGTGTAAGAAGTTTTGCTCATTACTGTCTTGTTCTTGCACTACCTCCAAGAAGATTACTTTAAATAAAACTACTAAATTACTTTTCCTTCAAAAGATCATCAAAGAAGGGAATCAAGTACACGCTGGCTGGTGCAGTAGACTTGAACAAAAAGCTCCAGTGTTGTGGAGAAAGTATGTATCGGGCTTTGAGGTACCTGGATTCCAGGTCTTGCCCTACATTAACTCTCTGTGTGATCTTGAGCCATTCACATAATTTTTCTAAGACTTCCTTCTCCATAAAATGAGCATGTTTAACTAAATCTTTAAAGTACGAATTCAGATACAATGAACTACAATGCCATTATCATCAATGAATTTGGAGTTACTGAATGAGGCAGAATATGGAAAAAAAAAAAAAACCTTTGTAACAGCAACTAATTCAGGATTTAAGTACAATTTAAAAAACGCCTTTAACAAAGTTGAGCGAATGTAGCATATCAGCTGCAAATTTATGTTAACACAAAATGAAATACAAATAAAACTATTTTGCGATTTCTCCACATTCTACCGTAATTGGTGTCACAGCTCCCTTTTCTTGTATGTACTAAAGGATTATTCAATCCTTTATAGTAAGCCTTAAATAAAACTTGTGTAAATACTGAAACATCTAATAGTACACATGGAAAAGACCTCCAAAGTGTATTTTAATTTCTCCATATAAGTGAAATTTCTCCATATAAATATTTAGACAATTATATTTTCCTATAAGTGAAAAATAAGTTACAGAAAAGCCAGCTTCTGAACCATGGTCTGTTCTTTTAATATTACAAAGTGCCTGACAATCAGCAATGGATATAATTAAAATTGTGTTTCCAAAAGACTTTCAAAGATGGAATACACATATAAATAAACAGATAAGTTGAATGAAGACTGATGTAACAATTAGAAACGAAGAAATTACTAAGTTATAAGGAGTACTTATATAGAAAACAATTCCGTGCTTAAAGCTAACCAACTTACATATATCTTAACACAGGAAGGGATGTAAGGCCAAAGAAGTAATACAATAAAAGTGAAGCCATTGTGGAAGCAGTTATACTGACAAATATTGCCTATTCCATTCCCTTAAATGAAGAATATTTACAATACATAATACTCTACATAGCATATAGAATACAGTATGTAGTACAGATACTCAACTTTTTACTATATTCATCTTTTATCATGTTGAAAAATGCTACATACCACAGCAAATTAAGAAATGATAGTTAAAGTCCCTGGGAGGAAAAGATGAATATTGTTAAGATTTTGGTTGAGAGAAAGTCAGATTGATTTGTACCTCTCTTAAAGCATCTACAGAAGCAGTATGTGATAACGGTCAGCTATGATTTGAAAAATATTAACAAAGAACTTAACTAATGGAAGGAACTTCTTTTTCTCCCTCTTATCCTTTATTTCTCTCTTCCAAAGGCATGTTTTAAAAAAAATAAATTTAGATTGTATTGAAGGCGAGCAATTTCAATGTGATGGAAAATGAAACAAACACATTTAAACAACAATTAAATTAGCTAAAATGGGGTGCCAATATCCAGAAGCATCATTGTTATTGGTGAATATGGGCATGCCTATCCACAATTGTGGTCATAACTACAAATTTAAAAAACTACTGATTAAATTGGTCATACCTAATCAAAAGATCTTAATGTTTGGCCAATAAGTTAAAAAGCATGAACAAAATGCATACTTATAGATTTCTAAGAATATAACATTTGAGTAGCAAAGGAGTTGTTATTATCTAAATAACGGTAGCTAGATCTGTCATATCCTTTTAGGAGAAAATCACAATAATACATGGGAAGACTAGAAAACCAAAAATATGATAACTGAAATTATTGTAATGATAAAGTGTGATGAAATGCCAAAATTTAAATACAATTCAATGTCAAGTTTTTACTTTATAATTATTCTGCAGTATTATTAATGATTTGCAGAACGAATTATGCTAGCTAAATGAAATCTAAGGGATGCTTGCAGACATCATTGAGCATAATCCAGTCACTAACAAGTAACCTGATGTGATTTTTCTGCCCAATTTAACATCACCACAGGCTTTCTCACTATCTTCCTTAACAAGCTGCAGGTCATAAGCAGGAGATGAGTCCATTTATCCAGAAAATTAGTTGTAACACTGCTTGTCCCTCTTGAAACTACTGCCTCATTTTTAAAATGTCCATGAGCATGAATGAAATTGAGTCTCTTCTGGAAGAAATCAAACTTCTAGCAATGGAAAATGAAGGCTGGGGACACTTTCTTCTATCATGGTATTGTAAATTGATAAACACTTTTTGTTTGTTTTTTGGTAAAAAGTTTTGCATTTAATAGGTAATTCTTAAGGTTGCTTTAAGAACTTTTAAAAATGGGGCCAGCCTGGTGGCATAGTGGTTAAGTTCACACACTCTGCTTTGGTGGCCCAGCGTTCTCAGGTTTAGAGCCTTGGCATGGACCTACACACTGCTCATCAAGCTATGCTGTGGTGCCATCCCATATACAAAATGCAGGAAGATGGGCACAGATAGCTCAGGGCTAATCTTCCACAGCAAAAAGAGGAAGATCAGCAATGGATGTTAGCTCAGGGCCAATCTTCCTCACAAAAAAAATAAAATTTTTAAAAAGAAAGGAAGGTTTTACAAAACTAGATGTAATATAATTAAGATTGGCAATGAAGCTTACTAGAGAATAAATACTTTAAGAAATCATTGCGAGTGTTGGCCCAGTGGTGCAGCGGTTAAGTTCACGTGCTCTGCTTTGGTGGCTGCAGGTTTGCAGGTTCAGATCCTGGGCAAGAACCTACACACTGCTCATTAGCTCATGCTATGGCAGCATCTCACATATAAAATAGATGAAGATTGGCACAGATGTTAGCTTGGCAACAATCTCCCTCGAGCAAAAAAGGAAGGTTGGCAATGGATGTTAGCTCAGGGACAATCTTCTTCACCAAAAAAAAAAATTAAAATGAAAAATAATGGGGCTAGATCCATAGCTGAGTGGTTAAGTTTGCACACTCTGCTTCAGCAGCCCAGGGTTAGCCAGTTGGGATCCTGGGAGCAGAACTACCCACTGCTCATCAAGCCATGCTGTGGCAGCATCCCATATAGAACCAGAATGACCTACAACTAGGATATACAATTATGTACTGGGGCTTTGAGGAGGGGGGTGACTTTTTTTAAAAAATCATTACAAGAAAGAATATCCCAGTCTAGCTTCCATCCTGGAAATCCCCAGATTTCCTTGCCAACATTGGACAATTTTTAAATTACAGGTACAGGTGAACACATACTCATGAAGTGTAAGTTAACAGTATCACGTCAATAATATCTGCACTGAGTTTCTCTAAATATCTTGGAGGTTATCAATCTCTTTTGATACGTACGCGTGGAAAGAACATATGCTGAGTTTTATTGGCACAGTATTTTAGTGTCTTGAACAAGGGATAATATATGGTCAGCGATGAAACGTAAACAATTCAGGAATAGATTAGCCAAATGATTCTCACAGTTAACAATTTTGGATATAACTTTTCATGGCAGCGAGTGAGGTCTCCCTACTCCATTCTGGCTTTTCCTCCTAGGTTATTTAATACTTAATTTCAACTCAGTATCCAAGCCTCTTTTTTTGTAGTTACCATTGATATACTGGATAGAACGTCTATAACATTTATAGGGAAAAGGTAATTTATTACAAGTTAAAACTATATTTATTTTGTACATATCATTTAGGATTTGGAAGTCATTTGTGTTTCTTAAGTGTCTTGCCAAAACACTCATTCAATGTGAATGGAAAGACTATTAATATGCTGACCTTAACCCTTGAATTCATGAAGTTTAATAACATCATTTGGCAGTGATCGTTTTGCTGGTTTCCTTTTATATTGAGCCAAATAAATGTTTTCTCTAGCACACGATACTACTGAAAAAGTAAAATTAACTTTTTAACTCAGGATCCTCCAAACACATATAGTAAAGTGCATAATTTTATTAGCCTATAAAATGTGTTTTGTTTAGATATGCAAACTAAATTGAATTATAAACTTATTTATATTCTGAAATATCCATCAATGTTATTTTCAAAGGATAGATGAAAAATATCATTGAGTAAATTATATTACAAAGACCAATAAAAGAAATGCTATACATGAAATTTGCGAGAAATAATGATCTAAGAAATGTATTTATAGGATATATATGAAATTGCTTAAAAATATGGGAGCAATGAAATTTATCTTTATTTCATTCTACTAGCTTTTTATACGAATATTTTTTCTTTTCTCCTGTTTTTTTGAACAATTATTAATAAATTTGTAAAAT
Source organism: Equus przewalskii (assembly GCF_037783145.1). Classification (NCBI taxonomy): domain Eukaryota; kingdom Metazoa; phylum Chordata; class Mammalia; order Perissodactyla; family Equidae; genus Equus; species Equus przewalskii. The sequence goes on from NC_091834.1 coordinate 28,455,626, forward strand.
TTGCTGGATCAAATTTTTTTTCAAAAAAATTTCCAAAAATTATTTGGAACACAAAATTAGCAAGATAGCGACTGATTGTAATACATAATGATAGTACCTGCTTAGTGGAAAGCTCCATTGCTGAAATAGTAGTTGGTTCCTAAAGAAGAAAAAGAAAATGTGAACTGTTTGGTCAATCAGAAAAGTCAGTTATTAATTAATTAACATGGGGCACTAACATAAGTTTTCAGAGAGATAACTTTAGTACCCACAAGAAGCAAGATAACTGGGAAATAAAACACATGAAGGAAATTCCATAGATAAGTGTTAAATGTGTGGAGCAGACAATAAGGGTTTGTTAATGTCCTCCAGCCAAAGACCATCAGGAACATACCAGTAGTTGACCAAGTTGGGTTTATTGCTCATTGCAATAATTGAGACCATGGGACTGCTCAGTAAGAGACTGTGGGAAAGGACTTCTATGTTTTGGGCTTGTGTTAAGTGATTTTAAGAAGGGTTCAAGGAAGTCGGGCTTTTCTCTGCATTGGATGCTGTCAAAAAAACAGAGGTAATTTTATTATGAGGTGTCTGCATAAGTCTTATTTAGAAGGAGGGAAGAACAGTGAGGCTAAGAGCAGTGATTTGTAAAGAGGTAGCAATCACTCGTACAGGCAGGAAGGGGGATATTTGTTCATTTTTGTGGTTTTCGTAACGTTTATGTTCTTGTCTGTGTTCACACTTGATTAACAGAATGGTCTTGCTTCATCATAATCTCAGAGTGGCCCCTTCTGCTGTTGGTGTTCTGTGAAAATTTTTATGTTCAACTGAAGAACACCGTGGCTTAGCTGACAGCGCCAAGCCAGCTCCTAATGACATCAATAAGGAGCTGGAACTGATAGTATTAGCCAGTTTCCAGCTATCAAGGACTGTGAAAGCTCAGTGGGATGAAATCACTTTATTATTAAGATGACTGCTTAATGTGTAAAGGCCTACACTTTAGGTCTTTGCCAGAACATAATCTCTTCAATTTCTATCAACAGGCTAATCTAGAGAAGTAATAACTAGGGAAGTAATAATCACCAATACACTTCATTAAGTGTTCTACCGAAGCCTATCATGAGCAGATGTAGCCTGCCTAAATAAGTACTGTTCTTTGATGAACTTAGACCACCAAAAGGCTATTCACCTGAACACATTAGCCTATATTGTCTTAGATTCATTTTCATTGAACTATGCTCCATTATATCTTTCATCAGTGACAAACACAATGCTAAGAAGGAGATTGCTTGGCGGTTTCAGAGGTGGCTGATGAGAAAGAGGCTCACGTGGGAAGAATAATCTTAAAAGGCATCACTGTGTAGGTGACTAAAGCTGAGCCTGAAGAAAGCGTAGAGTTGGATTCTGAGGCCAAACTGCACAGATTCAACTAGTAACTCAAACCAGAGCAGAAGTGTGATATTAGACAAGGTATGTAATCTCTTGGTAATTCAATTTTCTCATCTCAAAAATAAGCATGATGGTACCTTCCTCATAGGACTGTTGAGAAGATTAAATGAGTTAATAAATGTAAAGCACTTTACAAATGTGCTTGGCACATAGTGTTTATTCAAATCTCTCCTCTCTCATTCTCTCTCATCACACACACACACACACACAGCTCCGTATCCTTTTCTTGCTTTAGTTTTTCTCTTTAGCGCTTATCACCATCTGGAAATACATATGTATGTATTACATTTATGTGTATATATATGATACATAAATATATATATGGCATTTATCTTGTGTCTTGTGAGATTCCCCCATACCCTGAAGCAGAGTCTGAGGTAAGCTCTTATCTGCAAGATAAGGAGCAGGAGCGAGGAACTAAGGATTGAGAGGAAGGAGAAAAAGTCAATAAAAAGATGTGCCATGGAAGTCACCACTGAGAGAAAATCTGAGGATAGTAGACAATAGATCTCAAAATTGCCCACTGATTTTTGCACAAAGTATTTATTCATTCCATTAGTCCCACACTCAGTTGTGACTCTTACTTGCCCTTTTACTTGCTATCAGAGAAGTCCTGGGGCAGAAAGTGACAGACACACAGTGGGAATTAGAAGTGAGACTGATCAGATGTGAGGAGGGGTAGCAGAGGCGTCTCATATGTCTTCTTAATTGTTTTTCTCCACACCTCACCCCCCCCAACTAATTCAGGACAGGGATTTGGGCCTGTTTCATTGACTGCCACGTCCCTAGCACCTGGGATTGTCCCTGGTATTTACAAGTTCTCAATAAATATTTGTTAAATAAATGAATGAGTGAATGAAGTCTCTTCCAATTTTCCCCTTTCTCTCCTATCTATCACTCTCCCTGTTATAGTCTGTTCTTTCCACTGGATTTGTATATTAGATAAAGGCAGCCATCTTTTAAAAAAGTCTTTCTTTATTCCTTCAAGCTTAGCAAGAATTTCCCCCAAAATAATCTAAATATTCTATACTCACTATCTTTACTTGTTCATGTCCCATTCAGTGCCATTCATCCCTCAGCCCACTGAATCTAGCCCTTACAATAGAGAGGTAGCCTACAATTCTCAGAAGCAGAAATCACCAATGAACTGTGTTGCTGAATGGACACTTTCAGTCTATATTATTATTACTGGACTTTTTTGTTTCATATGGCACTACTGATCACTCATTTCTTCTCAACTGCTTCCTGTATTAAATTTCATTATGCTTTGGAACTCTTTATTGACTATTTATTCTTAGCCTTTTTCCAAGTCTTCTCAACCTCCAGCCATTCCTCACATGTTTGCCTTCCCTGGCTGACTCCCTTTCTCTCTCTTTTGGATGCTACATTCTTTGCCTGGTGAGCTTGTCCACTCTTGTGGTTTTAATTACCCCGGTGTGCTGCAGAATTGCAAATTTCCTCATCAAACTCTAGTATCTAATCTGAGGATGGAATTTTCTTAACAAATTTAAGACAACCTGCCTGAGACACAAATGAAATAAATGGGTTAGGATGTGAATTCATTTAACAGAATAATTTAGAGATTTCCCATAGTTTCCCATTTTCATAGCTTGAATTAATAATATTAAAATAATTTTCTATAAGAATTATCAGTCATAAAGACAACTATAGTGAAAGGAATATCTACCAATATTCTCCATGCAGAGATATGATCTTTAGAATTTAATAGCATCATATCACAAAAATCAAGGAGACAATTCATCCCAGATTTTTAGCTTAAAAAGACAAAAGCTGACTATTTTATTTAGGTTTGTACAATACTGGAATCAGTGAACCCAAATAGAATTTAGAGGAGTTAGGAAAATTTCCCACAGCAACTTCTTCCATTGCAACAGCTTCACATGAGAAATGGTTCTGTGGTTAGGTAAGCAGCTACCTTCATGCAGGCTTCCATGAGATAAATTTTAAAGCCAAGGTGCAAGGAAAGTGCTTCTTAGAGAATTAACAGCTAGTGTAACTGAAGTGAAAGTTAGCTCTGTCTCAGTTCTTTTAAAAACTTAAGTGAAACTATATAAAAGAGAAGCTGATTAATATTCATACATTTCATGTTCATTGAAAATATGAAAAATTAAGTATCTATCAGGTGGATGAAAATGAATTATTTCATACATAACTTGTAAAAGAAGACAACTCCAGTACAAACCAAACTCTGCTGTGCCATATTATGATTTCAACATTCTTAAATTAAGATCCTAGGATCTCTTAGTTAAAAGAACCTTATTTATTTTCCAAACTAGGAAATTAATAACAGTTTGGAATAGAATATGCTACTTGCTCCTGCAGTTGAATTTTAATAGACAATATATTAAGATGACATCCATTTAAATAAGCTATATTTTTTTCTGAGAAATAGCCGGTGGTGAATATGACTTCCATTTAAAATAGATGTAGCTTCATAAGCATTTTTTCATGAAACTGGTTTCAATTGCAAATTTAATTGGTGTTCGAGTAAAAACGAAATTAAAAACTTAGCATCCTTTCAAGATTTTCTATGACTCTAATTTACCATATTTTTTTCAGATATTTCAATCTAGTCCTTATTAAACTTTTGCACTTGCAGAGCTTTTCAACCTGCTGATCCCAGGAGACTCTCACATAGCTCCCTGGATGCTAAGCACGTGGACGCTCCTTTAGAACTAGTTAATAGACTAGGTTTTGGAAAGCATCAGTTATGTTTTACATTTGAATGAAAATTAAACTCTTCCATTTGTTTGCTCAGCCGTTCATGGAATATTGCATAAATTGGATTTAAAATGCATGTGTAATCGACATAACTGCCTTGCAATCCTTTGCAGTCTGTAGGACTATAAACAAAACCCTTTGTACTAAATGCACTGCAACTTGATCTAACACGTCACTATCTCAAAAGTAAACCCTCTTTGACTGGACTGGATAGAAAATCCCACATTGAGTAAAGTAAAAATCAGCATATGTGTGGCTTTTGTACCTTCTGAATATTTTTTAACGAAATATAGATGTGGCATTTTCAAGCATTTTAAAATAGATTTTCATTTGTATAACTAGTGAACAATAGGTACCATCTACTAGTAACTAATCTGCAATTTTAAAAAAGCCTTCAAAATTTATGAAATGAAGAAGTTGAGGCTGAACTGACTTTGACCATCTTGTTCCGAATCACATAGTAAATATGATTCAAATGCAGATTTGTGATTACAAGTAATATTTGGAATTGTTTGTGTCTTAGTACTTTAATACCATTTTGAATATATAGTTGCAATTCAAAGTCATTTCGAGAGTCCTATACCAATGCCAATTTTATTTCACTTCCTATTACCTATTAAAATTTTATTTTAAAATGAAAAGTTTTATTATCGAGGAATATTTTTTCTATTCTCTGATTGGGATTTGATTTTACCCAGAATAAAAGTATCTTGGAGTAACCGAAACCACTGGAATGTTCTGTGATTAGCCAAGATGTTTTCCTAAAACCAACCTCAAGATGGCAATGGATATAGTACTGGCTTTAATTCAGGATTTTATATGAGGTTTGGTTATTCAGTCTAGCAAGGACACATAATGAACATGGTCTCCTGGAGATGATATTATGGTAAAATTAACTGGTTGGTTGACATTCAATGTCTTTCTTTTTAAAATCTAGAGTATCAGATGCTACTATGACCCTAAATCTGTCCCTTGCCTATTTACCTTGTCAAACTAGCATAATGCTCAGGTTAACCTTTTTTAATTTTATTTTATGTTAAATAGAATGATTTGCAAGGCTCTAAGAGAAATCTAAAACTGTAACATGTCTCTGCTTCTTTCACTGTACATAGCAATTGCTTTAATGTGTTATTTTTTTTCCTCCCACTGCAAAATTAAACAAAGTTTGACAGTGAAATATTCCAATTGCTAGACCACAATACATGTACGAACTTTGCCTGAAAGAATAGAATGTTGAAAGTAAATATTTCTCTAAACTCTGCCCAAATATGTTTTGTCTACTTGAGTGCCAAAGGAATAATAATGGCAATAATGCTCAGAAGAGAATATGAAAGAGAACTGGGACATTTATTTATGGAAAGAGATGTGTCCCAGGTTGCAAAAAGTCTTTTTACAAAATTGTAAACTGATAAACTATCATTTCCATGCTAACACAATTTTACTTATTTGCACTTAATGGTTAGAGACGGATAACGAATTTTTCTCATGATATCTTAAAAATCACAAAAATGTCATTCACTTGCTTTCGTAAGTGTAATTCAGTGTGTATTTCTCTGGAAACTGTAAAATACTTACAAACTCGAATAGATATTAAATATTTGTGCTTGCAAGATTGTTAACTCCCAACATCTCAAGATTTTTTAAAGTTATTTAATAGATCAGATTTAATTAATATCTTTTTAAACTAAAATTTCTATTAACGTACTAAAGAACATAGCTAAAATGTGAAATGTAAATTAAAAATTCCTGAGATGTGGGGAATGAATATTAGCAAGAATAGGGTATTACTGCAAAACTATGCATGTTCTGATTCATAAAATCACAGACAATAATTAAATGATAGAAAAGAAAGAGCCTTATTTTTAAAATGGCATGGTAGGACTTGATATAATTCTACAAGATAAAACTTAATTGTACTAGTAGATAATACATTAAGTCCTCGAGACTATGAGAGATACCACGTAAGAGACTGTAAGCTGCATAAGGTCAGGGACCATGTTTACAGCGTTCATCTCTGAATCACCAGCATTGTGCCAGGACCATGGTACATAGAATACATGTTTGTTTACAGTTGAATTAGTAAATCAAACTCGGTTTAATAATATACAACAAATGAAGGGAAATATGTAAATGAATCATGATAAATATAAAAATAAGAGATTCTGGAAATAATTAAGAAATTCTTAAGTTGACTTAATATTTTAGTATCTCCTCTAACTCCATTTGCAGCAGTGGTGGCAATACAAATTTCCAAAGATATAGAATTGGTAATTTTTTTTCTGTTATAGAATAATATGGGATGTAATCATCAGGCTAACTTGCTGCTGTTCCCAGTTTATCTTCCTCATACTCTGGCACCTCACTTTAAGCATGGTCTCCCTAAGGAAGGCCTTAAACTATTTAATTTCTCATATTTCATCTTTTCATCAATATCGACTCCTTCATTCATTTAATAAATGTTGGTTGAAAACATGTTTTAGGCTCTGGATACACAACAATGAACATAAGACAGCAATTTATTTCTCTACCACTCAGTGTCCATAATTTGTTTGCTAAATCTGCATGGATTCTATATTGCTAACACAATGCCTTTGGATAATTGTATTTTTGAATTTGTGGGCTAAACTATCAATATGTAAATACTGAAATGAGACAGTGAACGATAGAGATTAGCCATCACTGTACAGCAGACATAAATAAAATAAGGCCAAAGTACCTGATTTAAAAAATCTTGATAGAATTCTGCTGATATTACTATGTTGAAGACTTAAACCAAGGGTTAGTAGCAAAGGCTGCTGGAAGTGTGGCTTGTTTTCAGTATAGCTGAACGGAAACAATAAAATTACATTATCAATAAAATGTTGAACATAGTACCTAGCACTGTCCTCGATGCTTTACATATAGTGCTTCTAATTCTTCCAGCCTCTTTGGGAAGTAGATATTATTCTCACTGTTTCACTGATGGGGAAGCAGTGGTATCTATTACTGAAAAGCTTAAACTATTTCCACTGGAGCATTATTTAGTTGCCATTACAAGATGTCTATGTCATGATTTACCAGTAGTCTTTTTCAATGCAAATCATAATTTTAATTGAATGAATATATATTAGAAACTTCCAATACTGTATTTCATTTTCTCTTCAAAATATTTATTCAGCTGAAAACTTCAATCCAGCTGCCTCACTGTAGAGATGAAGCATCTGAGACACCTGGAGACTAAATGAGATAATTTTAAGTTGTGGGACTAGATCCAAAGTTTTCTTATTTTCTATCCACAAAATTCTTCTGATTCCAGTTTATTTTGCAGTTATAAATATCTCATATGTTTGCCTTATTCTTTTATGAAAAATTGAAATAAACTTTTTTTTTCACCTTTATTTATTTTTTGGGGGGAGAAGATTAGCCCTGAGCTAACATCTGCTGCCAATCCTCTGTTTGCTGAGGAAGACTGGCCCTGAGCTAACATCCATGCCCATCTTCCTCTACTTTATATGTGGGACGCCTGCCACAGCATGGCTTGCCAAGAGGTACCATGTCCACACCTGGGATCCGAACCAGTGAACCCGGGGCTGCCAAAGTGGAAAGTGTGAACTTAACCACTGCACACTGGGCCGGCCCTCTGAAATAAACCTTTTATAAGCATCTGCTTCTGTCTCATATCTCATAAATAATTCATATTAAGGTATGCTTCAATTCAAACTCTTCGTATTAGCTGGCTTTCTAAAAGGAACAACAGATATTGTGGTATATGCTGTATTACTTCTATTCTTCCCACCTCACCTCAACCCATATCCTGCTGCCTCTACTCCTAATCCTATATAAATTTACCTGGGCCATCCGTGTCCATGTTCAGGACAAAGGGTCAAATATCTGCTTATTTCTTAAGTGTATAGACTAGAAGTCCTTAACAAATGTGCCACCAGTGATACAAAAACCTCAAACGATTTTGCTAACAAATGATTTCTGTAAGAAAATATGATAAAACAATTCATAAATAAGCTAAAAAAAGATTGAAATGTCTTCATTCCTCTGGAAGCCACCTATCATCCTAGTTATACCACAAAGTGTGAAAGAGAAGATTTTGGGGGTGAGAGGTGCATAGAGTTTGTCCATGGAGATATCTTACATAAATCATATAAGATGTAAATCATATATTTTATCATTGAGAAAACAAAATATGAGCCAAAAATATATTTCTTTGCATTTTTAGATTTAACTAGCACTGAAAGTTTCCAGGTTTATTTTGACTACTGTCTGGTTTTCTAATTGACAAGCTAATTAGAAGGGTATGCTAGACTACTTGTCCATACCAATTTCAGTGTGCAGCTGTCCTGGGGGAAAGGCATACGAGTGAACTTGTTGACACTTGAAATTAAGCAGCACTCACCCGAAAAACTGTCATTTCTTCCAGCAGAACTTCTTCTAAATCATGCCAAGTCTCCTTAGGAATTGAAACTACTTTAAGAACGGTCCCAACATCTTTGAAAGAAAGTGGAGAAGACCACAATTTAAATAGATCTAAACAGAGTTTAGCGTTAATGAATGGAAACAGTATTCGACTAAAGAGAACATTTTGACCTCAGTTTTCCTTTTATTTTTTCATTACAGCATTAGTAAAATATATATTCAAATGCATTTCATGCAACTAGGTCAACTACAAACATACCATGGCATAAAAAGAATTGAATTTTTAGGAATATATGAAGGTTTGGAGATAGTTTTATCCTAAGGCTGCATAATTAAAAGTATATATAATAATCAATAGGTTGGATTAACTATTTTTATTATTTTTTATCTCACTTAGGTATCTCAGGAAAAAAAACCTAAAAATAATACCAGTTTGATATGACATGTTTTTCCACTTTTGTTTATGAAATCAGGGACAACTATGAAGACTTAATGTAGATGCAAAATGCAAGGGCTGTTGTCAAGTAACAGAAGCAGTTAAGAGCTTCCTAGCCTAACTGCTCATCCTCCTGTCACCTGACAGCATTTAGTATTTAAAGGCCCCGCCCTTAAAGACAGCTCAATGACCACTAAGTGATGCATGACAATAACCTGATTTCTCAAAATCAACACCTTGGATTACTTATTACAGTGGTTTTTCAATAACTGGTTAATCAATTTTGGTTAACATATTAGTTTGATTAATATATTGGTTAATCAATTTTAGAGTACTAAGTAAATGTAAAATTCAGAAGCATGAATCAAAAACAATATATTTTATAGAGATTTCAAGCATTATTTATTCTAATTTTCATTTTTAAAAGAAACAAATTGTTCTAATGACAAGAGCTGTCAATTTTACTCAAAGTTGGGTTAGGAAGATTTTAATTTTCTACTATTCACAGCACGTTCCTCTTCCTTGACTGAATGAAGAACAGGGCCTTACTCAAGGTTCTAGTTCTGATTAGCTGATCAATTATTTTTAGCTTCAACTGGCTCATTTTAATCAAGTTTAACAGACTAATTATTTGAGAAGAACATCTTGCCAGTAAAGAATAAGTTATACTAGGAAAATGATTCAATATATTTATATCATTGGTAAGCATTTTCAGGGGATCAATATGATGTACTATGTGAGATCCAGAGAGGTTGCTAGTATATCCCCTATAAAGTAAAAAGAAAACAAAACTCTCTTTTAAGAAGATCCTTCTGTGTTTACAGGACCTTAGACTACTCATAACACCGAAGATTAAAGGTAAATTAGGTTAATCTACTCAGTGCCTCTGATCGGTCTCCTGTGTCCAAACATAACTTTATCTGTGTTCCAGGTCAAGTTTTACCGAGTAGTATTTCAAAAAATTTCACACAAATTGAATGAGGTTAGTCAACTAGGATCAATATACTATGATGTGCAACTTAGTTAAAAGATAAAATTACTGTAATCAATTTACTTTGCTGACAGATGACCCTGGTCTGTGCTGACTGATAGCCATCCACATCATCAGACATTCAACATGCTCATGAAACTGTTTCCTTTAAAGACAGCTTGTGTCCAAAAGGAATTAAAAACTCATGCTTGGGTTTCTTTGGTCAAAGAGCCAGAAGCAAGCTTTTGTTGCGTTGACAGTAAGTGAGGGAATTCTCAATATGTTTAGGCCAGAAGTGAAAAAAAAGACAAGTGTGACATTATTTAACAAACTTAATGACTCTGTAGAGAGACGTAATTATAATCTGATATTAAATGATAAGCTAATATTAATATTAATAGGATAAATCCTATTATCTTATCATTTCTAAAGATATTTATAACCAAAAGTTGATACTTGCAATTCATTGACTTTTATTGAACTCTGAGTTTCATTGGGATTCTTTTATTTGCTAGAGAAACTCTCATTCACAAAAGTAGACTAAAAGGTATTGCTCAGAACCTGACACCGTTATATCTGACAACATAAGTATTTCACTATAAAACTTTGTCTTTAAAGCACTTACTGCACAGTTGCCATTCCCCTGTAGTTAATGCAGTCTTTTTTCTCTGTTTCTCACCAAGGGAAAATAAATGTTATTATACAAAGTTTTCAGTGGAGCACTCACTCTGTTTCCCATTGATTTATGTCAGTTAACAACGTTAATAGAGACTAGGAATTTATTACCTTGGACTCTGACCCGAAGTAGCAAGTTTCAGATTTGTAATCAGTACATTCAAAATAGTATTATTAAAAAGAGTAGGGGGAAAATAAAATAATAAGCCACAATAGTAATGGAATTTGTTCTGAAAATATACCTGCAAAAAGTTTGTTTCTAACCATGGAATTAATAAAAATATGTTGTTAATTTCTATAGAAATGGATCTAAAATGTATCTGATGATTCCTTAGGTTCATTTTTTTTTGTTTTTTCTGATGAAGTTTTGTTTTGTTTTGTTTTTTCTTATCGTCTGGCAAAAACACTGAACAAATTTTGTTGCCAAAATTTATTTTTTAGAAGATTTGCACTCTATGCTAATTTTAAAGTTCAGATCATTTTGCAGCAATATATTCTGGAATCGTTATTGAATGTCTTGGGAATTTTAGACCTGCCTTGAGCAGTAGACCTTTGTTTTAAAAAGCCCTGGGCCAGAAAAGATTTATGATTCAATTACAGAATAACATTGATTGTTCACCTAATCATTAGCTTTGCCTGGTTACATTTATCAACTTTGATTGAAAAGGAAATTCTATTTAAATTAATACATGTCAACTTGCCTAGAAAGATAACACATTGTAATGGTATAATGTTCAGGTTTTTTGTCATTTATTACAGGTTAACTATACCTTGAGAGTGACTATATAAACTTCCCTCAGTTCTTAGTAGACTTAATCAGTTAAACGCAATATGCTGGAAGAAAACTTCGAGCTGAAGTTAAAACATTTACCTGTTCCAATAAACATGACATCATACTGGCCATCTTCTGCATCCACTCGATCGACTACAATTTGTGTAAACTGATAATTTACATCCGTTTTGATCATTATTGGACGATTATTAATAGGAAACACTGGATTGTACATGGCTGGATGACTTCTTGCAAACGTTATAACATCATCAGGGAGGTCTTTTGTAGAGTCAAACCCACCAAATGTTTTACTGGGACACTGTTAAGATAAAGAGAAGAATACTTTTTGTCTAAAATATAATAAATAGGATTATAAATTATATAAAAACATATGACTTCAGTGGTCCAGGAATCTAAACCTGTGATCATTTTTTTAAAGTTAAGTAACCGATAAACTAAAAAATAATGTTGCTTAAATTAGTAGATGTAATATATAGCATATATTTCTTAAATATATCTTGTCTCAATGGGATTTAGTCATGTCACCATTTCTTATAAAAACTGCAAATACATCTAATGAATTCAGTGTACAGTAGGAGTCTGATGCCCCTATTAGTGGCAAAACCTTATATTTTATTTGTGTGATAGATGAAGTGTTTGAAATACCAAAGGGAATATGTTACAACTAAATGCAATTAATCATTAGGTTGGAGGAACTCAGAATAATTTTATTGGATACGTATCATTTTTTCCTACGGCATCATGCTAAAACACAAATGCTCTTTCCAAACTAAAAGACAATGCAAATTATTCTATGTTGCTTTGTTTCTAACGTAACCCTGAAAAAGTACCACAAAAAGTAACAAAAGTACAATCTCTTTAATAATTAAAGTAATTTTAGGGATAAGGAGAGGTATTATTCAAAGTGTTTAACAACATGCACGGCACAGAAACTGACCAATCAGAATGGACCAAGAAGAACAGATGATGGCTACAGAGAGCCAGAAAGGATGCACTGGTGTATAGTGTCATAATATCAGTTCTGGATATAAACGCTCCACATAAGGCAATAAAACAAAAATGGAAAATTCAAATTTCACCGTCTTGTTTCACTGCATTTAATTATGTGGTACAAGTATTCAGAGTACAATATCATCATTCTCTTTCTTTTTGTCTTACACTTAAGTGATCTCTGCCATTTAATGTAAGAGCTTGAGAGCTGAAATGTAATTGAGAGGTTCTTGATCTTACAAGAGGCTTAGAAGGAGAAATCAATTGTCTTTGCTATTACCTTGATATAGATTATTAATAATTCATAAGAAGTGAAATAAGTAAACCAGTTTTGAAATGGAAAGAGTATCTACTTATGATTATATGTGTATGTATATGTATAATGTATATATATACACACAATAATACACTAATATAAAAGTTAAAGGAATTAAGGAATTACTTTTTAAGTAAATTATAAAATTACTTATTTAATGTTACAGAAATATCAAATATTTCTATAAATTCCTAAAATAAACAATAAAATATTTTTATGAAATTTAAAATTATGTTTTTGCTTTTCTACTACCATTTAAAAATAGCTCGCAAAAATTTAGAAATACGTGATTGAAAATTAAAGTGAGGGATTTATTTATTATAGATTTTTGTTACAATTTGTCTCATTCTCTTGCCTTACTCTCCTTTTATTTCTGTATCTAGAGCTGTAGATTTTTCTTTAAAATAAAGAAAATGCCATTCTACTGCCACATTGTTGGAAGGTCACTTAATATGCTTCTCTTCAGTAGGGTTGACGGAATGACACATTCTCGGCTGCCACTTTTGGGGATTAATGAACTCATCCCAAGTGAATTTTATTCATGGAGTTAGGTGTTATCTCCTCCTAGCAGCCCCTCTCTAACTCTAACTCCTAGATTAGGCAATACTTTCTGCCTTCTGCCTCTAGCATTTGGTGCCTATAGTTCATGTTATAACAACTCTCTATGAAGAGTAAGTGAGAACACACGCTCTGGAACCAAACTGCCTGGACTGAATCCTGGCTCCTCTCCTTGCCTCGGAGTCCCCATCTGTGAAATGCGAACAAAACCTGGACTATTAAGTGTAATATATATAAATAGGTATAAATTTCTTGGAACAAGTTCTGGCACACAATAATTTCTAATTTCTACTACTAATTCCAAATATATTGGACACATCTTTAGATCAAAAACTTTATAGCAAATATTAGCACAATATCTGGCACACTGAAGGAATTCCACCAAGTCTGTTGAAGTGAACCTAGAAAGAGTTGGTTTATATTTAGAATACACTCGCATTAATTAGTCACAGATATAAACAACTATAGCTATAAAAAACTGTCCACCAACAAAGTGAAAACAGTTTACCATTAGGAAATGGGATAAATACCTTAGACTTTTTATAAAACCCTTTTGACTTCATATAATCAAGAGATATTCCATGTTGTTCATTTATTTTTCTGAAAGTTAACTAAGGTTTTTTTTAACCTACAAGATCCATCAGCTAGAAGTAATAAAAGGTAAAATTCTCAATTTGCTCATAAATAAGTTTAGCAATACAGAAATAACAAGAATATTAAAAGCATCGTGTGTCTAATAAAATCATATAAGAACATAATGTACTTGAATTTAACAGAATAAAAAACCCTGAAGTTAAAGTAAAGTAATGGCTAAACTTCAAATGCAAGTTATATGAAATAATTTCCTTAAAGATTCTTAGGATTAGAAAATGTTCTACTTAAGTGGATCATTCTATCTAGATATTCTTTTACTTTTGACATCATCATATTGATGATGACTTCACTAATTTTCAACCATATTTAAGTCTTTTTCTTTTTTTCTCCCTACTTTAAATTAAAGATTCAAAGCTGGTTTTATTTTGATTTCTGTCCAATTTTTTTTAAGCTTGAATGTGTCCAGGGTTGCTGGAGGGAAAAGGAAAGGGCTGGTGAGAGTAGACAGTGTCTGTTAAAATATCTAGGCTCTGCTCTTGCTATGAGATTTTTTTGCATATCTTCTTTCACATATCAAGTAGTGAGGGGTCTGTCCCATTTCCGTGGGAAGATAACTTTTTTTCTCCTATTTAATGCGCAATCCTTGAGCCTTTGCTATGATTAGATAGAACAAGTCCAGGTGTATCTTAATTGTTTCAACTCTTTTGAAGGCCACTTTCACTACAATCCATGCAGAAAAGAAAATAAATAAGTCTGCTCATTCGCTTTCTATTTCTCAAAAACTCCGAGTATTAATAACAGATAAGCACTGAACACAAAGTCTGTACAAAGCATATTTTTAAATGTAGAATTCCATTGTATCACAGAAAACCCTTATCTTGCTTTCATTTATAGTCTTGGAATCGTTTTACATTACCTGTACTTAACATTTTTTTGGTAGCTACTTTTTTTTAAACCTTCAGCAAAAATTTCTGTTTTATATTTTAAACACCTAGGCCACTTACAGTTCCTGGCCGTGGGTAGGGGACTCTTCCTTGATAAGGCACCCACTGATAGTTGGGACCGTCCCTGTGAGCATACGGACCAAGGAACACCCTTCTCACGTCACTCATGCTATACATGCACACAGCTGACCCCTTGAAGATGTTACTGAAAAAAGAGACAGAGAACACAAACAGACTTTCAACTTTATACAATGGCATGAGAACTGTTGCTACTGGGTTTTTAAATTTCATATATCAATTATCAAAACATGAACATAAATTCTTAGCAATCTCAGACAGTTTTTGGGAATTTCTTTTTAGTTACATGTATATATTTTAACAATATACAAAAGAAAAATTATAATTTCTCAAAAGTAGAAGGCATGGATGAAACCATTTTTAGTATTCATAGACTATATACATTTATATCATATATAAACTTTGATAGGAAAAACATATATACATGATTGTCTAAAAAGTAATGTTTAGTTTTGATATCATATAGAAAGGAAAATATAAACTTTGGTAATATGTTAAGACTCAAACATCATTACTGAAACCAGGGAACTTTTAAGTAAGCAAGAATGTTGTAAGAAGTCATTTTATAAGCTGAAAGTAGTACAGAAAATGAATAGTCAATGTCAAATGATGTGTTACATTATATTAAATTCCAAAACCACCAAAAGTATTAGATCAAGTAACAGAGTTTGATTTGTATGAAGGCATTTAAAATCATTTCTTCCCAAAGCAGAAAATGGTTTTACATTAGTACCTATTACACCCTAGTCAAAGTGGAGTATTATGGCAATTATCCCCAGTATTTTACTAGACAAAATCAGGTAACTGAACAAACTGGAAGTTTGCCATGAGTTGCCACGATTTTCCGTTTTATTTTGCTTACATAAACACTGCTTGAGGGATGTATTTACACAAAGATATAAAACAGTTGTACACATTTAAAATATGGAATGCTTATCTTTTAACCGATCTCTCCTCATAGAAAATTCCATATAAATCAGACCAAATGAAAAACACGTGTTCATAAGAGTTTATTATCAGAAACTGCTGCATATAAACAGTGTCTGGTAGAGTGCAAGCCTCACGAGGGAAGAAACCATGCCTGGCTTCTTTTCTGTAAGATCAATTACATGTTGCACTTGACACACAGTAAATCTCAGTAAATATTTATAGAATTTAATAACAATACTTTCATAATAGAATAGCAAATTAACACATATTTGCTACATCATAGTTTGTAAGTTTTGTATGTACCTTTTCATTGTTATATAATTTGCTTTTTTCTTGATAAAATCAGCTATCATTGAAAGACTTTATCATGACTCGGCTGTGAAGACTAACTTGTAGACTTCCGCCTCACTGAAGGAGAGGGGTAAAATTATTCTACCCATTAAGCCAGTGATTCTTAAAGTGCGGTCCCTAGATCAACAGCATGGGCATCACCTGGGGATTTGTTAGAAATACAAGTTCTTAGGCCCCATCCCATTCCTACTGAATCAGGAGCTCTGGGGGTAGGGACTAACAATCTGTATTTTGACATGCTCTCTAGGTGATTCTGATGCGTTCTCAAGGCTGAGAACCACTGTCCTAAGCAATGAGGAAGCAGAAGAATCAGATTAAGGGTTATTTAATTTGAGCCCCTCACATTTTTTATTTTAGTTGTCATTTTGTTTTTATACCAAGGGGAGAAATATTTAGGTATGGGAAACTGCATATAGTTTTAGTAATATGGGTTTCTCAATTTCCACATGTTATTTTTAAAATTATTAAGTAAAAATGTCAATCAATTTGTAATGGCATTAATAAATACAGAACAGATCAGTGTTGGACATGCAGTTAATCTTTCTCTTTATACCATCACAGTCCATTGCAGAACTTTTCCTGACTTGATTCTAATTTACTTTTCTTGTGAACATTTTATCCTTATCCGACTGCATATCCCTATTTATATGCATGCAAATATATGTTCCTGTTAACAACTTCAGATAACATAAATTTTATATTGAATGTAATAGTCAGGAGATAATTGCTGCTTGATTGACAGCAAGGGCCTTCGGGGAGATGGGGAAAGGGGACAGGAGGAGTGGGAGGAGAGGGTGAAGAAAGACAGAAGGAGGGAAAGAGAGAGAGGGTGCGAGAGGAAGAGGAGGTGGAGAAGAAGGGAGAAGAGCCAGAGAAGAGGGAAAAGTCTTTCCACCCTTAGTTTATATCACTAAAAAGTCTTATCAAAACTCAGATCTGCATTTTTATAATACTCAACATTTCACTGAAATTTTTAAAGTCAAAGCTATACATAAATAGGACATGACATATGGTTTTCACCATTCTATTTATAGTGATGATATTCTTTGCTAAAATTCATTAAAAAATATTTAGGTCATAACTTATTTCAGCCACCCAAGAGTGCACAACTGCTCAAAGATTAAGTCAACATTGTTATTTCAAAAACATGTTTTCACAAATTGTGAATACTTGGAAAGCACGTAAAGGACATGAAGTTTCTATGACAGTAAGTCAGTAAAAAGTTGTTTACCTGGAAGTTGTAAACACTCCATATACAACTGGATTTTTTGGATCTTTAGAATTCATTAGGAATACATCCTCTGTTTGAAAACAAAATTGAGGAAAGTTGCATTTTTGATGGTTATGGCAAAGTCTGAACAAATATTCTCTGTACAACATCAGCTACTTACGCAATTCATCAAAATGAGTGTCAATGCCATTTGGACCCGGCACTGAGCAAATCAGACGAGATTTGAGGAATGTTGTCCATTTATTCACCAGACTTCTGTGCCCCCCAAAGTCATTCTGAAAGGAGGAAACACTGGTTTTAGAAACTGTGCATGGTAATGATGATTTCAAATATTTCTTTTATCTTCAAATCTTAAGACACATACAAAATACAATTACTCATTTTTCAAAATAAGGAATGAGGAATTGTAAATGACTAGATACAAGTAACTATGCTTTCTCATTGTATTGTTAAACATCTATTTACTCCAACTTTATTCCAGGGATGACTTACAATAAATGTCCCTTAGCATTAAAAAGTTATTTTACTTATTCCATTCTGTCATCACTCTGCAATGAATAATTATTACTCTCATGGTTGTTTTGGTTTGGCTTAAGTTTCTCCACCCTACATGTGCATTTCTTGAGATCTTACTTAAGTAGGTTGGTTCACAGTAGTGAACACATTAGCACACAGCAGGCACTTAATGAGTATTTACTGAGTGGAAGAATAAAACATTCCCTATAACTCACACTGAAAATACCTCCCAAATAAAAGCACGTTAGCAATGAATATTTTGTAAGCTTAAACAGGTGATACAATTC
This sequence comes from Equus przewalskii, assembly GCF_037783145.1. Classification (NCBI taxonomy): domain Eukaryota; kingdom Metazoa; phylum Chordata; class Mammalia; order Perissodactyla; family Equidae; genus Equus; species Equus przewalskii. The sequence continues at coordinate 28,473,869 of NC_091834.1, forward strand.
TAACTATACAAATAGCATGTTGAAAAAATATTAGCATAAACCTTAATAAAGGAATCTTACTCCAGAGAAAACATTTTGAAAATGTGTCCCCTCACTGAAAATGAAACTTAATTTTAACCTAATGTAGCAGTAAATTCTATTATGATGGTATATATTCACTGGTCACTTACAGTCTTTCAAAAATTTAAAAATATAATTTATGTGCATATATATGAAGGAATATAAATGTTACTTCAAAATTATAACAGCGATTTACATTTCGTTTTTATGATTTTATATACTATAAAGTTTTTTTAACCCTTGTAAGTAGTGCTTTTAAATATGATCTATATCTTGTGGAGAAAAGATTCTCATATATTTCACATATTATTTATATGTTTCCAGACAGTTAAAACTTTTGCATTTCTAGTAATTTACTATACTAGAAATAAATAATTAGATGGTAATCGGAGTAGAAAAGAGGATACCCCCCAAAAATAGAGATTTTTAAAATTTCATAATATTGTCTTAAAAAGAGAGAATTCCAGGGGCTGTCCAGGTGGCATGGCGTTTAAGTTTGTGTGCTCTGCTTTGCGGCCCGGGGTTCGCTGGTTCAGATCCCAGGCACGGATCTATGCACCCCTTATCAAACCATGCTGTGGGAGGCATCCCACGGATAAAATAAAAGAAGACGAGCACAGATGTCAGCTCAGAGCCAGTCTTCCTCAGCAAAAAAGAGGCTAACCTTCCTCAAAGAAAGAAAACCAGAAGAATTCCATTTTAAAACAATTACTGGATCTGACTTTGTGATTTTCCTGAGATGAAAGGTGCCTAATATATAATAACAGCTGGCTTTATTCATATTGCTTATACACTGCACTGTACAGTCTGGAGGGAAAGACGAGTACTGCTATCATATCTTCACACCAATACTAATTCATCTGTAAGAAATTATTGAGCAATTTTTTTCTACATAGCATTATAATGCAATATTACATCTGATTTTGTGCCACATAGTAAATGAATTACCTCACATAGATAAAGTTCAAAGCTTCAAAATTACATGTGTGTGTGCATGTCTGTGTACATAAGATGCTATGATCAATTTATAAAAATAAGCTTTAACGCTTTTCTCTCTTATATTAACACTTTAGTTATTCCAACAACAAAGTTTCATTCAAAATGTACACATTGTAGAAAACCTGTGCTAGGTCTGAGAATACAAAAAAGTATATTCTCCCAGGTGATATGAAAAGATTTTATTTCTCTAGAATTTCAAACTAAGATCATTTAACATGATTGTGAAATAATGCCTCACCTGCTCTACCTGCATGTTTAACTATGACGAGTTACTCATAAGCAACTATGCTTTCAATCATTTTTTATCACCTAAATATTTATAGTGATCATCAAGTTTTTTAGCCATGTTTTTCATTGTATTTGCACATAGGTGGAAAAGAAATAAAACTGTGACTGGACAATGATATTCTCTCAATTTTTTTTTTTTACCTCACCTTGCATATCTGACCTATTCTAGCGTGAGTGGCTTTTCCAGTGTGTTCTCCATCTATAGCATTTTCACGGAAGAAAAAATATACTTTGTCATCTTCAGGGTTGTCACTCTCTGGGATGAGGTGGGCACTAATGAACCTCGGATCTGAGAGACAAATTATAGCATACATATTAATTCAAGTTGGATAAATAATACCATCCATTACAGTCCATTTTCACTTTCTCTTAACTCCCATTTGACATATTTCAAGAACTAATCTTTCCTTAGTCCACTTTGTTCAGCACATGTGAACTATTCTTTATGCATTTTAAAGTATGTTACAAATCACATTATAGCTCAAAAAAATTCATGACTTTCTTTTTTGGATAGTTAGGAGTAGGTGCAGAAATCCTTAGTGTGATCACATAATGCAAATACATTACTGCATATTAAAATATTTTCCAAACTGTAAGTGCTATTAAATATTACTTATTGCCATCAACATTGTTATTCTTCCATTCAAGCATAAAATAGTTTAAATCAAACTACCAATTGTTCTATTCCAGTTTCCAGCAAAGACTGGGTGGGAGGGGAGAGATAAGATCCCCATAAAACGACAACAAAAACAAATCCTCTCTGTTGTTTCCCATCTAAGTAAATGACAATGTCATTGACTAGGTACTCAAGCCAAAAACCCTGGAGCCACCCTTGAGTCCTCTCTGTCTCTCACATCCCACGTTCTATCTATAGTACATTCCTATTCATCACCTTTCTTACCACGTCCTTTACTACTCAACTCTCCCAGACCACCATTGCCAACAATAGACCCTACTAGTCTTCGTGTTGCTACCTTACCAACTTCGGTCTATTTCTTCGCACGACAGCCAGAGTGAACCTCTGATATGTCACTTCCTTTCTAAACCCCCCTATATCTTTCCAAACCTCTCACAACAAAATATAAAATCCTCCTAGTGACCGGGAGCCATTTATGATCTGGTCCCTGCTACCTCACATGCCTTTTCTTCTACCTACCCTTTCTTCCCTAACTTACTGCTAGCCAGCCATATCAACCTCCTTCCTGTTCTCAGCCAAGAATTCCCAGTCCTACCTCAAATTTTTCCTCCCTATGTAACTTTGTGACCTCATATATCCTAAAGACTGAATTTCTACTTTTACTCAGGTCTTTGTTCAAATATTACATTAACAAAGAGATCTTTGTTGACTAACCTATTTAAAGCCCTGAAATCCTAACTCCTGGTCATTCTTTCTTTATTTTCATGCATTATTTTTCTTCCTAATATTATTAAACACCTGCTGTGATACATGTCTCTGTCTCTACCTAACCTTCATTTGCTTATTGTCTGTCTCCCTGCCCCCCGCAATGGAATATAAGTTCCTAGAGAAAAGAGACTTGGCATGTTTTATTTGATGCTTTGAGCCTAGAGCTTAAAACATAGTAAGCATTCAATGAATATCTGTGCAAAGAGGGAAGGAAAGAAAAAAGGAAAAAATGAGACAGCCTAGATTATGCAGAAGATATATTAGCGATGTTTAGAGCCCCACTTCAAAAAATACTGTTGTAAATACCTGGCTTGATATGGTTGTGGCTCATACTAACTATATAAAAATCTGTAATAGTTTCATGGCTTTAACATGTAATATACTAAGAAGCTGAGTTTGTCTCACTGAAAGCACTTAGGACGTTGCAGGTATTTAAATTCTTACAATAAGCTACCTCTACTCCCATGGTGTATTATGTTATCAAGTTAACAATGAAATGTACACACACAGGTCAGCGCCATACCTAAGAGACTAGGAAAGAGATCAGAACCCTGAAACTAGCTTTATCCATGTTATTGAGTCCTAATCTACACACCCGTGAACAATCATCATTATCATGTGTTCTGTGCTTGTAACCTTCTTTTAACATTTGCTCTGGGACCAAGCACTTAGTATTTTCACAGGGCTGTACTCTACTCTCCTTCTCAGGCAAATCATACAGGCTCTGTAAGTAAAGTAAAACATATGAAATATTACCTATTCACATTTAAAGTTCAGTGTGCCAGTGGAATAAGGGTAGGAGAATAATAATTTAAAAGTTGGAATTACTTAGTATTAGAATTTTTAAAAGATACATAAAATAATACATTATTTTAATCTTAATTGTTGCAAAGCTTATTTTTCTTCATAAATGTTTACTTGTTCATACATAAATATATTTGTGTGTATGTGTTTGTGTCATGATGAATGGTGAGCAGAATAATTAACGTGACATGGTAGGAATTACAGCGTGAAAAACCAAAGAATTATTACCACACTGACAAACTTAGGCTCCTATAAATGCAGCATATGTGTGTGTGCATGTGCATGCACACGCACATGTATAACACAAACATACATGTGAAAGGACTCAGCTCAGTCACTTGCAACTTTTGTGACCTTTGGCAAGACTCTTACTTCTCTGATCTCAGATGCGTAATTTTCAAATTTGGTTTATTTCAAATTCAGTTATTTTGATTTGGGTTCATTATAATCCAGAAACAAAATTCAAATGAAAAATCATACATTCTTCGACTTTACTACTGGAGCAATGGAGAGGTTGGTCTAATTTTACCCCCTAGTTAGTGTAGTTGTTCATATAAAACAGTTGAATAACTTAAAGAATGTCAAGTAATTAAATCCAACTATCTTTTATTTGATCACAAATGCACGCAAGACAATGTGGAGCAAACAAAATGAATAATATATATCCTTTGTTCTCAGAAAGCTACAATCTAGGAAAAGTGATGTTAGAAGCACAAAAATGACAATAAAGTGAACAATATTCTACATGTTCTCTTAACTTGGTGTGTGGGCATGAGAGAAGGTGTTATCAAACATCATGTCTCCCTCTCTGTTGTTGGAAGGGCCTTCAATCTTAGTCTCTCTTTTAATATCCGATACTACAGGCATGGAGGATTTTGTAGGTGAATTAACAGTTTGACATAGCTTCAGATGTAGCCCTAAAATAAAGTTCTATGTGGTAAATAAGTGCCAAATGTATTAAAATAGAAAAAGAGAATATCAAAGAAAAACAACGTCAATTTAATGCAACTTCTCTTCAAGAAATTTAGGTTATATCTAATACTTGGAAATACATTCATTCCTATTTCAAAATAAAATAGGTCTCTAGCTGATGTCTTGCAAAAATTTAAAAGGAGACATTCTTCTTTCCAACTTAGAAAATCTTCTCTTTTAACAAAACTTATGCTCACTAGTCATTTTCTGCTTCTTCAATCTCCAAAATTTTGTCCTCCCCTTCCTTCTTATATTTTGTCCTCTTACCCTTCTCTCTTATTTTGTCAGTCTATTCTTCCCCTCACTGGTGAACTCCCCTCTTTATCCAATCTGAACATCCTAATCATCTTCTTTATCATCCTAGAACCTCTTGGCCTTCTGAACCTTCACTGTACCTGTCTTACAAAGCCCCAGAACCCTTTTTCCCTTCTCCCCATACCTAAGCAAGGATGAAGAAAATTATATAATCATAGTAAATGGATGTGCTATAAATTTAAGCTATTTATCCTAAACAAGAATTGTAGTGTTCCTAAAGAATTATTTAGTGGCTCACCATAGATTTATTATTAGCAACTATTTAAAATCATTCTGATTGTTTTCACATCAACTAATGTACAAAATCTCACTTATTCTCCAAAGATGGACTTATTTACTATACTGATAAGACCAAGGCCATTTCGTAAGAACTCCCTCCTTTTCCTTCCTTCACTCCTCAATTTTTATTTTCTTCCTTTCTGGGGAAAAACTGACATCTCCTCATTTCTAAGTCTAAAGCTTCTCTCTATTTGTTCCCAACCCAATAATCTGCAGAATATTGCTCCAATAACAATCTCTATTCTTCACACAATCACTCACCATTTATATTTGCGTTATCAAATATTTCCTACTCTGTGCTCTGGATTGTGGAATATTACGGGATATTATGATGAAGTGTTGTCTGTCTACATGGTGCTTACGTCTGTGAGAGAATACTAGCAAACAAAGCAATTATTAAACTGCACAAAAAAAACCAAAAATAAAAGTTTGGAAAGAATGCAGTGGGAAATAAAAGGGAATTCCTAATTGTTAGGGATTAGGGATCAATTCCTGCCTTAAAGGAATTATGGAAAGTTTTTCTCAGAAGATGTTACATATAATTCAAGATCTGAAGAATAACCAAGAGTCTCCCAAGTAGAAGGAACACATGTGCGAGGTCACAGAAACAACAGAGAATGTTGTGCACACAGAGAGTGGTCACTATAGAGAGAGATGGTCCGAGATGATGACAGAAAGTTAAATGGAGGCCGGAATACAAAAGAAGTGTTGTTCAGGAGTTTATTATGCTATTGGTTACAAGAGAACCAGCGAAGTGCTATAAACCTAGTAACAACGTTATCAGATTTCTATTTTAAGAAAATCACTCTGGCTGCTGTAAAGAAAAAACTATAGTGAGGCCAGAATGAAGGCAGGAAGACCATTCTGGAGACTGGTGAAAAATGATGGTTATTTGGATCTGTATGATAGAGGGGACATATGCAGAGATTATATAAAAATAGAATTGATGGATTACGCTCATTGATAAGATGTTGAACGTAAACAGTAGTGAGAAAAATCATGGAAAAATTAAAGAAATGTCTGATTTAAACAATTGATTGCATAGGAATCATTTACTGAGATAGGGAACACTTGAGGAGGGATGGATACAAGAGCGAGGAAGGGAGATGAACTCAGTTTAGTGCATCTTTAGAGTGAAACACTTGTGAAGTTGTCCCACGAGACAAGAGCTCAGAAAAGAACTGAGGACTAGAGCTGAAGTTATTCGAAATGGAAATCAATGGAGTAATTAAGAAGGTACAGAGTAAAAAGAGAAAAGAGGCTAGTATCTAAAGCACTGAAAACAGTGTTGAAAAGTAGGAAGAAATCTAGCAACCAGGGAGTTGCAAAATGAAGGGAAGAAGGCATTCTTCCTTGGATTTTCAATCTTCCCCTTTCTAATGACTCTTTCTCTGTGTCCAATATTTATTTTTAAAATCTTTTTATCCTGCAAAAAAAAGAAAAGAAAAGAAAACCCTGCCACTGCCATTCTGTCCTGTAGAATCCCTTGTGATTTCTTGCATCCATTAAGCCACAGGACTTCAGAGAGCAACTGTACTCAGAACTCCCCGCCCTACTTAACACCTGCATCTCAACTTTTCACTATCTAGGTTTCGGCATCTTTCACCACTGATAATGTTCTACTGATAATCAACAGGAATTACCAAATCATCAAATAGAACTTGATACTCATTCTCCTTTGATTATCTTCGGCTATTGGTACAATAAAATATTCAATAATGCTGATTTTACTCTGAGCCAGTAACAAGGCTAAAAGTAGATACTACATCTGTCAATACATATACTTAAGATGGGCCCCAATTTTGGCTCCAAGCTTTCTAGCACAAGAGGAAAGAGGGAAACCTTGTCCGTTACATTAATCACAGTGTTTCTAATATAGAAAATAAACTAAGGGCAATCAGTGTCATCCACAAACTAACCTTGACTTATCTTTCCAGCAGAAGTGACCACTGCTGTCATTCTTTAATCCCTTGGTCAACCTGCTTATCGTTCTAGAAAACACCATATCCACTATCTTCATAGGCATGTAGTTCACATAACATGAAAGGAAGTTAGCTTCTTCCTCTTGGATAACATTTAATTCTTTTTCTTTTATCCTCATTTTCATATTTGTAATGACAGGCATTTGTCCTACAGTTTTCCCTCTCCTGCCTTCAGCTTCTATTCCTAACAAAATACTTCCCTTAGCACATTTTTAATCTGTCCCACTGCAACTACCCAAATGTAAGCCCTTTTTTCTTCTCTCTTGGCAGTCACATTCAATTTGTTTTCCTTGCCTCTGGCCTGACCTTCTCCAAACCATCTTGTACTGTGTATCACCTTTTAACACACAAACCATTCCCTGGCGCCTGGTACATATTCCTCAATTAGAATCCATAAAACTCTATTTTAATCACTTGTTTTCTTTCCCCTCTCTTCTTCTAAGCTGATCTCCCTACTTTTTCCTGACTATTTCTTTCTTTTTTTTTTCCTGCTTTTTCTCCCCAAAGCCCCCAAGTACATAGTTGCATATTTTAGTTGTGGGTCCTTCTAGTTGTGGCATATGGACGCCGCCTCAACGTGGCCTAATGAGCAGTGCCATGTCCGCGCCCAGGATCTGAACTGGCAAAACCCCCGGCCGAAAGCAAGGACTTAACCACTCGGTCACGGGCTGGCCCTTTCCTGACTATTTCTTCCAAGCTAAGTATAATTTTTGAAAGAAAGCATCTTTCCTAAATGAGTGAATGAATGAATTAATAAATGAATGAATCTCCTGAATTAAAATATCTTTCTTTTTTTAAAAGAAAGAATCACATTACCTTGCTTTTTGATAGAGTTTATTAATGTGTTTAGGATGAGTAGAACTCATCATAGGCTCAACAATGTTTAGGTTCCTGGTTAAAGAAATGCTTAGATATGCTTCTTTAAATTGCAACTATTTATAGGAGTTATTACACAACAGGAGGTTTTCAAAATGTTCTTCTGAAATTTTATGAATGTTCTTTTAACCTAGGAGAAGCATTTCCTTTATTGATTGCATCCTTTTGTGTTAGACAATTAATGAAGTAAAATTAATTATCTTTTTGCAACTTTTCAAAATCAAATTCCATCGATAAGATTAAAACAACAGAAAGCATGTTTCCCCATTTTATGAAGCTAAAAACAATGCATATGTTGGAGGTCAGAGATTACCATCGTCCTGAGAAAATACAAGCAATTCAATAGCTTGCCTTGTCATCAAAAACTCCCCAGGGAAAATTTCTACCAAAATTCATTCCGACTGACCTATTTTATTAGTTCTACTTAGGAATCTAAGAAAGTTCATGGTATTCACAAAGGAAGTTATTCTGCTTCCGGGTGCTCCCATCAAATGGCAAGCAGAAATGAAAAACTCAAACCCACTAGTTACTTTGTCTTTTTAAATTTGTGTTCTGCAACCCATTAAAGCAGAGAACGCCTATTTCCAATCTCCAGATACAAATTCTTGATTTCAGTGGGCCAAACCTAGTGAAACTAATGGACACACATATCCAGATCTTTTAATAATGTAAATAGTTACCACGCCCCTAGATACCTTTCCACAATGCAATGTTCTTTCACTCTATAAAGTTCACAAAATCCCGTGACACGGATTTAGCAAAATCTTTGAGCTTGTACAGTTTGAAAATATTTCTTGAGATGTGAAGCAGGAAGTCAATGTGTATGTACATTAAAAGCTGAACATCAAAAGAAAGTGGCAAAATCCATTTAAGCAGGATCAAAGTGCCTTAATCTCGCCATCACAAACCTGCAATGTAAACACTAGGAAAGGCGAATAGAGTTGGAAAGAACTCTCTCATCTGCATAGCTTAAGAGGTATGCCTTCGGGGAAGAAATTTTGTCTTTACAGGTACCGTGGTACTTTTGCAATGCCCTGATACATGGTAGAAGCTGAACAAATAATCACGTTTAATAATCTCGGGCCAATGCTATCAAGTGAAGCATGGAATCTTTAGTCATGACAATAGCAATAAATATTGAGTAAATACGCCTCTCTTTTCATTCCCCCTTTATCTCCTTTACCACCCCCTTGACATTCTTCCACACCTCATCCCACAGATGGCGTTTCTTGCAAAATTCACGTTTGGGCACCACCTGCCACGTGTAACAGTATCACTTTGTTGAAATATTTTTAGCAGCTGCAAATTAAACTGTCTTTCAGGTGCAATCTCACACTTAATGTAAATGACACCTTGGCACAGGATGCTCGGCTGCCTTTATGATTCATTTGGCAGCTTGAGCTTATTTAAATAATGAACACATTTTGCTGCTCTCAGCATTAGGATCAATTTGAATCTCTAGTACAACCACATTTGACCAGCATTTAGCCGAACCTATCCCTTGCAGCAACAAGCCCCCAAAGAACAAGAACATACAAGTAAAACTGTAGAAATATTTTTTCTGAAAATGAATTAAATTTATAATTCCATTAATTAAGGCTTTGGAGTATCTATAAATTTAAAAGTTAGGACATATATTGCTTTTCTAGGACATAAATTATACACAGTTCATTTGTATGGTGGATGGAATTAAAGATTATAAACTCTCTCATGCAACTACTGCAAGGACTAGTTAGTGTTTCATACCATGAAACACTCATTCAGTCCTCTCGTAAAGCATGTCAGGAGGTTCCCCAGCAGAATCGGAGAAGCACAAACCCACTGCAGGAAAACAACCCAAATTGCCACCTAGGAGAGCATAAGGAAGGCTTGAAAATTTATATAGTTCACCGAATGTACATACACATTCTTATTTTCTTCACTTGAACAGGAATTCCACCGACATTATGACTATTCATGAAGGAAAATCCCTACTATATACATACCTTCAATTACCAACATAAAAAGAAACAAATTCTTCTTTCACCATACATATACAAAAACTGTTCTGTGATAGGAGTCAGAGAAAACTGCGTAGAAACCAGGCTTCTCCCACTCACTAAATTTGTAACTTCAAAAAATTAATTCATGTCAACCAGCCTCAGGTTTCCTATCTCTCAGAAAGCACCTATCTTTGAGGAGTGCTGGGAGAATTACTTTAGAGAATGTATATACATCTATGTCTACACACATATGTCTGTCAGTCTGTCTATCTATCTACCTACCTATCCATCTACTTACCTATATCATAGGCCTTCAAAATTACTAGCTGTTATTATTTTATAACACTGTTTATAAAACTTTGAGAAATATCCTTTATAAATATATGTTTTAGATTGCTAATGAGAGAAGTTGAATCAGAAGTCAGCTGATAAGGAAGCTATATACCTGTTAAAGACAACTGAGTATGCAAACTGTATTTAAACTGTAAAACTTTATTTTTACAATTTTTAAAAATATTTCCAATATCACAGCTTCAGGGTTCAAAATATATACAAGCTAACTAGCAGGGAAATTGGTGATGAGGAAAAATCATCAGCAGATGATGGCCAGCATACCAGGATGGCCGCCATAGTGACTGGTTTCTTTTCCTTTTAGCTTTGCCATAACACAAGGGATAAAAAAAAGCCCCAAAGAATCAAAAGACCGTGAATGGGAACTTCTAGTATATTGGGAATGCAGGGAATGTAGCATAAGGTCGTCTCACATTCTTAGCTAACAGCCTAAGCAGAATGGATATATCATTTTTTGGCTGTGGAATAGAAAAACCTCTGGCTGCCAAGGAACAGGCCTGGAAAAACTTTTGATGCTTAGCTGGCTGGGAAACTATGAACTGCCCCTGGGATAGCTTAACCCCAAGAAAGGTTCAAGATGAGTCACATCAGGAAGAAGAGAAGGGCTGACTAGGACGGAAGATTAGGAAGAATGTCAAGTGAAAATTATAGGTACTATTTACTGTGCCCCTTTCTAGTGCTTTTTACACATTCTTCTAATCCACACTCTTCCCAGAATGAAACCCTGACATTAAGACACCAGCAAATAGCCAAAGAGCAAGCTAGTTCTGGCAAAGCCAGGACATGAGCAAGAGCTGAGTTGTCTCTACTATATCATGTGGCATCAAGTATTAACACCTATGTATTTTTCAATATGTCTCTAAGTTGCATATCCTTATACACTATTTGGCTATTTTGATTACTATTTTAATAGAGAGAGTTTTTAATATCAATAAGAGAATAGTGGAAACGCTTGCTGCTTTATAACACAACAAAATAAGTCTATTTGAACTAAATGGTTATAACACAAACAAACTTTCCACAGCTTTTCTAAGTTGAAAACTAATTACTGAAGAGGAAGTGAAAAGCCTTTGGGATACTGGACCTACAAGAAGTGATCACAGACATCACTGTGGAGTGTGGTGCCTCCAACTCTACATGTCAAACTAAATTAATTACCTTAGAGTTTCCCTTATTCAATCCTGCAGTTAAAGAGAAAATGTTTTTCCACTTTTATCTTTTCAGTTTCATCTCCCACGTCTATTTAGTTGTCATTTCCTACCAATTCTACCCTTAATATGTTTTTTAAGCGTATTTTGTTCCTTACTTCTTTTGTCCTCATTAAGGCTCTCTCATCTCTCTCCTAAAGTACTTGTCTGTCTTAAGAGACCCACTTGTCTCAAATCATTCTTCCTAATAAACACTTCACCGTTTTGCCAGTGTGTATTTCTAAATATACACTCAGTTTTACTGATGGTTTTCCATCAGCTAAACAATTAAACTCAGACTCTTTAAAAAGTATTCAAGGTCTTCACTACTCAGCCTTAATATATAATTCTAGGCTCACCTCCCACTGCATTTCCCCCTGTACCCTCCTCTATCTTATCCCTCTGGATTCCCAGAACTTTCATTCTTTACTTATGCAAATCCTCGATGAAGAATCATGCCAATTTTCCAAGACTTTTTTCAAATACCTTCCAAAATACCTTCTTTAAATTCTTCAGGTGGAAATTTGTTTCCTGGGTTTCCAGAATATTTTGTTTAAATTTCAGTTGGAGTAGTTAGACCCTCCCACCTACCCTAGATTTTTCTTAGTGTGATATACTATGTTTCTTCATTAAGTTCTTTGGAGACAGGGTTTTCTCTTTCATCTTTGAATGCCCTCTACTTCTTAAGATACTATATTACATTTTAAGAGAGTTGCTAACTTGAAGTCAACTGAACACTATTCTATTTACATAATTGTCTTACGGTTTGTAAACTGCCTTTCACATAGATGATGGTCAACAAAAGACGAGCATCTTTTTGAAAAATAGGACTGGATGATAGAGGGCAGAAACAAAGAGCAAATCAAGAGCTCTCTCCTTCACATCAGATGTCCATAATAAAAGAGAAGGTCAAAATGAGTCAGAAACTAAAAAGAGCAGCAGCGACATTTTTCTCTATACTGACTTAGATAAAGACACATAGACTTAAAAGATTCAAAAGAAAGTTTTACTCTCAATCCTGGGGCTTGAATAGCTATATTCTTAGTCAAGCAAAACTAGGTGTGCTGCAATATTTATAGGTGTTTCCTTGTACTCTCTGTCAACAAATTAATTTATATGATGAGAGTACTCATCACCTTTGCAATATTTAAATTAGTATTGTATTTAATAACATTAGTAAGTACAAGTAAGACTATATGGCTATGTCTAAGCATTATGAGGTAATTAAAAATTATGTCAGCTGTTAAATAAAAGAATATAAAAAGGTAGAGAAAGGAAGGGTTGGCCCTGTGGCAGAGTGGTTCAGTTCGTCTGCTCTGCTTCTGATGCCCAGGGTTCACCAGTTTGGATCCCAGGCATGGACCTGTGTACCGCTTATCAAGCCATGCTGTGGCAGGCGTCCCACATATAAAATGGAGGAAGATGGGCACAGATGTTAGCTCAGGGCTAATCTTCCTAAAAAAAAAAAAAGGTAGAGAAAGGAAATACTCAAAAATATATTACTCAATGGTTTCTGCCTCTTTCCCTTTCCCATAAATTTTTTGGTTATCTTAATCAGTTTAACTCCCTGCTTCCCAGGCTATTCTTCTATGCCCAAGCAGAATTTTTGGCTGACTTTCGACCATGTTCATGTAGCATTGTATATTTAGCTCCTCAGAATAACTCACTGTCTCCATCATTTCCACATCTGCTCCTCCTGGATCCTCATCTTTCTCAATGCCACCTTATTTGTTAAGAATCACACAACTCAGACACCCGAGATTAGTTTTGACTTCTCCTTCCTCTCCATTGACATTTTATCAATCATGAAGTTTTATTTCCATCTCTCCTCTAAATAACTTTCATGTCTGCCTTTATCTTTCATGTCTTAATTTTGGTCCTCAAATTTTTTCCACCCTTTCACTAGATTTAGGAGTTTCTTGTTATCGGTCTTAACTTTGCACATTTTTTCTTCCACATAATGCCAAGAATGACTTCATCAATATTCAATTTGTTTATGCCAATCCATTGTTTAACACTTTCTTCATACAGTTTTTGGTGGGAGTGTAAAATGGTCTGGCAGTTTTTTAATAAAACCAAACATATACCTACCCTACAATATAGCCATTCCATTCCTAGCTATTTAATCAAGAGAAATGAAAGCATATGGTCACAACAAGACTTGAACAAGAATGTTTATAGCAGCTTTATTAAGCCCATGTGTCTATCATGGAAGAACAGATAAGACAATGTAGTATATCCATACAAATAAATCCTACTTAGAAATTTAAAAAAAACCCAGAAAATTACTGATACAAGTAATGACATGGATGGATTTCACAAACATTACAACAAATGAACCATACATATTGTATAATTTCATTTATATGAGTTTCTAGAATAGGCAAGAATAATCTATTGCAGAAAATTCAGAACAGTGGATTCCTCTGGGGGGAAGGGTGTGGGGACTGACTGGGAAAGAGCATGAGAAAACTTTCTGGAGTGTTCTATATCATGATAGGCATTTGGGTTATGGAAGCATATCATTTTTCAAAACTCACTGAGTAGTATACTTAAGATGAGTGCACTACAGTCTATGTAAACTTTGTCTAAATAGAAAAAATACATAAACAAATATTGAACTCATATCATTGTTCATCATATGAGAAAGGTGTGCTGATGTCTGAAATCTACATTGAATTCAGAAAAAAGGATGGAGAGGAATGGATGGATACATAAATATGGGATAAACTATAGTAAATTGTAAATTTGTAGAATCTAGGTGGAGGACAATGGTGTATCACTATAAAATTCTTTCAACTTTCTGGTATTTGAAAATTTTCATAGAGAAAATTTTTCTATGCCTCCTGAAACAAAAAGTACTATGTTTTTCCTAACTTTCAGCAAAGGAGAGCTTAGGTACATATAAAGGTTAAGATAAAATTAAGAAAAAAGAGTGTGTAAATACAGTAATTATTCTTATGGGTGGTGAATGAAATAATTTCCTTATTTTACTAAAATTTATTTTTATAGCTTGGTCTTAAACTCAAACTGCAATAAAATCAACAAATTCAAACAATATAACCGAGCAGAGCTCCAAGCATCGCTTAAATTTTCAGAGATGCAAATTTGGTATGGTAAAATCTTCAATGAATGGTTAGTTTTCTATATCTAGATATCATGTATGTTCTTTTTACTTAAATATTATAGTCTTTAAAATCTTCTCTTCACATAGGAACATTTCATAATGTAATTGCATACAAGTTGTAGAATTATATTTAGAAAGTAAATTGCTAATAAATATTTACTGTGTTTTTTTAAAATAAAATACATCTTGTTATGTCTTTCTGTTTTGCCGATTTATTTTTATCATGTATATCTTATAACCATTTCTCTATTTTGATGAATTTCTCAAATTGCAGGAACCTAGTGCTGAGCACAAGTAGCTTTTAAGGAGAGTGACTGGAATATTAATCTAACAAAGTAAATGGATATATCACAGGTTCATATGACTATTTTGTTATTATTTATGATTTGATAATTATCCACCAAATGTGGTCTATGTTTCCACTCTCTTATCTTGTAAATATGAGTTCTTTTTTATCGATTAGTTATAAAAGGAGCAATTCTTCAATATTTCAATGTGGGAATGATACAATTATGTACCTTATTCATTACGTATTAGAGTGACTTTCCATTGCATTTTGGGAGTTGTATATGATATTCTGTTATTTACAATACACTATGTGTAATGATTTAGATGTCTGTGTTTTATCATGTTAAATATGGATTAGAAATATTTTGATGTCTTTAGATTTAATCCAGTTACCTCAACTATAATATTTTTCACATTTCTATAATCTTTGACTATTTATTCCCTCTAAACTACAGGAAGCTGAAATATTTATAGTTGTTTCCTTGTATTAGATCTTAAATAAATTCATACTATGAATGCACTCATCCATCATCATAAACTGTCCTTTCATCATTTACATTATGTTTTTGAATTATGTTAAATATAAGCTACTGTGTGGTTAGATTAGATGGTTTATTATTTGAGAAGATCAGATGGAATTTCATGAAGGACACAATCTCCAGGAAGAATATTTTTATTACCTTATAATGTTTATGTACATGCACACACACATATATAATAATACACGTATTCCTGCTGTTAATAATTTGGGTATTGATTTGTTATATTTAAAGACATCAAGGAATTTTTTTTCCAATTAATTTCTATAAAATTGAAAAGGTTTGGGAAAAAGACAATTATCCTTTATATTTTGTCATTATAGGAGATGTCAATATGAAAGGAAATTAAAGGGAATATATATAATATAAACTCTGCTCTCTAAAAACAAAATCATGCTATCAATAGAATCCATGTTCATAAAGTAATTACAATATTGTGCATATAATACAATTTAAAAAGAAATTTTGAACTTAGATGAAGAAAATGAAGTCAGCAAATTTTCATTTCCTACATCCAAAGAAAATGGAACTTTCTATTTAGAAAAGCCATTGCTTCATGATAAAAAGTAATTTATATAATCTTACTTAATTGATGACTTCACACTAAAACTTTCTCTTCAAGAGAAAATTGGTAGACATTCAAGAAACATGGTATTTCCTAACTCACCTCATTTTAAATTAGAGCACATTTTTCTTCCCTATGCCAGAAAGTTCATCAAATATTTTTAGACAGTATGCTTACTCTGTTTTATTAAATGAGATGAAACAAGTGCATTTGTATGTATGATTTATTTTTTAAAAGTTTCAGTGCTTAAGCAAGGAGCTAAAAAAATATCAACACATCAAAGAGATATAGTACAGGCGTGATTTAAATCTCTCTGAGAAGGAAGAAAAACATCAGTGCTTCTCAACTCTTTCTCCAATCTATAGTTACATCTTACTCATTGGTAGCATTTAACATAAGGAGAACTATAGAAGTTTAAGATGCATTTCACAGAAATAAATACAACTTTTGAAAAACAATTATATAAAGAAATTAGAAGACAGCTAGAGACTGGGAGAAAACAATTGCAAAAGATACATCTGCTAAAGGACTGTTATCTAAAGTACACAAATAACCCTAAAATTCAACAATGAGAAAATTAACAACTTGATTTAAAAATGGACCAAAGACCTTAACAGACATCTCACCAAAGAAGATATGCAGACGGCAAATAAGCACAGGAAAAGATGCTCCACATCATATGTCATCAGGAAAATGCAAATTAAAATAACAATGAAAAACCACTATGCACTTATTGGAATGGCTAAAATACATAACAGTGGCAACACTAAATGCTGAGCAGGATGTGGAGTAACAGGAACTCTCACTTATTGATGGTGGGAATTCCAAATGGCACAGCCACTTTGGAAGACAGTTTGGTAGATCAAGCCATTAAATACATGGAGGCAACTTAAATGCATATTAATAAATGAAAGAAGCCAATGTGAAAAGGCTACATACTGTATGAGTCCAACCATATAACATTCTGGAAAAGGCAAAACTATGAGACAGTAAAAAGATCAGTGGTTACAAAGGGTTAGGGAGTAGGGAGGAACATTAGTTGAGCACAGAGAATTTTTAGGTAAGTAAAACTAACTCTGTAGGATACTATAATGGTGGATACATGTCATTATTTGTCCAAACCCACAGAATGAACAACACCAAGAGTAAACTCTAATGTAAACTATGGACTTTGGGTGACAATGATGTGTCAATGTATGTTCATCAGCTGTAACAAATATACCACTCTGGTGGGGGATGTTGATAATGGACAGCCTATGCGTGTGTGAGAGTGGGATTATATAGGAAATCTCTGTACCTTTCACTCAGATTTGCTGTGAACCTAACTAAAACTGCTCTAAAAAATAAAATTAATTATTAAAAAATTTATAATAACATATTACCTAAATTGACAGAGCTCTATGCATTAAAAACTTTAATAGGGGTTTAACTCTTTCTTTCTTATCATGTTAAGAACATTTTCCTCTACTCCTAGCTAACGTATTTTAATTAATCAGAAAAAGTCATTTGATTTATTTTTCAACACTAAACAAGATAAAGCACATTTTATTTTTAAAATATTAAGGTAATGAATTAAGAGATTTCCTATTACTGAATCACCCTTGTAATATTAGAGTTGATTTCATACATTTATTTGGAGTATTTGGTAGTCGTAAATCTATTTGTTTCTAGTTTTCCTTTTTGTCCAATATTGTTATCGGTAATACTATTAGCTCCATATGATTTGAATGACTTGAAAACCTTTTGATCCTTGTCTATGCTCTGAGACATTTCTTAAAGGTTTGATACAATTTTCTCACTCAAATATTTTATACATGATTCAAAATTAGACTGACAGATTGAAATTTTGGCCCAAAACACAGGAAAAAAACCACTAAGCAACACAAAAACAGAAGCAAATATGTAATACCAATTTAATTTTTTTCTATTAAATTCTCTTAAAATTTAGGTGCATATTCAACTTCTGCTTATATTTTCTTTTTTCTGTGAAAAGTAGCTCAGAATCTACAGATGGCAAAACTGGTATTTGTGAATTCCAGTAACAGTTTTATTTTTTTAAAAAAGCCCATTTTCATAAAATCATAAAATTTACTTTTCCAAAAAAGTTCTGAATATGTAATCTCACGAAAAATTTTTATTCTGTGAAATAAAAGTCAATTTATAAATGAAATGGAGAAAGTTTCTTTCTGATATCTACCCATTTCTTAGGGCATAGTAATAGTTCAAGCCCTCATTCAAGAACTGCACTGAGAGGAGACTTTTTCTCTGAGTTGCCTCGGATTAGGGTCTTGAGTTCCAGGGAAAAGGAAGTATCTATAAGAATGTGGCCTGATTCTTAAAACAATGATTTAGGGACCAGGGAAGATTTAGGTCAATTTTTATTTGACACAGACCTTGGCAAATTTTTAATAAAATGAATGTTATTATAGATAGAAACTAATTATCCTAATTACAACACCAATGGAGCTTCAGGATTTCTATCATCCTCTAGTCAGAAAATGTTCCCCAAAATGCCGGAAATTCAGGATCTCTTCAAAGAACAAAAACATGTTGAACTGCAATATAATAAGCGGTTTCTATGGCTTTTGTTCTTAAGAGACAATAATAGTTTTGATTCTTGGAAATATCTAATTATATGGGGAAGAAAATTCAAAGCAGAAAAGAAGATAATTTAAGCATAATTTTTAAAGTAATTAGAATTTGCAGAAAACAATTAAATCCCTTAAGAAATAATAATTCAAATTTAACATTAGCCACCACTTTTGTACTTTCCTAATCTCAATGTAAAAATATAAACTATTGTTATTTTAACAAAACAACTTCCATCTATTTTGAGGTTTTTTAGGAGTACATCTATGTGAACTGAACAGTGAGAAAGTTGGTAGTTATATTTACATGAAATTTGGAGAGCTTTTTTCATATTGGAAAAGTTCTATTATATATAATCATATCACATCTCTATAATTTAAAATTTAAAGTTGCAGGGGCTGGCCTGGTGGCCAAGTGGTTACGTTCGTGCTCTCTGCTGCAGGCGGCCCAGTGTTTCGTTGGTTCGAATCCTGGGCGCGGACAAGGCACTGCTGGTCAAACCACG
Source organism: Equus przewalskii (assembly GCF_037783145.1). Classification (NCBI taxonomy): domain Eukaryota; kingdom Metazoa; phylum Chordata; class Mammalia; order Perissodactyla; family Equidae; genus Equus; species Equus przewalskii. The sequence goes on from NC_091834.1 coordinate 28,492,982, forward strand.
CTGAGGTAGCATCCCACATGCCACAACTAGAAGGACCCACAACGAAGGATATACAACTACGTACTGGGGGGCTTTGGGGAGAAAAAGGAAAAAAATAAAATCTTAAAAAAAAAATTTAAAGTTGCAACACAAAATTTAAAGTTGTAACATAAAAAGTGTAATTTTGGGATTTACATTTGTGTTTTATTCTTTTCTTTGCACTAAAAATCTACTTAGTGTTTCTTTACTGAATACTTTTGACAAAAAGATGTTTATAGGGGAAGTAATAGTTATATTCTAAAAAATATGTTGCTGTTTTATCATCCAATTTACTATTTAAAACAGAATGTTTATCCTAGTCTAGCTGTAGTGAAGGGCAATTAATTCACATTAACCTGTCCTGAAAACAACTTTTTAAACTACCTGAGGTTTCTTTGAACCCTAGGCCAGCACTTCTACCACATTTTTTTTTAAACTCTTAACGTTTAACAGGACATATAGTTGTGGGAGATTTTCATGGGCTATTAAAAAGGTGCTAGCAGCTGTATTAATCTGACACAGTCTCAGTAGAATGATTCAAAGAGGGTAAGGTGGGTCTTACCAGCTTTACTAGGAAGTCTTATCAGTGATTGTTATTTGAAATTCCAACCAACCAGCTCAAAGTACACACTTAGCTAGTGTTTATATCTCCCTGGTTTAAATGGAAGCAAAAGTCACTAATTTAAGAAGGCTGATATCAGAAGAATTACAGAGTTTGGATAAGACCACATCACGAGCAGTAAATTGAGTCTAAATAAGGAATACACACACACACACACACATTCTTGCCTGCTAATGTCAATTTAAGTTGAGATTACAAGATAGTCTATTCAGGTAGAACGGAACAAAATCATTGTGTCTCTATGTATCTTCTTTAACATCAAAGATGTAATATATTTTGGTAGTTTAGTTTAGTCTTACTCACATTCTAATTTGGTAGGACCTTGATAGAGTGCAGATTCTGATTCAGTAGGTCTGGGAGGGCTCTGAAATTCTGCATTTCTAACAAGCTCCCAGGAGAGGCACATGCTGCTAGTCCAAGGGCCAAATTCTTAGTAGCAAGAGTTTATACCAGTTAAGTTTCCAGTGACTTGGGCTATGCATAAACAACACAATTCATTCTGTGAACCACTGTAGGACAGAATCCTTTAACTTTGGCAAATCTTTGCTTTCTGAAAAGCATGTACCTGTATTTTCCAAAGTCTATATTTAACTTAATGAACATTTCTACATGTAAAATTTGTAGCAAAGAACGGAAATATGCACATTTTTTAAATGGTAAATACTAAAATGATCATGTTAGAAAGAAACATGTTAGAAAGAGAGTTCAGAAGATATGGGTTTAGTCTCACTTTTCACCCAAGAGTAGGTTACTATTGACATCTTGAAGGCTACTTAAAGTTTATTCCTTTCAGTTTTCTACTTCACAGGGTTTTGGGGAAGATGAAGTGATCTTATGGGAAGCACTTTGAAGAGTATAAAACACTATATGAATACAGGATTTCAGTTGTTCATGATTGTTTCAATTATTTCTTTATGTAAGTACTGCAATTTTTCAATTCATTACTTAATTGTTGAAACATTCAAATATTCAGCATAATAATACTAAATGTCAAAGCATTTACAGATTTATTGAATTTAAAATTGCTGCTGATGCTTAAAGTAATTTTTGTTTTTGTTCAGTGCAACTACTCCATTAACCTCAGTCCTTTTTTTTTTTTTTAATTCCTTCCTATTTCTTGAAGAATAAAGATTATGGGGCTGGCCCCGTGGCCAAGTGGTTAAGTTTGTGCACTTAGCTTAGGTGGCCCAGGGTTTCGCCTGTTCGGATCCTGGGCACCTGGCACCACTTGTCAGGCCATGCTAAGGTGGCGTCCCACACAGCACAACCAGAGGCACTCACAATTAGAATATACAGCCATGTACTGGGGGGCTTTGGGGAGGAAAAGAAAAAAGATTGACAACAATTGTTAGCTCAGGTGCCAATCTTAAAAGAAATGTATTTTGAGTGCTAATATAGAGTCATTTCCATAGATACCTAATATAGACGAATAAAGGTGTTTTCTAAACCAATTTGATACTTCCAACTTAGTTTTTAATAAGTGCAGGGTTTGTCTCATTTTATTGTAATAACACAAAGAAATTGTTTCTCATGTCTTTAATATAGACAGAGCAAACAGCCACTAGTTCAATAATTTCTGTTCAATCAAAATACTTGATATGATTACTGCAAACACATGAAAGTCGTTGATCAAAGATGTCCTGTACCTTGTTGGTTCATCCTAGCCCTATAAACCCAAATTCTATCATTTGAATCGTTGGTATGACTAGATTTCCCCTTAATCCATGCAAAAATGAGTAAGGTTTTGTGGTAATCTATGTGTTTTGTTTCCTATCTTCAAAATTCATTTATTTTTGTTTGACTTACAAGTTTGCTTTCTTGTCCTGCAAAACATGAGTATAATTTGTTCATTCATTCTTAAATGTGTTTAGAAAACACATTTGATAAACAAACACTAACTCTGTGGGTGCTAAGTGATTAAGTGGTAGTCATCCGTTTGACATCAGCCTTGTCATTATATAACTTTCAGGATCAATGAGATTAAAGTTCACTAAATTATAAATGGGTCATAATACAATATATAAGCCCAAAACACAACTCTGAGCTGGCTGTAACTTAAATCCCATTGTATGCTAAGCAGAAAAGGCAGAGTGGATCCCAAAGGGAAAGCTAAATCTGCTGTTACCAATTTCCCATATGCATTCGTGTTAGGATTTCATAAATGGATGAATTAGATAACTCTCTTTGATATCGAGAACCTGGCAACTTTTTAAATTAGAATTAAACGATCAAAGAAGATTATTTGGATATATATGAATTTAGACAAATTTATAAGCATATTTAGAAAAGAGACATTTTTGATGGGTTCCCTTATTCTATCAGCCTCCATGAAATCCAAAACCAGTTATAATTTAGCAAATCATCAAGCAAAATAATAAAAACTATACTTCTAATGAATAAGAAAATTATACTCATTAATTTACAAAATTACTACTACTAATAAATTGTAATTAGTTTTCAAATGCATATCTTTACTTTTTAACCAATATATTTTAAAATAATAATAATACCACATGTATAATGGTATACAGTTTAAAATGAAGAATTTATGCGGTGATCAAAAAGTGCCCTTAGGAAAGCGACAGATTGCTGAGAGCAAGGTATGGGAGGCAGGGGTGGGAGGTGAAGGAGCTTGGATTTTCTCTTGTTTTATTTCTTAAATCATATAGTGACACAAACATTTCTAACCTGAAAATGTTCCTTTTAAGGGCATCTAAACACACCTGAATATTCCTTACTAATATTATTGGGAAAATATTTTAAAGATCCTTTTCCAGGATAACATTTTGTAATTTATGTTTAGTTGATATATGAAGTTTAGAACATTTTAATGCCTTTTTGTCATGTGTAAGTAACTTCGTAATAAGTATGTCACTAAGCTTAGAAAATATTCTTTCTCTTTTTATGGAAGCAAAGGAGGAGTAGTAGATTTATTTTCATCAAAATGTACAGAAATCATTAGACAAGAAATCCTGTATGTATAAACTCTGTCTAAGGAAAGGACATAGAACACTACCACTTCATCTTCTCCTGTTTTCTTTAAGCCACTTTCATTGCTTTACTAGAAATATGTGACTGTTCCATTAAGAGAGAACGTGCATTCTACTACATTTTTAGTGACTTGACATATTTAGGTATTTTTATTGTTCCATTCTTTAAAATTCTTGAATAATATTATGAAACCAGCTAACACCAACTGAGTTGTTTGTTTGTTTTTGGTAATAGTAGTCATTTTTCCAAATGCTTTGTGTGAATTTACTCATACATGATCTTCATAACAACCAAAATGGAGAAACTATTATTATTTCCACATGAAAAAAGGGGATATTGAGCACAGAGAACTAGTGCCCAAGTCAGGCAGTCGAGCTCCATAGACTCCACATGCTTAGCCACCATCGCAAAGGTTATAGATGTCTTCACATGAAAAAATTTAAAAGCTGAGCTGTGATACATCAGGATAAATGATTTTCATAGAGTCATCAGTGCAGTCAATGTCTTCTTAAATATTATATTGGAAAAACGTTAATAAAAAATTAAGCTAGGGGCCAGGCATAGTGGTTAAGTTTGCATGCTCTGGGTTAAGTTTGCAGCCCACGGTTTGCTGGTTGAAGCAAACCAGGTGAAGACCTACACCCTACTCATCAAGCCACACTGTGGTGGTGTCCCATACACAAAATGGAGGAAGATTGGTATGGATGTTAGCTCAGCGACAATCTTCCTCAAGCAAAAAGAGGAAGATCGGCAACAGATGTTAGCTCAGGGCCAATCTTCCTCACACACAAAAATTAACCTAATGGTTTCTTTACTTAAGTGGTGAGTATTGCACTTACTAGAGCTAAGGTAACACTTAGAGAAGGACATTTTGTCAAAATTTAGCCTTTGTTTATTTCTTTGTTTTATCTGCTAATTTTGTTAAGCTTAATTTAATTAAAAAATTTGTTTACTACAGTCATGCTCTGCTTACCAATGGGGACATGTACTGAGAAATGTGTTGTTAGGAGATTTCACTGTGCGAGCATCATAGAGTGTACTTACACAAACCTCAGTGGTATAGCCTACTACACACCTAGGCTGTATGGTACTAATCTTATGGGACCACCATCTTATATGTGGTCTGTCATTGACCAAAATATCATTATGTGGCACATGACTGCATTTTAATACGAAAGCTAAATATTTTATATATTCTTGATGTACTAAGTGCCCCATATAATGATAATAATCAGTTAAATAAAAGAAAACAAAATAGCCAGAGGCCAGATTTAAAAAGGCAAACATGCCCTTTAGACTGGTTCACTATATTAATTTGCCAAATGTGCATTATGTACTATGTATAAAGCTGGTATGGAAATGATAGCAGCAGCAATCGCAGTTATCATGAGCATTTACCATATTATTGAACACTGTTCTTATTACCCTATATGGTCTGTCTCATGTATCCTTGGAAAAACAGTATATTAGTATTAACCCTGTTTCACAAATCTTATATGAGTGATGAAAATAATACATAGGCAGTAGGTGGAGGATGCAGGATACAAACTTAGGCAATTGGCCTCCAGAACCTGCAAAGTGGACTCATTGAAGAGCTTCTTAGTTGGTGTATCCTAGAGTGTAAGGCAAAGTGATAAATACAAACACGCAACTATGTGCTCTTGGGATTCAAGGGTGGGAAAGATTAAACTCCATCAGGAGAATGGTATAGTTAAATGAAAAAGATAATACAATTGAGGATAACCAACTCTATTAGATTTGAGTATGTTAGTGTTTAATATTGGAAAGGTCATTTAGGATTAGATGACAAAGGACTTGACAGGCAGAGAAATGTGGATTCAATTCACTTGTAAATTGAGAGACAGAAACAATTTTTGAATGGGAAAGTATTGTGATAGCCATCAGAGCTGTATTTAGGGACACATCCGCCTGTGGTATCTAAAAAGGAAAAGCATATATGGATTATTGTGTTAGGTAGTCTTACAAAATTAAGTGTAAATAATAATTTATTGACTAAAGCAAATTTTAATCATCAAAACCTGCATGCAGAATTTTTTGTCTTAAGCTTTCAGCCTTCATTTCTTAGTGTGATGATCTAATTTGATATTTGTAAAAATAAATAGCAGAATATATATTCTCATCGGTCAACATTTCTTTTTGACTCAGGATTAATTTTATTGGGCATGTGAAGATTACACATCGTAAAATAGTTGGAGTAAATAAATGAATAAACACTTTGTGAACATCAAAAAGCAGGTTACTTTATAACTTTTTTTCATTTAGATATTATCATATTAGCTTTGGAGACATCATAATTAAAATCTTCCAGTCTGAAAGCTTCTGAAATCTTCCACTATGAAAGTATTTGCGTCAAGCCTAAATTTAATAATATTATAAACTTATTCCTTCCACTCACAGTGATTAGAACATAACAAGTGGGGTTTTTTTTTAGTCAAAACTATTCATGCCATTAAAATTCAAAGGCATTGCTTGCCATCATTCAACTTTATCTGGCTAAAATCCTTTAATTCCCAAGCCCTTGCTGTTGGGGAGCTCTGGGTTCATCACACTTAACCTCTGCCTAGGCTGCTCAGAAAGGAATTTGTTTCAGTCCATTCATAGTTTCAATAGTTGAGCAAGCCACACGCAACTGCACACTGGTCTTTTATCCTGAGCACACTAATCTGATTGTTTTTCCACTCTACAAACTCTGGGTCAACAATCAAGCTACTGCCAGAAACTAATTAATTTGCAAACAGGCTTCTGTTTTCGCAGAGGGAAAGCTTTTGAGAATCATGTCAGAGAGGCCAGTCACACCATGGTTACACGCATTGTCATGGCATCCACCTCTTTGGGTAAATCTCTTGCTTGGTGTCACTGCACACATGAACCCAGATTACCCAGTCAGCAGGAAATCCCTGTTGAGGCCCACCAAGTTCTGAACGTACTCTAGAAGAGGAAATCGGCATAGACAGGCTCTGTATTCATTAAACTGAGGTAAGACTACAGAGAAAAATGTTAAGAATCCAAAGCAAAAAGAGAGGTAGCTTTAATTTAAAGAATTTTCCAAGATACTGTCTCATTTTTATACATTTTCATCGATTTCAATTTAAAAATTGAGATTTCCTTGAGTAAATGCGGTAATATCCTTAAATGTTATTTTTCTACTCTTACAATTCAACTGTAAGTTATAAATTAAGTGGTTCAAAGTTTTTGACTAATATGCCAATCTTGAGAGTTGTACCCATTAAAGAGCCCACCACTAAAAAATGTTAAAATAGTGTATCCTAACAATTTTATTCAGGTACATTTTCTCAGAGGCCTGAAAAAAATAAAATCACCCTCCACACATTGCCACTAGTGAGTTAATTTTTATTCAAAAGTTTTATTCACTTTTCCTCATTAGCGCAATGTAATTTCAAACAAAACCGATTAAAAGTGACTACGTTTCTTAGACAAAGTGTGACATCGAAAATACGTCTTAAGAAAAGGAGATCAAGTAAAGATATATTTCGGTAACATTTTGCTCTTTATGAAAAAAATAAAGTATAATTAGTTTATTAAATTTATCATTATTTCGAGAGTAGAATAATTTCATGATGTATATTTACTTTTTGAAAAGATTATACTTCTGCAGGGTGTGCATTCTTTATCAGGATGAAAATGTTTCTGGGTAATAAATTCATGAGAAAAAACATTACTAGGTTGTGTTTAGATATATATATGAATACTTGTTTTAAACTTATTACATATTCTTGTTTCAGCATAATTTCAGCAAAAATAACTAAAAACATTTTTATTTGCGGCTCTCCCCATTGATCCCTCAGAATTGTTAACTAAAAAATACAAAGTATAATTCCTAGAAGACGTAATTCAAAGCTTCAGAGAGACTGCATCGGTGCTGCTTCTTTCTCAGGCTGTGAACCAAGAAAACCTTTGTGGCTGCTGCTGCTTTCTAACCGAATGATCACTCAACTTCTTTAATAATCATCTGCTCACATAACCATAGAAAAAGGCTTCCAGAGGGGTTTTTTCCCCCAAGGTCAGCAAAATATCACTAACGTACTTCATCAGAGAAATAATTCAAAGTGGCATCATTAAGACTTATGACATTATGCAAAACTAGATAACGCATTTTGCTTATTTTAAAAAATCCAGTTGGATACTCTGACATAGTTTATGCCTTTAGAGATGGTAGAATTAAACAGTACATTGAGAGTCGTACAAGTGATTTGACATTAGGTATCTGGAACCATGCAATATTAATTAGTGCTCTCATAGTTTATTTGTGGTCACATTTCTTGGTTCTATTTTCATAAAAATATATCTTGTAGAGAAATTTGAATCTTTAGAGAACATGAACTATCCTAGCGCGTGACCACAGAGGAAGCTCTGCTGATTCCAATAAGGGCAGACCGTCCTGGTTTGAGTGTTACAAGTGAGAGGAAGTGGAATGATGACTTGCATACCATTTCAATTAGAGAAAAAAGTAAGTGAGTTGGTCTATCCACAGGCATGATCCTTTTAGGAAATTCCACTAAAAGAAAACAAGTCTTCCTGAAATGAGTGGGAAGGCCTCACGCTCTGGGCCCTGTAATTAGGTCTGTTTGTGTTCACAGGGCCTTGGCTCTCTCAAGCATCCATATGGTTTCATATATTAAACCCAACTCTGACGGCCCTTTCACCCTGACTCAAATATAATCACGCACAAAATGAATCTGACAAAGCTTCCTAAGCTTGCTCCACCCAACAGAAGTGGGATAAAGGATACAGAGAAAATTCACATTTATTAGCTGCTTATTATATGCCAATCACTTGCTTAGTACTTTTTACACATTATCATGTGGTCATTTTATTTCACAACTGTAAGAGGTAGGTAGTATTAGTCCAATTAAAAATCAAGTCCAAAGTCAAGGTGAAACTTTGTCCCACTCTAAAGTCTATAGTTTTTCCTTCATATCATACAGCATCTGAATATTAGTCCAAGACACAAACAATATTGGAAATATGTCCATCAAACAGAAAAATAAACATAGGTTAGCCATCCATCTGCTCTAATGAATGGCAAATATGTACAAGAACTAGGTGGTACATTTACATACTAAATGTAATTTAGTAATTTCTTAAAATCATTACTATAACAACAGTATAAACTTACTTGTTTCTTTATTATACATATGCACAGAAAAATTTTACCTAACTTTCCTATTGTTAGTGAGTTGAAATTGGAATTGAAATTTAAAACAGTAGAATATTGAAAGAATTTATGAAGCACAAGAAAAAAGCATAGTGAATTTGGGTACATCATATCAAACACGTACAAGTACATTATCTGAAATCAAAAGTTGTTCTAACATCTAACAACTATAAACTATGGGCTAGTGTAAATGGTGATTTTCAAAAAGCAGTTATGTAAAAAATCAGTAGATTCTATCTTTCTCATGATTTTTCATCTAAAAGTATTACCCCTCCCTAATTTTTGCTATTAAAATAAAACTGAATTTAAACCTTTATTGATACTATTATAGAAAATGTAAATATTAGTGAGCAATTATGAAAAGAGTGAAATTCCATTTTAAAAGAAAGTAATTCAAGATCCAATTCCAGGTAACTTTTATTTTTCTTAAGCAAGGAGAAAAATTAGAAGTCATCTAAAATAAGCCAACTGATTCTTCCAAGATAACTGAATTGGTTTGAACTGATTTGAGAAAAGTAAAGTCCTGTGCCAAAATTAACTTTAATAGTCCTGAAGATTTTTCAAAAAGTACCTTGCAAGGTAATTTATTACTTCTGGCAGCACAAATGATTGTGTAGTCTACGCTGATGCCTCAAAACTCATTTATTTTATGCATGAATGTGTAAAGATTATGTTTCCCGTTTTATTCTGGAAAGGTATTTAATTCCATGAGGCTTGTGATTCACACAGTCCCTTGGTTCTATCTCAAACGTGCCTGCATCCCCCGTCCTCCAGCAGTTCTAGTTTCTGCACCCTGTCAAATGCAAGCCCTGTGCAAATTTGGTAAAATCAGTTCTCACATTTAGTGCTGAGAGACTGATAACTGAATTCTCAAATGAACTACACATTTGCAGAGATGAAGTACAGAGCTGTGGACAATGACTCTTTTCCCACAGTGTAAATTCTTCAGACTCAGCTGTCAACATGTGAGTGTGTAGCACAAAAGCAGCTTTAACTTGACGATTTTTTTCCTCCAAGGCCATAAAAATGAAATGGATACTATACTCTCCTTTATGTCATTCCATCTTGTACTGAGATTTTCTTTCTCATGGACAATGAAAGCCTGTATGCCCTTCAGAGTTCTTAGTAGATCAAAGTCTCCTTCTTGCTGAATAAAAAGTAAACATTTTCCCTTCTACATAAATATTTCAATTTGAGAATAGACCAGATAGCAAGGCTGAAAGAGGTTTTTTCCTACTAATTTTGACTTCATACAAAGCCAAGGTTTAATAATTGACAGCGGATAGTCCAAAATTGTCCTTTCGCATTTTGGAGTTTGGCTCTTTTATAGTTTTATATAGATAGCCTTATTGTGATCTCAGCATCTTTTCTTTTCCTTGGTGAGGCCTCTACTTTCTCCGATGGTTGCCCAGGTACCACTATACCTCCTCTACCCACAGGGGTGGATATTTGACTATACGTCCGATCTTTTTTGATTGCCACAGGGTTTGTACTCAAATCATGAATGATCTTAGGCATCATCTGCATTTAAGAGAACAACAATAGAGAAGTGATGTCAAACTTATTGGAAACTCGAGAGAGCAGGAAATAAGAGAAACTAAGAGAAGTAACTCTTTTAAAGAGAATGGGCTAGTTAACAGTGACAAATACTGCAGGTGAGATTGTCTAAATGAGGGTTGATAAAAAGGTATAGTAAATCATTAGTGACCTTTGGAGGAGCTGTTTCATGAGATCAAAGTCAGTTTGAAAGCGGCTGAAGGTGGTAAAAATGTTGAGGAAATATGTTCCTAACCAGGCTATGACACATAGGGACTTAATGGCATACCATGATTAAGGGATAAACAAGCAAGTTTTCAGGTCAGAGGAAGAAATCTGTGGTGAAGAAGAGACACAGACAGCAAAAGAAACACAAATTGGGTAAATTTATGAAAAAACATCAATGCAATTAAGAGCAAGAGCAGGAGGGTCAAATGTGGAAGGTAAGAGGCACACCATTCTCACTAATACATGAAAAATCCTGGGACAATCAGAAATGCTGTTGCAGGACAGAAGAGATGTTGACTGAGGTAATTTGAGGTATGCTTTACATTTTGAATAAACATCATGTTTAAAGTATGGGATATATTAGAACACAGATTGTTACACACAACTCATAGTCTCCTGAAGTTTCAGTAAGGTTCAAGTGGCAGAATTGTGACTTGCCTCTAACAAACCAATGAAAGACACAGGTGATGAAATGAATTTTCGGTTCCCCCAGAAAAGCAGGAAAATCAAATATGGTAGAAGTTCAAAGAGTGAGGCAAATAAGTATCTTACTGAGAACACAGATGGACTGTAAATCGTGAGCTTTGTACTTATTAATGAGGCATGTGAAACCAGGAAAAAGTTCATGGATGAGAGACTAGTGACTGAACAGTTTTACTGTATAATATTGAAGGCAGATATAAATGGAAATAATCATTTAATAATAAAAAATAACCATGCTAATATTGTGGGGACCATTATAAAAATCTTTGATGAATGTGTAAGTGAATAATAAAAAGAAACCTACTAGATGAATATATAAGGATTATTTGGTTTAAAATCTGAATGAACATAGCACTTATTTTAGGTTTATAAATTTTGTACATTTTCTCCTATATTAAGTTTATTTATGTTCTAAAAAGAGAAAGAGAGTGAAAAAAAGTATCTACTTCATTAAGTAGTGAAGCCAGTGCCTGAAGTTCAGAAAACTGGGTTCTTGTTCCAAATCTTCTGCTACTAGGTTAGATGTAACGTTAGATAAAAGATTAACCTTAACTTCCTCACCTATAAAACAGGAGAGAGGATTTTAGGAAGATTAAAGGAGAATCAAGTGAAATGATATAAAAGTTCTTTGAAATTTTGAAAACCCTTTCAACATAATGCTGTTATTAGTGCTACAACTTTTTTTAAACATTCAGTAGCTTATATGGTGCTCTCAAGGCAATAGGAGAGGTGTGGAGGAAAAAAAATACTACATCATGAAATTTGTTGTGGTGTCCCTGTAAGATAAGACTGGTAAGTCATCTTATCTTTTTCCACTGTCTCCCTTCCGTAGCTCCAGCCCAGAACTATTTCTTTCCATACTTAACTACTGAGAAACTTCAATTTTGGCACAAAGCTATATTTTCCTGAATTTTTAATCTCTCTTTTCTCTTTTTGCCACACTTTCTCACACCCACAGTAATGAAGTCACCACCACGAGCCTAACTGCATACTGAAGTCATACTGTTTGTATTGTACAAGAAAAGCTCTCCATTGAATGACTACAGTTAGAACGTGTTACGTGCTTATGCTCTTGCACACACCACTTACCATTAAGCCACCTGGAATCGTGCTGCTCTGTCCTGATTGGGTGGTGCTGCCCAAGAGTTCGGAAGATAGCAAAGTCTCGCCCCATAAAATCAGCTGCTGTTCCAGAGTATAATTCTCCATCTGTGTTGTGGCAAAATGAAACCACATACACACACTTTAATTCAATTAAGCCAAGAAAAACAACACAAGCAAAATACAAGTTTGATGTTAAGACCATGCTAAAAAGAAAACAGAAATGTTCTCTGCATCATTATGCAAAGCTACTTATTTAAATCCTATGTCTTTGCTGAAGAAAGTATTTTACTAAATGATCATTCACTGATTAAGTATCTGACTACTCATTTAGTACTAACTTAGACAAGTTGAGTAAAATATGATTCAGAGGACATTACTAAGACACGAAATTTTATTCTTTTCTACTGTGACCAGAGACAAACTTAGAGTGCAAAATGAAAATTATATTTATCACAGTTTGTTTTTACATGTGTAAAGCTACTATAATTTAATATCCTTATTTATTAGAGTGAGGTATCATTGTAACTATTGCTTATAGTTTTTTATTTTAATGGAGATTAAATTTATAATATACTTCCTCTTTAGTGGGATCTGAATTAATGAGATTTTGCTATAATTTAGAAAGGACTAATACTTTCCTTGCCAAATTTTTTTCTTGCTTTTTATTTTTTAATATATCAAGTGGGAGAAATGTCTAACTTGATATAAGCTATCATATAATCCAAAAAACAAGTCACAGCATAGTCTCAGATATAACAGAAATGCGCTTGCAGAAAATTTTGACAAGCACAGGTCATTATCACTACAGCTCAAGATTCTGTTGTGCTTTGACTCATTACTATTTAAACTGAATTAACTCTAGGTCAGAGTTTAATAATGAAGGAATCATATTTAGAAAATTAGAATAGAAAGGAAAAGAAAAAAGGAAGGAGAAAGAGAAGTTAATATTTACTGAATACCATTCTGTGTTTGCCAGGCAGTCAGGCACAGGCTTGACATTTTCAAATTATCTCATTTAGTTCTGTCAACAACCCCATGATGTAAATGTTATCCCTATTTTACAGTTCAAGAAACCCAAGGTTGCTCAGCTAAAGACTAGGCAAGTCAAAGTGAAAGTTCAAATGTAGGCCTGTTTAATCCCAAACCCTTACGCTAAACCATACCACTTTTTAATAAACTGAAGTTTATAAAAATTACAATTTCTTTCCTTTAAACAGAAAATGCCTCATATTATTTCCTGCTTACTTACACTGAATTATCAGCAAAACAAAACAAAAAAATATAAAATTTTCTCTAAATAATCTACCATAATGACAGTAAAACAATATTATCTTGTTGATCATTTGGACAAGTTAATGTTTCTAAATTCATTGATTTGAAACATATTCCGAAAATAAAGTAGGAATAGATAAATCAAAACTGAAACATTTGTATAACACTATCATTTCCAAAAGACTTTCATATTTATTAGATGAATCAAAAACTTTCTGTGCGTCTTCAGTTATAAATGCCTTTGGGGAAATCTTATTAATTTGATTCTTTATGTGATATTCTATGTTCACACCCTCAATTCTCACTTGCAAATAAGGGCTTTGTAATGAAAACAGACATTCTCAGTGATCCAACCCAAGTCAATTCTTTCAATAGAACCTGTGATTCTCTGATGTGTTTGGATGTACCAGGCTTTGGAGACCCTCTACAGAGAGAATCACTGAGCAACTCCAAGTCATGATTTTAAATATTAATAGAAAGACGCCTTATGTTGGAGATTAAGTTTTAAAAAATTGCTCATTTATTTTGGATTATTGTCAATCAAGACAAATAAAAATGATGGTCTGGCAATATATTAAGTAAAAACTACTAGCTAAATGAATGATAGTCATATGACATCCTAAATCGTCATAGTATGGTATCTTTGGGCTTCAAAAGCGTCCTGTGTTCTCTTCACTTAATTAAATATCATGTTCAATTTTGACTTGCTCTCACGATAATATGCTGCAATAACAGTTTAACTGCCCACAAAGTCAAGAAATAACCATTTTCTAAGAGCACAAAAAACACTATGAATAAGGTATCTATAAGTTTCAAAGGTATCTTGAAATATTTAAATGCCCATTGTCTGCTTAATTTTAACCTGTATTCAATAACTATAACACTTTTATTAAGGTTGATATTTTATCTTTTTACAAATAATCGAGAAATAGATGTGATGAATTTTTAAACTTCAGGTGAATTATTATTCTTGATCTGGGTGAATAAGAAGGTGTTAGTTAAAAATGTGTCGTGAAAGCGGCCTAAAATGCTCATGTCAATTTCAAACATTTTGATGTTGGAACACCTGTCAAAGAATGCCTTGTGTCCTCTTTATCTTGAAAAATTCAAAAGTATTAAATTATTAGTTGAACCTCATTGCCCTTTCAACCACATGTTACGTGATGAATATCCGGAAAGGTGAAAATAAAACAACCAAAAGGTGAAAATGAAACAATTTCATATCAGAGTGTAGTCAGGTAAGACTATGCCAACAGGAAGTATAACCAGAAATAGAAAAGTAAAGAATGTCGTTAATTGTTTTTCTCTTAGCTTGCTTTAGTGTGAGTAAAATCCAAAATTATGGTTATTATTACATATAAACTCTATTCAGGAGAGAGCTGAAATGACGCAAACAACAACAAAAGAAACTACCATTTGGATATAGATAGGTATTTGTTTCTCTTACTCATTTGTTTAGTTGTTTTATAACTTATACTTATTTTTTTATCCATTCCCACATGAGGAAGGCAAAAATTAATATAAATAAAGGCAAAGGCAGAAAGACAAGAGTGATTTTGTTTCTCTTTTGACAACAGATAGGTCAATCATTCAGAGAAAACAGAAGAGTTCTTCAGTAGAAGAGCTATTGACTTAGTTTATCACTAAAAACAGAATTAAATTAAGAAATTGACTTAGAAACCAAGCGAAGGAACAAGTTTAGGCACCAGTTGCCCCCAGTCATAGGAAATTATCTCCCACCCAAATATTATTTTTAGCAAGAGTCAATATGATTTCTGTGAGCTGGAGGGCACCAGATGATTAGATGGCCATGAAGGGTACATTCTCATATTGTCAATGCTCAATATCAGTAAGTATTCGTTTACACCAGGCCTTAGATCAGATTTTCTGCTGAAAAGTCTATAGGATTCTTATGAAGGTTGATTGCTTCAGCTTCAGATATTATATGACATATTTGTTATTTGACCCAAATGTATAGGTGGTGGAATATCCTATTCTTGTATTCTCTTAAGCAGATATATAATATTGATTCAGAGTATATTTCATTTAATACACTTGTGCATTTGCATCATGTTTCAAAGACTTATTACATTCTGTGGCTATCTGAAATGATCTAATGATATCTGAGTATAAGAAATTTATTATACCTCAATTGGCTTAGTTTTGGAGAACAAATATCTTTAAAAAAAAGCCTGCTTGCCAAACTTCTTTTGTAGTTTCTAGGTCATTCATTTATGAAGTTATCAAATTACATGTTGCTTCTTGGGCACAGTCTTAATTTTCTAGTTTTATGACCCCAAATATAAGTCTTCTTGAAAATCTGAAGTAGTATATTAGGTAAATGTTATCCTATGATGATTCAAATAGCATTATGGCTAAGATACATACTTTTGGGTTTTCCATATATAATGAGGTACCAGTAAAAGAAAATATGATATTTGTCCAATTTTATTAAATCAATAAGTAGAATAATATACTCAAGTAGTTGTTATGTGTGTCAAAAAGTGGTTGTGGATACTCTGTCCAACAAAGTTTTTAAAAGTCTCTCTAAAAAAAATACCACATAGGCAGTTTGATGTCTCAAAAATTATACATCAGACTAAGATAAATTAGTGCTGAGAGAATGTAGCTAACAATCTAGAAATTGTCAAATATGAAAATCGCTATTTGAGTACACTGCCATTCTTTCTTAACTGTAAGCTTTCTTAACTGTCTCTAAGGAGAACATTCTTTACTCAGATGAGCACAAAGTTTAGTGAACTGCAATTCCACCGAGGCAGAGTTACCTGAGAAGCATGTTAAAAACAAAAGTTCATATGTACTCAACTTTCTGTTCATAGCTTAAAATGAAGTAAAAAATGTGGCTTAGATCAGTTAATATATTGGATTACAATTCCTACGAAGGTTGTGGTGAGGAGAAAGAGAGGGTGAAAAAAAATTTACTGATGAAATCGCCACATTACTAACACAGGTGTGAAGTGTGACATGGATGTGAGCAAAAATCAAACAAACCTAAAGACCAAACCATTATGTTCTTAACACCTGAAGTCAATTCCATTTCACAGAGTAGCAGAGTAATTAGAAAAGAGAAGAAAAGAAATTTATCTCTCTCCTCTCTCTCTCATCTCCTCCACCCCGTGACAGCATGAATGAGATCCATTTCTTGAGAATGGAAGGGTGTGGGAATAATTTTACATTTTTACATTTATTGAGCACCTTATCCATATCAATAAATATAATATGATGGCTTTATTACTTATGTTGTTCACTTAAAATGAATATTTTTGAATAGTTAATATGTGCACATGGTACAAAATTAAAAATATAAAATTTATAAGGTACCAAATCTGTCTCTGAGCCTCCCTACAGGCAAGCACTCCTATCAGTTTTCTTTGGTTTCTATTTCCATTTGTATTCAAGAAATATACAAACACCCAAATGTATTATGCTATTACATGGTCTCATTTAATCCTCACAACAAACTAGCAGAATTAGCATGGCCCTGCCATTTTATATATAAAGAAATTGAGGCTCAGAGAGGTTCAAATAATTTTGTCAATTGTAGTTACTTAATTTAGGGAGTACCTTATTTGCTCTAATACCAAATGATAGCATATTCTAATGTCAAATTATGCTCTTTCCTGAGACAAGGTGGAATTCTAGCTTGAGGAAATAAACCATAGCTAGTAGTCCCAGACCTTTTAAATAGATCTCAATAACATCTCTTAGTGATGGACTATTTCTAAATTATTAGTGCTGAAATGCTTGGAGAAGACTTCAATGAAGAAATAAAACTTCTTTCAAGTTGACTATTCCTTGCACATCGTGAAAACATGAGATAATACTTAACTAGTTAGGAAAATATTGGGTTTTATTCTTGTGTTCCCACCTGGCATTTATTCAGAGTAGGGGAGCAACTGCTATTTTTAATAAAGAATTTTTAAACAAAATCATAAAACTATTTACAAGTGGGTGAAATAATAAATACTTAAAAAATAAATACTGGAGCAATTTCATATTGAAAAAAATGAAATGATTTTTATTAAAGGAGATGTAAAAAATTAACCTTACTAAGGTGATTTGAAAAACTTAGAACATATTACAAGATTGGAGACTTCATTCAGTAGCTATGCATTGTCCAAGAGAGAATCCATATTTTCTATGGTTATCAGCTTAAAAATCCACAGCATTTGGAAAAGAGGTTATAATAAACCTTCACAGGTTTCATAAACTAAATTTTTTATGCTGTCATCTGGTTGTAAAGTTTACTACTGGTTGAAACTGCTTAATAGAGGGATTCATGGTATAAAAAGTATCTACTAGGGGCCATCTCATGGCCTGGTTGTTGGGTTTGGTGCACTCTACTTCAGTGGCCCAGGTTCATGAGTTTGGAGCCCAGGCATGGACCTACACCACTCATCAGCCATGCTGTGGTGGTGACCCATATACAAATGGAGGAAGACAGGCACAGACGTTAGCTCAGGGCTAATCTTCCTCACCAAAAAAAAAAAAAAAGGTATCTGCTATGAAGTTGTCAAGATCCATCCAGCCAGTTTACAGATGATTTGAGACAAATGTGAAATTTTATTTCCCAGTATTGGGGAAGGAAGTAGCCCAGAACCACCTTGAAAATTTCTCTTATGTGCTGAAATAAGGATACTATATTCAAAATATTTTTGGGTAGGAAAACAGACATCAGCAACATGGTGGAGTGAGCTGTTCCTTTTGTCTCTTCCCCTTCAAATGACAACTAAATGGACATTCACTGATCAGCAAAGGATACCCACACAGCACATCAGGATGCTTGAGAGACCTGCACAGCTCTACATCTGAAGGTGGATGAACTACCCCCAAGTAGGTTACAGAGACAGATGAGCACTTTCTGCCCCCAAGCAGCCCAGCACATGTGTGTGACTGCCTTCCCGGCTGAAGTGCTGGTAGCACTGCTGTGGCCCCGAGGGTGGGAGTGCACCTTGATGTGACTGCAGAAACAGGTGACCAGCCCCCAAGCCCCCATGTGATTGTTTCCCCATTCAGTGGGAGAGTCAACGGGGCTGCATGGTCCACAGGGAGAGGCTCAGCCTCAGACCTAGTTAGGAGGGCCTGTGCACCAAGCATAAAGGCTGGTGCCACCTAGGAGCTGAAGGTGGTGGAGCTGTGAGCCTGGGAAAACAAGCTCCTGGCTGCCTCAAATGCCCATAGTACTGCTGCAGCCCTGAAGTGGGGAGTATGACTCAGTGGGACTGTGGGAGCAGGCAGTAGCAGCCCTAAGCCCCCATGTGATTGCTCCCTGGTCCAGTGGGAGAGCCCACAGTCCCACCGTGGTCCTAGAGAGTGGCTCTGGCTTGGACCCAGTGGAGAGGCCCTGCCCACCAAGCATAACAGCTGCTGTACCTAGAAGCAGACCTAGCAGCAGACAGCGGTGTTTCTGTGACCTGGGCGAATGAGCTCCTGGCTGCTGCAAATGCCATAGTACCGCTATAGCCTCAAAGGGTGGAGAGTGTCTCAGAGGGAGAGTGAGAGCAAGCAGCAGCAGCCCTGAGCCCCTGTGTGATCACTCTCTCATCCAGTGAGAGAGTCCACAGTCTCACTATGGTCCCAGGGAGTGGCTCTGGCTCAGACCCTGTGGAGAGTCCTCACCCACCAAACACAATGGCTGGTGCCTCCTAGGAGCAGACACAGGACAGCTGTGAGTCTGGGCAAATGGGCTCCTGATTGCTGTGAATGCCCGGACTACTGCTGCAGCCACAAAGGGGGAAGCACAACTCAGAGGGACTGTGGGAGCAGACGGTAACAGCCCTGGACTCCTGCATGATTGCTTTCCCATTTGGTGGGAGATCCCACATGGCAGCTGTAATCCCAAGGAGTGGCCCAGGCTTTGACAGGCACAGCTGACAGGGATTGCAGTGGGCTCAGATTACACGGTCCCTGCTGCGCACCCCCCCACACAGTGGCGGCAGTTGGAACATACAATCAGATACTATCATTATGCAATGGCACAAATCCACTCCATCAATTGGTATGAAAAATATATTAATACTCTAGACCAGAAGGAAAAAGACAAACACCCAGAAATCTATCCTGAAGGCACAGAAATCTACAATCTAAATGATAGGGAATTCAAAACAGCCATTGTAAAAAATCTCCACGAGTTACAAGAGAATTCAGATAAACAGTTCAATGAAATCAGGAAGAAAATTAATAAACAGAGGGAATTCTTCACAAAAGAGATCAAAACTATAAAGAAAAGCCAATCAGAAATTTTGGAGATGAAAAACACAATGGGAGAGAGAAAAAACTTGGATTCCATAAATAACAGAACTGATATCATGGAGGATAGAATTAGCATTCTAGAGGACAGAAATAGAGAAATTCTTCAGATGGAAGAGGAGAGAGAACTAAGACTAAAAAGAAATGAAGAACTTCTCCAAGAAATATCCAACTCAATTAGGAATTGCAACATAAGCTATTCCAGAGACAGAAGAGAGGGAGAAAGGAGTAGAGAGCTTGCTTGTTCAAAGAAATAATAGCTGAGAACTTCCCAAACCTGCAGAAGGAGCTGAAATTACATTGAAATGATGCCAATAGAACTCATAATTATATCAGTGTAAAAAGACCTTCTCCAAAGCATATATTAGTAAAGTTAACAAAAGTCAATGACAAAGAGAAAATATCAAGGGCAGCAAGGAAGAAGAAAATAACCTACAGAGGAACCCCTATCAGGCTTTCAGTGGGTTTCTCAGCACAAAACTTACAGGCTAGGAGAGAGTGGAATGATATATTCAAAATTCTGAGAGACAAAAACTTTCAGCCAAGAACACTATATCCTTCAGATATGATGGAGAAATAAAAACTTTCCCAGATAAACAAAAGCTGAGGGAGTTCATTGCCACAGGACCCCCCCCCCCACAAGATTTGATCAAGAAGGCCCTGATATCTGAAAAAAAAGAAGAAAGGGTTTACAAAGCCTGAGCAAGGAGATAAATAGGCAGACAAAAATCAGAAAATTGTAACTCTCTATCAGAACAAATTAACAAACACTTAATTATAATTCTAAAGATAAAGGGAAGAAAAACAACAAAAATAAATGTAATCACTTCATTTTAACCACAAATTCACAACACATAATGGAATAAGTTGTGACAACAACAACTTAGAAGGGGGAGAAGTAGGGAAGGAACCCGCTTCGACTAAGGAAATGAGAGGCTATCACAGGATGGACTATCTCACCTATGAGATCTTTTATACAAACCTCACAGTAACCACCAAACAAAAAAATCAGAACAAGGACACAAATGATAAATAAAGAAAAAACTGTGAAAAACATCATAGAGAGCAACCAAACTGAACTGGCAGTAAGAAATACATGGGACAAGAAACAAGAGAAATACAAAACAAATAGAAAACAAGCAATAAAATGGCAGCCCTAAGCTCTCATATATCAATAATCACTCTAAATATAAATGCATTTAATTCCCCAATCAAAAGACACACAGTGGCTGGATGGATTAAAAAACAAGTTCCAACAATTTGCTGCCTCCAGGAAACACATCTCAGCTCTAAAGACAAACACAGGCTCAGAGTGAAGGGATGGAAGATGATATTCCAAGCTAATGGCAAATAAAATAAAGCAGGTGTAGCCATACTTATATCAGACAAAATAGACTTAAAGATAAAAAAGACAATGAGAGATGAAGAGGGGCAGTATATAATGATAAAAGGGACACTCCACCAAGAGGATGTAACACTTATAAATATACATGCCTTTATCACTGGAGCACCAAAGTACATAAAGCAACTATTAATTGACCTAAAAGGAGACATTAACAGCAGGGCAATAATAGTAGGGTATCTTAACACCCCACTTTCATCAATGGATAGATCAACCAGACAGAAAGCCAACAAGGAAATAGTGGAACTAAATGAAAAACTAGACCAGATGGACTTAATAGATATGTATAGAATAGTCCATCCAAAACCAGCAGAATACACATTCTTCTTAAGTGCACATGGAATATTCTCAAAGACAGACCATATGTTGGGAAACAAGGCGAGCCTCAATAAATTTAAGAAGAGTGAAACCATATCAAGCATCTTTTCTGACCATAATCCTATGAAACCAGAAATCAAAAACAAGAAAAAGCTGGGAAAGTGACAAACATGTTGAGACTAAACCACATACTACTGAACAACCAATGGACCATTCAAGAGATTAAAGGATAAATCAAAGCATATCTGGAGACAAATGAAAATGAAAATACACCATACCAACTCATATGGGATACAGCAAAAGTGGTCCTCTGAGAGAAATTCATAGCAATACTGGCCTACCTCAAAAAACAAGAAAAATCTCAAATAAGCAATCTTAAACTACATGTAACAGAACTAGAAAAAGAAGAACAAAGAACAAAGTCAGCAGAAGGAGGGAAATAATAAAAATTAGAGCAGAAATAAATGAAATTGAAACCAAAAGAAACAGTAGAAAGGACCAATGAAACTGTTCTTTGAGAAGAAAAACAAAATTGACAAACCCTTAGCCAGACTCACCAAGAAAAAAAGAGAGAAGCCTCAAATAAATAAAAATAGAAATAAAAGAGGAGAAATTATAGCAAATACCACAGAAACACAAAGGATTATAAAAGAACACTATGAAAATCTACATGCCAACAAACTGGACAATCTAGAAGAAATGGATAAATTCTTAAGCTCATACAACATCCCAAAACTGAACCAAGAAGAAACAGAGAATCTGAATAGGCCAATTACACATAAAGAGATTGAAACAATAACCAAAACCTTCCCCAAAAATAAAAGTCCAGGGCCAGATGGCTTCTCTGGATAATTCTACCAAACTTGAAAATTTTGTACCTATCCCCCTCAAACAATTCCAAAGAATTGAAGAATATAGAACACTTCCTAACTCATTTTATGAGGCCACCATCACCCTGATCCCAAAGCTAGACAAAGACAACACAAAGAAGGAAAACTACAGGCCAACATAACTGATAAACAGACATGCAAAAATCCTCAACAAAATACTGGCAAACAAAATACAGCAATACATCAAAAGAATGATATACCATGATTAAGTGGGATTTATACCAGGGACACAGGAATAGTTTAATACCCACAAATCATTCAGTGTGGTACACCACATTAACTAAACGAGGAAGAAAAATCACACAATCATCTCAATAGAGGCTGAGAAAGCATTTGACAAGATCCAACATCCATTTATAATAAAAACTCTCAATAAAATGAGTATAGAAGGAAAATACCTCAACATAAAGGCCCTATATCACATACCCACAGCCAACATCATATTCAACCAGGAAAAACTGAAAGCCATCCCACTGAGAACAGGAACAAGATAAGGGTGCCCACTCTTGTCGTTCTTATTCAACATAGTGCTAGAGGTTTTGGCCAGTGCAATTAGGCAAGAAAAAGAAATAAAAGGTATCCAAATTGGCAAGGAGGAAGTGAAACTCCTGCTGTTTGAAGATGCTATGATTTTGTATATAGAAAATTCTAAAGAATCCATCAGAAAGCTACTAGACATAATCAACAACTATAGCAAAGTTTCAGGGTAGAAAATCAACTTACAAAAATCAGTTGCATTTCTACATACTAACAGCAAACTAACAAAAAGAGAACTCAAGAATACAATGCCATTTACAAGTACAACAATAAGAATAAAATATCTAGGAATAAATTTAACCAAGGATTTGAAAGATGTATAAGACATTATTGAAAGAAATCGATGATGACATAAACAAATTGAAAAATATTCCATGCACATGGATTGGAAGAATAAATACAGTGAAATTGTCCATACTACCTAATACAATCTACAGATTCAATGCAATCCCAATCAGAATCCAAATGACGTTCTTCACAGAAACAGATCCAAGAATCCTAAAATTCATGTGGGGCAACAAAAGACCCTGAATAGCTAAAGCAATCCTGAGGAAAAAGAACAAACCTGGAGGAACCACAATCCCTGACTTCAAAATATACTACAAAGCTATAGTAATCAAAATAGCATGGTACTGGTACAAAAATAGGCACACAGATCAATGGAACAGAACTGAAAGCCCAGAAATAAAACCACACCTATACGGACAGATAATCTTCAAAAAAGAAGCTAGGAATATACAATGGACAAAGGAAAGTCACTTTAATAAATGGTTTTTGGAAACCTTGACAGCCACATGCAAAAGAACGATGGTAGACCATTATCTTTTGCCATACACAAAAATTAACTCAAACTGGATTAAAGACTTAAAAGTAAGATGTTAAATCATAAAACTCCTAGAAGAAAATATAGGCAGTACACTCTTTCTCATTGGTCTTAGAAGGATCTTTTTGAATACCATGTCTACTCAGGCAAGGGAGACAAAAGGAAAAATAAGCAAATGGGACTTCCTCAGACTAAAGAGCTTCTGCAAGGCAAAGGAACCTGTGAAAATGGAGACAATCCACCAACTGGGACAAAATATTTGCAATTCCTATATCCTACAAGGGCTTAATCTCCAAAATATATAAAGAACTCATACAACTGAGCAACAATAAACAATCAACCTGATCAAAAATTGGGCAGGGCCGGCCTGGTGGCACAGCGGTTAAGTGTGCACATTCTGCTTCAGTGGCTCAGGGTTCGCCGGTTTGGATCCCAGGTGCGGACATGGCACCACTTGGCAAACCATGGTGTGGTAGGTGTCCCACGTATAAAGTAGAGGAAGATGGGTACAGACGTTAGCTCAGGGCCAGTCTTCCTCAGCAAAAAGAGGAGGATTGGCAGCAGATGTTAGCTCAGGACTAATCTTCCTCAAAAGAAAAATGGGCAAAGGATATGAACAGACATTTTCCAAAGAAGATATACAGATGGCCCACAGGCACATGAAAAGATTTTCAGCATCACTAATCATCAAGGAAATGCAAATCAAAACTAGAATGAGATATCACCTTATACCTGTTAGAACGGCTATAATTACCAAGGCAAAAAACAATAAATGTTGGAGGGCATGTGGAGAAAAGGAAACCCTCATACACTGCTGGTGGGAATGCAAACTGGTATAGCCACTATGGAAAACAGTATGGAGATTTCTCAAAAATTAAAAATCGAAATATCATGCAACCCAGCTATTCCACTACTGAGTCTTTATCCAAACAACTTGAAATCAACAGTTCAAAGAGACTTATGCACCCCTATGGTCATTGCAGCATTATTAACAATAGTCAAGATGTGGAAGCAACCTAAGTACCCATAGACTGATAAATGGATAAAGAAGATGTGGTATGTATACACAATGGAATACTACTCAGTCATAAAAAAAGACAAGATCATCCCTCTTGCAACAACATGGATGGAACTTGAGGGTAGCATGTTAAGTGAGATGAGCCAGACAGCGAAAGACAAACACCATATGATTTCACTCATATGTAGAAGATAAACAAATATGTGGACAAAGAGAACAGATTAGTGGTTACCAAAGGGGAAGGGGGTTAGGGAGTAAAGGGGCACGTAGATATGGTGACTGACAAATAGTAATGTACAACTGAAATTTCAAAATGTTATAAACCAGCATGACATAAAAAAAAAATCTTTTGGGTAGGTAGGCTTTCCCAATAGCCATTCTCTAATATACAATGTGCAACCTGTATATTTCAGAGACAGTTGTTACCCTTGTATGTAAAAGTTTGGTAAGTGCTGTAGAAAATATTTATGTTAAATAACTCCATTAAATTAGTGCACATTCTTTTTAAAGCAGCACAAGACAAAATGCCAAGAAAAACCCAAAGAGGGGAATTAAATATACCGTGAGAGGAAGAATTTATAGCACAGTTACAAAAGAAGCAAATAACCTCTATGAAAAAAAAACACAGCTCTTGAATTATAATGGTGTTGAGGATATTGTCAGGGATTGTACCAGGTCTGGTAAGCCTGTTCATTTTTCTATATCTTGCTATTCAAGTGATTCAGACATTAATTTACATTGGTCGAATAATCTTCCTTGTCAATAAGCACTAGATACCTCTGAAAGTTGCTCAATTATTTTACCATGTTGGATAGGTAAGGTTTGGATATCCATTTCACAGCTGTTTCTCTGAAACGCCATCTTTATAGCTATACAACCTCTCCTTGACTCAGAGAACTTCCCTCATTCTCTTTTCATTTTCACGAACCTATACAGCTTTTTCAAATAAGCTCTAATATAACACCAAAACTGTGGAGTTTATTATTCTTTGTGGACTTTGTGTGGTTGCATACCATATGAACTATGCAATACTTACTTGTCATCATCCTTTCTCAAAGGAATATTAAAATAAATAATCAAGCAAATCCCTACCGAGAAACATACCACAAATTAAAGCTCCTTTAGGCACAATTTTACATACTGCTTTTTGAGGACTATCAATCATTTCTTTAGTGTGCAATTTAGATAAGTATAGGCTACAAGTTTGAACAAGGTGGGACTCCTCCTCTTTGTTTAAGACAACTTCAAATTTCTGTGTGTGCACTTAAAGAAGTCATCCACGCGTAATCACCAGGCCATCTGTAAACAGGAAAATTATAAGTGTGCTACATTTACTGCATTCCTTCAGGTCTTAAACTTTTGTTAAAATGCTCCATAAATGGATCAAATGGACCAAAACTGTATACATTTGAAAAGCAATAGAGGAGATAATTCGTGCTGTAATGGTTTTATTCTTAATACAAAATGGATCAATGACACATAGTAATAAAGTAAACGTTAGAGAATATTGTAAAAAACATATCTTCATGGTTAATAGTGTAGTCAATATGACTAGTTTTATTTTGTTGAGTAGGAAAAAAGTTATTTTTAAAAAGAAAAAGGCTGGTAAAACTTTATGAACTATGACACATCAAATAATAACCTAAATTTGCTTTTAAAACATCTAGACTTATTATTCAAAATTCCATTAGAAATTTTACACTTGAAAGTTTCACTACTCTTTTTGTTGTATCAAAAGTTACTTTCTATATTTTATAGAAAGGAATCCAAAAAAAGGAAAGAAATAGTTTCCTAATTTCTACATAATTATATTAAAAGTAAAAACAGGAACAGGCTAATGATCCAGAATCTTTTGTGTTCTAGGTTGTTGGTTTGGTCAAAAGTTAAAAAAAGAAAATGAAAATGAAAATGAAAACTTTTTTAACGATGTATCGCATTTTGTTTGTGTGTTTATTTAGCCTCAGTCCAGAAGTGGTTAAAGAATGTATTAAGAATTCTTTATTTTTCAATACAGACGAAAGTTTTCTCTTTCTTCTGACTACTTCTATCATCTTCTATCCTTTTGAACTATGACTAAGCATTTACCACCCATGTGCAATGTTGAAAAGAGGAAAGAAGAAAACTAGAAAGGAAGATGGTTGGAGAAAAGGATAGAGGAAATATATAAAATGTTTTGTTAGATTAAGAGAAAATAAGACAAAGCCAAAAAGGATGAATACAGAAAGCCTTTGTCAACTTAAGGTAACACAATAGAGTCTTTGCCAACTGTAGCATCCTTTAGACTGATTGTGCTAATTAAGTTGTTCAGATGTTGAGAGTGTGACAAATGTTGGAACTACAATTAACAAGATAAACTGAATCTCATTCCTTCCTTCTGATTTGTCAAAATTCCCCCTTAAAATATCTCTTTCATGAAATAAAAACCAAAACTTTTTTCTTACAAAATAAACATTTTAAAGTTCTAGTGGGGATGTATAGCGATTGAGCAGGAATTTGAAAGCTACTATTAAACTACTTCAATTAAAAAGCATCCTAGACTAAACAGTGCAATAATCAAAGCAGCATTTAGTGTTTCTTCTTCGTTTTCAAAATATTTGAAAATATCTCAACTGATATCCTCCAAAAATAGCTTATGATCAATAAGAAAAAACCTTGGCATATAAAAATGAACATACAATCTGGTTATTATCTACAGAAAACTCACTGTTTGATTGTTGACTACACACCTATTAAAAGAGATGCCGTCAACAGTTTAGGGTCATATGGACTCTTCCCACGGCCATTTTCAAAATGTGAGTCTTCCAGCTTAAAAATGTTGTCCTGTAAGAAAGAAAAAGAAGGATTGAATTTACTTATAACAAGAAGTATTTTAACATGCCAGTTAATCAGACAGAGGTTGAGTACTCATGTCCACCGTCAAAGGGTATTATTATTTGTGTAAAATTCAGAAATGGCAAAATAACTTAAGTGGATTAAAACCTAGCTATTACTAGCCTAACATCTACTTAGCTCAGTGATCTTTAGTAGCATTTAGCACGTTGCAAGTAATAAGGTATAAATGAACTCTAAAGAAGAAGACAGGTCATGACAAGAGTAGAGTGAGCATTTTACCACATAAGTATGCCAAGAGCTACCCTAGTGTCTCTTGAAGGAAAGAATTTCAAATTTAAATAAAATGACTCTTTTTTCCCCTCACATAGGGAAAAAAGATAGCAATCCACTATATTAGATTTCTAGAATAAGATACACTATCTTACTTTTCTGAATGAACTTTCCAAAAGGAAATTCTAGCTAGCCAGAGCAGTCACTTCCCCCAGCCTGTCATTCCTACGACTTTGCTGCTTACAAGCTTCTCATGCATTTTTAAATTACTCACATTGGAAGGTACAAGTACCTGAAACTATCCTTATCAATTTCTCTGTGTGAAATATCAAACTGTATGTTAGGGGAGGTGTGCCCAGAGTTAGTGTCGCTAGAACAAGCAGCACAGGGATGACACATTTTTATCACAGGGAAGTCTGCTCAGTTAAGGCTCAAGTACCCAGAAAGTGGGGTGAACGTTTGACTACATGCAGAAACATGCAGAAGTCACATAGTAGAAAGTATGCCAGAAAGCACTGCAACAAAAGCCTTAAGTGGGTAACTAGTTCATGCCTGAGACACAGTCCTCAGAATGTGTCCAGCTACTGAAACTTCTAGGTGACAATGGAGTAAAACGGGGGGTATTTCTGAGCACTCTTTTCAGAACCAAGTGCTCTGGGAATTAATTAGATCAGAATATGGATGCTGTTTCCAGTAGCACATTAACTTGTCCACAGACTAAAATAAAATAGCTTTTTTGGCAATTTCTCTACTGTTCACATGAAAGTATTTTCTACCTTCTTAGGATAGTAAATGGTGTTCATTTTATGATCACTTTATTTAACATTTAATATTTCTGATGGAGCTAATGGCAGAGTTTCAATTTATGGCTCTTTGAGTTAGGGAGAAAGAGTGAAAAGGAAGCAAAACAAAAGTGTTCTCCACGTTTGTTACTGTGAGTGAGAATTACCAATTCTATTCTTGCCTTGTATTGATTCTGCGTTTGGTAATTAGCTATCCCTTGGAATGATGCCTCTTTAGCTGACTTCTAAAACTTACACCATGCAATAATTTATGGGGTTTCTCAGAATGGTGCTAGGTTGTAGCAGAAAGGGCAGTGAGTCTGGAGTGAGGCCCAGTTGGGCCAATGATTAGCTCTGGTTCTTGGGTCGCCAATTAGTATCTCAGGCCCCTAAAAGTCAATGCCAATAAGGATATTTAACCTCATATGTTAGTGTGAGGATTAAAGAACTGAAATAAAGCATTTTTAAAGCAGCAAAATAAAAAACAAACACAATTTATTTTTATTTTATTAACACTGCTCATATTACCACTATAACAAAAGAATATGAAAATTTAACACAAGTTTTTACCATTATTGTAAACTTTCCTGGCATAATATGAAAGAAATATTACTTAATGACAGTTTTATAAGTCACAAAATTACAAACTTGTTTACAAATACAAATTTATCATAGGCACTTGAATATTAAAATTATAATATGAAACATTGACATATACTAAGAAAAAGCATAGAAGAATGTCTTAAGAAATATTTAGATGTATTTTGATAAAAATTAGGAAATAATCCAAAAGAAATATGCTCAAAGATACACACTCTACTGCCACAAATCATAGAAAATACTAAAATTTGTAGATGTGATTATTTTTCACAGGTTGGAGGAAGCAGCAGAGAGAATTGGTGGTGTGTTCAAAAACAATAATAAATATTACTATAAATTTCTTGTCCTCATAAGACATTTTACAATACTGACAAAGATAGAGGAGCTATCCCTCAAAGTATGAGACACTTGATGTCTGGGGTCATATGTCCAAGTTAATAGGACAATGCCAAGGTAGATGAGAAGTACTTCCAATGTCGTGTTTACTATTTGATTTACAAGGTAAAGGATTAGACTTCATGGGAAGAGAGACTAAGCATGTCAGTAATGGTTCAAGAGACGATGAAAACTATCATTCATCATGGTGTCAGGTAATGTATTCAAAGCTGGCCTCCTTTTTTCCATTAAACGTATCTCTTACCCAAGTTTTTGGGTATCACCATGCAATTCTTCTATGTTCTTGTATGATTCTAATGAAAAGTAAAACATTGAATTTCCTGGGGCCAGCCGGTGGCGCAGCAGTTAAGTTCGCACGTTCTGCTTCTTGGCGGCCTGGGGTTCCCCAGTTCGGATCCCGGGTGTGGACATGTCACCACTTGGCAAAAAGCCATGCTGTGGTAGGCGTCCCACATATAAAGTAGAGGAAGATGGGCCTGGATGTTAGCTCAGGCACAGTCTTCCTCAGGAAAAAGCAGAGGATTGGCAGCAGTTAGCTCAGGGCTAATCTCTCTCAAAAAAAAAGAAACTGAATTTCCTTTCTAGCCTAGTGAGATGGGGGCCTGGAACAAGTAAAATTTGATTTCTGAATAGGGAATTAAATTTCTCACATACAAACATTTGTGGTGTAAAATTCATACCCGTTACATATAGTAATAGGGTCCAAGGATGTTGAAATCAGTAGAACTGGGTATTATCCCTGGCTCTGCCTTTTCTTAACTATGGGTCTCAGGCAATCGCTAAACCCTTCTGAAACTCAGATTCCTCATCTGTAAAAGGAGGATAAGAAAATCACATACAGTTGATGTGAATATTTATTTTAATAATATATATAAAAAATACTTAGTATGCCCTCGAAAAAATTCATTAATTTGCTCTTCCCATTGTTTTTAGTTGCCACAATAAAATCATTCTTTCCTACACTGATCCATATCTTTCACATCACAGTGGATATGCCTGGATATTTCCATCAGTGGAAATTAGGACAAGTGTTTAAAATACATACAAATGCTTTGGACTCCCCAAATGCACAGAAAATTGTTCTTTCCCGTAGCTAGCTAGACCAGTCTAGTTCAAAAGCTTTCCTGAAAATTATTAAATACTGTATGTATAAAAATTCTCAATTAAAAAAGACTACCCTTTTAATATATCTGATAAATTTAACGTGATTGATATGAAGAGACATCAATATTGCTGTTTCTGTTATCTTGTGAGTAAGACCTATTATTAGATGTGTGAATATATTAACCCATTGTAAAGGAACTCTGTGTTAATATAATTGTATATTAACATTCCATGTTGTCATATGTAACATATCATGTAGACAACTGTTTAGCTGTACTTGGAAGGCCTTTTGAAATCTGATTGCTACTCAATGATTTCTGGTTTAAAGAGTGTTAAATAGATAACATATGCAAGTAATAAGACCAAAAATTCTAAGACCGATGTATACCATTAAACTGCATAGCTCGTATGTCTCACTTGGGCTAGAATGGTTTTCATTTTTGGTAATATATGAACAAAAAATAGCTGCATGGATTCTAATTGCTTTAGCAGATACTATGAGCATATCACATAAGTTATTGTGCCATATTTTATTACGTGATTGCATCAGCTTTCAGCAGCTATTTTTAGCTTTCAAGACCACTCTTTCCCCTTTGTCTTTTGGATTTCCTGAATGTTATTAGACTGTGGTGAGGTAACGCATTAGAGGAAATAATAACTGTACTAATGTCTAATCCAAAGTCTTATAAATTATAAACCATTGGTGACATCATGGCAATAAATTTCCCAAACTCAATCTTGTCCAAGCAATAAATTTAGGTAACCAAGTTGCAATTTTAGTTGCTTTACTTAATGATTAAAACATAAATGATGTTTAAAAAAAAAAGAAATCTTACACAAAAGTGATAGAATGACCATTTTGAGTGGGAAACTATATAAAATTACATCAAAACCAATATTTGGACAGCACAGCACTTAAAAACATATACTATTATATTTTTCAAATTTTTTCATTCTCCTCTCCTGCTCTTGACAAAAGACACCTTGTTTGTCAGTTATACTGAATTATCAGGTATTCCCTGGTCACATCATGCTTTGGTTCATCTTTGTCTGAAACCTCTTCTTCCTCCCCCACCCACTCTCAGCCCTCAACCCCAGGGAGAACTTCCTTTCCTTTAAGAGTAAATTCAAAAGTCACTTCCTAAAAGTCTTCAGAGATTTCTACAAATATAACTTATTAGTTTCCTCTCTGCATATCCTAATTAATAATAGTACACAGGCAATGACTATACTGGGTAAAACTACTGGCTTCAGCAAAGAAGGGATGTAATAAGATCTCACAGGAAATAGTGTGGCATACTGTATTTTGCCCAAAGGAGATCCATTTGTGGATCAAATTCATCCAGAATTTACTTTTCCTAAAAACATGACTCTAGATCTATGCTGTGCAATACCGGAG
This sequence comes from Equus przewalskii, assembly GCF_037783145.1. Taxonomy (NCBI): domain Eukaryota; kingdom Metazoa; phylum Chordata; class Mammalia; order Perissodactyla; family Equidae; genus Equus; species Equus przewalskii. The sequence goes on from NC_091834.1 coordinate 28,525,074, forward strand.
CCATGAGTCACATGTGGCTATTTAATTAATTAAAATAAAAAATTCCATTCCTCAGTTACATTAGCTACATTTCAAGTGCTCAGTAGTCACAAGGCTTGTGAATACAATACTGCATAGATGCAAACATTTTCATTGTCACAGAGGTTCTATTGGACAACACAGTTCTGGATCCTCAATCCTATTCCCTCAGCAGCAGAGTAGAATCAAAAATCAAAGGGCCTCCAGGGAGAGAAAAGTCATCAGACCACAACCATAGTAGAAATGGCCATGAAATCCACAAGAAAAAAATTATACTAAAAACACTAGTTTAGTTTTTGATTTTTATTAACCAGGGTTTACACTATGTAACATTTAACATCAGTACGGATGAACAAATACACACCCTGTATTTTCCTGTATGTCCTTCTTCCATTTGCATCCCTTCTTCCAAATCTATGCAGGTACAAATTTTACCTATTATTTAAACTTTAGGTCAAGATACCTAGTCCATTAAATGTTCATTGATTCTCCCTAGCAGAAAAAATATTTTCTCCCTGGAACTTGCATAGCAATCTATTCATACCTTCTTTGTGTCATTTGTTACCTTCAACCTTGATATTCAGTAATGCATCTATTCTTTTCCTATTAAATTATTTTGAGACTAGTGAGAAATCTTATTCACTATATTTCTTTCAAATACTAAAACAGAACTTTGCACTGAGTTAATGCTCAATGAAAGAATGAGTGAATAAATGAACGACTGTGTTACCAAATAGAGGCTCTATAGAAAAACTATATCCAAGAAATAGAAAGGACATAGCCCTGATCTCTAGGAGCTAATAATTTAAGGATATTACACAGACACGAACACAACTGTGCAGTAGAGGCCAGACTACAAAATCCAAATACTAAACCAAGTTTTAAAGTGAGTCTTAGGAAATATGATACTCTAAATTTTTTGTGTAATATGTGTTACTATTAATATATTATTGATACTCATACACTTCAAATATGAATTTACTCTAGCTATAAAGACAAAAAATAAACCCTAATAACAAAGAATATAACCTTATAGTCCCTTTGTTTTTGCATCCCTGTTCATCTTTAATTTTCATTGGACCTTGTAATTAATTTTTTATTAATATTAAGCTTGTTAATAAATATTACCCCACTCATAGAGCTATCTTCATTGAGGGTTAAAATTATCAGAATATTCCTTTGCAGAACTTCAAAAATTCTCTCTGATCGATGTAATATCCCTCAGGGTAGCCCATCACCCCAGTGTAACTGGTTACCTGACCATTGTTACTTGTTACAAATTACACCAAATATGTCTGGGGTTTAGGCGAGTAGAACAGCAAAGTGGAGAAGCTGATGGGTTTGCCAAATGTAATTTTCTACTTACAAAATACGTAATATCCTATTGGTATTTTCATCTTTATATCTATTTTAGAAACTTTATAATTTACAGAAGTTTTCTGAAACAGTAATATAAATATAAATACAGTAAACACATATTGAGCTGTGACTATGTAAGAATTATGTTTGGAATATGAAGGTGAAAAGTTCAATCATTTAACTCAAGGAGCATACCAGAAATTGTTGTAACAAAAATAACAATAATCCGTTACATACACGTGATACTACAATGTTTATAAAGTATTTGGTAATTATTTCACTTAACATTGAACACATACTAGGCACTAATGACGCTCTAAGACTTCATGTATGTTATTTAATTTAATCTTCAAGCAACCCTACTATGATTACACCAGTTTCACAGATGAGAAACCAAGACATTTTACATATAATACTCAAAATTATAAAGCTAATAAGTGATGGAATAAGAATTTAATAACAGATCTGTTTCTTTATAAATCCAAGTTTTTAACTACTGTATAAAAAGCGAGTTTATGATAAATATTATGTGAGATGTACCCTAAAATAGTAGAAATTGGAAATCACAGGAATTCAAAATGGGGATAGATAATTTTCTGTTCCAGATTTGTGTCTTGAAGGATTTATTTCTCTGGGAGATGAGCGTCACTGTGAATACTCATGAATGTGCATGTGTGTGCAGTAGGTGTGGGTGCAGAGGCTCAGAGGTGCTCACAGAGAAAGGGCAGAGAAAATCAGGGAGGCAGATTTTCTAGAGGAAATGGCGTAAACAAAATCACCTCAAAAACAAATATAATTTATATTTGATAAATAACAAAGTTGAGTTTAGATAACGAAGAACACATGCATATATTGAGAGAGAAGGTTGAGAAATGAATTTGGAATCAAACTGTGGAAAGTTTCCTGTGCCACAATAAGCACTTTAGTCTGTGTTCAGAGGGTGTCAGTGACAGAGTGATAATTTTAGTTGGAGAACAACAGCATCAAAGAGGTGCAATATTATGATGAATCTAACAGTGATGTGTATGATGATTTAGAGACAGACGAGCCTGGAGGCAGGAAAAGAGCTACCACCACAGCACGGGGAGAGGAGAAAGTAGGTCTTGTTACACTTACACAGTTTAGAGGAATTTTGCGTGTTGTGTGTTGTGACTTGGTCAACTAATTTAGCTTCTTTGTAGTTCGTGTTTCTTCTGTTGCAACAGAATCCCCTTCGATATTCTACCAAAGCTATGGATTCTTTCCTCAAGAAGACTGAAGTTAAGCATATATATGTGTTATCAGCAATCTTTAGGATGTATTGACTTTATGTAGTCATGGTAAGAGTTTCCAAATTAGTTATTCTACGAAGATGTTTCCATCTCTAACATGGTGCAATTCTACAATCCTGTCGCTCTGAACTTGGACATTGGCTTCTGTTGTTCTTTGTCCCACTCCTTAGACATAACAGAGGGATTCTCCAGATTTTTAAAACCCATTTTCCTTTTCATTCTCTACATACTATTACTTGGAATTCGTTTATTTTTATAAATTCAGCCATTGAACTTCAGCCCCAATCCCTCTGCTATTCTAATCATTCATACTTGGTTTCCTGGCCTGCATGAAATCTTCTTACTTTCCAGAAGTGTTTAAAAATTGAGAGCTATTAAGAGTCCTTGGCTCTTCAAAAGAATATAAGAGTAATTATGAATAGTAAACTTCATAAAATTAGTGTGCTAGAAAGAGTTATTTAACAATATACATTGGGAGAAGATACAAAAAAAAAAAATGTAACCTTGGTGTCTGTCACTAAATGCTGACAAATTTAAAAAGTAATGCTGGGGCCTGCCGGGTTGCGCAGTGGTTAAGTTCACATGTTCCATTTCGGCGGCCTGGGATTCGCTGGTTCAGATCCTGGGTGCGGACATGGCACCGCTTGGCAAAAAGCCATGCTGTGGTAAGCGTCCCATATATAAAGTAGAGGAAGATGGGCATGGATGTTAGCTCAGGGCCAGTCTTCCTCAGCAAAAAGAGGAGGATTGGCAGCAGTTAGCTCAGGGCTAATCTTCCTCAAAAAAAGAAAAAAGTAATGCTATGTGAATAAAGCAAGCATCATTTTCTACCCTGATTATAGTATATTAGTCCCATCTTAGATTTAACTGTGATGTCAGCTATATCATGTTAGAATTTTATGTTTCTCTGCAATAAAATAAACAATACACTGCTGCATGTAAATAACTGTTAGTTAAAAAAAAGAACCTTGACAAAAGATAAATTCAAGGAAAAAGCACATGGCTGTAAGGATTTTTAGGTCTGTGTATACTAATAATAACTTCTTTTCACATTAATTGATACTTTTGAGTAGTTTCCTATGTACAGTAATTATAATATTTGATTTTAAATCCAAAATCTAGTCATTTGATGCTAAAATATTTAGAGTCAAAAATTATAATTTTTTTTAAATATACACCTTGGAAAGGAAATTTTCCTCAGCAAGTAAAGCTACAAAGCCAATCATATAATAATTGTTTTGACAAAAATGCATTTTACCTATTAAATTAAATAATAAAAGTATTCCAGTTATATAAAATATAATCCAGTATAATATTCGTGGTATATGATCAATATCTAGTTATATCTATGCAGACTTTTTTTATTGAGTCTAATTTCTGTTATGGAGGAATTCTTAGAATTCAAAATAGAAGAAAGGATAGTATCATCAGGGTAGACAACATTCTCATTGTTTATCTATAGGCTGAACCGAAGTGGGGACGGTTGGCCCTCAGCCTCATTGATTTCAGTTTCTACAGTCTGTTCAAGCATTGGTTTAGTATATTAGAAATCTTACCTCACAAATTGGTCTCCAGACATTATGTGGTTTTCTGTGATGAAGAATTTTCCTACTATTTGACCTTTAAGGTTGATGTTGTAAAAATATTATTGTTTCTGTATTATGAAATCTAGATTCTACGATCCATTGTGCTACTTATTGATTATATGTCTAAAACAAGTTTTTAAAATATCTTTGAAGTGTCACTATTCCTGTCAGTAAAATGGAAATACACTACAAAATTTCCTCAAGGATAAAATGAGATACAATATGTATTAACATAGGGAAACATACTTAAACTATATAGAAATTTAGTTCATTAGAATTTTAATTATCATAAATACACTATTGATGACACATCTTTGCTATGATAGCATGTTGATAACTAATTTTCTATGATAATAATAGCTAATATCTGTTATGCAACTATCGGCCAAGAACACTGTCCTAAGTGCTTTGTAGGTATTTAGTTTTTTATACTCACAATATTCCTTGAAATCTATAGTGTGGTTATCCTAATTTTGTAGATGAAGTAACAAAGAAAGAGAAAAAAATGACTTGCTTCAGTCAGATCACTCAGCTAGTATATAGCAGAGCCAGGTAACCAATTTCCATATCTAGTAACAAATGGAAGTATTAAAAAGCTAATTTTTTTGTATTTGCTTTGTCCAACCATGTAGCTTTATGAATACATATCACACATGAAGTTTTGTTATATCTAATATTTCTTAACTCAACTTTGCATTCCCTATAATTCTTGCATAGGTCCGGCCCTAAATTAACCTTAAGTGAATTGACCATGACAGATAACACCATATTTAATATAGTCCTCACATTATACTATTAATATAGTAAAGCCAAGCAGAAGGAATTAACATGTTTTTAACTTCATTTGCAGGAAACTATACAAAATTACTTATTTCCAAGTTTATGAAAAGTATCACTTTATTCATTATCCTCCTAGTAAAAATACACAGTTCTTACAACCGGATTAAACAGGACTTACCCTTTAATTTAGGGGACCTGAATTTATCTGGGTTCCTCAAACAAACATCAGTGACATAATTCATCTGCTTTTTGCCATCATTAAAATTAATGGTATAAACCAAGGAAAACAGAAAGCATATGTGTTCATACTTCATGCAGATTACATTTTTAATAGGATCTTAATTTGAGCTATCACAAACTTGTCATGGTATTATTATTAATCTATGAACGGCTGTTAAACTCCCAAGGTTTGTAACAATGAAAGGGAAAACTCTATCTTGGCTAGAATGAGAAATTCCAGAATGTGAACAATTTGCTCTACAATGCTTTGCCCCAGTGAGACCTGGTAAAGTAAGCTTAGTCAAAGAGTGAATCAATGGTCCACAAAACACACACTAGTGGAACAATTCACTTGATCTTCCATGTTTAAAACATAGTTATTTGTATTTGCCCATCGTATAATTTCATAAAGCATCAGAGTGTTTTTTTATCTTAAATCATGTATGTACAGCTACTAACTTTTACTTCTTTTTATAAATGTGTTTGTCACATCCATGATTAGACACCACTGGGAAATTTTAGTAACTTAAATGTAAATATGTCTACTAGAAAGGAGCATATGTACTGTAAGAAGTACTGGAATGTACTTCATATGGTTTCTTTACGTCTAAAGACTTTTTCATAGATACATCTGGGAAGTAATGAGGCCAAAAGAATTAACATTTTATTTATACCATGCTTTGTGTTAGCAAAGCCTTGTCATTCAGGTGTTGTCATAATCATATAATGTACATGATTTTCTTTTAGAAAATTAGAAAATATTTCAAACGTTATTACTATTTTGGCAAAGGTATTGTAGGAAAGAGACAATCCTGTCAATTCTTGGTGGGAATATAAATTTTAGAGAATAATTTGACAATTAGAAAGATCCTTAAAAATTTCCATATATTTTAATTTTATTATTTTACTTTTGGAAATAAATGCAAAGAAAAAAGAAAAAAATAGAAAAATTAAACCAAGAAGAGGTTCATCGTACTATTTAGAATACTGAAAACTATTTAAATGCCGATATGAGGGGGTTGGTAGACTACGGTATATCTACATAATTTATGATGATGCAGATATTATAATAGATGTTTATATTAAATATGTTGTAATACCTAGAATTAAGACCTCTGTTAAATCATCGTGGAAGCAATAATGCAACAACTATGTAAGATGCATGGAAAAAAAACTTGAAGGAAATGCACTAAAATGTTGTCTCTCTGTCATTTGAGTATTTTTTTAATTTATATTGTTTTTCTCTTTTTTGGCATTTTATACAATGATCATGCAGCTCATATATTTAAAAGAAAAAAGGATATCTCTATCCTATTATCTAAGTATATCTTCAAATTGACAGTGCATGGACTGGGTCTGGCCCAGGGACATGCTTTATTTAGTTGACAGGGTTTTGAAATCATGAATTTGAATGCATTTTCATGGGACTTGGGACTTTTTATGGGACAATACAACTTTTCCATTGCTCCCCGTTTTTTGTGTTTCCTTATATTTTTACGTCACTGCATGGTCAGTGTACACATTTGGGTTTGCAACCCTTATAAAGCACTGTAACTTACTTGATCACCAACAACTACACTGTACTTTTCAACTAATAGTCCCCATTTTTCAGATTTACTTCCAACAACAAAGTCCTCAGAAGGGCTGTGGTCGTGCTCTCATATATCATGATGAAAGTACTATAAAGTTTAGCAATTAATCATGGTTAAACATATAAGTTAATGGGAACTTCAAAGTGATCTGAAACACTATTTAATTGTCGTAGTATCATAAATCTCCACAGGTTTTCACTCCTTCTTTTTACATAATTAAATCTATCTGTGTCTGCACTGCTGTTTAAAAACATCTCTGTTTTACTTAGAAAAAAAATTGACTGTTCAAAGTATTTGTATCTAAATTAATTATCCAGAATTCTTAAGAGCTTAACTTTAAGACTGTTTGGTCAACTACCACAAAATAAAGGCAAAGCAGTCCTAGAGAAGTACGCAGATATTGGGTAGCTTCTTTTGCTTTCAAATTAATGACCATAGAGACATTCTATATCACATGTTGAGTTGACTTCTGGGTTGTTATTTCTACTCTATCATAGTGAACACTTGAATTATTTATAAATTAATCCCTTTCACTGGTAGAAGTTGGTTTCCGGCTATAAAGCAGGACTCCTTTGCTACCAAATAAACAATTATAATTACATAATCTGGAAGAAATCAATAAATCAAGCATTTTTATTGTTTTATTAGTTAGAATGTTTGATGTTGAAAATTATAGTGCACACCTAAAATTACCATTCACATGGACAGGACATTTATATCATTCTAAATGACATTTTCAATTGGATAAAACATAATAAAGCTTCTATAAATTATTTTAAAGTAGTTGAAAGCTCATTTAATATCTTGCTCAGCGTATTCATGGTCATTTACTATTCCTAAAAAACATACTTTAATCCTTGTCATTAAGAAATTTAAAATTTTAGATGTAGGGAGAATATTAACACACAAAAATTGAGAGTAGTAAAAAATTAATTACTATAAGTTATGACATATATTCCTACACACTTTGTGTTATACAAATTCAAAATGAGAGATGAAAGAGCTGCTTTAAATAAGTAGAAGCAAGAATGCACATGATATATTTGTGGCATGCTTAGAAGAATGGCCCAATCTGAACAATGGACTGATGTGGGAACAACAGGAAAGAAAAATTTAGCAAGTTGTGTTTTCTACTGTCTAGGCACTGTTGAATCTAAATAGACCTGTCAATATTTTCCCAAGTCTATGTTTGATCAATGTTGATGAGTAATACACATAATTACAGTCGTAAAGCCCATAAATAAATATGTATGCAAATGAAAAAACTAGAAGGAAATATGCAGGTATAAAAAAGTTATGTTGGACTACTGATTATATCTATATACGCATATATACTTATAAATATACATACACATATGTACATATACACACATATGCATATATTCTATATATTTGACCTCACATACATTATGTATTAAATATACATGTGTACAACTTAATATTATATATTATATTTTTAAATATTTCTTTACCATGATATTAGGTTTACAATTATTTAAACATACAGATACACTCAAATCGTAATGTATATTTTAAAGGTTAAGAAAAGAGAACACTTTTTTTTAAATTACAAGATTGACTAAAGGCTCACTGTTTTAAATTTCTGCCCTCTTCTTTTTTCTTTTTTTTCCTTCCTAATACTATTGAGAACAAGATTGAGAATGGCTTGCCCCATGGTAGTAGAAGAAAAACACAAAAAAAATTCTAACTTTGGGGTAGCTTTTCAGTTTGCCTCATGGTTTTACTTTAATGCAGATTCCTTCAATATTGTTTTATCATTTCAGTTATCCATGCTACTGTTGTGTGCCAGCACACACAGAGGCAAGAAGTATACGCTCATGAAGGAGTGGAATACATTATATATGTTTCATTCATTTTCAAGTTGTGAATTATTTATTTGAGCTACATTCTGGCTACAAAGCAAAATAACCAGGATGAGCAGCAGGAAGTAGAAAGTGGAAAGAGCTCAAGATGATCACAAAGAGTGGAAAAGACAATGAAAAAGGCAGTGGGCACATTGTGGAGTGTTAAATCCTCAAGAATTTAGGTAATTTTTTAATATTACTGTCATAATTGAAGAATCCTGTATTACTAAATAAAGGAAAGGTGACGATAAAGAAATACATTTTCTTTTAGTTGTGTTTGTTTATCATTCATCTTGCATAAAAATAGTGTTCCCTTATTTAAAAAGAAAACGTTATATTATATTAAGCTTGTAAAAATTTGATCCTGAGGTCCTTTTTGAGGGATGACCAAGGACCAAAATCTAGGAGCATCTTGAACATAAAAAATCTACAGGTAAAGTCCATAATGCTATTAGCTTTTGAGCTCAAGGATTCCCCATATGAATCAGTTGTTAATTCCAACTCACAAGAAATTCAAGCCATCTGAAATCTGCACATGGATAGAAAAACTAAATTTTGGTTTTGTGGCATTTTTAAAACATTGCAGGTCTCATGCTCTCAGAGCAGTCATCTCTAACCTAAAAAAGAACATAGTCAAATCTCATCTGAATTTTATAGCATCACTTAAATAATATATAATGTCAATTGTTAGTGTTATTCATTAGTGTCATTACAGTTATAATAAAAAAGAGGTTTCATCCTCAAAATTTGATATTAGAATTTAAGCAGTTAGATATTTCTCTTCACAGAAACATATAAAAATATTTTTAAAACATAGATTGTCAAAAAGCAAATGAGGTCCAAATTTGATTGAAAATGGACCACTTAAATTTATTTTGGTAAATCAATTTCTGATAATATTTTCTACCTTTAAATTTATATCAGAGGACAATAAATTATGGGCAGCTTATAGGATGGTTCACAATATATGATTACTATATGTAATATATATTTTTACTACTATAATTCATTAAATACAAATATAATTAACTAAATAGTAATTTGAAACCATATTTCTTAAAACTGTACATATTTCTTTAACAGTGTATATAATAAATGTAAATAAAACCAAGATGATGAGTGACTCAGATAAGGGATAATCACAACTTCTGGGTAGTTTAGTTATATTAATATTACTATTTTACATAATCCATCAAAATAGATAAAAACACTGAAGTTCAGAGATCGTTCAGCATCTCAGTCTTGAGACTCTTTTCCACCAAATAGTCATGCCTTTTTCCATGGTAATCTTTGTGGGTTACTGTTACAATCTTTATTCCTAAATCCATAGTTAATTATGTAAAAGGCATTATTCTTTTTTTTTAAAGATTAGTACCTGTTGGGGCCAGTCAGGTGGCTCAGCAGTTAAGTGCCCACATTCTGCTTTGGTGGCCTGGGGTTCGCCAGTTCGGATCCCCGGTGTGGACATGGCACCACCTGGCAAGCAATGCTGTGGTAGGTGTCCCACATATAAAGTAGAGGAAGATGGGTACAGATGTGAGCTCAGGGCCAGTCTTCCTCAGCAAGAAAAAGAGGAGGATTGGCAGCAGATGTTAGCTCAGGGCTAATCTTCCTCAAAAAAACCCCAAAAAACCTCAAAACAAAACAAAAAAAAGATTGGCACCTGAGATAACATTTGTGGCCTTCTTGTTCCTTCTCCTCCTCCTCCTCCTTCTTCTTCTCCCCAAAGTCCCTTAGTACACAGTTGTATAGTCTAGCTGTGAGTGCCTCTGGGTGTGCTATGTGGGACTCAGGGTGGCCTGACGAGAGGTGCTAGATCTGCACCCAGGATCCAAACCCGCGAAACGCTGGGCAGCTGAAGCGGTGCCCGCCAACGTAACCACTACCCGCGAGCCGGCCCCAGAGGCATTGTTCTGTACAAATAAAGCTACCTCTCAAGTGCCATTATTAATTGTCTTATGTTTATTTTTGTTGACCTGTTTCAAGTCCAGATTTCTGCTGGGCTGAGCAGCAGTGATCATACAAGTTGTGGGTGTGTGGTAGGCTTAGAAGTACCAATCTTTTCAATGAAATTTCAGCTGGTTATACATTTGATGTCTTGATTTTTGAGTCCCATTTAATTTTACAGAATCATTTGCAGTTTTGCTACAGTTATCAATTTCTTTATCTCTTTTAAGTCTCTAAGTGTCACTTATTTATTTTCAAAGTAATGCTTTAAAAAACTGATTGTAAAGACCAGAAAAATGACTACCTGGCTATTGTTTCTATACAGCTTTTGAAATTATTGTATACATTTTGAATAAATGACAAAGCAGTTATCAGAGAAAATAATGTTTATACTTTACTTGAAAGTAATTATGAAATTAGGATAGATAATGAAATGACACATTAGGAAAATTGTCTAACTAATGAATTATAATTCTGTGCCTCTTGCTTTATAAACTTTCACTCAAAAACATTTGAAAACATAAAGGAGACCAATTAGCTCTGGTTAGTTGAATTGAGACACTGAGTTAAGAATAAATGTATTAAAATTTAGGTGGAATCACTTATGGCATGATCTGGTTATTCCAATTTTCGGTAAATCATAAAATAATCCCCTGAAGCTATTGTGTTTAGAATAGCTCAAAGCTAATTTGGAATAGCAAGGATTTGGGGGCAAAATTCATTTAGTATATTAAGTGGGTAGTAGTAAAAATGTTGCTGCTCTATGTGGTATTATAAAAAATCCTCCCAAAAGAGGCAAAATGTTTTCTTTAGAGAGCTGCTTCATTTTGTGGTTTTTAAAAATCAAAAGGAACAGTTCTGGAATTCGAGCGTAGTCTCCTATCATCTAAATTTATGCTCCTGGATATGGCATGTATTAGAAATCTAGCTTCTTTGTATTTGAAGATGCTCAAATTTTGCTAACGCAAAGGTAGCACACGTAAGGAAAAGGAAAATTAGGCAGCTCTCCAGTTGAGTAATAAAAAGCCACAACACCCATTTACCTCAAACATCCTAATGCTTAAGTCAAAATTTCTGATCATGAGCAAAATAGGGTACGGATTTTTCCTCAACAGTAAGTGAATTATTTTTGTCTTCATAGATGTAGACTGTGCAATATTCTGAAAACCTAGTTGTAAGCTGCTATTCATTGTCATTATCCATTGTCAAAGATAATACCGTTAGGAGAAACAAAGTTATAGTATATTGAAACCTGAAAATGCCTATGTAATATGATCCCTAACAATGTGGGTTCCTCAAGGGATGTGAAGAATCAAGCATAAGAATATGTCAATATTAGTGAGGGAGGATGCCACGTTTGGAATGAGGTATTTTTTGGCTAACTGCATCAATGGTCTATATTGAAGTTTAGGAGGAGCAAAGGAAGGATGAGAGGGGGTGTCATAGGAAATGAGAACATACATGTAGGAGGATATTATATTACACAGAGCTCTGAAACTGACCCTAAAACCTTAGGCATTGTTCTAGGAAAAAAAGTAACTGGTGGGCTGGGATGAGGGCAGTGAGTGAACACAGATGGAAATGAAAAACTGCTGTAAAACCAAGAAAGAAGAAAATATGACAGCAATTAAGTTGAGGGATATCCTAAATCGTGTGCTAAAGTTACAAACTATAGCACAACTGGAAAGTTTGAAATCTTAAAGTTTTTTTGCAGATAAAAGTCTAACAACATTTAACAGAGTACAATTTTAAAAATTAACTTGTTGAGTTATTTAAACTGTAAAATTAATTTCATCTTAAGCATCCTCTTGTATTATTCTAGTTTTCTGTGTTTTCTTTACCCCTCTAAAAATAAATGAAGCTACCTTTCTCTTCTAATATTTTGTGTACCTCCTTGCACTTTTAAAAATAAATGAGGGAAAAGATGCTTATGCATGGGGTATCAGGAAGACTGGGCTTTGCTGGTCAGAACCTTTGACACATTGGGTTTTTGGAAGGGGGAAGTACAACTGAACCTTAAACGTATGGTCAACCCAGACTGCTTGCCTTTCACATAATTTATTGTTTTTGTTTTTGTTTTTTGCCATTGTTTGGCAATTATAATTGTTTCAATTTCCAAAGATAGGCGGCCTGCAGGATCAGGGAAGAGGCCAGAGCATGCCGTTTTTCCTGTTTTCCTACCTCCATGGCTGTGGTCAATTCTCTGTAGGTGCTCTATGTGATCATTGCACAGAACCAGAGCATGAACGTCAAAGGCATGAAGCCTGGCACTGTTGATGTGGCTACTACAGTTACTACTACTACCGTTCCCTTTGCCAGCCGTCTCTCTGGTACCAGCACTAAATCACAGCAGCACAAGCTGAGAACATAGCAAGATGCTAGGTCCTGTGCCTCTTTCATGGTCTCTGGAATTAGGGCACCTGGATTTGAGTCCAGGTTCTGCTGCTCTGCTTATGCTCCAGGACGCACAACTAATAATTAACAGAGCTGGAATTTACAATAATTATATGCATGGCCAAGGTATTATAATATAGTAGGCTTAACTGTTTAAGTCATTGCCACGTGAATCATATGATTTTAAAAATTCATAGCAAAATACATGTGGTTTGTGTATTGAGAAAATATTCTAGGAACAAGGAGCTATTATTTCTAATCTTGCTCTACTACAAGTTGTCTTAACTTATTTCTTCGTATGTCAAAATGATAACCAGGGGCCTCTGTAACAAATGATAGCCCTGAGAAACAAAGATAAATTTTGTTTTTTCCAAAGGATTAATTGGGAAAGCTATTTTAGACCCATAAAGATAAATTTAGCCAATTGCACAATTTGTTTTTCTTGCTTACTTACACTCCCTTGAATTTGATTCCTTCCACAGCTGAATTTCACATATAAGTCATTTTATACTTGTCCCTTTTCCTCAATTAACCCTTCCACATTAACACATTATGCTGAATTCCATTCCTGTTCTTCTACTTAAAGAGCCATACTAGAAAACACTAGTTGTCCCAGCTCCCCTCTAGTTCTTTCAAGGCTTTTTTTGTTGTTTTCATCAAATAGGGAAATTCTGAGTGCCCATTTCAAGGTATGATTTTCTGTTTTGACTCTACTCTATATTTCTTCTACCCCATCTCTTTTTTCTCTTTCTTCATCACTTCTCCCCCAGCTTCACCAAAAGTACTTCTGCTCAGGTTTAGTCTTTGGCTTCCTTGTATTTAATTCTCCTTAATTATCACTCAGAACTTCAAAATCATGACTCCCTCATCTACACTTCTCCTTCTTTTTCCCTTCAGCTCAGTATTTGCCTAAGTGACACACTGCATGGATGTCCCCTCCAAATCATAACCTCAACAGAGTGGAAACCAACCACCGCACTTTCTCTACTCTTCACACCAGAATCCTATACTCAAGCTAATTCTCCTAATGATGCTCCAAATCTTATCAATGAAATCATCATTATTTGTCACACGTGTTCAAAGCCCAGAACATACCTTTGGGTTATCAGTTTCATTTATTCTTTAATAACTATCAATTATCAAATCATTCTTTTAGTCTTCTACCAAAGCAGCTCTTATATTTTTTTCTTTTACCTTCTCCATTCAAGTCTTGGCTATGACTACATCAAGACTAGATTTCTGCTTAGCTTCCTAGAAGATTTCTTTGATTATTTATTAAATCACTTTTTTATTAAATCACTTCATCACATACTCCACTAGCAGTTTAAAATTGCATAAAACCTACTTTCATCATATTAATTTTCTACTCAACAATCCTCGGTAGCTCTCTCTTTTTCATATATATAACTGCCTTTTGATTCCTCATAATTTGATCTAATCCCAATGCCCAACTTCATTTTCTGTTTTCTAATAAGCAAAATAGTTTATTCAACATATTCTGTCATATTCTCATATCCAACAAAAATAGTACATTTCCTATTGATTTCCCCTCTTTGCTTTTCTGTTATTGGTTTGTTTTAATGAAAATATTTACCTTTTTCTATCCCTTTATCCAAACACTTCAAGGCCATATCAGAATTTACTTTCAAGTAGTTCTGAGTTCAAATTGTGAGTCTGGGATTCCCTAGATGTGTGATTTTGTGTTGGTTATTTAACCTCTCTAATGCTCCGTTTTCTTATCTATAACATGCAAAAAAGTTCCGTCTGCTTATTTAGACTATCGTAGAGATGAAATAAGATAACTACTTGGCATAATGTTTGGACATATAATCATTAATTTCTACAGTATTTTTAATGATCCTACCTCACACCAGGGGCTAGGGTTGCAGAGCTGGATAAGACAGATAGTGGATCAGTCCTCTGGCACTTATAGTTTTGTAGGGAAGACAGACGCTAAACAAAACTCATACAACATTCATGTAATTTTAATGTATATTTCTAAAGGACGATATCATATGGAAAATATGGTGGTGATTTGCTTAGGTAAGGACTGGGAATGAGGTAGCCAGAGAAGCCTTCCCTGAGAGAAGGACATCTAAGGGATGATTTGGGGGATAAACAGAGTTATACAGAAAAGTGTTCAAGAGTAACTCAAAAATAGTAGTTTATTGTTGGTTTATTGTTACTGCTGTCAATTACCATCCTCTTGAAATCTTTCCTGGCCACTTCATTCCCACTGACCTCTATTCTCTGAAAATCTATTTCACTGTATTATATTTTTTTACTATCGTTGGTCTTCCTCTTTTTTGCATTTTGTTTTACTCTGTTCCTCTGTGCCTTGCAGTGCTCTTCCTATTTTATGAAATGACCCTATTCTTGTATTGACTTACTTTGAAACTAGCTTAAATACTCTCAGGCAAAATTGGATATTCCAAAACTGGGGCTTCTGTGGCACTTTCTACATAACCGTTTTATAATTGGACATTGCTTTATGTTACATATGATTTCTTTCCCAAATGCCCATATGGTTCTGAGGGCAGAAAACATGTCAAATTTATCTTTCAACTATAAATCCATAAAATTGGCATCATCATAAAATGAGCACAAAAAAGTCTGTGTTGACTTTCACAGTTTTATGTCTCTAAGTAAATTCTAAGTTACTTGAGGCAAGAATCGCATCTTAGTTCAATCTTATTTACCACTATGTGGTACAAATGCTATTCAGTCTGTGTTGTATGCTGATTGATTATAAAGACATTTTTCGTAAAAGATTATTTAAAGATAATAGAATATTTTATTATCCTTTGACTATAAAATTTGACATATTTAGAAAAATGGTATGAAATGTACAATCCTATTTATTTTTCCCAACTTCCTGCCCAACACGATGAAAACTACTATAGTACGAAATATTAGTTTGAGAATTCAAAAATAAATATATAATTATCCCTTTGCTAGTGAGAAGTCTTTGTTGTTGCTCTAAATATTCCTTTATGCTATTTTTTCAGGATTTGAAACTATGGAAAGAGGGTTTTAAAGTTCTTTAAAGTTATTTACTTAGCTTTTTTGAACTTATACTAAGAGTAAAAAAGGCATTGAAGTAATAATCCTTCTAAGAACCATTGATGATTCAATTTAGAGCTGTTAGGAAAAATGCCATTTGATGAAAAAGTATATGTAAATGATACGTATCTAAATCACAGAAAAGTATACTATAATTTCAAATTACCTAAACATCTAATAAAAACACAGGCATTCCTTCAAGGTAGTTAGTAGCATTTCTTATGGTAAATTTGCTATAAGGTTCATTTTACAAATTGAGTGCTTCTTTTATAATTATGCAGCTATAAGGGTGGTATATATATATAGGTGGTATATATATATTTTATATACTTATAGATACATAGAACTATTTATATATGTATATATAAATACATAAACAACTCATAGTTTAAATATACTGTGTGTTAGTTTAAGCACCTAGATTTATTAACTAGAAAGAAAACTTTTTGTGTTGTCAAACTAAAGTTTAAAGGTCATGAAACGGACAGAGATGCAAATCAATTTTTAAACAAAATCTTTGACAGATATATAGACTAAATAAGTAAGACATTTAAAACATTCATTCTTAGGACAATATATTTGAAAATCTCATTATTATTATATCATGAAAAATTTGGTTAGATCTTTCTTATTATAGGAAATAAACTAGAGAAATTGTGTTTATAAATATTTGAAAGATTTTGAAGTTCAATTCCATATATTCTCTGAGTAATAAAATAAAACAAATATTACAAAAGATTGCTTTTATTTTTTGGATTGCAGTGGAGGTTTAACTGTATTTAGTTCTCGGATTTAAAGTTTGATTTAGAAAGCAGCTGGTAAGAACTTTCTAAGTAAAACCATGGAAGTTCAGGGGTTAAGTCAGTCAATTTGAGTATTTCATAGGAAAAAAATCAACATATGTGTTTAATAAAAATATAGGAATTTGGGGCCGGCCCGGTGGCGTAGGAATTAAATTCCCAGGCTCTGCTTCAGCAGCCTGGGGTTTGCCAGTTTGGATCCCAGGTGCGGATCTACGCGCTGCTTATCAAGCCATGCTGTTGCAGGCGTCCCACATATAAAGTAGAGGGAGATTTAGCTCAGGGCCCATCTTCCTCAGAAAAAAGAGGAGGAATGGCAGCAGATGTTAGCTCAGGGCTAATCTTCCTCAAAAAATTTAAAAAAATCTGGGAATTTGATAATCAGACTACTAATGGCTGCTAAATTATAAGAAACCCTCTTTTCCATTTCCGAAACATATATTTTTCATGTTTGTTCCTTAAATAATGGGAAGGTAACACAATGTTTGCGGATGATTTGCCTAAATGTATACAGAAATAGCCTACCATATGGCAATAACATGTTTTCTCTGCAAGGAGGGACAATTCAACCTAAATGCAAAGAAAAGGAAACATGCCACACAGAGTTGAACAAATGCAAAATAAAATTTAAGCTTATACCCGGAAGCAAAGAAAAGAAATCAAAGTGGGACCAAATGCATGCTATTAACTAAGTGATGTTTTTCTATTAAAAATGAGAATTTTTAAAATTGATACTTTTAAAGTCGAAATAACTATGCCTACACTGGTGGTTATTCATTTACTTATTAAGTAACAAATATTACCAAGTCTCTAAAATGTGTCAGACAATGAGCTGTAGAAAACTGTAGATTGATAAAATGAATATGCTTTTACAAAATATTTTATATTTCACATCTAATCTGAAGAGAAAATCTCCAAACTGAAAGGACACACCTCATCATCTGGAGTGCTGGGCCGGAGAGATGGGCGAGAATTAGAATAAGAAGTACTCAGTGCCACGGTTCAGAGTCTATTCAGCAAAGTGCTTTACTAGCTTAAGCATATTGGATCACAATATCCTTTTGAGGTAAAATGATATAATTAAATATTACTCTAGCTAACACTGTGGTTAATCCAAAGTGGTTTCTAAAAACTCAATCAGGCTTAAGGAAAACTGTATTACGTTGATGCCATGTTTTAGGCAATAGCCTCATCTTTTCTCACAATGAATATTCAGAAATTTATTGACTTATTAATAACTTGTAAGAGAAGAGCTTACATCAGTCATTTTTAGTCTGTCAAAAACAGGCAGTCATTTTGATTATAATGCTCCTTTTCTAACCTGCCAAGCATTGTAGAATTCTGAGATGCTTTATCTAGAATCTAAATCAGTAAGTTATAAACAAAATTAAATGCCATAATATTACAACGTCATACTATTTTCCCATAGACAGACATACAGGTTGCATTTTTACATAACTCTGCACATTCTGCTAAATTCTAATGTCTGAATTCTAGTTAACCCATGACTTCTCTCTGAGAGTATTAGTGAATTAATGTTTTACACATGCCAAATACATGCTGTTCACACAGAGAAAAAAAGGCATTTAAGCACAATTGAGGGAAACTTGCTCCCTGTCAAACTGCTCAACTTCTGAAATACTTAATTGTTAAGCAGCTTGTGTCATCTCCTGCCAATTAAATCCTGATGGGGGAAGATGAAAGGCAACTCTTTTACCAAAATAAAATATGCCTTTATCCTCAGAGAGCTTTAATTCGAAACTCAAACAATAGCGTATAGTCTTCTTGAAATGCTACCTTCAGTTATTATGTGTTGAATGTTAGTATGTACATATTTCTGCCTTTGCCTTCTACTTCGCTACACTGTCAGGAAAAAGCTGCTGCTGAACATCACATTGCTTATTATATTTATTGCTTCCTGTGCCTTAGTCTTCAGGAGTGAAATGCAGACTTTACCATAAGCGTTATGTTATGAGTGAGAGCACCCAAACCATCTTTAAGTGTCACACTTGATTCAGAGTATGGAATTCTACAAAGAATTCCTATTCTATTCTGAAAAAATTGCCCAAAAGAAAAATTAATAGACAAATTAGTAGTAGTTGTAGTGTGCAATAAATTCCATTGTTAGCCTATTCCATTGTTTTATCGAAATGGATTTTGAGGCATATTTCTTCATTCCTTCCTTCTCTTATTCCCTTCTTCTCTCCTTCTTTCCCTTCCTCCTCCCTTCCTTCTTTCTTTTAAGTTCAGTCATGTATATCCTCTATTTTTTCTCTCCTGATTTGCTGCATAAGGGCTCTAACAGCAGAATAAATTTCAATTGCAGATCTGTGTAAATGTTATTGTGAAAACTTTATATAAATCTGTTCTCTACTTAAGCCATATGCATATGAGGGCTAAAACAATGATACTACCAATAACAAAATAATTGAAAGTGCTAAAATGTCAGCATAGCTATATGTTAATCAATATGGATTATTCCTGGCATGACAATGGAAATACATGTCAAATGTGCAAAATAGCTTGTACTGAAATACAGAGTACCCACAATTTTTTAAAGAGATTACTTGGTGTTATTCAAGGGTTCAAACTGGCTGGGGATTTTCATTTCAGGTTCTCATTCTAATTTGTGCCCTGTACCTTTTTGCACAGGAAAAACACAAGAATAATTAACCCTTGAGAAATGAAGAAATAATCCTTGAGAGTTCAGAGTTTATTACGTGAATCCTACCTGCAAATATATATCCTATTTCAGATAAATTCTCTAGTCCTTATTACAGGACTTATCACAATATATGTATCTATTTACTTGTCTGCCTCCTCACCTGTGTTGCTATGAGAGTATGTGTAATAGTAGTAGTATCTACAACACAAGAGAAGTGAGGGCACGTTGCTCTAGAGAAGTAATGCTTCAGTTGAGATCAGAAGGATGAGGTGGATTTATTAAACCAAAATCTGAGGAAAGCTCCATCCAGGAAACAGAAACAATAAGTGCAAAGATCTAGAAAAAGAGAGACTGGGAATGTAAAGGAACTGAAAGAAGAAAAGGAACTTCAGAGTTCCTCAGGAGGGGATAAGGTGAGAGTTGTCCAAACAAGGATGCAGAGGTAGGAAGGACAAAGAACAAAAAGCAGATTTCCCTAATTGCAAGTTCAAAGGAGGCAGGGCAATGTATTTAAACCAGGGTGACAGGCTACCATTTGCTTTCTGAGAAGACTGCTCTGGCTTCAGTGTAGCAACCTTATTGGACAGGCCAAGTGGTAGTGGTGAGGAGCCGGGAAGGAGAGGGATGTAAGTTGAGCATTATTTCATCAAATTGAACCGTATGTCAGAGTGACCTTTACATCTCTGGTCTAGTGTCCAGCAGAAGAGTCTAAAACATACAGGCATGATCTTAGTAGCAGATGTCTTTCATTTTCTATTTCTTAAATACTTTCTTACTACATCTAACATCAGAGCTTTTTGCCATTTTTTGCCCATGATTCACTTTCTGTGACCTCAAACTTGGCGTACTTTCCTGAACTCAAATTACATACATTTTCAATAATTTTCTTTTTATTTTGTTAATAGTTTTTAAGAAATTATGACCTACTCAAGGTTAAGGTTCTTCTGTCTTTATTTTTCAGAATTAAGGCTCTAATGTCATTATTTTACCCATTTATATTCCAGAATATCCTTATGCATATAATGCCGGGCATGCCCATGATAGAATGTCACAAATGTGCATGTCATCTATCAGACATAAGGATGGGGACAACTGTTGTAACATTCAGAATCCTGGAAAATACTAGTTTATATGATAGTGGAGTCTATGCTTATGGTAGCATAATATGATGCCAATTCTAAAAGGAAAAACCAACAACAACACCCTTTGGGATACAAAAACTCACAAACCTGAAAGTCCCACAAATTTATAAAGTGCTGATGAAATATCTCTGCTTTGGATATCTCTGCAACAGTTGAGTGATGGACAATGCCCAGGCAAATTCTATCAGTATATAGCACTGATCCATTTCAAAAAATCACTTTTCCCACAGCACACATTTATTTCCTTAAGTTAAATGGAAAATAGACTAAAGTCTATATCTACAAATACATTTTCAGGCAGTCTAAATTGACTTATATTCTTTATATTGCATCTTCATAATTTTTCCTAAGATGTTGCCATCACTATGGATATAAACACTCACACATACAATATACACTATATATAGTTTTATACATAAAATTTGTATAGATATACATTTATATATATACATATTTCCTATTGAAAACATTTGTACAGAACTCATTATAGGAATTATGAACACTTTAAATATAAATAAAACTGCATTTATTTTAATATCTTTTTCTAAATCAGACTTTATCTCTTTGGACCTATTGAGGTCTGCTACTATAAATAACTTTGTTTCTGATTTTATCTTTTTCTTATGCTCTATGTCAACACTCAGCTAGTCTCCACCCTGTTCATTAAACCTTTTTTCTAACAGATTTTTTTTCTTTTACTCTTTCATGTTATCCAGGAGTGATCAAAGCGTTTAGTCACTCTTGTCCTTTGTACATAAAGGTGTGTGGGTGAAATTTTGCATGAATCTTGTGTTCAGGTTGCTTTCCTAATGCTTTCAATTATTTTCTTTGATAGTATTTGATGTCTTGACTGTTTCAACTAAGCGAAATCATCTTAAATCTAGCTACTTTTATGAGAATAAAAGGAAATAGTGTAAAGTATTGAAACAATATTCAAATTTTATCTATTTTGAAGAGGCAACTGAATCATTTTCAATACGTAAATATCACCTTTATGAAACAAATACAGTTTTTCCCTGAAATTAGATGATATAGTTAATAATCCGATCATGAATGCATGGAGAAAGAAAGTAAAAGACAATGTATTTTAAAAATAATCACCTAATGTTACTTACTTATTCACTTTAATTTTGAAAAAAAAATCCTTATAAACAGCTTGACATACATGGAAAATTGTGTCTTTCATGTCCTTTTACATGTTTGGCAGTGAGAGTGAAGGCAACACAGTGTAATGGGAAGGACTCTGAATTAGCTGTCAGGGGAACTGAGTTTAAGTTCAGCTTTTACCACTAAGTAACCATAGGATTTGTGAATACTATTTCAGCAATCTGAATTTAAATTTCCTATACTATAAAATGAAGAACAGGAGTTAGAGGAGCTATGCAGAAGCCGTAAGCTACAGTGTTTTATAAACATATATTTTTGAGCAAGAATTGTACGGAAATTGTGGTCACAATTTAACTCTGGACATATAATTTTTAAAAAAGTAGAATATCACATATTGCCAAGCTTTGTGCTCAGTACGCTTTGGACTTAAGCAGTTATGAATATATCAAATTTTTCAACCTAATTTTTTGTACTAAAACCTTCCAGATCAAAATATTTCTCTTGGCAGCATAGTTGAAAAATACTTTTCATTTCTGTCTTAGAACATTATTAACATTTTCACACATTGATAAATATAAGGTAGAAAAGTGAATGGGATTACATTTTTTTATTCATACGGCAAAAACATCATTTTGTTTTTCATTTCACCTGAAGTTGATTTTAATCAAGAAAACTATTGATTGCCTCTGAAGCACTTTCTAAACAAGGGTACGTGAGTTCATTTCTCATTTTCTGGATGTCTGCGTAGTAAAAATGGTAATATTTTGCTTACCACTTACATAATCTTTTCCCATTCCTCTGTCAGATAAGTTCTTACACCTTATTCTAGAAAAAAAAAGATTTTTACACATGGCTTAGATAGTGTGTAATTTGAGCATGAATTTTTTTAAAAATCCATCTTGCTGTTAGCAAAAATTTGATGTAGTGTCAAGGTAGTATGTAGGATTGATATCTAGCATGATATAATACAAAGATTAGGTGTTCCTCCCTGCAAATCTTACATTTGCCTCCAATATCTAGGCCAGCAAAGGGCAAGTAAACTCGGGACACTAAACATCCATCCTTTCCAGGTTAAGCAATTTAAATATGAGGTAAGACAGCTATTACATGGCAACAAAATATAAATCAAAAGAAGAAAAGTTTGCCGGGATAAAAGCACTAAAAGGAGCTTGAACCCTGGCATGTATACAAAACCCCATTTGCAACACTAGAAGGACAAAGACTTTTAGCCTCTAAAAAGCTTTGTGATAATCTGAAGCGAAGTAACTCATTGAAATAGAAGCTATTCTGGTACTTCTTAATCATTAACCTATTTTCTTAAGTGTATATGCATCATGTGTATTAGATAAGTATTTTTCTATCACAAGAGAAATCCTGAGATATAAAAATGTTAAGGAGACCAGTTTAATGTCATTTCAGTGGCAGCAAAAGTCACACAATGAATCAGTGACAGACCCGTGAATTGATTTTAGATCCCATTAGACTCCCTTTTTAACCACTCAGCAATTCTGAGATTGCTTTCAGTGACCAAATAGGCACAATTGAATTAAAATGGCAGACTGAAAAATAAAAATAAAATAAAAATGGAAAGTAGTCATTCTATGTGGTTCAATTTCTGAAAATTTGAAATGATATATTTCCTGCACATAAATGTACAAATCTCAACGCTATACTCAGATACTAACACCACATTTTCTATCATTTATACAGGAATGGATTTAAATTACTAAAGTATAATAGCAAAATATGAAAAGATAGAAATAATTGTGTTCAGTAAAAGTTGAAGGCCTATCCCATTCAATATTTTAGGCAATGATTAAAGGATGTCCTTTCACATAAATATTTATTTGTCGAAATACATTTGCTCCAGCTAGAATTTCTAAAGACCTATAAGTACAAAATTAAATTTGAGTAAAAATGTGGCTTTTTCTCAAACATGTTAATATTTCAGTATCTTCACAGGCAGAGAGAACTTGATAAGACACACTCATATAGGGAAAGTGGAATAAAGACTATGCCACCTTTCCGTTATTTGATAATTTGTATGCCATATAAAATTGTTTTCTGTTTATTAGAGAATCTAGAATTCTATATATGTATACCCAGTATCCATACTTTTCTGTGTTCTTGAAATATTACATGATCAAAATATTGAGAAAAAGGGCACGTTTCATTGCTAAACTTACTTTGAATGAGAGGTGGAAAACTCTAATTTTTTTCTTATATTTTAAAAACTCCATTTCAAATATATTTCTATTATGCTACAGATTCTGATTTTTACCCTTGGGATAAAAAAAAGAATTACAACTCTCTTTGATTGTAAAACATATTACTACTCCTTGTGTCTGAGTGGAAGTACAAGTTAAGTAGGTTTTGTTTATCATTGCTCAATACCTAGATTACATATAGAGGGAATTAGTCAAAACAGAAAGTAATTGATTCTGTGGGGTATCCTAGTACTTCTTTTATTGAAACATGACTCCCTGATTATATTATTACCAGATCCTCTTAAAGATGAATTTGCCACAGCCACGAAATTTTACCAAGTTGACAAGCACTGTCACATTTTCAGCACAAAGAATTTAATGCTTCTTTCATGAAGGTTTCTAATAACGCAAGTAGTAATTCATTTTCCTTGAAATTCAATGTTTTGAGAGTGTTTAGATCTGAGTATTAATAAACACATAGTACATATTCTTAAATATGGTGAGATTTCTTTCTTTTTTAAGGCTTAATAATATTCCATTGTATGTATACACCAAATTTTCTTTATCTGTTCACCTGTTGGTGGACATTTAGGATGTTTCCACATCTGAGCTATTGTGAATAAGGGGACAATGAACCTGAAGGATATAATGCTAGGTAAAATAAGCCAGTTCCAGAAGAACAAACGCTGCACGTTTCCACTTATAAGAGGAATCTAGTCAAAATCACAGAAACAGAGAGTAGAAAGGTGATTGCCAGGAGCTGGAGATGGGGGACTGGGGAGCTGCTGCTCAACAGGCATAAAGTTTCAGTTATGCAAGATGAATAAGTTCTACAGATCAGCCGTACAACATTGCGCCTATAGTTAATAATACTGAATTGTGCACTTAAAAAGTTGTTAAGAAAGCTCTTGTGCTAAATATTCTTACCACAATAAAAAAAGAATTAAAAAAAGACCCATGGCACAGCGTGATAACAATGAAGTATAATTGGTACAATATCAGATATAATACTTATGTCACTAGAAAGACCATATGTTATAATGGTTACGACAACAGATTTACTAGTTGTCTGATGATAGGTAGTCTGTTAAACCTTTCTGAGACTTAGTTTCTCGAACTGAAAAATGGAGATAACACTTGCAGCACAGAGTTAGGAAACTAAATTGATAAAGCCATCAAATATGCAAACAATGATGGTCATTAATAGTAATAATAATAATTTAAAAATTATGAGAAGTAGTTACAGTAGAAGAGAAATCAAGCAGAATAACAAGGGATAAATCAGATATATCATTTCCATAAAAATTTCACAGAATCAGTATAAGCTATATTGTAATAATGAAATTAAAAATAAAGCATAGATTTTTCATTTAAAATCACTGTTTCTAAGTACTATGTATTATACCTTGTTTCTTTCTGTTTAGTTGGGTTTTGTTTGTTTTTTATTTTTATTTTTTTAACAAAGTGGGTTTGAAATACTTTCACATTTGCAAAACAAAAAATGGCATTCTCTGGATTTACAAGTGTGAATAAACCAAGCTTTTGTGATACGCTATGGGTGAGAAATTCACATAACTTTGCATATGATAGCTTAATGTTTTATGCACAACATAAGTTCAGCTTATTTGTAGACTCAGGAGTAAAAATTGAGTGTGCATGAGCCACAATGTGCTAACATACATGTTTGCCATAATTATCACAGAAGAATTGGGAAAACATTTTTTCACTGGGGAGTTTAAACAGTATCATCATCTCAGTTGTATTTCATCTAGCGGTTTATGAAATTTGGGTGTTATTGTGATTTCTTGTTGTTTTCCTATAAGAATTTTAAATATTATTTAGTATCTTTCACTCAACATCAGTCTAGACTCCCATCCATGTGGCACTACTCAACTTTTGCCATATTCTCCAAATGGATGTACCTCTATGTCCATTCTCCCACCATCACATTTATACCAAAAATATGTTTCAAAACCAACTGTGGCAATAATAGTAGTCTCTTTCTAAAAACTTGTATAGCTCTTGACTAGTATCCCTAAACTCAACCAGATCCTAATATTCCAGCCTCCCCTTTTGAAAATCACTATACTCTATGCACACTGGGATATTTTTCATTTCCCCATTGGCCTTTCAACGTCTTTGTCCCTCCATTCTGTCCTTCCAGTTTTGACCTTCTTCCACATCCATCAATCCTTCACCCATTTTCCAAAATCCAGCTTAAAGGTGATGGCCTTTGTTCCCTTCATCAGGGGGTCCCACATTTATACTTGTCACCATGTTCAAACTTGGCACACACTAAGTAGTTTTGAAACATAAAATAAATACAGGACAAAATCCCTGACTCAATCCCCTAAATCATAATTAATGATTTTATCTTCTCTCCCACTGCATGGTACTGGTACTTCCTTTTAAAAGAGCAGGTTCTGGCCAGCCTCAGCAGCCTAGTGGTTAAGTCCCATGCATTCCACTTTGGCAGCCCCAGTTCGGTTCCCAGGTGTGGAACTGCACCACTCATCTGTCAGTGGCCATGCTGTGGCAGCAGCTCACATACAAATAGAGGAAGACTGGCAGTGGATGTTAGCTCAGGGCTAATCTTCCTCAGCAAAATTAAATAAATAAACAAAGGACCAGGTTCTGGACTCAGACATACACCATTGAATAGCATGCTTGCCTCAGGCCCATTACAAAACCCCCATGAAACTTTAATTTTCTCATCAGTAAAATGAAGATACTAAGAGTACCTACCTCATCAGATTTTGTGACGACTGAGTGAGTAGCCACTGCAGGACATATGTTCAATGCTCAGTAAATATTAGTTGTTCAGGGTATAACTGTTAATATTACTGATGTTCTCACCTATGTTGAAGTTAGATATTTATGCATATGTTAGCTCTTTGAGGGCAGACATTTGTGTTTGTATTTCTTATCATTACTTTTAGGACCTTGCTTAGGAAAAATGTTTCCTATATTTTTATTAAAGTTAATTTTACTTCTTTTGAATCATTCATCTGAATACAAATTGCTTCCAAGATCACTTGGGCATTGATTGTAGCAGTTGAGCATAATTGTAGCCACAAATCGGAAGAGCTCTAGATATAGATGTTAAACCTCCATTATTTCCTAGTATTCCCTCAAATCTATTTAATAAATAAAGCCTCTATTCCAGAAAGTCTGGTTTTCTCATTATGTCTTTCCTTTTCACCTCAGTGCTATTCTCATCACCTCACACTGATTCTCATCACCACCCTTTGCTATTTCTACTTCCCCGGCTCTCATCCTGTCCAAATTGACCACATGTGCTAAGCCTGGAGCAGCTGAAAGCCATGAGGAGCCCAAACCAGAGGCCATTACACTAGGGCAAGGGGAGAGTCCTCTGATGTAAACATAGGGAACAGGTAACACTATCTGCTTAAAAACTACCACAAGCTGATCTTCTTAGAAAACCATCAGAGTTACCTTACATCCTATGTTTTCTAAGAGTAATTAAATTTGTAGAATTGTAAAACTAAGTGTATTTTCTTCATGGTTAAAATTAGGTACCAACAAAACTAGAAAACAAATACAATTAAAATTTGCAATAGTAATGCAATGGGACAATGATATCGTGTATCCTGAAAAATACAACCTTCTTGCAATATGAATATGTTCCTAGTGACCAGAGCTACAGTCTTTGGAGTGAGGAGTTCTACCCTCCTCTAAACACCTTTCTCTGAACCACAGCAAAATCTTCCTTCATACAGCCCACTCTCACCTTACTTTGGCCTTTACTTCGCAAGAATACAGCATTTGTATATCGAGTCAACCTTTGTTTCTTTCTCATTAGCCCAAGAAAATTAAAAGAGTATTCTTGGCATTCACATGATCACAAGCCACAAGCAAACAAGGGCACTAAAATCTTAACATTTTATATGATTAGTAAGTAGTTATTCAAATAATGTAGAATGCACTTATATCATTTTTTCAGATTATCATCAGTGAACCACCACGGTTTAAAACAAATCTGCAACGTAATTTGCTGATGCCCATTTGAAACACATTGCAAGAGGAGGCAAATGTATTCTGATTTGTGGAAATTCAGTCTAAGTTTATTCTGCTATTTTTTGAAAGTTTTAAATATATCAAACTAACACCTTCCTTCTCATCTGCATATCCAAACTATATTTCCACTATCTAAAACTTTGGTTCCAAAGGAAGTAATTTAGACAAGGAGACAAAGAGATAAAGGAAGAAAAACATAGAACTACAGTTCAAGGGCAGAGAAAGCTTTGGTCACAACGGAGGAAGGAGAATAAAGGGGAGGTGAAAATGGACCAAACACAAGAGCAGGCAATGGAGTTTAGTACTACTCTTTGTGTTTCTTGTAAAATGTAATATTGATAACAAACAAATTAAGGTTTTCATGGATATAAGTTTCCTCTTAAAATGGATAATACAAGGAATGAGTGCAGAGGAATCAATCAAAAAGAGCACAAAAGGAAAAAGAGTAAATTAGGGACTATACAACTCCAGTGACAGGCTAGTTTCAGTAAAGGTATGGTCTTTGATCCAAACTAGCTATTGGTAGTTCACGAGGAAAAGAAAAAATATATTGTTAATGTGCTAATATGATTTAGACCAATGACTGTATTGATCTTGAATGACGATGCCATTCAGAAATTGAGTACTATAGATAATACGGTCTTTTTTTTTAACGATTGGCACCTGAGCTAACAACTGTTGCCAATCTTTTGTTTTTTTTCTGCTTTTTCTCCCCGAATCCCCCCAGTGCATAGTTGTATATTTTAGCTGTGGTTCCTTCTAGTTGTGGCATGTGGGACACCACCTCAACGTGGCCTGATGAGTGGTGCCATGTCCCCGCCCAGGATCCGAACCAGTGAAACCCCGGGTCCCCGAAGCAGAATGTGAGAACTTGACCACTCGGCCATGGGACCGGCCCCAGACTTTTAACAAGCAATCGATAATGACATCATTGCGCCAATATGGCCTTTAGAAAGCTGTTTAATTTTGTCCAAATTCTTTTCCGGGCATTAGGTGAACCAGATCTGACAAAACATGAAACAAAATACCCTGCACTTTAAGAACTGAATGCTCACTTTTCCATTGTTATCTGTTCTTGTTCTTAGGAATTAAAAAATGGTAAAATACTGTGAGAAAAAAAAAAACTTTACAATTGAACCAAATAAGTGGTAGAGGGTAAAATGTTAATCTCATAATTATGGTGTTTTCATATCAAATATTTAAAGTAAACAAGTCAAAGAATAAAATGGTGATTTGAAACATTTTAAGTAGGGTCTGGGAGATGCTGGTTTGTATTCATGGCTCTCTTTTTCTCTCTCTCTCTTTTTTTCTTTTACCATTTGTGATTTTTTTTTTCTTTTCTAGCCTTGTTTCTAATCATAACTTAGGTCCTCCTACTACCTCACTTGGCTATTAGTTCTATTAATTTTGAGAAGCAATCTTATTGATAATATTTATGGTCTAGAACATTAATAGCTCACAGAAAATACATTAGTGAGCTGGTAAGTTCACTCAAAATTTATGAACTGTGATGCTTTCCTTCAACTACAAACAGCAGAACATTTTAAAATTTAATTTGCAATATAAATGACAGTATTGTATATTCAGTACAGTAACTTGTACATGTCCACCTTTCAACATGATTCAAGTATTGAAAGATTAGGAAAGAAAAACTAGAAATCATTATGGACTTACTCTAACCACATTTGGCTCAAGTCAGTAGTGCGAAGGAGGAACATACTGCCTCTGGTAGAAATAATCAGTAGCAGAGAAGAAATCATCAAAGCATCCTGACTTTCACCACCTAGGTTAGCCTACTACAAGGGAAATGTATTGGATGATCTAAGAAAGATAGAAAGATGTTACCTACCCAAAAGCACTCCTCATCATTTTACCAAGATACCTAAACTTCTCAGCTTCACTATCTCCTCTTAGAAATAAACTTGTACTCTATTCGATTAAATAACATAATACATTGAAAGATATAACACAGTTAGAAGAGGTTAGATTCGATGTATAAATTGTCCACAGAGCCCTAGCTATTGCTTAAATAGCATTTTGGTGATGGGGACTGTTACTAAGAGCATTTGATTCAAAGTTTTCTATAAAAGCAAACTCACATTCTTTTTGTGTGAGGAAGATTGTCACTGAGCTAACATCCATCTCCTACTTTATGTGGGATTCCGCCATAGCGTGGCTTGAGGGGTGGTGCTAGGTTCACAACCACAGATCCGAACCTGCAAACCCTGGGCCACCAAAGGGTAGCATGCGAACTTAACCACTACACCACTGGGTCAGCCTCAAACTCTTATTCTTGGTGAAAAGGAAGAACCAAACAAAATGTTTTATTCTACATCTAGATATATTGGTTGTCATTGTACAATGACTTCAGGGATAGTCATTAAGCTTCATTGCATTTCTTAATGTCCCTTTGGTTCTATCATAAATTGAGATCATGACATTATGAGAGTATTTACAGAGTTAATAATTTCCAGCTCTCATCTGCGTCCATCTTTCTTTAGATTTCCTGCCTAGTACACGGAAAAGGCCCATTTGGAATTTGAAAAAACATCCAGAGACTTCTTCGAAAAGCTATACTCCTCCTAAATTCATACTTTTTTTTTATTAACAAACGTAAATCTGAAGGGGAAATACCATATACTATAAGCCATTTGGGAATATTCTGTCTCATAAGGATGACTTACACTTTTCATTTGAATGGCATGGATGCTGAGAGCTTAAACTCAAAATTCATCTGTACTCTAGCTCTGAATCATTCTTTCCGTGAACTCTGCATGCATTTTTATGATAAACACACACATGTGTATGCAGTATGTGACCTTATTGGCAGTTATCTGCAATGTCAAGTACTATTGGCAGATACCCAAGAATTGATTGACACACATCTTATAGAACTGGAGTTAATTAATATGTCTACCAATTCCCAACTGTATTACAGGAAACAGAAAATCTGTTTAATACAGCAATCAATGACATACTGTGTGTGGTCGGAAGGCATTCACTACACAGCAAGAGTAGACTTTGGAATACGGTTTTCAGAAGTATAAATATTGCTACTAAAATTCTAGGAAAGTAAAATGAGGTCTATGTTCATAACTAGAAGATTAAAGAAGGGGGGTTTTCACACACTGTTTATCATTATTTAAAAGGAATTGTTAATTTTCTCCTACAAGTTCTGAAGCTATTAAATGATGAATGGAGTCTTGATTTGATTCAAAAGTAACATTTTCACCTTTGCAGCATTTGGCCATCTGGAATGGCGAGTCCATAATGTCATTTTCTAACAGTGGATTTTAACAATCTTGGGAACGCAATGTAAGACAATGAGTTATTTTAAAGAAAGAATACTGCAAAGGAAAAATTGAGTGTTAAAATGTCCATGAAAGCCATGATAAAAACTGTAAGCAAAACATCCTTTTTTGTATGATAAAACTATTTGTAATATGTAAAGGCTGAACAGAAGTTTAAAAAGGAAACGATTTCATTATTTGATGTAGAGTGGGACAGGTAACAGCAAAGTATACAAGCTACTTCTAAACTAGAATATAGGAGAAAGATGTGTGCTGGTTCTATCTGAAAAGGCAGGCTTGCATATAAAAGTTACTAAATTCAAACTTGATGAGAGCTTATGAACTCTAATCCAACAGTCCTGGCCTCAGTCTTGATTGCTGTTTGATTTCTTCCTCTTCGAATCTTTCCGTTACTGTCATTCTTTTCTGAACTGCATGAAGCGCACATTATCTCTTTTTCTTAACTTCACAAACAGCATAACTGTTTAAATTCAAGGGTAGTATTTTAAGTATCAGCATAGATCAATTTAAAGCAGATTCTCTCTTAAGGCAGCTTAAGCACTGAAAATTAAATTTTATGTTGTCTAGACAAACTATCTTGATAATATCTTTTCCAGAATTTCCTAGATTGACTGTCTAGACTGCTCCAAATTCCCCCAGGTAATTGCATAATCGTCTTCCCTCTGACCTCCTAAACTGTCTGGAACAGCATTTCCCAATATATAGTGGCCATGCAAATCAGGATCACTGAGCTTCTGAAAGAGGGCTCTCTTAAAGGTTCTGAGTTTCAGAATCTCAGGAAAATACTTGCACCCCAATATCCCACCTCGCAGGAGATCAAATGGGAAGCTTTACTGATTTATTTCAGTGGACAAAAAGGCCACCTCAATTTTTCTGGGTAAATGGTCTGGCTCCAGAACCTGTAATTTTCCATCTCCCACCCATCTATAAAGCAGCAATGATAGTCATTGAGTTGATAAGGAAATATGCTGTGAACTTTACTAAATAGCAACTAAGAAAAAAACTCAAGACTTTGGGGAAAATGTTAAAAATATGAGAACTACCTATTAGACAATGTTAAATTCTCACAACAACCGTATAAGGTAGAGACCATTCTCATTACTACTTTCTAGGTTAGAAACAGAGACACAAAGAAAATAAGTAGCTTGCCCAGGATCAAGCATCTAGTACTAAATTGAGGTCAGACAAAAGCCCAGCAGTCTGAGGCCACAGGACACGCAGTTAACAATGATGGGATTAGAACTCCTTGAGTTTCTATAGCGAAAAATGTCAGTGGGTCGTGCCCTGCTAGGAGGGTTGGAAGACGGTTAGAGGTAATAAGTCAACCTCTCATTTAACATATATGAACACTGAGGATCAAAGGGGTTTTGCTTAGTTTTGTTTTACATATTATGAGACAGAGTCTCAGGGAGGTTAACCTCAGAGAGGTTAACTCATTTTTCCAATGCTCCAGAGCTAGGAAGTTGTAGAATAAGATCAGAAGCCAGATGTGACCCCAAAGCCCACGTCTTCTCCACTAACCTGTGCCAGGAGCTCAGCTCTCCTGACTCTGTTACCCTGTGCAGCATGATGCCTGGCAGATGTAAAAAGTGCAATATGATGTGGAAGGAGTTTTCTAGAGCTATCTTCAGAATACAGAAAAGTGGGTCAATCACTCCAGGCCCAAGTTTTATGGTGCCTGGGTATAGCTGAGAAGAAAGCAAAGAGGGAGAGATTTATCCAGAAGGTGCTAAAAAGTTAAGTGCGCAAAGTCTCCAGGACCATGTGCAGGAAATTATTCCTAATTTCATCAATATGAAGCAAGTAATTTAAGTAGAACTGCCTTTCCTTAAAGTTAGTGTTTACTTAAAACTCTAGGATATGTCAGCAAGTACAGTACAGGTGCTCACAGGAGGGAGAAGGAGGAAGGGTGCATTGGAGGAATAGGCTGATGAGAGGCCAACGCCTAAACTGGTGAGACCTTAGGAAAGTGTTTAATCTTCCCAGGATTACCAAGAAAGTAATAATAGTTGTGTTTAGTCTAGAAACCACAGTGTCTCTAAGAAGTCTTCTTATAGAAAAAATCCAAACTGTTTTGATTTCTGTGTCTTTGGATTAAAACAATATATTTTTATCAATTTAGGACACCTTAAGAAAATTTAGAGAGAGAATCTAGAGTTTAAGTTACAAAGAAGTGGCTAAAATGTAATTTATATGTTATGTTTAGGATTCCAGAAATATTCTGGAAACAAATCCTTTATTTTTTTAGTATCTCTGAATCCAATTTGGAAGCAAATTCTGTCACAAATTATCTTCTCACCACATGAAAGTTTTTGTTCTTCTTAGGATTTTGTGCCAAAAATTATAGAAGGCTTATAATTGAAGGCTATTGGTAAGCCCAATTCATGAAACTGCTTTCAATACTAGTAACTTTTCTTTTAAATATTTCCCTAATTTCAAGTTTTACTTAAATTTACCTAAATTTAATTTCCTCACTAAAACATCTTTTAGGAGCAACAGACAAATTAAAGAAACGTCTTTTCCATACTGCCAAAATAATAGCCAAAAATGTAAAAGGAAAGTTTAGCTGAACAAGAACACAAATGTGAATAATTTAGGTCAAATATGAGATCAGATCATTGTGCACATGTATGGCATCCTTTCTTAATCCCTAGGCAGAAGAAAACAACTGGGGTGGCAGACACTTCCGGCTGAGGATGGAAATGGAGGGGAAAGCTGGCAGTATACAAATGAAGGAGAAAACAGTACACATTCAGCCTGCTGACATCTGCTGCACATGCAAAATGGATTGAACTCTGTAATCCAGGGTGAAAGCAAATGCTTTCTTCCTTGCTTCCTTCCTCCTGTTCTGTAGTTATCGTTGAGTGATAGTCTCATTCTTTTTGCATCCACAGCTTAAAATTAATAACAGCATCTGAATTTGAAGTAGGTCCCACTGAATAGCAAACCAGAAGCTAAATGAGCTGAAGAAATTAGTAATGAAGCATTTGAATAGGAAGGGGTCATAAACAAACACCCTTTTTTAAAAGTCAGCTTTACCTCAGGATGATGTCCAATTTCAATGTAGGTGCAAATTGGATGAAAAGCCCCTGTTCCACAGGCATACAAGTGAGTTTGATTATAAGCCTTAAGCACCTTGATGAAATTAGCACATTCTTTCTGTAAAACAAAAGGAAAACCAGTGAGTTCTAGCAGTCAGCATGACCGAGGTGTCCTCTAGGGGGCTAGGCACGCTTGAACAGATTTCTTTTCTTTTATGTCCTTTTCACAACATTTTTAGGGCTTATTATTCTATTGTTTGCTCACATTATTACATGAACTAAAAATATAAAAGTTCTTACTCTTTGAGGGGCTAAATATAATATTCTCTTCCATAACTTTTTAATTAAAACTATTTATACAAAACTATTTATACAAAAGTGGAATAAAGTTATAGATAACCAACAATCACAGGTGACTCTTCTAGAAAAGAGAACAGCAAATTATATGATTAAGTATTGAATTACTTAAATAATATAACAGTGAAAATTTCTTTGCAAAAACCAGCTTTGAGTTTAATTTTAGAAAAATAAAACAAAATTAAGATATAACACAACCTATCATTAAACATGACTGTTAAACATCATTAGGAACCCATAATGATGGGTGACTGACTCTTAACTTCTGTAGTGCTGCTTGTTAGTGAACTCCATAGACCCTGAGAAGGTAAAGCCACCTCCTCTGGAAAATGTTGCTTCAGCCTCAAAGACAATTTGATTATATTTAAGATGATATAGAGAAGATGCTAAAGTTTGGAATGTCTGTAGGCTGAAGGATATTTTCTAGAGTGGCTGTAATTAATAAGTATTTTCAGGAGGTTCATGGACATCCTGGACCCATACATGGACCCCATGCCCAATGAAACATGGATCCCCCCGGTAAAGAACAACTAGTTTCAAGAGGAAATTCTAGTTATAGCTTATTATTATTTAAAGAAGCTTAGACATCCTGCAATTTTATCCTCTGAATAAAATATCACCTAAGAAATAAAATAGACAGAGCTATTTATATTTTTTCTATATATCCTATTACATCTGTAGATCCTGTGAAAGAAAATGTTTTTCTATGAACAAGCAGGAATCTTAGGTTTTGTCCTTGTTGAGGAAAGATTTTGGGAAAAAAATCAGATATTCAGAATATAAACTGGGTAATTTTATTGCCAAAATAATCCAGAGCAGGAAAGACAATTTTTGCAAAATATTTTTAAATAGATGACTCTATATTAATATTGTAAAAAGAAAAACTCAAACTATGAAAATAGGTTCAAATAAAATGTTATGGTCTATTAATCATATAACAAATCTTAAGAGTTGCATACAATATAAGTAGAAAATACGAGTTCATCATGGAATATGAACATAATATTCATTTTGAAAGTATCCAAATGGGCTCTCATATGCTAAATAATAAAAATTGCATTGAAAATTATTTTGTTATTGATCATAGACTTTTTAAACTCATTTTGTGTTTTTGCCTCTATGCATTTGGAAATAAGAACCAAATATATAATTAGAAATGCAGAAAAAGATCAAAAGCAGACCACGATTCAAGCAAGGCTGGCAAACATAATAGAGGATTGGGTTGGTCTTGGCACCTCTCAGTGTGTAACACTCCCAAAGTCACTCTCTATGACATGTGACTTTTCAAATGAAAGCTCAGAATGCATTTGGACTTCATGTAGTCAGAGTTCATAATTGAAATGGTACAATAATTTAAGTACATTTCCACACGACATTTGTATTATGTGTCTGTGCTGATGATTTTGGTCTTAACTCTATTGCGCCCATAAAATACGGAGCAGACACCCAAACTTGAGCAGAAAAATGGATATTTAAATTCAAATAATTGCTTTCCATCATCATTAATTTTTCTAGGATGAAACCTGAGAATGAACATAATACTTTGTCCCCAAGGTAAATTAGACCTATTTAAAGTAAAATATAAAACTTTCAAGTTGTGACTCCTCATGCTTTCTTAACATATGCTGAGTAGTTTAGGGGAGAAGCTAAAATATACATCTAATTTCTCCCACTGTTTTGCTGCTTAAATCCTGAATCTTTAGTCTAGTAAAACATTATGACAGGTAAAATTAAGTTCTGAAATCAACTGATTTTGCCAGTTGCTATGAAGAAAAATTTCCTAGCTTAAAGAGTACATAGATCTCATCCATGCTTCACTTTCACTAGGGTATACCTTAGACAAAACTGTGAAACAGAAACAACCTAATTTTAAAGACTCTTTGCAACAAACTCTCCATTCTGTAACAGTTTCTCCTCCTCCCTCAAGAGGACAGGGCATGAATGCTTGGGCAGAGAAAGGTTGTGGAAAGGGAAACATCTGATAAACTCATTTACAAATGAGGCATTCGTGAGTCTTACCCAAAGGATGTATTTGTGCTTTTAAGCAAATTTAGTCATTTGCAAAGAAGTCATTTTCAGAAAAATATTTTATGGCACCCCTTTCTTTGAAACATGGAGATAGCCACACACTCTACTTTTACATAGAGATAGCCAGCCCTGACTGTGCACTCAATATTAGAGCATTCGAGATTATAAATAACCAGTTCCAGCACCATATGTTAAAGCCAAGAAACAGGCTGTGTATATATTGGTAAGCAAACGAATATTCTAGTAGATAACAGAGGCAGACCCAGATGGATGTCTTGTTCATTTTAGGAAAGAACAGTGTTTCATTTTGTTTTCCATGCCTTTAAAGATATCCAAGCAATTTTTAATACAAACCCAAATTCTCTAATCTTATTAGTAACACCTAAGTGCATTCTAGAAATTTGAGAATAGACCCTAGTTCTTCACAATAAAAAAAAAAAAGAGAGAGAGAAAGGAAATATCTTATGAGCATGGATACTTGTGAACACAAATGAAGGCTCATATCACCTCTGGAACTTGTTATGAATCCTAAAATCACAGCATTTCGGGCTCTTAGCTCTTCTGGATTGGATAACTGATTAGCCACAATTAATGACTGAAAAACTCTCAGAGTTCTTGAAAACTGGAATTGAGCCACACTGAACATCATAATTTTAATTTGTTCTCTATTAACTATCAAAGAAGCACCACTATAAGGGGACAGCTATCCCTCTTCAGAGCTGCTAGAAAAAAATCAATCAGAAGACTATAGTTGTGAAACCTGGCATTCTACTGAGAATACTGATAAGAGAGTTGATCTGTGCTACAAAGCAAGTAGACCCACCCCTATCATCCTAAGGCCTGGAATGATCCTGTTCATTTCCCCAATGAACTCTGCCAGTTGGCAGCAGTTTGTACTGTTCTGTGCCCTGGGGCTAGCTCAATATTATTTTGAAGTGAAGGTTGATGCAAATAAAATGGAGAGAAATTTCTTGGGTTTATAGAGTATGTTAAGACACTTGAAATGAAATAAAGAAATTGAATGAAATACTTTCAAAACTGGTTATAAATAGCTTCAAGGAAACTCATCAACAACAATGTGGGAGGAAACAGTGAATTAAAAGAACTGGACAGAGAAGAACCAAAAACTTGAAAGAGACATTGTTAGTAAGGATTGTTCTTTAAACAGAAAACCTACATAAAAGAGTATCAATCCTGTCATTCATTTGCCTTCATTCTCTAGCTTGTTGCTGCCAAGGTTTTGAGCGTTCCAAAACAGGATATTCATTTTATTTGGAAGCAGCCTGGACATTCCTCTAAAAAAAAGGAAGCATGGCAGAAAAAGGAAACCCACTTCACACGTTTCTGCTCTAGGGAGACAGAAGAAGAGTGTTTCTGACCTTTTCTTGAACCATGACGATTTTTAAAACTCAGAATGTAATGTACTTTTTGGCATTAAACTACTGCACTGCTTTGCTCAGCGCTGGCGGATTTACAACGTAATAAAGAGAATGTAATCAGTTCAAAATGAATTCATTTTTCAAACCTTGATCCTTTTTGGAATTTAAGCTGATATACACAGATAGGTTTAGCAACAAGTTGGCTTCCCTAGAGTCAGGCAACCATACTGACCTCTTATTTTACTGAAATGTACTCCAGACCAACAGCATTATAAATTGTTAACTTAACCTAGAAGTAAAAGTAAAGGTAGTTATAAACCAGTAAACCCCAAGGCCACACCTGGGGAGCGATGATTCATCATCCTTAGTGACAAACCGTTTATACTTATTTTTTAAGGGTTTCTAGGGCTTTCGGATCAAATGGATAGAGGAATTACACGTAGAGATATTAGCCTGGAAAAATAAATTAGAAAATGTCTACCCCTAGAAAAAGATATAGGAGCCAAAGGCACAGCGATTCAAAAACAAACATTACAAATATGTAGCACTGATTAGACTGTGTTATGTAGACTTTTCCTGGACGGTTACAAAAATAAAGTCTATCCATCTGTCAAAACAACTGCTCCACACATGAAAATTAAAACAGAATTGAGGGGTTTTTAACTAACTTCTGATAATTATACTTTCTACAAAAGACTGTATTTTACCTCCTATTCCAATTACCTCCTTGCATCTTCTTAAATTATGGATGGAGCAGTGAAATTTTGCTCTAAATAAAAGAGATACGAGGAGAGAAGTTTGTGAAGATGAACAGTCTCTGTTCAAATATACTCAGTTCCTGATTACATCAAACAACTTGGTCTGGTTCAAATATAAATCAGCCCAAAATGAATGGGTATCATACAGCATTTCCTCAGGTCAGTGAACATTCATTAAAAAGAAAAGAATATTCTGTATCACCTCAGTAGTTCATGTAGAAATATTTTAATGTATAATCTAGCAGCTGGGAAATTTAAAAAGGACTTTCTTTTCCTATCATGATGGGTAGATACATTTCTTCATGAAAATCCATTAATAGGCTTAATTCCTGAAGTTAATCTGTTGACTTTCTTATTCTCTGGTCAATTTATTTGGCAAACTAGCTGAATACTAGAATCTTTGTGCCAGAGCAGTAATCCATGAGATTGTTCCTGTCACTCACTTCATCTCTCTCTTTATTTAAGCCGGTTCCATACTTACCTAGCAACAATGTTTTGTCTTTTTTTTTTCTTTTAACACTGTGCTATTACAGCTGTGATCAGATTGTCCATAATCATATCTTCCTAATGCTTCACCATTCACTAAAGGATGTTAGAAATCTCTTCTTCAACGAGGCATATCTAATAAAACGACGATTTAACTGTGTTCTAATTATAATATTAGCCATCTAATGTTGAATTTGTGACTCAGAATTTTTTAACAGCCACCATATGAAATGGCAAGTAGGCTGTCCTGTCCATTTTGGGAGACATTTTTACCCTCATTATTAAGAAGAATGATGGTATAATAAAACCCATTGACCCTTCCACCTTGATGCTTTGCTTTGTTTAATTTCAGAGAATTTTTTTTAAAATACTGATTCAACTAGGACAACAAAGTCGGCATTATTTCATGGCTAGTTATTTAAGTATGTAAGCCTATTCCTATTAATTGAACTGTGTCACCTTTAAACCTAGGATAATTGAAAAATAAATTTTAAAGTGGCTTGAATGATTTGATAGACTAAATGAAGTCTTCTGTACAAGCCTACCAAATCATTTTACTTAAATGTCCATATCAGTTAAGTGTTCCATTTGACAAGTTTTTCACCTCTGGATTGACTATTCGTTTTGACGTTCTAGAAATACTGATTAAGATTCTGTAAACATTTTTCTTTCAAATTATTTGAAACCTTCAAACTTGGTCAAAATGATTATACACATAGGCACTAGAGACCATGATATTAGCAAAAGTTGCCCAAGGCAATTCTCTTCTACTGTTTAAAGGAGCTTTAAGTAATTTCACTTTGAAATTCCATATGGACCAGAAAAGCTGATGATATCTACTTTTTTGGCTACTTTCTTTTATGTTGTGCTATCAATCTAATTAATTGCTACATTTGTTCCATTCATTGGAGTTATTTGATTGTGGGTGGTCCATAATATGTACCTAGCATAACCCTTCTTCACCTTATATTCAAATGAATGCAAACAATTGTAAAATATTATGTGAAACCAACCTAAATATTTTTCCTGCCAAACCGAGAGAACTATGAAGCAATCAAAATCCTCACTCTGATTTCAGTACTGATATTGTGTGGCTTCCAATTTTATGCAAGGTATTGAGTACTTAGTGCTCATGTCTCGAAGCAACTAAATCAATGATTTATACCTAGTAGGTAGAGTTACAATCTGAAGAGATTTATTGCAGATAGAATTAGTTGGCAACTTAATTCTAACATATCCACATTTACCAAAATAGAATTTAATTCTCAAATAGGGGATATGAACTGCATCTTTAATTGCATATGAGATGTAGTCTTGAGGAAGGAAAAATGAAAATAAAATCCAGATTTTAGATGAATGCTTGATTTCACTCATATATACATCTTTTATACCCTCTGCCATAGGTATCATCAAAAGTAAAAAGTTTTTTGGTTGGAGTCCTTAATGTTCAAGTACTAAATGCCATTATATAGTTAATAATATAAAATGTTGTCAACATATCTTCTAATAAATGGACACTCCTTAACCATTTATAATAATCCATATATAATATATAATCCATAGATGCAATATATTTGGATGTACACACACATATTTATGTCTGTGTAAATGTGTGTATATATATATACATACACACATACATATTAATTTTAGAAGTAATTTCTGAATATAATTAAGATGTGGAATTTTAAAGTTTGCTTCTGTTTATTAATATTTGATGAAGATGTTACTTATTCTAAAGTAGGTATTTACGTTTGAAAAGGTATTCTCAAGGAATTTAAGAAAAACATATAGAACAAAAGTAATAAAATCATAATGATAAAATAGAAATAGCATGGAGGTAGTTAATTATGACAAAGAGAAAAACCACAGGCCCAAAACAGCATCACTTCTGCTAAAGCCCAGATAGCAAACCTAGATTTAAAACCAGATCTAATTGCAGTTTCAACCCTCCACAGAAGTGTAATCTTAATCAACCAGTCTGGAATTTTCTGGTCAGTACCAATGAGGTAATCTGTCATGTAGGCCTTCCCCACCCACCAGAGGAAGAGGCAATCTGCATGATAAAACCCTTGCCATTCCCTTCCTTTCAAAGAGATGTCCTGGCCCAAAATAATCCTTTCTTTTCTTTTGCTAATACCTTCTAACCCTGCTCTCCTTCCACCCCATAGAAAAATCTTCCATTTTGTACAACTCCGTAGGGTGTCCTTCTGATGAAGATTTTAGGCTGGTTAATTTTAAAAAACTGCAGATGAGAAGCGAGCTCCCAGGATTGGAATTTGCTTGCTCTTTGAGAGATATTTGCATTTGTGAAGGAAGGGGGGATGACCTTGTAGGGACCTGAAATTGGCCACCCCAAGATATATCTCTTTGGCATCAGGATTGTTTGGGGCTGATTGCTTTCGATAAACTGGGACAGGGAGGGGGGCTCTGGGGAATGGAACTTGCCCTTGTTGGGACACATTTACATTTGTAAGGTAAATCTCTATCTGTAAAAGGTGCCTCCCTCTCTGTACCAGGAAGAAGAAGAGAGATGACCTTGTCCCTAGAAACTCTTAATGGGGAAGGCAAGAACTTAAGTTGGTTGCTGTCTGGCAATCTCATGTAACTGATTTAGGGTGGTGCCTTCTAACCTTTCTAACCTTTACTTAATCCGATTTGATTCTTGTCTAAAAGTCATGGGATCACCCAACGACCAGACCCCAGCTGCACTGATACCATTTTAACTTTTTTCATGTTCTTTCCTTTGTCTTGTAAAGAGATGACTCACATACCCATGCCTTATAAAATTAGCCCTAACCCTCAACTCGGGGCAGGAGCTGCGGCTCCTCCTGCCCTTGGGCCCTGTCCCCACGCAGCAGCAGCAGCTCTGACTGCCCGTGGGTCCTATCCCCATGCTATTCCACATTATTCTCTAAATAAAAGAGCACTACTGCCAGATCTTGAGAGTCCAAGAAATCTTTCTTTCGACTGCTCGGCTCACCGACCCTACATCACTTCTAGTTGCTAAATGGGATGCTGCCAGATTCATGAATCGCTTAATAAAGCCAACTGATCTTCAAATTTACTTGGTTGAACTTTTGTTTAACAACTGTATTAATCTGATGCTTTAAAAGTCACTCAGACACAGGTTAGAATTATTCAGGCATCATTTCCATTTGCTTTGTGACTATCGGAAAGTTACCTAGGTTCTCTGAGACTTAGTCTTCTTAATTAAACATGAGGTTAAAGATATATCCATGTAAAGTACTTAGAATGAAGCCCAGCACTTATTTATTGATCAATAACTGGTTATCTTACTCTTAAAATAATCATCAGTTTTTTGGTTTGACTATTTCCATGTCTGCTTAACTCACACCATGCCACGACTTGGGAAAGAACTGTATTGTGAATTGTTCGTTCCTTGTAGGGACAGTGTGGGAGATCAGAATTTGCCACTCCAAAATGTGTCTCTTTGGCTTTATTATTATTTTTTAATTGAGATTCATTATAGATTAAATCATTGTGAAATTTCAGTTGTACATATTTCTTGTCTGTCAGCAAACAAGTGCTCCCCTGCATCCCCTGTGCCCACCCTTCACCCCCCTTCCCCTGGTAACCACTGAACTGTTTTCTTTGTCCATGTGTTTGTTTATATTCTGCATATAAGTGAAACCATATGGTGTTTGTCTTTCTCAGTCTGGCTTATTTCGCTTACCACAATACCCTCCAGATCCATCCATGTTGTTGCAAATGGGACGATTTTGTCTTTTTTTAAGGCTGAGTAGTATTCCATTGTATATATATACCACATCTTTATCTAATCATCAGTCGATGGGCACTTGGATTGTTTCCATGTCTTGGCTATTGCAAATAGTGCTGCAATGAACATAGGGGTACATATGTTACCTTGGATTCTTGATTTCAAGTTGTTTGGGTAGATATCCAGTAGTGGGATAGCTGGGTCATATGGTATTTCTATTTTCAGTTTTTTGAGGAAACTCCATCTGTTTTCCATAGTGGCTGCACTAGTTTGCATTCCCACCAGCAGTGTATGAGCGTTCCCTTTTCTCCACATCCTCTCCAACATTTGCTGTTTTTGGTCTTGGTAATTACAGTCATTCTGACTGGTGTAAGATGATATCTCATTGTAGTTTTGATTTGCATTTCCCTAATGATTAGTGATGTTGAGCATCTTTTCATGCGCCTGTTGGTCATCTGTATATCTTCCTTTGAAAATGTCTGCTCATATCATTTGCCCATTTTTTGATTGGGTTGTTTGTTTATTTTTGTTGAGTTGTGTGAGTTCTTTATATACTTTAGATATCAACTCTTTGTCTGATAAATGATTTGCAAATATTTTCTCCCAGTTGGTGGGTTGTCTTTCCATTTTGTTGATGGTTTCCTTTGTTTTGTAGAAGCTTTTTAGTCTGATGTAGTCCCATTTGTTAACTTTTTCTGTTGTTTCCCTTACCCAAGTAGACATGGTATTTGAAAAGATATGGCTAGGACCAATGTCAAAGAGTATACTGCCTATATTTTCTTCTAGGATTTTTATGGTTTC
Source organism: Equus przewalskii (assembly GCF_037783145.1). Classification (NCBI taxonomy): domain Eukaryota; kingdom Metazoa; phylum Chordata; class Mammalia; order Perissodactyla; family Equidae; genus Equus; species Equus przewalskii. Next base: position 28,569,030 of record NC_091834.1, read on the forward strand.
AGTTCTTACAATCAATTCTTTAATCCATTTGGAGTTACTTTTTGTGTATGGTGAAAGATAATGGGCTACTTTCATTCTTTTGCATGTGGCTGTCCAGTTTTCCCAACACCGTTTATTGAAGAGACTTTCCTTTCTCTATTGTATGTTCTTGGCTCCTTTGTCAAGGACTAACTGTCCATAGATGTGTGGTTTTATTTCTGGGCATTCAATACTGATCCATTGATCTCTGTGTGTGTTTTCGTGCCAGTACCATGCTGTTTTGATTACTATAGCTTTGTAGTATATTTTGAAGTCAAAGATTGTGATGCCTCCAAGCTTTGTTCTTTTTTTCTCAGGATTGCTTTGGATATTTGGGGTCTTTTGTTGTTCCATATAAATTTTTGGATTCTTCGTTCTATTTCTGTGAGGAATGTCATTGGCATTGCATTGAATCTGTAGATTGCTTTAGGTAGTATGGACATTTTGACTGTGTTTATTCTTCTGACCCATGAACATGGAATATCTTTCCATTTCTTTATGTCTTCCTCAATTTCTTTCAATGATGACTTATAGTTTTCAGTGTAAAGTTCTTTCATCTCTTTGGTTAAGTTTATTCCTAGGTATTTTATTCTTTTTGTTGCGACTGTAAATGGGATTGTATTCTTAATTTCTTTTTCTGCTACTTCATTGTTAGTGTATAGGAATGCAACTGAGTTTCTGAAAATTGATTTTGTACCCAGCAAATTTGCTGTAGTTGTTGTTTATTTCTAGTAGTTTTCTGGTGGGTTATTTCAGGTTTGCTATATACAGAATCATATCATCTGCAAATAGTGAAAGTTTGACTTCTTCCTTTGCAATTTGGATTCCATTTATTTCTTTTTCTTGCCTAATTGCTCTGGCCAATACCTCCAGTACTATGTTGAATAGGAGGGGCAACAGTGGACACCCTTGTCTTATTCCTGTTCTCAGAGGGAGGGCTTTCAGTTTTTCACCATCAAGTATGATGTTAGCTGTGGGTTTGTCATATATGGCTTTTATTATGTTGAGGTATTTTCCTTCTATACCCATTTTATTGAGAGTTTTTATCATAAATGGATGTTGGATCTTCTCAAATGCTTTCTCTGCATCTATTGAGATGATCATGTGATTTTTTTTTTGAGGAAGATCAGCGCTGAGCTAACTACCACCTATCTTCCTCTTTTTGCTGAGGAAGACTGGCCCTGAGCTAACATCCATGCCCATCTTCCTCTATTTTATAGGTGGGACACCTACCACAGCATAGCTTTTGCCAAGCGGCACAATGTCCACAGCCAGGATCTGAACCGGCAAACCCCAGGCCACTGAAAAGTGGAATGTGCGAACTTTGCTGCACCACCACGTCAGCCCCGATCATGTGATTTTTATTCCTCATTTAGTTAAAGTGGTGTATTAAATTGATTGATTTGCAGATGTTGAACCATTCCTGAGTCCCAAAATGAATCCCTCTTGATCGTGGTGTAGGATTCTTTTAATGTATTGCTGTATTTGATTTGCCAATATTTTGTTGAGGATATTTGGATCTAAGTTCACCAGTGATATTGGCCTGTAGTTTTCCTTCTTCATGATGTCCTTGTCTGGTTTTGGTATCAGGGCAATGTTGGAGTCATAGAATGTGTTAATAAGTGCTCCGTCTTCTTCAGTTTTTCAGAATAGATTGAGAAGGATAGGTACTAAATCTTTGAATGTTTGGTAGAATTCTCCAGAGAGGCCATCTGGTCCTGGACTTTTGTTTTTTGGGAGGTTTTTGATTTCTGTTTCAATCTCTGTACTTGTGATTGGTCTGTACATATTCTTTATTTCTTCTTCATTCAGTTTTGGGAGGTTGTATGAGTCTAGGAATTCATCCATTTCTTCTAGGTTATTGAATTTGTGGGCACATAGTTTTTCATAATATTCTCTTACAATCCTTTGTGTTTTTGCAGGATCTGTTATAATTTTCTCATCTTTCATTTCTAATTTTATTTATTTGAGCCTTCTCTCTTTTTTCTTGGTGAGTCTGGCTAAGGGTTTGTCAATTTCATTTATCTTCTCAAAGAACCAGCTCTTAGTTTCACTGATCCTTTTTACCGGTTTTTTAGTCTGTATTTCATTTATTTCTGCTCTGTTTTTTATTATTTCCCTTCTTCTGCTGACTTTGGGCTTTGTCTGTTCTTCTTTTTCTAGCCCTGTTAGGTGCATTTTAAGATTACTTATGTGAGATTTTTCTTGCTTGTTGAGGTGGGCCTTTATTGCTATGAATTTCCCTCCTATGACCACTTTTGCTGCATCCCATGAGAGTTGGTATGTTGTATTTTCATTTTCATTTGTCTCCAGGTATTTTTTAATTTCCTCTTTGATTTCTTCAATGAGCCAATGGTTGTTCAATAGCATGTTGTTCAGTCTCCACATATTTTTGACTTTCCCAGGTTTGTTTTTGTGGTTGATTATTAGCTTCATAACACTGTGGTCAGAAAAGATGGTTGCAATAATTTCAATTTTCTTGAATTTATTGAGGCTTGTCTTGTTACCCAACATATGGTCTGTCTTTGAGAATGATCCATGTGCACTTGTGAAGAATGTATATTCTGCTATTTTTGGATGGAGTGCTCTAAATATGTTTATTAACTTGATCTGGTCAAGTATTTCATTTAAATCTACTATTTCCTTGTTGACCTTTTATCTGGATGATCTGTCCATTAAAGTAAGTGAGGTGTTGAGGGTCCCTATTATTATTGTGTTGCTGTTAATTTCTCTCTTTAGGTCTGTTAATAATTGCTTTATGTACTTTGGTGCCCCTGTGCTAGGTGCATATATATTAATAAGTGTTATGTCCTCCTGGTGGAATGTCCCTTTGGTCATTATATACTGCCCTCTTTGTTTCCCATTGTCTTTTTTAACTTGAAATCTGCCTTGTCTGATAAAAATATGGCAACACCTGCTTTCTTTTGTTGGACATTAGCTTGGAGTATTGTTTTCCATCCTTTCACTCTAAGCCTATGTTTGTCTTGGAGCTGAGGTGTGTTTCCTGGAGGCAGCATATTGTTGGGTATTGATTTTTAATTCATCCACATGCTCTGTGTCTTTTGATTGGAGAGTTCAGCTCATTTACATTTAGAGAGATTATTGTTATATGAAGGCTTAAAGCTGACATTTTATCTCTTGTTTTCTGGTTATTCTATGTTTCCACTGTTTGTCTTCCTTTGTATTTTTGACTGCCATTTCATTTTGTTGGTTTTCTGAGAGGTATTTCTCAGCTCTCTCTCTTTTCGTGAACTGTGGTTCTGCTCTGATTTTTTGTTTGGTGGTTACTGTGAGGATTGTTTGAAAGTATTGGAGATGAGGTTGTCCATTTTCTTACAGCCTCTTATCTCCATTAACCTAAGTAGATTCTTCCTTTTCCTCTCCTCTTCTGAGTAATTGCTGTTACACATTGTTCTGTTTTTAATTTTGTGAGTTTGTGGCTAAATTGAAGGGTTTATCATTACTGTTGATCTTTTCTTTTCCTTTCTATTTTAAGTTGTAATTGAGCTTTTGCCTCCCTGTTCTGGTAGAGAGATGCAGGTTTCTGATCATGTTTGTGTACTTATCTCCTTGCTCAGAGGTTTGTAGACCTTTGCCTTTTTGTTGCTGATGTGAGGGCATCTTTAATTATTTGTTGTAGGGGAAGTCTAGTGGCAATGAACTCCCTCAGCTTTTGTTTATCTGGGAAAGATCTTATTTCTCCATTGTATCTGAGGGAAAGTTTTGCTGGATAGAGTATTCTTAGTTTTTGTCTTTTAGTATTGTGAATCTATCGTTCCATTCTCTCCTAGCCTGTAGGGTTTCTGCCAAGAAATCTGCTGAAAGCCTGACATGGTTTCCTTTGTAGATTATTTTCTTCTGCAGTGCTGCTTTTAATATTCTTTCTTTATCCCAAACTTTTGCCATTTTTCCTTTTATATGCCTTGGGAGGGTCTTTTGGCATTGATGAAGTTGAGTGTTGGATTAGCTTTGTTTATCTGTAAATCTGAAACCATCACCATGTTTGGGAAGTTCTCAGCAATTATTTCTCTGAACAAGCTCTCTGCTCCTTTCTCTCTTCTCCCTATGGAATACGTATAATCCTTATGTTGCTTTTCCTAAATAAGTCAGATATTTCTTGAAGAATTCCTTAATGTTTTTTAAAATCTTAGTTCTGTCTCCTCCTCCACCGGTAGAATTTCTACATTTTTATCCTCAAGGAGACTAATTCTTTCCTCTATAAGATCAATTCTATTTCTTAATGATTCTAGATTATTATTTATTTCATTAACTGTGTTTTTCATATCCAGGATTTCTGCTTGATTTTTCTTATAGTTTCAATCTTTGGTGAAGAGATTAATTTTATTACTGAGCTCCTTGAATTGTCTTTTCATGTTTTCTTGTAAGTCATTTCCTTATGACGGCTATTTTGAATTCTCTGTCATTTAGGTTGTATATTTCTTTGTCTTCAGTGTTGGTTTCTGGAGAATTGTCATTTTCATTCTAGTCTGAATTGTTGCTGCAGTTTCTCATGGTGTTTGATGAGGTAATCTTTTGTTGGGGCATTTGTGGTGTTCTTAGGATGCAGATTCCCCCTGTTACTACTAGAGGGGAGCAGGAGCAGTGTTTCTGGCTCCACCCCATATGCTGGAAGCTGTCCGGGTATTAGGGGTGCTTGCCCTAGTCTGGGATGCGTTCAGGCACTTGTGTGGACTGTCCCTGTTGCACAGGGCTTCCTCACTAGGCTAAGGCCACTCTTTGGAGCCTCAGGGTCACTTCAAGTTACCCTCCCCACCAGAAAGTGATGACTAGTGGTCTCAAAGCCACCACACTTATTCTTGCAGCCACCCAGACCTGTTCCCTCTTTGGGAGCGCAGCTGTACTGTGAGGGATCGTGCATGCCTGGGAGGTGTTTGCCCCAGTGTGGAAATCTGCTGAGGTCCCTGTGTACAATCCACAGTTTGTGGGGCTGCTGTGTTTGATGGGCAGGGCTTCCTTGCTGTGACCTGAGCTATGGATGCTCCTTGATGGCACAGGGGCTCAGTGGGTTCCATCTCTCTGCTGGGAGAGTGACCACAAGGGTGGGCTAAGGGTTATGGCCTCCTCCTCTTACAGTTGCTCTGCTGGGTGTTCCCACTTTCTGGGCACTTACACCAAGTTAGAAAGCATTTGTTTCCATGCATAGGGCTACCAGGTGAGAGCAGGATGTGCTCACCTATTTCTGCCACTCCCCAGGGGGCCAGTCCATCCACCCTCAGACGTATAGCTGTGTGTGTCTCTCAGGCATCCTGTTGTGCTGTGAGGGCTTCCTCCATTGGTCAATGAATGTCCTTTTAGTTGTAGTTCAAAAGGGGGAGAAATGAAGGCAACAGCTCACTCTGTCATGTTGCTGACATCCTTGCTTTACTGTTTTTAAGCACAAGACTCTGAAAGAAACTTTTACCTTTCCTCTAACTGCCTAAAAGAATTGATAAATAAATGAAAAGCAATAGGATATATTGGAGTATATGAGGAAGCCATTTGTGTTAAAACTAATTTGTCCCGACCCTGTTTTTCCAAAAGGGCCTGACATGGCCCACTGAGCATGCGTTGTACATCTGCTTTAAACGTTTACTATGTCCCAAAGACAAGAATGATGTCCTTACAGATAGGGATGTAACTCCCCCCCATATTGGCATTTCTTTAAGGATAAGCATCTCTTCCTGGGAACTAAGGATTAATTGTTGACCTTCTGTGCTTACCTGTGACCACTGACCTGCTAACCCCTGACCTGCTGTGCCAGCTAAGCATTTCATGACAGTAGTAAAAGAGATATTCCTGTCATATGTGATGTGATATATGCTCTTTGTTCCAAGATGTTATATAACAACTCTATACACCCAACTTCTTTGGTGCCCTTCCTAAGGCCGCAGGCTGTAGTCCTCAAACTTGGCTCATAATAAACTCATCCCAATTTTGATTTATAGATTGACCATGGGTTATTTGCATTGACAGAATTTATGGTAGAAGGCCTGTCTCCAGAAGGAGCTATCACCATAGATAACTCTGGATATGACAGACTGAGAGGATCCTGGCTAAGCCCATTTTTATCAAAATTTTCTCTCCCTCAGGTCATATTATCTATAGATGGCCCAGCAAACATTTGTTTACCAAACATTTGCTTTTCCATCTCCATGTGAATTGCCTTTCTCCCCTTTGAAGTTCAAAACCACTGCCTCCAACACCCTCCTTCATTCTTAGCTGAAGATGGTATTTAATTTAAGGCGACGGCTTCTGCCATTTCAGTGAGTTACTTGGTTTTCCTGGGTTTCTCCCATATATACATGTTAATAAACTTAAAAATAGATAAAAATTAAATGATATAAATAGAAGTTGAGGAAAGTTTTGTGATGTCCCGTGTACATAGGGTGATTTTCTATTGCTACATGATTTATAATAAGAAATATATATTTGTTCTTCATCCCTGCTTCTGGCACAGAGCTCCCAGAACCCTTGGAATTTCCCAAGTGCTGAGAGTGATAGAGGCATTTTGTGTTAGGTTAATGAAGTGACCTTTGGAAATCAGGTATGGATGGCTGCTGGATGCCAGTGGAGCCAACCATACGATTAGAGGGTTGGAATTTTCAGTCCCACCCTCTGACCTCCAGGAAGGGAAGAGAGGCTGGAGGTTGGATCAACCACCAATGGCCAGTGATTTAATCAAGCATGCCTATGTAATAAAGCCTCCATAAAAATCCAAAAGGATGCAGTTCAGAAAGTTTCCAGGCTGGTTAACACATGGAAATGCAGGCAGAATGGCATGCTTCAAGAGGGCAGGGAAGCTCTTTGCCCTTTCCCCATGTCTTGCTCTATGCACCTCCCCCATCTGGCTGTTCTTGATTTATATCCTTCTACAATAAACTGGTGGTACAGTATGTAATATGTTTTCTGAGCTATGTAAGCAAATTAATCAAATCTGAGGAGGGGGTCATGGGAACCTCAGATTTGCAGCCGGTTTGTTAGAAGTACAGGTAACAATCTGGACTTGCGACTGGCATCTAAAGTCCAAGGAAGAGGTCGTGGGAACCTCCAATCTGTACCTGGTCAGTAAGCAGCACAGGTAACAACCTGAGATTACCACTGGCATCTGAAGTGCTGGGGGGCGGGGGCGGTCTTGTAGGACTGAACTCTCCCCCTGTGGAATCTGATGCTATCTCCAGGTAGATAGTGTCAGAATTGAGTTGAAGTCCCAGACACAACTTGGTGCCTGAGAATTGCGTGTTGGTGTGGAGGATCCTCCATACACACTCATGTTTGAATTGGTTCTAGGAACCCTTTTAATATCTAAGAAAAGTATTCCCAGAGTTCGTGTTAAATCTGAAGTGACAGTGTACCCTCAGAAATGAGCAGAAATCCATTCACAATCACTATCAAGTGCATAAAAAAGCAGAATATCAATGATGACTATTAGAAACTATATGTCAGTTGAACTTGGAAAAATCTACGTAGTCAAAAGTCATCGGCCAAAATCCTTTTCTCGGAGGAACTGTCCAAATCATTCTAATGAACCTTACAGAGTATAAAATGCTTACTGTACTCTAAAAGTATGTATATTGATGCGTGGGTGAAATATGATGTCCAATCAAATCTAAATAAAAAATTTTCAAGCAATGCCAAATATGTGAATTTCATTTCAGCCACTGAAGAGTACAATTGAAATTTCCAATAAAAAGGAGCACAACTCAAAATCCCCAAACCCTCTGAAAGTTTTTATATAATGTGTCTATTATAAGTGCTAGCCTTACTTTGCAAATATAAACTTAAAATGCATTTAAATTTTAATCCTGAATCTAAAAGATTTTCAAAAAAACTAAGTTCATATATATGAGACTTGGTCCATGGAAATTCAAACAATAATTACCACCTTATTTTGTTGTATTGGTAAAACATATTAATTCAAAATATGAATGAAACCTAGTTTCTAAAATAACTTTAACAGCAAAGCTTCATTTCCCATGTATCTCCTACCTAAGATACAAAACTGGTTCATCCAATTACTTTGAAAGGAAATGTGTATCTTATAAACAAATATGAGTTAATAAAAGTAATGCATTTAGAACAATACTTGGTAAATACAGTAAGCTCTCAATAAGTGTTAGCCATTATCATTATTACTTCTGAATGCTGAATTTAAACTGTTATCATTCTGTTCAACTTACCTGACATTTATCCCCAAGTAGAAATAAACATACAAAGGTACTTGCACATAGGAATCTATGCTCATTTCTGTGACATTTAATAAGCAAGGTTTTCACTGGCTTTCATCAAAAGTCAGGTGTCTGACTATCTGAAGGGTCATCAAATTTCATCATGGCACTCATATTTAAAAATGAATAAACTGACCATAGTTTCTCATTTGTGAGATCATCTAGAATCTCCACAAAAAGTTGTAATCAATATTGTCAAGAAATGTAAAAGGTCTATGATTTTGCCCTACTTATAAGATAACAAGTTACCCTGACACAGTTTCATGGACTCTGGCAGAAGATATATAGCTCCTGGATCAGAGATAAACAACTTTATTACTCACAGAAATAGCAGTAGTCAGAGTATCAGCATTTCTTCTGCCAGTTCCCCAAGCTCCAGTTCCCACTGGGCAGTGAGAAGAGAGCCAGGTGACACCTGTGCATGAAGTGGGTTGTATTCTAAGAGAGGAACCCTGGGTTGAGGGAATTTGAATGTTTTATAATAGTCATAAGTATGTTGGCCATTACATCTTGAAGGAGATGTTATGTTCATTGTACTGGACAGTAAGCATACCTACCCTTTGCTCCAAGAGGGACACTATCTCTACTTCTCAAAGTTGTTTGCAAACCAGCCTTTTGCTTAAGAGGGAGACGCTACCTTACAAGTTTCTTCACTATAGGAATATCCTTAAAAATAGTCCGCAAAATAAGAAGTCAATGCTTCTGTTTATCAGGTGTGCAGAAATGTGAGAGACCCATGAAAAATTATCTTCCGACAACTATACATCAGGATTTTGAGATTTAATGAAGTCTTACAATTTTTTTAGAATTAGGAGATAATTCTAACTCTCCATTAAAATATTTTTTAACATGCTTTGAAGTCCTTAAAATACAAAAATCAAAGATGATGTCTTTTTGGACTATCCTGCAACTTAAGATGCATGTATAGCTTCAAATTCTCAAATGCATTCATTTGGCAAAAATTAGTGTTGTTGAGGTTTGCAATACGAGCCATGATAAATTTGACAGGCATCAAAATATATCATATCATCAAAATGAATAACAACTAAGGACAAAAATATAAAAATAAATCCTTCAAGAACTGCAAAAATGTGCCAAAATTCAGGTGCATGAAACTACGCTTTGAAACGTATCCAACAATAGTGAAGTTATAAGAATCTGCTTTTTTTGTTCATCTCAGATGGTTGAAATTTTGATTTCCAACTTTGTTCAAAATATTTCTAACAGTCATACGGTTGCCATTTGGTTTTACTGAAACTTAGTGCAGAGAGAGACGATTTAGCAGGATAAACAAAGAAGAGTCAGAGAGCTATTGATTCAAAACAGATTCTTTTACCAGCTTAGCATGTATTCAGTTTCCATTTCCAAAACAGGGTCAAGAAAGTTAATCCTTCAATAGAAATGTTATTGTGAATAAGAAAGTGGATTTTAAGCACCAGAAAAATATCAAAAGTGAAAACGAAAGTGCACAATAGCAGTCAGAATAAAGATATCTGCATTGTATTTATCTCCTTATTCAGCATTTCTGTCCAATAATATTATATATTATATAATTTTTTTCAAATTACAACTCTCAAGTAACAACACTGGAAAAGTTCATGAGCATTTCACTCCTCTAATATAGAAATGCCATAACAATGTAAAGGTTTAGAACCTACACCACCAAAAATGAAGGCATATTAGTATATATCATATATATTCACTTCTACAAGAGGAAAAATAAATAAATTCAGATTAATGTTGTTGTCAGAAATGTTATTATCAGCAGCCTAAGACACATTTATATTCTATACATATACAGAGAAAGAGACAGAAAATAAAGGTGTCTTAGCTTGCAGATTCCCTCTATGCCACAAACTCCATCTTTGTAGAACAGCTGCTTGAATTCCAGCTGCTGATTTAACATATGCGTATGATGCAAGCACTGAGAAACGATGGCTTGTATCTTTCTAGCTGCCTAGTAGAATGGGGAAAGGGTTCAACTTTCCGTATGATGCTATGCTCAATGACACAGGAACTATGTAGGTTCCATTCAGTGGCATATCTTGACTTCCCAGACGGCTATGCCATCTTAACCAGACTTAAGAATGACCCACTCTCAAGATATATAAAATCAGCCAGTATCCTTGCCCCACTTTCCTATTGTATTTTCCTACTGTATTCTTATATCTGAATCTCGAGAAGATAGTACTTCCCCCAGGAAGGTTTGTTTAAAGGAGCTTTATTTCCAGAGGACTTTTAGAGAAAACACTAAAACCAGCAGGAAAAGGGTAAACTTGGGTTCTGGAAACTATGGAGAGCACTCAAGGAAGTTGTTAGTTTACTTTCCTAGAAATGTTCAGGTCAGTTCCTATTTGGGTTACAATTCTACTTGGAGTCCTGATGGTTAAAGGAAAGATACATTTTTCCTTGAACTAAAATACATGAAAACTGTTTGTTTTTCATTTCCTTAAATAAGTGCTAACAAAGAGAAATCAAAATCCACAACAATTGAATTGATTTAATGCAGAATGTAACAGAATAAACAAAGCACAGACATTTCATCATTACATTAATTAGTTGACTTTTAAAAGGATTAGATGACTAATATTGCCATACCATTAAACTTTCAAAAATGTATATCTCCCAATGCACACATAATTACCTATCTCTACCATAATGTATAAATCATGATTTATAAGTTTTCAGAGTCTTTATTACAAGGTGCTATGAAATGATCAGGCACCAGTGGTACCCTGTATCAGACTTAGCAAATGCCATCTGTCTTAGTTCCTTTTAATGTAGTTCTATAAAACCCATAAGCATTTTAAGGAAGCCTGGAAAATACAATAAAGTTTCCCTTCTTAGAGGGAAAACCTCTGAAGTCATGATTAGGGTTACCCAGAAGGCACTGTGAAGATCACGACTTTATTGCAGCTGCTGAACTAACCGCATCTGGACCAACATCAGAATCCCTCAGTGCTCAGTATAAATAGGGAAGGAGAGCAGAGAGGTGGGGAGAAGGGGGGGGGGAGCGATAAAAGATAAGGGAAATGCACTGAGGTAAATTTTGGAAATCACAAACACAAAAGAATATCTGCTATATTAGCAACTGAATTAGTTGATTCAATCATTAAATATGCTCAGTACTTGGCTTCAGTGCTTACTATAAAATCCTGATAATTTGTCAGATAATTATGTTTATTATCTTCGATTTTCAAAGTGCTTACTATAAAATCCTGATAATTTGTCAGATAATTATGTTTATTATCTTCAATTTTCAAATTAAATTGAATTCAGAACAGTGCAACACTACAGTGGTCATGATCATTAAAGATCAAACTGGGGCTGGCCCCGTGGTCTAGTGGTTAAGTTTGGTCTGCTCTGCTTCTGTGGACTGGGTTTGGTTCCCCAGTGCAGACCTACATACACCACTCATGAGTGGCCATGCTGAGGCAGTGACCCACACACAAAATAGAGGAAGATCTGGCAACAGATTTTAGCTCAGGGCAAATCTTCCTTAACAACAACAACAAAAAAGACTAAGACCAAACATTTCATTAACAACGTTTTCACTTAAAAATTGTCTAAGCAACTCTATTACATAGACCAATAATAGCAATAGTTAACATTTTATCATGCATTACACTGTATGTAATAATTTCACTTGTGATTATTTGAATCTTATAGTAAAGCTGTGAGCTGGTCATTATTATACACACAACCTTGATGAGACCAGAATAGGTAAAGTATTTATTTGAATCTCTGTTGCTTATTATCTGAGTGTTATCAGGCGAGTTAGAATACATATATGCCACACAACACCAAAAACTTATCAAAGGGACAGAAATTTTATCTCAACTTTTAGCAGAGTACTCAAAATGTTCCAAAAATTTTGAATGAAAATATTTTGAGTGAATATTCTGAATCATTATATTTCTTGATCAAGGAAATGGGGGTAACAATACCCACATCATAAAGTTATTGTTAAAACTCCATCTACAAAATACTACTTAAATTATCATAGTACTTGGCACAGAAAAGATTCTCAATAATTCTATGTTTCCACATCCTCACCTGTTAAAATTTAATGGAATGGGACAAAGTCTGTGTTTTTAAAAGTCACAACTGCATAGAGGTAAAATCTCTATTTCTATCCATCCTTCGTTATTATCACGTTGAAACCCTTCAGCATAATTTGTTAATGATAAACACTGCACTTTTATGTTAATAAATTTTTGTATATTCAATTATACTTTTTGCAAAACACTTCTGAAGTATTTTCTACTTTTAAATGATTTTCACAAAAACTATTAAACTTCTTTCTCATAATTGTAAAATATGTAACATCTCATTCAGTGGAAAAGATACTAACCCACCCCCCCAAATTAAGGTACTTGCTCAAGTACAAGTAATGATTCAGTGGGGGTATCAACATAAAATTCTTGACTTATCTGGACTCCTACTTCATTCTTTCTATTTATTCCTTTCCAATGATCCCAACAACATATGTATCAATTTGGGATAGTATAAAATTTGATAGAACACAGTTGTTTTGTCCACTTCCACATACCCAGAAAAAATGTTTGCTGTACTATGAAGGTGTGTAGTGTAACTTATAATCATTATCGTTAAAATGAAAGTTTCAAGGATGAAGTTCCCATGTTTGCTGATATGTAATTAATCAAAGATGGGGAATACCTATACTCTGTGCTCCTTTATCCACCTTCCTTCTCCTATAACCAACACTGCTACCAGAACAAGGCATTCTTTTCCCATGAACTCAGATTCTACCTCTAAAACAGTCTGAACAAATACATCATCGTACGCAACCACTACCAATCAATCAAGTTGTCCCTGGAAAATATCTACATATCTATATATATACATACAGGTTGATTTATGTCTTTAGGCACATAGGATAAATTTCTTCTAAAAGCTAATACATAGACGAAATGTCTAAGACACAAAATAATACAAATATACTTTTAAATCCTATAATTCATTTTAATTTATTGATTTAAATTATTATAACTGCTTGTCGTGATCTGTGCAAATACTTGTCTATACCTCAAACCAGTGGCCCACTTTATTTTACTGACAAAGTTTACTTCGGGAAAAATGGCCTCTACCAGTTTACAAGGGTAAAACCATTGTAGGGATTGCTTACCATTCATCTTTTGTTACATAGTGCCCAGGACAATGCCTATTACATAGGCACTTCTCAATCCACATTTATTTAAGGAATGAGTGCATCAAAAGAAGAAAGGAAAGAAGGAAGGAGAGAGGAAGAAAGGGGAAAAAAGAAGGAAGCAGGAAGGAAAAAAGGAAGGAAAAGAAAAGAAACAAAAGGAATGGAAGGGAAAGAAGGAATGATGGGTAATTTAATCATGATGACTCAGAAAAATTTCATGTCTTTGAAAAGGAATTAACACATGAAAACCGGTCTGTAGGGGCCGGCCTGGTGGCACAGTAGTTAAGTGCACACGTTCTGCTTTGGCAGCCCAGGGTCCGCCAGTTCGGATCCCGGGTGCAGACATGGCACCACTTGGCATGCCATGCTGTGGTAGGTGTGCCACGTATAAAGTGGAGGAAGACGGGCATGGATGTTAGCTCAGGGCCAGTCTTCCCTGGAAAAAAGAGGATTGGCAGCAGTTAGCTCAGGGCTAATCTTCCTCAAAAAAAAAAAAAGAAAAGAAAACCAATTTGTATAAGAAAGTTGACTTATTGAGCATAAACATGTATGTTACAAAATTGCATTTTGCTAATTATCTTTTGCTTATATATAAATCATCAAAGGGAACATATTTTGCTTTATTTAGGTGTACTGTTATTTTTGCACACTTTCTTTACATAAAACCATCAATGCTTTATATAAAAGTGCCTATTCAAAATTAAATATCATTTTGTTTCTAAACAGTGATTAAGTACACAAGTAAAACATGATGTTTAATACAACAATGAACAAAAATGATGACAGAGTAATAAATTACTTATGCAATTACTAAACTAGTTTTGTAGATTGATACTTACCAGGATATCTTTTCCAGCCCACTTGCATTCATCCCTTCTGGTGTAAGATACAGGCCACACAATCTAAAGGCAGAGGAGAAACATTTTTTTACCCCAATTAAGCTCTCTAAGAGACCCAACATTATAGTCTGTTAGACTAAGCTGGCGCAACTGAGATAAAGGAACTTCCATAAAGCATTATATGACTGGAACCTCTCAGGTTAGACTTCGCAGTGGCATCAGTTAATGGTATAACTTAAATCATTCTTTCTCCATCTATGTGTTACGCTTTCCGTATATGAAACTTGAGCAACACAGAAATTTTTGTAGTCAATAGATCAGAGCAGCATGCAGTGGAAAGAACTGTAAGGCAGTTCGGGTGATGGAGATCATCCTAAAAGAATATGAGAGTCTAGTGAAGAAAGGTAGAAATAGGCAAAGAATGTGGCTTGTATTTTTCTAATTGAATCAGTCTTGATCATGAAATAGTGATTTTGAAATTTTAACATTGGGTGCTCTGGATCCATTTCCCTAATCCAAATCTCAGCATGACATGAGAGAATGAACAACTAATAGGGTTAGAAAACCCATCTGAGAAAAGTGGGTATTTTTGGGGGGGGGGACAGGTAAAAATGCTAAGAGTAGCATTGTATACTTTCAGGAGATAAAGGAGGAAATAAAGAAGCCAACAGATGCTGTAAAATAAAAAGTCACCCTCCCGACTCTGGGCAAAACTTAGACTAAGTGAGAAATACTTGTGTCTGTTTTCATCCCTAATATTTGTTCTTTGTCTTTCCAAAGGTTCCTATATTGTACGAATACAGTGACAGTAGTAGATAAGCCAAGGCGTTTACTGGTGGCTTAGAGGACTGTGGATGCATTTCCCTTAATAACATTAATGCAAATACCCTCATCTAAATTTTAATATAAAATTTTCCAGTTCCCCTGAAAAATGCCAGTGTCGCCCATCTGTACTGGGGCAGAACAATTTAATGTTTTTTTATTCGTTTTTCTCTTCTGGTAACTTTAGTTAATTTCAGGGGAAAAAAGTTGTATGTAAAAGAAAAATCTAGAGATGATGGCAGTTAATCATTTATGTCTGCTAGAAAGCTTTTAGTCTCAAAATGACTGATTATCATTCATTTGGGAACCTCTAGATAATTCAGTATAAATGGTCATAAACTTGGGCAAAGACTATGATATTCAATCTAGGGAATTAAAAAACAAAATACAACCATTCATAAACAAGAATTTAGGACTTATTGAAATAATGTATGATATGACAAATGCATTTCAGGTCCATGTAAGAATTATCAAAGCCCTAAAAGTTTTTGGATATGTTTTCATTTTTACCATTTGAAGCTCTTAATTTATGTATTCTTTTCTTTTTTTGTGTGCTTTTCTTTTCATATATGTCTGTGTGTGTAAATTAAAACTATCATTTGACTTATTCCACAACTTTTTTACAAAGTAGTCACATAGTAAAGACATTCAAGAATATGATCCTTACAAGTAAAGTGAACAATCCTTAATCTTTACAAGTAACATTACCCTGACTCCTGAATTACTGGAGCAATTGCTGGGCAGTTCCTTCCACAGGTTTCACAGCCCTATCTTTACATTGACTATGGAAAGGCCAAGTGATCCATTCTTTCTTAAAGATTACAGTGGATGAGAACCAAATACAAATGTTCTCGGGGACACAACAGTAATAATATACAACAGAGCTAAGATTTATTGACTTTCATATTCATATTGACTAGATTGTGCAAAAATCAGACTATTAAAACAGATAATTTTTTTAATTCAAAATGTTTGAATTTTCCAGTTGTTTTCTCATAGTTTTCTAACTCCTGATGTTGGTGTTGAGACAGTATGGGCCTCATTTTGTCATTTCTCTATGTCAAATATTAATAAAAAAACAATTTTGATAACATTCATGCTAAATTCTCTCATACTTAGAGAGGTATGTACTCTTTCTAGAGTTCCAGAGTAAAAAAAATTAAACTTAAAGATTTGGCATGAGTAAAATACATTTTGATGCAGAAAGTGCTCTTTTGGAAAGGAATTTAATGAGGATAACTATAAGTCAGGGGAACAAATATATATATATTATAAATAAATATACATATTTAATTGTCTTTCCAACAGTATCCATTTCCATGAAGAACAACTCCTAACTTTTTTGGTTAGATTTGTTAAGCTGTTGATACTTTGTCTTCTTTGCTCAAAAATTTCTCAGTTAACAATGTCTAAAGATCTCATCCTCATATTCCAAGCGCTTCATGACCTATTTTACCCTTTCCCTTCTTTATGCCGCTCTGATGCTGCTCCTGGTAGTCCCTCTTGCTTGTTATTTAACAAGCATTTATGTCTCGAACAGATTAGACTCTTTTATCAAGGCCAAGAATCTTCCCATGTTCCTTCTAAATCCGAGAATGTGTTTTTGGTCCTAACAGGGATTGGCCTAGTATTTACCTTTATGTTCATACATCTTATCTTTAATATTATCTTGTAAGTTCCTCAGTGAGGATTTATGACATACTATAGTGTCCCCTATAGAGTTTATCACAATAGTAGATGCTTAGGAAAAGTTGTTGAATAACATTATACATAGGTTAAAAAGAGCACTAATAGACAAATATAGACAAACAAATGTACATCCTTAAGTAAATTGCATTTACTTTTATAAACAGGGTGATGTAATTAAAATTAAGTAATATGTTTGGAATGGATTTTTAAAAATATGTCTTCTATTATTAGAATAATGATTTTAAGCTCAAGAGCCAGAGCTACAAGAAGAACACTGGATGTTGAGCAAATCACTTAGCTTTTATTTAATTCATTACTTCAGGATATATTTATTACAAACCTCGTTGGTAGAAGATACTGTGATATATCTCGAGCACACAAATGGCTCTAGGATTTTTCTCATCTATAAAATAGTAGCTTGTCTCATATGATATGATAATTTAGTTCTTTGCAATTTTAGAATCAATTGAATATATAACCCAAACTAAGAATATTTATTCAGAGAGAAACATTAAATATGTTATATATATATATTCTGAAGTGATACGTGTTTATATAATATCTATCTATAGATACATACATATACATTTATATTCATATATATGAACTTTATAAAATGATAAAAATGTCATAAACACTGAAAATATGAACTGATATAACCTCCCATTATAAAATATCAAATTTTTCTTAATCATATTAGATTTTTAATTCATTTTATAAAGGATGGTTTCCTTTCATTAAAACAGCAACAAAAACCTGCTTATTTTGTGACTTTAGAAAAGACTCCAAGAAAAATATTTTTACTATTTCAGAAAAACAAATGAATAAGCAGTTTTTTTAGATAGTAGATAATCTTAGGGATATTGCTGTTATCTGAGTAGGTTTAGAAATCAAACAGATTGAAAAGTCAGAAAAGAAATACCCAAGGTGATTTTTAAATGCCACATCTTATTCTAAAATATCAGTAAGAGCATTGCCATTTCATATGACTATATGTAACAAATCAAATATTTTTATATATAGTCAGAATTTTAGAGTTGGAGTAATAAAAGTAAAAGTCTTCAGTTTAGTGGTATACTCTACTAGAGATTTGAATCAGCTTTGAGTTTAAATCTTCCTTGTATCCCAAAAGCAACGTTCTTCAGCCAGAACAAAAGCTTTTTCCAATTCTGTTACTTTTTAAAAATTAATGTCCAGTCTGTTAGTTTATAAGAAGTGGAGGCACATCACTTTAAAGTCCTCAGAGTTAAGAAGAAACAAGACTAACATACATAATTCCTGCAATGCATGTACTTTTAAAAGCACTAACACTAGCACTCTTGTGAAAGTTGTGCTTAAAGATCTTTGTTCCTCAGAGAATTAAGACTGGAGATATTGACTGAATAAATGGTTGACTTAGAGTACAGCATATAGATTCAGTAGCACAATTTCCACTAATCTGTCAATCAATGTTTATTTTCCAAACTGTATAGCTTATTAATTACATAAGCCAGAAACAGTATAAAGAATAAGAATAAAATTGATAGACTGGTAGTGTCTAAACGACCACATTTGCAAAAACCTGACACTGAAAAGCGATCTTCCAAATCAGGCTTTGGCAATTTTCTTGTTTAAAAGACCAGATAGTAAGTATTTTAGGCTTTGTCAGCCAGATGATCTCTATCACAACTACTCAACTCTGCCATTGTAGAACGAAAGCAGACATAGACAATATGTAAATGAATGAGAATGTCCATGTTCCAAAAAACTTTATTTACAAACACAAGTGACACGTCAGATAGGCATGTGTATAATGATCTATATACTCTGCATTTGCTGGCAATATAGAGAGATGTACAAATATAAACATAGTATACACAGTACATGAAATCAACTATATTTCTATAACGATTCAAGTATTTTAAATCTATGCAGGAAAATGATATAACTATGGAAGGATAAGCTGAAGTTAATACTTCTTATAATGATCATTGAAAATACTATGGTTTCTTCCCCAATGATTTTTATGGTTTACTGCATCTATTCATTTGTGATAATCAAATTAATGCATTATTTTTATTTCCATCTTAAAAGATAAAATACTAATTTAAACATTTTTTTCAGTTGTCACACTGTTAAATAGCTAGAGGATTATTTATATTTTCAGTTGTTTCAAAAGAACTACAGTATATGCATGAGAATAAAGATACCTTTTGAAAATCCTTGATATTAACCAGGTTGAATGAAAATATGTGATCCTTCGCTCCAACATACAGCCTACTCCGTTCCTCATCCAAAAGGAAAGTATGATAACTGGAGCTGTTGGCCAACCCATTGAAAGTGATCACATTGTTGGAGTCCAACATTTCTGCAAGGTAACGAAGCAAGACATTGGGTGTTAATGTGAGGTTCCACATAAGCATAGACTGTTCGTACATGGTAAGCTGACTACTGCCTGCTGTACTTACCAACCAGTGGTTATTCTTCATGGTACTAAGAAATATACAGAAGCCAATTTGTTTTACATCTCATTGAAATGGAAGTTATATTTATTAGTTTGCTGATTTCATACTCAAGACCACACACTCTTACAGAAGAAAGAGAGAGAAATACCTTGCCCACACAACTGGTCTCGTAGAATCTCTTTGGGTGTAGAGGTAGATTAGAATGGGCAGTATTGTATATAAAATGTCTTTAATTTTACAAAGACCTATTTAAGTGGTTTCTTTTGCTCTAAGTCATTAGCTAGAAGAATAAGTATAGGGGCCAACAGAGCAAAAGTAGTATGGGGGAAACATTGTTTAACCTTCTATGTTGTTTGCAACCTCTTACTATTGAGGAATTTTAATATGTGCTTTTGATCATTAAATCATTAACTCCACCATCTACATCCTTAGTAATGTTTTGTAACTGACATATAGAGAAACTGAGTTAGACTTTTACGAAAACATGAATTAAGTTAATTTTATTATCTGACCTCAAATTTTTGGTTTGTTATTGCTCTCCAATTTTCTTTTGCTGTGAATGGGCAAATACTGAACTTTTAAGCCTATACTTTAAGTGAGTAAAATATTTTCAGATAAAAATAACATTAATTGTAAATTCACTTTTGCCTTAGAAAGGCAGTTGTTGATAATCACCAAAGAGGTTTAAGTATCTGCTTCAAACAAAATTATGTATATATATATACCAATACAACCAGCATCCATAGGACAGAAATGTTGAAGATCCTCCAAAACTGTGTTTTGAATCAATGATTCAGATTTTTACAGTGCACATATAGTAGAGGCCTTTCATTAGCATACATAAAATGTACAATGTGTCTTCCAAAGAAAGGAAGCACCAATCTAGACCCTTTCTTTGTCCAAACCCCTACCCTGGGACATTGGCCATTTGATAAATTGCCTTGCTCTATCTATTTCTTCTACTGCTTTCTCCACCTTATCAAAAACATTATTTCAATAGGTGATAAAGTTCAAACTCCTTAACTTAGCATTAAAGGACAGGTTTGAGTTTAGACCCCACCCCAGTACTCCTCCTCACGACCTCTACCCTGCAGAAAAACATGCTCTGTAGTCATCCATTTTAGCCTTTGCTGCCATTGTTCCTGACACATACAACTATATGCCACCTGACAAAATAGTATCCACTCTTCCAAGCTAGTTCAAATGCTATCTCTAAGAAATTCTCATAGAACTAATTTCTTTGTAACATTTTGCTTGAATTACTCTTATAACTTGCTCATATCACACTGTCAATTATTACAATCATTCATATAGATGATTTATCTACCAGAATTAACATTCTCTCACTTCATGAAATATGAATTAATACCTCATTATCCACAGCTCACACGGTTTCTTTTCCATATTACCAGGTCAATAAATATCAAAATGTATCTATCTAATACACAAAATTACAAGAATTAATTGTTAACAAGTTGTTAAAGGATGCTTTTCTAATTTCGTCATGAGAAACAGTATAATACTAGGCTGGTCTTATTCCACCCCCAAACCCTGCTGAAAAAAAGGAAGAAAGAAAGGAAGAAGGAGGAAGGAAGAAGCAGCAAGAAAGAATGGAAGGAAGGAGGGAAAAAAGAACTAGATCAAGGGAAAGAGTTTCATTCATGTGAATCATACCTAAAAGAAATGAGAGCTATGAGTCTTCAGAGAGAAAAAGCAGAGAATCCACTACATGGTATCTGAATTTAAATGTCGTTCCTCTTACCAGTGTCCAAATGACTTCAAAGGATCAAGGCTACAGAGAGTCAATATAAGACTGTAATTTCAGGTACTCTGAGCTGTGTGAGGATGAAAAGGGCTACTACCAGAAGCAGGGGCTATGTCACTGGATATATTCATGTGGTGACTGAATGGCTGTTTAAGGAGGTCTGTTTGTCAAATAGATTAGATGCCCTTCATTCAATTTTCCAATTCTAAACTCTATAATTCTACCCTAAAACCAGAGAAAGCAAACTAAAGGTAGCTAGGCAAACTTAAAAATAAAAACCAGCCGAGTCTAAACCAAGATAAGTACATAGAAATATTAACCAATGCAAGGGGACAGAAGGGTGGATTTTAAATGGAAATGCATGGAAACTACATAAGGCAGCTCTAAGCATTAAGTGGAAGAAGTTATAGGAAGACAACTACTATAGCTATAGAACATGGAGTCATCCAGTTATAGGTAAAAAAAAAAAATCAGCATCACTACGGAACTATTTACTAGGTGTGCAAACTAGAACGAATTCCTTACACCACCTGGGCCTCGGTTTTTGGAAGATGGGGTTAATAACATATCTTCCAAGAGTTATTGTGAAGGTGAAGTTAGATAATTCATGTAAAATATCTAGAACAATAGTTCTCATAGTAAACACTAAATTAAAGATTACCTGTTTGTTTAATTAGAGGTTAAATGTTAATATGTTCAATCTTGTTGACCAGAAGTAGGAAATTATGGTCCAGAGCAGCAGACAGAAAAAAATACTTTTCTACCTATCTTACCAAGTGTGATAACTTGTTAGCATCAGTGGTCTTGTACCGTAAGGGGATAAATAAGAAGAGCAATATGCTCTTTGATTTACATTAATATTAAATGTAACGGTCATTTTAAGAAGAGTGAAGTATTACTTTTTCTTTGCCAATTTATGTGCTCTGAACTTTAAATAATAAAGATGATGACTTTGTATATCATAATTCCAAACACTGAAATGTTCATCCAATTGAAAAATATGTTACCGGCTGAATTTTGTAAAATAGTTCAGGGAGAATTATAGGTATAGACAACTTGAGAAAAGTCTTGAGTGGTTTATGTATGAAATCACTCTGGAAACTACACTTTAAAGGATGTTTCTGCTGGATCATTTCATTAAACGAAAAGACAGTATTTTCCTGGAGTACTGGTTAAGCAGCTGTTTCCCTGCTTTCAAATGTGCTGAATTTTGCCTCATCATTCCTTTTGCTTCAATTTCTTTAGATGTTCCTCTCTATCAGGGACCTTTTACATTGTTTTATTACCGAGAGAAGAGTCTTTGTGAGACCCTTATGGCAGTGAGCCATGACAAATTCTGGATTGCTTAGGTTATCTCACCGCTTTCCAGGGCAAAAATACCTAGGTTAAAATCAGAGACCATTTCTCTAAATCTAGATCTTGCGCTGTTTAATATTCTGTTTTTCCTTATTTATGATTTTGTTTTTCCTATATGTGGACACAGTCAGCTGCAATTGATGTTAAATAACTCCAACTTTGACTCTACTCCTTCAGAATTTTAGGTGTTTCTTTTCAGCTTCTGTTATGTAAATCTTACCGTTACGTAAACTAGTACTGGAACTAAAATAAATATTCAGTAATGTGAGATTTAATATTTAATATTCTGCTAGCTTCCCACATCTTGCCTATGTTCATATTTAGTTGAACAACAACAAATGTTATTTTAACGAACAACCTGAATTTCTATAGCATCAACGTGACTATGGTAAAAACATCCAAGCATATAAAGGCACTAATTCTTTTTGGGTGTCATTCAGTTTTTCTCTGGTTGAGACATTACTTCAACTTCCACATGCTGTCATGCTGTTTTTATATCAACCATAAAGAGAAGTAAAGGTAGGATTGCAATAAAAATTGCCATTTCAGACAAGCGCTCTTTAATGAACTTGAATTCTTAAATTTGAAAGGTTATTAAACAAGCATTCTGTTTATTCCAGATTCACCAGATGATTTAGTGTTTCTATTATTTGCTTAACGACAAAATAGAAAATACGCTGATCATAAAGCCAAGCAAGTAGTTTGTCTTCAATAAGTGCTAATTGTTATCACCATTATTATTATGATAAAAGATGACGTATCTAGTAAGCGTAAGTGTATAGATGTTCTGAAAGGGAAAATCAATTCATACAATTTAAAGCAGAAGTGTCATCAATTATAAATAGATTGCACTTGTTAGGTAGTTACAAATATAGAGTCTTATGAAATTCAGGACACATACATAAAGTCCATTTGATAGGTTTCTGTTTAATCTAAACATGCAGCAAAAGAAGAAAAGAAATCATGATTGATCTGTTCTTTAATCAGAATATCCTACCAAATAATCATGGGAGAAAAACCATGATCTCTTGTAATGAGTCAATTCCAATTTTCATTCTACTTGTTTATTTATAAATTTTCAGATTTGCCTTTCCCCCCGAATTCATCATGATCTCAATGAAGCTCTCTTTGAATAAAGACAAGACATTGCTAGCAATCACTATCAGTACATTATTTGCGATATTAAAAAATTGTTTTAGGGGCCAGCCTGGTGGTGTAGTGGTTAAGTTCACATATTCTGCTTTGGCAGCCTGGGGTTCACCAGTTCGGATCCTGGGTGCGGACTCATGCACCACATAGCAAGCCACGCTTTGTCCCACATACAAAATAGAGGAAGATGGACATGGATGTTAGCTCAGGGCCAATCTTCCTGAGCAAAAAGAGAAGGATTGGCTGCAGATGTTAGCTCAAGGCTAATGTTCCTCAAAAAAATAATAAATAAAATTTAAAAATTTGTAAAAAGTTATTTTATAAACTAATGCTCTTCTTATATATTTATTTTAATGTATGAAAAAAATGGCAAAATTTACATCAAAATCATATGTGACTATTCATCTCTACATAATAAAACTGTGTGGTTTCTGTGGTGTTCTGATTATCTTTAGGATAAGCACAAATTTATACAGGTGATTACATTACAATGACCGGGTCAGATTCTCAAAAAGGCAATGAAATGAACACTGATTTCTAGAATGCAAGACCGCCTAGAACTAGACTGTTTCTAGTGGGATGGAGAGCTGCTGTATACTTGACCTTCAGATTCAAATAGCCACCCTGTTCTTTGTATTTCTGACTTCCATTACATTTCTATTTCTCTGTTCCTTCCTCCCGCCCTCCCTCTCTTTCTTTCTCTCTTTCTCTCCCCTCTCTCCCATTCTCCCACTCTCCCCTTCTCTCTCTCCTCTAAGTTTTATAGCATTAAAGGTAATAGGATCCCAACTTCTGCTGGACTCAAATGAATTGCCTGTATTCATTGATGGCTTTAGGCTTATGTCCTTTTTCCATGACTTAAACTTTGTCCTTTTCATAGAACAGACAAAGACCCCATTTAAAGTAGTCAAAGGCTGGGTCTACATGATGCCAAAATATTTTGACTGAATGATGACCACATCCAGATATTTGTAAATATTGGAAAGTTCATCGAGGTCCAAAATTTTTAGATCCTATATTTCAGTGCTTCCTGGATTATATTTTAAATTTCATAAACCAAAAAAAGTTTTAAGAGCAAAATAAGGGCTGAAATAAAAGTTGGCAACTTTTTGTTGCATTGCAAAAGCAAAGCAACAAAAAGAAGTACTATTTACTATCATTATCATTTCATACAAAAAGGAGGAAGCATTTTATTTAACTAACAAAAATAGCAGAAAAGACAAAAAACACATAAAAAGGATAATCTTTAGAGATGAATACATTTATATCGTGGAAAAATTCACCTTAATTTTCTTCCTTTACTTTTATTTCACTAAAGTCTAGTTTTTAAAACTTATTACACAAATGAGTCTTTCCACAGACTTCTGTTTGGCAAGTGCTGCTCTAAGATATACTGTGGATGATGGACTCTGCTCCCAGCATTTCTGGACAGCGCATCATGTCATTGCATAAACAGAGCCAATGTTAGAGGGCATCTACATGCTTTTATTTATTTATTAATTTATACTCAGTGATGCTGAGTATATTCTCTCAATTTACAAAGTTTGGTAAGTATCATTTGAATATACTTAGAAAAATCTATTTTCTAATTTCAATAGCGGGTAGACACCCAAAATTTGCATCCTGTTTACATATCCTGGGCTAACAGTAATATTTACATTGATTATTTTCTCCAGCCTGTGTCAGAGGCCACAACACTCTATAAAATACAACCCTACTACCTTTGCCTAGGACATTTGCAACTCAGTTCTTTCTATTTGCTGATGGTCTGATCTCACATTAAATTTATACCAGGACTCTCATCTGCCAGATGCTTCTTATTCATAGCTGACATGAATAATCAGCCTTTTGTGACATGGATAGACTCCCTGATCTAGTTACAAGGTGCTCATACTTGAGCTTTGGACAAGTAAAGGTTCATTCCCAGCCCAAGCCCAGTTTCCACACCTCCAGACCCACACAATACATACGTGCCCTGAACCACACTGTCAGGGAGGGAACAATACATTTTCCTTCAAATATGCTTGTAAAACATCAGTGATAGGCCTACCTGTTGATATTAAACTGTTTCCCACTTCTTATAATGTGAAAAATATGTGTGGAAAGTAAGTTGTTTGCAATCTAATCTGATGATTCAGATTTTTATTATTTAATCGAATTAGGCAACTACTAATTCAGCAAACACGTATCCAGTCCTTATTATGTATAACACACAAGCATTGGCTAAGAAGTATGTGGACTATAGAGATTAATAAATCCTTGCTGGGGGGCTGGCCCCATGGCCTCATGGTTAGGTTCAGCTTGCCCTGCTTCAGCTGCCTGGGTTCTCGAGTTTGGTGCCCCAGGCACAGACCTACACCAATTGTCAGCCATGCTGTGGTGCCGACCCACATACAAGACAGAGGAAGACTGGCGTATATGTTAGCTCAGGGCGAACACTGCTCAGCAAATAAAAGCCCCAGAAAACAAAAAAACCTCGTTGGAAAGTTAGACAAATGCTCTGAGAGAAGTAAACACTAAATGAACACAGCAACAAAGAGAATAATAAGAGCTAAAGAAACTAACAGGGAGGAGAAATGAACGCCACAGGAGGAGTGGATAGTCCTTGTAGAAAGAGCTTGGCAATTAAACCTAACCATAAAAATGTATAGGACTTTCAGCAGCAGAAAGAGGTTGGGCTGAACATTCCATGTACAGGAAATGAATAAAGACTAGGAGATAGAAATAAGGGAAAACACAAGGGAAAAGAAATTTTAGTGCCTACTATGTGCCAAAAGGTGCTGAATGATTTATAAGTATATTCATTTAAGCTTCACAACAACACTGTGAAGTGGGAATTTTCATTTCCATTTTTTTCTCATGAGGAAATTGACTCAGATAAATATTGGGAATATCCCAGGTCATAGAACTGGTGTGATGTAGAGTCAAGATACCCATTTCCATCTGATACCAGAGGCCAGGCTCTGTCTTACTTTATATTACCTCTAAGAAGGCAGAATTTTTGAGAATACTAAGAACTGACTATTGAGAAGAAATGTGCAAAATGTAAGAATACATTCTGGATAATACTAAGAACTGATATTGAGAAGTGGGGTTACCTCTCATGATCACGTAAGTTGCCTTAGTTACCAGTCTCTTAAATATTTATACTATTTTATTTGCACTGTACTTGGTCTTTTTACACAATAATAATTCTGCAGATATAATCTTATCTACAACTATGGCTTTCATCACTAGCAGTATTTTGACATGTCTCAAATGTATATCTTCCAAGACAGATTTCCCACCAAAGGCCAAACAAAGACTTACTAGAAACCTCTATTTAGATAGTGTACAAACATGTCAGAGTCTGCATGACTTTAACAGAGCTCACTCCCTTTTCTTCTTTCCATTAGTGACATCATCACTTTTCTTTCTGTATGTTTTAAAATTGGTTGCAAGTATCATTCACGCAAAGAATCATAGAAACCAGCACCTCTTCATCGTCCACAGATCCAATCCATCACTTCAGTTTTGTTTAACACTATAATAATTTCTCCTATGTTTTCTTCTGTTTACATACTCATTGCTACTCTCATAGTTCAATTCCTCATAATGTCTTCCCTCGATTATTGCAAGTATCTTCTAACAGAACTTCCTCTCTAGGTTTACACCAACAAACCATTTTATGCATTGCCTCCAGAATAATCTTTCTACAAAACAAATATAACTTTCTTCTAGTTTACAGAAAAGGCACTTTCACTCTATCCACTTTCCTTGAGTCTTATGGAAAAAAAGAACAAGAAAATAGCGGAAAATAGCCACATTAAATGAAGAGAGGAACCAACACCAATGGAATATCAAACCAAAAGTTATTAAGAAAATATATCCAATATAATGAAGCATGAAATATTTTGAGACAGAATGCTGAAATATAACATACCTCTCCACATATTCCAGATAGGATAGAATTATTAATCAAAGTGTTAACAAATCATAAAACTTGCATCCTCAAATGCTTTATTACAGAAGCAAGCTCTAGGAGTCTATATAGCTATGAAATTATTGGAAAATGTCCATAAAGAATGGAAGTACAGCTAAAGTACAAAGGCATCATCATCATCACAACTGACACTTGTACGCCAGGTATTGCTCTAATCACACGCACACATATACACACACGATATTTATTGTGTGTACATTATCCCTCTACTAAAGGAGACCACTGTAGATAAAATACAGTAAGGGCTGGAGTGGAAGGTGTGAACATCAGATTAGTCCACAAACTGTCTTTGATAGAGAAACACACCAATCACCAAAATATAAAAGAATGAAGAACATATTTTCCCAGAAAAAAAGTATATTAAAAATTTTGGAGCTTGTTTTCAAGTCAAAACAGCAATTGTAGACTGTGAACTCCTCCAGCTCACTTCCTCAATGTCAAAAGAAGATAAAAAGTTCACCAAAATGCAGTTGAAGGCATAGAAAAGAAGAGGAATTGACATAGGAAAGAGAGAATTAATTCTGGTTGCCAAAGTTCCAAAATAAGTAATAATAAACCAAATTTTCTTTTAAAGAGATGAAATTGATTAATGAGAAGATACTAGGAATGAAAGATAGGAAATAAAACCTAAAAATAAACTTATATCTGCAGTCTGAGATGTCACTATCTTCCAAAAAATTCTAATCTTATAGAAGGATCAATTATGGAACTTACTAAGTAATCAAAGACTATATTCAGAATTTATGAATAAAAAACAAGTCACCTATAGAAGGGAAGTAATTATGTGGGCTTCACATTTATTCAAAGCAATGTTATTTGCCAGAAAGCACAAAAGGAATTTGTGTGAATACCCAAGTGAAAACATATGTGACTCAATAATTTTATATCCAGAAAGTTGTCTTTGAAGGAGAAATAGTATCAGACATTCTCAAACATTCAAGGTTTAAAGATCCAGAATACCCACCCATTCAAGCAACTACAGCAGTAACAACTTCTTAATAATAAAATTCATTCAAACAAGATATGAGTCAAAATCAAGGGCACAGATATTACATTCCTTGCCTCTTTAAAACCTGCCTAGAAATTTCCACTGTGTGATTTAAGCCCTTTGTATTTTCCACACTTATTTTTTCGCTCATTCACCAATAGAGCATGGGCAAGTGCATGTGTGTACCTATATATACAACGATATATAAATACGTATATTTACCCACACACACATGCATATATAGAATTATTTCCAATTACCTCGATGGCATGCCATCTACAGTAACCACAGTTTAGAATGCTTTCTATCCTCCTGGTGCTCTCCATCTTCCACCCTCACTTGCTTAGGCGAATCCACTCATCTTTCGAGATCTAGGTCAAGCCTCTCCTATGAATTCTCTGACCTTCTAAGGGGTAGTGTATCATGCCTTCCTTTGTGAAACACACTGTCCTGTACAAATACAGATGAATCGCTCCTTTACCTTTGTAGCTCCCTTTCTAAAGTTAAAATATGCTGCTTTTACTTATTTTTGTATTCCTTGTCCTAGAACATTTTCCTGACATATACCTGGTCCTGTCACATAGAAGCAAGTGTCTCAATAACTGTTATTTGAAACACCTCTTTTTTTTTTAAATGCAACAACACTCAGAAAAAGTAAATGTAATAATAAACATCTAGGAAGAAGCAAATGTAGCAATATACAGTGTATGACAGATTGTAAACTAGCTCTCCCAATCAGTTACACATTACATTCAAATGACTAATAAAATTATGCCATCTACACCCTAATTACAGCCTGGCTATAAAATTATAATAAAATGGCTAATTTTTATAATTTTATGTGCTAGGTACTGTTATAGTCATTTTACATACAATAATCATGTGAAAAAAGTTTGTCAGCCTTCTATTTTTTAACATTAAACAAAAACTATTGCAGGAGAAATAGTTTAGCTATTGCTATAGTTTATAGCAACATACTTTAATTGTTCTCCTATCTTCAATTTCTCTCAACTTTAACATATTCTTCAGGGAATCACCATATAAACTGACCAGAGCATATTTCAAAAAGGTAATACTTTTATTAAAAAAAAAAACAACAGAAAGCAGCACCTCCCCTAACCACTGTTACCTTCCCCCAGTCTCCCTAATTAAAGTCGCAGTCCCTAATCTTCCTTTACTACCTTATTTTATGCCTGTTCCGTAAGTTCCCACAGTTCTATCAGAAATGGCCAATTTACTCTTCTCTAAACCTGGCCCGTCTCCTCCTGCTTCTAGTTTATTTTCCCTGTTCTCATTCTTCAAGCTACAGTTAGAAGCCATCTCTCCCACGAAAGCCTTGAGCATTAGCAGGCATTACTCTCTCCTCTCACGCCCCAAACACTTTGATCCTATCACACACTGAGGCATTAATTGCCTGCCACTCATCCACATGGGCATTAGGGTACATGCTCTAGTTCTCCTAGATATAAAGCTAGCACAGTGCAATGTGGACCTAATTATATGCAAAGAAAATGGTTAACTAGATAATTAATTAATTATTGAATTTGAGATCTAGAAGGATCCTTACACTATAAAGTCTGATTAAAAGAGCATCGGTGACTTTACCATTAACAGTTGCAGAAGCCAGGTTTAGGTTCAGGTCTCCTGGCTCTCAGTTCAATGCTCTTCCTAAATAAATTTCTAGAAAAATTATAACATTAATTTTTCTCTTTATTTTTTGCTGCTTGATCCCTGATATTGCAGTATGTTTTTGGTACAAGTATATGCTCAAAAAATAAAAGTTGCAAACAATTTACAATGAAATAATGTATAATGTTAACTTTTACTTCTCCTTGGAAGAATAACAATGAGAGTTTAAATGTCATTATTGCATAAAAATCTAAATGTTTTAGTGTGAATAAAAATGATTAATACCAATATGCATCGCAACTGACCACTCATTTCTGTGTGAGATGATTAGTCAGTAAAAATTTAGAATTAAAGTATAGATCCTTCTTTTACAATTCACATTGGTTTAATTTAGTGCTTCGACTGATGGGTTACTAACTCAGAGATCGAAACTTTGTTTTTTGATTCTGTCTTATGTCTTAATTATTTATAAGGCTCCTCTATAGGCAGGTTTCTATTATCAGCCAGTTCACCAGCAAGTGTTCATTAAGTGCCTAGGAGTGGCAAGCACTGTATTATCATTAACAAAGTATTTTTTTTTTTTTAAAAAAGAGCCTTATCTGATCAACACAATTGAAAGTCTGATTTTTCAGGCAGTCTTCATCGCTTACTTACATATGCCACAGCATGTGTTTCAGTGTGTTCTTCAAATAACTATCATATTCCACATGACTATGAGAAAGTAAGTGGGTTGTTTTTTTATATTTACAAATTGTATACTTCATTTTTCTAGTATCAAAACTGTGGAAAATATTCACATTTGGAGAATTAAATAGTTATAAACCACTCAGTTACCCATCATCTGTTGCAAATGCCCACTATAAATATTTTTTAAAAACTGCTTAAGAGTGATTTATTTGAATTGTTCTAATGCTGAACAAATGAACTTTTATTGAGGAAAGAAACTGAATATTTCATTAGTATTTTTCCATCATTTTCATCCCAAGACATATTTACGGGAGGGAAGTCTTCCTCATTCACTGACAAAAATTGATACATGCAAGTGTGAACAGACTGGAGAACATACTTATTTCAGTGTTTGTGAGCGTCCCTTTTTGATTGAGGCAAGAGTCTATTTAATTATTAGTTGGAAGGGAGAGAGAAGGTCACAAGGGAAGTCCAGGAGATCATGTGGACATTCTCAAGGATCAATCAAGGAACCAAATCAGAGGAGCAGGTGTGTGTGGCTGGGGTTAGGAATTACCCAAACCCTAGATTTGGCCAACAGAAGGTGTTTACTATGTCTTTATTGAATGAATGAACAGATGGATTTCTGATTAGGTGGATAAAGTAGACATGTTTATGAGTGGGTAACAGTGCATGTGGGTTAGATAACCCATAATTTATCCTGCTGTTCTTACTACTTCTAGTCTCTTAAATTGCATAGTGCCTGGATGCCACAAACAAATGCAATTTAATTTTGTCAGTTAAAAAAGTAGAAGTTGTTCATCTGAGAGGTTATTTTATTGTCTCTTCATTTTTTTCGGGGGAGGGGCGGTGGGAAGGGAGGGCATCTATATGGTATGTCTAGTCATGTGCCACTCCTTTAACTAGAATAGATACATGTTAATTATAAAGACTTCTGGCTTACTCCTAAAAGGATTTTGTTTGAATCAGATCTCCCTTAGAGAGGTGGGAAGGAAGTGGGAGAGGAGGGTGTTCAAAACCAACAAACTCAATCAAAGAAGTCTCTAGATGAAACCATACAATGTATTCTGAGTACATTCTAATCTTAGTGACAATATTATTTGCTATTTATGATGACATGCTATAGATATTTTTCCCTACTTAGGTGTTTCATTTTGGAGTAGATACATTTAAGAATTTATTAAGCAATGGAAGTCAGATGCCCTAATGAGTTTGATTGATAGCAACTCATTAACAGTTTATAGTTTTTCTACATGCATAATAAAAGGGAGAAAAGTGGGATCATTATATAGATACTCTGGGCAAAATTAAGTTTTCCTATATTCTGCTCTGCCCAAATAATTTTTTGCAAAACTTATCTGATGGTATTTGTTCTAAAATTTACTTGGTACAGAAAAAAATAATTTAAGCATTTTATCTTAAATAGAAAATGAGAAAAATTTAAATTGTTCTATTTTCTTTTCCATACACATTCTGCTGTAAATTTATTCTCAGATTGGGTCATGTTTAGAATTGTTCTGGGACTGAAGCTAAACATGATGTGAGCCATGTTTGGTTCAAGAGCCGTAAAGACAACTCAGTGATTCCCTAGGACGAGGCTAAAAATCCAGCTTGCTTGTTGAAAATCCTTGCTCTCCCAGGGCCCATTAAAACAAGCACATCTCTGGGCTCGACAGAACAGTAGAAACTAAAGAATCTCTAGACCAACACAGGACACAGAGGATAAACATCTAATTCGGAATTAGATTTACCTCTCCTTCAAGAGCGGGCAAAAAAGTAGCGTGAGTCAATTTCTTATTAAACCTCCCCCTACACTTCTTCATCCTGAAATGTGATTGTTTCTCTTTCACAAAACAACAAAAACAAAAACAAAACACTAATAACAATGTTAGAATGATAAGTAATAAATGTTGTTTAGAGTGAAATATGGTCTCCTTTTAAACTCTGCTGGCCACAATGAGACTCTCCCATTAGTCTGAATACAGAGGATAACAAGGATAAAATTTGCCTGTAGACAAGAAGGAACAGAAAGTAAGCGTTAGTGCCATTAAGTTTGAATAAAACCCTCAGAACAGTTCAGTGTGAGCAAGGAAAGAGTCACGTAATTTTATCTAAAGTCACTGATTTCTTAATTCTTTCATTTTCCTGATACTTGTTTATTTTGCATGTAAATAGTTAAGATTATCTCTGCCAATCACTTTTTATAACAATATTGTTATTACTAAACTTTGGATTAAATATTTGAAAATAATTTTATATCTTTAAAGTTGGAACATGTTTATTTCCTTGAAAACATATGATAGGTATTATCTTTTAACTTTCTTTTCAATTAATAAATTGTTATGAAAATAGCAACCTATGTACTTTTCCACTTCACAAACTTGGTTTAAAAGCTGAGCTTGTCTATTTTGCTGTGTACCTAAGCGGCAATACATTTTTAATAAGATTTCCAAGAGTTTAAAAATTTATTTTAATTTTATATTTTCTTGTAAGGGGATTATTTAAAATAGACATTTTTTCTTATTAGGCTAAATGCCATTACTGATACAGCTTAAGAAGTGGTAGAAACTAGAACAACTGCAAAATAGAGAAAAGTTTCTAGCTTTTCTCAATTATAACTTTTTTAGTCATTTTTAAGTATTCAAAAGGGAGAAATTCCTTTTACTTTAAAAAAATCAAGAAATTAGTTTAAAAGTTCATAGCAGAGTTTGTTTGATGAACTTAATGACTTCCACCTCATTTAGTAAATCAGAATCTAAAAAATGCTACCCTCAACTCTCTGGATAGGCTCTGGAGTTTATCAGCCCTACTTTGCCACTTCATTAGCTGTCAAGAACCAGTAAGTGATACTGCTATGAAGGGCTTGATTCAGGTAGTTGAAAACACTCTTATTGTAAAAGTACCAATTACCAACAGACTTGAAGTCAAAAGAGACTCTATCAGGAAAGGCACATCATCCACATACATACAGTTGGTTATCATCCTTGTAGACATCAAAGAAAGAGAGAGCATTTGAACCATCAGTAGTTGACTTGTAATATTCACAACCAGTACACACACTGATTTAATATACACTGCAGCACAGTTATCATTGGCCTCATAACTCTTACCTATAATCATGTGAGGGCAACAGAATAGGGATAAAAAAATGCATATTTTCTTCCCCAAGGAGCGACCATAAAATATAAAAAGGCACATGTTTTTTGTTTTGCTTTTTAAGGTCATTATGAAAGAGCTGTCAACAGGACTTCAGAGAGATAGGAAGTGGAGATGATCTTTAAGGTACTTTGCAGTGGTCAATCTTTTTTTCTTTTTTTGGCAGGCAAAGATTCACACTGGGCTAGCAAAAAGATGCACGTTTTAATCTCTGTGCTTAAATGGATTCTTATGCTTGGCCTTATACTATTTTTGTGGCCAATCTTTTCTTAAATGTATTTTTGTTTTGTTAATTCAACAATTCTACCATGAACTTCGTCTTAAATGTAGATACGCTGTTTGAGGTTCAAAATGTGACTTTAGTGAAATTTAACTTTAATTATACAGCCTTTATTTGTCCTCTACCTTCTATCATATTTCTATGGTTGGTAAACAGAACACAAAACAGGAAAAGCATGTGGGTATGAAAATCTTAAATATTCCAAACAAAAGTTAGAAAATATTTTCTGTGACATTTATGTGACATTTTCTCTGTATTAAGAACTCTTTCTCCCTGTCTCTTTGCCTAATGAAAGCAAACATACATATTAATGAATGAATGATCGTATACTGGTATGCTTCTTAAAATATTAGTTTCCTTTGATGCTCCATGGAATAAAGGATTCTACAAAAAAATGAGTTTGGAAGAATACTAAATACATCATTATATTTTACTTCAAATTAAGACATTAAAGACTTTTAGAGGTCTAGTTGTAAGGAAATTCACTTAAGGAAACTTTATTAAACCTAACGTTTCCCAATGTCGTATGACACAGGGCCTTTATTTTAATCTAAAATTGCTCTTATTTTCAAGGATTATTTAGAGAGACACTGTCACATTAATATCAGACATTGATTATTAAAAATATAACACAACAAATGAATAAATACTAGGACGTTAAAATATTTTGGGGAAAAATAGTTTGGTGGGAATTTTAAAATCATAGACATTATCTAGGCTTATTATTTTGAAAATGAATGTAGACCATTCCTTTCTTTGAGCTCAAGTGTTGTCTGCAATTCCTTTAAAATTTTGGAGCATAACAGTATTGTAATAACGCCTCATGTTTTCAGCAGATTACTTAATATAATTTTAACTTACTTTAAAAAATATAAATTTCCAGATTAAAGAAAAATGATCTATTTAAGGTAAATAGAACATTGAAAAAGGTTATAGAATTAGCACAACAAATATTTAATACCTAATACAGCTGAAACTGATTAATATGCATTTTCTGAATAAAAACTTTGGACTGTTTCCTAGAGTTTCAATCATATGCCTAACTGAAAAATAAAACATGTCCCTTTCTGTTTTCTGTAAGTTTCAAGAGACAGGTTTTTAAATTTTAAAATCTATCTATATCTGTACATATTTGGCCAAATCTTTCTTATAAAATGGTATATATTGTATAACCATTGTATATATTGTTATACATATCATTGCTCTCATATATATACAGGCCTTGGGGCAGGCAGGACATCCATCTGTCCTAGTGGGCGCCAGGAGCCTTCTCAGAGGTGGCCCAGCAGAAGAGGGCACCTGCTCCCATCCATTGAGGCTAGGGGAAGTCTTCATGATGGTCAACAGAGAGCAGGCCATAAGCTGATGTCCCCGTCTTGTGATACTTTGCTGACTGAGCAGGATCTCCAAGGGAGGGACCTTGACCAGGCATTCACATGGAAGATGACAAATTCTTGGCACATTTGCAGCTATTCCTGCCTCCTGCACCCACAGCAGACGCGGCTAATTGATTACTGCATTCAGAATCCTTACGCCAGGAAGCTGCTTCTGAAGGACGATGGTGGTCCCTGCTGGCAGGTAGGAAAGCGAGCCTCGTGGGCAGCATGGGCTAATAGCCAAGCCCTCGATGTTAAGAGGGCAGTGCCCAGGTCCCAATCAAGACGCTATCCTGCTCCATCTCTAAGCCTTTTCAGACCTGGACCAAATTCTGGGATCCCCAATCTTGAATATGGAGATGCTGCCAGGCTGCCTTCAAATGCTTTTTAAATAGAGCATTGCCGCTAGAACAGCAAGGATTTGGTGTACAAAACCTCAGGCGAGGCCTGCTCAGAGAGGGGCTTCCACATCTCCAGCCGCTTTTTAACCACCTACTGTGTGTCGGAGCTGGTATCTCTACAGCTGGGCCGAAGGGCAGCCTGCCTGTTTCCCTCCAGCTCTCTGCAGTGGCTTCGGAAGGGCAGCCTGCATGTTTCCCTCCAGCTCTCTGCAGTGGCTTCGCTACTCCTGGGAGTTATGGATCTCCACCAGGCCTGTTCTCGGAGCCCTGGGCGCAGGGAGATGGTGCACCAAGCCCCCGCGTGAGTCCAGGCGGGGAAGGGTCAATTATCTATCAGGAAATTGCCTGGGGCTCTCTGACTGGGTCACCTTGGCTATAGGAAAGACAACTTTAAAGATCTAAAATTGGAGGGTGGGGCGGTGTTTCTGCTTTTTTAAAAAATATTCCTTGTTAAAATGAAAAACATATCCTTGTAAAAATATTAAAACAATAAGGCGGATAGGTATTTTTAAAAAAAGGAGGGCCTGAGCGAGGATGGGTGGGATGCGCTGAGCATGTTACCAGAGGCTCACAGAATGGTGGAATCAGGGCCAAGGACACTGCAGCGCAGAGCACTACGCCCAGGGACACCCCATCTCGCAGGGTCTCGGGAGTGCTTCAGAGGCCCGCAAGCGAACAGAACTACACATTTTTTAAAGTGGACATTAGGAAATGTTTATTCACCTAATAAAAATCCTTCAAAATACACGAAGCAAAAACTGATAGAACTACACAGAGAAATAGGCAAATCCACTTTTATATTCAGAGATTTCAATAAACCTCTTCAAATAATTGATAGAACCTATATATGTATCGGTAAGGATACAGAAAACAGACGACAGTATCACTCATCTTGATCTAGTTGACATTCGTAGAAAGCTCGACGAAACAAGAATGCAATGTACATGCATTTCAAGTAAACACGAAACACAAGATGACCCATATTCTGGGCCATAAAGCAAGCCTCAATGAATGTAAATAATTCAAGTCATAAAGTATGTACTATGACTGCAATGTAATTTTTTTCTGTTATTGATTTATTTCAAAGAAAATTATATTTTCATGCTGAAGCAGCATATCTGAAATGCTTGAGTCCAAATGTCCACCTCTCTTTGAGAGTTGCGGAATCCGTAAAATGACAGTAGCCAGTTTAATTCCATTTGTGTGCAAGACATTAAATTTTACAAAAGCAGCTGTTTTTCATGGAATATGTCCAGGTTTTCTCCCCAGGATATAAACCAGTGACCTCATACTTCCAACTCAAGACCTGTCTATCAACACTCTTTCCCATGTAAGATTTTCATCATGCAGGATTCTTCCTTTGCTTGAATCAGCACGGCCAAGACTTCATAAAATAGCGTCTCTTTGAATTAGACTGAAATATATTCAACTCCCAATAGATTTTCATAGCTTTAAAAAAAAATCTACTCCAAAGTTTCTGGGAGAATTTGGATGTATTTCAGCTTTCGTCAACTCTATACCTTCCTACCAGAGCTTCCACATTTTAAGAAGTTGCTATACTTTGGGCAGGTGTGCCTTGTTCTTCCCAAACAACTTGACAAAAACATTTGACCTCAAATAGGCCATCTTTTCCACTTGGGAATTTCTCTTGGGTACAAGATAAGGAATTGTGCCAACTTGTATCAAACATTGCCTTAAATGGTTACCTAATTCAGTCTTGGCTTCAATACTTGTTTCTTTTTTACACTCATTTGCTTATTTTGATTATGTAGGAGAGGATGAGGAAAGTCTAAGTCATAATGTTTTAAATATATTTCTTCTCTAACTTACCCAATAAAACAATTTTTAAAGGATGAATTCTGCTTGCTGATGAGACCTGATGAGATTTTGTTAAAGTTATATTAATAATATTTATCTTATATTTGAGCAACATAATATCATAATTATTATCAAATATATCTAGTTTAGCTGTAAGGGTTAAGGAAGATTCAGAAAGCTTAGTCTTTGTTCTGAATACCACATTTAACTCAACATCTGATTTATGATGGAACTGCTAGCAAGATTCTATGTCTTTCTTTGCCCATGTTAGACCACATGGGAAATACCTTCCCCTCACTATTTCTCAGGCAAAGTTAAAAAGAAAAAAACAATGTAATGCCTGAATATCTTTAGGACCTTTTCCTTCTGAAGGTGTTATAATGATTCCAATTTTTTAAAGTTTCTAGACAATTCTTTCCAATTAGGATTGTATAGATTATAACAAGACTTTTTTATTTATTTTTCTTTTTTTATTCATATAATCCTCTGGAATCGAAGGTTATCAGTATTTACTTCACCAGGAGAGAAAAAAAAAAGGAAGTGATGGGGTTTATATTTTCCAACTTCCTGAGGTGACCAAAGTATGCCATTTTTGCTCATGCTATGACAACTACTTAGTTATTTGGATTCAACTGAAGTTTGAAGTCTTCATCTGTGAGCCTTATAGCAGAAAAGTAGTCTCTCCAAACTTTTCCTCATGACAGGCAATCATGAACCCCTGAAAGCGTGTCACTTAATAAAATGGTCTTGTCAGAATTATGATAACATTCTTGGGTCATTCTATGACTTGAAAGCATCTTCAAAATAATCTATTATAAAATAATGATTTATATTAATGTTGCATAATTGAGCATGCCACAGAAAAGATAGTTTTATTACTTTGCTTAGTATTTACTTCCTGGATTGTCTGTGAAAGAATTATTTGTAAAATACACATTCCAATTCGACGTATGTGGCATGTTTCTGTGGGAAAGTTTGTATGTATATAAGTGTGTATACAATGAAGATACACATGTCAAGAAGACATGAAATGTATGTGGGAATATTATGTTTTCACCAGCTGTACATTCTAGCCATAGGATTTTTTCCCTATATATTTATTTGAATGGAAGTCATAGTCCTCCATCCTGACCCATAAAATGTAAATGTTTTCAAGAACGTCTCAATTTCTTTTGTTAAATGGACTCTGTATAACATTATCAAGCCCAAATCCTTAGCTGTAACTAACCTTTTCACCTAAAGGTAGATAGTCAGACTTGAAATGTCTGTTATGCATGCCAGCACTGATTAAAAATGCATGTATGGAATCCTTTGTTTTTATTTAAATTCCAGAGAAATTAGCTATTAGCATTGTAATTTTCAAGCTTGGTACATTTTGAGCAAGTTATTGAATGATCTTTGCAATTTCAATATTATGTGGAATATATGCATGGGCAAGAAGTACTCTTTTGAATGGCGTTAGAAGGGATGCTGATCATTAACATTCCTCTGAGTATTAAAAGCTTATATTTCTCCTTCACACTGGTAGCTCTACTTATCCAAAATCCTTATAAACATATTTCACAATATTTATGTTTATCTAAAAAATACAGATATAACTACTAGCTATTCATTGTTTTCCATACTGTAAAATGTCTACATTCTATGAAATACCATACTTCATTACTGAAAGATGAATAACATCTGCAGGGATCTGAAAAGCCTTGAGTTCAGAGGCTGTTGAATGCTAATTTGAGAATTCACATGCAAGGTGTTGTTAATGACCACAGACTGACTAATATCTAGCAAGGTTAGGGGGACTCTGGAGAGCAGATCTCCTAGGAAAAAGTTAAAAGGTGGATTTTGCATTCTTACCTACTTTAACAGTGTGTGTGTGTGTGTGAAAATAGCACTAGCAGTCTTTTCTGAAGATCTAGAGCATATAGCTAATTCAAGCAATTGATTTTAACTATTAGGGCAATTGATAGAAAAGTTCATAGTTGTTGTAAATTACCCAAATTTAGAAAGTCACGGTGAATTCTACTCTTAAAATACGTCTCAAACCCACACACACCTTTCAGTTGCCACCACTACCAAATTACTTCAAGTCACTCTTCTCTCTTACCTGGACTAATGCAACAGAATTCTAAATATATTTGACTCAGCCATTCAATGCATTGGAGACAGCATAATTAGGGGGATCCTCTTAAAACGTGGATCATATCATGCAACTCCTCTGCTCAAGTGCTTGCCGTGATAGAGCCAGCATCTTATTAATTCCTTCCTCCATCACTACACTTAGAGCTATAATGCTTTTCTGTCTTAGGTCTTTACCAGATGCTATAACTTGGTCTGGAATCTTCTAGTCCCCTCTCCATCCTCTCCACTTGGCTAACTTGAACCTTATGTTTCAACTTAAGTATTATTACTTCAGTGATGTCTTCCCTGATGTGAGAATCTACAGTAGGTTCTACTGTTAAATTTTTTCATGATATCCTATGTGCTTCATAGCATTTATCATAGGGTGGAACTTTATATATTTATTTTTGCCATAATTTTGCTTACTGTTGCTCTCCCCAACTAGACAATAAGTGTTATTTGGGTAGTGCCATAAGTGTTTACGCCTCCTCTACATAACACAGTGCCTAGCACACTGTAGGTACTCAACAATATTGATTGAATAAAATATGAATAAAAAGTTATTATGTAAAATTCCATTGCTAATTGTTTTTCCATTGATCGTTGCATATTGTTGTGATGCTTTGAATTTTACTTGTTTTTCTACAATTTTTTAACATTATCTTCTCTGTAAAATATAATAATTCTACAAGATGACAGCAAAGAGCAAAATTGTACATATTAGTTTTTGTAGATGACTAGTGATTCCAAAATTTGTATCAAAGTTTACAGTTCAGTCCTAAAGTAAATTTTATGGACTAATTTGTAAAGCTAGTCTCTATAAGTGTTTGCAAATTTTTTTTTTGAGGAAGATTAGCCCTGAGCTAACTACTACCAGTCCTGCCCTTTTTGCTGAGCAAGCCTGGCCCAGAGCTAACATCCGTGCCCATCTTCCTCTACTGTATACGTGGGACGCCTACCACAGCATGGCCTGCCAAGCGGTGCCATGTCTGCACCCGGGATCCGAACTGGCGAACCCCAGGCCGCTGAGAAGGGCAACGTGTGCACTTAATCACTGTGCCACTGGGCCGGCCCAGTGCTCGCAGTTTTTAAAACAAGCCTCAGTAATGACTTTTTGCATATCATTAACTCAAAATATTTTACTTGTTTCATTTTTTTTCAAAGAAAGGGACTGTATCAGTAGCCTGCTTTCCCCTCTTTACAGAAACCCATTAGAAGAATCTGCCCCTGTGCATAGTGAACAGCCACTTCAAGCTGTTTACCAAGGTCTTAAAGGTACAATATTCATAAAATTCTAGTTCATATTTTAGTGCTTATACAGTTATGGTGATACTGAAAGTTTGTTTCTACACTCACAGAAGTAAGTAGCTGGTCTGTCCAGAACTGCTACACCTTACAAGAGCAGCAATTAAAAAAAAAAAATTTGCCGTATCTTTTCATTTTATAGTAATTTAAAAGAAATAGGTGATGTTTTTTGGAAGCACTCATCTTTACAAATGTAATTTTCTCTAGGAAATACTGCATATAGATCTTGTTACATAGTAAAACACTTTAGATGCAAAACTCCCACGTAAAGCTTTATCGGTCTACCCTCACCGTATTTCCAAGGGAGCTGACATAGTAATTGTGGGGGAAATAAAATTAGAACACCACCTCTTCATGCCAGTTAGAGAAAAGCATTCCAACATTAAGGCAATTTGCAGTTTGAGAAGTGCATTACTTAGTGATACTGTAATTTAATCGCAGAATAAACTGTCAAAAAACATGGTTAGGCTCTTTTAGTTCTTGATGCAATCTAGGCATTAATGCATCTAGCAATTTGAGGACTGGAAAGATTAATTTTACCATTAGCTTTAGGTAATGTCTAGTGTGCATGTTGGGTGTGGACAATTGTTTTCTAATGAGTTTAATATTGTGAGTTTCATAATTTGGACATTTTGCTGTTACAAAGCCAGAAAAGAAACATTGAAACCATGAGAATAAGAGTCCCACAATGGAAAGCATCAATTGCACACTAGAAAGAATAAAAACAGGAATAAAGATTATAAATTGATCCTCAAAATATGATTGATACATGATCCAATTTTATTTCTGAAATAATTTACAGCTTTTTAAACCTCAGGAGGTAGCTATGAAGTCTTAAAAACTGAGCTAGTGTAAACTTAGAGTTAAAATATATTCTAAAGGAGTATGATGTTTCTACATTTATTCTCATAAAATTGCAGCAAATATTGGTACTGAAATATTTTGACTATTGGCCATTTATTGAGGTAAAAGTATATACGTAATGTTTATTTAGTTCTACCCTAGGTCAGGTGCTGTTTCAGACCCTTAATATACGTTATCCTTAAAACAACTTCATGAGGTAGGTAGTGTTATTCCCATTTTACAGATGGGAAGAAACATGGCTAAGACCTCAGAGCTAGCACGTGTCAGGGCTATCTGAATTTAAAATCCCCGCAGGCCTCTAATCACAACTGTTCTTTCTGCTTGCTCCAACAGAACTATTCACCAGAATTAGGACAAAAATTTGCTCTTTTGTATGAGTAGGAGAATGCTTTTTATTGAAGTATTTTTTAATTCAACCCAGAAATTAAAATGTGAGCACAATCTTTATACTACAAACACTGCCTGTAGCACAAATCACCCCAAGCACCCTCAGGGGATACCAGGAGTCCTGGCTTCTCTACGTTAGGAAAACCAATGTTAGAAGGTTTTTACTGTACTAAACTGTAAAAGTTGCTGGCAAGCCCATGAAATGAGTGGCTCGAAGTGATGTGTGAAATGATTTCATTGTATAGTGTATATCTTTCCCTGCTTTGGAGGTTGGAGAAATACCTGGATTTATGGCGAGAACTGCTGGACGTCTACGGTCTAATCTTGGAACTGGTACAGCGCAGATGCGGGACAGACATGCTCATTCATGTAAAATACTTTTGCATATTGATTTTACTTAAGATCAAAAACAAATAGATGTTTAAAATGTTGACAAACCAATTGTCAGGAGAGAGAATGTTAATATATTCTATTTCTTAAATATCCTAGAAGAATTAATATTTAAATTCATTTAATGCTATTAATACTTCAATTTTTTAATCAAATTGATATGTTTATCATTAAAAATAACAATATATCCCCAAACTGCTTAGCTCAATACTAATTTGAATCCTGACCCTAATTCCCATCCTGAGAGTTTAGCCTGCTTAAGTATACAGTATTTAACGTAGGGTCTTATTGGATTAACTTGGAAAAAATGTTTATATTTTAAATTTCACATTGCTGAAAAAGCAAGGATATTCAGCTTCATGTAATGTAAAATGAATACTATAAATATAATATTTTAATAATTTATTTCTATATTAGGATGAAGTTCTTGTATTCATGAAGTTTGCTCCAAAATGTCATTTATTAAGTTCATTTTTCTCTAATAGAAAAGAGACATGACAGAAACAACTTGACGCTGTTGCTCTCTGTCTGTGGCTGGTCAAGGTGATGCGGGAACTCGCTTTTGTAAAGACTCAGGGGGAGAGCTGCCACATGGAGGCTGGAATCTGGCATTAGGAACTGTATGCTAAAGTCAAAGAAATACAAATGATTAATTAATGTAATTGCTGGTAAGTTCTTTAGAAACTCAAGTTCTGAGCACTCTGCAAGATAAGGACTATTAAACTTTATTTCATAGATAAGCAAAGAGGGTATTAATGATAAAGTAACTTGTTAAAACCAGACAAGTTGTTGGAGCTGCAGTTTAATCCAAAATTGTTGATTCTAAAATCCAAGCTCTTTCCAGTATTCATATGCTTTGTATAGTATTATCTTAGAACCTATAAATTACATTTAGAGGTCAAGTCTAAATATATGTACACACACACACACATATGTATACATGTTATATATGTATACCTTTAAAGTACACTTAAAGAAGTAGTACAGTGAGTGGATGATGAGAGCAAATATATACCCAAAGGCCAAAAAAAGAAAAATTAACTGTCCTTATTTTATAAGAGTTAGTGTTTTTGGATTATAATTTTCAGGGATAGCAGAGTTAAAATGCTGAACTCTGGTGTCTCTAAATCTAGCTTAAGTATTGTTGAACATTCTGATACCACAGGTGGATGAAAATACTTTGAACAAAATATTTTCATAAAGTGAGATTAGAAAACAGCATTGTCCCTCAATTAATATATTATTTTATATGTAATTTTAAATAAGTGAAACAATAAAATTAATATTATAAATAGATATTTTCTACATGTCTAATATTATACATTTATGTTGACCAATATTTGGG
This sequence comes from Equus przewalskii, assembly GCF_037783145.1. Lineage (NCBI taxonomy): Eukaryota > Metazoa > Chordata > Mammalia > Perissodactyla > Equidae > Equus > Equus przewalskii. The sequence continues at coordinate 28,613,236 of NC_091834.1, forward strand.
AGAAACCTTATTTATATGATCACCTTCTTATTGACTCGTCTTTTCCATTGGCCTATATTTATGCTTTTGAGGGAAATTATATTTATATGGGAAAGTAGCAGTTAATTTCACAAAGTACTATTTTAACAGAAATGCTAAATCATAAAACCAAAGGTAAATACTCATAAAAGATACTTGAATGCAGCTTGGGAACCATTTATTGTAATTCTGCTTATATCTTAATTTACTGATAAATTTATTGCCATTATTTATTCTGAATAGAAGACATTTTGCAACAAAATTCCCAGGATAAATTTGATATTTTTATCTTCAAAAAATTCTTATACAATTATGAAAAAATAGAATTGTATTTAGATACCACTCAGTGGCTGAATAATCATTTGTCTTTTGTGCTTTGGGCTTCTACCTATACCCAAGAAAGGATAATCTTGTATATTTACTGATAACAATACTCTCGTAACTACAATTGCTTCAAGTTATATAATTTTTATATAGACTACGTACTCTTATATTAGCACATTTAGTCCTAGCAATAACTCAAAGGTGGATTCTTTTATTATCCCTAATTTGCAGTGGGAAAACTTACAAATAACTTATGTATAGTAAATAACTTGAGAACAGAATATGGGCAGCTTGGCTTAAGAATCTTTGCTCTTAACAAACAGTAAAGAGAAAAAAAATTGAGAAGGAAGAGACCTAATCAGGATTGAGCTCCAGAAAGCACACATACGGTCCTCAAGCTACCTATGAACACGTGGTTATGGTTTTCAGGTGGCAGTTGAATATGGGTCAAAGTCATTAAAACTCTGAGTGTCCAGCACACCCATAGCTTCTTTCTGAAAAGTAGGAACAGTAGTTTGCTGACATGCTTTATATCATGCAACTACAATTTAATGGATTAGAGATCTCTGCCTGAGCCAAAGTGTGCACCCTGTATGCCTCTGATATGGCCTGGCACAATAACTCTTTTCAGTAGGAACATTTTGTTATCGAATTCAGATCAAATTTGCTCTCTTAGGGATTTGAATACTAGAGTCATATGGCAAACACGCAGACACACAGAGGGAAGGTTGTAAGAAGAATCCAAGACAATAAAAGTCATGAAAAGACAGAAACTATGAGACAGAGAGTGGAGTACAGACAAATTTGTAAGTGGTGTTAAAAGCATAAGACATAGTGAAATGACAATCATCTGGTGCAGATTTTTCTATTTTATTTAGGTATACAGTTTGAGAATTCCCAATGTCTTCATTTTCTAGTTCAAGCTTAACATCACTCAAGAGGATAAAATAAATATTCTTATAACATCCCTTCTCAAATACAAATGAAGAAACAAACAAAAAAGAGCTATAAATATTGAGATTATTTGTTGAAATGCCTAATTTTGAAAAGCATTGCAGTGATGATTACAATGTTTTGAAGCTGAATGAAATAGAGAAGTGGGCTATGGGCCAAACCAACAGCTAATGGCTGTAAGTCATTATAAGAAATAGGTTCAGAAATAGAGTTCCATCATTTTTCCTTGACTGTATTTATTATTTTTATTCCCAATGATTAGACAATCATATCTCACTCAATATGCGAAGTATTACCTAATAATAAATAAAGACAACATGGTTTAAGGTCAAGGATAATTCATATATAACTGGAATAAAATTCTGGAATTCCACATTGCAGTATGATACTCCACTAGAAAATACTGCTTCTGAAAAAGGACAATGAAGGATAAACAAAGAGGTAGTAAGACAAGATGTATATCTCCTGGGCTGTTTTTCCCTACATCCAAATGACTTTTGCAAAAATCAGCTAAGTCAATTTGCATATTCCCTTTAGTGTGTGTGTATTTACAAAATCGTTTGTTCTGTTTGCAGCCCACATGCTGACATAGCAATTCGTGTTTTAGTTTCTCTTAAAACAGCTAAGCTTCTATAGTGTCAGTTGCTTTCATTAATAAAGATAACAACAATATTACAAATATAGATAGAAGTATTAAAAGGAAGACGCTTTCTACAAACTTAACTAACAGAAGAAATAATATGTATGTTTCAAATAAGAGTATCATATTGTTCTAAACCTAGAGGGAAATGAATGATGGCTATCTAGTTATAGAAATGAGGTACTATATTAAATTAATTTATAGCATTTCATAAGCAAATTAGAAAATTAATAGAATGGAATTTTATTTCAGAATCCGATGGGAACCAGTTGGGATACCTAACATAATACCTACTGGCTCAAAATATATATGAGTCTTTCTGCCATTTCAGTTAATCTTTTTGTGTGTGTCTGAGGTAGATTGGACCTGAGCTAACATCTATTTCCAATCTTCTACTTTTTGCTTGAGGAAGATGGTCCCTGAGCTAATGTCCATGCCAATCTTCTACTTTGTATATGGGACACCACCACAGCATGGCTTGATGAGCAGTATGTAGGTCTGTGTCTGGGATCTGAACCTGTGAATCCCAGGCTGCAGAAGCTGAGAGTGTGAACTTAACCACTACACCACTGGGCCTGCCCCTTGAGTTAATCTTTTAATATACATTTTTAAAATTATCTTCATTATCTAAATTTGTCAGATAATGGTTTAAACTTCTTTTCTAGTTGGCTGTAATATGCAACTTTATTTTCTTGAGGGTTCAAGTTTGTATTGAACTATATACCACTAGAACAGTGATCTCAAATCTGATCGGACATTAATGTCACCTGACAAGCCTAAAAAATTATTGAGGCTAATATAATCGAGCCTGTGTTGAGGTCAGGTGTCAGTATTTTATTTTTTTTATCAATCTTACCAGATAATTCTAATATATAGTCAGTGTTGCAAACTCTACATTGTCCCAAATACATTGAGTATTGAGATGAAAACAACATCTATTATAAATTATAAATAACATTCCTGTTAAATAAAAAGACATCGATATGGAGAAAAAAATAGGGGCATTAATTTTCTCCATTACTTACGTTATCTATGAAAATAACGGAACATCATAAAATGTTCAAAGACTATGCGGATGCAACTTCTGGGCCCTAATCCTCTCTCTGCCATAAGTCTTCAAGATTTAAGGCCAATGAATTATCTTAGGCTTCAATTTTATAATTAATAACATTAATAAGTTGACCTGCAGGCTATCTAGCATCACTGGTTTACCACTGTAAAATTTGAGCATTGCAGATAAGCATTATCGTTTATGCATCTCTATAAATGCTCCTCCTTGTAAGCCTTGTTTACTGGAGCAAAATATAAGTGGTAGTGAAGGATTTTAAATTATCGTAATTAGTCTATTGCTTTTTAATATGAATTATTATAATTTCTATTCTTATGGGACTAAGATTCATAAGTATTAAGAAAAAAGATTTTTTTCCAGAATTTTCTTCTTTACTCTAAAAAACAAAATACCATCTCTTTGAGGTTAAGTCTCAATGAATAGTCTACAGTCAATCACGAAAAGAATGACACTTTCTTGGGAAGTAACATTAAATAACACAATTATGTGTTATTAATACACATAATAAGGATGAAATTAATTTTAAAAATGAGATACTGTTCTTTAAAAATGACCGTAACTGGTGACAATTCCTTGAGTAAATCTTCAAAGCTTTTCAGTAAAGAAGATATCACTCATCTCATTAAATAGCTTCATATTTAACCGATATTGAAACAAAGCTCTGTTTTCCTTCCAGTCTACCTTTATTTAAAAATAAGAGGCCTGCAACTAATGAGAGTTCTAGCAAGAAAAGTAAAAAAAAAATTTTTAAACGGTAAATGAAAAGAAAGAAAATGACAAATATAAGTGTCACCAAGCACACTGCAATTTCGGTTTTCAGGTTGCAAAGATGAATGAGACATCAGGTGAAAACAGCTTTGTTAGCACAGCTGACATAAATTAAGGAAAGCGAGTACATCTTGATACTCTCAGTTTCGACTCACTATCTTGTAATGATAAAACATTTTTATATATGCATTGTTTTACATCTTGCCCCTATTCCTATTTATATAAAAGTCTTAACATTTCATTTAAAAAATGAAGGTGACTTTTTGTAATAAATAAAGTAGATAATGTTAAAGTCTATATACAATGCAACCACTACAATTTCTCAAGGTGCTTAACGTTGCAGTGACTTTTTAAATGGAATTTATAACCCCTTTGCTATGGTGTTTTTTTATGCTAATAAGGCTGCACAATAACAAACCTTGTGACAATTACGAATTATTAGAAATGCTATCACATATTTTTTTCTGCTATTTGCTGTATTTATATTTGTGACAATCATATGAAATGAGTTTGATGTGTGCGCAAAAACTTTATATAGAGAATTTTCAAGTGGAATAGAGCAACTGAAAATTATTCTAGGATTACGTGAATATTGTGATAGACTTGTCTTCAGAGACATACTTATATGTATATATATTTGTTAAAATCTCTGATAGTATTTTCAGACTTGCTTGCATTGAAAAATTTAATTATTGAATTTCCTGGATGTGTACAATTGATCCTCATGAAAAGCTCTTGCTTCATAAAGAGATTTCCAAGCTGGAAACAGACACTGTGTAGCTTTATCTTTGCCAAGTGTTGCCATCTTAAAACCTTAACTGTTGAAACAATAACATTTTGGCTGCTTTTATAACACTCATTTAATGTTTACAGTTTAGTAAACGTGCACTTTTATAAACAGAGGGCTTACTTAATTAAACTGGACCAGTGTAAGAACTAGGTCAATGTATTGTGAACAAAATAATCCCAATATGGTTGGGTTATGGAGCAGCTCAATTTTGTTCATTGAGTTCTATTGATTTTTGGCAGAGAGAAAAGAAAGAAAGAACAGATGGTGAAAGAAAGAAATTGAGCTGCCGGGTGATGGAACACACTATCACACTGAATTATAAAGAATAGTGCTCCAGTCTCCTGAATAGTTATTTCAGTCAGAGTACAAAATCAATACACACTGCTTATTTCTGAAGCAACAAAAAAATTTCAACAAAAATGAATATAGAGTTCAACTTCAAGTTGTGACAATCCGGCATTAAAAGATGACATTACAGGAAGGGGAAAGGATGCTTTCTGCAGTAGGGGTAAGGAAACAGATAAATTGTATTCCCTTGTTTGGCTTGGAGAGTGGGGAGAGGTTTACACTTACTCATTGACAATTTGAGTGTTCAGATCAGAGGGATTTATACTACTCTGAAATAGGTGAAGCTTTTTGATGTATGTAAATTGCATATAAATACGTAAATTAAACACCTTTGCCCTGCCAAAGCTTAGAAAGTGTTCTACCTACAAATATATAAAATCAACTAGAAAATTCATTGTTTTCAAAATAATAATGTAAAGATATAAATTCACCATAATATGACAAATTAATTTCATGTTGATATTGGTATCCCACCCAGTTGTTTTCTATTGTTTTATCATATAAGTCTAGATGAATAATATCTTGAATAGCTAAATAGTAATTACATATAAGATTTATAAAAAACAAAATAAGGAAACCCCAAAAATATTAATATAATTCTTATAATATAAGAAAACATAATTCATATAATTTAAATGAACTGTTTGGACCAAAAAAAGTGTTATATTAAGAAAGGACCAAATTATTTTAATGCTAAACATTTAAAAGTTTTTTATAACCAAACATTATATTTCATTCTGCTTACATGGGAAAATGATCATTTTGAGTTTTCCGCATTTGGTGTATGATGAGGATAATAACGTAAGCCATATCAGGCTGTTTCAAACGAGAGTCAAAAAGAAAAACAGAAGCTATTCTTACATGTTCAGTGGTAGAGGAAGAAAGCTAAACAAAAGCAAGATGTCCCTATACTTTTTCAAATCTCAAACACACTTTTATGTTTGGAATCAGAATTTGTTTATATTTTGTGAGTTAACCAACCAATATGTTCATTTTGTACATCTCCATATTGTCAATCATTGGTATTAAATTGACCTTTGATCTCTAGAAAGCAAAAATGAATAGCTTAGTCATTTCCAAGTATCATTTAGTTCAGTGGTCAGCAACCTTTTTCTGTCAGGGGCCGTAAAGTAAATATTTTTGGCATTGCAGACTAAGAGGCAACATTGAGGATATTGTGTAGGTGCTTATATAACAAGAGAGAACAGAATATTTTCACAATTTCTTCTGACCAAACTCAAAACTTTATTTATGGAACTGAAGTTTGAATTTCATATAATTTTTTTTAATATTGTGCTATGAGTCTTTCTGGTTGTGATTTCTTTATTTTTCTTAATGATTAGCACCTGAGCTAACATCTGTTGCCAATCTTTTTATTTTTTTAAATATTTCTTTATTTTTTTCCTTTCTTCTTCTCCCCAAAGCCCTCGAGTACATAGTTGTATATTCTAGTTGCAGCTCCTTCTGGTTGTGCTATGTGGGACGCCGCCTCAGCATGGCTTGATGAGTGGTGCCATGTCCGTGCCCAGGACCTGAACCAGCGAAACCCTGGGCTGCCGAATTGGAGCATGCGAACATATGTAGAAACTCTTCTTAGCTTGCAAGCTATACAAAAACAGACCACAGGCTAGATTTAGCCCACAGGCTGTAATTTCCTGACCCCTGATTCAATCTATTGTTTTATTTTTGTTTTGGAAAGTAATCTAAGTTATAGAAAAAAAGATGAGTTTATTTACCTGAGGAAATATGAATCTCTTAACCTGAGATATACACTTCTGACATATGTACCTGGAAGAGTTTTGGGGAAATATTAATCAATCTGATGACTGAATTTGGAATTCTCTCGTGTCCTATCACAAGGTAAAGGATATGTTTTTGTTTTTCCCAACCCTTACAGCTATATTTCAGGTAAAGTATAGTGAGAAAAAATTCTTTGAAGCAAAAGCATAGTTATTATTTAATATTTTAGCTATTATCTATACTCTGAGTTTCTCTCTAGTTAGAGTATTTGGCCTATCTTTGTCATATCATCAGTTAAGATATTACTGTTGTCATCAGTGCCCTTGAGTTGATTCTGACTCCTGGCAACCCTGTGTACAGCAGAGTGGACCCTACCCAGTCTTTTTCACCATCCTCTCACCTTCTGGTGATACATCAGACAATGCTCCCTGCTATTCATTGGGTTTTCTTGGTCAGTATTTTTGGAAGTGGGTGTCCAGGTCCTTCTTCCTACTCTGCCTCAGTCTAGAAGCTCTGCTGAAACCTGTCCACTATGGGTGACCCTGCTGGTATTTGAAATACTGGTGCCATAACTTGCAGCATCACAGCAACATGCAGCCATCACAGTATGACAACTGACAGACAGGTAGTGGGGTTCTCTGACCAGGAGACAAACCAGGGCTGCAGCAGTGAGAACACTGAATCTTAACCATTAGACTACCAGGGCTGGCTTAAAGTCATCATAAAAAAATGAGAGCCTTCCAGTGAGCCATCTGAACTGTCTTTAAAAACTCTTATAAAAATTGCAGTTATTTTTATTGGAAATATGTAATCAAATACATTTAATATAATGGAGAAATGTGGCATGACCCAAGTCTCAACTCATAGGTGATGGTGCCATACACTGAGTGGTAGAGGACAAGGAAAGGGGTCTGAGAGAGAGGAAGGCCTATGGAACTCAAGTTGACATGAATTCAAGTTACACATGAATTCAAGTTGATACACTCAGGAGGAGAGACCTAGGATACAAAGAGATATATGTATCTGAAATTCGCAAGCAGAAATATGAAACAGAAATCCAATTCCAAGGTCCAGAAATATTGAGATAATGCGTAATTGGTTTCTTTACCAAGCGTTTATAAATTTCCAGGTTCGTGATAGTCAAGGCAAGTGATTTAATGTTTGTAATTAAGTATTCCAATTGTTCATCTGGGCACCACACAGAACATTTTTTTAAGTGAAAGAGCTGAATTAAAAACAAAAATATAACCTGTGGTGTTCATAGTTGCCACATTGTTCTTCTCTCTGAACAGAAGAACTCATCACTTACTGTAAAACTAGAGCAGCCACATTATCTAAACAGTTTTTCTCTTTCTTCTTGAAAGATTAATGAGCCTCTTAAGATTTCATAAAAAATGCCCGTTTTATTTATGCTGAGAAGCATCTGCAATAGAATGTGACAATTGACGCTAGCCTCTGATTCTATGCATTTGTCAAAAAGTTTGCCAAAACTTAGAAACCTTTATGTGAACCTGGTCCAAGGTGTCAGCAATGCTGGGGTAATATTTGGATGTTCGGAAGGGATTTATGGTTTAGAGAGTAAATTCTGTGGAACACAGAGATTTTGTATTATTTTAGCCTCAACCAGCCATATTATAGACGTTTCACTTGAGTTTTGCCTAAAATTTTCTTGACATCTATAATAATGATGTGTATGCTATGTGATGTATGTTAAGCATCAACAAAAAACAGAGGCTAGAACTCTATGCTTTTGTAAAAATTACTTTTTATGTGTTACCTTTTTTATTTCAGTAAACTTAATTATGTAATGGCATATAATTAGCTATACATTACTGGTAAACTAAACATTATGATTCACTTAAAAAAATGATAGATTTTTATGGAAATCCATATTATTTTCTAAATAAAGATACAGAATGAGTAAAGATCTAACATTGGAATTAATCTTCTTGTAGTCCTAATTGTTCATTTTTATATGTGGCTCATACACTTAGAGAAAAAGATTTTTTCCCCTCAAAGATTTTAGATATTAGTGTGTGTTTTAAGCTAGCAATAATTTATATCAAAAATTTTAAGATTCTGTGATTTTGTTAAAATTTTTTTAAGTTAAATTTTTTTTAATTTGTTAATTTTTTTAGAAAGTCTTTTTTTTGTACTGCAATGATTATGTACAATGGCACAGTTGCAGCCTTTGGATAGTGGTTTCTTCCAATCACTTGGAATCAGATCTTCTTCAATGGGGAACAGTGATTAAAAGAAGAGATTCCACATATATGAGTAATCTAAACTAGTTAAGTATATGGAATCGAAGAATGGAATGGTGGCTTTCAGGGACTGGGGGGAGGGGAAATGGGAAGTTATTAATCAACGGGCGTAAGTTTCAGTCAAGCAAGTTGAATAAGCTTTAGAGATCTGCTGTACAGCATTGTACCTATAATCAACAATAATATGTTGTATGCTTAAAAATTTATTGAGGGTAGATTTCATGTTAAGTGTTTTTACAACAATTGAAAAAAATGTAAAGGCTTTAGTGTCAGACAGACATGAAAATTCTTTTTTCCTTTATACTTGTTCTACTTTGGGCCTTGGTTTCCTCATCCATAAAAGGATGGACAATGTCCACTGCCTAGAGTGGCTGTAATAATTACACAAGATAGTTTACACAAAAAATCTTAGCAGTATTTCTGGCCACTAATAAGTATTCATTAAATGGTGACTGGTGATACTATTTTTATCTTCACCATTATTTACTGCAACAGAAACACAGGAGGTTTTTCTTTTAAGTAACTTTAAAAACAATTGTTTTAAGCTAACCTATTTCAAATACCAGTATAACAGTACATCGGGGAATGCCAACTAGCCCCAGTAAAAAGGAATAGGAAAGTTGATGTCAAGCCAGCACCTAGTGTGTTACCTATGCCAGCTGAGTATCCTGATTGTCAGCTTTCCCTTGCTTTTGAGGGAAGAGGGTTCACCACTTTCAAGTTTAGCAATCAGCAGTCTGTGTTATTTGGGACTCATGTTCTAGGGTTGAAAACCAGAATTTTCTTGAGAAAAAAATTCCATTCCTTTCTTTTGGAGTCCTCTGGATGACTTAAGGGCAGAGCATAAAACAAGCAGATAAATGGTTTCGGTTATCTAAATGATAGTTAGCAAATGTTTTGATTGGAAGCCTACAGCAGTCTTTTCAGTTTTTTCTCTGTATTACTATATACATTGTTTTGAATAAAACAATCTGATGAACCTTCCATCAGATGGATGCCTGTACAATGAAAAGCTTGATATGTGAATCCTAAATGTCTGGAAGTAGGCATAGGAGCAGACTCTATGTGAACCTTGCCTGCCCCACAAAAGAATGCTCTGAAGTTTTATAGCAGTTTTTATTTATGGTCACAGTGATTCACCAACACTAACAAGCGTTAAATTTTTCACAGCACTCCTATCACTTTATTTGGCATGGGAAATGGTAAATCTGCGACAGCCTAAATGTGCAATTCTGAAGTAAAACTCTCTATTTTTTTCTGAGAACAATTCTTTCCATTTAGTTTCTCCCTTTTTAATATATAAAATATCTTATTTCCTTGAATTTATAAATTATTTAGGATGCAGTTCTTATATTTCAGTAGATACAAATCTTGGTACAAAACGCACATTAAGAGGTTATTTTGTGGTATGTTGTAAACTGCTGAAGCAATTTAAATAAAGGTCTCACTTAACATGAATAGTAAGAACTTTGAAAAAAGGAGCAGTCAAGTCAAAAAATTATTATCCAGACTGGAATAGAGATCAGAGGGGTGTAAATATGTTTTCCATTGGGATTTCTACCACAAACGGTTCACTCTTCCTGTATTTAATGGAAAACATACCATGAGTTTGATGTATACCTATCAAAAAGAAAACGAAATTCATCTATTATCTTCTAAGTTGTATGAGCTTATTTATTTATGAAAGATGGCACAGGAAATTACTAGGGTGCCATGAATGCCCCTAAGAGTCTGGAACAGTGGCTTAAAAATGAGCACGTTTTATCAAGGATAATAGTAGAGAAATCAGTATTTGTAAACAAAGTGAACAGCTGGTCTTCCTATGCTTAAGATCTAAGTCTTAAGAGTAGTGTTTAAGAATGTTTAAGTATTTCTTTCAGCATTTAACTGAACTTTCAGAGCTGACAGGGAACAATTCCTAGTATTGCCCATTCACTCACATTTCCTAGCCACTTGGACAATGTTTGTTTGTGAACTGAAAGCAATGACTTTGATTTACTTTTGTAAATAATTCAGATAGTGAAGTCAGGAGTCATCTTTCCTAGTAGCATGAATTCGATTTAGAGTGTACAACACTCGATTTCAGTAGCAGAGACAACTGACTCTGGAAATTGAAAAAAATGGAGCCATTGAAGCCTTCTTTCATTGTTGCATAAGAATTGCTAGACTTGAGCCTTAAAATTGGACTACTTCAGTGGTGCTATCAAGTTTCTTGAAAATATTTTTGGGAGAGTCTTCTATTATTAGCAATACCCAGGGAAAAAGTTAAGAAAATGCTACTTCAAAAAGTTAAAAGGACATGATGAAGCACGTTCATTCAAATAAAGCTCATTTTTCTTGTATGAGTCATGTAAGTGAAAATAGTTAAAGGAATAGAGCTATAGTCCAGTGAAATTTCTTTAGAACTGTGATATCAGAAAAGAGCACTAAAGGGTCTACAGCACACCGCCTTTACTTTAGGTAGCTGTTATGCTTCATAAAGCATATTTTGATCCATAACATGTCAGAAGACATTATAATAAACAACCTACACGTAGGTTACCTTGATAGGCCATACATTTTATTCTTCTAAATGGTTATGATCTAGTATCACCTTAGTCCTTTAGCTGTAGCATATGCCATTATTGTCACATAAGGTAAAACTCTCTTTCTATTCTTTTCCTAAGCTAAAAGGAACCACATATTATTAGGAACAATTTCAATAATAAATGAAATGTAATGAGACTATGGGAACATGTTATCATTTGGTAATAATTTTTATGCATTCTGTGCATGATATATATAATATTCACTTTTTATAAAGTGGATTCAGAAAATACCTCCATTTAGTTGTTATTGTTATACAACAATTCAATATCCTTTACAGAAGTTTAAATAATTTTGTGTTAGAGTTGTTTCATGTCTTGAATGAGAGATGTAAGAAAAAATAGTGTTAACCAATATATTTTTAAGTAAAGTTTCTTCTTCCCTTCTGCCTCACAGCATCTGTTTCCTCCCCAGGATTCTACTCTTCTGATTTCATTTACTCCCATCACTTTAATTGTCTTGATAAACTTCTGGATAGATCATTATATCAAGCAACTCTATTGTTACTTGTAACTATTGGAATATCTAGTCATTTGATCTTTCAACTCCTTCTTGTTTTATAATGCATGTTGGCCTAGTCACTGCTTATCAATCTTTTAGGAAGACAGGGAGAATAACAGAAAGTCAAACACAATAATTACCATTTACATTACCAAGAGTAGCCACACTGACCGAAATGATTTATTCAAACCAATGGTTAATACAATAGAGGAAAAGGCAATCAAACAAATTGTCTCCCCTCCCCCCAATAGCTTATGTATTTACCTAATTGCTCACACTGTTATCTCAACTCTTAACTTATCTTATTTATACTCTTCCTTCCTTAGCTCTTATCTCACTCTTTCATGAAGAATGACTCCTTTGCTTTTCCATTATACTTATCTATTCTGTACTTTTTATCACTTGACCTGATAGATTGTGAGCCATTCTTATATTTTCTTTACTGTCTACTACTTACTGGGCACTCACCATGACAATCACTTTGCTAGTGCTCCATGTATATTATCCATGATACATTTCAAAAAAGCCCCATCCAGAGGCTGGCCCTGTTGCCTAGTTGTTAAGTTTGTCATGCTTCGCTTTGGTGGTCTGGGTTTAATTCCCAGGTACAGATCTATACCACTTGTTGGTGGCCATGCTGGGGTGGCGATCCACATACAAAATAGAAGAAGATTGGCACAGAGATTAGCTCAGGGTGAATCTTCCTCAGCAAAAACATAAGTAAATAGAAGTCACTGTCCAAGCCTCATGTAATCAATACAACCATCCTAAAGGGTAAATCTTTTATTATATTCATCTTATAAATAACCATTGAGTTTTAGTGAGGTATATTGTCCAAGGTCACACAGACAGTAAGTGTCAGATTTGAGCTCAAACCTCCTCATTACTAAAACCATGTTCTTTACTACTATGCTCCACTGGTTCCAACTAGATTGTGGTTCTGGGGCTTGGTACTATGCACCTAGGATGTACCCAAATAGTTCAATTAAAATTAGTGATGATGACAATTTCTATGAGATATTTAATCATTTCCATCGGAAACTGAAGGGTGAAATAACAGACAGTTATTGATCACCTTTTTTGTGTTATGCATTGTGTGCTCAGAGAAGCCAAGTTACCTGTTCATGATTACTCAATTAGTACCCGAACTTATCTCATATGATTTTCTTAAATATGCCTAGGCAAACAAAAATACTAAACATTTCATAACATGCCCTTGACTTTCTCTCTTGCTTATTGTTTATTTACTTCCATCACCTAGAATGTTCTCTATTCTTCCTCTCCCCTCCATGCTTGCCAAAAGGCTCTTTGATGTCCACCTCAAATGCTTCTTCTCATATAAAGGCTTTCTTGATCCCTTGCCTCTGTAATATCTTAATTTCTGAATTCTCACAGTTCTTGGTTGGGATATATTATTCTTTGCGCGTTTGTGTCATAATCTGGGTTTCAACATACTTGCCTACCTTTCCCAACAAATGTGAGTTCCTTGAGGACAGCACATGTCCTTTTTATCTAAGCATATCCCATAATTTACAGTGTACTTCATCACATACCATAATAGTACTTAAGAGAGGAATGATCAAAGATTATAAAGAATCATTGACATACTCAGATTTTCAGAATTGGCTCCCATTGCCTTACTACCTGCCACTCCTTTCCATATAAGATTAAATTAATTTTACTGTTTCTTAGATAAGCTGTACACATTAATGCCTCATGTCTTCAGACTGTGCTTCTACCAAAAGGTCTTCCCCATTCTTTCTTGCAATATTTACTTCATCTTTATAGGTCCAGCTTAATTTTTACTTGCTGTAAAACATATTTTTCTCACGCGCAATAGCATACCATAGCATGCTTAATGAACCATTGTCACCTTTAAATTTCATAGCATTTGTTTCATGTCTAAATGATGGACCAATAAGCCTTATCATTGGGTGCTATACTTTCTTGAGCATTATGTTGTGAAGTTTTTGAAAACAGAGGTTAATCCTCTGTGCTTTTCTATTTCTACTAATCATTACAGTGATTGGTGTATAGTCATACTTAGTACATTTTTGTTCATTTGAAATGAATTTTTAAAGTTTTAAAAGAACATTTCCCGGATGAGAAAGAGAATAATACTTAAGGAAACAAGAGCACAATAATGTGGAAATTTAAACCTAGTGATCACTTACACTAGAACCCGGCACCAAACTGCAACAACAAAACACACACACACACACACACACGTGCACATGCATCTGAGTTGAAGGATTTGTTTGTCTTCTAGCACTTTTTGCATCCAGCATGCTTAGTCAGTGCTTCTCTGTTTAGCTCCTTTATTCTCAGTCATTCTTCTTCCCCTCACATTCCTCTATTACTGCCATATGAAGCAAACTCCAAATGGCAACTGGCATTTGTGTAGTAGACTGTCGAATTAATTCTATTTTTGAAAACTTCCATTTTTTAAAAAAAATCGGCCCAATGATATACTCAACCCTAATTAGTCTGGGTTGATAATGGAGGGTAAGATCCTTCTGCACAGGGACTGTGTCTTTTATGTCTGTCCTAGTTTCTCATAGGCCCTGGCCAAGAACATAGCTATTGAATGAAGGATGGCATGCTGAGCAAAGGTTTGGTGACTGTTTCTTTCTTTTAAATATTGATGAATTTTATTTAGATACTTATTATAATGATCCACTTCTTGGCTCCCTCAAGTAAATATGTTAGAATGAGTGGAAATTTTGTTTTATTATGAACAAATTAGGAGTACAAAAGATCTGATTTCATTCTAACAAAATATGACCTTGTGCTTTTTTTCCCATTGAAAAGATAAGATAATGCTTAAATATTCATCTTTTATTTTATTTGCTTTATTTTCTTTCCCTCCTCTCGTTTGTGTGTTTGTCTGTCTAGTAACACTACTTTGAATTCTTGTCATTTTAATATCCAGCTTTACATAAAGTAGATGGTAGAAATATTTTAAAAGCAGCACGGCACCATCATATTGAGACTAAGAGTTTCATTATTTTGAATTTAAAGAAAGGGAAACATTTATTTTTATTATATACGTTTCCTTTTCAAGGAGATTTGATTCAAAGTTATATGTTCAAAATTTATGAAATGTTATGAAGCATATGAATACATATATACACACATATAAATATAAGTAGAAAGAGTATATTATAGGCCAAAACCAAATTGATATCATGCTAATAGAAAAAAGGAGGGGGACCATTTATTTTAATAAAGTATAACTGTAGTCAGACTAAAATGCAACCCTTGGCAAAAGTAGTTTTTCAGCGACAGACTGATGTAATTATGTCTAACTACAGCTACTTACATTTTAACAATTACTTAAGGTAAAACATATTTGCCTTTGAGTATTGCTCCCTAAAAATAATCTAACAGCACAAAGTAGCACTATATTTTACGTTTATTGTACTTTACAAAAAAAATGCCAGAAGTTTTAAGAATTCATCACTGATTATTTTTACATTTAAGTTACTATTAAAAGGCAAGTTGTTCTTTGTGATGTGGTTATAATTTATAACCACAGACAGTTTAAGTTTTTAAGCTAAAACCGTACCTCACCTTCACATATCATTTACATATACTGATTGCTTCCACATGTCTGGCATAAGGTAAAATAGTTTATGAGCATTGTAATATGGCTAAAGCCACAATGAAATAAAATTCGCCTTTGTCTAGAGTACCTCAGAAATTTATTCATGCTGGTACATAAAGCATTTTCCAAAGGAATTCTGCCTTCCAGAAAAATCCTTTAAAAGCTGACTGTGGTTAGTGTCACCTCCCTTTCTAATGACGTCTAAATTTCCCAGTCTGGCTTCCAAGTGTCTTCTGTGAGACAAAAGCCCCTTTAAGTTACTCTCAACATGTTTTTCATTCTATTTACTAACTTCAGACTGAAAGTTTATTTTCTTGAGTGCATATCCTTTTTCCGGCAAATGGGTTATTTGTGATCACAGGTGGTTCATAGAATTGGTCAGAAAGGCTCTGACTTTACAGCATTTCATTCAGACTTGGGGACATAACAAATAGGAATATTGTGTTAATTCCTATGTGGATTCAATACTCTTTAAGTTGTCATGAAGGATGTTGTGTCTTCATGGACCAAGTTATAACAAAATAACATTCAAGGCAACCATTACACCATTTGAGAGGATATGCTGTAAGTACAGGAGCTAATAAAACTAGTCATTTCCTGGTTATTTTTACTGAATATTAAAGGACTGACTTTGGTTCATGTTGAAAACGTGAATTGGAACTTATAGTCTGTGAGATGCAGGCAATCCTTTCCTGAATAAACAGGTGCTTCCTTGCTCAGCCTGGTTCAGTATGTGTTCATAGCCAGAAGACCTAAAAATCAGGTCTGCTTTCATGCCCGTCATTAACTCTATGTATGCACTGGTCCAGAGTCTATTGAAATCACATTTAAAACTGTGTCATAGCTCAATATCAAGACATTTAGCTTCACCTGTATAGGACTGAAAGGCCTAAGGTTAGACCCAGCCACTTGTTCATCAATTGTTTACTTGTAACACTAGCTTTTTACCAAGCTTCCTCATATATTCAGTGACTAGTTGATATTGACAATTTCATGTTTTTAAACATTCACATTATGGTGCTACATGTCTTTCAAAGAAGCATACTACAAATACAGCTATTGTGATTTTATTTGTATTATTATTATTAATCTAATTCACAAAATAAGTAGGAGCTAAAGAATACATGCATGCATACCCACCCCAAATGAGCAAAATGAGCAAATGAGCAAAATACTGTAATTTAGAACCTATAAAATTATCAATCTGCGTCAAGGAATTAGTAGTTAGTGAGTATCTTCTCCATACCAAGCCCTGATTGGGCACCTTACACATGCATTGTCAATATTCTGATTAACAGCTGCTGTTAAGCAGCTACTCTCCCCACATTAGAGAAGAGCAACCTGAGGCTAAAAAACCTGATAACATGCCAGAGTCCTCACCCCTAGAGAATGTCTGAGTCAATTCACTTCGCTATGCTAAGACTCCTCTTGTACTTGTGAAATTTTCGTTCCAGGAGCTAAATTCAAAACGGTCATTAATTTTCGATAGGCCAACATGCAGGTACTTGAACTCTGTAAACACAGCACGACTTACTATTCAATAACAGTAAATCATGATAATGTATATTATCAAATGTATTTATTTTTAATTGAATATGTGCCGTCATTTTGTGTATTCTAAAAGTGTGAAATTTTATTCTTTTGGAAATATGAAAAGGGAAGAAATCTGACTGTTTAGGTGAGGCACACTAGAGACAGTCAGCCATGATCTCTAACTATAAAGAAAACTAAATCACATGAAAAAGATGCTATAATATGTACCATGGAGAATCCATTTGGGAGACTGTGGCCCGTAGTGTGTGTTATATGTGGTACAGCTCAATATTATAGACTGAGATCTGTACTAAAGAAACAAATTACTATAGCATCAATAATTTCACTTCCTTATATGGTGTCTGCTTAAAATAGACTAAACAGATTCTTTCAAAATTAACCTGCTGATGTTTATACAGTTGTGGACAGAAGTACTGTTGCAGTGTAGAGTGTTTTCTCTAATTTGACAGCTAAAGAGCAAAGCCAATCAGATAAGTATTAATCTCATTTCTGATGAAACAACAGTGGACAAAACCGGCACTGACTGCCTTGCTAAGTAATTTCATGGTACCAGAAACTTTTTTGTTCCAGTCACTTGTTCTCATTTTGTTGTTATGCTAGAAATCTTTCTCAAGAAGCTGTCGGGATTAGGAGGTTGAAAGATAGAGAGAGGATGTCTGCTCTGTTAGATTGTGCAAAAGGAACTTTAATTCTGTTCTGAATAGACACCTAAGGAAGCAAAAGAATGCTGAGACTCTATTGAACACGGAGAACATGTGGTGAAAGTGAGAGACTCCAGGACTCTGGGCCAGCGTGAGAGCCTCACAGGGAACTGGCGTCTTAGGAGCAGTCGCTCTGCTTGGGCGCAGCTTCCAACTTTATCCAGTTAGAGTCAAGTGCAAAGGAGTGAATCCCTGCACACTAGCCCAGGAGAAAAGAAAAAATCCATCGAAACAATGAGGAACCCATATACTAGAGCAAGCTGAAAAAAAAAGGTCACCCTTCATATTCTTGCTTTTCCCAAATAGTGACTCTGAGATTGAATAAAATGTGTGTGTGATTCCTCATCAGAAGTTCTAAATGTACACTCTACCTTAAAGCTAAGAAATTCAGAAGGAATTAGTATGTAATACAGAATAGTTTTAGGTAGAGTGCTGCATCTTAAATGACACGATTGTTGGAATTGCTTACATAAAAGCATGAGTATCTGCAGTTTTTCTTAAAGATGAGTTGCATTTTTCTGGATATGTGGAAATATATTGCTCTGTGTAGGTAAAAATAAGCTACGTGCCCACATGTGGTCTTTGTACTCCAGGAGAACAAGGTCATTACATGAGGTCCAATCTGAACTGTAGCCATTTGTCTCAGAATCTTGCTTCAGCTCTCAGATGGTTACTCAATAACATAGAACTGAAGGCTGACTCCCAAGTTTCTGGATGCCTAAAGCAGTGCTTTGCACATGCCACTCATTTATAAACTTTAAAAAGTTGCAGGGGCAGCAGGTGGCACAGCAGTTAAGTTTGCACGTTCTTCTTCTGGGGTCTGGGGTTCGCCGGTTCGGATCCTGGGTGTGGACCTACGCACTGCTTATGAAGCCACGCTGTGGCAGGTGGCCCACATATAAAGTAGAGGAAGACGGGCACAGATGTTAGCTCAGGGGCAGTATTCCTCAGCAAAAAGAGGAGGATTGCCAGCAGATGCATCTCAGGGCTAATCTTCCTCAAAAAAAAAAAAAAAAACAAGTTGCATCATTTACTGTTCAAATCTAAAGTTTAAATTCTGTAATTTCTGTTTCAAAATTCTCTACCATATGTCCATATCTAAACTGCTTCTGAAGCTGTAAATAATTTTTGTTCCAATCAAATGTTTCACTACTCTATTTTACAAACCTTGAAATTAAACTGGGCTATGTCTTGTACTCATATCCATTTTGTATATGGTCTTACTTCTGCTCCTTAGCCCCCTCACCTGGAATGATTATTTGTCACCTCCTCACTTATTCCTTCAACTACTTCATTCAAGGAGTATTAAGTGAGGCTCCCATTATGCAGGACTCTGCACTTGACTGAGAACATAAGATGGATAAAAAAACAGGTGTGATGTTAAAAAGTTGACAAGCTGTGTCTTCTCCCCTTCCACATGGTAAATTCCTTTAGGACAGTTGTCATATTATGTTTTACACTTCTGTGCCTCTTCAAAAGCCTTGCCAAAGGAGATACTCATGTCAATGTTTACTGGAGAGGACAGCATTAGTAAACAACTGAGATGGTGGCAGGATGTGCGCCCAGGAAGTAAAGTTCACAGGTGTGACGTCGAGAAGGGAGGACTGTGTTGGGGCATGGTTGAGACTGCAAAGTGAAGAAAGTTTCACTTTCCAGTTACTACCAGTTGTTATATCATGCTCCTAGCTGCAGAAATTTAAAACCTTATTGTTGTTGAATTCTCCAGATGCTCCCTACATACAATCATCTACCAAACTTAATTATTCTGTTCATTCAATGTGCCTCATCTCCAGCCTTTCTTTCTCATTTCCATTCTCATGATCCTTATTCAAGCACTAATTTCCTTACATCTGAACAACTGCAGGACCTCTAAATAGTTGTCTCTATGCCATAGACTCCTCTAGGTTAATCATTCTTATAGGTCACACTGAAGAGTTCGAGCTTTAATCATAGGAATTTAAAATAAGAGAAAGGCATAAGTAGATTGGAATATCAGAAAGAATTGTAGCCATAATGACAGAAAAAGAAGAGAAAATAATTATAGATGGCTGTTATCATAATAGGGCAAGTAATAATCAGGGTCTGACTTAACCTGGAAGAGAGAATATGACAGATTTGACAGAGAGACTCAAGAGGTGGAATCCGCAGGACATTGAGACTGGTTAGATATGGAGTGGGCTGGCAAGGAGAGAGGCAAAGATGTTATTTGCCTGGACAACTGGGACAAAATGATAACATTCCCTGAAATGGGGAATAAGGAGGAGAAACTTGTTTGTAGAGAGGACAGTGAGTACAGTTTTGAACAAGTTGAGTTGGACTCCCCTGTGAGAGATCCAAGTGTGGGTATTCTGTGGCCTTGGATATGTGGAAGAGAGACATGCAAAAGCCCCCAGCTGGCCCAGCAACTGGCTCCCAGAACTTGTAGCATCTGGGAAAGTAATTTTCCTAGGCAGGGCGCAGATAGATTGGGAAGCACTTCCTGGGTAACACTGGCAAACGCTTTCTAGCGTGTGAGCTTCCTGCTTCTTCCCTTCCTGTTCATCACTTGGGCAACATTTCTGTATCTTAAGGGTCAAGGAAATGAATTTGTCTCTTAATCAGCATATTTTATAGATGTAAAGCTGAGGTATATAGACCAAAATAGATGAGAACCACACTCTCTGTACCAGACAACAATGTCTAGTTTAGATCATTAGGTGTATGTGTGTGTAAGATGGCCATTTGTGAAAATTTAAAGTGGCAAGATTACCTTCTGAAGAGATTGTCATTTTATTTGCTCTTCTCTAGATCAATCTGCTAAAATGAAAGAAAGGTTCCTAACCTCTTCCCAAAAGAGACATAAGAGTTTTTAATCTTTGAGGTTTAGAAACTTTTACATACCCTCAGAGGAGAATTAACAGGATTTTATTTTGAAAAGATAGCCTTAAATGAGATTTATTTGCACAGGATGAGAAGACATGGGTGAAGACTTTGCACTTCCACAGAAAAGGAGTGGCAGAGGGTGTCCAGAATCAGTCAAAAAAAAAAAAGGAATTTGATTTCAAATCTGGACTGATGGAAGGCTACTGCACAGTAGGAGCTGCTCCCACTCACACCCTGCACTCTGCAGGCAGAAGGACTTGGGAGTGGCAACGTTGTATGTGTGCTTGTGGAGGCAAGACCCCAAGCACTAGGTCCTGAGCCAAGAGGCTGAGAAGGCTCAATGGAAGGGCTGCTGAAAGGGGCATCTTTGCAACTTCCAAGAATAGGAGTGTCTAAGAGAGAGCAGAGAACTTGGCTAGACAGCAGCACTGTACAGTAGAAGATGCTCTGAGAAGGCCGACCATTAAAGGACAGAAGATCACAGCCAATCCTGAACCCCTGAAGACCCGACATCAAGAAAAGGATGAGACCCTCTCCCCATGACCTTTCACCTCAATCCTGTGCTCTAGTGATTGGCATTCCACTTTCCATAATTCCCAAATAAATGTGATGTGATTTAGAAAAACAACTACTTGAATATAAGTTTTCTTGTATTTGTTATGAATACATATACACGTATTACTATATGTAAACACATTGATTTATGTAGTCTTCATCTATATGTAATTCTGTAAATTCAAGGGATTATACTATTATGACCAAAATTCCAGAAGTAACTTTTCGAAGTTTGTGTTGCAAAATACCATGAACCTACAATTTTGTCTATTATAAAAGTTTCCAAGATTTTAGTGACTTGTTTGTTCTGAAACCAATCTTTTCCTAAGTGAGCCAGAGAAACATCCTGAATGACACCAAAGTGCTAAGCAAATTAAAATATGTGTAATATATGACTTTGCATTTAAAGATATGTGGCATACAACAGGAATACACAGTTAAGGGGCATTTTAATGCCTGATACTCATCATCTAGATGACATAGGTGTTTTCATACTAAAAATGAACATGATTTATAAAATAGCAATTGCTGTTTTAACAACTTCTCGGTGGATTGGTTGCAAAAATAATAAAGTAAAGCAGAAAAAATACAAATTAACTGGGAGAACAAGAAGAAATCAGCATTTCAAATCAGTATGTTTTATAATTTCAAGGAACTATAGTCACAGTGGTTTCTGCCCTGGATAACCAAACTCAACTTTCCTTTCTTTTTTCCATTGGTTAGGAAGAAGCTTAGCTCATGTATTTTACAGACAAATCTCAAAGGAGAGATGGTTAAGCCCAAGTGACCACTGTGGCCACTGTGGAAAAGTCTTTACAACTATGTGCCACTTGTCCTTCTTGATATCATTTCCAGTCAAACCTAGACAATTGTGTATTAACTTCATGATGCTCCTAGCCTGATTCACAAGTACTTGTATAGTTTAGATTTGACCTCAAGTACAGACAACTTTGTTTTGACTTTTCCCAAATATATTCTTTGATGGTTGGAACTGGGCATTAATCATTTTTTAACACCACTTAATAGCTATGATTTGTACATAACAACACTCTTGGTAGTTGCCCTACTGTTCCTATTGATACTTCTATCTTGTCGCAAGACCAACATATAGTTTTATAAGAATAACATCAAGCATTGTAAATTAATTTATATTTAAACATCAGTTTTAGACCTATAAGCAGACTAAGGAAATTAGCCTATTATTCTTCCCTACCTTCTCAATTATATGAGATCAGGATCTTAAACAAAGAACTCAATATATATTTTGTACATTCATACTTTAACCAAGATTCCTGTGGTTACTTCCTATCACATCTACTCTATTGGACAAGTTGGGGCTCAGAAGAAAGGGCTAAGGATGCAAGTGGGCGGTGGTCCCCGGCGATAGAACACAAAGCCAAGGGAAGAAAGAGGCTGACTTGGAGATGAAAAGGAAGGGGCAGTGAGCAACTGCTGCTCTCCATAAGCAGAATCAAGGATAAGAGGAACCAAAGAAGGCTCTGCAATACTAAATCTTAGCAAGTTGTCGGAGACCAAAACCAGGATTCTCCCACAAGTGTGGACAAGAAATGCTGTCAATTTAAAATTTTAAACAATTATACTTTCAACTCTGTTAGGTAGGACTGATTTGTTCTACCGGAAGCTTCAGATACAATGAGAACGGTGATGAAACCTTTTATCTGTAGTCACTATTTGATTTTAGAAGACTCATTCACTTTTTTTTCTGGCTCTGTGTACCAAGACACAATACTAAGGAAGATCAGGGTACTCGTCCAAAGTAGCGAAACAGTTCCTCAACCTCGTTCCTAGAGCCTTCCAAGAAGCATGTATTGTTCCATATTCTCCATCTATTACTTGCAGGCAAACAAAGATGACCCAGATACTATCTGATTGAGTCCTGGAACAGGCTTGGTTCAGAGGAGACGTTGTTTGTGGAGATACCAGTGCTCACATACCCTTTGTGTACTCCTAAATGCCTCCGTTGATAAGCTCCTACCCCTAGCATCTAGCACTGGGTTTATTTTCTCTACATCATTCATAACATACAATTCACTTATAATGAATTGATTTATTATAAATTTGCACTCTTTTTGTACTCACTTATAAACAGGTATGTTTTGTGTTTAAAACACGTTTATCAGATGAAGCATAAATTCATTCAACAAGTGAATCTGTGTTAGCCTTTAAAAATATAACAGTGAAAATAATACAGATTTGGCCTTGAAAACTGCACAGTCTGGCAGAACAAAGACTATTCACAGAAGTAGTTTTACAGACCAAAGAAGTCATTTGACATATTCAATAGCACTAAGCTTCATTTAGCTAGCTGATAAAGACTCAAGTGGCTGATGTTATATTTATCTAAGGACATGTTTATGATTGCAGCAACAAATTAAGTTATTGTAAGGTTTGGTCAACATTGTTTTCCATGCCACATCTCTCCATGCAAAAGAAACAAGGAAATGCAGGTTTAATGACTCATTCAGGAGATGACAAAACTCCTTAAATTTGCGATCCCTTTAAATTTTACCCTAAGTTTGTAGAAAATACTCAGACCAATTCATTCTTCATATTTATCAACAGAATTTTATTTTTGCTTATCTTCATTCTCTAATTCAAGTATAAATTGTATATTTTCTTATCCTGTGTTCGACAGAGTCCAGCTTTGTTACTGTTTGGAAATAGTATGCAAATTCCCTATTTATACTGATATTTATGTCTTGGCAACTGAAGGAGATAATAACTGGAGACATTCAGACTTATTTGTGTCAGATAGAATTTATTGATTTTTCCATTTGTTTAATTGTGATATAATTTAAAACAATCTACAAACCAAAAGAAGTCGTTCTTTTAAAAACATACCGAATGTAATTTTCTAAACATTATTTTACCTTTTCAACTAACTACTCTCCAATTGTAAATGATGGCAATAACGAGCCAAAGGCAGGTGACTTTATTCCTGTTATGCACACTTTATGATTTAGGCTTCAAAAAAGTGTGTGTGTGTACATATATATATAAATACACACATTGTATATAAATATGAACATATATAAAATATTTAATATATATATAGACACATGAAACTGTTCTTCCATTGTTCTGGTTGTTTGGTACTGATACTTCACTCATTATTTTGTTTGACATTTTACAGATCAATTTCACATGTAAAGTCTCATTTAAATTAAAATTTATTTATTTATTTATTTTTTTTACTTACAACCATTTACTTTTTCAGGGTCAAAATATACCAATAAATGTATGCAAAAGCACATCAAAATCTTTAAAAAGTTCCATTTTGACTAGTGCTTCTGTTTTCTGCACGTTACATCTCCTGACTCCTATGCCAGTTTTTCCAAGCTTGGCCTCCACACATTACTCTGTGCTTATTTTCCTACCAGCCTGCCCATTTCCCAACTAATGAAAGAGCTGTCACAAATTGCTAGTGCCACCTATTAGTGGAAGCACAGAACTGCAAATCATGATAATTCCTTTAAATGGCACCTTAGAAGTCAGGAGGGGTAAAATCCATCCCAAGACTCACAGTTGTTCTAATTTATATTTACCACTGCTGGTCTTTTTAAAATAAGCTTTCACTGCATGCATTAAACTTAGATAGTGTCATGCATTTTGGAGATTTTTACCTACAACTTGGCATTAACAGATCACTTCATCATAGATTTTTCTTTTCATAAATGTTTGATAAATGCAATGTCTTAACCAATTAATATGTAACTCACCATGATGTAATACCATGACTTTGTAAATGAACATTGTTAGATAATGATCAATTAAAAATTTATTTTAGTACTGGTCTCTCTGGACGATTTTAGAAAAATGCAAGTATAAAGTCTATGTAAAATTGTCCTGACTTTAGATTTTAAAATTCCTCAAAAGATGTAAAGGTGTGATATTTTGACTTTTGGAACTGTGGTACGTAGGTGTGCTGCTGAAGTTTAAGTGAGAAAAATTGGAGTAGGAAGTTAAACCACACAATTTCTTACAGCTGACATAAAGATCATGATAACTTCCTAAGTTACTTAAAGCACACATCTGAAATATAATTACATATGCACACTGAGCATAAATAGATTATGCTCTGCTACTGACAAGTTAACTTTTGTTTTGTTATTTGGAACATATGCAATCATATTAATTAATTCTAGCTAAATTGATACCTGAAAGCTCTTTGAGTTGCATTAATTCTTGAGTATAGAATATAAATATAATTGATCAAAAATCACAACATATTTGCTGATTATGTTTTTTGATTTACATACGATACTTAAAAATAAGAAAACAAAGAAAAATTAGTTATCAGATCTATACATCTATTTAGTTATCTAAATATCCAGGTATGTCAATCACTGACAATAGTGGAGTCTTGAAAATAATTTATATGAAGAGAATGACAACATAAAAAAGTTAAAATTGAAAAAGTGATCTCGTCAGTATTCAGGTTTACTTAAGGTAGTAATAACTGAACATCATTATCAAAAGTTAGTGGGTTAGACAGAGGCTTACATGAGATGGTTTTGTGGTCTCAGATATTTTTTACTTGCTAAAGTCTACACTGCATAAATTATTATTTCAGAGGCCAATCTGGTTGGCAGCTTTAAACACAAAAGCCGCAAATTGGAGATTTTCACTAGCCCTCATTTGATCTGACCAGCACTGGATCACAAGATGTGTGACTGAGCGTTTTGTTTTATTTTATTTTTCATTTGTTTGCCAGGATATACATGTTGAGTAGATGAATAAAAAATTTTAGTTTTCAGTGTGCTTAAATGGAAGATTTCAGAATCAAAATATGAGTTTTAAGGTTCATAGAATTTGAGAAGAAAGGACCATATTAAATAAGAATCAGCAGTCAAAGACCTGGCACCAAATATGAAGTGACTATTGGAGAAAAGGCATTGCAAAGAATTTATAACTTATTTGCTCTGTGTAAAAGATATATATATATACATATATCCCCCCTACCTTTCATAGACACATTCTATTTTAGCTGTGAGAAGATTTCTGGTATAAGACAAATTCCATCCTATACGATTATGTGCATACTTGAGATATCTATGAAAACTTTTCATGGGACTCAAAGATCATGCCCACTCTAATATATGCATGTGTGTGTGTGTGTGTATATATAAATATATATATGTAAAATTTAAAGTATGAATGTCATTTAAACTAATAACTTATTTGTACAGCATTTTATTATAACTCACAACCTGATTGCCAAGATTACTTTTCTCAACTATAAAATGTTAACCTGAAGT
Organism: Equus przewalskii; assembly: GCF_037783145.1. NCBI lineage: Eukaryota > Metazoa > Chordata > Mammalia > Perissodactyla > Equidae > Equus > Equus przewalskii. Next base: position 28,639,796 of record NC_091834.1, read on the forward strand.
TTTGTTATTCATATATATACACATATACGTATGTATGTGTGAATGTGTGTTGGTGCTTTGGTAGCAGTAAAGAAAATCTCTGAAAAGTCAACAAGTTTAATTAGTAAAGCCTATTCATATTAATTAAATTTTGAAGTGATAATAATGTATTCGGCAATGGCAAATAAAAAAGCTTTTGCAAATTTTACTTCATAATTTTTAGTTAAATATTATATTCTAGTATCAGCAAGATGTGTATGAGAATTTTGATTTAAGTAATAATCTCATCTTACAATGATTAAACAACTTGACTGTGGGAAAAAAACTTTACAAAGTATGAAAAGGAAACCTCTATAATGTCTACCATTTATTTAAGTGCTATTTGCTAAGTTCTCCCTATGAAGCTACAGTTAAAGGCATTGATTTAGCTCTTGGATCTATATGATCATCCTCACATTGAGACTGCACGTGTCTTTGATTTCTACTAAAACTGAAGCATACACTGTCCTGGAAAAGCTCATTACATTGAGTGACGGAACATTTGTCATTTGTTTAAAACCCCAAACCTAATTTATTTCCTTGTGATTTCCATAGGTTTTTCTGAAGTCTTCGTTGTACCAAACATTCTAAAAGAAAGATTATATGAAATTCTGGTCTTTCATGAGAAAAACAAAATCTGACTAGTTTTCTAGGGGAAACAAACAGTTATCCACCAGTTTTGAAAAGAAGCATTTTAACATTCAGCTATATAACATATATTTACGGAAGGCAAAAGTATTTCTGAGTGAATGTTTCTTGAGGATAATTTGTGTGTGACTGCTGAGATTTACAGAGTTCTCACATTTGCTTCCCCCACAAGGATTCTAAATCAGATTGGTTCAGAGAAAAAGCAAGCATACCCCATTTTTCTAATATTATCACTTCTCCAGATGGTCCTGAAAACATCTATTCAATTCCTTTTTCCTAGAAAGTAAAGGGGCACCTTATTAGATATGTATGTACATCCACTACAAAGGCTGCCTTCTTGTTCTTCTTCCTTCTCATTTAACATATCAAATCTCTTTCATCTCCTACCACGCAAGATGACAAGTAGAAAGTAAGCACAGTGACTGCCAGAAACTTTGTCTTGGCAACCTGAGCAATGAGAGAGTTAATGGTGGATCTTTAAAAACAAGTGACCATGGGAAATTAGGGTTGGCAGGGATTTAACTCTTCATGAATCATGCTGGAATATTTTTAAGGGCAAATCAGTGGATGTTTTAACTGTGTTTGACATCTGATTAAGGAGGGAAAAGAAGTAACTAAAAAAAAAATCTCTATTATTGTTTAGAAACAAAGTAGTGACAATCGGCTGCCAGGCGTTTGCTTTGGCAAAACAAGTGTACGTGTAGAGACAAAAAGGTAATGACAGACCAATAAAATGACAGAAGAAAAATTGTTCGGGCCATTCCTTGTATTCTTCTTTCTGTTGTTCATTTCACAGTTTATTTTACCAAATTGCCCAGCTCTAGGTGTATCAATAGAATTGTTATGTAGCTGTAGGGCAGCTTTTGATTTAAAGGAAAGCAGAATAATTCTAATGGATACCATTGCTAAAAAGGGCTTATAAAAGTGTCAAATATACACATTTTGTCAACATATACATCTTACTTCATTGGACAAGTTTAAAGCATGTATACCTAACAAAGCGTTATTCTAATTAAATGCTATCGTTTAATATATAGAAAGGACTGGTGCCTCTTCTAAAAAGAACAGTACTCTATCACCATGGAAATAAAATTCTTATAAAATAAATAAGCATAACTCTCAATTCTTATTTACTCTACAATTTATTTAGTGCTTACACAGTATCTCCAAATCTAGTGGATCTTTCAAATGTATCTCATGTTTCAAACTTGTTATTCTAACATTATAGCATATAACCATACACATCATGAACAACTAAAGTTGCATGTAAAACTTAGTCATAAGGAATATAAACTTGGATAAAGTGGACCGTCAACCTAAGAATTATTTGATGGCATCCTCTCAAAGAGTGAAAATAGAAAGCAAAAGCTGATAAAAACACAGATGCCATAATATCTTAAACTATGGAAACAATTTAAAGACAGTTACTAAGGGAAACATAATAGAGATTTAATTAAATATTTAATGGATGCTATATGATTATTTTTGAAAATCTTGCATAATGAGTACAATTGCAATTCTGTTTGCTAATGTTTAAAATCCATTCCCAATTTAGTAATAAAGAAAGTATATCAAAAATAAATATATTTTCCAATTCAATGTATTTTTATCTAACAAGTATTAAATCCAAATAAACACATTTAATAGGTGTTTAATTTTCTAATTCAAAGTGTGAAAATTACATCTCTCGTTCCTATTTGTGGTCCTCATTCACACTAGAGAATTCAGAAAGAGATGTTTCCTATCATGTAAAAATTAAAGGATGTGTTTTCTGGCATAAGAGCAACGTACATTAGACATCTCTACAGATAGATCCAATAATTTTCTTTCACATTACAGGCTAAAAACGGAATATAATTGAAAATTCTTGCTGCCCCACCCCCAGTTCTAGAAATCTGAGAATCATAAGAAAGCAACACCTTAGGGAATAAAACTACTTGAGTTAAAACTGCTTAATTTTCAACTCCATTTTCATAATACCTCAGTTATATAAACATTCTCTTCCATTAAAATTTATATATATATAATTTTGGAATCTATGTTAGCATTATTTTATATGCCTATCTAATAAAATCTATCTAAACACATATAGAACAAATTTTTTTTAAATCCTCATTAAAAAACAAGCATACACATTAAACTGTAACCAAATAAAGTACTAGCAGCCACGTGATAATGCTTTTTTCTTTCTTAAATTTATACCTTTTTTGAAAAGAAGTTTACACAACTAGCTGTACAACTAGAAAGTAATGTCTCTTCAGTTCTCACTGAAGCACATATGGAATTAAATAACATTATACTTCCATGGCTTTAGCTTTACACCAATTAGCCACATACGTAGTCTTTTGTACAATCATAACACACTGTGGAAAAACTAGTCTGTTCTCTCCAGTTTATATTCTCTTGGCAAACCCTGATCTACTGCTTATGTTAAGCATCTGATTGTCAGATTTGAACAAACTGAATATTCATGATGACAATTAACCATTTAGTGTCTAAAACTAAGAAAATACAATTTATCATAACAATTGTTATAGGTGAGGTATTCACATCCACAAAGAGAACATTTTTGCAATAGCAGTTTTTAAAAATATTTTAATGGAAGTAGAGTCAGAAAAATCAACAGAATGTGATCACATATACGATCAGCATTTACCAGGCATTCAGCTCTTCTCTGCAAATGTGATTAAATGTTCTTTGTTTGCATTTAAATTGTCATACATCAAACTGAAGGCATGCTTTTATAAAAAAGTGTTTAAATCATCTCAGAAAGACACACACAATCACATAGGTTTCCCAGGTTAAACTAAAGGTTTTATGGTTTAGGTTGGGAGGGAGTTCAAGGAATGAAAAGGCAGCAGGCAGGGGGGCATTACAAAGCTAGCCAAATAAAAGAAAAAGAAAAAATTACCTTTGTAGGATAATTTCAGCCTTGGCACATTGTTCTTCCCATTTGGATAGTTTGCTCTTGCTGTAAGTAATACTCCCCAGAAAAGACAGACAATCCTAGCGAAGCAGCCCATGCTGCAGCCGCTGGCGGTCCTTATGCTGCTTCAGTCTTCCCTCCTGTATTGTGCGGCCAGAGAAGTTCAAACAATCTAGAAACTGGAGGTAACAGGTGATTTAGGTCAGTTTCATTCATAAATGCAGACAATCAAGACCTCAAGGCAACGCTAACACCTCTTCTTCTGAAACAGTCACTGAAGCACAGAAACTTCAAACCCTCCAAGAAAAAGAAAAAAAATCGAGCCAGGCACCGGATAATGAGGCACAACTGTTGTGTGGAAAAAAAAAATTAACAAAAGCTGCTGCAGTGGTGCTTAAGAAGCAGTTCTTTTTATCTAGGCTCTTCCGATAGCCGGCGGACTCTAATCCTGCTCCCTGCTTCATTCGGCTCCGGGGAAGCAGAATGAAAGGGAAACAGAGAGAGAGAGAGAGAGAAAGAGAGAGAGAGGGAGGGAGGGAGGAACCGTGAGCAGCGCGGAGTTTTCCTGTACACATGTAGGGAGAGATGACACGAGATCCCACAGACAGGTTTTCCCAACGCTCACTAGACTGGCTGACAATGGGAAAACAGGCGAGCTCAACCCACTCCCCTTCCCTCCTGTCACACAACACATGCAAAAAACATCTCCTAGAGATTAGAGCTGAGAGCAGAACCCTCCAGCGTGCCTGTGAAAGGCATGCAGCTATAAATTCACTTCCCAAGGCAAGCGTTGTTTTATAGCCATTTTTAGGTGCAATTTTGATTAAAAAAATCTGAATTCTGCTACCTACATAATTTACAACTGTGCTCATTATGTAATTCTGCTTGAACTTGTGCATTATATGTGTGTGTGTATGTACAAGTATCTACACATATACATTTATGGTTTATGCATGTATATGTATATCCTTTTCATCAATGTAACTTTAACCACTGAAGGTTTTAAAGCTTTGTTAGAGATCATTCCCTTTCCCAACAAACCTCCTTGAATCGACCATCCCCTTCCCCCGCCCCACTGCAATTTCGGTGAAGAAATTCCTAGTAAAGCCCGTTTCAACAATCAGTTCAAGACAAATATGGGTCCACTGAGAATTATAAATTACAACTTGGGATTCTCAAAAGGATACTCAGAATTTAAAAACATCTATGGTTTCCCAGCTTCTGGAATGCTCTGGCTAACATTTTTAATGCATCACATCTCATTAATTAAAGCCACTTCCCTAGTTTTGGTTTAAAGGGCAAAGGAAGATGACAAAGTTCACAAAAGTCCCTGCTGAGTGTCAAGAACTAACATAAAGAGAATATCTGTGTGTCTTCATAAGCTGGTGAAGGGTTACTAAATTTTCTGTGGACACATATGCATGTATTCAGGCAATCATACAAATGACATTAGTTCTTTCCTAGGCGTATTGTCTGAGATGTTTAAATTTCCTCTTCTAATTTTCTTTCAATTTTCCCCAAAGCTGATATCCTTATAGAACTTTTGATGGGGAGAGATGTATAAAAGTTAACATCTAAAACTTTCCCTTCTTTACTCCCCAACTCTCTCTGTTCTACACCCCACCCAGATCCCACATACAACATACACATTTGAAGTACGGAAGAGAGAGCACTATTTCAATAATATAGAGAGGGTAAGTCTCGCAATTAAAAACAAACACTTATTGAAAGTGGCTTAGTATTCTAATAAAAAATCATCTAAGCATTGTCATTACAGCTTTCATTGTCTGATGTCTACAGATCAATAGAGAACGAGCAGCTCTGTGTGTGTGTGTGTGTGTGTGTGTGTGTGTGTGTGTGAGCAGGTGGAGGAGGAGGAAGAAGATGAAGAGGATTTAAAGGGGGGAAATGGAGGAAGGGAGGAGGCATTCTGTCACTGCTTCACTAGATTGATTCATCAAACAGACCATATTGTATCTGTCAGTTTCCACAAGCCTATTGACCAGTCAGTATTGTTAAGAAAATAAAATCCAAAAATAATGTTGATTTTCCTGATTCCCACACTTGTTATCCTGAGCACTTTTCACGCTCTAGGCAACGGATTAAGGCTATAAATGACAAGAGGCTTGTCTGTCTTCTTCCATGGATTGTTCTCTGTAGACAATCATTCTGCAGAGGAATTTATGTCACTTTGGGATTATTTAGAGGATTGAACTAAGGAATTATCCTATTGAAATATCGCGTATATTTAGTTTAAATACTTTAAGTAGTTCACCATTTTCATTAATAAAATATTTTCAATGTCTTAAAATGTTTATTTTTCTCTAGCCCTTGTTACCTAGAGTAGGAGAGCAAGTTTATATTTGTCAAAACTAAACGGGATAAGCAAATTTAGAAATGTATCCATTTCACTTGCATAATGTCGAATCTGGAAACATTTTGATATGTTCCAGGAAAAAATAAAAGGTTGTAGGTAAAATTCAGTTAAAACCGTGTCAGAATTGAGTGCATGGGGAAGAAAGACATCCAATCTAGATTTTGAACCACGAAGTCAGAACAGAATTATTTCATTTTGTAAAACAAATAATTTAAATTAATGTTGAAGCCTGGAATTTGGTAGCATGGACACCTCTAACTTTACAAACATATACACATAGTTTAAAAAAACACTTTGATATATTTAATTATATTTGATATTTTTCTCACCCTCCAAATTTTTTACGATTTTTGTCTTTTCATTTGTTTGAAAGTTTAATAAATTCATATTTATGTTTGCTTATCTATAGAATTTTTTGTTAAAAAAATGTGAGACTAGTAAATTCTCTGGGTCAGTACAACTATCCTAGACTGATTACATTATAAAATAGTAGAAAAATGCAGCCACACATAGATATTTTAACTGTGATTATTAAAAAAAAGAGGAAATAAACTACATGCTTGAAAAATACTTACGAAAAGTATTTGGAAACTTATATTTCTATTACTTTCTCAACTGACTTTCAAGATTAAATAAAGTCATTTTCAACTTTTTTCTTACACCCATAAACACATGAGAGACAAGCAAGGTTAAAGCTATTTCTCAGCTGAGGCGGAAGGGAAGTAGCGGTAGACTCACTTGGACGGGTGTTTATCAGAACCTACCAGAATCTGACGTGCATGTGTGAAATGTGGCTTGATTCCCCCGCAAGCAACATCACGCCCTACTCTGAAAATGTGTGGCCTGAGCCTTGACACGATCAAGCCTGCTGTATTTGCCACCTTAACCACTGATTTTCCTGCATCATTGACCCCTTTTTAGAAGTCAGAAATCTTATATTGACTTTTCAATGTTGAAATTTATGTAAGGTGTAAGTGAAAAATTTTACTTTGTTTCTTTCTCAAAGCATCTATTTTCAATCATTTTCTAATCCCAAATCTAAATCGTGTGCTAAAATTAACTCTACTTACAACTGAGTTCCTAATATCTTTTTAAATTTCAGGTTTTCAGATGTGATTAACTCCTACTACTGAGTCACATTGGAGCAGATGTTTAATATGATGGTCATGCCGTTGTATACATTTCTGTTAAATAAATCAGTAGTTTTTAATCTCACCCAATCCACATTGAAATGGATTACAAAGACTTTCAAGTATAAAACTCTGAGAGTGGCAGTTTTCTGGGTGGTGTGTTTGATTTTCTAGAGAAACAACACTTCCAACTTCACAAGAGGTTGGTTAAGTCTTGTTTTTCAATAAAGACCCATATAATATTAGAAGATACACATTAAAGCATTTCTCCATTGGAAATGTATTTTGATTTTCTCATGCATTGGATAAAACCAACATGTATATTTTTTAAATATCCACTTTCTGTATTTTGTTATTTATTTTAAAAATGAATTTGGATGGCAATAAACGTTCCAGTTTAGGAGCAGAAATTATTGTTCTAATTTGTGAGAGGGTATTCCAAGTACTTCCCCAGGTTATAGATACTGTGAATCTTTCTGTGACTGGTAGATAAAAACACTCACTATATTTGTGGATAAAAGAAAATGAGGAGAAATATAGTTTAGATGTATTTAAAAGATTTAGTAGATGAAGTGTACTTGCAGTTATGGTGCACTTTATTAAACGCACATGCCTCTCCCCAAAAGCCCAGGCCACCCTCTGTCGTTAGATAGAGGGTCGCCCCAAAGTGTGTGCCACTGACAGAAGCAGATGACCTCTTTAAGAGAAATTACTGAGTTAAGAATTTCAAAATGAGTTAGTTAACCAGTTCTCCTAAGAAACAACACCAAGAAGGCAACCAATAGTGAAAACAAGCAGACAAATTTCAGTACTCTTCCCAAGGTGTTACTCAATTGAGTCATGTAAAAAACCTATATTAGTTTCCATCCAACATCTGCCATTTCCTGTTTTGTTCCTTGAAGGGAATGCTTCGTTAGTCCATGAGAAAGGCCTATGATCAATAGAATTACACCAAATGTCATAGTAGAACATTTGCCCTTGCTCTGACATCTGATGTTGGAAATTCATTTTTAATGAGTATTTTTTTTTCATAAAGGGAATTTGAAGCTTCTTTTTTTCCTAAAAAAGAATTGTATGGGTGAAAACATTCTTTAGAAGACCAGAAGACATCTTATTAATTGAGGACATTAAATAGTTGATACGTTATTCACTCTAGCCAAAAATGATAGTTATTCAAGAACTACTGGGGTAGTCTCTGGGAACTGGCAGGTTAAAAGCAATATTGAAGAAATTAAGTTAAACTTTTCATAGTCTGACCCTTGTCAATGCTTTTAGTATAAGTAACATGTGAAAGCATGAGTTGCGAGGAGAAATTGGTAAAAGGCAAAGGGAATTCAATCCTTAGAGAAGAATTAACTCCTCTCTTTCCCTCCTGCCTCCTCCCACCCACTGGATGAATAGAGATTTCAGTAAAATGCAACTTGTCCCTCCTCTGGACTGAATTCGTAACAGTGTGAAGAAAATAATTTTGTGTTTTCTCTTGTGATATCAATGTTCATGATACTTCGAGGTAAATAGGGACTCAAGATAAAAGACTCCTTGTTTTTCAAATGAATTGAAGTGATAGATGTTAAATCAATGCAGAAGGAAACTAGAAACAGGCCAGTCATGTTATTTGTGGCTGAAGATTTTAAGAAAAACTAAAACAATTAAGGATATCAGAAATTACAGGGGAACTTCTTTAGGGTAAGGTAAGAGTAGCTTCCCGTTCCTTGAGAATTTGATTTGTGGGGCTAGGAGGTGAGTTACATTAGTTTACTAAATTTGAGTATGGGATGGATAAGAGCAGCAAAAAAAGGGATGCATAAAGTTTTGTTTATAGTTAGTACCCAAATTGCCCAAAGTGGCTAAAGTCCAGTTATAGAAACATGATTTATCATTTCCACAGTCTCTTTCCTTTTGACTTCTTAAATTCATCATATTTTTCAACATTTCAAAATGTTTTAAACATGGAATTTTTCCTTTTCCGTCTATTTAAGGAGCTTGTCATCACTTACAGCTTCTATATTAGATTATCTGATAAGTGAATACAGTGTTCCTGAGTATTAACATATTGAAATCATAAAACACTGAAAATACAAAAATACCTGTTTTTTGGGTTTTTTTGGTTTTGTTTTGTTTTTAAGTGAGAGTGTCTCCACCTTAACTCAAATGGAACAAGAAAGTTTTCAAAGTGAGACAAAAATCCCATTGTTAATACTGATCAGTACAGGCTAGGCAGTGAGGAGGAAAAAATGAGGCGCCCATGGAATACAAATGAAAAGAGCAGGTTGGCTGTTGAGTGTTTCAGGACCTGAAGTTATAGTTATTCGCTTTCAGTAAAGGCATATCATACGCCTTCTTACTGAATAAATGAATGAGCAGATCGATACAAGATAAACACAGTGAAGAAACTGGACAGTATTGTTTAAAGGATTACTTTCCGTCTGACTTGGGCAAAGCAGATGCAACCAGTTTCCTTCTGTTATCCACTAGAAAGAATGTTGCACTTCAGATGTGAGTTTACTAAAATCTCTATATTAAATTTACTAAAATTCTCTGTATTTTAAAAAACAGTGTTTTAAAAAATGTTTTAAAAGAAATTGAAATTGGTAATGATAGGGAACAGAAGTTCCAAGACCTAGAACTGGAGCTCCTTGAAAGGGTTATTATAATGGCAAAACCAACTGTTCGGTGGACGGTGACTCAAAAGCTACAGTCCATTCTGCTTTTCAAGGGCACAGATTTTACCAAATTGCAAGAGTTAGGAAGAAAAGACTTTAATTATTTTCTTTCCTTTCTGTATTGTCTTAAGTGTTAAATATCATTTGGTCTGGGCTTCCTACCGCACCCCCCACCCTTTTTTCCCTTTGTCGTGTGGGGGTGGAGTTACAATCATGCCAGGTTCCATTTCACTGCCTTGGCTACAGGAGCAGCTGTCACCTTATGGGAGAGATTAGGAAATGCCTTGTTTATTAGTTAACAATTTCTTTTTTTAACAAATGATTTATGAAGAAAATTCAAGTCTTCTCCATTCTCCCTTAGGGCATATCCATAGAATAAATCTCTTTGAAAATCAATCATAAATTCATTTTCTCTAGCCTGTTGTATCGATGAGAGGAGAAATACCATCTAATATGTCCAACCTTGAATCTTCTTAGTTACAGATCCAAGCTGAGAATGGTTTGACTCAAGGACGTAAATGACAATATGCTTATTCCCTTGCTTATTTTTTAAAAGCTGATACATGACTTTGGTAACTTAAAGCACTTCAAAGACCCCCAAATATCTAACAGACAGAATTTTATAGAACACCTTTTGAGGCATAACAATAATATTTGCTATATCAAATTGTGTTCTCACACAGTTTTTAGCCCTATTATCTCAAGTAAAGCTTTAGCAATTAACTGCAATAACGTACTGATTATATGTAAGAAAAAAAACACTAGTTTTTTGAACTTACAATTTTAACGATGAGTATATTTCCCATTGTGTAACTTTGTAGAAATGACATTTGATTTTTTTTAATAGAATCAGATAGTTTGGTGGTCTCATTTTGACATATTAACTAATTACTTCAGATTGAATGACGCTGTGAAATCTATTTCCATTCTGTTAAGCCAAAATAAAAACAGAGAAATAAGAAAACTAAGTTTGAATGAATCAAGCTAATTGTGGTAATCTATTCCTTGGGCTGTCAACATGAGGTTGTGGGTGCTTGCCACTGTCAGTAACTCAGCACCCTTAATTTGGTTCCAGATATCTAATTTAAAATATACTCTTTATTTACTCTCAAATCCAGTCAACTTTAAAACATTTTACTTATAATTCGTGCTTTGTTTCTTTTATATTTATCCATTCATTCAACAAAATTTTGAGACTTGTCTAGGTGTCAATCATTGTGACTTGTAAAACAAATTATGTTTTTTGAGAATAGCGATATGTATTCCTGGTAACAAATGCCAATTGATCCCTTTTTTTAACTTTCTACCACAAAGCATAAACACTCTTTACAAAGCTTTCCATATCTCTTTTCGCCTGTGTGCCTTATTTATTTATTTGTTTATTTTTTAAATACATCTCTACTGCTATTTGCTTTTCATCCAATCCTATATTGTTTTCATTCTTTCTTGTAATATCTTCTGTATTATTGTGGAAGACCCTAGCCGATGACAGATTGCCTATGTCTTTTGTTGGATTACTCATGATTATAGGCTATTGTATCCCCCTAAAGTTAATCTGCCTATGTCAGGATTTTGCATTAGGGACTCAGGATATAAGATTGCTTAAAAAAAAAAAAAAAAAGGCTTGCTTAATTTTTCAGTGTTTTGTGACTAGTATGGGGGGTGTCTCCCTTATGATTCTATGGTACTGTGTGCATACGTCTATTACAGCTCTTATTACTTTACATTATAACAAATTTCCTCAATAGACTCTAATCTCAAAGAGAACAGAAAATTTTTCTCTGATCATTTCATTTTCAGTGCTTAGCATATTGGCACAGAGTAAAGTTTAACCTATTAATTAAAGGATTCATTAATTAATTAAAGAGTCAAGGGAGATATGTTAGCTAGTTAAAATACTGTGGCCCAGATATCTCACAATTTTAATAAATAGTTTGCTAGAAATGGTTTCTTTGTGGATATAATTGTACTAGTTTTCCATGCTGTTATATTAAGCGTGTATTGGAGTGTAGGCAGTAATATTATAGAGAGTTCTAATTTGTTTATTTAAAATGCTGCTAAAGTAACCATCTTATGGTCAATAAAATAAAATGTTTGGTCTCTCCTTCAAAGCATGGAAAATTTCATCATTTTGTTATTATTATTTTTATCCAATTAAGTATTTCTTTTCAGATTAAAGACCTCTCTTCAGATTTCCTATAGTCTACAAAGTATTACAGTACATTGCTAATATTCAGGTTAATCAAAATGAGTATTTTACAGTGTTCCCAAACATATAGTGTTTCCAAGTGGCAATAAGTTCTCATGGTTTTTTATTTTAAAAATTAAGAATGGTGGTTATAAAACTCCCAGAAAGAAATCCACCACAATTGTGAAAATGTATGTGTTCTATGAAACAGGACACCTGGGTTTAAATCACAAGATCACAATTTGTATCAAAATAATTGAAATTATCGTTTGTCTAGAAATGAGGTTGACAATCGCCCCCTTCCCAAGGGCTCTTAGGATCAAATCAGACATCTTATTGACATTGCTCAACACAAAGACGTCAAGGGAGCCAGTGTTCCTAGGCAGAGTTTTCGCCTCCATACACCATGGAGTCTGACTCTGCAGCTACAGAGCTTGGCCAATCCTCTGGGCATTAGAATTGAATATGGGGAGCCAGGGTATCATGTAGATATTTTTTAGAAAAAACAGAGATTCCAAAATGCCCTCTTGGAAAAAGAAAAGACAACAGCTTGAGAATCACTGCAGTAGGTACTACAAACGTGAGATGAAAAAGAAAGACCTAAGCTGACGTTAATTTTATGGGTTGAAAAGTTTCTTTCTAACACACGTTATTTTTTTAAACTCATCAAATTTCATATCAAGTGCAGCAGGTTTGATCAGGGAGAATGTCTAAGTTAGAATAGGAAGAGTAGAGGAGGCAGTAGCAGGCAGAGAAACCATGACCTAGACTAATAAGCGTGCAGTTGCCTTCCCCAATCAGCCCTGAAACTGCAGGCAGCTGCAAATTGCAGCAGAGAGGCATTTCACCTCCTAACAAATTGCTGGTGTCTCACTTGGCCAGATGTGGATTTGAGATCCTCTGCCTTTCACAGCTTGCACAGTATAGGAAGAACTGTATCTTTTATGGTAAATCAAACCTTGAATTAGTAGAGGACCCATTACTAGCACTAAATCCTCAATGTGCAAGCTTCATGGGTTAGTATTTATGTTTCAGGGCAAATTATTTTCCCAGATAAGTGTCATACTTAACTTTAGGAAGCAGAGAAGTTTAGGTCAACAGGTGAAACACCTGTACAACTATTATGGGAATATCTCCTGCTACTATTTATTTTTTAAGTCAGAATGTCTCATAGGTCAACAACACTCTTTAGTATTTTAACTTCAACAAGTTTTGTTTCATGCTGTTTTCAGAACACTAGGGAATCTTGATTGGCTGGTAAATAAGTTAATTTTCCAACCTAGTGGAATGCTTTACTATAATAGTTTCAACAGGAACATTTCCCTTTTACCTTATTGTCACCGTTAAAATACACTGCCAAAAACACAACAATGATTAATATTATACAATGATCTTTGAACAAATTCTCAGATCTACAAATGGACACCCACAAAATATCATTCAGTTTCACAAAATGAATTGTTGTGAATATCTTAATTTACAAAATAAGTCCATTTTCATATTTATTTTTCACAATAATTTCCAGAAGTTAAAACATTACAAAGTATAAATATGCAATTGCCACAATCTGAATAGAATTACAATGTCTATTTTTGCATATGTATCAGTCCATGGAAAAACTTTCTAGATTTATTGGCCATGAGTAGTCATATATGTTAAGCAGACTTTAACAAAAAATCAAGATTTATAAACCTATACAGAATTTTAAAAGTCCATCCTGTTGTACTCCCTCAAAAACGCTGTGTTTCAAATGTACCTAGCAGCATTTTCAAATGTGAATTCGATAAATGTGGAAAGCCACTTAGACTCTCCCTAAATTGAGTCTATCAGAAAGTGGTTCAAATGTCACTAATTATTTTATAGCAATACTCATGTTGTAGCTTTAAACAAACTTAAGCTTTAGTCTACTTTAGACTGGAGTGCCAGGAGGAAAATAGAGACCCTTCTGAAATAGAGACGATTGAGTTACGTTTAACAAGATGCAGGATGTGGCAGTTCAGTATCTGACAGTGGCGGGCTGTTTGCCATGCCAGCCGCTAGATCATATTTCTTTTGCCCCATACAATTTCAGAATAATTTCATAAAAGTTACATGATTGACACTATAACTTTCTTTCCATTATGATTTACTGAAGTGTTAATATCTCCACACACATTTATACTTCAAAAGTTGTAGAAAAGAAAGAGAAACAAGGCAACAGTTTTACAAATTAAATTCACCAAAGTGAATGTTAAAGAGCTTAGATTATTGTACAAACCAAAATGACGTTTTCTTTAATCTATAGATCTTCTCTAATTTCTGATACTTTAGTATCTTTTGTGTTTTCATTAAATGGGCTTTATGGTAATTTTCACAGTCCTTTCTCTCAACTATAAAAATGAGTGGCTGGATACTGTAAAAAAATGAGTAAGGTACCTTTTTCTATGTATATTACAGTAAACATAATATTGTAGAAACTATCCCCTTCCCTAGTTCATTCTATCTCTAATTTGGTTACTCCCTCTTTATATTCAATTCTCTATAAAGTCTTGCAAAATAATTTATCCTATCTGTAGTCACCCTAACACTCATTATGCATTATGAGCTAAATCTCTCCATGTATGTATTGTGTTTTGGGCATGTTTGTATGAATTCATTCTGTCGGTAAAGTGCACGTATCATAAATATAGCTGTCTTTAGTACTGCTTTAATTACAGGGCATCTCCAGTGGCAAGCCTCATCTGGACTGTTTCCTGTGAAGTTCCTAGTGCAATTCCTTCCACAATGCGTCCTCAATAAATGTAAGTGAATGACTTCCTGACTATTGTTATGGTTCCTGGGAGATGCAGGATGCAGTTGGCAGCAAGAGACAAAGCTGGCTCTCAAAACTGTTACGTTCAGATGAACAGTAAAAACAGGAGTTGAAAGAAATCTGAAGGTTTTTGGAAGAACTCTGCCCATTCCATCAAAAACTGATTAAAAGAATTTCATGTATTCCTGAATCCATGAAGACTGGTTTGAAAAACAAATCCCAGAATTCAAAAAACTGGTCAATGACCACTTGCTTATTTAGAAAAGAAAAAAGAGCAAAAAAATACTATGTTTTAAAAACTATGTTTAACTGAAGGTGTTAATATGTTCTAGTTTGGGATATGTAGAAAAGCATTTTGTAGTAGGGTGATAAAACGTCATTAAATAATAGAATTTCATTAGGTATAGATTTGACATAAATGGCTTTTGTTTTGCCCAGTTCTTTGACCCGTAAGCTAAATGTCAGGTGTTATAATATTTAGGAGTAAGTCTTCTTCCTGTGTAAGTAGGTGTGGGGAAAATGTGTCACACTTTTCCCGGGAGGTTGGTGGGGCTGTTGGTGGGGGAGGCAGGGTTCCTTTCAATTGCTCTACACTCAAGGAATACTGCTATGAGAGTGGAAGGCTATGTCGCAACCAGGACTTTAAAGCAGTGAGACAGTCAGGAGTTTGAAGCCAAGCGAATACTTTTTCTCTTAAGATTATAAAGCATTTTAGTCTTATGTATTTTATATATGCATATATGTATATGTATGTACGTCTGTATATGTACATCTGTATGTATTTATTCATATACACACATATATACACAGTAAATGTAATTCAGCAAACATTTATTGAACTTCTGTGCCAGGCACTGTGCTAAAATTGTAAGAATTCAAAGACAAATGAACATGTTCCCTACCATCAAGGATTTACAAGTGAGTTGGAGAGGCAATGTAAGACTACTAGCCTTTTAGAAGTATATACCAACAACCTCCTTTGCTGTTGTTAGTGCTGTCAAGTAGATTCTGAAGCCCTGTGTACAGCAGAGAAGAACCCTGCCCAGTCTTTTTGCACCATTGCTATCCTCTCACCTTCTGGCACCATATCAGAGACAATGGTCTGCTGCTATTCATAGGGTTTTCGTGGTCAGTTTTTTCAAAAGTGGGTGGGCAGATCCTTCTTCCTAGTCTGTCTTAGCCTGGAAGCTCTGCTGAAACCTGTCCACCATGGGTGACCCTGCTAGTATGTGAAATACTGGTGGCAGAGCTTTCAGCATTACAGCAACACGCAGCCACCACAGTATGACAATCGATAGAGGGGTGGTGTGGCTCCCGGACTGGGAAACAAGCCCAGTATTATGGCGGTGAGAGTGCCAAATCTTATTCACTAGACCACCAGGGGTGGCTTACAACCTCCCAGATACCATTAATTATGAACTTTAAAAAATAGACAAAAGATAATTACTCTTGACTTTTTAAAGTATTTAGCTGGGCTGAGGTAGTTTTCAATTACATATAATAAAATAATTTTGTCCTTTCTCGAATGATACAAACTCATGTGTGATTTCTGACATCTTACATACAAGTGGAACAGTTGGCTTTCTCCCATTTCCCTATTCTGAAGAAATACTCTCATATTTCAGACTTGGAAAAAGTGATAAAGGCTATTTTCAGAAATCGGACTCTTAGAATATAGAAAACTGCAGGTTTCTGATTAGTGCATTGTAAATGGGTTTAAAGGTAAATACTATTGCCTGAGTCTCATTATGAGCAATGGTTTCTATACAAGTAATACTCTAAAAATAATGTTCTACATATAAATAGTATGTTGTTTTACAGCTAATGGTCTAGTGGCCAACATAGTTTGATTCAATTTAAAATATCAACAAATTTTTTTTTGTGATTAGAATTTGCATTTTAAACTTTTTCTTCTGAGTGTTTTGTTTCATGTTTATGGGCAATGAAATGCCACCTTTCAGACCTAAAGTTTGTTACATATACCTGGAAAGAATCTAGAATGAAATTGCAAAACAAAGATGAACATTCCATAATGCCTTGTCAATGATTCTATTAATTTTGGAGATAAGCCTTTCATAATCCTCAGTGGTCCAAGTAAGAATGACAATAATAAAAAGATTCCATCATTTAACCACTCCATGTAGTGGGCTGTGTGTGTGTGTTGGGGGGGGGGGAGTGTGGGAGGGAGTGCAGGCTCATGTTTGACCCAAATACATGGATTACATTTTTAAATAACAAGGAGGCAGTACAGTGTGATGACAGAAACCCAACCTGAGTTCTATTTCCAGCTTGGGCACTAACCAGTTATGTATTATTAGATAATGAATTACTTGAGACATCAAAATTCTTCTCTAGAAATGTGTTAGCTGGACTAGATATATTTCACCTTTGGTTTCTTCTAGTACTGAAAATACTATATTCTAAAGCATATTTCAAACCATGGTGTGACATTTATAATTTAAAATATTAACAATATTTAATTATTTTAGTTAGGAATAAGAATTTAGTGATTCATATTGCTCCATATAAATTTGCAATTTCAGTTCGAGAATAAAATATAAAAACATATAATTTATATAAATTGTAAAACATATACTTTTATAAATTATATATAATTTTATGAAATATATATATAAATTATATACATAAAAAACTTTATAAATTATATATAAAAACCTATATAATATTGTATAATACTGTAATTAAAATATTTGGAAATATCTATGATAGCCCCAATATCAAAATATTGATTTATTAAATAAAACATAGTTGTAATATCCCTCTTATGCTAGTGTCTGAGGCAGGAATTTG
This sequence comes from Equus przewalskii, assembly GCF_037783145.1. Classification (NCBI taxonomy): domain Eukaryota; kingdom Metazoa; phylum Chordata; class Mammalia; order Perissodactyla; family Equidae; genus Equus; species Equus przewalskii. The sequence goes on from NC_091834.1 coordinate 28,657,348, forward strand.
GGATAAAAGTTAATTACATGGTTCTGATGTTAAATGTGGTTGGCACGATGCAGAAGAATTTGGCTAAAGTTGAGGTTTCTGGAGAGTGTTTACTATTCCTATCATTTTCAGAAGAAAAGTTAAATTTCTTCCTCAGAGAGGGTTAATAGAGACCATAATGCACGTTTACATTCCTCTCATTCAGTGACACTGGGATCTGCATTTGATATGAAGGGAAAACAGTATTGTTGATAATAATTTTAATTCAACTTATTTCAATGGATATTTATCAAGCATTTCCAGTTACTGAACTAGTTGCTATGGGGAATAAAAAAAATGAACAAGATGTGACTCCTGCCCTTGAGGAGGTCCCAATCTACTGAGGGAAAGTTACATGAAAAGAAAACAAAAACACAGCATACAAATTGCTCAGAGAGCACAGATGATAGCCCTTTAGCCCAACTGGGACTTTACAGAGGCTTCCTGTGGGAGATGCTGCCTGAGCTGGGTCTTAAATGATGAGTAAGAGCAGGTGAAGAAAGATGAGGAGGTTGTGCCCAGGCTTCCAGCAAAGTACAAAGCCACAAAATAGAAGAGCATGTGTGAGTGCAGGAAATGGGAGCAATTCTGCCAGGAACAGGGTGTAAACTGAAAAGAGGAGAGGAAGGAGAGACCAGCAGGGGCCAAGTCAAAAGGTGCCTGTATAGTCATGCTTGTAATTCTGATACAGGTGATGAAAAGACACAGAAGGACTGTAAAAACGACAAAGCCATAGACAGATTTGGTTTTTAGATAAATGAGCCTGGTTGCAGTGTGAAGGATATAATTACTAACAATAAGCATGAAGGTAGGAAGGCCAGGTAGGTTTCTATTGTAACAGTGTAGACCAGAAATGACAAGGCACCGAATCACAGAAGTAGATTATGAAAAGAAGAGAGAAATCACATAAGGAAAACACAAAAGAGGCATGCTAGTCCTGATGGAAGGTTTGATAAAGAGAAGGATGGAGATGTGGGATTTCACAACATTTCCCATGTTGCAATTACAATCTTATAAATATTGCATATTGTGTTAATATTATAATATTAAATATTGCATATTGTGTTGATATTATAAATATTGTGCTAACACAGTTATTTACAATAATTCCCATGCTTACGCCACAGGTGACTAGAGCCATTAACTGATACCAGCACGAGAAGAAGAGGAGCAGATGTGCTTGAGAAAAGAGAAGGGAGCTCAAGTGTGAAATTGTTGGTTTTGAGAAGAATACTAAGCATATATTTTAGGTACATACAAGCAGGCTGGTAAAGTAGTTTTAAGCTTAAATGCCAGAGACAAAGACTGAAACATATGCAGGAGTTAGGATCAATGTGGAGAAGAAAAGTAGGCTGAGGACAGAACTCTGCATGGCAGTAAGGAATAGGCAAAAGAGGAGAACCCCAAACAGGAGAATGAGATGAACAAGCAGGGAGAGACAGGGAAAGCAATGTCACAAACTTTTAAGGAGGTCAGCCAAATGTGGAAGACGGATGTGGAAGCTGGGCAATGCAAGTTCTATTCAAGGCATAGGATGAAAATCATCCTTAGCCTGTGCAAGGACAGAGTTGGCGGTGGGAAAAGAAGCCAAGTTGCAGTGGGTTTTGGGAAGACCAACCATAAGAGAAAGAACTAATAATCAGCTGACTTTGGCTAATCAGCTCTCTCTCTTTCTCAAACATGAAATGACATTTAAAAATTCTCACCGTCTTAGAATTTTGAATTCACAGTGTAAATGGAAACATCTACTCTGAAAATGGAAACTGTTTAAAACACATAGCATTTTTCATTTATCATTATCACACTGGGGACATTAATTCTCTTGTCTTCCAAATAATTTGGTTTAATCTATTTCTCTATTTTCCCCCAAGCGTCATTGTGACTCAGTGATCATAATGTTGTATTATGCCCTAACTTTTACTGTAGGTTGATATAAAAAATGATCTCACAAAGAATACTCTTCCAATATCTGCAAAATTACTGTTCATTATACTAGTCAACATCTCAAATAATGATATACATGACAAATTCCTTCCAGAATTTAGTGCCAGGAAAGGGTTTTCTCTAACGAAGAACTGATATATTTTTACTATCAGTCAATGGAAATGTATTTCCTTTTAACTTCAGCTGATGGGAAGTTTAAAATTGAATTTAATGTTCACATATAGAAACCAGGTTTTTCTAGTTTCCTAGTTGGTTCCTGGAGAACACCTTTTCCTTTCTTTTGCATTTTCTCATTCTTTATTATTTTAATCACGTGTGAATATCCATGTATGTGTCTGTTTACTAAAGTCCTCTTCAAATGTTATTAGAATATTAAGTGCAATTAACAGCAACAATAGAAAGAATGGTAATAAAATATTTGGTCAGCATTTTATTTCTCTTTCTCTTCATTCCTTTTGAAGGTCCCTTTTCTCTCCCATACAAACTCATGCATGTATTGTTTGAAGAAAAACATAATTTTTTGGTACTGTTTTAATTAAAGATAAACTTTTCTATGAGTTTTTTAAATAAATTATTTCCATTTTTTTTTCATACACTTAATTTCAAGGAAAGAGGTACAAAGAATTTAATTCTGGCTTGAAGAGCATTATCTATTAATTTATTATGCTTATCTTTATTTTTAATTATATAATCCTGAGGCTAGCAGAAATATCAGTGGTGATTTTTCTTACATGTAGGACATGTAGCTGCACTTAGAACCACTTGAGACTGTAACCTAATAGCATACTTTCTGTGTGTGCCTCCCTTATGCCTCATTTAGCCTGAACAGGATTTCCTAAGAACAGTGTGAAGAGTGGCAGGTACAAATAAAAGAATATAAATTATATAAATAAAGGAATACAAGTCATGAAATATTTACAGTTTGAGTATAGGCATGAGAATTGTAGCAAGGGATTGGGTATGAGAACTAGCAAAACCTGCTTCTTTTTATAAGAAATCCCAAGATATTCTTATTAGAGAAATCCTTTCCCATCCTTCACGACTCATCTCAAATGTCACCTTCTCTCTTCCCTAAAACTCTAGACGTTTATCAACACCCATTTCTGAATTCCTGACACTCTGTTCCTAGTGATTATAACAGAATCTCAAAATACATTGTAATGATTTGTTTAAAGATCAGCTTCCTTCCTCTTTTCACAGGGAGGAATTATACCTTCTTTGCCTTATAACATAAGCAGTAAGCAGTAAGCTTACACTAGGCACTAAATCAAGGCCGTTTTTGAAAGGTGAAATGTATGAATGAATGAAGGAAGGAATGAGGCAGACATTTGGATGAACACTGCAGAACAATGGGGATAATGAGGCTTCGCTCTGGAATTCAAATATTTCACTTTCTGGATATTCAAAATAATCATAGAATTGATGATAATGTTTTTATTGATGGCGTGAGGTAGTAAGAATAAGAGTCCTAGCAAGAATTTGAAAAGTTGGGAAAACAAAACTGTCCGCCATGAAGTCAATATTAAATCAATACAGTGCTCTGGAATCATGATACAAAATCACCTCTAAAATATCACATAACTGCCAGAACAAAAAAGCTTGAATTGAATCTGCCTGAATGTATTAGCAAATTGAGCCTAAAAATGTGCAAATCATAAGAAGCTAGTGAGGTACTAAGAGAAAAGACCCCAAGCCAGGCAGAGCAGAGCACATAAATCTCCCATAAACCTTCATTTTCTGGAAAGGGGAGATTGTCACAACACTATCATAAAAATAGATGCATCAGGCTATGCCTTCAACGTGATGCCCTTCAAAATCCAAGTATGTTAATGTCTTCCCTTTTTTTGGCTCCAAGTGGTACGCTTAAAAGAAATAAATGTGATTGTCATGAAACTGTGAGCATTATGGGTTTGATGACATTTGTTTCTCACTGTACCTTAATAATAAATATTCTGATCGATTACACAGCAATTACATACATCAGTCTTTGATTGCCTACAATAAGCTAGATGTTGAACTAGACACTTTCATACCGTAACTTTAATTTTCACAGCAATACCCTGCAAGACAAGAATATTTTTCCCATTTTACTGATGACCAAACTGAGCCCTGGGCAAATTAAGTAATTTGATGTCTGACAACATAGCTTACATTGTGTTTTTTAACATTTCCTCTGTATAGTTACAACTCAATTGGACTTAAATTGGTATATCTAGTCAGATAACATGGTAGCAATATTAGATAATAAAGAACTTATGTTTTTTTAAAGAATTCAATTGCATTGTGAAACAGACATGCTACCAGTCCTGCCATTCTTTCAAATACATTTATTAAAATGATAGAATCTTATACTCACAAAACTGGAATGATAATGAGCAAACATTTTATTCTGACTTTCTGCACACAAAGGAATAACTGAGTTATGTAGAACATATTATCTTTTCACCTTAGAAGAGCTCCTCTATGCTCTGTATTCTTGGGCATCAATAATCAAAGACAAAGAGTTGCTGTTCCTACTGCCAGACATGTTCTTCCCGCAAATAGCTACTTTGCTCATTCCCTCAGCTCCTTCATGGATCCATCAAAGATTACTTTTTCAATGAGGTTCCATTCACCCTGACCCCCCCAATTTAAAACGATAACTCTTATTTCTTTTAACTAATTCTGATCTATTTTTCCTCACGGCCCTTATCATAATCTGACATATTATATACGTATTATATACATTAATTATGTAGATTCTATTTTTCCTACTCTTTTTAGAAAGTATTCTCCATGCCTAATCTGTGTTATTCTATGTCTCCAGCACCTGGGATAGTACCTGGTACATGGTTAATGTCACTAAATATTTACTGAATCAGTGAATTCATAACACATCCACAAGTATAGCCGTGAAAAACTAATAGACTCATTTTTCATTCGCTCTGAAACAAACATATTTTTTCTATGTGTGTTAGCACAATAGAGCTAAGAAAAGACTGTGGTGCCAGTTTTTTAAGTATTTTAGTATTATCACTTTACACCTACAAGTGAAGTCTTCAACACTAGTACTCGTTCACTGAACAACTATTTACTGAAGATGATTACTTTTGTATTTATTTAAAAGTGACTGCTCTGGTAGTGAAAGTTAAATCTATCCTCAGGTTTTCTTTTAAGATATAAGAGCAGGTGGAAAAGTAGCTCTTTATATTAAGGGATTAAAAATCTACGGTAAATGTATTTTTAAAGTACTTTTTCAAAACCTGACCCCTACTCACGTTTAAATTATATTGACATTTTTTGATCAGATTAAAACTGCATAACAGAAGACTAAACTCAAGTGATGCCACCGAGAATAAGAAAGAAACTGTATGACAGCCATTGCCTCTGCGTCAGGTTAGGCAGAATGACAAACGGACGATGATATATACAACGACATGACAGTCTTTGGCTTTGCACAGAGGCCCATAAATATTTTGCACATGCTTGGAATAGATGGACGTCCAGTCGACAGACTCTCGAAGAAAATTCTAAAATTAGATACCAGACCTAAATTGGTATCAGGAAATTAATAAAAAGGGATGTCCTCGGAGGCTTTTAGGTCATCACACAAAGTGGTCTTCATTGTGTTTTATCTAGCATTGCCTAGCAAGCCACTTTTAGAAAAGCAGAGTACAAAGAACCAAACATTAAGGCAGTAACTCTCTATCCCCCCATATTGCAATCAGTTTGAATAGCAGCAGATACGAGATTGGTGGTAATTGTGCCAAAACAGCAGCAGCATGAATGCTAAATGATTCGCCATATTCACAAACTGTCAAATGGGGCCACTAGCCAACGATTCAAAATAATTGTGAAAAGATTGGCACAGCTGTAATGTGCTTTCAGTGCGTATTGCATGTATTCCGGAAACAGATACTCAGTGTAGGGAAACGAACGCTTCTCTTTGATAGACGGGAATTTTGATTTCATTCATAAATATTTCAAGTAAAAATTAATTAGTTTGTACTATAATTTCCTCCTCTCTAATAATTTAAAAATACCTGAATACTTTCAGATTAGGAGAAACTAGCAATAAAAAGTGAATGCTCCAATACATGTGAGAAGTGGTTTGTCTTCTATCATTGAAAGGGAACAAAACTATTATTTCTAAATTGCAGATCTGTCTATTTTTATGGCAATGAACATAATTGTAAAAAATTCAAGTGTGTAAAAAATTCAACTTGTTTCTAAATTTTATGTTATAATATTGCTTGCTGGCTCTACCATGTGCTACAGTGTTTAAATGCAGTACATTTTAAAAAGAGGAGGGAGAGAGCAGAGGCAAGGAGGGAAGCAGAGAAGGGAAGGAGGGAAGGAATAAGGAAAAAGCCAAACAAATCAAGGTTTAAAATACTCTTTTTAAAAGTATCTTCCCCAGGGAGATTAGATTTGTTCTTAATCCTTTTTAAGCACCCATTCTTCTTGCAAGTAAGAACAGAGTTATGAATAAATTCACACCTAATTTTACGACTTTGAACAGAGTTTCTAATTTCCATACCTAATAGTCAATTCTATTATTTCAAGGAAATGACTTCAACATATTTCCCATTCATATGGGATATGCAAATAGCCTAAAGTTAAAAATACTAAAAATATTTTTTACATTATTTTTATAAAGAACTTTTGACATTTGCTGCAGATTTTACAGAAAATCCCACAGTGGTTAATAATAAAAGAATGATGATGAGTATTTATTTAATGATGATGGAAAATGGAGAAAAAAGGAATTTTATACAATACATTTTCTTGATAGAGAGATCTCAAAAAGAAATCTAAATTTAATCTTAAAGAAATATTAACAATTAAAAATATGATCTTTTTAATAAACTTTCATGATAAGATTTTGGTTTTATCTCTAAAACAGAAAGATGATGTTTAAAGGCAAATTTACCCTAATTCCAAATCCGAGGTACTGTTTTTATGAAAGTTGCTGTCTCCATTTATGCTTCTTGTTGTTGTTGCTATTATTAAGGATATTTATGCAGTATTATAGAAATAATTGTATATTTCAGAAGAGCGATATATCAGATTTTTGCTTTTATCTGAGAATGTTAATAAATTGAAATAAAGGTAGTTTATTAAAAATAAGGTCAGATAGGTATACGTGTATTTATGAAGTTACAGAATATAGCAAAGTGTTTTTCTTATGTCGGGTTAGGAAAAGTCATTTTCCTCATACAATGTTAATTAGTTGACCTTTATCAAAGATAAATGTCTAGGTGTCATTTTTATGTAAAATTTAATCCAATTTTTACTTGAGAAAAATTTTTCTTAAATTTTGCATTTTTATGAGAAACTTGTAAATAAACCGTGTATTTCAGAATACCATCAGAAAAAAATATTTTCGAAAAGTAAACTGAAATATGATTTCTAATTATTTGCTGCCTCTTGCTGTGGGAGGATTACGTTCCTTACCCCATCGATTTTAGGCTTAGTCATATAATTTGTTTTGTCCAGTGAAAAGTGAGCCATACTGCAATCTCTGAACAGAAGCTTTAGAACCATCCTATGATTCCACCATCTCTTTCCCTCTACCATGTCTCAGATGAGGTTGATCCTGCAACTTGTAACCCTAATGAAGAAGACTCGAAACAGAGACAGAAGCAGCTCACAATAAGTGACCAAAATCATAAATCTTCTGAGATTTGGGACTGTTATTATTGCAGCATTTTTAAGCCTAAAATGACTGATATACTGCTACTGGCCCATCTTAGCCTACGTTAGGATCATTTTATAGTTCTTAAGTAAGGCTTATTTTTAAATTCTTTCCATTTCAAAATCCTGATAATTTGAAACATTTATGGTATGATTCCTAGATCTGCAGATTGAAGATCCTTGTTCCTCATTGAGAAGATATTCTAATATTGAGAATAAAATTTAAGATGATTTACCATAAAAAAACAAATTGTGTCCTAACAACTAGGTTGCGTCTATTACTTCAATCTAAAAAGCTAAAAGAAGAGCCTTAGAATTCTTAGACCTGGTAAAATCCATATGGGATTATATGATCATGCCTTCTGCATTCAGATTGTTATTAAGTAATCAAAAGTTCTCTTGCTCCCAGACACAAGACGAGATATATCAGAGATAAAATAGTCTAAAAAAGATGCTTAGCTTTAAGGAGAGGAAGTCATTTGACATTTTACAAACTTGAGAGTATACTTTATATTTCTAGATATTTTTAGAAACATCCAATTTAATATTGAAAACCTCAAATCTTAATTATTTTGTGGCCTTAATGAAGGCGTTTCATTTGATTTATACCATTCAGTTGGCCTTCATTAAATAATGGAAATGAACTTAATTCCCTAATTTAATGTAACTTCTCAAAAAGAAATAAAGCAAAAAGAAAAAGAACTGAGGCATTGGTGATATTTAGGGATTTCAACTGTATACGGTAATATAATTGTCACATTTAGCATGAGCTTGCTTTCCTATGACTTATTCCTCTAATTTTATCATAACTTAGAGGAACCAACTCCTCTCTAAGTGGTGAATAAATACTATATTTTATTTTTATCCCCCATATCATATTACTCTGTGTCGACTTATCTTTAATTATGTTTAGGTCATGCCTCCCTGTTTTAGGATCCCAGCAGCAAATTTATGACAATTCAAAGTAAGATATTTTGAGTAGAATTTACTTACAAAAGAACTATTTACAAAATGTTGGTATAGAAGACCCACAAAACACTCAAGTCTCCACTCAAAGAGGCTGATGCTGCATAATTCTTCCCCATTGGGTTCTAGTAATTGCTCCATATTACTAACAGAAGACTGATAAACCAGTGAGGGGAATATCTGATTAAGATTATCTTTGATGGGGACCAGCCTAGTGGCATAGTGGTTAAGTTTGCATGCTTAGCTTTGGCTGCCTGGGGTTCACCGGTTCACATCCTGGGCACAGACCTATGCACCACTCATCAAGCCATGCTGTGGTGGTGTCCCACATACAAAACAGGAAGGTTAGCACAGATGTTAGCTCAGGGCCAATCTTCCTCACACACACACACACAAATCTTTGATGGAGAGTAAAAGGACCTTGGCTAAAGACATTTAAGTAATGACTTATTTGTTGCCTCTAAGAATTCTATATTCTCACCTTACTTCTTAACAAAATAAACCAATTATCTATGGCCTGGCAAGGAATAAGAAGTCTTTTCTGATATCTGGCAGAAGGTCTCTAATACTAGTCATCAGTATGTTACAATGAGTCTGAACTTTTCTGAATGGATATTGAAGATGTATAGAGATACTATGAAAACTCTAAGCATGGAAACCATAGTTCCCACAAAAGCACTTGTGGAACTCACCATGGAACTTCCTGAGGATATCATGTACATCTATACCATCAAGCTCTGCCATGATGATGATTCTCTATAGTATTACTTACTAATACTATCTAGTCATTACTGTCAAAACTCATTTTTATATCTCTGAGAAACTTCTCAAGATCACAAGATTTATGTCAAGAAAACTGTGTTATCATTGATTCTAATACTTAGTTTCCATATTGTTCATTGATAAAGTGATCAAAGAAAAATTAAACTGAGATATGTAAAGGGAGGTTGATTTCGAGTTTTATACCTGTGACACTAACTATAACCTCTAAACTATGACTACAACATCGTATTTCCAGATCTTATACTTATAGATAAACTAGAAGGGCATATCACCAATAATTAATACTTAGATGCAAGCCACATTGCTAAAACTTTTTTTATATACATCAAAATAAAATATAGAAGACTGGACACATAAGAATAGATCTAGGGACCAGCCCGGTGGTATAGTGGTTAAGTTCAGTGTGCTCCAATTTGGCAGCCCAGGTTCACAGGTTTGGATCCTGGGCATGGACTGACATCGCTCACCAGCCATGCTGTGGCAGCAACCCACATATAAAATAGAGGAGGATTGGCACAGATATTAGCTCAGGGCTAATCCTCCTGAAGCAAAAAAAGAGGAAGATTGTCAACAGATGTTAGCTCAGGGTGAACCTTCTTCAACAAACAAAAAAAAGAAGAAGAAAGAAAGAATAGATCTAACCATGATAATGTATCAGTTGTAGTAAAATGAGCAGACAAGATAGGATTTGGGTGGGGGGAACAGTTAAAATCTCATGTTGCTTTTGGTAATTTGGCATACCTGACAAACTTGGAAATGACAGCTGCTGACAAAGCAACCTACAAAAAATTAGTTTTATTTTTGTTCCAAAATTTAATATTAACTGTAAACATAGGATAGATTTTCCAAAAGAATAATGTACAAATTTCATATAAGCAGCAGTCATTTTAAAAAAATGCATTATATTTAGTTTCAGTATAGAAAGGTTTATTGGTTCTAAATTAATATTTTCAGCCTTATTCATTTACCCATTGAGTCATTCTTTAAGTGCATAATACCTACCATGTGTGACACCCGTGTCAGGACAATGGTTCTCAAAATGGGCTGCGCGTAGATATCCTTGGCAAAGCTTGTTCAACATACCAATATGTAGAAATCACTCCAAACTTTCTGATTCAGGACCCAGAGATGTGGGGCACGATCATCTTTGTTTTCAATAAATTTCCTAGCTGATTCTTATGCCAGGGACACACACTAAATCAATTGAAAATGCTTCTGAATACAACATTTTATCATAACCGAATCTTCACAAGTCATGCAACAAATATTTTATAGCAGACTGACTCCTCTAGCATTGCAAACTGGGAAGCAGATGTAGACTGGTAAGAGATGTGCACCTTCATTAAAAGGTTAAGAACTAAAGACAGGGAAGAGAAGAAGGAATGCTGACAACACAAAAATTGTCACAGTCACAGAAAGCTTTACTTAATGTTTTCAGAAGTAGGGTAGGAAGAAAAATCATTAGAATAGTAAGAAAAACTGGTTATTCACCTTTCTATGTATAGTGTGTGTGTGCACTTGTCCAGCAAGTTACATTGGCCTGTAAACTGTTCCCTTTGTGACTGACGCAGAGGTCAAACCACTGATGGAGCTCAAATCTTGCTAATAACGTTTCCAAATATCATGATTCTTTCGTATTTTAGAGGAAAATAAACTCATTTGATAGGATTACATAAAATTTCACCACAAAGACAATAATTTATTACTTATGTTTCAAAATTCAACTCAACATAGAGTGTGTTTCTATATGTAAGTGTTAGGCAGTTAGAATATGGCTTTAAAAACCAAAAAACATAGGCTCCGAAGGGGAATCCTGTGTGTCTATGTGAAAAGCTAAGGCTTCAACATATGAAATCAATATGAGGAATAAAGATGATAAAATTAACAAGACATCTAGAGAATTTCAATATGAACTTTAGGAAAGTTAAAATGATATCATAGTTTAGAAATAAATTAGAAGTCTTAATTGAACCCAGTTGCAGGGTTCTCCAGGAGCAAACCTTGAGACTTGTATCACATACTTCTATTGAAATAAACATCCAGGTATACATAGGGCTAATTACGTGAAGGAAATCTTGCCAAAAACAAGGATAAATATGTGAATAAAAGTATGTGGTCAAGAAATATCTTAAAAGGCTTCAATAGAAACATACATAAAAATAAAAGCAGATAATAGAACAATTTACCACAACGGTACATTGTTCAGATGTTAACCATAAACGAACTGGACTATAATCTTCTCTTGAACTTTTCCCCATCTTTAACTCAATCATTCATTTGAATACATTTACCTTCTGATCTTCATGTTCTTTTCAATATTAATATAAAGATGACATGACTAATTTGTACCAAAGGATAGAAGAGAGCATGAAAGTGACCTGTGTAGGAGGTGATGCTTCTAAATCAATTATCTTGTTTTTTCTCTCTGAATGTTTACCTCAAAATACTTGGACTCTGCAAATATTACTTTGTACTTTGTAAATTAGAGCAAAATTAAGAAAAAATTTCAAGTATTGCAATATTAATTGTTTTCTCATTATGACAGAAAGGAGTTTTAGGTGACTTTTACAACTCCTCAAATTTTCCGGATTTAAGTATTTCTAAGAAATTGTCTGGTAAATATACCAAAAGGTAAAAGTTCACTTAATCTTTTGCTCTACTTAGGTTTTAAAAAACAAACAACATCATGATGAATGAGCATTGACACCAAGCTAAAACATTCCTATGAAAATATGCATTATGAACTATACATAATCCATTAAACAAGACAAAGTCCGTTCCATTCTAGTTCCTTCTTAGGCAGTGCAAGTATTGAGAAAGAGAGATTTGGGACACCTTGAGCACCCTTTCAAGTACCACTAATGAAATAAATAATATTTGTTGTCACATCACTCACTGGGAGGTGGATGTGACTTCATGCTTATTCATTTGTCACTCTCCAATTGAATAATGCCTCCCTTAGTACACAGACCTTTTCAAACAGCTGGTAACTACTCAAGTAGAAGTTAATTGAGTCATTGGTTTCCCCTTGACTCTGTGAATATTTGGGGATTGTGAGCCATCAATACTGCATGTAATAAGGTAATAGTCTAACCCCTATTATGAAAATAAGATGTGCCTGCTTTATATTCTACTCAGGTATGTGTACTAGCACTGTAAGTCATTCTGAGGAAGAAAGTTGGGGAAGAGAAGAATTAGGAAGGATAGAATGAGAATGAGCTTCTTGAAGGCCTAAAGGGAAATATTTTAAAAATAGTATTTACTGTGCCTCATAGAAAAGTTCAAATTAATATTTCTGATTTATACTCATTGATTGATGATCAAATTATATACAAATTATTTGGCTTGTCATCTCAGTTTCAAATTTAATATAATTCTAGAAAAGCATCATACATAGTATAAAGACAGATGAACCAAGATCAGGAGATCTGAGTTTGTGGTCGCAGCTCTGTACAGTATGAATAGCACATAATTGAATAATTCAGCAATTTATCATATTTCACACATTGTGCTTGATCTCAATGTGCCACAGGTTTTTCTTTTGGAAAGGAAGAATAATACATCCAGAGAGGTGGTAAGAAATTAAAAATTCCCGAACAACATTATCCGTTTGGAGAGAACAAGTTTCTTTTGTTGAATGACCCCTAGGAAAGTAACGAAGCAGCTCTTTAAAGTGTATTGTTCTACAGTTCATGGAATATCCCTTTCACAACCAGCACAGAATGAATGCAGAAGAGGGAGGCCAGAGACTCATGCCCTGAGTGTGCTGCTCTGCAGAGTAGCACCTGAGGAAGCTGTGATGACGTGGGCACAATAGTATAGAATTCTAGGCAGCAGGATGGGGATAATAGAAGAAGGTGGGAAGAATAAGATAACTTGCTGTCTATAAGCAGCTGCAAGAAGATTAATGGGCTAATTTCTGAGAAGCACTTAAACAGTCATGGATGCCAAGTTAAAACATTATTATTTATTAGTTGGCTATGTGGTAAATTTCCCCTGAGAGCACAACTGAAAGCCATATAAAAATGCATGTTCTTATTCAATTTCAATATACATAGTGTCTATAAGGTAGATTTTAATTGTGCAAGAACATTTGGAAAGATAGTAATTCACCTTGAAGTATGTCTAAGAGTGAAATGATACCTTTCCAAATATTTAAGAGTGTTCAGCATTCAAGGGGTGACAAATCAGAAATTAACTAGGAAATGAGACATTCTGTTGTCTCTATCCCTAGAGAACAGGATTCAAGACAGGGAACATAAATTCAGAATGGCGCTGTCGGGAACAGGAAAGGTGTCAGAAATCACACATTTTGCCATGGACTCCCCTGTAAGAGTCTTTAAAGAAAATGTCTTTAAGTGTACAAGCTGAGCCCATAAAGCTTTACAAAAAACAGAAGCTGGGAGAACCTACACTTGCAAACGTTCCGTAGAATTTTTGAAGCACTTAGAAAATTTGTCTACAATAAAGTTACAAGGCATAGCTCACAAGAATAAGTGTTCATGCCGTAAAAATCACATCTTTATCTTTTTCAATGTAGCCTTTTGCCCACTTGAGTAATTAAAATTTTTGATATATTATTGTTATCTAAAATAAGTATGATTTTTAAAGTGCCACCCAATACTTGGGCAAAGATTACAGCCAATATCATGGTGGTGATATCATATTCCAATTAAAAAACAAAGACTCAAACATTTAAAATCATTCTGCATAGTATATTCATATGCTATAATAAATATCTGATACCCACTCCCCAAAAACCAATATTTGAAGCTAAAAGAAGGCAAGATGATTTTGGCATAAGGTTCTTAAAAAAATCTAGCACAAAATCACATATCATTCTATTCCTAATGGCTGTGGCATTTGGGAAATGAAGCTTTATAGTCAGTTATCAGTGCCTATAATTATAGAGATGCCATTAAAAATCCTCTTTGCATTGAATAAGCCTCACAGATTCAACTCTCTATTTGTTTAATGCGTGAGGTTTTCTCTTCACAGGACAGAAAGGCGACGGAAATGAGAGCAGCCATCCTGTATAAGGTTGATTTGTGAATGATAAATGAGTACTTTAACATGAACTGCGTAAGTTACAATCTAGACAGGTTTTGGCAGAAAACCAGTTTTCTTTGTTCAGTTTGAGTTTCTATTTTTTTCTAAAAAGGAGAAGTTTTAACAGCACAGAAGAAAATACAAGTGATTGCTGTACAAAGTCTTTCTCAAGAGAGATTAACGAGTTACTAGGATATTTTTGATCTTGAAGCGGGGAAGATTTGTGCTCCTAAATTAGAACAAGTATTTCTTTGTTATCTCCTTTCTTGAGACAACAGTAAAAGCAAAAATACATATTTGCTTTAAATAAGTGTGTATTGGGTGATGTTGAAAAAACAAAATATATTTTAATGAAATAGCTGACTGGAAATGTCCTTCTATCTGGCCACTCAATTATTCAATTGAACTGTGGTAAATCAAAGCACTGTATTATTAAATTAATTTACACTTGAAAACAAGACTCCTATAGTTATGAGTGTTTTTCCAACAACTGAGTAAGCATCCTCACATTCATTCCATTTCTGTATTAGTCCCGATGCCTTGGGGAGTGGATTATTTCTTTAATAAGTAGGACCACCTGTGTGATCTGATTTGAAGGGAACTGAAAGACTTTGCTTGTGCAAAGTAATTCCACCACCAGTCTGCAATAGAAGCCTATTCTTCTCTCCAGCTTGAAATTCCCATCACTGCCTAATTTCCCCTTTCTTAGCTACTGGGGGCTAGTAGATGATGTGTGTTTATTTGTGTACATGTGTGTGGTTGTGTAGGGGGTGGTAGTTCAACTCAAGGTCGTTTGGGATTGGTAAGTAAAGGCAACAGATAATGAGACATGGAGAAAAAACTCAATTAAAACATAAAATGCCCCTTCTAATGCTTTGATAAGAGCTTCTGCTCTACCTGTATGGAAGGCAATATATGGCTGGGGTGGTTGGGATGCAGAGATATGGCAGCATGGGTGTGCTCTATAATGGGATGCTGAAGAAGCCAGAGTACAATAGGCCAGCATAAACTGCTTGAGCTGAGAACAGACGCTTGAGTCATGGGTGGATTGGGAACTGTAGAATAAAGTGAACATCTCACAAGTGAGAAAATAGACATAATTTTAATACAGGACCAAGATTTGGGGACCTTAAGAAGGCTACAAAATCATACTCCATTGACCTGATATTCTTGAAGCATTTATTTAGCATTTAAAATGCTACACCACTGTTCATGTTAAATATAAACTAGATATGTACCATATATCTTCTATTTGCCCCTCCAAATCCTCTCTCCACTTATCCTCTCTTCTTTGTGCCAAAGGAGCTTCACAGTATACGTATAAACTCAGTGAAATGGCTCTTGGGTCCTCTGGCTTCGATATCAGGTTTGTGAATAGGAATTACCAGCATGAGAACAGAATGGGTGAGAAAAGGGATTAAGGAGAGGAAGGTCCCATATTTATTTCCCTGGCTTTCTTCCTGAAGGATTTCATAGGTTGGCTGCATGCTTTCTGTCTCTGTTTCCAAGTTCTGTAAACACAGGCACCTTTCTCCCTCCCTTTGGTTCTTTGGTTGGTAATGGCATCTCCTATTAAAGGACTGGAATACAGCGCTGTCCTCTGTGGTTTCCAGCAGCCTGCCCACACCTTTGTAAATTGTCCTTTTATTAAAATTTATTCAAATTACCTATTTTGAATGTGCCAGCTGTTTCTTCCAGAGCCCTGAGTTTTATGATACAATACGTGTGTTGTAAATAACTTACTTTTGTACATATTTGGGGTAGTCTTTCACATCATATTTTATTTTTTGTCATTTGTAACTAGCAGCATAGGGACTCACACTAAAAACGGCTCGCCAAATGTAGATATAGTTACAAAGTTGCCTTGAAATTTTGGATTAAATTTGGCAAAAAGAAGTTTTATTTATTTTTCTCAAGTCTCCTTTTGAGCAGTAGCATTTTCACTTGATAATAAGGTCAAATAATTCAGATATTCATTGGCTATGGACAACTGTAAAAGATTCTTAAGAAGTTTAATATTATGTATAGAGTTAGTGAATGAGCAGTTACTAGAATCTCATAGATAAACGCATTTTTTTCCTTCCAGTTTCATTATCAATCCAATTTAATCTTGGATTGCTGATTAAGTACAACATGTCATTCAGCAGAATTTGGTTTCCAGATGGATTCTCTTTAAAATATTTCTTATGGGGCCAGCTTGGTGGCATAGTGGTTAAGATCATATGCTCTGCTTTGATGGCCCAGGATTCGTGGGTTTGGATACAGGACGCAGACCTACATCAAACCTTGCTGTGGCAGTGTCCCACATATGAAATAGAAGAAGATTGGCATAGACATTAGCTCAGGGCCAATCTTCCTCACCAAAACAGGAAAAAAAAATGTTACTTTCTGTTGACTACTATAATGAAGTCTTATGGCCTCTATAATTTTCAATGTCTACATGTCCTGTATTTCTAGGATTAGATCAAGGTTAGTCCTCAATTGAAGGTTTCCTGTAGCATGGAGACAAAATAATAAAATTTTGCCTTGAGTTCTGCAACACAAAACTATTGCTCTCTGGCCCCTAAAGTATACCCATAGAAAGAAGTCACATCAACTCCTTACTCTGTTGCCTCTGCTATATCTGCTATACCCTCTCTTACCTTTCTTTGGTTCTTTTCTTTCTTTTCAACAAACATGTTCAATTTCCTGATCTTATGGAAAGAAAAAGAAAAACTAAGGCAGTAAAGAACAACTTCCTCACTCTCCTATGTCCCCCTCCTGCTATGAACCAATCTCCATTTCCCCTTACATCCAACCTTCTTAGAAGAGGAGCCAACTGGAACCATCGCCAGGCTTACCCTTACTCATTACTCAGTTCTCCACAGTGAAGAGAATGCCCTAAGTAGGTCACTAATGATCTCCTAATAATCTGGTAATTTATCTTATTTAAAATCTCTGGCATTTGACACTCCTGATCAATTGAAATTCCTACTCTAAATTTCCCCGTTTTGTTTTCCATCTTAGAGCTCTCACTGAACTGTCCTACTTCACAGATCTATTACCGACCTCCCTCCCTTATCATCTTGACAGAATCACCTCTTTGTATCCCCATTGTATCCTCACTCTTTATCAAAGTTTTATCCCTGGCCATCTTCTCTTTTCACCCTTTAAATTTTTTAAATGATATTTTTAAAATGATATTTCACCTGGTTATCATAGCTTCAACTATTATTTATAACCTAATATTTTCCAAATTAATATCTCTGACCCATAACTTTCCTTCAAATTCCAAAACTCTTATTTCTATCTCATTTGGAAGCTATCTACATAGGTATCCTCTATGGAACTCAGCTTCAACAAAGGGTAAAGTTAAATTCATTATTATCCCAAATAAAGCACTCCCCTTTCATTTGTACTTTTCTCCAGTGCACATAATAATCCTGAAATCCCAAAATCAATCATGTCCTTTCGGTTATCTTAGCTCTTGCATCTCCCAGGATTTTCCACCTAGTCAGTCAGCATGTTCTTCTGATTCCACTGTCTAATCTTGTCTAATGCCTTGTCTGGTTCTGCTCCTATCCCTGCTTGGTTTGGTGTCTCAGCTGCTCTTGATTGCACTTTTACAATAACTTTCCAACTTGTAACCTTGATTACACAGGTATTTAATTAAATATAAAACTGTTAATATTGTTCTGTTACACAGTCTTTCAATAGCTGCTCTTTCCTCAGCATTCTAAAAAAGGCTTTTAATAATCTGGCTTTTGTCAGCACAGATCTTCCTCAACTTACGATGGGGTTACATCGCGATAAATCCATCACAAATTGAAAAATATCTTAAGTCAAAAATGCATTTAATATGCCTAACCAACAGAACATCATAGCTTAGCCCAACCTACCTTAGATATGCTCAGAACACTTACATTAGCTTACAGCCGGGCATAAACCAACTAACACAAAGCCTATCTTCTAATAAGGTGTTGAATATCTCATGAAACTTAGTGACTATGGTACTGAAAGTGAAAAACAGAATGGTCTACGGGTAAAGAATGGTTATTAGTGTACTGGTTGTTTACCCTCATGATCACGTGGCTGACTGGGAGCTGTGGCTCACTGCCGCTGCCCAGCGTCATGAGAGAACATCGTACTGCCTATTGCCAGCCAGGGAAAAGATCAAAGTTCCAAATTCAGAGCATGGTTTCTACTAAATGTGTATTGCTTTTGCACCGCCGTAAAGTTGAAAAATAGTAAATGGAACTGTCTTAAGTCAGGGACCATCTGTATTTCTAATTTTATCTTCTAACATTTCTCTGTTAACAGCATGTCCCAGTTATTTCAACGTATTTGCAACTTATTCCAAATCTGAGAGTATCACAGTGGAGTATGTATACACAAGCTAATCATTTTGGCTGGATTGCCATGCTGTGTTTCTTACTAGGAAGCCCTAATTATACTTTAAAAATCTTTTCACCTGATACTTCTTCCCTGAGGCCATTCCTGAATCTCACAGACATAGTGAATCATACCACCCTTGGTGCATGTACATATACATATTTGCATGTATCTCATTGTACTGAAATGGTTGATTTACACAAGTCATTTTCCAAATTATCCTTTGGCCTTCTTGACCACAGGAAATGTCTCTCAGATGCCTTACTACCTCACTTCCGAGCACAGCACCTGGATCATAGTAAGTAGCCAATAACTATGTGTCTACCTATAGGAGATGAGTATAGGAGAGAGGAGATGGGTTACAATCTTGTAAAGGTGCATGATGTGGGCCAGTAATAAGAATCCATGAGGTGAGATAGAGAGAGACTGGGAGTCGCCATTGAATGGGAGATGATCAGAAGGAAGAAAAGCTCTTAGATGATAATTTTCCTGGGAGTGGAAATAATAAACAAAGTGGTAACAGCATCCTGAAACTCTAAAATAGGATGAGATTGCATCTTCCCTATGTAATTTTTAAGGAGAGCTCTATTGTACTATTGAAATGCTGATTAACATGGTGTACCAGATGTCCACAGGAAAGCTTCCAATGTGGCACAGCTACAAAAAACACCAGGAGAAGGAGAAAACTGAGGCCAGAAAGGACTGCAAAGTCTGAATCTTGTGAGATAAATTAGCACCCTGGGAACTTCAGCCTATCCTTGCTAAGCTGGGTGTGTACTGTAAGGGACTGAGTGTAGGGACAGGAGACAAAGCCAAGGCCAAGTTGGGTGGGAAACCGCCTCCTAGCCTGAAAAGTGACCTTTTCACTTTGGAAAATAAAAACACATCTTTGCCACTGGGGTTAGAATGGAATTCTTAGCCTTGTTTCTTAGGAGAGAAGAAAGAGAGAAAAAGTCAGAAAAGTACTGAAAACAAAGGATATAAATATATATATATTTGTGTGTATATATATAAAATAAGATAATCATTAAATTAAATACTAATTAAAAGAAAGATGGTATAGCTTTATTAATATCTGACAAAATAAAAAATTAAAAGCATCACTTAAGGGGCCAGCCCCGTAGCCTAGTGCTTAAGTTTGGCATGCTCTGCTTCAGCGGCCAGGGTTAGTGGGTTCGCTTCCCTGGTGTGGACTTAAGCCACTCGTCAGCCATGCTGTGGTGGTGTTTCACATACAAAATAGAGGAAGATTGGCATAGATGTTAGCTCAGGGAGAATCTTGCCCAAGCAAAAAGAGGAAGATTGGCAGAAGAAGTTAGCTGAGGGCCAATGTTCCTCAGAAAAAAGAAAAAAGGCATCATTTAAAATAAAGAGGTTCACCAAATATGACAAAATATTCAGTTCAATAGATAAAATATTTTTAAATTTGCCTGCAACTAAAACATTTTTTCAAAATATAAAAGGCAAACATATCTAGCTTTCCAAATAGAAATGTAAAACTCCATGGCTGGAATAATAGATTTGAACACATCTCTCAGTGACATATTGTTCATTCAGAGACACAGGCACATATACAAATTAGTAAAGATACAGAGGCTTTAAACAGCGAAGGTGACAAGCTTGCAGCCAACAACTATCCCTTTGAAAGTAGGAATGATGCTGTCCCTTCTTTCTTAATTGTTCTTCTTTGGACATGTTTTGTTCTTCATTTTAACCCCAGCACCTAGGAAAACAGTGTACTCAATCTTACAGAACCTGTCTGAGAGACAAGTTTTCCTTCTAATTTTTTCCTTCAAACTTTCTTATAAAACTCACTCGATGTTTGTATTTTCATGCATTTTCTTGCAATTCCTCCAAGTTCAGTTTGAATGTCAAAGAATGCTTTCCGCCAACACAGATTCACATTTCACAAACATCCAGTTATCTTCGCTGTTCTAGATGCTTTCCCTCCTCTGCAGCACCTCAGATTATTTCCCTGAGATTCCTGAGCCAACGATCGCCTCTTTCCTTGGGACAGCCTTTGTGGCTTTCACATTATCACGTCCCTTCTTAGCTGGACCGAGTAACAAAGAACTAATTTAATGAAAAATAGTGTTTTATCCAGGGGAATGACAAGCAATTAAGGTCAGATTACTCTTGGAGTTGTTCTCCTCTTTGTTCAGGTTATTTCAATAACTTTGTAGACTTTCCATACCCCACTTGCTAACCTAAAGACTTGGTTTGACCAAAGATAAGTCAGGGCAACATGGAATTTCTCAATCTTGCAATATTTTCTTCAGTTTAATCTTTTCTCCTTTTTATTGTTAAGACGTTCATTGTTCAAGAACAAAATTTTTCCTGCATACATTTGTTCTCTTGGGTAAAAATTATGTTGCTGGTGAATACCCAGCAAAGCAGAAATGCTTTTAAACATATTTTAAACCCCAAACCCACATCCTTACTGGGTGTGTGATTTTAGCTACTTATTTAACTTCTATGTACATATTTTTTCTTAAAAACACAAGGAAAATAGTATTTACTTTATAAGACTGTTGTGAGGATTAAATGTATATAGATTATCTACTACAGGATATTCTGTGTGGTAAAATTTCATGGACGAATTCACAAGTATGCAATTTTCACAAATGACAAAAAAATGAAAATTGCTTTTTTCTTGATGAATACGATTTAAATTAATGGGAGAATTTTCATTTAAATGACAATAAAAGAGTCAACCAAAAACATCTAAAAGCTTTGAGAAATATTTCAATCATAGAATGATATATTCAATAACACTATAATGCTGTCTCATTCTCTGAACACTTGTAAGCAGAGTATATTTTTCTTTCTATTGTCTTTCAGATTTACTTATCTTACACTAAATCAAGAAGTAAAATATTTTTAAAATAATACCTTTTGGTGTATTTTCTAAGTAACCTGATGGTTTGTCTGGCAAATTCTGCCATGCAAGGACAGAATAGTGAATTTAGAGAAAGTCAGGGCCCTGGTAGGAACTCAGCATTAAGTATCTGTTCAAATGCATAAGATATATTTAATTAATAATAAATTTAAAATATTGTGGGTATCATGAGTCTGTTAGATGCTCAGTACTTAAAAAACGTGTCTCATTTTTATAAAGTGCTTCAGAACTATAGTCATGGTCTTGCCTATTCATTTGTTTTAATAGTGACCTCATAGCCATATGCGGCATAAGAAATCAATATCAAGCTGCATAAAAAAGTAAATACATTGATTTGGGGTGGGGGGGGGTGTGGTGGCAATCAAACCATGTTCTTTTCATTCTCTGGACCTTTCTAAACTGCATTTGTTTCTGGGTACATTCTGGATCTTTTAGAAAATTAAAAAATCCTGTGATCTAAACTTTTTCTAGAAGTGTCTTGGTTTCCTCACCTGAACTGAAATCTGACCTAATCCTGTTAACGCTGCCTACCCTGAAACCCTCCCCCACACTCATCCCCATGAACTCACGTGAAGGGGCCAGTGTTCCCTTTAGCCCTCACTGCTGTGTTGAGACTGTTGCCCTGTTATCATTTATCAGTAACTGCTCTGCTTTTGATGCCCATGCCATTCAGTTGTGATGTCTTCTACCCATTTATTTGCATTTATCTTCCCAACTTCATGGTGCTCTTCTCTTTTCCCCATTGACTTAAGCCAGTTTGGTCACAATATTCTTTGATTACCCTTTTCTGGTCTCATTCTTAACACTCAAGTTAACGAGCCTTTAAACCGTACCCTCATAAAGCTTAGACCTCTTCAGTTCCAAAGGTCTCCGTTTTTATTAAATGTATTTATCTTTTCATCCAAACATTTCTGATCCTATGAGCTTTCTCTCCTCCAGCTCACCTCCAGCCCTCACGGCATCCATACGCCTTTTAGATGTAATAGCCTGAAGTTTCGTCATTAATTTCACATATCTGTAGATTTGTTCCTTACTTACTCTGACGTTCTGCCTGTTATTTGTACCATTTCAATTTTCAAATCTAGGATAATCTTTTGCATTTTTATTCCTGAGTGCTGAGCATTGCTGAAGAGGGTCAAGTAACAAGAATAATTGTATCTATTAAAAAATGCTAATTAATATTAGTTAATATCCCAATGTTGTTTTGCTATCTTTTCAGTTTACATTTGGCATAGGGGAAAACTTTTACCTCAACTTGCTTAGAGTGCAACTTGAAGGAAACACTCTGTAGGGGCATTTGGTAATATGTATGAAAATCATTTAAAAATGTATATATTTTAAAACAGGAATTTCATTATTAGCATTTATCCAAAGGTAATTATCAGACGTGTGTGCAAATATTTATGTTTTTATCTGTACATAATAAATTTGTTACATGACTTATTTTATATAAGTATAGTGAACTAGTGCTTAGCCATTGAATGCATTTTATATTAATCAATATGGCGAGATTGTTACTATATTACTGACTGAAATGAAATGTTGCAAACTGGCATATTACATAAAATTATATACATGTGAGCATATACCTAATATTATATGCAAACATATGTGTCTTGTGTAGTATGTGAGTAACTACATACAAGTTTGGAAAAATGTTTGCTAAATTATAAATGATTGATTTTTTGAAATTTTGCATGTTTTTGATATTTATTTCTTTATTTTCTTTTTCATACTTTTTGGTATTACTTGAAATTCCTGCATGAATATATATTATTGTAATAAGAAAAATAACTCAAACTAATTCATTTTGAGGAAAATAGTAGTTTAGATGTAATTGTTTTAATTCCTCATCTCCCTTTTGTTTCTAAACAAAATGAAATCTAGTTTCCTGACTCCAACTATTTTCCTAAAATAGCTTTTTTTTTTAAGATTGCCACCTGAGCTAACACTGTTGCCAATCTTCTTTTTTTTTTCTTTCTGCTTTTTCTCCCCAATCCCCCCAGTACAGAGTTGTATATTTTAGTTGTGCATCTTTCTAGTTGTGGCATGTGGGATGCAGCCTCAGAGTAGCCTGATGAGTGGTGCCATGTCCATGCCCAGGATCCAAACCAGAGAAACCCTGGGCTGCCATAGCAGAGTGCACGAATTTAACCACTTGGGTACGGGGCCGGCCCCCTAAAATAGTTCTTATAAAAATCAATTATCAATGATTTATCATCAAACTCACTGATGGCTTATTCTTGGACAACTCTGAGGAATCTGCCATGGTTGAGTGTGCTGTCTTTATTACCAGCATGGCTGCTTTAAACCACATTTTATACCATTGCATCTTAAGCTCTTTCACCACCTTATTCCACTTGTCCCCTAAGTACAGACATTTTCTAGGTCCCATGTTCAGAGTGCATTATTTTTCACTCTACATATTCTTCACTAATCTACTGCCTTCCCACAACTTCAAATATCACCCTTACTGGATGTTTCTCAAATTGTTATCTAAACATTAGAGCTACACACTTAAGAGCCTGCTGTTTACTGCACAAAACAAGCCTGAAGTTACCTTAAACTCCATAGGAGTAGATTAGAATTCATTAGTTTCCCTTCAAAATTTTCATTCTCCTATGCCTTCAATTTTTTTTTTCTTTTTGAGGAAGATTAACCCTGAGCTAACATCTACTGCCTATCCTCCTCTTTTTGCTGAGGAAGGCTGGCCCTGAGCTAACATCCGTGGTGGCCATCTTCCTCTGTTTTATGTGTGGGATGCCTGCCACAGCATGGCTTGCCACGCGGTGCCGTGTCTGCACCCAGGATCTGAATTGGTGAACCCCGGGCCACCGAAGTGGAATGTACACACTTAACCGCTGCACCACTGGGCCAGCCCCTATGCCTTCAATTTTAAATGCATCACTATGCTCTCCTTTGCTTAGATTTAAAACTCCAGACTTTTTGAACATCCTCTACCTTGTGCTTCTTAGCTAATTACCATACTGCATTGATTATGTGCCTATCACATATTTGCCAGTGGGCAAACGAAGTAAGAGTGTGGATGAGGTCCTATTTCCTATACACTTCCAGTTATATTAGCCTATTTTGGACATTAATATTTCTCTCTTAGATATCAAAAATAGCCTCCTAATGGAGATTTCTAACTCTCCTTTCCTTCACTCACACAGTCATCAGTATTAAGTTGCTAGAATTCTGATTATGATGGCCTCCTTTCTGAAGAGAGAAAGAACATTACTAATACATTAGTTTGACAGTCCAGGCCCTTCCTCCAAGGTGTCATTTCAACTTTCCCTTGAAGAATCATTTCTCATTCACAAGTTATACTCATCTCCCTAATACTCTACTAGCCACCGATAAATGGCCACATTCTCCTAAAATGCCTGGATTTTTCCATCTATGACATTAGTTTAACCGACACAAAGAGTTTGGCATTCACTTGGAATATAGGTAGCTATTAATTTTGCACTATTCTCTGATTGTCATGCTCCAGAATCTATAGCTTTAGTCATCATGGTATACTACAGTTAGGACACTGCACTGAGACATAGATAGAGTCAATTAATAGAAACATGCATCAGGGATGCTTTTAAAACAAAGTTCAATGGCAATGCGGATTAGAGTGGGAATCATTGCTGACTGAAGTGCTATCAGAAAACTCATGTATTAAAAGAAGACAATCATATCACAGGTCACCAGATGGACAAATATCAAGGCTATATGGGAAGTACTGAGAAAGCCAGATTTGGTGGAACATAGGTTGTTTTTAGGGAATAGTAGATGAGAATGCTTCAGAGGGATGTTGATTGCATTTTCAGTTGAACTTGATTACAGAACAGTGGGTAATCTACAGTAGCCACAGTAAAGGTCTACACCATTGAAGATAGGAAACAGTATGAACTAGACTCCTAGAGGAAATGAGAGAGAAATGATTTGCCAGATATCAGTGATCAACATTTCTCTGAAAGCTCATTATTGAGAAAAGAAATAACCATTTTACAGACAACTGTGTTATCTAAATTAAAAGTATACATATACATAATTATTAAAATATCAATTTATATGCTAAAACATGTCTGAGGTGTGATTAAAGAAAATGAAATACTAACTGAAAATAAACACAGGCCAAATTAGGGTCTTATATCTTCAACCTGTATATTTGAATATATAAGCTTCAACTAACTTTAAAACTATTCCTATTGAGTCAGAAGACCTGAAGCTCTATGCTGTCAGCAGAGTTTCAACAAGTTCTAACAAGACTATGTCAGACACTCAATGGTCCTGTTTTCAGGCCGAGTGACATGAGTTTAAAACCGACCCACTACTTACTAATTGTGTGACCTAAAAGGCAAGAAATTAGGTTTCCAGCTTTCCATCACTCCTCGTTGGCTATATGACAAAAGGCAGGTCAATTATTATCATTTCATCTTGGTTTTCTCATCAGTTTAACAGGTATAACCTGCTTAACTCAACTCTGGGGAAGGATAAGCAAGCATCATTTTCTTCTTTGATGAGAAAATTAGGAAGTCTATAATGATGCAACTCATTTTGGAAAATGTGAAATACTGGACCTTGTACTGCTTCAACAGTAAGATCTTCTTAAAAGTCAGAGTGAATGAGTAGTCAAGTGAATGTTTTAGTGGAACAATGACTGAGTTGAAAATAAAGCTAATATCTTCACTTTGTAGTATCCTGATGATGAATCCTATGAATCATATTCTAATACATTTGAAATAATTATGTTGAATCTGGATATTAGAAATGCCTTAAAGCATATTTTAAAGGAACATTTGAAATGCAATAGCTTTTATGTTTACACAACTAAAAAAATAAAAGGTAATCAACTAGTCATTATTGAAGAAAATTAACAAATATAGTACAAATTGTGGTTGTTAAAAATATACTAGTGAATTGGACAACAACAGTAAACATACTTTTTTTTAAAGATTGTTTTATTTTTCCTTTTTCTCTCCAAAGCCCTCCGGTGCATATAAACATACTTTTCATTTCATCTTATACATTAGTAGTTATTGATGCAAATCAGTATATCTTTGTGTTTTTTTGTGGGGAACATTGTTCCTAAGCTAACATCTGTGCCAATTTTCCTCTGTTTTATGTGGAATGCTGCCACAGCATGGCTTGATGAGCGGTGTGCAGGTCCAAGTCTGGGATCTGAACCTGCAAACCCTGGGCTGCCAAAGTGGAGCACGTGAACTTAACCACTATGCCACCGGGCCGGCCCCACAGAATATCTATTTTTAGATATACAGATCTATGTCTTTCTATGTATCATTTATCTATTTGCCAATCCATATGTGTATATCAGTAGTTATTAATATACCAGTTAATCTTAACATCTTGTGATTTCTATATCGGTTGGCTTTGTAATAATACCTCCATATCATACCTCTGTTAAATTGTTATATTCAGCACAATATTCAAAACAAACAACTGCAGAATCAAATACATTTTACTAACCACTTCAACCTTAGACACTTTTATTCCTCTCCTCCATTTAATTTGTATTTATGTATTTCAATCAGCTGTCTCAAATCCCTTGGTTTGGGTAAAATGGGGAATAGTAGCTTATAATAGATTACTGGTAATCATTAATATGTAATATTAAATCACAAATTTTTACATGTAAAAATAGCGATGCAAACTTTTTCTATGATAATTCTGTTTTCCAAAATAATTTGAAATATTTCACTCTACACACAAGCCTGTTTGCCAAAGTCAGTCATCTCTCTCTTTTGCTCTATCTGCAAAAATTACGATTTAAAGCCATTTTTCAAATCCAAGAAGGTTAAGAATGTAGACCAAGAAAAGTGTATTATAATACTGAAATAAGATTTTTTTCTATTTAAATGATAGATTAACATATTTCAGATTAGTCTACAAGATTCCATGATTGTACAACTATGCATATTTGCTTTAGGTAAAACAACAAAAAATTATTAATAGTTTATTAGGTATCTATTTAATCAAAAGTTTAATTCTCATCACAAAATTATTTTTCAATTTGTGAAACATTAGACATTTTATCTAAATAATTTGAACCAAAATTTTTTGCAAATAAATTGAATCCTTTGCCCATAGGCAATTGCACCCACTAAACACTACGTAATGTAATTAAACCATCTTATGTAGCCATGTGTCATACTCATTTTACACTCAAATATCAAAGAAAAATGAAATACATGCATAAAAAACTATATTTTTAAAATATTAGAACTGTTATTTGCTGAAATAATTACTCTCAGAATAGGTTTTGAGAATCTTTTGTAATGAAATTTTTTTTTTTTTTTTTTTTTTTTTTTTTTTTTTGCTGAGGAAGATTAGCCCTGAGCTAACATCTTTGCCAATCTTTCTCTATTTTGTATGCAGGTCAGTACCACCACACAGCTGACAAGCTGTGTAGCTTCACGCCCAGGGTCGGAACCCAGGCTGCTGAAGCAGAGCCCACATAACTAACCTCTAGGTTACAGGGAGAGCCTCATTAATTCATTATTTAAAGCATCAGGTTATCTTTCTGACTAAAAATGCAATATCAGTTCTATTTTATCAGTAGTAATTTCTTTTCATAGTTTAAAAAATAGATCATAAAAGAACTGTGACTAGAATACTTTTTATATTTATAGGAATATAATGAGATCTGAGGTACTAAATCTGAGAAGTTAGAATTAAAGACAAAACCACATTACTGATTTTAATCATCTTTGGGGGCCACCTTTGGATGAATTTGCTTGATAAAGATTCACACATAATCACTACTTCTATCATTATAAGTCTAGGTAATGACTGTTATGATTAAAAAAAAAAGATAGAGGTTATAAAAAAATTTACCCTGTCCAAGTAAATATAAAGGCTTGATACAATGTGGTAAAATAGTCATTTTTCCTATAATTTTATAGGCAGGACTCACATTTTCTTCCAATATTATTAGTTTGAATAATGTGTTTTAATTAAAAGCAGTGTATGTAACTATAATACAAAAATATCATATAGATCCTCAAGTGCTTTAAATCGCCATTTTACACCTAAGTGGTAGCTAGATATACTGGATCCCAAGATAAAAGTAGTATTTGCTGTAAATATTATGTCAAACGCCAAAGCTAGTCTAGATATATCAGATTCAAATGCAGAGCGAGAGTGAGAGAGAGAGAATTATAAGAGGTCTGAAAAAATATAAAAGTGAACATTTAATTCATTTTCAATGGTTTTTGACAGAGGATTATAGTGGGCTGAATAATAGCCACCCAAAGATATCAAATCCTAGTCTCTGGAACCTGTGAATGTTACCTTAAGTGGTGAAGTTTTTGCAGATGTGAGTAAGTTAAGGACCTTGCAGAGATTTCCTGCATTATCCCAGATGGGCCCTAAATGCCATCGAAGGGTCTTTCTGAGAGTGAGGCAGAGGGACATGAGACACACACTCAGAAGGTAGGAGGCCATGTGAAGATAGATGCAGAAAGAGAGATTTGAAGATGTTGTCCTGCTGGCTTTGAAGATGAAAGAAGGGGCCATGAGCCAAGGAAGACAGCTCCAGAAATGGGAAGAGTAAAGGAGTGGATTCTCTCCTGGAGCCGCCAGCAGCAGCGTGGCCCTGCCAGCCTTGACTTCAGCCCAGTGGCGCAGATGTCAGACTTCTGGCCTCCAGAATCGTGAGAGAATACATTTTTGTTATTTGAAGACACCAAGTTTGTGGTAATTACTGCAATCCTAGGAAACTAATACAAGGACTTTCCAAGCACAAAGGCAATGGAAAAATCATAAAAACCAAACATACAAACAAAACAGTTGACTACATAAACTCTTAAACTTTATGCCAAAAATAAAATAAAATACAAACTGTTAATAGTGTTTTGTTACAAATATAACACAGGATTAATAATTCACATATACATATATACAACAATTATTAGCCCCCAATTATAGCAAAGGTCTCTCTAAAATAAATTCAAGGGATCATATAATACACATACACATTTAATGTTCAATTGAAAAGCAATCAAATAAGTGCAAATAAAAGTAAGCTAATATCTTTTGCCCCTAAACTGACAAAAATCCCAAACTCTATTTATTTTTTCCAGTTTAGGGGAGGGTGTGATAAATTAAACACTGGCATATTCTTCTCGTAGGAGAAACTATGCCATCCTAGAAAACACCTTGATATGTATATATGTATAAGAACTATAAATGTGTATTGTATTTGACCCTGTAATTTAACTTCTAAAGAAAGTCATCAGAATCATTTACACAAGGCTATTTATCACAGTGCCATTTTCACAATATTTTCAAATGATTGAAAATAATGCAAATATCTAATCATAGGAGATAAATCTATAATTATTGCAAAATGATGTAATGCAATATGATGATATGATTATAAATCATGGTTTTTAAGTATGATCAATGACATCAGAAATGCTTTTGGTGCCAAAATTCGGTGAAATATGAATTCGTAAGAAAAAACGAAAATATCAGATTGTACAAATGGGTGAAAAAAAACTTGCGGAATGTAAAACAAACCAACAAAAATTTATGAGAATGTATATTTAAAAAGTAAGCCTAGAAAGATTTATTCTCAAATTTTTTAAGTAGTTAATTCTAAGTGGTAGCTATACAGAAAAATTAGTTTTATTTTTGATCTCTAGTGGCTCCACAATGAGGATTTTTGGATTTAAAATTTTTTTTAAATATATGTATTTTAATTTTGCAGAAAAAATTATGTAGCATGCACTCATATATACATCATCAAAATTAAATCAATATTAACATCTTCACGATTTTTTCCTGATCTCTCCGTTATATTTTATATTTTAGAAAAATGGAAAAAGTAACAATCTAAAAAGAAAGCAACCCCCTCTCTCTCCTGTTTCTAGAGTTAACATATTTCAAAGTTGGTGTGTATAACATTTGTAATTGGGAAAAAAATCTGATTTTTAAACAAAATAAATTTCAGTAACAAAATCCTTTGGTTAAGAAGAGGTAAGTCAATAAAGAGTGATAAAAATTTCTAGTATACTACAAAACGTTTTGACTGGCCAGTCCACAGAGGAAGAGAAGAGAACTCTCTACAGCATGTTGAATAAATAGTTGTTCGGCCTCCAAAATTCTTTAAAAAACTCAGTGAGCCACCAAACTCATGATCACAGCATCCGTCACCACCACTACTACCACCAGGTAGCTGTCTGGAAGAAAGTGCTGCTCTCAGAAAGTATGAGTCTTAGAAGAACTTAAAAACTGCAGATGTTGATCAACTCAGTGTTTAGAAGGTAAAATATGTGTTGAGTTTAAATTATTTCTTTAAGCTCCTTTAGGCATGATTTGTCTTCTGGACTACATGTGCACAAATTGACAAACTGGGCTCTTCTATAGTTGGAAAAAAAAGTGATGCATTGAACCACTTTCTGCTTTGTGTTGGGCGATACAAAGTAGTCATTCTCTTGTCAGTATCCAGTAAATAACTAAATAACCATACATACTACCTTTCTTTATGACTTTAAGATAGAAATTGGCATTTGTGGTCTCTTTTCCAGGAAATGGCAGACATAACTAGCACTTAATAAATACAATTAATCCTGGTTTTCTTATGTCTATTTTTTCCTTCCAATCCTCTGGTTTCTCTTCAAATAATCTCTAGGTTGTTCTTTAAAAAGGCTGTTAGTATTTTGTCTGAGGGGAAATTATTAAAATGGAATTAAAAAGTACTTCAAATTCTTGACCACACCATTCTGACAAATTAAGAAGTACGAATACTTTCTGCATCACACATGTCTATGTGTGGCATGCTCCAGCAAGCACATACTTCACAACAACAAAAGGGAATCAGCAAAACTATCACCTTTTGCTGGGAGGTTGTGGCAAGTGGTCAACCAACTATTTTACCATAAACTGAATACTCGTCTTGTCTTGAGAGTCAGCAGATATATACATTTAGTTTCATCGAGAATTTGTCTCTACATAGTCTGCCTAAACATAAAAACTACATTCTTTAGCCTAGTTACCTGTGAGTTATATTTTTCCAGACACGTTTCAATAAACAGAATGGCAATGATTGTTTATAGTGCTAAAAGGCTTTCTTTAGCCTTACCAAAGCTAAAAAATCCCACTCTTTGATGTCTCTGTCTCTTTTTTTTTTAATTACCCAGAGTGTGTTGGGAGTGTCTCCACCTAGGAAACACTACAAAAAGGTCCTTTAAGACATTTAATAGCCCAGTGATTCCACTGTAAGGGAGTGTAGAGCTTCAAGGAATAAAAAAAGAGAACTGCTCCTCAGAGTGACTTGTCCTCTCATGGCGTGATCTGGGTCAGAGCAAGGCCACATTTGGCTGTACATCTGTGATCCAAGCTCTAACCTTATGTGGAACAGGAAACCTGGGTGTGGCCACACTTGGCAAATCTGTGCAATATTTTATGCAGCTCAATTTTTCCTCTCTCTGTGTCAGAGGAATGAAGTGCTTCTCCATGCCTTGGTCGATGCCAGTGCTCTGGTTCCTCATGGGAGTCATGTTTTGCCCCCTGCCCTTCCCTCCAGCTACTGTACCTGAAGGTTGTCTGGTATCTAGAAAATCTTTGAAGGGGCCATTCTTCGAATCCATCCTTCCTCTTTTACTAGCCCCTCTACACTGAAACTCTTTTAGATTAACTTAAGGCAAGGGAGTATTTCTTCTTAGCGTAGCAACTGAGACCAAGCTGGAAAAAGGAATTTAGTAAGAAAGGGGCTTGTGTTGGTCACAGCCTAAAATTTTTTTTAATTTCTTTTTGCCAACATAAGCACATACAATCAACACATTCGGGTCTCCGTGGTGGTAGGTTAAGATATTTTTTTCAGACACAGAAGATTCAGTAAATAGTATGTCAACTATTCTTTATAGTGCTAAAAAATTATTCTTTCAGAATACCAACAAAAATATATTTTCTATTAGACATAAAACCAAATACTCCATGATACCTAAAGAGACATGATTCCAAATCTGACATAATGTAATATATGGGATTAGTGAGGAATTAGAGTCTGGCTCCAACTCTTGCTAAGTATGTGGTCTTGGGCAAGTTACATAATCTGAGTTTTCTTTCTTTCTTTCTTTCTTTCTTTCTTTCTTTTTTTCTTTGGTCAAATTTCCCTCTACTTTATTAAGTTATTTTACAAGTCAAGTGAGATAATGAATGTGAACATGATTTACATAAAATAAAGTAGATTATGCTTGCATAGTGCTCTAAGGGAGGGAAATGGCTACATCCAGGTCTTTTGACCCTGTGACTGGCTTTCTTTCTAATTGACTCTACTCTAACAAACATAAGTCATATTATTATCCCATTTCAACAAGCTTGATTTTTTTCTTCCTAATCGAAAATTATAGACTTCAAAAGTCCCTAGACATCCAACTGCAAAGAAAGAAATCTTATAATCAGTTACTGGCTGGACATATACATACTATTCTGTTGTGATTTTTAGCGAAAAAATAATGTGTAGAAACATATAATTAAGTGTAAAAGGCAATTTCTTATGTATCACTTTCGTTACTTAGAGATACGCAAAAATTCACATTTTGTTTATATTAATACTTTTTTTGGTCTCTAGGTTAAACACAAACCAAAAAAATAAAACAATATT
The DNA here is from genome assembly GCF_037783145.1 of Equus przewalskii. Classification (NCBI taxonomy): domain Eukaryota; kingdom Metazoa; phylum Chordata; class Mammalia; order Perissodactyla; family Equidae; genus Equus; species Equus przewalskii. Next base: position 28,690,677 of record NC_091834.1, read on the forward strand.
ATTTAACTGTTTAATTGCTTCCATTTTGTTTGGGAAACTTAACCTCAATTTAACCTTTGTGGCTACTGTGCAAGTCAAAATCAAGTGACTTTGACGATCTCAGTCCTGAAATAATAAACTCTTTGGGGGCTTTAAGCCTCTTTACCTTTAACAGGGGGAACTGAGCAGTTTTCAACTTGTTTGTGTTCGTTGATTGATAATGAGCAGTTTCTCTGTCTGCATCTGTGTGGGACTATGTGGGGTCTGCTTTAGCCTGCTGGGAGTTGAGAGGATGGAGAGGCAATCACAATGGGTTTAAAAAATTGTTCTAAAGATGACATTTGGGAAGCAAATATTGTGGCCACAGGCCAGCCTGGTTTTTTTAACTCTAAAGTGATAGCACCTTACATTTTCAATTTAATCTGTTTTCACAATTCAATATAAATTGACAGTCCACTATTTCTAAGTAGTGGATGCTTTCTTAAAATGGCTACCTCTACCAATAGGTTATTTAAAAAATACAACTGAAGGAAAAATTCTAGAGTTATAGTATTTTATTCTGATCTTACCATTTACAGCAAAATCTATTAGGAATTAACTCTTACTTGTCAATTATGGAATAGCTGATTCTTACTTTTTTTTTGTTCAATTTGGCAAAGAACACTCATGTCCAGGAAGTGAGATAATCTTATGAATAGTTAAATATTTCTTATCAAATGAAGATGAGATAGTAGTGATAAAATTCATAGGGCTTACTCTTTCCATAGGATTTTTCCTCTCATAAGAATTTCACAGTAAATAGGTTCAAATATAGCCCATGCCTTTTAAGCTATTTATGCAACAAGAGAAATGTGTGTCAAATTTCAACATACTATGACTTTAGTGACACTATTGAGTTCTTTCTTCTATGCAAGTGGCTATCTTTAATTCTATCATCATTATGGTGCTTTGGGTTTTCAGAAGCATTGGTTAAAATGTAAAGTATCATTTGCTGATCCAAGGTGCTATGCTTTGGTAAGTGATCAGGCGAGTACCTGGGTTGGAATTTCTGACAGAAACAGCAGATTAAAAGCCAAGAGGGCTAATTTATGTGATTGGGAACCATTAGTCCACTTCCAAGTGGACAGGAGAACTTGAAGCCAGGATACATGGTCAGAAAAACTGACTCTAGGATAAGCAGTGTGTTCTCATTTATCCTTAAGTGAGGACATCTATGCTTAAGTGAAGATGGGAGACTGTGTTTGAGCCAGAAGGCTGACTCAAGAAAACTATATTTCTTTATAGCTTGCAAGGCTCTCTATGGAGCAGAGTTCCCGCAGAAATCATGCACCACATCTAGTGACCGTCCCAGTACTCTTTGCACAAAACATTGTTACATGACTCATCCAGCCTCACCACATACTGGGCTTCCCCTGAGCAGTAAATGCAGTTTGTTTTACCCTCAGACCAACTGGTAGGATTTCCTGGGTGACTGAATCTATACAATGCTTGCAAGAATTAGGAGCTCTCTTCTAATTAACTTAGAACAAGAGAACTTTCTTTTCCTACTCTTGTGAGCTGCTACTTAGACAGTGAGGGTTAATACAATCCAGAATGCGATTCAAGGTCCGCAAAATAAAGTAAAATAATTGCAGAGAACATATATACTTATTCCTGGTACTGAGATTGGAGAAATTTATCCTTAGGCCCCTGAGAAATTTGATGTCCCATATGCTTACAATAAATAAAACCCAAAGAATAATACAGCTTTTAAAAATAATATCTTATAATTCAAGAAAAGTAATTCTATGAGGGAACAAAATGATATGCAACTATTTGAATATTCAGATCAGCCCAAGAATGACTCTTCTTGAGTGCCTGCTAGAGTGGATAAAAAGTACATGCTCCAAGAAATCCTCTTCCTTGAACGTAATTGCTCTCTGAAAAGATTTCAGTATGTATCGAGCAAGAGTAAGATCAGCATTAGACCCCTTGACTGTTACCTGGTGGGCAGTGGTTCTACGGTGCTGCTAAAATGTAGTATCACATAATTCAGTAGTCAGCCTTGGGGAGATAGCATTAATAATCATTTATGAAAGATGAAAGATGGAAAAACTATTCATACTCAAATAGAAGAATACTGACTTCTGTATAAAGGCAAACACAGAACAACACAGGAGGAATGAGATATTTTTTCCAGATGTGATATTGTGTCTGCTGTAGTGTATATAACAAAATGGGCCACGCACATAAGATTTGTTGTTGAAAGTGAAGCCTACTTCACAAGTTATGAACCTGTCAGAAAAATTACTGCTTATCTAAGATATTTCCCTAATTCTTGAAGATTATCATTTATGAAAACCAAATTTTCCCATACTTAAAAATTAGAAAAAACAAGTTCTCACCTATAAAGTAACTCAGGATGACATCTAAACATTAAGAGCTTCTGTTATAGCATGAGGAATCAAGACATACTAGAAGATATAAAATACATTATTTTACTATCCGTTTACAGAAATTGTATTATATAAACTCATCAATTTATTTTAAAATGCTAAAAATATGAATTGAAATAAAGTTGAAAAAGAGAGCTTGGCTCTGAAAGCTTTAGTAAATATTTCCTTTGTGCTTAAGTAATTTAGAATTATGCTTTCTACAAAGTTCAATGTTTTTCTAAATGCAAGTTCTGATAAGGAGTATTATATGACTTTTTATAACATTAATTAAATCACACAGGAAATATTTACAAGCACCTACCATGGGGGTTTGCAGACACAGAAGTAGCAAGACCGGTCTAGTCCCCGCCCTCACGGAGTCTCCAGTCTGGTGAAGAGAAAGTCCAAAAGAACATGATCTATGATAAGGTTTGCAAAATGCCTATTAGATTAAGTGACCTAGTTATCACTTATTTGCAACTTTAATGAGATCAGTTTTGTAGAGATAAAAAGTGTGAAGATAGATATAGATACACAATTTATGTATTATTAACACATGTATACGTGTTACACATTTTAATTTTAGTTAGAGATATATAATGTGTGTATTATATATGCATGTATGAATTATACATGTTTATATGCAAATACATGTATCTACGTATCTACATATATGTAGATATCTGTGAAAGGAAGAAGAGTAAAAGGGGAGTAGTAGCTAGAGGGGGTGTGCAAAGAGGGAAGTTTTAGATGGAAGATAATTGTTGTGAAATCACAATAAGAATTATCCAGTATAGAAGTAATTGCTGAAGCTACAGGAGTGAAGAAATATATGACAGAGTGAGAGCTCAGAAAAGGAAATAGAGAATGAGGTTGAGAACACAAGTTGAATAGGAAGAAGAAAACATCTGCTGTATTCAGAGGGAATAAGAAAATTATGAGTGATGAGAGAGTTACATTTATCCTTCAGGTGGCAGAAAGTTGGGATAGTTCTCATTTGATGGTTATTATTTTCTCCACTGCAGTAGGTGGCTAAATTATCTCTGAGAGGAGGGGTGGAGGAAAGGAAAGGCCGTAAGTAAGAAAGATAAATACATTTTGAAATCACTGCTATGGAGAACTGCAGAGAGAATTGATGAGGAAAACAAAGAACCACTGGGCAGCATCGGGGCCTAGTTGGTGCTGGTCATCAAGAATGTATACTGTTACTAACTTTCATTGTTTTGTGAGTTTCTCTAGCAGTTCTGGTGGAAGCATGGAGATGATGGGCAGTTTAAATGATCCAAGACTGGACTTTGGCAAAAAGATGAAAAAGAGTTCAACTGGCCTGGAGAAATTAGGTATTATCTTGATAGCAAATTGTAAGCTGAACAAGGAAGATTGTAAAAAAATGAAAAGATGATAACAACTGAGAAAATAGAAACATTAGTTTGTTGGATGTGTGGATGAAACAAAGAACTGAACTGCTTTACTGTGAATAGCTGAATGACAGTGCCAGAAGTAAGGAGGCTATGATAGACTTAGTTGTTTCAATCTTTTATTCCAAACCCCTCATGGCCCAGATGTGACTATGAGATTTAGTTAGTGAGGTTGAGTCAAATGGAGATGAGTCTAAGAAACGGAGAGGACAGGTTGTCAGCTGAGCAAGAACAAAAACATTGAATTTGCATAAGATGGCAATAGGATTTGGATGGGAGGAAAAAGAGTTGACTTGGATGCTAAAGTTTTCAGGAAATGACGAGAAATGATTTGAAGGTCAGTGAAACTAACCACGAAGAAGAATGAAGGGAGATAGAGTCGAGTGCATGACCTAAAATTAGAAGGGCTTATACCTAAGAGCTGAGGTGCACTGGCTTAGGGACTTCCCTGAGAACTGAAATCAGAGCAATGACTCATAATATTCCAATGTGAATTCTAGATAATATGCATTTCATGACAATCCTTACTTCTAGATATTTCTTCTTCAAACGTTTTTAAAACACTTTTATTTTAGTTTGACAATTGTAAAGCGCACCCATTTTAAGTGCCAGTTGACAAATCTTTACAAAATGGATATGTAACCCTCACCTAGTCAAGATATAAAAGATGACCAGTATCTTAGAAGCCTGCCTTGTGCTCACCCCCAGTCATTACCCGCCCATCTAGACAGGTAATTACTAATCTAGCTTTTATCATCATAGATTAGTTTTGTCTATTTTTGCATGCCCCCATGAACAGTTTGATCATGTCTGTTCGCTTACACATATGTACCAAAAGACATTTATAAGAGGTTCATGACAGCATTATTTCTAATAGCCTTCTTCAAATTTTAATGAAGTAAAATTTGGTAAGTACTTCATCTATGAAGCACATGTGTCTTGTGAAGTTTTATTTATTTATTTATTTAAAAATTGGCACTTGCACTAACATCTGTTGCCAATCTTCATCTTTTTTTTTCTGTTTTTATTCATCCCCCAAATCCCCCCAGTACACAGTTGTACATTCTAGCTGTGAGTGGCTTTGGTTGTGCTATGTGGGACGCTGCCTCAGCATGGCCTGCCGAGTGGTCCCATGTCCACGCCAGGATCTGAACCAGGGAAACCCTGGGCTGCCGAAGTGGAGCACATGAACTTAACCATGCAGCCATGGGGCCAGCCCCTGAGGTTTTATTTTTGACTGCTGGAGACAAACTCCAGGTGAAAGGTAGAATTGAGAGGAAGATCCAAAGCTTTAATGTGAGAGTAGATCACCATCATGGAGTTAAGTACACGGGGACATTAAGAACCTGGCATGGGCAGGCTTTGGCTCAATGGTGAATAATAATATAGCAAATAGAAATAACAATACTTTTTGATATTTATCATAATACAGACATTCTTTTTCACTTTCTTTTTTCTTTTTAGCCCTGAGCTAACATCTGCAGCCAATCCTCTTTTTGCTGAGGAGGACTGGCCCTGAGCTAACATTCATGCCCATCTTCCTCTATGTTATATGTGGGATGCCTGCCACAGCATGGCCTAACAAGCAGTGCATAGGTCCGCACCTGGGATTCGAACTGGTGAACCCCGGGCCATGGAAGTGGAACATTCGAACTTAACCACTGCACCACCAAGTAGCCCCAATACAGACACTCTTTTAATGGCTGCATATATATTACCTCAATTACTTTCACAACCATTCTGTAAGGCTGCTATTCTTTTACTCCCGGACTATAGCTGAGTAAACTGAGGCATAAAGAAGTGAGATTGTAGAAAGCTTATTTCTGTCTCCACGATGGATTTCCATCCAAGCTATCTGCACTCAAAGGCAACACTCTCTCACTCTTGACCCTTTCACAAAGATTGTAAATTCCAATTAGAAATGCACAGGGACACATCTGTTATACTACAGCAATTCTGCTGAAATTTGAAACCTAAAGAATTATTCAAATTTATAGTTTTTGGTGAATATCTCTGGAGTCTACATTCTCCCTTCTCTTTGGTCTAACCTAGAAAACTTCTGAGATGGATCTCCCCTGTGTCTTTGTTGTATTATTTTCATTGATTGAAAATCTCCTATGATTTTATTCTGAACTCACATTTATCATCAGTCTCATTACAAGAACTTATCTACTAATGAGAAAGAGAAAGATGGCGTGGAGAGTAGTAGCCGTACCAAAATCATTTCCAAAAATAAAAACAGAAACGTTCCGCAGCACTGCATGGATGTTGCCTAATCCTTTAAACAATTGCCAACTGGTAAAATAGGTAAGACTTTTAAAATTCTAATGGACTTTTTATCATGATGGCAGATGAAACAATCCTGCTTCTATCACTTTTTATTCAGTTTTGTTGAGTATCTAGAGATTTATAATCCTTTCCTAAAGCACAAGAATAAAATGCAACATGGAATTAGCATCTGGAGTTTTTAGAACAGAACGTGGGCAATGTGGGTAATGATGATGATGTGATGATGGCAGCATCACATCCACATTTAAGTCTCCGTATGGTTGGTTTTGCACATTTGCAGTCCCTTTATTTGCTCAAATATATACAAAATGTAGAGAAAAACTACAAATGTGACTTTCCTTCTTTTCTAAGAAATGACATGTTAAGGTAGCTTGAAGAATGTTGTTTTACCATATTTAGGACTTAATAAATAGTATGTAAAATGAAGGTAGTATATGTGGCTACCTTATGTCTTATAACACTAAAATTTTATCATTATCTGAAAGTAAAGATTTATCTTTAACTCATTTATATTTGAATGATGAAATATATTCCTAAAACTTTGTTAAAATTCATTGTAACTGATCACTGCTCGTAGACCTAGGGATCTTTTGAACATTTTTTAACCTATGATTTTCAATCATGACTTCATCTAAAAGTATTTTTTTTTAAAAAAAGGTAAACAAAAGCCTAGTGAATGTAAGCAGCTGTTTGAAAGTACTGCAGTTAATGACAGTAATGAAAACGATGTGATGTCCTGTGTTTGGTGAACAAAGGGAGCCCACCATACACTCTGGAGCAGCAACGAATGGGTTAGTGTTTATCATATTGTGCAATAGAATGGAAAATGCATGCTGGTTCTCAAGTTCAAAGGGCTTGAGGGAACTTTGGTAACTTTATCCCCTTTAGTCACAAACTGTGAGACGGCATATGGTTAACATCCTTTTTTGGTGTTATTTTTAACCTTGTTTATGAGACACAAATAAAAAGTATTCTGAACCCTATAATGACTTTTCTCCCTGAATGGAAACTTGGTTGTGATGGGCCAGGCAGTTTGACTACCTGACAACTTTTCTCTTCGCTGGTGAAGCAGGAATGGATGCCGGAGAAACTGAAATCTAAAATATCATACTTTTGCTCTTCTTTTTCCCTTCTGAGTTTTCCCATGGCATAGGTATTTCAGACCTAGAGAGCTAAGATAGTTGAAAGGCAGATCTAGAAAACTGACAAAATTTATTTGGGTAAAGAGAGTGTCTCCACAATTTTCCATGAATCAAATCGTAACAAGGGAATATCATTTTCTGACTAACAATTTCTGATTCCATACCAGCTAGAGGTTTGGTCCTCTTAAATCATACAAGATTTTGTTGAGGGGGAAAAAAGCCAAAGGAAGCAATAAATGTCAAACACTCATCAAAAACAGGCTGGGGACTTTAATTTTTTTAAATTTTGTTTTAGTCTCTACTTGAGTTCTTTGAACTTGTAACAAGTAACCCATCCACAGTTCAAATCTACTGTAAAGCTAGTTTACCATGCTACCTGTTTTAAAACTTACATCTTCTCCCCCAGGACGTTAGGAAACTGGGGCCATAATACATCCTGAAATATAGGCTTCCATTCCCTTTAGTTTTCCTTGGGATATATATTTACAATTTCATACAGGGTAATCAGGTAACACTTAAAGAATTAAGATGCATAAACACATGGGCACTGGCATAACACTCAAGCCACTTGTTTTAGGACAAGAATGTGTACCTGCTCTGAAACAGTAACCCTCATGGGGATGGCCAGGGCTTCCCAGTGAAATTAAATAGGGCTGCTGTGATTTTCCTAATCTGACTCATCAACAATATGTGCATCGGCTCTCCATAAATGAAACTGAAGAGGAATAAACACTCAGAACAAAATTTTATAAAGACACTAATTTCGGCTAGTGCTTAATTGTGGCTAGTGCTTAATTTGTGGATCAAATAACCTAATAAACCAGTAAAAGAAAACCACGTGGACACAAACAGATAAAATTGATAAAAATTTCTTATCCTATTTTAGATGTGTTAAATAGAATGGCATTTCACTTCTTGTGTTCATACCTTTCCTGTGATATCTCAAAAGCAATCGCAAATACTCATGATTTATCTGACATGAGATAGAACACCCTCTCACTTTAAAGCTCTGAGATCAAGTTTTTGTGTTCAAAGCCTCATTCCTCTACCTTTCTTCTGACAACACTTTCTTACACCAGGTCAAAGTCTGACTTGTTCCACCTCCTCCATCATCTGGATTCACATCCAGCACTTCCTTTGCTTAGCTTGTCCCTTGTTGGGGGTCAATGGGCGGATAAGGACTTCAGGTTCCCAGACTAGTCCTCTGAGTATATGCTCCTATTTCCAAAGGTCAGATGCTGCCTTTGCTTCATTGTGACTATTTTATTAAATTCCCCTTACTTCCTCTGTGCAATGGCTATTCATAGAAGGGATGTTTGGTAATGTGATGTTTTTACTGAACTCTTGAATTCTTTTCCACCATGTAAAAGTTCAGGGGAAAGAGAAAATGTGACATAGAAATCCTAAGAAAAAATTATAACCTGTATATTGAGAAGATAATTCTGCCCTTTTCAATATGATTTTGTAAACCTTGTGAAAAAAGAAAAAAACTGAGACAATAACTCTTGGTTTCTGCAGGATTTTATATATTTTCAGACTGGTGATAAAAATCTCTCCTATGTTTCATTTTTTTGCCATCTGATATTTGAATAATAATATTTTAAGTACTTCTGGTGACAATGAATATTTGCCTAGTGTGCTTTTCACAGAGCCCTAGAAACAGTCTGTTAAGATTTACTTATTAATAAGTGCTACTTTACTGCTCCAAGAGACAATGAATAATGGGACAACCAAAATTACAACCTAGGATTCTTCACTTCTAGTCATAAATTCCACCCACTAAACCTCATTCTTCTTTTTAAGGTATTGCTATAGGAAACTAGTCTTATTCCAAAGGCAAAACTATAGGGATTATCTAAACCAGAAGGCATGATTACTTTTTCTTTTCTGAGCTGTGGCTTTGCCATCTGTTATATTTCCCTTGTTGCATAAAACTGGTTTCTATGACCAAGAAACTAAAGTTCTGATGAAGAAATAAGATATCTTATAAGAATCTTATATTTTAGAGACTAGTATCTTTAAACAACCTCAATAGTGAGATATCTGTATTTTACTCATTTTCATATGAATTAGTTTTTCAAGGAAATTAAATAAAGCATTTGAACATTTCAAAACTATATTGTATATTTAACTAATCAATGATGATCACCAACAACTTTTTTCATTCAGTTTATACTAGAGAGGATAGATTATACAGAAGACTATTTCTCTATTAATTGTACGTAAATTGTATAATTTTTAAAGAGAGTTTGTTTCTTATGTCCTTAATCTGGATACCACCTCCAAGATAAATTACCAAGGAGATGAGTAAATTTTCTACTCCAACCATTTATTCTGAGAACAAAAACTGGTTCCCTAAAGCTATGCAAGCCTGACTTCTCAGGTATACATGTTTGTACATGTGTGTGTTGGGGGTAGGGGCGGCGGAGGATCTGGGGAGCGGTCTGGGGAAAGTGTGACCTGAAAATGCTCCTGAGAAAAACTGGAGAGCATGAAAATGAACAATTATTATCTAATTTTCCTACAATAAACCCTAGTACTTATTCTAGAAAAGAAAACAGGAATATTTATGGTGCTGGGAAAGAAATAGAATCTTTCCTTGCTAAGATCAAACGTTGCCCAGAAGGAGAGGTAGCTGCCATAAATGAGAACATTAGTTAGGAGAAGACATTAAAGGAGACCGTAAGTGAAGAACTGGGAGATTAGCCCTGGAAAAAAGGAAGTGGAGAACTCGGAAGTCTCATATGCCATCAAAGGAGGACACAGCCCCCTGCTGTTTCCGGTGAGAGGGCGTGGTCTAGATCAAGGCTCACTGCGGATATCAATCCCCAGCAGGAGTTCGTGATTTTCTATGTCATCATCTGCCTAAAGTTTTCTCAAAGACATTTTCTATGCCTCATTGCATCTACAACAAACAGAATGGTGCATGACATTTAGTTGGCAGTCATGTGTAAAGTGAACAAGTGAATGAATAAATGAAGGAATGAATAAAATGATGTGAGAATGACTGAAACTTTTAAGCCTGGCATATCTTCAAGAGCTTCATGGGAGAACAAGATATATAAAATATAACTCTCTATAATCATAATAGTCACATATGCTTAATAAATAATCTGTGCCAGGTACTATAATGGGTACAGCAATATACTACTAATATTATTTATAATCCTCATAGCCATTTATTAAAGTGAATATTGTTATCTTTTTTTAAAAGAGGAGATCTTCTTTCAACAGATATGCAGGATCCTTTGAACCAAGAGCATCTATAAAACCCAGGTGATATGTTTTTGACCCTGAATAGGAGGACTATGCATACTTATGTTGGAGATCATCTCTCAGTTTAAAGCTACTTTGAACCTATTATTGTTTTATATCAATTGAGAGACCATAGCAAGTATACCTTCTACATAATGATCATCACACTTTTCAGGATTGCTCTATTTTTAACATATAACCATACTAACATATGTATTCAATGAAGCATATTCACCATTTTAAAAAGATGGTAGCCCTTTTGCATGAAATTACTTTCCATGAAAGGACGTGCTACGGAAAGCTATATCCATAACTATAGCTATATCTATAAATTGATCTATAAATATATGGGCAATGGAATAACTTTTTTACAAATATAACTATTAGAAACCTTTAAACTTAAAGCAATTTTTAATTCAGCAACCCTAGGTAGACCAGCCCAATGTATGGCAAATATCTAAATGATTTTTTTCCTGTTTATGTTCTATCAGCTTTACAGGTCAGATAAATATTTCACAAAATATAGATGAACAGCTTCTCAAAACTCTGCCAGGGTTTATTCATAGTGTCCAGGTCAAGCTTACAGAGAGAGAGTAGACATTTCATGGATGATCCATGGAAAGAGGAAACTGTGTCATTTATTTGTGAAGGAAGTAGAAGAGGTTATCTTTAGGAAACTATACTGTTGGGTATAAATTATACATTTATAGGTCTTTTAAGATTGGCACAATCAAAACATAACTTATGGCAATTATATACATTAGTAGCCAGCCCTGGTGGTCCAGTGGTTAAGATTCTGTGCCCTCACTGCCTCTGCGTAGGTTTGCTTCCTGGTCAGTGAGCCACACCACTCGTCTGTCAGTTGTCATACTGGGGCAGCTGCCTGTTGCTATGATGCTGAAATCTATACCACTGGTAATTAAAATACCAACAGGGTCACCCATGGTGGACGGGTTTCAGTGGAGCTTCTAGACTAAGGCAGACTAAGAAGAAGGACCTGGACACCCACTTCTGAAAAAATTGACCATGAAAACCCAATGAATAGCAGGGAACATTGTCTGATATAGCACCGGAAGGTGAGATGATGGTACAGGAAGACCAGGCAGTCTTCTCCGCTGTACACAGGGTCACTAGGAGTCAAAATTGACTCAAGGGCACTAACAACATCTACTTTAGCAAATGGAATTTTTTCATTTACTTATAGTATCTTCCCTTCTTATTAGCCCTTGAGCAATATATTTTCCCTCTGACTCATTTTTTTAAAGATATTCCCAAATTCTAAAATATGTCACATTATATGGATATATGATGGAATTTGTGCTCTTATCTAATCTTGTGAACCACAGCCAGACACACACAGGCAGGAGCACTCGAGGTCTAGAAGTCCCAGTCACTCCCTCTTGGAAAACATTGTAGGTAGTACAGAGTGCAAGGTCAGTAGTGTTTGCCTCAAAACTAGAAAATCCCAGTCTTCTGGAGCCTAGAGTTTTAATGTTGGCAACAGGACACGTGGTATGGTTTTCTTAGCTTGGCCTTGCATTACTTTTTCTTTCTTCACTGGGATATTTTATACTGTATGTCCCTCTGCGTCTATGAAATGGATTTAATGAAATTATCGAACACATATTTTATTGTGAAGATTAAATTAGTTTCTATAGATAAAGCATTTATAATGTGTCTGACACACAGTCAACGCAATGTAAGTATTTGCTGTTATTGCTCTCTCTCTTTCTCTCTCTCTCACACACATGCATACTACCTCTAATAGTTATCTCTAGAAATGATGTTCCATGCTCTTTATTTCCTAAATCAATTTGCACAATATTTGAAAGCAGCAGATCTATCCTACTTCTCTCCAGTGTTATTTACAAAAGTACATATTAGATATATATGATAATCATAATCATGACTCTTGGTCCTAAAAGGAAATAAAGCATCCCAATATAAACTGTACTGTTAGTGTACTTTTCCTGCATCGTGTTAGAACTGGCATCTGAAGAATGGAACCAAAAATCTATTCTGGCACATCTAAAACTGTTAAATGTAAAACATAGCATAAACTAATTTCTTTTTAAATAAAAGTCGTAAACAAATTATGAATGAATCATCATTATCACTGCTTCTACCAAAGAGAGACATGGGTGATTTATCCTCCATTACTGTTTATGACATTGTGTTATGTTTCTTGTTTTTGTGTTAATTCAGTCTTATTTTTGTTTTAATCAGATAATGAATATCTTACATGTTCATTAGCCTATCTTCCTGTACAAATTTACAAATATCTTCTCAGCTCTTCACGTAAATGGAATACTTTAGACAATTCAATACAATCATTCCAGAATGTGTTAGGAGAGAATGTAAATATTTGAGGAAAACAAATAGTAACCTGAAGCAAGCTACTTGGGGGGCCTGCAACAATGTGGATAAGTTTTTCCCTGTTCTTTTTAATTTTCCTGAATATTTATGCATTTTGCTTCTGGCTAAGGATGGCAGTAAAAGAGCCAAAATTCTATAAGAAAAATTACTCCTGTGGTTTTTTTCTGGCTCCTGTAACAGCAATAAATTCAGGGATACCAGATACATTAAGATAACATATTTTCATTAAATTTCTAACTCAATTGTGGATCCATGTGGTTCAGATAAAACACATTCATATACACAGATCTGAGATGCTCATTGTAACCAAACTGAACTCTAGTGCCTTGGAGCATTATTCATCATGAGAATGAGCCACATTCATGCCTATAAAAACAAAATCCAGTTTTTAATCTGGCGCGGGAAGGGTTCGGGACCTCTTCTTTAGACTGCTTCAGGCTGCCTTGAGCTAGGGCACACTCATTCTTCTCAGTGTTTGCATTGCCCTGCGGAGATTTAGACACCAAGTCACCACCTCTGGTAAGTTGTCTGGCTCATCATATCTCAATGTTGACTAGTTTGTTCCCAGATTCTTATAAGAGTTGAAGTTGTCCAAACTTCTCTGCCAGTTTTCTGAACCAGGTGTCTTGTGTGGCCTTTGTTTTGAGTTCCTATCCCAGTCATCAGGCTACCTGCCCATTTCCCTTGCAATGTAAGGTTCTGCTGGTGTCTGAACCCAATAGCATCCACTTCCAAGACCAGAGTACACTGCTTCATAGTTCAAGATTTCTACCTGTGTATTGTTTTGAAATTTTCAAAATGTTAACAAAGGCTTAGAAAGTTAAGGAACTACCCCATAAATGAGGGCTAGTAAACAGAAAAGCTGAGTTTATAATCACATCTAATCATATTCCTTGGATTCCAAAGCCCATGTACACATTCTCTGAGCTATTGCTTTTGCTTTAGCTTGTGTCTCTTTATCTGTGAATACAAGGAGACAGGTCTCTGAACTTAATCCTGGAATGCAGTCCTGCAACTCATGGACTGGCCCCTTGGACACAGTCTAATGTGCAATTCAAGTATTACTTAACATGAATGCACTGTAACTGTGTTCTGCTCTTTTCTTTGGGTGTTCAGAGGGCTATACTACTCCATTAGCAGATATTTTAAATGAACCAGAACTAAATATTTATTTTCTACCATGTCGACCATGCCTCCCTGACTATTTGAAAATCTCCCTTCACGTGACTCTGTCTGCACTAGTCTGTGCAGCCTAGTGGACTAAACTAGTAACAGGTCTCATTTCTGCCACTTCCCCAGCCATCTTCCCTGCCCAAACTCTGACCACTTCACCTCCTGCGTGTAAGCAATCTTGCTTAGATGAAGCCCACAGTATATTTTAATGCACAGGAGATGTAATTGATATATAGACTATACATGATAAGTAGTAAAAACATTGCGACAAAATTATTAGGATCACAGATTGAATGATTTTTCTTGAATGTTAGACTAAAAATTTGAACATAATTTAGCAAGAAATGAGGGCCCACTGATCATTTTGGATAGATAAAGTGGTGTTTTAGGAAACTTTTTCCAGTAGTATCGCAGTGGCAGGAAAACCCAAAGGCCATTTCAGCATCGCAGAGAAGAGGCGAGAACGGATGTGAGAAAGTGACTTTGAAAATTAAACAGCATTGGTGTAAATCTATAGCTGTGGAATAAAAAATCATCAGCCTTTGGCAAATTTGGGGTATTTACATTTTTCAGTTAAGAATAAAAAAAAACCAATAACCTATGAGTCATCTAGTGAGAAAGAGCTACAACCTAAAATTGCAATGAAATGGGAGGCCAAATACAACTCAAAAAAATTAAAAACATAATTGAAAACAAACTTGAAGTGCCAACTGGCACGCAAATGGAAGGAAATTGCTTTAGTTGGTGAGTGAGAAAATAGGAATGATGAATTAGCTGAGGTTTGGTCACCACAGGACTTGCCAGAATGTTTAAGGAATGTTGTGAATATTATATACAAGAGCTTATTGAGAATATTTCCCACCTTAAATATAACTATTACCTAATCATTGATGTGTCTACCAAATCACAGTTACAGATTATTTATCATACACATACAAATAATAGAGGTTATAAGTGAAATATAGTTTAGTTTATGAAAGTCATTTTATACTTCCTGATTTAATTTTCAATATATTGAATAAAAATGTCTGCCAAATAAATTTCACCAATTTTAGCAAAGGTATGATGGCACCTGTTAAAAATACTTACATATTATTAAGTGTATTGTTTCCAAAGTAGGTTTTTAAGACTCTTATCTCTATCCAACTTCCCTACATATGCGCATGCATACACTCAAATGTGCGATTATCAACTTCTGAATAGTAGGAATCACAATTTTTTTTTTAATTCCCAGAACCTAGTACATTTGCCTAATACTGAGTAAACTTGTCAATAAATAGTAATAAACTAAATCCCTTACCTATCCCCAGCAAAGTATAAATATTATTCATATGCAACAGTTTCTGAATCTTTAAAAATGGATTTTTTTCCTCTAAGTATCTCTACATAGATAGACTCATACTTAAAAATACATCTACTTTTGGGGGTGGCCCCATGGCTGAGTGGTTAAGTTCGCACACTCTGCTTCTGTGTCTGTTTTTGTCTTGGAGTCCTAAACTTGGATGAGGCAATTTTGACGTTTGCTCTCCTACTTCCAGCTTGGTAGAATACACTGCCTGTAGTAGAGGAGTGAAGCCCAGAGAGGCCCAGGTGAAAATGAGAGAGGAAGGCTCAATGGAATATTTGTTGTTTTTTTTTTTTAAAGATTGGCACCTGAGCTAACAACTGTTGCCAATCTTTTTTTTTTTTTCTGCTTTTTTCTCCCAAAATCCCCCCAGTACATAGTTGTATATTTTAGTTGTGGGTCCTTCTAGTTGTGGCATGTGCGATGCCGCCTCACCGTGGCCTGATGAGTGGTGCCATGTCCGCACCCAGGATCCAAAGCGGCGAAACCCTGGGCCGCCAAAGCGGAGCGTGTAGACTTAACAACTTGGCCACAGGGCCAGCCCTTCAATGGAATATACGAGTGTTTGCTTCATGAAAGTCTGAAACAAACCTCTATCCCTGTCCTTTCCTGTATTTACCTCTTTCCTTGGGCTACATTGGGTGGGTTTGGTTTGTATAACTTTCATCCAGAGTTTCCTGGACTTTCTCAGCTGAAGAGGCACTCACTATCAGTTATGAACAATTTACAGCTCTCTATTACTCGACCCTTTCTTTCCTCTCTAGATAGAATGTCAGAATGGAAGCAAGGTGGTTATTATTATAGGCTTAACCTAAATGTGTTCTGATTTACTTTAAAGAAAATCATTTGCAAAGTTTGGTCCTTTAACAAATATCAAATTGCTTGAAATTTACCTCTAACTAATCACATCCCATTAGTGTATCCACACCACTCTTGAGAATTGCAACTTCAGCTCAAGGAAAATGAATGGTTCTGATTTGCTACTTATGCATGTGGCTGATCAATGAACAATCTTATGGTGACTCCTCTTCCTAACAAAATAAACCTTACTGTACAACTAGTAGAAGGCTTTTCTTACTCTCACTCTCACTGCTCCTTCTTTCCTTTCTCTCTCTCAGTCTCTCTCTCTCTTTCTCTCATCTTCTTGGAAACTCTTTCACTTTTCTTCTGGCATCCTGGATCAAGAAATAGCCTGAAATTGTCAGCTTGGAATAAAAAGTATATATAGACACACATACATACATACATACATACATACACACATACATACTGGATTATTTAGCAATCCTTATCGTCCTACAGAACTAGAACACTCTGTTCCTAATATATCTGATTTGGCTTAATTGTTGGAGTTAAAATGCTTAATATTTGATACATAAATTTAAAAATATATTTTAAGAAAACCCAAGAAGTGAAACATAGCTTTGAAGCAGTTTATCCTTGAACACAATACCCATGTCATTAGTTCATATGAACCCTGATCAAAAGTGGGCCAGAGAGAGCGGCATAGTAATTGAGGGAGATGGGAATTATGTGAAGTTGACCTTTTAGCATCATAGAGACTTTAGAGCTTCTAGGGACCTAGGAGATAATATAGTCAAGCTCTCCAATTTTAAGGATAATTGAATTTAAATCAAGAGAGGTTAAGGGAATTACATAAAATAAAACAGCTAATTGATGGCAGAGCACAGAGTAAAATCGGGGTCACCTATCTCACAAGTCAAATATCTTGTTTCTGTAATATGTTCTATGTTAGCCTAAATTAATCTTAAGGAGATACACACTACACTGTTATTATTATTATTATTATTAAAGTTTGCACAAGGAGCTATCATGTAGAATTTTACTTTCTCAAAAAAAAAAGTTGGTTGATATTTCATTGCTATTTACTTCTGTGGCAGAAATTATTTCTGGCTAAAATATGTACTGTAGTGTCTTTGGAAATATGCATCCTTTTCTTTATCCACTTTCATAGAACATATAAACACATTATAGTAATCACTTTATAATAAAAAGTAACTTTTTAACAGATGCATAATTTAACTTCTAAAATTAAAGCTCAAGTATTTTCTTAATAATGAATTCATATTGTTTCAAAACAAAAACATTTTTCTTCCCTACAAAACTTGTTGAGCACAAGTGTGGCTTGAAACACAAATATTTAGATGGAGAATATGATTTGGTAGCCCCTTGAGGCAAGATCGATTTTCAAAGTATTAAGCTTGAAAATCTTCTCAAGTGATTTACCTGTTTGTCTGTCTGGCCATGAGAGTTGAGGTGTCACTAAGTCTTGTTTTACTTTCCAGCCTGAGTGGTTTTAATTCTGTGAACCAGGTAGAGAAATTTTTGCAAATTATTTTCCTTTAAAAATTTCCTCTTGGCATGTTGGAAAATAAAGACTGAAACACTTGTGGGGCAAATACAAACAACTGTGTGCCTTGCAGACTCCCATACACCATGTATCAGACCTTTATTTGACCTGCTGATACAAGTGGAAGGGGGTGAACCAAGGGAATATGACAAAACTGAGAAATAAATTGCATTCCCCTACTTACTCCCGGCAAGATTGAATAGCTCTGACTGTTCTTTAGGATCTATCTGCTGTTTATTGGCCTTGGGCCATAATCTTTCTTTTTTTCTATTCTTATATGCATGCTTGTTTTATTGATTTGGTTTGCTTTCCTATTTGGTAAATCTCAGGGATACATTAGGATTGTGTTATTTTTTAGGGGAATGAAAATGTTTCAAATATGAAATTTTAAAATAGTCTATTGGAAAAAATTTTAAAAAATAAATAGAAAGAAGCACAGTTTACAGACAGAAATTGTGTATTATGAGTTCTAACCATGGAACAATTTCTATAAAATGGAACTTTCAGGTAGATTACTTCTTTTAATCCCTGAGTCTGCCTGGTTCACCTGGTGAATAGGTTGGGATTTTTCGGATTAGTAGGACCGACTTTCTCTGCTTCTACTATTTATACATATTTCTGAAGCAATTGGCTATTATGGAACAAATTTAAGGATAGTTAACTTTGATAAGAAATATATGGGGATTATATATTGTGGACAAAATCATCTTTCATCTTAATCTTATTCTGAATTCCTCTCCTCTTCATCATTCTTTCTCTGTTTATTTTTAGTTACCTCCTCTGAAGTGTACTAATTTCAAAGACACAAATACACACCCATTTGAAGCTACGAAGATAATGGACCCACAAAACAAAAGCGGTTCAGCGTTTCCAGCTCTAGTCAGAATTGTCTCTCTCAAGTCAGAATTATAACTTCTGGGAAATCACATTCACTAAGTCTTTAACAGAAACATAAATGTGAATAAAGGAAAAATCATATCATCAGCCTTATTGAGACAAATATATGATTTGGGAGGAAAGAACTTGGTTCTGAGGAACTAGGCAACAAAATAAACTTGTATTGGCAACAACATCTTGGAATGTTTTAAAATATCATTTTCCTTCACCAATACTGTTAGCTTCATTCTTCAAGCTGTATCATTCATATTGATTGTAAATGAGACTAGATTACAAAGTCCAGTGCTGAAAGATATTTTCCCACACTTCCACCAAGTTAACCATTGTACAGGCAGATCCGGTTACACCATTATCTCTGAGCATCTGGAAAACTTAACACTATTTGGTCCCTAGGTACCAACAAGAAATTCCTTAGGGAATTTTCTGTTTTTCAGCTCAGCTTTTCTTCACCTTAAGAAATAAGTAATAATCATGAGCTGAAATGTAAATACAATTATTTTCCAACAGTACGTTATGTCATCAAAACAGCAACAATGATGATTTTCAACATTATACTTCTGAGAGTATGTATATCTCATTTGAAAAATATGAAGTTTGGTTAATATACATATTATGTTAATATATAATTAATAATTATATTAATATTATAATTACGATTTTTATATTCATGTATATGAATCCTGGCCTTTATAGAATCACAAGTTTCATATTTGAGAATATTTCAATATTATTTGTCAGGTTCCTTGTAACCATGTCTTTTGCTGATACATTAATGTAGGAGTGAAAATAGTGCTATTTCAGACACAGAGGAAGGCTTAAATAACTGAGCAATGGAAATTTAAATTCAACTAAAATCTTTCAAAAACTTTTCCACTACTGCTTTGGATTTTCTTTAAACTTAGGTATACATGACAAGGGCAACAGCATGCTAGGAATAGTAGTACATCAGCAACATTCCTCCAGCCCAGCAATTCCCAAAATGTTTTCTGTGGGACACTGATTTCCTTGAATATTAATAGATTTCACTCACAGTAAAGTTTCTGAAATTTAAGATGCTTAAGTAATGGTGGAATGAACAAAGTTAAAAAACTAATTTAGCTACTGCAAGGAACCCTAAGACCATTAGGTATGTGAATGTGCAATGTGAATTTTAGGACAGTATTAGAGTTTGAAAATTTTTCTACATTTACTTGAATGTGGTACTTTTCCCCAAAGCATATTGGAAAAACTAGTGGTCCAAGGAACACACTTTGAGAAAAGCTGCCCCCATCTAAACCATCATTATGTGAAAAATACTGAAATCTGTTGTCTGCAGTGATGGGGATGCTGAGGGAACAACTGCATGCAATTGGACATTTTCTAACTAGAATACACACACCTGCAATTTAAATTTTTTGATGACATTCTCTGCCAAATGTCTGCTATGTTTTGGTAGGCTGTGTCCTGCTCCATTTTTTCCTCCACTATGGAGAGCCATGTTTGACAGATAACCTTACGTTTCTTTGATTTCCACATTTCAGGGACATCTAATTGTTGGTTCAGTTGACGTATCCCAAAATACCTTGCCTGTCTCATTTATGTGTCAATCAAACTTTATCGCTCATTCTTCAAAATTCTTTAATCCTATTCTCTTCAGTTTAAGTAAAAAATAATAGTATATTTACATGGAATGGAAAAGTATATTTATGTAAGTTTTATTTTCTTAATATAAACTCTTAGAGCTCCAAAAGATTTTCAAAGATTGTATAAGCACCCATTTATTTAGAATAGGGCCCATTTTTAATGATTTAAATTTTATATTTTACTTTTCCTGCTAAACATAAAAATTTCCATTTCCAGAGTATATTTAATTTATCCCAAGTGAGCTGGAAGTGGATGATCCACTTTGCAGTTTGCAAATGTGTCTTCAAGGCTTTAACAGGCCACTCTCACTCAGTTGGTTGAGATGCTGCCTCCTGTTGATTCTGCCTTTCCTTCCATCAGTAAACAATCCACTATGCAGGAAAGGCCTCTGAAATTCCTAACAATTACTCCCCTCTTCTGACAATTAAGGAGCAGAGAGAGGAGAAAGAGCAAAGTACACAGTTCTGCTTAGACTGTCACTTCACATCAGTTTGAAAGGGAACACATAGTCCCTGCCTGAAAGGGACTGCCGGGAACAATTAAGCACAGGGCTAAGAGTGAACCTGGGAAACATTCCAGCTTCTTGCAAGTCAGGTCTTCACTGTGAGATCTCCAACGTAACAACAACAATGAAAAATTAAATCTCTATCAGAATATGATCATTCACTTAAAAATTGTGTATATGTACTACTTACCATACTTATACATCACATACATTATAAAACACCCAAAAGACAAATTTTAAGTGCATGTGATAAACAGCGTGATCAAATGATTTATTTTCCAAGCAGAGCCTCATTTGAGAGCAAAAGCAGGTGCTTTTAATAATTATATTGAGACAACTGCTGTAAATCAGAACTCCCCCAGGCAAACCTGGATATAGAAAAAGCCTAACAAAAAAGATTAAATTAAAAACATTTCAAATGTCTTCCTAATTATAATGGATGCCATCGTTAGGTAATATCTCAAAGAACAATATACATAGTGGGCTAAGTTCACCTTTAACTATAGGGGTGTTAATCTATATTTCAAGTAGATATTTTGAGAACTTTAGAGTTTTCACCTCACCACTTTGTAAGTCTGATTATATCATTAGTTTTTTACCTATAATCAAGACCAAGGAAAACTTTCTATGAGAATTAGAACAGCTAGCTCTGCCAGGTTTTTGTTTCGTTTTGTTTTCTTGTATTTGCAAAAATGTTTTATAGCTTCCATTTTGTTAGTTTAGTTAATGGTAGGAAACATAAAAATAATAAAATGCGTAAATCCACTTACCAGGTATAGACAAAAGAAAGACACTATACTTATTCCCCTTCCTGGAACTTCAATTCTTACCTTAGCTTACCAGACATTAAGGACATAAGACAATCGGGCATTTGGACAAAGTAAAGACACTAGTATGAACACAATGGTAAATATTTTAAAGCTTGTACTTTTAAGATGAAATCGATATAATTTATAGTTCTAATTTTTCTGACTTCAATAGTAGTTATCTTTTGTACTGCTGGGGATATGCTCACCTAATGTTAGAGTTGGTTATCTAGATTAGTGCTTCTCCAACTGCCATGGACATACAACTACATGAAATTCTCAAGAAAATGCAGATTCTGATTTAGTTGGTCTGGAGTGCAGCCCAGAATTCTGCATTTCTACCCACTTCTCAGGCATTGTTGGTCTAAGGACCACACTTTAAATAGCAAAACCCCAGGCCTGCGCTGTTATAAAGTAACTACTTTAATACAGTAATCACATGTGGCTATTAAGCATTTAAAATGTGGCTAATCTAAGTTTCGATACTATAAATGTAAAATAACAGATTTCAAAGGCAGTACAAAAAAGAATGTAAAATATTTCACGAATAATTTTAATATTGATTATATATTAAAATAATAATTTTGACCCTTAGGATATATCAAATTAACTTCATGTATACTATGGATGAATTAATAATTTTTCAAATGCTAGAAAATTTAAAATTACTTGTGTGGCTAACATTATATTTCCATTAGACCCTTCTGCTCAAGATCACAGAATGATGTATTGCTTATATAAAGTGGCAGTAAACACATTCACTAGGTGCCTTAATTAATATTTCCAGATTTGCCTTCTGCCGTTCCCCATCCCATGCCCTAAGTTTCAGCTATATGATGCTATTTAATATTCATTCAGGCCCAGCCCTGTGGCTGAGTGGTTAAGTTTGTGAGCTCCACTTCAGCAGCCGAGGTTTCACTGGTTCAGAACCTGGGTGCGGACACAGCACCACCCATCAAGACATGCTAAGGCGGTGTCCCACATGCCACAACTAGAAGGACTCAGGGCTGAAATATACAACTACGTACTGGGGGGCTTTGGGGAGAAAGAAGAAGATTTGCAACAGATGTTAGCTCAGGTGCAAATCTTTAAAATAAAAAAAGTTCACTCAAATCTGTTCTTTCATTCATTTGTTTATTCAGTAAATATTTATTGAATGTCTACACTGAACTAGGGTACACTAATAGGTACTGGGTGTATAGCAATAAAAACAATATGGCCCAACTTCATTAAACATATTATCTGTAACTCCTCATTTCATGAAAGGAAAAATTCCTTTTATCTCTTATATTTCTCTCTTTATTGAAGGTACCTGCTGCCTCCTTAATCTGGATTTCTACAGTATTTCGTATCTACTTCATAAAAAGTATCTCCTTATAATATGCTTAATATGTATTGAGTAACTTTATATTTTTCCACATGTGTTGTTGAGTCTTTGATGGTATGATTTAATGATCATTATATCTTCTGTTAAAAGCACAATTTATAGCATATAATAAGTGCTGTATAAACCAATTTTCGGGTGGACTTATTATTTCACAAATACAATGGTAAAATTTTTAAACATCAGTCATGTCCACAGTTTAATTTAATTTTAAAAATCAATGATTATTTTAATTTGATTGCCATTTGGCATGGTTTATTCCATTCTTCTTTCTGTTATTACAAATATTTTATGTAGTAATGTACTATCAAGCTCAGCAGATTTTGAATCAAGTCAGAAAAATTTGAGCCACAATTGATGTTCCTATTAGACTTTAAGACATTCATTTAGTCTTCCTGAAGATGAGTCTCCTCATTAGTAAAATGGATTTTTAATTACTACTACATGTTTTTGTTGAAAAAAGATTGAAAGATTCAATTCATAGAACCTAGCTCATAGCAGTCTCTCAATAAATATGAAATCAAAAGAGTTAACTCTTAGTCATTTTCTTTTCTTTTCAGTAACTAAAGGTAAAATAATATTGGGTGAGTAAAGTATGAGACCACTTACACGTTTTGAGGAAAATTTGTGGCTTTACATTTACCTAAATGTGCTACTTTGGCAAGTAGTTTCATTTCCCTCTACCTCAATTATTTTAGGCATAAGATGAGAGGTTTGGACAAAGTGGCATCCTTTCCATGTCTAAAAGTCAATGAATATTTGGAAATAATGATGAAGCCTTAAAAACAAAATCAACAGAAACAAAGGCCTTTAATCTTTTCCTTTGTTCTTTTCTTCCTTCTCTCCCATTTCAGTCCAAAAGTCATTGCACAGGCATGAGTGATAATAGACTAAAGTTTGATCTATTCTATAGATCCTATAGGCATCAAAAAGGTAATAAAGGAATACTATGAATAACTCTATGCCCACAAATTTTATAACCTAGATGAAATGGACCAATTCCTTGAAAGACGCAATTTTCCAAAACTCACAAAAGAAGAAATCAACAATCGACATAGGCCTATATCTATTAAAAAAATAATCAATACTTAATAACGTTCCAAAACAGAAAGCACCAGGCTCAAATGGATTCACTCATGAATTCTACCAAGCATTCAAGCAAGAAATTATACCAGTTTTCTATAATCTCTTTCAGATGGTAGAAGCAGAGGGAATAATTCCTCATTCTATAAGGCCAGCATTACCCTAATACCAAAACCAAAGACATTACAAAAAAGAAAACTACAGACCAACATCCCTCATAAACATAGATATAAAAACCTTCAACAAAATATTAGCAAATCAAATCCAAGAATGTATAAAATTAATTATACACCACAATCAATTGAGATCTATCCCAGGTATGTAAAGCTGGTTCAACATTCAAAAATCAATTAATGTAATGTATTACATCAACAGGCAAAGAGAGAAAAATCACATGACCATGTCAATAGATGCAGAAATAGCATTTGAGAAAATACAACACCTTTTTCTGATAAAAACTCTTAAGTAAACTAGGAATAGAGTGGATCTTCCTCAACTTGACAAAGAATGTCTGCAAAAACCCTCCAGATAACATCATACTTGATGTGAGAAACTCAAAGCTCTGTCTATGTAGAAAATCTGAAAGAATCAACAAAAAAACTCCTGGAACTAAATAATTATAGCAATTTTGCAGGCTACAAGGTTAATATACAAAAGTCAATTGCTTTCCTTTATAGTAATGAATTTGAAATTAAATACAATACCATTTGCATTACCACCCCCTAAAAAATACTTAGATACAAGACTAACAAAATATGTATAAGATTTATATGCAGAAACTATAAAACTCTGATAAATAAAATCAAAAAAGAACTAAATAAATGGAGAAATATTCTATGTTCATGGATATATAGACTCAAGATAGTCAAGATGCCAGTTATGTCCAAATCGATGTATAGAGGGAGTACAATCCCAATGAAAATTCCAGCAAGTTATATTATGGATATTAATAAACTGATTCTAAAGTTTATAGGGAGAGGCAAAAGATCCAGAATAGTAAACACAATATTGAAGGAGAATAACAAAGCTGGAGTTCTGACACCACCTGACTTCAAGACTAACTGGAAAGCCACAGGAATCAAGACTGTGTGGAACTGGTTAAAGAATAGACAGATCAATGAAACAAAATAGACCAGAAATAGACCCCCATAGGTATAGTCAACTGATCTTTGACAAAGGGGTAAAGGCAATATGATGGAGAAAAGACATTTTTAATAAATAGTACTGGAACAACTGGACATCTACAAGCAAAAAAAAAAAAAAGAATCTAGACACAGATCTTACATTCTTCACAAAAAGTAACTCAAAATGTATCACAGACTTAAATGTAAAATACAAACTATAAAACTCCTTGCAAAACATGATATAGGAGAAAACCTTGACGGCCTTAGGTAAACCTATGACTTTTAGATAAAACACCAAAGGCACGATCTATGAGAGCGAGCTATGGACTTTGGGTGATTATGATGTGTCAATAGAGGTTTATCAATTGTTAGAAATGTTCCACGCTGGTGGGAGCTGTTGATAATGGGGAACGCTATGTATATGTTGGGGCAGGGGGTATATGGGAAAACTCTGTACCTTCTCCTCAATTTTGCTGTGAATCTAAAACTTCTCTATAAAAATAAACATTAAAAAATTTTGATCTATTAGTATCAAGCCATGGTTTAATATGTAAATATAAATATAGTTATAGATATAAACATAGATGTAAATTGTGTGTGTGAATGCATATACTTCCTAACTCCGTCCAATGAGAGGGCCTGTAAGTAGCAAAACCCAATAACAAGCACATCTAGCATGCACATCTTGGTTTCTACACATTATTTTCCACTGAAAGTAACCAGGGCTCCTTGCAGAAATGGCTAATTTTCTGGGCTGCAGCAAAGTCCAAGATGATCCTAGAACATTGTGTTGTACCAGATAGCAATGGAGTACTCAAAGTACTGATTTAGACACGTCAAAATGATAAAGGATCTAGCATAAAGGACTCTCACTGACCAAATCCGGCCAATTACAGTAAACATTACAGCACACTGAATAAAATTGGAATTCATTAGCTCACACTGATATAAACAAATGAATAAATGAATTGAGAGAAGACAAGTCTCTTCCTTAGTGTAGAATATCAACTAATAAATGGATTAGGATAAATGAAATTAGAAAATAATCATTCAACAATCATCAAAGTATAAGACAGGCAAGAAATATCAACAGTTTCTAAAATCAATGAATGAAGTGAAATTAGGAACAGGATATTTATTTAGTCTCAAAATATCTTCCTTCAAAATACTTATTAATTACAAAGAAAAAATAAATGTAACTTTCTAGTGGAGAAAACTGGCAGAGATCACCTTAATCAAGTTGTCTAAGTTAACACCATCAGTAACTGGACACGTCAATGTCATATGCCAAATGATAGGATGCAATGAGGACACAGCATCACTCCTGTTCATTCCTGCCAAAAATGTATAACCTAGGTCTAAGCTTGAAGAAACACTGGAAAATCCTGCAATGAGGGGCATTTGACAAAAGGAATGCCCTCTAATCTTCAAAAATGTCAAGATCATGAAAGCCAAGGAAAGCCTGAGAAACTGTTCCTAGTGAAGGAGACGAAACAGACACAAGCACCTGAGTGCAAGGGACCATCCTGGATTGGATTCAGTTGTGATAATTGCCTGGGCAACTAGCAAAATTGAATGTGGGTGAAGAATATGTGGGAGTTCTTTGTACTATCCTTGCAATTTTTCCGTGTTTGAATTTTTTCCAAATAAAATTAAATTTAATAAAAAGAAGAAAACAAAACAAAGAATAGGCTTTTTTATACAAAATAATGAAAGATAAATACAAACTTTTTGCAGTTAGTCAAATGTATGATCTAAAGCTGGTACACTCACAGGGAATGTGTGACACTGGCCTGCTGCGTGCTCCACATGGTTACATTATTCTCTTTTGTCTGTTGATAAGTAATCTCATATTTTATGTTGCTTATTTCTAATAAAAGTCATCTCAGTATTTTGTCTGACCTCCCAGTCTATTCAGATGTTACTCTCTATTTACACAGCGTTCTGTGTATATCACCATCCGCAGGAATCACATTGTCTTTTGAGCTCAGTATGAGCTCCTTGACAATAGGAAATTTATTGTGAAAGATCACCATACCACTGCAATGCATTTCAGAGTTAAAGTTACATTATGTCTATATTACAGAGTCTATATCTTTCACCAGCATAAAGGGAAATTTGTCCCATTTAATTTTTTTCATTGAAATGTCTATATGGAAATATTAAAATTGCACTGTTACTGTTTTTTGAATTTTAATAGCCTGCTAGAGTTTCATCCATTCTTTGGCTTTTAATTCTTCTGTTAAAATTTAACAAATTTTCGTGATACCAAATTTTAGGCATTTGATCTTTCAAACAGCATTTCACTGAATTTAATCTTTTACCCTAAATGACCACGAGCATTTTTTCTGATTGTTGAGAGTAAAGTTTTATTTCCTGGAGAAATCATTTCTGATACAAGGATTGTATTCTCTTTGCCTCCTTACTCCTCCTTTACTGTCAAGATGAGGGTGGGACTGAGGAGGGCGAGAATGGTATAGCAATTTTCCAAAGAAGTCTGTGGTACTAAAAGGAACAGCCAGTCCTAGGGTGACTCCCTGAAGAAAAGAGGGGGCAACCTGTGGAGAGCACTGAACATGAGCCCTTGCTAGTCCTGGGGAGTCATGTGGCAGCTGGGGGGAAGTTAGTTTAGGTCTGGTGTCAGTATGTTCACAATTAAGTGAGCATCACACATGAGCTATACTTGGACATGATTGGAGAGGGATGACCTACTCTTCCTCCCAAGAAAGAAGGGAAAGACTTTATCGATGGGACCCTGAGTTTCTCTCATTCAAACTGTATTTTCCTCAGTTTGTTCCAACATGAAATCATAATCAATTTCTCATAGGTTTCGATAGTAAACAATATAAAGTAATATTTAAAAGAACAGTTCACTAGGTTCAAATCCCAACTCTGCTGTTCACTAGCTGTGCAAGCTTGTGTGTTTTACTTAACTTCCCACATCAATTCCTTCAACTGAAACATAAGAATAATTTATGGATAACAATAAAAAATTTACAGTGATAAACTGAATCAATACATATAACTATGCTTGGCTGGCATAGTAAAAATTAAATGTTCACTGTTATTATTACAATGCTTTTTAACAGTGTTGAGACATTTTCTTTTCTTCCATATCTTCATGGATATTTCAAAGAACAGAGAGGTTGCCATTCAGCTGCTACCCAGAAGCCATATTGAAGTAGAAGTTCTTGATCATCCATTTTAGACGATCTTTTCTGTAACATTCAAAATCATCTGGGCCCTTGACTGTCCCAAACTTGCATTGCATACAGAAACCCCCATCCACGTCCGCATCAGCTCATTACCCTTTCCTGGCATAAATCCACCACTTTCAATTAGCTCCACAGTAAATTCATGTTTTTTAGCTACTGCTATATCCTCAAAGTGGATTTACAATTTTTTAATTTATCCTTAATTTCCTAGTGGACTGTTTGTAACATTTCCTTTTGTGACTGTTAATACTTCTATTCTCCTTAAACTTGCCACATTATTTTTCAAATCTCCAGAACAGCTCCCCTCCAAAAACTTTTAAAGTAACCTCATTTTTATGTAGGTGGTTGATATTATCAATTATAAGCATCTTCATGATCTTTATTCTCATCCTCATAATTTCTTGAAATTTACCACCATTTCTATTGACTTTCTTCCATCTATTAACACACACAATTAAGTCTTTTTTGTCCTAACACATCTGTTTGGAAATCTCTTCCCTCATTCTTTTTTGCAGTCTTCTCTGCTCCCTAGATAACCTTAAACTAGTGTTTCCTAAAGGACAAATGTTTGTGTTTCTACATAGTAACAGTTGCAATCTCTCTTTCTCTCTTCTGGAAAAAAAAAAAAAAAAGAAGAAAAGTAAGACAAAATAACTACCACGATAAAATAAATTTGAGAAATAGTGAATAAAATTATTTAAATAGGTTTCTTTACAGCAGCATATCTTAGAGTTTTAATAGGTTATTATAGATTGTTAATCTTGAAAAATTGTGCGTCTGTGTGTGTTTGGGAGTGTAAAGGTATGGATTATAATGGGTAGCATGACTTCCAAGCCTACTTGAACACTTAAATCTTTGTTCTCAGAGCACCCAAAATTGTACCATTCGAGAATCAGTACACCAATGAACACACTGAGCATTTCCATGATATATGCAAATACAGATACGTGCATGTGTTAAACTGTGTGTTTGTATTTCTAAAGGAAAGTATCAAGCTGAATCTAGTCAAAACTCAGCTCATCTTTCTCCTCAATTTTTCTGTTTTAACTACTGCTTTCAATGTCACCCACCATCTTCGCAGGCTTAAAAATCCGAGAAAATGCTCAAAATAGTCTTAATTCCTTCCTGGTGCTCTAATTTACTAAGTGAAAGGTAAAAAAGTTCCAAAGAAAAGTGTTATCAATGAAAATATAATTACAGAAAAATGTAATATTCTAGAGAAGAATGTAGAAAATTTGGCAACTGATTGCATGTGACAGACAATAATCACTATTCTAGATTGGGAGAGGAAATTAATGCTAAAGTGTATACAAAATATTTAAATGAGACTGTTATGATTAATATCAGTTTTGAGAATGAGCATCATTTTCCTTTTTAAAATCCAGATAGTTGCATTATACAAGGAAATCAGATAACTGATTTACAGTAAAGTGTAAATTTAAGTGCAATTTGAGTACCTGCATGCTCTTCTACAGTAAATGCCGTGTATATCTGTCTCCGAGCAGGTGCTAGCTTTCAACTGCTAGCTGACACTGATCAGTAGGAACAGAAAAAGGACCACCTACCAAGGTAATATTTATTCTCGTTCTCCTGATTGTCAAAAGCTAGCTTCTCTTACCACTCTCTAAGTATTGTATTCTCCTTTCTTCCAAGTATTACAATTCGGGAACAACCGAAAAAGTAGAATTTGAGATCTGAAACACAGCCAAAACAGGAGAGAGCCCTAAATCTATCCTAGTTGACAATATCACCAACCTAAGATCATTGGACTTTACCTACAAAATGTTGAGGTGAGAGCAGACAAGGCTAGGTAGATGGTCAA
Organism: Equus przewalskii; assembly: GCF_037783145.1. Classification (NCBI taxonomy): domain Eukaryota; kingdom Metazoa; phylum Chordata; class Mammalia; order Perissodactyla; family Equidae; genus Equus; species Equus przewalskii. The sequence continues at coordinate 28,720,898 of NC_091834.1, forward strand.
CCTTAGTATGGTAAAATGCTTCATTTCCTCACACTCATCAAAAACTAAAACTTGATATTCAACTCTAGTATACTGTTCTGCAGAGTATTGAGCAATTCAAATAGAAGGCTGGATCCCCTTTAATCATTGTGTCCTGTCAACAAACGACTTTTTCAAAGTTATTAATAACAAAAGTCATGAGGAAGGAGAATGTGCCTACTTTTTAATCTCACTATCAAAATTCTTTTCCAGTTTTCTGGATGATGTTTCTTTTTTAATTGACAGGCCTACTAAGTTTCTGGGAATAAAAGCCAAACAAACTTATCATACAGAGGTTTTCTTTAGGAATTCAAATTCAGCTCCTATTTAACACATTGGGGTCACCAAACATCCAGTAAAAAGCTTTTTGCCAATGTTTGTGTTTTCCTACAATTAGATGAAAATCAAAACCACGTGGACACACTAAGAGGGAAAACAGCAGGTCTCAATGTGTGCTTGGCGGGGCACTTTCTGTTGTTCTCTTGTACTTTTTTATGATTTGACAATGTACCCAAAACTTTATTTATTATTTATGTTGTGGTTGTGGTGGTCCTAAAAAATGTTCTCCCATTTTGCATATACTGTTTATCTACAGTTCCCAGGTGCTTTCAGAGAAGAAAATCAAACTTCTCTCTGGAATGAGTCTACTTCCTTTACTATTTAAATAGAGAAGATAATATAGCAGGCGCGTGAAAACTTGCAGGAAGGCATTAAACAAAAGGCAAATCTAAAGAATTCTGACCTCGTGCTCAACTAAAGGCTTTTCCAGGAAATGAAATCAATACAGGTATAACAAAAGTATCTAAGAAAAAAATATGTGTGTGCAAACACATGCACACAGACATTCACACACACAATTGAATTCCTAACTTATGTGATTATGACATGAGGAAGTAATAAACTCGATTCATTTAATAGGAAAGTTATTATATTTCTTTTCAACTAAATATTGAGATGTAAAGGCTGGCGATGCCAACAATTTTAAGTGACTGATATAAATGCTAGCATAAAAATCTTCATTTTTTTTTGTTTTCTGAGAATTTCTTTGAATGTTTTGCTTGTTTTCACTTTAGCTGATAAGACGATTCTCATAAAATAAGTTGCATATAAAGGAATATTTTCTTTGACAATAGACAACTTGGGAAAGAAACAAATAGCTATTTACGTTAGCAAAAGTACAGCCCTCAATAAATATGCATAAATTATAATAATTCAAATTTCTGGGGCCAGCCCAGTGGCGCAGCGGTTAAGTGCGCACGTTCTACTTCGGCGGCCCCGGGTCCACCAGTTCGAATCCCAGTTGCGGACATGGCACCGCTTGTCAAGCCATGCTGTGGTAGGCGTCCCACATATAAAGTAGAGGAAGATGGGCATGGATGTTAGCTCAGGGCCAGTCTTCCTCAGCAAAAAGAGGAGGATTGGCAGCAGTTAGCTCAAGGCTAATCTTCCTCAAAAAAAAAAAAAAAATTCAAACTCCAATGAAATCTTGGCATGCTAAATTTTCTTAAAAAAATTTTAATTTATCCCCTGCCCCACCTTAGCTTAAAAAATGCAGTGCGGTGGATTTTTTACTTTAAGGGAGGAAAATGAGATAAATATGAGGCACCTTGATGGAGTAGTGGTGGCTTTGTTTTGACCTTCATCCACATCAAACTCTTTCAGTCACATCTTGAAGTCTCCTTGAATTCAGTGCCAGACAGTGAAAGAATGCAGGACAGATAGAGAGTAATGCTGATAAAGGAAGGAGTGGGTTTAGAATTTCATTTTGATGTATAATACCTTTCATTTAAAAAAATCACTTCAAGAATCCCTGAGTTTTATCTAAAATAATAGACTGATCAAAGAATAAATGACAAATATGAATCTCTAGGAAAGAAAAAAGAAAATAGTATTCAAAACTCCCCAATTCACTACCTTTAGTTTGATAGGATTATTATTTTATTAGATAATGATAGCTAACATGTCTTGAAAAAAACTGTTACCACTTATCCTCAGAATAGCTCTTTGATACAGGAGCTATTGTTTCTGCCCATTTTATAGAAACAGGGCTTACAGAATTTGAGAAAAAGTTTATCAAAATAGTAGACAGAATTCAAAGAAATAACCTGAACTCAAAAGTGGGCAACTTTTGAACCCCACCCAACCCCTGTCCACCCCCTACCCTAGAGATCTCATTCATTAAGGCTATGCTCTACTGATTTAGGATCCTGACTATGTTTTGTATGTTTCAACTTTTAAAAGCAAGAAACTACATTTGCACCATTTAATAATGCAATAATAATGTATTTCCGAGTATCCTAATATTTGATGCCATTCATGTCATCAATAATCTATATTTAACTTCTAAAGAAATAATTTACATGTTATATCTAAACTTACACAATTTTTAGAAAATAAATTTACTTTCTATAACACAGACATACATAGAGCAAAGAGGTTCCTTAAGTGTTTAACTCAGCGCATACTGAAATTAATATGATAATTCAATTTAAGAAATGACTGACCTCAGCTGTATACCAGGCACCATCCTGGCTTCTGCTACATCTAAGTTATCACCAGAGCCAAGTTATTTTTGTCTCTCAATGAAAATAAAAACTGAAAAAAGTTTGTGTTACCTTACTTTATTATGAACAACTAAACTTGCCATGTTCTCTTAATTTTTCATTCCAAATCATCTAAAGCCTAGAATCATACCATTTTTAAAGCTGAAAAGGACTATCTATTTTGGTTTCCCAAAGTATCATCATCGCTCTTTTATCATTCTCTTAATCCAAACTCCAATCACAAGATGTATTTTTAAATTCATTCTGCCAAATACATCACGCCAGAAGTCTTCCTCTTCCACCAGGCCCGATTCCTTCATGTCCTTCACTGCATTTTCCCAGCCTATTTGGTTTCTGAAAACCCATGATCTGATTTATCTGTTATTTTTTTTCACTTTCGCTTATGGTGATATTCCTTTTGACTCAAATGTGAAGTATTTCTTTTCCATTTTTCGATAATTTCAAAACATTGTTCTTCGAGGAGTCTTTCTAATTGGATTGCCTTTATAAGAATGGATTGTCAGTACTGTCAACTTCAATCAGGATTCTAACTCTTCCTTTTCAAATAATGCAAATCTTCATCTTATTTACTAAATTTTACAACAATTGCTTTGATTTGTTTATTTTAATCCTTGTCTATATATTTCTTCACCTTGTAGGCCAACAGCAATTTTTCCAAATTTATGGTTATGTGTATTAAATGGAGTCAAGTTTGAAAAAACTAGCACCTCCAATATTCTGTCCAGTCTGCCAATCTATAAATCAACTACATTGAGCACTTCAAATGTTCCTTGTTTGAGACATATTTGCCACAATATCTGCAGGCTCAGATTGTGTCTTTGTGGTTTATCTTGAGTAGAAAGTTATTATAGGACAGTGAGAGTGAGTATTTAACTTGATTAATTTTACTAAACTCATGACTATATATGAGAATTGTAATAGCAAGGGTCAATGCTGGGGTTAGACAAATGGGAATGAAGAGAAATTTATCTTCTATATTCCAGTATATCTCTCTTTGAGATCACCCCTTCCATACGTAAACACAATGTGGAATCTCATTTTCCTATACTTTAATGGATGCTTCCATCTTGATCATTTTAAAATGTAGTATCACAAAATGTTTATATACATAAATATAGATATATATGTTTTAGTTAAGTAAATTTTTTTCTGCATTTTCTCCCCAAATCCTCCCAGTACACAGTTGTATATTCTAGTTGTAGGTCCCTCTAGTTGTGGTATGTGGGACACTGCCTCAGAGTGGCCTGATGAGTGGTGCCATGTCCGCGCCCAGAATCCGAACCAGTAAAATCCTGGGCTGTTGAAGCATAGCGCACGAGCTTAACCTCTCGGCCATGGGGCCAGCCCCTATTTAGGTAAATTTAAGGTAAATTTTACAGGAAAAAATATTGAATTTTTGAATGAATCAAAAATTGGTTCACCCAATATACCCAATAAGTGGCACCTATGAAGTAATTTCTACCATTTAAAAACAGGACATAAGAGGGGCTGGCCCCATGGTATAGTGGTTAAGTTTGGTGTACTCCACTTCAGTGGCCCAGGTTCGCAGGTTCAGATCCTGGGTGTGGACCTACACCACTCATCAGCCATACTGTGGTGGCAACCCACATACAAAATAGAGGAAGATTGGCACAGAACAGATGTTAGCTCAGGGCTAATCTTCTTCAAGCAAAAAAAAAAAAAGAAGAGGAAGCTTGGCAACAGATGTTAGCTCAGGGCAAATCTTCCTCACCAAAAATAATAAATGGGACATAAGAAATTTAGTCTAACCCATTCATTTTATGAGTTAAAACATTGATGTCACAGAAGATTAAACAACAAGTCTACGTCCATGGATAAGGCAGAATCCAAGGATCTCTTCTCTCAACTCAATACCCCTGGATGAGAATTACCTTTAGTAATAACTTCAAGGGTAGCTCATGCACTTTTAGATTGTCCTATAAGCTAAAAACGTTATTTTCCCTATTTATCTGAATTGTGTCTAAGAAGCCACAGAGTATTCTAAGTACTACCGGGTGGATTCACACAGGTGAAGCTTCATCCTCCTTTCATGTGATAGCCTTTGAATTACCTCTTTTCTCCAATTCTCCCATTGAGTTTTGCTTTTTTGCCAAATGGTATGGTGAGTCCCCTCACCATGGCAACAATTCTCTTCTGAGTTAAGTCCCTTTTTAAAATTAATTATCCATTTGAAATCTGAACATAACTCTTTGGAAGTATTAAATGGGATTGTCACCATCCTTCTTACATCTACTAAACTTCTCCAAATTAGTGTGTTACCACTACTAAGAATATTTCGTTTAGAAGTTAATATTTAACTGTGGATTAGATGAATATCCCTTCTTGAAAGGATTTTACATGAGCAGACTGAGGAGTAATTTGGGACAGGATGCTTTTCTTTGCCCCTAAAATCTTAAAGAGTATTTTCTGGCTAATCATTGTATTGTATTCCTTTCACCTAGAACAGTTTAGGCAGCTGAATGAAATCCAATGTTGCTGACAAATTTGGTTATCAACTATAAACACATCATCTATCTTACATAAAGGGAAAAAGAAGACTTCAAAGAGTTTAGATCACGTACTAGATATTGTTCAGACTAGTGCCAAGGAATTAATCATAAATTATTCTCAACAAATTCCTTTCTGTGTGTTGCATTACCCCAGAATGTTGTTCATATCATCTCATCACATATTATATCAAATTTAAAGAGCTATAAAATGGAAAACTTCAGATAAATAATATTACTAATATTCCTTTGTTTAAAGTATAAAGCAGAATTTATTTCATATTACATAGATTTGCATTTCAAATTACTTTAACTGCCCTTAGCATTTTATTCACTGTTCCTACACATAATGTTTGCAAGGAACAGTGAAGAAATCTAGGGAGCATTAGAACCTAAGAATTATCGGCAGTGTATCTCACATTCAAATTTTGTTGTAAATTCATTTGACCAAATTTCTTTTCATTCTTTGTTGCCAACTAATTTGCACAGTCTATAAGAAAAGCTAAAAAACTTAATTGGTTAATGCTATTTCTTAAATATTAATGTGAATCTATAATCTTTAAAACACTGAACAGTTCTAACTTGGAATTTGTACTGCTATGTTCTTTCAAGCTAAAACGCAGGTAGTCTTATGCTATAAAATTTTAATGATAAGAAAGTGCCATCCAAACAAATAATAGAGAATGATTTCCTTCTTATAAGTTGTTTAGTCTTCATTTGTTACTAAGCTGACATTACTGACATCTGACACTGCTCATTCTTTGGTTTAAAAGTGAAAAGCTTCTTAGGAACAAAAGTCTCTCGTCCATCTTAATTCCCTAAAGAGTTTATTCCTTTGGGCAAAATAATCATGTGGAGCACCTGTGGTGCAAGCGCTAAAGAACTAGCAAGCAAAACCCAGCCACAGCTGTGCTGTAATCACTGACGTGTGCCCAGTACATAATGGCACATTAGGTAGGCATTGATCTCTGCCAGTTCATGAGGTCTCTTACAGAATTAGGCAGACTTTTTCACTGAAACCCATGGAGCAGAAATTGCTACTTCTAAGCTAATCCATTTTCAAATTACCATCCAATTGTGACTGATGACCTCACTACAAATCCGCTTCTCTACCTCCAACCACTCAATAAACGAAGGAGAATCAACCATTATTTCCCTTTATTTTCAACTCTTTCAAAAAACTCTTCTTGTCATTCTTGGTCACCTTTGGTGCCACTGCAGCTGTGATGATAAGTATGATAAATGTTAAACGCTGACTAATTGTCAGTGCTTATTTGGAAGTTAAAATGGGAAAGTAGAATATGTACTTAGTATGAAATATGGTTTAACTAAGATTTGATTTTAAAATTGCTGCTATAAATTATGGCTAATTTAATTATCTTATTTTAAATAATTTATTCAGATTAAGGTATACTGAATGCCTGATCAAAAAACAATCCATCACTACAATATTCAGCTATTCCTTGGTGAAAACCCTGGGTCCAGTTTAATCACCCGAGTAGATAAAACTTAAAACATTTAAGAGAAGACCCTCTATTCTGAAAATGGAGGCAATTCTCCATACTTTATTTAATTGATGACAATATCATGTAAAAATGTGTTAGAGGGAGAAAACACACAAATTAGGATTGACCAAAACCTATTCCTAATTTCTCCTCAAGAAACTTCATCACAGAAGGGAACAGTAGTGACTTTATGACACACAAAATTTGGTAGTTGCAAGAATGTGTAAATAAAGAATGTAGAAAAGTGATCCTGACTTGCATCAATTTCTATTATAAAATTATAATTAACTGTAACTTTCACAGGCTTTTGGACATATTTTAAAAGTCAATGTTTACTGTATATTTTGTGGGTTAGTTATATTGTGAAAATATCTTGCCTGTTTCTCTCAAAGTTTTTCCTGTGGACCAGTTAGTAGAGATGTAATTGGCGAATATATTAATGTATGCATGGGAAGATTCATTTATATATTTCTCGAAGCAAATTATATACAAGTAGTAATTTAGAAACAGTTCTAGCAAAATTGTGGAATGTCTGTTTACAAATGCATTGGATGAAGCAGTAGTTACAAAAATCTCAGCCTTGGCAGGGTGATGGATGAGGCAGAGAAATAATTATTTCCATGTCTATAATTAAAGCACATATTTTTGAATGTTTCCATCCCAAATATAATCAAGATTCAAACATCTGGACCAGTCATTGCTGTGAAGCCCTATCCTTGCTGGTTTATCCGTAGTGCCCTGGCAAAGGACTGACATAATTACCTATTCAGAGCCAGGTTAGCAGCACATTGGTTTCTTGAAAGAATATCTTCTTAAAGGAGTTGGAGTCGCTTTCTCACAGTTCCCTTTTGATTTATGTAGGTATGTCAGGGATTCCTTCTGAACATTAATCAATGGTGTTTCTTATATTTGGTGTATAGACAAGGGCAATTCATTTTTAAAGTGAGAACACTACTTCTTCTAACCTGCTAATAGTACGTGGAATAAAAGATACCAAAGTAATTCACAGATGCAAAAAAAAAAAATTAACAATTCGGTTTTGCTTTAAATATCTTAATTTTAAGAGTAATATTATTGGGCCACCCCAATGGCCTAGTGGTTAAGTTCACTGCACTGGCTTCAGAGGCCCAGGTTTGGTTCCTGGGCATAGACCCACACCACTTATCTATCAGTGGCCATACTGTGGCGGTGGCTCACATACCAAAAGGGAAGACTGGCAACAGATGGTACCTCAGGGTGTATCTTCCTCGGCAGAAAAAAAAAAAGAGTAATATTATCAACTTGATTACCTGTACAAATGGATTTGGGATAAGTCACTGCTCTATAAATTACAAACAATAATCCAAAAAATATTTCAAGTGCACTTATCTAATTATTTTCCAGAATATCTACATTTTGTTAGAATTAATATTTTCAAAAATAATCAACATGTGTTCACCTCAACTATTGAAAATATAAGGAGCTATGTAAAGAGAAAAATTTAAATTAAATTCCTTATATTAACTCCCTTCCTCACGCTCCAGGTTTCCAACAGCAGCCTCCTCCATATCTTTCTTCACATTGATGAAAAATCATATATATACCTATATATCATATAGATTGAATTTTATGTTATCTGTTTAAAAAAACAGTATCATAACATAAATGTTGTTTAGCAAAAATATTTCTTTCATGAAACAAACATCATGAATAAGCCTGCACACATATACATTGATCCGATCTGTTAATCAACACGGATTATTCAATAGTATGGATTCAAACTACATTACTTAACTCTTCACCACTGGTGAAAATTTTGGATATTCCTGGAGTGGTTTTTCCTTTTGTCTTTGTTTATTTGTCTTATTTGTTTGTTAGTTGTTACTTTATTAAAATATATGCATTTTTATTTCAGTAGATAGTTCTTGATTAGTTTTCATGAATTCATGGCTATTTGGATTCCCTCCAGCAATGAATGTGCCCACATCCTGGCACCCTAGCAAACATTGACTAGCTTTCCTATTTTTAATTTTCATCAACCTTATGAAAGAAAAGTGGTATCTCATTACTGCTGTAGTTGGCACTTCCCTACTGGTAAGCTTTAGTGTCCTTTCATATGTTTGCTGCACATTATAGCTCCGTCTGCTGTAATTATCTATTTATATGCTTTGGTCAATTTGTATTAAGTTATTTGTCTCTATTTGTTACCATAATTAAATAAATTAAATTCCTATATTATTCTCATGGGAGTTGCATGAAGGCTAAGTGAAGACTGAGAAGTGGGCACTTTGCCATCCTAGCACTTACCATATTTTATTGAAAATTTTCGCTATATTGCTCCTGTGATGACATTCCTTTTATTGTAGGGCAGGACACTTATTTTTATTCCTCTTTTACTAATAATTTGCATAATATCTGGGGTACTCTAAATATTCAGGGAATGAATGTTGAACTGGTAAAATGGTGAGAAAAGTACATCTTCAGTTAAACTGTCAGATACCTGAGGAAAGGAATCACACCTCTTATTCATGTGTCCCCAACAGACAGCTGTTCAGAAAATACATCTGAATTAATTGATTGCTTAAACTTTTTTTCCAGCTTTATTGAGATATAATTGGCATACAACAGTGTGTAAGTTTAAGGTATACAATGCGATGTTGTGACACATGTATGCATTGCAAAATGACTACCACAATAAGGTTAGTTAATACCTCCACCACCTCACATAATTACCATTTTACCATTTGTGTGGGTGTGTTTGGTGAGAACATTTAAGATTTGCTCTCTTAGCAACTTTCAAGTATATAATACAGTGTACTATATACAACTATAGTCCCCATGCTTTCCATGACATCCCTAGAAATTATTCATCTTATAACTGAAAGATTTTCCCCTATAACCAAAATCTTCCCATTTCCCCCACACCCTCAGCTCCAGGCAACCACTATTCTACTCAGTTTCTATGAGTTCAGCTTTTTTGGATTCCACTAAGTGAGATCATACAGTATTTATCTTTCTCTGTCGGACATTTCACTTTTCATTGCTCAATCTTGAAACCCTTTTCCCTGCCTTCACAATTCCTCTGGAGCTGAGAATAGTTTAGCTTCAAGTTTAAACCTGTGGTTGGAGAGCGCTAGAGGCCCTTCTCTTCTCAATGCTATCTGTAGGACCTCTATGTAATATACATTTTTTAATGTTAACTTTTCCTAGTTTCCTTACTTTTTAGTATTATATTAATTGCATCCAAACTTGGCAATTGAGGATTGTGTGGAATTTTGACTAACATGCCTCAGATGTGCATGATCTCAGCCTGTAGGATATGAAAGAATCTAATTTAGAAGGCACTTCCATGAACTACAGAGTCTAGACTACCAATTGGTCTAGAATATTTCTGTAAGACAATGGTCTCTTGATTCAAAATAGACATTAATCAAAATACTGACAGTATCGTTTTGTTGTTAAATGAGACATTATGTTTGTTATTTTCATCTGATATTCTTGCACTAAGTCACCAGGTTGTAGAGGTGAAGATTTTCTTCATTCACAAAATATAAATGCTATAATTTATCTTTTGCTTGAGGCAAAACTTTTCAAAAGAATACATTTTTTAAGGAGGGAAATAACTGAAGTGAAGTTCACATGTTTGCAATAGAAAAAGTGTCTTTATTATTTCAAAAATTTGATTTCTACACCTAGGCTTTCCTTTGACTGTGTTTATTTGGTACAAATCATTTTGCCTTTCTCTCCTCATTTTGTTCATTCTTACACCTAAATGAATTGCTCAGAATGATCGCTAAAAACTTCCTGCTCTAACTTTCCTGTCTTTGATAAAACAAAGCAACTAATAAGTAACCAAATTTGTAATTGTGCCCTCTGATATTCAAGCCAAAATTTTAGACAATAATTGTTGTTTTACTACCTAGTGCATCACTTCTTGGTTGTACTTAACTTTTAGTTATAATCAAGGATTTTCATTATGATTCGAAAATGTCAACCAACACACTGAGGATAATGTTCGCAAAACTTTTGATATGATATCCACTACCATGGTTGGGTTTGATAACTCAAAGAATGTTCATAAATGCACAAGGCAAAGCCTCTTTCATAGTGAATATTCACATATCTTTTTGAAGGAGCCAGAAACCATGAAAATAATTAAGCAAAATATATAATATTTAAATGTAAGCTCAACTAATCAAGCAATCAATATATTAACTGAGCAATTACTATTGAATAAAACAGTAACAAGAAAGAGAATCACAATTCCCAACTTAATAGAAAATATTTCTAAAAAACAAGCATTGAACAAGTTATAAGAGTGACAACTACTGCAAAATTTGAAGGCTTTTTTTTTTTGGACGTAATATTGGGATGAGACATGAAGGTTTTACATGGAATTACCCAGATGAGTGGATGAGATTGAAATTGGGCATTTTGGCAGACCAACTGGTACAACCATTTTATGTAGTTTCTTCAAAATGGCTACCTCAACACGTGTGACCTCTTTTAATTATGAATTCAAGCAACGTACTCGTCTACTACTTTAGAAATTGGATAAGATTCATGGTAAGAGATGGATATGTTTTGCATATTACCTAGTAACAAAAATTTAAGTGTCTTAATCTATTTGGTCCATTGTTTCCTTACCAGCTGAATCCATGGCAGTCTATATAGCCAGTTATAGCAGTTATTGCTGCAGAGGGACTTCTTGACCACTTAAAAGGGAAATTTGAGGTGTTCTTTAAATGATTATAGAACTGCAATTGATTTTTCTATTGATGTGAACAAGTAGATCCCAGATATTCCAGGAATCCTTTAAGATTACACATTTTTATCTTATTCATCTTAGTATTTCTATGTTTCTTTGTGATAGCTTTTTAGTCAATATCCAAGGATAATTTAGTATTGTGAATGGAGAACTCTTTTAGATGTTAGGGGAAAATCTTTTAAATGCCATCATTTTATATCTATTATATATATACACATACATATATATATATATATATATATACACATACATATGTGTATATATATATACATACACACACACACACACACTTTTGTTTACTACAAAATTTCCAACTCACTGTCCCCCAAAAAGCCACAGCTTGCCAATATAGCAATGTATTTATGGCTTTAACACCACTTCAAATCATGTCAATTTTGTCATATTATTCAGTAACATGGCTTTCTGAGTCCAGTTTGATACTCTATTTTTTTGAGATTTTAAAACATATTTGAGAAACACTACTTAAAATATGTTAGGAAATTTTATCTGAACTCTTGTGCTCTTCTGATTAAGAAATAATTCTATGATTTGGTCTTAATTTTTTTTTAAACTCTACTAAAAGAAGTTCTAAAAGAAAAAAGACATAATTGTCCTTAACAAAGAAAGCTCAAGGGAACTTGTGACCACAGTTTTAGAATAAAGTAGGATAAAAGTCTTCAAAAACTTTAGAGTCTGAGTCTCAAGTTTTGTAGTGTAGATTAAATTGTTCCAGAAATTCAGTTCAAAAACTAATCTACACAGGTCTATGTACAACAGTCTACAAATCCATCTATTGTTAATACTCTGCTCTTTTATGCTTATTGTTTCTCCTTTTGTTATTTTCAGTTCTGGCTAATCGCTGTTGGTTAAGTTTTCGCTAAAAAGCAGAATGGGATGGTTTCTGTAGCAACTGTCCCAGATCTCAGGCAAATCCCTGACAACTATGGTTAGCACTTCCAGACATAAGTTGTTTCAAAGTCCAGTTGTGGTGCAAGAAGGATATGGTTTTGATGAAACACAGATGAGGTGCAACTATATTTCAGTCTATACTTCCATTTAAACTACAGTCAACTATCTATGGTAATAGGAGAACAGAAATAACATGAGTAATGGTAATATCTAGGTAATCTCAAAGCGTCATTTTAGCTGATAATTTCCAATCCTTCCATTTCCCCCACCATATTCCCAAAATATCAGCAATCAGCAGGTATTTTCCCACTGCCAACTATTAAAGAAACTAAACAACACAGGAGAAAGTACCCCACATATCACTATTTGGTGGTCCACTGTGAATAGACTGACTTGCCTACAGGCCAGTATAATGTGCTGTCTAATGATCCACCACAAAGTATCCTCAAATCCCTACCCCTCCATCCCTACTCCATACAGTGCTTCCAAAAATTGTTTGATATCTCACTCATAAATACCAATGGACAGCCCAGAATCAATTGACTCATGAGGAAAACCGACAACATGAATGAGGAACAAAAATCCCCCAAAATCACCAAATGAAGGAACCTGGAAAAAAGAATGAAGGGTATGAAAAACATAATATAATGAACATTCCTGAGAAATAAGAAAAGATGCTTAATCTATTAAAAACAAATAAGCAAACAAATAAGACTATAAGAAAAAGAAACAGAGAACCAAAAAGAGCTCTTAGCAATTAAAGGTATGATAAGTATAATAAGAACTTCACCAGAAGGGTTGTAAGACAAAGTCAAGAAAAATTCCACAAAGTAAAACAGCAAGAACACAAAATTCAAAAATAGAAGTAAAAGGAAATTACTTGATCAATTAAAGTAGTCAAATATGAGATTTTTAGGACTAACAGAATGTGAAGACAGAAAATCCAGGGAAGAAATTTATCTATATTTATGTTTCTTTTATATGTATTTCACATTATGTATCTTATCTATCTATCCATATCTTGATATATATATTTCATATATACCGATATATCTATATCCAACTCTATATCTCTACATAGATACATATCTTCATCTACACCAAGAAAATTTCCCATAACTGAAGGGCGTCTGTCTTCAGATTAAAAGGGTCTTCTCAGTGCTTAGTGTAAAGATAACAAAATAAAACAAATTGCAAAAGGCATAACATTACTACATTTCAGAATATCAGGGATAAAAATATGATGGCAAAAGCTTTTTTTGCTTGCTGGGGGTTGGGGATACATGTTACACAGGAACAGAAATCAGAATGCATTAAATGCTCAACTGTCACATTAAACAGATGACTTGGAAATTAGATGCAAATATTAAGCATAAGAATGCTGGATTGACTATATTAATATCAGCTAAAATAGACATCAAGGCAAAAGCATTACCAAATGAAAAGAAACAGTACACAACAATAAAAGGATCAATTCAGTAGGAAGATATACTAAGCATAAATGTATATGAACCTATAAAAAAAATGACAAGGGCTCAGGCCTGTGGCTGAATGGTTTAAGTTTCATATGCTCTGCTTCAGTGGCCCAGGTTCATGGGTTCAGTCCCAGGCACAGACCTATTCCACTCACCAGCCATGCTGTGGAGGTGTCCCACATACAAAATAAATAGAGGATTGGTAGGGATGTTAGCTCAGGAAGAATCTTCCTTAACAACAACAACAAAAAGACAAAATACAGGAAGCAATAATTGACAGAACTAAAGGAGGAAAACTAAAATTACATAATCATCGTAAGGAATTTTGTTAGTCGATCCACTTAGTGGATTTAATAAACACTATGCAGCACATACGTTGGGTCTTAAAAGAACTCTCAGCAGGTGCTAAATGATTGATATCAGAATATGTTCTCTGACTACAATGGAATTAAATTAAAAATCAATAAGATATCTAGAGAAACATAAATTGATTTATAGATTCAACAAAATCCCAATCAAAATTTCAGGAGGCTTTTTTTGTGTGTTTTTGGGGGGTTGGGGGTGTTATATGGGAAACAACCTAGAAGAACCAAAGAAATTTTAAAATACAGCTGAGTTAGTCATCTTATAGAATTTGATTTCAAGACTTAGTGTAAATCTGCAAAAATCAAGACAATATGTTGTTGACAAAAAGGTAGACACATGGTCTGATGGAGTAAATTAGAGAGTCCAGATGTAGGCCATTGATATTTGACAAAATTCCTAAGGTAAGTCAATGTGGAAAAGAATGTCTTTTCAACAAATGAGCCTCAAACTACATGCAAAAATTGACTCAAAATGGATCATAGTCCTTCAACAACTAAAACAATAAAACTCTTGGAAGAAATTATTGGATAAAAAATTTAACCTTGGGCTAAGCAAACATTTCTTAGTTAGTATCCAACAGTACAAATATAAAAGAATGAAAGCACTTTATCAATACTGAAAATTTCGCTCTCCAAAAGAAATTTAAGAAAATGAAAAAAGAAAGCCTTGAATGGGAGAAAGTACTCACAAAACATATATATCTACCAAAAAACTAGTATCCAGAACATATAAAGTGCTCTTATAACTCAAAAATAATAAGACAAAATCCAATTAAAAACATTGAGTAAAATATTTCAATAGATACTTTAGAAAAGAAGAGATACAGATGGTTAATACAGAAATTAAAAGATGCTCAATATCATTAATCAGAGAAATGCAAACTGATGCCACACTGAAATACCATCACATATACATTAAAATGGCTAAAATTTAAAAAGACTGATAACATAATGTTTTGCAGGGATTCAGAGCAGAGATCAGCAAACTTTTTGTTTAAAGGGCCAGATAGTAAATATTTTAAGCTAAATATTTAGGCCCCATCTTAAGGGCAATATGATCTTTGTCACAATTACTTAATTCTGCTTTTGTAGCATGAAAGCAGCTAATTCATAAATAAATGAGTGTAGGGACATGTTCCAATACAACTTTATTTACAGAAAAAGCTAAATTTGGCTCAAGAGCTATAGTTTGCAGACTCCTGATGCAGAGCAACAGGAACTCTCATACATTGCTCAGGTGAGTGTTAATTGGTACAACCACTTTGGAAAACTTAAGTCATTTCTTAAAAAGTTAAACATATACCTGCTAAATGACTCTGATATTCCAATCCTACATATTTTTCCAAGAGAAATGAAAACACAAGTCCACACAAAGACTTTTACATAAATGCTCATAAAAAATTAATTCACAAAAGTCAAAAGATAGAAACAACTAAATATCCAACAACAAGTGAATGAATAAATAAATATAGTATATCCATTCAATGGAAGACTCTTCAGCAATGAAAAGAAATGAACTGCTGATACAAACAGGTACATATATAAATCTCTAAATCATTATGCTAAGCGAAGAAAATACACATAAAAATGCATACTTATACGATTCCTTTTATATAAAATGCACACTAATTCATAGTATGAAGAAAGCAAAGGGGCATAAGGAATCTTGCCAGGTGATGGAATATTCTGTGTCTTGCTTGTGCTGGTGGTTTCATGGGTCTAGAGTACTGTCAAAACTCATGGAATTGAGCCCTTTAAAATAAATGCAGTTTATATTACCTAAATTAACCCTCAATAAAGTTAGAAAGGAAAAATAAATATATAGAGAGGCTTCACCCAAAGAGATTGTAAACATGTTAAGGAGTTTAACTAAGATACAAGATCTATGCAGTGTTTTGCCTTTTGTATATGTATCAAGAAATATTTAGCCAGCTGTAAAATGTCATTCCCTAAACAGGGTTGCTCCCTGAGGTAGTGTGCTATGCATGTGTTTCTATTATTACCCAATCTTTCTGCTAAATTATTTTTACCCACTGACAGTCTTTTGTTTGTGGAAAAAGAGGATGTTACCTCTTTATTTTGTCCACACAGTTACAAATTACAGTTACAGACAATGCTGATAAATAATGTAAATTGTCAATAGATAATCCTAAAATGATAAGGAAGAAAGTCCAGCAAACGGAATATTTTGAGAGCAAGATATTATGATATAAAGAAAAGAACTCCAGAATTAGAGTTTGAAGTTTGGGTAACTGCTTATGTAAACAATGAAATGATCTCGCAAGTCCATTCTGGCTCATAAATTCTGTGAATCTAAAAACATTTAGTACAGATTATCAAAGGTAAAATAAAAAAATAGAACAGAACAGTTTGGGGGAAGAAGGAATTATTAGATGGAAAAATAAAGATTCAGTCTGAAACTGAAGTAGGTTTTATGAAACACGCAGGCTGAGGTTTTTCAAAGAGATAGGTAACATTCTTCTACTCATGGCCATTTGGATACCACACTCACTGGGTGCAGAGGTTAGGCATGCGCTGGATTCTCTTGGGAGCAAAGCCACACCTTTAGGCACTCTTTCTGACCCTGTGGGCGCTAATATCTAGCCAAGGCAATGAGGTGAGAGCTTGCTAGTTGCTCAGGTCACCAAAGTTTCTTGTTACTAAAGCTGAGTGTGCGCTCAGTTCCGGAATGATTTTCTTAGCACACCTGAGCAATCTTTCTCTCTTTAAAAAATGTTTAGGGAATTCTCTGATAAAGAAAAGATATTCTAAATCCTTGAAAAATCTTAGAAGTGGTTACAACACAAGTTAAAATATTAATATCCTATAAGCTAAGAGAACCTATTTAAAAATAAAAATTAAATAACAGCTAAATTAATAGGTGAACATACTGAGTTAAAATGATTCTTCTTTTGAACAAAAGTTTTTTCCCTCTTAAACACTGACATCCGTTAGAGAATTTTATATATTTTAAAGATTTTATTTTTTTCCTTTTTCTCCCCAAAGCCCCCCGGTACATAGTTGTATATTCTTTGTTGTGGGTTCTTCTAGTTGTGGCATGTGGGACACCACCTTAGCGTGGTTTGATGAGCAGTGCCATGCCCGTGCCCAGGATTTGAACCAATGAAACACTGGGCCGCCTGCAGCAGAGTGCGTGAACTTAACCACTTGGCCACGGGGCCAGCCCCGAGAATTTTATCTGTTTTAAATGGTTTTGTTTCAACTCAATTCACCAGCCACATATCTGTATAAAAACATTCGTGGGGCCTGCCAAGTGGCATAGCGGGTAAGTTTGGCGCTCTCTTCTTCAGCAGCTGCATAGGTTTGAGGGTTTGGATCCCATGCACAGACATACACCACTCATAAAGCCATGCTGTGGCAGCAACCCACATGCAAAATAGAGGAAGACTGCCATAGATGTTAGCTCAGAGCCAATCTTTCTCAAGCAAAAAAAAGAGAAAGACTGGCAACAGATGTTAGCTCAGGGCAAATCTTCCTCACCTAAAAAGGTTCTTATTTTTTCTTTCAGTCACTAACTAAATAAATATTGTCTGTCCCTTAAACTGCAGGGTAGGGGAAGGCATAAAGAAGAAAAAATATTTTTCACCTAAAAAGATTATAATATAGAGTAAAAATATAAGACTCATACTTAACCATAAAAAGTAAAATCCTTTTGAAAAATAAAATAAGGAAAAGGTAGTTTGAAAAGTATTCAAATAAAGGAAAACTATATTGTACATTACAAAATTCAATTTTTCAAAAATCACACAATATTTCAAAATATGTAAAGATTGTAAGCAAGTAAAATTAGATATCACTAATCCCAATAGATGAATGAGAATATTAAATAAGGCAGAGGAATTTTATCAATGTCACACAGTGATTCAGCTTAGAAATTCAGAACTATGTGAGTTCTGAAGTGTAATTTCATTCTAGTATATGAGACCACTTCCTTATGAAAGAGACCAAAGTTATTCAGTAGTCATAAAATTATGAACCTTGAATGGAATACCAAATTAATACATACTACTCGATCTTCTTAGCATATTGATTTGTATCTTCTTCTTCCTTCTCATCCACATATTTTCAATTTTCCTTTTTAGTTAATGTGGCATTTTATCTCATTTTCCTCTCTTCCAAAATCAGTACATCCTTTTAAACTACAGTCTTTTTTAATTGCCTTCTACTTTTTTAATGAATGCCTGAAATCTTTGTCATGAGCTTCCTAGTAAGGTATTATATATATTCAATCTAGAATTTGTTTAGAATCAAACATATATGGAGCCATGTCTAGGAAACAGTCAATAATTGCAGAACTATTGTCAGATTCAGGAGAGGGAAAAAAATGTGTCATGGATCTTGGCATTCCCTAAGCAAATAAGCCATTAAATAACAAAATTAGCAGGACAAGCAAAATATATTATCTACTCTTTTAGGTAATTATTTATATTAAATATATCATAACACATTTGACATGCCAATAATTCTCCTCCAAGTTATCTATGTTAATATAAAGGGAGAAACCAAGAGAGAGAGTAGCTCTGTCACTGAAATGGACATTGACAAGAAACAGGTCTCAAGGCTCCCAATTGGTATGGCCAGATCACATTTTCCAACAAGCTTATATTTATCTACCCTACTTTGTATTTGAATTATTCAAAGTCTAGAAGCATAAATTCAGTTCTGCCAATAGTTCTGTTAGGTGGAGTATCTGGAAGTAAATTTCATCAGATTTTAGTCAAATTTGCTACTCCAACTTCTATAAATATTCATTAGTTGACTACTATTCACTATCCCATTTCAACCTGATGGATACATTGTTAATTATATTCAGTGATTTAAGACTCATCCATGTGGACTGTTGAGGGTTTTATAAACTAATTTTGAAAAATTGGCGTGATTTTCAAGTATACCTTAAAAGGCAATGAGGGCAATGATGTTGAAACCAAGTCTATGTATGACTTTGGCCTTTATAAATTTGGAACAGATTTTAATTAGTGCCCACGATATTCACTTTGTGAACCTGGCCTTTTTTATTGGTGTCCTATGAGGCAACTGTAATTGGAAAATCAGAAGGTTCTTATTTGCTGAAAAAGAAAGCAAATGTTTAGTATTTGTGCATATGATGCACTAATGAAAAATAGCATCCAGGAAATTAGTGTTGTGGAAGGCTAAATATTATTCTAGCCCATTAATGGCTACATATATGTAAGTGTATATATGTATGTATATATAAGTGTATATATATATATATATATATACATATATATAAGTGTATATATGTTTATAATGGATGTATATATATGTATATGCATGTATCGGGGAACTGGCAACACTAGAGTCACATTTTGAAGTATTTACTGCCCTACCAATACTAAAGATATGAGACATGTCCCTGTAAAAAATTAAAAATATATATTGACCTGATATTAACAGTAACAACTTCAATGTAGATCTCAAAACAGTGAATTTTCACCTTATGTCATAAGTGATTTGTGTATGTAAGTGATGTTTACATATAGCAATTATAATATAAATAGTTTTCACAAAAAATCTTATTTTTCTGGACACTAAATATGAAAAACCTAGGGAAAAAAGCATTTCTTCACATTAAATAGAGAGAATCATCTAACTAAATCCAAAGAGACTCAATAAAATTGGGAACTCTATAGTTTTACTAAAATAAAAATCAAAATAAAATTGATAAATGAATTTTATTCTACTCAAAAATCCATAAGGGAAAAAAACATTTAAATTCAGTCTTTCTTTTCTTACCAGTCCCATACACTACTCATATATCTTTAAGTTTTAATTCCTTTGTTTATTCCTTCTAATAGCAATTTATATAACACAGTGGAATGGTAAACCTAATAACTGCTAAATTTTCTACCTACTTCAGAAAGGAATCTTTAGGAATAAAGAGGACTTAAAAAATAATATATGTATACATTCAGATTTCTTAACTGTAATTACTTTAAGCGTAAAATTTCAGTCTCACATCTCAGGTCAAAATTAAGATAGGGTAACCCACTAAAAACTGACTCCTCCCTCTGTGCTTGGCACTCAAGCTTTTGCACGGATTCTAGTTGATAGTAACCATATGTGGTCCGGGAAATGTAGAAGGGCCAGCCTAACCAAAAGATCTTTCTGGATGGCAATCTTCCCCCACACCAGTTACCTCTGCTCTGTGGCTCCAGGGGAACATGGCCAACCCAGTCTAATTCCTAAGTAGGAAGACAAAAAAAGCCAAACATTTGCTATCCACATTTTGAAGTGGCAATGTGGCTTCCCTACAAATTATTTTTTTGAAATGTTGTAGCCCTCTCATATATCCAAATCATTCCATAGAATAGAAAACTATATAAGTGAAAACAGAAAGTTCCCTGAATATTTAAATATTATCTTCTAAATTATATGCCAAAGAAATGTACTAGTATATCTAAATTTTCACCAAAACTTATTAACATGCAAACGTGTTCATATTTTGAAATCTCTTACCTCCTTCCAGGAAAAATTCTTAATTCCTGAGGTACGTTTGTTTAGTCCAACTGGTTATTTTAAATACCTTGACACTTTAAGTACCCTATAAAAATAAACAAGTTCATTCTTAGAATATAAACCAAACAATTAGCAATCAATTAACAGGTGCTTCACTAAATTAAAAGTCAGTATAAATTTCTTCAAACAACCTTAATACTTTGCATGGGAGAATGTAATGTAGGAAGGAAAAAGCTATTAGAAGAGGCAGACATTGAATTTGACAAACATTTCACTCTGGCTCCTTCAAACAAATTACAATTGGTAATCACTAATTGGATCTGAGGTATTCTGAAGTAATTCATTATTCAGCTTCTGACTGTGCTAAAGAATAACTGATTTATCTGAGAATTAGTGGAAATTCTAACACACTCTTATTGATTTGTCCATAACGTTTTGATGTCGTTAACATTTTTCACTGCTGCTGATGAAAGACTCACGTCAACAACTCAACTAAGCAGGAATTTCATGGCACTGCTAGCATGCACCCAGATTTCACCTTAACAAAAGTGGGTTTTTTTCCTGAATAAAGAAAAGATAGCATACATGAAAAGTAAATAGAAATTTTAAATAACTGAATCTTTTCA
Source organism: Equus przewalskii (assembly GCF_037783145.1). Classification (NCBI taxonomy): domain Eukaryota; kingdom Metazoa; phylum Chordata; class Mammalia; order Perissodactyla; family Equidae; genus Equus; species Equus przewalskii. Next base: position 28,742,112 of record NC_091834.1, read on the forward strand.
AATATGAGATTAAAAACATACCTTGAATAATTTTATTTTACTAAAATAGATGCTTTGTAACGTTGATCATACACTATTTCATATTTGAATAAATAATTAAAACAATTTAGAAAACAAAATAAAGACAATTCAAATCTGCACCAAAGACTTAATATTATCTCATTTCGGAAAACATGTAATTTAGCCAAAAAATTATGCAATGGAGAGTCATTAGCTGAGTATTAACCTTATTAAATAACATTAATCTTATTTAAGTCAATAAAAACTACAGTAATATAGATTCTGAATTATTTGCAATCCCTTTTTTGACTGCAAATCTTTGATGAATATAGAATATTTTTATATTACTATATTTTTGAGAAACAGAGTATATTATCTTACATGCATTTAGACAGCATGCTTTTGTTGGATCCCTTTCTATGTGATAGGATTAAAGAAAATTTAAAGAGTTGATTTAAGTAAAAGAATTTATGCCACATGTATAGGTAAATAAACAGATAATCTATTACCCCAGGCATATATGCAAACATTGAAACTCAAATGTTAATATCATGTTAAATATTCCTCAGATACATGCATCACAAGATGGTGAAATTATTCCATGGCACTGATAAAGTGGAAAACAAGGTCTTTCGGGGAGAGGAGTCAAGTAACTCAGAGGCTAGTGCTTTTGAAGACTCATCTATGTGGATACTGAAATTAGCATACTATATGACAAGAATGGAGTTGGAGAGAGTGACAGTAACCTAAAGCTAAAATCTTAAAGGAAGTGGGGAAGTGACCAGAGGTTGGTGGAAGACTTCTATAAAGAGGTATAGCAAGTTGTATCTACTAATTCATGAGATCACAGTTGGGCAGTTTTAGAGAGGAGGAAAGAAACTGCTCTGGATGTGACATTAAGGAGCAAAGAGAACATTATCCCACCTCCAATCTCAGTGATGGCAATGGTGTGGTAGGGAAATAGCCATCTCTTGAAAGCTGGCATGAGAAGCAGAGTCATCAGGGAAGAATCAGGCGTCATTTAGAGAGAAGATAAGGGGAAAATACAAAAAGTGGTTGAAGATAAAGCGGCTTTGTTGGTGAGTTCCAGAGAGCGTGGTGAAAGGATATCAGGAAACAGAGAGGATTCCAGAATGGGGAGGAAAGTTTTGAGAATCAGGAATAACTTAGAAGTTCTGCGTTCCTTTTGGTCATTGACATAAAACAAGAAAGCAGGTATGACAAGTCAAATCCTGATTTTCCCAAGACAAACCATAGTGATGAGGCTGTGAGTATCAGTGTGGCCAGAGAGGTGGTTGTGAGGTCTTGTCAGGAGCGTTCAGGGTTTCAGGGATGACAGTGATCTCTGACCCAGCAAAGGATGTGTGAATTCCTCCTGACTTCTGATGAACAACTTTAGGCTAGCACAGGGGTTGTCTTTCTCCCTTGACCCCATCAGTGGTGGCCTGTAGACACCACATGTGGGCTTCCTTTTTACTCACACAGAAGGCATCTTATGGCCAGTCTAGAGGTCAACTTATTCTGAGCACATTGCCAATCTCTTGAGCCCCACTGATGGTAGCCTCCTAGAATGTGGTTGAATCTTCTGCATATGAAGACCTAGAGGCCAGCAGAGGAGTGGATCAGAATACGTCAGCATTCTGATCTCCCCTTGACTTCTACTACCGCAAGCCTAAAGAAAGGGAAGTTTTGTTCCAAATATAAAGACTGTTTTTTATATTTTTGACTTTTCTCTTATCCTGATGTTACAAGTGTTCTGTTTCATGAACAGCTCAATAAACTTTAACTGGTTTGTTTGTCTCTAACTCCTATAGATATTTATCATTAAATCAATAAATATTTATTAATTACTATGTGCCAGGCACTATTTTAGCACATAACTTTTACACAAATTAAAGCGCATAAATTTTATACAAACAATAAGCCAAATAATATACAAATTCATAACACAATGTCAGGCAATGGTAAGCACTATAAAATAAGAGGCTAGAAGGTGATTGGGTACTAATTTGCTTGGGGTGGTCAGGGAAGTCCTCTCTGAGTTGGTGACATTTTACCTGAGATCTGAAGGAGGAAACTATGTGGGTATCTTGGGAAAGAGTATTCAAGATCAAAGGAGCAATACATACAAAGGCCCTGAGGCAAGATTATGCACAGATATTCCAGAAACACCAATAAAGTCAGTGAGTAAAGAGTGAAGGAAGAGTGATAGGAGGGAGGTGGAGAGGCAAAATATGATATGGTCATAACCAAAAACAAATTTGAACTGATAAGGAAATATACAACAAACATTGGTAAAAATCCATGCTATGAACACAATTTTCTAGTTAACAATAACACATTGGTCAAATCAAATTATTGTTAAAAAAAAAAAAGCTAAAGATAATATAATTAAAACAGCTTACTTAACACAATGGAAGTTTTACTACTTCATTTATCTCTTTTTCAAATTGACCACAATGCAACCATCATGTTGATCAAAAAAATTTCCTCTAACACATATAGTATTGTTTAATTCAATAGTTATAACTATGACTAAAATATATTTATTTGACAGAATGAAAACACACGTCTTCTCTGATAATGTAGAGAAGCTTCTGGCACAGAAGAGTTTTTCCCCCTATCTTTGGGAAGATTACATGAGCCAAGCAGGCACCTGCAGATATAAAATATCTGAGAGTTCCTTTTTTCAATTCACACCATATAATTTTCCAACACAAAATCTATCAAAAGAGGTTCCATTAGTGTCAGGTAAAGATTCCTAACCAGCATAATTTTAACTTGTTCTAAAATGATAGTAACAAGTGAAACTTAAATGAGAAACTCCTATTGCAAGCAAATTGTAATTCTTTCTCTTATCTATTTCTTTTCTTTGATCCTGGTGTTCTCCTGGAAACTCTAAAGGAGTTGTAACTTTGATAAATCTGATGTCTGCTAGTTTCTACAGGGATGTACCAAGAAGAAATGTAACATTCTACTTTCTGTTGTACTTGTTTTCACTAAGCAATGATTTACTAGGAGTTGGCTGAATTGAAATTTAAATTGGTCATTTTCTTTAAAAATAACATAGCAAATTGATTGGAAAAACTTAAAACTGTCATTAATATTTCTAGAAAAGTTCATTCCAAATTTAACCTCTCTCTCTCTTTCTCCTTTCTTGCCTCCATCTCCCCTTCTCTCTGTCTTTCATGAGAGAGTGAGAAGAAGAGGTAATTTGAGAAGTAAATATGAATAAAATAAAAACTAATCAATTTGGGTTTAATTTCATCTATGATACAGAATTCCAACTCATTTTGATTAGAATTAGTAGATGTATTACATTTCAAATATCTTGAAGATATGTGTTGTCCTGAATATCTAAATTGTAGTAAAGTGGGTAAATTTAAGTAACTTCAAATGTTCTTATGTTTAATTACACAATTTCCATATTTTATTCATTTATTAATACACTTAAAAGTATTTATTAAACATATCCACTATGTCAGGCAATGCTTTAGGTGCAAAATTAAATTAGGCATGCAGCTAAAATAGAACCTCCAGGGAGCAGACACTTGCTTTTTCTTTACCCCTATATTCCAACTGAAGAGAACAATGCCTGGCAAAGGGTAGCATTCAAATTTATATAATGAGTATATTAAGTGAATGTATATATTTGAATGAATGTACATATTTGAATAATTGAATGAATGTGTTCCCTCCTCCTTTATTTTATGTTACAGAGAGAGTCAGACAACTAAATTAATGATTGCAGTATAATGTGATGAATATAATGATGGTCGTATGTACTGAATGCTTAGGAAGCATAGAAGTAAAAATCCAAGTCAGACTACAGGGTGTTCAGGGCCCCAAGTCTATGAACAAAGTGTTAAAGATGCATCCTCAAGACTTAGGGTACACACAACTGAGGCTGATATGTCATTAAGCGCTAAAGCAAACGCCTCAGGGAAAAAACATACACTTTTCAAGGTCCCAGAAAAATATTTAAGTTGTGAAAAATTAAATGGCTTCCAGAATATGAAAAACGATGCAAATCAGAAATTAAGGAATACTTAACTAAATGCTTGTTAAATTTAACCTCTCAGCTTTATTAATTGTTAAATTGAAAACTTTTGATAGTTAAGATTCTCTTACTCACCAAGTATCCTCCAAAATGCATAGTAGTTGTTGAAAAAAATCCTGGAAAATGATAATGAAATAAAAGGGCAAGTATGTGAAGTTCTTTCAAATTTTTAAAATAAAAAAATTCTTAATGTGGGACAAAGCTAAATTTAATATATTTGAAATGCTATGAGATGAGGTGACCAAAAGAAAGAAATGACACCCAGGGCTTCAAAAGACGTAAAACAGGTTTGTATCATCCAGTCTTAGACCAGTTCTGACATAGGCCGAAAATAAGCATAATCTGATCAAAATATTTGCATGGCATCTCTCCTTCAAGTAAGCAGTTTCTAAACTCCAAGCTGTCATTGATTGTCTCAAATTTAGCAGAGACCTAAATCTAAAACATCATTTTTATTTTTTAGTGAGATTACAAAGTAACTTCATCATTTTACTTTTCAATGAGATTACAAAGTATATACAAATAGAAAATTACAGCATTGTCCTTAGTTTAAGGCTCTTCTGAACAATTATCTCCTTAAATAAACTTCCCAGTGTCTTTGTCGACAGACTTTAAATCAGCCTGCACAAATTTCTTGGGACAGTTTTAGGTCATTAAAAGGTCATGGAAAGAACCCCAATGGTAACAGATAATTCCTAAAGCTTTTTAAAAAAATTACACTGAAATCAATTTCTGCTTTGAAAATAAACAGAAATTCTATGAACTATTACAGAACTAATCACCTACAGCTTAAATGTTTGAGTTTACTCATATGTTAATAATGCTATCTTGTAAACTTTCATTCATAGTGTATATATTATATATTTAATTCATATGCACTTTGTAAAATATACACTATTAATATATAATATATGCAAAACACATGCACATGTATGCATGTGTGTGTACACACACACACACACTCTCTCTCTCTCTCTCTCTCTCTCTCTTTGGAGAATCCTTAGCTGATTTGTGCATACTTTGTTATGTTTTAATTAGATAAACTTTAAACTTAAATCACCCAAGTGCTTAGTACCACCAAAATTTCTGGAGTCTCTATTTCCTTCTGAACATAAGCGCTCCACCTATTCTAAATATATGTAATTCCTTGTTCTGAATATATATGATTCCTTAGAAGGCTTGGAATCTTTCTATTATTTCTTAATCATAGTTATAAACATTATTGGTACAAACATTTTTTTGAAGCTTCCTGATATTTGCAATACCTCCTATTCTAAAGTTATTTGCCATGTATATGTTTGAAACATTATGAATAAAATATCAGGTCTATTTGACTACGCTGGACCTTAATTAAGTATTCATGTAATTAAATAACAATTTATCAATATTTTTATAGAATATCAGCTGCAATATACTTTTGAATACTTATTTTCTCTCAAGTTCTATTGCTGTCTACATCAAAAAAATCCAATTTTGAGAGTAGAAAATGTAGAAATTTTATGGAGAATGAAACTATAAGTTTATAAGTCCTCTCACTTAAGCTATTTATTTTTGCAATTCTGTAGAAACAAAAATAATGATTCACACTTATTTGGGAATAAATCAAATTAATTACTTATTGTCCTTTCCTGTGATCTCAAATATTTTAACAGTAAGCTTCCATTCTTTAAATTGCATGTTAAAAAACTGTTTTGTTTTTCTTACACTTAAGGTAATAGATAAAACTGTGCTTGATGAGTGAGTTTGTGATAGAAAGGTCTAGAAGTGTATGCTGTGTTCCCAGTTGTGTGCTTATGATGAGTAAGGAGAGAGTCTTTTTCACAAATATAACAACCAACTTTTCTACCCTTCAAAAGTGTGTCCCATAGCTTCTCGTGTTCATTCTAGACCTGGCCTAAGACATTTTGATAGTCGTGTTTATTAAAACTCTGAGAATTCACTGAGTGAATCTATCTAATTTTGCAATTAGATAAAAAGCAAAATTTTAGTTAAGACAGAGATTGTTATAAATCTATGATTTAATTCCTTGAAAATATTAGGTAAATAAAAATCACAGGCATATGTTTAGGAACCTTGTACACTGCATATTACAAGGCATTCTATTTTTTTCCCAATGAGTATCTAATATATTAATGAACCAGATATCTATATTATGCTCATTTTAGTTATATCAATGAGACAAGTGTTTATAAGCAACATCAGCATTATTAGCTCCATTAGGAAAATAAAAACAAAAAGTGATTACTCAAAAACATCAAGCAACTGGCATGTTAGTCAGTAGACCCCCATTATCCACGGCAGGTACATTCTAAGACCCCCAGTGGATGCCTGAAACCCTATATATACTGTTTTTTCCTATACATCCATACCTATGATAAAGTTTAATTTATCAATTAGGCACAGTAAGAGACTAACAACAATAACAATAATAACATAAAACAATTATAATAATATACTGTAAGATAAGTTACCATAGATCTTAGCATACAATTTTTTTTCTTATTTAGTGGAGAACTTTCATCTCTTCACTTAAAGGAAGCGCTTTACGGCTACTCTTTGGCATATCTGAATCGCCAGCATCACTACTCTTGTGCTTTGGGGCCTTTATTAAGTAAAAATGGGTCACTTGAACACAAGCACTATGATACCGCAACAGTTGATCTCTTAACCTAGATGGTTACTAAATGACTAACAGGCAGGTAGTGTACACAGTATGGGTACATTGGACAAGGGGATGATTCATGTCCCAAGTGGGACGGAGAGAGGAGTGGCATGAAATTTTATCATGCTACTCAGAATGGCCGGCTATTTAAAACTTACAAGTTATTTATTTCTGGAATTTTCCATTTAATATTTTCAGACTGTGCTTGACCACATCTAACTGAAGTCGCAGAAAGTGAAAGAACGTTATGATAAGGAGGTTCTGCTGTGTACTCAGTAAGCAGGTCTCAGTCATATAACTCCAAATTCTACGACCTTCAAGCATTGTCTCTTCTAAGAAAAATGTGTAAGATTGCCTTATTAAACGCAAAAAATGTAGAAATTTTATGGAGTGTGCCTCCACATCAGGAGGATACTTCCCATTCCTTTGACCTCAGGCTTGACAACATAACTTGCTTGGCAAATAAAATGTGAGTGGAAAGGACATGGGCTATGTCTGAGCAGAAGCTATAGGGGCCACAGTGTGGTTCTGCATCACTCTTTTTCCTGGGAAACAAGCTAATTCTTACGTTTGCGTACAAAACAACAGAGCAGAGCTGAAACCATCACAGAAGATATATGTGTATAATGTAAGTGATATAAAAATTTTTATTCTTATTGTAGGGCTATTAATAACCTCAGCATAACTTAGCCTATGCTAATTGAGATGGAATTTGGTGCTTTGAAATAAAGTACTATAGTAACAAAAATCTAAATTATATGGTATCAGCTTTGAGATCAAACAGTAGGTGATAAGAAACTATTTATTGGAGGTCGGAAAGATGGTGACTCATGTAAGGCAATGGAGAAGCATTTGGTAAAGCTGTGAACTGCAATAACGTGGGAAGTAGATAATGTTCTAAACTAGCTGTGCCTCTGAGTTACTGTCAGGCCTAGGTTCATATAGGCCAGTTTGTAAGCAAAGTCAACAGAAACAGAGATTTTTCTGGAAATTATAGGCCTTGCAGCATTGAAAGGTGGAAGTTTCTTGTCTCTAACTGGTAAAGGATAAAACTGTGGAAAAGTTTGAGTCACAAAAGCTGACTACAACTCAGCTCGTAGCACAGAGCAAATCAAGGATGTGACTTTCACTCCTTTGTTAAAATCTCTGCACTAATTAAGGTAGTAGCTAGTAAATACTTTCCTTTGGTCAGAACAGCTCAGAAAAAATAGAATAAAAAAGGGATATGAGTCTTCTAGAAGCCCAGTAAGCTCAAGGTATCTAGGCTTGGAGTGAAAATCACGGGTGTGGTTGTTGGTGCATGCTTGTGATGAATAAAATAAAATACTAGAAATAAAAAGCCTACTATGTTTTAAGAAAGTTGTACAACCAAATGAACCATCAGCCTGAAATAAAAGAAAAATGTGAGTGTCCAAGATTTGAAATAAACTTTAGGTCTCCCAAATTTGTACTGGCAGTAAAATTAAGAGAAGAAATCTGGTTAGCCTGCAGGGGGTAGTGTTCTACAATGCCCTCTCCAGAGAATGCCAAGGAGGGAGAATAATGACAAAGATTTGCCAGAGGCCAGAGCTAAAGGTGAGAGAGAATAATACGCTAGGCAATGGCTCACAGGCCTCAGACCTGGGGACTAATTCAAAACATTCCCCATAATCAGGAGAGGGTCATGCCCACTATCATTTCAGAGTTGCTATGATCTACACAGTGACTGCTTTGTGCCTCATTTCTTCCCCTTTCTGATTAAAAGTATCTTGCTGTTCCGTCATGTGTTAGAAATGTGTGTGTGTGTGTGTGTGTGTGTGTGTGTGTGTGTGGTGGGGGCTGGGAGGAGAGGGATAGAGTATATAAAAGGTCCTTTTAACTCCTAGTTCTTCAGATTAAGATCCTCATCTGGGCTATCATGAGGTTCTAGCCTTTGAATCTGATGCTGTGATTAGATGGGACTTTTGCGTGTGTAAGAGAGGGAAGGGAATATTTGTGACTAGACTTTGGTAGATTGTATTATTGTCAAGAGTGCTGCTACTCCCTGCTGGGCCAGCACCCGTAGGAGAATTAGAGTCCAGTATCCTTGACTTTATACATAATCATATGACTTGTTTTGGGCAATGACGTGTAACTGCAAGTAACATGTGCCACATCTGAGCAGAAGCTTTAAAAGCCAGCTCATGGTTCTGCCCTTGTTCTTTTCTTCTATCATGAGATTAGTATATCTCAGATAGGGTCTGCTTCTTTATTTGGAATGATGGAGCATAGCCTAAACTGTCCCATGATGGACATACAAAAAGTGCAATATGTCAACTTTGTTATTATAAAGCCACCTAGATGTTGAAATCATTTGTTAGCATAGTACCACTTCGTGTAGCCCCACTGATTCAACAATACAACAGAAAGTGCACAGAATCCAAAGGTGTAGAGCAAACAGAATGTCAGAGACAAAAGTCCCCTTTGCACAGCCAAGCAATGTCCGCTTTCGAGAGGCCTCTTTTTGTGGCCTGTCTACCTTAGTACAGCTGGAATTCAGGGAATTGGCAGACAAGACTTAGTCAGAAAGCCTTTTTTTTGAGTAAAAGCTGATTTTCTCTGACTATAAAATGAAGAAAAGAACAATTCAACACTAATGGAATAAGTAGTTGATTTGTTTTAATCTCATAATAAATCCTTCACGGTACTATACAATTATAGGGAACAAGTAAATAACATCTAACTGAAAAGAATAATATCTGGAGAAGTTTTTTGTTTGTTATGAAATGATTTTCTACTAACTGTTCTAGCCGATGGGATTGGATCAGTAAGACATTCATTTCCGAATGGGTAATCAAAATTGCCACAATCAGACTGCAGAAGACTCCAAAGCATCATATCAAGTCGAAATGTAAAGATGTATAAATGTAATCAGTAAATTTCAGCTCACTGCTCAGGTAAAATATGCAAATATAGACCATTAGGGTGGAGAGGATGTGAACTATTCTTCTCCAGGTATTTTTAACTTTTGAAGCCTCTGTTTTTATTAATGACACCACCACTGGAGACATAAGCCCCATGGAGTAGAGACTCCAAGAAACGAAAGTCTATACACTTTCTATTCTCCTTGGAGGATTGGCACAATAATAATAGACACAATTGTGAACTCTGCTTTTAAAATACCAGCTACAATTATTAAGTCATAAAATCATAGGAGAGAAACAAATAATGAGAAATCATCTAAATTGTCTCTGTTAAAACCAGTCTCGTAGCAGGTTTATCTCCTTCTAAACAATTATGTAAGCAATCTTTGGTGACTGCAGTTTTTCTCACAATTTATTCTTAATGTGATACAATAATACAAAAAAACCCCAAAGGATACTGATAAAAGCAATCAACTAGATATTCTTGTCATAAATAAGTAAACTTAGCAAATCTTTCAGATTTCTCTATAGCAATACTTCAAAAAATTTTGAGAGAACATTTTAATCCCATTCAAATAGCTTTCTCTGATACCCATATCTTACAATATCAAATCATTTTGAGGCTATTAATTTTCAACTATAAACTCGCCCAATAATCTGACTACTCAATTTAAGTATATGCATTGGTTAAAACTGTAGGGATTACTCCCTCTTGGTTATTTTTGTACTACTAATTTTTTTCTTTTCATTGTTGTACTTTTGGGTCCTTTTTCTCTACTTCATTTTTTTCTTTTGTTATTTATTTTAAAAAGTGCTCCTGATTTCAAACTAAACATTTTTTTTTACCATCTTCTCATATTTTTTCATTTCCCTTTGAGAGAAGTTAACTGAGATAAAATTGTTTGAATTAGAAAGACCACTGCCTTAAGTTAGGTGGTCCATTTTTAATTTTCAGAATGATTGTAACCAAATTAAAACCAAAATAAGCACTGATATGAAGAACTATTTGGAGTGAATCAGTTAATATTTTCAAATAATAATAATTTTAAATCCTTAAACTGAGACAAGGACTTATTTCACAGCATACAGAATGTAGGTACACAAACTAAAAATTCGCTAACTCCTTTGTTTTTGCATCATACAGAGTACAGACCACCATATCACATCAGCCATTAACCAGATAACAGAGGTGTGCTCGGTTATACATTAAAAGTATACTTGGAAACGTTGAGCGGCAGAAAGACACAGAGAGTTACCATTTTGAAGCTCCTGTGAGTCTTCTTTGCTGTTACTTGCTGATGTTTTCCTGAAGGCAGATATTTAATCTTCCAGAATCAGATCCTTTTACTTTATCTTAAAACTATAATCCAGTAGCAGAAAATTTTTCTAAAACTGCTAGTGTTCAAATAAAATAAGGGACAAGGAGAGGCAGTGAGATGCCCACAATCAAAGTGATTAAACTCTGCAGCATCTGCAGTTTGTCAAAAAGCTTTTTGCTGCCTAACATTTTCTAAAAATGGAAAAGGTGAAGCTTTCACAAGTTGCAGGCTCCAAATAAACCAGTTCGCCCAGGACAAAGCTCGTGATACCAGCAGAAAATAATTTCACACATTAGGAAGTTCTACTATAGCTGGTACCCGTCATCCTAATAGGACACTTCTCCATATTAATGTGAGATTCAGCTTTTGGACCCTAAAAACTCTTTCTAGCCCTCAGGCTACATTTGTCCCAAAGAAGCATTTGTCACATGTAGCCTTGAGGGACTTTCATACAAAACTTGTGAAAGTAATGTATAGATTCTTTCCTTGGAAGGGAAAAAGACAAAACAAAACTGGGTCACTGATGGTGATTGTTAAAACACTAAACCTAAGAATGCACTTTTATTTCTTTCTCTTCATTTAATTTCCTCAGTTTTGCCTTGATTTGCTAGAGAGAAGAGTGTTTTGTATGGAAAATTAAATATGGGCTATATTATAGTTACCCATTGATCTTGTGTATTTAGTGACAGCATACTCTCTCACAGTTCATTGATTTTTGTCTCTCACCCTATCTAGGTGTAAAAGGTAATAGGCTGATACTTCTTTTTTTGCATAGAGCTTTGTTATAGCATAGTTTTACTCCTTTAGTTTTAACTCACATTTTAATAAAATTGCTTTTAACCTAAATATCACTAGTTTTTCAGCTTAAAAATATTAAAAACAAATACAATCTTATTATTTTATAGGTATTATCCTTCATTTTTCCTTGCATATGCTCTTCCTGTTCTAAAATTCCCAGTACATTTCACATTTACTATACTTGACTACTCCTTGTCTCAACATATTTTGTCAGTTATTATGGTCGCTGAGTTGCCAATAAATTATTTAACTGAAATAACTGTTCTCTGGTGGACAGAATTTCTTAGGAAAAACTCCATGAACATGCAACTACTTCAGGAAGTCCCAAAACTGCAAAATTGTATTAAAAATGCCTGGTTTCTAAATAAGCTTTGAAATAAATATTATTTGAAAAAGTATATTCAATTCTTAAAAATCAATTGATCAAAGACATTTGCTACATTTTTACAGAGTGAAAGAAACAAAGCATGAATTATGAAAGAAGTGAAACAAGTTGTTCATCAAATGGCTTTTAGGTTATAGCTGAGCCTCCCTGTCCTCATACATTAAATTGAATAAGCGATAACTAATTCCTCGGCATTTACTATGAAATTGCTATGATTTTAAACATTGATAGCATTTAAAAAATAGAAATATGGATTTTCCATATTTAGACTGCTTTCTTTAGTTGTTAAATGTTAATACCAAATTGATAATCACCAATTAATTGTTAATAAAAATGATTTGAAATTATTTTATTGAATTTTGAAACAAAGTTTAAATAAAGAAATCATTAAAAGCTGTTCTTATCATTATTGTGTGAATAAATGATGTCTTTCTTTTCGCATCCAATAAGATATGTAGAATAGAACAAATGGGGCAGTTAGCATAAAGGGACTTTTATTGCTCAATAACGCTTTTTTATAGCCACCTTTATCGCACCTCTATGTGAATTCTGTGACAGGATACAATACTACCAGACCCAGATATCAACTAAACTGACTTGCTTGAAATAGAACCACTTAGAAATCATCAGTCTACATTTAGATTGGGTGTTTGGAATGTATTGCTTAAATATATTTATGTAAAAAATTGTCACATATGTTACACACTCACCAGATAATAAAAATAAACAGGGCTGAATAAAATATTAATCCTAATTTCAAGGGATTTCAAGTCTCTTCATCACATAGGTGATGATTAGTATAGTAATTTATCATATATCAGCCACCAAATCCCAGAGGTAAGGATAACAATAGCTACTATTACTGGGCATTTGCTATAACCCAAAGGCTGTTCAAAGCACTTTACATCAATTAGCTATTCTTAACTCTGACAAGATTTCAGCTAGTTAAGTATTTCTGATTCACTTTACAGGTAAGAAAATTGAGGGAGAGAAAGGTCAATGAACACAGATAATCAATGACAGAATTGATATTAAAGGATTAATTGACCTGATTGCAAAGACTCAGTTCTTAGGCTCTGTGGCCTTTTAACTTCAATATTTTGACCAGAGACATTTAGTGGGAGAAGGGAAGCTGGAAGGGTAGATAGACCACAGAGTGCTCAGCTTATTGATGTTAGGCCCTGACAAAGTTCTTGGCAATTTTTGTCAAAAATACAAATGAAATTGGTTTTTCTGAGATAAAGTAAGTAGAGGGGGCAACAAGCTGGAAGGGGGCAGCAAGTAAAGAAGCAGACAGTGTCAATGACATACTTTACTGACAGAACCATTTCCTTAACTTCATGAGAAGAAATTTCTAAGGATCCCAAAGCTTTCAACCAGGGCTTCACAGACCACCAAGAATCTAGCGTAAAATTCAGGTGATCGATGAACTTGGATTGGAAAAAAAAATTATTTTTAGTAAGTTTTAACTGAAATTTTTCAATCCCTTCATTTATGAAGGTAGGTAACAAACCACAGTGGTATTAGCAGTACCTGTGACTGTATCACCAAAAGAAATCACATATATATTTTTTTCAAATTGGGCAGAATATATGAAAAAGTAAAAGTTTCCTCCACCCTTCCAGTTACTCCTCATTGAGTAAGAGTTTCGAGTACATCCTTCTAGATCTTTCTCCACATATTTATCTAAATATTTGGGCTTTTTTCCATAAAAATAGTTATACTATACCTGTGTGTTTAACACCATGCTTTTATTTTTTAACATAACATGTCGTGCAGATCATTAAAAAGTAGTAACCAAAGGGCCTGGCCTAGTGGCATAGCAGTTAAGTTCACGTGCTCCACTTTGGTGGCCCAGGATTCGCTAGTTCAGATCCCAGGCGTGGGTGTACACACTGCTTATCAAGCTATGCCATGGCAGGTGTACCACATATAAAATAGAGGAAGATGGGAACAGATGCTGGCTCAGGGCTAATCTTCCTCAAAAAAAAAAAGCTGTAATAAATAAAAACCTACTTCATTCTTTTTAACTGTTACATATTATTCCATAGAATACAAATGCCATTTACAGTTTAAGGATACTTCAACTAATTGACAGATAAGTTGTTTTAGTTTACGTATAATTATGTGAGAGTATTTTTGCAGGAGAGATTTCTGAGTGAAATTGATCAAGCAAATAGTTATTACATGTAATTAGGTAAATATTGCCAAAATATCTTCCAAAGGCAGAGTTTAGGTTTTCCAAATTGCACTCCATCAACAAAACATAAAATGCCCTTTCCCACATAATCTCATCAACACTATACACTATTAATATTTAAATTTTGACTAATCCCATTGGTGAAAAAATAATTCATTGCTTAATAGGTAAGTGGAGCATATTTTTATATGTGCTTTATATATATCCTTGCATTTCTTCTTCTGTAAATCACCTAGTCATACCCTTCATCCGTTTTCTACTGGTTGTCTGTTTCTCATTGATTTGTAACATCTCTTTATATTTTATGGATCTTTATCCTTTGTTCTTTATATATGCTACAAATATTTTTCTAATTGTTATTTGTATTTTATTTATTTATCTTATTATAAGTGTGAGATATATAACAGGACAAATAAAGTTTGAAAAGAATAGTATCCACTGTTTCAGTAGTCCCTCACAGATTTGTCACAAAACTTGTGATTCTAATTGAATCATTTCTAAAAGGAAACTCAGATGTAAATTTCCCATGTCACTATGTATGTGTCTCACAAACGCATGGTGAAATTTTAACAATGTCGTTAGTCTTGGGGAGTAGGCTGACGAGGATAATTCTTATATCACATTATTTTTCTTTCAGAAATCTTACAATGTCACTTAGACTCTCGCTTCTTTCAAATTGTGGTATTATCAGATGTTCTACTAGATCTTCTTACTTAATGATTTCATTAAAAGGGCATGTATTACTAAATCAGAAATCTATTCTTTTCAATATTCTTATGTCATTCTAGGGGCCAGCCCCATGGCTGAGTAGTTAAGTTCGTGCACTCCACTTCGGCAGCCCAGGGTTTCCCTGGTTCAGATCCTGGGCACGGACGTGGCACCGCTCATCAGGCCATGCTGAGGTGGCATCCCACATAGCACAACCAGAGGCGCTCACAACTAGAATATACAACTATGCACTGAGGGGTTTTGGGAAGGGGAAAAAAAAAAGATTGGCAACAGTTGTTAGCTCAGGTGCCAATCTTTAAAAAAAAAAATCATTGCAAGAATTTCATAGACTTTACGAGACTGCCAAAGTCATGAAAATAGTAAAGCTCCCTAGTAGGTGAATACAAATCAAGAACCCAGTTGGCAAAAAGGACTTCAGTTGAACCACTTTTCTCTTACCATGTCTGGTATCATTCCCAACTCTATTCTCTTTCTTGTTTCCTGGGTCTGTGCTATTATTATGGTTATGGAATCACTGATGCGCAACCAGGTATCAAGACCATTTGGTAATGTGTATTATACCTTTAGTCCTAACAATACTTAACAGGGAATACAAATTTATATCCTCTTGCTCTCATAAGAGAATAATTTGTTCTTTCCGGGTATTATGATGTATTAACATTTTTATCCTCTGTCTATAGATTTTATGCTTAATCTATCTTTATAAAGTAAAAATGATATGCTCCTTCCAGCGCACTAAACAAGTTGCTAAATTTTAGTAGGAATCCCTCCCAAGGAGAATTTCTTAAAGTTTATTAAAGAAATCCGAGAAGTTGTTTCTTATTGCTAGCAAAATTGTAAATTTCATATTACTAACATCAGCTACTTATACTATTAAATGCATGTACTTGGATATACAGAATTATTTATAAAAAGTAAAAGGGAAATACAATTCTTTTGCAGAAATAAACAGCTTAGGGATCTCAAGTCACTTGCTTCGTAGAAGGGAAGTCTATTACATATTTTACAAGTAAATTAATGATTTTTCTGTATGTGGGTTATTGTATTAACTTTCTTTTCTATTTTCTGTATCTAAAGATGTTTTGACATTTCGAGGGGAGCTTACAGACTCAGGGAGATACTGCGCCTCCCAGGGCTGGTGAACAGCTTGCCTGGAACACATCTTTCATGTACAGACTTGCAGATCCAAGGCAGTACCCCCCCCTATCTTCTTATCTAACTCTCACACATCAAGTTAATAACTTCCTTGCTCTAAATCAACCCAAGGCCAATTAGCAGGCAACTAGAGACTATCCCTATAGCCCAAAGTCTGTCAGAATTATTCAAACTAGCCAATCCTATACTTCTTGCTCTGCCCTATATTGCCTCTCCTGCAGGAAGCCCGTTAAAGGCTCTGTCCTGAGTCTTTCCCCTCACTCCTGCTTCTACATCTTGACCAAAACTTGGTATTCCTCCTGTGGCCCTGTGTGGTATGCCATGCTTATCTTTCTAGGGGAACTGTGAATAGCATTAAACTTTTCTTTCAATGGCATTGATCTTTCCTTGTTGTCACTCAGTCACTTTTATAAATTAAGATCGGGCACAGAGCAGTTTTATTTCACAGTAAAAAGACAGACTGTGAGGCCAGCCTCGTGGCTGAGTGGGTAAAGTTCCACACACTCCGCTACGGCAGCCAGGGTTCCTCAGGCTCGGATCCCAGGTACAGCCCTACTCCACTCATCAGCCATGCCGTGGAGGCATCCTGCATGCAAAGTGGAGGAAGATTGGCATGGATGTCAGCTCAGGGCCAATCTTCCTCAAGCACAAAAAAGAGGAGGATTGGCAACCAATGTTAGCTCAACATGAATCTTCCTCACACACAAAAAAAGATAAACTGTGTATAATTATTTAATTGTAAGAGGTATTATACAGGATGAAGTGTTGCGATGTAGTAAGAAATTAGGAGATTTGAAAACAGATGGAGTTTTCCAATTTACTTGCTATGTTACCGTAGTGCAGGTTACTTAATCCCTCTGTGCCTCCATTTTTTTTCTTCTGCAAAATGAGTATGCTTATGATTGCCATTCAGGATTATTGTGAAGATTCAATGATAAGATATGAGAATGTCTGTACCACAGGTGTGCTAAATACATAGTGGCCATTAACACTGGAGAATTACCTAACATTAGTCAAATATATATTTAGCTGAATTTTAGTCTTAATTGTTGACTTTAGGAGTTTTATTATGATTAACAATTGCATTTTCCGAAATTTCAGTTTACCTAGATAAAACCAAAAGGTTTCAATGTAATCTATGGAGGAAAACAGACAGTTTATAAGGCCAATTCTAATTGATAACTCTAATCTCATCTCATAATCTTTATTTTTATATTATGGCTATTCTAACCATACTATTACATATTTAACTCAACAAATATTTCTTAATTCATAAAAGTGCTCTTTATTGTATTTTTTCCTAAGTTACATTTACATGATTTCTGAAACAAAGTGGGGTACAATTATCATTAAAATTAAAATGTTGAGATACTACTTTAGGAAAGTCTCCAGATCTCCATAAAGCACTGTCTTTCTCCACTGCACGATCCAGCAATAATGATAAGACAATAATTTTTAAGAAAATATGTTCTGAGATCAGACTGCCTGCATTCAAATCATTGCTCTGTAACTAATTAGTTGTGTGACCTTAGTTTAATCACATGTAAAATGTGGATAGTATTCTCATCTACCTCATAGTGCTTTTGTGAGGGTAAATGAGTTAGTACATGTAAAACAAATGCCTCTAAAAAATAAACTCTCAATAAAATAATCCCACTATTATCATCATCATCATTTGTATTTTAATTATATTCAAGGAAAATATACATATTTTAAGAAAGATGCAAAAAAATTCTTTGAGGATTTTGAAAAATGAGAACTTGCATCAGTCACATTTAAACTCAGTAGGTGCTTCCAGAAGGAGATTGCATCGGAAAAGGGACTCAGTTCCTAACACTAGGACAGAGGAGTCTGGCAGTTATGAGCATGGCAGTCAGGGTCACCTGCTTAGATTGGAAACTTGACTCCACCATTTTTACCCATTGGGCAAACTTTGGCAAATGACTACAACTCTAGCCTCAGTTTCCACGCCTGTAAAGTGAAGGAAATAGTACAATCCTTGTCAGGTTGTAATAACGATTAAACAAATCTTTAAACAAATGTCATCAAATGCTGAATATAATTAAATGCTTAATAAGTGTTAGCAATAAGGCTAAGACTTTTCTTTTAATGATCTCTGAAGATTAGCTATAGATTGATAATTTAAAAAATTGTGCATTTTTCTCTGTACTGTAATATTATGTCAATCAAAGGCATCATACTCAAGAGAGCTTGATCCTCTCTTCCAAAGATAGAATTCACTGTGGTGTGGCTGCTAAAGTTTGCTAATATTCATTATCACAAGTCTCTTAATCTATATGTTCTTTGGGCATTAATCACCGCATAACCAAGTATGCCAAGTATGACAGACAGACCACATTCCCCTAAAGCAGAACACACGTATGAAAAGAAAACATTTCTCTGACGAGAAGAAATCATGTCATTTCCTGAGTGGAAGTTCACAAGGGGGTACTTGCAGCATTCAATGAGTAAAAGAGAGTAAATTTGGGGAGAAAGAAGTGGAAAGAATCCTGCAGAAATAGGATAAATGAAAAATACTTCCTTACTTCTATGCTTAATATGATCCTTTCTTACAATGAACTATAGTGCTTGAAAAACTGGAGAGCTTATTGTCTGATTATATTCTGTCATAAATCATATGGACAGATGTGTGCCTTAGTCACGCATCATGGTTGATTACCATCATTCAAGGTTTATGCAACACAGGGTAAGGATATTATTTTTTAATTCAACATTTAATTTCTTTGGTATTATAACAGACAAAAAGTAATATCCTATGAATTTTTCTTTGTTATGGCATAACATCTGCGCAATAAAAATATTTATGTCAACTATTTTTATTTTAAATGTGATTTTAAAATCATGCATAAGTCTGTTTATTCTCTTCAAGAGAGTAGTATGTTTTTGTTTTAAATGTGGTTGAAAATAAATTGTTTTAAAGTTTTTAATTATGTATTACCTTTCCTAACTATTTTGAAAAATGGTGAATCAGTACAATGTCAAGATATGTAGATAAATAAAAATTATCTGGAGAACTAGTTTTTACCAGTATGATGGTTGAACCCACTTACATTCCTGACACCATGAGTCAAGGATTTCTTTAATGACAGGGCGTATGAAAACTTTTCAAATATTGTTGAGCCACAGCAGCCTGACTTAGGGACGGGATAAATCCATAGAGTGGTTTCTTTCAAAAGCAAACTCTATAGGACGATGGAAATCTACTGAGGTTTCCAATCAAGCCTTGTTCATTACTGCTAGTCAGAGCAGGGACAGAGAAGATTAACGTGAGATTACTCAACATTTCTCTTAGATAGAGTTCAGATTTGACATTGGTCATGGATATAAAGTTAACGCTGAATTGGCTTCAGAATTCATACCCTTAGAGTTATCTGCCAGCTCCAATGAATGAACAAAAACAAGATTGTTATAGAGCAAAATGAAAAGAACATATGGTTGAAACAAAGCAAATGCTGCTTTTGGCTAATAGATAAATAGCAAAATGATGATTATCTGGACATTGGCAATCATATTTTACCAAATTAGAATTCTAGATAACAAAATATGTCATTTTTTATCTTTAACAAGAAATTTCATAAATTATTCCTGAATTCATTTTTTCAAAGCGACTGAAATTTATCATAAGATGTGTGAATTCTCTATTCTTATGAAAGAGAAGGTACACATCAAAATAGCTATATATTATATATCAAAATAATAGTCTAGCTAAATAGACTGCCATATTGGTAAAAATGGAAGAAGATTCACAATATCCCTGACTGCATTATAATTGTCAATCACAAAAATAATTTTAAAAATATGTTCCTTCAACATTCAATAGATATTTATTGTTTGATAAAATATAAGTCATGTACTTGGTGTTGTAGGAAACACTAACATTGAGTAGATGTAACCAACCCCTTCCTTCAAAGAGCTTATGTTTGAGTGGAAAGAAAAAAGACATTCATTGCATAGTAAAGAATATGAAATGGAGTGGCATAGCTAACATAATAAATGCTTTTTATGTAATAATTTATATTTGTCTTTATTTTTTATAATAGGCCTACAGACCTATAACAAAGGAGAGTGTATATATACATATATATTAGAAATATATATATATATTTAATTTGTGTCAACTATGGGTCAGGCACAGTTCTAGACTTTGAAGTTAAGCTAATGGACAAGCAGAGTCCTTGCTCTTATGAAACTTACGTTCTAAGGAGAGGAGGCAATACAATAGACAATCCTTAGACAATAAATAAATGAAGAAATAAACTATAACGATATAAAAACCCACAAACTACCAAAGTGGGGCAAAGGAGAGAAAGAGCGGTGAGAGGTGTTATTTTAGATTGGAAGGTCAGGAAGATCTTGTCTAATAAGGTAACGCTTGCTCAGAGATTTGCTCAGAAAGCTGGCCACAGAATATCTAGAAGAAGATCCTGAGGCAGCAGAGACGCAAAGCATGCGGGTAGAAGTTTTTCAGGAACAGTGAGGAGGCCCTTGTGGCTGAAGTGGCCTGAGTGAGGGGCGTGGTGGGAGATGAAATCAGAGAGGTATGAGGGAGCCTGACCATGGAGAGCCTTGTGAAGTTTGAAGGGGGCCTTGTAGGTAATTGGGAGGCTTTGAGCAGAGGAGTGAAATATCTGGCATATTGTAAAAGGACCACTCTTGCCGCTTGACAGAGTAGGGATGGTTGGAGCCGCCTGTGCAAGCATGGAGATCATTCAGATAGCTTTTACAATATTTCAGAGGAAAGAGATTGGTTGCCTATGTGAAGGCATTCATAGTGTTAATGGTTAAATAAAGGTTTCTGGTGAAAGGCTAAATCAGCCAATTCTATAATTCAAGGAAATATATTATAAACTAAATTTAAGTGATTTACGAACCATAAAAAACAAATATTTTCTTGAATTATTTGCTTTTGACTTATTTCAGCTTGGAGAATATAAGTAAAACCCATGGGAAAACCATAGTCACTCTACAGTTAGTGAAAAAATATACAGCAATTCATTTTTATTTCGTAAAATTTCCTTGTGAAATGATGGCATTTAAGAAAGATATGTGCCCATTGAATTTTTTATGTATATTTGTTTCTTTGTTTATTCCTTTTTGTAAAAATTTGTATGACATAAACATTTTATCTTTGTTTTAAAAATGGTTTTAGAGGCTGATATGGGTATAATATTATACACCTATTTTAAAAATGATAGCCAGTTTGAAATGTGCAAAATCTGTTGATGAGCTAACTTCAATAGACATATTATTTCTAGAGAGGTTAATATTTATATGTTAGAGAATTCCAAAAGAGATTTCAAAATAAAATTCATAACGTAACTTAATTCTAGGCCATTAGGTATGTTCAGTGGCAGTTAGGAGGTAAGTGGTAGGTTTTAACTGGAGTAATGAGGCAAGACTCCATTGAAATGTAGTGGTCCTGATGGGAAGAGAGAGGAAAAGAGAAAGAAAGGGAGGAAGGGAGAAAGAAAAGCAGGCAGGCAAAGGAAGTGGGGAAATACTGAGCCCATGATGTATGCCAAGAATTCTACTAGGATCGTTCACATACTGTCAAGGTAGTATCAAAAAGCATGCATAATTTCTAACAGACAAAGAATGAGAGTATGTAAAAATATTCTTGATTCCTATAAGCTCTACTAGAATACTTCTGTATATGAAACCTTTTTAAAATCTATAAAAATCACTCTTTGTATATTATAACTGTCGTTTCACAGATTTGAATTCATTTTTTCAAAGTACCATTGTTTTGAACCAGACCCAGTTTTATAACTTACACCACTGCTAGCTAATGAAAAGAATGTAGCATTTAATCACAGATTTCAAGCCTAAAAGTATGCAAACAGAGCAAACTTCAATATAGAAAAGCAGCTACGGTACATAGTCTTTTTGATGAATGGACAACTCTCAAGCCTGTTTTCCTTTATGCAAGCTCTTTTAGCCTGTGATAAAATTCAAAATGGGATTAATGGCACCAACATAATATTTGCATGCATCTACCACAAAATAAATAGAGCACAAAGATAATTTATAGCATTTTCTAATTTGTTGAGATGATGGTTGATAGATTACAGTTTTGAATTTTATGAATTAAATCTTTAATTTGTGGCTGTCTTCATTTATTTTTAAATAGTCTGTTTTTATTGGATCACATATCATTCCTTTTGTACAAATAAGTGTTTTTGTAAATTTTAAAGAAATAAAAGAGCCAGTATAATCTTTAGGAACATTACTCAGAGAACCAGAAATGAGTCAAGTGAATAGGGATTGAAAGTCAGAGAGGCCAGTTATTTTTTATGGCAGTCTATGTGGAAAAAATATTTTAGTGTCCCCATCTTTACACTTCAAAAACTCATTTGCACCGTCACAAGAGAGTTGGGTAACCATAAATAAACATTAATGACTCCTTTAACCCCATGCCCTCGAGAAATTTCTGGCATAGAATAAATGTCTAGTTCTTGGAAGAAAGAGAGAAAGGAGATAGTGAAGGGGGGAAAGAGGGGCAGAGAGAGGAAATAGAAGGAAATTTTCAGGATGAGAAGCTTTTGTGTGTGAAAAGTTTCTATCTTTGTGAAAACACAACATCAATTGATAGACATAAAATATTTGAAGGTTTAGGGGCTGGCCCAGTGGCACAGCGCTTAAGCGAGCACGTTCCGCTTTATTGGCCCGGGGTTCACCGGTTCAGATCCGGGTGTGGACATGGCACCACTTGGCAAGCCATGCTGTGACAGGCATCCCACATATAAAGTAGAGGAAGATGGGCACAGATGTTAGCTCAGGGCCAGTCTTCCTCAGCAAAAAGAGGAGGATTGGCAGCAGATGTTAGCTCAGGGCTAATCGTCCCCAAAAAAATAAATAAATAAAATTTAAAAAAATAAAATAAATATTTGAAGGTTTATTTTCCGATAAGATAGACTCTCATCTACACTGAATCAATTGATTATAGCTGATTTATTTCAACAACCTAAGACAAGTTTATAGGGAATAAAAATATTCCTTATTGTACTGACTTTTATTCATTTTGACCCATTCACTTCTTTCCTTTGTTCATTTAACAAATTTTTACTAAGCGTGTAGGCACTCTACTAGGCTCAGGAAACACAGGTGTAAATAACATGTGGTTCCAGCCCTAAAGGAACTCAAAATCCCACAGGAGGGAAAACTGTAAATTCATTAGGAAGAGGAATGCAAAAATGTAACTAAACCAAGGATATAGAGGTGGTATAGGGTGACTAATTCTAACTCAGGTTAACAGAAGATTTCCTGGAGGAATTAACTTTATCCCGGGATTTTTGATCAGATTGTGCCAGGCACATGGGGAGTTAGATAAATCCACAAGGGCGTTCTAGGCGGAGGTAACAGTATGTATAAAGGCATGGAGGCAGTAAAACATTGAATGTTCAAGGAATTACATGTAGTTTTGTGTTTTAAAACATATATTTTAATGAAAGAAGAAGGCAAAAGATGAGGTTTGAGAGAGATTGTCATGGCAAAAGTTTTAAGAAAGATTTTAATCAGAGGAGAAACACAAACATAGCAGAATTTTTAGGCAGAAGACTCTCCACGAAACCTGGAAGAGGGGCTGGAATCCAATCAGATGACTCAAGCAACATTCCAAGCAACAACAAGGAGACTCTGAAGCAAGACGGGGGCCATGGTTTTGTCTACCAAACTCCTATAAAACATACTGTTACTCTACATTTCTCTAAACAACAATCACTAAAATCAACAATATACAACATGTTTTAGTGAAAAATAAGAGAGAATACAGTGTATAATTCCAAAAGTTGTGTTATTTTATGTTACGTGTTTCCCCTTCTCTTTGTGACTTCACATGGGGCCTTCCTGGTCTTTAAATTAATTACTGTCCTACCCTAGAAAAATGTTTTGGTATTATTTTTACGGCAAATTTAAGGCTTGTACTTGCTAGTTTAATTGATGGGCCCCAGAATGTGATTTATTCAATTATAATGATTTGGGGTCAATCATAATTCTTAATATCAGAGGCCCACATTCTTACCTAATGGCCAAGGATAAAGGTATGATATAGAAAACACAGATTCTCATAAGAAGTAACTCAAGTACTAGAAACACAAGGCCAGTTATATTCAATTTATTTTACATCACTGCCTCATATTAAGCAGGAATAAATATTTTATGCCCTGGATATATGTTCCATTGCTCACTTTTGTGGTTGGTTTATTAAAAATACACAATTCGGAATTCAAAATGAATCTGAAAAAAATCTTTTATGATATTAATATGATTTAGGTCATATTCTTAAATATTTTATAGCATAATTCACAAAGAAAAGATAATAATTGCATACATAATTACATCTCAAAAATAAAGAATACGGATGACGTAAATGACTCTAATTGTACCTACTGAACAATGAGGGAACCTAATATCGAAACTTTAAAAAAAATGAAGACTATATATAATGAAACATTGTATACATTTAAGTAACAAGATCTACTGATTTTTAAGTGTTTCCAATGAAGATCATCTGTTTAGGTAAACATCATAAGCTAACATTTTGAGGACAATGACTGAGTTTGTGAGGAGGTAAAATGTGAAGAGAAATGTACCCTTTCATATCTTTATCATTGAAAGGATATTACCTATTTTATTTTTTCTTTACCACCCAAAATAGTCACCTGCCATTCATTGTACTACTTATTTTCTACCACTTACTTTTTTTTCCTATGATACGTGGGGCATGGTAGGGGTAACTCGATTTATTTTTTGCACACTTAAATAACTGGGTATTGTAAAATTTTACAAGCACAGTTTTTCATCCAACTCTTCCGTGAGCTCATGCTAACACTACAACGGTCCTTCCTTTATACTCTGAGAGAAGAATGGTTTTGATTTTATTAAATCAAAGAGGATCAAAAAGTATAGAATGGATTTTGTCCTATATCGATCTCTTTGATATTCATATCTGAGGTTAATTTGCCAAGGCATTCAAAACATAAACTGATGAGTCTATGCCATGGAAGGAAAGACCAGAATTATATGCTGCTAGGTGTTGTAGATCAGAGTGTGTCTCTCAGCTTTTATATTTGAATGCCATGAGCTATGTAGACTGGAGTTTCAAGCTGTCAATACTTGTGGCAGACATGGTTTTCTTTGTGGAACTATTGATTTCTTTTCTGAATAATCTCAGAATCCCACTTTGCAATCATTTCATTTGGAGTTCAAAAAGACATCAGGAACTTTGAGGTATCGAAAAAAGCAGAAGTATCTAAGATGATTAAAAAATTTGCCAGGGGTATTTGGAAGAATTTTTTGGCTTCCTTCCAAAGTTCTTTTAGCTTGAAATTAAGGATTAATATTCTGTGGCAAGAGACTTCCCTCTTAGACAAAAGGTGTGTCTCTGCTTTTAATCCTAGCCCATAATTTTATAATAAAGTTTGAAAATGAAAGATTTAGGTGACTCTAGTGTTCATTAACTGTTTTAAATTGACTTAATTTTTAAGTAAAGTTTTCATTGTCCCTTATCTACAATACATTAAAATTGTTCTTTATTACTAGCAGTTTGTGGTTTTATATGCTTCTAAACTAATCATTGTTCATTATACCAAGAGATTTAGATTTCCAACTACGGTTTGATGTCATTGTATATGTACAAGACATCCACAGGTGCCTGGAAGGCCAAAAAGGAAAAGAAGAAAACCAGCCAAGATTAAAGTTGCATAGATCCAGATGTTGCTGCTGCCGCTATTTGAAAAAAATGTTTCCAAGCTTGGTATTTCAGCCTTGCAGCTGGCAAGTTATAAGAGAGAACAAGTCTGCATGCCTGTGTGCATGTTCCCCTAGTGGCAGAAAAAGTAGAAATGGAAGGAAAGGAAGCCCAACCTCCTGAAATAAAATAGGAATGTGGATGAGAACCCCACTAGCAAGGAGGCATTTTCCTGTTATTAATGAAATGTTCTGGCACATTGGAAAGAATAAAATTTGCATGAAGGTACATATGGAACCAAAAAAATAAAATAATACAAACTCTGGCTCCTAGTGGTATCTTTTCAGCTAATTCACAAAATTATCATAAGCTAGATTCTGTTGTCTTCCTTTTTCAGTGAGTAACTTGTTTTTTACCATTACTCATTACACCTTACCAGTACCCTTTCAGAGAGAGTTCCGACGAAAGATCCAAAGACTACGTAGGTCGCTGAATCATGCAATACACTAATATGAGCCTTGGTGTGGCATTATGAGTTTTACGAGTGGCTCATACCAGATGTTCCAATAAGGATATTACAAATAAACCCCAAACTCTAAGTCCTGATGACTCATTTCCAGAAAAAAAAATGACTATATCTGTTGCATGTTAAAATGTGATCAATGTGATTGTAAATAATTATGAATCCTTATTCATGGCAATGTAATCTACCTTCTTTTTTTTTTTAATGTACCCATATTAGATGCATTATCAATAAAATGAGATGTTCTTAATTTTAGTCTAAATGGTCTTGGACAGCAGTCTGTAGAAATGTAATCTTTAGACAAGATAAAGTCTATTAATTCCTAAATTAAGAGTATTAAATCCCAGGCCGAAATGGGAGTCAACGTTCAAAGTAAAGGCTAAAGTTAAGAGACGATCAATTTAAAATGTCTTAAGATGGAAAGAAAAAACTAATCTTCTTTTGGTTTTTCAGTGGCAATTCAGTATAATTAAAAGAATATAACCTAACACATGGCTGTGACATAATCAATCTAAGGCACTGATAAGTTGAAATATTTGTATATTTTCACATGCTGTATTAATGAAATAGGTGTAGATATGCTTTAGATATAGATAGATAGACCTATACTCCATACAAAAATATTGTAGAAGAAAAAATACTTAAAGTGATCACTACATATTAGCTCTTACTTCGGAATAAATATTTATAGTTCTTGCACCCAAATGGGTTATTATTAAGTGTCTCTACTCACTACAGTGACGTTATCAATGCAATGATTTAACATAATAGGGTTATGAATCATTGCGTTATTTAAGATAAGAAAGAGAAATAATGCAATCTCATTTTTTAACAGTTACTATGCAATCTAAGACCGCTGCTTTGAACACTGTTTCAGCCCTTGATGTAGGGAATCAGTTAATTAGTCCTTTAATTACCTTCATTAATTCTATTTTTGAGACAAAAATCTGGCTTTGATGGAGCATTTCTTATGTAAAATGGGAAACACAAGAACAGTGCCTACATATTACATGGGAGTATCAGTTTAGAAATATCTTGTAAAACCACAATCTTCCAGAATTCTCAGTTGAAGCTACTATCAGTTCCTCATCACAAACACATTTACAACCTTCCTTGATTGTCCCTAATCTGGTGTTTACACTTCCAGCAGATTGTTGAAATGCAACAGAAGGACTCTCTATTGGCTAATATTCAATTCCAATAAGACTCTAACTTTAAAATGATGTTTAAGGTTTTCTACAATGCTGACTCTATACTCGGAATACCCCTCACTTGACTCTTTATCAAAATCTTCACCACTCATAGAAGAAATTAAAACAAAATAATGAGTAGTGGTAGTAGCCTCTAATTAATAGAAATTTACAAAAGAATGCTCATTACTATTTCAAAATTTCAAAGGTTTCCTGCTTGCCATGATGTATGCACCCTCTGAAGAAAGATTCAGATGAAGAAAATAAAGCTCCAAGGCCAATAAGCCAGGAGATAGTTTGGTAAGTGAGCTAACTTGAAATGCTTTAACGAAAGGACATTTTCAAAGGCATAATGCCTTTGAAATGCCTCTGAGCATTATGCCTTTTCCCTTTTGTTTTCAGTTTGAGACTTTTATCCAAGACATGTGCTACACATACAGAGACTAAGTATCTGTTATAATTTAAATGAATTCTAAGCCTTGGGGCATCAAGGAAGTTATTTTTAAACCTTAAAGGGAAATAACTTTTGAATTTCCCACATTACATTGTGTTCCATTGCCAGGAATTTAAACTTAATGTACTAAAGAGAATGTTCAGATTCTGGACTGTATCTCCCGTATTTAACAGGTTTGGGTATATACCTAAAGTCCACCAGTGTACTGAAAAAGACTAGTTAATATCCATGCTTGTCTTTTCCTCTAATTGACTAAATGCCAAAGGTAATAATTTCTTCTTAAAAGTTAATTAACTGAAAAGCAGCAAGTAATCAAAGACTCAGAGTAAATCACTGCTCCTTTAAATTCTGTTTACGTGATTCCAAATGTTTGGATTGATCTTTCTAAGAGTACATATTTTGGAAATGCAAATTTGTTTTCCATTTACACATTTACTGTTCTGTAAGTCTTCTTTATAAATTTATTAATGTATTTTATGTGATATGGATTTCAGGGTAATATGGAAAGTATTTTACAATTAATTCTGGAGAAAATTTCATCTATTTTCACCTAATATGATGTTTGATGGGTGAGAAAATTTTCCAGAAAACTAAAGTTTCTTTATAATTTATAATAAAATAAATAATAAACAAATGCAAATAAAATTAAATAAGAAAAAATTAAAATAAATGGTTTATAATAAAAAAATTTATTTTATTTTGATCTTTTGTAGTGAAAATCTTTCTAAAATGTATTAACAGTTTCTAATATTGGGTATATAATTTCTATTACAAATACTTTAAAATACCGTTCTTTATTCAAACACTCTTATAAGTTTCAATCATTTGAAATAATTTGGGTCCATTCTATAGATATGTGTGATGGGGAAGAGAAATTCTCTAATTTCCTAGGATTCCTTCATAATTCTATCTTTTCTCTTCATTTTAAACTTATTATTAATGTTGGTCGCAAGTAGAACCTAAGGGAATAGGCTTATAAAATAGATATATTTAAATTTTTACATAATTTTAATTATTTTTGATATGATGATGGCCACTCCCCTTTCAGAATAAAACATGTTTTATATCTTTATTCCTCAGACCTTTCCATGTATATTTTGACTATGAAGGTTTACTCCCTGCTAAAAAAGCTATCTTTACATTGGCAAATATAGGTTATAGTTGTGTAGGGTAATAATTTATTATCGCAACTGAGAAATTGTATATATATATATACGTATATGTGTATATCATAGATGCGTGCACACACACACACACACATGCACACACACACTGTTTAGTCCTTGCTGGAAAGTAAAGATTATATGATTCACATTTTCTTAGGGGATTCAAACACGTTGCCTTTAAATGACAGATGTTTATGAACTATGGAGACAGATTTAAGCAAACAAATTGTTATAGCTGATAATAAGAATGCAAAGATGACCCCAAATATGAACAATAATGAAAGAATTATTATTTTTTTGTTTATCGACATTATCTCAACTTTTAGAAGTGGTCTAAAGCAGCAAAGTCTAATTGAAATATAATGTGAGCCACATGTTTAACTTTGAATTTCTTAGCAGTCACTTTTAAAAAATTGAAAAGTAATTAAAAAGTCCAATTAATTTACCAATGTATTTTATTTTATCTATTATAACAAAAATGTTATTTCATATAATCAATATGAAATTATTGAGATATTTTACGTTCTTTTTTTTCACTAAGTCTTCAAAAATTGCAAAACTCGACTCAGACTAGCATAATTCAAGAACTCAGTTGCTATACAGGGCAACTAGCCATCAATCCAATTGGATAGCACAGGTCTACAGCGTGGGTAAAATTTACTAACAGCACGATCTACTTCAAGAAATATCAGAGCTTTTTTTCCCTAGATACTATATTTAAAAGAATATATACAGGCAACTTTCACATTTAAATATCACAATGACTACGGAAACAAACCCTGTATGAGTGCAGTTAAGGGGAAACTTTTCAAAACCGAGGGAGTAATTAAGTAGAAAATGTGTAGCTAAATCCACACAAAAAAGATGGATGGAAAGATCCTCTCCAAACAGAAGAACACCAAACATAAAAGGAAAGGGGAGGGAAGGAAATTTAGCATAGGCAAAAATTACCATATTTACTGAATAGAAGGCCAGTTTGGCTCTGGAAAACTTTTTCTGTTTTGTTCCTGGAGAAAATGGCCACACGCCAATAGATACAGGCCTAAAATAGAGTATATACCATGGTAACCATAGTAATGAGTAGATGGAACTAAAAAAGACTGGTCTTTGGTGAGCAGATGCTCAGTCAAAGCAAGAATGAAAACATGAACCGCATTTCACAACCTCCGTTTTATCTCCATACAGTAGGACAGTGTTCTGTGAGCCTGGGGTAGAAATGTGCCTAAGGAGGAGTAAGCAGAATGCCAAGGAGGCCTTATCACCTACAAAGGCACATAACCAGGGGGCTCCATGAGGAGAATGCATTAGAGAGAAACATCCCCAAGTAGGCCTATGAAAGGATGGTAAATGTATGTGTACACATACATACACACATTTACTAAGTAGTATGTCTTGCAGTCGTGTAAAATAGTCTGCCAAAGTTAAAATATGAAGAAATTATTTACCATCTCAATTTCCTTCAAGAAGCCTCCCCTAAATACAACTTTTCTAAGAATAGCACAGTTGCTATCTATATTACTCCAACACCTTCTCCAGACTTAAATTTATCTTTGCTATAGAAATGGATCAGTGTTGTGGTTGGAAAGAAGGAGTGTTATACAGACTGCCTGGCTTTGAATTTTGGCTCGTCAGGTGACTTAGGACAGGTACCTTATACTTCGTAAGCTTCAGTTAACTCTCCTGCAAAATGGGATAAAATTGTGCCACTTCCTAGCATTGATATGTGGGTTAATGTAAAGAAATTGGAGGGGACTGGCACATTAATAAATTTTAGTTATTTTTATTGTTATGCAATTCAATGAATTATTTTTTATGCCATATATGATTAAATTAAAAAATAGCTGCCAAGAAAAATATGGAAACTATGTTTAGTGTGCCTAGCAGATTTTTGTTGATACATGTATGCACAAACACAAAAACATACACAGACCTATGCCCACATTTATATTTTCCATCCCTTAAAACAGGCTTTTTAAGAGAAAACAAAGTCCTACTCAAAGAAGATAGATAACTCTCATCTTATCTCCCCAAACGCTATTTGGCCAACTCTCCATTGTGCGCCATACTCTGCAGCATTCAACTGTCAGTATTTCAAAATCATATCCAAAGCCACAGAAGACTACTGAGGCCAGGAGTGTTGAGTCATAACTAGCTCAAGACTAAAGTTTTCCGAGGAATGGATTCAAATTCAATTTAATATAAAAAGGTTTTAGATGGAGGGATCATTGTGTTGAGATTTAAATGAAACAAGCTTTCATTCTTGATCACTGGAAAATCCTTGATAAAGAATCTCCCTAGATCCCTGAATGCCTTGT
Organism: Equus przewalskii; assembly: GCF_037783145.1. NCBI lineage: Eukaryota > Metazoa > Chordata > Mammalia > Perissodactyla > Equidae > Equus > Equus przewalskii. The sequence goes on from NC_091834.1 coordinate 28,773,659, forward strand.
GCAGCTGGGGTTTGAGGTTATACTTTTCACTACACTTATTGTGGGAAAGGCAGGTTGGCACATCTTCATCCTGATCTACATGCAGCACCCAAAGCGTTCTCAAATTTTTAAAAAAAGCATGCAGAACTGCCTAACAAGTGATGTTTCCTAACAATGAATTTCAGGAAGCAGTGAGATATCTAGGAGGAGAACGTTTCAAGCAGAAGTTGAATGATGGACCCCACTGTTGAGGGGTATTGAATCTTATCAAAGGCCTAACAAAAACTTTATGCTAACCAAAGTCTAACAAAGCTTTGTTCACAAAGATGTTCATCACTATGTTTTATATATATATAATAGATATGTTTTATATATGTGTTTATATATGCGTATACACACACACATATGTATATATATAAAACAGTGGAAAATGTTCTACATATCCCAATGGTGGGTAAGTGATTAAGTAAATATGATATGAATGAGAATTAAGTGCTTGCATAAAGCACAAGAGTAAAAGACATCCATTAAGAGAGCTGTAGTAACACAAATCTGGTCATATAAACTATAAAATTTAGGTGGAGGAGGAAGTTAAAACATAAATTAAATAATTGTCTAAACAATTCTAAAATTCTAATTCTAAACAATTCTAAAATTTTGTACCCCTCCTAATTTTAACATTGTGCCTTTATTGCATTAGAATAGGTAATGAGAGTTGATCATTAAAATGCTAATATTCTTTACATTTTTTAATTGAAACTCATGATGCCCAAGAGTTTAAATACAATTTAGCCTCACTTTACATTAAACTTATTCTTAGATTTTACTTATTTCTAACTCCAGGCTTATTATTTCCTTCTAAGGATAAATGTTTGAAGAAATGGAAAGTTTAAGCACAGAGATTAGGTTTAAATGAATATAATGACACTGAAATGGCAAAGATGGGGATTCAGTTTGCCCATGTCCACAAGAAAAAAATCTTTAAATGCCAATTTCAATCTTCGCATGGACTTGCCTAATGGTATTCATTCAACTAAATAAAGTTAGTTAGAAGCTGAACGAATAGAAAAGCAATTCACAAATGTCCAGTTTTCTAACATTCTTAAAATGGGAAAAAAAGATTTAAAGTATTAACTGAACTTGTTTTGATTTTTGGGAACAAGAGAACTGCATGGTCAAATCTAGTTTTTAAAAAGTGGACAAAAAACATGTTTTAAGTTATTTCTCTCACATGTGGGATTTTACTTAAATTTGCTTTTTGTTTTTATATGGTACAGCTCAGATGTCTGTGGTAGGTTCCATTTTCCACTTTGGCGTACATGTCACATATATTGGATCCCTAGTAATAATTCGGTGCCAGAGATTGCTTTAGACTTTTCAGGAATTAACTGTTCAAATGGTGCTCCCTTGGAAAATTACAAATCAGCAAGCAGGCACTAACTGAACCAACGTAATTGCACTCTAGTTGGTGTGGGGTTTTGTCCTGGAAGAAAATATAATCCTAACAAAGTAGATGATTTGGGGACTAACAGAGGCACAGGAAGGGAGATCAGCTTCTCCCTGCGAGGTCAATTAGAGACTGCTTGTACAATTTCTCTCCTGTCTAATGGCCTTAATATAACCACATATTCTTATTATTGCTCTAAAGTTATTGAACATGTGTAATCTGTGTATCTGCCTTTGTGGGTCCTTTCAATAGTTCTACTTAAAGCAGCTGCACTTGAAGCTTAAGGGTTTGCAGCTGTTAGAAGCTATATGAGGAACGTGAGGGTTTGGCACTCGTTTTCATAGTTCCTACTGTGTAAAAGTTTGGCAAGAACTGTGGAAAGGGTTTGGTGACTTAAAGAATGTGTGTAAAACTTTTCCCCATAGTTGTGGTTCTGAACACACGAGGTATGGAGTCCAAGAATATAAGGGTGGCTATTTTGATTAGGGCATTTAGGTCCCATTCATACAACTAACATGAGGGCAAAATATTCTGAGACTGCTTAAATTTTTGTCTTTCTTTGATAAGTATAACAAAGAGAAAAATGTCGTGGAGTAGTCTGAAGAGTGTCCTATTTTCTCAATTTAAACATCAGTTTTCAAAGCCTTAACAATGCCCATTTTCGCTGATAGCACATTAATTGCAGTAGACCTGAAGAAAGTTTCAACGTTCATAGAACCATTTTACCCACATGCGTTAATTTTGGGGGAAAAAAAATTCTAATACTCCAATAGTCACTTAGGATATCTGAAGTTATTTTATAGAGGGAAAAAAAAAGCAGGGAGGATTTAAAAACATCACTTTAGAAAGAAAATTCAATGAATTTAAACTTTGCCCAGGAAACATATTTTTCAAAACTTATCCTGATGTGATAACGATATTTATTTTCAGATTATTTAAATCTTATAAAGAAAAAGAAATATTTAGTTAATATATTTCTACAACTCTTGAAAATAGGATTATTAAAGTGAATCATTGAAACAGCTATTTAATTAACTATTATTATTAATAATTTGAGAATATATGATTTCTCAATGTTCTTAAGAGAAAATTTGAAAGGTAATTATTTTCCTAGTTAAATTTTTAAACAATACATTAAAATATGTTAATAACCCAATGAGATCTCTATTCCTTGATTGATAACATTTCTGATTGAGGGATATTTTTTAACTCTAGCAAAGACATTTCAGCATTCAGTTTACAAGCCATAGAATGATATATTATTCAAGATGAGTTTATCTAGATAGTTTAGGAAGATATACATATATTAGCAATATTTGTGTCAGATCAATTACAATATTAATAAATTTGTAATTGTGTCAGTATTTCTGAGATACATTCTTTTTGGAGAAGGGATTTAAATTTTTACCGACTTTTGAATGATCTATAAAAACAAATTTGTAAAATTTGTTTTTAAAATATCTTCCCTAAAAAAAATGCGGAATGTAAAAGAGAAATTAGAACTCTTCTGACAGTCAAAGTTTCTTAACTTAACCTTTATGATGGTTATATCTCCATGTACAAAGTAAAACAGAGAAGTGAGACAATTTCAAAAGAATAAAAGAATCTTGAATAAAATAGGCCCTTAAACCTAATTATTGGAATGATCTGATAAAGTCTCCATTTGACATGAATTACCACAATATCAACCACATGATAAGTACATACTCTCCATGCTCCCTGTGGTTAACACGATCTTGTCTCTTAACTTTAATATATTCAACTAGCACCCACTTATTAAGCAATTCCTAAGTGCGCAATTTTAGAGATTTAAATATTGCATTCAAAAAGTAGTCTATTTGTTTTATCAATCTTCAAAGACTATCAAGGCAAGATTAGGTCATCTGCTTTTTTTAGGAAACACAACTTAAATTACAAGTCATTAGAGATAATTTCCCTGAATTAAAAAGGATAAATTGGAGCCGGCCCCCTCCACAAGTAGTTAAATTTCTGCATGCTCCACTTCAGCAGCTCAGGTTCGTGAGTTCAGATGCCAGGTGCAGACCTAATCCACTCCTCAGCCATGCGGTGGAGGCATCCCACATACAAACTGGAGGAAGACTGGCACAGATGTTAGCTCAGAGCTAATCTTCCTCAAGGCAAAAGAAAAACACAAAAGAGGGAGTTTGGGAATGGATGTTAGCTCAGGGCAAATCTTCCTCACCAAAAAGAAAAAAAGTATAAATCATGGGCAAGTTGCCAACATTCTGATAATTCTTGTACCAGTTTATGAATCCAGGTGCCTGAAACCTAGGAGACATTCTTTACTATTTCTCACTTCCCATTCATTCCCTCAGCAGATTCTGCAGATAGTGCCTTCTGAAGAGTTCTTTATTCTCCCTACTTCTCCCCATCTCCACTGACAGCACCCATCCAAGCCCCCATCATCTTAAACTTGAATGACTAAAATAGCCTCCTTATTCTCCCATTAATTCTAGCTGCCTTTCAATGTAGTCTCCATGATGCTTGCAACAAAAGCGACTTTTAAAATTATAATTCTGAACATGTTACCTACATATGCCAGCTTGTCTGCCCTTTAAGGATTTGAAAATAGCCCTATAACTCCAGAGACTACCTTTTTAATGAAAAGCTTCTATTGCTGTTTTAGAAGTTTACGTTCTCTCAGACTTTAGAATCTTTGTTCACAATGCATTTCCTGCCTTCTCACCCCCAAACAAGCTAATTTCTGTTAATTTTTCGCATGCTGTCTTATGATTCACCACCTCAAGGAAGCCTTTCCTAAACTCTCAGATTCATTTGTTCTTTGCTACTACAGAAAATTTTTTTTCTTTGGAAAACCTATCAAAGTTTGTAATTACATTTTTGTAATTACAACATAACTTATTTAACACCTACATGGTAAATCCATGTGCACAAGAACCTTGTCTGTTTGAATAAATTAAATGGGGAATTAAGAAAACTGTTTTAAAATTCAGAAAGAGTAGAGGCCTTGAAATTTTATTTTTAAACTAAATAAACATTTCAGGGAAAATAAGAGATCTTCAATTATAGGCATAAAGAGACTCTTAGACATATATATGTGTATAAGTGTGTGTGTATACATACACAATTTAATATTTCTCTATAGATTCATCTCAATTGTAAATTTTCCACCTCTTGAATTTACACACAATCTAGCAAGTTTGTTAAATATGGTTATAAATAACTGGTTACTAGTAAAATTCTTATAATTGGGGAATGAACATTCTGTTATGAGGAAGCAAAGGAAGAAAATAATAAGCCTATCTGTCGACAGTATGAAATTATAGAGATGAGGAATAGAGGTAGAGAGAGAACAAACTGGAATTAGAAACTTTAGTCACATTGTAAATGGTATTGAGTACCATGTTTAAGAGTTTCAGTTTTGTCCTCCAGGCAATGGAAAACACTGGAAGGTCTGTAAGCAGGCAGATTATATGTACCAAGGTAATTGTTAGGAAGATTTCTATGGCAGACCATGTGGAAAATTAATGAAGGTAGATTGATTAACTTGCCTATGACTGCATTGAATTGCCTATGACTGAGCTAGGCAGCTAGGATACTTACTCAAATTAAGCACTTCAGAGTGATTTTTGAATCCTACTTTGTCCTCTGCCAAATATTGATTCTCTAAGGAAACACTTGCCTGGAGAGGATAAGCTGGCACTGAGAGGTAGTTGATGTGCTTATAGGACAGCCAAGTGGAGATGTCAGTAAAAAGTTAACAATATGAATCATGAGAGAAAGAGTTACTTAGGATACAAACAGAAAATTAAGAGTCTTCCCATGGAAATTATTTAAAGAAGGAAGCAATCTGACCCTATGAAAACCCATTAATACTTACGCGAAGGATTCGTTAGAATATATTAGAATAAGGATATTTTGGGCATTACAATTTGCTTAAAAGTGTTTATCAATTCACTCAATATGGATTTTTTACAATACTTCCAATATTATGGAAGATAAAGACTAATATTTCTGGGCAATGTGGAATAATAACAGGGACCAGATTTACCCTTCTGCCTTAAACAACTAGAAAAACTCCCATAAAATATGTAGAATAATGGTTTGAAGACATTGGACAACAGGTAGGGCAGAACTATGGTCCCTCAGAGAAAGGAAATTAACCAGGTGAGCCTTACAATTGCATCAACTTAGTACTTGGGAGCAGTATACATGCTTCGGTACAGAGACAGGGAAAAGATCCAAGTATAGAACAAAAGTCTTGCTGAGCTGAGAATACAGAGAACTGAGTTCTGAAAGGCCAAGGCAGTTAGACTTTGCTGGCCAGAGTCCTGGAGAGAGGGGAGTTACCCAGAGGAAGAGAAAGACCACTGTGTATCTGTGGAAGGGTCTCCTCAAGTCTTTGGCTGACTACTGACCTACTCATGTAGGTCTAGAGTAGACTACCCCAGAAAGGAAAAAAGAAGCAATTTAAAATGAAGTAGGCACCACCGATCAGATCTCCTTCTCAATATACTAATTTCCACCTATGAGTGGAGTCATATAACAAAAATGTACAACTGAATCTCACAAGCTTGTAATCTATCATAACATTAATAAAAAAATATAAATATATATATATATATATAAATAAATAAATAAATAAAATGAAGTAGGCAGAAAAATATCTGGAGCCAGAGGATCACAGTTTTTGCTTCTGTCATCCCTAGCGGGAAGACCTTGTAGGACATGAAGCATCAGGGAGAATCCTTGGACTTCCTCAAAATTCAAAAACTTTTGCTCTTTCAAAGACACTGTTAAGAAAACTAAAAGGCAAGGCACATACTGGGAGAAAATATTTTCAAAACACACATGTGAAAAAGGACTCGCATCCAGAATACAAAAAAAACTTCTACAACTCAATAATAATAAGATAACTCTATTTAAACAATGTGCTTATGTGCATAAATATTTTACTAAAGAATAAACATGAATCACAAATAAGCACAGGAAAACAGGCTTAGCATCATTAGTCATTAGAGTAAAGCAAAATATCAACACAATGAGCTACCACTACACACTCTATTTTATATGTACCAATAAAAATACTGACAACATCAAGAGTGAATGAGGATGTGGAATTTGTATGTGCTATTTGTGAGAATGCACAACTGTATTGCTACTTTAGAAATAAGATTGGCAGTTTCTTATAAAATTAAACATCTCTTACCATACAATCCAGCAGTCTAAGTGCTAGATATTTACCCAAAAGATATTAAAACACAAATTTACACAAAGATGTGTGTTCAAAACTGATAGTAGCTTTATTCTCAATAGGAAAAAACAAAATCAATTTCCATCAACTGGTGACTAGAAAGACAAATTATGGTATGTCCAGACAATGGAAAACTATTTAGAAATAAAAAGGACAACAATAGAATATATTCTCTATGATACCATTTTTATGAAATGCTAGAAAATTCGAAGTTTTAAACTCATAAAGCAGAGAATTGATTGTCAGTGGCCAGAGGTGAAATGAGGGAATTGACCGTTAAGGGGCGTGAGGGCAGTTTGGGGATGATGGAAATGTTCCATATCATGACTGCGGTGGTGGCTGGATGATTGCACACATTAGTCAAAACTCATCAAATTTACAATTAAAATTGATAAATTTTATTATATGTCTGTTATACCTCAATAGAGCTTATTAAAAAATTAATGTGGATGTTAAGGGTAGGAGAGATTGGACGTGAGTGGGGCAGAGCAAATATGGGAACTCTGCAGTTTCCACTTAACTTTTCTGTGAACCTGAAACTGCTCTAAAAAATAAAATCTATTTTTTAAAAAGTCAACTACAAGAAAATACTGCTGAAAGGTAAATTTCATCAAAAAAACATTAATATGGCTTTGCTAAAGTCAACATTTTAGTATTATAATAGAAGTAGATAAAATTTACAGGATTTTTAATTGAGAATTATTTTTGTGAGACTACTATATATGAGAGAAAATACTAAATATTTGTTAATATTTATTCAAAGTCAAGATTAGTTTTTCCACATAGATTATAAAACGTAAATTCACTCAGTTGTTAGCTGGGATTTCTGTTTTCCTCTTTGGCTAAGGAAATTATTTCTTTAAAACTGATAATTTAAAATTTCTGGTTTGTTTTGAGATTTATAGTTGCTTACTTTTTTCAGAAAAGAAATAATCATCAAAACATCAAAACAAATCTCATAGTTATAATGTGGAGTAAAACCAGACTCCCAAACTACAAACTATATGTTTTCATTTATATAAATTTCTAGAAAAGGAAAAACTAATCTATAGTGGTAAAAGTCAGAATGTTGGTTTTACTTGAGGGACTATTGTCTGGAAACTGGCAGGAAGGAATCCTATATATTTATCTCAGTGGTGGTTACATGGGTGTGTGTGTCTGTGTGAATCAAGTTGTATAAATGAGTTGTTCACTTAGTCCATGTATTTTGTACTTAAATTTTGAGGTAGTTTTTTCTGTATTGGGATTATACGATCTACTTAATATTTTTCTGGAGGTCTGTTAGTTTCCCCGGGCTTCTTGTTCTTCATTTATTCCCTTAGTGAATAAAACTTTATAGCTTCAACTCTGTCTTTTTTCCTTTCTCCACCACTTTCATCTTTCTTTCCATCTAGTCCTTACAATATCTCCAAATGTGCTAGGTGCTTGGGATACAAATGAACTGTAAAAGTAGGTATGGTCTGTCTCTCATGAAGATTAAATTCTAGGAAAGGAGACTAATATTAGTTTAAAAAAACACTCAAATAAATTAAATAATAATAAATAACTCTATAAAAACATAATATGGAGATATGAGCTAGGCAGTAAGGTCAGAAATGGTTTTCCCGAATAAGTGAACACAGGAAGATGAAGAGGGGAAGGAAGATATTGCCTGCAGAGTGTACAACACCTGGACAGACATTGTGCTAAAGAGAAATTATCAGTATGAAGGAATAATCTTCCCTCCACTTCAATCTGGCTCCACCAGAACAGTATTTTCTTTGTTTTCCCATGGCCTTCATATTAATAATCCCAGTAGTATATTCTCAAACCTAATCTTATCTGATACCTTAACAGCATTAGCCTTTATTGATATTACCTCCTAGAATTTGTTCCAGGTCCTCATTTCTTTTTCCACTATAATCTCTAGATATTCTCATATGCATCTATGGATATGGGTTCAATGAATAACCATTCAAAGAATTTTTAACAAGGCTATCTCCAGGCCAGACTGCTCCTCTTAGCTCCAGATTTATATCTCTGTCTGCCTTCTTGACATCTCCAGGGTATATCAATGTATCCTAACTGGAAATAACATTCTTGCTGCCTTGATACCCCCAGATTGACGTAACCACTAGTGTTCCCTATTTCAGTGTTATGTCTGTTCTGTCATACAAGCCAGAACCTAGAATTTAACCTTGACCTCTCTTTCTTTTAATCTATGTCAATCTCTATTGATTGATCTATGTTAATCTCTCTACATTGACCACTAAAGTGTCCTTCACATCAATCTATACTTCCTCTTTTTATTTCCATAATCCTTGTTTATACCACATCATCTCCTTCACTGTGCCCAAACTTACTTGCCAATAACTTCTCATGGTGCCGATATATTATAGAACCTGATCCATTGTTTTGCAGGGGATGGGGGAGTGAGGTAGTAGTTTCCTTTTAAGTATACATAAAGCAGTAAATTTTCATCAAAAACAATCAATACATTTATAATATATTTTTAATCCAACAAAAGTTCTATGTGTTTAGTAACTTCATTTTTTTAAAACTGGGAAAAATATTTTCTTTGTGATTGGACATGCACCTTGTGAAAGTCACACACCAATGGCCCAAATCTGTATTTCTTCCACACTGAAGATGTGTTTACTAGCTGCAATGGATATATTCATGTTTATTTTTCATTTACGTTGTTTAAAAATACAGTGTCTGCCTATGCTCTATTGAAGTCTAAATTTAGAATTCTTAGGAAGTTTCATTAATAATGCTGTTTAGTAACTAAAGAAGGATTTAGAGCACAATTGTGCCAGTAAGCACCTAAATCCTTAATTACCATGGTTGTTATACTATTTTCACAAGTTGTATCTCCAAATTGTCTTTATCTCTCATTTACTGTTTCCTTAAAAATTCAAGTAATCTTTGAAATGTAGTCAACTTGATCTGTCACGACACTTGATGTCCTTGAAGAGTTGTTAGTGATTGAAAAGAGAGTGAAGATAAGAAGGGCTGTGTATATTTTATGATCCTCCTTGAAAAGCAGATTATTTTCAAGACAGAAGTTTAGTAGTATAAATAGAAATTTATATGAACTCAGGAAAGTATGCGTGCAAGCATATGTATGTACACACACAAACACACTTTAAAATAACGCATTAGAAAGTATTTTTCAGATGGTCAGGTATTATAAGCTGTGTAGGGCAAACACTTATTCACAGTACTTATATAAAGTCAATGTCAACATTCCTAACAATTTAGATGGTCTTCAAAACTCCTTCTCATCTTTCCCGTACGTAACAACTATTTCCCCATTTATGTACGGACTTAGAACCTTGCTTGGTCTCCTCCAGTAATATCACATGTTGGATAGGCCTCTGAAAGATAGTTCCCCAAATTCACTACAAGTTATTTTTCCAAATACTATACTAGAAATTGAGGGGTTTCTAATCCTTAATATGACCCAGCATGATACCTTTTGCCTCCCTATTCCAGAAGATATAAACAGAACTTCAAAAATTCAACTCAATTCTTAAAGTAGACCTCTTTCTATAGTAAGGCAAGAAGCCACTTGCTCATGCTGACAGTATACAGATGGCCAAGACTGAGCATGACATATGGGATGTCTCACCGACATGGTTATATAACATGGCTATAGTGTGGGGTAAAGGAGGATACATTTCTGTAACAATACGCTATTGCATCCTGAAACAATCTGAGACTATCCAAAAGTAAGCAGGTTGGAGTCAGACTGCCACATCCTTCACTTACATTCATTATTTCCACAAATATTTATTGAGATCAAATAAGAGGAGACTGATATGTCACTTATGGGAAGCTCATGGGTAAGAAAGTTTGGATTGGTAAGGACAAGTATCAAATTAACCTGTAACAACTATAAATTACACAAAGTATATATAAGATATATATTACACATATATACATACATATACACACACATATATCCTTTTTCTTTTTTAATATAATAGAAGTGTTTTGGAAGTTTAGTCACCAATTGTACCAGTTCTCATATATGCTGAAATAAAAAAAGTGATCTAGAAATAATAAGTTTTAACATAAGACAGTCTTCTCTATGATATAAATTATTTCTTCGTATATTTTTCAGATGCCTAATATAGTTCTATGATCCCATATAACATATATTACATAGTGGATACAGAGATTCAGATGGTAAAGCATAGTTCAACATAGATGAGTGAATTAACATGAAATATGGAGAAAAAGCGTTTCATTTTCTTTGTTATATTAGAATAGAAACTGACATGCTATGCTGTTTATAAAATTGAAATCAAATTCTGAAAGGTTGCTTATTCCCATAGCACATTTTTGGGAGAGAATAAGAAAGTCTTGATGATCACAACATTAAAATGTCAAAAAGCATGGAATCTAACCTAAGAAGTAGTTTTGTCTGTGAGCTTTTAGGTCCACATTGTTTATCGATTTTTATCCTCTTCTCAAACCATATGTTAAGTTACGAATACTAAAATTGCTTCATTAAATCACATTTTTCTTCTTTTATGTGTCAGTTACGTATTGAGAACATATGTTATCTCGACACACTAACGCTTACTCTCAAAGTATATACTGTAAGTTTAATGCTCTGAAAAAATTGAGAAATAAAAATGTCACCATGGTCTAGCTGAAAATAAAATTTCATCAAAATGATATTGTAAACATTTAAAATTTAAAGCAAAACTTATAATGACGTAATAACCAATCCACAGAGTTCTTGGACATAAAGGGATATATTAAAGAGCACTGGCAATGTATTTCCCCCCATATGAAGTCATTGCTTACTCTTTACTGGGACAACATAGCTAAGAAAACTTAGACCAAAGATTTGTATTCAACTCAACTGATGCTAGTACCTTATGTGGTAAGATGGCTCTGAACTTACTCTTTTAAGAGACAAATCATTTCTTGTTTCCTTTTTTATACAAGAGATATATAACATTTTAAAAATAGATTTTACTACTGACTGTAAGAAGGTGTGTATCTCTACCATTACCCTACCCATTAAATTTTTACTTTCCTCCCCTTTTTGTTCCTTTTCCTATATCCCCCAATTAAATTGCCAGAATTTCAGATAAACTTTCTTTTAAGAGGCTTTTCTAATAAAAACTATAAAGCTAAGCAACAGTAGATGAATATTAAATCATATGCACAATAGGTTTTATCCTTCCCAACATTCATAGAGACAAAACAGTACTGCTGAAATTTTTATGCTTTTGGGGTAGGAGGAGGAAAACTGCTCTTTCAATTATATCATTTAAAAGAAATTTTTATCCAAGAAAGAAAAATTTTATGCTAGACCTTTTAGGTGTGGTTCTTTACAAGTGTCATATTTGTTTTCTGAGTGCATGTGTTATGTATGCACCACAAGAAACAAATAGATATATAGTTGGAATTTGGTAGGGAAATGAAGGAGACAAAAATAACTCAGAATCACTAAATTCAGGTGAATTCTCCAAAAGTGATGTGGAAATATGGCTTTATTATTCTTTTTATCATACCAAATTTTATTCTGCCAACCAAGTCACGAAATCAATTTATCTACTGCTGTAGCTTCATTAGAATGAAGTATAGCATCTGCATACCAGACCTTCATGACTGGCTCAGGACAACAGAGATCATTTCCAGTTAAGATTCTCAGGGAAATTAAGTACACAGAATGGAATTCTCTAAATTAGGATGTTCATAATATGAGAGTAGAAACAACTGTTTTGACCAAAAACCAAGTCTCTAGTGTTGCACAAGTTCAGTATAACAAAAACAAAGCTGCTTTTGAAGTCGGCTCAATTTCCCAGCCATTTTGTAGGATAAAATTATTTGGTTTGTTCAATAAGCTAGAAATATAATCTATATTCAAGTATAGATATATACTATACTTATATAGGTTTATTCGGTAATAAGTGGATAGAACCTACATAAATGTTTTCTAAAAAGCCTTAATTTATCCAGTCAATGAATAGCTTTTAAATTATTCTCACCAGTGATTTCTCAGTATAATCACCTTTTTCTTTTTTCTGTAGTTTTTTATCTGATCAAGGGTTCATATCATATTGTTCCCACTTGGAAAAATTTCTGTCTGCTGAATCTAGACAATCAAACTAAGGAGAAGATTGAAGAAAGCTGAAAAATACATCAGCCCAATTTAAAGTATTTTAAACAAACAAACAAACAAAACCAGAAATAAAAGACCAATTTGTAGGTGCTTGAGAATGTAATTTCTTAATATATACCCCCAGGTAAATAAAATGTAAATGAAAAACCTAGTTAGTCTGAAGTGCTCTTGGCTTCATTATGCTATAAATAAAAATAAATGGAAATATCCTAGGATGAAAGGAAAGAGCTCAGAAATTCTCCATAAATGGTTGTAACAAGAAATAGCAATGCTATTCAAATCTTTGTTACATTTCTGATTCACGCATCATGTTTTATAGACCCTATTTACTAGCTATGCACAATAAATGACATAGATCTTTAAATATTAAAAATACTATGTTTTTCTTTTGAAAATTATTGTAGTGTTTTAAAAATGGGTAAGGGTTTGGGTCATATTGATGTTATGGTGTATACAATATAATGAATTTAACGCGTGCTTTTAAAAAGACAATTTAGAGGTAAGATATTTATTTATTGTACCTCAGTACTAACTAATTGTACTTCTTTAATATATATTTTATAATCAAATTCAAAAGCAGAATTTATTCACTTTAATTTGACCCTAATTCCAAGAGTATAAACAGCACTTTACTTTTTAACCTAATCCATATTGTAAGAAAATGGCTTGGAACTTGCAGGTTAATCTTAAATACATCTTTAAACATGAAAGTTTCTGATACGTGTTTTTTAATTATAACCAGTGATTTAGTAGAAGCCTATTAAATGAATGTAAATTGAATTTCATAAAGTAAAACTAAATCATTATGAAATCAAGACCTTTACAACATGCATTTTAATGACAAAAATATGCAGTTTGAATAGTCTGAGATTTTCTTTCAAATAAAGTAAGTTTTGCACCTGCTAGAAAGTCAACAACAAAAGGATTTCATTTGGGCCATTTAGTCTAACTGCTTTATTTATTTTAATTTTTAAACTGTCCTCAATTTTGGTAAATTCAAATAATAGAATTACTTTATTATGAAACACAATTTTAAAATATTAAAAAGTTTAGTTCTGATGAGCTGGCACAATAATATTAAGGTTTTTATGGTGCTGGAAAGACGACAGGTTCTGAAATTCCAGGTAGGGATGTTGTGCTACAAGTTGAAAAACAGTCACTATGCAACCTTTAATGATCACTCAAAGCAGCTTAATTTTGATGAAGTCTACCTGAGAACCACACAGGTTAAATTATATGACACCTTTTTCTCCATTTCGTCTTGACAAATTAATGCATAAACAGAGTAACAACTTCCGAATCTTGCTCTGCGAGATTTGGAAGGTGTTACATTGAAAGAGGTTACAATTGCAAAAGTATTAGCATATTTTTCACTTGCCCAAATTTACGTGGAGCAAGTCAGGATGAGTCTAGAATACATATTATTCAAGTTGCCACCAATGTTCAGAGAGTTCTTAAATTATCTTAGCTTCAAAGGGGAATAGAGTAAACCGCACTTTTTGGCAAGCCATCCTTATTTACAGCACTTTAAAAAAATATACAAGTTTAAGTAACCTTTTAAAATTCTTTTATCAAGAATTAAAACTGAACTTGAATTTTTAAAACGTACAGCTATAAATATGTTTTTAAAAATTTTATCAGGAATTGAATGTTTAATATTTGTTTTCCTATATTTTATCTTTTCCCTTGAATACTTGAAAATGTTTTACAACTTCATATGCTTATTACAAATTTTATTGTGAGAAATGTTTTCAACAGGCCTTATTAACCTGTATAAGTATACTTAACTTTTGCTGTAAAACTATGATGTCAGAAAGGAAACGGACTAGGAATGAGGCAAAACAGGGTGTTCTTGATTGATTGTCATCTACTCAGTAGTAATGGAATGAAACTAAATTGTTCAAAACAAAATTAGAATTGAGTTGTCTTCATTCTTTCCCACGTGAAATGGAATTGACAATAAATTTTGAAACATGAGGACATGAGGTAAAGAAATGTGCAATCTATCAAAGGAAGGACGGAAAGAAGGATGAAAGGGAAGGAAAGCAACACAAAAGAGGTATCACTGTGTATAATAATGTCAGAAAGGGCAAAAGAGACTTTTGTTATATTACTATTTCAGTGAATATACTATTGGCTAGTAATAAAGATGGTAGAAAAGACATGTAACTTTAGAAAACAGGAAACTTTTCCACAACCGATGTAAGAAGTTAACCAGGAAGTTAATTAGGAAGAAATTTATTTAAACACCACAGCAAGCATGGGGTAGTTTTACAAGGAGAAAATCAATGTAATTTCCTTTCTTGGCAGGGTGGCCAAGCCACAGAGGCAGGAAGAAAATGTAAGATCTCAAATCTCCTACAGAAAACTTACTAGCTTTGGCAGGAACCAAGATTTGTTTTTTCCATAGAAGGTGGGTTTAATTAATTTTGTATAATTCTTAGAAATCTTGTGCCCTGATTTTTGGGTAGTTTACAACTAACTGACTTTCAAAGGCTGGCGTTAATTACTGTTAATTGGTTCCTACTGGATATCAGAAACTAGTATAAAAACTAAAAAATAGGCAGGAGCTCTTGGTGATTGGAATGGCTAGACCTTGGAAAGAAAGGATTGTTTTTCACAATTTCTGAAGCAGTCGCCAAGGAGAGCCACAGTGGCTGTGATTGGTGATTATGATCCAAAGGAGAGATGCCTAGACTAGGAGCATGGTCTTATGAAGTGTTGAGACAGTTTGTTTCAAAGGAGTATAGCTAAATGGTCTGGAGGAATTTTTACAACTTGGAACAAAGGATATTTATTTTGAATTGGAGAAATGATATAAAATAGAGATCAGCGATTATAATATTCCTAAACGGTAGAGATGTACAAATAAAATTTACAAAACAGAAACATAAAAATGGAGAGCTATGACACAGTAGAAGAGATTCTACCACTAGAGCAGTTGAGCTATGTGTACACACAAATATGAAGCAATAGTTTATATTCAAAGAAAAAGAATAAATGGGCATCATAAGGGAAAAGGATTAATATAAAATAGGAGAGTCGAAGAAGCACTACTAATGACACCCTGGTAATGATGAATCTCCTGACGTAGGATAGGAAGCTAAGCCTTCTGGAAAAGCACATTGAACTACAAACAGAATTCCAAGAAACGTCATATTGCTAGATCATGTGGATATAAACGACATCATTAAAAAAGTCAAAGAAGCATCTTTAGGGTTAGGCCTGGGAGCTTAACTGAAGGACTTGGGAGAAGAGGCTGTATTCTTCATTGCTTCCTATGCAAAGAATCCTACAAGAGAGAATTAGAAGGTGAACCTTGGCTCTAGACTCTCCCTTCTTCCATTTCTGTGATAGTTTTATAAGTTCTTTGAAATAGTTTAACTTTCATTTGTTTTCTGTTTGTTTTTTATTGACGCTTATGTAGGATGATATATTTAATGGTGGAGAATGGGAAGTCAGGAGACAATCTCTGAGATAAATGTCCTTCACCACAAAGAACTGGATGACTTTGAATAAGTCACTTAATCTCTCCAAGACTCAGTAACCATATTCATAAAATGGCAGTAATCATAGTATCTACCTCATAATGGTGTTGAGAGAATTAGAGAAGTCTCAATTCCAAGCATGTAATAAATGCTTAACAAATGTTAATTTTACTATCATTATTCCAGGACTTTATAGATCCATCAAGAATATTGGAATGCATATGTGAGCGTTTGTTCTGAAACTGTCAGAACGATCTGGAATACTACTTGACAGCAGTATATAACAATGAATATGATGGTGACCAAGGGCAAATATATCACTGTGAGATCATCCTTATCATACTTTCTAATCTCACCTTCCAGTTACACCTTCTTAGAAAAATTCACGTTCTTGAAGTTTCACATGGCCTACCACATATGAAATTGCCTTCTATATTTATAATAAGATTCTGTTAACTATTAGTATTTACATACTTCACAGAACTATAGTATTTTCACTGGTAATTTTACCCTTTCACCAACTGTCTTTGATATATTTATCTATTTCTTTGACATTAGGGATGCACATAACAATGTGACACAATAAAGATGAAAATGCAATTCAAACAACAAAGGTAAAGTAGTCATCCAAGTACATGAAAATGAGTTAATTGAAGCAAACTATACTGTGAATGAATGCTACCTGAGACAAGCTAACCAACTCAGTAGCACTTGAACACATTTTAAGAATATAACAATTAAGAATATCATGAGACTTCTGTGAAAGATAAAGTTAATTCCTATATTCAAACTTTATATTTTATATGTGCAAAAATTTGTTTCATATGTGTTCCCTCAGAAGCAATCAATCTGTTTGCAGACCCTGCTAAGGAAACCCATCAAGTGTCAGAGGAGCGCTCTGAAAACCCAGCACTGGACATAAGGGTATTTGATGGGTCAAGCAGACAGAGTCCAGCACTGTGCCTCCACAGAAGAGATGCTCATCCATCAGTCTAGGTAGGGAAACATGCTGTAGATCAAATGGATGAGGAAAAAATGGGAAAGTTACAAACAAAACAGCAATGTGGGAGTGTACCACTAAGCAATAGCCGGAGGAAGGAAATGGATGATGTGTCCTGACACAGATCATCAGACTGCCTCAGAAGCCGAACCAAGTAGCAATGGGAGAGTCAGTCTAGAGACATCTGCTGAAATTCTCTTTCAGCAAAGTCATATCATCTGACAAGTTTCCTGACACACCTTATTGAAAATTCCATCCATCAAAGATAAAGGAAATGAATTATTTGGGAAAAGACTACTCTGGACCAAATTCTAACCAACAAAGAACTGATTCATTAAGTGAGAGCAATAGGAACCCTGGGAGAAAACAGTTCAGTGGCCTAAATTCCATGACAGCCCAGGCGATGGCAACTGGATTCGCACTCTTTTCACTATTGGACCTTTGGAAATACAGAGCCATGTCCCAAAGGCAATCACTGATAATTTGGGGAGGCATTTTCTTTCAGATGTTTTTTCAGTCTTTTAAAAAAAAATGTTTTAACGGCTTTATTTAGATCTAACTTCTGGTCCATTTTAAAACGTTTCTGTAGATATTTTAATTGACTGCATTAAACATATAATTTTGTATCTTTTTGTATTCAATTTCATAACATAAACAAGTTTCTATTTAATAAATGTGATTAATCTTATTTGAATGGCTACCTAACAATAAACTTTATGGTTTAGAGAACTTTGTGACTGTCACTTTCACACTCATTCTAGTCCTGCTTAATTATATAGCAACTATGTAGCTTTTGTGACATTGTTAGTAATCCTGGTATGGACCTGATTAGTCCAGGACAATGGTTGTCAGAGTGTGAGCTGGAGAACCCTAAGTTTCCTCAAGAACTTCTTGGGGGCTCTGCAAGGTCAAATGGCTTTCAAAATAAATGAAGATATGATCAGTATCTTTCACCCTCATTTTCTGGTGAGTGTATACTGCAGTTTTCCAGAGGCTATGGATGAGTGCTGCTGCCACCACAAATTAAATATAGATGCAGCTATGAGAACCTGTCTATAAAGCTGGATACCAAGGAAATGTACAAAAGTATGAAAAAATGCTACAGTCTCACTAATTTGCTTTGGAAATATATTTTCTTCAAAATATGTATTTGTGTCAACAAGTGATTAGTTTACTACACTTTTAAATGAACTAATAAATATAATATTTTTAAATGTATGCAAATTCACTTCTAT
The DNA here is from genome assembly GCF_037783145.1 of Equus przewalskii. NCBI lineage: Eukaryota > Metazoa > Chordata > Mammalia > Perissodactyla > Equidae > Equus > Equus przewalskii. The sequence continues at coordinate 28,792,171 of NC_091834.1, forward strand.
TACAGTACATATTCATTGATTAAAACAAAACCTTTTAGGGTTCTCAGTAATTTAAAAAAATATATAATGAGGTCCTGAAACCAATGAGTTTTATATACATAATCCTTTGTCATATTCCATGAAAACAGTTTGTCTTAATTTGTAGTTTGAATTTCAACATTGATTAAAGAGAGGAAATATACAGAGAGAAATATATAAAAAAATTTTCAAATAAAAACTTTTAATTTTGTGTTATTTACTTCTTTCTTTACAATTTCTTCTCGTCATTTAAGCTTAGAAATCCATTATCTTTTTGGATTTAAGCTATATTTATTTATTATTTTTTATAATGTTTTAATCATTTGAATATTTTATATTTAATTTAGTCACAAAAAAGTATGGTTGTATGGTATAAGAAACCAAGCATTTTATCACCCAAGGTGTATTTTGGTGTGTGACATAAGAACCTTAATATTTTTTCTTTTTCCAAATAAGAAAACCAATTTTCTATTAACATTACTATGCTGTTACTTTTTTGTTTTCAAGTAATAATTATGAATCAGGCAAAATTCATTATATAAGAAGAAGAAAAAAAGAATCAGTAGTAACTTTTGGAACCAAAAGAAGTTAGTAAATTCTGAATAGACTGCTCAAATCACACAGGCCCTGAAGACACGGAGAGACCTTGAGGAAGGAGAGAAAAGAAAACAGAACAAGGAAAAAAAAAGAGCTGGAACTGTAGAATTGTTTGCATTCTTTTAACCACAAGAATGAGGACAGTTAAAAACACAGAATGCCTTTGACCAAGAAGAGTTACAATTCTTGATCAAAGCTGCCCTGTGCACTAATTCTACTCCCACTGGCCAACAACAGGATCTTGCCTCACCATTACCTTCTGGTTATGACACTACAAAGGGAATAAAACACATATGACAATTATATAATAATAATTAAGAGTAGAAATAGAGGTGAAAGAGTCAGTTCAACCCTGCAGGAAGAATTGAGGACTGTTTGGGTGGCGTTTGTGCCACAGGAGAAGAAATGACACGACAAGGAAGAATGTGTACCAAATAGTTCCCTTTCGCCTCCATGCTGGGTAGAAGACCGTCTTATCCAGTTTATCACAACACTCATGCTTGGAAAGGAACCCCACTCATATTTAGAGTTTGGAACCAGAAAGAGATTACTCCTTTGGTGCCTTTATTGTTCAGAATAGTCTAAATTTGAGAGCACTGGGTTTGTGCTCTCTGCACTTATTACAATTACGCCCATTTTGTGCTTGAAAAAGAGGCGGAAAAAGTTTAGTAGCCTGCTCCAAGTCACAGAGCTCTTCAGTGGTGAATCTGGGCCTCAAACCATTATCTCTTAGTCTCTAAAAATTATTCCCTAAACCAGTGCTTCACTTATGCAGATTTTATTCACATTGTATGTTCTTACCTTTGGAAACAACTTCAGAATCACTCTGAAGTTGTTCCTAGATAAATTATACACTTGACATTTTTCATTTTATAACCAGAATCAGATGCTATTCTATGATATTGAGACCCATATAGACATCATAAGATGATACTTCTCTAGTAATTTTAAGAGATTATGAATCGATAATACACCTGTGATCAGTATCATAAATTTAATTCTTATGAAATATTTTATCTTGAATAACAAAAAAATCGTAACATTTAAATTATAATTTATATTAGAGTCATTATAACAAGGTTATGAACAATTAAACTAATAGAATTAGGGACACTACTGTTCAACTAAATTATTTGAATATTGTATTTACCAAGAAAAATATAAAGGTTTTCCACTGCCTTTTGAAAGCTTCCATTAAAGCTATCACAGACAGATAAATCTTTATTTTAAAAAAGTCCAAGATTCTTGCCCTTTTTATGTGTCAAAGACCTCCTTCTTTTTCAATCATGATTTCACTGAACCCTATGATCTAATTGTATCAGTTAGCTAGAGTAATACATTGCATGCTTCAACCATAAAAACTTAGTTCATTATATACTTGCTAAGAACCTAGCAGATGCCACAGACCTGAAGTAGGCCCATGGAATATAGTTTTCAGTAAAACAAAACTACATCACGCTCTTATAAGTCTGACAGTCTAGTGGAGAAACAGCATTAAACAAACAATTACAAGTGTAATAAGTAGTACAAAGTGATATTAAAATAGTAAACTGCAATGAAATGGTCAATATTCATTTACTAATATAGTAAACTACTCCTCTTTATTAATCTGCTCTAATCTGTTAAGTTTCTGAGATAACGACCATGGTAGAAAAGGTATCCTTGCTGTTCAATTCATATTTCACCATGTATGACTCTGTAGGTTACAACCTCGCTTCACACAAGCGAGAACAAGGAACACACATTCCTTCTGCTTCAGCAGATGAGTACTCCAAAGCGGGATGACTTCAGGCTCCCTCAAGAGATTCACTTGGGTCAGCCATAAACAACAACTGAGGTAAGTCCTTCTGTTCAATGAAAATCCACACGTCATTTTCTAGTCATTTTAAGATGACAGGCTTCCCAGTAGGTAAATTGTCAATCCCAAACTAATGATGTAAAAATGGTGATTCAAATTTATTTACTTGGTCACGTAGAATTTTTCATTTGCTCTTATTTAATGATGGCAGAAACGTACCGAGAGTTTGTTCTTAAGCAGGCCAACATTCTAAACAATTTACATCTAAATTCATTTAATCTTCACAAAAAACAAAACTTATAAGGTAGGCTCATCTCATTCCAAGTTTGGTTTTTGAGCAAATTGAGGTCCTGAGAATTTAAGCAACTTGTCCAAGGTCTTGACAATAACTCTATGAAATATGTCTATGAATTTACAAACCCTGCTCTCCTTTATTTCTCTCTGTTCAGACCACATCTACACAGGATATATAAAGTAACTGACAGGAAAATCCCTCTAGGAACTGGGGATGGAGTGTGAGTAAAAGATGTTTTCCAGTAATAAGTAAGTGTATAGATTATGTGTGGAAATAGCAGCTATGCGGGTGCTCAATAATTTAGTCTAACTATTTAATTTTACGTCGAGATAAACAGGGAAATCAATGCTATGTGGTTTATTTTAGATTATATACAATTACCTTTAAAAAGAAACATTCTTAAACTAAGCCTGTAAACTCTCCAGAGTAATCCACAAAATGTGTGTTTACATCTTTAAGAATCCTAAAATATATTTAAAGAGCTAAGGTATGTGCATAAATAAAACACACTTTCTTATAATATAACTGCCAAACAACAGTTTTGCTAAAAATTTCTCTGAACATTCAAAGGACAGATTTGCTACAGATGTTCCAAAAAGATGGCGATCTAGTCTAGCTATCTACAGCTATTCTAGTTATTTCAAAGAGAGAAGACTGGATGTGAATTAATACTTAACAAGAGTTTAAGGTTTTAATACAAACTGTGGAGGAGAAACAACACTCCACACAGGAAAATTGTAATGGAAAAAAATATATAAGTATAGGGAAGAAAGCAAGAGGCACATTTGGAATAGAGAGTAGACCTATGCATACATAGGTAGAGAGAGATCGAGTTGGAAACGTAGGCTGAAATCCAACTACGAAAGACCTTGAAGACTAGGCTAAAGAGATTACACTTAATTCTTTAGGAGCCATGCAATTTGTCTTAGCCAAATCTACAATTTGGTTATTTAAAAGGTCACTAATAAATCTTAGATTTATAAAATATTGGACTTTCTCAGAAACATATTCAATAAATATGCAGTAATTTTATACACACTCTATGGAAAGTACTGAAAATAAAAGGATAACTAATGCTCTCATGAACTTTATGGCTTAGTCAAGAAAATGAGGAAGCAAAATGTAATGCTATAGGTGCCATAAAAAATTAAACACAGAACAAAATACTTAAGCTTATTTATGGACAATAATCCATAATATTTTTAAATATAGGGTATAAACATAAAAAATCTATTTTTCTTCACAAGTTCAAAAATAGAATGGAAATTCACTCATTGTACTTGTAGCGAATCTTTCTCACCAAAGCAGTGAGCTTCTCACTAGGACCCAGTATTTTTTCATGATATGTAATACCCTTTTTGCAATCCATTGGAAGATGATCTGTATGTCAAATTCACTTATGGAATTAAATCATTGTCTTCTGTAGATGAGTCGTATTAAAAGTGTGTTATTTATCTTTGTAATGAGGGTTACAAGTTCAAGGATCATTTGAAACTAAGGTAATTATTTTGTGGATCACTTAAATATCACATCAGTAGGTCAGAATTTTGATTTGAGTTTATTAATTTTATGTTTTATTGTTTTTGGTGGTGACTCAAAGTCTAATCATATTTTCAAAATCATGTTGCAAAATGAAAATCCAAAGATTTTCTATTTGAAGATTTTTTTACTCCTCAAACATTGAATTCAATTTTGTCTCAGAGATGCGGCCAAATGATAACAACAGGAAGTACTTGCTACTGAAAATATGTGTTAACTATAATATTATTTAGAAACTATTAAACATTTAAGTAAGGCGTTTATTTTGCTTGTGCTTTTATTTGCCTTATATTCATCTTGGTTGTTAGTCTATATATAAAGTATAATATATATATATATATATTTTAGAGAGAGAGAGTGATAGGGCACACCAGTGTAAGTATTGATCTATCCTGGTTATTGTATGGACCATATATAGCCAGTAAGTACATCTATCTTACCTTGTTATTATATAGCCAGAATATATACACTACCAAGCACATGTTCTTTCTCTCAGTCTCTCTGTTTCACTCTCTATCTCTGTTTGTATTTGTATGTAAATTTTTGTCTACACAGTGAATGGATTTTATCTTGATGAAGTATCTTTAGTTTAGATTTTCTTTCAAATATGTACCCAGCCCTGTAACTAAAGATTTCACTAGAGTATGATGTTAATTCATCTCACTTAGAGTTATATTATTGTTGTTTTCATTGAAAACAATAAATCCATTTTGCCAAAATTGCATCCCAAAGGAAATCAATAATTATAGAGATGGACATATAAAACACACAAACCTATATTTGGAGTCCAAGCAAAACCTCAAGGCAGCTCAGAGGCAGACATTTTATAAGTTTAGTATGTCTGGGAACTTTTTTAGAAAAAATGATTTTTAATATCCTGTGTTCTATGTAGACTTATTTCTAGGGGATTTTTACCAAATGTGCATTATCATCTTTCTTTGGAATAAGTAGAAGAATCATTTTCAGTCATACCTGGGATTAATAACAACTTGCTGTTGAAAATGACTTTTGGTATTTAACATACTTTGTTCATCAGCTTCATGACACCAAGTGACAAGAACAAAGGCAAATAATATTTATCACTGTTTCATGAAGAGAAACTGAGATGTAGAGTGTTTATGAGACTCACCAAGGTCCTGGGACCTGGAACAAAAGCAAAGCCTCGTCTTTGGATGCTTAGATCAAGCAATCTTTTTATAGAAATATAATGTTTAACAACCTAATTCTGCAGACTAGAAAGGACAACATATGTATGTTTCTAATCTAGGCATGTGAAAATATTAGTTCATTTATTCAAAATAGATTAATTGAGCATTTAGTATATGCCTGATGGTAACCTAGGTGCTGTAAATAAAATGGTTAGCACAACAAAGACTCTATGCTCACAGATATGTCATTCTTTTAAGTGGTAACAGATAATAAACATGATCAAATAAATATACAATACAATGTTAAGTAGTAATAAGTGCCATAATGACAAACAAAGCAGAGGGCGTGGATTTCAATGATGGGAATATATTTCCTTTAGGCTGGTCAGGGAAGGCTTCTCTAAGGATGTGCTGATGTGTAATGAGAGGTGAGGGATAAGTAATACTGATATTTGTGATGGAACCTTCCTTGTCACGTTCAAAGAGCAGCAGGGAAGCTGGTCTTCTTCAGGTGGAATGAACAGTGGGAGGAGTGGTCAGATGTAGACACGATCAAAACACGAAGGTCACAGTAAAGGTTCGAATTTTATTCTAAATCATTAAAATAATCATAATAAAAATAAAATATATAATTATTAAATTAAAAATCATTATAATAAAATAAATATATATAAATAAAATAATTAAACAAAATGAAGTTAAATTATTATATTGACATTTAAAATGATCATTCTGGCTGCAGTGGGGAGACTAGAGTGTAGAGGCAAAAGTGAGAGCAGTGAGTGCAGTCCAGTGAAGAGATGGTGGCCACTGGATGCAAGAACAATAAGTAGCAGTATTGAGAAGTGGCTCATTAAATTTGTTTAAAAAAGCCATACATATAGTTATATGCTAGTACCAACTATAGTATTTCAAAGGCAAAGAGCTTTTTCCTGAGTTCCTGCTATTCAGAAGATATGATATTGTACTTGTGGTCACCAGACTTCTTTCCCTCTGTAATAATATAATATTTTACTAGTCATCTGACATTGTTTTTCATTTTCCATAAATTGGGAATATATACATGTATGGAAAAAAGATATAACTCAGAATATTTTATTACTTTATAGACATTTGGTATTTAACAAACTAATAGCCCCTTTTTAGCACCCATTATATTAGTCAATTAATTCTATCTTCACCAACAGAAAGTGAAATCAAATTTTATTACCAATTAGTAAATTATTTCCTGCTAATGAAAATTAGTGATATGGATATCATATTTTTAAATGACAGTGGAATCATCATGGGCTGGGATGATCCAGAAATGCTGTCAGGTAGAGGCTAGGCCTCTTACTTAAAGGACATAGGATGTATAATCTTTGGTCAAGGGGGGAGCCATCCCAGGTGGGAAAGGAAGCTGCAGAAATAAAGGCAAGGATACTGACTGTGCAGAATTACGGTGGCATGAATAGGCTGGTCTGACTGGAGTACAGAATCTTATTGGACACAAGTAGAAGACAACCTCAGAGAGGTAGATGGTGGCAAGATTCCTGAGAACCTGGAATAGCAATCTGAGGAACTAGTTAGTAACTTACTCTGCAGAGAAAGAAAGACCTTTCCTTATTTTATTTTATATTTTTTTCTGCTTTATCTCCCCAAATCCCCCCCAGCACATAGTTGTATATCTTAGTTGCAGGTCCTTCTAGTTGTGTCTTGTGGGATGCCACCTTAATGTGGCCTGGCAAGTGGTGCCATGTCCATGCCCAGGATCCGAACCTGAGAAACCCTAGGCTGCCGAAGCAGAGCACGCGAACTTAACCACTCAGCCACGGCACCAGCCCCAACCTTTCCTTATTTTTAAGACCTTATTATTAATGTACAGGTTTCCCCCGAGATTTATACAGCTTAACAGATACCTCTTAAGAAAAAATATGGGATATCTATGGAATTCGTAGATGAATTATAATTTCCATCAAAACTTAGAGTAGTTAGGGCTTAAATACAACTTTAAAAATTAGAGGGCCGGCCCTGTGGCCAAGTGGTTAAATTTGTGCACTCTGCTTCAGTGGCCCGGGGTTCACAGGTTCGGATCCTGGCTGTGGACCTACACACCACTCATCAAGCTATGCTGTGGTAGCATCCCACATAGAAGAACTAGAATGACTTACAACTAGGATATACAACTATGTGCTGGGGCTTTGGGGAGAAAAGAAAAAAAAGGAAGACTGGCAACAGATGCTAGCTCAGGGCCAATCTTCCTCACTGAAAAAGAAAAGTATACCTTAAAAAAGATTAAAAACATCACAAGTAAGGAAATAGAAACAGTAATCAAAAACCTCCCCAAAAATAAGAGTCCAGGACCAGACGGCTTCTCTGGAGAATTCTACCAAACATTCAAAGAAGACTCAATACCTATTCTTCTCAAACTATTCCAGAAAATTGAGGAAGATGGAGTACTCCCTAACACATTCTATGAAGCCAACATCACTCTGATCCCCAAACCTGACAAGGACAACACAAAGAAGGAGAACTACAGGCCGATATCACTGATGAACATAGATGCAAAAATCCTCAACAAAATTCTGGCAAACCGAATACAGCAATACATTAAGAAGATTATATACACCATGATCAAGTGGGATTTATACCAGGGACACAGGGATGGTTCAACATCTGCAGTCAATCAACGTGATACACTACATCAAAAAAATGAAAATCAAAAACCACATGATCATCTCGATAGATGCAGAGAACGCATTCGACAAGATCCAACACCCATTTATGATAAAAACCCTCAATAAAATGGGTATAGAAGGAAAGTACCTCAACATAATAAAGGCCATATATGACAAACCCACAGCCAACATCATACTCAATGGACAAAAACTGAAAGCCATCCCTCTGAGGACAGGAACAAGACAAGGGTGCCCACTTTCACCACTCCTATTCAACATAGTACTGGAGGTGTTGGCCAGAGCAATTCAGCAGGAAAAAGAAATAAAAGGAATCCAAATAGGTAATGAAGAAGTAAAACTCTTGCTGTTTGCAGACGACATGATCTTATATATAGAAAACCCCAAAGAATCCATAGAAAAACTATTAGAAATAATCAACAACTACAGCAAAGTAGCAGGGTATAAAATCAACATACATAAATCAGTAGCATTTCTATACACTAACAATGAACTAACAGAAAAAGAACTCAAGAATTCAATCCCATTCACAATCACAACGAAAAGAATAAAATACCTTGGGATAAACTTAACCAAGGAAGTGAAGGATCTATACAATGAAAACTACAAGACTTTCTTGAAAGAAATTGACGACGACATAAAGAGATGGAAAGACATTCCATGCACATGGATTGGAAGAATAAACATAGTTAAAATGTCCATACTACCTAAAGCAATCTACAGATTCAATGCTATCCCAATCAGAATCCCAAGAACATTTTTCACAGAAATTGAACAAAGAATCCTAAAATTCATATGGGGCAACAAAAGACCCTGAATTGCTAAAGCAATCCTGAGCAAGAAAAACAAAGCCGGCGGAATCACAATCCTCAATTTCAAAACATACTACAAAGCTACAGTGATCAAAACAGCATGGTATTGGTACAAAAACAGGTCCACAGATCAATGGAACAGAATTGAAAGCTCAGAGATAAAACCACACATCTATGGACAGCTAATCTTTGACAAAGGAGCAGAGGGCCTACAATGGAGAAAAGAAAGTCTCTTCAACAAATGGTGCTGGGAAAACTGGACAGCCACATGCAAAAGATTGAAAATTGACCATTCTTTTTCACCACACACCAAAATAAACTCAAAATGGATCAAAGACCTAAAGATTAGGCTGGAAACAATAAGTCTTCTAGAAGAGAATATAGGCAGTACACTCTTTGACATCAGTTTCAAAAGAATCTTTTCGGACACTGTAACTCCTCAGTTGAGGGAAACAATAGAAAGAATAAACAAATGGGACTTCATCAGACTAAAGAGCTTCTTCAAGGCAAGGGAAAACAGGATTGAAACAAAAAAACAGCTCACTAATTGGGAAAAAATATTTACAAGCCACTTATCCGACAAAGGGTTAATCTCCATAATATGCAAAGAACTCACACGGCTTAACAAGAAAAAAACAAACAACCCGATCAAAAAATGGGCAGAGGACATGAACAGACATTTCTCAAAAGAAGATATAAATATGGCCAATAGACACATGAAAAGATGTTCATCATCGCTAATCATCAGGGAAATGCAATTCAAAACTACACTAAGATATCACCTTACACCCGTTAGATTGGCAAAAACATCCAAAACCAAGAGTGACAAATGTTGGAGAGGTTGTGGAGAAAAAGGAACCCTCATACACTGTTGGTGGGAATGCAAACTGGTAGAGCCACTATGGAAAACAGTATGGAGACTTCTCAAAAAGTTAAAAATAGAAATACCCTATGACCCAGCCATCCCATTACTGGGTATCTATCCTAAGAACCTGAAATCAGAAATCCCAAGAGTCCCTTGCACCCCTATATTCATCGCAGCATTATTTACAATAGCCAAGACGTGGAACCAACCTACATGCCCAGAAACTGATGATTGGATAAAGAAGATATGGTATATATACACAATGGAATACTACTCAGCCATAAAAAAAGACAAAATTGGCCCATTCGCAGCAACGTGGATGGACCTCGAGGGTATTATGTTAAGCGAAATAAGCCAGTCAGAGAAAGATGAACTCTATATGACTCCACTCATAGGTGGAAGTTAATATATTGACAAGGAGATCTGATCGGTGGTTACCAGGGGAAAGGGGGGGTAGGTGGAGGGCACAAAGGGGTAAGAGGTGTACCCACAACATGACTAACAATAATGTACAACTGAAATCTCACAAGGTTGTAATCTATCATAACATTAAAAAAAAAAAAAGATTAAAAACATACAAACAAACTTGGTAGTTCTGTTGAATTCCTATTTTAGCCATGGGTCAACCCTAGTTTCCTTCATTTTCTCGATTCTCCATTTCAATTTGTAACTGTAAACATTTGCCTTTTCAAGGTTTTTGAGGTTTTGTTTTTTTTTAAAGATTGGCACCTGAGCTAACATTTGTTGCCAAACTTCTTTTCTTTTTTTATCTCTTCTCCTCCTTAAAGCTCCCCAGTACATAGTTGTATATACTAGTTGTAGGTCCTTCTGCCTCTGTGCTCTGTGGGACACTGCCTCAGCATGGCTTCATGAGCCAGGCTAGGTCCTGCACCCAGGATCCGAACCAGCGAAACCCTTGGCAGCCAAAGTGGAGCGCAAACTTAACCACTTGGCCACAGGGCAGCCCCTCAAGGTTTTTAATATACATTACCTTGTTTACACCTCAAAAATACTTTTACACTGGGCCAGCCTGATGGCGCAGGGGGTTAAGTTCACATGTTCCGCTTCAGTGGCCGGTGCTTCACCAGTTGGGATCTGAGGTGTGGACTTTGCACTGCTTGTCAGGCCATGCTGTGGCAGGCGTTCCACATATGAAGTAGAGGAAGATGGGCACTGGTGTTGGCTCAGGGCCAGTCTTCCTCAGCAAAAAAAAAAGAGGATTGGCAGTAGTTCTTAGCTCAGGGCTAATCTTCCTCAAAAAAAAAAAAAACACTTTTACACTATGTATTTTTATTTTCATTTTATAGGGGAGGAAATAGATTCATAGAGATGAATATATATATATAAGAAAATAAAATATTAAAACTTACAGCTGTTAATTATAGATATTTAATTACTTATATCAAGAGAAGCCCCATCTCTCACAGAAATTGAGGAACAATTAATATTTTGTATATTTGAATTTGGAAAAATGAGTAGACACCTAATTGGATTTTTTTGCTTTGCTTTTAGATAACTATTATTTTGAGGATTTTGGCTATAACAATATACAGATGTTAACAGTTTCTTTAAAACTGTTTTAGGTTCCACTTAGCGTCAAACGCAAAGCAGGGTCATATGCCTTTTAGAAATAGTGTTTCCTCCCAAATAGCTGCTAAAGGCCTCCTCTTGATGAATACTTCCCTTTGTTGCTTCAAAGATTGTCCCATTGATTGCTTTAAAATATTCTGAAAAGTAAAGGAAGCAGCAAACAAAAATATTTTATATTTGAATCTTTACCAGAACTTGAACTTTCTTGGTAAACTGGTTTAAAAAACAGAAAAGAACTCCTCTCTCCTCCTGACAGTGAACTTTTCTCTGGCACCTGGGAAACATTACTGATCTCTCTCAGGCATCGCTAACCTCTTTGTTCTCTCATCACTAGCCACTCAGAGCATTATTATCTCCCTCACTTCTTCCCAAATTGGTTACTTAGAGATTATTTTCACTATTCATGTGTGTAAATTTGGCTCATGTCTTCTCACTCCCTGTTCAGCTGCCTTATCTTTTTAGACAAAATATGTTCACCCCCTCAGCTGCTTTAGACATTTCCGGCTTTCTATCTTCAGTCAGACTCCCGGGTTATGATTCCCTCCTCCAATTTCCGCTTAACTCACTGTGAGTGAGTAATAGTCACCTTCGGATCAGGTTCCCCAGCAATCCAGCTATTTTTCTTCCAGATGATTACTCTCAAATGCTCTTCTTAAACTTTAATACTTCAGTTTTTGGCACCAGTTGAATAGGAATTCTGGATTCTACGGTTTTCTTGCTTGTGTGACACAGCAGCCACAGATTTGGGGGCTGCGGCATGAGGCTGAGTGGGTGGATATAATGGTGACTAGTTTAATGAGTCACTCACTGAGAGGTTTTAGTGCTGAAAACTGAACCCAGAGAGACGCACAAGAGGTTCTTAAAGAACATGAGCAATATAATTTCATAGGAAGAAAACACCTGACCAAAACCCAAGATCTCCTCCGTCCCTCAGGAAATCAGAAAGTTTCACTGTATCCTGTGATCAAATGGTTAAGACTATAGAGTAACCTTTTAGTTTGGAATTAGAATACATTTTCAAATAAAATGCAATTGTTTGGGTGGTATGTCACATTAGTGGCCCAGTCCTCCCTCCCTTCTTATCTTCATGCTCTTTTCCACATGACGTCGCCATTCTTCCCACAAATGGGGCCAATGATATTTCCATCGCTGGGCTATGAGTTTGGTCATGAGACTTTTTTGGCCAATAGAATGAGGTGAAGGTAACTGTGCCAGCTCCAAGCTTAGGAAATGTTATGTGTTTTCATTTCCTCTGCTGTACTTCTGCCACTGCCATAAGAAAGACATGCCTGGGCTAACTGGTCCCAGAAGGATAATGAGAAATATGTGGGACAGAGCTGCCCTGGATAAGCTGCCTCGATTGAGCCCAGACTAGGTCAGCGACCCCAGCTAACCTGAAGAAGCTAGAGTGACCTTACATTAGATAAACTCCAGCTGAATGAGCTGGTGGTTGTTTTAAGGCACTGAATTTACAGTGTTTGTTATTCCAGAACAGCTATTCAATACCCATTAAACAGAATTGTCTGTCAAATAAGTTCAGGCAAACCTTGCTTAAATTCCTACTTCATCATAATTATACGAATATATTTTAGCTATATATCTCTTAGAGAATGTCTGCAATCACTATAAGGAAAAAATATAAATAATAACCTTTTGTTATGGAATCCAAAAAAAAAAAAAACATAATATAAGGTCAGCCTAAACTTACCCCAGTTTAAATTTATACTTTTTGTCACACACTAATTTATCAGTAAAATTTCCAGAATCATGCCTTTGAAGTGCTGGCAGAACCCTAAATTTGTTCCTGAGTCTCCAAATGCAGACAGTATATCATGGTGGTTAAGAGTAGAATTGGTCATAAAATCAGATTCTGGAATGGTGGTTCCCAGGGGCTGAGGGGGAAATAGGGAGTTATTAATTAACAGGCACAAAGTTTCCATTAAGCAAGATGAATAAATTCTACAGGTCTGCTTTACAACATTATACCTCTAGTCAACAATAATGTACTAATGCTTAAAATTTGTTAAGCGGACAGATCTCATGTTAAGTGCTCTTACTACAATAAAAAAAAAAAAAAGAGGGAGAGAGAGTAGACTTGGAATCATACAATCATGAATATAAGCCCAAATGTGCTATTCATTGGCTATTTGTCCTTGGAAAATAATTAAAATTTTCTGAGCTTCAGCTTTTTGTTGCAAAGGAAAATATCAATAATAGTATTTGTTTATATAATGTATATATAGCACTCAACCTGCTATTTGGCAAATGAAAATGAGCATTATCATTTCAAAGAAAGCTTAAATTACACTCGTTAATGTTGTGGTGTTTATCTTTATTTTCTGTTGTATCTTTTAAAAAGTAGTTGTTGAAAATATGCCATGAGATGAGATTGGTTTAAGGGGTCAAGAAGATCAGCAAGGGAGTCATTACTTTGGGACACTACTTCACTTAATCCACCTCCCAACCCAGTGTGGTAGATATTCTCATGCCTGGTCTCTGCTACGCATCCTCAGAGACAGAACTTTCCGACATGTGAAAACATCGCAGGGCAGTCAGAAGAGGTTTCCATCCTAAGTGGAGAATTGATTGACCTCCAGCTGTGACTCACCAAGTGGTCTAGTCCAGTCTGGAGGAGCCTCATGGTCTTAGTGGTGAACCTCTTCCAGCTACTACTGATCAAAAGGCATTTACTTGAACACAGCCATGTTTCCAGTAAAAGATGGTGACTCCTTGGGAATATAATTTACAGTTGTGCATTGCTTTGCGACAAGGATATGTTCTGAGAAATGCGACATTAGGCAATTTTGCCCTTGCGTGAACACCATAGAGCATACTTACACAAACCTAGATGGTATAACATACTATACACCCAGGCCATATGGTACTAATCTTATGGGACCACTGTCGTCTATGCGGTCCATAATTGACTGAAAGTTGTTATTTGGTGCATGACTGTATGCAAGTCCTCTCAGGCTCGTCAGACCACCCACCCCAATCTCTCTCCCACACACCAGAAGAGGGTTTCTCTCTTTGGGAAGTTCCCATTGATGGTAATTTCAGTTTCACACAGTGACAAGAGCAGATGATGCAACACGTTATCATAGGCAATGCCAAATAAAATTTCGATTCCTAATATTTCTGCGTAAATGAAATTGCCCATAATATCATGCTATCTGCAATCTAACTTGATTGATACTCAAAAGCAATCCTAAGTTTCTTTATTTTAAAAGTGACTGAAGAATGTATATGCAGTTAATTTAGACATAAAATACCCTTTTGTATAACTTACAGTATAGTTTACTTAAAAACTCAAAATGTAAATTGGAAACATTATATTTGGACCTACATTTCTTTCATTTCTTTGACCTTATGAATATGAAAATTAAAATCCATGAGCATATTTTCATGCATTTGTACTAAGTTTTAAAAAATTGGAGGAAACTTTAAGCTTTATAATAGTTAAGAGTTAGTTAATAACTCATGGGATTAATTTATAACTTACAGTTAATATCTCCAGAGCTTGTCTAACACAATTAAGTACATGCATGCAAGATGAAGTGTGTGTTTATGGGAAGAAATATTGTCACTAAGAAAAATTATTTTTCAGATTGAATTTTCTCCATACATTAAATTCGAGTGAAATTCCAAAGAATTGAGAAAACTACTTATGAGAGATTCTGTTCAACATGCACACACCACTGGATTCATCTACTAAACATATGAACATAATTGTATCTACTTATAAGAACAAACACTCTACTGGAGGAAGTGGTTTAGTCTTGAAAAATATCACTCAAATCACCAGCTTATTCCATAACTAGAATGTGGTGATAAAACTGAAACAGAAAAAAACAAACAAATAAACAAAACTCTAAGCTCCATGCTCACCAAAGTTAATACAGGAAAACCTATCCAATTTTTGTAACCAATAAACTTCAAAGTACTGGTGGCCTCTCTCTTAATATTTTACTGTTCATAGTGCTTTCCAATTAGGGACAATTAGTAACAAATAAGACAAAAACACTGGCAGCATGACACACACAATTGCTAAAAACATAAATTAGATTTTTTTGGCAAGCAATTTGTGGCTATTTTGATTCAAATGTTAAAAATGTAAATGAAATTATGGTTTCAGAATGAGAGTGAGTTTAGCATATTAGACTTTGGAAAAATTGTTTCAATGAATTATAAGGCAGTATGAGAAATTCCATGGCAGGTTTTGTGTGAATACAGAATACTGAGTCCAGCATTTGTTCCCAGAGAAATGAGACTGATCTTCTGCAATGTATTTCAATTATTTACTTTATCACAGAATATCATAAAGGTGGCATAGTAATTCTTCTTGCTATTCAATGCATTTGTGAAAACTCTGCTACTAACATGAGCCATGAGTGAGCCTAAAAATTTTCTGTATCTAAACTTGCCACAATTTTTTTATTGAAGTGCAATTGAAATATAATATTTTATTAATTTCAGGTGTATATCACAGTGATTTGATATTTATATACACTTGGAAATGGTCGCCATGATAAGTCTAGTTACCACCTGTCACCATACAAAGTTGTTACAATATTATTGACTATGTTTCCTATGCTGTACATTACATCCACATGACATTAATTTTATAACTTGAAATTTGTGCCTCTTAATTCCTTTTACCTATTTTGTCCCTCCCCCCAACTCCTCCACCTCAAACTTGCTCTAACATTGCTCAGTTTAGAGAGAAAATCGATAAATTTACCTCCTTACTGAACCAGTGTACTGAACTCTTTAATATTTAGGAAAAATAATTACATTTTAAATGTTTAGTCTTAGAAATTCTCATGAATTCTTTAAGAGATGTCTCCCCCTTTGCCTGGACCTCACAGAGATTTGGCTAAAGAATGGGATCATTCCCTTCCATGTCAGTCAATTTAGAATGTTTGGAAACCTCATTATTCAATTTCTTGGAGGGCACTACTAGGACACAACTGTCTCAATTACAAATAGGGTCATATGAAAGTTAATGAGTCCTTTAAATAACTCATTGGTTCCTTGTTCCATTTATCTTTGCTAAGATGTTAGGGCAGAGATCACTTTTCTATGACACTGGAAAATTAAAAATAATTTTCATCTACTGTTTCACACTATTTTTGGTTTGTTATTATGTGTTAAACTTTATTGTAGGTTTGCATAATACAGAACCCTAATCATAGAAAATAAATCTAGCCTTGTGACTTCAGAAGAGTAAAAGAGAAATTGATTTCAGAATTATTATAATATGTAATAATGAAAACAAATATAAATCTGTTAAAAATATTAGTCAAATATTTTTTCAGTCTGAAAACAAAAAAGCAGTATTATCTGTACATAATTTACATTAAATGTAGTAATAGTTGTCTTTAGTCAATAAAAGCGAAGATATATAGCAGCAAAAAAAACCCTCAGAGGCCTAACACAATAAAAGTCTCTTTCTCATTCCCACAAGTACACCATGGATCCCCATAGCATCCCAAGGCCATTACCCTCTGTTCAGCAACTCAGTGATCCGAGCTGCTTCAATCATGTGGCTGTATCATCTTAACACGTCTTTGTTGTCACCAAGTTAGGAAAAGAGAGAGACTGGAAAATCAAATATGAGCCAAACTCTTTTGGCCTGAAAGTTTCACGTGTCACTTCTTTTCACCTTTCATTGATCAAGACTAGTTCTTGGCTCCACCTAACCTCTGGAGCAAGGAGATCGTAAAGGAGTAATGGAATATATGGGGAGTATTGTTTGAGGACTTTCTTTGTCCCCCAGATATCCTTTGTTCCCACTAATCTACAAGGAAACACACTCAACTACTTTCAAAGTGAGACAACTCAAAGCCCAATACAGTCTCTGCTTCCAGGTCACCCAGACCTCTGGCTGCTATGTGAGAGTCTCTCTATCAGGTTCAGACATCACTACTTTTGACTGAAACATATAAACTAAAAAGACAAGTTAAGGGACCCCCTCCACACATATACATACACATCCATGAACACTCAAAAATAAATGACAATCATGCATAATAATAATAACATTGGTGGAACAGAAACAAGAACAGATGCCGTTAGGAGACAAGAAGACTGAGAGACACACAACAGTGACTAGTCCCTAGACATTTTGGTCCCCAAAATCAGGCACTGTGAGATGTCCTAAGCTGGGTTTGAGGAATTTTCCTCTGTTGGATCTAGTTTCTTCTTTTGGGGACCTCCAGAGAGTCCTTTCTTCTTTGGGGCTCCTGGCTTCATCTTTAAGGATGCGTTTCCTTTCCCATTATACTTGCTGTTCCCATCAGAAATAGGATCCCCTACTTGGATTCTGAGGAGCTTTCCCAGTCAGCTTACTATTCATAGAAAGTTTGGTAACTTAGAGTCATTTTAAGTCTACAAAAGTCATTTTCATTTTTGTTGTTCAAATCCATAACTTCTTTTCCAGTAGAACATAAAATAGCCAGAGAACTTTAATTCCAAACTTCTCCATGTACCCAGAACGTATTCAGCTCTTTTCTATCTTGTACATCTCAACTCTTTCATTGCATTGTTCACTCTCTATGTAACAGGCTTACACAGAAGCTGTTTGAATATCTGAGCAAAGCCACACTCTTAATCTGATCTTTTCCCTGAGCCATTTTACCAAATTATTGAGTGTCACATTCTTAACCTGTTCTTTGCTTTGAGGCAATTTAATCAGTTGGAAATAAATCACTAGACATTTATCTGTAAAGACTTCTGCACTCTTATCATTTATTAGGGTCATGAAACAATTGTTTTACCAACACTGCAAGGCTCTGTATTAGACTCTTTTTACTTCTGCTTGCAAACTAGTCAATTCTATTCTGAGCCCATTTATTTCTTAATATACCTTGCCAAATAGAATTAATAGCAAATCACATGTGTTATAAACAGCCTGCTTTCAAACCAGAGTCACACATTTGTTAGGTATGTGATATGCTGCTCGCGTTATTCTAATGTTTTGTTACTTTTTGAAATGAAGTTCCATCTCTCCAAAGCTTCTAGTATCAGTTCTCTCTCTGCTCACCCACCACTGGGTCATTAGGTTGATGTCAAACACATTAGATTTTTTAAGGCAGCATCTCACTTCCAGTAGCAATTTCTACAATAACCAAGATTGGCTAGATAAGACAGACAAACTAGATAGGATAGGTTAGACAGACAGAAACAATGCCCACATCTCAGTGCTTAATACAACAAAGACATTTCTGGTTCATTTAGAATCCAGTGCATATTTGAGAAAGTCTTTGGGCGCTGATGCCCTTGCAGCAACTCAGTAACCCATTTTGTTTTGCTGTTTTGGATCCAGTCCCCCCAGAAACACAGTAGAGGAAGAGAGAGGCTGAAGAACGGTACCCCAGATTTTTACAATTTTAGCCCAGAAATGAGACACATCACACTTCGTCCCATACTTTATTCTCCAAAATCATCTTGTGGTTCAAAGTAAGTGTAAGACTACATGCTAATGTGGGGGAGAAAATGGAATGCTCGGTGAGTATTACTCTTTGACACGAGGGGAAATCTCCCTCCCCTCATTTCTCCTACATGTAGAGATAATACTGTACTATATTTACCTACTTTAAAATAGAAGTTTCTGTAACTAACATTATCTCAAATGAAAAAAAAAAACAGGCAGCGTATTCTAAGGGTTAAGAATGCAGGTTCTTTTTTTAGACAAGCCTGGTTTATTAACTCTGTGATTTTAAGCCCAAGGAGGTTAAATGAGATAATTTTTATAAAACATCAGACATCTGTGAAGTATTTGATGGTTATTAGGTTTAATTGGGAAACATACTCTGTTTTCATTTTCTACTTCCATATATAGTATAGATATTTAATCCACAATTTTTTGCTAATATTAAGAAATCATATTAGTGAAACTTGCCAGAGAAATCCAATTCTATTGCCACGGGAAAAAAATAAAGCCAGGTTTTTGCTTGAGAACTTCAAATTTAACTGACTTTCTTGGAATTAATTTTAAATGGTATGAAAATTAGAACGCACGACATGACACACTTCTAAGCAAACTAATAAATTAGAGGAAAAGGAATGGTGATGAAGAGGTAAAAAGGTTAGAAGAAGGACAGATTAAATTTAATGACTGAAAATATTTAATTTTGTTTTGGAGAAAACCTAACAGTAATTATGGTTAATTAATAGACCTACATGCCACCGCAATATATTTTAATACCTGCAATATTATTTTGTTTGATCTCTTTTCATTGGAAGCTGTTGGCTAAATGATATAGACACAGAGAATTCTGCTCTAATCAGAGAAAATGAGTTTTGACTTTGAATCTGATCTGTAGTCTGGCTCTTTTATAGCTGTCCTGACTTCTAAAGAAACAGATCTCTTTTAAAACAGAAACTTTTAGAATGTACACATGTTTGACGTATTATAACTCTACATTTGTTTGATCTTACCAAACAATTTGAATGGATATCAACAGAAAGAAAGCTCACTTCTGTCAGAACAGGCATGTTTACAATCATTTTAATGATATCATTAGATGTTGCTCTTCAGAGCTGGCTCTTCCAGGCTGTTACATAAAAACCATGTGAGATAAGTTTACCACCTGTGCACAATGGAAATAACCTATTTCAATGGATCATGGTAAATACAGATAGAAGACAGAACTCAATTCATATTCTGTGTTAAAATCTGACCTTAAAAACAAAATATTTTTTGTGGTAGAGTGTATCTTCACTCTATACCAAAAAAAAAAAAAAAAAAAAAAAACCCAAAACCCAACAATGAACAGACTTTTCCTGATCTCAAAACATTTGAATTTCAGTGTCTCCGGAAAAGTCTCTTAGTTGACAGGTTGGTTCTTAGCTCATGTAAGAAAGCTGAACTTAAAAAGCTTTTCCAAAACCTTCACCTGGTTCTTAAGCCATCTTGGATTGAGATGTTTTCAGGGAAGTTGGTACTTAAGTAACCATAACCTTATTGCTTCTATATATCTCTTTAAAAAGGGGCGGACATTTTTGTGTGCTTTTTGAAGCTAAAAGAATTACAGGATAATTCCTCCTGAATCCACACTGTTTTTAAGCACATTTTCTTTCATTTTTTAGGCCGCTATCGTTTGAGTGTACTGTTGATTACTCAAAACCTTTATTGAGCAGATTCTACAAAATTTTTTTGTTTAATTTTCAATATCTTAATTTTATATACCTCTCTGTATTTCCAGATGACCAGACTGTAACTACCACCAGAATTCTTATAATTCTTCATATAACTTTATATAACAGTGTGGAATACAAAGGAAAACTGAGTATACTTTCATCTATTAAATGCTTTCTATGGGTCTGAACTTGTATCAACCCCTAGCAATAGAAGCACATAGAAACATGAATAAGTAATAGCACAGATACATGTAATAGAAACATGAATAAGTGATGGAAACATGAATATATTTCTAGAGCCTAGTAGGTTACCAGAGGGACACAGTATCTGAGGAAATTTTAGTTTCTGATAATAGGCCCAGGAGCATTTTCCCTAAAGTTCTGTTGTATGATCCTAGGAAACCTTCCTGATTCCTTAGCTTTTCCCAAGGGCTGTGTAGAAACGAAAGTTCATTAATACGACTAAGAAAATAAAAGTGTGAAAGTTAATTGGAATACTTCCTTACTGTTATGATCATTGGTATCAATCTAGGGTATCAAAGTCAAAATCACTCTTTATAGTTACAAAGGAACAAATTACAAGGAACACTTTACAAAAAGGAGATATTTTGAGGAGAAAAAAATAAAGGGCTCCATTTCTATGTCTCACATTGTGTGGATTAGAAATATTGGTGGCGAAGTTCTCTGCAAAGCAAGCATCTTTCTATCTGTCAGACACCAAATCAAGTGAAGAAGAAAATATAGCAAGAGTTCTCCTGATTAGATAAAACATAATTAAAATTTATTTGGCTTTGACAATCCAGGTATGTTGGAGTTGCTCCACTCTGGTAGAAAATTGCTAGAGTGAATATGATCTCTCTGTATCTCTCCCCACGTGTCAATTTGATGTACCCTCTGATTTCCCTATCCACTATTTACAGGAAGGAAGCCTCTTTTGCGAGTCTGAAGTATGTAATGATGCGCCCTGAGAGTGCATTTGGCTTTCCTGTCTATGCAGCTTTTATGGTTTCATTTCCCCCTTTTGATTTTCAAGTATGTAATTGTGTAATGCAACGGTACACACCTGGCTTCTGAGTAGTCTAGCCCAGGCTGGTTAGGAAACAATTCACAAATCTCCTAAGTCTTGGCAATGTTAATATGCCAAATTTAATAAAACTGTACAGAGATCCTAAATGTACCTGCTGAAAAGTGATTGGAGATACCTTTCCTCTGTGTAACATAAGATCCATTGTTTAGCTAAGTCTACTTAGAAACTTCACAGTAGTCATCGTGGTAAAGAATGAAATTGTGTACTTGAATGAAAATGTATTCCGCCTATTTTCCTGCTGCTGTATACCAACAGCGATTTTCAAAAAAATATTAATAAACTTATACAGGATCAGGATAAAGGAATGTTTATTCTTTAAACAGAACAGATAGAATTGTAGGCATATAAAACTTTTTAAGCCAAAAGAGAGAAAGACAGAAATTATACTCTGCAAAATATTTAAAATACATTCAAGGGCACTCAAAAATTTATATAATTGGATATTGCCTATGCAAACTGAGATTAAAAGTATATAGGTAATTTCCCTACCCTTGTGTCCATCTTATTCTATTTGTTGACATATTAAACTTGAGTTGTCATGATTATTTTGTACCAAAGTAACAGCCACAAGTGTCCTCTGCATAAAGTAAAAAATACATATAATAATAAAATAAATGATGTGTTTCTGAGACACTTTATATTTATAAAGCAAGTATAGCCACTGGTTGTTTTGAAGTTCTATTGAGACTTGTAAAGCACCTTCCAATCCCAGTGCCATTGCAGTAGGAGGCCTCCTGAGTACCTGATAGTGCAATATTTTTTTACTGATACTTTTAGTATATTGAGCTAACTGAAAAAAACTGATGGTATTCAAGAATTATGGTCATTATCATAGCTGGGAACCAATTGCTGGGTCAATTTCAATGGTGTTTATAGTATTAACCCCTTTACTACTAGAAATAAGAAATAGTTCTTCTGGTCACAAATATAGTTTGTGAGAACACTATCCAGATTTCCTGTTGTTTTTTTTCTCTCATTTCTCCCTGAAGTGCTACTTGATTCACCATACTTAAGAGTTAAGGTCACACTTAACCAGACGTTCTCATGAGGAGGTATTGAGTCATCAATAAGATTCCTAAGCCATCAATGAGTGCCAACACCTATTCTGCAGAGAGCAACAGAATTGGGTTGATGCCAGTGCCTCTAAATGTGGTATTGTTTGATGATGAGATGAAGAAGAGCCAGAAACCAATGATTTCTGACTTTTACAGACTCTAATTAAAATTTGGTGAAACTTCGTCACCTGTTGCCTGAACTACTTTAGGATGTAAACAATGTGCTAGCAGAGTAGATAAAATTCAGAATGTTGGCCTGTGTTTAGTTACTTTTCGAGGCCAGGCATTCTCTGCCTGTGGCTTGCAATCTGGGCTGAGTTCACCTTCATAATCTGGAGCTTGACAGGATTAGAAAAGCCAACTTCTGTTTGCCCCACTTGAAGCTAGTTTAAGCGTTATCATGCAAACATCAGCCTTTTTAGGAGATACACGAAGGAGATGCCTCAGACTCTCCCTAGTGCCTTTCATCAAGGGGGCAAACCCTCTAGCAAATACCCAATTGGAAGTTATGCCTACGTATCCCAACTTAAAGATTATGTTTAAGAAATTTATTTTGGCCATAGGTACAAGAGCATGGAATTGGTTAAAAGCAAACAGACTAGGACCTACTAAAATTTGAGAGAAATGCACCATCAATAAAATACTAAATCTATCTAGGAAACATCTGTGTAAATCCCTGGGCCTCTAAGCTAGCATCAATGGGAAGAAGCATGCTAAAGCAGGGGATCCTCGAGGAGAAACGTCTTCCCCAGCATCCAATTCAGATGTCGATGGGAAGGAAGATAAAGAAGAATGTTCCTCTCTTCCTTATAGAACTAAAGATCTTGGAACAGAAGCAGGGACAGAAGGATTGGTTAATCAGGAAACTTCACTGCCAGGATAGGATTTCTTACCATTACTATCTATCAGGGTAAGATATACGCTCTCAGAAACAACTGTTGTGTGTTTCCAATTGTTCACATTCAAAATGAAAAATTAAGTTGTAGCATTTATTGACCACAATTGTATAGTGTATGTGTTAGAGGCAAATGCCTTCTGTTTTAACTTGGAATCTCTAACCATAAGTAGTCACATCTAACCTGTTGGAAAGTAACACATATCACCTAGGTATTACAGAAAAGGAGCCATATGCAATAAATGGATGAGCCTTTGGGGTGGTTTTTCTTGCGGGAGAGGTGAGTATCTTCCATGTTAAAAGAGTGTGGATGTTGAATAGCCAAAGGTGGACTACTGCAGATAACATTAGTTTGCCTCTCACATTTGTGGGGACCAGAATTGGCCACCCCAAGATATGTGTCTTTGGCATGAGGATTATTTGAGGCTGATTGCTTTTGATAAACTGGGACAGGAAAGGAGGCTCTGAGGGGTGGAACTTGCTTGCTCTTTGTTAGGAGACATTTACATTGTAAAGGAAATCTCTATCTGTAAAGGTGCCTCCCTCTCTGTACCAGGAAGAAGAAAGGGGATGACCTTGCCTCTAGAAACTCTTAATCCATGGGGAAGGCAAGGACTTAAATCTGCATTTGTTTATTGTGCTTGTTTGGTAACCTCCTATAATTGACTTCCCTCCCCCTCCCAACGTTGGCATTTCTTTAAGGATTAAGCATCTTTCCTTAGGCTAGGAACTGATTGCTGTTCTCACCTGTGACCACCCAGCTCAAGACAATAGACTTGCCTCCTGCTACAGCCGCTGAGATAGCAGACCACTACCTGCTGTGTCCATCAAGCGCTGTGCCAACAGGGCAATCTTGTGACTATTGTGGGAGGGACATTTCAATCATATGTGAAACACCCTGTTTGGGGGTATATAACCACTCTGTGCACCCCACTTCTTCAGTGCCCTTTCTTCCTTCGGGAAGAAAGGCCCTGGGCCATGGTCCTCATAAAACTTTGTCTAATTTTCCCTTGCTATTCTGTCTCATGTGAATTTAATTCATTCTCCAGCCAGACGAACCCACATTCCGTAGAGGAAAAGTCTTCCTCCCTACACATTCTATTCCCAACTTCCCTCCCCTTATCAATTACCAGAAGATTCTCTTTCTTCTAGTCTCTCTTGAAGCCAGAAATAGTGATGTGGCCCAGTCCTGACCAAAGTAACCTAACAAGAATTTTACTGGGGTCTTGTTCAGAAGATAATTTGATGAGAAGAAATAGGAAGAAGGAAAGAACTGCCTGGCATCACTCCTTCCCTTTTGTTTCTACCTTGCAAATGTGATTCTTAGAGCTATGGAAAACATCTGTGGCTAAGATACAAGGAGGATTAAGACAAATAAAGAGCATACTAAGAATTAGAAAGAAAATACTTTCTTTTGTAGTATTCTTTAATTGCTGGATCATCCATGAAACAATCTACCTCTAGACATCTTTTTGTGATGATGATGATGATGATGATGATGATGATGATTTTTGGTGAGGAAGATTGTCCCCGAGCTAACATCTGTGCCAATCTTCCTCTGTTTTGTATGTGGGATTCTGCCACAGCATGGCTCGATGAGCAGTGTGTATCCATGACAAAGATCCAAATCTATGAACCCCAGGCTGCCAAAGTGGAGCATGCAAACTTATCCACTACACCACTGGACTGGCCCCTAGACATCTTTAAATAAAGAAGTAATGATATATTGTGTAGCCACTGTTGGTCAGGTATTTTGTTACTTATAGTTTAAAGCATTTTTAACAGATAAGTGCTGGTAGATCATTAACTCAGTTTTACCCCAACGTGTACCATACGATTTGGAAAATCAGGAATTTATAGACTGTCATGTTAAGAAAGATTTTCTTATAAAATCATAGCATTCTGAGCACTATTTGCTAATCTTTAAAGAATAGTTAAGGTAAAACAGGGATGTTGTTTCTGAGGTATAATTCGTAGGAACCCAGTTTTCTGTGGAATACTAGAGGCAGATTTCCTGAATATATTATATCAATATTAATTTGTCTTTTGCATCAGTTCTAACAAAGACTCCACTATCAGTATGAAAGTTGATGGCTGATTGAAACAACAAATGAAATTTTTTAAAACTAAAACCTCCATGTTTAATATACAGAAAAGCAGCGTTCAAATAAGTAACAAAAGAAGGCATATGTAATTGGAGTTTTGAAAATAGCACAAATACGATTTTCATTGCCAGCAGTTAGTAGACAAAACTGTAAATGGGCCTCTCAATGAAAACAAATGAGAGCTATATAAAATGTAGCAAGTATCTTTTTAAATGCCTTTCTGTGGTGAAAATTTTAAAAATCCATATGGGCCTAAAAAAAAACAGCAGTGAAAGTGGAACCCTAGGAATTAGGGGTGCTTAAACACCAGTTTTTCCCCTACGTTGATGCAGCAAACCCAGGGGATTTCAAGTTTCCGTTTTGATGGCTGCTCAGGGTCCACAGGACACAAGATAAAGCCTTGGTATGCTTGAGTAGAGCACATGATAGAAGATTGCTCTATAAAGCTGCATTCCCGAAGGATTACACCTGCAATAAACCCACAGCAGGAGGAACAGTAAATAAATGTCCTTATGTCACTGGTACTGTGTGAGAGAAAATGAAATATCCTCTGAGAATTCATAACCATAATCTGGTCTTCATGTAGATTTGCTCCTCGAGTTTACACAATTTAGTTGTTAGGAGGGATACCCAGGCAACTGACAGAAGCAAATGCAAAATCGACACTACAAAACCTTAATTTCAATTCAGAACTCTTAAACACAGATAAAAAACAAGAAACTCATTGGGGAAAAATGTACCATGAGTGAAAACTAGAGAGATTATATATTAAGTGTATAAGAAAATAATTTAAATATGCATGGTTTACATATTTGTGGAAATAAAAGTAAGTTTGAAAATTTGAGCGAGGATCAAGAAACTTTAAAATGTCTGTGAAAATTTAAAAAGGATTCTAATCAAAGTTTTAGAAATGGAAAAAGTAAAGTAAAACATTCAGTGTATCAAGATGGAAGCAAGAACTGGCAGAAAAAACCAAAGAAACTATTCATAAAGCAATCCACAGAAAGGAGTTAAAATATCAAATACCAGTTATGAGACACAGAAGGTGAACTGAGAAAGGCTGATATATCTAACTGAAATTCCAGAATAAAAGAATAGGTAAAAGCTTATATTTAAAAAGTGAACATAATTATGAATTTTGAGATATAATTATAAAATTATGATATAAATTTACAGAATAAGGGAAAGAAATCCAATTTTTTATCCTAGAAGAATAAGAAATTACCAATAGGGTAAATGAAAAAAACTTTCGAGTAAGATTTATTATAGTGATATAATATGTAATTGTACTATAATAGTAATTATAGTAATGTAAAATACTAATAGAACCTCACGGGCAAAGGGAAAATTTTATAAATGACAAGAAAACATATAGCCTTTGAAAAGGAATGACAATGCACTAGCATCTCAACAGCAATAATGGAAGTTAGAGGCACTGTAATAACGTCTTCTATATGTTGAAAGAAAATAACTGTTATAACTTATAATTCCATACCTAGAATGACTATCTTTCAAGAACCAAGGTGAATTAAAAGATTTGTTTTTGGGAAAACAAATAGTAAAAGAATTTACCTGCCAACTCACTCTAATTAGACGAACTTCCAAATGCTGAAATATATTTAGCTGGGAAGCATTCCTGGTTGAAGGTGTGACATGTAAGAAGAAACCATGAGAAAAATAGCAAAAGTTTTCTTTCTTTTCTATCTGTATACTCTTTATTTTCTTGCCTTGGAGAAATTATATAGAACCACATCTGAATCCTTGGTTTCCTTATCAAGGCAGTATTTACCTCATTGGTTGTGAAATAAGGATAAATTCTTAGCAGGATAACTAGTAGTTAATAAGCAATTAGCATGTGTTAATTTTTTGGTGATGTCTTTGTTAACGATTTTGATGATAGCTTTGTATTATTGTCCAATATAAGTTAAGAAAAGGTGTATGATTTTTTATTCTTTGTCCAAACAGTTGCATAAATGGCAACATGACATATATATTCTTTGGCAAAGAAAACACAAAAATGGGATGGTTTTGTTTGAGATTTTTCAAAATCTTGATGATTTACATTTCCAAGTTTATAACTGAAGTTTTTAAAGGCATACTAAAACACCAGGTCAGAAATTCAAAATTTTACAAAGCTACAGCATTTCTATATGCTTATAATATCAAATAATAATCTACTTTATCTTATTTGTTACTTCAATTGTCTAGTTCTAATTAAAATTGTGATACATAGAAAAGTTAAAGTGTGCAAAAAGTATCAGTCAGCTGCTCAATAAACATTTATTGAGAGTTTATTTTACATTGAAACTTCCGGTATTTCCCAGAAAATCCTCTGTACTTTTGCCGTGGCATTCTCCATGAACTTCTTCCCTTTTTATTTCATATGTGGGCACGGGAAGCCCCTAACATGAAATGTGGCACTGTGGAGGGAAGTCAGACAAAACTCTCTAGGTGAGTAGTTTTGAAAAGTTTAGTTAACCCCTATGGACCGTTGTTTCCTTTTACATAAATTGACATACTAGAACAATCACCTATTTCTGTAGAGTGTTACCTAACCCGTAGGGTTTTGTGGTAATTAAATGAGATAAATCATGTAAAGCTTATAAAACTGGGCAGGGCACATGGTAAACAAAGAGCTTGTTTCCCCTCTGAGTCTGTATGCCAGGCATTGTGCTAGATGACTCATGTCTTATTCAGTTTATTTTTTCAAATAACTAGGACAGTTATTTTGAAAAGTAAAAATAAGCAAACTAACAAAATAACCAAAAGCCGTGTTGACTGATAATCCATTTTTGATTTCTGTCTCTCAATTTTCAAACATGTATAATCCAGCTACTCCCTCACTTTCCTATCCAAACAGTCTTTTAAGACTCTAAAATTGAGTTTCATCTCACTCCTCCTTATTGAAAGTAATAAGAGTTACCATTTATGGTGTGCCTGCAATTTCCCAGAACCTAGACTAGGAGCTTTAGGCTGTTTCATTTAACATAAATGAGTCTGGTGCCTTTTTCTCACTTCTTGTCCTGATTAATGTCGCTGTGGCTTGTGACGTTTCTGACCATTCACTTCTTAGAAGAGTTTTCTCTTGATTTCAGAGGTGTCGCACATTTCAAGTGCATCACCCTTTCTCAATTCCTCACTGCAGGCTTTACAATCACAGGTATATGATAGTTCAAAGTTCTATTTTGCTTCTCTGCAGCCCTCTAAAATCTCTCATCCTAGGTCTACCACACTACACAAATCCCAGTGGCACCTTTCACATCACAACTTTTTGTGTTACCTCCTTGGCATTTTACAGCTGCCCTAATGTTTTTAAATCAAAACGAGAGGATAATAACTTGGACATTATTAACATTGAACTTAGCATTTACTAGGATTCGTAGATGCCAATTGACTCCTTCCCTGAAACTCACTTACTTCTGGATGGATAGAAAACTTCCATTGTTTAAGTTCTTCTCAAATTAAAAGAAGAAATCTAATTTATTTGTGTTTGATTTAATTGTTCCCAAATGAGAAGGAGAAAGCAAATGTGTTTTCTGAATCACTGACATTCTTGGACCAAATATGTTAGGTGAGAAAAACTATGCTATGGCATATAATTTGTGGAAATAGGCATTTTTGAAAAAAATTAATTTAGATAGAAACTATAAAAATTATATAAGAATTTCATTTCTCAGAGAGTCATGTACTGGTTTCAAGGTTCTTCTACTGTGAGATATAAAATACAGTTGTATTAATGTTATTAAGGAAATGTAAATATTATGCTTACTCTTCCCTTAAAAGTTTTCATTTTTTTCCTGTTCGGAAAGAAAGATTAATACAGATCACATTATGGAGTAGCATTATATGATAATTGATTTTAAAGACAATTTTCCCACTGGGTAAGTCACATTAAATTAATATTACAAGGCTGTTAAGTATTTCTTTGGTCCAATACAAGAATAAACAAAAGTAAATACATGTTATCTTCTTGTATTATATGATCAATTGTTTGCTAGTTAAAGGAAAACACAAATTCACATGAATCATTATATTTTTATACACAATAATACATGCACATAATATATATATACATATATATATATAGAAAATCATACACAACACATTTTTTTTCTTTTATAAGTAGTAATTGTGGTTATTCATCAGAGGGTATTTTCTTCTGTAATTTTAAAGATAGAAGGCATTCTTTTAATGTCAGCCTGTGCCTGTATGGTTATGTATTATAGGATTCAGTGAGCAGCCTGGCTTTAATTCCCAGCCCAGAAGGCACACTCCCCAGGCTGCTTTGTGTAACACCTGTAAAGAAGAAAATTACCAATGCTACATGAAAGCACCTATTTTAGTTTTAGGGAGAGGTGCTAGTTTTCAATAAAGGAATAAACTGTAATTCTGCTTTGTTTTCTGTTGGAAACGTAGTAGTTGTGGCCTTTCAGCAGATGTAAAGGCCCCCCATGAAGTGTTCCCTTCCCGATGTAGCCACTGCTCTGTCTCTACCACATGTTTTTCTCATAAGGAAAATAAACGCAGGTAGTGGAGATCTAATTATGTGTTTCTACAAACTGAATTAACACGGAAATGGCAAATTGCTTGGGGGAGCATTTAACCCTGCGCCTTTAAAGCATTCAAAAGTATTTGTGTTTCTCCGCACTTGGACTCTTAAAAGCCATTTGACTATTTTCCCAGGATATCTGCACCTAAAAGACTAGCTTTACATTGAACAGGGGCAGCTATTAGATAGAACTCCCAGCTATTCTTGGGGTGGGGGGTATAACATGTCATTGCCCCCCAAATCTTAAGGTTTAAGGTAGAAGATTATGGACTTGCAGTTAAGTCAGTGTATTCAAAAATGTTTGTACACACATGCATTTGTGTGTCTGTGTGTGGGTGTGCGTTCAGGAGAAAAGCTGACCACATCTCAGAACATGAACAGAGGTGGACAGACAGCCTTCTTTCCTATGTGGCACTTGATTTGTGGAACAGAAGAAAAAATGGTGGCAGCCTACTTGGGACGTTTTTTTATAATGTTGTAAGATGATTATGATTCAAATTTTCTATTTTAACATCTGAACATATTTAAGGGACAAAGTAGAAAGCACAGTCACTGGAGCATAAACTTCAGCGGGAAGTAATAAGATATTTTATTGTCAGGAATAATTTATCTTGGAGGGATGCTAAAGTTCTAGTTCTCCCTTGCTTCCAAATTACTATGAATCATTGACTTTATGTCTTATTACTTCCATTATGGTGTTTCCAAAATATCAGCCAAATCAGCTTTTTATATTAAACCCATTTGAAAAAATAGACTACTACTAACATAACTGCATCCATTTCTTAAAATATTGACATTTGGGTATGACATATATTCATGGATTCTACTGTTATAACAAAACAAATGGGATAAAGTGGGATGGGCTCAAATTTATTAATCTTTTAAAATTTTAAAAGACA
Source organism: Equus przewalskii (assembly GCF_037783145.1). Classification (NCBI taxonomy): domain Eukaryota; kingdom Metazoa; phylum Chordata; class Mammalia; order Perissodactyla; family Equidae; genus Equus; species Equus przewalskii. Next base: position 28,823,242 of record NC_091834.1, read on the forward strand.
TGTAAAAATTCCATTGAAAAATTATGTTTTCCCTGATACACGTTGAGAAATTTTCTGGTGTTATATTTTTCTCATGTCAACATGAAACAGCTGGATTAAGAAAGACAGTATTTTAGATTCAGGTTTGTTTTCTTTCTTTTTATGTTTTTTGTTTTCCTTCTGCTTTCTTTCAACAAGAGATCATGAACCACCTGTAAACTAGATCTTGATGGATTAAATTAAAATTTGTGAAGTTGAATCCTGGTAATATAATAGACTCTATAAAATAGACCCCTTGTATCTACATCCCCATTATTCCATTCTCTTGTGGTTCTTCTCTAATTCAAATGCGCACTTGTTTTAAAATGCATGATTTCTGTAAAATTCTATTACATTTCTCAACTGCTTTCCTAAGAAATCCATTGTGACTTTTCCTACTGTGCTGGGAAAGCTTTGAACTCCTGGATGCTATTTATGATAGCTCAAAACGAATGCCTTGATAAGGCTACAAAGCAAAGTAATGGCTTGAAAAGCCTACTGATGAAAAGGTTGGTAGAGAGGCAATACGAACCATATACATGGATCATGCAAGAGGCTACAGGAGGTCACAGATTTTTAGGGAGTGAGGATCAAGCAGGGTCAGAGTGGTTATAGCCAATTGCACAGCCGAATCCTTCTCTATTCATCCCCAGCTGAATCTCTAATTATGACTTACACAATCAGTGCGAAAGCACTAAAGAGTGAAACTGTATTGTTCCATGGTGAGTGCTTAGCAAAAAGCCAGAATTTGATACTTAGTCACAGTTTGCAAACAATGTGGTTGAACCACATGAGGGGTCACATTTTTACATTCTGAGGCAATTTATTAGTAATGGTAACTGTCAGTCAGAAATCCCCCCAAAGCTCTTTCATTACTAGCCATGACTTTGATATAGAAATAGTTCAAAGTAAGAGGCAAATAAAACAAGAGCTAGATCATTTACAAAGAAACATCGCCAAATTCCCTTTGTCCTTTCCTGATGAGCAAACCTTGTAGCTGTGCTCTAAGTGGTGTACAGATTAGACTGCATGGGTTATTTTAAAAGCAAGCCTTTTTATTTGTCAATGAGGGATTTTTAAAGTTCCTGAACTATTTCCCTGACTTCTTTCATTTTAACTCAAAAATATAAACAGAAGCAAACACTATGGTTGAGATAATTTATGCAATGACATTTTCCCAGGCTATAGTACTCCAGATAGGAATGACTGAAAATTTAGAAAGCTTGCCTAAATTTAAAAACAGTGTCCTGCATAAGGATGTTGCACAGCTTTGTCCCAACACACACACACTCACACACAGATGCATGCACACATATACGTGTGCACATGCATTTCAAGTGCACAAAGCAAACTTCTATTTCTGTTTATCAAGCTGTTTTTTCAAGACCCAAATATAAAAAATTCAATAAAAATTACTTTTCTACCCTTGGAAGGAAATACCACCTTTTACAGACAGAAAGTATTTTAATAGTTTTCATTTAATTAATTTTCCATACATGCTCCTGGAATTATTACTCTGTTGTATATTTCTTTCTTTCCACTACTGACTTTCATTTAAGAACTTACTGTTTATAACTGCTGCCTTTATGACATCACAGAATGTATTACCATATGTGTAGAGTACTGCTGCTATTGCCACATCCTCTCTAAATGAAGGTTTTTTAAGAATGAAAATCACATTCTCTAAGGATTTTATGTGGCCATTTTAAAACAATGAACAAGAGATTTAAGGTATGAAACAGAACATACAGTAGAAAGCAAATCCATCAAAAGCATATGTAGAGAGGAAAGATCTGAAAGCAGCGCAGATTTTATTCCTTCCACTGTTTCATATTAGTAATTTTAAAAAAATTGAAAATACTAGATCATATGATGGATAGGACAATGTAATACAGTAAAAATAACTAACATTTAAAAATCATTGTTACATGTTAGGAAATATGATCCATGCTTTACATGTAGCATCTCAATTAATCCTCAAAACGTGCCTGTGAAGTATGGATTATTATTCCAAATTTGGCAGACGGGGAAAATTAGGCTCAAGGTCACACACACTGTTTCACTATAAATTCCTGATAGCTCAATTAATTGATACTTTATTGAGCCTTATAATGATATTTATGGTTTAACCCCTGCATTGTTAACCTGAGTAGCTTATTTGATACCAGTTTAAAAAGTAGATAAATTGTGATATTTGTCTGCTTGTTTTATATTTTAAAAAATAGTTTTATAACCAAGGTTCACCATTCTTCGAAATTTGGAAGCTATGCTTCTGTAAGCATTTATCTCTTGACTCCAATCCTGAGCTCCCTTAACCATTCTACTGCCCATAAACGCTGACATTTTAAAATGAACGAATTGGTTTTGCAAATACCAGTGTAATAATTGGCCGAAGCACGAGTCATCAGAACATGATGAATCATTAGCTAAAATGTTGTCGGGGAATGGGATCTTTACAGAGTCTCAAAGTAACACCTCATAGATAGCTTGACCAATACACGCAATAAACAGTAACTTTACAATGGATAAATCTCACAGAAGTCACCTTAACCACGTGAGTAAACTTAGCATCTTCAAAAAGGAGGCAAACATTCATTAAGTGAATTTGATATAATAGAAGTGCACAATATCACCTGTAGAATTCTTCCGAAAACTGTTTAACCTTAATTTAAGCATGACTAAACCTTCAGACAAATCCAGATGGCAGAACATTCTTTAACACAATTAGGCCGCATTCTTAAAAGAAAAAAAAAGTCAATATCATGAAAAACAAAACAGACAGGGTGAAGTGGAGGGACTATTCTTTCACATTAAAGGAAACTAAAGAGACATGTAAAACAGCTACAATGCAAGGTCCTTGATTGAATCCTGGATCAAAATAATCATACAAATAAAGAACTATAAGGAATACTGTTGAAACAGTTGGGGAAAATTTGAATAAGAACTGTATTTAGATAGGACTATTGTTAAAGTATAATTTTCAAAAAGTTAAAAACATGACTCACAAATATGAAATAAATATATACGACAAAGATTTTATCTAGCTCATTAATTAGTGAGGAACAAGTTAGATATTAAAGTTAGACCAAAGATTACACGAGGAGCTAGGTTTCCAAAGGCAAATTCACAAAGGAATATTAAGATAACATTGCTGGGTTAGATACAAAACTAGGGAAATAAACTATAGCCATCGGGGTTATATTTTTAAATAGATAGAAATCATTTTCACCTCTGCAAACAGAAATTTACAAGTTAACCTCTGCTATTTTATAAACCTTAGGTGTTATAAAATAAACTGGCTAATAGAAAGTTTACTAATTTTACCACATCGTACTAATGAGTGTATGAAAGGAAACTCAGTAATCTCTTTTGCCTATTAACAAGTTTCAAAAATTTTTTTTGACATTGCTATATCAAAATTAATATTGTAGGGTGTCATAACAAAATTGTCATTTAAGTAGAGAATTTCCTAGGTTTTAGAATATACATGCTGAAATATTTTGGGATTGTGTTTCATAATGTCTGCAATTACTCTCAAATGATTCAGAGAAAAATGCTGCTTGGGAACAGCAGAAAGCAAATGTTGCAAAACTGTTAATACCTGATGAACTTAGTTCATAAATTTCACAGATGTTAATTTTGCTAATCTTCCAACATCTCTGTAGGTTGGAATTTTTCTAAATAAACATTTGGGGACGTAAAGAATGAACTATTTGGCTTGTTTTGGCATTTTGTCATATTTAAATTTTAAGCTGATATCAGTTTGCTTGTGTGTGTGCCCTGGTCTTCTAGACATTGGAAGCAGCGCAGCTGGGAGCATAGGCTCTCAAGTGAGAGTTTAGTAACAGGTTTCAAATATCAAAATTGCTACTTACAAGCTGTGTATCATTGGACAATTTAGATACACTCTGTGCTTATTTTTCTGAGTTGTATGATAGGGATATAGCAACAAAATTACCTACCATATATTTAATACTCAACCAATGGTTAACTAAACTCTTAGAATTTCTTTAAAGCATAAGGTAGACCTAATTCCACAAGCCTCAAAAAGTATATCCATGTAATCTAGACTTGCTTGCTCTGACTTAACAGAAAACTTTGATATCTTTTTGTTATTGGTGGGACATTCAGGAGCTCATTTATTTATTGCTGGTTCTTCCTTGCTAATCAGCATCCCTAAAAGGAAGTTCTAGTCACATGCATTTACTTCATAAATGCAAAGTAATAAAGTTGGAAAAAGATCTTTGAAACAAGGAACTTTGGGTTTAAAACAAGAAAGACAGAAGCTTTACCAATAGACTATCAACCTTTAGTCGGATACCAGATTGGAAAAGTGATAGGAACTTCAGATTCAGAAAAATGAAAATGTTCTCAGGTTTTTTGTGTTTACTTTGGAATTGGGCAGGTATAATTTAAAGCAATATTTGGAGCAAAGGCTTTGGAGTAAAGACAAACTTTCAGAGGGAAAATGATGCAGAGGCTATTCATCTATTTTTAATCCATATGGATCCACAGCTCTAACATAGCAGACTAATTAGAAAATCCTGTTCCAAGAAGGAATAAAATTCAGTTCCTGCTTTGTTCATTAAGGTTCCCATGGTAATTGTAATTTTTAAGGCACAATCCTTTGAAAAACCCTAATTTGCTTGATTATTGTAACTGGCTATCATATTTTAAAATTTAGCTCTGTGCTAAACTTTTTAATTTGGCTGCATTATAAATAGATATTTGATTTCAGTGCAAAGAAACTCTACTCCAATCTTGAATAAAGAGTATTTTACCTATATTGTGATTTAATAGTGCTCTGCTTTGTTACAAATAAATAGTTCAAATCTCTTTCAGATACTCTGTACGCATTACAAGACACTACAAAATGTAAATTTATAATAAATATGGATAGCTTCAATGTTATTTGGTCTCGAACTCTTGTAAGGTGACGAAAATCTTCTTTTAGATTTTTAATTAATGAATATCATTGTGTAAAATGTTTACTTACATGACAGAAGACAGGAATATTCACTTTAACGTTTCTGAAAAAATAAATTGATACAGATGGGTTGTAAATTTATTTCCTCACACCAAAAATCCTATGACCAGTTTGTGTTTTTGTTACAAAATTTTGTTTTATTTCAACTATAAACTTACTGTCATAGAAATTCTGTTCAAAATTTTAAATTTTATAGTCCTTTAATACCAGGAAAACATTTTTACTGTTTGCATTTAAACAATTTCAATTATAATAAGAAATTGTTAACAAAAAATGGCATTTCAATCTTTTAATTGGATATTGCTCTTGATAATCAGTTATTCCCAGGCATCAGCTTAGATGTGAGGAATAACCTAATGTAAATTAGTTTATAGTTAAGAACACTGCAGTAGTCACTGAAATTTTAGTTTGTAACTCCACTTTTTATTTTCTACATGATTTAAAAGACAAATGCATAAAAATAATTATAAATCTATTATTGGGCACATAATATGCAAAATTATAATTTGACCACCAACATAAAGGAGAGGAGCAGAAGTGTATAGGAGTAGAGCTTTGTATGCTATTGAAGCTAATTAGGATCGAAAAAACTAGATTGTTATAAATTTAGGATGTTCATTGTATTTCCCATGGTAACCAAAGTTTTAAAGAGCCTACATTCAAACTCAGGCAGTCTCAACTAGTGTCTGCTCTTAACCATGTTATGCTACCTCTCAATGTGAAAGGAGATTTGAATTATTCGCGCATTCATTGAGAAAATATGTACATTGGCCATCTAAGGAAAACCATTTTAATAGATTCTGGCAGTGTAATGCTGAATAAAGTATTAAACCTGCCTTCCAATAGATCATAGTAATCACTACAACATTTTAATTCATTGTAACATAATATACAAATTTATAAAAAGCAAAAAAATTTTCTTTGATAAATACAGAATAAAGGAGACATGTTTGTAGTCTTGGTACTATGAGAATACTATGGAAAGACTTATAGGTATAAGACTTGAATATGAAATTGTCACTGTGTGATGGTTTGTAAGTTTCAAATGGTCTCTGACACCTCTGACTGCACTGCCTACCCTTCCTCCTCTCCAGCCACCCTGACTTCCCTGCTGTTTCTTGAAAACACTAGGCAGAGTCCTGTCTTGAGGCTCCTGTATTTGCTATTCTTTCAGCATAAACACAATCCTTGTACATAAACTTGAGTGTCCCTACCTCATGTACGTCACTTCACCAAACAGGCCTTCTCCAGCCATCCTGTAAACAAGAACTACATTCCTCCCCAGACATTGCCTACTTCAATTGATTCCCTATATCTTTATTTACTTTTTGTCATAGCAGTTTAAATACCTATCTATCTATCATCTGTCTATCTATCTCACTTTATTTGTTCAGGTAAATCTTTTTTTTTTTATGATTTAAAAGAAGAAAATGTTCGCAACACGACTTTACTCCCAATTTTAACTTGTAAAATCATAGGATTCTTACAAATTTAACTTAAATATCTCCTAATGAGCTTTAACATTATGTCCCTTCTTGACTATTAGCAAAGAGAAACTTACCATTATACTCATTGCAACAACTTTTGATATTTAAACTTAATATCTTTTAACACTAATCTTTACCTTTTCAGATAAATATTGTAGCTTTTATCTCTAGGCTTCCTATTCAAAACTTCAAATTCTTTCTTAATCTCCCCTGGAAGGCTATAACTTCATTGTTCACACATGCTGTTCTCCATTTTTAAATATTTTTAACACAATAAAATAAAATATTGGCTAATCAAATAAACATATTTTATGTGCATTTTCTCTGATCAAGAGTAAGAAGACTTACTCTGGGAAGATGTGAGGACATGCATTACCAAAGGATGGGGCTTCTAGAGTGAGGATTATACCATTGGGTAAAGAAGAAAACCACGTTAGAGGGATCCTGGGGTGTTAAGTTATTCGACTACTATAATAAATGCCATCCCATTTCTCTACCTTTTCTAGAAGCTGTTGAACATAAGTTGGAATAATTCTATCTGAATAGCTATGCTTACCTTCCCAGCCTCTCCAAATGCCTCTAAATTAAAGAATGATATCAATAATTTATTTTTGGCCTATATCATCATTTCAAAATAAAAAATCAAAGAAGGGCTATGACCAAGAATTCCAATGGCTTAAAACAAAATCTTTGCTGTTAAAATTTTCAATGAGAGTGGAAGGGGACATAAAACATGACCTCTCATTCAAGGATGTCCTATCCAGTAAGATGCACACAAGAAAGACATATTAAAGAAAGAACAGGCAGTCAAAATGTTTACATTGTCCTAATTTAATTTGCTATTGAGAATGTTGGTGGAAGGAGGAAGGTGAGGCAGGGAAATGGACACGAACACATCACGGACAAGAATACCAATAAATGTCAACCAGCACAGAAACCATAAACACAGTAATATGCTACCAGGAGCTTTATGCTATTATAAATGTTCCTGGCAAATTGTGGAGATAGAAAGTTAAAATACACATTAAATTTCACACTAAGTAAATACCTCAATTAAAATGTTGAGGACTGTATTTGTTACTCTGTCAACCTAAATGAAATATAAACCCAATTGGGAAGGCTATGTCTTTGACAATTATTTTTATTTTATTAAAATGTAACAATCCTTCGTTTCATTTATCTTCTATTTTTGAATAGTTTTATTACTCAAGAGGGCTCTAATTATGATACAACATGTTCAAAAGAAAATATGCATATTTCAACAGCTTTTAATTATTAGGAGAATAATTAAAATGAAATGTGCTTGATTTTAGGAAAGCAAAGATAATTGAAAGGAAATTCTGACATATATATTCTCCAAACAATAAAGTTAACTAAATAACATACTTTCCAAGTAGGGAAATAATATTTTGCATAAGAACTGGGCAATTCCTGTAATGCTAAAGAATAGACAGTAAAATTTTCTATACAAACGTGATTATTAAAGAATAAAAGTAGCTAAAATTTCACATAGAATGGATAAAAATTAAAATGATTGCAAATTCCAATTGTCATTATTATAAGGATATAATCATGCTTAGTTAAGGCATGAGCTTTTCAAACTGGTTAGATCATTATTATTCAATCAGATGGATGTGAAAAATAAGTAATTCTAACCTTTCATATGTAACATAGTAATTTGACCCTGTGTCTGATGATTTATTAAAGAAACAGGCTTCATGGGATGGCTATCCATGAAACAGATTGGCTGGGAGGGCCAGGTGTCAGTGAAGGATGCTGGTTCAAGGTATAGATCATTTGTCTCAAAGCCTTCCACATTTCTCCACAACCACACACCCACAGAATGGTATGTGTGTGTGTGTGTGTGTGTGTGTGTTTTACTGTGTTTAAGTTTAGTTTTGGCAAAGAAATAAACAGCTAAACTGTATAATGTTTTGAAGATCTTTATGGAGTGTAAAACTCTAAAAGCCTTACATATTCAGAACATGGTCCTTCCAGATCATTTTCCCAAAGAATCAAATGATATAATGGAATTTAACATTAATAGATTATGTGTGCAGCTATTTAGGGAAGTGGTTTCTCTTAATAATCTGGCTGCCCTAAATATTTTACACAAAAGGCAGCCCTAATTAGAGGACATTTTGAGAAAAAAATTTTTATTTCGTTTTAAGTTTGTGTGTGAAGGAAAACTAAGTGCATTTAAACTTGCCTTTTTGCCCATGAGCACTTGAGGGGAAATTTAGTTTCCATAATTATGATTCACTGACACCTAATTCATCAAATATTGTTTTTTGTACTATTTGATGTTCATGGAGTCTTATCAGTCTGTTAGTCTTTTAAAGCTTTTCTTCCTTGAACCAAGAGGTCATATTTTGCCAAACTTTGAATCTAACTACTTTTCAAAAAGTTTATACTCATGTTAGAGTCAGAATTCACTAAATTTGAGCTGAATTAAAAAGAAGAAAATACTTTGTTTCATTTACTTAAGCTAATAGGTAGAAGAAAATAAAATATGTTTCAAAGAAGTTACAGAAAATTAAAAATAAGAGCTTGAATAGCAAAGTCTACCTAAATTTGATGACAACTTTTTTAGGTTTATTAATTATTTTTCTAAGAATCTAATCTAAAGAAAATTGTTTAGGGTGAAGCCAGCTTCAGGAATTAATGACGGAACAGAATGTGGCAAAACTCAGTTAATTTAACAAGAATTCATTGACATTCACGTTACAAAGATTCAAAGACTTAAGAGTACCCTGCCTTCAAAGGGCTTATAGTTGAGTAGTAGAGGTCTATAAGCAAATACTTATAATACATTATAATAAGGCAAATGATAGAACTACATGCAGAGTAACATGGAGGAGAAAGCAATTGCCTCTCTCTGGAGAAGTCGGGGCAGATTGTAGAAGATGAAGTGCAGTGATAACTGTGTACTGAACAGGAACGGAAGTTTTCCAAGCAGACAAAGGAAGACATTGGATTATCGACACAAAAAAACACCATCAGCAGATGGTGTCAGTGGTAAGTGAGACAGAGTGATTTCTCTTCGTAGATTCCTAGCATTCTCTTTATAGTAACGCTAGATTAGAAAAATCTACTCCACATATGGCGGGGGATTAGAGTAGAGAGGAAACCGGAGCCAGATCCCTGTATACCATGTAAATAAGTTTAGACAAAGCTTAATAATGATGGGAGCCATTGAATGTTTTAACGTAGAAGTGACACAACAAGATATATGTTTAAGTAGTCAATCAGAACGTAAATTGTTTTAAAATTCTCCTCGTATGCAAAAAGGGCAAAAATTAAAACATTCACAATTTAGTGTAACTGAGATTAAGCCACAGTTTCTTTCATCTACTTATCCTATGTTCTTTGAGGGGCTAAGTATTAAATTGCGTGTTTGTGGAAACAATGAATGAATTATTTATTCTGAAAGAGAAATTATTTATTTATCCAAAAGTCTTTTCATTCAGCTTCCCCAAATAGTATGAAACTGCCATTTACGTTGAGTTAAATACCAGTAATTCAATTCCATGATAGGAACACAAAGCAGAATCCTAGTGGCTGTCATCTAAAACAGCTCCTCAGCTCTATGTACTTTTATATATCATCCCTCAGAATAAAAGATCACAAGGAGTTTTTACCGCAGGCTTTCTGGTTGGTTAAGGTGATTCCCAAAGGGTTCAAATGAAGAATGACATGTGGTAAATCAGAAGAAAGTCAGCTTTAGTGGCTAATTTTTCCTGGAAGACCAGCTGGAATAAAAAAGGAGCAACACTGAAGTAGACAAAAATGGTAGGTGGAATTTTGTGTCATTTGAGCTAGTAATTAGTTTTTGTTGCTGGTATTCGAAGTAACTCCCTGCTCTGGCCATTCTTCTTTGCCTGCTTCTTTCCAGTTAACAGTCTGGTTTGAACATCAATTACTTAAACTGCTATTGTTATTAAGATAGTCTTATGTAATATCTCAAAAGATTGGATAGAACCTTTTTTTGCTTAGTAGAGCACATTTCATTTCATTTTAAAAACATTATAAATTCAATTTCAAAATTAATCTGATGCTTTTACAGCATTAGTTTTCTATTTCTACTTCTGTTTTTTAAATAAAAAAAGGAAAATTGCTTTAAAGAAAAACATTAAAGGAAAGATTTTTAAAAACTTGATATTTTGTTATGATCCATGAGAACAGAGCATTCCAGATGGATGAAATTTTCAAATAGAGAATGCCATTAAGAAAGTAACTTGAAATGTGCAGTAATCAGATCAGCAGAATAAAAGCAAATAGAACAGTAAAGGACTGTAATGTGTGAATCTACCAAAATATTTGCTCTAATCAGTAGCGCTCAGGTGCTACTTTCAAAATTAATTTCTCTAAACTAATTATATTCCAGTCTAGTATTGGTATTTCCTCAGGCCAACATGACATTAACTGCTCCCCTACTAACCTCAGCTGATTTTTGAAAAGCTAATTTTCAAACAATGTTTCACAGAAAATGAAAGTTAATGGCTTGACAGACAAACAATGGAAGGAAATCTTTGTGAAAAAAAAGCAATCTATCCTAAAACGGGCTGGAGAAAAATGTGTAAGCATTATATATTTTCAGGAACTTCCAGAGACTACAGCCTATGGATTATACTTTGTTAATCAAAAGGAAGTTAAGTGCTATTCTTTCAGCAGTCAACAAATATGTATTGGCTGCCTGTCTATTCTGAACAAAAAATAGGAAGACCAAAATGAAGTGGATATAAATACTGCATTCAAGAAGTTTACAGTGTGTTCAAAATGACTTTATGTATTTGTGTATGTGTATAAAACAAAATAAAAATAGTCAAAATAAGATGGCCCTACAACATTGTATGTTAGGCTCAACTATTTCAATTAGCTTTTCCCACAACTTCAAGGCATCAAACTAATATGTTATGATGAAATCCATAGAAGACCAAGCCTATAATTGTAGTGGGTGTGCCATGGTAATTATAGTTGTCATACAGTTAAAAATTCATTGGTCCATGGAGGTGTAATGGGTCAAATAACTTTTTAGCTAGGCAGGATGTTGGGGCTAACTCAAAGTGTGAGCTACTTCATTATATGTATCATCACCGATTGCCAGCAAAACATTGGAAAGTGATGCCTTTCAAACCAAAAACTGAGTAGCGATAATATTTCCTCCCTCGGCCTGAGTAAGGACAGAGGACATATTGCCTGAAGACTGCTTTTGTATGATAGTTAATGAGAGGGAACTCACCAAGTAGAAACAGTCAAGAGTTTGAGAGATCAAAGAATGTCAGCCAGGTAATGACCAATACTTCCAGGCTCATCATCTGTATATTGTAATAAAAGATTTTGTTCAAGTTTCCTTTTTATTTCAACTTATAACAGATTTCATTAAAGTTTCTTCTTTATTATAGCTTATTGTTTCTAAATATGTAATAAATCAACATTCTGAAAGTATCATTGTCTGAACTTTGCAAAGGAAACTAAACAAAAAGGGGTTTTCTCCAGAGACTGTTCTATCAGAGGGACCCAAGCAGTATGACACAAGAGTAACAAAACTGAGAGCTTCAATGAGAAGTTGAACACAAGGAAGACAGAATGGGAACCCACTTGTTCAGTTCCCTGTCTTCATTGATGATTTTCCTTCTATAGGTCCCCAATAAAAACTTTTAGAAAGGAAAGGTAGGAAAAATAGAAAAATGCTTATTTTTAATAAAGGAAGAGGAACTAACTCCTTAGAGCCACCACAGTTAAATAACTTCTACATTCGATGACTTCTTTGCTGGATATACATGGACTTAGAGCAATGAACACTAACACCTGTACTTGTTTTAGGCTGTTGTGATTTAATGACTTCAAAGTAAGACAATGGCAAATGTCCTTTCTTCTTCCTGCTTGTAGCCCTTAAACCATGGGTCAAAAATCAGAGAGGGAGAACAGGCACATAACCTCTCCCTCCTCCTTCCCCCACTTTCATTCTGAACCTAGGAACAATTCTCAGTCAAGAGGATATGGGAAGTACAAAGAAACGTAAAAGACTTATGACAAATCAAAGTTCATGTTCCTACTTGGATGAATTTTATCTTAGTTTCATGCCTGCCTTAACTCTTGATTATATTTCAAGAAGTAAAACTATTTTGTTATTTTAGATTACTGACTGCCAGTGCTGGTTTTATTTACAGTGTTTCTATTGAGCATAAGCAAGGCAGCAGTCCTGATTATTTTATTTTGACAGAACAAATATGTGTGCTATGAAAAATTCTGGATTATGTCTGATATTAAAACAGAGCCATGAAAATAGATATTTCTGATGAGACTTTTCAAACAGTGACTGTCAAAGGTTAGCCACCCACAAAGAAGATTTAGATTAAGGCTATAAAAAGCCTGCTTGTGGAATTACTAACTGTTAGAAAGTGGAAAAGGAATTAAATCTGTCAACACAAAAGAAACAGGGGCAAGGTGGCAGTGCATATGAAGATTTCTGACAATGTTACCAATTCTCTAAAGATCATAAAATACAAACAAAGCAAATGGAACTCATATTGAATTAATGAATCAAGAATATATTCACCTTTAATGTTGAAATTTAAAAATAAATAGTTTCAGGTTAGAAAAATGAAAATTAGTAAATCCATGACAGATGAGATGGAATCATTAAATTTATTTATATATTCAAATATTTATGATCACCTACCATGTACTAGGTAAGGGGATAGAGAAGTAAACAAATATGCAAAATAATTACATTTGGAGCAGAGGATAGAAGCAAATAAATAAAAATATATTTTGTTAAAAAGCAATACACATCCATGGGTCAATGATGATGTAGCAGGTTGTATTTTCCAAACTTAGCTATGCTATCTCCCATCTGGCATTCTCTTCTTAAAATGTGACTTTGCCACCCATTCTGTCATGGAAAGATGAGGCCTATTCTCCCACTCCTTGAATCTTGGCAGGCTTGTGACTATAGCTGAAGTAACACTATGTGACATCCAAGGCTAGGTCATTAAGGCCAGGTGGTATGGCTTCTACCTGGTGTTCTTGGGACACTTGCCTTTGGCGCCCTGAGCCATAGTGTAAGCTGAATGAATGTCTTGAGATCATCATGCTATGAGCAATTCTAAACTAATACATGTGGAGAAATCACACAATGAGGCTCTGAGATTACAGAGAAAGGGAGAAGGAGGGGGAAGGCCTGACCAACTCACAGTATCTTCAGCAGTCCACTATGCTACCTTCAGCCACCATCTAATAGCATGAAAGACCTGATTCAGAACTGCCCAGGCCAAGCACTTCCCACAGTCCTCACCCAGAAAAGCAAGATATCAGTATATTAAGATGTGTGAAATATAACTGAGCCAGAGCTTTGAACGAAATTTATAGATAAGAAAAAAGATATTGAAACACTTTCCTAAGTGAAATCACTTTTCCTGAGCTGTCATCTTAGGAACCTAAAAAAAGAAGAGTAAATTACATCCAAATTAAGTAGAATAAAGAAAATAATAAAAATAAGAGGAAAAATTAATGAAGCAAAAACTGACAAGTCAATCAAGTCTAAAGTTAGTAAAATTAATAAAATAATTAATAGTTAATAAAATTGTTAAATCTCTAGTTAGACTGATGAAGGAAAAGGGAGAAAATCAAAAATTATAAGTAACAGGACTGAAAGATGGGACATCACTATAGATCAAACAGACATAAAAAGAATTCTAAGGAGATTTAGTGAATATCGTTATACTAATACATTTGACAACTCACAGGAAATAGGTGAATTCTTTGTAAAGCCTAACTTACCAAACCTGACAAGAGACTGAATTGAAAAATCTGAAGAGCCCTATCCAAATCAAGTAATTGAATTTATTATAAAATCCTTCCCATAAAGAAAACTCCAAGCCCAGAGGGATATACCAGTAAGTTTTTCAATCATTGAAGGAAGAAGTAATATCTATCTTATACAAACTCTTTCATAAAATAGAGGACAGACCACAATGAAATTCATTCTACAAGGTCAGTGTACCTGATATTAAAAACTGACAAAGACAGAATAAAAGAATATTGCCTAATTCTGGGTAATGGAGTCCCCAGTTTGACTAAGTTGACAACAGAATTATCCAGCACACCAAGTAAGACTCAGGCTGGAGGATAGGCCTCTGCCCACGATGCAGCCATGGCAGGGATGACCGGGCCCTCACACCCATCACCTGTCCAGGAGAAGAGCAGGCGAGGGCCTGGATACAGGCATAGGGAGGGCCTGAGGGAAACCTGGGCATTTTATTCTATGAAATTATAACAGAAATAAAACAAACACAGAGAATGTGGTAGAAGGATGGAGAAAGAAAGTATTGACCACTCTTTAAGGGATTCTGCTGTATAGGGATAAACAGAGCAGTAGCTGCAAGAAGAAAATATGCAGTGAGTGTTTTTTCCTTTCTTTCTTTATAAAGATGGAAAAGCAACAGTATAACGTGTGTTGTATTTTGATTGATCCAATAAAGAGAAAAACTCAAAGATAGAGTAGATGGAGGAGAGAAGGATTTCTCTGAATAGATAAGAAGAGAACGTATCCAAAGCTGAACTGAAAGGTTTGGCCTTTGCTGGTAGCACTGACAATTCCATCTACAGTTATGGACAAGAAGCTGGGCGGCATGAGCACAATGCAGGTGGGTGAGTAGATGTGATGTGGAAGCTTTTGGAAGTCTTTCTTCCATTGCTAGTATTTTCTCAGTAAATAAATACAAGGTTGTCAACTGCCAGTGAAGATGAGGGGGGGAGTATTAGAGGTTTAATTTAGAGTGGAGAAGGGGTGAAACGTCTTCTGGAAGAGGAGGAGAATGGTGACTCATGCAATTTAATGCAATTTCTAGGCAGCATGAAGGACTTACTTGAGGTTAGCGATTGTCAACTTTTAAAGAGAGAACCGTCAGTGTGGGTGTGGGTCTCTCTACCTCTGTTCAGCGGTATGGGTTCAGGGACAGAGTAGGTGGAGAATTGGTTTTAATCCTAGTTGTCAAGCAAGTAAAAGTGAAAACTGGGCAAGGGAATCTAGAGTTTATAGAAAAGAGGGATTATAATGATTCATCATGGAATTTAATCTGGAACATAACCTTTAATGTATTGTGGGATTCATTTTACATATCATGAGAAGAAAACAGTGATTAATTTTTTCAACCATTCTGGCTTCAGCTATATTTAAAAGACTAAAAACTATGTCTAGGTTTCCATGTAAACATTTCTTGCCAATCAATAATTCTAAAAATACAACAAAGATATTTTGAATCAGTGAAATGTGTATTTTTGAATCATCAAAAAAAAATAGATCTTAATATTATAGTTCCCGAATCAGGTAAAATTTGTATAACACTTGACATTTTCCAATACAGTTTCATAAATACTATCTCATCTTTTCTCAACAAACTGTGAAGCAGATGGAGTATCTGTTATCATTTCCACTTTACAGGTGTGAAACCTGAGTATCTATCTACCTACCTACTCACAGTGATTTAGGTACCTTGCTCATCATCATGTAGTTTATAATCTCTAACATTACAATTAATTATTTCATTATAATAGAGGGGAGAGAGAAGATGGAATACCTTTCAGCTAATTATTTACATTTTTAGTTAGAGTCTCGGAGAATATCTTAATATTCATTCTTTCTTTTCTTTCTTTCTTTCTTTTTTTTTTTTTCGCTGAGGAAGATTCACCCTGAGCTAACATCCTCTGCTGATCTTCCTTTTTTTGTATGTGATCCACCACCACAGCATGGCCACTGATGAGTGCTGTAGGTCCACATCTAGGAACTGAACCTGCACCACCAAAGCAGAGTGTGCTGAGCTTTTAACCACTAGGCCACTGGGGCTGGCCTTTAATATTCATTCTTAATGACCACATTAGGGAGTTATTAAGCGTAATGGGAAATCAAAACTCAGGCTTTGGAGTCAGATCAGGGTTCAAGTCTCTCGTTGGCTACTTAATTTCCAGGAGACCTTAGACAAGTTACTTAACTAAGCTACAGTTTTCTCTTTTGCAAAATGGGTATAACAAAATTTACCCCAGAGTTTTGTGTTGTTTAAATATGATGTTGTATGAAAAGCTTACATCTGTATCTAGCATGTTGTCACCAATCTATAAACAGTGATTATAATTTTATAATGTCAAATATTATTTACATATGTTTATATGTGTACATATATATACATATTTATAAATAATCCAAAATAAACATTTTAGTAATAAGTTTGTTAGTTATATAAGTAATTGTTCAGTTATAAAAATGAAATTAACACTTGCTTACTTTCATAGTAAAATTATATATATATATATATATATATATATATATATATATACATATATTAGTACAATTGGGTATAAAAAACTATTTCCTCACCTATAAATATTCCCTCACTTTCCTTATGTGACCACTTTGAAGGGATTCTTGTATAACTTCTTTCTTTACTTTTTACACCACTGTGGTTGCATTCGCATGCCTTCTTCAAATATATTCTTTTTTAACTAACAACCTATCCTGGAGAGCTTTATTTTCTAAATAGTCACATTCCTTTTCAGTGGGTTGAAATGATTCCATTTCATGAAGATACTCTAATTTTTCTAAGAGTGTTGTCTTGGTAAGAATTTGCTTTGTTTGTAGCTTTTCAATATTCCAAACAATATTTTCATGAATACTCTGTACATACATTCCTGATGACTGATGAGATTATATACTTAAGATGAATCCTTAGAAGCAAAATTGCTGGGTTAAAAAATATGTGCAACACATAGCATTTCTCCTAGCCCAACGCAGAAACTGTTGTGCTTTCCCTTGGGAAGGAAAATCTCCCCTTTGGGTGCTATTTAAAGTCAGGTCCGTGGGTAACCAAAGTCATAGGGAAAAGCCCCTGTTGTCAATTTTGAATCATTCTGGAACAAGTTTGTCCAGCTATCACAAATAGCTCTTAAATTGATTACAGATGTTTATAGTCCTAAACTATTGTTAAATAAGCTAAACTAAATCATTAACCGAGATTTGATTATTCTTACCAGTGATAGTAGTGATTTTTATAGAGCATGACAATAGATAGAAATTTGCCTATACATGGATGAATATCTGTTGGAAAAGGAGCTAAGGTCTTCTATTTATGAAGTCTCTACAATGCCTGAAATTCAGCACTACTTTACAAAGTGGCATGATTTGAAAACTTAAAGCAAATTTACCAAAGCAAATTTGCCTTGGCAAAACTCCTGTTTAAAAATCATTGGTGACCTAGCTGTATGCCGAGTTCATGTTTCATTGAACACTTTATTGCGAATAGGAACATAGTTTTATTTTTTTATGTGCATTATCCCTTTAACTTCCCGTCATCCAAGTTAGGTTGATGAGAATTTGGAAGTCTTATTTTTTTCCTCTATAGTCTGCAAAACCATAGTCAGTATCACTATATTTTCCTCAAATAAAGAAACAATTACATTGTGAAATTTGCAATCTCTGTTCCCCTCCTCATACTCTTAATCTCTAAATGAATTAGGTAGTATTTGTTTAACTTGTCATTTTTCAAATCTATTTTAACTTTTTTATCTTTGCTTATTTAAATCTATCTTTAACATCTGTATTTTTACTAATCAAATGAGTCTGAATAAAAAGTTTTATGTAAAGATCACACTTTTGCTCTTTCACTCTGTAAAGCTTAAAAGTTCAATGTTTGGCGAAACAGAATAATCACCAAGTAGACTCAAGATTGTTATTTTAAGGCAAGATTAAAAAAATAGAAGCTAAAATAATTGAGCTTCTAACACAAACCCACGTGGATGTTACTCTGTAATGAGTGATCTGCCATTAAGACTTGTTTTATGGACGACTATAAGGTCATGGGGACCATAATGGAGAATTAAATCTTATTGTTTGAGAATTGATAATGCCAGAAATCCAGATAGGATGGCATGCACTTTGCGAGTATGATGTGGCCATTGGAAAGTATTTGTATGTTATTCCCACAAACATTCATCCATGGTGGCACAACTGACAATATAAATTCAGTGTTCTCATGACCCAGGTAAGTTTCATGATGATTTCTATCCCATTACTTTGCTTCTCTTTTAAACCTAGTGATTCCTTTTTAATTGAGCCTCAGCATGAAACATAAATAATGTTATATTACTATTTATTAAGAATTAGTTTTAAAAGTCTTTTAAAGCCAAAATATGTACAGGGCAACTATGTATTTTGCCACCGGCACTGCTCTATGGGGTGCTGCTGATGAAAGACTTGCTGACAGCAGCAGCAATTCACCTACCTGTTTTCCCTGTAGCAGCGTGATGGGTGCAAAGTTCATCTGTCACTGACCAGAGGTGTCATTTTTCTTTTTCATTCACAACTTGCCTGAACTTGGTGTACTGGGTCACCTGTGACCATTTGTGCAAGTAAGCAAGGGTCTTTTGTTCGGAAGTAAATCTTTGTAAACTGTTGGAGTCTTTCCACTTCTTGTTAACATTGGAAATTTGCAGGGTAACATCCTTATAGATTTGCAGCAGGTTGTTTTACCAATAATAGTTTAAATTTTTTATGT
Source organism: Equus przewalskii (assembly GCF_037783145.1). Taxonomy (NCBI): domain Eukaryota; kingdom Metazoa; phylum Chordata; class Mammalia; order Perissodactyla; family Equidae; genus Equus; species Equus przewalskii. Next base: position 28,842,285 of record NC_091834.1, read on the forward strand.
AACCCTAGTCCACGACTCTCCAAATTTTTGCCTCATCTTTATCAAAGACAAAGGAATCTGGGGAGAAAATAAAAGTTCTATCTTTGCACACTTTGAATACCTGCCATTATGCAAATTAAACTGTGGAAGAGAGAACCTCTGAATCTACTTTCAGAGGAAATTATGGTTGATGAGACTTTGTTTCAGTTTGAATGACAGGTAGACGTCATTCTACTCCACACAGTGCAATGCTGCATTATTCTGTGTAATGTCAGGAAATGGCACATAATGGAGCCACCCGAAGGAAACACTCCTGTCTTTCCCTAAAGGCCTCACTCTCTACATTAAATAGTCTTCCATTGTTTACATTATCTCAGTAAAAAGTAATCTGGAATTTATCAAGAATAGCTCTTTGCCTTTCTTTGCAAAAAAAAAATTGTATAAAAATGTATTTGCTAATATGCTAAAGAAACCTATTATGCAAGGATCACATCAATGAATCAAACCTGACTTGATTAAATGGTTTAATTCCAATTATACTTTTTCTTTTAGAAGAGGGAGGAGACAATACCCATCCTTTTTGATATTAAAGTGATACTTTAAAGAAAGATAAAGAAAACTGCTGTATTGAAAAATAAGTAGATGTATTGAAGTAATTATGATTATTAGAGCAGTAAAAAATGCATCCACAATATATGCGTACCAATTATTTGACATAATTTAAAAGTTTACCTCAATTCTCTCCTTTGCATATATTCAAAATGTTAATGATCCTGAACTTTTCCTGATAAAAGTAAAAAGCATACATGGAAAAAACATAAAAGAACTGTAGAATCTTACTGCAGATTGGGGAATATTTTCTCTTTCTGCCTTTATTCTGTGTTATAATTAAGTTGGGTTGTATTTATAGAAGATGTCAAGTGGCATTACACTAGGACTTTAAAATGTTTACTCTGTGAAATTGTAAGACATATATCAGCCACAGATAAGTCCCTGCTTGGCCTTGACCAAAAAGGAGCTAACTTTAAGGTGAGAGTTTAGTTTTCTTTTCCATCATCTCTTTGTCGAGTATTCATTGATTGTACACTTTATTGTCATGCCATTCTTTTAACTGAAGGCCTGTATATGAGGGAGCTTAGTGACCAGTTTTTCTACCTAGGGAAATCTGGGGAATGAAAACTCCAGTCATTACTGTCATTAGAGTCATTATAATTGAATGTTCCTAAAACAATAACTTTAATTATAATTTTCAAACTCATGATATCAATGATAGCACGAATATATTGTTATTTTATAGCATGATTACATTGAAAACATAGAAAACTTCACCAGCAATTATCAGATATTATTGTCTATTCACATTATATTTATGATGTCTTGGGCTTTGTGAAAAACATCAACAATAGAAAAACACCCCTCCTAAAAAAAAAGATCCTTACGCTGCTTAATAGAACTATTTGATTCTGATTTTTCCTGCCATCTGGTGGCAAGATCAAAACTCAGATATGTATCTTCGCCTATAAAAACAATGCACTCAAATTTTAAATCTTTTTACCACTGTCAAACAAGGTATACTCAAATTAACTTTATATGATCCCAGTAATGGATTTAATAACTTCAGTAATTATATGTGTAATCCAAATAAAAACAGTTATTTTAATTATATTAACAAAGAGCACCTCGAAGATTATGTTAATCTTTAAAGCTATAGGTACTATAATACACTAAAATTAAGACTCTCAGAACAATTAACAAGATAGCTGGTATCACATTTGTATGTCAATATTGCTTCTCATTTTACCACATTCAATATTTGTTATACATTCAGTGGACAGTGCTGCACTATATTAATTTCTTGTAATACAGAGCTGAATTTTGATTAAAATAGATGATTTTAAACAACAGTATGCTAGAAATATGAGAGCTCTCATTCTCATTTTTTTAAATGAATGTGATGGATCGGGTGAATACCTCTTTCTGAAGATGTTTAAAAATTCAAACAGAAAGTTTAAGATAAAAAATAAATATAAAGTTTATGTAAACTTTGTGCAAATTAAATACTTTGAATGCATTCCTTTAAAATGAGAGTACAAAATTTATCTTACAATATTGTTTTTACTTTAATAGAACTACTCTAATATTTTACATCTTATTGAACAAGAATATTTGAAAGAATGTATGATAATTTAATACTTCCAAATGATCAATAGATGCTTGAATAATAAAATATTTTTATAACCTCCTTACAATAACTTAAAAGGTATAAAAGATAGTGTCGTATATTACATGTTAAGTTCAGTCACTCGATCTGAGTTAGTGATAGCAACGCTTAGCAAACTCAGTTCTTCATTTGAGGACTTGTTTTTCAGAGATATCTCTGAAATTTCAGTGTGAGCCATTTCTTCTTACAATTTGGTCTGAGGCCTCTGATTAATATATTTGTACATAATTAAAAAGAATGGTCTCAAGTTTATCACTTAAAGTTTAGAACCAAGTTATAAGAATTTTCTTAAATTTATAACTTTAAACAATTTTTAAAAGTTATGAGTTTTATTTTTCTGAATTTCAAGAATAAAACATTTGTTTCATTTGTATAGGGGAGATGGAAGGGTTAGAACAAGATTTAACCAATGTAATAACCCAAATATACTCCAACTTTCATTCTCATGAATAGTCTTTCTCACCTAGTTGGCAGTAGGCAAGAGCTGAAATAGCTTGTGAGACAGCTGAATGGCTGATTTACGCAGGTCATATGGATACATGTTCTGTCTACACAGCATAAGCTGAAATGGAAATTTGGCAGCTACCCAATGTATGTGATCCTTGACAATTCAGGCCTTAAAGTAGATTTAACACTTGTGAATGAGATGCCTCAATGTAAGGATGTTTGGGATGATATTCTAAAATTATTTCATGTACTTCACAAGTTATTAGATTCTCCTATGGGGGGAAAATATTTAAAAATCAGAAAATATCCCCCTTTCTTATTTCTAATCCTCTATGCTTATAAAGATATGCCTGTAAAAATAAATTAGATAGTCAAGACATCTAAGATTTTTGAGTCAAGTCAGTTTGGGGGCTATGTGATGGATAACACCTTAATACGGTAGACTCGAGTACTCTATTTTGAAAGCCGAAAGCGAACTCTGGGTTATAAAACTCTTGGACTCCTAAATTAATACAGGAATCATTCACGAACTTTTTTGAGCATTTATTTATAGACACTGTGATTAAATAAATGACTAAGGAGGCACTATCATCTCTTAACCATTTAACTTTGAATGGGCTAGATATCAAATGATAAAAATTCTACCATGTGAAGCTGAGAATCTAATATCAACCAAGTAGAAAGATTTAAATTTTGAAAATATTTGGTGATTAATGAATAGTAATATATTGATTTATGTAACCGCATAGTTATGTATCCTATAGTAAAGCCTTTAAAAAATAACTTCATTGAATAAATTTTTCAATTAAAAAACAAAAGTTTGAATTTTCTTTTTATACAACTTATAGAAATAATCATGGTGTATTTGGCTTTGTTTACATTTAATATCTGTGATGTCACTTCAGTCCTTTCTACAAACAAACAAATCCCCATTTGTACAACATGTTAGAAAGACCCATTTAATCTTTTAGTGGTTTTGTAATTTAAATCTCCTACCCATTATGATTATAAAAACCTGAGGCCAATGGACCCTAAGTGACTTAGCTAATGTCAGCTATTAAGTAATACAGCCAGGACACTCAAACTCAGGTCTTCAGATACCAAGCATACTGATTTACGTGTCTTATATAAATATACATGAATTTTAATATAAACACAAGTGGGTTCCAATCTCAGATTCATCAATGAATACCCAGTACCTCTGAACAAATCTGCTGATAATGCTATCTCTAGTGTGGAACGGAATGTCAGGAAGGGTGGATAATAGAAAAGAGGCAATTTTCCAGTTTCTCCTGAGGCAGTTCTTCCTCGAGTATAGAATATAGTCTTGTTCAATTACATGAAAATACACTTCATATCTACGTAGGTATGTATGACCATTTATCAAGCTTCAGTTCTGCTGCTCCTCCGCTCCATCAAGAATCATCAAGATCTGAGTGCAGAGCAAACGCTAGAGAAGCTGCTGACACAAATTAATGGACTTCAGAAAGTAGTGAAAGATTTAATATTTAGAGGAGAGAGATTTATGTCTGTCTTTTTAAAGCAACTGCGAAAAACCAAAAGTTTTATAGTTTTTGCCTTATAAATTTTCAAGTAATTTGAATACATAGGAAATTTGAATTGAAATGACTTTTTTGCAATAATCCTTAAAAAATTAAGCTAGAAAGTGTTTTGTTTAAATGAGGCATTTCTGCTAGATAAAGAAACAATCTCAAGTGTTTCTATTTAATCAAATGATTAATATATTTTAAATAGATGTTAATATACTAAACTGCCAGATATCCATTTGAGATGTTCTAACTTGAGAATAGAAATACACTTGATTACAAATAAGGAAAAACATGTTTCTAACTAATTCTTAATTTTTTGTTAAATATATTAGTCAATCAATCATTGGGCAAAAAAAAACTCCACAATTATTAGGCAAAAAAGTCCACTTATGTTATATAATTATAAGAAACAAACAGATAGGTACATATATACACACACAATGCATGTAAATGAAATGAGGAGAATCAACTTGGTGAATGATGAGAGCCGAAGTGTACTTGACTTTTAGGCCTAGTCCTTTGTGTTCACAACCTATTTTTTTAATTGTTTGGATGTTATGTTAAATTCTATGTTGGAAGAGGACAGTTTAAATTACATGAGTAATTATTCATCTTCTAAACATAGAAGCATTACACACACAGGAAGATTGTGAGTTTGTGAAATGAGAAAGCAATGCTTCACCTTTATACCAAGAGAGTGATTTTCCCTCTGTAGCCTTTTGGAAAAAAGAACACATCTTAATGGCTGATTTAACATGTGCAGCAGCTTTTATTTGTGTCCCTCTTTAAAGAGAAGAAATGAATATTTAAACAATTTTTTATTTAACTCTATTATAATTTAACCTATTGAAGCCATTAGTTCAGAGAAAAAAGTTGTTAGTCTTTGTTACTATGTAAATCATAGAAACAAATAAATAGGATGAACATTTTACTTTTTAATTTTTATTGCATTTTCTAAAATTTTCTCACAGAATTATTAATTTTTCAGTTTACATACTGCAATTGCCCACTGGGGAGCTTAGAATTCTAGCTTTTTGCCTTGCCTTTCCTTGAGGAAAGTTCCTCTAGCCTGTTAGCTTTCTGATTAAGGAGTCCTCCACCTCTCTCCTGGTCATCCTCCAGATTTCACATTTTGTCTTGACATCTCCCAGCTTTTACTAAATTCCTGTGAGTGTACAGCACTAATATCATCACCCTCCTGGCACCTGCTTTCAAATTTTATACATACGTATTTATAATATTGTTGTTGCTTTCTATAAAAATCCTCCAAGGACCTACTACATTTCCAACATGGGATTTGTCATGTTCCAGAAAGTTGTTGTAATATCAGGGATATAGGTCATGTAAGATATGAAATGAGTTGCAGTTAAAAACACATACTCATATTTCTAAGCATTCTGTTTCAAGGATAGAAAAAAAGAATGTAGCTTCTGAACCATTAAGAACAAGAAGGATTTCACATTGGAACTGTTGATACAGAACAAATTCTCTAGAGAATGTGAATCATTACACTTTATTTGTGCTTCATTTCTTTATAATAAAACAATAGTAATCACAAGTTGCAATGTTTTAAAATGATCTCTAAAGAACTCAAGTAGTTTTTCAAACAAAAAATAACTTCAGTAACCTTTGTAGCAGGTGGACAATAAATATTATCAACCCTAATAGAGATGAAAGAAAGTAGATATGATTCAAATCAATGGTGTGAGGAAAATCTATAGAAAGAAACACAGGGTCTGAATTACGAAGTTCCTAAAGATTTCCTTGACGCTCTGAATAACAAGCTTTGCATTCAACATACGTTTTATAACTTCATCAGAAAACATTAATAATCTTAAGGAATAAAATTTTCTTTGAATGAATTATGATTTACTTAAGAAAATTTAAATCTTGGTTACATATAACTTTTCAGAGGCTTTAGGGTTTCATCAACTCAATTTGACAATACTATCAATTCCAATTTTCAAAATGTTAAGAATTCTTGACTGAGAATTTTTAAAGCTAATTTAAAGAAAGGTGTTATAATCACGAACACACCATTCCAGGGGATTTGTAATCCTACAGATTGAAAGGCAAATAAAGCAATGGGATAGAAGTTTAATTTTGTTTTCTTAACTTAATAGATTCAGAAACTAGTAATTTAGTGCTATCTTTGTGTCAGAACTTATGTTTTTGGGCATTTTTCCAAAAATATGATGAAACATGGGGAGCTATAATTTGCTAATCAATCCTCAGAAAAAATAAAAATGAGAAGGAACAATAATAATAGTAGTAATTATTTTGGAAAAGTTTTATGCAACTTGCAGGCTATTCTGCATCTGTCTACCATCTCACAATGAAACAAAGAATGTAAACTCATTTACCCTCTCAAATCTTGTCATTTGGTGAAATTGAGGTAAATAATTATCCACAACTTAAAGGTCTCATAGCCTTTACACTGTTCCAGTCCATTTGTTGACTCAGACACCAGCAATTTGATTAGAATATGCTGTCCCATTTGATGAGTGTTTTACAGTTTACCCAGAGCTTTATTATATGCTATCTAATTTAAGACACACAAAGCTCTCTGGAGAGACAAGAGATTGTTTTCCCCATTCAAGAATAAGGAAGCCAAGGCTCAAAAAGGAAATCCATGTAGGAAATGGAAGAGTCCTCAAAGGAAGTGAAGCTTCAGCCTCCCGGTTTCAGGTGTTATTTGTGACTCTTTGCAACTGACACCCAAGTGTACCTAAGTGCAAAACTGAGTCACATAAGCTTCACTGAAATGCCTACACTTAGATGCACAGATTGGCTTACATTTCAAACCAAGAGAAACCCCAATATGTGCAGTTGAAAAGCAGGCTATTTATTCCTATATTTTTAAAATACTTTTCTTTTGTAAAATTATTTTAGCATCCTAGGTAGATTCTTCAAATTCGTAAGTTATATGTCATTTTCCCCATTTAAGAAAGCATAATATGCTTCAAGTATACTTCATTTAAATGCCATCTAATAGACACGATGCTCTATACAGGGGATGTGAAATGAATTGCTGATTAAATATGTTGACAAATGTTCTTAGTGAGCAGTCTGCAGCTGCCTTATGTTTCAGTCATTTACATCCTTAAAATTTAGTTCTTATGTTCAATATGTTTAAACATTCAAACAGAGCAAAATTTCAAGGATCGCCACTGAATAGCCTGCTGTGTCCCGCCAGGAGTGACACAATAACAGAGCACAAAGATAGGATTTACTTTGGTAAAATTATAACGTTGCCCCTTGCAAAGAGCACATTTTAGGCGCGTAATTTCCCATCATGAATATGTATATTTCATGCACAAATACTTGGAAAGCTCTTTTTTACAGCTGTCTTCACTTCTTTTAAATAAGACGAACTATGGATACATAATTTAGGATACTTACGCATGAACAGATAATATTTTTTGCATTATAATCAAGCATAGGCATGAACAAATAATGGAGACGTGCCTTCTCCACCTTCCTTTAAATTATGTATAGACCTTTAGGGACGAAAATAAACAGACATTCTGAGAAGGGTCAAATCCACTTTAGAACACATGTCTATTAATGTTTAGCTAACTTGAGTACCACTAGGGTGGAGTCAATTCAAATGGAAGAAAACTAAGCCACATAGAGGAAGAGAATTTTTTTCATTTCTACGAAAAATAAATTTATGATTCTTTTTGTTTTACTTTGTTTCTTATTTCTCATTTAATTCTGGGTTATTCAATTCTTTCACAATTTATAAGTTTACCATCTTCGCCACAAAGACCAATGTTTCAACAACAGGATTTGGAAGTTTGAAGATTCTACTGTCTTAGCAATACTAATAAAATTTTGTGATATTCAGTCATTTGGACATTTCTTTTGATGCTCAGTTATCTTTTAAGTCACTTTCTATTTTTTTAAACTACTGTGATAGCCAATGTATCTTAGTTATTCCCCTCTCTCTATGAATATATAATGCCTCATAAATGACTAGCGCCTTACAATTTCTAAAGCATTTTCTCATGTTTTATTAAGCGTTGACATTTTATGCGTTGAATGATTTTTCCTCACAAACACATACCTTATTACCAAAGCATTCTGAGGAATTAACAAAAGATGTATGGCCTGATTTTCAGCTTATATTACATTTTCAGGATACTAGTGCTGCAATATTTTATAGTGCAGCATATAATTCAGGGGTTCATATTAATCAAGCAAGAAGAAATGACAAAATTTTACATATAGCAACTGTGACTTCTGGAGTCTTCCCAAGGAATTTTATGTAAAAAAGCCAAAGCATCCCTGAAAGAATGTGAGAAACTAATTTTCCATGATCATTGATACTGACACTAGCTCTACAGGATCATTAACGACTCATTTTTGAAATTAGAATAGCTATGGTCTGCTCTTTTGTCTGGCTTGTTTCCTTTAAGTCACATTTATTCTTCCTCCTAGTGTGGCATTCTTAATTAGTCATGTTCCTCAGACCTTTATTTTGAGTGGCTCTGTAATAACAAAGGCCCTCTAAAGCAGAAACAAGTCACGATGTGTGGATGCCCACGCCACTCAAGAATAGTTCACTTTCATAGCACGTAAAAAGGACAAGAGGTCTCTAGTGAAAAGATGATCTAGAAACAGTGTTCCTTGTATATTTATATAGTAGCTGTTCAACTCGCAACCTCCCAAATCATAACTGACATCTTCACCTCTTTCCAGAGACGGAAGTGTCTCTGAGCCCCTCCACCTATGCTATTGACCCCGTTGCTTATATTTTCAAATATCCTCTCTATATTATCTCTTCCTTTTCTCTTATAAATAGTTTTAAGTTTCCTTCCTCTTAATACATTTTCCCTCAATAATCTAATCTCTACGACTTCACTCAACATCTGTACTTTAAATAGCTATCAACCTTTTTGAAATAGGAGTTTAACTCTGTTTTCCATTTTTAATTCCTTTAATTCCTCAACACACTGAATCTACATTCTGCTTGTATCCCTCTAAGGCAATGATTTTTGAAAAATTTACCAGTGAACTGCTCATATTAGAATCTTATAATCACTTTAAAAATTTTAAATTATTTAACCTCGGAAGCATTAGACTCCATTGACCCTTATTCCTTAAAACTTTACCTTCTCAATCTCCTCATTGCATTCTCCTCAGTGTTAGAATTTACTGAGGTTCCATCCATAATTTTCTGTTTGGAATGCCTTTTCCTCTACTCTTTGTTAAACACTTGTTTAATATCTGAGAATCAAATCAAGTGAACCTATATAAAACCTCTGTTCTTTACACTATGTTCCCATAAAATATTGCACTTATATTAATAATATATATTACAATATAGTTATATACCTACTTCCTCTATAGATTATATGTGTCATTATCTTTCCAGGGATTAAGGTTAGTACCTGATACATAGTAAATACTAATGAGTAATTAATTATTAATTAATTAATGGTAGGTCCTGGGCATAGCTGGTGATCTAGAAACTTTAATCTCCCTTTAATATTATTTTCCATTCAGATATTCACATTCTTAGTTTTCCTTATTTTTAAACTCTAACAAAAGAAATGATCCTCAAATTCTTCTTGAGCGAAAGAGAGACAGAAATTAACACAACTATTTCCATTTATTGAGCTCTCACAACAACCTTGACAAAAAAGCAATGTTATCTTTATTTTTCAACTTTAAAAAGGCCCAGAAAAGTCATGGGCCTGAGGTTACACAGCAAGTGAGTGACAGAACACAGAGTGGAACTCAAATCTTTCTCTCCAAAGTTGTCTACTAAAGTTACAATAGATGAAAGAGAGAAGAAAGATGCTCTGAGGAGTTGACATTTATGCTGATTTCTGAAGGATCAAGATAGGAGAAAGAACATTCTAGAAACGAAGTAGAACCAGTACAATGGCCTAAGTTATTAGAGTGCTTAATTAGGTTTAAGAAAAAAGTAGTGAATGAAGGGTCTCATAGAGTGTGATAATGCCAAAAAGGTAGACAACATCCATCATTTAGGACTTTAAAATCCATGGTAAAAATTTGAATTTTTTCCCTAATTGTCATAGGAATCCATAACAAGGTTGTAAGTGGAATGGTGATATGATCTGTTTTTCATTTTAAAAAGATCATTTTAATTGTTGCATACAGATTAGACCATAGAGAACAGATATCAAAGATGGGCAAAATTACATAAGAAAGATATGTAAGAAAGTCATATTTACCTGCTTTTGGAGCACAGAGGTATGAGGAAGATTTTTTGTTATGTAATCTATATCTTTTTATTTTTGAAGCAGGAGCATGTATTCCTATTAATAAAATAAATAACAAGAGAGGATTACCTACAACTAGAGTATACAACTATGTATTGGGGTGCTTTGGGGAGAAGAAGAAAAAAAAAAGATTGGCAACAGATGTTAGCTCAGGTGTCAATCTTTAAAAAAAAGAAAAACAAATAAAAAAAAGAAAAAAGAGAGGATTGAAGTAGGAAGAGTTGTTTCAAGGCCACTTGATTATACAGGCTTTTCCTTAAGTCTTAACTGGGACCTTAGCAACGTGAGGAGTAAACATAGTGACCCACAGATTGTCATATAAAAATCATCTACTGTATGGCTTTAAGAGATAAAGAGTCTTAAGGGTAATAAACCCTTAAGTTTGACACTACCCTTATTGAATTATATAATCATAAATAAATATATGTGGATTGTGTGCAACTTTAAACAAACCACCTAAATTTTCCTACTATCATTTCCTTGTGTATTAAATGGAAAGATTACGAAGTGACGGAAGGAAGAAATGGGCAGTTGTTTAACGGATATAACGTTTAAGTTATGCAAGATGAATAAGTTCTAGAAATCTTCTGTACAACATAGTGCCTATAATTAACAATTCAGTATTAAAAACTTAAAAAATTGTTAAGAGGGTAATCGTGTTGTGTTCTTATCACAAAACAAACAAACAAACAAAACAGAAAACAAAGGCGCAGGAGGGAACTTTTGGAGTTGATGGATACGTTTGTTACCCTGATTGTGGGGATGGTTTCATGAGTGTGTGCATACTCCAAACTCATCAAATTGCATGCACTAAATATGTCCAAAGGGTTTTTTTTTTTTTGCATATCAATTATATTCCAATAAAGAACACGTGCACAAAATGCAGAAGATTATACAAGATCTGCAATTTTCAAATTATTCCTTGGTGTCTTAAGTGTTTTGCAGGAATGGAGGGGTCTTCAAAATGGATGAAAGTTGACTGTACAGGCAAGGACCTCCTCCCACCCCTCTCCTCAGTTAAATAGCTCCATTTTTTTCTGTTTTACATGATAGACACATAATATTTCACTTGAATTAAGCTAAAAAATATTGAAAACGATTGTAAATTATCTCTGAGGCCACTGTCAGATATAATATTATATAGATCTATCATTGACTTTTTTCTTCTTTTCATAGATAATATTCATAGGTGTTATCATGTTTGCCATTGCCACATGAGTAAATATAATTTTCAATTTTTTATTTCTAACACAGCCTTAACTCCTGAGGATGGATGATTATTTTCAACTTCACATGTTTATCTGGAACTCTCAGAAAGTTCCAAAACTCAAAATACTACAGAAAAAATACTTGACTCCTCTTCATTTATTTCTCATTGCCCAAGCCAGAAAACCAGAAATGTCATCCTATATTCCTCATTTCAATATATGCCCCTGGGTCCTGCATTCTACCTCCTAAATATCTACCAAATGTACTCCACCTACGCCGGCTACTGCTTTCATTACAAGCATTAACATGTCTTTGGGGGGATATTAAATAGCTTCCTAAACGACCTCCTCTGATTTCCTCCTCCTCCCCAACATACTTGTCCAAACTCAGCTCAAAACTATCTTCTGCTATGTAAATCAATCATTTTTCTCTCTTTATAATGGCTTCCCAATTTACCCAGGACATGCTTCATAGCTTGGCATAGCTGCTAACAGTACAAAAATTAATCTCTCACTATGTACCAATTACTCCTTTTGGTGTTTTAATGTTAAATTGCTGTGTGGAGCAAGTCTGTGACATAATCAAATTGAAACTTCATTTTTATTTCCCACTATCTTTCAAAAACTTTTTTCATGAAGGTTATATTTTCCTGCCTACGACAGAAAACTGGCAGGCCCATGCATTCTCTGCCCCTTCTTAAGTAAAAGATTTTTGATCAAGTCGCAAAACACAGCCCTGATTTAGAATCAGAATATATATTTCCATCCAAGATGAACCCGACTTAGCGACAGATCTTCTTCCACCTGTCTGCTCAAGTCAGCATGAGGCTGGAGGGCTAGATGGTACCTTGGGCTGGAAGATGGTGGAAGCTGACTGCTTTTACTGGAGTGCCTTTGTGAGTGATTCGGATGTCCCTGGCTGGGATCCTTTCACCTGCAGTTCCACCCCCAGGCGTGAGGTGATGGACGTAGTACCACTTCCCATCTTATTCCTGTGAGAATGAAAGCCCACAGATTGGCAAATGTTCTTTTTAATAAAATTTATTCATAAACCTTCCTCCTCTCTCTTCACTCTCATCCTGTAAAAAGTTTCAAAGGGTTACCCGTGTTCAGAAATTTCCTTCAAAAATCTGCATGTGATGATTTGGTACCTCAATTTGCAATTTTGCATTTTTCAGTTTTTGGTGCCTAGTTGAAGTTTCAATTTTAGTATACATTATTTAATTTGCTCCTTAGCATAATCCTATATGGGAGAAATCTTACCGCCTTTGTGCACTTGTGGAAGCTGAGGTTAGGAGGAGTTGAATAAGTTTTTGTAAGTTGTGAACCACATAAATGACTAAGTCAGAAATCAATTCCAGGCACTGGATTCTGGGGCCATGACCCTAAGCAATGAACTACATAGTCCTTCATGCAACTTCTTTTATGATCTGGCCTCTGTCTGGTTTTTAAGCCACTTTTCAATTTTCACTGCTTTCCAACATCATTGATCTTCCAAGAACTCTTTTTGTTTACCAAACTTTCCTCACCTCCTGCCTTTGCACAGACCATTTTCTCTACCAGAAATGGCCTTCCCTTTTCCTTCCTTTGACAGTGGTTACCTACTGAACTCTTACTCAAGACAGCTGCTTTCTTGGTCTCACCAGAAGGCTTAAGTACTTCCTTCAACATCCCTGAAAATAACAGTGTTAAGTAATTGTTTTCTATTCTTTAATAATCTGTTTACATTTCTGTCTCTCCTGCTAAAACTCTGAGCCCAAGGTAGATAAAGACTGTATTCTATTCTTCAAACTCTAGAGGAAATGTTCGTTGAATGAATAAGTGATAGACTCTATGTAGATTACCACTGATGAGATGAAATGCTCGCTAAGAACTCTGGAGAGAAGGGTAAAAACTTGGAAATGATCTAGTCCAACAAACTCATTTAAGAATCAGGAAGATTTAGGGCACAAAGGGAAAGTTACTTGTTGGAGGCATCCCTTATTGTATTTTTAATTTGGAACTCTCTCTTCCTCTATATCTTGGGAGTTTTTGAATTTCTTATTTGTACAAAGCTTTCAGCAAGGCCATGTGGCACAATGCCAGCATGTGGAACCCTCACTCTCAGCTTTCTAAGATGTAGCAGATGTGACCAGGCTGTGCCAGGACCACCTGGGAGTCATTCCTAAGTGGCAAGACTTGTCTCACTTATGTAAAAGTTATAACTACGATCCATGGCAGGTGCTTAGTTTCCTGCATTTAAGGTCATTACAAAGGCACTCTGCTGGGTTCCTAGGTGCAATGACACTCACATCACAGTAACAATGTAACTTGACTGGATCCCTTTCTTTGTTTTTATCAACTATTTAAGTCAATGGTTTTCTGTTATCTATAACTTTTATTGTAAGTCCGTTTCACAGATAAGGTATAAATAGTGAATGAGTGAATGAATGAACAAAAGCATATTATCAGTTAAGAAGAATGATTTAAAAATGAGAATTAGTGAGAGTGGTAGAGAGATTTCTTACCTTCTTGTTCAGTAAAGGCTGGTGCTAGATTAAACAATCTACTTCCAAAGTTTTCCAACAAAGATTTATGAGTATTGGATTCATATCAAGAGTGGTTATTTTCTTTTTTAAAAAACTGTCTCTCTGCAGTAAAATATTCTTATTTTTGAAAAAGCTAGATTAGCCATAGTGTCAGATTTTGCTTGCTATTCAAGTTTTGTTTGTGATAATATCAACATAGGCAATTTTCTCTTTTTTCATTTCATTTCAGTAAAAGCAAATAAAATGATCAAAATTTAAGGAATTTTTATAAAAAATTTTTCACCTGGAGAGGTCAGAAAAGTGATTATATCTTTAAAAAACATAGAAATGAGCTGACCTGAAAAGCATACCATATGTGTTTTAAAAGTAATGTCCACATTTTATGTATTGATATTTTTGAATAATAAACTTTCTATTCTTCTCCAGGAGAGGGAAAATGTGGTTATGTATATGAATGATGTAATATTACTTCCTGTCTTGGGGAGACCTTCACTCTTGTTAGTGCTGCTATCCTATTTGACTATAACTCTGTAATCTTTAAAGAATGTTTTTGGTCATGGGCCTTCACCTTCCAGTGATTTCATCCAGATACAGTTTCCATGGGCTTTACTGGTTTCAGCAGAAGAAAAGAGCAGACCATCTGAACAAAATAAAATGTCACCATTAAATTGGCTTTTGCAGCTTAAGGTATAGCGTAATGATGTTTTTCCAGCAGCTGCTTTCAGTTGGATTTAAAGTTGAGAAAAAGCTTTGCATCTGATACAAAATAATAAAGTACAGGTTGCATTAACTTCCTTCTTTTGTGTCCCAAAACATAAGGAAAGTTTTGTGCTTTTACATGGTAACTGATGATCATTAAGAATTTTTTTTGTTAACTTAAATAATTGCCCACATGTGCTAAATGGGATATATGCAAAAAGTGCTTTTGAAAAAAGTAAAAGCATTCTTCTAATGAATGTCACTGTAACTTGGGTCAATTTGTATGACTTCTCATATATAGTGGATTTCTTCTACAAAATGATTTAATTACTTTCATAAAATGAGATGTCAGTGATAAATCTGTTAGTTTTTTTTAAAAAAAATTAAGGAAATAGAAAGAGTAAAATGAAACAAAAACATATTAAAACATTCTACGCAGAAAATAGTTCATTGCTTCTGAGGTTAGCACAGGGAATAAATATTCACCAATTACTAAATTTCCTGCTAGGTAATCTAATGAAAAAGGGGAAGGAGAGAAAAAAATCATTAGGAGATTCCTTAAGTGCTTGGGATTCCCCCATCATTATAATTCATAAAGAGTTCATAAATCCTCTATTGTTTCCATTACCAGAAGTTTCAAGGTCAAAATTAAATGAGGAGTGTTTTTCTTGTAAACAATGTCCTTAACAAACCTCGTCTTTACTTTTCTTTAATTTGACCAAATTTATGTTCCTAATCAAAAAGACGTGTTATTCTAGATAAGAACTAGGCTGTGTCATAAGGCATCTGAGGAGACACAAATGAGTCTGTGGGCAGTAGAAAACAGTAACAGTTATGAAATATTGTTAAAAAAATAAAAAATGAATTTTAAAAAGCACTGGAAGGTGTGAGGATGGGAGAGTACAGACTGGCCTTTTGTGGGTAGTTCTCACCTATTGTGACCTACTGACAACTCAAGGACAAAGCATCATTCATTTCAGAATAAGACTGTGGCAGTTGATGCTAAAAACCTGAGGTTTATATATATATAACAGCTAATAGTTACTTACTGATATATAAGATATAGCCAAGTTTATACATACAAATCCCCGAACTCCTTCTCCAATTATCTTTTAACTTTTTAACACTTCTTATTCAGCAATATTCCTTAGTGTAAGCTTTGGAAAGAGCACTATACAAATAAAAAGTAGGTCTGTCCCAACCTTGTCCCCATTCGCCCATTTGGCTGCCTGAGATTTGAATTCTTTCTCCTTTAAGACTGTGCTTGACATCTTTTTTCATAATTGGATTTCACAATAAAATTATTTGCGTCAGAGGGAAAAGTAGAGTATGATTCTCCACTGGCTAGCAAAGAGTAAACAGGGAACACTGAGAGAAGAGAGAGGGAAAAAAAGAAAGAGATGGCCCTAGTTTACCATGCCTTCCAACAATCAAGCAGAAAGACTAAAATGGAGAATTATGATATTTTAAGGCTGTAGTCCAGCAAAAACTCTGAAGTTCATACCCTGCAATATACAGAAAAGAAACAGTTTTCTTAAGCCAGATAGATACTGGGATTAAAGCATTACCCCTATCTTTTGTGGTTTCTTTCCAGCCCTGAGTCATAAAGTATTAATGCTTATAAGTGGCCTTGTGGGCAAACTTACATTAAACTGTGTTTTTGTTAGACCCAACAGTATTTCTTTTATCAATCAGAGAGACTGCTTGACACAGTATCATTGTAAAAGACTAACAGTATACTGACACATCATATTTATATCTCGCTTATTAAACAGATACATAAAGCTTTAAAAGTCTAAGAGGAAATCCCTAAAGGAGGATCTTTAGGTATCATTTTAAGTATAAGATTTTTAATAAAATGTTGGAAGGGTTGATTAATGTCAATATATCTCATTTTTACATGGCACAAAGGAAGAAATATATGCAGGAAGAATCAAAAGACCTTGAAATCTATAGTGATGTTAAAAAAGCAAAGCTTAGATTTGTAGGACAATAATTTCAGTCTTTTGAGGGCTAAAAACAGAAATTGTGTTAGCAACCTATCCCAGTGGCTTTATATCCTCATGGGAGAAAGAGAGAATGAAAGTGTTATGAAACCTAGACCTGGAATTGCTTGAGTGCAGCAAAACTCCCAGTTCCCCCAGCCAAGAGACAGTCTAAGCCATCCATATTTCTATGCATGGTTTTTCCCCCTGGTATCTAGGGAAACGTGCTTTTATACCTAAGGCTGACTTGGGAAATCTTTTTCTTTTCTTTTTTTTTAAGGAAGATTAGCCCTGAGCTAGCATCTGCTGCCAATCCTCCTCTTCTTGCTGAGGAAGATTAACCCTGAGGTAACATCCGTGCCCATCTTCCTCTACTTTATATGTGGGATGCCTGCCACAGCCTGGCTTGCCAAGCGGTGCCATGTCCATACCCGGGAACTGAACCAGTGAATCTGGGCTGTGGAAGTGGAACATGTGAACTTAACTGCTGCACCACCAGGCTGGCCCCTGGGAAATCTTTATTTTTTAGATCCCCTGTTCCGATAAAAATTTTTCACTTCTGGGGCCAGCCCAGCCCGAGTGGTTGAGTTCCTGAGTTCCACTTTGGTGGCCCAGGGTTTCACCAGTTCCGATCCTGAGTGTGGACATGGCACCGCTCATCAGGCGGTGTTGAGGCTACATCCCACATACCACAACAAGAAGGACCTATAACTACAATATACGACTATGGACTGGGGGGGCATTGGAGGAAGGAGAAGAAAAGAAAAAAAAAGAAAAGAAATTTGTCACTTCCATTGGTGAACAACACATTAGGAATAGTGGCCTTCCACATTATCTGACTCTCAGATATTTTTCCTTTCAGTAGCTTAGGTTAATGCCCAGGATTATTATTAATTGCACTGACTTGACACTGACTGCTAACTAAACTTAATAGAATTTTAAGGGACTAAGTCAATGAACAGTAGCAGATAGCTCTGGGGATTACTTAACCTCAAACTGAGCACCCAGTCTACAGTAAAATATTCATATACGTGGCTGAATAGAAAAGAAGGCAAATATGAATATACTTTTGTGCTTATATGTCCATGTAAGTAAAATCAAGAGAAATAGTAAAAAGTTTTTATGAATTGAAGAGAAGTTAGCTTGGACTCAAGAGCTACAAATAAAAACATGAGTTGCATTGTCCTATTCCTCTACTCCAACACTTGTTTCAGGAAATATGCAGAAATTTTCAGGAAAGTTTTGGACTTTGATGAGATATTGATTTGTGGCAAGGAGGATTTAAAGTAAACATCTAGATATTGAAAGGAGATCTTAGCTGACATGTTAATTATTCGAGAAATGGGTTAAAACTCATTAGTGCTTTGCATTTTTACTGGTCATGAAGCTACTGATGCTGTTTCTATTTTTAATCTGTATTTTGCTGATCTTTTGTCCAATCATATCCTCCAGCCTTTTTCAGATAAAACATGCCCCCCCCATTTATATCAGAGAAGACCTTCAGTGTTTGTCAAATTACAAAATACCTTTAAATATTTTAGAGCTAAATAAAAATCTTCTTTTAAAAACAAACTCTTATGCCAAAAAGGATCATATGATATAGTAAGAGGTAAACTCATTTAGAAATCAATATTCTGCTTTTAAACTTTCACCATGACACACTTCATCATATTATTTCAGTGGAATATAAGTCCACTTAAACCAAGGCTACAGATAAAGTCCTAGCAGTAGATTTTAACAATGGAAAAAGGAAAATCTCAAATATAATGAAATATTGACATTCAAGAAGTAAGGTAATACTCTCTCCCCTAAAGGGCAGATGATATAATTAACAACAGCTTTCCATGTTACTATCGGTTTAGAGTGACACACATATCGTTGGGAACATTCCAATAATGGTGAGAGTGGCATGAGAAGGGCACTGCATATTGGTGTTACAAATGAGACTTTGGAGTTAGGGCTGGGTCTGACTCACAGCTCTGCCAGTAACTCTAAATATTAACCTACACAATTTACTTAATTTCTTTGAGCCAGCATATTTGCTTTCTTCATAGGGATATTGTTTGAGTTTAATGGAAAAAAAAAAAGAACCACACACAAGAAAGATATATACATAGTTAGGCAGAGTATCCAATACCTAGGTACTTATTAAATATTAGTTTCCTCTCTCTGATTCCCTCTGAAGATTTTAACATTAATCTTCTTGTTTAATCATTTTATTATTTTCCATGATTTTAACTCAAAAAGAATAAGATTATAAGAATAAAAAAATAAGAAAGATTAAAATGCCATCCACGGATAAATCTTAGCATTCCATATTTAAGTCAAATATAAGACATGTTATAATTACCATGAGAATGGTTGGAAAAAAATATCTGATCATTCAGACAATGAGGAAACTAAGAATAGAATTTCAAATCATAAATAGAGCCTCAAAACTATGAAAATTATCTTAAACATTGGTTCTAAGAGAAAACCTTTAAATGAAAAAAATTAAAAAGACAAAATATAATTAACAACACTATACGGAAGCAGGAACGAGTTACAGTTCTATTTTCCACACCCTTATTGAAGAAGAGTCCAGATGCCTGAGACGCATCTGGGTCTGGACCTTGTGGAGATCCAAATCAGTTCAAAACCCTGCATGGCCGTGGACATCCCATCACTGTAACCGTGGCTCTCAGTCTCCTCTGCTAGAAGTGGAGGCATCCTCACTCCTTTGCTTTCCTTATCTTTTGGCCTTAGAAAAAAGTTTCTTTCTGATTTCTCTGACTATAATATAATACTAAAAATGATATGATTAGAAAAAATAAATGAGCGAAACCAGAACATTCCTTGCTAGAGGAAACAGATTTCTCATATTTTAAATGGAAAACAATAGACGAAAGACGCAAGCTATGTGTGTGTCAAAAATAGCGTCACAAAGAAACTTCATGTAGAACACGACCTTCCTGTGTGGTGAAAGTCGTCTTCAGGACAAGTGAACCCAAGCTTGCTGTTCTCGAAAAGGCAGGTTGTTTCCCAGACAGTGAAGCACTGCAGGAAGCACAGGGAGAAATTCGGCTCCCCTCTCAGATGGTAGAGAATTCTGGGGCTTAGGGTCCCTCGTCTGACAGTTATGAGGAAAACGGCTATTTGATTTTTTTTTTAAGAGAAACATTGGAAATCACTTTGAAATGAGTACAAGTGTTCCTCCTTGTAGCAGCTTTTACACTTGACATTTTATCCTCTAGGGGGGTGTAATAAAGAATATGGATTTTTCCCTTCTCACGAGGGAAAAGAGAGAGCTGGTGCATCCGGAACCCAAAGAAGAGAAGAGAACTGAGTTATGACTTTTTGGCATTTATGTAGTGTTTTTCCTCTGAAGAGTAGGAAGCACATCATAAAATATTAATTAACAGCCAGTATTCTCCAGTGCTTCCCTAGAGATGGCAAATGCAGGTGATGATGCTCACACCCTCACTTCTACCCTAGGAGAAGCAGCAGCCCCATCCGCAGTGAGGAGAGAGAGAAAATACAAAGGACCAGTGGGATTGAATGTTCATATTTGGTCAGAAGAATTGTCCCTCTATTTCGGGGATCAGAGAGCTTTGGAGAAATGTTAGAAGTTAAAAAAGTGAAGAGGAACTGGAAAGAGAGGAAAAATCTTCAAAGGTACGAGAAAAAAAAATGGAAACAGCGAGGATACGGAAAAAACAGTGAAACGTCTGTGACATCATTTTTCTTCCAGAAGGCCTCAGATGGGCTGGAGGCGCCAGAGTTCTCACCTCACCCCCAAGAGTGCTGGGTCCCAGGAGGGGTGAGGCTGAGCAGGAGGGCTGGGCACAGCCACTCTCACACTACTTGGTGAAAGTGTGTGTTTACTATACACATTCAATCTGAATTTTCCTTGCAAGGATGAGTTGTTAGAAACGCAGAATCTGTTTTTGTAGTTGACTTGTTTTTTACATCTGCTTGTATGTTTGTTTGTTCATTTGGCGTGAGGGTGTGTGTGAATGTGATGAGTGGTTGTGGTGTTTCTTGTCATTGGTTTTAGGGTGGTGGTGGTGTGTTGACTTGTTGTTTTAAGGTTAAAAACACATATTAAACAAATATTTTCTTAAATTCCTTTCTACTTAACATTTGAAAACATCTTAAGTGAGAAAATGCAGTTATACAGATGTTGGAGCAAACTTTATTGGGTTGGGTTGGACACTCTGACCTAACTCTTTTATGGGTAAAATGAGATCAAAATGAATTTTAAGAGCAGTCTTTAAGAAAAACAATTCACATAATATGCAACCTGCTGGTTTAGTTGGGAAATATGAGGCATCCCTATTTCCTTAATTTTTTTCCCCAATCTTTTGTAAGTAATTAGTCTTCAGCAAATATTTTGTTAACGGACAGGTGATGAGCACAGAAAGGTGGATTTACTTATAGAACTCCTGATTACCTGTGACCCTCATTCCTGCTCTTACAGGAGAGACACTAGGGTCAAAGACAGTCCCCCTCCCTAACTGTCCCTGAGGAATAGTCTCTGCCCTGGCAGTTTTCTCTAAAATGCTTCTGCATTAATCTTATGAGCTGCTTTGCTCTCCTGGTAGGCTTTATCTCTAGTGTTCATACATATCTAGGTTATAATTCATTTTGGAAAAACATGCAAAGAAAGCCAGATTTACAGAAAAGATACAACATTTATGGTAGCACTTTTTGATTTCCATAAAAGTTTTATATTTCCTTAGAACCTGGGGATAAAGGAACAAAAGTTAGTTTAAGAATTTTTAAAATACAACTCAGTCATCCAAAAATAGAGCCAACAACCAGGTTAGGGTCTGTAAAGTAATGCAGTAGAGTGGTAAAATTAGAAGTTACTTTCATTAAATTAGACTGACAGTGTTTAATTGGAAGATTAAATAATTTTATTCAACAAAATCATGAATGTTTAATATATATTAGGTGCTCAAGTGAAAAATAAAGACAATAAACAAATATAAAAATTTTCTTTTACTAATATTGTGTATACTGTTTTGCTATTTATTTAATAAAATAAGATATTAGAATCTTGTGTTTCTTATGCATAACCATTCAAACTGATAAATAATCAAAAAGTGATACAGTAATAGTAGAAAATACATAGAGTTAGAAAACAATATACATTTTATGTAGTCCAGACTCTTTACATTGTCCCTGAGAACCTAATGTAAGTTTCTAAATTGCACAAAATCGATATGGTTTAATTTGTTCTTAATTGTGTTATCACTAAATCAACTATTTCTTGTAACTTGGAGACATGGCTACAATTACTAACTATTTCTATCCAAGTTCTACAGGAAAAAAAATTAACATTTTAATCAATTTTATAGTATCCAGACTCTATCATAGCACTTAACACTCAAATTGAAGGAAAGAAACTTGTCTTATTCCCAGTTGTTCTTCTGCAAGTAAAAAGTATTATAGAAGAATACCTGCCACATGTTTGTAAAAAGAACAATAATTCAAAAATACATCCTTAATATGTTTCTATCACTGTCTCAATGACAGCAATGACCTAAAGTATTCCCGAAGTAACACAGCTCCTCAAGCAATGTTACTCAGATGAATAATGTATCTATTGGAGAAGACATTCTGCCAAGATGAAGAGAAATTTACTTCCATTTATTTGCTCAAATTCTGAGCTAAATCTGCTCATATTTCTCATCACCTGTGTGAAAAGAATGTCTAGTATATGGATATGTCTAAGCTATTTTTCCATATATATAGTGATACAGAATCTGCTAAATAAAAAGTAAGAAAATTAATTAGTATGCTCTTAGGATCTTTGTACCTCCAAGAGCATCCTCAGGGCCCTGAATGAATGAATGAATGACAACACTGCTTAGAGAGTGGAATAAGCATTTGGGGAGTAATTTCTGTGAAAACTGTTGATTAATTCTCAAAACACATTGTCAGTATTGGATTTGGTGTGCCTTTGTGGAGCTCCTTCTGCCTGTTCTCTCTTTTGCCAAGTCTCCTTCTCATTATCACCTTCTTCCTCACTTAGGCAACTGTACTTTCCTAGTGAATAGCTAGCTAACCAGCCAATGTTGAGGTAACATCTTTCTAGAGTTGAAGTCATGGTGTTACACTGTTTTGTTTTTCCAGTGAGATTTCACGTTTGTTAAAATATACCTTGAAATGCAGTTGTAAGGGAAACCTTCCCCTGCCCTCAGTTGCTCACACCTTCTAGTGTCAGTTCCCTCTGGGATTTCAAGCAAAACTGAGTGCTTTGGCAAATCTAAAAATAATCAGTCCATTAGTATCAAGTTGCTTTCCTGAATATAGCAAGGTGCTCTTTCTGCCTTCCCCACCCCCAGCCACCCTCCCACACTCTACTTCCCCTCTTCCTAAGATGTATTATGTTCAGAATACAATGGGAACTTCACTGACTTACTGTTTTCCTTCCAAAGATTGAGGTCGTAAAACATAATTGCATATAAAATTACACACAAAGCTTTTTGAAACTTTGTAATGTTATTTTACTATATTTATAGGTTGTGAATGTAGATCTTGGTGAAAACAAAACCATGAAATAAAACAACACACAATAAATTGAAATACATTAACACTTGACATTTCGTTTCTTTCCAATAACATACAATTATTATTTTTTACAGTTTTTGTGAAACAGCCAAATGAGAAAATATAGATTTTGTAGACTACAAAAGATTATGCAAATAAGTATTATTTCAATAAAATTGGCTGTATGTATGGCAAGAATACTTACAAGAACAAATATAAAATGTCATGTTTAAAGAAGGAAATTTCATCTATCCTTCTCTCTCTGTTATTATCCGAAATTAGATAGAAAATATTTCAAGTAGTCACTATTCCTAAAGTAATTGGTTGTTTCTATATACCTGGAGTTAATATTAAATAATATTTTAGCCAGGGCTATAGGAAAAGGTTATTTATTTTTCATTCATTTGTAGGGTCAGTTAGAAAGTGATAGATGTTGAGGCCAGCCCCATGGCCGAGTGGTTAAGTTCGCACGCTCCACTTTGGCAGCCCAGAGTTTCACTGGTTTGGATCCTGGGTGCAGACATGGTACCTCTCATCAGGCCGTGCTGAGACGGCGTCCCACATAGCACAACCAGAAGGACCTACAACTAGAATATACAACTATGTGCTGGGTGCTTTGGGGAGAAGAAGAAGAAAAAAGAGAGGTTGGCAACAGATGTTAGCGCAGGTGCCAATCTTTAAAAAGAAAGCAAAAAAAACAGCAGTAGCTCAAAACAAAGCAAAGTAAAAATCCAATTTAACTGCAAAGATATTTTAAAACAAAAGTGGTAGGTGACACTCTTGTGATTATCAACCTTATAAATGGTACTTTAAAAAAGCATTGTCTAGTCTTTCTCTCATCAACTATGTCCTAACATGCTCCGCAAAATAATTTCCCAATTTAGTATCTTTCTTTGAACACCTGGAAAATTAATTAGTATTTACACAGAGAAATGGAGTCAAATGTTCTCTTTCAAAATACATGTTTTAGAGCCACTCACAGAACAATAAAAACATTCTACTAAGGTTCTTTTTCATGCTAAAAAATACATTCAGTAGGGTCTGCTTTGAGGGATTGTAATGGGAGAAACCTGGGGTGCTTGAAGGTTAATGGACAGTGATTAAGGTTAATGGCTGCGTGCTTAGGGTTAAGTGCTGTATTTACATAGCTGCCAATTCTCTTTAAAAAAAACTTTGTGTCTATCAATCAGTTCCAGCTAATAGCCAATTAAACAGCAAATGGGGTATAGAGACTGAAGGTAAAGACCCTTCAATCTACATTTACAGGGTGAAAGTGTCAATTCTCAATCAAAAAGTATTTATTGAACACCTATTTTGTCATGGCTGTGTGGCACACAAAGAGGGAGAAGCCATGGCCCCTGTGTCCAGGAACCTTGGCATCTAGCAGAGAATGGAACTAGGAGTGAAAATATCTCAGTACTGGCAGCTATCAAATAACTGACACAGATAATAAGTATTACAGAATTCAGTGAGCAGAGACGGATACTACCTAGCTCAAGATTTCATAGAATGGGGAAGGATGCTTAAATTATGCCTTAAAATTAATGGTTTTCAAAGAGCTATATTTCACTCTTAAAAAAGTATACAACCTCAAACAAATTGAACATATGTCAATGACACCATGTGCCATACATATAGCCCTGCCATAGTTTAGCCATTAAAACAGCATCAACAACTTATCAATAATGTTAATACATAAGAAGTTCAATTGTTAGGAACATTCACTTATACTTCTTTTTTCACCTGCAAAATCTCAAGATCAACTTAAAGCAAAGATAACGATAACAACAAAAATCACAAGAGCACAACTGCATTAGCACACTAACTTTGAATTCGGTATAAACTTTAGACTAGGCAAATCAGAAAAGTTTAAGCTAGTGTAAGGGTCTGAGATATCCGGCAGTTATCCAAGGCAAACTGCATCACTAAGCCCCAAAATGACAACATGATTAATTATATAAATGAAGTTTACTAAAACAAGATTAATGTTCTCTGCAGCAGCCACTGGGAACAATGCTTCATACAGGGAGCAGCCTCACTTTCACTCAATGAACAACATTCAGGCAGGGTTGTTGTATTTCTCTTTTCCCTTTTTCACTACTGCTGAATTTCCAACTGATTTCAGAGGTAAAGAATGCTGGGGATGGAGAATATGGAGGTTAGGGGTTAACAAGGAACATGGGGATGGCAGAGAAGGTGAAAAATGGACTTGTAACACATAACCATCAAAAGTAAATTTTAAAACTTCTCTTAAAGAGTATTTTCATTCAGTAAGTTTCCTCCATTGGTTAGTTTCAAAATTTGAGCATATGAGCACAAAACAGGCAAAACTGATTGGCACCAAAAATTGCTATTGAATTGGACTAGATCCTAATCTCCCGACAATGAGAGCACTAGGCAGGGAGCAGCTTCCTGGGCTGGGGTGGCCTGAGGCAGAAGATCACAGCCCAGGGGTGGAACGCAAGGGCAATAAGCTCGAGGCCTGAAACTCAACTCTCTAAATTTTTCTGAAGCTAAAAATTAATGACCCCTTTTGAATCAGAAGAATGCTTTTACTAAAATTTAAACACCCCCAAAGAGTTAAAACTTTGTTAATTAAAAGATGCCCATCAAACTGTATTTTTCAACATGCCGTGTCTATGTTTAATCGGCTTCCCTTCTGGGACCTAGAATTACTACACCAATAGAAAGAGTATTTTGATTTAGGAATTACTGGGAAGGAGGGTGACAATGCCAAAGAATAAAGACTGTTTAGGAGCATGGAGTTTTTTTTGTTTTTTTTTTAAAGATTTTATTTTTTTCCTTTTTCTCCCCAAAGCCCCCCAGTACGTAGTTGTATATTCTTCGTTGTGGGTCCTTCTAGTTGTGGCATGTGGGATGCTGCCTCAGCGTGGTTTCATGAGCAGTGCCATGTCCTCGCCCAGGATTCGGGCCAAGGAAACACTGGGCTGCCTACAGTGGAGCTCACAAACTTAACCACTCAGCCACGGGGCCAGCCCCAGGAGCATGGAGTTTTTTGAACTGAAAACACTGCTGTTGGCAGAAGTTCAAGTTTTGTGGCAATCAGAAGTCAGTATGAAGACTATGAACATGAGGGTGACTCAATTTTTGAGAGAAGAAGGGAGGAGAAACTGCCCCTGAATTGGGAAAGTTGTGAAGAGGATGGAAGAGTATCAAAGAGAAAGTTCATAACACTCACAATTTGTTAATAGTCAATCCTGTTCTTTATACTTCCTAGTTCTCCGTGCTTCTAAGTAGAGAGAGGTCCACCTAACTGCAGGGTTGACAGGTGAAGAGATACTAGGGCAAATCTAAGTTTGCAGTGAGCCACGGGTCTTTCAAACACTCATTATCTCTGTCTTCTTTTGTGTGTGTCTCACTTGTTAATGGCTTATGCCGCACAGGTTAGAATCAAATCTAATTAAAAATAAACATTATTCCAAAGATCTTTTATGGTAATTTTAAGATATCCTATTGAAACAAAGAAATCCAACAATGCTTTAAGTATATTATTCATCCAAATTAAGAGAGGCAGCAACAGCTGATGTTAAAACTTAACATCTGTTAAATAAGAAATGCTGTGTATAATTGAAAAAGATCTAACAGGAACTTCATATATCTCTGTCAAATTTTCCAGAGATTTATAGCTCTAATTTCAAAAAGCAATATGAAATAATTGCAATATATTTTTCTATTTCTTTAGGTAATATCGTTCTCAATATGGTTTCATATGTTTTTCCTCTTCTACGTAATTCAAGATAAATTAAGTTCACTATTTTCAGCTAATTACATTGCACCATCTCCATTTTATTATGTTGTCTATAGTTTGACAGAATAAAAAATTATCTTTAATAGAAAAAAGGCAATTATTATCTATTTAAAGTGCAAGAAATGCATTTTAAACTCTCAATTCATGATAAGCACTTTAAGAGAAGCCAGTAAAATTAACTGAAAGAATCAATGCCCTTATTTTTCAATATTCAAGTAACTTGAGGATATTTACTTACTCAAGAGCTTATTAATTCAGTCAAGACTGACTCTAAGACATTTAAAATGTATGGTAAAAATAAAATTCTTTAAAAAATTAACACGTCTTCTTAAGAGTAATATATCTTCTACCTAAAGTTTATTTTTAAATTATGTTGTATGTACTGCTGTTGATTAATGATAACTATCATAAATGAAATAATATATGTACATTTTAAAAAATTAGACATAAAAGAAACTATATACATCTATTTCAAACTTCTCATTTTACATTTGAAAATATTGAGGTAGTGTTATTGAATGACCTGTCCATGGTCATAATGCTAATTTTGCCTTTATGGCAAGGAAAATCTTTGAAATTTTGGTAAATTCTCTACTCATTATAAAACAATGTACATATATAAATACACACATATTTTACAATTATTGTATAGCTAAATCTATTCCTAAATAAGAAATTAGTAGACTCAATCCAAACTGCATATAGTGTCTTGGTGTTCATTTATTGAAATATCACTATTACAAATTCTTAGCAGTGCTTTTAAAACACAATAATTAGCACTGGCAACCACAGTAGTAAATCACTCAAAACGCTCTGAGTGTGCCCAGCCCATAGCCCTTTGTGAAAAAAACAGCTGGAATCCATCTTTAAACACTGATAATCATAGTTGTAGAAACTTACAAGGTATCATCTGACCATGATACTGCTTCCTTCTAGAAAAGCCAGAGTTCCTGCCACATTCACATTCACATCCTTGCCCTAAGGCATGCTTACCTCAGGTGTGGCCACATATAACATTATTGCTGCAGTCAAAACTGAGGTACTACGGATGGGTCCTATTAGCCTCTTTTCATGTTAAATGTCTTTCTCCAGAACTAGTGTCCTGAGCTTTGGAAACAATTCCATGCTCATCTTATGTGAAGCCTTATTTATTTTAAGTGGGTACATGACTGACTTTGAGTTTTAGACTTTCAGAGGGTAGTCTCAACCTTTCTTAGTCTAGTCTCTTAGAAAGAACACAAAATTCCTTTGGAAATTTAATCAAGATCTAGATAGACCTTTTATTAGCCCTTCAGGATGCTGGTGTGTAGGTGTACTTAGTTTTTAAAGTTTAAAGAGGGGACAGAAGTGCTTCAGTGCTTTGGAAGCAAAATCAAAGCGACAAATGATGGCGGGTCTGTGCAGCAGTGATGCCCATAAACTAACGTACAGTCTGCTTTGTAGACAGAATGAAAATACGCCATGCTAGTCCTTAAAATTAATCTTCTCAAACTTCATGTCAATCACCTGTGAATAAAGAACTAACACACACTTTCCCCTTCCTCTTGACAATTTGATGTTTTATGAAACGTCTACCTCTATTCCCTTGGGAACCTGATAAAAATCGGAATGCCAACTGTATTACTAGGAAAATTACCTATTGTAAAAATGACCCTTGATTTCTACACTGGACTGGGACTTGGAGAATTGTAAATACCTGATAGTAAGCCTAATGTTGGGTTTCTCTGAGTATCTGGGTTATTTTCGCTGGGCAGGCCCCTTGCAAGAACTCTAGAAGCTGTGCCTCTGTGGTTACAGAAGATATCAGTTCCTATAGGGAAGGAGGCTTTTAAGCTGAGGTGTTTCGCCCACCGGCCTCATTTTGATCTTCTCTACTTGCACCTGAGCTGTTGGACTGCTGGAAGGAGACTGCCTCAAGGGGAGCCCCTGATGCTGCCCTGCTGGCAGTCTGTGGTTCCCTCTTGTCCTATCTCTTCCTGAGTAGGCTGGTGTCAGCTGTGGCCAATGGTAGTCTTGTGAATCAGTTGTTTAGGAGAGTCTAAAAAGACTCCAGGTAGGCAATACACTACCCAGGTCATACCAGTGAAAAAAAAATTCTGGATTTTGTCATAATAAAAAAGAAAAGTTCAGTTTCCAAAATGGACAAGTAAAAGACAATGATGTTAATAATATTATCAAAAAAACTTGTATTCCACCCATAAGACCTGTGTAAGGCTGTTGTTAGCCAACGTCATTGTTTAAAGTTACACATTAAATAACACAAAAGCACAGCCTTCCCATAGCAGCAGAGAATAGCAAATGATTAACATAAATATCCAAAACTCTAAAACAGCCAAAGTAAGGGCTGGCCTGGTGGTGCAGCGGTTAAGCATGCACATTCTGCTTCGGCAGCCCAGGGTTCACTGGTTCAGATCCCGGGTGGGGCCTTGGCACCGCTTGGCAAAAAGCCATGCTGTGGTAGGTGGAGGAAGATGGGCATGGATGTTAGCTCAGGGCCAGTCTTCCTCAGCAAAACGAAGAGGATTGGCAGAAGTTAGCTCAGTGCTAATCTTCCTCAAAAAATAAAATAAAACAGCCAAAGTAAGCCAGGAAACAAATGTTTTAAATTCATAGATTTTTTTCCTGTTGGTGCAAACAAAAGTTTGTGATGAGATTTGCTTTTTAAGTTACAGACTACAATTCTTTAAACAAAATAAAAATCCTTTGTTTAATAAAGCTATTGCTGTAGAATATATGATAGAAATTATGCTGAGTTTATTCACACATACACATATTCACTTTCACACAAACTACATACACACACAAAACTAGTTATCACATTATTATTGCACAAATTAATGAATATATCTAAAAATATGAAGTAAAGACAAAGTATGATATAAAATATATATCATTTCCCACAGGTTAAAACTATCTAGCATTTGCATTCTCATAAAAGCGCCAAAGTAAAATGTTTTCCTGAAAGAAATGGTATCACACTCATTTCTCATATTTTCTTGAATCAAAATATGATGCCAAGATTAATGCTTTTGTCAGGTATGTCTCTTACCATGTACACAGTGTATGTGCTCATCCTTGAGGTTCATAATGTATTGAAATATTTTCAGTCTTTAAATCCCAGCCCAAGGAATGGAACTATAATAAAAATCAGTTTCTGCCTCAGCCTGCACTGCATATGGGCATCTTGGCATGTTTGGACACATTTACTGCTTTCAATTTTATATTAGTCACTTGAAAATATTTTTATTGGTTTAATGTTATTCATGAAATTGAGAAAATAAAACACATGGCTCACCTGTAAAGTGGAAATTACAAATCTACTTTTGTCTATTAATATGAAGGTTAAATGAAATAATGTAAACCACAGGATATATAGTAGTTACTAAACTAATGTTTCTTCTCTATATTCACCCACATACAATTGCTTTTATATCTTAAAGAAAATGGAAAGGTTTGCACATAAGCTAATCTTACACAAATTTTCATTTTGTATAAATTAAATACTTGGTCACAATATTGGTTGGGATAAAATATACTTCTCACATTATTTTTGGCTTCCATTGTTAACTTTATTTCATTTCTTAAATTGTTTAAAATGGGACAGGGAAGACACTCATCAAGAAAGGGCAATAATTAAATATTAATCTTTCATTAAATTTACAAATTGAGAAAAGTTTGAGAAATGTTTATTTGGTCCCAGAAAGAATTACTTATTTAAACTCATATTTTGTTAAATGGAACTTAGGCTCAGATAAAAGTTTTCTGACTGAATATCACTGAAACATACTTTAACCTAAGAAAGAAAATATGTGTTATGCTTTATGTGATCTAACATAAATTACATCAAACATCTAGTCCTGCATTATATGCAACATCCTTTAAAAGTCTGGCAAGAGTCTTGTGCGCAGCATCATATACATGGCTTGTGCATTCTCCTTATGTTCTTTTCTATCTTAGGATAATTTCTTAAAGTTCTTCCCGGTAACTTTTTAAAGTTCTTTCATACGTAAATCATCATATGTTTGCATAGTGGCTATTCTTCATGTTTTGAAAGCAAGTAGTAATTGTCAAAAAGAGGACCTGAACCCCATGTTTTTATTTCATATTCAGTGCTTCACTTATAGAGAATTTTAGATCTGTAATTCAATCAAATATAACTATATATGCTAAAATGTATATTCATAATAAATAGCTTATGATTTATCTAAGGAAAACAAATTCTAGAGTGACTAAGAATACTATTTAGAAGGAAAATGATTATCTAGCATGTGAAACTCAAGCATATCAGCATATCTGGCTAGAAACAAGGTCAAAACTTCAAACTTTTAATAGAAGTACAAATAGAACACTAACCACCCCCTCTGCCTCTTTCATCAAATTGATTGTACAATATTAAGAAATAAAACAAACTGAACTTGATTGCTAACACCCCTAGGTGCCCCTTTGAATTTTTGAGTTACACACACCGGCAACTTCTACTTTGAATACACAGCAATGGTAAAGCGTAATTTAAAACAAAATTAAAAATCCATATGCTGCTCAAAATAGGTTATATATTTTAGTGGGCCTAAAATGAAGAGAATATTTAATATCAGTCAGGGATAGAAACTCAAGAACTGTTGGATATTGGTTGTAGACATAGATCCAAGGTGTCCGGGAGTCTTATTTGTGTAGGAAAACTGGGGCCAAGAGCCCTCCATGCAGGGGAAGGACCATGAGTTGAGTTGTGGTTGACTGCTGGCTTGGGTTTCAGAATATATGAAACTGCGGAAGTGAGCAAGGACAGCCAACCACCAAATCTGTATGAAATTGTCCACCAGTACAACGTCTAAGCCTACAATGTTCCGAGTATTTCCCTAGAACATGAGCCGGAAGTAACCAGTGTAAGAATGAGTTGTAGACTGGGGCTGTGGTGGAAGGCTTGGAAGGGGTCAGGTAAGGAGTGGGGAGGGGAGGGGAGACTCTCACTTAAGATGAGCCTACAAATGAAAATGAAGTAGTTCCTGGATAACTCAAAAATAATTTATGAGGATAAGACTAACTTCAAGGAGCTGGCCTTCTGATATCTTTGAGTAAGGACAGTGATAAAGGAAGTCTTAGACCACTGTTTTTCAAGTAATCATCAATCCTCAAGGCATTTAGAGCTTTCAGATCCTGTCACTATAGATTAATTCTTCCAGAATCTTGAGATTAGTTTGAAAGAAATTACTTATTTTCTTCTCCATCTTCTTTTGTTTAAGAATATTCTATGGTTTTATAAATGCCAATCACATTTGAATATCTTTATCAAATATCTTTCAGCAAAACCAAAGGATATGTGAGAATTAAATTAACATTTATAGCTAGCCACTTTTTCAGAAGAAATTGGTTGAAGTTGTTAAAATTTTGAAGTAATACCCTCGTGTTCATTTCATTTGCATTGCATAAATCTGCTTGCATTTATAAAAGAAACTGATGTCTTGGCTTAAAAATTGTGATAATATGGGCTTTTAAAAATTTTTTTTCAAAAAACCACTCTTTAAACAGAATATTCTGTCTTCATCTGGGAGAGGATATATGAACCCACAATGACAAAACTTACGTTATGAAATATAAAGGATTTTTTATCATAAATATTTTGTTTTTGATCCTTCTACAAAGAATGTTCTCAATCTTATTGATGGATGTCAGTCTTGGGGTGAAAATATTTCTGCAGGTAGACCTACCACAGATGCAGGTTCTAGGCAAATCTGTATCTGAAGTGAAATCTTTCAAATAGGTGTTTTCCAGATTATGTTTGCATGACAAAAAAATCCACAAATGAAGAGAAAATTCAATTAGCATTCTGTGTTTTAAAAAATAAATACCCAGACAGAATATTTGAATACTGAGGCCTGAAAATGTTTGAGGTTGAATAACTGACAGCTTGTTTTCTTCACTGCCTTGGAGGCGGGAATGTGTTTAGGTGACTCATTGAGAGGCCATTGTGGTTAGTCACCCCTGTTAGCATCAGCAGCAGCTTGGTTGGAAATACCCTGAGGAGGCAAACTCTCCTCAAAGACTTAATATTAATAGGAACGGAAATTTAGTAACTGAGGGAGGGTAGAAGAACTGGTTCTTCCCCAAACGTCTGGGATGTGACTGAAACTCTTTCTTCAGGTGTAGTAAAATCTCTGAAAAGTAGTAGGGTCTATAAGTGCTGAATGATGATGTAACTTGAAGTGAGTCGTACTCATTGGCATTTAACTATTTATGCTTTCTTTGACCGGATGTTTTATCTATTTCCATTTATGAATCCTCTTTAGAATTCAGGTAGTCCTAATAAGGTGGTCAGAGACAAAGTCAACTTTGCACTGAAAATGAAGTCACCTGTTAGGGAAGCAGTGTAGTCTAGTTATTGGAGAAGGTATCTATCCTCAGACAAAGTTGATTTGAACCCAAGTTCCTCTACTTATTAGTTGTGTAACACTGGGCAAGTCCCTCAACCACTTTGTTTTTACATTTATAATTGGGAATAGAAATAGTACCTACTTCAGTGGCCTAGATGGACTAAATAAATCAGAGATCAAAATGCTCAGGGCAGTGTCTGGTTCCTTGTGGGTGTCCAACTAATGTTATTTGTTGGCACCCAATCTAGAAGTAGTTGGCTTTCAATTCAGAGCAAAAGTGGAACCCTGAATAGAAGAGTACCAGGAAGATACAGCTGAAGGCATTAAGAAGGTGGCAGGATGTCTAGGAAGCACTGTGCCCACTATAGAGTGACTATATGGTCTCCTCCTTGAGTGGCCATAGAAATTGGACTGTATTTTTTCCCATACTTTCTATCTTGATATGTAATATAGTTCCTTTCTTTCAAGTCAAAATGGAGTTATGAAATCCTATAAGTGTTGATTTAGGGTTAAAAATATCTAAGTTATTTGAAAGAGAATACCCCTTAAAATAAGTTGATCTATCCTGTGATTTCTAAAAACTTTCCTCCAAGCATATGGAAATTTTCATGCATACTACATAGAGTATATATACTTACACTGTATTATGTAATTACGCAAGTTTCAACCTTCTTTAAAAACACGTACAGATAAAGCCAGAGGGACACAAAACATTTATATAAGTGAAAAGATAAAGGAAACTTTTTAAAGGACCATCTAATTTGTGATTTGCTGAAATTTTAACATGATATTTATTAGCAAACTGTAATTCCAGTCTAAACGTTTTATCTTTTTAAATTGTAAATTGGACTTAACGATAATGTTTTCCAGCACAAGTTTTAATTGGAATGTTATCACAAAACCACCATTATGAATTTTAGATGACTAAATTGCTTCTTTGAGGATGTCACTAGGTATATAATTACTGTCTTTATCTCCACTTAGCTATATTATTCAATGAATTTTACCATTATTGAAAAATTATCTTCATGAGTTACCAGTGTATATTTACTTGCTAGCATATAGCTAGCATTTAAGCATAATAAATCTTAAGTAATATATCAAACCCTTCCTCTGTCACTCCATCTTCACCCCTACAGTACCTCTTAAAGTTTATTAAATTAACTGAAACTTAAGCAAAGGCTATATATTCCACCTATTTGGATGAAGAGTAAAAATTCTTTCACCATGCTCTTCCCTAAATAATTGGCTTGACTGATTTTTTCACTTAATTATTACTTTTTTACTGAACCAAATATACTAACTAATGTATTGCTATAATATGAAACCAACCACAATATGTTTAAAAAGTACAGTACATCTTATTACACATTGAAAGGCAAACGAAGTAAATGAAAAAGAAACAAATCTAAATGCAGTGCTGAAGTGAAGTCCAGCCTTTCAAACTGGCTTCTTATTAATCACAGGGCTGACCTTTTCATTAAGGGGCAGTTGTTGGAGTCATTGACTTGGTTACAGCATTCATATGTGTGAACTGTACTCCGTGGTATTCATGTACTGGAGAAGGCATAGTGAAATTAGATTCTCTCCCTGTAGGGGGTAGACATTGACCGCTATTCAATGCCAACAATTGTCGGTTAAAGTATTTCATGAAGAATGACTTTTAAACTGCGTTTACTCCACCATCAGTAATGTCAAGTGCAATTCTTAAAGAAATACATTTAACTAGCAGTAATTAATTAAACCTCTCATAGCAGCAACTTTATCCAAGCTAAATCATTTCTGAATATACACAAGGGAGTCATCAGGATTCTATTGTCATGGCTTTTAAACCATCAATTTCAATGATGTTCATCTATAATAGTTAGAAAACAAAAACAAAACATTGGCCAGGGGGGAATTATCTAAACAATGCAACAGTGTTTTATCTAATTTCACTTGTCTATCTACCGAAATATGTGCATTGTCTTTTGAGATGACAATGCCTTCTAGACTAATTTTTCAAATAAAAAATGCTCCACCCCCCACAAAAGAACTTAACTACAAATTGATATAATGTGTTGACAGTTTTTATTGCATCCTTTTTTAATATGATCATCTTTGTGCAATATTTGATGGATTGAATTTATAAATTATAACTGGAATCTTTGTCAGGGCATATGTCCCATGTGTTTATTTCTTACGTGGAACATCATACGTCTGAACAGCAAACATTCTTTCACATTGGCTGACATTCCATCTGAAAAAGTCCGCTATGGTTAGCTTGTTAACACGATTCAGGATATACGGTATGGTAGTAAAAAGATTCCCCATAGCCAAGTAAAACTCAGAGTGGGGGACTCAAGGAGAAGGGTTATACGTAGATCAAATCTGAACTTCAAGTTCAAACATAGTTTAATGGTGAATCTAAAGTTGTAAATGCAAAGTAAACGCAATGTGAAGGCTGCTTTAAACCAAGCATGAAAGACCAAAAAGTCAAAGTTGAGATTTCCTACATCTGGTTTTAATATCTTTTCCTATGCTATTAGACAAATGACCTTTTGTTTTGTTGTGTTTGTTTTAAAAATTCATTATCATAGTCACTGCTGCTACAACCTAATACTGTTTTTAGAGTTTTTAGGATCGTTTCTTTGGCAAGAGATTGAGTTGTAGAATGGATTTGTTAAGCAAAAATTACAAGCAAATTCCTCACGTTAATGTATGAACAGTGATGTAGCAATACAATTATGTGGAAAAGTTGAAAATCATTTTCAGGAAGAGTATGTGCTTCTTAAAGCTTTTTTCTATTCTCAGAACTGTGACAAAATAC
Source organism: Equus przewalskii (assembly GCF_037783145.1). Classification (NCBI taxonomy): domain Eukaryota; kingdom Metazoa; phylum Chordata; class Mammalia; order Perissodactyla; family Equidae; genus Equus; species Equus przewalskii. The sequence goes on from NC_091834.1 coordinate 28,878,639, forward strand.
ATGCCATCATCATTTTTGACAGTAATAAAAGGACATTTCATCCAGAAATATGCCAGGCTGCAGGATTGAATAAGCAATATTATTAGCACCACATTTTAGTTCCGAGACCTTCTGAATGAGGAAGTCACTCGCGGAGTATTTAAGCTTCAGTGACCGTGCCAAGGCACTGTGCAAAATGAAACCAGAGGAAATCCACAGGGTTATGAACACAGGCTTTTTGCTAGTTCACTTTTGCACAGTCTTCAGAGGATTCCCTGAGAGTAAACATCCTTAATTAATTCCCAAGTAAAAGAAGAAAATAAAATTTCCACTTACTGCATTTGCTGTCCTTTGTCCAGACGTTGAAGTAAAAGGATTGCTCTGCTGTTCTTACCTAGATCCCAGGTTGCCCTCCGGATTAGGCAGAAACGTGACCGGCAAGAGGCGTGTTGACTTTGTAACTGTACAAGGAGCAGCCCATCACACTGCTGCTAGAGAGCCGGTCAGGACAAACTGCTAAACTTCAGCATGAGAGCACAGCATCTATTACCCCTGAGGCTCTACCATTTCACCTACACCTGGACGGATCTATCAAGCTTCATCTCTATTAGAGCTATTTGACTCTGTGGTTTAAGAGAGAGAGGAGAGAGAGACAAAAAAAAGAGGCTTGCCGTTGTCACACTTGTTTCTTATTAAAGAGCCTTACGGTGGATTGAGTAATTGTGTATGAAGGTAGTCTGGCTGGCAGATGTGTGCAGCCCCAGCGGAGCACTAGATTCAAGGCAGATGGGTTGTACCAGGGCGCAAACAACATTGAGAGAGAGAGAGAGGCGTGATTAAAACAGCAGGCCCCTGTTTTATAGTGCTGGAGGCGGGGTAGCACTAAAGCTCCTAGGAACCAGAGTTCCCCAAATGGTATTGCTCTATAGCAAGGAAAACAATAAATTCAACAAAAAAAGAAAGACGTTCAAGCTACAAAGTTACAGTGATAGTCATAATATTCACTTTATCAAGGAAGGATTAAATGAAGCACCCTTCCTCCAATGCCCTAACTGAAATTAATTAAAACCACTCAATCATGGGGGGTTATTGATAGTCTTAACGTGATGGATTTAAAACAGATCTCTCATTCTGCTATATAAACCAAGGTTATCTTTTTAATCTGTATTAAATTGCTTTAAGGAGATTTACACTGTCAGGCAGATTGACATTCTGCATTTGGGCTCTTTAGAAAAAATGTGGTTGAAGGCAATTGTTAGGAAAAATGTCCTCTTGTAGATATTTCTGTTTAGGCATTTTATGAGATAGGCACCTTAACCTATGGCAACATTAGGGCTTTCTGTATCACCACTCCTTGACGATCAAAAATCTGCAAGTAATCAGAATAACTATAATTTTCACAAAGCAGAACTGTTTGATCTAGTTTTCTATGTTATTGAGAGCTGCTTTCCTATGTTAGTGGACAACTTCTATTATTAATAATGATGATGATAACTGAACAGTTGCTAGATGCCAGAAACTACGCAAAGAGCTCCACACGCATCGTCTCTTGTGAGTCCTGCAATGACATCGTGAGGTCAATATTACTATTATTATCACCTTTCTGTTTTATCTTCTTTTTCCAGATGAGGGACACAGTTGGAGAAGCCATTCTACTCAAGGCCACACGCTTGTGATTATTTGGAAGCAGGATCCCATTAGATCTGACTCTAGAATCCTCACTCCTCACCATCTCATACAGTCTCTGTGCAGAATAATTTTATCCTACTCAAAATAAAATGATTATCATTGATTTCTTTACAGGAAAATTGGAAATAAACTCCTTTTTTATTTCTTTGGGTAGTTATAATAATTCTAGCTTTGTGTGCCCAAACAGTTAATAGGAATATAGTCCAGCCCACTGATAAAAGTTCTACTAAGGGGGCTAAGAATCAATGAGGGTAGGAATTGCCAAAGAATTGTTTAAAATCGTTTATTGGCACATTTTCTTAAAATTAAAATCATTTGAGCATATGTTTCTTAATATCCCTAATTGGTTTACAGCAAATAATTGGAAGATGGAAGAATAAGATGGAAAATTAAGAATTTCCAGGGACCCACCCGGTGGTGCATTGGTTAAGTGTGCACATTCTACTTCGGCAGCCCAGGGTTCGCTGGTCCAGATCCCGGGTGCGGACATGGCACTGCTTGGCACGCCATGCTGTGGTAGGCGTCCCACATATAAAGTGGAGGAAGATGGGCATAGATGTTAGCTCAGGCCCAGTCTTCCTCAGCAAGAAGAGGAGGATTGGCAGCAGATGTTAGCTCAGGGCTAATGTTCCTAAAAAAAAAAAAAAAGAATTTCAATAAATAAATAATAAACTCTTAATTTTCAGTCCATTTTTCCATGTTTCCCCAAATCAGCCAATATCCATTGTTTGAGTAATAATTTGTTATTCTCCTTTTCATATTTTACCATTTCCCTGTGAATAAATGGTTTATTTCTTCTAACAGAAGCTTATTTTACTCAGCAGTAAAATCATACTACTCAGTATATGAAAAAAAACATAGAAACAAACTGTCTCACTTCATTTCTGGAGACAAAGAAGGCAGAGAAAATAAATATGGAAATAAAGTAAGGTACACTTCCATGAAAATTTTACTTAAATAATGAGACACAGTTAAACATTTTGCAAAAGATAAACAAAATAAAACTCTGGTCTTGAATAACAGCACAGTCTTATGTTATGTGCTAGATTACACTGACATACATGTTTGTAGTCCTCTGACTTTGGATAATTATAATGATCATGCTAAAAAATTAGCAAAAGTGTCTTCTCTACCCTTCCATCCAAAACAAGAGAATAAGAATGAATATGCTTAAAAAGCAAGAATAAATTGAAGAAAAGTCTGAACGGATGTTGAGGGAGAAATATAAGGTATGGTAAGAATGGGAGTAGAGAACCAAGAAAAATGTGGGTACAAACAAAAGTAAAGATAATAATACTGGAGAAAAAACAGATTGTAATCTAAATGTAACCCAAGGGGCCAATGCAAATTGAAGCTGCCTGAATAGCTCCCAGCTACTGTTTGTGTATAGCTACGTTATGAGGAGAGGGCCTTTTTAACAATGTCTGCTTATTTAGAACGTCTGTTTATGGGTGAGTGTGTGTATGTATGAGGGTTTGGATATCCTAGAGACATTACCAGCATACATTGATATTCAAATTACAGAGAATATACTGCTGGAAGAGTGCAGAATTACATGTAGAAATATTGTATAGGAGAGCAATTAATCTTGATTTTCTTTAATTGGATTTAGGTAAATTAGATTAAAGTTTATCTGTGACTATATGAACTCTCTTTTATGGACTTCAGCCAAACTTTAGTGTTTTCAGATTTCAAGAATTTTCATTGGAAAAACAAACAAAACATTTACATTTTCATGATTTCACATAAAATGCCATGAATACTTTCATTGTGATATTTTCTATCTTGGCTAAAATAGGGACATATTGGAAACAGCCCAAGAAACATTTTCCTGGGGAGTTTCCAGTCTAACTTAAATACCAAAGTTTGGATAAGATTTGGAGAAACATGCAGACTTTATTTTGATTTATTTCTGGGTTTCTTCATAACCCATCATACAAGGCTATTCTTAAGAGAGTACTTTATACCAAATGTTATCTAATTTATGAACAAATGATCAAAAGCTTTCTTCCCTTAAGAAAGGTAAACCACCACCAAACCAGCTTCTCTCTGATTTCCAAGCCCCATTTCACGATTTTATTACCATCCCATCCAAACACAATCTCCCCTTTAGTTTTACTGATGGTGAGTATGGTTGTGATGGCTGTAAAGTTGTTATCAATAAAATTGTTCCAATAAACTCCAAATGAGATCTGTTATTTCCAATTCAATATCAAAATATTTTGTTTAAAATGATGTACAAATAGTTCTGCTTGATATATTTGTTCAAATATTTAAGATATTATGTAACTGAAATAAAAATTCATGGCATTTTTAATTATGTGGTTCAAGATCTGATTTTTTTAAAGTGTTTCACTTATTAAAGATTAAAGATTTTAAATCCCAAATAGTAAATAATTTGAGTTCCAAACAGCTTATCAATAAGTTTAAGGTAATAAACTTTGAGCCTATCCACAGTAACAATTCGGCATTTCTGGAAAAACTCCTTCAACTCAAATGTAAATATACTTTATATAAATATCTTCAAAAACGTTTCATATCCTTCCATTTTTCTAATCCATGATTTCAATGTTGGGCCTTGTTAACCTAAAGATGTGCAATACACGGAGCTCATTAAAGCATGGGGTCTACTGTCTCTTCTACACAGAAGTGTTTTTTTCCCAGTGTGATTTAGGTGAGCACAATTATATGTAAGGTGAAGATGGGACAGGAAGTTTTATGTTTTATTGATTCACCAGCTCTAGAAGATTGGAAAAGTGTTATTCTTTTGGTTGTTTTTTGTTCATCGGTTCTAAAAAATATCATGCATTCGGCAGAAAAAAAAGTGTAAGTTCCAAAGCATTAGTATTCTATTCACTTTATGATATTATTTTAATAGTGTAGGATAAAATATCAATAGAATCAGATGCATAGAATTAGATCAGAGGAAATATTTCTATGAGAAAATCTGGAAAAAAGTACACAGTGGCTTGTCAATCAGGTGTGAATAATCAATGATTCAATAAACACAGATATAGCTCGGAGATATTGAGGGTTTGGTTCCAGATCACTGAAATAAAATGAATATCACAATAAAGCAAATCACATGAATTTTTTTGGTTTCCCAGCACATATAGAAGTCATGTTTACACTATACTGTAGTCTATTAAGCATGAAATAGCATTATGTCTGAAAAAAGAGCATTCATACCTTAATTAAAAAATATTTTATTGCTAAAAAATGCTAACAATCATCTCAGCCTTCAGCGAGTCATACTCTTTTTCTGGTGGAGGTCTTGCCTTGATGTTGATGGCTGTTGACTGATTAGGTAGCTGAGGTGGCTGTGACAATTTCTTAAAATAAGGTGACACTGAAGTTTGCCACATCAACTGACTCTTCCTTTCATGAACGATTTCTCTGTAGCATCTTATGCTGTTTGACAGTATTCTACCCACAGTAGAACTTCTTTCAAAATTGGAGTCAATCCTTTCAATCCTTCTATTGCTTTATTGACTAAGTTTATGTAGTATTCTAAATCCTTTGTTTTATTTCAACAATCTTCACAGCATCATCACCAGGAGTAGATTCCCTCTCAAGAAACCAGTGTCTTTGTTCATCCTATAGGAAGCAAATCCTCATCCATTAAAGTTTTTGTTGTTGTTGTTGTTGCTGTTTGTTTGTTTTGTTTTTTGAGGAAGATTAGCCCTGAGCTAACATCTACCAATCCTCCTCTTTTTGCTAAGGAAGACTGGCCCTGAGCTAGCATCTGTGCCCATTTTCCTCTACTTTATATGTGGGACGCCTACCAAAGCCAGCCAACCGGTGCCACGTCCACACCCGGGATCTGAACCCGCAAACCCCGGGCAGCCCAGAAGTGGAACATGCACACTTAACCGCTGCGCCACCAGGCCAGCCCCTCATCCATTAAAGTTTTATCATGAGATTGCAGCAATTAATCATGTCTTCAGACTCCCCGTCTAATTCTAGTTATCTTGCTATTTCCACCACAACTTCAGTTACTTCCTCCACTGAAGTCTTCAACCGCTCAAAGTCATCTATGAGATTTGCAATCAAATTCTTTCAAATTCCTGTTAATTTTAACATTTTGACCTCCTCCCATGAATCACAAATGTTCTTCATGGCATCTAGAATAGTGAATCCTTTCCAGAATGTCCAGATCCATCAAAGGAATCACAATCTATGGCAGCTATAGCCTTACAAAATGTATTTCTTAAATAATAAGACTTGAAATTAGAAATTACTCCTTTGCTGCAGAATGGATGTTGTGTAGGAAGGCATGAAAATAGTATTAATTTCATTGTACATCAGCACCAGAGCTCTTGGGTGACCAGGTGCATTGTCAACGTGTAGTGAAAAAGAAATCTTTTTTTCTGAGCAGTAGGTCTCAACAATGGGCTTAAAATATTCAGTAAATCATGTTGTAAACAGATGTGCTGCCATCCAGGCTTTGTTGCTCCACTTATAGAGCACATGCAGGGTAGATTTAGCATAATTCTTAATGGCCCTAGAAGTTTCAGAATATCAAGTGAGCATTGGTTTCAACTTGAAGGCACCATTAATTATCTTAGCTGGATCTCCTGGAGAACTTGCTGCAGCTTCTACGTCAGCACTTGCTGCTTCACTTTGCTCTTTTATGTTATAGAGACAGCTTCTTTGCTTAAACCTCATGAATCAACCTCTGCTAGATTCAAACTTTTCTTCTTCTGCTTCCTTATCTCTCTCAGCCTTCATAGAATTGAAAAGAGTTAGGGTTTTGCTCTGGACTAGGCTTTGGATTAAGAGAATGTTGTGTCTGGTTTGATCTTCTACCCAGACCACTAAAACTTTCTCCACACCAGCAAAAAGACTGTTTCAATTTCTTTTCATTCATGTGTTCACTGCAGTAGCACTTTTCATTTCCTTCAACTTTTCCTTTGCACTCACAACTTGGCTAACTCTTTGGCACAAAAGGCCTAGCTTTTGACATATCTCAGTTTTCAACATGCCTTCCTCACTACACTTAATCATTTCTAGCTTTTGATTTAAGTTGAGAGAGGTGGGACTCTCCTTTCACTCAAATACTTACAGGCAATTACAGGGTTATTAATTGGCCTATTTTCAATATTGTTGTTTTGGGGATAGGAAGGCCCTAGGAGAGGGAGAAAGATGGGGGAATGGTTGGTTGGTGAGGCAGTCAGAAAACACACAACATTTATTGATTGTTTGTCATTTTATATAGGCATCGTTTGTGGCACCCCAAAGCAATTACAATAATAACATCAAAGATCACTGATCACAGATCATCAAAACAAATGTAATAATAATGAAAATGTCTGAAATGTCATGAGAATTACCAAAATGTGACACATAGACACAAAGTGAGCAAATGCTGTTGGAAAAATGGCATCTATAGACTTGCTCAATGTAGTGTTGCCACAAACTTTCAATTGTTAAAAAAAAAGCTCAAGATCTGCAAAGTGTAATAAAGGGAAGCACAATAAAATGAGTTATGCCTGTACGTAGGGGCAACTTCTTTTATGAGATAAGGCATGATTTTTAGAATTCTATGATGCAAAATATTTCCAACACTGGTCATCTTCTTCCTCTATTATATCTTAAATATTTTCCTTCAGATACCCTTTGGTCAAAGTCTAGAACTGTCTTACCAAAAATTTTACTTTGGTAAAAATGCTACTGATCTAGAAGGAAGATAAAAGTTATTACCTAGAATATGTTCTTTGTGCTCTGGATTAGTTTAGGATTAGTTAGTGGTTACCAGAAGCCTGGTATAGTCACCTTTGAAAGGACAAGTTGTATTACTGAAGAGTTTTCTTGGGGAATATAAATACTTCGGGTGTTAAAAAAGGCACGAGACATTTAAAAGTCTCCAGGTTGGCTGAGGGCCTTAATACCAAAAATTGCCACGAGAGGTGAAGCCAAGGAAAGTTATTCTCGATAAAAGATACATCTGGGTAAGGGAAAAATTAGGCAAAGCTTGGCGGTAGGGGACAGAGTGGCAGAGAGAAATTTAAATTAAAGGAAAGACATCCAAAAAGTAGTTCTAATAACTTTATAATTCTACTTAGGTCAATACTAGAAAATATGCAAGTGAATTGGAGAATATTTGTGAGTCAGTTAATCCAAATGCTAAAAATCTAGAATGCAAAAATTATTATTTTCAGTATCCTTCAAGACTTGTTACATAATATTTTTAAATCTGAAAATTTATCAAAATTTAATTATTAAAATTTTATTACTTTTATGTCAGACTATCATTTTTTCTTTCTATTGTGAGGAAGATTGGCCGTAAGCTAACAGCTATTGTCAATCTTCCTCTTTTTGTTTGAGAAAGAGTGGCCCTGAGCTAACATCTGCTATTACACAATTTCTAGTTCAGCTCAACAAGTAATAGATATGTATTATAAGCTATCCCTGATTTAGATTTCATACAGAAGCAATGCAAGATCTACTGTCTGACCACAAGACATTTTACAAACTACTTGGGATGAAAAAATACTCACAATAAATTAAATGAGATTTTTATGATCAGAAAGAATGATTCAGACAATAAATTTAATAAGAGATCAGAAAAAGGAGAAATCAATGTGGGTTCCATGAATTCAAAGGTAAGCAAGGATATTGTGTGTTTCAGAAATGATGACGAAAACAGTCTCTGTCAAATAGAGGATTTGAACTGGGAATCATGGAGAAAGTTTGGGAGGGGTAAGATTGTGTAGAACAAAGAAACATTGTTGGAAGCTTTCTGGTAAGCACCTGGCATGATAACTATGTTTTGAAAAGATTAATTGGAAGGGATTAGAAAAAGGCAAGATAAGCTTTGAGTGCACTGCAGTGACTCAGGCACTGACCTCCATTTTTCATTTGATCATCACTTTTCTCTCTGCATAGGACTATCCCTGCAGAGTGATATAATCTAGTCCTCATTCCATTCCATTCCCTTTTCTACCCCTATGTTCATGCCATGCCATATGCTTGTGGTTCAGTGAAAAGTGCAAAGTTTTAAAAAGTCTGACTTAAATCCTTATTCCATCACTTAATAGTAATTTAATTTCCCTAAACCTCATAAAAAGATGGAATTCCAATCCCTATTTGTGAACTTTAAGAGTGATGAGATCACTACACTGGAACTTTATACAATGGAATGAACACAGTCATGTGCTGCATGACAACGTTTCAGTCAATAAGGATTGCATATACAATAGTGGTCCCATAAGACTATAAGCTGAAACATTTCTATCCCTCAGTGACATTGTAGCCACTGTAACATCACAGTGCAACACATTACTCACGTGTTGTGGTGATGCTGGTGTAAACAAACCTACTGCACTGCTAATTGTATAATAGTATTGCATATACACTTATGTACAGTACATAATACTTGATAATGATAAAAAATGACTATGTTACTGGTTTATGCATTTACCATACTATGTTTTTTATCATTATTTTAGAGTGTACTATTTCTACTTATAAAAGAAACAGGTTTACTGTAGAACAATATGCTGTGTTATGCCAGCAGCAGCCCCATACATCTTGTGTTTACCACATCTCTTGATTGCATCACTTTCTCTTGTGTTTGATTTAATCTCATGTTGTTCTGTTCATCATGGCCACTAGGAATACACAATTTACTGTTAATGTTGCCAGCAAGAGGCTACATCAAGTGATTGATTTGGAAATGAAATTAAAAGTGGTTAAAGATTGCAAAGATGGAAAATCAGGGATGGTTATTACTTGCCAGTCAGGTATGTCCCATTCAACCATAGCTATGATCGTGAAGAACAAGAGCAAAGTGATGGAAGCTGTTAAAGGATCTGATTCACTGAAGACAATGAGACTAACAAAAATTTGAGAAGGGCCTGTATCAGACATTGGCAAACTTCTAATAACCTGGATTAAAGACTAGACACAGAAGTGTATTGCTCTCAGCACCACGATGACGGCAGCCAAAGCAAAAAATTTGTTTGTAATGTTGAAAGAAAAGGCTGGACCCAAGTACAATGTTGAATTTAATGCTAGTTCTGGGTGGTTTAAATGATTCAAAAATCACTTTTTGGGGAGTGACATTAGCATCATGGTGGAGTGAGTTGTTCCCTTTATCTCTCCTCCCTCTAAATTCCAACTAAATGGATGTTCATTAACCAATAAGGTATTCCCTGCACAGCACAACAGGATGCCTGAGAGATGCATGCAGCCATACATCTGAACAGGGGTTGACTGTATTCCTGGGCATCAGGGGAACTAGGCGAGCAGGCTCCTCCCACTCCAGGGCAGCTGTGAGCCAGGTCACAGATCCTCACACAGTGGCCAGCCTGGTGAGACTGTAAGTGGAGGCAGGGGCAGCCTAGAATGTGCATGGATGCTTTCAGAGTGGTAGCCAGGCCTGTAGGAGCACCCATCATGCTGTAGTGGCCCCACCTGTGGGAACGTTCCCCTGTGAGTGGCAATAGCTCAGGTCCTGCATACGTTCCCCTCCTTCTGCAGCAGTTCAGCCAGTCCCATGCCAAGCACAGTGGCCCCAATCATGTGAGAGTGACCCACTGGCAGGCTGACAGAGCACATACGCCCTGCCCACATGGGTGCAACCTGCTGAGTGGCTGTGGCTTCCTGTGCAAATGCAGAGTGGCCCTACCAGCACAAGCACCAGCAGATGGGGTAGGATCAGAAAACAGAGCTCCTTTCCCCCTTCCATCTGTGACAGATGGAATCTGCAACCTGATACTACCACAAATGCACAGTCAAAATATCAATTCATCAAACAGCATGAAGAAATACAGTAATACTTGAGAGGAGAAGGAAAATGACAAGTCACCAGAAACCAATCCTGAAGTCACAGAAGTTTAAAATATAAATGACAGAGAATTCAAAATAGTCATCATGAAGAAACTCAATGAGTTACAAGAAAACTCAGAAAGACAGTCAATGAGCCCAGGAATAAAAATTAATGAGCAGAAGGAATACTTACCAAAGAGATTGAAGCTCTAAAAAACAAAACCAAACAGAAATTCTAGATATGGAAAACACAATTAATGAGATAAAAATAATCTAGAAACCATAAAAAATGGAGCTGATGTTATACAGAAAAGAATTAGTGAATTAGAGGATGGAAATATAGAAATGTTTCAGGTGGAGGAGGAGAGAGAACTAAGATTTTCAAAAAATGAAGAAATTCCATGAGAAATATCTGATTCAATTAGGAAAATTAAGATAAGGATTATAGGTCTTCCAGAGGGAGAAGTGGGTGGGGGTAGAAAGGATCAGGGAGTTTTTTCAAAGAAATATTAGCTGAGAACTTCCCAAACAGGACTTACAAGTACATGAAGTCAATAGAACTCCTAATTACGTCAATGCAAAAAGACCTTCTCCAAGGCATATAATAGTAACACTGGCAAAAGTCAATGGTAAAGAAAAAATACAAAGGGAAGCAAGGCAGAAGAAAATAACCTAGAAAGGAACCACATCAGGCTTTCAACAGATTTCTCAGCAGAAACCTTACAGTCTAGGACGGAATAGAATAATATATTCAAAATACTTAAAGACAAAAACTTTCAGGCAAGAATACACTATCCAGTGAGTCTATCTTTCAGATACAACAGAGAAATAAAAGCTTTCCCAGATAAACAAAAGCTGAGGGAGTTCATCACCACTAGACCTGCCTTACAAGAAATGATGAAGAAAGCTCTCCTACCTGAAACAAAATGCAAAAGTTTACAAAACTTTGAGAAAGGAGATGAAAAGACAGACAAAATCAGAAAATTGCCACTCTCTATCAGTTAGGAAACACTTAATTATAACATAAAAGATAAAGGGAAGGAAAGCATCAAAAATAACTATAAACACTTCAATTTACTCGCAATTTACCATACTAACACAAAACAGAATAATTTGTGATGACAATAACTCAGAAGAGAAAGAAGAAAGGGATGGAACCTGCTTAGGTTAATGGAAATAAGAGGTTATCAGAAAATGGACTATTTCATCCTTGAGATCTTTTAAACAAACCTCATGATAACCACTAAATGAAAAATCAGAACACAGCCACAAATCATAAATAAAGAGAAAACTGAGGAAACCACCAAACTGATACGGCAATCAAAGATACAAGGGGGAAAAAAAAAACAATGGAAATACAGAACAACTGGAAAATAAGAGATAAAATAGTAGTATTAGGCTTCATATATCAATAATCACTCTAAATGTAAATGGCTTGAATTATCCAGTCAAAAGGCACACAGTGGCTGGATGGATTAATAAACAAGACCCAACAATATGCTGCCTCCAGGAAACACATCTCAGCTCTAGATACTAACACAGACTCAGAGTGAAGGAAGGGCAGATGATACCACAAGAAGATGGAAAGCAAAAGAAAGCAGGTGTTATTCTACTTATATCAGACAAAGCAGACTTCATGATAAAAAAGACAATAAGAGACAAAGAAGGTATATAATGATAAAAGGGACATTCCATGAAGAGGACATAATACATATGAATATCTATGCACCTAACACAGGAGCACCAAAGTATCTAAAGCAACTATTAACAGACCTAAGGGAGGAATTAACAGAAACCCAATAATAGTAGGGATCCTCAACACCCCACTTACATCAATGGATAGATCATACACAAAGAACGTCAACAAGGAAATGGTGGCCTTAAATGAAACACTAGACCACATGGATTTAATAGATATATATAGAACATTCCATCCAAAACCAGCAGAGAACACATTTTTCTCAAGTGCACGTTGAACATTCTCAAAGATAGACCATATATTGTGAAACAAGGTAAGCCTCAATAAATTTAAGGAGATTGAAATCATACCAAGGGTCTTTTCCGATCATGATGCTATGAAACTAGAAATCACCTACAAGAAAAAAGCTGGGAAAAGCACAAATATAGCAGAGCCTAAACAACTAAACATGTTACTGAACAACCATTGGATCAATGAAGAAATCAAAGTAGGAATCAAAAAAACCTGGACACAAATGAAAATGAAAACACAACATACCAACCCATATGGCATGCAGCAACTGTGGTACTAAGAGGAAAATTTATAGCAATACAAGCCTACCACAACAAACATGAAAAACCTCAAATAACTAATCTTAATATACACCTAAAAAGAAGAACAAACAAAGCCCAAAGTCAGCAGAAGGAGAAAAATAATAAAAATTAGATCAGAAATAAAGGAAATAGATACTTAAAAAACAGTAGAGTGGATCAAGGAAACTAAGAGCTGGTTCTTTGAGAAGATAAACAAAATTGACAAACTCTTATCCAGACTGAGTAAAAAAAGAGAGAAGCCTCAAATAAATAAAATTAGAAACAAAAGAGGAGAAACTACAATGACACCACAGAAATACAAAGGATTATAAAAGACTACTATGAGAAACTATATGTCAACAAATTTGATAAGCTGGAAGAAATGGATACATTCTTAGACACATACAATTTCCCAAAACTGAATCAAGAAGAAATAGAGAATCTGAGTAGACCAATCACAAGTAAAGAGATGGATAGCAATCAAAGACCTCCCCAAAAACAAAAGCCCAGGACCAGATGGCTTCTCTGGAGAATTCTACCAAAAATTTAAGGAAGAGTTAATACCTATCTTTCTCAAACTATTCCAAAAAATTAAAGAAGAAAGAATACTTCCTAACTCATTCTATGATGCCAAGATCACCCTGATACCAAAACCAGACAAGGACAACAAAAAGAAGGAAAATTACAGGCAAGCATTACTGATGAACATAGATGCAAAAATCCTCAACAAAGTATTGGCAAATTGAATGCAGCAATACATTAAAAATATCATACACCATGACCAAGTGGCATTTATACCAGAGATGCAGGGAGGGTTCAACATCTGCAAATCAGTCAATGTGATACACCACATTAACAAAGTGAGGAATAAAAATCACTTGATCATTCAAGAGATCTAGAAAAAGCATTTGAAAAGACCCGACATCAATTTATGATAAAAATTCTCAATAAAATAACTATTGAAGGAAACTACCTTAACATAATAAAGTCCATATATGAAAAATCTTCAGCCAATCTCATAGTTAATGGTGAAAAACTGAAAGCCATCCCTCTGAGAAGAGGAACAAGACAAGGGTGCCCACACTCACCAAACCTATTCAACATAGTACTGGAGGTTTTCGCCAGAGAAATTAGGCAAGAGAATTAAATAAAAGGGAACCAAATTGGGAAGGAAAGTCTTATTGTCTGTGGACAACATACTCCCATATAGAGAAAACCCTAAAGAATCCGCCAGGAAACTATTAGACATAATCAACAATTATAGCAAAGTTGCAGGGTATGACATCAACCTACAAGAATCAGATGCATTTCTATACACTAACAATGAACTAGCAGAAAGAGAAGTCAAGAATATAATGCTATTTATGATTGCAACAAAGAGAATAAAATATCTAAGAATAAATTTAACCAAGGAGGTGAAAGAGCTATACACTGAAAACTATAATACATTATTGAAAGAAATCGAATAAGATATAAAGAAGTGGAAAGACATTCCATGCTCACAGATTGTAAGAATAAACATAGTTAAAATTCCATATTACCTAAAGCAATCTACAGATTCAATGCAATCCCAATCAGAATCCCAAAGACATTCTTCACAGAAATAAAACAAAGAATCGTACATTTCATATGGGAAAACAAAAGACCCTGAATAGCCAAAGCAGTCCTGGGAAAAAAGAAGAAAGCTGCAGGCATCACAATACCTGACTTGAAAATATTCTACAAAGCTACAGAAACCAAAACAGCGTGGTACTAGCACAAAAACAGACACACAGATCAATGGAACAGAAGTGAAAGCCCAGAAATAAAACCATACATCTACAGTTAATTTTCGACAAGGGAGCCAAAAACATACAATGGGGAAAGGAAAGTCTCTTCAATAAATGGTGCTGGGAAAACAGGATAGCCACATTCAAAAGAATGAAAGTAGACTATTATCTTACACCATACACAAACATTAACTCAAAATAGGTTAAAGACTTCAATGTATAACCCGAGACCATAAAACTCCAAAAAGAAAATATAGGCAGTACACTCTTTGACATCGGTCTTAGCATCTTTTCAAATACCATGTCTACTCAGACAAAAGAAAGAAAAGAAAAAATAAATAAATGGGACTTCATCAGACTAAAGAGCTTCTGCAAGGTAAAGGAAGCCATGAACAAAACAAAAACACAACTACCAACTGAGAAATTATTTGCAAATCATATATCTGACAAGGAGTTAATTTCCAAAATATATAAAGAATTCATATAACTCAACAACAAAAGAAATGACTTGATCAAAAAATGGCCAGAGGATATGAACAGACATTTTTCCAGAGAAGATATACAGGTAGCCAACAGGCACATCAAAAGATGTTGAACATCACTAATTTTTAGGGAAATAAAATCAAAACTACAATGAGATATCACCTCACACCATCAGGATGGCTATAATTATCAAGACAAAAGATAATCTCGTATAGGATGTGAAGAAAAGGGAACCCTCATGCTCTGCTGGGGGGAATGCAAACTGGTGCAGCCACTATGGAAACCAGTATGGAGATTTCTCAAAAAATAGAAATACCATATGACAGCTATACCACTACTGAGTATTTATCCAAAGAACTTGAAATCAACAATTCAAAGAGATTTATGCACCCCCATGTTCACTACAGCATTATTCACAACAGCCAAGATGTGAAAGTGACCCAAGTGCCCGTCCACTGATAAATGAATAAAGAAGATCTGGTATATATAAACAACAGAATACTATGCATCTATAAAGAAAGACAAAAATTGTCCCATTTGCAACAACATTGATGGACCTTGAGGGTAATATGTTAAGTGAAATAAGCCAGACAGAGACTAATGCCATATGATTTCACTCATATATGGAAGAAAAACACATGGATAAGGAGAACAGCTTAGTGGTTACCAGAGTGGAAAAGGTGGAAGTTGGGTGAAAAGGATAGAGGAGTACATATGTATGGTAATGAACAAAACCTAGACTATCGGTGGTGAGCACGATGCAGTCTACACAGAAACAGATATACAATAATGTACATCTGAACTTACACAATGTTATAAACCAATATGACCTCAATAAAATAATTTTTTTAAAAAACCATCTTTCATTACATAATGTGAAAGTAAATTGTGAGCCTGCAAGTGCTGATATGAAGGCAGCTAAAGAATTTTCATAAAGTCTAGATAAGCTGATTTTGGAGGAAAAGCTACTTGTCAGAGCAGATATTCAATATGGATGAAACCTCCCTATTCTGGAAATGGATGCCTGAAAGGACTCTCATCCATAAGGAGGCCAAGTCAATGCTAGGTTTCAAGATTTTTAAGGACAGGGTAACAGTCTTGCTTGGGGGCAATGTTTCAGGCTACAAATTGAAACTATTAGTAATATGGCACAGTGAGGACACCAGGGCCTTCGAGTATATCAATAAGCTCACGCTGCCAGTGTATTATAAGAGCAGTAGAAGTCGTGGATTTCCCAGCTCCTCTTCCAAGACTTGCTCCTGAATTGCTATGCCAGTGAAATGGAGAAGTGTTATTTGGAGAATAACAACCTTTCAAGATTTTGTTTATTGTTGACAATGCTCCCAGACAACCTCCTTTTATTGGTGATTTTCATCCCAATATCAAAGTGATGTTTCTCTCTCCCAACACCACTTCTTTGATCCAACCAATGGATCAAGGAGTTTTAGCAGCTTTTAAGGTCTACTATGTGAGAAGGACCTTTGCCCAAGCTATTGCTGCAGCTGAGGAAGACACTGATGCAATTATGGAAGGATTACAACATCTATGACTGTGTCAAGAACCTTTCTTGGGCTTCGGGTGATGTCATCAAGGAGTGTATGAGTGACATCTGGAAGAAGACACTCAAGAAGTTTGTCCATAACTTCAAGGGATTGGCCAAGCATAAGGAAGTTTCAAAAATCAACAAGGTTCTGGTTGAGATGGCAAGCAGCTTTAACCTGGGTGTGGATGAGGATGAGATTGAGGAGCTCCTAAAGGTGGTTGCTGAAGAAATGACTAATTCTAATGCATAGCCTAAGAAGAGGCAAAAGAAAAGGAAACTGCAGGAGAAGAAAAAGAAGAACCCCCAAGAAAATTCATAGTGATGGGGTTAGCAGAAACTTTTGCAGACCTCAACAATCTCCTCAAAAAGTTTGAAAATATGGACCTCAACACCAAAAGGTTTTCATTAATAGAGAGGAAGATTTTCTTCTAGAAATTTTATGGTTTCAGGTTTTACATTCAAGTCTTCAATCTATTTTGAGTTAATTTTTGTGTATGGTGTGAGGTAGTAGTGTAGTTTCATTCTTTTGCATGTGGCTGTCCAGTTTCCTCAACATCATTTATTGAAGAGACTGTCCTTTCTCCATTGTATATTCTTGGCTTCTTCGTCTCAAATTATGTCCATATACATATGGACTTATGTCTGGTTTCTCTATTCTGTTCCATTGATCTGTGTGTCTGCTTTTATGCAATATTCCATACTGTTTTAATTACTATAGCTTTGGAATATAATTTGAAATCAGGGAGCATGATACCTCCAGCTTTGATCTTCTTTATCAAGATTGCTTTGGCTACTTGGAATCTTTTGTTGTTCCATACAGATTTTAGAATTATTTATTCTAATTTTGTGAAAAATGTCATTGGTATTTTGATTTAGATTGCTTTGGGTAGTATGGGCATTTTGACAACATTATTTCTTCCAATCCATGAACATGAAATATCTTTGCATTTATTTGTATCTTCTTCAATTTCTTTCTTAAATGCCTTACTGTTTTCAGTGTAGAGGTCTTTCATCTCCTTGATTAAATTTATTCCTAGGTGTTTTATTCTTTTTGATGCAATTGTAAATTGGATTGTTTTCTTAATTTCTCTTTCTGATAGTTTGCTATTAGTGTATAGAAATACCACCAACTTCGTTGCTTTGCAATATTGTTTTGGTTATCTGGAGCCTCTTGAGATTCAATTAGGATTGACTTTTCTATTTCTGCAAAAATCATAATTGGGATTTTGATAGATATTGCATTAGAGCTGTTGATTGTTTTAAGTAGTATTGACATAGTAACAATATTCAGTCTTCCAATCCATAAACATGGTATGTCTTTCCATATATTTGTGTGTAATTTATTTCAGCAATGTTTTGTAGTTTTCAATGTACAAATCTTTTGCCTTCTTCCTTAAGTTTATTCATAAGTATTTTATTCTTTTTGATGCTACTATAAATTAAATTGGAAAATATATTTTTAAGAGTAATTACTACAGTTGTTGAGTAATTATTGCAGTTTAAGAGTAATTATTACAGTATTATCTCTTCTTCCCCATCCCATATTCCTCCTCTGTAACCAAAATCAATACTTCTCATGAATTTGGTGTTTGTAGCCTTAAAATGCAATAGTATTAACTTATATTAATAGTATACCTTTGATTTTGAAGTTTGTTAAAATCAACAATACACTTTCCAGATTTATTCATTCTGATACAAATGGATTGAGCTCATTACTTAATAACTGTTATAAAGCTTAGCATGTGACTCATATGATTTATGTATTCTTTTCTTACTAGTATTTACTTAAATTATTCCAATTTTTCACTTTTATAAACTGAGTACTTATTCTGTGCCAGCCCAGTTGTTGTACTTTCAAGGGGTTGAAAAGGGTGCCCCCAAATTTCATGCTCATGAGGAACTTCAGAATGTGGCCTTATTTGGAAATATGGCCTTTGCAGATGTCATTAAGCTAAGGATCTTGAAATGAGATCACCATGGATTTAGGGTTGGCCCTAAATTCAATGACTGGTATCCTTACAAGAAAAGGAAAGGATACATAGAGACATAGAGGAGAATATCATGTAAAGATAGATGCAAAGATTGGTGATGTTTTTACATGCCAAAGAACACCAACATTGCTGGGAATCACTAGAACCTGGGAGAAAGGTATGAAGCAGATTCTCCTTTAGAGTCTCTGGAAGGAACTGATCATGCTGACACCTTAATTTTGGACTCTGGACTCCAAAATTGTGAGAAAATATACAATTTCTCACAATTGTGAGAAAATGTCCATTTTTTTAGCCACCAAGTTTATAGTAATTTGTTACAGCGGCCCTAGGAAATAAATACATTACTCTGTAAGTATTAACTCATTTACTCCTCCTAACAACTGTATAACTTAGTTATTACTCTTAACCAGTCTTATCAGTGAGGAAACAGACTATAAGATATTAAATAATTTGCCAAAAGTCACACTGTTGGAAGCTGATAGAGACAGACAGTAACACTCCAAATCATTAGAAATGTGTTACATTGCCTCCTAATCTGGGCTAATTTTAGTAATTATACATATTCAAATGCATACACCTAGCTTGACTTGCCGGTACTGACTATCAAGAATGATTGCTATGTCTTTACCTTCTACCTTATACATATTAGAACAACATTGCTAACTGTATTTCCATACTATAAGAATATTTCCATAAGCTTATATCAGACAGTTTTTCCATCACCAAGATTTAAAACATGTCACATGATTTAGTGGAAATTTACTACAGCACACTTTGATTATACATGTTCAGAGACTGATTTTTAAAGATGGCTGAAAGAATCTGAAAAAGCTAAAGAAAATGCTAAAAATCCCTTAGGCAGGAAATATCAGAGGAGTGAACGCTGGTTTTCATTGTTCGAATAATGATTCTACAACGCTTTAATACTTCACAGCGGCATGTTACATGTGTTGTTTTATTTTTGTGATGGAAAAGTACAAACCCGTACAATCTGTTTAGTAAATCCAGACTTTCATAGAGCAATAATAAAGAACAAAATCTTTATTATAATTTATATTTTGATCCAATCATAAATCTTTATAATAAATTTTTGGTAAACTCATCTAATTTTCCTCACATCTTTATTTTGGCAATCAAGCATGTTTATAAAAAAATCAATTGTTTGTCAATACCTTAGATTACCCATAGATATGTTTTTTAATTTTTTCAAATTGTGTTGCCTTTTTCATTTTTTTGCATAAATTCTTTCTTGATCACTCCAGTTCTTATAATCTTTAGCACTTTTTAACATTGATTGAATATTTAGTATATGCTAAATATCTTAGCATCAATGTCCATGTAAGTTTTATTTTGTACTCTTTGGTTGCTTAGGGAATGAAAGTAACTTTTTCCAACAAAATGATTCTTTAAATTTAGAAAGTGATATGCATATTTTAATGTATCTTTCTACTTTCCTTCATTAATGAATCTTAATAACAATAATCATTAATAAATGAATCTCAAAAACTACTATTATGCTGCAGTATTTAATGGATGCCATGTAAACATAGCATTTCTTTAAGATTTCCTGTTCTCTCTCCTCTCTCAGTTCCCCACACACATTTTCAAAATAGGAAAATAGCATTAAAAATGTATGCCTTTGGGGTCAGACCAGTGGCACAGCAGTTAGGTTCGCACGTTCTGCTTCAGCACATGGCGTTCACCGGTTTGGATCCTGGGTGCGGACCTATGCACTGCTTATCAAGCCATGCTGAAGCAGGCGTCCAACATATAAAGTAGAGGAAGATGGGCACGGATGTTAGCTCAGGGCCAGTAGTCCTCAAGAAAACTAAAAAAGGTATACCTTTATATACCTACACTATGAATCAAATAATTCTCCATTCAACAGATTGTTATTGAGCATCTACTATATGAAAGTCTAATATGTGCAGTGGGGTGAATATAAGTTGAAACATTATTAACACTACTTACAAAAGATAATTAAATTGCACTTAAATCATTAGTAGTTTTTTTAAAAAAATACTCTTTAGTTAATTGGCTTTCTGAATTTATAAGCATAAGTCCCTTTTTTCCTTTTTTTAGTGGTGTTGATTATCAAGGATGCTAACAGTAATATTCTTTTTCGCTTTCAGTCAGTGAAGCCCACCTATAATTATACATTGTGGTTAAAGATTCTGTTTTTGGCTTCATGAGTTATTCCAAAGGATCCAAAGAGGTTAATAAGAAATCATAGACAAATGCACAATGCATCAGTAGAAAAGATCAAGAGATGATTATAATATTATAGAGAACATATATGACCAGTTTCAAGTGCTAACAAGGCTGCTGTTCATGGGAATACTTTTTAAAAAGTAGTGAATTGTCAATATTATATTGGTAAATATGAACATGTTTGTAAATAATAATACTACTAATAAAAAAGCATATTCTAAGTTACTAGCAGATGTTATTATAAGATGATGTTGGGGACTTTGGAGTCGCTGCATTGGTAACCATGCTTGCTTATCAGAGCACTAAGCAGGAAGTGAGCTTTAAAGACTGGAGAATAAAAGCTAACTATGAGAAGGTCCTGAATGCCATATTAGAAGATTTATCTTAGGGCTGGCCCCATGGCCGAGTGTCACGCTCTGCTTTGGCCGCCTAGGGTTTCCCGGTTGGGATCCTGGGTGTGGACGTGGCACCGCTCATCAGGCCATGCTGAGACAGTGTCCCACATAACACAACCAGAAGGATCACAACTACAATATACTATTACCTACTGAGGGGCTTCGGGAAGAAGAAGGAAAACAAAGATTGGCAACAGATGTTAGCTCAGGTGTCAATCATTTAAAAACAAGATTTATTTTATTTTGAATGGCAATTGGAAGCCACTATTGGTTTCCTAAACTGAGAATCATGAAACAACATAATATTTGATGAGATATTTCCCTCCAAGGGCATCACAAGAGTTTAGAGGTAAGATTATGGTCAGTTAAGAATTTTTTTCTAATAGTTTGGCTAGAGGGAATAGTGGCTAGAGCTGAGGCTCTAACTGTAACAACAGAGCAAAGAACCTTCCAAGAATTGGTTTGATGAACAGGACTTGATAATTACTCAAACACAGAGGATGGAGAATACAGATACAAAGAAGACTTGAAAATAAATAGAGACCATTCTGTGACAAAACAAGGGTGACCAATTCTCTGTCTAATCACAGTGTTTATGAGAGGCCACATTGCAGAGTTGACTACACAAACAAAAAATATAATTCTCCATATACAAAAGAGATTCAACTTCTAAAAAGCATCAACCACTTTACTACATTATTTTAGTGAAGCAGAAGGCAAAATATTTTCCCTGAACACTTTTTGCTGCTCTGTTACTTTTGCCAATGATATTCAGTAGACTGAACAGCTGCCCATACCCAGAGAAAGACTGATGAATAAGTGTCAGCCTGGGGAGACATAACAAGTGACGTTTTCAAGGGGTCACCTTTGGTTCCAGGGCTGCTTAAGTGTTTCTTCAATGACCTGGAAAATGGAATAGAGAATAGGCTCATCAAGTTTGTAGATGAGTTCATTCTTCTGAAGAAAATAAAGACAGGGCTACTGATGGAAGATAGATTCAGTATTCAAAATGAACTTGGCAAACTAGAAAAGCAGTGAGAAATGGACTGAACAAAGTTCAGATGTGTCAAATTCAAGGTAGTACAATAAAAGACAGAGACCTTACCTCAAAGGACACATAGCAATATCTCTATAATAATGGAAGGGAAGGTGATTTGGGATAGTATTGGAAATACTTTCTATAGCAATGCCATGCCAAAAAGAGTGAGGAATGATACCTGTATGTCTGCAGGAGTCAGGAGACTAAAGTCACCACATTCTAGTCTCTCTGTGAATGTAATCTAGGGGCCCAAAATACTCACACAAAACTGTTCTATTTAGCACTTTGGCAGTAGTTAGATATTTACTAGATAGAGTTTTCTGTGTTGTTTTAATGTTACACAACCAATGGAAATGATGGAAAATAAGTGTAGTTCAAAGAATCAGGATCAAGTAATATAGAGAAGAACAAAAAGCAACTACACTCACAAAAAATCTTGTTTATTTTTGAATATGAAAAATTTTCTTAATCACATTATTTTTAATGTTAAATCATGCAACATTCATTCAAGAAATAATAGGTAAGTACCAACTATGTATGGTAGTATGTTAGATGTTTGGTATGCAGTGGTGACTAAAAGAGAATCACTGTCCTCAGGAGCCTATAATCTAAGGCAGTCGTCTGCAAACTTCCTATAAAGGGCCTGACACTAAAAAACTTAGGCTTTAAATATCATGTGGTCTCTCTTGTAACAACTGCACTCTGCTGTTGCAGCACAAAAGCAGTCATAGACAACACATAAACAAACAGGTGTGGCTGTTTTCCCACAAAGATTTACTTATAAAAGTAGGCAGTGGGTCAAATTTGGTCTGCAGGCCAGTGTTTGCCAACCCCAAGCTAATTGATAATACAGGTGTTAAACAAATAAAAATGTGATATAAATACAAACAGACAGGGTGTCATGTGAGAGAACACTCAGAAGTGAGAAAGGAGACTACTTTAGGGGTGGGTTGTTTGGGTAGGTTTCATTGAGAAAGTGACATTCAGATGAGATCTGAAGAACGATTCATGGTTGCCATTCCAGGCTTAGGGAAGAGTGAGTGCAAAGGCTCTGGGGCAGAAAGGTGTTTGGGCAGGTGATGGTCTAGAAAAAGATGATGAAGCAACAGACATCAGAAGGCCTACTATGAAGTGGGCCTCTTCTAAGTGAGGGAAATAGGACAGTAAAGGAGAAAAAGTCACTGCCCTCCAGGGTAATATATTCCAATGGACTGAGGCAGTTTAAAAAGAATTATAAGAACGTAAATGAACCAAAGAATTTCAGATAGTGAGAAACACTATGCAGAAAATAAAACAAGTTGATATGATAGTATGATTTGGAGGGAAGGGTAGTCATGGAAGGAGTAAGTGAGTATGTGGTATTTGATCTAAATGTGAAGGACATAGTCTTAAAAACATGGGGAGGAAGGGAGTTCCAACCAGAGGAAAGAGCAAATGTCACCTCTCAAAGGTGGGGATAAGGTTGGCATGATGTAGGGCCAGAAAGATGGCTGAGGTGGCCAGAAAGATGGCTGAGGTGGCCAGAGCACCTCATGGATGGTGGTGACATTTACTGTGATCAACAAGACTGAGGGAGGAGCAGAACTTGCAGGAAATGTCATGAGTTCTGTTTTGACTGGGTTAAGTTTCAGATGCTCCTTAGGTATCTGAATCAAGATTTCTAATATGGAATTGGATACATGAATTTGTGGTTCAGAGCTAAGGAAGAGGCTAAGGCTGGGAGGACAGATTTGGGTGGGAGTCACTGATGTATAGAAAATCAGTATGCCTGGGCGGAGTGGTCAAAAAAATTAAAAGATAGTCAGGATGATATGAGGCAAGGCCTATGGGTCAGGGTGGCAGGTTGTATTATTCCAAGTGTACTGTGAAGACATCATGTGATTTTTAAGCACTACAATGCCACAATTCAAATTATAATACAGCCTCCTTATTTGTGGATTTCTCAGTAATTGTGAATTTTGTATTTGCAAATTTGTCTACTTACTAAAATCTACTTGTAACTCCCAAGTCAATATTAGGGTATTTTCATTGTCGTATGCAGATATGCACAAAGCAGCGAGCCTCTGATGTACGTGCTCCCAGTTGAGGTTGAACAAAGTGACACTTTGCTTTCTTGTTCACCTCTCATACGCAAATAAGTACCCTTTTAGTGGTCCATTCCATACCACATTTTCATGCTTTTTTTGTTGATTTTTGTGTTTAAAATGTCCCCCAAGCATAGTGCCAAAGTGCTGTCTAGTGTTCTAAGTTCTGAAAGGCTGTGATGTGCCCTATGGAGAAAACACGTGTGTTAGGTAAGCTCTATTCAGGCAGGCAGGAGTTATAGCACTGCTGGCTGTGAGTTCAATGTTAATGAATCAGCAATATATATTATATAAGATGTCTTTAACAGAAATACACCTAAAACAAGATTATGTATTGATCAGTTGATAACAATTTTGCCAGCAGAGGCTTGTAGGAACCTAACCCTATATTTCTCCTGGGAGCGATGAGTCAATACTCATTAATTCAGTATTTGCAGTGACTGTAAAGAACATAGCTGCTATGAATAATAAGAACTGACGGCATGTCTCAAAAAGGCTACATTGAATTACATTATGAGATAGTTGGGTTTATTATAAGGAAGCTTTTCCTGTAGTCGTACAAGACTTTCGTAAGCCTTCTTTAGGGGAAAAAAATAGTAATTTCTTTTTCAAATAGTATATGTATATACATAAGACAATTTCTGCCAGTAATTGAGAAACTTTAGCCTTCAGATTATATATAGCAGTTGGTTTATTTTATTTGTTATTAGATAAAATGTAAAGTGAAGTTTCAGTTGCCTTCTTCTAGCCTGGCCTTAAAATCAACAAAAGCAGTTATGTGCATATGTGAGAATAAAGCCCAGTGCTTAGCACAGTGTGTGACAAATAGTCTTTGCTCCAATAAGTGTTAGCTGCTGCTCTTCCAAATGCCCTATGTAGAATTCCCCCATTTCAACCCTCGGATGATATTTCTGAGGGACAAGGTGGCAACACTAAGCCAATTAATCAGAATATGTTCCCTAAAGCTAGGTGTTACCCAGGACAGCCTCAGCTCATATCTGTTATTCCAGGCAATATCCCCTTCTGTTAGTGGCCCCTAGTTGGTACAATAAATTATATGCTCATGCTGCCAAGAGATATTTTGTAAATAAAACTATGGAATATGGATTTAGTGGTAGAGCAGCTGCCACTTAGCTTTGGAATCAGAGTTAGGCAAGAGGCCAAGGGATTGGGGAGTCTTCCAGGCCAGTGCGCTCTCAGCAGGAACCAAGTAGGTGGTAGCTGACATAAAGGTCAAAGAGAGATGTTGGAGCTAAAAGTTAGGAAGAGCTAGAAGTTGTGAGAGCTGTTAGAGGAGGGGGTTGGGAGTGATGGAGCAAGAGGCCTGTGTTTTGATGGCCCCATGGGGGAAAGGAGGTAATAGGAAGCCATCATGAAGTCAGGTTTAGAGAAAGCAAATTACAGCATGGAAAAAGCAAATTTTAAAAAAATATTAAAAAATATAGAGTCATAGAGATACAGTAGAAACAGAAAGTATTAAGTAAATGTAAGCATAAAATATTGGTTTCAAGGGGCTCGACTTGGTGGCGCAGCAGTTAAGTGCGCACGTTCTGCTTTGGCGGCACAGGTTCACCAGTTCGGATCCCAGGTGAGGACATGGCACTGCTTGGCTAAGCCATGCTGTCGTAGGCGTCCCACATATAAAGTAGAGGAAGATGGGCACAGATGTTAGCTCAGGGCCAGTCTTCCTCAGCAAAAAGAGGAGGATTGGCAGCAAATGTTAGCTCAGGGCTAATCTTCCTCAAAAAAAAATATTGGTTTCATTCTTAACTTTTTCTTTAATTTCTTTAATTCTTTCCATTTCCCACTGTCCTCTACTTTTCCTTTGCCACCTCCATTATTTCAGGAAGCTAGTCTTCAGAAACTGAACTCACAATTATCTGTTCCATCCTCCGTTTTTCTCTCTGCCTTTTTTTCTACCTGCTCTTTCTTTGTTTCAATTGACTAAAATAAAATATCATTTTAATGTTTCTTTATTCTTTTCTTTCAAATTTTAAGTGAGTTGTTTACTCAAAAAAAGGTTACTATACATTTTATTCTTTACTAAGTGGAAGACTTAGTCTAAGTATGATCTGCCTCTGTCCATCTCTCCTGCTGCTTTGAGGCCACTCTCCCCTAATCTGCAGCCATCCAAAGCTTGCTTTCAGTTCCTCCCTAGAACCAAATTTTGCTAGTTTCAAAGGTTGTCCATTCACAATTCCCTTCTCTTTGAATACCTTCCTGTAGTCTTCATTACTCCTAGTCATTATTCATTTCTCAGTTTAAATGTCACGTCGTCAGACAGGTCCTGACTAGATCAGTCAACACATATTTATTGATGACTTCCTATGCAGCATACCTTGTCCTCGACAATGGGACTGTAGCAGTGAGTGAAATAGATACAAACTCCTGCCCTTGTGGAGTTTACAATTAGGTGGGAAGACAGACAATGAAGTAAGGAGTAAATTCATGTTGTGTTAGATGCTCAGAGCCAGAGGGGAAAATAAGAAAGAGAAGGAGAACAAGAAGGACAAGTGAATTTTGGCTTGGGAGGTTTGCAAGTTTAGAAACATTATTCAAGGAAGGTTTCTCCGGGAAAATAGTATTTAAGTAAAAACCTAAAGATCTAAAGAAGGAAGAGCCACTTGGAAGTCTGGGGTATAACAGGGCAAGGACGTGTTAAATCCAAAGGCCCCGAGGAGGAAACAGCAGGGTAATTCAAGTAGATGGAGCTCACTGCCAAAGGACAAGTGTAGATAACGTCAGGCCAGCAAATGGGCAGCAGATAGTGGAGAATTATTGGCTCTTACCCTGATGCTCTGATTTAGACAAACCATAGGACCATGCCCGCTGGTTTAGAAATATACTGAAAGGGAGCAAGAGTAGGTATCTAAGGGATACTCCTTACCCCAAATCTCTCTTCTGCCCCTGTTTTTCTCTCAGGGTATCCTCTTCTTTCTCTTTCAAAAGCACTTATTAAAATGATCATTGTATATTCAATTTTATATTAATTTATTTAGTATCATCTCTCTTACCCTTTGGAATATATACTCCAAAAAAGCCAGGACAATGTCTCTTTTGTTGACTGGTGACATTGTTCACAGTTTCATATTTTTTGTCAACTAGCATTGAGCCTGGCTGAGTGCCTGGGTTGTAGTAGGTACTTAATAAATAACTATTGTTGAAGAGGTTGACCAACTCTATGATGTATTATCTCCACCATAGAAATGAGTTAATTAAGTCTGTGGTAAATTAATAACTTTCCCCAGTAAAATGGGATAGTAGAAATTGAACTGAGATTTTTTTTTTCTGATTCCAAAGCCAAATGCTTTTGATCAGTGCAGTATTCTGTTAATATTTTATATACTTTTCTCTAAAAATATAAATCAATACTTGAGTCATAAATTGTCACAGAACACGTTCAAATTCAAGAAACTTCTTTTAGTTTTTCATTTTAACTGGAAAGATTCATATTGCATGTAGTACTTTAACACTGCATTTCCCAGTATTATTCAAAGAGCGTTACTCCATTTCGTGGACTACATATATGATATGTATATAGATTTACATATATATATATACATATATATAAGGAATACAGGGGAAAAAAGGAATTTTTCCTCTCCTTTAAGAATGATGGAATAAGTTTCAAAACACAGTTGTGGTTTTGTTTATGGCAGCATGCAGATGTGCGGGGGCTTGAATCTTCGCAGTATATCTTAGACTCAGGGAACGTAGAATAGAATCATGTTTCCAGGAGGTTACCTAATATTATAAAAGGCTCTTGCTAAATCTCAAGTGATCTGCAGTAACACTTTACTGCCTGTTGCTATAGCTTTCCACATGTAAGTGCAGACAAGCTATTTAAAAATCTTCAAAAGTGAACTTCAACTGACAATACACATCATTGGTACAATCGCCCCATTAAAAGAAAAAAGTAATGTATTTTGCCAATGAGCCTCAAGATCCTAACTTAAATTTTATTTTTTTCATTTTGAAAATAAAAAATTATTGCAAACCAAGCTAAATTAATCTCAGTTTTTTTAAAGTTAATTTTAAATATAAAACCTTTCAATATGTTTACTTGTCTAAAATTAGCAAAACCTGAAAGAAGCAGTTTTTAAATGGAAAAGTGGGAAGAAATATCAGGAACTCTAGGAAATATACTCTTAGAATCTGGAACTCATAAATATGATATAATCTGATGTAGAATATTTGCATGTTTCCATATTTGATACATGTGCTTATAAGTAGAAAAATAATCAACAGGAATGGAGGAAAGAAACACTTACTAGTAACATTAAAGATTTCTTACTCAGAATCTGGAAAATATCACCACAAATACCAGCTGATCTTAAACTAAAAACTTACCCTGTGTGATATGTTTTCATCTCATGAGCAGTAAAATAGCACAGTTTTATCGTGCCCTTCCTCTCACTTAGAACATGTTAGTCAGTAGTCAGACACAAGTTTCAGGGGGAATAATATGCAGTGTTGAAGGATTGTTTTTAATTCCTTCTCTCTGTTTCCTGCTCAAGAATATATTAGAAATTGTAAATAAGACCCAGATGGTAAATTCCTTTCTAGCAAACCTCATCTTCCCCTTCCAGCAGACTGAATCTCTGTAACACATCAGCTAGTCAGTTCTGGCAATTCAATCATCAATTGCACTAATAATTAAGCTAATCCAGATGTTTTTCATTATATGATGATACATTCAGATAGCTAATTGTATTTTAAGTTAAATTTATATTTTCTGTGAACATAGTTTCGAGTTTATTTTAAAGCTTATGAGGTTGACATTTCAGAATTTTGGAGTTTATCTTTTTTCCTTATCAAAAAATGAAACAAGTGAAGTATGAAGTAGGGATTCGCTTAGAAGCATATTGTCCAAAGAAATTCCTTCAGACATAGTTGTAGCCTTAAAGAGCCTTTCCCTGTTGCCGAAAAGGTTTCCCCCAGTTAAATATCGCCTCAGTGCGGTGGGCATGCCAGCAGCCTTGTAACCTCTGATATCCAAGATCTGGTATCTGCTTCTGTCACAGTTCTATTTATTTCTTCTCTGTGTCTTGCCAATTAGGAAGAAAAATTTATTTTATGAAAAATACTTGTTCTACCCTTGGGGGCCTCAGAGAACGAAGCAAGAGATTGAGATGGCCTGTATCGTATTGTTTATGGTGGTATCCAACAAGCAAGATTTTGTATGTCTACATATGGTGCAAATCTTGTTTTAATTCCACCCTTGGGACATCAATCCAATAACACTGCCAAAATACACTCTTCCAAGTTCAGTGATAATAGAATCTGAGGACCGAACACTTGCAAGGTTTTCAACTTACAGGTGGCCTAATTTTTCTCCATATTTTATACATGTGCCAATTTAAATGTATGTTATAGGATTTGTGACTTTATTTTGTGATCAAGCCTGAACTCTGATGTGATAAGTAAATGTCTGTTTACTTTTTAGTGACAATATTAAATTGCGTCTTTACCTTGTAGGGGTATTTTTCTTTTGTTTATGGTATATCCAAAAGCACATGACATCTGTTCTGTTTAGGTGTTTGAACTTTTTCAAATACAGGTACACATTTTTACGTAAGTTGAATTCTTCTTATACATAGTGAAATATGAAATGTCCAAACATGTTGTAATCTCCCATTAGAACTGTTGCTTTCTCTGGATCTGTTTCAGGGATTTTTGGCCCAAGCATTGAGAGATGTCTATTGATTTTACAAGCCAAGCCTGACATATGTTTTTCTCAGAACTTTAGAATGGAGTAAAGAAAGTTGTTCATATTTAGGTCAAAGCAATGCTCAGAAGAGCAAGTATATTCACTAAATCTGTGTTACACTGATACTCTGGGGTCTATACGAAGGTTTTGTGTTTTTCTAGATCAGGTTTTTAATTATTACCACAAGTAAATCACGTATTTCTCTTTCTCTTTATATCTTAAATGATTGTGAATAGAGGAGCAGCTTAGGTCAATGTAGCCCTTGTTAAGAGGCAATGTGCAAGTTTTTCGTTTTTTGCTTTTTTCTCTTTTCACTGTCATATAATTAAAATTAAGTGATAGGAAAACAATTACAAATGGCATTGTGGCATTCTTTCCCCATAATGTTCTTAGTTTACCTTTGGGCTTTAAATAGGTAAATAATCATTAAAAATTATATTTCCCAGACTTGTCACTTCTTATTAAAAGCCTAAAGAAACTAGAAACAAATATTTTTCTTGTTCATAACACATATAGCTTCTCAGCTCAAATCTAATAGTAATGACAATTTTAAATTCAAATATAATGGATGTAATTTCATTACAGGTTTACCAGAAGTCATTGACACAACTTCAAATAACATGGTATTTAAACAGAGTCACATTTGTGTACTGAGTAATGGTAAATTCAATATTCTTCATCTCACTAACAGTTACAGCCTAAAATAGGTTATCTAGGGACTCCTCACTAATGTCAGCAATTCATTTCTGAAAGTCAAAAGTCCTGTGAAATGATTATTGGAAGCCCATTTCCTATCTCTTCAATGTGAGAAATTATGACACATTGAACATCAATCTCAAATCTTCAACAAGTTTTCTAAAATGATTATAGATAAGAAACAAACTACCATGTTAGGATGTGATATGTTTTAAAATATTAGTTTTTGACTAACAAAAAGCCGATATGGCTTGTTTAAAAAATAAGCAGTAAATGCGGTACATTGTACTGTTCGAACACCTTAGAATAAGCATTCATTTACAATACAACATGTCAATTGCAATGTAATAAACATTTTTAGAATAAAAAGCAAACAATAATATACAATTAAAAAGAACCTATGTGATTGTCCTGGTTATCTCTTATAGCCTAATAAGAGGCTTAAAACAACATTAGTATTATCATTCATAATCCTGTTAGTGGACTGGGCTCAGTTGGGTAGTTCTCGCTTAGGGTTTCTCGTACGATTGCAGTAAGGATGGCAGCTGTCATTGTAGTTATCGAAAGGTGTAACCAGACTGGATTTCCAAGATTGTTCGTGCACATAGCTGGCAGCTGATGCTGGCTATTGGCCGGGAGCTGGATGAAGCTGTTTCCTGGAGCACCCACACACGGTCTCTCCATGGACTTCGCATAGCATAGTGGCTAACTTCAGATATGAAACAATTTAGGAGCAAGCATTGCAAGAGGTCCAGGCAGAAGCTGCAAGGCTTCTTATAATTTAGCCTCAGAAATCCCAAAATGTTAATTCTGTGGTATTCTCTTAGTTACAAATGAATCACTAAGACTAATTCAAATTAAAGGAGAGGAGGATTAGATTCCACTTCTTGGTATCAGTTGCACTATACACATACAGGAAGCGAAGTAATTGATACTGACCATGTTTGGATATTATCTGTCACAGAAGTTGGCAAACTACAGCTTCAAAATAAAGTTCATCTTGCCACCTGAATTTTTAAGTAAAGCTTCGTTTTAACACCGTCACACTCATTAACGTACATATTGTCAATGATGCTTTTGCTGCTTTACAAGGGCAGAGTTAGGTATTTATCTAAGGTATTTAATACCAGACAAATAGTTTGGGGGACCTCCTCTTCCACAGCAATTTCCTAGAATAAACTGTTCCTAGCTGAGGTGGGGTCTTGAAACTTGAAAAACAGGTTTAGAAATAAGGTGGAGAAGAGGTAGAACAGAAATTGTCACTGGGTGTGGAAGACAATGACGTGGATGAGTTGAGTTAAAGAGGGACGATTTTAGGTAAACTACACGTTAGAATCAAAGGATCTGAGTTTTCCACTACTTTCATGCTATTGTTGGCATTACTGAACAAGAAGATTTTGAAACATTTTTAGGGAATTTAGCACAGGCTTTTAAATTTTAAAATCAATTCAAAATGGAGCTTCACTTACACTCCTTTTTTTATATTTGGAGATCTTTGAATGGTGTTACAAAAGACATGAGACCATTTTCAAAGAAACGCTGCTCATCATATATTCAAGGATGATGCTTATTGTTGCATAATCCATACTATAAGTCAATGTCCAGGGTTTTCATTGACTGCTTTTTCAGGTTTTTATCACTGTAGTCCTCTTCAGGCTGCTATTGCAATTTCTCTCAGTGAAATCTAAAAATTCTTGATGTCTTTTTCTTTGACCTCCTCAGAGTCAGTTACCATTGCAAATGCAACAATTTCCCCTTAGCATGGACCGCGTTTTCAAAGCATTTGAAATTGGCCACGAGTTGCCAGATTTGTTTCTTCCATACGCTGTTCATTTTTTGTAGAGAAACTCTCTGCCATGACTCACCAATGAACTCTAAAGTTTTTTTTGTGTAAAGATTTTTCCAAAGGTCTTTCAGTGAAGCTTCTTGTTTGGCATTCATATCCTAGACTACATATTGCATAGGCAAATGAGCATAATAGGCCATAAAGGATGCAATATCCACCTCGTCCATGGGTTGAAACAGCGGATTTTGGAAGAAGGAAAACGATTTGAATGTTGTCATCCTGTTACAACACTGCATGGATGTCCAGAAACGTTGTCGATATTGTGTAAAGCCTTCTTTCTGAGATTTTGTTTGGCTATATTCTCCATTGTGAAGTACATCAATTAGAATTGTATATAATTCACAAAAACCGTCTTATCAACCGGTGTTGATGTTGGAACTCTAGATAGCTGGTGATGTTCCTTTGAGTGTATTTTGAGGGCATAGAGGTTTACAGAATGATCACTAGAAAGGATTTGAACCTAACTCGCAGCAGTTAAGTCAGCCTCAGCCTTCCCTAGAGGCTCTGTGATCAGATTCTTTCTTCTCCTACTGTAAGATAAATGCTGAGAAAGGCATACACCCTAAAACAAAACATTTTTTTCTTTTTTACAGTGAGCAATTCCTCAGTGGTATAGCCTCCTTCATCAATTTTTTTTGTAAATGAAACGGGGATGTGGGATCCATGTCACTGTCAGCTGCAGCCACTTTCCCTGGTGTTTTGATAATGAGGATAGTTTTAACATGAAGCAAAATTCAGGGCTTGCGCCTTGAATAGTTCATCCTTCTCCCCCATAACTTTCATGTTCATCTTCTCAAATGTGTTGTTCACTTTCTTACAGATCAACATAGTACAGAATGGACTGTCTTGATCACTCTGGCTTGACTCCAGCTTTCCAGGTTTATCCCAAGCTTTTCTAACATAAATGTGTGTATTTTTTGTCCCTTTACACATATTGCAACCAAAATGCTTTATGACTTTTTGATTATTTTTTTCACTGTAATTATGGTACATAAGGTGTTGACGAAGTGCACAGTATGCACGTGCAGTCTTTGGTGGCTCTCTGTTGTCAAACAATATTATTTTCATTTTCTCTTTTATTGCAAGTGCTCTTCTCACATGTTTTACTTACCTCTCCACGCTTTTCTTCAAAACTTTCTCAAACTTTTGAAGACAATTATAGCATGAAGCAAAACCAAGGGCTAACTATAAGCAGACATGAAAGAAACAAGTTCAGGATATCTGTACAAGGAGAGAGAATAATGACAGTAGATGTGATACCCTGATGATCCTCTTGGTGCTAGCAACATTTGAAGTCTTATTCCCTGTATCAGCATGCACAACACTTTTAAACACACCTACCTGTGATTTTGCTAATCTGAAATTATATTTGGAAAACAACATGAGACTTTCCCTCCATATAATTTTTTTAAAATCTTTGTTTTGAGACATAAAAATGTATATATAAGTTTTTCCTCAATAAGCATCAGTAAAAAACTGTATTGCTGAGATATATTTATATTTTAAGGAATTTGATATTAAAAACTTGGTAGTGTTCTATTAGGAAAGGTTTAAGGGGAGAGAGGATTTACAGGCTATGCCTACATATAGTTTTCATTAACAGAGAGTGTTTATGAAAAAATAATTCAAATATAACTAATGGAATTATGTATAACTTTATTAAATACACAGTCCTTGCTACCCTCACTAAAATGATCTTGAAAGAGAGATGTAGGCTTTGTTATACATAGAATGAAAAGCATATACAAGAATATACCTAAATATGCCAGTAATATAAGAGACTAAAAGTCAAGAAAATCAGAGTATTTTTCTTGTTTCTATCAATCTGGCATTTTAATGAAAGCGGTGGTAAATATTGCTAGCTGTCCATCAAATTCCATTTTTTCCTTCCATGGCAGTAGAATTAGAGCCAGGCACATGACCAGACTACTTTCCTCTTGAAGGTAGATGTGGCCACATTATTAAATTCTTCCAATAGCACAAAAGTCTGGGCTTCTAATAAGGGCATATATGCCTCCTTCACTCTAATTTTTCCCTTTGACTGGCTGGAGGTGGCAGGTGACAAGGTCCCAGGAAAAGGCAAAGTCTGAGAGTCGTTGAATCACCACATGAAAAAGAGCTACTTTTCAACGAGGAATGTCTATTTCGAATCATTAGGTGAGCAGGAAATAAACTGCTGTGTTTATGGCATTAGTTATTTTGGGGACTGGGGTTATTGCAGTTTAGTCTACCCTAACTATTACAGAAACAAGTTAATATTTTGAAGTTTTTGTGCAAAAATGTCAGTTAGTAAATGTTTTGTTTTTTCACTGCAAAAGTAAGAATTAAACTCAATCATTTAAAGAATTAGGAATGTAGAATTTTTAATTTGTGTACATCTCCAAATATGCTACCTGCTTTAATATTTTTATTTTGGCTTCTTCCATGAGAATCTTAAACACATGGTATTGCGGCTAAATTTTCTGTCATTACTCTTTGTTTTATTTTATACTTTTTTTGAGTGAAGTTCTTCCCCACACAGAAACTATAAAATTATAAACGCAGGGCCATGTCATATATGTTTTATATGGGTCCAGCTCACCTGATATACTCGAAGTACATGGTAGGTTCATAAACAGGTGACTGCTGGATGGAATGGAGAACTTTTGTCTTTCTACCATGATTCCCTCACCAGTCTTTGCCCATAAAGTGATTACACGGAAAAGATAATCACATTCATCTCGGGCATTAAAGTAAAAGTGCATAATCTTCAAATTTTTCCTTTTTTTACCTTGGAACTGAAGATACTAATAATTTTTTTAAACTCATCATAACTCTAATTTATCTTGAGTCACTTTGAGCTATTTAAGATTTTTTCCCCCTTTGGTGGTTAAAGCAAGAGGTACAAAAGTACTAAGTGTAATTCCCAGTCGTCACCACATATTGTGTTATTTTAAATTACTTCTTTGTAATGGTTCATCATCATAGAAATGAAACAGAATTAATTGTGAACAATATTATATAAGTACAATAAATTATTAAATTATTATTTTCTGAACAGAATATTTTATAAAGAAGCTACTTTGGGAATATCATAGTTATAAATAAATTGAATAGGCATCAAGCAATTTCTATTTAGGCAGCAGTTTTCATTTCTAAACATAAATATAATAGACAAGCATGAGCTTTGAATGCATATATAATGGAATAAAAACGTATTTGTAAATAATGCAGCTTAACAACATCATTAAAAATAATATTTCATCAAACATTAAAAGTTCAGTGGAAAAAAATCCAACATTGTTCTTAGTTTCTTTTTACTTTATTTTTATAAAGTACTTCTCCACTGGTATTAGCTATTATTACCCGGACAGAACAGGACTATATTTGTTGTTACTCTTTATGTGGTTAAATTATTAATTGAATAAACACATTTTGAAAACTAAACTGAATAATGTATGTTTGTCCTCAAAGTTCTGATTTCATTAGTGGTTTATGTCATTTTCTTTTTTTTCCCAACTTGTTTTAAGGCTACAATTAGAAACGTGCTTATAAAATCAAACACTGCCTAAGTTATTGTGTAACTATAAATAAACAAACAATAATTCTTAGCTCTTTCCCTATGTCACCACCCACTAGATTTCGGAATAGTAATAATATTAATGACTTATATTAGCTTTGTAGTTAGGAACAAACTTGCTATTTTGCTGAGTCATTTTCAATGTCATTTCTGGCATCCTTTTGAGTCAAATGGTGGAATATACATAGTGATGTTTTTAAAACGAACCAACAAAATTAAGAAAGAAACACACAAGAAAGAACTAGACAGTTTGCCAAACATTCAGGAGCCAAGAATTCTTTCCAGTAATCCGTCTCCCTCTGTTACTAGAAAAATTACTCAGGAGGGGGGACATTAGGGTTTTGAAGCACTTTTCAGCACCTGAAGTTATGCTAGCAATCCAGGGCAAGGTTAATGGAAAATCTATGACACTGCCTAGCACAATCTTAGATATTCTGTCCTTGGATCCCTCTCTCATGACATTTAAAGCTAACGAGGCTGCTGTAATGGATAGCATTCTCTTTGGGGACGTTTTTCTGAAATTTGGGACACTAATTCCTTATTTACAAGAAGGTGATGCAAAGCAATGCGTGTGTTACCAGAGATCCAGGCATGACAGCATTCTTGTCATTTATCCCACTTATACTATATTCCTATGTCCTATTTCTCCCTACAAGCCATGAACAATATTGTGTACTTTAACTAACCAAGCTTTTCACATTGTGTCGCTTCTATTTATGTTCTGTTACTATTCAATTCCTACAGCCATATGAAAACATCTTAGTAGAATGGTTGGCATTCCTATGTTTAGGGCATTCATTGTACAGGTTCTTTATTATTCATAGGAATAAGAAATATTCAAATAATATTCAAAGGGTATTCAGCAATTTACATTGCCCTCATGTTTACCCCAATATGACTTACAAGTAAGCTTTCTTTTGTACTCTGTGGAAATAACAAGTTGGAGGTAGCTTTCCACCTTAAATTTACTTACTTTTAAAAACAATTTCTTTTAACATACAATGGGAGCTAAAGAAAAATGCTAATTGACATGGCAATCTCCTTTTTTTTCCCCTACAAAGTAGTTTGCTATGAAAACAGATTAGGATTCTTTTGTATTACTTTGACATGTTGCCTTATATTAGATTTATTAATTTCCCAGGGATTAATTATGTATGTCATATATTAGCTCTGGAAAAGAAGCATCAGAGTTTTTTGAAGAGTCCACAATTAGGATAGGCTTTATAGTCTGCAGAGATTAAGATGGGGAAATTCAGTCTGAGCGGTTAGAGTGACTGAGGTGCCACTTCCACACAGATGGCTGAAAATAGGACAGGCAACCTCTCCGCAAAGGATTGCATGTCTTCCGTGTTTAATGTCTTTCAATTCTCCAAAGTTATTTCATCCTTTTCTAAATATAAAAGCTTATGACCTAAGCACGAGCAAGATTGAGAAAGGAAATTTAGACTGAAAGGGATATTTAAATGTATTTTCATATACAAAAAGTAATTACAGACTTAATTCAATACGTGCAGCTATTACGATTTTTGAATTTATCATAATATATTTTTAAATACCCTTCTTACCTTTTCCAACATTATAAACATGCCCCCCAAATTGTCACATTGCTTATATGCATGTAACTTGATAGGCTATTTACAGAGAACATTGGCAAATATATTTCACTTTGACCTAGAATTTTCAAACCTAAGAATGAATTCAAAGAAACTGAGTGATATAAGTGATCAAGATTCCAAGCATTTGCTATAGGGATTTTATCACAGTATTATTCATGATAGGAAAAGATCGACAACAATCTAAATGTGAATAAAGGGTAAGTAATCAGTAAAGTATTATTGGGTCACTAAAATGATGTTGTGAATGCTTGGTAGTTAAATGCAATGTGCTTTAACTTCTATTAGGTGTTAAGGTTGAATTAACAAAACATTTGTAAGTGTTCCTGAGCCATAGCCTTTATCTTCACTGACAGGAAAGATTGCAGGACACCAGTAGAAAGATTGTAGATAAACATGACTTTAAGTAAACAGTTCTTGGTGTATAAAGAGCAACAAATAAAATCAGAAACTCAGCAAAAAGGTCCTGTACAGCATTGAAAACTTCCTCAGAATAAACATCTATGCATATGGGCCCTTTTCGTTTCACCCTGAATTTGTTCATTTGACTAAGAATCTCTTGGCCAAGATCTTTAAAAAAAAAAAAAAAACTATGAAAAGAAGGTTGAAGCTATATTTAGCTCAAAGAATACCTCTTTGAGCTCCATTAACCATGGTTTCCTTATTATAAATAGGAAGTTGTCTTTGCAGTTGCCTTAAATTTTGTCAGGCCACTTGAATGCGGTTTTGTAAGAAAATGTTCTTGAAAGATTAAAAAAATGGAAATGAAGCCTTGAAGATTCTCCTTTTTTGTGTGGAGTGAAA
Source organism: Equus przewalskii (assembly GCF_037783145.1). Classification (NCBI taxonomy): domain Eukaryota; kingdom Metazoa; phylum Chordata; class Mammalia; order Perissodactyla; family Equidae; genus Equus; species Equus przewalskii. The sequence continues at coordinate 28,917,093 of NC_091834.1, forward strand.
GTAGCTGAGCCCCAAGTTCTGAAGAAGCAAGTGAACCTGGCAGAGTGTTAGCCGTTGATGATTAAGCAGTTAGGAACTAAAGGTCTTTTTCCATTTTGCAATTACTGATTATAGCTTTTAGCTGTTTACCCACCCATTGTTAACTGTGCTGCTTAGGCACTATGCCATCTGACTCCCACTAGATTCCTATAGATAACATCTCCCTGGAGCCCGGGTCACCATGGTAATGGGTGTTTGAGCTGTTCTTCAGGAATTAGAACCCCTCGTCCACTTCAGGCCATTTGAGACCACCAACTCATCAAGTGGGCCTGTGCCGATAAGTGACCTGATAAGTGACCTTTTGACGTCAGGGGGATAAAAACTCCACCCTCAGGTCATGCTAGCACCACCATTTTGTGAACACGGGTCCTATGAAGAGGCACCAAGTCTGACTACGCTTGAGCCGATCATCAATTCCCTCACCTCTCCTCACCTCCAATCACCTCTCTCCACATTCCAGGCCACTCTGCCTCGCTATCCCCCAGCTCCTATTTTCTGGAAAGTGTATTCGAGACTCATGCTCTTGCTTCCTCGTATGGCTGCCTTGTGAGTAAACCCTCTGTCTGCTGCAATCTGGTCCTCTTGGTGTTTAGCTTTCCCAGTGGAGGGCAAAAATGAACATGCCGCAGGCAAGGTGGGCCCTAAGGAGGTGGTGGCACAGAGTCCCTGCAACAGTGTGCCCTGGTGGAGAAAGCCCTGACCTGTCCTGACTCCCAAATCCCCCTCTTCTGACATGCCTTTTGTACCCCTCCCATCAGGACAATCATTCCCCTCTGAACTGGGGGCCTGCTTTTCTTTCTCTCCCCTGTCCCCTCCTGGACCCAGCCTCCTGCCCAGGGGTGCTCCCTTCTCTCCCATCCCCCACCCTTGTGGCCAGACAGCTGGCTGGTTTTGTATGATACTGGGTTGGTGCACAGTGACTTTTTTCTTGTAACTTAAGCAGGCCCAACATCGTTGGTTCTATTTAATGGACACGAGATTATGTTAGAGGTTTTAAAGTGACTAAATGTGCAGACTACATAAAAAAAAAAAGGAAAAGAAGGAAATCCTGCCATTTGAGACAACATGGATGGCCCTTGAGGGCATTATGCTAAGTGAGATAAGCTAGACAGAGAAAGACAAGTACTGTATGAGCTCACTTATAAAAAAAACAAAACAAAAATCTAAAAAAAACAAAAACCTAGCTCATAGATACAGAGAACAGATTGGTGGTTACCAGAGGCAGGTGGGGTGGTGAGCACAGCGCAAAATGGATGAAAATGATCAAAGCATACAGAATTGCAGTTATAAAATAAATAAGTCCTGGGATGTAATGTACAGCATGGTGACTGGAGTTAATAATACTGTATTGCATATTTGAAAGTTGCTAACACAGTAAATCTTAAAAATTCTCATCACAAAATAATTTGTAACTATGGTGGTGATGGATGTTAGCTAGACTTATTGTCGTGATCATTCAAAATATATACAAATATTGAATCATTGTGTTGTACACTTGAATATAATGCTATATGTCCATTATATTTCAATTTTTAAAAAAGGAAGCAGAGGGCAGGATTGTTGTTTTCATAACGGGATCACAGAACTTATGCCAAACTCTGCATGCCTGTTCTAGAGATACTCCCGGCCTACAGTATGTGATCACTGAGTTCTCAACTATTAAAGTTTGAACAGAGAGATGAACTTTGGAAGGTAATGAATCATTTTAGCCCATGTGGAAATATTAGTAGCTGAAATCTAAGTAAAAAAGTAAAATGGTATAAAATACTAAACTCATATGAAAAATTGTTTCCATCTTAAACATTCTTTTGGTTTTTTCTATATCAAATATAGGTCATAACTATTCGCAACACGTTTGTGGGCATGAAAAAGATAAGCTAGGATATCAGTAGAGGAAACAATAATTGTGATCATCATATATTAGGAGCTTAGTTGCTTTTTCCATTTGAGAAGTTGTCATTATTTCAAAGCTGTGAATTAAGTATTTCCTTGGGGTAAGAAATATGGAGAGAGCATTAAAAATCACTGTGAATGCAAGGAGTTGATAATTTTGGGTGGGCAAAAACCTTATTCCTAAATATAAAGCATGATAAAGAAATGAGCAAAATTGTATGTGAGCCTGATGGATATCGTTTTCATTTTATTTTATCCTCACGCCTGTATAAAACATTGTTCTAGTTCAAGGTAGCCGTGCGAATATTCAAGTCTTGCTCAAGCCACCTGGGAATGTTAAGATAAATAATCATGTCAAATAAGAAAAGCAAACATTGTGGATCCAGGTCTGAGTCTCTGCTTTGTTTCTAGCTTTAGTTCAATATTTTTCCTCTATCAACTAAATTTTTTTAAAGAAAGCAATCTTTTATTCCATTGGTGAAATGAGCTTCTAATTTCTTATTCCAAGCAGAATAGTGCCATTAATAAAACTCTATTTTTTGTGGGGGTTATTTTGAGAAATAGATTAATAGGAGAAAATAGGAAAGCCTTATGTTTAATGTGCTACCCTTGACCCGAGATCAAAATCTTGGATTTGTCTTTAAAGGAGGGATTTTGCTCTGCCCCACGGTGTTTATGACCAAAGAATATATTTGCTTCTTTCATCACTGCTCTGGGGTTATCACATGAAACTGGCTTAAAAAATGGAAAGTACATTACTATTACACACCCAACTCTGACCCTGGATGAGAAACAAAATAATTGGACCATAAACGCCATCATTAGCTTGATTTTATATATATGCACATATATTAAATGTATGTTTAGTGTACATATTTGGCAATGACTCAAAAAATAATCTCCCAGCATCTTTAATAACTCTTATTTAAGCAAAATATGGCATGAAGAAGTAATGTGATCCAGAACTCTGAGTAATCCCAGCCACAGTGCACTAGGATTTTCAGTAGTTATTGAAGCCCACGAATATTTCTAGCTTTTCTTTCAGTCCCTCTGAAAACAGGTCTGTCCTTGAGGTGTCAGATTAACACTCCACTCAGAAGACAAATTGTTCGTGGGCACACTGGACATATGAGAACCATTAGATAGTGTGCTCTGCATTCTTGAAAAATGAAAAATTCTAGGCAACATTACATTTATAAATGCAAGATGTTTATTATTACAGTACCAGCAATAAATGTTTAGAAACTGGAGAGGGTTCACAATGGTTCTGACTGGGAACATATGCCTATCGAGTTCATTGGAAGTGGAGCCATTGATTTTTGGCATTAAACAAAGGGTCTGGAAGCTATTATGCATTTAGGCTTCTATGAGTATTTAATTGTATCAATAGGAGAACACAATTTCTGTTGTGTGCATAGTGATGAATGTCTCCATTTATTCATGCTACTATGTATGATAGATGAGTTCAAACCAGATGCTGTAACTTTCTTGCTATTTGACCAAATAATTTAAATCACATTCTTTGAAAATTTAAAAGATACCCTCATGAACATCATTGAGGAAACTTTGCCCATAGAATCTGCTTACAAATTTCCCTCAGGACAATATACAAATTTAAAAACACCAACAAAATTATATAAAACGTTTCCACCTCTTGATGTAAACTGATAAATGCTATTATATTGCTCCTACCCTTATGCACTTTGCCAGGGCTGTCATATTTCTACCTTGCAATGATACCTGCTTGGATATGTGATTACTACTGTTTATTTTATATTTGCCATTGTTCAATCAGCCATTATCCAATGATAGAATCCAAAGCCTGTTGCCTGGCAGCTTTCTTTCCATGTGACTGCAGTTGAGATATGGACTCAAACCCTCTTCTTCTGTTTGATTGATTTTACATAGCGAGTAAACATCTTTTTAAGAAATCCATTCCTTGTGTGAATAAGAGAAATAGATTTTATATTTAAACCAACGCTTTTCCCAGGACCCAGATTAGAACAATAAATGACTTGCTTGTCATAAAGACATAATAAATATATGCTGAATGAATGAATGAATGAATGAATGAATGAGTTTATGAAAGCCTCCAAACAAATGGAAAAAAATAAATTAAAGTGGCACAATGTTCAAAAGTGAAATGAAATTCTGTTTATCAGTAAAGGTAATCAAGTTTAAAATTCCAGAATGCCTCTATACAAATGCTTATTCCAAATCTTCAAAAAATTAAGGAATCTTTAAAAATTACCTATCTATTGGAATTTAGAAAATCTTCTTTGCTCCTTTCTCTGTCCTCTTTGATTTGGCTCTATTACAGATCTATGGTTAACGAACCTCAGTGTATTGCAATTGTACCTTGTTCTAAGTCTTTCTATTTGGTTCAGCAAATTCAGAAACTCAGTTTTCAGATCACTAGAGTGATCAAGAGTTAGTGGTCTGACTCGCAATAACCAAACACATGCGAGTCTGATTCACTCAAAAAATTTCACTTTCTTGATTAACTAAAGTGAGAATTTGGCGGCAAGCTGGTCATTCAAGGTTTCTAATTTTTCTATCATATTCTTAAATAGATTTGGTAAATGGTTTGATTTTTACACACAATTGAGAATATAAGAAACACCTAAGACATAATTTGAGTCTTGGCTACTGTAATGAATATAAATAAATTAATCAATTAAAAGATTGAAGTAAGCATAACTTTTGAGATAGGCCCAGCTATGTATTGAAGAGCTTTCAGCAAGGTTATTGCATGTATAGACAGAAGTCTCTGAATTCTAGGTGAAATCAGACATCAATGACAACAGTATGGATGATTTTTTTTGTGTGTCAAATGCTTATATGAGCAGACACCAAATGTCACAAATGTCACTTTCTATTTTGAATAATTATATTAATAATTAAGAGGAAAATCTGTTATGGGATGAAACTCGTGAAAAATGGAGCAATATGTCATTTCAAGACACCTTCACTCTATTTACTAAAGTGTTATTTTAATATTTTAATTTTAATTATTAAAATTAGTATTTATTAAAGGATCAAATCATTATCATAAGATGGCATTGATTAACATAGAATAAAAAAGCAAAATGTATGGTCTTAATAGATATTTTATCTCTGTGATGGTATAATTATGAAGTACCATCACAATAATAAAGGACACACATGTTTACTTAGCGAAAACAAATACTTCTCTCTTCCACATAGTATTCTGCACTATCAGGTTCTTCTGTTTCCAGCAGTCTGTTTACAAAGCATGATCCTGTTCTTCTTGTAACTTACCTTTCACAATGATTTATTAGCTCTAAACTTAAATCATAATTATACTGATTACATTTCAAGTTGGTTATTGTCTAATTGCATTGGGGAAGGTGGGAATTGGATCTTTGCATATGGAGGGGAAAGGAAAGAGAAGGAAGGTAAATTAATGTCACAAGAAATATGTAAATCTAAATTTTAGCTTGGTGGCCTCCTAATTATAGCTATAAGGACAGCTTAAACTGCTATGGGGTTTTCAATCACTAAAGAACACACCCTCTTTGATCTGATTGTCTCATTTGTGTTCCCACTATTCCCATACGCATATTCTAGATTAAAAGAACAGAACAGTAGTATAGACATATGGTTCTCTACCTTGTGTACACATTAAAATATCCTGGAGAACTTTAAAAAAGACAGAGACTAGTCCTATCCGCAGAGATTCAGCTATAATTGGTATAGGGGCGATTCTGTTGTGTAACCAAGGTTGAGAACTGCAGGCTTGTTTGTCCTTTTGGACGTATTTCTCTCGACTCAAACAAAAGAGGAATATAAAGAGATAGGAAGATGTTCACTAGATCTTGCATCTAATTTCTGTAGACGCAGCCTAAATTTTAAGATTTTACACACATAAACCATGACATATTATTTCACACAGTCATTTTTCCATTCAAGCATGAGTTGAGGCACCATTGACAGGCAGTGTTTGAGGCACTAAAACACAAAAATGATGGTTTCCTATCCTCAAGGATCTGTGTTGAGAGTACTGAAGGCAATACATAAACAAGTAATCAGTACACATTGATTAAAAGCAATAATAGGGGTGTTAATGCAAACAGGGATCTTGTGAGGGAAGGCAGTAGTCAATGAATACTTCACAGATGATAAAATAGCTCAAGTACTTCTCTGAGGAAAAGTTTGGAAGTTGAGACTTCAATGAATTGACATTCTGAGTTCTTCTCAGAAAAGGTAAATACTGATAGCATGTGCAAAAGAATGAAGTTTGAAAGACTGGTAATTTCAGAGTTAAGCAATTGTGTGTGTGTCTTGAATCCTTTTGCTATTTTCAAGAAAATTTGGATCTCTTAGAGTGCCTGGTTTCTAAGTTTATTATTGTGGTGTTTTTATATAAATATATTAGATCAAAAGTATGAATACATAAACAAATAAATAAATAAGTAAAACATGTAACTCTTCCACATATCGTTTTGATTTAAGTAAGATACTTGTCCTCTAAACTGCTTTGTTGGTCTGTCAGTTAGTCATGGTAGGAACTATTGGTGGGAATAAGCATCCCATTTCAGTTTATAGTTTATTCAAACTTATGGGTCATTACTGCTCAATAGGTAATAGTCATTATCCACTGGGCATTTTTCTGTACCTACATATTTCTTAATTTTTGTGGCTTTTGACAGACGATCTGTTTGTTCTATTTGCACTTTCTTATTCCTGACTCTATGATAGGGAACATCTTTGTGGAATAAAACCAACACAGACTCTGAATTTGCCTTTATCAATAGCAATAAATTCCTCATTTCTAGGATAAGCATAAGTACATAATTTAGAGACTTACTTTGAAAATGAAAAGAATAATGTTTATGAAGTGCTTTGCCATATGAATACTATAAATTAGACCCCCTCATTGGGTGGGCTACCAGAAAATCTCTTCCAGAAAGCAATTATTATCTATCCTATCCAGGATCTGAATGGGTATGATTTTGTCATGGTGCACACTTAATATCACTTATCACTAGGAACCGGTAAAAGGCAAAAGCAAGTCTGGATCATTTTAAATAGCAAAGTAGTTAGCAAACCTGAAACTGAATTTCAAATTGAATCTTAAAAGTTATATTGATGTAAAAAATCATATCACATTTGTGTATTCATTCTCATTTTTTTTTCCTATTGCAATGACTTAGGTAAAAATTAAATCTAGTATGATGGACTCAATGACAAATTTACATCTGCAAGTTAGAGGCAGTTGAGGGAGCTCAGAAACGTTTCAAAAGTTTAACAAGAACTAGGCAATCTTTAAAAAATTAAATGGTGAGAATTTGTACCTCATGTCAAAACAAATATCAGCATTCAAATTCAGAAAAATTTTCCACATGGCTGTTATGAAAATTGTGAAAAAAAGCTACTTGTCAGTGTTATAAGTATAAGCCATGTGAAAAAAAAAAAGTGATGAAACAGAAGGGCAAGGGGAAGCAACAAAACTAGGTTATAAACAATGGGTTAGAAACCAGACGACCAATAATCTGAAATACTATATAATTAGTAATCGAAACTATTAAGTGGCCTAATTGCTTTAACAATTTTTACATCTATTTTCTCCCTTGATACATTTTTCTGGCCTTGAATGACAGTACTAAAACATAGACTAAAGACATTTCTTTTAAAAGTCAAAAACAAATGACATCATTGTTTTCTTTCATTAGTGGTCATTTCTTCTGTGGTATTCTAGGAATTTATATAAGTATTATCATAGCTATCTATTATTGTGCCTCAGGAAAGATATATTTTCTTTAAACAGTTGATGGTAGAAGAAAATCAAGTATAATTTTCAACGGATTTCTTAATATTACTGAATGTTTTCATACAAGTACAAGTGCCTTCAAATCAGGAATTTGACAGCTTCATTTTTGTAATATAAATTTCATGCTAAGAATTTTGTCATTTAATTGTTTTTTATGGTATAATGAAGTATTAGTACTTTTTAGTAGCTCTGACACCTTATTTCTGATAAGACAAGTATGCCTTAATTGCTCAGCTTGGCTTAATTAGCCAACTAATTCCATTATTTCAGTAAGTGAGAATAATACTAAACACCATGGGAATATAAAACAATATTTATTATAGTAGTAGGAGGAGAAGTAATAGCAGCAGTGACTAACAAATAATAGTCATTTGTTTGCAATATTCTAGATTTTATTCTATCTACCTCATGTGTATCATCTAATCCTATTTTTCTTCCCATTAGTGTATATCCATATATCTTGGCCCTTCCTAGACTGTGACCATGATACAAAATCATCTTTTTTTTAACCTAAGGTATTTTAATGTAGTACTCCATCTGAGGGGAGTTCGGTTCTGCTCTCCTGTCATCCAAAATATCAGCCGTGGCTTCCTTTGCCAATTCCTAAAAGTGATGAAACTCAGAAGGGCTCCCTTGATAATGGAGTGTTCCACAGCTGATGCATCACACGCTGACTACCCCAGGAAAGGCTGGCTGTGCATACTGCTATGCTGTACTGTTGATACTACTGCAGAATATTGTGTTAATGGTGATTGCTTTATCAGGTCCACGGGAAAAGACCATACCATAGTGTGTGGGTGTGAGATTTCCCTACAGTCTATTATTTTGGGAAGAGGTTAATCGCAGTCAGGAATGCTATAGGCCTCTGATTTGAGGTGAGGAGGGATATACACTATATGGATCTAGTAAGAGACTGGGCCTGCATTTTGAGGTATGGAGAGTCCTGAATCTCTTCCAATAGTAGAGGTAGTAAGCATAATTACCCAAAAACAAACAGATGAGGAGTGGTGACAGGAATGAGCAGTAATACCCAGAGTCAATATTTAATCAGAGGTGGCAGCACAATAAATCAATACTGCTTGAGACTATTTACCAAAGAGATTACTGAGTATTCTTTCCATCAAGTGTTGGGTGACGTCTAATTGACCCTCCAGACATTATCTGATTCTACAGGGCTGTGACTTTCTATTGATTAGACTATTTAAGGGTCTGTAGGGGTGAGGTTAACTGTTGAAAACTGATCGCACTATAAATGATTCTTGTCTGAAAGCAATGCAAATGATTCCTGTTCAGAACAACACAAATTAATTTTGTTTTATTGAGATGCAACTGATCTTCACCATGTAGAAAAGATAATTCCAAATGTAGCGAGAGCTCCATGAGGAATCACCAGAGTGAGAGGAGTCACAAGCAGAGGCTACATGTGGACAAGGGGAAGCCAGATGGGAGACAGAGTTGAGTTTCAGAACATATTCCAAACCAGCAAGGGCCAAGAAGGACCCAAGTCAGTCATGAGGTGATAGAGAAACATTGAGACTCAAATAATATCTTTCATGTGTCTTCATTTTATATTTGTATGAAAATTGCATTTTCAACTTTTTGAAAATTATGCTTTAGCACTACATTTCAGCAAGATGGGACTATTCTCTGTTATCAATACTTTGTTACAAAACATAATCAGTACTATGGGTACTATTGTCAAATCATAGGTAATTTGTGACGATTCCTTTCAACATAGCCTAAAACTCTGTCCTCGAATATACACACCCTCTACCTCCAGTCAAGTAGTTTTAGGTAGTAGCTGGTAATGGGATAGGAACAGAAACAGAAACCTGGAGAAATGCCAATCAAAGGTTTAAGCAAATGGTCTCAACAGGACAAAGTAGTAGTATCAGTTCATTTTTGAATGCAGAGTAAGAAGTTTTGGTTAAAGTTCATCACAATAGAGGATCCATAGAAGGTGCATATGTTACCAAAGTAGGCTTTCATCTAAGAAACCGGGAAATACACATATCACATCATTTACCTAACATCAGAAATCCATTTCTGAAAATTCAGAGATTCTTTATGAAAATAATAACGAGGGACCTGTATTAGTTCCCTGTGGCTGCTGTAACAAATTACCACAAACTGGGGGGCTTAAAACGACAGAAATCTTTCTCCCCCAGTTGTGGAGGCCAGAAGTCTGAAATCGGTATAACTGGGCCAAAAACATGGTGTCAGCAGAGTCTCATTCCCCCCAGAGGCTCTAGGGGAGAGTCCTTTCTTGCCTCTTCCAGCTTCTAGTGGCTGTCAGCATGCATATAGCCCTCTCCTCGCTGTGTGTATCTAACTTCCCTCTGCCTCCCTTTTATAAGGATACATGTGATTGCATCTAGGGTCCACTTAGATAATCCAGGATAATATCCTCATCTCAAAATCATTAACTTAATCACATTGCAAAGACCCTTTTTACATATAGGGTAACATTTACAGGTTCTAGCTATTAGTACCTTATATGTTTGGGGGATGTTATTTAGCCTACTGCAGGACCCATTTTCTATTATTTTAAATTGGAAAAACTATAACAGGCTACCTGTTAAACCAAAATCCTCATCCAATATCTTTTAACTACAATATAGTAAAACACTTTTGTGTAAGAAGTTCACTACCATGTGAGGATATAAAATATCTAAAACATTACTTCTTGATCCCTAAACAACAAATACAGCTATTTAAAAATAGTTGCTTTATATTCCATAACATAGTCACTGTTGGTGCCAGCAACATTCCTTTTACTGACACTCAAAGTATTCTTCAAGACATCTATATGAGATTCCGAGTTTTACCCATTGTATTTGAATGTGACTTGATTTTTCTTGAATATATTTTTTGTTGTTGTTGTCATTTACCGTGTTTTACTGAGGAGAATAAAAAATATTTTTTCCAATATTATTTTTAGGTGAAAATTTAACTAAGAGATAGATGTTTGCTTATTAAAAACAAGAAGCAACCTACTAGGATATATTAACCAGGAATGTGTTCAACGGGGCTTGCCTATCATGAGAATATTATGTTCTGAGAGTGAAGCTATAAATGAGTCATAAAGACTCATATCATAAATGGGTCAGAGGAGAGAAATGAGTTCTCCTCAGGGAGAAAGAATGATTCTCAAATGAAAAGATGACCATTATGACCAGATTGGATATTTGACATCCACCAAAATGGACTTGTGAGTCTTTAAACCATTTAAAAAAAGGACTAAATGACAACATTGGCAGAATCTACACAAGCACTGATTTGCCTTCCATTCAATCCAAATAAATAATTGTTCTTTGCTTCCCAAATTGTTGTGTTTTGGGGGGTTTTTTTCATAGAGAGACAGAGTATTTTGATAGGTAAAATTTAGGCCATCTTCCTTCTTAAAAATTCAGCATTTTGATTTTAAACATCAGTCTCTTGTGACATAAGTAAGCAAAGGTAATAAACTCTGGGACTCTAACAATTTTGAATTTCTGATTCTGGAAATGCTTTCTCCAAACATAGCTAGAATTTATCAATTTACTTCATTTCTATTACTACCACTCTGGTCCAAGCTATAACTTTTTGCCTAATCTGCTACAATAGTCTTCTAACCAGTCTCTCTGATTCCACTCTTGGTCCTCTGTGATATGCTTCCCACACAGAATGATCATTTAAAAATGTAAATCATATCATGCTTATTTAACAATTTCAAACCCTCTAATTTTAAGATAAAACTCAAAATGTTACTGTGACTTCAGGTGATTTGCCTTCAGCTATCTTTCTCACCTCATCTTCACCTCTCAGTCCCCAGCTCACTAAGTGCTAGCCACATTAACCTTCTTTCTGTTCATCAAATACGTATTCCAAACTTATCGCCACTTTGAGAACTTGCTGTGTCCTGAGCTGGAATGTAATTCTCAGGATAGGCAGGTGCCTTCTTCGCATCACGCAGGGTTCAGCTGATCTTGAGGCAGGCTTGTCAAGACGGTCCGATCTCAAGCAGCCTCCCAACCTCAGGCACCTTGGAAGGACTTGCTCGGCTTTGTTTTCTTCCAAGCGTTTTTCATCCTCAGAAATGACTTTATTTATTCATTTATTTATAGTTTGCACCACAAAGGCAGGTGCTGCTGTATTTGAAGAGTTGAGGATAATTTAACTTATATTAATAAGTAGATCATTTAACTGAAAAAGCAACTGCTTTGTAGAATTGCATTCTTTCTGTCCTAATTTTAAACACCAACTCATTAGCGTGTCTATTATGTTGGGTAAAGGAATTTCTGAAAGACCGGATGGAGGATTCCAAGGCCACACTGCACGTAGATATGTGGCTTCCCAGAGGATGAAATCCTAAGGTGTGTCAACGTCGAGAGTCTGCTGAAACTGCTCCAGGGACTCTTTATCTCCTTTTTGAACTGGTCCACAAAAAATGGGTTTTAGAGTACCCAAATATTCATCCTTTAGGTCTGGGAGCTAGTGGGTGGAGCCTAAGATGTCTAAGGAGGGCATCTACAATCATGACAAATGTCTTCCGTTTACCCCAGCGTGCAATACAAACTACAAATATCATGTGTCATGATATTTCAAGACTGTTGAGAAGCTCTGCATGTACTCTACTGGCTCTTTATAAATACTTTGCTCTTTATAAATAACTCCTCCATTCCTGGTACAGGAGACATGCTTCAGTGTTCCCTTGACCCCTCAAAGCCCTGGACTGTCCCTTGCCATATCAACATCACTCTGGTGCTGATCCAAAAGTTATCTCAATCAGAAAGTCTTCCCTACTTTACCACATAGATTCTCATTCCACTTGGTGAATTTCTTTCTTTGTATATTTAGGTCATTCCTTGATTAAGTCATCTACGTACAGAATTCCTCTACTAAAGTCTCTCTAGTAATTAGTACAATGTAAGAAGTCCTCATCATTTCAGATCTGGGTTATCACAGCTAAGATTATCTCCTAAAGAAAGAAGAAACTATCGTGTTGCCTTTAGCCTTTGTACCTTGCAAGTGGTCCAGGACTTAGACACAGATAAGAAAAAAGCATACAAGAAACGTGAGGGGAAGGGTCTGGCTGCCAGGGAGGTCTTGAGGACCTGGAACTAGAGGGGAAGAAGATACCAAGAGTCCGAGAGAACCAGAGAGACACCTTAGTTAAGAGCTTAACCTCTGTGTTACTTTAACTCCAGTGATAAAGTTTTTGGCAGAAAAGTATTTTATTGAGATGCAAATTCTTTACGAGTGGAAATAATTCTGTAGATGTTCCTGCTATCTCAATGCTTTGGGGAAATTACATGGAAGTAATTGTCATGTTTAATAAAAATCACAATAACTGTACAGTGACCAGTGCAATTTGTATATTCTTTGAATTTTGTTGTTGGCATTAATAGTGTAGTTTTAAAGAGTATAGTTGAGTAAATTTAGTAGGTTGAGGTGGATGACACAAAATAGAAGAGTCAGCAGACTCCATTTGATAAGGGAAAACATACAGGAAATGTTAAAACAAGCAAAATAAAAATCTAAACAAAAACAAAGGAAGATTATTTGAAACAAATTATAAGTGGAATTTATTTCTTTTGTGTCTCATGTCAGGGACCTAGATTATCTTAAATTGTCCAGGTTGTTAAAGTCACCTTATCCTTTTGATACAAGTAGCAATTAGGTTGAATCACCATTCTACCTATGCAGGGTTCCCAGCTTGTGTGAACATCCCTTGAGTTTTGTGAGAGGCTTGAGCTTTGCCTGGTCATCTTTGGTTCCTATTTACCTGTTCATCCCAAACTCTCCACCTCCCTCAAGTCTTTCCACCTGTGGCCGTTCCTGCTCTCCTCTCACGTAATCCAAAAGAGAGCACACTCCCTCTTCTACCCGGCTGTTGAGTAGGAGACCTCCACTGAAGACTAAAGGACAGTGCGTGAGGACTAGTGCTGCCACAATAAACAGCAGATCATTTAAAATGGTCCATTAGACCTCTGTCTTTGGAAAAAAAATAATAATAAAGTCAGTTCTACAACTGAAAACCATTCACTCTTTTCACTTCTCCTGGGACTTCAGAGCCATCTCCTTTTTGAATTATAATATTCCAGACATCTGTGTATTTCTTTGGTGGAAAATTTACTGCTTGTTTATTTTTTTCCACTTTTGGCCAGTTTCTTTACTCTAGGCAAATACATGAGTGCTGCTTTTTCCCATATAAAATAGCCCCTCCGGGTAATTTGCTAAACAATGGGTACACCTTCTCAGAAGAATCCTCCAATCAGCTCTTAAAATAATTTTTTTCTGTCCCACAACTCTCACTCTCTTTCTTTAATTTTTGAAATTATTTAATATATTTGATAGGAGTTCCTTTAAGAGCTGTGATGCTACATGAATCTTCACAATACAAAATGAGTACATTTTTTTTTCATTATCCTAAGTCAGTAGGAAAAAAGCATTAGGTCAGAATTTAGTAACCAGATCCCGGTTCACCTCCTGAACCTAGAGGCCCTGCTTCTATCTTGGCAGAAAGCAAGTCAAACAAAGAGAGCCCAGAGTTACTATGTGTGGCCAGTTTCTTCTTTCTAAATGACATGAGACATTGGAAAAACCTATGGTAATTATAATCAAGAGCCAAATTAGGCAGAATGAGTCAGATAAACTCAGCCCAGTTTAGCCAACACTTGAATTGATGAGTCCATTTTGAGCCAGGCTGCTTTTAAAGAGCATGTACTCCCTATAGTATAAAAAGGTGGATCTTAGCCTAAAAGGGCTAGCCTAGAAAGTTTAATGAAGGAGACAAATATCAACTGAGTAGGGCGCCTCAAAAGTGTAGGGATTTATAGAGTAGATTTCCAGGCTAGGGGAACAGTCCCCTTAAATGCATTCCCTTTACTGCTCTTGAGTTTCTCAGTCTGTCATGCTTTATATTTCTTTCTTTTTTTTTTTTGAGAAAGGTTAGCCCTGAGCTAGCTACTGCCAATCCTCCTCTTTTTGCTGGGGAATATTGGCCCTGAGCTAACATCCATGCCCATCTTCCTCTACTTTATACGTGGGACACCTATGACAGCATGGCTTTTTGCCAAGTGGTGCCATGTCCGCACCCAGGATCTGAACCAGGGAACCCTGGGGCACTGAAACGGAACATGCGCACTTAACCACTGCACCACCGGGCCGGCCCCCATGCCTTATATTTCACATCTCAGTCAACTGACCTCAACCAGGCATGTTAGAGAGGCCAGAACACAAGCGTAACGTTGGGTAAGACACTTCTATATGAGTAAGTTGGCCCAATTCTGTGGTTCTCTGATCTTTCCATTTCACCTGTCAGTACAATTTCAAAAATAATTATTAATCTGCATGGAGTTACTAACTTTTGTATTCTGAATAAATAAGAAGTCAAAAATAAGAATGAATATGACCAATTTCAATTCAAGGAATAGCAACAAATAACAATATGACTTCTAAGTATAATTATTTCACAAAAGAAAGGGCATTTTAACAACAGAAAAACATACACAGGCTTCTTAAGCAAGGAATAAAGAAGTTACAAGAAACAAATTTACCTTTATAATTTTTCTTTTCCTAAGGAAGATTAGCCCTGAGCTAACATCTGCCACCAATTCTCCTCTTTTTGCTGAGGAAGATTGACCCTTAGCTAACTCTCAGGGCCCGTCTTCCTCTATTTTATATGTGGGACACCTGCCACGACATGGCTTGATAAGCAGTGTGTAGATCTGCACCCAGGATCTGAACTGGTGAACCCCTGGCTGCTGAAGTGGAGTACACAAACTTAACCAACATGCCACCGGGCAAGCTCCATAAAATTTTTTCTATCATCTTTCAGTTTTCATTTGGCCCAGACCCAAGGAGATTTCTTCACAGACTGACTCTGAAGTACAAAGTGATTCAGAATCCTGGAGGAATCATTCTCTAACTCGCTAGCCTTATCCTCACCACTTTTCTCTCTGTAATTACCTGGGAGAAACTCAAATCTTCAAGCACATTGGTTCGCATAACTTCCAAAACTCCTTCTGGTTTTCATTTGCTTATAACCTTAAACCACTACTGACTTTAAAGTGTTCAGCATAAAACTCAATTTGTGCTTTTATTCATTTGCAACAAATGAGGTCAGAGTGAAAAGGGGGAGCCAGATTACAGCTTCCCTTTTTTGTGGCTCCTTTCTTAAAATCACTTGCATCATTTTCATAAGGATCACATTTTTTTCTATGATGAAATTCTTGTAAAGGATATACACTTCATTTAAGAACAGTGTAGTGAGTAGTAAACCTGGGCTCTCAAAGTTTCTATAAAGAAGTTATGGCCAAACTGAGCTTCATCTTAATCACAACACTGAAACCTAATATTTTTCCAAACATGAAGAAGCCCAAAGCAGAATGAAATTCCAATAAAACAGGTTGGAGTTACAACTGCTGACAATGAATGCTGCCAGTCCTAAAAGAACCAAGAGCTGTTGTTTACTAGGATGAGAAATGGGATAAGAAAGAATTATTACTCTCTTTAACTGAAGGTATATTGTCAGTCTGCCATAGGACTGGTATTTAAAATTCTTTTTAAAATTATGCTTCTGGGATATTAGCAACTATACCTATAATGAGTATATCTTTTTTGTTTTCCAATTTTGACTATAATTTGAAGGAGCCACTCAAGAAAAACGGTATGAAAAAAGGAGTAAAAAATTAATTATAATATTAATAAAGGAAAAATATTGAAAAAAGAAATTGTAGTAAAGTGAAGCATACCCTTTCTTTCCCTCAAAAAGGCATGCCTTTTTTGGTTATTTATGTCACTGGACCACATAAAATTCTCATCGACTATTCTCATATTTTGTCATTTAGCTTACAATATGTGGGATAGACTATGATAACAGGTTGTGCTGGTCTAATACGGTAATGTAGGTCTGGATCACTATGTCTTCATAGTAATTGTGTAAAAATACCTTAAAAAATCAATCAGCAATGATGAAGGTCTTTTTAGTACTTACATAAAAGAGAAAAAAATGTATTTTCAGGGACTGGCCCAGTGGCGTAATGGTTAAATTCACGCACTCCGCTTTGGTGGCCCAGAGTTTGCAGATTTGGAACTTCGAGTCCGGACCTACACATACCCCATCAAGCCATGCTGTGGCAGAATCCCACACACAAAATAGAGAAAGATTGGCAAAAATGTTAGCTCAGGGCCAATCTTTTTCACCAAAAAAGAGCTATTTTCTATTTTTTAAAGTAGAGACAGATATAAAGTCTCATTTTCATCACTAGTTATTCCCCATAGGAACAATTATGTGATTAAAAGCAAGTATAGCTTCTAAATGGCAAGTGGTAGAAGATAAACTAACTTCAGGAAAATGAGTCTTTGCACGAAGAGTGGTTGAGAAACTTTAGGTATTTAAAATGATAAAAAAAGGAGAAGCCCAGAGGGCGGGGCGACCTCCAGCTGCCGTTGCCCGCCCCGTGGGACTGGGGATTGCCGGAGATCTCGGAGGGGACCGGGGTGGGGGGACTTTCAAGGGCCGGTCCGGCGACCCGGTGGAGAGGCGCCGGAGCTCCGCCAGGCAGCAGACAAAACTCTCTGTCTGCCGGTAGCAGAGGGGCCACGCTGAGCATTCAGGGCTCCCGGCAGAGGCCCGGAGAGAAGCCCAGAGGGCAGGGCGACCCCCAGCTGCCGTTGCCCGCCCCGTGGGACTAGGGATTGCCGGAGATCTCGGAGAGGACCGGGGCGGGGTAACTTTCAAAGGCCGGTTCGGCGACCCGGAGGGGAAGCGCCGGAGCTCCGCCAGGCAGCAGACAAAACTCTCTGTCTGCCGGTAGCAGAGGGGCCACGCTGAGCATTCAGAGCTCCCGGCAGAGGCCCGGAGAGAAGCCCAGAGGGCGGGGCGACCCCCAGCTGCCGTTGCCCGCCCGGTGAGGCTAGGGATTGCCGGAGATCTCGGAGAGGACTGTGGCTGGAGAGAGTTCCAGAGACCCAGCTTAGTAGCCCAGGGGGAACCCCTACAGGCTCACAGAAGCCTTAGGGAAAGCCTCTGCACAGCACCAGTAGAAGGCACCCAGCCGCCAGCCACAAGGCTGGAAGACCCCAGGGCAAAAGCAGCATAGCTAGGTGTACTAACCACAGACTGTAGAAGATGCCAATAGCTCTCCTGCGACCCATAGAGGACAAGTGAGATTTGGTGGGTGCCGACAGCAACGGAGCGACAAATATAAGTGATCCCACCCCTGGCCGCTGGAAAAGCCCATAACACCGTTGCAGACCCCAAGGAGAGAGCGCATCTAGGTGGGCAACAACAGTAGGCACCTGCAGCCTGAAGCCCCCCGTGACGGCCCCCACGGCAGAGGAGGGAATCCAAAGGGCCACTGTGGCTACGAAGAGGGGCCCAGGCCCAGTTAGCAACTACGGACAGGGTTCCTGGTTGGTGAAGTATAAACAGCTGCTCCCCCCACCGCAGCAGCTGAAACAAGTGAAAGGAGCAACTAAACTCTATCTCCATGCGGAGGCACAAATCAACATCATCAAGCAACATGAAAAAATACATTAAATCTCCAGAACAGAAAGAAAGTAACAAATACACAGAAAACAATCCCAAAGAAAATGAGATATATAACCTAAATGATGATGACTTCAAAACAGCCATCATTAAAATACTCACTGAGTTAAGAGAGAATTCTGACCGACAACTCAACGAGTTCAGGAGCTATGTCACAAAAGAGTTTGATATGATAAAGAAGAACCAAACAGAAATATTGGAAATGAAGAACACAATAGAGGAGATTAAGAAAAATCTAGATGCTCTGAACAGTAGGGCCGATAATATGGAGGAAAGAATTAGCAATTTGGAAGATGGCAATATAGAATTGTTGCAGGCAGAGGAGGAGAGAGAAGCAAGACTTAAAAGAAATGAAGAAACTCTCCGAGAATTATCAGACACAATTAGGAGATGCAACGTAAGGATTATAGGTATACCAGAGGGAGAAGAGAAGGAGAAAGGGGCAGAAAACCTATTCAAAGAAATAATGGCTGAGAACTTCCCAAATCTGGTGAGGGAGATGGATCTTCAGGTGACAGAAGCCAATAGATCTCCAAACTTTATCAATGCAAGAAGACCAACTCCACGGCATATAGTAGTGAAGCTAGCAAAAGTCAACGACAAGGAGAAAATATTAAGGACAGCCAGGCAAAAGAAACTAACCTACAAAGGAACCCCCATCAGGCTATCAGCAGATTTCTCAGCAGAAACTTTACAGGCTAGAAGAGAGTGGAATGATATATTCAAAAATCTGAAGGACAAAAACCTACAGCCGAGAATTCTCTACCCAGCGAAAATATCCTTCAAATACGATGGAGAAATAAAAACTTTCCCAGATAAACAAAAATTAAGGGAGTTCATTGCCACAAAACCTCCTCTTCAGGAAATCCTCAGGAAAACCCTCATTCCTGAAAAATCCAAAAAAGGAAAGGGGCTACAAAACCAAGAGCAGAGGAGATAAGTAGAAGGACAACAACAGAGAGTAACAGCTCTACATCAGAACAGATTAAACCATGGGACGAGAAACAAAGGAAACTGAAGAAAACCGGAAAACAAGACACAAAATGGTAGTGGTAGGCCCCCACGTCTCAATAATCACTCTAAATGTAAATGGATTGAACTCCCCAATCAAAAGACACAGAGTGGCAGGATGGATCAAAGAACAAGATCCAACAATATGCTGCCTCCAGGAAACACACCTCAGCCCCAAAGACAAACACAGACTCAGAGTGAAGGGATGGAGAACAATACTCCAAGCTAATAATGAACAAAAGAAAGCAGGTGTCGCTATACTAATATCAGACAAGGTAGATTTCAAAGCAAAACAGATAAAGAAAGACAAAGAGGGACAGTATATAATGATAAAAGGGACTCTCCACCAAGAAGACATAACACTTATAAATATATACGCACCCAACACAGGAGCACCAAAATTTGTAAAGCAACTCTTAACAGAACTAAAAGAAGACATCAACAACAATACAATAATAGTAGGGGACCTCAACACACCATTAACACCAATGGACAGAACATCCAGACAGAAAATCAACAAGGAAATAATAGAATTAAATGAAAAATTAGACCAGATGGACTTAATAGATATATATAGAACACTTCATCCAAAAACAGCAGGTTACACATTCTTCTCAAGTGCACATGGAACATTCTCAAGGATTGACCATATTTTGGGAACCAAAGCAAACATCAATAAATACAAGAGAGTTGAAATAATATCAAGCATCTTTTCTGATCATAACGCTATTAAACTAGAAATCAACTACAAGAAAAAAGCAGAGAAAGGTGCAAAAATGTGGAGACTAAACAGCACGCTTCTCAACAAACAATGGATCATTGAAGAAATTAAAGAGGAAATCAAATATTATCTGGAGACAAATGAAAATGAGAACACGACATACCAAATCATTTGGGATGCAGCAAAAGCAGTCCTAAGAGGGAAATTCATCGCCATACAGGCTCACCTCACTAAACAAGAAAAAGCTCACGTAAGCAACCTCAAACGACACCTAACAGAACTAGAAAAAGAAGAACAAACAAGGCCCAGAGTCAGTAGAAGGAGGGAAATAATAAAAATAAGAGCAGAAATAAACGATATTGAAACAAAAAAGACAATAGAAAGGATCAATGAAACAAAGAGTTGGTTCTTCGAAAGAATTAACAAAATTGACAAACCCCTAGCCAGACTCACCAAGAAAAGAAGAGAGAAATCGCAAATTAATAAAATCAGGAATGACAGAGGAGAAATCACAACAGATACCAATGAAATACAAGAGATCATAAGAGAATACTATGAAAAACTATATGCCAACAAATTGAACAACCTGGAAGAAATGGACAAATTCCTAGACTCCTACAATCTCCCCAAACTGAATCAAGAAGAAATGGAGAATCTGAATAGACCAATCACAAGTAAGGAAATAGAAACGGTAATCAAAACCTCCCCAAAAACAAGAGTCCAGGACCAGACGGCTTCTCTGGAGAATTCTACCAAACATTCAAAGAAGACTTAATACCTATTCTCCTCAAACTGTTCCAGAAAATTGAGAAAGATGGAGAACTCCCTAACACATTCTATGAAGCCAACATCACTCTGATCCCCAAACCTGACAAGGACAACACAAAGAAGGAGAACTACAGGCCGATATCACTGATGAACATAGATGCAAAAATCCTCAACAAAATTTTGGCAAACCGATTTCAGCAATACATCAAAAAGATTATACACCATGATCAAGTGGGATTTATACCAGGGACACAGGGATGGTTCAACATCCGCAAGTCAATCAACGTGATACACTACATCAACAAAATGAAAACCAAAAACCACATGATCATCTCAATAGATGCAGAGAAAGCATTCGACAAGATCCAACACCCATTTATGATAAAAACCCTCAGTAAAATGGGTATAGAAGGAAAGTACCTCAACATAATAAAGGCCATATATGATAGACCCACAGCCAACATCATACTCAATGGACAAAAGCTGAAAGCCATCCCTCTGAGGACAGGAACAAGACAAGGGTGCCCACTTTCACCACTCCTATTCAACATAGTTCTGGAGGTGCTGGCCAGAGCAATTCGGCAGGAAAAAGAAATAAAAGGAATCCAAATAGGTAACGAAGAAGTAAAACTCTCGTTGTTTGCAGACGACATGATCTTATACATAGAAAACCCCAAAGAATCCACAGAAAAACTATTAGAAATAATCAACAACTACAGCAAAGTAGCAGGGTATAAAATTAACGTGCATAAATCAGTAGCATTTCTATACACTAACAATAAACTAACAGAAAAAGAACTCAAGAACTCTATCCCATTCACAATCGCAACGAAAAGAATAAAATACCTTGGGATAAACTTAACCAAGGAAGTGAAGGATCTATACAATGAAAACTACAAGACTTTCTTGAAAGAAATAGGCGATGACATAAAGAGATGGAAAAACATTCCTTGCACATGGATTGGAAGAATAAACATAGTTAAAATGTCCATACTACCTAAAGCAATATACAGATTCAATGCTATCCCAATCAGAATCCCAAGAACATTCTTCACAGAAATTGAACAAACAATCCTAAAATTCATATGGGGCAACAAAAGACCGCGAATTGCTAAAGCAATCCTGAGCAAGAAAAACAAAGCCGGCGGAATCACAATCCCCGATTTCAAAACATACTACAAAGCTACAGTGATCAAAACAGCATGGTACTGGTACAAAAACAGGTCCACAGATCAATGGAACAGAATTGAAAGCCCAGAGATAAAACCACACATCTATGGACAGCTAATCTTCGACAAAGGAGCAGAGGGCCTACAATGGAGAAAAGAAAGTCTCTTCAACAAATGGTGCTGGGAAAACTGGACAGCAACATGCAAAAGATTGAAAATTGACCATTCTTTTTCACCACACACCAAAATAAACTCAAAATGGATCAAAGACCTAAAGATTAGGCCTGAGACAATAAGTCTTTTGGAAGAGAATATAGGCAGTACACTCTTTGACATCAGTTTCAAAAGAATCTTTTCGGACACTGTAACTCCTCAGTTGAGGGAAACAATAGAAAGAATAAACAAATGGGACTTCATCAGACTAAAGAGCTTCTTCAAGGCAAGGGAAAACAGGATTGAAACAAAAAAACAGCTCACTAATTGGGAAAAAATATTTACAAGCCACTTATCCGACAAAGGGTTAATCTCCATAATATACAAAGAACTCACACTGCTTAACAACAAAAAAACAAACAACCCGATCAAAAAATGGGCAGAGGACATGAACAGACATTTCTCAAAAGAAGATATGAATATGGCCAATAGACACATGAAAAGATGTTCATCATCGCTAATCATCAGGGAAATGCAAATCAAAACTACACTAAGATATCACCTTACCCCCGTTAGATTGGCAAAAACATCCAAAACCAAGAACGACAAATGTTGGAGAGGTTGTGGAGAAAGAGGAACCCTCATACACTGTTGGTGGGAATGCAAACTGGTACAGCCACTATGGAAAACAGTATGGAGATTTCTCAAAAAGTTAAAAATAGAAATACCCTATGACCCAGCCATCCCATTACTGGATATCTATCCTAAGAACCTGATATCAGATATCTCAAGAGTCCGTTGCACCCCTATGTTCATCGCAGCATTATTTACAATAGCCAAGACGTGGAACCAGCCTACATGCCCAGAAACTGATGATTGGATAAAGAAGATGTGGTATATATACACAATGGAATACTACTCAGCCATAAAAAAAGACGAAATTGGCCCATTCACAACAATGTGGATGGACCTCGAGGGCATTATGTTAAGCGAAATAAGTCAGTCAGAGAAAGACGAACTCTATATGACTCCACTCATAGGTGGAAATTAGTATATTGAGAAGGAGATCTGATCGGTGGTTACCAGGGAAAAGGGGGGGTGGGGGGAGGGTACGGAGGGGGAAGTGGTGTACCCACAACATGACTAACAAAAATGTACAACTGAAATCTCACAAGGTTGTAATCTATCATAACATTAATAAAAAAAAAAATAATAAAATAAAATAAAATAAAATAAAATGATAAAAAAATAAGTGATAAAGACTTTAATTTTAATTCAATTAGATTTATATCATTCCTTTTAAATAACCCTTGTTTTAAAAAAACAAAGTATTAGCATGCTCAGATATAATAAAATAAATGGGGAATAATTTTAAAGATTATAATCATTTTACATTGCTATAATAGAAGTATCAGTGGCACTAGGGTAGAAAAATGATTTCATGTTTTATTTCTTAAATAAAATAACCTTATATTTTTATTGAGACAGTAAATATCTATTGTAGAAAATTAGAAAATAAATGCAACAACAAAGTTAATATTCTCCCAACCCAAAGCATAACTAGTATACTGACTTCCAGGTCTTTTCCCATGTATAAATACATTTTTTCTGAAATGACATCTTATTGTATATCTTTTGTGATCTGTTTTTTATCAGTATTTATCTCCATTTCTGTTGTACTTTTTCACTCTTTAATACACAGATTAAATTTAAATTACTTTAATCGAGCTTTAAATTGTTTAAATCAGCATCTAATTCCAGATCAAAGCATTGCTTCTGGTTTTGATGTCTCTAAAACTTCTTTTCATTTTCATTTGGTGTTTCTTAAACCCCTTTTAAACTATCACGTTTGCCTACTTCTCTGCCCTTTTCACAACTTTTTATCACTGAAAATTTCTAGCATTTATAAAATAGGAAAATAAGATCACTCTCCATATACTCATCAAATAGCTTCAACAATTATTAACTCAGGCCAATCCTGTTTCATCTCTATATCTCCAAAGACATATTTGCTCCCCCTGAACAAAAGTGACTTATCTGAAGTAAATCTCAGTCTTAATATTATCATATCATTTCATCCATAAAAACGCAGTTGTATCTCTACAAAATAAGCACTATTTTAAAAAAATAACCACAATAATACATATATAAAAACATGTATATGAATATATGCATATATGTATAATGTATATGTATATATATGTTTGTAAATATATATGCACACAATTCCTATACGCGAATTTGTATGTATACTTGCATATGTCAGACTAACAGTATCATTATAAGTACTAACAAATATCTACTGAAAATTGTTTATATTTTTAAAATTGTTTTTGTCCTTTCTCCATCCTCATAGGTGTGTACAGTCAAATTATTGTGTTTTAAAGGCACTTGGAATAATTTCACTCTGTGTGGTTATGCTATCAATTCAATACATAGCTTCATTTGTTTCAATT
Organism: Equus przewalskii; assembly: GCF_037783145.1. Taxonomy (NCBI): domain Eukaryota; kingdom Metazoa; phylum Chordata; class Mammalia; order Perissodactyla; family Equidae; genus Equus; species Equus przewalskii. Next base: position 28,941,634 of record NC_091834.1, read on the forward strand.
TGCTTTCAGGATATAGGAATTGCTATTTTTCTTATTTTAAATAATTTTTTATAATTATAGAGAATATTTACATGGTTCTAGAATAAAACCTACAAAACAAAGCATATTCAGAGAAGTCTAGCTCTTATTTCTGTCTGTTTCATCCTCTTCTCTTCCATTCCTAAAAGTATCCATATGTTTTCTAATTTTAAAATTATTTTTCTAGCTTGTAGCATAAGCTATATACATGTGTATATATTAACAGTCAATATATCTTGCTTATGTTTTAACATATTGCTATTTATACCTAACATTTTGCATATACTGTCCCCTTCTTAGATAAATAATAGCACATTATACCCATTTTTCTCCACCTAGCTTTCTTTATTTAACAAAATAAAGAAAAATCCTTAGTAGTTTATAGACATATTCCTTTTGTCATGTCAGTATTACCTAGAACTCTATTGTCTTGCTTTACTGTGTGTATTCAACCAATTCATGTCCCACAGTGATGTACATTTGCTTTCCTTTTTGCTCAGTCTTTATTATTCAGATATTGCTGCCATAAATAGCCTTGTATATATTTTATTTTTCATATTTTTGTCAATGTATCTTTGGGATGTGTTCTTACAAGTAGGATTAGTAAGCCACAGAACAAATGCATAAATGTTGCTGGATATTACTAAATTTCCTTCCACAGCGGTTTTAACATTTTGCATTTCCATTATCAATGTAGGAGAATGTTTTATCTCTACCCAGAGGATATTCCCAAACATTTGGATTTTAGCCAATCCAATATGTGAGAAATGGGATCTCAGGGTAGTTACAATTTGCAGTTTCTTATTATCAGTGAAGCAGAATATCATTTCATATTTTTAAGGGCATTTATATTTCTATTCACTTTGAGCTGTCTGTATATTTTGCCCATTTTTCTATAGTGTTTGAGGTTTCTTTATTTTTAGAAGATCTTAATATATTTAGCATACTTTTTATACTATACAAATTACACTTTTTTCCAGTTTGTCATCTTGGAATGATAGAGTGGGGTTTTTTTTCTTTGCAATTTTTTTTACATTTTTATATAAACAAATTTATCAATTTATGGATATTTTTCATTATTTTGTCCATAATTCGAGTCCATAATTCACCTATGTTTTCTTCTAGCGCTCGTATGATTTTTTTTTTTAATTTCAAATCTCTAATCCATTTAGAAGTTATCCTGGCATATGACGTGAAGACTGGATCCAAATTTATTTTTTTCTACATAGCTCTCATTACACAATCTCACTTATTAAAAAGTTGTATCCTTTCCTGATTTAAGATGACATTTTTATCTGATACTAATATTGTATTCTCAATTTGGGCTATTTCCAGATTTTCTGTTATGAGATACGTTTTTAACTGACACTGACTTGTTGACACAAATAGGACAGTTGTCGAAAAGAATGTCCTGCCTTTTGATTTTGTTAGCTTGCTTTCTCTTGATGTCTTTTAACTTATTCCTCCTTCTGCCATATTTTCAGTAAACTGTAAGTTAAATCTGAAAGCTTGGTGGATTCAAATGAGACATTTTTGACTAGAATAAATATTGGTGAAATTATATGCTTCATATTACATCACAGCAGAAGTTACATAATATCTGGTTGACCTACCCTTAATGATGCTAAAATTATCCACTATATTTGTTATAATAGATGATCTCTCTGTCGTGCATTTTTCCCTTGAGATTTTTTAATAACAAGAATTAAGATTAAGTTTCTTTAAAACTGATTGATATATTTTGTAAAAATAATATATAGACTAGAGGATAAAAATTATTGAAAATATGTTTTTCAAGGTAGCTAGGATTATAGGTATTTTCTTTTCAAAATTATCCTTAATCTTGTATTTTATCTACTTTTATTTTTAGAAACTGACATATCATTATTAAAGCAATGATCTAAACTATCCAATCCAAGTCATGCCAAATCATATCATTAGTAGACATTTTAATGACACATGTATTATTTAAACAATTTCCCTTTTCACTTGTTCCTTTATTCCAGACAAGCAAAGGAAAGGAAAAATAGACCCATATTCAACAAAAATGTGTAAATGATTTGAAAAAAATATTGATGATTGTAAACTCTGATTTAAAAAGAATATTTACTGTATTCTGTTTCATTAGAATTATTACCAGCACATAATCAATATAACCAAGTTTTGATAAATAATTATTAAACAAAATCTTATTCATTTTTAATGAGATGCTTTGGCTTTTCCTTTAATTATTTTATGCAGACATAGATTAATGTAACTTCTTTCTAGAATCATCCAGGATTCAGCCTCAATTTTACTCCTCTTTTTCAGTTTTATAAATGTCAGCAGTAAGCAATATATTTCATATTTCAAAAAAATAAATAGATGGAAATAGGAATTCTAGCATAGATATATCACTCAATTATTTAAACTCTTTCTATGTTGCATGCCAAAATTATATCGTGTGGGGCTGGCCCCTTGGCATAGTGGTTAAGTCCGGCGCACTCTGCTTTGGAGGCCTGGGTTCATGGGTTTGGATCCTGAGTGTGGACCTACACCACTAGTCAAGCCATGCTTGGCAGTGACGCATATACAAAACAGAAGAAGATAGGCAACAGATGTTAGCTCAGAGCCAATCTTCCTCACAAAAAAAGCAAATTAAAAAAAATTATATTGTGATCTTTTACCAAAATTACTTTTTATGATTTATTAGCTGACAACTCAGTTAGATCCTCCTTCAATTTTGTTGAAAGCAAGCATTGGAAGTCACTTGAATTTCTTACCTAGGCGTCAAAGTCTTCCACATCCTAACTTTTGGGAAATCTAAAGATAGGCTTTACCAAGACCAATCAAATATCTTCATTTTCAAACAAATGTTTGAAGTTAAAGGAGGTTTCTCAGGCAACGGTTTGTTCCATCGTTTCTTTGTTTGGTGCACTAGGGACTTTTACATTTAGGGTCAAATGCACCAGGGAAAGATCTCAAACGTGGGAGAGAATGATGGGAAGAAGTAGTCAGGAAAGGAAGCTGGCACAACATCTTGATTGCGATTGTATTCTCAGGCAAATAGATTTTAAAGTATTTCTGAAAGTTGGGAATTAGAGCTGGAAAGTGACTCCTTAACACTGTCCATAACATGTCCTTCTTCTCCCTTGAAAAGCATGTATTCCAAAGAAACATCTCTTGGTTTGAAGAGCACTGCCATAGGTCATAACATAGAGATGTCCAGTGCCTGTCAAAGTAGAAGAAATATTTATAGAAGAGAGAAATAGAAGAGATTTCTTGAAAAAATTTCAAGAAACTTACTTAGCAGCTAACACTTCAAAATTGTCTGTATCACTATTCTCCTTGATCTTCTAGAAGCCTGTATGTTCTTTTTCCTGAAAAGACTAAAATTAGTCAGCTGGAACCTGTTGCTCCTTGGATGAACATGGTTTGATTCAAATAGCAGGCCTTCCACATGAAAAGACTCTCAAGTTTAAAGGGTCAGAATGTTCACTGACACCTAGCACTTAGCTTATTACGACAGCAGCAAGTAGACCTCATAAAGTATGAGATAGATGAAATGAACTTTAGTAAATATTATCTTCAGTGTTAAAAAAGTAGATATTAGTGCCTCAATATACTAGGTATTAAGGCCTTAATATACTGCTTAAAATACTATATTATGCTTATGAATACTTATACACTGTTAAGCATTATATTTAATATATTACTTAACATATTATACAGTAGTGCCTAGGGGAAGACTGTAGACAATTCCACCCAGCTTTTGGTGTGCTGTTGGCAAGCTGAGCTGTGGCCTTCTCTGTGAAGAATTACTATTACTACCTATGTGGATTACTTAACATAAAAAGGAAGCAGGAAAGCGTTGGTGGTAAAATGACATACACATGTCAAAGTACTCAAAATATTTGTGGTGTTAGATGAGATACAAATTTGACAGACATGACAAAATTAATAGAAAATTTCATGGATACTATGCATGGCAAGAACGTATTTTATGTAATTCTAAGATTTAATAATATTTTGATTTAAGGTTTAGACACAATTCAAATCTTTAAAATTTTGGGCTCATTGGCAAATATGAATTCTTTCTGATTTTTCATTTTTCCCCTAAAAATAAGCTGAGTGACTTATCATAGTTTATTCAAAGGGCCACTTGTACATTTAATAGCTCTATTTATTCAGAAACACTCAAATGTTTCCTTGAAAATACATATGGGTGTAAATACTAATGGAAAATGTTCTTGGCAAGGTGACTTTGGAGCTTGCCAAACCCCAGACATCTTAGAAATGCTTGAAGATGTTATAATGAACAAAACATACTACCAGTTCACTGAACCTTGGAGTTATATGTCAGGAAAGTAGACAAAATACCAAACGTTGTCATGCTTTCACTAAACCAAAGCCATTCTCTTTCTTTGAATTTAGACTGAAGGCTCTCCCCTTTTCACCTCACCTGTGAGATGAATTAGTATGATTAAACCAATGGCAGATTCCAATAAGACTTATCAGTTACTCATAATCCTCTCTGAAGTAGAATTGTGCATGCATTTTTTGGAGATTTCTATAAAAGGACATGGCAGCAATTAATGAGGTGTCTAAAATTTATATTGGGGGATGAATTTCCTACCAGTGATACAAGTATTTTAATTAGAAACAAATTCATAAAAGTATAGGTCGTTTTTTTTGCAGGAACTTTCAGAGCCTTATTATCATGTCCCGTATAATGAACCACAGGGCAGTGCAACTCACCTACTTTTACATAGTACCCTGCTGTTCCTCTTGTTAAATGTGAACAAATGAGTAATAGTTTCTCTTCTACCTTACCTAAGACTATTTTCTCCTTCAATTTATAACCTAAATCTTACACCTAGATAATCATTCTTTTAGATGAATTAAGATTAGGCACATATTTTATACGCTATACCAAGCTCAGCATAGCTTATGTGTACATGAGGAATTTTACTTCTAACTTGAGAACAATCCACTCTCCATCATACACTATACATTATATAAAGCTGGTTTGGAGAGAGGATACTCGAGAATGTATGACAACTACTTGGTGAATATTTTGTTTCTACTCTGCTTAAATTTGGATGCCCTCAAACTGAAATAACAAGAACTCTTTCTTGGGGTTCATTTGAGGAATTACTAAAAGAATTCTGGCATTCAGGTGAGAAGACAGATGGAATAAAAAAGCAAGTAAAGCTAGCAGTATGCAGTGCATTCTGATTTAGAAATATCCAAAAAGCTGAGCTATTAGTGGAAAAACCATTGGAATGCCATGAGTGCAAATGTTTTAAGAAGACAAGAATTCTGATTAGCTTGGATGGGAAACTCAGCAGGAGACTAAATGGTTGGTTTGATGTTTAGAGTTATACTGGACTGTGTCAGTAGGATTACACAATACCGTTGTGATAACACAAATGTTAAACAAATCACCCATCTCAGAATCCCTAAACAGCACATTACAGATTTTGGAGAGAATCCTTTTTTCTTTTTTTTTTTTTTTTAATATTTTAGTGTTTTACTTTGTTGGATTTCCTAATGAATTTAGCAGTCTTTATACTTAGGAGGAAATCTGGACTGATCATTTGAGGCCTGTTTTCTTTATACATTGTGAAGTATGGGTTTACTTTTGGACACCTAATAAATCATGATCTAACATCTAAGAAACAGCCTTATTGCCACATTGCCAAATCAAGGGAAGGAAAAACAGTATAAACGGTTGGTTTATCTTTCACCTGTAGAACGGTAATGAACCAGGAAGTGATACTCTCTAGTAATAACATGCTAGACTCTATTGATATGGCAGCACTGCAGTCTTATTATGTGGGGTTGGTAATGGTTTTGTGTTTGAAAATGTTAAGCCCTGCCTTGTTTGTTGCTCACCAAGGAATATGACCATATGTGTTGCTTTTCTATTTCAGGCAATGCCCTCACTGCTGGATAGATTGCTGTTGACAGCTTTTGACCAGAGGGAGCCATTAGATTTTGCTGGCTAGCAAACAATTGCAGCTTTGATATGAGCTACAAGGTAAAGATTAAAAGGAATACCAATGCAGAAAAATATGCTAGTTCTGTGTGGTCTCTAGACCCTTCTTGGGCAAATGAAAAATTGTTTAGATGTAAAATCTAACAAAGAAGGCAAAGAAAAAAAACCCCAAACTTATCAGGATTCTAATAGATAAAATGAACACTGAAAGAGAGCTGGAAGAAGCACAGTGGAAATTTCATATCTTTCAAACAGGATATATTTAGTTTGATTTTAGCATATTAGCTAAAACTGTATAATTTTACAATTATATACTGCTTTCAAAAGTAAACATCTTCTATAAATACAAACCCACCTTCCTTTAGAACAAATCCATGCTAAATATTTCCCTCCGCATTTTCTCTTGCAAGATTTCTGAAACAACCTTAGGTTGTTTCAATGTGGTTAGTACTCTCTTCAAGTAAGTCCAACAGCCTACTTTCAGAAATAAAAATAAGATTATGGTAAAATTGTCATGGTGAAACCTAAAATAGACGTTTTACCCTGAATCTACAGGCACTATTCAATAAACTGCCTAGGTGAGAAAATGTAACTTCCTTTATAATAATGTGGAGCCAGTTAATAATCACATCCTAACCCAGGTCCGGAAGCTCGCCTCAATTGACGCTCTTCCTCCAAATTTGAATGTCTGACTCTCTGGCATGTAGAACAACAAGCAGATAATTTCATTCTAATAGGAATATTTAGTTTTTACTTTTCAAAGTACATTATTTTTTACTACTTTGCTTGTATTTCCCCATCTGCTAAAAGAGAATAATACTACTTATCATATGGGTTGTTAGGAGGGTTATAAATTGCTTTGTACAGCGTCTGATACATGGTTAGTGCTCAAGAAATGTTAGCTAATTTTATTCGATTGTTGTTATTTCTGCACATTTTTAGGGCTCAGAGTCCCTGTCATAATATTAAAAGAGCAAATTATTGAACTTAAAATCAATCAATCCTCAGTGGAAATCTCATGAAAAACATGTGATTAAATGTCTTTAGACATCCTGATGTTTTTCTCCTTGGCTGCCTTGTGTCTAATTGCAAGTCTTTCTCTTTTCTTTGTATGGAAACATATTAAAAATTTTAAAGTCTTATTAAGATGTATATTATTTTAAGTAGCAAATTATTAATATTCTTCCAAAGAATCAAAATCACAATAGCTTATTGGACATCCAATCAGTAACATGCATATTGTTAGAATCTTGGCAAGTGAATTTTAAAAATTACAACTAAAGAAGATCAAAATTATTGAAACTCAATACACAAGAGCAACTCAAATATTATAAGAGAATGATTTTGAAAAGAAAAGGAGGATTTTGAAAAGTTAGAAGTAAACATTCCCATTTTAAAGAATACTAAAAGAGGAAGTAAGCAATACATTTTATTGGACTGATACATATAAGTTGACCATTACTTGGTTTTATATCTGTTTTGCGGCATATAAAAATGTCCTTCTACTTTGGTGTCTAAATTCTTGATCTCTCTTTATCCTTCCACCCCTTTCTCTAATCTGCCCCTTCTCCAGTTTTTCCTCTCTTTTTAGTCAAAGTAGTACTGGCCCAAGTCAGAAGTCTGAGACCCATACTTCAAACACTTCCTCTTCTTCACTCTCCACATGCTGTCTATCACAAAGTCCTCATAATGCTACTTCAAACTATTTCTTAAATTGGTCCACTTCTCCCTGTCTACACCACCATCATTTCTTGCCTGGACAATAGCAACAACCTTCAGTTTAGTGTCTCCTAGTCTCTTCTTGCCTCTTGTATTCTACTCTTCTCATAATTGAACAAAATCATAAAACAAACCTATTTCAATGCTTCAATCCTTAAAATCACTCGATTGGTTTCCTGTTGCTCCTAAATAAAATGAATACCCCTCGCCACAGTCACCTTCACTCAGGCCCATTTCATCTTTCACTCCACTCAAGACAACCTGGCTTTCTTTCTATCCCTAGAAAGATCCAAACTCTTTCCTTTCTCATACCTTCAATCTCTGCTGTTTTGTTTGTCTAGAAGGTTCTTCTCCCAACTGTACCTCAGGAAATCACTATTTAAATAAGTAAAGTCACAGTTTAAAAGTTAGGGCCTTAGAGATGACGGTCCTAACCAAACAATGTAAATTATATCCTCTGTGTTATTTTGTCTTGTAGACCCAATTTGTTTTTCTTTCTTAACACTTATTTACTTTGTTTTTCCTATTCATTTATTTTACCATGACATTGGTCAATCAAACGGAAAACTGCAGGGAGTAATAAGGTACAGAACAGTGTAGCAACAGCTGATATCAACTGCCTTGAATATTCTGCCCAATTTTCTTGGATATATTGGGATAGGGAAAAAAAATGACCAATATCAGCTTTCTTAGGAGTAGACCTGTTTTCACCCCCTCCAGCAGGTATGGGGGGATTCCATTGTCCTGATCCTTATTAACGCTGGTCAGTCTGAGGAGAATGAAGCAGGATCTCTTAGTTGTAATCTGCTTCTCACTAATTGCTAGTTTTGTAGAAAAATCTGTACTGCCCAAAAGATTTCCTTATTCTTCTTTCATGACTTGTTTGCATAGTATTCATCTTTTTCCTTTTTGAGTTGCTTCTTTTTATTTATTTTTTTATTATTGACTTTCAGAAGGATTTTTTAAATATGTTTAGAATATTAATTGTTTGATTGAAAGATATGTTGAAAATATTTTCTCTTAGTTTGTGTGTTGTTTTAAATTCAATTTACTTTTTAATTTGCTTTACAAATTAAATTTTGTTCCATTGAAATGTTTCATTGTACTGAAATTGTCAATTTAAAAGAATATATATAAATTTTATTTTGATGTCTTTAAACAAAGCTTTTACAACCCATTGTCATTTAAATTCTTGTGTCTTAAAACTGTGTTTGATATCCTGGCCATTTTGTCTTCCATAAAACATTTGTCATTCGTTGACAAGGTCCATAAAAACCCCTGAAAAGATTGTGATAGTAATTACATAAGACTTGTAGAAAAATTAGAAAAGGAATTGTTGGTAATATCAATGTTTTCTGTCAACAAACATATCTCATTCCTCCATAATAGAAATTTTTATGTACTGAAATAAAATTTTATAACGTATTCCATAAAAGCCTTGTACAACTTTAGATAGATTTAGTTCTTATAGGTTTTTTAATTTTTATTTTGCTATTGTAGATGGTATACTTTCTATTATACACTTATGTGTACTGTGGAATCTATTACATTTGGGACACATAGAATTTTGATAAACTTATATCCATAAGCAATACTGAATTCTCTTATCATTCCCAATAATTTTGCTATAGATACTTTCGTATTTTATTAATAGAAAATAATGTTATCTAAAAAAAATCACCAAACGTATTTATTCTTTCCAATTTTCATGTTTTCTCCCTATATAGCATTGTCTAGGCCCTCTAGGAAGGGATTTAATAGTAGAAGTGATTTAATGGGGCTACTTATATATTTTTATATTGTGTCAACTTTAATGTATGTTAGTAGCAGATACTCTTAATCAAGTTTAAAGTATTTGTTTTGCTTATTTCTTTGCTAAAAAGATAGAATTCGATAGACTGTGTATGTTTGAGATAACTATCTTTTACCTTTGACTTATGCAGTATAGGTACACTATGAATAGAGGGCATGAAGTCTTATACGCATGTATTCTTAGGATTAAGCCCTATGTGATCAAGATATATTTTTTAATACTTTGCTGAATTTCACTTGAAAATCTTTTGTTAAGATTTTTTTTATCAATAATTATAAGTGAGGTAGGTATATAGTATTGTTTTCTTATACAGCCTTTATAAATGCTCTATAAAATGTCTTAGGCAGCCAAGCATGGAAACAACTTCAATGTCCATCAACTGATAAATGGATAAACAAAATGTAGTATATCCAGGCAATTAAATATTATTCAGTCATGAAAAGATATGAAGTTTTGACACATGCTACAACATGGATGATAAAACATTATGCTTTGTGAAAGAAGCAGACACAAGCAAATATATACTGTATGAGTCCATTTTCAAATGAAATTTTCAGAATAGATTTCCTTCTTGTCCTGTGGTCTGAAACAGTTTCTAGAAGTTACCCATTATTTATTTCTTGAAGGTTTGATTTAAAAAATACTCTTTAAAATCATTTATGCTTAAGATATTTTTTGAGGAGTAGACATTTACCTACTTATTTCACTTTCAAAATGCTTCACTGCCTTATGCAAGTCTTATTTTCCATCATGAGACAATTTTGGTAGTAAATATGTATATTAGAATATTGTCTATTTGATTCAAGTTTAATGTATTGGATTTTTAAATTATATTATATAATATATTATGTAATAATATATTATAGCATATTTTAATGGGTTCTATATCTTTTACATTAAATCTTTTAGTTGTTTTGTTCAAATTTTGATTCCTTACCCAAACATGTTTTGTTTTATACATTAGTTCCTGTTTTATATAATGTTGCATATTCATAATTTAAATCTCCAACTACGATGGTGACTGCTCAATTCTCTTCAGATTCTTATCAATTTTTCATTGCGTATTTCAAGGTTATTTTATTTAAAGCATGGACAGTCATGAATTTTATATTATGTTGGTAGACATTTACTTGTTTTATTATGCAAATCTTATCTTTATTCTAATTAACGCTTTTGACTATTTTTTAATTTGTATATGAGTAAGAGTAATATTATAATACTTGTTTTCATGTATTTAGTATGTTTTTACTATATCCTTTACATGAAAATAAATTTCAGTTTTTCTAAATAGCTTTATTATATGTATGTTCTTTACATTGGACATGACTTTTACATTGGATATAGTTTTATACAATCTGATATTCTCTGTCTCTTAATTGATAAATTTAATCTTCCTATTATTGATATATTTGGATTTACTTGTTAGACTTTATTTGGTGTTCTTTAACATTTTTTATTTCTGCCTAACTTCCCCTTTCTTGACATTTGTTAAGTTGATAAAGTTTTGTCAGAGACTTGAAGCCAAGCAGGAAAGAAGAAAACCTTTATAATAAAAACAAAGAAGGCTTTAGGTAGGCTTTAATTAGAGGTTGTTGGCATGGGGAAGTTAGAGGCAAGTTTAGCTGGAAGTCAGGCATCTTGTATAAGTGATTTGTGGAACATATTGAGTTTTGCTGATGGATCCTGAGTAGGTGGGCAGAATATAGAAAACTTATAGTCATTGATTAAGTCAAGAACATCCTGGGCCAATTGCTGTAGAGGCTACGAGTTGGCTTCTTAGGCTGGTGGCTGCAGAGGTTGTGGGTCTGAGTTCTTTTTTCCTATAAGTCCTGAACATTGTCTGTTTCTATATTCAGTCTCTCACTATAAATCTTTCCTACAGTGTCTTCAGCTATTCAATATCTCTATCAACTTCACCATACAAAATAAGGCTTAATTATATCTCAATTATCCGGCAAACTACCTTTCTTCCATCTTCCTTTATATCATTCTTTAGAATTTAGTTCTACGTTCTTAAAAACCAAATAGAAATAGTTAATGAAATAGTGCAATACATGTTAGAATATTTCAGACTTACCATTGTTTTTGCATCCCATTGATTTCTTCTGATTTAATTTTTTCCCCTGAATTATATCCTATGATCTGAAAATAGTGCAATCTCTTACTCCTTGTTTGTCTGGAAATGCCTTTATTTTTCCCTTGCATTTGGATAATTATTCAGCTGGATATATAAATTTTCATTGACGGTTATCTTTCTCTTAGGATTTTAAATATATTACTCCATTTTGTCTGGCATCTACTCTTGTTAATAAGAAGGCTGCTATATGACAGTTGAAGAAAATTTGCCCCAATTATGGCATAACTGAAGATTTCGTATTTATCCTTCATCCAGTATGTTATGTAGTTTTACCATGTGTGAATGTGTTTTTATTTATCCCAAGCAATACTTGTTGTTAATTTTTAATCTGATGGGCTCAGGTTATCTACACTTTTGGAAAATTCTCAGCCATTATCTAATGAAATATTTGTTCTCTATCATTTCCCACATTTGGTCTTCTTAAATTGCTCTTAAATTTATGTCGAGTCATCTTAATCTATCTCTGTTTTTATGACTATTTTTTTCAGTTATTTTATTGAGATCATAATGGTTTATAACATTGTGTAATTTCAGGTGTGCATAATTATTAATCAGTTTCTCTATAGACTGCATCATGCTCACTACCAAGAGTCTAATTTTTATCCATCACCATATATGTGTGCCCATTTACCCCTTTCGCCCACCCCCGAACCCCCTTCCCCTCTAGTAATCACTAATCTGTTCTCTCTATCTGTGTGTTTATTTATCTTCCACATATGAGTGAAATCATGTGGTGTTTGTCTTTCTCTTTCTGGCTTATTTTGCTTAACATCATACCATCAAGGTCCATCCATCTTGTTGCAAATGGGATGATTTTGTTTTAATGGCTGAGTAGCATTTTATTGCGTATGCATGTATAAATATGTATACACTACATCTTCTTTATCCATTCATCAGTTGATGGGTGCTTGGGTTGCTTCCACGTCTTGTATGCCATGAATAATGCTGCCATGAGCATAGTGGTGCGTAAATCTCTTTGAATTGTTGATTTCGAGTTCTTTGGATAAAGACCCAGTAGTGAGATACCTGGATCAAACGATATTTCTATTTTTAATTTTTTGGGAAATGTCCATACTATCTTGCATAGTGGCTGCATCAGTTTGCATTCCCACCAGCAGTGTATGAGTGTTTGTTCCCTTTTCTCCACATCCTCGCCAACATTTCTTATTTTTTGTCTTTTTAATTATACCCATTCTGACAGGTGTAAAGTGATGTCTCATTGTAGTTTTGATTTGGATTTCCCTAATAATTAGTGATGTTGAACATCTTTTCATGTGCCTGTTGGCCATCTGCATATCTTCTTTGGAAAAATGTCTGCTTATATCCTCTGCCCATTTTTTGATCAGGTTGTGTGTTTTTTGTTGTTGAGTTATATGAGATTTTTATATGTTTTGGAAATTAACCCATTGTCAGATATATGGTTTGCAAATATTTTCTCCCAGTTGGTAGGCTGTCTTTTCATTTTGCTCACTGTTTTCTTTGCCTTACAGAAGCTTTTTAGTCTAATGTAGTCCCATTTGTTTATTTTTTCTTTTGTTGCCCTTGCCTGAGTAGACATGGTATTCAAAAAGATGCTGCTAAGACCAATGTCAAAGAGTGTACTGCTTATATTTTCTTCTAGGAGTTTTATGCTTTCAGGTCTTACATTCAAGTCTTTAACCCATTTTGAGTTTGTTTGTTTGGTTTTTTTTGAGGAATATTGGCCTTGAGCTAACATCTGTGCCAATCTTCCTCTACTCTATGTGGGATGCTGCCACAGGGTGGCTTGATGAGTTGTGCTAGGTCCACGCCTGGGATCCAAACCTGCAAACCCCCGGCCACCAATGTGGAGTGTACGAACAACCACTATGCCACCTGTCCAGCCCTTGTTTTGAGTTAATTTTTGTGTATAGTATAAGATAATGGTTTACTTTCATTCTTTTGAATGTGACTATCCAGTTTTCCCAATTCCATTTATTGAAGAGAATATTCTTTCTCTATTTTATGTTCTTGGCTCCCTTGTCAAAAATTGGCTGCCCATAGATGTGTGGGTTTATTTCTGGTCTTTCACTTCTGTTCCATTGATCTTTGTGTCTGTTTTTGTGCCAGTGTCATGGTGTTTTGATTACTATAGCTTTGTAGTATATTTTCAAGTCAGGAATTGTGATGCCTCCAGCTTTCTTCTTTTTTCTGAGGATTGCTTTATCTATTCAAGGTCTTTCATTATTCCATGTAAAATGTAGGCTGCTTTGTTCTATTCCTGTGAAGAATGTCATTAGGATTCTGACTGGGATTGCATTGAATCTGTAGATTGCTTTAGGTAATACAGACATTTTAACTATGTTTATTCTTCCAATCCATGAGCATGGAATATCTTTCAATTTCTTCATGTTTTCTTTGATTTCTTTCAATAATGTATTATAATTTTCAGTGTATAAGTCCTTCACCTTTTGGTTAAATTTATTCCTAAATATTTTACTCTTTTTTTTTGGTATCGTAAATGGCATTGTATTCTTGACTGCTCTTTCTGCTAGTTCATTGTTAGTGTATAGAATAGTATATAGAAATGCAACTGATGTTTCTAGGCTGATTTTGTACCCTCAAACTTTGCTGTAGTTGATAATTTCTAATTGTTTTCTGGTGGATTCTTTAGGGTTTTCTCTATATAGGATCATGTTATCTGCAAACAGTGAGAGTTGCACTTTTTCCTTTCCAATTGGGATATTTTTATGTCTTTTTCTTGCCGAATTTCTCTGGCCAAAACCTCCAGTACTATGTTGAATAGGTGTGGCAAGAGTGGGCACTCCTTTCTTGTTCCTGTTCTCAGAGGGATGGCTTTCAGTTTTTCACTATTAAATATGATGTTGGCTGTGGGTTTGTCATATATGGCCTTTATTATGTTGAGGTAATTTCTTTCTATACCCATTTTATTGAGAGTTTTTATCATAAATGGATGTTGGATCTTGTCAAATGCTTTCTCTGGATCTATTGAGATGATCATGTGATTTTTACCCCTCATTTTGTTAATGTGGTGTATCACATTGATTGATTTGCAGATGTTGAACCCTCCCTGCATCCCTGGTATAAATGTCACTTGATCATGGTTTATGATCCTTTTAATATATTGCTGTATTTGGTTTGCCAATATTTTGTTGAGGATTTTTGCATCTACATTCATCAGTGATATTGGCCTATAATTTTCTTTCACTGTCTTGTCCTTTTCTGGTTTTGGTATCAAGGTGATGTCAGCCTCATAGAATGAGTTAGGAAGCATTCTGTCTGCTTCAATTTTTTGGAATAGTTTGAGAAGGATAGGTATTAAACCTCTGAATCTTTGGTAGAATTCTCTAGAGAAGCCATCTGGTCCTGGACATTTTGTGGGGGAAGGTTTCTGATTACTGTTTCTAACTCTTTACTTGTGATTGGTCTATTCAGATTCTCTATTTCTTCTTGACTCAGTTTTGGAAGGTTGTATGTATCTAAGAATTTATCCATTTCTTCCAGGTTATACAATTTGTTGGCATATAGTTTTTCATAATATCCTCTTATAATCTTTCACATTTCTGTGGTATCCATTTCAATTTCTCCTCTTTCATTTCTAATTTTATTTATTGGAGTCTTCTTTCTTTTTTTCTTAGTGTGTCTGGCTAAGGGTTTGTCAATTTTGTTTATCTTCTCAAAGAACCAGCTCTTAGTTTCATTGATCATTTCTAAAGTTTTTTTAGTCTCTATTTCATTCATTTCTGCTCTAATTTTTATTATTTCCTTCCTTCTGTGGACTTTGGGCTGTGTTTGTTCTTCTTTTTCTAGTTCTCTTAGGTGTAGTTTAAGATTACTTATTTGAAATTTTTCTTGTTTGTTGAGATGTGCCTGTATTGCTATAAATTTCCCTCTTAGTACCACTTTTGCTGCATCCCATAAGGGCTGATATATTGTGTTTTCATTTTCATTTGTCTCTAGATATTTCTCCTTTGATTTCTTCATTAATCTAATGACTGTTTAGTGGCATGTTGTTTACTCTCCACACATTTGTGCCTTTCCCAGCTTTTTTCTTATAGTTGATTTCTAGCATCGTAGTTGGAAAAGATGCTCAATATGATTTCAATCTTCTTAAATCTATTGAGGCTTGCCTTGTCTCCCAACATATGATCTCTCTTTGAGAATATTCGATGTGCACTTGAGAAGAATGTGCATTTTACTGTTTTGGGGTGGATTGTTCTATATATATGTCTATTAAGTCCATTCAGTCTAGTTTTTCATTTAAGGGCACTGTTTCCTTGTTGACTTTCTGTCTGAATGATCTATCCATTGATGTAAGTGGAGTATTGAGGTCCCCTACTATTATGGTGTTGCTGTCAATTTCTCTCTTTAGATGTGTTAGTAGTTGCTTTATATACTTTGGTGCTCCTGTGTTAGTTGCATATATATTCATAAGTTTTATATCCTCTTGGTGTAATGTCCCTTTTATCATTATATAGTGCCCCTCTTTGTCTCTTATTGTCTTTTTTTATCTTGAATTCTGCTTTGTCTGAAATAAGTATGGCAACACCTGCTTTCTTTGCTTGCCATTTGCTTGGAATATCATCTTCTATCCCTTTACTCTGAGCCTAGGTTTGTCTTTAGAGTTGAGATGTGTTCTTGGAGGCAGCATATTGTTGGGTCTTGTTTTTTAATCCATCCAGCCACTTGGCGTCTTTTGACTGGAGAGTTCAACCCATTTACATTTAGAGGGATTATTGATAAATGAGGGCTTAATACTGCCATTTTCTCTCTTGTTTTCCAGTTGTTTTATATTTCCTTTGTTTCTTTTGCCTTGTATTTCTGACTGTTGTGTCAGTTTGGTGGTTTTCTCTTTAATATGATTTGTGGCTCTTGTCTGATTTTTTGCTTACTGTTTACCATGAAGTTTGTATAAAAGATCTTGTAGATGAGACAGTCCATTTTCTATTTTTTTGCTTTTCTTTTTAAAATTTTGTTTTGGTGAGGAAGATTGGTCCTGACCTAACATCTGTTCCCAAACTTCCTCTTTTTTTTTTTCCTACCTAAAGCCCTACTTGTATATCCTAGTTGTAATTCATTCTAGTTCTTCTATGTAGGATGCCACCACAGCATGGCCTGATGAGCATTATGCAGGTCCATGCCCAGGAACTGAACCAGCAAACCCTGGGCTGCCCAAGCAGAGCATGCAAACTTAACCACTTGGGCCAGCCCCAGTCCATTTTCTGATAGCCTCTTATCTCCATTAGCCTAAGCAGGTTCCATCCCTTTCATCTTCACCTTCTGGGTAATTGTTGTCACAAATTATTCTGTTTTGTGTTGTGAGTTTGTGACTCAATTGAAGTGTTTATAGGTATTTCTGATGCTTTTCTTCCCTTTATATTTTATGTTACAATTAAGTGTTTGCTAACCTGTTCTTATAGAGAGCTGCACTTTTCTGATTTTGTCTGTCTTTTTATCTCCTTGCTCAAAGTTTTGTAAACCTTTGCCTTTTTGTTTTGGGTAAGAGGGCTTCCTTCATCATTTCTTGTAAGGCATGTCTAATGGTGATGAACTGTCTCAACATTTGTTTGTCTGGGAAAGCTTCTATTTCACCATTGTATCTGAAGGATAGCTTCGTGGATAGAGTATTCTTGGTTGAAAGTTTTTGTCTCTCAGCATTTTAAATATATCATTTCCTTCTCTCCTAGCCTGTAAGGTTTCTGCTGAGAAACATGCTGAAAGCCTCATATGAGGTCCTTTGTCGAATATTCACTTCTGCTGTGCTGCCCTTAATTTTCTCTCTTTGTCATTGACTTTTGCCAGTTTTAATATTATTTGCCTTGGAGAACGTTTTTTTGCATTGATGTAATTAGGAGCTCTATTGTCTTCATATACTTGTTAGTTCAGTTATTTTCCAAGGTTTGGTAAGTTCTCAGCTATTATTTCTTTAAACAAGTTCTCTGTTCCTTTCTTCTTTTCTTCTCCCTTTGGGAATGTCTATAATGTTTATGTTGCTTTACCTAATTAAGTTGGATATTTCTCAAAGAATTTCTTCTTTTTTTTTTGTCTTAGTTCTCTCTCCTCCTCCACCTGAAGCATTTCTATATTTCTGCCCTCAAAATTACTAATTCTGTCCTCTATAACATCAGCTCTGTTTTTTAAGGATTCTAGATTGTTTTTATGTCATCATTGTGTTCTTCATCTCTGCGATTTCTCTTGGCTTTTTTTTTTTTTTTTTAAGAGTTTTAATCTCTTTGGTGAAATATTCCTTCTGCTCATGAATTTTTTTTTTTTTAAAGATTAGCACCTGGGCTTACATCTGTTGCCAATCCTCCTATTTTTGCTTGAGGAAGATTGTCCCTGAGCTAACATTTTTACCAATCTTCTTCTAATTTATATGTGGGACGCTTACCACAGCACAGCTTGGTGAGGAGTGCATAGGTCTGCACCCAGGATCCAAACCCCTGAACCCCAGACCACCAACCGAAGCAGAGTATGCAAACTTTTCCACTATGCCTTGGGGCCAGGCCCTCTCTAATATTTTTTTATCTCCATTTTCATGTTTCATTTTGTGTTAATTCCTCAACAGTTTATTTATAGTTTACTATACCCCTTTGGAGTCAATCTAGACTTTACATGTTATGATTTTTTTCTTTCAAAAACTATTTTTGTTTCCAAGATTTCTATATTGCATATATATATATATATATGTTTCATTTTGCTTTATTTTATTTCAAGTATATTTTTAAACTGGTACTGTTCCTTGAATTATGCTTTTTGAGGATCCGAGAGTAGTGATGTTAAATATGTTTAGATTATTTTGTTATTTTAATTTCCACCATCATCTTGTGATTGTTGCTGTTCTTAGATTTTTATTTTTTTGCTAATTAGATTTAGTTACATGTTTTGGTATTTTGAATTCTAGACACAGGCTGGCACACTCTCAGTCTCTCTCTTTCTGTCTCTCTGTTTTTCTGCCTT
This sequence comes from Equus przewalskii, assembly GCF_037783145.1. Lineage (NCBI taxonomy): Eukaryota > Metazoa > Chordata > Mammalia > Perissodactyla > Equidae > Equus > Equus przewalskii. The sequence goes on from NC_091834.1 coordinate 28,960,240, forward strand.
TCATTCTCTAGTCTATTGGGGTTTCCTTACCTGGTCCCTGGAACCCCAGTACATAAACAATTCTTAATTTGGAAGTTTGAGGAATTTACACCACAGGGATAGTTCAAAGATCAAGGAATCCAACCATAGAAGGTTTGTCACAGTTTCTGGTTGGGAGGTTGGCCCTTTATCTTCCTGCCTCCCCAAGCAAATTGCTTCATACTAGGTAGAGCCCCAGCACCAGAAATTGTCTTCTCTCTTTTACATGCAGAGTAAGAAGCCCCATTCCAGCCACTGGTTTCCAGCAGAAAATTAACTCTTTGCCCAGTACTATTTACCCAGAACACATTTGGTCTCTTCTACCCCACAGAAGTTCAATTCCTAATAGCTTCTGACTATTTCCAGATATAGAATCCAACAGGCCATTAGCTTCCATTCTGATTATTTTATTCTATTTCTTTTCATTTTCTTGAAAACAGAAATATTTGTCTTTTTTATCCTCATTTGAGGATGACTTTATTTAATATTTGCTTTTTACATTTTTTCTATCGTGGCTATGTATTTGATGTGGGGCAGGGTGAGCTTCACAGCACATATTTGCAGTGTCATTTTCCCAGAGCTGCATTTTTATTTTGAAGATATTTTACTTTGACTAAACTATAAACTCAGTGAAAAAAGTGACTGGTCATGATACTCATACTTAGACTTAGTCTTTAACAAATACATACAATACCATGCATCATTTAACTTATTACAAGTGAGTTAGGAAAAATTAGAAATAATATTGTAATGCTTAGCAAAGCTTCAGCAAACAAAATTTAAGAAAGTAATGCAATTTAGCATCCTTTGGAAGTTATTGCATATAGAGTGGTTGACCATAGAATTTTATCGCACTTAACCACATACCAAAAACAGTATCTCAAAAAAGCAGCCATTTTTTTCTGAGCATAGAAAGAAAAGGGTAGTCATTTCAGTACATGCTACTGAATGTGAAAAATGTGAATGTGAAAAATTAAATAATGAGATAAACAAGGAAAAGGAGTAATAAGAGATAACAATTAAAGGACTTCACCATTGTACATCAGGAACTAGGCTTTTTAGTTAAGCAGAATCTAAGAAACCCCTATAGTCATCATTCATTGATAGACGTTAAATAATGCTACCATTTTCTTGCCTACTATGGGCCTAGCCATCTATTAGGTGCTTTATGTGCAAGCAGTCATTTAAATCTCAAAGCAACTTTTTGACGTTGGTGTCATTCTAAAATGAAACCCTGAGGGTTTGAGTGATCTGTCCAAGGTCACACAACTCTAGTGCAGGAAAGTAATGGAATCTACATTTGTTTTCAAAAGTCATGCTTTTAATCATTAAGACTAAAAACTCTGAAATGAAGAATTCTTTGTGTAATAAATTTTCCCCAACTAGGAAAAATCAGGACAGTGTTCTCATAATTCGCTTATTTGTTCCATCATTTAACAGGTAGTTGTTGATTTCTTCCCTCCTCTGTACCAGACATTGTGTTGGACACTGGAGATAAAAGAGTGAGCCAGGGACATATGGTATTTGACCTCAAAAAGGTGTGGAGAAAAGCAATTCAATAATTATAAGAACAACCTATTAAGAATTAAGAATAGGGGCCGGCTCCATGGCCAAGTGGTTAAGTTCACGTGCTCCGCTGCGGTGGCCCAGGGTTCAGATCCTGGGCGCGGACATGGCACCACTCATCAGGCCATGTTGAGATGGCGTCCCACATCCCACAACTAGAAGGACGTCCAACTAAGATATACAACTGTGTACAGGGGGGTTTGGGGAGATAAAGGAGAAAAAAAAAAAAGAGATTGGCCACAATTGTTAGCCCAGATGCCAATCCATAAAAAAAATAAAAGGAAGATTGGCAACAGTTGTTAGCCCAGGTGCCAATCTTTAAAAGAAAAAAAAAAAAGAATTAAGAATAACCTGTTGCTTCATATAGGTCATTTTTAACATAGGACACGTCATAAAACAAGTTACCCTTTTGAAATTTATCTGAACAGGCTCTAAAATTTATTATAATACTAAAAAATATAGCCCTCATTTGAAGATCTTATAAATATAAACTAGATAAAATAGATAAATATAAAATATAAATAGGCATATCTTGTCAAGATGGAGGCATAAGTGGACTCTGAACTCATGTCCTCCCACAAACACAACCAGTTTACAACTATTTTTGGAAAAATTACCCTGGATAGAAAACTGAAAACTGGGTAAAAAGAACCCTCACAACAACGGACAGTCCTGACTAAGGCAGAAGAGTCAGTAATTCTTGCTGGAGAGGAAAAAAGCCAACTTTTGGGAGCAGTGGAGCTTCTCAGATGGCCAGGCAAGAGACACCCAAAGGTATGCAACCCTCTGTGGAGGAGTGATGTCTGGAGTGTAGACCGATACTGCTATAAGCATCCTTCAGACTCAGCCCAACTGAGATGAGGGCCTTACTGTGTGGCTTTGCTGGCTATTAACCACAACGAGGATACCCCCAGAAAAGCTATCTCCAAAAGCCAAAAAGACCTGGGTCTTAAAGGGCCCATGCACAATCTCACTCAATGCAGAAAATTAAAATCACCAGAGAGAAGGCTGACAGTCCTTTGGTGAAATAAGACTCACCTAGGGAACTTTGGGGGCATCTTGGTGAGAGGAGGAACCTCTCCAGTGAGTAAGACATTGGTGGGGGCCATTGTTCTGACCGGGTCCAGGCTGCTGACACAGACCCCGGTGGGCGCCATTGAGGTTCTTCCCTTGGCCTGTTAGCCCAGGGGTCTGCCACACCTACTAGAGCACAAATGTAATCCAGTTCAGCCAAGGCAGGCAGCACACACCAGGGACCAGCAACACCTGACAGCAAGCCCTCAGGCTACTTTTTAGCCTGCATTGACTGGGTGCCTTGATCCTCTATAGGCAGGCGAGTGTGTCTGCCTCTGTGAGGCAGGGCCTTTGTGAGGACCAGGTGACCTGGGGGGGCTGTTGGTGAAGAGGTGGGGGCCTTTGCAGTGTGGACTGGGGTATGCTCCAGGGGGTTAAGAAGTGTGCACAGACCAAGACTGAGTTGACAGGGTGTGTGGTCCTGTAGGGGGGGAGACTTAGCAGTGGCAGAAGACCTGTGTTTCACAAATAGCCATAAAAAGGATCAGTCCCACCTCCAAAGCCTGAAGCAATTGAGTGCTCCAGTGCCTAGGGCCAGACCTACACAGCTGCACTCCCAAGAGAACTGACAACAGCCTTGTAGGCCTGAGGCCTACAGCAACTCTAAGCCCCTGAGCCTAGCAGCCAGTTACACTGGGTAACAACTCAATTAAGAGGAAAACTGCAATAGGAGTGTACTGATAGACTTTGTAGCCAAATGTGCTGAGGCTGCCCAAACCGGATTTACAAACAGCTGGCCAGGGAAGGAAAGACTAGACTCCTTGGGTACCTGCAGTGGGAGAAACCCTGCCACAGCAGAAAGACACACGCAGCCCACAAAGGGGTTACTCCTGGATCATTTGGACTGGTGATGAGAGGGAAGCACACTACTGGGCCTCATAAGGCATCTCATACATGAAGCCACTTCTCCAAGATCAGGAGACATAGCCGACTCACCTAATACATAGAAATAAGCACAGAGAAAGAGGCATAATGAGGAGACAAAGGAATGCTTTCCAAGCAAGGAAAAAGGACAAAACCCCAGAAAAAAGACTAAATGAAACAGAAACAAGCAATCTACTCAACAAGGAGTTCAAACAAAATACCATAAGGATGCTCACAGATATTGGGAGAAGACTGGATGAACACAGTGAACTCATCAGCAAAGAACTAGACGATACAAAAAAGAACCAATCAGAAATGAAGAATACAATACTGGAAATGAAAAATTCACTAGAGGTACTCAATAACAGAGAAGAGGATGCAGAAGAATGGATCAGCGAGCTAGACGAAAGACTAGAGGAAATCACCCAAGCTGAAGAGAAAAAAGAAAAAAGAATTAGACAGAATGAGAAGATTCTAAGGGAATTCTGGGACAATATCAAGCACTCCAACATTCAGATTATAGGTATCCAAGAAGGAGAAGAGAGAGACAAAGGGGGAGAAAACATATTTGAAGAAACAATAGATGAAACTTTTCCTAACCTAAGGAAGTAAACAGACAATCAAGCACAGACAGCTCCAAACAAGATAAGCCAGAAGAGGCCCACACCAAGATATATTATAATTAAATGTCCAAAATTAAAGATAAAGAGAGAATTCTAAAAGCAGCAAGCGAAAGGCCACCAGTGACATACAAAAGGAAAGCCCATAAGGCAATCAGGGGACTTCTCAGCCGAGACCCTACAGCTGAGAACAGAATGGCATGACGTATTTAAAGTGCTAAAAGGAAAAAACCTACAGCCAAGAATACTCTATCCATCAAGGTTGTCATTTAGAATGGAAGGAGAGATAAAGAGCTTCCCAGACAAGCAAAATTAAAGGAGTTTATCACCAAGAAACGGGTTCTACAAGAAATCATGAAAGCCTTATTTAAGAGGGAAAGCGATGACCACAAATAGGGATAAAAAATTATCAAAAAACAACAACAACAAAAACCAGGCAATAAAGTCACTTGTAATAATAAAAATATAGTAAAGGGGATAGATCAACTACCTGTGAAGATAATATGAAGGTTAAAATCAAATGTACTAAAATCACCTGTTTCAATGACAAGAGGGTAATGGATAGACACACTAACCAAGAGACTACACATGATTTCAAAAACATAAAATGTGGGACGAGGAGAGTGAAAAAGTACAGCTTTTAGAAAGAAGTCAAGCTAAAGAATCTATCAACTCAATATAGACTGTTATATACATAGAATATTAAGTAGGATCCTCATGGTAATCACAAATCAGAAACCTATAATAAGTAAGCAAAAAAGTAAGACAAAAGAAATCAAACATATTACTAAAGATAGCCATTAAACCACAGGAGAAGAGAGCAAGAGAAGAAGAAAGGAACAGAGAAGATCTACTAAAACACCCAGGAAAAAAAAGTAACAAAATGACCATAAATGCATATTTATCAACAGCTACTTTAAACCTCAATGGACTAAATGCCCCAATCAAATGCCACAGGGTGGCCAATTGGATAAAAAAACAAGACCAATGTATATGCTGCATACAAGAGACACACTTCAGAACTAAAGTCACTCACAAACTGAAAGTGAAGGATGGAAAAAGATATTCCATGCAAATGGCAAAGAAAGCTGGGGTAGCAATACATATATCAGACAAAATAGACTTTAAAACAAAAACTGTAAGAAGAGACAAAGACAGGCACTACATAATGATAAAGGGAACAATCCAACAAGAAAATATAACACTTGTAAATATCTATGCACCCAACATAGGAGCACCTAAATATATATAGCAATTATTAACAGACATAAAAGGAGAAATAGACAGAAACACAATAATAGTAGGGGACTTTAACACGCCACTTACACCAATGGATAGATCATCCAAACAGAAGATCCATAAGGAAATACTGGCCTTAAAGGACACATTAGACCAGATGGACTTAGTAGATAGATACAGAACACTCCATCCAAAAACCACAGAATACACATTCTTTTCAAATGCACATGGAACATTCTCCAGGATTGATCACATATTAGGGCACAAAACAAGTCTCCATAAATTTAAGAATATCGAAATAATACCATGGATCTTTTCTGACCATGAAGGTATGAAAATAGAAATCAACTACAGGAGGAAAACCAGAAAAGCCACAAAAATGTGGAGATTAAACAAAATGCTACTGAACAACGATTGGGTCAATGAAGGAATCGAAGGAGAAATCAAAAAATTCCTGGAGACAAGTGAAAATGAGAACATGACATGCCAAAATCTGTGGGATACAGCAAAAGCAGTTCTAAGAGGGAAGTTTATAGCAGTTTAGGCTTACCTCAACAAAGAAGAAAAATCCCAAATAGATAACCTAAAAGCGCATCTAAAGTTACTGGGAAAAGACCAAAAAAAAAAAGCCCAAAATCAGCAGAAGGAAGTAATAAAAATAAGAGCAGAAATAAATGAAATAGAGACTAAAAATCAACAGAAAAAATGAATGGTTCTTTGAAAAGATAAACAATATTGACAAACCCTTAGCTAGACTCACCAAGAAAAAAAGAGAGAAGGCTCAAATAAATAAAATCAGAAATGAAAGAGGAGAGATTACAACAGACACCTCAGAAATACAAAAGATAATAAGAGAATACTATGAAAGATTATATGCCAACAAATTGGATAATCTAGATGAAATGGATAAATTCTTAGAAACATACAACCTTCCAAAACTGGACCAAGAAGAAGTAGAGAATTTGAATAGACCGATCACTACTAAGGAGATCGAAACAGTAATGAAAAACCTCCCAAAGAATAAAAGTCCAGGATCAGATGGCTTCCCTGGTGAATTCTACCAAACATTCAAAGAAGACTTAATACCTATCCTTCTCAAACTCTTCCAAAAAATTGAAGAGGAGGGGAGGCTTCCTAACTCATTCTATGAAGCCAGCATTACTCTGATATCAAAACCAGACAAGGACAACACAAAAATGGAAAATTACAGGCCAATATCCCTGATGAACATTGATACAAAAATTCTCAACAAAATACTAGCAAATCAAATACAACAATGCATTAAAAAGCTCATACATCATGATGAAGTGAGTTTCATTCCAGGGATGCAGGGATGGTTCAACATCCGAAAATCTATCAACGTGATACACCACATTAACAAAACGAAGCATCACCTCACTCCTGTCAGAATGGCTATAATTAACAAGACAGGAAACAACAAATGTTGGAGAGGATGTGGAGACATGGGAACCCTTGTCCACTGCTGGTGGGAATGCAAACTGGTGCAGCCACTATGGAAAGCACTATGGAGTGTCCTCAGAAAAATAAGAATAGATCTACCATATGATCCAGATGTCCCCCTTCTGGGTATTTATCCAAAGAACTTGAAACCCCAAAGGCATAAAGATACTCACACCCCTGTGTTCATCGCAGCATTATTCACAATAGCTAAGACTTGGAAGCAACCTAGGTGCCCATCAAGGGATGAATGGATAAAGAAGAGGTGGTATATATACACAATGGAATACTACTCAGCCATAAGAAATTATGAAATCCGGCCAATTGTGACAACATGGATGGTCCTTGAGGGTATTATGCTGAGTGAAATTAGTCAGAGGGAGAAAGTCAAATATCGTATGATCTCACTTATAAGCAGAAGATAAAAACAACGACAAACAAACACATAGCAATGGAGATTGGATTGGTGGTTACTATAGGGAAAGGGGAGAGGGAAAAAGGAGTGATTAGGCTCACATGTGAGGGGATGGACTAAAATTAGTTTTTGGGTGGTGAACATGATGTAATCTACACAGAATTCGGAATATATTATGATGTACATCTGAAAGTTATATACTGTTATAGTCCAATGTTACTGCAATTAAAAAAATAATGACAAAAAATAAAAATAAAATATAAATATAAAAATGTAATATAAATAAATTATAAATTATAAAATATTAAAAAAATGTAAAAAAATTACTGATTTAATATCAAACATCAACAACCCTCTCCTTCTTCTCAAGGATCAATTTCTTCCAGGCAACAGCTGGAAGTGGTTTATTTAATTTCATTCCTGTTTTGTCCACAGGAAGCCTTTGTGTTGTACTTGACTCTGATGCTTGAGGTTCTGGCAGGGACCCTTTGCTGCTTGCCTTGCTGCTGGTTTCTACTGTAGCCCCTTCAGGGGTCTTCTTGACTCACGCATTGGTGGGTGGGTGTTGGTGCTGTGATGTGTCAGTGTGTCAAACACAATTCTTCTTACAGCCCTGTCCATTTATTCTCCATATCACCTCTCAGCTCCACAGGAGTGGATTAGACTTTAGTTAACGCAAGGGAATAATAACTTAGGAAGGTAAAATATACAGCTGTTCCTATAGTTCCAGTAGGAATGTACCGAGTAATTAAAGCCACAGAGAGGAACCTGGTCTCTTAAGATTACATCCCATTTTCTAATCTAGTTTCCCTGATATCAAGTTTGTACACCCGAGAGTGAAAGATGCCTTTTTCTTCATATTTGCATGTTTAAGATCTCTACGGATGATTTAATCATTTCAATTCTTTTTTATAGGATTTTATTTTTGACTAGGAACATTTCCCCTCCCTCAAGTAGTGTATTTCCCCATATTTAAGTCATTATGTCTAGACCAGAGGTCAGAAAATGTCAGCCTATGGGTTATAAACAATGTGTAACTGTGTTTGGGGGATAAACACAATGCTCAGAAATATTTTGGAATTCATTGCCAAACAATTAAATTTTGGAGATTTTACATAAAAAGTAAGATTCTCAGCTTCTCCTGATAAGGTGAAAAATTTGGAAACCCAGGCTTCAAATTTCTACATGGAAACAATTAGCAGATATTGTGGAGTCTTTCCACCCCTCAGAGAAAGAGTATAATGTTTGTTTTGTCATAGAACTGCTGTTCTCCATTGATTATATCCTGCCTGTTTTTAAAAGCATATCAGTTTTTTCTCTTTGGTTGGAGAAATGCTCCAGGTGGCATCAAATTATTAATCAAGACGCCAGCCAGCCCATGATTGTGATGAACTCTTCAGGTCCAATCCACATTGAAATCTACCCACCAGCCAGAGTAATAATTTTGTCTGTTTGTTTTCCTTATTTCTGAAATGACATTTCCCGTGTGTTAATGAAATATGTCCAATTTTTGGACATAACACTTGTACATTTTTATACTTAAGTAATGATTCAGTCAGGCTTTTTATTTTTTTCAGGAAAATCAAGGACATTTTAGGCATTCTGAGAGGAAGGAGGCTTAGGGAGTCAAAATTGAGACTTCTACAGTGGGAAGCCCTGGAGAAATGAAAGTCAGGAAGACTCCTTTCGAGAAATCTGGGAGTACAGGAGTCACAAAGAAGCTAGAACTGATGGCTGGACTACCTACATGGGGGAATTCCCAGAAAGCTTGGCAAATCCCCAGGCAGCTACAAACTTATTCCTATGGCCTAGCATGCAAATGCTGTCAGAATACACTGTCTTCTCCTTCTTTGCATTCCAAATTTTGCATGAGTGCTTCTCATTATTGTATCTAAACCAGAAACCTGCAGGCAGGGGAGTCCAGCTTTCCCTCTTTATGGTATAGGGAATCGCCTAGAAGGGCACTAAGTATCAATGACTATCTGGCACAAAGTGGCTTGCTTTTAAAAGAAATCTAGTGGTTTGAGGGACACAAACAAAGGAAAACAGCAAGAAGATCCCAAGATAAAAGTATGAGAACCATTATTAGCTAATGAAGACTAGAAGTTCTATAGCAGGTATGGGCGGGTACCCCAGATTTCAGGAGTCTCACAATAAGAAGGGTGGAGAGATCAGGGGTGCCTGTCATCCTGCCTGAAAGAAGGGACTCCATCATTGGAGGGGAAGATTGGATCACAGTAAGGATTACAAAGGGATGTAAAATTGGATTTAGGGCATCAAAAATTGAACTAGGAATATGAGGATGAGAGATTATGGGTAAGGTGGGGCTGTAACACAGAAAGGATTCATGGGGTTAAGAGGAAGGGGACTCTGTAGAAGGAAGAAGAGAATTATGGGCTGAGAGTGTGCGGCAGCCAGGGAGTGACAGGGCTGGGGCTTTCTTAAGGTAGCAGTAGTTTAGGGAAGGGGCACAAAGGCAGTGTAGGGTGAGCGCTGACATCCACAGGCGACTGCAGGGAGGATTAAGCGAGGATTTCTAAGGGTTGACCCAGAGCTGGGAACTGGGAACAGATTTTGGGAGCATCCTTGTAAAGTGAGCTCAAGGTCTCCAAATGAGTAGAGGGAAAGGAGTAAATGGGCAGAGAAAAGTGTGTGTGTAGCATGAGTTTCCACCAGACCATTCTGTGTACGTTGTTTCCTGAGACGAGATGGTCAATGCCATGGGTTCAGTCAGTATTCAATGAGTGTGACCTAGACGTACAGTCCTTGTCACACCTAAGTTCTTCTGCACACCATGAGTAATACATGTCATGCACTCAGGGCAAGACTTGCCTAGGGAATAATAGTAGAACCAAGAAATGCACATGCACACACACACACCCCTCCCAAAAACAAATATTCATTCTCAGAGACAGTACAATTTAAAACCAGAAAGAATAAGAGAAATATTTTTTTTAAGTGCCTCACAATGTGCAAGGCTCCTCTCTCTGGGGCAACGCTTCATTTTGGCAGTGAGGTCAGAAAAGTGTCAGTTCCTTTCCTTTATCAATGAGGTCAGAGTGAACCTCTCAGGCCTGTCTGTAATAAGAAAGGAGCTGAAAACTGAGATGTTGTTTGTCCACTCTCTCAGCTACAAAAAGGTGGGGCCAGAATTTTGACATGACTATTCAGACAGGTTAAATTGAAATCATGGCTTAGGATTCTCATTTTCCTCACTTCCTGACTGGTGGTTAGGGGAGGAGGAAGCGAAAAGGAATATTTTTAATCTACTTATTCTTTTGGTTACATTCGATTATAGCAATAATTCAAAGGATTTATACCTAGGATTATATTCCTAGGATTACTTAAACAAATATATGTGGTATATCTGATACTTGATTTCTAATTTACATGCATCGAACAATTGCTAGTGTTCTATATGCTACTGCTCATAAATTACCTCACGTAGTCCATTCATTTGTTTCAGCAAGCAGTGATTGAATGTACTGTGTTCCAGGAATGTGCTAGGGGCTGAGGTTACAAAAACATGTCAGATATAGTGTTTGCCCTCAAGGAATATTTTAATAAGGGAAATAGGTATGTAACTAATAATTATAGTGTCATAAGTGCCAAGATGAACGTATGATTTAGAAGATATCGAATTACAGAGAAGAAGTATCTAAATAAGAGGAGAGATTTAAGGAAATTTTCCTGAAGAGATGAAATATTTCAGTTACACATAATAAATGAAGGGAATAATGGGAAAGGTATAGTACCAAAGTTCACAGATTTATTTAGTAATTAGAGGGATTAATGATTATTCAGGAAATTAAGGGTTGCTCTGATTTATCACTAAATTATAAAATAACTGTATTTTATTTGATATGGATTTAGTTAATCTTGATTATTAAAAAATGATATATTTAGTTTTTGTGGTAAGAATGCTAATTGTCCCTGAATGTATATTGTCTTTTTTCTTAGTAATGGAACCCCAATTTTTAGATTTGACACCTAGCATAAAGCTTGCCCTTAAGGCCAGGCTATGATTACGGTGTGGTGCATAGGATATAAACAGGAGAAACGACCTTAAAGAACAGCAAGATGTCCTTCTCCATCCCATCCCCTTTCCAGGGGGCAGGGATAGAGGCATCGTGGCCAGAGCTGGAGAAGCCTTCTTGGGCAGTGCAGCGAAAAACTGCAAGCTGAGATTAACAGAGAAAAACATAGGAGCCCAGGTCCCTGACCCCACAGAAGACCACCCTACCTTTGAATTAGCTATTTTGAACTTCCCTTATTAGAGAGGGTAATAAATGTGTATATTGGAGTTTTTCTATTACTTGGAGCAAAATATTATAATACATGCAATTTTATTCTTACCCACTCATTTTAAAATATCGTTTGTAAAAAAACAACAACAAAAAATCAAGTAGAATAACAGTTAACATTTATAGACCACGTCCCGTGGACCAACACTTCACCAGGGCATGAATCTCATCTCATCTAATCTGCATCTACATCTGCAAAGTAGCACTATTATTATGTGCTCTAGTTTACAGGAGAGAAGGCTCAAGGTCATAGAGTTAGTGAGGGGCAGAGTCAGGATTTGAACCAGGCAGTTTAAATCAAATGACTGGTTCTTCCTATCTAGGATGTTCTGCCTCCCTAACTAGATACAAATTTAGAAGAAAGACATTCATTTCTTCCTATAAATCATAAAGATCAGATTATGAAATTTAATATTTACTTAGTTTCCAAGATATATTTTCTGTGTTTCTCACTAAGAGTGTAAAAGGTAATATATTTCAACAACAAAGGCATATGAAAATAATGAATCATATATATGTTATAGCAATTATGCACATAAAATAAAATTAGGAAGAGTCAAAATCTAATAGCAGACATAAACAGAAACATAAACATAAACTAAATAATGGTTTAAAAATTCTATTTTTAAATGAACAGATGTCCAATTTCATATAATTCTATCATTTCTGCAGAATTTCTTCAACTGATATAACACTTCTCTTATTATTAGGTTAGCAATCAGAGTAAGGAATTTTTCCTGAAAAATATGGGTTGTCATCTAATTTCTGAGCTGGAATGGACCTTAGAGAAAACTTAATCAAATTTATCTAATTATTGATAAAGAAACTATTGCTCAGAGAACTAAGAAAACTAGACATTGTGGCAAGTTTATTATAGATTTAGTTCTCCTAACGATCAATGTAGTAACAGTTCCAATACATCTCATTCATGAACAGCATCTTCTACTTCTATTTGACGGAAAAGTAGGCAACATGTTTAAGTGTGGAGACGCAACATACCTGAGGTAAAGTAGAGGATTAAAGGTCACTGTACAGAATGAGGGCTCCAAGTAATGTTTATTGTAGTCAATGTATCAGCTGATCGAGGGTCCTTAATCTGGAGATGGCTACTGTAGGTTTATGAACTACCTGAATTTGCATTGCTAAATGTTTACATATAAATTTTTCTAATGAATGAGTCCATAGTTTCTGTTAGATTTTCAAAGTGGTCAGTGATCTAAAAAGATTGTGAGCCAGCGCCCTCTTCGCGTGCCCTGCCTCTCCTTGGAAGTAGTGCTCCTTCTCACCGCCTAATGCAGTCTTCCATCCTTACAAAGTTTTTCTGGAGGACAGATGTTCATTTTAAGGAATCATGCCATAATTTGGAAAGAGAGACATGATTTAGGAGAAGGGAAACAGGAATGCCCATAAGTGCCCCAGGATAACTGTGCAATTCAGTAAAACAGTGAAAAATGATGTTTTGTAGATGGCTTGGATAAAGCAGTTGAGGTGAGGAGGCAGTAGCTGTGAAGATACTGTGTGGTCCTGGCTCACATTGGCAATCCCAAGAATGTGGCAGTAAGAGGTGTGTGCCTTGAATCCCTTTCCCCCTTAACCTTTAGCAAAACAAAGTAAACTGGCTTTTAAATATCACACACTTTATGGAAATCCATTAAGAAGGCTCATCTGATTTCTTAGGTATTTCATCTGAGTGTATTCTTTAGGTATAGTGATGGCTTTGGAGCAGTCTAAAAGTTACAAATGAAATAATCATTCTAGAGACTGTCAAAAACACCAGTCATGCCACACATCTCACACTCTTAACTAAGAACAATTCAGCACGGTTAGGGGCCTTCATCTAAAAAGAGTCTCAGTATAAAACAAACATGGTGAATGAATTCCCCTCCCTTCCTTGGAGAGGTCACATCCGAGGTTCACTAGCAGTGCAAGATGGGAAGGCTGGGCCTGTGCCCACCTGCTAAGAATTAAACAGAGAGCTGCAGTCTCTTGTGCAATCAGTGTCTGGTCTTTAATGGGAGGCCCTGAATTCATCACCAGTAACTCTGACATGCTCGTAAGCCATTTATTAATTTGTGTTAATTTGGGCATCATAGAATTTCTCTGTCTTAAAAATAAAAACTTTCCCCAAATGTGAGAAAATTCTCAACCACTATAAATGCATGCATTGCTTTGAGTAATAAAGTTGACCAAGCAGGTTTTATTTTGCTTTGCCTGGCATGGTGCTTAGTATCCAAAGACCCCCACATGTTGCAACAATAAAGTTACTGCTTATCAACCAGATCAAGTAGACAGCCAACAAATGCTGCCATGAGATATTTCAGGCTGGATTACAATCTTCTCCTTGGTAAACCATCAGAGTGTGTCTAGTTAGTAGCATTCAGTAATGTTCAGGTTAACAAACTCATGGAGAAACACACTCAGAAATAAACACCACCCACCACAAAACAAACAAATACAGGGAAGAAAGCCTATGTGTGGAGAAATATCCTCCAAAACCAACAAACTAATTGTGAAAGTACACATTTTCTACAAAGGGAAAAATACACTCTTTTTTGAAGGATGAATAATTCTAGACAACACCATGTTTTTTATTAAAATCTAACCTTACAAGTAACACTGGGCTATTCTTAGGGATGGATGGGCATTCATCACCCTTCTCTTTGATGGAAAGTGTTGATACATTTTTGGTGGTAGCTTAGCTACATCGTTCTTTCACTCCTTCAAAAGTTTTAGATGAAGACCATTTGAACTTTGTGATTTATGGCCACTTAGTTTCTCATATTTTTTCAATCAGGTCTTTGTTTTGATTTCCCTGACAGTTCTTCAACTTCCTTCTCTGTACAAAGTAACTCCAGGATAGATGCTTCTTCATCATCCTGGAAAGAAGGCCAGCACAAAACATCCATTCAATTCCTCCGCGTTGTGTGCAATCTCTTTGGATTGCTTCATTCCCAATACAGTAGTCTAAGAGACCAGGTCAATCTCTAGCGGATTTTGCATTTCTGATATATTTATTTCAAAGGGATTGTTTTATTGTGCATTTGGGAATGACTTTGATTTTGTTTGTTTGTTTGTTTTAAACATTATCCCTGAAAGTCAGTATCGTTGGCTTTTATCACTTGTCTTTCATCCTTCCCAAACTAAAACGTCTTGCCTTCATCTTATTTTACTTTTCTCGGTGTTCATGAATCTCCAAGAGTGCATCCTTCAGCAGGTTATATGCTATTTCTGTGGATTTTAATTTCCTACCTTTTCTTTTAAGAACTTTTCAGGCTAATCTCTTCTTTTCTTTCTTAAACTTTTCTTCTGGAAAATTTGAATAACCACATGTGTTCCTTGGGTATAATGTTCTCTGTGAAAAGGTCAAACTTGATTATGTCATTGCTACTGCTAATTTTTAATTTCTTGTCTTTTACTCTTGGACCAATGAATCAGAAGTGATAGAAGCTATACCAACACTAAGTACCCAAATACTGTTTTATTTTTTTAAAAAAAGAAATCCTTATTATCCAAAAGTGAGATAAACTTCGACTTACATTTTTAACAATGTACAAATCTCAATAATGTGCCACTTGTGTCAAAATAGCAAGAATAACAAATTTCCCCGTCTATCAACCATGTACCACCTCCTCCACACTCTGCATAACAGGCCTCTGCAGTAATGCAAAGCTTATGTCCTATATTTCAATATGATAAATCAATCATATTGAAACATAGGTTTCTTATTAACATATGAACATCACTTTTTGGTAATCTACTAACACTTATGTATAGTAATCATAGTTTATCCTTCTTTATATAAATGAAACAATGTGTTTCTCTCACTTTTCTAACCATTTCAATATAATGCCTAGTGGCAGACAAACCAAGCTGAGCAGAGGTGACCCTATCTTACTCATTCCAGACTGAATACATCTAACCAAAGTTTTGTATTACCACAGATTATCTTTTGCAAGAAACCATGGAAGAATTGCTGAATTCCTAGTACAACAGAAAATCATACAAATCTTTCAGCAAAATCTAAAGACGACTTTGTAAAAAACAAAATCATAAATCCAATATATACTTTGCTGTTACTAGGGAAATTTTGTCTAAACTTGAATCTCAGAACCCCTTATAATCAACTATTTCTCTTACACAGATCATTCAAATCTCCAGATCCCTTGCAGACTTCATTATGAATCTTTCCCAAGAACCCGCCTGCAGTATACAGAAAGTACACCTGGATTTGTATTCATCTGGTAATATTTGCACCTAAATTCAAATTCAGAGCATCCCATACTTGGAAGAAATTCAGGCCTTTTATCAAATAAAGAGGATTTAGATAAATGTTCTGAGTTGAATTGTGTCCCTCCAAAATTCATAAGTTGAAGTCTTAATTCCTGATACTTCAAAATGTGTCTTTATTTGGAAACAGGATTGCTGCAGATGTAATTAGTTAAGATGAGGTCATGCTAGAGTTGCATCAGCCCCTAATCCAGTGTGACTGAAATCCTTATAAAAAGGGAAAATTTGGACACAGAGTCACACACACGGGGAGGATGTCATGTGAAGGCTGGAGTTATGCTGTCACAAGCCAAGGAACTATCAGAAGCTAGGAGAGAGGCCTGGAACAGATCCTGCCCTGGTGCCTGCAGAGGGAACACGGCCCTGCCAACATTTCCAGCCTCCAGAACTGTGAAACAATGACAATAAATTTCTGTTGTTTAAGCCGCTCAGTTCGTGATACTCTATTATGGCCCTCTCAGCAAATTAAGGCATAAAATTCAGGAAAGTTCATCAATATCAAATAATGAATCAGGTAAATGTGGTTGGTGGATAGAGAAAAGAGAAATTTACAGGAAAATTTTGAAGGATTATAGTTTTTAAATTGAAGTATGACGTTTCCCCTAATATTTGGTCATCACCTTGCTCCTCAGTATCCTCATAGCATTTATTACACATCTAAGTTAATGGCGCCTCATCACACTCTGAATGATCATTTGTCTGCAGATCCATCTCTTTCTTAAGCCTGAGATCTGAGAAGGTGAGGAGCATAAACAGCTTCTTCATCTCAGAATCCAATAATGATGCATGACACAAAGCACATATTCATAAAATGTCTTCAAAAAATGATGAAACTAGATTTGCCACATTTTAGAATTTTAACCAGGTTGCTCTGTTAAGTAAAGTTTTCACTCAAAATAATTATTGGTCCTTAACCAAGACACATGAAACAGTTCAACAGACTGGACTCTCACCATATCTTTTCTCAATGCCATGACTAAAAGGGAGATGCACTGCCTTTTTTAAAGGGTCCTTAGAGACCAAATATACTGATGATAAAGTAGACTGAAAAGTAAGAGTAAAAAGACAGAAAACAGTCCTTGGCCTCTGAACTAGACTTCTATTTGTAGATTTATTGTTCTGCGTTAAGAGAAGGTATAAAAATATTGCCATGTGTTAATCTCTATTGTAGCCCCAGATTGTTCTGCCTGACCAAGGATGGAAGTGTGCAAGCCGAAACACACATCTTAATGTGAACCAGACTTGGTGTGGGATTCGCCACAGTACCCTGCCAGGTATTCAAGCCTTCCAGATACTCTGCTGTCTTTTGATGATCTGCCTATAAATTCTTTCAGTCTCTGAGACTGAGCCCAAGTTTCTCCTCCCCCTCCTCCTCCCTTTGACATCCACTGTGTTTCATCTGCATTGTGCAATCTGACGCAAGCTACTATGGTTTAGTCTCAGTTTCATTTTGCTGCATCTGTTTCACTGTATAACCCTGATTTTTGTGTTTCCAAGTACAGCCTGGTAATTTGACTCCTGTTCCTGACAGATAATTCAGTTTTATTTTTCTGACTCCGGATCTTAACCTATCTCCAGTTATCCGAGACATAGCAGTTAACTATGAGTGTAGAAGCACAGATTCCTGACCTCTGTCCCCAGGCCCTCCCTGCATTTCATCCAGGAAGATGTGTTTCCCCAGTTAACTGTGCTATTCACATGAACTGCTATTGGCAGGTTCCTATATATCAACCAAGTGGGAAGAAATAAAGCATTTATAAACACAATACTTCTTGATCTCAGTTTATAACATATTGGGTATATTCATAGAGTAGAGCTGAATAAGTTTTTGTACAGAAACTATTTCTTGTAGATTCTTAGAGATTTTTAGCAATTTTCCATAGGATTAAAGTTATTTAGAAAAATCTGCATATTTTGCTTTCACTGTCATTATTTTATATCATCTCAAAAATATTTGATATAGCTACATTGGAGATGAAAAGTGGGAGGAGTCTAGATTAAATGCAATTCAGAGTTGTATTTTGCTGGGGTAATAAAATGTTTTTGAAGTGTATTTGTTGGTGGTGATCATTTTGTAATGTATTTAAGTCTTGAATCATTATGTTGCACACCTGAAACTAACATAAAATTGTATGTCAACTATACTTCAACTTAAAAAAATAATAATAAAGTGTATTTGTTGTTAAGATGTAAAGCCAGTATATTTTCTATTCTACCTCACTCCACCTAAAACAAAAAGAAAACCAAAAATCGTGAATTTCCAGCTGATCTTGGAAAAAAACAAAAGATCTGGCAACATTGTGTTTACATTTTCACATGGCTGGAACTCAGCCCTGGTGTGATTTCTCTAGTATTCCACAGTCCTCACCACTCCCTATTATTCCCGTCAACTTCATTTAACTCATCAGAGATAGCTGTTGACTCCTGGATAAATTTAAATAACCTGTAATAAACATGGTATTTTGATGTGTCTTGCAACTTTTTATGCCCAAAATCCTACATCCTATTGAAAAAATTTTTTCACTAGTAGAATTGAGCTTATTGTCAAGTATAACTTCCACATGACCCGAGCTGCTCAGTACAGTTACACATGTCCCAGGTTGTGGGCTTTCCTAAGGGCAGAACTTTGACCCTGCTGATATAGGCTCTTTGTTCAATAAAGAAAACCATGAATTACATTGTACTGTTTGGTACCAAAAATGCTTTGATTCTTTAAAGGGTATTTATTACAAAGAAAAGCAGGGTGAGAGTCCTCTGACAGACATGAAGCATTATACGAAAACCTCAAGTATCTGTGGCTTACTGGCATAAAACCATTGGTAGAAAATGTTTCAGATCTGATCCACTTCACCTTTCTGGATCTGACTTCTAGCTTTTCCACTTTATGTATGTGTTGATGAATCTCAATCTCCATGGCCCTCAATTTCTTAATTTGTCACATTATCTCTAAAGTTCCATATATGATCTCTAAAGACTCACTGAGATCTTTAAAAAACTTCAGTAAGTCTCCATAATTAGCGCATTAGAAATTTTGGGCCACAACTCAAATATTTACAATAGACCGACTTTGTAAAATAACTGAAAATTGTTGAATCCACTGTTGTTTCATAGGTGGAATATTGAATTATTTTTTATAATAACTACATATTCATCAGAATATGTTCAATTTCACCATAGTATCCTTATTCCAATTATCTAAAGTTTTAAATTTATTAAAATGCAATATAGCTGTCTGACACCTCACTTATATGTGAATCTAAAAAAAAAAAAAAAAACTGTCAAATTCATAGAAACAGAGAGTAGAGAAGTGGTTGCCAGGGGCTGGGGGTAATAGAGAGAGGTTGGTTAAAGGCTACAAACTTTCAATTATAAGCTGAATAAGGTCTGAGGATCTAACATAAAATGTGGTGACTATAGTTGATAATACTCTATTGTATAACTGAAACTTGCAAAGAGAACAGAACATAAATGTTCTCATTAAAATAGAAGGTGGGGGCGAGACAAATATGTGAGTTGATGGATATGTCAATGAACCCAATGGGTAGAATCCTTTCACAATGTATATGTATATCAAATCATCGCGTTGTACTCTCTAAATATCTTGCATTTTACAGTTATACTTGGATAAAGCTGAAAAAAAAATAGTACCCCTCCAACCTTAGGTAATTGAAGTCTGAAAGGAAAATTTATATCCACCAAGATGGACAAACTGCACTTCCTCCTGTGACCCTAACTTGGCTGATGGTATCACATCTTCCCGGTATGATAAACTTGAATCTTGGAGTTAGTTTAGCATCCTCTCCCTCCCTGACCCTGAGACACCTAACCAGTAGTGTGATTTGGATATTACTCATACCTGGTCCTGCCCAACCTCGTGCAGTTTCCTAACCAGCCACGTGACCAAGACTTGTCCCCTGAAAACTCTGCCTCAGTGCCTTCAGAGTAGTATTTCTGCAACATGTGTATTTCTTTCTCCTTCATAAAACCATTGTTCTCTTTCTCATCAGCAGCATGAAGGCAGTATATCATCATTGCTAAAAGCATAGGACTTAGCAAAAGTAGCAAGCCAGGGCTTCTATTACCGCTCTAGCAATTGACAGCTATGTAGTCACAGGCAGCAACTGAGTATGCCCTAAAGGGAGGGTCTGTTTGGAGCATCACTTTGGGGAAAAGACGATATACTTTACAGTCCTCAGCAGAGAAGGCACAATTAGAACCTACTGATGGATACAATTGGTACATGCATTTTCAGTGCATTACAGTGAAGAATCCTCACACAAGCAACCTCAAAATGAAATTTAATGTTTTATGAAAAGTGATTTCTCCATCTCTAAATATATTGAAGTAGAGAAAAAATAACCAAAAATTAAAAAGAAATTCAAATATCAGATAAGAAAGAAGAGAAGTTGCATGAAGAAATAATGAAGGATGTTTCCAGTCTGAGATTTTCAGATTCTGGGGTTTGAGTTTAACAGAGTTGACTCAAATTAAATTCTAGTTCAAGTATATTTTATATTTGAATTTCAGGACTATTTTCCTTTGTAGAACCAAAATTCTGTTCTTTATCACACAGGTATACGTTATAAAATAGTTCTCTTGAGCTTAAAATTATTATATTTAGAGATATATGAGTATATTTAACTCTATGCTGGGTTTTGAGGAAATTTAAATACATTTTGTGGGAATCTATTCATTCACAGACACACACACGCACAACCGATTATGTGATAATTCTGCCCTAATATCTGCTGGTCTGTTTTCTTCCGTTGTCCCCAAATACTGACAAATTCAAAAGGGTCATTTTCTGCTTTGAAATGGGCAGATTATTTATCAAAAGAATTGAACAATTAATCTTAAAATTTCTATGATTTAGATATTTATAGGAGTTTTATTTTGAAATAATACTTTTTTCTGAATTTTTTTTTTTTTTTTTTTTGAGGAAGATTAGCCCTGAGCTAACTGCTGCCAATCCTCCTCTTTTCACTGAGGAAGACTGGTCCTGAGCTAACATCCATGCCCATCTTCCTGTACACTATATGTGGGACACCTACCACAGCATGGTGTGCCAAGCAGTGCCATGTCCTCACCTGGGATCTGAACCAGCAAACTCCAGGCCGCCAAAGTGGAATGTGCTCACCTAACCGCTGTGCCACTGGGCCAGCCCCTTCTGAATGTATTTTAACTAATCCCTTTATTGCCCTTGAGAGATTTTTTGCAAGTAATTCCTTTGTTTCTTTTTTTTTTTTAAAGATTGGCACCTGAGCTAACATTTGTTGCCAATCTTTTTTTTCTTCTTCTTCTTCCCAAAGCCCCCAAGTACATAGTTGTATATTCTAGTTGTGGGTCCTTCTGGTTGTGGCATGTGGGACACAACCTCAGCATGGCCTGATGAGCAGTGCCATGTTCACGCCCAGGACCGGCGAAACTTAACCACTCAGCCACGGGGAGACCCCTCTTTTGTTTCTTGTAAGCCTGGATGTAAAGAGACAAATTACTGCAAACTCTGGTGGCCTTTTTAATGATGTCAGTATCTGTCTGTGGGATTAAGCTGAGACCACCAACCAATTTCCTATGAGCCATCAAGCAACATCATGTGTTAATAATTTTCAGTCTCTTTTTATCTTGTTTGGATTCAAAATGGTAACCTAGAGGTGAAAGATCTGATTTTGAAAAAGCAACTCCCCTGGGCCAACCAACTTTTTAAATTTTCTGAATTTAAGTTAATTATATAGTTTGAGTTTAATGGAATTATCAACATGATCACCTTCATTTCAAAATAACACTTCCCCTGTTCATATTAGAATCAATCTTTTAATGTTTACCTGGGTTATAAAGAGGACATGTGTTATGTTTAATGTTCTTTATTATTCGATTTAGGAATGAAGGCATGTCTTAGGATTTAATGAGGGTAATTTTTTTTCAGGGTAAAAACCATTTTGTTATGTTCTCTTGGAGTTTCCATATGAAATTTGCCCACTGGTTAAATATTTATTTCATTGCAGCATTACTTTCTGATCTGAGTTTTATTATACTTTTATTTCAGTAACTTATTCATAAAATGAAGGGAATTTTTTAGTATTAAATAGTTGAATATATTGACTATTGTATCTTCTAACACATGTAAACATACTATTAGTTTAAAGTGAAGAGCTCTTTATTCTAAACCTTCATAAATGAGTAACCTTTGGAACTTAGATTCTAAAAAGTGAGGATCAGTTTATGACTATATTACTGGTTTTATATTTCACATATTATTGGCTTTTTTGTGAAGGCTTATTGGCTGTAGTTGAACTTGATGAGTTTTAGTCACTTTTGGTGTCACATTTTGTTTCTTGTGGTTGCCTTCTTTTGTCATTTTAAAATTTATTTATGGCAAAACTGAGAAAAGTTTAGATGAAATATTAATGGAATATGAACTAAAAGTGATAAAGCTGAGCGATAACATAGAGCACTTTTGATATTTTCTTCTTTTTCAGGGAATAGCAGATGTAGTAATTCATTAAGAAGATATGCATTTCAAAAAGAAGTAATGAATAGGCTATTTGATTTTTGATAATCCAATTAATAAAGAGGAGCGAAATACATGAACATATCTGAAAAATATTTTTATTGGAAATTAGATAGAAAATATACTGGTGAAGATACTATTAAACACATAAAGCTCTAAACAAGGACATCCATTACTGCCTCATCATTGAATAAATATATTGTGAACTGAAATAAAGATTTCTATTTTAATAATAAAAATTATAATCAGCTATGATCAATTGTGATAATTCTATTTATGATGAAGGTATCTTTATAGACTTGAAGCTTTAAAATATTTATATTTTGTTGTATTTTTTTCTCTTCAAGAAATCCTTTAACACCCAATGTTATATTATTGTTTTGTCTTTTCTTTTCCTTACAGAAGGATCTCAAGGTTATTTATGCTTCAGGCTTCACAAAACTTGGATCCCCTCCTTGGTTCAAAGTAATACTATTGAAGGAAATATTTAAAATCCACCAGATTTGCTAGGCATTTCTATAGTCATAGACATCTTCCGCTCTGTCTTGGCAAGACCTCTCTTGAAACCTAGGTTTACACTCTAAAATTTACTACATATTTTTATAGATTTATCTGACTAAATCGTTATGCCATAAATTAAAGATATATATTTGAGAGAGGTAATATTTCAGAATATTCTAGAGATCTTTCTAAAAAGTGATTTCAGTATTTTAAATAAAGATTTTTTCTTAATTTAATTTCAGTCGTGGAGTATTATAGTCAATATTTGATTCAACAAATTAATATGAGACAAGAAATTTCCTCCCTTATCAAAGCCAAATTTAACTTTGAATTTATTTACAAGATATGGAACCACTAATCTCCTTTAAAGAGTTCAAGTCAGCTAGTATCCTTTGTCCTACTCGATCAGATTTTTAAAAATTGGCAAATTCATCACTACTTTAGACAAGCTTTGAAATTGCAGAGAAATAGAAATATGGAAATATGTTGCTATCAATTACTTTGTTCTCTGTGGAATAATTATTTTAAACTTTATGGAATATCTTTAAATGTTATGAATTGCATAAAAGATGCATACTTCATAAGTGGTTTTAGAATCCTATAATTCACCTTGGCTTCCAATTGGTATAAATTTTAAAACTTACTTACCTATCCAATTTATTGACCATATTAAATTGGTGATTTAATTTTCTTTTATGCATACGTTGAATTGCTTTTATTTTTTCTTAGCACCTATATTACATTTCTCTAATTCAAATCTGAAAAATAATTATGATATTAAATACTTACATTGTGCCTAATATGTCATTCCCTATTCTCACCACTTAACATGTTTTAATCTGTCAACAACACTATTATTTAAGTGCCAATATTATAATCATTTTACAGTTGAAAACAATAAGGCAACATAGCTTGCTGAAAGTCATGTACACGGTAAGCAGTATAGCAAAGAATTTTTACACAGGCAATATATTTCTGGAATCCATGCCATTAACCAACTTCACATACTCAAAAATAATTATTTTTCAAGAAAGTTTCATGTCAAATTCTATTTTCATATATATATATATATATATATATATATACAACCCTAAACTCTTGATAAATAGTTAAAAATATTGGTTTTAGAGTCAAAGTCCAATTTGGAAAAAATCCATTACAACTAGCACCTTCATTTTTTCCTCTCAAAATGCTAAAATGGGCACATGTATTTTTCTACTAGTTGGGAAATAAATGAACCCAAAGACAAACAAAAAGTCATAGTTTAAGAAAGATTTAACAGTTGGCAGATTTTAAGATTTACTTGTGAATCTTGTCATGAATCACAGTAAATAAGTATGACAAATACCAAGAACTTGAGCAGAAAATGTTTCCAGAGTTTATGTGTTTTTCCAACACCTACAACTCAAGCTTCTCTGAGATTTATAAAATGGAAATATGACATAAAGAGTGACTGATGAATGGAATGTCCATGTAGTGTAAACTACAGTGTATTTGTGACTGTTTTTTCCAAGTTCATCACCTTTAATGTGATTAACCAATAGTTTGAAAGTACCCTGCTCAATTCTTGTCACGATACAGTTTCCCTCTTTTGGGAATGAATGAACTGTGGGTGTCATTCCACACCACTATATAAATCCTTTGCTGTACTTTTACTTGTCATTCTTAGACAGTGTAATTTAACATGTGATGTTGATGGTTCTTCTTTTTCCTTTTCCTCCATAAGACTAAACTTAGAAGATGAAACTAAGAGACCACAGTTTTCTCAATACATATTTACTCTTACAACTAATGAGGAAACGGTCTTTTCATATTATCTGCAATCTAGCTAAGAAATAAAATAAAAAACTAGATAATTAAGAAGAAAATGTTAAAATTAGATTTATCAAAGATAAAATGAATAAGTAAGGGAAGAATATTTAGTTAATGAACTGGCGAGAGGGAATCTAGGAAAGATACTGGAAGTTTCAGATAAAAGCAAGGAAAACAAAATGGTAAGGCAGAAGGCAAAATAATTATGTTTATGTTTACATTAAATGGGAAAAGAATGACCTCAATAATATAGTTGAAATTGGGGAGGAGATGAATAGCTTTAATGATTAATAATAAAAACAAAAAATATAACATCTTAATGGACAATATAAAGGGGGAAATGAAACTAATATGTTATGCTCCAGTTGTTCTTTACTTTAAAAAAATAGCTATTGTAGTCCTACTATATTCTACATTGTATTCTAGACTCTAGGAATAAAATGGGAAAATAAAACAAAGTCTGTTACCACAGGAGCTTATATTTTTTGTAGTAAGAAAGGCAATAGGCAAATAAACAAATAGAAAATCAAATGATGTCATTTAATGACTAGTACTTTGGGGAAATTGAAATAGGGTAAGAAGACACAAGTGATTTGCAGAGGATTTTAAGAGCAGGGAGTGTTGGCAGCTAATTTGCAGTTATGGTCTAGGGAGGCCTTTCTGAAGATGTGATATTTAAGCAGAGAGGAAAATGATGACAAACAGAAGATCTTGGGGAGGAAATTTCCATCAAAGGGAATGTCTCAACTTGGACCTAGGTTCTGAAATTTCAAATTAGGTAAGGCTCAAAAAGAATTGCATTTAGGTTTATTATAGACCTCATCATCCAGAGGATTAAACAATATTCTGACCGTGTTACAAAGCCACAGAATCAGAGGAATAATGTCACATAACCATCAGTTGAAGAAAACAAGTATAAGAGGCTGAAGATCATGAAGCAAATTCTTAACCTTAAATATAATGTTGGAGATTGACAATTTAGATAAATTCCCTAGATTTTTATTTGGTCAGATTCCAGGCAGTGGTACCTTTAAATAAAAAACAAAATGAACCTGGTAAATTGTATTTGCCATATTTTGAAAGGACTCAAGATGCCCCACCACTTCTATATTGAATAATAGTAAGGGAAATTGCTTCTAACTTAGAGGAATTGACCAACAAATAAAAGTACACTGATATGTGCCAACTGCAATGATACCAACTATCACAGATTATTAGGAAAGCACATAGCAGGGGTTCCCCACCTACTCCAAGGAGGGTTCAGTGAAGGCATCATTGAGAAAGTGTTATTTGATCACTGAAGGGTTGCTGCAGTTTTCAGGCAAAACGTGAGGAGGATGGATAGGAGAATTAGGGCTGAAGAGCAGAGAAATGACTAGGGAAGCATTGAGGTGAGAAATTTTTTGATTAGCTGTCAGGACTCAGGGAAAGGGACAAATCAATGACAACTCTCAGAATATGAGTATGGTGGCTCTTAATTTAGATAGCCCTGAAAGGACTAGAGAAACATTGAGAAAACAAGGTGGGAAATGAGTTGGGCATGCCACCCTAGGCTTGTTCCATTAATGTTAGATTTAATTATCTGGTAGATCAGTAAGGAACGCAGGGGAGAAGGAGTTAATGTACATGCCCCATCTCTTCTGAGTTGCTATTTAGCTGTATCGCTTTGTACACTCATAGGTTTTAAAGCTGTTACTTTCTCATATTTTCTCTCTCTTGATATTTACTCAGTGATATTAATTATAATTTCACATGAGACTAAGAAATAATGGACTAAAATTATACATTTTGTAAGAAAAGATACCCAGTGGCAATTGAATATAGAAACCTGAAAATCAGGGAGATTTTGGGAGTCATCAGCATACAGGCCAGTGATGAAATTGTGTGTGTGGATGAAATAACACACAGAGAGTATAAAGAGTAATGAAAACAATTAACTCGGAGAAAGGAACCCTCAAAGAAGACTAAGAAGTAATAGTGACAGAAGGATAAGGAAAATCGTAAATTCAATAATCCAATCAATGAGTAAAACCCAAATGCTCTAAATGCTAATATTTTCTGTTACTAGTAATACTTGAGGATCTTGAAAATGATTTTAATACTTTTTAATTGTAAGTTATTAAAAAATGATGTAATATTTACATAGAAATCCTTTCTTTGCTTGTGTTTGTAAGGACACTTGTGGTTATAAGTGAAAAAAAGTCAATCAATACTAGAATATATTGGCTCAGAAATACAAAAAAATCCAGAGATCATTTAGGCATAGCTGGATCCAGGAACGTAAATAATATAATCAAATATTATATATTATGACCCCCCTTTTTTTTATTTTAAGGAAGATTAGCCTTGAGCTAACATCTGCCGCCAACCTTCCTCTTTTTGCTGAGGAAGATTGGCCCTGAGCTAACATCTGTGTCCATCTTCCTCTATTTAACGTGTAGGACACCTGCCACAGCATGGCTTGATAAGTGGTGCATAAGTCCACACCTGGGATCCCAAGCAGTGAACCGCGGGCCACCGAAGCGGAGTGTGATAACTTAACTGCTGTGCCACCAGGACGGATGCAATATGCCTCTTTTTTGCGTCTTCTCTCTGCTCCCTTTTAGTCTATGACGGCTTCATGCTCAAGAAGTTTGTCTCACTGCCATCATCAGATATAGTTTGGATTATACTTATACCCAACAATGTCAGAGGAAAGTGCATAGCATCCCTTTCCTAAGATTTATATCAACATTTAAAAAGAAAATTGAGCAGATCTTTTTCTTTCATATACACCATGAAATTGAGGAAGTGAAGCCAGGTGATTATCAGCTCCACCAGTTAGGAGAAGGAACTGCCTTTTTAAAACGAAAAAGATGCAAATGAAAGAATGCCCGAAGATAAAAATAATAGATATCTATTACACTTATGATGCATATTTTAGGTAAAAGGCTCAAACATCAACATCTGAAAGATTTTGTGACCTACCAAAGTATGTGTTTTTCATATAAGAAAGTAAAGTGTCCTTTCATTCCTTATTATTGCTTGGAATAGTTCATAGCCCAAATCAAAATAATAAACGACTCCTATATGTTTCATCACCGGATATGCATAGAACTTAAGAGTTCTAATGAAGGATTGGAATTGCTCTGTTTTGAATTTGTTAACTATTTGTTTAACCTGCACTGTCAGAAGTACTATAGATCCATCTTGGATAATTGAGTGTGCCTTTTTCTTTTGCTTGATACCCTTGAATGTCACTAGGGACTATCTTTTCTCCATAAATGGCTAATTTTTCTTAAATTATACAGTTAGATTGAAAGAAGTGGAAATAGCATAAAATATCAGGAAATCTACCCAGGAAGGAAAGCCAAAGATAACACATCTGAAAAAGTAAGGAATAGAACCATTATGCCAGTGGAATATCAATTTTACACATAAATAATCACAATGTTGATTGACTATTTCTAAAGCATTTTTTACATAAGCATATGAAAGCAATGTTAAATCTCATTCTTTTTTCTGAAAGCTATCTATGATTTAAGAGAAGATTTACATATTTCACACAAAAACAATCTTACTCCTGCATTCGTTCATCACTCAACAGATATTTGATGAACACCTACATATGCCAACAACTGATCTTGATTTTGCAGATAAAGTGCCTACCTCGTTGACTGTACATGACAAATAAAGAGTTAAAAAATTATCGTTTGGATATAGGATACAAAGTAAAGAGGAACTGAGAATGACCTCTAGGCCTTTGACCTAACTCAGTGAGCGAACAGTGGTGCCATTCACTGAGATGAAGAAGAAGAGCAGATTGGGGTGACATGTGTGTGTGTGGGGGGGGCATAGTTCTACTTTGGACATAGTTTGACATTCCTGCTATACAGCCAACAGAAGCATCAAGTAGTCAGTTTGATATAGGGGCCTGGCATCAAGAAAGAAGTTAAGGCTGGGGATATACATTTAGAAGTCAAATAAAGATAGATAGTATTTAAAGTCTTGAGATTGGATGAGGTTCTGTAGGGAGTGTGCAAAGATAGAGAAGAAGAAATGGTCAAGGCTGAGCTTTGAGGCCCCTGATAATTTAGAGATGTGGAAAAGAAGGAGAAGTCAGCTACAAAGATTATGAAAAAGTAGCTAGTGAAGTAAGAATACAATTTAGGGGCCAATTCGAGAAAGAATTTCAAAATGGATGCAAGTGAATTAATAGCTGCTGAGAAGTCAAGTAAGATGAGGACTGAGAATTTGGCAATTATGTGATTATTAGTAATCTGAGAAAGATAAGTTTCAGTGCAATTATTAAGATAAAGAAAGAATGAAAGCTGAGGAAATACAGAATGAATTGATAATTGCTTCAAAGAGTGTTTCTACAAAGAGAAGTAAAATAAGGTGGTTACTAGAGAATGTGGGTTCCAGGGAAAGTTTTTCAAAACATGATTGTATGCTGATGGGAATAATCCAGGAAAGAGTGAAAATTTGATTGTGTAGCAGAAACAAAATGGAGACATTAGAAAACAAAGCTTTGAGGAGTTTAATGACAAGATCTAGCAAAGCTGTGGAGGGATTAGTTTTCAATATCAGCAGTGATGTTTCATACGTAGGAACAGGAAGGAAGAACTGATATGTAAGTATAGACACAAGTGGTTTGTGGATTTTCTTCTTTTTTATCAGTGACATTTATAAGGAAGGACATTAGTGAGACTGAAGAGTGGAGAAAGTTGTTGACAATTTGAAGAGAGAGGAGAAGGTGTGAAGTAGTTCAGGAGACTAGAAGGGTAATGCTGGGGCCCAGGAAGGGCCAAACCCACAAACAAAGTGCAGAGAAGATGAGAGTGTTAATTTGTGATATCTTCAAACAACAACCATAAGGCATGATCCTGACTCTATCCAATAAACAACTGAGATATGGCTGCAGCACGTTCTATGTCTTACACTGGGGTGTATGTTCTTGATTCAATAGTGAGATGGGGTAGAAAGTTTTGCAAGTTGTAGCAAATATTTGGAGAGAGAGAGTACAGATAACAAGGCATTCCCTGTGTTTTTACCAGAGCAGTGTTTGTAATAATGCAATATTGGAAGGAGAATAAATATTATCAATTAGAATATAGATTTTTTCAATGTAGCAAAGTAATATGATGAAAGAACTAGAGTTGCATAGATGGAAAGACATTTGATCTTACTGATAAAGAAATGCAAATTACAACAATAATAAGATACCATTTCATACCTTGAAATTTGTTAAATATAAAAATACCAGAATACCAAGTTTTGCAAGAGTTTGAGATGACTCTCCTTCTTTGCTAGTAGAGAGAAAAATAAGCACAATAACTTTGGAGACCACTTTGGCAATAAGGTGTAAAATTGAAAGTGTTCAAATCCTGTAATACAGAAATCTTACTTATAGGAATGTGCCTTAGAGAAACTCTTGTCAGCTTCACTAGATGTACACAGCTAAGTACAAAAAGAAAAACCTTCAAATGCATATTAATAGGAAAATTGATATTTTGTGGCAGTGTTATAAGTTAGAGTGCTCTGGAGAGATCAAAATGAATGAACAAACTTTATGGACCAACATGGAGTGTAACAAGAGGGAAGATAAAAATGTGAGTACAGGGGGATGATTTGGTTTGTAGAATTGATAGTGGGAAAATGGCACTTCCGTCTTTTTACTTTATTCTCTCAGTGAATTAAAAGGTGAGATTGGAAGCTGAAATAGAGTGACGAAAGGAGAGGAATCTGGTGGTTTGATAGAGAGGAAAGCTGTGAAGTAGTCTTCAGAAAAGAAAATAAAGAAAATTCACTAGAGAAATCTAGTATTAACAAGCAGAGTTACAATCAACACCTGCTTTCATCATCTCAGCACCAATAATCAGTAATACAACTGAAAGCTATTTATATGTACAAGGTTACGCTGGTAGGTTAGAATTTTTCAGTTACTAGAGGTAATTAGCCATTGAAATATGACCATTAAAAATTTATTTAAAATAATAAGCTTCTAAATCACTGTAGCCACATTTGCTCAATAATCACATGTGGCTAGTGCCTACTTTTTTGAACAGCACAGAAACAACATTTCCATCATCACAGAATATTCTATTGGACAGCCTTGGTCTAGATTAAGGATTGGCAAACTTTTTCTGTAGTGGACTAGAGAGTAAATATTTTAGTCTTTGCAGGCCATATGGTCTCTGTAGCAACTCTTCGGCTCGGTTGTGGTGTGAAAGCAGCTATAGATAATTTGTCAATGAATGAGTAAGACTGCATTCCTGTAAAATTTTATTTGTAAAAACAGGCAGCAGACAAGATCTGACATGAGAGTTGTAGTTTGCTTACTTCTGGTTTAGATTATTTTTATTTAAATAAAGTCCATTTACCCAAAGATACGTATGATTGAGAAATATCTGGCATATTGCAGCCATTGAAGTAAAAGAGATTTTCCAAGAGAAAAGTTTGGAAAGATTAATAAAATTCTGATGTAATAGACTAAACTGTACCGACACGAAGGAAACTGTTTTGCACACAGCCTAGAGCATTTAAACCAACGCATAGGTGCAATTGCTGATGCTTTCTTTCTGATTACCTCTATTAAATTTTCCCTCTAAAGTATACAATTTTCTTTTTAAACACATTCTGTAATGATCAGATATACATTTTTTAGTTGCCTGTAAGAAAGCAACATACATGTTGGAAATCTACATCTTTGTATTTCAATTTTGGCTTATTATTGTCAAATTTAAACAAAGAGGCATCTGCCTAACTCTGAAAGACAGGAGTTTACAAATAAAATGTCACTGGAAGTGGAAAACTTTTAAGCTACTATTCCAATGGAACTGTCATTCTGCCAGAATGCCTCACCGGTGTCTATTAAAACTCTCCTACATAGAACACTGGGCCCCTCCAAAGCCTTAGAATTTTCAGGGCTTTGCAGTGGTTTTGTGGTGTCTATTTACAGGGTGAGACTTTCTCTTTAGGTTTAAGCCATGTTTTCTCTCTCTCTGCCTCTCTAAAAATACAGGCGAACTCTATTTTAAGTGTTAACAAAAAATTTAAAAAGTTTAATGTACCTGAATTATTAAGACAGTGAAATGAATGATAATATAATTCTAGCGTTTCATTCTTTTTTTGTTTTACATATTCTTTCTTTCTCTCTTGCTCATTCTACTTTGTTCTCATATAGAACTATATTCTATACATATAGCGTGTTTATTAACTATTATGTTTAATTCTCAAACAAATAACAAAAAAATTCAATGTCAAATTTGATTTCCTTTACTAACTTTTGTGAGTTAATTTCTAATCTGTGGTCTCCTATGATCCTCCATAATTTAAGTCACATTCTTAATTAGGTAGCAATTTCAGTGGATAATTATTTCTAGTCTATATGAATAGTTTAATGGCTAGAGTGGGAAAAATATAGAAAAAGAAAAATATCATCTATAAATAGTCATTTCAGAAAGATTTCTGAAACATAATTTCCTTTTCCATGTCCTAATTGTTATATTAACCAAGATGCCGTAGATACTCTGTGAAATAAACAAGCAAAACTATGTAATCTATTCTAACTTAAGAATCTAAAAGCAGAATTTTTGTGACAAGAATAATTATTGATAAATAAAAGCATGAATGTACACAGAAGTTACCTTTTATTAATTTATTTTTGTTATCTTAATAAATGATAGTCTAACAACAGCAAAGTATACAGAAGACAAGGTATATACAATTATTTTATAAGATTTAAGGATTCTTTTGATGGCAGTAAACAGTGCAGTGACACTCAGAGAGATAAAAGGCAGAGCTCTTTGTTACTTATGGCTCCAAACAAGTGAAGGCTGCCATACAGGGCCACGCAAGGGGCTATACCTGGGCTCAGTGTAGAAGCAAGCTGGAGTTGGAGATGGCAGCTTATGTGTGGCAAGTGGGATGGGTTTAACTATGTTTCTTGAGCTCTCTGTGGATTGGCTAATTTGAATAATTTCGCAAGCTCTGGGGAATAAGGTCTGTATGTAGATACTTGGTACCTGGGTCCTGGGCAATTAGGGTGGGTGCATAGTGGATCAGAAGTATGAGAGTCCAATAAGGGAAGTATTTGGGATGTGAACTTAATCAGCTCCTCAAGAGTAGGAACTGACCTAGTCTCCAGCCAAGCCCTCAGAAACAAAACAAAACTATATTCCAATTGACTTCTTGATGTCTTGACATCAGTTTTGAGCTCAATTATTTGGGTTGAATGGCCCAAGTAGGAGAGGAGACTTCCACACAGTAGGGCATAAATTGCCCTAACCTCTCTAGAAAATATTTTATGATGAGAGTAAAAAGGAATAAAACAAGTGGAAGCATAAAGAATCCGTGTAGGCCAGCCCATAACCAAGTTCCCCATTTATATGGCATTAGCCAAGAAAACAAATCTGAAATTTCTGAATTTTCTAACAGTGTCTTGGCAGAGTCATAAAATGTGCAAAAGTATGAGTTATATTTTGATGACAATAATATCTTGGTGTATTGAGTCAGGGTAGTAGGTCCAGCAGTTACATTGTTGAAGAGTATGAACTGATTGGTAAGGCGTATGTAAAAATTAAGTGTAACCAAGGGGAAAGGGACAGTCATGGTGGTCATTGTCAGAGACACAATGTGGAAAGTTGCAGTGGAAAGCTGGAGTAGAGGAGTAAGAGAAGGCTCTGGAAGTAGAAGGTCTTCTCTCCATGGGGTCAAGGGCTGGACACATATGAGGCAGTTGGCTCCTGAGGAAAGCAGTAATCTCCATTTATTTTTAGAATGGCACAGACAGTAGTAACCTCTACAAGATTTCCTTTTATGTGTGGAAGTATAGGATAGTATGTTTTGACAAAGAGCAGGTATCATGGGCTAAAGGAACAGTGAGCTCAGGAAATAGAATAGATTTCCTGGTAGCAAAGGAAGAAAAGCAATACATGTCCCATGTCCAATATTTCAGTGTCTTAGGAGGGGCAGCCTGTGGGCATCCCTGAGGCAGTGGTCTCAGTGTCCAAGGTGAAGTCATCTCATGAGATGAAGTGAGCTCATGATCCAGAGAGATGCAGAACTGGGGTATTCTCAAGAGGACACCCACTTGGGAGATGTGGGTCATGTTTTTGCGGCTCTATAATACAACTAGGTTGAGCCACTTATGGAAGACTTATGTAGTGTTTTTTAAAAAATTGCCTTGCCCTGCATCCAGTTTTCTTTAATTCCTTTTTTTTTTTTGGCACTGGATATACTGGGGTGGGGGAGGGTTCTTTTTACATTCATCATATTTATAAATTTCTTCCTCTGGAGATCTTCAAATCAGCATCGTCAGGGTTAGGGACCCCCTTCATGGCATTGGTTTAATGTTTTAAGGACTCCAGTTCTCGCCTAAGTTGGGTTTTAGTTAGCCCCTTTGCTGTGCCATAGATATTTTCCCCTATAACCCTAAGGATCAGGTTTTTCGTTGCGATAGAGGCATAAGCAGTAGAGTAGTACAGCAGAAGAACACTGAGTCCTCAACCCAGAGATGCTCAGATTGAAACTCTGATATAGCTCTGAATTTCCTTTTGCTATGACTCTGCCTTTTCCCTCCAAACTGGCCAGTCTTTTCCTAACATCTCTCTCCTGTTTTTCCTTTGTGGGATTCTAGCCGACATTCTCACTTTTCATCTCCTTTTAATAACTCATAGTGCAGGCCCTTAGGTGGCTAAAGGGAAAGGGGTCAGGGAGTCTTGGAGGCCTGCCTCATAGGCAGCCATCTCTCCTTCCAAGGCTTCCCAGTCCATTTTGGAGGGATCCAGGTTTGCATTTAAGAGAGCTATAACATCCTGTTCCTTAGGACTGTTAGCCCTCTTGCCAAAGTATCAATCTCTTCACATGTTAATATGAGGTGGCACATAACAAGGCCCAAGCAAACTGACTGGTGGAGGTTGACATTGTTTGAGTAACTGGGTCACTTTAGCTGGTGTTTTGGGGGGTTCAGGGATAAGGTATTCATTCCTTTATCACTTTTGAATTAAAAATTAGACCACTGGTCTCCATGGGTACAATCCATGGTACTCCTGGGGGTCTAGGGAGTGTGATGTATCCTGGTGCCAGCAGTGAGGTATGCAGTAGCAGAGAAGACTAACGAATCAGGGACTCCCACCCTAGCAATATTGACATCAAGACAGGGGCTCCATTTGAATAGTTATTTTTATTTTATTATTATAATTAATATATCATGCATTATATATTAACATAATGATTATTATATAATGATATTATTAATAATTAATCACTTTTATGGTGATGGTCATACACTCTGTGACTATAACAAAGCTATTACACTGTTTTAAGAAAAGAAAAAGTGGTGTATTAATGTCTGACTAGGTAGGTTTAAGAGTAAAGCAAATTATCAGAGATAAGGAGAGATATTACATAATGATAAAAGCTCCAATCCATTAAAAAAAAATCATAGTAATCCTAAACGTACATGCATTAAACAACAAAGGTGCAAAACATATGAGGCAAAACTGATAGAACTGAGAGGAGAAATAAGATAAATTCACAAATATAGTTGGAGACTTCAACACCCTTCTCTCAATATTTGATGGAACAACTAAACAGAAGATCAGCAAGAATATAGAAGAACTCAACAATACCATTAATAAGCAGAATGTAATCAACTTTTGTAGAACGATTCACCCAACAACAGCAGAATACCCATTCTTTTCAAGCACCCACAGAGCATATACCAGTTTAGACTATGTACTGGGCCATAAAACAAATTTCAACAATTTAAGAGAACTGAAATCAGAGTGTATTTTCTGACTACGGTGGAATGAAACAAAAAAAATCAATAACAGTTCATTTCCACTCATATGAAATTATCTACAAATTAGCTAAGCATTATGCAAATAAATGGAAATCTGCTTGATATTTTAACTACCCAATCCATAATTAATTTTATATAATCATAGTGTGGAAAAGTAGAAATAACAACAAAACCAACAAAAGCCTTTGCATTCTGTTACTAGGTGTTCATCTTTAAAATGAATAGAATACTTGCTTAGATGAGACAATGGTATAGTGAGAATTACAGACTTGGAGATGTCACTTGGAGCCCGTTTAAGCTATGTGATATTGGATGAATTAATGTATGCAAATTCATAGTATAGTATTTTGAACCCACCAAGCAACATAATAAAAAATGTCACTTTCTCATTCTATAGTTTTAGTTTCTTGGAGACTGCAGGCACAATACCAAGAATGACGTTTTCATCTAAAACATTACCTGGGAAAATACTTTGTTGGTTAATGTACTGTTTCCTATTAAATTTACGATGTACAATATAAAAAAGCCATATGAAAAAATTGCTCAAGGTTGTAAAAAGTAAACAGTCATAATATTAAAATAAATAAATTAAGAGTTTTTAGGCACTGTATTTATGTAAAACAAACTGTGTTAACATTGTGTAAAATAGAACTTTGAAATTTGGGGAAACTAGAATATGGTTATCAGAGACTTTCATCGGCCAAATCCTCACGTCTCTCTTTCCATTCACCTCT
Source organism: Equus przewalskii (assembly GCF_037783145.1). Classification (NCBI taxonomy): domain Eukaryota; kingdom Metazoa; phylum Chordata; class Mammalia; order Perissodactyla; family Equidae; genus Equus; species Equus przewalskii. The sequence continues at coordinate 28,996,426 of NC_091834.1, forward strand.
TGAGAGATATTACTGTAAAGCAAAAAAATTACTGGAGCAAAGGAAATTATATATTGGCAATGGAATTATTTATTTTAAAAATCATATAGGCAGTAGTGGAATAAAGTTTAACATGCACTGCACAAAGTAAAAAAAAATCTTGAAAAATTATTTTTGGGTAAAGTTCTTTTGAGATTCAAGGAGAGAGAAAGAGTGAGCTTATACCTAGACACGTGGAGTTCAAAAAAAGACTCCATAATGTAAGTTGCATTTCAAACAGTTTTAAACTAATAGGATTTTAAAAGACATTGATGGAGAGAGCATTGTAGATGATGTCAATATTATAAGCAAAGACAAATTTAAGAGTTCATATCCTGGCATGATAAATAGGCCAGTTTGACAGGTTAGAGGTTATTGGTATGATAGTAGTGAATGATATTCTGAAGATTTTGATATTATTCAAATTTAGTAGGCTGTCATGTGGAAACACATACCCCCCTTTTTCAGTGGGCTAATATTGTGTGGTTAATGATATCAAGCTGGGGCACTATGAGCCTTACTTGAAAAGATAAGAGTCTCCAAACTGATAGGTTATGAAGAAAGTATAAAAGTATAGATGACAGCTATTAAAACTTTAATAAATTGATACACATATCAATGGAAGAGATGGAGCAACTTTATTTAGTAGACTATATCTATAGAAATTAGCAACTGATTATTAGGAGGTAAAACTAGAGGAGAATTTAAAGTATATGTGTTTGGAAAATGATAATTTAATCAATATAACTTGGTGGTAACTTTACGGGTGCTAAGAGACATGAGGTGGAAGTGCCAAATAAGCATTTAAAAATGCAGCATGTAGAATTTAGCATCAAACTCCAGACTAGAGAGGGAGATTATGTGGTCATCTAAATAGAACTATACACTGAGGAGAGATTGTGATGGTAGCAAGAAAGAGATAGAGGATAGTCTTTTAGGAAAAAGGATTCATGAGGGAAAAAGATATAAAATAGGAGAGGAAAGGAGAATCACCAACTAAATGCTAAGTAACTGAAGGAAGTAATAACACTACATTTGTGGGAGGGGTGGCCAAAGAAGACAGCCCCATCAACTGGGGGTGGAAGAGGAAAAAAGATAGGAGAGAAAAATAAGACATTATTAAGTATTTCTATAAATGATGTTGGATTTGCCACCACGTCTTTCAAGTGTCCTAAACAAAGGATGGAATTGCATTTCTTTTCTTTTTGGCCAGCACACAGTAATTTGGAATGTATACTGTTCTATGGCTAAACCATTTTTATCTCTTTTTGTATAGAAATGTAAAAACAGAATGTTTTAACAAGAAAATAATCTTGAAGTGCAGAGAACTTGGAATCAAGAAACTGAAGCATTGGTAAGAAGTATTTTGATGAGAAGAATATGTTAGGGATGAGGTGTCAATTACGCGGCATTTCCAGGAAGTCCTCCATGTGGACTCTAGGAAATTTTGGATTCTGACAACAGAGGAAAGGAAGAACAAACAGGGAACCTTGAGACCATTACAAGTCAAGTGTAATTCGTTTTGCAAACTTGCTTATCACAATGTTTGTCTATGGACAGTTTTAGCGTTATGCCAAATAATTTATGTATAAAATACATTTCAACTAAACTTTATTAAGCAAAAGTTAACTAGTTCTTTGGTTTTCACACAGTTTTCAGTGTAACGTGATAATTACTCTGGGCAATTTCTAGGATTCCTTTTGGAAAAGAAAAACACGCAAGAGAAAAGTATTCATTTATTTGTACTCTTACTATCTAGGAGTAGGTTTCTAAGATCTAAGAAACAATAAGGAAGAGTTTCCAACAACCTCGAAATGTTTAGAAGACATTAATATTTATCTTTACATATATACACACACACGTACACACCTCTACACATACATATAAATTTAATTATGTTTATATCTGATATTAATATATTTAATTAGTAAAAAATAATAATTGACTTTAGTTTAAAAAGAAAACTGTTTAATATATATAACAAATGTATGTGTCTATACTCACATACATTTATGCACTTAAAAACTAATATTTGAGCCACTTCTGTGAAAATCTGTAAACATTTATTGAAGGCAGATAAATTTCAGGATTATTAACTAGGTTATGATCATCAAATCTTCATTTAGATATGGTCTATGGAACAAGAAATATGTAGTGGGAGATCAGGTTTTCCAACACACTAAGAATTTTTTCAATTAAGCTATTTGTTTGTAAAATCAAAATGGAATGGCATTCATTTCCTGTAGTGAAGGTTTTGCTCCCCTAGAAGCTGCCAATCACTCTTTTTCCCATTCCACTGCTGCTGGCTTGATTTTTTCCTCACTGATAGACTCTAATAATTAAAATATGGCTTGACTTCTGGTTGGTAACAAGCGTGACTGAGAATCAGGACTAAAAAATTATTTGTATGTATATTTAAAGATTCTCTCCTGTCTGTTTCTTCTGGTTGTTACTCTACTCACTGCTCAAGCAGGTGTAAAATTAGGTACCTTGAACTGCAGTAAAGTGTGTTTAGTAATGAAAACCTGCTAAACGTATTTTCCAAAATTAATACTGGCCGCATTTCTAGATGGTTTCAAAATGAAGTTTATAAAATCTTAGAAAATTAAAATTTTGAAAATATTTAGAAAAATAAGTAAAACAAAACTCTCCTAGCAATTTGATATATGAGTCAGGAAGAAATAGATAGATATGTTTTGATGACTATCTAAAAATTACTTCCAAGATTAATTATATATATAAAAAGAAATGTTCATAATTCTCATTCTCATTATTCTTTAGATAATTGAGAATAACTACTGGGAGTGTTATCGGTTTTCTATATATTTCTATTGGCATATTCTATTTTCCTTTATTTCTCTCTCTTTCTCTAGTCCTGTTAACTGACAACTTCATCCTTGATTGCTTTTTCAGTCTTCTCTAGAGGCCACATCTATTTTTTATTAAATGACCAGAAAGCCACTTAAATACATAAGAATAGTTCAGTTTATTAATAACATAAATGCTAGGATGTTACTTTAACAAAATTTGCTAGTGAGTGAAATTCAGCACAAAAAAAAGAATCAATACTTGATCCTTTCAATAAGCATTTATTGAGTGTCTTGCATAGGCTAAGACTGTGCTTAATGCTAGGAATAAAAGATAAGAGACATTCCCTAAAGTCCAGGTGAACAAATACAGAGAAGGGGTGTTTTAAAAGAGACCAACATTTTTGTTTTTGTTTAGAGAACCCACTAAACTCGAACAAAGGTCAACTAGAGTAAGAGTGGACCCCTGAACCAAGATGGACCAATTAGATTTTCTCTCCCAGAGACTTGAAATGAGTGGGTAGGTTATATAGATTTTGGATCCTAGAACACCATTTTTGGGTGGCCATTATGTGTGTGTCATATGTCATGTGCACACAGATTAATAAAGTATCTGCAAAAAGAGAGGCAAGGGTCAAAGGCATTATGAGAGCAGAAAGAAAAAAAGTGCATAGTTTTCTGCTTGCTTGTTTTCATATGACAGGGCTATTCTAGCTGTAACGGAGTTCTGAGAGATTCCATGCTACCATTATTTAACAGCAAAAGAGGAGGAGAAGGAGAGGAGGAGAAAGAAAGAATAACAACAAGAAAAAAATAATCAGTATAACAACAGAGGCTTCACAGGAGGGTAAACAACCATAAAAATAACAATTACAATAATTAACATTTATTAAGCCCCTAACTCTGTCAGGGTTTGTTTAGGTTTATCAATATTGAGTAATCTGACCATCAAGATACACATATGAGTTAATTACTACTATTATCCCCATTACATAGATGAGGAAGGCAAGGTACACAGAGCTTGAGTAACTTGTCCAAGGTTACTCTCTATAACATGGAAGAGTTGGGAACTGATTTCTGGCAAAACACGTAAAACAGCTTCTTGGATTTGGAGGTGCAAGTTTAAAAATGCACACTGGATTGTACTTGCTTGCTCTGGTTAACAGAAGAAGAAGAATTTGGAACTCCTGGGGAAACACAGTGAGAAAGTGGTCAAGAGGGAAGTAAGTGGGAAGAGAAGAAGGGAAGAAGGAAAGAAGATTGTAGCAAAGCAAAAAGGGCCAAGAAAAACATCCCTAGTGGAGCAGAGGTTTAAGGAGATTTTCAATAATAGAAATTTCAAACAGAGATTGTAAATTTTTTTGCAATGTAATGTAACCTCTCCTCTGGCATTTCAGTACTATCCATTAGACTCGTGAATTTTTGTGTGATTGTCTGTCTATTTTTGCATGTGTCCGTGGAGGAAGGCAATAGAGAAGAAGTGGGATTTCAAGTTTGCATCAATGTGGTAACTTCCTTCACGGAATCAGGATCAGCTGGGGCTATGAGAATGTTATCTGGCTTCTTCTCCATCTCTTCACTCCAAGGAATCCTCTGAATCCTTGAGGGACAGCTTGGACTTCCTCTGATCTTGGAAGTGAGGAGTTTGATGTAAGTTTTCCTGGGTTTGAAGAGGTAGGATTCCCAAGTTTACATCTGTGATTAATTAACATTAAGCCTCCTTTTTTGCTTGAATTTCTCTGAATGAGTTCTGTTCTTTTATACCAGACAAGCCCACTTTATCTGAGAACATGAGCAATCACCTTGAATTGTAACAAATGTTAGTGGTGATTTTAACCAGATAATCATTAGTCAGAGGATACATAAATTCAAATTAATGATTATGATATAATGTGATAAATACCATTTATAGGCATACATATACAATACTTTGACATTAAAGAGGAGATGCAACACAGCCATTTTGAAATGGGATAGTCGGAAAATACTTTTATGGATCTGGATGGGTAATTTTTAGATTAGTCAACTGACTGGCAAAAAAATGTGTTAAATTCACAGAGATGTGAAAGACCTTAAAATATTTAAGAGATTACAAATCATTTGATATACAAATGATTCATGACTATCTGGATATTAGGTTAGAAAGAATTTTACGTAGTTTAAAAGAGGAATATTCTGAAGACAAGGGGAAACACCTGAAATATTTAAATCCTATAAAAGGCAAGTTCATGATTAGAAAATCCACTTTGGTGGCAGTATGTAGTTTCAATCATCCTGGGCAATATTATGTGGTAAGGATACAAGTTAGGGACTGTTATAGGAGAAAGGATGAATTTTAGAATTATATAGAAGGAAAAATTAACACAACTTATTAAATATTGGTGACAGAATGTATAATTGCAGGCATAATTGGCAAATGGTGGAATGGAATGAGACCTCTGGATGAAATTTCTAGGTTTCTGGCTTGGATCACTGGCCTGTTGGCATTTTCTTTCAATAAGATGGAAAATAGGGTGAGTTTGTTGAGGGTGGGGGAATGCTGAATTCCATTTAACAATATTCAAAAGAGATAGTCAATAGGCAACAAAGAATGATTCTGATAACAAGGAGAGCTAAAAGCAGATAAGCATAGAGCAGTAGTTAAAACCATAGACAAGAATCAGATTTGTCAGAGTACACAGTTTGAGAAGAAAACACAGATTGCCAGAAAACTAATATTTTTGATGGAGAGGAAAAGCAAAAGGAGTTAGAGCCAGAATAACAATAGAAAGCCAGAGAGATTATTGATACAGAAGCCAAAGAAGAAGTGCTGCAACTGGTTAAGTCAAAAGTTGGAAAGTGTCAAATTTAACTATTAAGTTGACAAATGGCTTTTTAGAGCTTACCGTGTGCCTGGCTTGAGCAAACCTCTGGGGATAGAATGGGAGATCAGAGGCGTGGTGTTGTATTTGTGGATTTTACTGTCCAATGGAAGAGACAAATAATGAATAAATCAACAAACAAATAAAGGTTGTAATTAAAGTGGTAGGAGTTGGTCTTTTGGAGAACAAAAGATGGGAAGGGGCTAACCACGGGGAAAAGCATCGTAAAAGCATAGTAAAAAGCATGGTCAAAAGACTTCAGAGAAGAAAGGGTTGGCAGATTTTCAGAAACATGAAAAAGAATTCACGGAACTGTAGAGATGAGGTTTGAGGAGTAAGCAGGGCCAAATGATATTTATTTTAAAATTGAAGAGTCAATTTTGTGACATGATTAAAAACTAAGAAAAGAGTACTTATATTAAGGTATAAGGCTGTAATAATTTAAAGATTCTGGGGAAGACATTTAAAATAGATTCTAGAAGAAATTAGGGAAAATGAATACATTCTATTAAAAATATTGACAATGAAATGATTACTTACTTGCACGTGGGGGGATGTATTATTCTGATGTCTATTTCACCACCTTCTCTGGTTTCTTCCCCTGTGGAACGTTTCTTCAAAGAATGTGATTCTTATATGACCTGCATTGGAAACTGCCTACCTATCAGAAGACAGGTGAATGGGCTAAGGTGAACCAATTGAAGTGCTTCTCTGATGTTTTTCAAACTGGGTCTGTACACAAGTCTGTTAAGAATACCACATCTTCATAACTAACCGGAGGAGAGAATGCTTACCTCATGGAGAAGCTTTACAGAAGAATGAAATCAACACACTGAGAGTAGCACAGACAGAAAAGAGATGAAGGTGATCCTTAAGATTCTCAAGTCCTTGGTGCAAGTCATTAATGAGAGCTCTACCCTACTCAGAGTTTGCCCATTTGATCTGATAAGTTGGTCAGTTTGTTTGTGTAAATTGTTTTGAGTTTTGGTCTCTTGAACCTATATTGTACTGATTCATATGATGGGCACGTTTTTCTAGCATAAATAAAAGTCAAGAACTAGTTGGCAACAAGTGCACAAAGCTTAGAATGATCAAGTATGATGTGGATAATATCACTTTAGTTGCATAATTTGCCTGGAGAGCACTGTTGTTCTCGCAAGAATGGAAGGAGAAAAGTAGTCCGTAGTCAGCTTTGACATTCAGTCAGACTAGATAGCAAGGATGAGCATAGAACCAGCCAGAGACAACCTTCCCTTCCCCAGGACCATAAGGACTGGAAACCTTCCTCTCATAGCCATGCATGGAAAGAGGAGGGAAGGGGAGAAACAATCTCTCAGAGACTGGATCTTTTTACATTGACTGACCCCCTAACTGAGAATGACCAAGTTACTCTTATTGACTAGCTTTTGGATCTCCATTAACTGAAAAAGTGGGTGATTTGTGAGCAAGATTACAATAATTAAAGAAAAATTTTTAAAACTATATCTTTTTTGTCCATATGACTGCGAATGTGTGACCCTTCCACACTAGCAATAATAATAATAAAGAACAGATAGCAGGGCCAGCCTGGTGGTGCAATGGTTAAATACGCACGTTTCACTTCAGAGGCCTGGGGATTGCCGGTTTGGATCCCGGGTGCGGACATATACACCGCTTGGCAAGCCGTGCTGTGGTAGGTGTCCCACATATAAAAGAGAGGAAAATGGGCATGGATGTCAGCTCAGGGCCAGTCTTCCTCAGCAAAAAGAGGAGGATTGGCAGCAGATGTTAGCTCAGAGCTAATCCTGCTCAAAAAAAGAGAACAGATAGCTTTATTAAAGAATCACCAATGAGGTGCTCAAGTTAATACATATTTAATAATATCCAGCTGTTAGCCACATGCCCCCACAGTTATTGCCCACCTGCTGGCGGAAGGTTTTTATTATTTTTAATAAAAAATATCTTCATCCCTACTTCTGGAATAAACATGCCATCACATGACAACTCATTTTATCAAGAGTTTATGACATTCATAAATGGATATGCTTTGATGCAGTGAGCCCACTATCTCTAGCAAAATCTCACATTTGTTTTTATTAAGTACCCTTGTGACATAGCTTTTTATTAATGCTATGAACAAAATTCTGAGCATCGTTCTGGTTCAGTGTAATTGCTGTAAGAGAGGTGAAGTTCAGGACTTGACAAGTTTATGAAAATTATAAGAGGCATTAATAGTCTCAAGGGATCATTAAGGCCTCTATGATTCTGCAAAGATTATAAAGTTCCCATGCCTAACAGTTTGGGATTATCTCAGTTTCTACCTTTCTTTTTTTTTCTCCTAAAACTATGCCAAAAAAGATGAGCATTTAGAATATTAGTTACATATATTCCCATTGAAGAAGTGTTCTTTCTTTCTCTGATGTGAACTGTCTGTATTCAGAAACAAAGTTTAATCATTGATTATTCTTTAGGAAAAATAAAATCTGTCATCCAATGAAAGCATTTCATGGAAATTGGTTTTCTGAGCTAATTGTCATGTTCCAGACATTGTCAGTTTATTAAGACTTACGTGTCTATACTTTTAAAATTTGTACTACTAAGCATTTCTTGGTACTTCTAGAAGACTATTCTGGTTAGATGTTCCAGGGAAGAGAAGGTGAATAAAGTACCAAAGCTAAAAATGGCATGCTCCAGCGGAAGAGTTCATCATCTAACCTTCCTAAGTAAAAGTTAAATAACATTGTGAAGGGAAACTCTGGACATCACAAAAGCATAACAACTCATTGGTATGTTTTATTAAGGGCAGCCTGAAAATTATTTTTTGCTACATTTAAATTCAAAAGATAAAATCACTGCAGCAATTCAGTATTAAATTTGAGTTCACAGCTTAAAATGCACCTTAAGATCACCCAGGCTGAAAATAACTTGCAAATTGTGTGCTGATAACTACAGATTTCTTGTTATATTTGCTATATTAATGAATTATGTCACCAGAGAAACAATTTATAACAGCTAAATATTCATTGTACTTTCAAAAGAAAGTTCCAAAGCAAGATGATGCTCATCTTTATTCTCCTTTATTTATAATAGATAAACCATGTTAAGCATGAACAAAATTTGCAGATAGAGGTCCTTAAAAAGGAAGAAATAATAAGTTATTTTAAATTCTAGGATTCATTAGAACTGCAATTTTGCCTCAAGTCTATATTGTGGTATTGAAACTTCTTATTTGAAATGATTCAGTTATGATTAAAATATAGTATTTTACTCATTTCTGATGGCATTGTAAAAATTTCTTCAGAACATTTAGAATCCCTTTAAAGACTTTGAAATACTTAACTCTTTTTTAGTATTTGAAAAAAAAATACCAAAGACTCCCCTTTCCCAGAAAATGAATTTCTGGAGCCCCAAATTAAGTCAATATTGTAAGTAAAAATAAAGTGAAAATATATTCTAAGTAAATCTGTTTGCCTTTATGATTACTGTTCATATGTGGATAGAAATGTTCTTATTGATTAGAGACTAATGGCCTGAGTGTAATTCATGGTTGCAATGCCGTAATTTGCAAAGAGTTTAATTAGCCAATGCAGAGTTCTAATATTTAGGACTCTCTTTTGAACATGTTCTACATATGAAATACATTACAAATTGAGAGCTGTCAGTCCTCCTTCCAGATTGGCTGGGACCATTAATGCAGTCCATCAACTCACCAGCAGACCATTACTTTCTCAGCAGTGTTCCCTATGGATTTGCATTGCTCCCTTTGAACATATTGCTTTAATAACAGAATTATTTCAGAAAGCTTGAGTTATCTCAGGTCTGGGAAGAAGAACTTCAGAACCTGACAAAGTGGTTTCTATAGTAAACGGTTTTGGAGAGCACAGAGTAAAATGCATATTTGGCTTCATTTACATAAAAACATCCAGCACCCAGCACAGCTTTTTACAAATTAACACAGATTTGATAGAATATTGAATAATATCTGACTAAATTCTTTTATTTCCAGGATTTCAGATGTGTTTTTTATGTTGGTTGATTTATTTTTTGATTAGTTTTTAGAACTTAAGACATCTGTTGCCATGGTGTAGTACAGAATCTTTTAATGGCGTTACTAAGTGCAATGTGTGTATCAGTGCCTAATCATGTGTTTAATGCTAAAGCAACTCCCTGGGTAGGTTTTTCTACACAGATGTGGAACACTAGACTGCTGATCATGAAATTCTGGAAAAACAGCATTTATGAAAAGCAACCTCCTAATATTTGAATTAGGTAGAAAATGAAGTGATAAAACCATACATAAAATTATTCAGTTTCATGATTTTGTTTGATTCTTCATTACAACAGCTGTAATGTAATACATGTTTTCTGTAACTGCACTGTATGTTTAAGAAACTTAATTTCACTATTATTGATTATGCCAGATCTCAGTTTTCTCCAAAGTTCAGGAAAGTAAATCTTAGTATACCCAGTGTCTCATAACAAATCAAGGTGGAACTAACGCAAATCAGACTCTGATTAGAAAGATAATCATATACCTATCCCCAAATAAACTGTATATACTCCTCCTTATTATTAAATTGTTATCCAATTTTTATGGAATGCATGTCCATTGAGGGAATTTAAGAGTATTTACCACCAATCCGGGCTCAATTCTCTTTTGCTGTTGATAAGAAAGACTATACGATGAGATGACGACAGGATGAACAACAACTGACCTTGTAAATTTCAGAAATCAAAAGTTTACAGTTCAAATGAAGTATTGCAAGACAATTTTATTTTACATATGTAGAATTTACATCGTCCATAGTTCCCTGTGCTTCCTTAGGCCATAAATGCTATCATCGGACACATGCTTATTAAGAGGAAGAACCAAAAGTATTCTCTCTGGGCTACGATCCTCGGTTAGACCTAAAAAGTAATGATCCTTACTAGTCAAAATGCTACGGGAATAAGTGAAAGTTAAGATTCTTTTACGAAGCTCCCTTTATTTTAAATTATATACAGATAATTTGACACCATTTTAAATGAACAAGAAGAATATCCTCTGATGAAAGAAAATGGAAACACGACAAGAGAATAACATAGGGATTCATACATTTAGTGAATCTTTGAAGTCAGACAGAACTTCAGTCAAATTCCAGCTTCACCATTTCCTTGTTGTGTGACCTTTGGCAAGTTGTCTCTTGCCTCTGTTTCTCAATGAAATGTGGTCATAAAGGTGACTACTTCACAGTGGTTAGTCTAAGAATTAAATGAAACGATGGACTTAATGTGCCCAGCGTAGGATTCACACATATCAAGTACTCAATAAACTATATTTATTATTATTGTTTTGTTATTATTATTTACCCTTCTGATAATTATGTAGAATTATCATTCTGAACCAAAATATCCTAATGAAGGAACTAAAGCAGATGCTTAATTCTTACTCAAGAGTCTATCTCAACATCAACTATGCCCAAGTGAAATCTTTGTTGTTGTCACTGTATAGCTTTTTAATGTAAAGAATGAAAACTGCATCTAAGTGTTTAATTTATTCTATCAATGGAGTGTATTTTGTGATTAATTAATTTTGGTCTAGCCAACAGAAGTCAGATGATTACGGCCTAACAGAAGTATTACCTCTAGAAGTATTATTAAATTAATCTGGAATACACAATGAAAACAGATGCATTAAGTTCTAACAATAATTTTCCAAGTGAATGAAATAAGATTTTTACTGCCTCTCCAGCCAACATGTCTGAGTTGCATATAGAAATAAGGAAGAGACACAAAGGCATAATGTAGGGCATGTGTCCGCTGAGTCTGAATTCTCCTTAAGCAGCTTATAGCAAGTTCCTACCAACACATAGCACATGGACCAGATTGTGTCACACACGCACTTCATCTTCAAGGGAGGCCTGGACGCATAGATTTTTGTTGTTGTTGTTGTCACTATTGTTTGTTTCCTTTTTTGTTTATTAGTTTTTTAACTGAGTGCTGTGCAACTCCCAACAAAATGAAAGTTCTGTTTTTAAGCAAGACAGACAGAATTGATATTGAGTAGGCAAAAAGCAGTCCTTGCTATAGTGGGGAAAATAATAATTAGCAAAATGTGATTAAGGAAAAATTCAGTTCTATGAAATGGGATAACAAGAAGAGAAGAGGCAAGAGGTATAACCCTGGGAGATGACAAGTTTCAAATCTAGTTAGGACCAAAGTACTACAGAAGCATCAGAGAAGTTCATTAGTTGAATCATATAGTTCATCAAATGCATTGGATTCAATAGTTGAAATTCTTAAAGTCCTTAAAAAATGGCCAAAGTAATACATGTCAGATCATTGGAAAATCCAGGAAGGCCCAAAATGGAAACAAAACATTTATTCATAACCTCACTACAAGAAGACAACAAAAGTTAAGATTTTGTGTTTACCCTTACTTATTTTTCATGTTTACACACATGTGCATGCACACACAGTTTGTAATCTTCACATATCTAATCTTCTTCTCACAAAAAATGTAAAACTTCTTCTACAATATCAACTTTTTTGTACATTGCTTTAAGGCTACAGAATAAGCAACGTGCAAGAAGACATTTCCCCTTTATAGGAGAATGGAATTTCTTATTAAAAAGCTTTATTGTAAAGAAGAAGATGATGATAATAAGCCAAATAACTTAGTGACATTATAGTAGAAGGATTACAATGGGGATTTTCATGTAAAAATTCATAGCTTCTGTATGAATTTCATTTTTTCCAACATTATTCATGAACACTGGACTTACAAAACAGACACAGACACACACAACCACATAGTAAGGGAAAACAAAACAAGTTATCCAGATTCAACTTTTCTTATTCCATCCCAGGTTATGTTTTCTCATACTGTGTACCCTATTTAAGTCAATAGAAGCACAGTGTTTCCAGGAACTAGGGTTCCAGTCATATCTTGTGGAGAGGACTTTATCAGATTGGTATGTGCTCCAGCTGCTAGATTCCAACAAACCCCACTGCAACTATGTTCCAGGCATGAATCTTAGATTATTTTCTGCGCTGTTTTCTAATCTATAAAATGAGAATAATGGTCATTACCTCATTCAATGCTTTGTGGGATTGTATGAGATAATAGGTAAAGAATTTAAAACATTGCCCATTATTACTCAGTTTCTTTTGGTCATAAATAAGCAGTAATAAGTCCTATCACGTCCACCTCTGCAACATCAGTTTCATCTATGTCTCGTACTTTGTTCTGACTACAACTAGTCAAGTTCACAACTTTATTATCTTGTATTCCAACAGCCTCACAATTTCCAATTTCCTCTTTTTCAGAAAAATTAGATTAATTTTCTTAAAGCAAACCTCTGATAAACTTACTCTGCTGCTCAAAAGTCAGTGGATCTAACAAAATATGTACAAGATCTAAATGAGAAAAACTACAAAACTATGATGAACAAAATTTTAAAAATAACTGAATAAATGGAGATATATTCCACGTTCATGAAAAGGAAGATTCACTATTGTCAAGCTGTCAGTTCTTCCCAACTTGATCTTTAGATTCAATGCAATTCCAATCAAAATCACAGGAAGTTATATTATGAATATCAACGAACTGATTCTAAAGCTTACATGGAAAGGCGAAGCAAAAGACTCAGAATAGTCAACACAATACTGAAGGAGAAGAACAAAATTGAGGACTGACACTACCCAACTTCAAGCAATAGTAATCAAGACAGCATGGCATTGGTAAAAGAAGAGGCAAATAAATCAATGGGACAGAATAGAGAGGCCGGAAATATACCCCCATATGTATAATCAACTGATCTTTGACAAAGGAGCAAAGACAATCCAATGGAGCAGAGAGAAGTCTCTTTGGCAAATGGTGCTGGAACAACCAGACAAAAACATGTAAAAAATGAGTCTAAATATAGGCCTTACACCCTTCACAAAAACTAACTCAAAATAAATCATCACAGTCCTATATGTAAAACACAAAACTATAAAACTCCCAGGAGATAAAAGGAGAAAAATTAGATGACTTAGGTATGGTGATGACTTTTTATATACAACACCAAAGGCACAATTCATGAAAGAAATAAATGATAAGCTGGGCTTCATTAACATTAAAAATTTCTGTTCTGCAAAAGATAATGTCAAGAGAGTTAGAAGACAGGCCACAGACTGGGAGAAAATATTTGCAAGAGACACATCTGATAAAGGACCGTTATCCAAAATGTAGAAAGAAATTTTAAAACTCAACAATAACAAAACAAACAACCCAATTAAAAAATATTCCAAAGACCTTAACAGACACCTCACCAAAGAAGATATACAGGTGGCAAATAAGCATACGAAAAGATGCTCCACGTGATATGTCATCAGGGAAATGCAAATTAAAACAGCAGCGAGATACCACTATACACCCATTAGAATGGCCAAAATCTGGAACGCTGACAAGACCAAATGTTAGTGAGGAGCAGAGCAACAGGGACAGTCATTGGAAGACAGTTTGGTGGTTTCTTACAAAATTAACCATATTTGTACCCTATGATCCTGCAGTGGCACTCCTTAGTATTCATCCAGGAGTTGAAAACTTGCATCCACAGAAAAACCTGCACATGGATGTTTATAGCAGCTTTATTCATAACTGCCAAAACTTGGAAGCAACCAAGATGTCCTTCAGTAGGTGAACGGATACATAAACTGTGGTACATACAGACAATGACATACTATTCAGCACTAAAAAGAAATGAGCTACCAAGCCAGGACAAGATATGGAGGAAACTTAAATGCCTATTTCATATTGCAAGTGGAAGAAGACAATCTGAACAGGCTACATGCTGTATGGTTTCAACTATATGACATTTTGGAAAAGGTAAAGCAATGGAGACAGTGAAAAGATCAGTGATTGCTAGCAGTTGAGGGGGGCAGAGAAGACTATGTGGAGCACAGAGGATTTTTATGGTAGTGAAACTACCTGTATGATACCATAATGACAGATACAAGTCATCATACATTTGTCCAAATCCATAGAATGTACAACACCAAGAGAGAAGCCTAATGTAAACTATGGACTTTGGGTGATTATGATATATCAACATGGGTTCATCCTTGATAAAAAAAAAATATGTACCATTCTGGTGAGTGATTTGATAAGAGAGGAGACTAAGCATGCATAGGGGCAAGAGGTATGTGGGAAATATCTGTACCTTCCCCTCAATTTTGTTGTGAATCATAAATTGTTCTAAAAAATAGTCTTAGTTAAAAGAAAAAAGCTGGTTAGAATTACCCACCAACAATCAATGAAAGGCCACCTCACGTTTAAAATCTTCTACAATCTGTCTCAAACTTACTATCCAACATTATATCTTTTTACTTCACTTTTTCATTCCTATACAGCCAAATTGTAATACTTTCTCTGAATTTTCCTATCTTTACTCATGTAACTTTTCCTATTGGATATAATTTCTTCACATTTTCACATATTTGAATCTTACTTATTCTTCAAAGTTCAACTCAAATTACATTTCTTCCATAAAGGTATTTCTTATTCTCCAGTCATAAGCAATCTCTTCTGGCCTTAAAATCTTCTAGTATTTTATTTGTAGCTCTTATATAAGTCATTGCTTTTTACATTCTTCTGCAAGTTATGTCATCCATTTATGACTTCTACCTGTTTTGAGAATGAAAGGTGCTTTTAGGGTGAGATTACGTATGTTTTTGTTTGTTTCTATTGCATTCATAGCTTATATATACATGGTGGTTACTCAATAAAACGTGATTTGTCCAATGAATTAGAAACTACATATCCAAGTGCATTTTAAAATCACAAGAATTCTAAAGAGAGATAATGATGAAGGTGTGGTAAATATTACTTCAGAGTTTAACACTCCATCCTATGATTTTATGGATGCCTCCGATAATTTTTAAGAAATGAGTAAGCTCATGGAATTTTACAACTAATTAAGGATTTTAGGAATCACCTATTTCAAATTCCTCTTATAATAGATGAAGCTACTGAGTTTCAGAAATGTTAAGGCACTCGCCAACAAAACATTTTATTGGCAAGGAGAAGCTGGCACCAGGAGTCTTGCCTTGTGACATCCAGTCCAGTGAACTTTCCACTAGTTGACAGTCTTATTTTCTGTGAGGCCCAACTCAGAGTTGGGTGTTTAATGAAATGGCTTCTCTTTGTTTTGTTTTTTTAACTTTGAGGTATATTTTAATTATATTTTCAAGAATATAATTGAATTATTTTTTAGTGCATTTGTTGAATCATGCATACATCACCATAATTGAGCTTTCATTCATATAAATGGAATCACATAATATCTGCTCTCTTATGACTATTTCACTTAGCATAATGTTTTTGAGTTTCATTCATGTTGTAGCATTTATAAGCAGTTTGTTCCTTTTTCTTCCTGACTAGTATTCCATTGTATGGATATACAACATTTTGTCTATTTCTTCATCACTTGATGGACACATTTAGATTATTTCCAATTTTGGCTACTATGAATAATGCTTCTATGAACATTTATGTGCTAGTCTTTTGTGTGGACATATAAATTCTTTCCTCTTGGGTAGATATTTAGGATTGGAATATACTGGGTTGTAGAGTAAATTCATGTTTAACTTTTAAGAAACTGCCAAACTGCTTTCCAAGGTGGCTGTGCAATTTTACCGTCCCATTTACCATCAGCAAAATACTATTTTGCTCCTATTCCTATGATCCTCAACTACATTTATTATCATCTGTCTTTTTAATTTTAAGCATGTAATGGGTAGGAAATGATATCTCATTGTGATTTTAATTTTAATTTTTCTAATGACTAATGATGTTGAATATATTTTTATATGGTTATTGGACATTCATATATCTTCTTTGGTGACTGTTCAAATCTGTTGACTAGTTTTTCATTGGGGTTTTTAATCTTATTATTGAGTGGTTTATTCCTTGTTTATTCTAGATGCAAGTAGTTTATCATATCTGTGTTTTTCAAATATTTTCTTCCAGTTTATTGCTTGTTACTGTATTTTCATGATGCTTTCTTTCGAAGTACAAACATTTTGAATTTTGATGAGGTCCAATTTATTTGTTTATTTTTATGTACCATAGTTTTGATGTCTAATACTTTTAAGAAATCTTTGCCTAATCCAAGTTCTCAAAGATTTTCTCCTATGTTTTCTTCTAAAGCAATTATTAAGTTTTGTTTGTGGCATAAGGTAAAGTTCAAAGTTAATTTTTTCACCTGTGGATCTCCAATTGTTGAAAAGACTGTCCTTTTCTCTTTTCTCATTGAATTGTTTTGGCACCTTATTGAAAAGTTAGGGTTTTCTTGACTGTAAATGTTAGGATTTATTTCTGGAGACTCTCAATTCTATTCTATTGATCTACATATGTATCATTATGTAAAAGGATATCTATACTTATATTCTTTATATACATACTATTTACTATATATACTATAGTGTAGTAAATACTGTACATATAAAGTATATAATGGTATGAAAAATGGTATATATATTATATATGCTACTTATGTATACTATATATATATTGTATATATAATATTTATACTATTTTATATAAGATTAGAAGTGGGAAGGGAAAGTCCTCCGGGTTTGTTCTTCATCATAATTGGCTTAGAGATCTTAGGTCTTTGGATTTTCTAAATTTTAGGATCAGCTTATCAAGTTCTGCAAAAATAAAAGATTATTGTAAACCTTGGTAGGGATTAAATTAAATCTATTAATTAATAGGGAGAATAACCATCTTAACAATATTAAATCTTCCAATTCATGAACAGAGGACATGTTTCTACTTATTCAGGTCTTCTTTAATTTCTTTCAATGATGTTTTATAATTTCCAGTGCACTAGTTTTGTAATTCTTTTGTTAAACTTATTCCCAAGTATTTTATGCTTTTCGATGGCATCGTGAACGGAATTACATTCATTATGTTAACTTTTGATTGTTCATCACCAGTATATTGAAATGCAATTGAGTTTTGTATATATTAATCTTGTATCCGGTGAACTTTCTGAACTTATTTGTTCTAATAGATTGGGTGGGGGAATACCGAATACCTTAGAATTTTTATATACAAAATCGTGTCATCATGAATAAAGAAATATTACTTCTTTCTTTCCAATCTAGATGCTTGTATTTCTTTTTCTTGCTTGGTTTCACTTTTCTAGAACCTCGAGAACGATGTTGACTAGAAGTGGTATCAGTGGGCATCCTTCCCTTTTCACTGATCTTAGAGGGAAAGCATCCAATATTTCATAAGTAAACATGGTGTTAAGGTAGATTTTTTTATATGTGACCTTTATCAGGTTGTATTCATTGAGAGTTTTTATCACAAATGAGTGTTGTTCTTTGTCAAATACTTGATATGATTACATGACTTTTATGCTTTATTCTATTAATATGATCTATTATATTGATTGACTTTTGGATGTTAAACCAACCTTACATTCCTAGGGTAAATTTCACATGGTCATAGTGTACAAATTTTTATATATTATTGGATTTGGTTTGCTAATATTTTGTTGTACAAAGTTGTTTCTTAAAAATTATTCAAATATTCTTTGAATGTTGATGTGTATGTTGTTAATCTAAATTTTAGACTAGATTTGTTACTTAAACTATTTCTTGATAATGAAGAGATACCTTATGCTCCAATTATAATGTGGTATGGTGACTATAAGGGGAGACAAACTTCCGACATCTATTTAAATACCTCTGGGGAATCTTACACTATACTCGCTATTAGTCCAAGATTACTGCCATCAGAGAGCTGGTGAGACAAAGAGTGTGAGTTTTCTGTCTGACTCAACTAAATCTCAAACACCACCCCCCTGCTTGTGAACTCTCTGTAACTCTTGCAGGTATACTATACCTCATCTTTGATCAGACAGTATCTTTCATTTTTTGTCATCTTCCATCTTATTCATTCCACCCACTACCTTCTGGCTACATTATGGCTCCTTTGCTTGCTAGTGTCAATATCTCTAAATCTATCCTTAAGAAAAGCTTATTCTTTCCCTTGCTTTCAATTCTCCTAGACTCACTGGTTCATCTTTCGTAACTTTTAAAATTTTGACTTACTGGAGAAAGTCTATATAATGTTGACTGAATCACTGAAAAATAACATTTCTCACTTGTCTACTTTTCTTCCCTCTTGAATTGAAGCTGGCTTTGTGACTTGCTTTGTCCCATAGGATGTGGCAGTATTAACATCGCTCAAATTTCAGATCCTGGGTCTTAAGAGGTGTGACAGATTCCATTCTTGCTCCTTTGGAACCCTGAGTCTACCATGCTATAAAAAGCACAGACTACTGAAAGATAAGAGGCCATGTGGATGTGGTAACCCAGCTAACAGCCAACACCAAATGCTAGTTGCATTGAGGCCATGTTAAACCCTCCAACCTAGTCAAACTTTCTGATAACTACAGCTGCATAAGTGATCCTAGGCGGCATCAGCAGAAGAAATCCCCAGACTTCCAATCCACAGCATTATGAAAAATGACAAGACTATAGTTGTTTTAAGTCACTAAAAGTTGTGGTAGTTTGTTATATGATAGTGATAACTGATACAATAACAATCAAAGTTCCTCATCTACCACCCTTCTTTGACGCATCATAGCCATTTTTATTGGTATCTTCACATATTTCTTAAAACCAGCACATACTTCTTTTTCTGTGAAACTCCTCTTTGACTTTATTGATACAATTTTAAGAATTCTTTCTTCTATTAATCAATAGGTCCTATTAAGTTTTTAAACCTTTAACTTCCTCTACATACACATTTGTCCTGGCAATGTAGAGACATACATATGCTTTTCTGACCCACCCAATTAAGTTAATAGTCCCTTCTCTGCTATTTCGCTACTTCGTATATGCTTCTAGAGTGTATTGTTCACTCTCTACTGCAACTTTAGGAGTTGGCTTGTCTATTTCTCTTTTTTGGTCATGTACTTCTTATGGTCAGAGATTAGTGTCTCTTCAACCTAGGTATCTAAGAAACCACACTCTGGCACAAATCCAGGACTCAGTAAAGTTTAATGAATTAATAAATGTATTATTGATGTATTGATGGAGTCAGTGATGAATGAAGTGAAGGAATGGCTGAGTTACTTATTTAAAAAGATCTCCTTATTTGGTTAGTTCATTTCTATTTCTACTCATAACATCTCTAGAGATACATATCAAGAGATGTGCCTTTTTTTTTTTTTTTTGAGGAAGATTATCCCTGAGCAAATATCTGCTGCCAATCCTCCTCTTTTTGCTAAGGAAGACCTGCCCTGAGTGAACATCCGTGCAGTGCCCATCTTCCTCCACTTTGTATGTGGGACTCCTGCTTCAGCATGACTTGACAAGCGGTGCCATGTCTGCACCGGGATCGGAACCGGCGAACCCCAGGCATCTGAAGCGGAACATGCGACCTTAACCGCTGCTCCCCCTGGTTGGCCCTAAGATGTGCCATTTTTTATTGTTTCCATGTGTGTTTCTTTTTCTTTCCTAAATGTATTTTAATTGCTTTGCTTATGGGAACAGAAATAATACTGTGGTATATTTTCTGGAGACAAGCGATTTCTGCTATAACTCCCTGCTTCCATGTATTTGATTGTTTTATTCTTAATTTTCTACCTAATACTCATAGAACTATGTAAAACTTTTACTCCTCATAGTTAAGTACCGTTGGTTTCAAAAACTTCCTGATACCTGGCATTACTGGAAACATCACAGCTTGTTATAAAAGAAGACTGGAAATCTCAGGAGCAAGCACTAATAACATTATTGTTGGCTGACACACCTAAATTTAAATTTTGATTGCAGCAAGGTCCCCATCCTCATCCATCAATATTAGTGAAGTTTTAACTTTTATGTAAGAAATTTTATAGTTGCCAAATATTTACATGTCTTGTTTCTGTTATTCAGTTAACTCAGCTGTTGAAGACATGACAGTTATTTCTGGTCCAAGGGTGCCTTAGTCTGGCCAGGAAAATATGTTTCTTTTGGAAAGGGATTCATCACTTGTAGTAGAAAAACAATTCAGAGCATGTCCTCATGGCTTATGGGTCAATAGAATCAGCGTCACACAGGAAGGGTGGCAAACTTTATTCTTGTTTAGATATTTTTAAGTTTCTAGACTAAGATGCACATATATATTTTTCAAACTAAGCTCTCTATACTACTTAGTTTCCAACTAAGTATATAGGGAGGACTATATATATAATATATTTGCATATACTTAGATCTTTCTGGGGATTGGGTTGCTTGTGAATGTTTGGTGTACAAAATTAATGAAGTCTTTCAAGAATTTCCATCTTTTAACTTAATCACTTAATAGTATATATTCCTCCATATTATGAAAGCATACTTGTAAGATTAGTTCTATAGGTAACAACCCTGTTTAATGTACTTGTGGCTGCTATTTTATTGCTCTGGTAGAGACAAACAGAAATTAGAACCATTACTGCATTTATTACATGCAGTCTCTTGAGATTTACATATATTCTCCAAAAATCTAATAAGAAACCAAAAATACTTTATTCTTTGTATAATTGCCAGAAAATTTCTTGTTGAGTAATTTTGAGAAATCCTCCATGCTACTGTTTGATAAACAGATAAAAAGTAGAGTTGCCAAAGTTTACAATTTACTTTAATGAATAGACACTGGGATCTTACTGATTTTAATATCTTTTAAAAGTTATGATCTAACGTAAGTTTTGATGTAAAAGTAAATGGTACATAATCATCTGACTCCTGTGTAAAAGTGTGAATGTGTTTGTGTTGAAGAACGGGCATTTGTTGTTAAGAAAAGTAGGTGATAGCCTAAAGGAACTTTTACTGAAAGAGTAAGAAACTACTTCAGAGTTCTCCCAAGGCAACTACTTCACCCAGTCACATTTTGTCGTCTTTCTATAAGCACTGACTGTCCCTTTGGGTAAGAAACACTTGGCTAGATTCACAAAAGCTCTAATGAGTTAGAAAGAAGTCAGAAAACATTTGCAACTTGTAAAAGTCTTCTCTTGACTCAAAGCAGCTTTATCTTTGTAGTCATTATGCAAACTGGATCAACATTCAACTCACTACACCATGATTTATTTAGACACAGCCCCTATAATGGAATTCAGTATTCAAGCAAAAATAAAGAGTACTCACAAAGGAATCTGTCTGAACAATAATATTTAAATAAATAAACAAACAAATAACCACAGTGTTTAACCAGCAAAGGATATACTAGATTAAACAAAGGACATGTCTTCAGGGATCCTTCTTCTTAAACAAAAAGAAAATTCTGACTTGTAAAGATATAAAAGTTTCCATTAATTTAATGCTCAGATAATTATTTGAAGTTGCCCAGTGTAATAAAAATTATTAAATTACAAAATTTCTTACATTTCACAGGGCAATTAGCTTTGTGGGAAACTCTGCACTAGACTAACATGTCTTCTAAGAATTAATAAGAAATGTATATACTCTTTCCTACAGTGAACTCTACTATAAACCAGATCACTAGGGAATTGGTAGTCACTACTTCCGATTCTTAGCTTACTGAGCCAGGCTGCTTTCTCTCAACAGATATTCAATCCCCTGAAATCCTTCTCTGCATAGGTCAAGCCCACTAAGTCCAAATAACAAACAAAAGAATGCCAGGGGAAGAATTTTATAGATTTCAAGGAATACAAACTTACACTATTATCCATTGCTAGAATCATTGTAGAATGCAAGGCTGTGTTGAGAGCTCCTGCCAGTTTCACTTCATGTGTCTCTGTAGCTTAGGGGGCTTCCAAAATTATTGTAGTTAAGATGTCTCCGTTGGTGCAAGGAGGAAAAGAGTTAGCAGATTTGCTTGAATTTATAACTCCTGTTCTAATGCTCCGTTCTCTCCCTGGACGTCAAGCACACATTTTTCTTATTAAAGATGTTTTGGGAGGGTAGGTCATCGTATTCCTGTCAAGATCACCCCTTTTCATGAGTCAGAATCATCCAGCTAATCTTTGGTGATTTCCTCCAAGCACACAGTTTAACTAGGAAAGATCTTTACATTAATTTTTAACCCCAAGTTTTCTTCTCCCAACAGAAAATATTTGAGAAACGTTAAAAAGGAATATGTTCTGGTGATGTGGAATCAATTAGAAATTAAAGACAGGAGGTTTCTTCTGATGGGTGTTTTCTTCAACCCAAAAGTAGCATTCAAAATATTCATAGTCCACTGCCAACTTTAATATTAAATGCTAAAACCATGAAATTTTCAGTGAACTTAACCTGATCCTGTACATACGTAAG
Organism: Equus przewalskii; assembly: GCF_037783145.1. Lineage (NCBI taxonomy): Eukaryota > Metazoa > Chordata > Mammalia > Perissodactyla > Equidae > Equus > Equus przewalskii. The sequence continues at coordinate 29,019,368 of NC_091834.1, forward strand.
GCAGGTTAGAGAGCTATTAGTCATTAACAATTTACCGTGATGATTAGATTCTTGTAGCATAAATTGAGAGTAAAATCATCCTGCTTACTTCATACCTTGTTTCCCAGAAAAGGAAGTTAAAGAGCACATATACATATGCTGTAACCCAATATGTGATACATTAGGGGCTTTTGAGAAATTCCTTTTGTCCCCAAGTGTGTTCTCTTATTTTATATGTCTGAAAAGGGTTGCAAGACCAAAAGTTGAGATGAAAGCCTCCAAGATTTCTCAGGGAAAAAAATCAATGTAAGAGAGAGGAAAACAGTATACAGTGTTCTATCTGAAGACCAACTTTCCTTAAAAGAAATAACGTAAAACCCAATGCCAATTATAACCCAATTATAAATTAGAAAAGCAGCTAAAATACCTTTAATCACTGTAGAATAAAAAGTAAGATTTTTATACACTGTTTATAACTACAAAATTTTACATTATTTTTAATATTTATTATTCTGGAATTAGAATAATGTTATTTAGATTTTTTGTAAAATCATTTATCTTTGTTTATGGTCATAACATTTTAACATTTCTATTAACTACTTGATCCAAATCAAATCAAAGCTTTGCAAAATTATGATTCATAGGTAGTTATTATGTCTTTTTAATATACATTTTTGAAATTTCTGATAGCCTTCCAAACAAGATATATCGCATAATTGATTCTTTGGTTCCTCAATGTGGTATTCTCAGTGCCTAGCACACAGCTGTCACATATTTGTGGATCCCTAGGTATTTGATGACTAAATAGATGGTTACTATCTTCAAATTCAGCTACGTCAATCTTTTAAAGGTTCAAAGTCTTATTCAAAGGAATATTTAGTCTCACTTCAAACACTTTATTGTATTTGAATCTAAGGAAAAACACCACCATAGAAATTCTAGATCAGAGGAAAAAGACAGAGAAAAATCTTTTTTGAGGGGGTAGCACAAAATTATACATTCAATGCAAGAGACGGAGATATTTACAGTTTGCAGAAAGGATCAGATATATGAATTGAATAATGAATTGTATAAGTGAAGTCAGAGTCCCAAGAAACAAAAAAAAATGAACCAAACATTTATATTAAATCCTAGAAGGTCACAGAGTCTAACTATTCTCAGATATCAGATAGGTTCATTCTAGTATGTCTTTACTTTTCCTGTTTCCTTGATCTTTGACACTCGTTTTTGTTATGACAGTTCTCCGTTTATTTTCTAACACTTTTTTTCATCTTAATAATGTATTTTCATGCTTTTAACTAAGATTTTTAAGGAGAAATTCCATTTTGTAAATAATACATTAGATATTGTTAATGTTGTTTTAGAATTATAAAAGGAATGAAAATAGTTTATTCTTATTTTATGTTTAAGTAGGATTGTATTGCTAGCATAATAATTTGAAACAATGTTTATGGGAAGCAAATGATACATGTAAAAGTCATTTTAAAGCAAGCAAATAGATGAAACACTTACTTAGAAAGTTTATTTCCTGTGTACTCTTCATTATATCATGACACTATTTTTTCAGTAGTTATTCATCAGCAACAGATTATTATTTATTGATTAACCTCTAACGTTATATTGAGTTAAAAAATAATCAATCGCAAAATATACTCATCTCTCTACAAAACTGTGTTTTAAGGAAATATTAGTACATACATTGATGGTAACATGGAGAATCCTAAAACTTTTAATCTCAGTGAATAAATAGAATTCAACCATTTCACATAAAGGGGTCCAGAAGTACCTGTCCTATCATTTATGAGTTGGTTAACTTAATGTAAGAAGTAAAAATGCCTCAGAATTACAAGTATTTTCTTTCCATCAAAGAAAAAACATTCTTCTGATATTCCTTTGAAAATTTAAGTAGCTATAAAGTAAGAGTATATCAAAATATGATTAATTTATGTTTCCACTTAGAAATATATTCTTTAATTTTTATATGATCATCACTATAAATAATGATAAAATGAGATTCAATAACCAAAATAGCACTAAAGTATGGAGAAGAAAGCTTGCTTCTCAATCACAAAGTCTGATGAAATTTTAAAGCAAATGTACATAAATAAAAGCCCATCCAAACCTAAAGATCAACTCTTAAGCAGTGTCATCACAGAACTACCGATCTAGTTTTTCCCTCTACAAAGATAAAATTAATATTTTTGAATGACTAAGGACAAAAACATGCAGAAAAACAGCAAAATGAATCATAGTCACTTTAACATTCCATTACACAAATTTCTCTGCTTTCTATTAGGCACATTAGAGGCTGCATCATTTTTAGTTTACTCTGAGTTGGTAAGAATGTATCAGTCCATTTCTTGATTTCCAATTCACAATAGCCCATCCATTTATATATAGGTACCTTGATTTTTCTGGGCAGGCTCTCTGATTACTCACTCTTACTTACTAAGGTTTTCCTGTATCTTACAACCGTAGCTTCCTAGCAGACAGCATTATTAACCTCTGTAGCTAACTTAGTTGCAATTGGGAAAGCTTTTCCCACCTCATAACAGCTTTGTTCCTGTTTGTGCACAAAAGTAATTTGCTGTTCTCTGGATCTGCTGAGGCACACACACACAAAAAAGCACATTTTGCATGTGTTTTGACAAATGCATATGCCTATGTAACAATCACCATAAATTAAGATATAAAGCATATCCATCATTCCAAGAAGTTATCTTGTACACCTTTTCAATCAATTGTCCCCCACATCCTGGCCTCAAACAACTAGTGACCTACCTTCCATCATTTTAGTTTTGTATTTTATGGCTTAACATAAATAGAATACCACATTATGAATTTTTCTGTCTTTGTTATCTATTCCTTAGTGTAATATTTTTAATATTCTTCCATGCTGTTGTGGTTATCAGTGTATATTGTTTATATTATATACTGTTTATATCAGCTGTTATATAAATCAGCATAATTTATTTTTGCTGCCTAATAGTTATCTGTTGTATCTATATATTAAAATTTGTTTAGTGATTCATCTGTTGATGAACCTTTGAATTGTTTCCAGGTTTTCATTATTTTGAATAAAGCTGCTATGAACATTTGTGTCAACTCTTTGTGTAGATACAGATATTTATTTTTCTTAGGTAAAGACTCAGAAGTAGAACTGCTTGGTCATATGATAATTGTATTTTTAACTTGATAAGACACAATAAGTGTTTTCGTTTTTTTGGTTTGAGGAAGATTAGCCCTGAGCTAACTAATGCCAATCCCCCTCTTTTTGCTGAGGAAGACTGGCCCCGAGTTAACATCCATGCCATTTATATAATTATTAAATAGCAGAGATTCTGTACATTTTTGTATAGAATTCCATGTCATATATATACATATGCATATATATCGTAATAGTTTCTACCAGTTTGTAGATTCACGGTGCCTCTTAAAGAAAAGAATGTTTTAATTTTAATTTTTTTATTTTATTTTTTCTCCTATGATTTGTGCTTTTTGTGTCTGATCTAAGATACATTTGCCTACTCCATGTTTGTGAAGATTTTTCTCTTAGAAGATTTATAACTTCAGACATATGTACATTTACGTCTATAAACTATTTCAAGTTAATTTTCATACCGTATAAGGTAAGTATTGTGTGTGTGTGTGTGTGTGTGTGTGTAACAACATACAAATATATATAAATATATAGCTATATGGGTATCCAGTTCCAGCTCTTTCGGAGCTGTTTGTTGAAACTCTCTCATTTTCCCATTGGATCACCTAGGGATCTTTGTTGAAAATGATTTGACCATATATATGTAGCTCCATTTCTGGGCTTTCTATTCTGTTCTATTGCTCTATAGATCTATCTTTACATCAATACCATACTATATGATTACTTTAGCTTTACAACAAATATTAAAATTGGGTAGCAAAAGTCTTCCAAATTACTCTAAAAAAAGTTTTAAGTATTCCAGGTCTTTCACATTTCTGTATAGATCTTAGTATCGTTTTGTCAATTTACAAAAAACAAAACCTGCTACAGTTTTGATTGGTATTGAATTACATATACAGAACAATTTTGGAAAAATTAAAGCATCTTAATAATATTAAGTCTTCTGAACTATGAATATAGTATAAATCTCTATAGAAATCTTTATTTCTGAGATCTCATCAAGATGGTGGCGTAAGCAGACTCAGAACTCATCTCCTCCCATGAACACAACCAGGTTACAACTATTTTGGGAAAAAACACCCTGGATAGAAAACTGAAAACTCAATAAAAAGAATCTCCACAACAAGGGACAGTCCTGATTAAGGTGGAATAGGCAGAAATTCCTGCTGGAGAGGAAAAAAGCCACTGTTAGGAGCAGCAGAGCTTCTCAGCAGTCCAGGCGGGAGCCACCCTGAGTACGCAGCCCTCCCTGGAGGAATGAGGTATGGAGTGGGGGAAATACTGCTATAAGCATCCTTCAGACTCAACCCAACTGAGACTGAGGTCTGACTGTCTGGCTTCACTGGCTATTAACTGCAGCTAGGATGCCCCCAGAAAAGCTATCACTTGAAAGCAGAAAAGACCCGGGTCTTAAAGGGCCCACACACAAACTCACTCATTGCAGCAAACTAAAATCACTAGAGAGAAGGCTGACAGTCCTTTGGTGAAACAAGACTCACCTGGTGGTTTCTGTGGGCATCTTGGTGAGAGGAGGACCTCTCCGGTGACTAAGACATTTGGTGGGGGCCATTGTTCTGACCTGGTCCAGGCTGCTGACACAGACCCTGGTGGGCTCCATTGAGGTTCTTCCCTTGGCCTGTTAGCCCAGGGGTCTGCCACACTCACTAGAGCACAGATTTAATCCAGTTCAGACAGGGCAGGCAGCACACACCAGGGACCAGCAACACCTAACAGGCTCACTTTTCAGCCTGCGTTGACAGGGTGCCTTGATCCTCTACAGGCAGGTGAGTGTGTCCGCCTCTGTGGGGCAGGACCTCTGTGAGGACCAGGTGACCTGAGGGGGGTATTGATGGAGAGGTGGGGGCCTTTGCAGTGTGAATCAGGGTATACTCCAGGGGGTTGAGAAGTGTGCACAGACCAAGACTGAGTTGACAGGGTGTGTGGTCCTGTGGGGGATGAGACTTCTCAGTGGCAGAAGACCTGAGTTTCACAAATAGCCATAAAAGGATCAGCCCCACCTTCCAAAGCCTGAAACAATTGAGTGCTCCAGGGCATAGGGCCAGACCCACTCAGCTGCACTCCTAAGAGAAGTGACAACAGCTTTGTAGGCCTGAGGCCTACAGCAACTCTAAGCCCCTGAGCCTAGCAACCAGTTACACTGGGTAACAACCCAATTAAGAGGAAAACTGCAATAGGAGTGTGCTGATAGACTTTGTAGCCAATGGTGCTGAGGCTCCCCAAACCGGATTTACAAACAGCTGCCAGGGAAGGAAAGACTAGACTCCTTGGGTACCTGCAGAGGGAGCAACCCTGACACAGCAGAAGAACACAAGTAGCCCACAAAGCAGTCACTCCTGGATCATTTGGACTGGTGATGAGAGGGAAGCACACTGCTGGGCCTCATAAGGCATCTCATACATAAGGCCACTTCTCCAAGATCAGGAGACATAGCCGACTCACCTGATACATACAAATAAGCACAGAGAAAGAGGCATAATGAGGAGACAAAGGAATGCTTTCCAAGCAAGGGAAAAGGACAAAACCCCAGAAAAAGGACTAAATGAAACAGAAGCAAGTGACCTACTCAACAAGGAGCCCATAAGGCTATCAGTGGGCTTCTTAGCTGAGACCCGATAGGTGAGAAGAGAACAGCGCAATGTATTTAAAGTGCTAAAAGGAAAAAACTTACAGCCAAGAATATTCTATCCATCAAGGTTGTCATTCAGAATGGAAGGAGGGATAAAGTGCTTCCCAGATAAGCAAAAATTAAAGGAATTTATCACCAAGAAGCCAGTTCTACAAGAAATGCTGAAGGGACTTATTTAAGTGGGAAAGCAATGACAAGAAATAAAGATTAAAAAAAATCAAAACAACAACAAAGCCAGGCAATAAAATCACTTGTAAAGGTAAAAATATAGTAAAGGTGGTAGATCAACTACCTGTGAAGATAATATGAAGGTTAAAATCACCTGTTTCAATGACAAGAGAGTAATGGATAGACACACTAACCAAGAGACTACATATGATTTCAAAAATGTAAAATGTGGGAGGAGGGGAGTGAAAAAGTAGAGCTTTTAGAAAGAGGTCAAGCTAAAGAGGCTATCAACTCGATATAGACTGTTTTATACATAGAACATTAAATAGGATCCTCATGCTAATCACAAATCAGAAACCTATAAAAAGTAAGCAAAGAAGTAAGACAAAAGAAATCAAACATATTACTAAAGACAGCCATCTAACCACAAGAGAAGAGAGCAAGAGAAAAAGAAAGGAACAAAGAACTACTAAAACAACCAGAAAAAAGTAACAAAATGTCCACAAATACATATTTATCAACAGCTACTTTAAACATCAATGGACTAAATGGCCCAATCAAATGCCACAGGGTGGCCAATTGGATAAAAAAACAAGACCCATGTATATGCTGTGTGGGGACCTGGAAATGGCCACCCCAAGATATGTCTCTTTGGCATGAGGATTATTTGAGGCTGGTTTCTTTGCAGACAGGAAAGCAACTGAAAAGTAGAACTTGCTTACCCTTTTGTTAAGAGACATTTACATTGTAAAGGAAATCTCCATCTGTAAAGATATCCCCCTCTCTACCAAGAAGAAGGGGAGATGACCTTATCTCTAGAAACTCTTAATCAATACCAAAGGCAAGGACTTAAATCTGCATAATAAACTTATGCCTGTTTCTGGTAACCTCCTCTAACTGACTTCCCTCCCCCTCCCAACGTTGGCATTTCTTTAAGAATTAAGCATCTTTCCCTAGGCTAGGAACTGATTGCTGTGCTCACCTGTGACCACCCAGCTCAAGACAATAAACTTGCCTCCTGCTACACCTTCCAAGATAGCAGGACTACCTGCTGTGTCCGTCAAGCGCTGTGCCGACAGGGCAATCTTGTGACTATTGTTGGAGGGACATTTCAATCATATGTGAAATATCCTGTTTGGGGGTATATAACCACTCTGTGCACCCCACTTCTTTGGTGCCCTTTCTTCCTTTGGGAAGGAAGGCCCCGGGCCGCGGTCCTCATAAAGCTTTGTTTAATTTTCTCTTGCTATTCTGTCTCATGTGAATTTAATTCGTTCTCCGGCCAGACGAACCCACATTAGGTAGAGGAAAAGTGTTCCTCCCCTCCAGCTGCATACAACAGACACACTTCAGACCTAAAGACACTGACAAACTGAAAGTGAAAGGAGGGAAAAAGATATTCCATGCAAATGGCAAAGAAAAGAAAGTGGGCATAGCAATACTTATATCAGACAAAATAGACTTTAAAACAAAAACTGTAAGAAGAGACAAAGACGGGCACTGCATAATGATAAATGGAACAATCCAACAAGAAAATATAACACTTGTAAATATCTATGCACCCAACATAGGAGCACCTAAATATATAAATTAATTATTAACAGACACAAAAGGAGAAATAGACAGTAACACAATAATAGTAGGGGACTTTTACTCTACTTACACCAATGGATAGATCATCCAAACAGAAGATCAATAAGAAAACACTGGCCTTAAAGGACACATTAGACCAGATGGACTTAGTAGATATATACAGAACATTCCATCTAGAAACCACAGAAAATACATTCTTTTCAAATGCACATGGAACATTCTCCAGGATTGATGACATATTACGCCACAAAACGAGTCTCAATAAATTTAAGAAGATCGAAATAATACCATGCATCTTTTTGGACCACAAAATTATGAAACTAGAAATCAACTACAGAAAGAAAACCAGAAAAGCCACAAAAATGTGGAGATTAAACAAAATGCTACTGAACAACGATTGGGTCAATGAAGAAATCAAAGGAGAAATCAACAAATTCCTAGAGACAAATGAAAATGAGAATATGACATGCCAAAATCTGTGGGATACAGCAAAAGCGATTCTAAGAGGGACGTTTATAGAAATTCAGGCCTACCTCAACAAAGAAGAAAAATCCCATATAGACAATCTAAAAACGCATCTAAAGGTACTAGAAAAAGAACAACAAACAAAGCCCAAAATCAGCCAAAGGAAGGGAATAATAAAAATCAGAGCAGAAATAAATGAAATAGAGACTAAAAAAACAACTGAAAAAATTAATGAAACCAAGAGCTGGTTCTTTGAAAAGATAAACAACATTGACAAACCCTTAGATAGACTCACCAAGAAAAAAAGAGAGAAGGCTCAAATAAGAGATATTACAACAGACAACTCAGAAATACAAAAGATAATAAGAGAATACGATGAAAAACTATACACCAACAAATTGGATAACTTAGAAGAAAGGGGATAACTTCTCAGAAACATACAACCTTCCAAAACTGGACCAAGAAGAAGTAGAGAATTTGAATAGACCAATCACCAGTAAGGAGATCGAAACAGTAATCAAAAACCTCCCAAATAATAAAAGTCCAGCACCAGATGGCTTCCCTGGTGAATTCTACCAAACATTCAAAGAAGACTTAACACCTATCCTTCTCAAACTCTTCCAAAGAATTGAAGAGGAGGGGAGGCTTCCTAGCTCATTCTATGAAGCCAGCATTATCCTGATACCAAAACCAGACAAGGACAACACAAAAAAAGAAAATTACAGGCCAATATCCCTGATGAACATTGATGCAAAAATCCTCAATGAAATACTAGCAAATCGAATACAACAATACATTAAAAAGATCATACATCATGATCAAGTGGGTTTCATTCCAGGGGTGCAGTGATGGTTCAACACCCGCAAATCTATCAACACAGTAATACAACACAGTAAGGTGATACAACACAGCAAGAAAATGAAGAATAAAAATCACATGATCATCTCAATACATGCAGAGAAAGCACTTGACAACATACAGCATCCATTTATGATAAAAACTCTAAATAAAATAGGAATAGAAGGAAAATACCTCAATATAATAAAGGCCATATAGGACAAACCCACAGTAAATATCACTCTCAATGGAAAAAAACTGAAATCTATCCCTCTAAGAACAGGAACCAGACAAGGATGCCCACTGACACCACTCTTATTTGCCATAGTATTGGAAGTCCTAGCCACAGCAATCAGGCAAGAAAAAGAAATAAAAGGGGTCCACATTAGAAAAAAAGTGCAACTGTTACTCTTTGCAGACAACATGAGTTTATATGTAGAAAACCCTAAAGAATCCATTAAAAAACTTTTAGAAACACTAAATGAATACAGTCAAGTCGCAGCATACAAAATCAACATACAAAAATCGGTTGCGTTTCTATACACTAACAGTGAAGTAGCAGAAAGAGAAATTAAGAATACAATCCCATTTACAATTGTAACAAAAAGAATAAAATACCTAGGAATAAACTTAACCAAAGAGGTGAAAGATCTGTACAGCGAAACCTATAAAACATTGTTGAAAGAAATCAAAGAAGACAGAAAGAAATGGAAAGATATTCCATGCTCTTGGATTGGAAGAATTAACATAGTTAAAATGTCCATACTTCATAAAGCAAACTATAGATTCATGCAGTCGCTATCAAAGTTCCAACAATATTTTTCACAGAAATAGAACAAAGAATCCTAAAATGTATATGGAACAACAAAAGACCAGAAATAGCCAAAGCACTCCTGAGACAAAAGAACAAAGCAGGAGGTATGACGCTCCCAGATTTCAAAATATAGTACAAAGCCATAGTAACCAAAACAGCATGGTACTGGCACAAAAACAGACACACAGATCAATGGAACAGAATCGAGATCCCAGAAATAAGCCCAAACATTTCTGGACAGCTAATATTCAACAAGGGAGCCAAGAGCATGCAATGGAAAAAGGAGAGTCTCTTCAATAAATGGTGTCGGGAAAAGTGGACAGCCACATGCAAAAGAATGACCGTAGACCATTCCTTTACATCATGGGCAAAAATCAACTCAAAATGGATTAAAGGCTTGAATGTAAGACCCGAAACCATGAAACTTCTAGAAGAAAACATAGGCAGTACACTCTTTGACATCGGTCTTAGCAGCATATTTTCAAGTACCATGTCTGACCTGGCAAGGGAAACAAAAGAAAAAATGAACAAATGAGACTACATCAAACTAAAAATATCTGCACAGCAAAGGAAACCATCAACAAAATGAAAAGATAACCTAACCATTTGGAGAAGATATGTGCAAACCATATATCAGATAAGGGGTTAATATCCAAAATATACAAAGAACTCATACAGCCCAACAACAAAAAAACCAACACCACAATTAAAAAATGGGCAAAAGATCTGAACAGAGATTTCTCCAAAGAAGATATATAGATGACCAACAGGCATATGAAAAGATGCTCATTGTCATTAGCTATCAGGGAAATGCAAATCAAAACTACAATGAGGTATCACCTCACTCCTGTCAGAATGGCTATAATTAACAAGACAAGAAACAACAAATGTTGGAGAGGATGTGGAGACATGGGAACACATGTGCACTGCTTGTGGGAGTGCAAACTGGTGCAGCCACTATGGAAAGCAGTGTGGAGTATCCTCAGAAAAATAAGAATAGATCTCCCTTATGATCCAGATGTCCCTCTGCTGGGTACTTATCTAAAGAACTTGAAAATGTAAAGGCATAAAGATACTCACACCCCTATGTTCACTGTAGCATTATACACAATAGCCAAGACTCGGAAGCAGCGTAGGTGCCCATGAAGGGACGAATGGATAAACAAGATGTAATATATATACATAATGGAATACTACTCAGCCATAAGAAATGATGAAATCCAGCCATCTGTGACAACATGGAAGGTCTTTGAGAGTATTATGCTGAGTGAAATTAGTCAGAGGAAGAAAGGCAAATACCATATGATCTTACTCATAAGGAGAAGATAAAAACAACCACCACCAAACACATAGCAATGGAGATTGGCTTGGTGGTTACTATAGGGAAAGGCAGGAGGGCAAAAGGGGTGATTAGGCTCACATGTGAGGGGATGGACTATAATTAGTTTGTGGGTGGTGAACATGATGTAATCTACACAGAATTCACAATATATTATGATGTACATCCAAAAGCTATATAACGTTATAATCCAATGTTACTGCAATTAAATAAATAAATAAATTTAATAAAAACAATTTTGAAAAAGAAAGAAATCTTTATTTCTCTCAGCAATATTTTGTGGTTCTTACTGAACTGATCTTGTACATCTTTTGTAAAATGTATGCGTAAGTATTTCTCATTTTATGATGCTCTAGTAAATGATTGTTTTCTTAATTTCAGTTGCCAATTGTTCATTTCTAGTATACAGAAATGTGATTATACAGTTTGTGTATATTCACATTATATATTGTGATTTTGCTAAACTCTTGTCTTAGATATAGCAGTTTGGGTTTTTTACTAATCCTTAGGAATTTCTATGTACATGATAATTTTTTATATAAATATAAATTTCCTTTTTCTTTTGCCATTTGTATGTATTGTGTTTCTTTTTATTGTCTTCTTACATCGGCTACAAGCTCTAGAACAATGCTAAATAGAAATGCTGATAGTGGCAAACTTGCCTTGTTCCCTATCTTAGCTGTTAAGCATTCAGTCTTTCATCACTAAATGTGATGCTAGCTGAAATTTTTTTTTTATTGGCACCTGAGCTAACAACTGTTGCCAATCTTTTTTTTTTCTTTCTGCTTTTTCTCCCCAAATCCCCCCAGTACGTAGCTGTATATATTTCAGTTGTGGGTCCTTCTAGTTGTGGCACGTGGTACGCCGCCTCAATGTAGCCTGATGAGTGGTGTCATGTCCGCGCCCAGGATCCGAACCAGCGAAACCCTGGGCCGCCGTAGCGGAGCGCGAGTACTCTAACCTCTTAGCCATGGGACCGGTCCTGCTAGTTGTAGATTTTTGAAGATGACCTTTATGTGGTTGAGGAAGTTCTCTTCTATTCCTTCTTTACTGAAAGTTTTTAGTAGGAGTGGGTGTTGAATTTGTCAAATTCTTTTGCTGCATCTATTAAGATAGTTGTATTATTTTTCTCTCTAATTCTGTTGATATGGTGAATTGCACTGATTGATTTTGAATGTTAAATCAAGTTTGCATCGCTGAGATAAGGTCTAGATGGAATTACTCTTTTCATATATTGCTGGATACTATTAAATAATATTTTGGTAAAGATCTTAGCTTTAATGTTCATAAAAGACATTTAACCATAATTTTATTTTCTTGTGATACCTTTGTTTCATTGGAGCAATTGTAGCTCTGTAATGAGTGGAGAAGATTGCCTTCTCTATTTTCAAAAAGGCATGTGTAGGTTGTTAGTATTCTTTCTTTCCTGAATGCATAATAGAATTTACCAGTGAAGACATCAGGGCCTGGAATTTTCTTTGTGTGAAGGTTTTTAATTAAACCATCAATTCCTACAATCATTATAAAGCTATTCAGATTTTTATTTCTTCTTCAGTAATCTTTGTTATATTTTGTTTTTCAGTGAACTTGTCTATTTCATATAAGTTGACTATAAATTGGCAGAACCATATTCATTCTAATTACTTATTATTCTTTGAATGACTGTAAGATCTCTAACAATGTTTTCTTTCATTCCTGATGTTAGTAATTTGTGTTTTCTCTTTTGAAATTTTCTTGATCAGTCTTATTAGAAGTTTTTCAATTTTATTAATCTTTTCAAATATCAATCTTGTGACTTTTTTTATTTTCTCTGTTGTTTATCACTTCTCTCATTTATTTCTGCTTACTTTTATTATTTCTTTTCTTTTGTTTACTTTTGGCCTAATTTGCCCATTTTAAAAAAATTTTAAATCGGAAGTTTATTTCTCGGGTTTTACCTTTCCCTTTATAAGAATTTAATACTACAAGTCTCCCTCTAGCATAGCCTGAGATGTATCTCATGAATTTTGATATGCTATGTGTATTAATTGGGACTCTCCAGAGAAACAGGATCAATGGAATGTATACACACATGTGCATGGGCACACACACACACATATTACATATGAGAGAAAAAGAGATCTATTTTAAGAAATTGATTTGCTCATGTGATTGTGGAGGTTTGGCAAGTCCAAAATCTGCGGTGCAGGCTGGTGGCTGGTGACCCAGGGAAGAGTTGATGCTGCAGTTCATGCCCTAAGGCAGTCTGCTGCAGAATGCCTCTTCTTCGCGGGTGGTCAGTCTTTTTCTACTAAGGCCTTCGATTGATTGAATGAGTCCCATCCACATTATGGAGAGTAGTCAGATTTACTCCAAGTCTACTGATTTAAATGTTCACTCACTGAAAACAATACCTTCACATGAACATCTAGAATAAAGTTTGACCAAATATCTGGGTACCTTGGCCTAGACAAGTTGACATATAAAATGAACCATCACACGAGCTCATCATAATCTTTTTATTTAAGAAATTTTCTAATTTCCATTGTGAATTCTTCTATGACCCTTGGGTCAGCTAGAATTTTTTTTTTTCAACTTGTGAATTATTAGGGAATTTTTGAGATAACTTTCCATTAGTGAATTATAACTAAATTCTGTGTGTCGGAGAATAACAACTTTATGAGTCCAATCTTATTAAATTTTTTGAGCTTTGTTTTATGGCCTTTAAGATAGTCTATCTAGGTTAATGCCACATGTATGCTTTCAAATTATATTTATTCCTCTGTTCTTGGGAGCACTTCTGTAAATTTTAAGTATATCATGTTGGTAGATAGTGTAGTTCATATCTTCTGTATCCTTCCTGATTTTCTGTCTTATTTTTCTATTCATTATTCAGAGAGGAGCCAACCCTGGTGGTCTTGTGTTTAAGATATAATGCTCTCCCCACTATGGCCTGGGTTCATTTCCCAGTGAGGGAACCACACCACCTATCAGTTGTCATACTGTGGCAGCTGCGTTTTGCTGTGATGCTGAAAGCTATGCCACAGGTATTTCAAATAGAGCAGGGTCACCCATGATGGGCAGGTTTCAGCAGAGCTTCCAGACTAAAGAGATTAGAATGAAGAACCTGGCCATTCGCTTCCAAAAAAATTGGCCATGAAAACCCTATGAATCGCAGCAGATTGAGTACTTAAAAAAAGTGTTACACTTTATCTCCTAATTGTTTTATTTAGTGATTGCTTGGGTTTTTAATGTACATCTTTAATTGATTACCATCTACTTTCCAGTAATATTATATCACTTCACTTATAATGTAGGACTTTTAAACATTATGATTCCATTTTCCTGTCCATTTCCCATCCCTTGACTATCACTGTCACTTCTACACTTGTTATAAAACTTATGAATAGTTCATAATTTCTGCTTTACAGGTAGCAATAACTTTTCAATGAAGTAAAAGTAGAAAAAGTGTCATTTACTTACCCATATATTTGCCATTTCTAGTGTTCTACATTCCTTTCTATACACCCTAGTTTCCATCTGATATCACTTGCCTGCTGCCTAAAACTTGATTACACTTCATGTGTTGAAGGTCTTCTGGAAATGAATTCACTCAGCATTTGTTTGTCTAAGAAAGGTTTATACACTTTCATTTATAAATATTTTCTTTGGCTATAGAAGTCTAGGTTAATCTTTTTAATTTATCTTTTAGCACTTTAATGGTGTTCTATTGTCTTTTGGCTTACATAATTTCTCACAAAAGTCAGCTATATTCGTATTATTCTACTGTTCGTAAGTGTGCTTTCTCCTCTACTGCCTTTCTTCTTTATACTGGTTTTCAGCAGTTTGATTATGTTGCAGCTTGTTGTGTTTGTGTGCTTGTATATGTTTATTCTCCTTGGAATTCATTGAGATTCTTGGATCTTGAATTTATAATTGACATCAAATTCAGAAAAAAATTAGCCCTTATTCCTACAAATATTTTTTCATGTCCTGCTTCCTTAACTTTGTGCACTGCAATTATATATTTGTTAGGCAGCTTAATATTATTCCAATTGTCTTTAGGTTCTTTTTTTTTCCTTCAGTCTTTTATCTCTCTGTGTTTCATTTTAGAGAGTTTCCAGCCTTATGTCTTCAAGACTATTGCTATTTAAGTCTAACTGAGATTTTACTCAGTTTATTCTGGGGCCCAGACTCTCAGCCACTCTCTTTGCTGTTTTTATTGTCTCTTGATTTCCCTGTAGGTGTACCATGAGCCTATGGCAAATTAAAATCAATGAGTCTTTTTCATATGAAGTGATCTCAAACCAAATTGTTTACCCTATATTTGTATAAAATGGAATATATTAGTAATTCATGTCAAATATGGATCTGTGCATTTCTTATTACTGAGTGTACTCTTGGCCCATCTTGATTTTGTTATCCATTATATAAACTATCACTATCATTGTTTTTCATTTGCAAATGCAATTAGAATTGTCTCCTTTTTTTTTTCCTTATTGGTGAAAATATTAAGCCATACAAAACTAAATGCATATCAATTTCACTGACAATCTTCATGCAGTTTGGAATCTACCCATATACATTCTCCAGGTTATCAAGCCACTTACCCCTTCTGTAATCCAGACACATTTATCTCCCTTTTCCATAAGCAGGTCATGAGAGATTTTTGACAACCTCTATGGCCTATGTCTTCAGCAATCATTTGATCAAGGACTCTAATAACACAGTCAGAAAAAAGAAATGAGGCTTGTTTGACATGAGTTGTTCCTTGTGAATTCATGCTGGTTTCTAGCATTCCTAACATTCCTAAGAGTACATAAACCATATGCTTAGGAACCCAGTAAAGAATTCTATGATGGCTTAGGTATTTTTGAACTTTACTCATTTTCTCAGTTTTAAAGTTGAGATATTTACTACTTCTGCTTATTATCCATTTACCTTAAATTCTAAAAGAAAAATGCCATTTACTGATTACATTTACTGGTTACACTTTACTCATGCAACTATAGCTAATTTTGGCCTAAAATATAATTTGCCTGGACCTAGAAGACTTGAATATTTCTAATTAAAGAGACCGTAATAGCTCCTCTTTGCCTATTGTATAAGGTCTGAGCTTTTACAAATTTATAAAGGTTAACTGAATGATCTCTTACACTAGGAATCAGGAAGCAAAAGCAGATTGTCTTTACCATTATGAAACTCACAAGTCAGGAAGAGAAACATACGAAAAACATTCACATAAAATATGTAAAATAACAAATGTTGTAAGACTTCAGAAAGTAGTCATATAGTGTTGTGAGAGCAGGAGAATCTGACTGAATTCAGGAAATCAGAAAAGGCCTTCTTACGGGGGATTTTAAAAATGAGTAGCAATAAATAGGCAAGGTAGCCGGTGATGACAAAAGGCTAATATTCTAAGCAGAGGGAACAGCATGAGCAGAGGAACTGGGAAAAGACCAAGCTTATTTGCTTGGCTTTACAGCTCTAGTATTGTCTATCCAAGAGTATTTCTCAGTAGTTTCCATTTTTCTTCTACTTCTCATTTACAGTATTGGGAATTTGTTTTTCCTGATGAGTAACTAGCACTTAGAACAGTGCTTGGTGTGACAGTCACAGTAAATATTTGTTGACTCCATGAATGAATAAAAGAATGAAAAAACTATGAACAAAACAAAATTATCACCCACTTTTCATGTATTTACAATATTTATTATTACTTTGATTTGTTTTTCAGGTTGTTTCCCCTATAGAATACAAAATTTCACCTTTTCTGCATAGTCAGCATTTTACTTTCATGCACCAGGTCAAACATTCACCCACAAATCTCTATATCTCGCTCTCCTCTGGGTTAGTCTTTCCTCCCTGAACCCCGATTGCATCATAGTATATGCATGTTATTTAGCATGTCATTATAGGTGGCCTTTATTACTATTTACTTGTTTGCTTTCTGTTCATCTATCCATTTATCTCTGTCCTTTAAAGTGCCTAGCCTACAACCTCACCTAAAATGTGTTCACAAACAGTTTGATATTACAACACTATGATTCTTGAAACAATGAGTGCTCCATATGTGTCTCAATCTTCTCTAGTGTGTCATTTAACAATGTGCTTGGTACACTGATATATTTAAAAAATATATTTCTGGGGTACTTATGGAAGTTTTACTATTACTTCATATGTAAGAGGAATACATTGAGAAACTAGATTCAAGATGAAATCAGAGCTTTAAGGAAATCCACAGATACTAGAAACAAAGCATACACATTATTAAGTGCAAAGGAGTCAGATGGCAAGGTAAGCCAGTGAGGCAGAGACTAGACAAAAACTCAGAACAACAAATAAGAGACAGCATTGTTAAAGATGTTTGAGTTCTGATCCCACATCTGATGCAGCGTGCTTAATGGAATCTAGTGAGTGATTAGCGGTGGGACAGGAAAATACCTTGATTCAGTATGTGCCAAATGTTGGTTACCTTACATAATAAATCTCACTCAATCCTCACAGACCTAATGAAGTAAGTATTATCATCCCTGTTTTTTAAATAGATGTCCTTACAGACTATTGGTATAGTTGGGCATTATATATGTATGTTGTCCAAAAGAAAATACATGAATACAGCCAACAATTCTTGGTATTAGTCTTCAACATGGTTTATATCAAACAATCCAATTTGTAGGTAAATTTTGCTGTTTTGGATAGCATTAATTCAGCCAACCAGTGTGAGAAAATTTCAAGGCCACCATTATTTATTTGTTCATCTTTGGTGTTATCCTGGAATTCTTTTTGGAGGAAGACCTTGGCAATATCTTATAAAGCGCTCTTTCAATTGTTTTGTTTTGTTTTTCTGTTTGAGTATTGTTTTGACACCTTAATTTACTTAAGGGATTATCAACTTTACCAGCAGATGAAGAACATGCCCTAGATCAGAAAGATATACTATTTATCCTCGAGGTTTTTACTAGAAAATATAACCTGGAACTTTCTGATGCCAGACTCTTACCAAGAGAATATTTGTAGCAAATAGCATTCATGGAGTTTCGCCTGAAGAATGTGGAATTTATTCATAAACCTAGGAAAATTTATTTTATAAATATAACTTAGCAAGATGAGTTCCATTTATTCCTCTGTGCACATATATTATATAATTTATATCTAATACATATAAATAACATGTTTAACATATAGTAAATGTTTATATATTATACATTATTCAATGTTTCTATATTATTATTATAAACTCAATATAAATTTATATCTAAAATTGAAATATTTCACATTAATATTGAGGCTTCTCTGAAAAATTTACATCTGGCTATATGGCACCCACATCTACACATGGCAGTACCCAGATGAAGCTAAGTACTTCCCTTCAGTTTTCTGCAGTTTCCTCTCATCTTCTTGGTCCATTCCATTCATCATCTAACCTGCTTGGGCTCAGAAGAGCACGTGAATCTAGAATCCCTGAAGTAAGCCTTCAGAGAACTGTATACTTCATCAACATTGTTTTTATTCACTAAGGATTCATCAATAAATTATGCTTTCTTGGTATGTCTCTGCTTTACACCAAGTATTGCTTTTGCAAAACAGCTACATGAAACTCCACATAGAAATCACTTGAAGAATGTTGTTAAAAGTGCTTATCCACTATCATTCACTGTGTCCTTTTTTTCCCGCTCTATAGGTAGAAAAAGCTATTCTTTAGTGTGCAATTGACACTGCATCATAGAGGTTAAAGGAACAAGGAAGCCAAAGTGTCTGCACTTGAATCCCAGCTCCAAGCCTTACCACTGTGTAACCCTGGAAGTTATTTAACCTCTCTCTGCCTCAGCTTCTTTATCAATAGAATAAGGATGTGAAGAGCGACATTGGCAAGGTGGCAGAATAAGAAGTTCCCCTGTCATATTCCACCTCAGTGACAATAATTTGCAGCCATCCATAGACAAAAGTGCCTTTGTGGGAGCTTGGGATCCAAGAAGGAAATTACAAAAACTCAGTGGAGTCTAAGACCAAGGAGAGCCATTCTGAGAGGATAAGCCTATGTCAAGGGGGCTGACTCACCTCTGGTGGTCCTGGCTGTAGACCTGGAAACACGCTCATACCCTGTGAACTCAACCACTGCTCCATTTGGCCTTGGTTCTGTCACCATCACTTTAAGCCTAGGGACCTGGGAGGAGTCACACATGCCTGTGTCTTGGATAATAGGCCTGCAGACCTCAGTCCTGGCCATTGACCCTGAAGTGGCCCATGACCTGGCTCCAGCCGATCATTGCCACAAACTAGAAGCCCCTGACAAACTCAGTCCAACTGTAGATTTTCTGAGACAGCCCTGTAACTGGGCTCCAGGCCCTCCCAGCTATAGTCTGTGAGCATCCCTGCTAGCCAGGTACGCAGAGGGAGACACTTTCATTTGACCCTTGGAGATCCTGAAATGACTTTATATTCCAGCTATTAGTCCTTAAGCAGTCCTGATGGCCTAGGGTCCCACCAGAAGACACACCTATTAGTGCCTCTGGAGGTAGGCCAGCCAACACCAACCTGATCGCAGAATCTGAAATGGCCCTGTAACTTAGTTCTAGCCCATACCAGCCACTATTAGGGACCTGGCAGGAGACACACCAATCTGTGCCTCATGTATAAAATCTATATGAAGAAAACTCAAAACTCTGATGCATGAAATCAAAGAAGAACTAAATAAATGGAGAAATATTCCATTTCATAGATAAGAAGTTCACAGATAAGAAGACTCAATATTATCAAGATGTCAGTTCTTCCCACTTTGATCTATGGATTCAATACATTCCCCATAAACATCCCAGGGAGTTATTTTATGGATATTGACCAAATTATTCTAAAGCTTATATGGAGAGACAAAAGACCTAGAATGGCCAAGACAATATTGAGGGAGAAGAACAAAGTTGGAGGACTGATGTTACCTGACTTCAAGACTTACTATAAAGCTACAGTAATCAAGACAGTGGTTGCTGAGGGTGGGCAGTGGAGAGAGAGGAATAGTCAGAGTGCAGAAGTTTTTTAAAGCAGTGAAAAGACTCTGTATGATATTATAATGATGGCTATATGTCAATATACATTTGTCCAAACTCATTGAATGTGCAACACCAAAAGTGAATCCTAAGTAAACTAGGATTGATTGATTATGATGTCTCAAGATAGATTGACCACTGATAAAAAATGTACCATTCTGGTGAATGATGTTGATAATGGTGGAGGCTATGCATGTGGGGTATATGGGAAATCTCTGTAGCTCCCTTTCAGTTCTGTTGTAAACCTAAAACTGCTCTAAAAAAATACTTACAAAAAAAACCCCAAAAGCAAGATCCAACAATATGCTAACTATAAGAGATTCACATTAGCTTTAAGGACAAACAAAGAGGGGAAACAGAAAGAATAGACAAAGACATTACATCCAAATGGTATCCAAAAGAAAGCAGGAATGGCTATACTTATTTTAGATAAAATAGACTTTCAGTCAAAATCAGTAACAAAAGATAAATAAGGTCACTAAATAGTAATAAATGGGTCAATTGATGAAGAGGATATAATATAAATATATATGTGCCTAACTTTGGAGCATCTGTGTATTTAGAGCAAATATCAGAACTGAAGGGAGAAACAGACAATAATAAATTAATCATTATTTATTATTACAAGACTTCAGTATCCCACCTTTCAACACTGAGTAGATAATCGAGACAGAAAATCAACAGGGAAACATTGGACTTAAATTACACTGTAGACCAAATGGACCACACAGCACTAGAATACATTCTTCTCCAGCACACACAGAAAAATCTCCAGGATAGATCACATGCTGTGCTACAAAACAAGTCTTAAGAAATTTAAGAATACTGAAATCATATCAAGAATCTTTTCCAACTACAATGGCATGAAATTACATATCAATTTCAGGAGGAAAATTAGAAAATTCAAAAATACATGGAAATTAAACAACACCCTCCTGAACAAATAAAGGGTGAAAAAAGAAATGAAAAGGGAAATCAAAAAGTATCTTGAAACAGATGAAAATGGAAACATAACATACCAAAACTTATGGGATGCAGCAAAATCAGTTTTAAGAGTTAAGGTCTTAGCAATAAATGCCTGCATTAAGAAAAAAGAAAGATCTGAAATAAACGACATAACTTTATCCCTGAAGAACTAGAAAAGGAAAAAGCCCAAAGTTAGTAGAATTGAAGAAAATAATAAAGATTAGAGCTGAAATAAATGAAATAAAGACTAGAAAGACAATAGAAAAAGAATCAACAAAACTAAGAGTTGGTTTTTTGAACAGATAAACAAAATTGACAAACTTTTAGCTAGACTAACCAGGAAAAAAGAAAAAAAATTCAAATAAACAAAATTCTAAATGAAAGAGGAGGCAGACAACTGATGCCACAGAAATACAAAGAATCATAAGATACTACCATGAACAATCAAATTGGATATCCTACAAGTAATAGATACATTCCTAGAAACATATAACCTACCAGGACTAAGTCATGAAGAAATAGAAAATCTGAACAAACCAATAAAAGTAAGGAGATTTAATCAGTAATCAAAGACCTCCCAACAAAGAAAAGCCCAGGACCAGAAGCTTTAATCTGTGGGGTTCATCAAATATTTAAAGAATTAATGCCAACATTTCTCAAACTTACAAAAATAGAAGAGGAGGAAACACTTCCAAACTCACTTTATGAGACCAGCAATACCCTCATAACAAAGCCAGATAAGGACATGACAAGGAAATAAAATTATAGGCCAATATCCTAATGAACATGGATGCAGACATCCTCAACAAAATATTAGCAAACTGAATTCCACAGCACATTAAAAGGATCATGCACCATGAACAAGTGGGATTTATTCCAGGGATGGAAGGATGGTTCAACATCCACGAATTAATCAATGTGATACACTACATTAACAAAATAAAGGCTACAAATCATACAATCATCACAGTAGGTGAAGAAAAAGCATTTGACAAAATTCAACATCCTTTCATGATAAGGATTCTCATCAAATTAGGTATAGAAGGGATATAACTCAACATAATATAATCCATATAAGACAAGCCCATAGTTAACATAATACTCAATGGTGAAAAGCCAAAAGCTTTTCCTCTAAGATCAAGAAGAAGACAAAGGTGCCCACTACATTATTTCTATTCAACATAGCACTGGAAGTTCTAGTCAGAGCAATCCAGCAAGAAAAAAATAAATAAATAAAAGGTAGCCAAATTAGAAAGAAAGAAGTAAAACTGTCACTATTTACAGATGCCATGATATTATATATAGAAAACCCTAGAGACCCCACCCAAAAACTGTTAGAGCTAATTCAGGAAATTTGCAGGATACAAAGTCAATGTACAAAAGTCGGTTGTGTTTCTATATACTAACAACAAAATATCCGAAAAATAAATTAAGAAAACAATTACATTTACAACAGCATAAAAAAACAATAAAATACCTAGGAATAAATTTAACCAAGAAGGTGAAAGATTCGTATACTGGAAACCATAAGACTGATGAAAGAAATTGAGGAAGACACAAATAAATGGAAAGATATCCCATGTTCTTGGATTGGATGAATAAACGTTATTAAAATGTCCATACTGCCCAAAGTGAACTACAAATTTAATGTCATTTCTATCAAAATTCCAGTGGCATTTTTCAGAGAAATGGAAAAAATTCCTAAAATTTCTGTGCAACTACAAAAGACCTGAATAGCCAAACCAATCTCAAGAAAGAAGAACAAAGTGCATCAGACTAAAAAGCTTCTGCACAGCAAAGGAAATCATGAACAAAACAAAAAGACAACCCATCAACGGGGAGAAAATATTTGCAAATCATTTATCCAACAAGGAGTTGATCTACAAAATATTTAAAGAATTCATACAACTCAACAAAAAATATCGAACAACACAATCAAAACTTGGGCAGAGGATATGAACAGACATTTTTCCAAAGAAGATATACAGATGGCCAACAGACATATGAAATAATGTTCAACATCACTAAGTACTAGGGAAATGCAAATCAAAACTACAATGAGATATCGCCTTATACCAGTCAGAATGGCTGTAATTACCAAGATGAAAAACAGCAAATGTTGGAGAAGATGTGGAGAAAAGGTCACCCTCATGCACTGCTGGTGGGAATGCAAACTGGTGCAGCCACTATGAAAAACAGTATGGTGATTTCTCAAAAAAGGAGAAATATCACATGATCCAGCTATCTCACTACTGGGTATTTATCCAAAGAACTTGAAATCAACAATTCAGAGAGATTTATGCACCCCATGTTCATTGCAGAATTATTCACAATAGCCAAGACCTGGAATCAACCCAAGTACCCATCAATTGACGAATGGATAAAGAAAATGTGGTATGTATATACAATGGAATATTAGTCAGCCATAAAAAGACAAAATCGTCCCATTTGCAACAACATGGATGGACCTTGAGGGTATGATGTTAAGGAAAATAAGGCAGACAGAGCAAGACAGATACTGCATGATTTCATTCAAATGTGGGAGACAAGAAATACATGGATAAAGAGAACATATTAGTGGTTACCAGATGGGATGGGTGTTGGCAGGTGTAGGTGAAAGGGATAAAGGAGCACATATGTCTGGTAATGGATAAAAATTAGACTACTGGGTGTGAGCACAATGAAGTCTATTCAGAAATTAATAAATAATAACGTATACCTGAAATTATACAGTGTTTTAAACCATTATGATCTCAATAAAATTCCTTGAAAAATAAAAAAGAGAGGAACAAAGTGGAGGCATTACACTTCAAACTCTATTACAAAGCTACAGTAATCAAAACACTATGGTATTGGCATAAAACAAACATAGACGAATGGAACAGAATGGAAAGCACAGAAATAAACCCACACATATATGGTTAACTAGTTCATGACAAGGGTGCCAAGAACACACAATGGAGAAAATTAGTCTCTTAAATAGGTGGTGTTGAGAAAACTAGATATCTACATGCTAAAGAACAAAATTGGACTCTTACCCTATGCCTTATACAAAAATCAACCCAAAATGGATTAAAGACTTAAACATAAGACCTAAAATGGTAAAACTCCTGGAAGAAAACAGGGAAAAAGCTCTTCACTTTGGCCTTATCAATGACTTTTTTGGATGTGACACTAAAACCACAGGAAACAAATAGCAAAAGTAAACAGGTGGTACTACATGAAACTTAAAATTGTTTTCTCAGCAAAGGACACAATCAACAAAACGAATAGGTAACCTACAGAAAGGGAAAAAAATTTTGCGAACCATGTATCTGATGAGGGATTAAAATCCAAAATATATAAGGAACTCATAAGACTAGATACCAAAAAAAAAAAAACAAAAACCAACCCTAAATAACTCAGTTAAAAAATGGGCAAAAGACATGAATAGACAGTTTTCCAAAGAAAACATACAAATGGCCAACAAGTACATTAAAAGGTACTCAAAAGATCATTAACCATCAGGGAAATGTAAATCAAAACCACATGACATATCACCTCACACCTGTTAGGATGGCTATTATCAAAAAGATAAGAGATAAGTCTTGGGGAGGATGTGGAATAAAGAGAATCCTCGTATACCTTTGGTGGGAATGTAAACAGGTACAGCCATTATGTAAAACAGTTCTATGGAGATTCCTCAAAAAATTTAAAATAGAACTACCATATAATCTTGCAATCCCATTACTGGGTATATATCCAAAGGAAATTAAATCAGGATCTGGAAGAGATACCTTCACTTTCATGGTCATTGCAGCATTATTCACAATAGTAAAGAAATGGAAACAACCTAAGTCTGTTGATGGACAAAGAAATGTGGTATGTACACACACGCGCGCGCACACACACACACACACTCACACGCACACCATGGAATATTATTCAGACATAAAAAAGAAAGAAATCATGTCATTTAAAATATGGGTGAATCTGGAGTACATTATGTTAAGTGAAATAAGCTAGACAGAAAAACAAATGCAGTATGATCTCAATTATAGGTGGAATGTAAAAAAGTTGAACTCATAGAGCCAGAGAGTAGAACAGTACTTACCAGGAACTGGGAGATGGTGAAAATACAAGTTGGTCAATGTGTGCAAACTCTTAGTTATAAAATAAGTAAGTTCTGGGGATCTAATGTACAGCATGGTGACTATAGTTAATAATGCCTTGTATACTTGAAATTTGCTGAGAGAGTAAATCTTAAGAGTACTTACCACACCAAAAAAAAAAAAAGGTTTCTATTTGAGGTGATGGATGTATTAATTAGCTTGATTGTGGTAATCATTTCACATTGTATATGTACATCAAGCCATCACCTTGTACACCTTAAATATATATAATTTTTATTTGTCAATTATACCTTGGTAAAACTGGAAAATAATAAAATAAGGATGTGAACAATAGTAATAGGATCTACATCATGCGACAGCATTAAGAAGTAAGTGAATTAATACATGTAAATAAATGAACAAATTGCTCGATTATAACACTATAAAAAAATTAACAAAGCTCAAATAAGGCCAAAACACGAGCCATATGTTCTTTCAATGCTAAATAGTGTTGAAGCTACCCAAAAATTTTCGATGGAAATGTATTTAGTTAAAATATTTGCTTAAAATTTATTGAAGATTGCATATTTAGTAAAATTTGCTGACTTTTGTCCAGTAAAGCTATAGAATGTTTCTGTTCAATGGCATAGACAACTACAAAGTTTACGGTTTATTGCCTCATAAGACATTAGCCAGTTTAGCTTCTAACCCAGAAGTCTTATAATATTTAATTGTTTACACAATTATATGAATTTTAAAATTTATATTATAAGACATACCACTTATATTACATACACACACACGCACTTCTCAAATGCCCTTTGGCTCTTTGAACTGATTTTAATACCTTACTGGTCCCCTCTTATAATGAGTTTAATGAAATCTTTAGCACATGTTCACTTTATATTTGCATTATATCACTATTTTACCTTTTTTAAAATTTACTTTAATGCCAATGATACCCCCTTCTTGGTTTGGTCTCCTAGGAAGCTCCACACCAAATTTATGACTCACCATATACACCGCTCTATTTCTGGCTTCAATGTATTATCCTGTCCTTATTTTCCCATAGCTAAACCCCTTTACTTATATCATCCTGTAGTACTAAATATTTACATTAACCACCTTAAATCT
This sequence comes from Equus przewalskii, assembly GCF_037783145.1. Classification (NCBI taxonomy): domain Eukaryota; kingdom Metazoa; phylum Chordata; class Mammalia; order Perissodactyla; family Equidae; genus Equus; species Equus przewalskii. The sequence goes on from NC_091834.1 coordinate 29,045,584, forward strand.
ATCTTAGTGAGTTATATCATACACTGCACTACAATCAATCCAATAGACAAAATATTTTGTCCTAATTTCTTATCATTTCCTAACCACATTGCATTTTGTTATCTCCTTTGTTATGACTGTCTTGAGAGTTAGAGCTATGTCTTATTTTTGTTTATTTTGCTGTCTTCTTCTTAGTTAACAGAATAGTAAATATTTTAATGAGCAAAACTTTTAGGGAGCACTCACTAAATGTAATGGGAACAAGAGAATACCCATATTTGAAAGCCGTGTTTAAGGTAGCACGAAGAAAGTATCTCACGACCATGGAAGCCTTTGCCCCAAGGAAGCGGATTTTTATGGAGAGATGTACCTTTTCATGTAACAAATCAATTGAATAATATTTTACACAGATGTATCACATTTCCCAGAGAACAAATCAATACCGATGACTATTTTACAGCTCTGGATCCTGAAACATAAAGAAGTTTTGTGACACACCCTAACTCACCCAGCAGGCATACTGCGAATCTGGCAAAAGAAGTCACTTTGAAATTAAAATGTTAAAAAACTGTCTATATCTAAACAATTAGATTGGATGCTTTTCAAGGATTAGAGTTCTACTCATCTGTGGGGAATACTGACGAAGATAATAGTGATGAAAACTTGACAACAACATGACACATGAAAGGAAATTCCCGCTATGATGGGAGAGGTGAAAGCCACATCTGTTATTAACATTAAACAGGAATAAGGCCACACAATAAAAAGTGGTCCAGGGAAAAGCAAACTGAAATGCTATTTTGGATTTTCCTTTTTTTTTTATTTATCAGCACTTTATATTAATAAATGAACAATTATTGAACACAGATATAATACAAATGAGATAGAATTCTGAATAAAACAGCTGGTAATAGGCAATTCATTTTAGTTCTTTTTTCATACCGTAAAAGATAACCTTTATATGTGATGATACATTGCACATTAATTTTAAAATTATAAAGAGATTATATGTTTAAGAAATGCACTTTTTATAATTAATCTATCAGATTTTCTCCCCATTTTTGTGGTTACCATATGTTTGTAAAACAGTGGCAACTGTACAGAATATATGAGTTTGCCAATTTGCTGTGGTTGTCATTTGGATAGTCAATGATACAAAACTTAGCTGGAAAAAATTAGCTCCCCATTACCTCTTTCTTTTGGAGATTCACTATTAGATCCTAATTCAGTCTTGGGCATTTTAACTGCTCTTAAAAGTTTGCAATTTCTTGGGAATATTTGTTACTGAGGGCATACAGACCACATATATTTGAAATTGCCTATCAAATTGCATCTCCTCCAGCACAGTTCTTTACCACATTTACTCTTTTTTTCTATATAAACTTTCATGCTGTGCATGTTTGATGTATCATGTAGCTAGAATTATATCCTTTACCTGTCCTGAGAAAGCATGCATTTTCACATTAAAAAATCTAGTGACTTCAGTTTGCATGAAGATTGAGTCCAACTACCATTCATTTATTTGACTAATCATGCATGGACTTAGAATGATTATGAGGATTCAGGCTTTAAGAGTGGATTAGAGGTTAACATATTTTAATGGAAGACTCAACTGGAAAAGTCCTTAATTTTGTTTAGAAAATGAGAACTCCAGAACTCTTGAGGAAACAGATTTTTTTTCTTTCATATTTGGCCATAGTGATTTGATTGCACTTGTATTTTTTTAATTCTCTGATTGAATTGTGGTTCTTCTGAAATAGGATGGAAGTGAAAGATGAGACAATGACTTCCTTACTTCTTTAGCTTTTTAGTAGATAGGATCTCCTTCATAGTGAGTAGATTTATCCAAGATTAAAAGGGATTTGGATTTCTCTTTCAGAATTTAGAGGTGATACCACAATTAAACTTCAATCAGTGAATAAACTTTGATCTTTGTGCACCTGAGATGTTCAACTGAAGATACAAATTTTTACTGAACAATATGGGAATCCTCAAATGACAGAATAATAATACTCAAAGGAAGAAAACTTATTCTATAAGACAAAACCAAAGGAAAGAGAATGAGCTATAGAAATCTTAATTTCTAACTTTTAGCTCTTCCTTAAAATTGACTATCACATTGTCATCTCAGCCATCTACTTGTCTTTTTGGTTGTTCTTTGTAGAGAGTAACAGAGGTATGTGGACGTGACCATGATGTAAGTTTAGTCCACCCCTTAATGAAATTCAGAATACTTAAAATGGAATTGAGCCAGTGAATTATATTGGAATGAGTATGGTTTCACACCATACAGAAATTGCTGGTGCTTTGCCAAATTCTCATTAGGTGAATAAGGGGAAAAATCAATTAATATTTCTAATTCTTAATTTTTCATCTCTAAAATTAAAATAATAATGCCTATATCACTGAATTGTTGGAAGAGTTTAATGATATAAAATAGGTAAAGCTCCTAACACAGAGAAGGCACTTAGGAAATAGGTACAAAACAGCACAAGGCATACCTTACAGAAAAATTATGTAAACACTAATTCCAGGTGAGTGTATGTTACCTCAGAAAATTATTACTGGGATTATAGCTGAATTATGATTAAAGATAAAGTTGTTAACAGACTTGATTAGCCCAGTATGTATATTGTGGTTCTAAAAACAAAAACTCTAATGGAGAGGCTGTCTTGACTCATGAACCTAATTGTACAGTCTGTATGAAAGAAATATTTCTTACAGTGTTGACAAATACATCTGGCTATCATAACACGTAACACACACATATATATGCTTTTTTCAGCCATGGAGATAATCTAATCGGCCATGTTTTGGTCCTATGTTCACTAAACAATCCTCTAATTATAATCTGTCATTTTGTGTATTTTGTCTAACAAGATAGAATGTGCTTTTTAGCAAGATTACATCTGTCCTGATCAATAGTTGTTATTAATTTTAAAACTAGCCTTGTTTATGAACCAATCGCTGTAAATTTGGTTAATATGAGCCAGATTTCTTGAGTCTGATCATTCTCAATCACTGAAAAAGTCCAAGAATCTGGAGCCACAAAGCTGAGAAACACACTTGGACTGTGATTTATAAATCACGATCATGCCTTTACGATGTACACACTGAAGCAATGATTGTTTTTGCACATACAGCACATTAATGTCTAATACCTAATGGGATCTTTTGAAGTTTTTTTGGCAAATGTTTACATAATAATAGTTATATACTGTTTCCATTGATTTAGAAAATAGTGAAAAAATTAATTAGGAATTCAAATACTAAAGAGTAACAGTGGTAGTTATTAGGGCTATTAAGAAATATTTTGTTTCTCTTCCTTCTTAACATCTGGTGAGGCACTTCTCTACCCTTTTTGAAAATAAGCCTGCAAATGTGACTTACTTTGTCCAATAAAGAGTGAACATAAGCAACATATTTTATTTCCGGGCAGAAGCTATAAGAACATATGCATGTATTGCTACTTTCCCTTTACCTGATTTGATTATGGAAGTGTATGTGAAGATGGAGCTTCCATCACTGTGGGTTCCTGAATGATTACAATGAACTCCTAGACTCTCCTCCCTATGCTATGACTCATTGGTCATATAACATGAGCAAGCAGTTTGAATTATACACACAGACATGCACCAGAGGGATAAAAAAAAGTATTGGAGAGAGAGTGCAATGGGCTTATTGCTTCTGTGTGTGTGTTTTAATTGAGCTCCAAAACCGAGGTTGACAGCACAACCTAGTTAGTAAGATTAGTAGCTTGTAGGAGAGAAACATCAGCTATTGAACTGTCCTCCCTTGTTGTGCACTGCAATGAAGCTGCTGATATAATGGTGTATTAAGCAGCATGCTGCCTTTCACTAAAGACAATACCTATAGATTCAAAGGGGTGAAGAGCAGTTCCCATTTCGCAGTTAGTACTCAGCACAAGGCACATTTGTCTATGGGTGTACTCCTTAATGGGAAGATAAACTTATCAAGAGTTGAAAAGAACTAGCAGAAAACAAGTAAATCAAAATGTTAACTTTTTTCTTCATGAATGACATGCAAATAGATTAATATATTCATAAATAATAATCACAATAAAATTTTAATGTTGACCAAAGAAAATAGTTGAGGAAGACTTTTCATAGGCAGTAAAATTTCTCTATTAGGTTGTCCAAAGAATAATACATGCTTTAATATAAAACTTGATTTTGCTGGCAATTTGAAACAAGTTGTAATGATGTTTTAGTTTGAGCAATTTCATAATTTTTCTCTGTTTTTGTATTTTCAGTAAAATATATTTAACCAGCTATTGTCTAAATAGTACTGTGCAAGAGATTGTTCAGTATTGTCTATGATATGTATATATATATATGGGAAATTGTCTATACACCCATGTATATATAAATTAAGGAAATTTCATTTTAACTCTCTTAGAGTAAGAGAGTGAAAACAAAAAGAAATAGAACTTTGTTAGCTTTGCTAATCACGAATTTTAAAAGGCTTAAATATATGTAAGACAATTTCTTCTTAATCAAAGAAATATGTGAATGTATTAATAGAATATTTCTTATAATGAAGGCTTTTTTTAATCAATGAAAATATAGCAGACCATTGGAACAACAATATGAAGCCTGTTAATTTAAATTGTTCAGGATACAAAGAGTAAAATTTAGAGAACCACATGAGTGAAATACAAGATCTGAACTTCCTGAATGATTCACTTAGGGAAATAACAGGCTATCAATAAAAAGCTATGAACTCTCTCAACCATATGTAAAAAATAAATACATAAAATGCTGCACACACAGCTAAATCTCATGTTCCAAATTCTTTTTATATCCGTGTTTAAGTTCTAAAAAGAATACCCAAGAGAACTGTGGACAAAGGCTGGTGAACTATGGACAATGAAATGCATGGAATGCCTGGAAAAAGCTTACTTTATTAAGCTCTGAAATAACTAAAAATGACAAGAGAATGGTTAGAGTACTCTAATTTCTGGGCTCAAAGCCTCTTCTGCAGGAACAATCTATGTGCATTTGTTTATTCTAAAATGCTGAAATTCCAGACAAAGCTTATACAAAAATCTCACTCTGGAAATCATTCAGGAAACTGCAAGAATCAAGTATTGTGAAGAGAAAACTAAGATGAATGGGAAACTAGATCCAAAGCATCTGCTCTCAGTGTTGCTCTGATTGGTCACAAAGGCATGAGCAAGTCATGCAGGCGCTCTCAATTCTCAAGGAAAATCATGCAAGTAGAGTGCATTTTTGCCAAAAAAAGTACTGTACTAAATTTTTTAATGGTCAAAAAATTAAAAAGAATTTTATAGATGGCACGATGCAAAAACATCTGTTCACTCTGGGCTTTATATCTTGCACGTTTTTAATTTTAAACAAAGCAATCATAGAAGGTGTATCAGCTATTGCCACAAGGATGCTAGGTAAAAACAGAAAGAAAAACTTGAATGATGTAAAATCGTAAACATTTTTTAGCTCACAAACCAGGGAGCCAGCTATGGGATGGTGTCTAGGCTGGGCTAAATGGAGTGATTGGCTCTATGCCATGGCTTTCACATTCTCCTCCTGGGACCAGTGGACCAGCCTGGACATATCCTTCTCATCTGTGTAACAGAGGTGTGAATGGGCAGGTCTAGCATCGAGAGTGCTTATCAAGCAGGGGCAATCTGTGTAATATTTCATTAGCGATTTACAGGCAAAGACCGAAAATCAAGGAGGAGATACTGGAAAGTAACACCTCTTGTAGAGGTGGGATGGAGACAGGGAGTAAACATTCCTAATCTGTAATCGACCGCAGAAAGTCTCCTTAAAAATATCTCATTTAAACAAAGACTTGATGGAGCTAAGGGAGCAAGCTATGCTTATACTGGAGGAAGAGAATTTTCTGGCAGTGGTAACACTGAAGAACCAAGATAAAGAATTGGGAACGTGACATCAAAGTAGACAAGAGCTAGAACAGGCTGACTGCAAAGCAGAGTATAGGAAAAAGGTCACATAGATTTCAAGAAACTAGACTGCAGAACACAATTTGTTGATTATCAGAAGTTAGTCATTTACTCTGAAATGAGAAATTACTGGAGGCCTCTAGACAAAAAAATGACAGGATCTGACCCCACTTCCAAAGGATCACTACAGCTGCTGTTTTGAGAATAGAATTTAAAGGGAATATCTGGAAGCAGTGAGACAAGGTAGGAGGCCAATGCAGTAACCTGACCAAAAGAGGAATGGTGGAGGAGATGACTAGAATCAGATCTGGTATATTCAGTCATGCATCCTGTCTACAAATATTTATTGATCACCTACTATGTGTCAGGCACTTCATGTAGCTTGTATCTAATGGATACGTCTTGAAGGTGGGGACTATAGAATTTGCTAATGAATCTATAACAAAAGCCGTTTTTCATTAAAACAAAATAGAGAGTCAGGAGAGGGAAAGGAAACTCAGATTTGATGAGGCAACAGATTAAGCTGCTTAAATATGTCCGGATGCTTGATCAGCTACCTCACCAAATCTGGAGGTTCCTCTCTCTCTCTTAAATCTTGGAGGTTCTGTGTTTTGTTTTAATGAGGAAAGACTTTCTCTCTCTAATACAAGGGAAAACAAGAATAGTAATGATATAGGGATTATCGTATTGAAACTGTAATTTCTTAAACTAAAAATAAAATGTAAATACTAAACAAAAGAAGATAAATATGAGAAGGATATAAATCTGCATAGTTTGTCTTTAGTCCAAGTGTAAAGCTTCACTTGCTTCCTATTGCATATAAGACACCAGATAAAGGAGTGAAGTGCTGACAGCTAGTCAATCAAAGCACACAGGGCATATTCTACAATAGAACACATCCCTCCAAATGATCCGTGAGAAACAGAAATGGACCATATACTGAGTATGTTAAGGAAATAGCCTCAGAGAAAGGTTAACGTAAGGATGTGGCAGGAAAAGAATTGAGTAGAAATTGAAAGCAGCTCTTTGAGGTGGGAGCTTTTAAGCCTCTCCAATACATTGCTCTCTTATGTTACATGGTACGCATGAGAGGGTCATTTCAGATGGTTGACAAGTATAGTGATAATAAGTGGAGATGAGCTGGAACTGAAATCTGTGACATGTCTTCCGGCACAGAGTGCCAAAACACACATGGAGAGTCCAACCTGAGTAACTGAAAAGAACAGATCCCATATATGGAATTATATTTGTTCTTCAAGCTCTCCAAATCTTGTTAATAACACTTAAGTCATGGAGGATTATTCTACTTGTTAACAAACTTCTGCCTTCACCCTTAATGTCTACTGTACACATTGAAGATAGATATATTAAATATTCTATTGTCATCCAAAAGTATTAGCAGTATTGCCTTTGATGGAATTGCTCAAACTGAGTCCCAGTGAGATTATTTTCCTTCTATGTACTATATCAGGCAGTAATTCTATTCTTGGTTGATATCATGTAGAAACACACAAAAATACATGTACATTTGTATTATGAAAATAAGCTAGGCTTTAAAGAAACTTAAGACAGAGGAAAATTTAAAGAAGGCATATTTGAATGCAGTTATTCTGAAGCATAGTGATTTTTACATCCTACTTCTCTTAAAAACTCTAAACTTGACCTTAAACATGGATGGTACAGAAGTATTTTCAACCTTCATCAACTACTTAAATAACTATTTACAGTAAGTTGTTCAGAAGTGTGAAAGCTGTGTGTTGCAGAGGGTACTGGAAATGGCTTTTTTTTTTGAGAAATCAAGCTTATATTTGGTGAATTTGAGCCAAAATTACTCATATTGCTATTTATTGTTGCTTATCATATTTTAAAAAATTTTTGATACTTCTACAGTTAATTTCTTAAATTTATTATCTTATTACATTCCCATAGCAGTCAGAGAAAGAGAGAGAGAAGATTATATATATTTTTAATCTTATATTCAAAAAAATAAGGAAAATGAAAGTTTAAGTGATTTGCTCAAAATCACCCAGAGTCATGGCAAGAATGTCTGCTATTTCTATGATTTCATACTGTGTCCAAAAATTAGATCAGAGATTTAATTTTGCTTAGTATGGCTGAAAACAAGCTCAGTAATCCTTTAAATACCTTTTGATACACGATCTTCAATTTTTCAAATCGAGTCTTAGCCCTCCAATATTAATGTGCAAATGAAGAAGATCAGAACCTGTTCCATATGAGATATTTTAAAGTAAAATAATTTCTGTTTCCTGCAATATGAAGGATTATCATTAAGAGAAATCAGTCCATGCACAGCATACTTAACAGACAAGATTTTCACTCAGTTTCTAAAAGAGAAGTTGTCATCCATAAACAAAAGCATGTGATATGTCCTCAAACAGCTCATTCAATGTTCTAATTACTATTCTACTGACTTAGCTTATATTCAGTTCAATAAACATTTGAGCGACTATTTTATTCCAGGCATCAGAAACACTTTAAATGAACTTAGAATCTAGTGAGGGATACCGAAAACAAAATAGAAAATTTCACTAATGAAAAGTGCTAAATTAGAGGGTTGCATAGGTGGCTAGCTCTAGGTTCTAGAGCTCAGAGGATGGGCAATTAGCCTTTGGTTTATTCAGTGAGTAAATGTGTTTCTAAATCAGTAGACTCTGGAATCTGGACTACCAATGAGAAGAAAACTAATTTATATTCAATGATCCATTTCCAGAATTAACAGAATGTCAGAAAAAAATATCTAAATTTTGTTTACATGAAGGTGAAAATTTTTTAAACACCTAAACTGAGTTATCTAATTTTGTGCCTTTTTATGTTTTTGAAGATAAATATCTTAAAGATGAGTACATTTTGTAATAACTGCTCACAAAAGGGTTGCTTTGAAAATAAAGATAAGTGATGTTTACATATGATTGAAGAGGAGACAGTCTGAATCAGTCGTATTTCAACTAGGAATTCCGATGTTCTTTTTAAGGGGTAAAAAAGCATAAGCTAATGTAAACACTTTATATCTTCATTGATACCCAAAGTTAGCACTCTTTTTTAACTAATAAAGATGGCAGGTAAATGACATTGCCTGGGTTCTATTCAAAGTAGACTAGATTACATCAAATGCAATTCAAGACAAAAATGTATTTTATGAAAACATTGGAGAAAAACGTCCTAAGCATTAATTAAAAAAAAGGAAGAAATGTTTTCTTTTGTCACTGTTTCATGAATTAAAACTTTGGAGGATTCCCTTAGCATACATAGTCCATGATGTTTGAAGTTAGAATAAAGCTTTTCAAGAAATGAGCAAGAATATCTTTCTACTCCATTAAATATATCCCTTTCCTCATCACAATAATTAGGAATATTTGATGTCAACATACATTCCTACTCTTGTATTTAGATTTTCTAGAAGTACTTTTCAAAAACACTTAAATAATAGTGAACACAAAAACCAAAACCCAAAAATGCAAATGAGCTAAACAACATTACTACTTTGCCATGTAGCACCTAGCTTCCTCACTGTTCTGGAGTCTTCCAAGCTATGTAACTAATACAGTTAGATTGTAAGTTTCTCGGTCCGACTCCGTTTTAAAGCAAGACTGCTTGCAAGACATCTTAGTTAACTGTTTCCCTTCCAATCATACTACTTGTTTGTACAAGTAGGTTGTACAATTGTTTTTTCAAGAAATGTAGATCAATCAAATATATTTTTAAAAGCATAGCACTTTTATGGAGAGAGATATATATATGTATATATGGCTGTATTATTCCTTAGAATTGCTCAGTATTTCATTTTCCTAACTCAGTTTTTCAGAGAATTAACTTACTGCTTTGTAGCACTTATTGTTAATGGTCACATCCTCTGAGACATTGTAGAAAAAGTGTAAATAATCCATATGGTATCATTTAGCATGATTAACATTTTAAAATTGTCAGACTTAATAGAACCTTAGTACTTATCAAATATTTGAATCACTAATTTAAAACAATTTTTCTTGGGAAGTTGCTGAGATATTACATTTTATTTTAAAATATGATATTATCAATTGTCCCTTTATACTTTGATTTATGATTAAGAAAGAAAAAGATGTTGCCAATTAAACCATAATGAAAGTCTACAACATCACAAATGTTAGGATGCATCTTGATTCCAAAGTTGGCAAAAAGAAGAAAAATGTATATTCTGGATTTGATGAAGTATGGTAATAATCAAAGTAATAACTCCTTAAATATTATGGCAGAGATTAGTTAACTTCTTCTTTCTGGGTTACATTTCGTGGTCTTTGTTGCAATTAATTATGGTCACATGACTGAGTTCTTGCCTGCAAGAAGCAATGATATATTATATTTCGATCCTATTCCCAAAGACCTCATCTATACAATCATATATATTCTCCTCCCTTCTCCCTTGTGGATGTGGGCGCTCAGGCAAGCTTGGAAGTTATGTGTGGAAGACTGTCAAACTGGGGCTCAGGAAGACAGCAAGAAATAGAACACCCTCTCCCCCAGCCAAACAGAAAGACCAGTACCACATTGCTGCTTGAGAGAGAACACAGCTCTTATTGGGTTAAATCACTGGATTTGGGGGGTCCATTTGTTACAACAGCTATCATGCTAATTATTACAATTATTCCATATATTTATAACCTAAGGCCTTAAAGCACCTTAACATCATATTACTTGATCTGAAAATACAAGATTCAATTTTAAGAGTGAAAAAGCAGGAACCATTCAACTTCTCTCAAAGTACTAATAAACACAGAATGGAATTTGACAAGCTTCAACAAATATCTATTATTGCTTACTGCATGGAAAATAATGCACTAGGTGTTGCAAGAGTACACAATTATGTCTGGGAAAATGGAAAGTCCAATTGCAATCATAAGATAGCCTAGTTAGAAGTGTGCATAAAATGATTAAGAAAACAATAGCAATAAACAACCCAAAAACTCTCAGGCGGCAACAGAGAGAGAGACTATCTGATAGAGTGTCACATGAAGAATTAGAGAAACGCTTATTAAAGTCCATAATTTTGGGGAGAGAGAGTAGGAGGGAAGGGAAATGAAAGGAAGGGAAAGGTGAGCAGGGAAGGAAAGAAGGGAAGAATGTTTTCCACTTGGCCCTTTTGGACATAAATGCTTCACATAATCAAATGTTTGGAATTTATTCATTAAAAATATGTTTTGACTTTGCTCACCCAGTATGAAATGTTCTTGAAGCTCTTCTTTTGTGGAGTACAATATTAATATATTGTAAGACACCTAGGCTACACTGACCAATTTGCTGCCATAGAGAAAAAATAATTAAAATCTTTTTAAATAATAAGGGCAGCATTTAAAATCTATTACAACTGCCTTCCTACCACTACAACAGAGATAGGACAGGCCTTCTCAAGTAGTTCAGTAGTCAGTTTTGAGAGTTTGAAATGCAAGCGTGAATCACCTTAAGTTCTTTCACCATAAGGACCTGTAGGATTGTGGATAGGAAGAAAAATGTCATTAAGTGATGTCTGTGGAGTACTTAAACATTGAAACTAGGAACATCACAGAAAGGAATCAAGAAGCCTTTGCAATTACTACTTCAAAATATCTGATGTGACCTAGCACTTCCCTGTGTAACATATGAATCATATCAGTCAATATAGCCTAACTTATGCTACAATAACTAACAACCTCTAAATTTTGAAGGCTCAGGAAAACAAATTGGTTTCTGGCTCACACCATGCCCCTCTCATCCCTGATTGGGGCATAGTCACTTTGATATCATCATTTTCCTCTCTAGCAAAAGTGCCACTCTATGGAATAATGGCAGGAGAGTGTGGCAAAGCAAGCTCTTAAAGCCTCACTTGAAAGTGATACACATCATTTTTATTCACATTTCATCATCTAGAACCATTACAGATCCCCACCAACCACAGAGTGCCAAGATCCTACTGAATGTCTGAAAGGTCAAGAGATGGAAATATTTACTTTACAGCATTAATAACTACCACATGGATGAACACAGGTCACAAAATGGTATGGATGGATAATGCCAAAGCAGACTACAAATGAGGAGGTTGTAGACAAGAATGGGGCAGAGATAATTCCTTTACCATACACTGTGAGAGTTTTCACCAATTTCTTCATGGTGAGTATAGAGGTATTGGAGTAATAGTAAAAGTCGTGTGGCTAGGGCTGTATATGAATGATTGATGATACAAACACACACACACACACACACACACATAAAGGGCATGGTTTTGGTTACTTTCAACTAATCCTTTTTGTTATTATTAAGAAAGTTCCCAGAAAAAAATTACTTCTATCAAGTATTGCTGCCTTCAGTTGTCTGGATGCTATGCAGCCCCTGGACAGCTGCAGCCCAGGCTCTGAATTCCAAAGTGAATAAATTAGAATAATTGAATAATACATGAATAATCTCTCCTATGATTTTGTGTGAATTCCATTTACAAAGCGCAAAATAAACTAGTGCCAAATGTATTGCAAATCACATTCAAATACCTATCATAGTGTTCTGCCTAAGAATATTAATTCTGGTGTAAGTCTGCCTAAAATCAAACTTAAGTTCCATTATTTACTAGCTACACGATCTAGGAAAAACTGTTTAACCTCGCTGAGGTTAAGGATTATAATAGTATCCACCTCATAGGGTTGGTTGTAAGGATTAACTGAACTAAACCTCATGAAGTATTTAGAACAGGACTTCACACATTGTAAAATGTGAAGATACCGGGGCTGGCCAGTGGCATGGTCCTTAAGTTTGCGTGCTCTGTGTCAGCAGCCTTGGGTTCACAGGTTCAGATCCCTGACACAGACCTACGCAGTGCTCATCAAGCCATACTTTGGTGGTGTCCCACTTACAAAATAGAGGAAGTTTGGCACATATTTTAGCTCAGAGCCAACCTTCCTCAAACAAAAAGAGAAAGATTGGCAACAGATGTGAGCCCAGGGATAATCTTCCTCACCAAAAAAGAAAAAAAAAAGTGAAGATACCAACAAGAGGATAACTAAAGTCTAGAATTTGGTGTTACCTCCCCAAACCACACATTTACTCATCTGCAATTCCATCTTGTTGAATATTGCCCTTATTCTCCAAAAAGAAGCAAGTTGGGGCATGTTGAAAGTTCATAAAAAGCCAGAGAAAACAAGATCTCATTTGCAGAGACTCTCTGGAAAAGCCACCTACAGGAGCCTAACACTATTTGCTTCTAAATGGCATGAATTTCCTCCACAGCTTTCATCTTTTTGAATAAAGAAAGTTCCCCATCTTCTCTTGTAATTTCAGCAATCACCCTTGAATTGATCCACGTGGACATTTTTTTTCCCTCTAGCAACCATGTCTTGCCAGAATGTATCCCATTTTGTCTTGTGTCTAGGTTGACTGGTTAACAGCTTGGCTTTCATAAACTATCTTAGCTCTTCTCAAATGTGTGTTCTTTTCTTTCATTCTTACCAGTTTATCCACACATTCCTGAAAAAAAAAGTTAACATAAAGAAAGGTTTGTGGTATGGTAGCAGAGTCTGAAAAGGTTATGGAATTGTCTCCGGAGTCTCATGTTTTATCACAGAAATTAATTCTAGATAAGTGAAAGCAACAATGATTCACACTAGTACCACCAAGTGAGAAAAATAGAGCATTTCCCTACTCCCATCAGTTATTCCTACTAAAGTCCATTTGTTTCTGGGCTCAGAGAGGAGCAAGAGTGAAATGCATATCATTGTAACCTGAAACTCCCTCATCTCCCCTCCTTCCTGCCCCATCCTCTTAATCTCCAACACTTGTTGGCTCACTACAAGTTTGAACTTCTTTGCTTTAAATAGAGCAGGACTTCTGCCCATCAGTCTTTCTTGTAACCTTTATTGAATCACACCTCCGCCCTAAGCTCCTTTAGAACTTGCTTCTTAAATCTCGTTTTCTGTGTCCTCACTCTCATCCTCACAGCAGATGACCCTGTCTTGCACTTTCCTGTGGATGTTTCAACTTGCCCATTTAGATCTTATCTAGACGAGAAATGTGCTTTCCAAACTATAATCTGGTACACAACATACTTGTTGTTATTATTTATTAATAAAATTTTCACCCTAAATTATGATAGCAGTTTCACGTATTTCATTTTTATTTTCATTCTGTAAGGGAAACTAGAAATGCAGGTATTTCCATGTCAGAAAACAAAGACGTGCAATAATCACGTATTCCTCAGAATACAAGATAATTCGAGGTGAAAGAGGAAAAGAATCCAAGGAGTCTGCCCGTAAGGCATATTCCTTTTTTAAAAAAAATGATATTAAAGCATCATTTTTAGAGGTGATTTAGGAATAAAGACAACTTGCATAAAAATCCTCTCATGCCTTACTCTACGTCTTTAGATTTTCATTCAGGAATGCTGAATGAAATTTCAATTTAATTTCATGTACTTCCCATAATCTCTGAATTTGAGCAGTTATATTTAAAAATTAGAGAATAAAATGACAAGAGTGGGACGGTGGTGGTGATCTGGGATCTTGCAAATTAGATGCACTTGCTGTCACTGCTTGTGATTGATGTGCTTCAACATTCCTTTCAGGAAAATTTGGTTTAAAAGATATTTTTTTATCCATTTTCATGTTTAAATTAAATTCATTAGCAGCTGTCAGCCCCCAAGGAAAAATGTCAACGCTAATCAAGACAACATCTGAAGGTGTCAGTTTCCTTCATTTATCTTCTGTACCCAGAAGGTACACAGCCATCAAGTAAAACACTCCAGGTAGGGACTGCTTTTGTCATTTGTTAAATGTGGTTAGAATGCGGTTGCACAGGCATGAATGTTGTTTCAAGCTGCCAATGACACCTGTCTTTTATTTTTTTTAAGAAAAAATAATAAATATTACAAGCCTTACCTTTACTGTAGGTCTATACATGACAGTGGACGTAGTTTGCTTCCTCACACAGTGATATTGTAATTATTTGATTTATTTCATCCGTCACACTGGGCACATTCCATTGTTACTTAGAATTCCTCTGCAGCCTTTCCAATTAACAGAATAGGACATTTAAGTAATCAGTGATTTTTATTCTACTTCCTCCAACTTATAAGGCAAAAATTAGTAAAAGCGATAAATATCTTTGTATATAAATGTATCCATCTGTGAGAATGAGAATTTTACTGAACATTGAAGCTTTATGAGAGAACTGTTTTAATGCTATAACTGAAGTTACACCTTTAAGAATGGAGAGTTTAGGATTTTTTCCTATTGAATTATTCATGCTACCAGAATGCCAAGGTGACGTATTATATAATTATAATGAGGTTGTACATTTACTTTTCTGACATACTTTCAGCAGAAAAGCAAATTAATCAAAAGCAACGGAATGGTTTTAAGTCTAATTCCTTAGATTAATCTGTTGTTTTCTTTTTGAAATCAGAAAATAACTCTGTGTGTGCGTACAATTGAATGAAATTGACAATGATGGAAAAGCTGAGAGAAGGCTAATATGTATTTATTTACTAAGATGCAATTAATATTCATTTACTAAGTCTCTATAATCATAACATATCCTCTGAATTTCAGAGCAAGAAGGAGCATTTGAGATCATTTTGTTTATTATCCTTGTCTTGCACATGATTGTACTCAGTCCTGGAAAGGTTAAATCATTTGCTTCAAATTCATCAACTAATTTTAACAGAGCCTAAAGTAAAATTCAGACATTCTCCCATGTAGTCCAGTATTATTCCAAATTAAGTATTTTATTACAATTGTTATTTCTATTATCGTTACTTTTAGTTGAAGTAGCCAATGCTTCTTGAGTGTAAGCAGCATGCTAAACCCTTTGCTAAGTTCTTTACATGGATCATCCTCTGAGGTAATGTCCATTATTCCTCTCATGTTCATATTAGGAAACAGAGGCACAAAGTTATTAAGTAACTTGTCCGAAGTCATTTAAATAATAAGTGGCAGAGTATTCTTACAAATTTTGGAATTATTTTCCCATGGCCTCTGTTTTTTTTCTTATAGCAACTCTTTGCATATATAGAGCTGGAGTGGACATATCAAACTTTACAAATGAGGAAGCCAAGTTTCCAAGAAGCTAACTTACTTATCTAAGATCATAAATCAAGTAAGTGGCAAATATACAAGTTGAGCCAAAGTCTCTAGCACTTGGTCTCTTTCTCTTTGTATCACATCTTATCATGGTGTTTTAGGTATGTTCTGAGATAAGAATAAATTAAATCATGTTCTTCTTGTTAGTTTGCTAATTCTATGGCATGGAACTAAATTAAGTTTTAGATTTTAATTAAGTGCTAATTTTTTCCAAACTAACATAAGAAACAATTGAAGGTAAATTACCCATTCGAAATAAGAAGAAAATACAATTGAAACATTTAAGTCATGCATAAAATGAAAACACAGGTAAACATGGTTTTTTCATGAAGAACAGGTCAAGGCTTCTTTTTTTTATGTCAATGAATATATATCCTTTGACTCTGTTGATGAAACAATTCCTACAACAGAAAATGCATCTAAACTCATAATAAAATGTTAAGAATTTTTTCATTTATGCAAAAAATAAAATAATAGCAATTGGCTCGATGTGGTTTATTATGTTCTTAAATAAAACTCAAAAGAAGTTATAGAAGAATTCTGAATAAAATTAGCATGAGACATTATCTTCTCATAAAGTTTTACAACAAGGAAGCATCTTTTTTTAGATCATAAACCTAAGGACCAGAAAAATTAATTGTACAAGCCCAAGTAGCAGCATCAAGGTTAACATATAATTCAGATCAGTGTTCTTTGAATGACATTGTGTTCTATTTCCCATATAAATGTGGCTACATAAATACATATTTAAAATTGGAGCACCTCACAAATCAAAGGATAGAGCAAGTGAGCACTTTTTAATAGGATTGCTCATAATTATGTTTTCTTTAGATTGACAAGAATGTTTTTATTTTCAATAGAAAATGTTTTTGAATAAAGTAATAAAATGTAAAATTTGTTTACAGATTTATTACCCCTTTCTAAAGATCAGTATACTATAGGTTCAGTATAATAGCTATCAAAATCGCAACAGGCTTTCTCTTCTTTGTAGATATTGGCAAAGGGATCCTGAAATTTATATGGAAATTCAGAGGACCTAGAACAGCCAAAATGATTTAGAAAAAGAAGAAGCAAAGTTGGAGGACTTATACTCTCTGATTTCAAAACTTACTATAAAACTATAAAAATCAAGACAATGGGTATTGAGAACTTAGCACAGTGCTTTGTAGCTAACAGTTACTCCCTAAATTTGTCAAATGTGCAAATAAACAAAAACAAATGAATGCCATTGATTAAATGCTAGTCACCTAACCAAATCCAAATGTGATTGATTTATTCTTGATTATTAGATTATGACTAACATCTTCTACAGGAAATCTAAATAATTGGCTAATATTTCTCTTAATATACGCATATTTTCTCTCCAAAGTCTATGATACATCTCTTTCTCTTTAAAATAAAACACGATTTGTACTTTTTCCAAAAGAAAGAAAGTATTGGCCTAAGGATACGAGTACAGATGAATGAAATAGAATTGAGAGTTCAGAAATAAACCCTTACATTTATGGTCAACTGATTTTTGACAAAGGTGCCAAGAGTATCCCAACGGAGAAAACGGTTGTCTTTTATACCAAATTGTCCTTAGATAGCTGGATATCTGCATGCGAAAAATGAACTGAGAACTTTACCTTATAGCATTCCCCAAAATGAAGTCAAAATGGATCATCGACTTAAACATAAGAGCTACAATTTCTAGAAGAAAACATAGGAAAGAAATGTTCATGACTTTTGGTTAGGTAAATAGTTCTTAGATACAACAATAAAGGGAAAGCACAATCTGCAGAAGAAAAGAAAGATAAGATTTCATCAAAAGTAAAAACTTTATGTATAAAAGACTCCATTAAGAAAAAATAAAAGACTAACCACAAATAAGCAGAAAATATTTTCAAATTATATATTCGATAAAATACTTGTATACAGAATGCATTTAAAAAACGAAACCTCTTACAACTCAATGATAGGAAGACAAATAACTAAACTTTTAAAAATTGGTAAAAGATTTGAAGAGACATTTCACCAAAGAAGAATATGAATGGGTAATAAGCACATGAAAAGGGGTAAAACATCATTAATCATTAGTAAAATGAAAATTAAAGCCACAAGTTGAATGGCTATAATTAGGAGGCCAACAATGGGAAGTGTTGGTGAGGACCTGGAGAAATGGTAGAGCTGATCTGGTGAAACAGTTTGGCAGTTTCTTCAAGAGTTAAATATAAACTTACACGTGACCCAGAGATTCCACTCTTAGGAATGTACCAAGAAAAATGTGATGTATCCTGAGGCTGGAGATAGGAAAAAGGATTGACAGCAAAAAGACTTGAAGGAATTTTTGGAGTGACAAAATGTTCTAAAACTGGATGTGGTGACACACAATTCTATAAATTAACTAAAAATTATTGAATGGTACATTTACAATGGACGGGTTTAATGATATGTAAATTATGCCTCAATGAACTTGCAAAATACCAGTATAATTTTTAGTTACAATTATTTAAAGGAAAGAACATTATGCAATAAGAATTGCATGTATTCCAAAGTAGATAATTTATACCAATATGATTTGGGGGGAAGGACAATAGACATGGTGTT
This sequence comes from Equus przewalskii, assembly GCF_037783145.1. Taxonomy (NCBI): domain Eukaryota; kingdom Metazoa; phylum Chordata; class Mammalia; order Perissodactyla; family Equidae; genus Equus; species Equus przewalskii. Next base: position 29,064,190 of record NC_091834.1, read on the forward strand.
TTTGTGTGTGGGGGGGGATAGTAGGAAGGAAATAATATTAGATGATAGCACTGAGATTGTGATGAATTGTAAAATGTTTTCCCATCTTTCCCCTCTTCTAGCTGTCCTCCTCCTTTTTCTGCTGCTATCTTTCACACATTCTTGTTGTACAAGAAGACAAGTGCAGGTCAAGGGATGTCACTTTATATTTTTAAATAGAGGGGCACAGCAGGTTAACCTTTGCATTGGCATTTGAACTCATTCCTGACAAATAAGTCAATCAAGATGAGAAGACTGTGTGAGCAGATGTCTATCAGCATTAAAGGAAAAAAACCTGCTGTTATTCCATATTCATGATTAATAGATTTTAAATGTTACTGACACGTAAAGGTTCATGCTTTTTTAACACTGCTGTTATTGTACAGTGACATACAGAATACTTGACATATATATTATTAAGTCTATAAATTATGTAAAAGATGATTTGAAATATCTTAGACATTAGGCATAAACCTTTGAATATTAGATATCATTCCATAGAAAAAATATAGAAAACAATAATTGTTTTGCCTCTAAATACTTTAATAATATTCCTTCAAGTTTCATGGCTAAAAACTAGGCAAGGAAATTTTAAAAGGTGAAGTCTGAAATTAATAAAACCAAAGTAGAAATATAATAGAAAGAATAATAAAATCTAACAGCTCGTTCTTTAAAAATACCAGTAAAACAAATGCAGATAGTCCTCTTCAAGTTCTAAAGGCAAAAGAGAGAGAAAATAGATGCAAAATAAAAAAATACCTAACCATAGAGAAGAGACGTCAAAAATTAAGTGCCTACTACATGCTACCACAATGAACTGAAACACAAGGAAAACATATGACTTTGTAGCAAAATAGAAATGACCAAAATTGGCCCAAGAGGAAGTAAAAAAAAAACTTTCAACCTAACAATTACCGAAGAAGAAATGGGAAATAAATCAAAGTGCTATCTTTGGGGAAAAAAAGAAAAGCATTTAACCTTCAAAAAAACAGATAACTCCAATGTTATTAAAACTTCCCCAGGCCTAGAAGAATTCCTCATGTATTTTATAACATCAACATGATTTTTATAACAAAACGACATGAGCTACCAAAAAGGCAATTACAGATCAATCTTACTAATGAATATGTATGCAAAATTCTTCGATGTTTGTTAACCAAGTTTAAAGTTATCAAGCACCAAATTATTCTCACATCAAAAAAAGTGTTAGGTAAAGACAAAAAAGACTTATTATCTAATCCGTTCTGGGATAAGCCCTAAAATAAAGAGTGTTCCCCAATGACTATTAGTTGGTACTTTGAGGTTTCCAGTTAAAGGAAATACTGCACAAAAATGGGGTAAAATAAGATGAGAAAAAATTAAGATAAAAGTCAGGAGCTGCCACAACTAAATACATCAACATGATTTATTACTATTATATCAATAGTTATTACACTATTCATTTCGATTCAACCAAAAATTTCAAAACACTTCTATACCTCAAATCCAAATTAAAACTATTAAATCATCAAAACATCCCACCCCTTGAGAGTCAAGATGAACAAAATTTATTCACCTCTTTTACTACCCAACAATAATAGAACTAGCTATTTTTTGGGGAAAAAAAAAGTCAGTGGCATTCTAAATATATCTAGAATGGAAATATATTCTTCCTTTAAACACCCAGAATCTGCTTTAACCTCATCTTCCCTATCAAACCTAGAGCTCATATACTACTAGTCAATTATACATTGACTATACATACAGTAACCAATGCCTGGTTATTTATCCAAAGCTATTTTCATTTTAATCTCTTGTGTCTTGAACATCTCTTTAATGGTGTGGAATGAACAGCAATATCCACTGCCACAGGAGTATGTTCAAATACCAGGAAACCAGTCAGAGAGAATCAGCCTGAGGGAAGCTACTCATTTCTTTCTTTTTTTAAAAAAAATCTCCAAATTACACTCTCCAATTAAGAGCAAACTTGTAGTTACAACTTCTTTACCCCTTTTTACAGGGTTTAGTGTTTGGTGTATAGGAGAATAGGAGGGAAGGAAATAAAAATGAAGACTAATTTCAATCCCCCCCGCTCTAAGGGAGAAATTAAAATTCCCTCTATTCCAATTCTCCTCTAAGCAGGAGAAATTAGCTAAATTTGTTTTGGAACGTGGAGATCTTTTCTCAGCAAAGACCAAGAGAAAAGCTGTAGCCTTTAATCTGATCTTCAGTCTAACCATTGTCCGTGTGCTAGGCACCAGGAAGGCAAACAAGATACTGGCTCTGCACTGTGGAATTTATAGTCTAGTGAAAGAGGTACACATTTAAACAGAAGTGGTAGGTATTTTCATAGAAGCATCTACTCAAATGATATGAGAAGACAAAAGAAGGGTGCTTAGTGCCACCTTGGGATGTGCAGAAAGGGAAGGTTTCCTGGAGGAGAATGTGGTTGAGTTGAACCTTGAAGGAAGGCGGGTACTGGAGCCGGTGGAGACCATGCATGGCAACATGGACAAAGTCCAAAGAGGAAGTGGAACAGCGCTGACTGTATGCAGGCTGACTCTGCCTTCTTGTTCTTTGCCCTGTGTTGCTTGCTGTTAAATACGTAGAATCTGTCCTTTAAAGGAATGTGGTTCTGCACTGTGTGGTTTTAACCCATTAGTGTAAAATTCAGGCCAGGGTGGGGGTGGCATATGTGTGCAGGTGTCTGTTCATGTAAAGATGCCTTCTGCTTTAGAAAGAATGTGCTTCTAAAAGGATTTGGAAAGAGTCCAATCTTTTTTGCTGACTCTTGTCTGCATAACGAATTAGGAAAGACAGTGTTGGTCCTGCTAGATTTTATCCTAATCCTCACATGGATCGTTTTATTATTTAATGTTCTTCAGGAATGGGTCAGAAAGGGATGCCAGAGTGTGTGTGTTTTTTTCTTCTCTTTTCTGTGTTTGGACTGCTCATATGCACAATACACTTACAAACAGCCGGCTTTAATCCATCTCTTTGAAAGAGTGACCTTAAAAATGAACTGTGCTTTTAAATTAGATATGCTACTTGTAAGAGGAAACTAATATTTATGTTTGTGTGTGTATGTGTATAATCTCCAAATTTCTGCAGGTGAGATCTCAAAAGCCTCTTTTTATTTCTCAGTTTTGATAGGTTTCTGACAATAAAATTGATCACCCCAAAAGAGAAATAGGTAAAGGTGTTAAATACCAGCTTAATGTACATAAAACATGAACTTGTTTTGCAGGTGGAGAGCTGCAGGAGATCTCTATAGGGCTAAAGTTTAGGTTTCAAACACTAGTTAAATATGAAGCTCTATTCCAGGGATTTTTCAAGACAACAGCGTGGTTGCAACTAACAGTCAATAAATTGTTGCAACTAGAAACTAAACCACCAAATTTAATTCCAAATAGACTTCTGATGATTTTCACATGCAATTTACCTATGTAGAATAATGATAATATACTAAAATTTTCCTAAAATTACAGGTAAGTGTTTGCACCTGGTTGTCTTTTTCTCCCAAATGGGTTGTATATTCTTATAAAAATTTTCCTGATTTTAAAATGTCTGCACATATCTAAAGGATAGATTATAGTCTTGAGTAACATAATGAGTTCTTTAAGGTTTACTTCATATAATCTCTTCTTTTCCCTTTTGTATTCGGCATACTTAACACTCACATGCTAATATTAGCACTAATGCCTTAAGCCTAAATAGCAATAATTACTGGATGACATACTGGCTTCTATTTAAGTTGACAACTCAATAACTTGACATATGCATTACATCTCTATTACACTGGAATCTAAATGGCACTTTATAAAGCATTCCTTTTATATTTAGTTCACTGACTGCTCAGACTGGAGGTTGTACTCATCATGTGTCTGTTAAAGACTAGTGAACGTGTCATTATTTCTAAAACCTTGCCAATGGTAGATAATGGAATCATGGAAAGCTGTATTTACAGAGAAATGTTGGGGTTTTGATACTGTGTGTTTCTCGTACAAGTAAGAGTCAAAGATGTTTTTAGAGGTTTTTCAATATGTAGTATAAAAAGTTCTACTAAGTAGAAAATGCCATGCTTTAGAAATTCAGCCAACGGATATAAGGTATGTCTTTTGTAGGTCTACTCTTGTTCCTTTCCAAAGATGTTCAATAAAGAAATCTATTTTAGAAAATACTTTTCATGTTTTAGGAATTTTTGTCATGGCAGCACTTTAATTATTAAAATGTAGAGCCTAATAATTATAAAATACCTCTATTCTTATTACTTAAAACTCACATAGTCTGGAATGCTTCCATCCATTCTACAATATAGTATAAATAGAGTTTAACAATGAGCATCGCTCCCCACTCTCCTCCCACCCCTCATTTCTATCTTTAATCCTCTTTTCACCTCAGCTCTCCTCTTTTCTCCCCTTTCTCCTCCAAAAGACATTAGGCAGGGGTAATAATGATGGCAGGCACAGGCTTATGTGGAGAGAGGCAGTGAGTACAGCCAGAGGGTGGCCAGTAACGGCAGGCCACGCAAAGATTGTATGTCAGAGTGAAGCGGTGAGGACAGCCTTGTAGTCATGGGATATTAGCTACACATAGGGGATTTAGCAAATATGTAAATATATTAAGGATAACGGGAGCTAAGTTTCTCGCTGACACAGAATGAAAGTACAAATATTAGAATACTTAGGTATTGAAATACCACATTAATAATGAACACACCTTGTGTTCATTTGTCTTCTCAACTTCTAAATACCACTCTCCACTATAAAGGACCAGATACTGCTAGAAAAATAGCTGATTTCAGGGCTGGGACAGAAAAAATATAATGGGAGCCAGAAACAGCTTGTTGGGACAGTAAGAAAGGACTCAAAGACAAGTGAGATTATAACAAAAGGATCCAGAGGCCAATTTGAAGGGGTTCCCTCTGACCAAATGGAGAACAATCTAACCATTTATTTAGACAATGATGCTAACAAACTATAGCCCACCGAATAAAAGAGGAATCAATGAATCCACACTGATGTAAATAGACAAATTAATAAATAAATGAGAAGTAGTACATATAGAAGTAATGAAAAGTCACAACTTGACATTATCCTAGCCATAATTCATTCAAGCAAGAAACATCAATGACTACTAAAACTAGAGGGTGACAGTAGGATGAGGAATTGGATATTTACATAGTTTCAGATTACCTCCACACAAAATTCTTATTAATTACAAAGGAAAAAGAGTAGAGAACTGGCTGATACCATCTTAATTACGTGAACAAAGTTAACACAACGCAAGTATTAGGACAAAAGACATCACCTGCTATAGAATAGGATGCAAAAAAAAAAATCCACCCCAAAAACCACAGTATCACTTCTGTGATATCTCTGGCAAAACATATAACCTGGCTCTCCTCATGAGAAATTATCGGATAAACCCAAATTGAGAAATTGTCTACAAAATGACAGCTCTGCAAACTTGAAAAACATGGAAGTCATGAAATCAAAGAAAGATTGAGGTAGGCTCCTTGAAGGAAGCAGACTAGAAAGATGTGATTGGGTACATGCGTGATCCTAGATTGGACGCTTTATTAGAAAGAACATGATTGAAAGAAAACTTTAAAAGATTCTGTGGGTGAATGGTACACAGGTGTTCTTAGCATTATTCCTGCTACTTTTCAGCAACTTTGAAGTTATTTCAAAACAAAATCAATTTTTTAAAAATGCAAAAACCGTATTTTTGTATCTTTCTAAATGCTTTTTAAAAAATAAATTTAATGAGGTATAATCTATATATTAAAAAGCTGCGCATATTTAATGTATACAATTTGTTGAATTTGGATATATACATACACCCATGAAACCATTATCACAACCAAGATAGTAAACATATCCATCACCTCCAAAAGTTTCCTCCTGCTCCCACTTGTGTGTGTGTGTGTGCACGTGTGTTAAGAACACTTAACACGAGATCTATCTACTTAATAAATTTTTAAGGGAATATTACAGTATTGTTAAATATAAATGCACTTTTTTTGAGAAATATTTTTCTTTCCTTTTTTTTAACCTGTTTCATTTGCGTGACATGCAATTTAGGTTTTGCCTAATTTCCAGCATAAGCTTACACAGAAACTTCCCTTGACATACTAATAAAGATATAAGATCAGCAACTATGGGAGGAGCGCTTTTGAACTTCCCTTTTATTTCCTTTGACCTGGACACCTGCATCCGGACAGTATCTCCCTAAGTTCGTCATGACAGTGCAATAGGAAATAGCTATCTTATCACACTTCCTGGAAATCCTTCTTTCCCAAGGAAAACAAGGACAAACTCTACTTAAGCAAAGGTTCCCTTCACAGTGCTTCTCTCACTGTCCTCCAGAGGTGAATTTAACAGATACCCTGAAGGGATGGTCATTTTGTGGCAGAAGACAGCACTGTTTTCATATTTATTAACTGCCCTTCAAACAGAGTAGTGATTTCTCTTGACTGTGCCCTCACAAGAAGCATAATATAGTATCTAACGCTTCACATAAGACATGTCATTAATTGCAAAATTATCTATTATGTGGTGTGCCTCATTGTGTTTTTTTTTTCTTTTTTTGCTGATGCCAAATGAACACAGAATTTCCCAGAAGCAAATCAATGGAACATCACAAAGAAAGAGTACAGAAGACAATTCATGTACTTCGTAGAAAGGAAGGAGGAAGCAGGATGAGGTCAAGCAGAAAAACAAGGTTGAAGGTCACAATGGGTGAAATTCTGCAGGGGGCACAGGGGCGTTAGGAAGTCTATGGATCAGTCACCAAAGCAGATCAGACACCACATCTGTCTGTTCTGACAGCCTGAAACTGACCAGTAAAGCAGCCAAAGAACAGTTTGAACATTATCAAAATGGATCTAAATGACAGATGTCAAAGATGATCTGTTTCCCTAAAAGCTCTGTGGGAATATTGTTTCATTATTTTAAATTCATATTAATTCGATGTATCTATTTGAGTGCCTATTATTCCCAAAACATTGTTGGAGAAAATGAAGGATATACAAAGATGAGTATGGTATAATCTCTGACATCAGAAAACTGAAAGTCTATGAGATGGCATTACTCTACTACAGAGCAGAAAATGATTTATTCCTTTGGGTTTTGGCTATTGCTCTTTGGTGTCAAATATCTCAAGAGGATAACATAGAAAGCCATTGTAAAACTTGATCAAATCTGTATATGTTTGCAGAAAAAGGGGGAACTTAAAAGTTTGAGTGAGGACTACAGAGGATCTCCATTTTAGGGTTGAAAATGTCTCTTTCTATGGTAGGCTGTTCAGGAGTATTAAGCACCAAGCATCACAATCAGATTGTCCCTGAGAAGTCCAAAAGCAACTGTGGAGTCATGGTTTGTGAGGAGAAAGGGAGAGAAACAGTACAAGGAGGAGGAAGTGGCTAAATCAAGGAGAAAATAAACCTGACCTACTGCAATATCTGCCTAAGGCCAGCCTTGATAGTGCATCTGTCTGTCACAGCAAATTTTGGAGAGCTAGCAAGGAGAATGCAGACCACTCACATACAGCCCCTACACCATCAATGCCTTAACAGGGTTCTGCTGTTCCTGCTGCTTACTAGTAAATATTCTGGGGGATTTTTCTGTAAATATTTTAAACAAAGAGATTTTGAAACTTTTTTCAAATGCAGTAATAATATGAGAAAACTTGTAATACTTACAGAAAAACAGTTTTCATTAAAACCATGACTCACCTACGGATTCATTCATTAAGTAAATTCCGTATTTTATCTGGGTAAAACATTTTCTTTACCTCCTTATGTTTGTTTATTTATTTATTTATTTGTTTATTTTGGTTTAGATGTGTCATTTGCTATATACTAAACAGTAGAAGTAGGCATTTGGATTTCAAATGTTTTTAGAGAGCACTTGCTTGCACAAAGGAAAGGGAGAAGAAAGCTGTCATATATTTTCTTCAAAAAAACCCCACAAAAACCCTACTCAAAGCTCAGATTCACCTTGAAAGAGACTTGCTTGCAAAAAGTATATGGAATTTTCAGTGTTATGATTCACATAGTTTGTGTTTGACTTGAAAACAACCTAGAGCAGAAAATATATATTTTTCTTGATATTTGGAGTGATTTTTTTTATGGTTTGCTCTAGGCATTTGATTTATTAACTGTAAATCTTAAAAGGAGAGATAATTTTTGGAAAAAATGACCCTGGACAAAAATGTAATGAAAACAAAATTAAATAAACCTTTAAAGTGCCAGAAAAACAGCAAACTCAACAGAGGTTGTTTGTAAAAATATAACTGTAATATCCTGAACTTGATCATAACTTAGAATCTACACACTCCTCCTTTTGAGTAAGCCAGGACAAATTTACAATAGAAAATCTCTGGTAAAAATAAATTGTTCATTAAAGGAGTACTCAACTAATGTTTATTCGTTATCCTTCCTTTCTCAAAAGTCAACTATTTTTACATTGGCTTGAAGCAGTTTACAAGTTATTAATAGTAATAGCTACCATTGTTGAGTGATAATTGCTCTGCCTGGCAGCAAGGAAAGGGTTTTACTACACTTGAATTATCATGATCTATCTTCAAGCAGGCTCAAATGCATATGTGTATCCATCTGTGAGAAATTCACTACAGAATAGTGTAAAGTAGTTTGGGAAAAAGTTGTTTTGAAAAACTGTTTTAAGAAATTAGAGCAAATTTTTTCTATTTTTAGCAATGCTAATTTTAATCTCTTTTCAGATTTCTTTCCTTGATTGAAATTTGGGGGTAACTATAAGGTTTTAAGACTGTAATGGTTTTCCATAGAATATACATCGATTTCTCTCAGAAAATATCAGCTTCCACTACATTTCCTATATTCTGCTCACATGTTCTATATATCGTCATTTTATTTGAGACTGACATCAATGTAAAATAAACATATATGGGAATTTTGGAACTCAGGTAATTGTTTGGACACTTCTTTAAGTGTTCTATGTTGGATATTTCATTAAATACATTCCTATACTCTTATATACTATATAAATAAATATATAATATTTTATGCCTAGTTAATATGTTTATTTGTATTATATATGTATATATATAATTTCCTTTAGAATATAAAATATATTACTCCATTGTCTATTAGCTTCCAGTGTTGCTGTTGAGAACTCAGAAACCATACTGATTCTTAATTCTTTGTATATGTATCAATTTTTCCCTCTTTGGAGGTATATAGAATTGTTTACTTGTTCCCTGCTGTTCCAAAATTTTACCATGATGTGCATTGGTAAGGTAGATTTTCATTCACTGTGCTGGTATTTGATGAGGTCTTAAATCTGAAACAAGTCCTTTAGTTACAAGAAATTTTCTTAGAAGACTTATTTGATGATTTCTTTTCCTCTCTTCTTTTGTTATGGAACTCCTATTATTTTATTGAGCTTTTTAGAATGTTCAGAATGTCTTATTCTCTTTTCTTATCTGAATGTTCCTTTTAAATAGTAGCCTGTTTTTAATTCATAGTCTTTCACATTTGTTGGGAAAGGCAGTCTTGAGCATGCAGTCTTTCAACCTCTGCTTGGCCACGTAAGAATGGGGCTTGGGCCTCGAATACTTCCTTGCCAAGAGATAAAGGATCTTACAGCCTATGCTGGGCCTACGCCTTGCATGGGAATATCTTTCCCTGTTTCCGACTCAATGTGTACTCCTTTGTGCTGCTTCAGTGATGTGTCAATGGCCCTCAGGAATACCCCTAGCTTTCTGTATTTCAGATCCCATAGAGGAGAGGCTGATGTCCTTCTGTTGAAGCATGAATGGGTTGGGTGCAACCATGTCACCCACATGGGCTGCATAGTTAATCTGCTGGCTATGAGGGACCAATGCATTGCAGGGGCTGGATCTTGTAGACTATTTTCTCTGTACCACTTGAGCCCAGTGTGCATTTAATCTGTTCTCATGGACCTAGAATCTTGCACTGGTCTCTTCCCTAAGTGGTACTTATCTGCCTTTCAAACTTGGCCACACAGCTTGACCACTCAGCGAATGATACAACAAAATCTCCCTTAGGATATTAATGATTTATTTTTTTGTTTATTTTTCCCTACATACCTTTTTCCCTCTGTTTGTTTTTTTCACTAAATTCCCTACTGAAGAATTTTCTCAAATATCTGTTCATCATTAGTTGCCTGCTAATATTTCAGAGCAGAGGATTATGATGCTGTTTGGAAGTTCTCAGCCTGTGGGTATGGATGGTCAACTGTGGATTTCATTGGCATAAGTGATCTGGCTGACCTTTCTTCATTGGAAATGCCTATGTCAGGCTCTTCATGTTTTGCGTTTTGTTATGATCAGATTCTGCAAAGACTCTTCAGTATTCTGCCTGGAGCCGATGTTCTGAGAGCGAAGGGAAGGAAGATGGCTGGGTGGAGGGGATGTCTCAGACTTTTCTATAAATATACATACATTTACTTAATACGTCACATTCAGCTGTACCTGGTATACCCCAGTTCAGAGATCCTCTGCTTTATTCTCTCCAGAGAACAAACCTCCATTTTTCTGCCAGGATGGCCATCTACAGTAGAGAAAAGAATTTGAGGAACTACATGCTTTATAATCAGACTTTTAACCATTCTTTCTTCTGTTAACGTTCTCTCTATATTCAACCCACTTCCCGAGATACCCACGGATACCAATTCCTGAGTTTTAGGGATTTTACGGGATAAATTGGGTTGGACTTCTTGCTCACTGCTTTTTTGAGTCTGTAATACCAAACAATTTTTCTGTCCTATGTTCATTCTATCCTCACGGATTTAGACTTTTTCTGTCATGTTAGTGGGGGTTTGTGAGGGAACAAAATTAATATGTATACTCAATCTACCACTGCCTGAGATTTTATGGCTATACATTTTGTATATGAACATTTAAGAATCAAATTATATATTCTATCTATCCTGTTTTTGATCCTTAAAAAGTATCAAAATCATAATTATGTTGACAATACATTTACTAACATCTGAATGAAATCTTTTTGTTCATCTTTGATTAGAAATTATTAGTCGATGTGTCGACCCTGACTGAATATGTATTATCAACACATATATCACACAATGAACTATGTAGTGGGACTTGCATAAAGTAGGATAGAAAGATGAATCTATCTGAAAACAAAGCAGAAATGCCAGTGGGCATTGTATTAATTTAGATTCAGTCAAGAAAAGAGAGCCACTTTAAGAATTTGGAGAATAGAGGATATAATAGGAATTAGGGCTCAAAGGAATGTCAGCAGAATTGGAGGATCAAAGGTTAAGAAATTGCAGCGGGAAAGTCAGGGAAGGAGACACTGAAGATATCATCCTGAAGCATAAAAAGTGGGTAGTTCTTAAAATCTTACAGAAAAACTACTGCATTTCCAAGAATATCTGAAAAGCACAAGCATTTCTCTCATTGTGCAGCAAAGGTTCTCAAGTACCTGCTGAGAACCTTTCTGTGAATATGCAGCCACCTCCAGAGTATAGCTGTCCAGTATACTTCCCTTCTGCCTTCCAGATTGCACTTGGGTTCCTTTGATTGGCAAACTCCAACTGGGAACCACATAGGGAAGGTGATTCTTGTCTAAGGGCAAAGGGAACCTTAGAAGAGATATCAATGAAACTGAGTTAGCAACAGACAATCCACATACAACATAAAAAGTTGTACCTATTCAATCAAGTCCTATAGTTTCGGACTTACTTGCAATGGTATTGGTAGGGATCCACAATGACAAGACATACATAGCAGGCAATGATAGACTAGTTGAGCAAGGGTGAGGATATAAACCAAAATATTTCCCTCATATACCAGGTTTCATTTAACTTATAAAGTGTTCCCACTTTTAAATGTCAGTTTTGAGAATACAGCAACAAAACCAAACAACTTTTCCCAGGCAATTCAAAATGTAAGAGCAGAAGTCAAGTTACTGTCTAGAAAGAAAAGAACCAGACTCTCGCCTCCAGAATCTGGTCTAATACTCACCTTTAAGCCATTAATTCTCCTATTGAGCAAAAACAATTTCACAGAATACCAACCTCAGACAAGGTTACTCTGAGTCTATGATAAAGTGAGACAAAACAAGGCCAGTACATTATTGTGTCTAAGATCAGTCAAAAACAAGTTCACTATGTTAACTACAAAACGTCAAACAGCCCTTATTTTGGCTAAAGTGAATGACTGCTCACTCTTCTTTACCAATCATAGCCTTATGCTCATGATAGTCTCTTCTTCCTACAAATAAAATGTGTAGAAATAGCAATCATAAAATTGTCCCACTTTCTCCCAGCATCCAATTTACAGCACCACCCCTACCACTGCTGCTTCCTTAAACCCTCTCCCAAATCACCCAAAAAGTCCTCGAATTGCCATGAAAGATTCTTTCTAATACCCTCTTACTGAGACACCCATGATCACCCATTATGAGGGTTAATTTTATGCATCAACTCAGATAGATGCCCAGTTGTTTGGTCTAACAGCAGTCTATAGATGCTACTGTGAAGGTATTTTTTTAGATATCATTAACATTTAAATCAGTAGACTCTGGGTAAAGCAGACTACCCTCCATAATATGCACGAGCCTTATCCAATTGTGTTCTCTCTGCTGCAACGACTAACAAACTAAATGTGTTTAATTATTTAGGTGTGTTCCTGGTGGTCTTTCACGGAAGGATGTTGACATTGTCCTATCCTGTTTGAGTTCTTTCATGTAACAAGAAGAAGACAGAAGGATATACTGCATTTTATTATCTAAGAAAATAAAGTGGAAAATCAAGATCTTTCTCCTTTTAGTTTTTTATTTACTCTTCCGTACAAAAGAAAAAGCTGAATATTTGAAAACAACTTACATGTTTTACACAATTAGTAAAAATTTCAAACTTATTTACAGTATCAAATCAATTTAAATATATCATTTTAGAGAAGGCTGTGTCAAATATTGGTTACTTTCAGTTAGTAAAACACACATTAAGTCTCTTCATTTTGTCAAGCCTGATGAAAATATTGCTAAGCAGATAAACACTTAAAATGCACGAGGATTGTGAAAGTACCTCCCATAAAATTACAGATTTTTCCCCAAGATCTGTGCTTTTTCCCTGAAAACATCAGCAATATTACAGGAATAGCACAACTTACCAAATTCTGTTTAATGTTACTTCCTATGTCCTGGTCATCATTTTTTTTTCCCTTTACTTGTCTTTCCTGAACACAGAATTTGGACAGTTTGTGATTTTCCACTCTTTCACAGCACATTTAAAAAAAAAAATTATGAGGATCTTGAGTGTTAAGGCTTGTGAGGAAAATTAATCCTAATGGGAAATTGGTGAGTTCATTTACAACCAGAAAACCATTAAGGATATTCCGTGTTTCAAGAAATCCCATTTGGTCATATGTTAGTGACCAGTCCAGTGATTAAATCACCACTTACGTAACTATCAGTAAAAATGAGTACATGTTTTTATATATTCATGACCCACTGTGGCTGCACCCCAGGCTATGATCTTATCATCTCTTGAAAACAGATTGGGGTCAGATATGATCTACATTTGAATGGAAACAGTCCAGGAACAACCCAGGTGCTACAGGAAGTGACATGGGTGATACAGCAGGTGATGATCTTTCCTCTGAGTCAGTTCTGGACCAATTACCCAGCATGGGGCCAGGGAGCAGCGCCGTGTGATGGCCTGTCACAAAATGAAGTTCTCTGTGGTACACAGTTCCTTAGAGTTAAGTAAACATTTTTACAAACTGCCAATTAATTTTTTCTCCCAGGTGAGTTTTTATGTAAAATATCTTGCATCTTTGCTTATTCTCTCTGTATCTCGTAAGAATTTAAAAACTGCTGTTAATTTAAAGAATTTTAGTTCTGAGTACTACTAAGGCTCTGCAAGTATGGTTAGGGATCATTTGACCTAAGGCTTAATTTTATAATTAAAAAGGAAATCATTCACATGAGTTGCAGAACTGGGACTTGGATCAGATTTTGTAACATCTAATTCTGCTAATCTTTTTTGGTAGTCAATGAATAAATAACACAAGTTCATCAACATAAAACACTACTAGAATATTGTTTTTTTCTTGTCCTTTCTTTGTATTTAACAGATACACAGCAACTATATCTCAGATTTCCCAGATTTTTTGGTGGACTTCAGATTCCAATAGTACCACCAATAATTTCCAAATATTTACTAATTTACAGTAAAGAAATAACTTTTTTATTTACTTTAGTAGACTTATTTATTGAATCATTAGATTCTTCTTTAAAAGTAACTATACAATGTCAGTTTTAACATTGATATTTCTATTAAGGAACAATAAAGATGTCTAGGAAGAGAGAAATAATTTGTTGGTTTTACATACAAAACTGTGATATTGTAACAAATATTAGGACAAGTCAGAAAATAATGCCACTGACTAGTTGCTACTGATAGAATTTTAAAAATGCATGGAAAGTGTTTCATCATTTAAACTATGGAGAGATGCTATATTCAGCCAAGTTTAAAATCAATTTAGCCATCATATATAAGATCTGTTAGCAAGGAGGATAGCAGTGATGAAGTTCCTTATCATTAAAATGAAAAGACCTGTTATTAGTCCAATTTGATGGAAGTAGCTGTATGGCAGACTAACTGCAGCTAAAGGTATTTTCATCTGCCCCAAACTTTGAACCAGTCTGACACACCCATACACCTCATCCAGTAAGTCAAATAGTCAAAAGAATTGATACTTGTAACAATTTCTTCATAAATTACTCAATTTCTTTATGAATCACCCGTGCCTCTCAGTGCTTGTGCTATTTCCTGGCTTGTTCTAACTCCTATCAGAGCTTCTGCGTATTTCCAAATGCCTGACTCAGTGACCTACAGCTCCGGGTCCCGGATATCATCTCTGACTCGTCTTGCTGATGTTGTTTTTGAATCATGGCTATGTTCACTGATCTCTGGCTTGATTCCAGTCACTCAGGAAGCATCACTTACAACACTTCTGACCCTGTGAACTTCAATCCCCGAGCCCAATCGGTTAGCACACAGCCCATCCCAAAATATCCCTGAACTTGGCTTTGTGTATTTCACCCTTTGATGACGATTCTGCAAAACTGCTCCACTTTCTACTGGTTAGCAACAATACTGCAGAAAAGGGGAGTCAGGCAATTAAAAAAAAAAGCCCTTTAAAACGATAAGTGGTTTACTTAACGACAGCTACCAGTTAATGAGAGAAAAACTCCAGAGATTTGGATTTCCGATGCATACCTATGTTAGGTAACATTTTACCTTGAAGTGATGACACAGTTCACATTATAGCAGAAACATCTTCAGTTGGGTTACTAAATTCTCCTTAAACAGAGCCTATTTTTCAGGATGGTTTTTGAGAAGATAGTATTATTCAATTTTAATAAAAATAACCTCTAGAGTTCCTTATCATTCCTTGTAGTGTCCACAAGAATTTTGTATTAGAATAAAAATTAGAAGAGATTTGTATTTAATCTATTCATTTATGATAAAGATTAAATTAAAAAGTAGTTTGATAAAATACAGGTACCAAAAAAACAGGGCCTTATACAGCTTGGCATATTGTAGTCCCTCAATTATAAGTTGAATACACAGTTGAAAATCTTTGACTTCATTTATCATTTTAATTTGAGTCTGTTAAAAGAACTTATTGATCTTGTCCACATAGCAATTGAGAGCAATTCTGAGCATTTACTTAAGGATGATTTTTCTTTAGTCATTTAATAACATTTGTTGAACACCTACTCTGTGTCAAGTCTTACAATAAATTTTAAGCGTACAAAGATTAAATACACAGTCCTTGTTCTCCAATATTGTCTGTTCTAGTGAAGAAGACATACAATTAGCAACATTTTCAGAAGTTCCATGATAGTCATATGTTTAAAGCTGGCTACTCTGCTGACTTCAGACCCAGCACTAAACACAAATGCAACAACCACACAAAAACTCTTTAAGTAGCTCATACACTTGTGTGAGAGCAAATCCCTATAATAAATTTTTTAATCTGTATCTTTCATATTGGCTTCTCCAAAAGAACCCTGATGGATACAGGTTGAATCTGGAAGGTGGTTGGAAGCTCTTAAAGGACATTAAGCAGTGAAGAAACACAATCAGGTGGGTGGTTATTAAAGACCATTCTAACAGTACTGCAGATAACTGACCGGATAGGGGAAGACAAGATTGGGAGAAGACAAGTGAGGTAGCCTTACCTATAATCTGTTGTGAAAGTACTAGAGTCTGGGCAAAAGTACAAGTCATGACAGAAATGGGAAGACAGATTATTCAGGAAATTAAGTTGTCAGAACTGGTAATTGGCTACGGTGAGTGAAGGGGAATACGCCACTGCCTTTTACTGAGATGTTATGAGCAGGAATGGTAGATCTGAAAGTGAATCGGAAAAATTCAGTTTTAAACGTGGGGAGCTGAATGTGGGACCATCACACTTGATAATCCAGTGGAGACTTTCAGCGCTAGTCTGGCTATATGGGTTTGAAACTCAGGAGTAAGATCTAGATTACAGTTAAACCATGTGTGAGGAAGGAAAGAAAGAGGTGTATTCAAAAGGAAAGTAACATTAAAACCTGTAAAGGAGGTAGGTCGCAGCAAAAGTAGTGAAAGATGGTAAAAGAGAATGTGAGAGAGCTTTAAAAAGGCACAGTTCTGAAGCTCTCCCCTGTTTCATCTTATAGATATTAAGAGATGGAATTGCATGGTGGTCACATCAGTAATATCTGGACTTAATTCATGGTTTGTCACATGTTAATTATGTGATCAAGATTTCTCATGTTAGCTTCCTTAAATGTTAATGAGGTAAAAGGAGTATTGAATTCATAAAGATGTTATAAGGATTAATAAATAAATACAGAATAAGCACTCAAACATTAATAACCATTATGATGGTTTTTGTCAATGATTTACAACCATTAAAATAACATTATTATACAACAACAAGTTTGACATTGATGATTTTGCCATGCTTTTTGTGGCCATATTTCTATAAATAAGCCATGTACATAGCCCTCAAAACTAGAAAAAGGAATAGTTTCTCCATATCTCAGGACAGAAAGAAGCATATCCTCAGGCCGCAGTCTATGGATCTAAGCACCCTAATTTCATTGTAAATAAACTTTTGACAAAAAACTACCATTAACATTTCAAAATGTCTCATGTATCATTATTTATAAAGCTTAAGTGTACTAATTATAATGAAAAAACATCTTTGTCTTTATAGTTTGTCTAACTGCTCCTATTTTAAGTGTCTAGAATCATATTTCTTTTTTATACAATTATTGTTTCAAATTTAAATATTTTATATCTAATGTATTTTCTATGAAAATGGACCCATAATACAAAAATATTAGGTGATTAAGTTGCTGATAAATATTTAGTCTTGATTACATAGAAGTGGAATCTTTTGCCATGACCCAATGGAGTTTGGCCATCTTTTTACAACTGCATCTGTACCAAATCATGAGTAAATATTGCAGAGACATTTGCCTTCTTCATGAGCAGTTACAGCTCCCAGTAAAAGGAATGGGAAATGCATTCGTATATCTCTTCTCCTTACCAGATCTCAGTGCCAAATAGCTTCATGGGTTCTGGTGATAAAGTGCCACAGGGAAGAAAAAAATACACCCCATATTTGGAAATTGTCTTATTAGAAAAGAGTTTGATTGCTCCACATTTTTATAAAATGCAAAAGTTGAGACTGTGTTAACAAAACGTTTTCCTTCTGAAGCATATGAAGATATATGTTCCAATGAAATAGGGGTTTTATTGTAGCCATTTTTTAATCTAATAATTCCAAATAGCATCATAATTAATTCCAGCAGAGGCAGACTTTCTTAAGAAACTGAAATTTTAATCCCACATCTCACTTGTTATAGATAAAAAAGCACCTTTCCTCTAGAAACATTTCATATATTATTAAATGTTTGCATTATTTAGTCAATTATATTTTTTCATTGGAGTTTAGAGGATTATATTGGTCTGGGATGTGTGTGTGTGTAATTACTTTTTATATATATAATTATTTTATATATATTATATACATATAACTATATATATGTATGTGTATATATATATATATATATACATAAAATTACTTAGAAGGGACTTTGTACAAATGAAACTATTGAGATTCAAAAAATATAAGTGACTTGGTCAAGGTGACAATGTGGCAGAGTCAAGAATAAGATCCTAATTTTTATTAGTTACTTGTTATTCTGTAAGTCAATGTCTCTAAATCTAAACATATAGTCCTCAGTCATAAAGCTAATTCTCCTCTTACCTTTTCCTTCTGTGATCCTCTCCATTCATTCAAGTGTTAAGCCTACTTCTTCATTCTTTATCAATCACTAAATCAGTGCTTTATACCTCCTACTAATCTCTCCACTCCTTAACTCTACCCTCATTGCCATTATTCTATTTCTTGTATTCTTTTATCCAGATTATTTCTAAATTCCTCAGACTTTTCTTGTTTTAATTTATCCTCACAATATTCTACACGCAAAAATAAAAATTATTTTTTACAAAATTAAATTTAATTATACCATTCCTCTTCATTAAAAACTCCATTGCTTTCCCATTATTCAATACATAAAATCCAAATGTTTTAATAGGAGATAGTTGACACTGCTGATCTGGCTCCCCATAACTTCTCCAGCCTCAGCTTCCCCACTCTGCAATGCAACCTCCTACTTTCAGTTTTAGCCATATTAAATACCTATCACTAATCCAGACACTAAGTTTCTGCTCATCTTTGCACACCAAGTCTCCTAGCCTGGAACAGTTTCTCTATTGCCATGCCCTCTTCTCTCCCACCCATCCCTCATCTGGATAACTCCTACTCATTTTAATCATTCTCTTTATGGTTTCAGCTTCTATGTTCCTTTCTTCTGGAAAGCTTCCCTGATCGGTCTCCAAGTCTACAATTCTAAATTTAAAAATCCTCTCATGTCCCCACAGCACCCTCTGCTTCTCATGATTTTATCTCAACATACAATACAATAGTTTCCTAGTTGCTTGTCTGTATTCTTCACTAGACCATAATCTCCAAGGGGGAAGACATTTTCTGTCTCTTTTGCTGTTGTATTTCCAGTGTGTAGCAAAGAGCCTAGGGTATAGAAGCCATCTGATAACTGTTGCTTGTATTAATTCATGAAAATAACAGTCCATGTAACCATGCTTCACTGATAATAAAACCAGTTCCATCTAACACAATCCTGATGAAAGGCTGAATTTCTTATTTCATTTAAACATTATTTCCCATCCATGAATTAAAAGTTGCATTATTATGGAAAAAGGAATGGATTAAAATAAGTAAAAAGAAAAGTTTGGGGACATCCTCTTAATTTATCTGTAGTTGGTATGATCTGAGTAGTGCGGTCATTCCAGAATCTAAGCATAAGTTCAGTTACCAACCTAGCAGTAAAAGTATAATTTGTAAATAATTCTACAGTGCTTGTAAACATCTTTCAATGCTGATTCTCTAAGTAATTCATTATAGTTTAGATATGGCAAGTTTTTAGGAAAATATTTAGATTCTCTCTTGTTGCTTATGTGACCATGAATCTATACTTGATAACTTTACCAGTTTGATTCTGAAAAGAGGTGTTTTGGCTCCTGCAACAGTTGATACATTGTCAAATATTGAATTTACAATTTGTTTTGCATTCATGTTAATGTGTTCTCGAGTAATTCAATCCAAAATAAACATTAAGTATACAAATTTTAATGATTTAAGATTTCTATTACTAAAAATAAGACCCAAAGTCAGGAAGAGATTTTGCCATGAGGCATTACATCATCTATATTATATTATTTATATTGTATTGAGTAGTATAAGGGAAAATGAACATTCATTTCACAGTTGCCAGTAGAATCAAAAAGAGTCTGAATTTAGCAATGAACATGGGCTTACAGAAAATGAAATACTGCTGTGAGAAATTAAGAACAAATAAGGTGAAGAAATTATTTAACTAAAACAGTGTCAAAATTGATAAATTAATATACTTATCTTAGTTAACAGCAGTGATTATTGGAAATTCCATTCAGAGAATGATAATATCATAATATGCAATATTAAATTTAGGAATGCCAACTAAATCATTCATAGGACCTAAAATGGTTAGGATTGCATTTGAAAGCGTTATGATATAACCTGTGTAGGAATACAGAATCCATGTGACAAATAAAAACGGCAAGCAATAGGATATATTGGAGTATATGAGGAAGCCATTTGGTATAAACCTAATGCGGCCTGACTTTGTTTTTCCAAAAGGGCCTGACTGTGGCCATTGAGCATGCATTGCATATCTGCTTAGACATTTTGAGATAAAGGTGCAACTTCCCTCCCCCTCCCAATGTTGGCATCTCCTTAAAGATTAAGCATCTTTCTTTAGGCGGGAACTGATTACAGCGCTCATCTGTGACCGCCCAGACCTGCCACCCTGCGGCGTTCACTGAGACAGCAGACCTATCTGTTGTTTCCATCAATCGTTGTGCTGACAGAGCAGCCTCGTGACTATTGTAAAAGGGACATTTCAATCATATGTGAAACATACTCTTTGAGGGTATATAACCACCCTGTATACCCCTACTTCTTTGGAGTGCTCTGTTCCTTTGTGGAAAGACTCTCCTGTGTTATAATCCTCAGATTTAAACTCAGAATAAACTCACCCAAATTTTCATTTATAGATTGGTTATGGATTATTTTCGTCGACACACGGCAAGGTCAGCCCACATAGTCCCTCTGAAGTTTAAATCAATTTAGATTTTTATGGTCAGCTTTATCATGTGGCAACCTTAATCTTTTTTAAAAATTGGAAGAAATGCTAAAATTAGAACACAGAGAAATTATAAGGTAAGCATTGAATAACATTTGCAGGTATTGATAGCACATTCGTTTTTAAGAAATTTTGCTACAAAATTTCAAAATGTGTTCAAAGTTACAAAATATGTTTAAAATTGTAAAGGGGAAGTGAAGGATTGGTTGAGGAGTAAAATTAACAGTACTTTCTTATTTTCATTCACTCATTCCGCAGGTACTCATTTAGCACCAACAAATCAAAGTATGTTTCTCAGAATAAAAGATACCAAGACAAAGGAGAAAGAGCCCTTGCTTTCAAGAAAGGCAAAGCCTAGTTAGAGGGAGGAGATATCAGACAGGTAAGAAAATGAACTTGTGTATATATGTCTCCATTTTTTTTGTTTGTTTGTTTAACTGACATATTTAAAACATGAACAGGTTTGAGCAAAAGTCCTTAAAAAGTGATATTTTGAAACTTACTCTTCTTCTAAAAGGAAATATCTATACAAGATCTTATTGTATGACTCATTTTGAGAGAAACTATTAAAACATTAAAACTATCTTCAGTTACCTGAGTTTGTATGTGCTGCAATTAGAAAGCCAGAGCAGGATTATCAATTCTGTACTAGTTCCTGTCAAAATCCTCCATTTTGTCATCATTAAAACTAGATTAAAAACAGTTTAGGAAATAAACCCATTTCAAAGTGATTGTGTAGGCTTGAAAATTAATTTGACCTGCCAACAAGGTTGGAAAAATTTTCGAGGACTCACCTGATCTATCTAAGAGAGTTTTTCCTCACAGTTCAGTGAATTGGAAGAGACTGATCACCTTTAACCGTGCTTGTCTCAAACTCTCGGTGTATGCGCGACAGGCAATTAGACCAGGGAGAATTATGTTCCCAAACTCAGAAGTATAGCTTATTCATTTGAGAGAGAGCGATGCGTGGTTGTTACTGTGTGTAAAAGTTTAATTTCGAATAAAATAAGAATTACAAGAATGTGTGTTGTTCATACACTTCAATTTATACATGTATTACTTAATTATTTCATCATATCTTTAATTATTTCCCTAAGGTGGAGATCCATACTTCTGTTTATTTTACAGTTGGAGGAACAGACCCGGAGTTCAAGTAATTTGATCAAGGTCATAATGAATGTTTTGATTAAAACTTGGTAGTTCAGGCACAGAATTTTGCATTGGATTATTTGCATCTGAATTCTACCTTCTCACTCAACTAACGAATGACTTTACAGACTGAAGTTACTTTCACCTAGAATTTTGAAGGTTATTCTCCATTGTTTCCCAGCTTCCAGATTAGCCACTTAGAATCATGATCCTTTTTAATATTCCCAATCCCTTTCCTCCTTCCCTTTTTTCTTTTTAATTTATCTCTTTTTCTTATTCTTCCTGGGATTTGGAATTTCACGATGATGCCCTAGGGTGATTTTTTTTCTTCTATTGTGTTCAATATTTACCGAGACTTTTCAATTTAATTCATGGCATTCTGTAGTGGGAACTTTTTCCTTATCTCTTTCTCCAGTCTCTCTGTTCTCTTTATAGAAGTCATATTAATAGAATAGTTAAACACCTATCTTTATCATTTTTTTTTACTCTCTAGAAATTTGTTACATTTTCTTACTGATTCTTTTTCTCTCCCTATTATAATTTTTAAATTTCCCAGCACACAATTTGTTCTCTGGCTGCTCCGCTACTATACTGCACTGATCTCGGTTCACATCTCTCTCAAGGTATTTTTGAAGTTTTCTTCTTCCTTGCAATCTTTTTTGTTTTATATGGTTTCCTTCTTTTCTCCTTTTGGTTTATTATATTTTATCTCTGATTTTCACCCTAGAGGCAGCTACAAAATTTCCTGTGACCCAGAGTTGTCTTCAGTGAAGCAATTCAAATTGAGTCGACCATTTATTTGCTGGACAGGGCTGCTTGACCAGGAGGCTTCCCCATAGGAGGGTACCTAGTATTTTGTTGTACTCTCTCAAATATCCATATCTCTGAATTTTTTTAAAAAATAGTGAATTTCCCCAGAAAATCTTCCAGGGTTACCCTGTAGGTACTTGCCTGGCACAAATATTCTAAGAGCAGATTGGTAAATAGAGTTTCATCTTTAGTGTACAGACATTCCTTCTACTTTCAGTCCAGCATCTCAGCCTTGCCCTCACCATTGCCTGATAGTCTGACTTACATGCCCCAGAATGAAAATCTGCAGACTACTGGGGAAGGAAAGTTGTATAGTTGATCTGGGTAGCAGATGAGATTTGAGTGACCAGATCCTCATTATATAAATTTTCAACCACTGCAATCCATCTTCAAAAGCCCCTTTGTTTTCCATTCCTGAGCCATGCAGAGTTTTAAAGCAAAATCAGAGAGCTTTTGATTACTAATCTCTCCCTCTATCAACTGAAGGAGGATCTCAAAATTTCATCAAAACATTATGGTCAACCACGGACATTTAATCAGTAATGGAAATGAGACTAAAAGTAAGGCTTCTAAAATCTAGCAGGTCCTCTCCCCTCCCTCAGCTCAAGACCACTAGCTTCTTGTCAATATTTTTAATGACATCTCTTAGGAAAGATTCACATAGCAACTAGAAACAGTTCAAAAAAATAATAAAATAGATTCATATTATCTTCAGTTATCCTCTGTTATCAAAGTAATTTTTCTCTTCAGAAAAACATAAAAACTGTATCATCAACATTATTTATTAAACTTTCATTTACCATGATAAGAGGAAAGCATGTGAAATGCACAAATACAAAGCAAATCAAGTACGCATGATTTCTGCTTTCTAGAAACTAAGCTCAAAATATGCTTAACCCCATCATGCGCATATTCTCTAACGACCTAGAAAGGCAAAAATTTGCATTTTATAAACTCTGGACATTTTTGTAGTGGGTACTAAGTAGCTGCAGGGAAGTCAGCACTTAGATTATAACAGCCATTGTTTGAGTCAGCATGATAGAGCATGTGGCAGCTTTGGAATCGGACAGAACTCAGGAAAAATTGACAGTACGCTACTCACTCTTTTTTGACTGTAATGTAAGGATGATAATAAAAGATATTTATAAGTGTGGAAATTGTGAAAATATATGTTCTGTGCTAATGTTTCCTAGCATATAGCAGGTGCTTTGTTAACACAGGATGGTATTATTTTATTCATTCAACAAATATTTTTTATGCAACTATTACATGTCAGGCTCTGTGTTATATGCCAGGGATAAAATGGAAAATAAGGAAGTTAGGATCTGTGTCTGTGGGACTTCTAGAATAATTCACTTAATTGATTGGTTATTTACCATTTGTACATTAGGCTCTTGTCTGAGAATGTGGTAGTAAATAAGAGAAACAGAGTTCTTATTCTCATGGAGAGATATTAAACACAAAATTATCAGACTATAATAAGAAATTCAAATATGACCCCAGAATATAAAGTGGGTAATTTGGTATTGGGGTTTATGAAATAATTTGTTGGGATTTGACATCTACAGTGGGAGCTATGGAGTAAGGTAAATAGGCATTAGCTAAGTGAAGGAGATGGTGAAATGATTCTAGAAGAACAGTACAGACAATATACGTGAAAGCCCTGCCGAGAGAAGGGGCATGGTGCTTCAAAGAAAAAAACATTAGTGTCACTGGAGTGTAGAGGGACAATGGTTTGAGAGGGAGATGGAAAGGGAGCAAGAGCCAGATCAGGCAAGAAACATAGACCATGTTAAGCACTTTGGATTTTGCCCTAAAAGTAATGTGTAGTCCTTGAAAGATGTTGACATGACTGGATTTGAATTTTAAGATTACTCTGTCTGTTGAGGAGAAAATAAATTAGAAGAAACAAAACATGGATGTACAGGGACATGTTAGGAGGTCATTGTAGTGTTCCAGGCAAAACAGGTAACCTGGAATGGGTAATAGCAGGTATAATAGGATATAATAAATTCTGTAAGTTAGCAAGTAGGTTATACGTAGGCACAAAGGAAGGTGCTTCACTTTGACTTAGGACAGTGAAGCATTCTGACAAAATTTGGGTTTGAAAGAACTACTTTGAATAGCGGTTCCATGAATATCATGTAGCAGATATTAGTTTGGATGCCATCCTCCCTTTCCTTTTTTTTTTTTTTTTTTTTTTAAAGATTTTATTTTTTCCTTTTTCTCCCCAAAGCCCCCCGGTACATAGTTGTGTATTCTTTGTTGTGGGTTCTTCTAGTTGTGGCACGTGGGACGCTGCCTCAGCGTGGTCCGATGAGCAGTGCCATGTCCACGCCCAGGACTCGAACCAATGAAACACTGGGCCGCCTGCAGCGGAGCGCGCGAACTTAACCACTCAGCCACGGGGCCAGCCCCTCCTCCCTTTCCTTTTAAGACTACTCCCTCAAAATCCTTTGGGGAAATTGCCTTACTCTAATTTTGTAAAGTCATTATTGGACTCCAATCAAGATGCCATGCCTTCAATAACCAAGCTTTAGAACAACTGGTCTATCTCCTTGGATTTTTAATCTCTAGAATACTCATCAAAAGGAGAAAGTTTGGCTGCTGATTATTCTCAGCAGTTACTTCCTGACAAAACTACCAGTTGGTTTTCTCCACTTAGAGCCTTTACTCTGCTCCAGTTCCAGTTCCTTCCATATTTGGTTCCTCATTATTCCTTTAAGTCTTTTGAGCTGTTTCATGTGTTTGCAATAAATTTTCTTTTTGTAAAAGCCAGCCAGAGACTGCTTCTGTTGATTGCAAGCAAGGTTACTCAGCAGATGTGTACTAAGTGATGAATATCATGTAGACTAAACTCAAGGACATGGAGGAAGAATGTTCAAGATCTTGCTACAGTACAGTGGTTCTTAACGTTCTGTGTGTTACCATGGATCTTCTTCCTATAAAATTATATATGCACAAACACATAATACCTTGCATACAATTTCAGGGAGTTCATGAACCCCCTGAATCTCTTCCATAGAACCCCTAAGACTCAGTGGAGCCCAAATTAAGAACACCTGTCCAAATAAACAATTCTCTCCTCAAAGTAGGAAAAGACTAAGATATGCTTCACATTCATTTTAATCTTGAACTCCCCTTCACAAAGTAGGTGATGTAGAATGTGAAGGAAACAAAACAACCATTGACCTAAAGCACAACATTTCTAGGAACACTTTTTATTTTGAAGGAGAAAGTTTTAAGAAAAATTATTAGTAACTTCTTTCTCCTCCTCCTTAAGAAATATTTTAAGTATTTAAATTTTATTTTATAAGCTGTACATGTAAATATCATCCAAAAGGGATTTATCCAGGCTGCTCATGACTATACTAACGCCTTAACAACAAAAAGTTGAATCTACTTAGAAACCACATGTAAAATATTGAATGTTTGTAGGAATCTCTATAAACATTCTTATCTTCCAAATTGAGAATTTTGAGAATAAACGTATTTTTAGTGCTAATGTATCAAAGGAAAAAAATATCAAAGAAGGTAAAATTTTAGTTTGAATTTTCCTATGCAGTCTGATTTCTGCTCAAAATTGGCACTCAGGAATCTGTAAGTCTTCAAATAGAGCAATTTCTGGCTTCTTGATATAGTCATACTATTATCATTGCTATAATTTGTAGACACCACATGTTGCATTAAAGTACTTAAAAGATGAGCATTTTACAAAATAAAATAAATGACACTAATTTGGAGAATTTGGGGAAAACAGAGGAGAATTTTCCATTTTGGATAAAACATTGAGTATAGCAAGAATATAAGTTACAAGTAGTGTGTTACTAGTTTAGTTTAGATAAAGTTCTCTCAACCTATCTGCCTGTCGTAGACAAATCCAAGTTGATAACCAACTGTGATTGCACCCGAAGAATTTCAGTGACATTTTACTATTGTATTTACAAAAATGTCTATGATCAAAACAAAAAATATCCAAGTATCTCAAAACTATGCTTGTTTATGAAATGTCAAATATATTTGATATTTATAAATATACAGATATACAAATACAGGCATGCATCACTTAATGGCATGGATGGCACAGCCTAGTACACACCAAGGCTAGATGGTACTAATCTTATGGGACCACTGTCAAATATGGGGTCCACTGTTGACTAAAATGTATTTATGCAGTGCATGATTGTAAAATGTATTTAATTCCATATATTTATATTTATAGAATTAAATATATTTTATTTAAGAATTTCTATGACAGAGCGAGGCATCACCATATGTTTAAAATACATCACATTTTTTGAAGATCATGAAAGTTGTCAATGTCGTAATTCTATCACATATTTAAAGTAAATATGTGAAATGCATTTCATTAGACATGCAACATATGCAGGCAATGGAAAATAAAGATTGTTTCCTTATGGGGCTTCGTATTCTGACTGCCTTCAAAAAGATAACTCAAGTGTAATAGATTAGGATCATTTTACAGCCTGGATGTTAGCATTTGGATTTGGAATAGGGAAAAAAAAAAGCAGCTGCTTATTGAAGTGACCACATTACTGCCACTGTAATTTGCACAACGGATCCTAAAACTCGATGCCCTATATTCTATACTTACTGTTTGAAAAAGCTAAATGAAAACCGGGTTAATTATCTCTCAGTCTCTGTAATTCAGATGCGCCTGGTCTTTCTACAAAAAAGATGTGCTGACCAGAGTGATCATCTGCAGGTTATCAAAAACATCTAAAATTCATTTTCTTTTTATAGTTAAACCAAACTGTTTTCCAGAGATTCGAGGTCTTACAAATCAGCCCTTCCAGACTCGAGGGAAAGCTTGTAAAGATTTTTTTCTCTTCACCTGTTTGAATTGAGACTGAGAAACAAGTGGGAAAGTGCTTTAATTCTTCAAATGTGAAAATCAGGACTCTGATCAAAAAAGAAAATCTAATCAAGACACAGAACTAAAACACAGTTAAAGGTATAATATTTTATTTGGAGCAGATCTTGGGCTGAACATAAAGTCTTATATACAGCCTATGAACATGAAAAACGATGAAAAATAAGATATTTAATCTCTAGGTAATAGGCAGTCATTCTTAAATTTAATAGTTCTGCTAGAATTCTTTATTCTGTTGTTTTAAGGGAGAAGCCCTATCATTTTTGCAATAGATATATTCCATATTTCATGAAGCTATATATTTCCATTGTACTGTCTTTAATCTTAAGCATGGTCTCAGCTCTAGTCTGGGATTTCAGGAAATTGCACAAGTAATCGACATCACAGACACAGCTTAATTTCCAGTGTAGTGATGACACAACAATTTGCCCAAGGCCAAACTGAAACAGAAAAGTCTTTCATAAAATGATGGGTGGCTTATTCCATAGCTTGATAGTTCACTATAATGACATTAGAAAATGTAAAAATGGAAATTTAAGTTTAACTTGAACTTCAATACCTTAATATAATTGATTGCTTGGGAATTATTCAACATTATTATGATGAAATAAACCTGTTTTATACCCTCCCTTACACATATGAACATTATTTTTTGGAGAAAGTAGATATTACATAGCCTAAAATACAAGGAGAAAGTACAGATAAAAGCAAGAAAATAAAAATTAATATCTAGGGACTTACATATGACTTTATTCACATTTGGAAATCAGGGACACATTTCAAGTACTGCTCTGCCACCCTTCAGTTGCAAAATCTTGATAAATCTATTAACTTTGGGTTCTCAACAACATTAATCTTGCAAGAGTCTCATGATTAAAACAGGTTAAAGGAAAAAACAGCTCTGTAAGCTATTTAGTATACCTACAACCTATTAGAAACACAGTAAATGACAGCTATTAAATGTTTTTCTAGAACTGCATCATGCAGATCTTTGAGCCATGCTTGTATTTGGCAGGATTTAGAGCCCTGAGACAATTAAAAGTGGAACTGAATAAGATCTAAAATGCAATTTCTCAGAAAGAAATACTTAATTATCATGTACCATCAACAACCTAATATTTTAGGGATATTGAGAAAATTGTGTTCTTTGAATACAGACTAATTCTGCTTTTTATCATGTAACTCCAACACTTTCTTTTCTCTTTGATGTCCTAACTCCTAAATTTCATTCCAATACACACTCTGGAAACTTCAATAATGTACACTGACTTACTTTATACCAAGTTGCATAGATTAAAACAAACACACAAACAAAAAACAATTGGGGAGAATACTGTTTAAATTCTTATATTAGTCAGAAAGTAGAAAGCACACAAAAAATATACAAGGGACAAGGTTGTTGAAAGTTGGAGCTTACAGAAAGAAATGTCCATTAAAAGGTTCTTGAAATCTGAAGAATTATAGCTTCAAAGGAGGTTGGAAAGTAATTTTTTTCACCTTCCTGCCTTAAGGTAGAACATTCTCCAAACAAGTTCAGAAACATGGCTGTCTACCCTGTTTGAAAAGAGCTGCAAGTGAAATTTCAAAGATGTCATTAAATTTTATATCTGATATATAAAAATGGATGGGTATAATTTTGATGGAGGAAAATATTTTGAGATATATAATAATCCTGAAACAATATTTTTTTAAAATACCAAGTATATCAGAGAGAGCTTCAGCAAGACTAGAGTAGGCCTAAATATTTGTACTTGGATAAAATTTCATGAGCAAATCTGATGTGCATCCCCAATTGAAAGCCAGTGGGCTAGAAGACGGCATACTCCAATTAAAACAGTTAGGTCGTGGC
This sequence comes from Equus przewalskii, assembly GCF_037783145.1. NCBI lineage: Eukaryota > Metazoa > Chordata > Mammalia > Perissodactyla > Equidae > Equus > Equus przewalskii. The sequence goes on from NC_091834.1 coordinate 29,093,695, forward strand.
CAACTAAATATTTTATATAATAACTGACATTATGGCTGAAAACACTACATATTGTATCTAATATCATCAAACAAAACACTGCCAGGACTCTAAGAAATATAGGAAAAAAACAAGACTATTTCTTGGAGTTGGGTTTTGTTCAGTCTGTTCTCTGAAAGTAAAAACACATTATGGACAGTGTGGGTGTTCACATATCTCCATAGATTTCTTATAAATCATAAAATTTCTGAAATATCCATACTAATAATACTTTGCCTATACAAATTTAACCGAGGGCAGGCTATCTTCTGATTTGAAAATTCTTCCCATGCAACTCCTACAATGGCAACATGTCAGACAAACCTCATTATTTGTAATATCTCTTTCTATAACATGAAAGAACTAAAAACTCTGCGATTTTCCTGTTTTAGGCATCAAATATTCTGAAAATTCTCTATTACTTTTCCTTTATTTAAAATTCAGTTTTGAGGAGGAACAAGGAAACAGTTGTCAGATATTTGGACTCCTGATGACGATAAAATCCTAAGTCCCTGAGAAACAGTGTCTGGTTACTCGCCTAGTCAAAGTGACAAGAAAACACCTAAAAAGAAACCTAAAAGCTGATAGGATTGAAAAGAAAATTAGCTATTTCAAAAATGAGGAAGAGTTGTCCTTTAAGAAAATAATGAAAAGCCTAATAAAATCAACATAAATCACCCAAAATTATTCTGGTAAAACAATCTAAGCAGATTACAAAGGAAGTAACGAATAACCTTTCATATTATAGGCAAAGTCATTAATTAGCAAACCAAGGAAATAAGCTATCAAAATTGAGCAAACTTTCTTAAGATTTTAACACATTTTATATATTATTTTCAGATCCATATATTATAAAAGCTAATAAAATTTTCTCCACTAAATAAATCATTTGAAATAAGTAACATTTTTTATTTAATAAAAGAAACCTGATCTTGATAGCAGCATGTTCTTATCCCTCTTAGAACTTCAGCTTTTCTAAAAAAAATATAGCAATTATACCTACCCCAAGATCAGAGATGGTATGTGAGAAATAAATATAGTCAGTTCTGAAAATTGTTGGATGAATGCATAATTATTGTTATAATTAACAGTATAAACTGATTCAACAGCATGACTATTGTGTAGCTATTAATAGTTTTAATTTATGTTCTATATATTTGTTTATTGAATAATCATTTATGTTTAGGTCAAAGAATAGAAGCAATCTAAGCCATGATTTCTGGTATTGCACCATTTAGTTCACCTCTTCCTCAGGTTACTACGTCCATAAGGTCTTAGCTACTATAACAACTAACACCACGTCACAAATATGGGTGTTCTAGGAGGTAAGCTAAAATCCAGATGGTTTTAAACAGTCAGTTCACTTAAGAAAAAAGGATGCAATTTTGTCTATAGCATTCTTATCTTCACTAACCTAGCCCAATACAATAACTTAGAGCACTATCACTGACACATGGCCTACACTCTTAAAATCAACGGAACAAGAAAGATATGGAAGATTTTAATGCTTCATTTTCATTAGTCAGTTAATTTCCAGCTGGTCCAACATAATACTTCTCTGATTTTCTTTTTTTAATATTCTGTTTAGTTTTTTTTGTTTTCTTTTTAATTAAGATTATGATAGATTACAACCTTGTGAGATTTCAGTTGTACATTATTGTTAGCCATGTTGTGGGTACACCACTTCACCCTTTGTGCTCTCCCCTCATCCCTCCCTTTTCCCTGGTAACCACCGATCAGTTCTCCTTGTCTATATGTTAACTTCCACCTATGAGTGGAGTCATATAGAGTTCATCTTTCTCTGTCTGGCTTCTTTCGCTTAACATAATACCCTCAAGGTCCATCCATGTTGATGCAAATGGGACGATTTTGTCCTTTCTTATGGCTGAGTAGAATTCCGTTGTGTATATATACTATACCTTCTTTATCCAATCATCAGTTGCTGGGCACTTAGGTTGGTTCCACGTCTTGGCTATTGTAAATAATGCTGCAATGAACATAGGGGTGCATGGGACTCTTGGAATTGCTGATTTCAGGTTAGGATAGATACCCAGTAGTGGGATAGCTGGGTCATAAGGTATTTCTATTTTTAACTCTTTGAGAAATCTCCATACTGTTTTCCATAGTGGCTGCACCAGTTTGCATTCCCACCAACAGTGTATGAGGGTTCCTTTTTCTCCACAACCTCTCCAACACTTTTGGTTTTGGATATTTTTGCCAATCTAACAGGTGTAAGGTGATATCTTAGTGTAGTTTTGATTTGCATTTCCCTGATGATTAGTGATGATGAGCATCTTTTCATGTGTCTATTGGCCATCCTTATATCTTCTTTGGAGAAATGTCTGTTCATGTCCTCTGCCCATTTTTTGATTGGCTTGTTTGTTTTTTTGTTGTTGAGCTGCATGAGTTCTTTATATATTATGGAGATTAACCCTTTGTCAGATAAGTAGCTTGTAAATATTTTTTCCCAATTAGTGGGCTGTTTTTTTGTTTCAATCCTGTTTTCCCTTGCCTTGAAGAAGCTCTTTAGTCTGATGAAGTCCCATTTGTTTATTCTTTCTTTTGTTTCCCTCATCTGTGGAGTTATGGTGTCCGAAAAGATTCTTTTGAAACTGATGTCAAAGAGTGTACTGCCTATATTCTCTTCTAGAAGACTTGTTGTTTCAGGCCTAATCTTTAGGTATTTGATCCATTTTGAGTTTATTTTTGTGAATGGTGTAAAAGAATGGTCAATTTTCAATCTTTTACACGTGGCTGTCCAGTTTTCCCAGCACCATTTGTTAAAGAGACTTTCTTTTCTCCATTGTAGGCTCTCAGCTCCTTTGTCGAAGATTAGCTGTCCATAGTTGTGTGGTTTTCTTTCTGGGCTTTCAATTCTGTTCCATTGATCTGTGCACCTCTTTTTGTACCAGTACCATGCTGTTTTGATCACTGTAGCTTTGTAGTATGTTTTGAAATCAGGGATTGTGATGCCTCCAGCTTTATTTTTCTTACTCAGGATTGCTTTAGCAATTCACGGTCTTTTGTTGCCCCATATGAATTTTAGGATTCTTTGTTCAATGTCTGTAAAGAATGACATTGGGATTCTGATTGGGATAGCGTTGAATCTGTAGATTGCTTTAGGTCGTATGGACATTTTAACTATGTTTATTCTTCCAATCCATGTGCATGGAATGTCTTTCCATCTCTTTATGTCATCATCAATTTCTTTCAAGAAAGTCTTGTATTTTTCATTGTATAAATCTATCACTTCCTTGGTTAAATTTATCCCAAGGTATTTTATTCTTTTCGTTGTGATTGTGAATGGGATTGAGTTCTTGAGTTCTTTTTTCTGTTAGCTTGTTGTTAGTGTATAGAAATGCTACTGATTTATGTATGTTGATTTTATACCCTGCAACGTTGCTGTAGCTGTTGATTGTTTCTAATAGTTTTCCTATGGATTCTTTGGGGTTTTCTATATATAAGATCATGTCATCTGCAAACAGCAAGAGTTTTACTTCTTCCTTGCCTATTTGGATTCCTTTTATTTCTTTTTCCTGCCAAATTGCTCTGGCCAACACCTCCAGTACTATGTTGAATAGAAGTGGTGAAAGTGGGCACACTTGTCTTGTTCCTGTTCTCAGAGGGATGGCTTTCAGTTTTTGTCCATTGAGTATGATGTTGGCTGTGGGTTTGTCATATATGGCCTTTATTATGTTGAGGTACTTTCCTTCTATACCCATTTTATTGAGGGCTTTTATCATAAATGGATGTTGGATCTTGTCAAATGCTTTCTCTGCATCTACTGAGATGATCATGTGGTTTTTGTTTCTCACTTTGCTAATGTAGTGTATCACGTTGATTGACTTGCGCATGTTGAACCATCCCTGTGTCCTTGGTATAAATCCCACTTGATCATGGTGCATAATCTCTTTGATGTATTGCTGTATTTGGTTTGCCAGAATTTTGTTGAGGGTTTTTGCATCTATGTTCATCAGTGATATCAGCCTGTAGTTCTCCTTCTTTGTGTTGTCCTTGTCAGGTGTGGGGAATAGAGTGATGTTGGCTTCATAGAATGTGTGAGGGAGTGCTCCATCTTCCTCTATTTTCTGGAATAGTTTGAGAAGGATAGGTATTAAATCTTCTTTGAATGTTTGGTAGAATTCTCCAGAGAAGCCGTCTGGTCCTGGACTCTTATTTTTGGGGAGGTTTTTGATTACTGTTTCTATTTCTTTACTTGTGATTGGTCTATTCAGATTCTCTATTTCTTCCTGATTCAGTTTGGGGAGGTTGTAAGAGTCTAGGAATTTGTCCATTTCTTCTAGGTTGTTCAATTTGTTGGCATATAGTTTTTCATAGTATTCTCTTATGATCCCTTGTATTTCTTTGGTATCTGTTGTGATTTCTCCTCTCTCATTCCTAATTTTATTTATTTGAGATTTCTCTGTTGTTTTCTTAGTGAGTCTGGCTAAGCGTTTGTCGATTTTGTTAATTTTTTCAAAGAACCACTCTTTGTTTCATTGATCCTTTCTCCTGTCTTTTTTGTTTCAATATCGTTTATTTCTGCTCTAATTTTTATTATTTCCTTCCTTCTACTGACTTTGGGCTTTGTTTGTTCTTTTTCTAATTCTGTTAGGTGTCGGGTGAGGTTGCTTATGTGAGATTTTTCTTGTTTAGTGAGGTGAGCCTGTATTGCAATGAATTTCCCTCTTAGGACTGCCTTTGCTGCGTCCCAAATGAGTCGGTATGGTGTGTTTTCATTTTCATTTGTCTCCAGATAATATTTGATTTCTTCTTTAATTTCTTCAATAATCCACTGTCTGTTCAGAAGTGTGTTGTTTAATCTCCACATTTTTGCACCTTTCCCTGCTTTATTCTTGTAGTTGATTTCTAGTTTCATAGCATTATGATCAGAAAAGATGCTTGATATTATTTCAACTCTCTTGTATTTATTGATGCTTGCTTTGTTTCCCAAGATATGGTCTATCCTTGAGAATGTTCCATGCGCACTTGAGAAGAATGTGTAACCTGCTGTTTTTGGATGAAGTGTTCTATATATATCTATGAAGTCCATCTGGTCTAATTTTTCATTTAATTCTATAATTTCCTTGTTGATTTTCTGTCTGGATGATCTATCCATTGGTGTTAATGGGGTGTTAAGGTCCCCTACTATTATTGTATTGTTGTGGATGTCTCCTTTTAGTTCTGTTAAGAGTTGCTTTACAAATTTTGGTGCTCCTGTGTTGGGTGCGTAAATATTTATAAGCGTTATGTCATCTTGGTGGAGTGTCCCTTTTATCATTATATACTGTCCCTCTTTGTCTTTCTTTATCTGTTTTGCTTTGAAGTCTACTTTGTCTGATATTAGTATAGCGACACCTGCTTTCTTTTGTTCATTATTAGCTTGGAGTATTGTCTTCCATCCTTTCACTCTGAGTCTGTGTTTGTCTTTGAGGCTGAGGTGTGTTTCCTGGAGGCAGCATATTGTTGGGTCTTGTTCTTTGATCTATCCTGTCACTCTGTGTCTTTTGATTGGAGAGTTCAATCCATTTACATTTAGAGTGATCATTGAAATGTGGGGGCCTACCCCTGCCATTTTATCTCTTGTTTTCCGGTTCTCTTGCATTTCCTTTGTTTCTCGTCCCATGGTTTTTGGATTACTAATTCAGGTATGTAAATTTCTGTACTGGGTGTCTTCTTATTTGTAATTTGTCTCTTTATTCCTGTTATTTGTTTAGTGGTTACCATGTGGTTAGTATAAAACATCTCATAGATGAGATAGTCCATTTTCTGATAGCCTCTTATTTCCTTAAATTAAAACCTTCTATCCCTTTTCTCTTCCCCTTCTAGGTTGTTATTGTCAGATATTTTTCCCCCTTCTTTCTTGTGTTGTGAGTTTGTGGTTAAAATGGCAGGGTTATATTTATTCTTGGTGTTTCCCTTCCTTTTATCTTTAATGTTTTATTTAACTTTTGCTAACCTGTTCCGATGGAGAGCTGCTACTTTCTGTTATTGTCCTTCTACTTATTTCCTTTGCTCTTGGTTTTGTAACCCCTTTCCTTTTTTTGATTTTTCAAGTATGAGGGTTTTCCTGAGCATTTCTTGAAGAGGAGGTTTTGTGGCAATGAACTCCCTTAATTTTTGTTTATCTGGGAAAGTTTTTATTTCTCCATCATATTTGAAGGATATTTTCACTGGGTAGAGTATTCTTGGCTGCAGGTTTTTGTCCTTCAGAGTTTTGAATATATCATTCCACTCTCTTCTAGCCTGTAAAGTTTCTGCTGAGAAATCTGTTGATAACCTTATGGGGGTTCCTTTGTATGTTATTTTCTTCTGCCTGGCTGCCCTTAGTATTTTCTCCTAGTCATTGACTTTTCCTAGCTTCACTACTATATGCCTTGGGGTTGGTCTTCTTGCATTGATAAAGTTTGGAGATCTATTGGCTTCTGTCACATAAAGTTCCATCTCTCTCCCCAGGTTTGGGAAGTTCTCAGCCCTTATTTCTTTGAACAGGCTTTCTGCCCCCTTCTCCTTCTCATCTCCCTCTGGTATACGTATAATCCTTACATTGCATCTCCTAATTGAGTCAGATAATTCTTGGAGAGTTTCTTCATTTCTTTTTAGTCTTAGTTCTCTCTCCTCCTCTGCCTGCAGCATTTCTATATTCCTATCTTCCAAATTGCTAATTCTGTCCTCCATATTATCGGCCCTACAGTTCAGTGCATCTAGATTTTTCTTAATCTCCTCTGTTGTTTCTTCATTTCCAGTATTTCTGTTTGGTTCTTCTTTATAGTATCAAACTCTTTTGTGACATAGCTCCTGAACTCGTTGAGTTGTCTATCTGAATTCTCTTTTAACTCATTGAGTTTTTTAATGATGGCTGTTTTGAAGTCATCGTCATTTAGGTTATATATTTCATTGTCTTTGGGATTGTTTTGTGGGTATTTGTCATTTTCCTTCTGTTCTGGAGATTTAATATATTTTTTCATATTTCTTGATGGTGTAGATTTGTGCCTCCGCATAGAGATAGAGTTTAGTTACTGCTTCCACTTCTTTCTACTGGTGTGGTGGGGGAACAGCTGTTTATACTCCACCAACCAGGAACCCTATCAGCTGTTGCTAACTGGGCCTGGGCCCCTTCTTGTAGTCACAGTGGTCCTGTGGGGTCCCTCTTCAGCTGTGGGGGCCGTCACAAGGGAACTTCAGGCTGCTGGTGCCTATTGTTGCAGACCACCTAGAGGTGCTCCCTCCTTAGGGTCTGCAGTGGTGTTACGGGCTTTCCCAGCAGCCAGGGGCAGGATCACCTATATTTGCAGCTCTGTCATTGTCAGCACCTATGAAATCTCACTGATCCACTAAAGTTCACAGAAGAGCTATGGGTATCTTCTGCAGTCTGTGGTTAGCTCACCTAGCTATGCTACTTTTGTCCCAGGGTCTTCCAGCCTTGTGGTTGCTGGGTGGGGGCTCTCTACTAGTGCTGTGCAGAGGCTTTCGCTGAGGCTGCTGTGAGACTGTAGAGTTTCCCCCTGGGCCACGGAGCCAGGCCGCTGGAACTCCACCCAGCCCCACTCCTCTCCCCTAGGGTCTCGGGGAGCCCCTTGCCCTGTCTGGGGGACAGCCAGAGACCGTGAGTTCAGTGGCAGCTGGCCGGCTCTGCCCTGCCTGGGATTCTCCTCTTCGGGACCCTCCCCGCATTCTGAATGCTGGGCGGATCCTCTCCGCTAATGGCGAGTAGAGGCTTTGCCTGCTGCCAGGGTGGAACCCTGGAGTTTCTCCCTGGGCTGCGGAGCCAGCCACTGGAACTCCACCCAGCCCCAGTCCTCTCCCAGGAGATCTCTGGTCACCCCATGACCCGACCGGGTGACAGCTGCAGTCTGTGGGACCAGTGGCAGCAGCTGGCTGGCTGCTGCCCTGTTTGGGATTCTCTCCGGGAGCCTCCTGGAGTTGTGGATGCTGGGAGGGGCCTCTCCACTAATGGCGGGCAGAGGCTTTGCCTGCTGCCAGGACAGAACCCTGGAATTTACCCCTGGGCCACTGAGCTGGCTGCTGGAACTCCACCCAGCCCCAGTCCTCTCCCAGGAGATCTCCAGTAGCCCCGTGCCCTGACCGGATGACAGCCGCAGTCCGTGAGACCGGTGGTGACATCTGGCGGGCTGCTGCCCCGTTCGGGATTCTCTCCCAGAGCCTCCTGGCATTGTGGATGCTGGATGGGGCCTCGCCACTAATGGCGAGTAGAGGTTTTCCCTGCCGCCTCTGATGTGGGACTCTGGAGTTTCCCCCTGGGCTTAGGTATAATCACAGGGGGCTTAGGTAGGGCTGTGGTCACCAGTTTCCACCGTCGCTCCTCTGGTGTGCGCACCCTTCTGCCCTTGGTGTGTGGCGATGTTCTGAGGGTGTCCGCTGGAAGAAAGCCGCTTGCAGGTACTAGGCTGTTTGGGGGTCGGGGGCGGAGACTTTTCACCTATCTCCACCTCCTCCCGGGGGAAGTCCGTCTGCCTTCCACTGTATAGCAGCACAGGTCTCTCAGGCGTCCTGAGATGCTATATGGATATCCTTTGTTAAGCGATGAATGTCCAATTAGTTGTAGATTCGAAGGGGGAGAGACAAAGAAGACTACTCACACCGCCATCTTGGACTACATTCTCTGATATCTTTATTAAGGTTTTACTTTTTTTAGAGCAGTTTTAGATTCACAGGAAAATTCAGGGGCAGGTACAAAGATTTCCCATATACTTCCTGCCCCTATACATACATAGCCTCCCCAACCTCACTCATCAGAATACTACATTTTTTTTTTTTTTACCAAGGATGAACCTACATTGACACATCATAATCATCCAAAGTTCATAGTTTACAAAACAGTTCACTTTTGGTGTTGCAAATGTTATGGGTTTGGATAAATGTATAATGACATACATTTATCATTATATCATACAAAGTATTTTCACTGCCCCCAAAATTCTCTGTGCTCTGCCTATTAATCTCTCTTCCCCCTTCACCTCCATCTCTGGCAACCATTGATCTTTTTATTGTCTCCATAGTTTTGTCTTTTCCAGAATGTCATATAGTTGGAATTATACAGCGACTGGCCTTTTCAGATTGGCTTCTTTCACTTAGTAATATGCATTTAAGTTCCCTCCATATCTTTTCAGGACTTAATAGCTCATTACTTTTTAGTGCTGAATAATATTTCATTGTCTGGTTGCACAAGAGTTTATGTATCCATTCACCTACTGAAGCACATCGTAGTTGCTTCTAAGTTTTGGCAATTGTCAATAAAGCTGTTATAAACATCTGTGTGCAGGTTTTTGTGCGAACCTAAGTTTTCAATTCCTTTGGGTAAATACCAAGGAGAAAGATTGATTAATCATATGGTTAAGGGAATGTTTAGTTTTATAAGAAACCACCAAACTGTCTTCCAAAGTGGCCGTACCATTTTGCATTCCCATCCGCAATAAATGAGAGTTCCTGTTGCTCCACATCCTCACCAGCATTTGTTGTCAGTGTTCTAGATTTTGGCCATTCTAATAGATGTGTAGTGTTATCTCGTCGCTGTTTTAATTTTTGTTTCCCCTGGTGACACATGATGTTAAGCATCTTTTCTTATGCTTATTTTCCATTTGTATACCTTCTCTGGTGAAGTGTCTATTAAGATCTTTGTATTATTTTTTAGTTGGGTTGTTTATGTTCTTATTGTTGAGTTTTAAGAGTTATTTGTTTATTTTGGATAATAGTCCTTTATCACGTGAACTTATTTGATTTTAAAATTACTAGAATAAATTAACGTATTCCTTGCTTGTTTTCTTCATTCATTTACTAAGGAAAAGATTAAAGTAAAAGATAAATGGATATCCTTTAAACAGAATCAATCACACATCTGTATGGAAGATAGGCTCTGCAAAAATGCAAAAGCCACTGAATCAATAAGACTTGAAAAATTCAGAATTTAAAAAGACCTTGAGATTATTTAATCACTGACTTTCAGTCACCCCTGGAGGATAGGCAAATGGATGGTGATCAACCATTTCACTCTGACATGTTAATTTAGCACAACCCCAGGAATGCATCAGCTGCATAGAGAAGACATCCTATGGAAAAAAGAGTATCTCTCTTTGAAAATATCTATGGATTTATTGATTTTTGAACATATTGATACCATAGTGTAGAGGCATAGAGCATCACACATTTTTTATTATATAAAGAACAATATATAATTCATAACTAAAACTGGATAGTTTGGAAATACCATATCTTTCTTGAAACAGGTCTCTGAACAAAGTCTGACATTAAATGCAATTGTGTCTTTGATGTTTATGAATTCACTTTTTTCATTCAATAATTTGCTCATTGTTGTTTTCTAAATTTTATATTTCAAAAAAATAAATTCCATAGAAACTCCATGATTCAGGTTGCCTGAATCAAAAAGCAACTGTGTGAAGATAGACACAGAAACACTAGTGCCAGATTACATAGGAAACACACTGAACTCCATGGTTTAATCATCAAGATTAGACAGAAACCACTCAACAAGAAACACTTTAAATTTTGATTAAAATTGCAAATCCAGCAACGTTTATGATTTTGTGTCAGTCTATTTTTGTAGTGTAAAGGAATATCAGATTTGTTTAATGAAGTAAGGAATTAGAAAAGGTAATTACAAGGAAGAAAAATATATAAGGCAGACGTCTCAGTGTCTCACAAAAAGCAGATGCTCAGTGACTGTCAGTGGTACTATTATTACCCCTTCCAATTATTGTTCTAAAATGCATGGATATTGCATTCTGTATAAACCAAGGAAAACAGTGGGAAACTTAGCCTGGCAGCAGTTCTGTGCTGAATTCAAATGCTTCTTTTCATACTCAAATGCTTGGTAAAAAGCATCACTCAGAATACACTAATTTACATGGCTTATAAAGCAGATTAATACAAAAACTGCCTTTTGTCCAGTGTCAGATGGAATATGTTCAAGGAATTAACAAATATTAGTAATTGTTTTCGTATTTCAGCATCTACCATTCTATAACTCTAGGCTGTGCTGGATACTTCAAAATGCAAATGTAGGCAGATTTGATAAAATAAAAATAATTTTTTACTACAATATAAATATACCACAGATAAATAAAATGCGAATTCTTGATTCTTTATACAATTGTATAAAATGCTTAACAATAGAGAGAAAGTCATGTGTTTTCATTACTTCCAAGTTATCATTATTTATTTATTCTCTATTAAAGAAAGACCAACATTTTTCCTTATTCTTGTTGACATAATTTTCATTATTCCAAATGTTATTGTAGCAACATTATTGAAGACAAAATTAAATGAGTACTCAAGTAAATCTTTCAAATAATCAAGAGAAAGCAATATAACATTTCTCAATGTGTTATAATTATTTATGATTAAATATTGGCGGCCACTGAAAATTTTAGCTATCTAGGCAGAGGGAACTAAGAATTTCCTTTAATGGGTTCTACTAGTTTCCACAGATGTTTTCACCACATTCAAAGTAATTCTGGAGAAATAAACCAGCCATGTTCATTGATGGTGAATAACTCATGTAATTTTCAGATGATTATTGTGTGGCAAGCCCAAAGCACATTTTGGCAACTACTTTGTTTCCTCTTCTATTTATAGCTATAAATACTTTAAGGAGAGTTAATCCATACATTTCTGATTCATTTACACTTAACTTATCTAAATATTATTTTAAAGAAGCTCAAGTAGGCTTTTTAAGCTTTTTGGTTTATATTTGAGAACTAGGAATCCATATTTTCTCAGCTATAAATTAATCAAAGAAAATTTTAAATATTTTAGACTTTGCATGAGACATTTTCTGTCGTTGGAAGTTCCAATAATTAGGTCGTTTGCTTTTCCTTCTGTTCCTGAAGTTCCTTCTGAAGATTAAATTTAGACTGCTGCTTCATAAGAAATCATGGAAATCTGGAAGGATTTAGGCCTATCCTAAATTAAGTATAAATTAAGAAATGAAAGTATTAAATTACGTGAGAGAATTGAGAACATACTTCTTTTTTCTAATTTTAAATAACCTCTTGTTTTTTAACTTACATAGAAAAGGTATCTTTTCAAAGTGAAGAAGTATATGGATTCGTAGCTTTAAATCATAGCCTATATGGCCATTTCATCCTACATCTTGTGATGTTGAAGGATGAGAAAGTTTGAAAACTATTCTGAAAACAGAGGTTAAAGAAGGAATTCCAGGAGACAAACACAGCATAAAGACAGCCCTACGGGTGATATACAGCATGAATACTCCTGAATTAAGCAGGTTTTATAAAATGTAGAACTGTGTAGAGATGAACATTTAAAAGTCTCACAGACATGTGGACAAAATCGTCTAGTTATTAGTGTGTTGTGATATGTGAAACGTAAAAAAGTTACAACCATAATAATTCACTTATTCATATTTTCTTTAAATGTATACTTTAAAGTCCCAATTAAGTTATCAAACACATAGTCACTAAAAAGTGAATATGACACACTCCCTGTCTGTAAGGAAAACATAGTCTGGCAGGAATAAAAACAAGAAAATTCCAATTTTTTTATACTCTTGACTGTATAACAAAAAATAGTAATAATAAAATAACTCCTTTGTGGCTGAAAGGAATAATTTTCACTCAAAGGATTAATTTACATTTAAATGTTTCTCTGCCGAATTCACCAAAAATTGTGCCAATTGATACTTTATATATGAATAGAATTTTAAGCATTTATCTGGTAGGAAATAATCAGTTTCACTTGGCTTTCTAAGCAGTCTTCAGTGACCTTTAGTCACCCAGATGGAATTGAGCACCAAGATGCTTTTCTATTTCATGGGATAATGAGCAGTTAGTTAAATGAGCTATAAAGTACCTCGTAATTGTGCCAGAATAAATTTTATTCTTTAAAGACTTTTGATATAGCAATATTATTCTTTTCTCCTCTTATCCCACTCAATTTAAGACATTGTTAGCTCAAGAGAGAAATTTAACACTAATGTAACCAAAGATAAATTTTTTTCAAATTTCCTTTCCTTTTCATTTTTTCTTTTTCAATTTGTAAACATTACTGTACTGGACCCATCTGGAGATCTAAAGCATACAATATTTCACAGCAAGATCCTGTCCCATTATGCAAAGCTGACAGAACTGTGATGTCCAGTAAAGTAACTGCTAGCCATATGTGGCTATTTTAATTTAAATTAAATATAAAATGTAATTCCCCATTCATACTAGATGCATTTCAATGCATTTCTAGGATCAGAGTCTTCAAATTGCCTTCGCTACTGCTTCCACCCAGAAATGCATTCAAATTTCGGATTTTATGATCCTTTGTGGGTCAAATGGTGTCCCACAAAAAGATATGTTGAAGTCCTAAACTCCAATACCTGTGAATGTGACCTTATTTGGAAATAAAGTCTTTGCAGATATACTCAAGTTAAGATGAAGTCATACTGAATTAGAGTGGGCCCTAAAACCAATGCCTGGTATCCTTACAAAGACGGAGTACTTTGCGCTCAAGTAGACCAGATACACAGAGGGAAGACGGCAATGTGGAGATGAAGGCAGAGATGAGTTAAGCTACCACAAGCCAAGGAATGTCAAGGATTGCTGGCAACCACCAGAAGCTAGAAATGACAAGGAAGGATTCTTCCTTAGAGCCTTGAAAGGGTGCAAAGCCTGCTAACACCTTAGTTTTGGACGTCTAACTTCCAGAACTGTAAGAACACATGTATATTGTTGTAAGCCACAAGTCTATGGGAATTTGTAATGGCAGCTATAGGAAAGTAATACATACTCTAATGGTTTATAATGACTAATCTATTGGGAGCCAAGCATGAAAGCCTAAAAGCCACAAGGTTTGCCCCATAAAGGCTCACTATCCACGGAACATGCCTGACTAGGATTATTTCCTTGACCTGTCCTAGCAGTCCTCCTGTCCTCAGAGATGAAGTAAGGTGGATGGAGCATGAGCTTGTTTCTTCTCATGGTCATCACTGGTATACTATTGCAATGTAATAAATTCAGTGAACATCAAAAATCTGAATGAAATTAACTGAATTGACCAGACTTTAGTATGACTTTACTGTCTTTATTCTTTCCATTTCTGTAGTGCTCCACAGATTTTGAAGCATTTTGATATACATTTTCACATGATCCTAACAAGAATGATGTGAAAGCGACTAGACGGAACTCATAAAAAAAGTAAATGTCCATCCCTTAAGGATAGGAGTGCTGTTTTATACTTCTCCCTATTTTCAGTGAAAAACATTGTTACGCACTAAGAAGATCTTTTTTTTTATTTTGAATGAATCTCCATTTCCCAAATAGAGTAGACTTAAAGAAGCTAAGTCTATAGTGGTAGACATGAATTTTGAACTCTGCTTACCTAATTCTATTTCATTTTTCTTTTTATCGTCATCTTCCCACACTGCATTTGGGAGTAAAAGTGGTAATCTTTCATTAGAAAAAGGCTGTTTCTGTCATGAGCTCGTGGGTATCAAATACACCTTTGCTTCTTCCTCAGTCATTTCTAGAATTTCTTTTTAATTTACTGGTTCAATGTAGGGTGAAAATGACCACCAATTTGGATAAATTAAGAAAGCTATTCAAACACAGTATCTCCAGCTCTCTTTTAGAAGAATCCACCCATATAAAGAGGAGAGAGAAGGAACTAACTTTTCACTTTGATTTGCTTTTATTAGAACAGAGATTACTAACTGGTGTCGGGGCCAAAGTAAATTCAAAACTAAGCAAAATAAAATTTTCTTGAATAGTTAAAATCATTCCATACTGTGGTGTTTATACAACAAAAGGGTTTTCAAAAGTACAATAAACAACTTATCCAAGAAGGGTAAGAATTATTTTGGGCATCTCTGCCACTCAGTGTTCATCAGGATATGATCAAATAATCCATATCTTTGTTTATTTGTCTGAGAGAGCTTTCCCACTCTAACAGCTATCTTATACAGGACCTAAGTGCATATTCTGTGTAATATAACTTCACAAAAAACTGAAGCAAAGTGATCTTATTACAACATTGGATAGCAAATGGTGGGGTTTCTCTGGATATAAAATAAATAGAAGTAAAAATAGATTGAAAACAGCTGGAGTTCAGAGTTATATGGAGTCTACATTTCCATGCGCCTTTAGGTGTGATGTTATTTTGAGTAGATGTTAGCATCCTACAGGAACTTTCAGGTGTTTTGACTAATAAGTAGCTCCAGAACCATCATAAAACAAAGCACCAAGAAAGAATCTGCTCAGACCCAAACTAAGTGCCCCAAATTCAAACAGTTTATTATGCCAGAATGACTTACAAATAAAACATAAGTTCGATTTTATAAGGCAACATAAAAGATTGTTACCTAAGAGGCAAACTAGTCTAGAAAGCTTTATTGCCCCCATAATTTATTATGGAATTAATCCATTGTGTGTTTGCACCAGGTCAGTTCACTAAAGGGAACCCGCACATTATCCAAAGCAAATTGAGAAGCACAAATCAAGAATTCCAAATGGAGTACTAAGCACACTTCAAAAAGCTAAGCATATGGACTGTGTTATAGCTTCTAAATGGTTTTACTTGAGTCATAAGATTAGTGTAAAAAAAAAATCAACTAGGGCTATTTTCCCTACCAGTCTGTGGATAATCTAGAAAGGAAAAAATATTTTTGTTAAAATACGAAAGCAAGTTCTTTTATTTCAAAATAAAGAACTCTTCAGGAAGAGCTCTTTCTCTCTTACTCTCCTGGTTCCTTACAAAATTACAGAGAAATATCAGAGAAAATATGCTAAGGCATTGATTCTTAGGTATTTGGAAAGCTATGAGTTAATTCTCAAGATAATACAGTTTTATTGATCAAGACTTACTAACCGCAAATCTAAGACTTCATTTTGTGTATGATTGAATATATAAAAGCTGCTTTTCGGACAAATAAATGGGCATTATAAGGTGGAAAAAGCTCATGTTAGGGAGTCCAAAAAACTGATTTTGGATACTTTCTCTACCACTTACTAATCATTTGAACCACCGTAGAATTCATTATCTTCAACTCTAAATTAAGGAATATGCATAAGCCATCTGAAGGTTAAATGTTATTGAATCAAATGAGATAATGTTTGTGAAAAGCATTTAAATATATAAATTGTATTAAAATAAGACATTTTTATTAATGGATCTATTGGATTATAAATGATTTAAGCAGTGGAGTTCAATACAGTTTTTAGCTTTCTGGGAAAATATAAATTTCTAGTTAACCATGGTATCTTTCTTGTGATTCAATAATACCTACAGTATATCACGAATACATTAATAATAGCTAATGCATTAATAATTATATTATTAATCATTATTAATTTTAATTAATATAAAATATAATATATCTAAATTATGTAATACATTAAATATGTATATTACATAAGAACATTAGTACATGACAATGAATATCACTTAATTCCATATATATATATATACACACACTCATACATATATATCTATAAGCAAACACATCTCCATATATAAATGTTCATTTTAAATTAACAGACACAAGTAGGATCAAGAAGTCACATCTGTATGATAAAAAATACATTTCCTATAAGAAATTTATGCACATCTTCCCTATAAAATTTCATCTTCAACACGAGTTTCAAATAAATGTATTTCTTCTTAAGGAATTTCTCTGAAATATTTTCTTTTCTTTTGAATAACTTCAACATATCCAGAATGAGAGGACAGCGTAACAAAGTTAAGTCATCTCCTCCAGGGCATTAAGATAAGGTAAGAGGTGACTGTGTTTCCCTCCACTCTTAGGTTCACATCTTGCTTTAGCTTTCATATTCCTGTGATACCCACTTCTCCATTATTTTCTTGACAACAAATTTTAGGAGTTTTAACTTTCCTTTAGCAATATTTCTTACTTATGTTAACTTATAAAATAGAACTTAGCTTTCAATCACACCATGAGGTACTTTATGTCTATGTATACTTGAACACCCAGTAATTTATTTTTTTCTGACTGCTATGTGCTACTACAAGCCTGGAATTTGATCCATAACTTCAACTAAAGACCCCACTCACCTATCACTTTTCGAAATGCTTAACCAAACACTCTTAACTAGTCAAAAGTCAGTGATAGGAGAGCCTCCTGCTGGGCATCTCCAGTGCTGCCTGGCTCATTGACAGCTGGAGAGAAGGCTTTTGTTAAGCATATCTGATTTGCCCTGGTTTATGTCTCCTCTGTTTTACTGGAAAAGCCATCGGCAGGTCACTGGCTGGCTCTTCATAGCTGGGCACTAAAGATGTGGAGTGTAAACGATGATTAAGTGCCTGCACAATTCTCAGGTTTCCAGAGTTCCAGCCTCACAGGTGTTCATATTGCAGCTGGAACTATGGTCTCATTTTATCAGACGTGAGGTATCTATCTTAATTGTGGAAAGTGTAAGGTATTGACTGAAGTGCACTGGTTTTGTGAATTAGTGCTAATGTAGAGAAAACTGGTAAGTTGATCAAAAATGTTTCAGGGACCATCTTCTGGACTCAGGTGAAATATAAAGGAAGTGAAGGCACAGTGTTACACAGATGAATAACACTCATTTGTCTATAGCATGCTGAGCAATCATAAACAGGTGAAGGGGATCAAGAGGTACAAACTTCCAGTTATAAAATCAATGCCATGGGAATATAATGTACAGCATGGGGACGATGCTTAATAATATTGTATTAACTTTGTATGGTGACAGAGGGTAACTAGATTTATTGTGATTATCATTGTGCAATGTATGCAAAATTTGAATCACGAAGTTGTACACCTGAAACCAATATAATATTGTATGGTAATTATACTTCAATTAAAAAATAAGAAACAAAGATAGTGAAGCATATGAATATTTTGTTAAATGATTTAGTCTCAGAATAGAATTGTGATGGCTATTTTCAAGCACGATAAAGGGCTATCTGTGGAAGAGGGATACAGTTTTTTACTGTGTATAATTCTAGAGGGTAGAGTCATGGCTAAAGTGAAGGTTACAGGGCAGCAGGTTACAGTTCAAAATAAGGACCAACTTCCTAGCTACTGGACCGTACAAAAATTTAAGTTAGAGCTGATAAAGTCTCCATTACTGAAAAGGTTCAAGCAGGTGTTAAGTGACCATTTTCTAGGGTGGTTGCTGTGGCAATTCCTACAGTGAACAGAATTTTGGATTAAATGAGATTTCTGATCTTTTTGATGCTAAGATTTAATGATTCTAACATCAAATAAGGTTTGGGGCATCCAAAGGAAGGCATTTTAAGCCAAATGTCAGTGTCTTTGGTTTGGTAAAACTGGAAAGGGTGTTTTGGAATTCAAAAACCAGGAGTTAAATCCTATTATCTATTTACTGGTTACTTGGGCAAATCATTCAAATGCTGTTATAGCTTCCTCATATCTAAATGAGAATTATGCGATATCAAACTGTTACTGTGCAGATTAAATTGATGGAAAAGACCAAGGAAAGTATCTAGCATGTTACAAATAGTCAATAAAAGCTAACTAGCATTATTACTAGAGTTGCGTACATTTAGATATTTGATGTGACTTTCAATGTACCACTACACATGAAGTGTAACTCACGCAGCTGTTGTGTGTGTGTGTATAATATTAAATGTGTCTGCCTTATCTTTCTCTTGCCTCCGCCATTAGATCCAAGCTCTGGTTATGCTATGCTGGCAGTACTGTAACAATCTGATCTCCTAGACTATTCCTTTTTTAACCCCAAGCTTGTTTTAAATCTTTTCACTCAACTTACATACTGGGCTGCATAAAGCAATTGACTTTTTAAACCTTTGCAGCTGATTCATACTTTAAATATGAAAAGATCACTAAATTTGTATTAGATAAATACGTTACCTGGAAGATTAAATCCTGTTGCTTAAACACAGACTTATGGATCCTTCTCTTGCTTGCCCTTGACAAGGAATATCTACTTTGCAGCTACACTAGCTGGTTTTCTCCATTGCCACTGAGTTTGCTTGTTTGCTTTCCCTCCATTGGTCCTCTGTTTGCAGTTGTGAAGTTTTGCCTACACCATTCAGTTACTATGAAGAACTACCTCCTTTCCTTCACCCAGTCAGATCCTCTCACTGCTTTAACACCGTCTTTCCTCAAAACAGCTTTTCCAAGGCACCTTTCCAGATGAATACCAAATGCGCAGACCACCCAGCTCATGAGTTCACATATCTTGTTTTATTGAATTCATGTCTACTGCTTGAGAATCTACCTAGTTTTCCCCAGAAACTTTTAATGTATACTCTATATTTTCTACAATTCCTATTATTGGGGTATGCATGCAACAAGCACTGGACTCATAGCTGAGCCAAAGTCTTTTGACTATTCACTAACCTTTTATTTGTGAGAAGCACCAAGTTTTACAAGTCACCAAAGTATTAGAAAAGTTGAATCTACAAAAAAAAGGCAATTATGAACAAATAAAGTTAGTAGGGAAAATTTAACGTTTGGGAATGTGACAAAACACAAACTTACAAATGCATGTATGTCTGTGTGTATCTGTAAAGAGACTGACCATTCATATTTTATAGAAAGAACATACATGCTTCATAAACATTAGCTTTTAGGTCTCTCTTCCATATAAAGCAAAAGTTATTTCAGGGGTCAGCCCCATGGTATAGTGACTGGGATTGGCATGCTCTGCTTCAGTGGCCTGGGTTCATGGGTTCAGATCCCAGGTGCAGATCTACACCACTCATCAGTCATGCTGTGGCAGTGACCCACATATAAAAAGTGGAGGAAGACTGGCACAGTTGTTAGCTCAGGACTGATCTTCCTCAGCAAAAAGAAAGAAAAAAAAGCTTATTTCACACATGTTACAGATGGTGTTTGATGGTAAAATATTTCTGCCTAAAGAAAACAATTAGACATCCTTCTTATTTTAAACTAAATTTTGGCATAACTCTTGGCATCCAATCAACTAGATGTCCAGGGAGAATTAATTATTTAGATGATTTTTTAAGTCAGGAAATTTTGAGATGACTATATAACATTGCCCACAGAATTACTGTAATTAGTAAGAAGTTTGTGTACAAGAAGAAATACTGTGGTAGGCAGACTAATAGCCCCCCAAAGATGTCTACACCCTAATCTTTTGGACCTGTATATGTGTTACTGCATAAGACAAAAGGAACTTTGCAGATATTACTAAGTTAAGAACATTGAGATGAGTGAATTAGCCTGCATTATCTAGGTGGCCCACTGTAACCACACGGTTCTTAAAAGAGTTAGAGAAAGATGTATGATGATGAAAGCAGAGTGTCTGCGTGATGTGATATAGATTTGAAGATGCTATGTTGCTGGCTTTGAAGATGGAGAAAGGGGTCATGAAGAAATGAATCCAGGCAGCCTCCAGAAGCTAGAAAAGGCAACGAAACAGATTCTTCCCTTGAGTCCTGTTGACACCACGATTGCCAGTGAAACCCATTTCAAATTTCCGACCTCTAGCATAGTAACGTAACAAATGTGGATTGTCTTAAGTCACTAAGTTTGCAGTAATTTATCACAGAAGTAATAGGAAACTAGTACAAATGCTAGTTTGATTGTTTCGATCATTAACTCCTGCACATAGGTTAAGCATAGAAATGAACCAAACTACAGTTTTGTGAATGTGATGGGATTTACCAATGAAGAAACTGTCAAAAATTCAGAAGAAAAAAATGAAACAGAAAATTTTTGTGTCTGCCTTTGCAAATCATAGCAAGGGCTGGCTTCATGAGCATGTGACCTATGGAGTCATAAAGTGCCCCATGCTTGTTTTAATGCTCTGCTGTCACATCTTAAAATCCTTAACAATTTTTTAATATGGTGTTCTGCATTTTTATTTTGCACTGACCCCTACAAATTATATAGTCAATCCTAGCTACAGCTTTGCTATTTACAGGTTATACCAAGCAAGGGCTCTCTCCGCCTGCGCTCGCAGAAGCTGATACTGTGTACGCCAGTCTTTGAGTGAAGAAAGTTTATTATGCAACCGATTGGCAAGAAGAAAGACAAGGGCTCTCAAACCAGTCTCCTCAATCCAGTGTATTGGATAAGGTTTAAGAGATCAGGGAGGGCAGGCTGGTATGGGAAAGCGCTGGTAGGATGATTTCTGATTGGCAGGTCAAAATTTTCTGTTCTGCACATATTCCTGGCTTGCTCAGAGTCTCTGAAAAACAGCCTTAACATCTCTTGTTAAGATGAGGTCAGCACAGTAAACAAGGATGAAGTCTTTATGTAGATTTAAGTCATTGCCTTCTCTACTGGTAAGAGTTTCTAGAGATTTACTATTCCTCTCTTTCCTGGCTCAGAGAGGAAGGCACCCTTACAAATGGAGATTTCTCTTATAAATGTAAATTTCACTTACAAATGGATAACTTCTACTAGGTTTCAGAGCTTTGCCCTGTGTCTGCTGTTTCTTAAAAATAATCAGCCTAGCCACAACTAGAAGGACACACAACTAAAATATACAACTCTGTACTTGGGGGATTTGGGGAGAAAAAAATAATCAGCCTAAAATAATTCTTATGCCAAAGAGGCGTATTTTGGGGTGGCAAATTCTATTCCCGGTCCTGTGGCTACACAGTTATTTTAATACTCTATTCACTCAGAAAAACAAGAGCCATAACATATTAAAACAACAAACAAAAGGAGAACAGGAGGAGGAGGAGAGGCAGTAAAAAAGCTAAGCCATGCGACATATGCAGAAAATTTTCTGTATATGTAATTTTCCCCTCGCCTCCCAAATCTTTATATCAGAGGATATGTAACCAATAATCATAATAACTCAGTCATGATAGCTTAGTTTCTATCTACAGGAGTTAAGAAAGTGAAATGTATTTCTCAACCTTCAATTAATATACGTTTCTTGGACTATCGAATTATGTGATACAGTTTAAAAGCTCAAAAAACCTGGAAAACTATTGGATAGCAAGCAGAATTAAGGCTACAAAATGCCATCCTAACAAAATAATCAGAAAATTTGAATTAATGAGAAATCAATAAAAATAAATCGATCAAAACTAAATAAAATTAGTAGGGAAAATTAAACTTGATATTTGCATAAGATAACTATACATTACAGAACCACATATCATCATCATCACTTTCATAGTCAGCTCCATGCTGTTATTTCATAAAATATTCTTGATTTCTGAAATCCTAAGCCAGACTGATTCTTTCTATTAACAACAAGAGTATTTCTCATTTGCTTTCCTCTGATGAAACCCATAATTCAAATGGAATACTAAAATCAACTAGCCAAGAAGTTTCTAAATATGGCATAACAGTTTATATCTATATATTCAGAAACCATGTGCACATCCATTAAGTTCCATTTGTTATATATTTAGAAAATGAATAATTTGTAAGTGTAAATTTAAGTTAATAAAGAAAAATATTTCTTTAGAATCCCTTTTTGGAAGTTGCATAAGTAATTGTTGCTTTATTTTAGAGGACAAGGTGGACAGTAGAAATCACAAAAGTACAAGTTGCTAATACTTGTAACCAACTTCACTGACATTATTAATAAAGCCAGTTTTCCAATCAATCCAGAATTAAAAGAAAATACTGTATTTGATTTAACCTAATACAAATCTGGTTCTTCAAATATTGCCTAAAATATTCTTTGAAAACATGTTATAATTGAAAAAACATTGAACTGAAAAATATATATCTGGCTTTGATAGCCAGGTTTTTTCTGTGTGGCTTTGGGCAAGTCATTTTATATCTCTGGCTCTTAAACTTTTTCATCTACAAACAAGAAGTCTGCTCCAAATCATTTCTAAGTTGCCTCCCAACTCATTTCAATATAGCTTCCAAAGGAATTCCCAAAAGAGAAGGTTGTTGCTCCTGTGACTTATTTAAGAATAAGTAATGATGATGGAAGGGAGATCCTTGCTTGTTAAATTCTATTACCTCTTGAATGAAAATAAATGTTAGCATTTCTCAAATTCAGAAATGATCTAAAGAAAATGCTCTGAAATATAAGATACATAGAGACACCTGTGGTGTCCATAAAAGACTCAAATTTGCACAAGTCTAACTGTTGTCTCATAAATACAGTAATAAGTAAGAAATCACTGTAGGGTTAAAAATAATTTCCCATTAACCTTTGAGACTAGTTTGACCATTTGCTACTCATCATTTCCTACTAATGTGGCCCTAGTCTAAAAATCTTGATCGTTGTGTTGTCAGAAATCTAGTGCAAATTGACTGTCATATTATTTGTTTTTTCTTACCACAGGCAGGAAGGATATTCCTAAATACATTATATACAATCTTATCTTAAATAAAATATCTTTTTTTTCTGGCTATTTAAAACAACTCTTATGAAAATGTTTATTTGACTTTAAGAAGTAGTTTACAATCTCCCACTAAATAAAGCTCCCACATTTTAACCTGTTTTCAAGAGCCTACACAACCTGGCACCAAGCTATCTTTAGAGCTTTATCTCCTCCTACCCCATTTGACACATCCCAAACTCCTAAACCATTTACTTTCCTAAATATATTTTGTGTCTTTCTGCTTACCTATCTTTGCTCAAGCTGTTCTTCCTGCCTTGAATGTCTTCCAAGTCATCTTTGCATTTCCAAAGATAACCTATTTCAAGGCTCAGATCGAGTGCTAGGTCATTGATAAAAACATCCCAGATCCGGGTCTCTCCTATATCCCCCTCTTCCCTTGCCACATCAGCATCAAAAACCATCTCATCTTCTTCTGCAATTCTAAAAGAATCTCTTTTTTATATCCCTAAGATTATTTTGCACATGCAAATATATACTAAGGAAATTTGTACACATTTATTTCCCTTATGAGTTTGAAAGCTTCTTGAGGCCAGCAACCATATTTTTTAGCTATTTTTATTCCCCATATCGTCAAGCATGTCTTAGTTTGAGAATATGCACACAGACATAATCATACATGAATGAATACACAGCTAGGAAAAACAAATGGAGGGTGTTACTTTAGTTATTACAATATTATAGGTTAAAACAGACAGTTCTTTTAACATCATACTTCAATCATTATAGCTCATATAGTCTTAAATTATCCAATATAACTGCTTCTAGGCTGTCCTGAGATTTTACGTCAATTTAAGAAATAACCAGTTAAAAAACTCCACTCTTTGAAACCTCTACAATCCTAGAAGATCCGTCATTACTGCTCAAACCCTCTTTCCTTGGACAAATCCCAAGGCTGTAACAATGTTTTATTATTTATATAGAGATTTATATTTTCAAAGCACTTTAGAGCCATTAATTTGTTAAGCCAAACAACGTCCAGTAGAACAACATGAGTGAGGTTAAATGCATTTGACAGATAAAAAATCAGCAATAAAGCAAAGGCGGCCTTTTCACAGCCAGAGGCACTCTGGAGTTTCTTTGAGTGCTAGAACTCTAATTTCCCATTTTAAAAACAACCAAACAATGGACTGGTCCTAATCCATTTCATTTTCAATTATTCTTCATTTCCATAGTTAAACAGAGTTAGGAGCAAATCCTACATTAACAATCTTTAGTTCAAATACATGACTAATTGTAAAGTGAAATTTTAAATTTTCGCTATTATTATTGAGAAAAAGTACTATTCTCTACTTTTAGTTTAAATGTGTGGAAATATTGATCAATAATCAATCATTATAATTCTTTAAGTATCACTGAAAAAGTAATAGTCAGTACCTGGATAAATAAAATAAAATCTACAACTCCATTTTATGGTGTTGGTCATTTGTACTGAGTTGAAGAACAATCTTTCTAAAAGACTTGTGATTTATTTTTTTAACTCTAAAATTATGAGCAAATACATATGATAAAAATATCACCTCTAAAATATAACATGCATTTGTCTTCAGAGATATAAATCTTGCCAAAGATAACTTTTCCCATCAAAGTTTTAGTTCCTCACTTGTCAATGCAAAATTGATTTGAAAGTAGATTTTTTCTCTTTATGTTCAACGAAGTGATTTGGGGTGACACGATAATAAATTATTTAAGTTATTTTCTCTCTACCCTTGGACTAAACAAATCTCCAAAGAAATTGCCTGTCCCTATCAGTATCTCAGGAATGTAATGTTATTTTATCCTAGCGGAGAGGAGGGTTTTTCACCTTTATTTATGGCTGGCATTTTTATGCTTTTGACTCACACAACAACTCTCTCACTGTGAAGCCATTTGCATTTCCTTAAAAAGGTTAAGACAATTTACTATTGTTGAATGTCTTCTTCATTCACACTGATGCAGAGAATTAGACACACGATTCCTGTTAGTGTTGATCCTAGTGATCCATAATGTAAAAATCAGGACTTTGCATAAAAAGCATCTGCTTCCTTTGATTCAAAACCTTAAACGTGTTTGGACATGCCCATATAATTGGGTGCTGGTTCACCAGCACAAGACAAGCAGGAATTCAGAAATTTGTGAAGAAGATAGAAGCAATCTATGTAACTTCGAGGCCAAGTGGTATCTGAATGAAGAAGGATCTGAATTGGCTGTTGAACCTACACATTTTAAATCTTCTGTTAAATTCTTCCTTTGAATTCATTCTGTAGATCTAACAAAAACACTGAGGATTTACAACAAATCAACAATTATAACATACAGATCTGATCTAAATCGCTCCTAACATTTAAACCAATTTCTTCTTTGCAATTCCATGAATCGTTTTCTTGTTAGTATCACTTTAGTCCTCTTCACATATTCACAAAAGAAGTTACCAACACTTCAAATACTATCACTGCCCTGGAGTGTCTCAGAAAATATCTTCCTCTGAAATGACTGATACAGGCACCTTTTGGTAAAAACAGGCTCATCCTCCAAAGCAACCAACACAGGATACACTTAAATGTCTTCAATCCACTCTCCTTTCAAGGAGCTTGAGGAAAGTGAGAGTGCAAGGGTCAGACCTCCATCTGAATTTAATTACAGGACACTGTATGGGGTACCTCTTGAGACCTTTTCTCCTTCAAGTTACAGCATATGTTATGCTTAAAGGTGGAAAGGCTATTTTCTCCCTCCATAGCCCTAGAAATCCAGGCCTCTCACCTCATTTAGGTACTTTGATGTTTTCACTGGGGTTGAGACTACTGAGGAAATGATTTAGGAGGACTGCTGTTTTAGAATCACGATTTTTTAAATGGTAAAAAAATTGACAAGTGGCTGGCTCAAATGAAGTCTTTTAAAAGAGATATAAAATAATGCAAATTTTTCCATTCTTTAAAATGGTAGTCCAGGGGCTGGCCCTGTGACCTAGTAGTTAAGTTTGGCATGCTTCACTTTGGCCGCCTGGGTTTGGTTCCCAGGCATGGACCTACACCAGTCGTCAGCAGCCATCCTGTGGCGGTGACCCACATACAAAATAGAGGGATATTGGCAAAGATGTTAGCTCAGGGCAAATCTTCCTCAGAAAAAAAAAAAGGGTAGTACAATTCTTGGAAATTCTGTCTCTAAAATGTTAAAGAAAGTAAAGTTAAATTAATGGACACATACACAAATTCACTCTGTTTACAGAATATGCATGCACATATACATATGTACACACGTATGTATGTGCATATGTACATATGTATGTATATATGATTTAGAAAAAGACCTACATGAACTATTCAAGTCTCTTGAAACTGCATGTACTGCTTAGTGACTTTAGTGTTTAACAGCTGCTTTCATTACATAGTATAATCTATGAGACACTAATTGACAAAGATTACCTTTAAGTAAAGTACTAATAACACTCTGACCTATGCAGATGGCCTTTCCACTCGCTCGTACCACACAGTGATTTTTTTTTAATGCAAGGTGGAAATGAAACTGAGCATCTGGAGAGCATTCCTGCCCCATCCAGATCATACACTTCGTTTACCTCCTAGGCATCAAAGCACATTATGCTGAGGTTTAAATATACCAACTCATACCTTGTCCTTAACTATCTATAGTATGGAAGTGTGAGGCACTGATTCTTTTTCAAATAAATTCTGAACTATATGGTAATAGGCTCCAAATAAAACAAGCTACTAAAAAGACAACTGTTTCCTACCCTCTCCCTGCAATGACTAAGCAAGTTCTGACACAATCTCAGACAGAGAAAGATTCACACAACCATAGTCAAATGTATGTAAGCAGAATTTTATTTACTGTACTAGTTTTGTTTTTTCTTTTATTTTTAATAAGCTTTTTATTTTAGAAGAGTTTTAGATTTTTTTTTAAAGATTTTATTTTTTTTCCTTTTTCTCCCCAAAGCCCCCCAGTACATAGTTGTATATTCTTCCTTGTAGGTCCTCCTAGTTGTGGTATGTGGGACGCTGCCTCACCGTGGTTTGATGAGCAGTGCCATGTCCGTGCCCAGGATTCGAACCAACGAAACACTGGGCCGCCTGCAGCGGAGCGCGCGAACTTAACCACTCAGCCATGGGGCCAGCCCCTAGAATAGTTTTAGATTTACAGCAAAAAACACAAAGATAATACAGACAGTTCCTATGTATTCCACACAGTTTCTCCTACCATTTACATCTTAAATTGGCATAGAATATCTGTTATAATTAATAAGCCAATATTGACACATTGCTATTAAAATTTCATACTCTATTCAGATTTCTTAGTTTTTAATCTAATACCCTTTTTCTGTCCCAGGATCTCATCTATAATAACACACTGGGTTTAGTTATCATGTCTCCTTAGACTCCTCCTGGCTGTGACGCTTTCTCAGACTTTCCTTGTTTTTGATGACTGAGATTTTTGAGAAACATTGGTTAGGTATTTTGCAGACTATACCTCAACTGGGATTTGTCTAATGTTGTTCCCAAGATTAGACAGGGTTGTGGGTTTGGGGAAGAAGATCACGGGGGTAAATCACCATTCTCACCAAATCATATTAAGGGGACATGCTATCAATATGACTTATCACAGACCTTCACTGTGATCACTGGCTGGGTTTCTGTTTCTGTCAGGTTTCTGTTCTATAAAGTTACTCGTTTTCCCCTCTTTCCATATTGTCCTCTTTGGAAGGAAGTCACTCTGTGCAGCCCACGCTGAAGGGAGTAGGAAGTTATGCCCCAGCTCCTGGAGGCTAGGGTATCTATGTAAATTATTTGGAATGCTTCTGCATGGAGAATTTTTTTATTTTCATCCATTTATTTATTTATTCAATTATTTATATCAGTATGGATATGTGAATACTAATTTTATACTTTGGATTATAATCTGATAGTATTTTATTTATTTTCTTGCTAAAATTCTTCCAGCTTTGGCCATTGGGAATTTTTAAAATAATTTCTGTGTCCCTTTCTCATAGATTATGTGTATGTATGTGTGTATGTACATATATATACATACTATATATTCTTTTTCACTTTCTTAATTCTTGACACTATAAGATACTCCAATTGGCTCATCTTGTATATTTGTTCCTAAAATCAGACATTCATCCAAGGAGGCCTGGTTTCTTATATTGGGGTGCGATATTAGAAACCAAGATTAGCCACTAGGTTAGGATTTGTTTGGGGTCAGGACATTTGGATACATATACAATGCAATCTTGAGTAAGCCATACATTATCTGCTTTTCTGTTACTTACATTGAAAGAAGATACTCCAGTTCACCCAGCTTAAAAGTGATACAACCATTTTGAAACATCACAAATCATAAATGATATTCTCTGTTGCATTCAACATACTTGATATTCACAAGGTGAATGTGGAGAACATTTTCTGAAATCATATCTATGCAAATTAGCATGCTCTTATGACCATTTTAATCTTTAATCATGACTTTTTTTCTTAGTTTCTTGTCATCACGGAAATGAAACTCCTTGAAGGAACTTCCTGATTTATGTGAGGAAAACTTCCTGATTTATGTGAGGAAAAGCAAAAGTTAATTTAAAGAAAGTTGCATAAGTGATGATGCTAAATTGAAAATACTTTGGAATTTTGAATAATCAAGTAACCACTAAGGAACTACAAATCTTTTTAGGATATGTTCTAAATACTTAGCAATTTAAAGTTACCATTTCCCTACCTGTACTTTTTAGAGAGAGAACTTGCCACCAACATCATCATCATTATCAATTCTACAGAAAAACTGAACTGGTTTGAAAAACATCTCATTCACTATTGAACACAGTGAGAAGACAGGGAAAGAACGATATACAGAGATGAACTCATCCTTTTCAACAAAGCCTACTCCAAAGGCATCCTATTTGCCCAATTTACTTTTCCTAACTTCTTTTTCATGTCTAATTTAAAAATCTATGCCAGCCCCAACGGCCTGGTGGGTAAAGTTCAGCATACTCTACTTCAGCAGCCTGGCTTTTGTTCCCAGATGTGGAACCACACCACTCATCTGTTAGCGGCCATGCTGTGGGGGTGGCTCACGTTAAAACAAAAAGAGGAAGATTGGCAACAGATATTAGGTCAGGGCAAATCTTCCTCAATTAAAAAAAAAATATCCCCCTTTCACATAGAACTGCAAGTGGTAGGCTGACATAATACTACCTAGGGTTGATATAAAGCATGATTTGCATTGAAGTAGAAAGTCTTCTGAGTAACTTACCATATCTTTTTTCCCAGACCTAATTTGGTTATTATTTAGTTGGGCAGTATTTTAAAATAACTCAAACATTTATATTTTGCTTAGATCTTTTCTATTATTTTTATTATTTGATCCTAATGTCTATGAGGTAATTTAAAACTTTTACAGAGGGCTTTTTCCATAGCAAGGAGTCAATGCTTAGATTTACAAAATAATTTCCTTAGAACCTCAAGTAGTATTCGGGATGATTTTAAATCTGAGCTCTCCTCTGGAGAGAGATGGGGAAGGGGAAAATGACATATCTAGGACTGGAAATGTAGCACTCTTTGAGTATGAGAAAGATGAAGAAACTTCCTCTGCTCTCAGAGTTGACCCAAGAAGCTAGAAGAGGTGGTTAATTTTGGGTCAGCTTGAATATAAGACTGGAAAATACTCAAGATTTCCCCAGACTAGTTGGGGGAACAGAGGTACTAGCATAAGGAAATAGAGCAGGCAGGAGTGAGGATACTTTGGAGAAAACAGTTGTGTGCATATAAACTGAAAAGGTTTGCCTTACTACAGTAACTTTTAAATTGGAAGTCTAGGGTACTGATGAATGACGTAGGAGTCTAATCCAGTCTTACTCTCCATGTGGAGAAACACAACCTCATCAGTGACTACAGTCACTATATCACCAAAACATTCTTTTCTGTCAACAGGGCCACCCGAGCTCCAGATCACCAGCCATTAGTGATGGTTCATGTCTAGGTCCAGATCATCTAGTGATGTGACAAGAACCACACAAGCAAAACTGGATCACCCATGTTACAATAGATATATGTACATATACACGTAAAAGAAAATTTCATATTTTTAAAGAATGCCTTTGAGATTGAATTAACATGTCAAATTATGTAACATGTCAAATTATGTCTCAGAATTACAACAAAGATCCCTGAATAGGATCTGTTTTAAGGTAAACTTTAGGAAAATATTATTTAAAGAGGCAATAAAGCAGAAATTGGAGTGAAGACTTCATTTACTCAGAGTAGACTATAGTCTGTGTAGATAGAAATAGATTTGTTGATGCAGTCTGAAGTTGATATAGTCTTTTTGACTTACTGAAATCTTATTTCCTTCACTAATATCACTATTGTTTTAATTCTAGAAACGGTTGTACATTCCCAGGTGCATGAAGTCCAGTTTAATCAATGAAAGCTTTTCAGAGTCAGATAAGTAACTATTCTAATGTCCCTGTTGCAACCATTATTACTCATTCTATCAAAAAGGTAACATCAATATTAGTTCAACTCCAGAGAAAATCATTTTAACTCTTTTATTAAAGAAGATAACAATTAGTCCTTCTCATTAATTAAAATATGAAAACCAATTTTCTCTGGGGTATTTGTCATTTTTATTGGAAACTTTAAAAGTAGATCTCTTAAAATACTTAGTTTTTATTTGCAAAATCTCTTTTGTGTTTTCTCAACAAAAAATATACTAAACAAAATATATATGTGAGCATCATGTTATGCATTGTCCAGAACACAAACAAATGAGGCATCACAATTACTCACAAGGAGATGCTAGACTAATTAGATGAGATAATGCAAATAACTCAATCACAAGAGTGAATGCAGGTGCTATAAAGAAGGACTTGGAGGAAAAGCTCAGGTTTTAGAGCCAGACCACTGTGCAGTCCAAGCCCTAACAATCACTAGCTTTGTGATCATGCAGTCACCTAGGGTTTTTGAATTTCAGTTTACTCATTTGTAAAATGGGGCTTTTTATGTGGAGTTAATGGAAGAGTTTTTATATAGCCCAACATAGACTGAAAAATTCTTGAAAACTACAGACTGATGGAGTTTTAAAGGATAAATGGGATGATTCTATGTATTTGAATCTTCACAGGGGTGCACTGGTTTGCTAAGAATGTGGTACTGGATGTTGGATGAATTACACCTATGGAATTCATGCAAAGAAGGCATTTCCAAAGAAGGAAACAGCATGGGAAAAGGCGTGGAGATTGTTAAATTAAGGTTGTGTTTGACGAACACAGAGTGATTGTATTTGGCTATAGAATGTGGACCACAGGTACAGGATTAGTGGAAAATCAGGTTGAAAAGATAGGGTAAGCTCTTGATGCCACGGGCTAAACATGTGGTAATGTGAACACAATTTTAAATACAATAAGTAACAGCAAAATGGTTTATAAAGTAGAGACATGATTTGTCGTGCATGAAAGGAAGGCATACCTGATGGCAGCAGAAAGGAAGAATTGGAGTTTAAGCAAATAGAGGGTGGAAGTGGTCTGCAATCACCTGGATGAGTTTGAACTAGAGTAAGAACAGTGTGAATAGAACAGTGACAGAGTGAGAGACCTTGATGATTCTGAAATCAAAATCATTAACTCAGTCCTCACTCCAGACCTCTAGACCTCATGATCCTAAAAGCATCCCAAATTGAATAAATTTTTTCATTAGCCCCTCTAAATTTGCTTCTCCTCCTTACAACCACTAATTGTGTCATCCCTAAATTTATTCATTGAATCATCCTCACAAATTTTGAGGCTAGCGTTTTCTATTTTGACTAACGGCATTTGCAATCTACTCAGCTTTCTTAGCCAGGAACATTGAAATCATCCGCAATGACCACCTCTCCTTTATTTCCTATATTCAGCCATTCGACAAGTCTGGCCAATTTTTCCTTGTCTCTGCCGTCCCCTCCGCTCCCCTTTGGGTCACTGTCTTCAGTTTAGACGTTCATCATCTCTCTCTTACATTATTGCAAGTGTTTTTCTTGCCATCACTTTTTCTTCAAACATTCCTTTGTAATTCACTGCCTTTTAAATTTCTATACTTATTTTAGAATTGGCTTGTTAATTTATGCAAAAATATTCTGGGCTTTTTGTTGGAATTGCACTATAGATTAATTTAGAAAGGATTGACATCTATGCATTATTGAGTTTTCCAATCTATTAAGATGGATTTTCATCCTTTTTTTTGGATCCTTAAATTCTCTCAAGTGTTTCATAGATTCCAGTGTAGAGGTTTATCACATATTTTGTTAGACATTCCTGAAACAAATTGTTTTTGACGTTATTGTGAATTATATTATTTACTCATTTCATTTTCTATTTTGTATATTGATATCGAATCCAGCAACTTTCATAAATGCACAAAGAATACATTACAGCAATAGGAATGATTATCTATATCTACATGTAACCATATGGATGAATCTCACAAATGCATGATTGAATAAAAGAAGGTAGGCAAAACAATGCATATGGTATGATGCCATTTATACAAAGTACCAAAACAGGTGAAACAAATCTCTGGGGTTAGATGTCAGCTTTGGACAGTTATTCACTGAAAGAGATTATAAAGGGGCTTATGACTGACTGATAATGTTCTGTTTCTTTGTCTAGATGCTGGTTACATGGATGTGTTCAGTAAGTGAAAAGTCAGAAAGATGAACATTTGTGTGTACTTTTTTGTATGTTAGATTTTGGTGAAAAGTTAAGATTAAAAGAACAGAGATGAATCTTACTTCCAGTTTACTTTTACTAGTTACCATACTTCATGTGCTAAGCCTTACATGCTACATAGGGAGTAGAAATGGGAGGAATCAATGATGGGGGTGAAGAGAGGTATAAAGCCTGGGGGTGTTTTTGTATAATTTGTGTACTAGACATTCCTCAGAAATGCCAATCTATGGCATCTTTTCATGTTCCATTGCTCAAAACTTGGCTGTAGCTGACTTCCTTCTAAATTCTACTTTTTGACTACTAAGGCTCTGGGGAGAACCTAGGATGGAATTGCCCTGAAACCATACTTTCTTTAACAGTGACAGTCACGCAAAGCCAGAGTAAGAGGTGGGAGACTAGGCACTGCTTGCTGGTGACAACAGCTGCTAAGTAGAGGTAACATGTGGAAACGTGTCGAACTTTACGGGAAAATGGTAGCATATTAAATTCCAGTGTAACTTAGGCACCAACATGCCTTGTACCCCGAAAGTATGGTATTTACCTCCTAGTAATTGCCATCAGAAGCATGTTAAATAGTCATGGGATACACATTAGAGAATTTCATGTTTCACAATTGCACTTTTTGGTACCTAAAAGATGGTACAAGATTATGCAACTGTAGTTTTGTTCTATATATTTATTTATGGCTTTCTCTTAGTAAATATAGCAATGTATTGCATTATGACAAGCTTACAGGTTTAATAATGAAAAAGTCTTCCAGCACACTCTCAAGGATTTCAACATGATTATTATAAGAGCATTTTTCAGCATCTTTAGGTTTTATCCATATATGTTTGGTGACGCTATAGAATTTACCTAAATAACACCACAGCACATGTCTACATCAATTTTAGTTCTGTTTTTAGTGGATTTCCAGACTTGTTAACAGATTTTAACAAAATTATGCCCAAACAAAATACACTTCCCCTCTCCAATTATAGCCTTAAGAGCTTATGTTAACTCTAAATAAAAATGTACTGATGTCTAACTTGCACTGTTCCAAATTAAATAGAAATTCTCAGCAGGAAAAAAAAAACATCCAAAATAACCCAATTTTATCCAACCCCTGTGATTAAGAAAGCAATATAGATTGTGGACTTCCATATTCTTAGGAATTTGGATTTGAGATTTTTAAATTAACTGCAGAAAAAATGCAACCAAATTTGAAAGCTGTCCTTGAGCTCAGCATAAACAGTTGACACCTTAGCTAAGCCTTTATGCTTGAGGGGACCTTTAGAAATGTTGAGGGTGTTTAATCTGTTTTCAAATTTTTCACAATTCCATCGAAAAATAAAGTGGATGTGAAATGGTTACAGATAAAATAATATTATGATGAAAATTTTAAAACATGGAATCTATTTTAAAATAATAAAACTCTGAGGGTAAATCAGTAAATACTGGTGAGCGTCTTCTAGACAACAAATACTAAGACAAATAACAAGATATACACCTGGCTTTCATTTTTTATCTTCTTTGTCTATTATAAGTAAATATTATCTAATCAGTTTGGCAAGCAATGATGACAATAAAGGCTAAGGCATCTGCTCAAATAAAGAGCATTTTTCCAGATTTAGCATTTTCTATAAAGTCATAATACTTTAATAGCTGTGAAACGTCACTGCTGAAAAATGATCTGGAATACCTGCTCAGCAGACAGTTTTTAAAGCAAGTCAAATCAATTAGGACAGAGTGCACCAAATTGTTACTGCTTTTAGCTTTAAAGAGAAAGGAACCACATATTTTCCTTTAATATGACTTGTCTTTAGTTACTCAAGAAGTTTAATCTCTCAAAAAATTCTCTTAAGTAGAACTCTGGATGCAAAGTCAAAATTATAATGTTCTTAAAGAAAGGTCAAGTCTTTTATCTTTACTGATTCTTACTTTGTAGGAATGATTTCACAACATCTTACCTATCAATCACTCAACAAAGAGAGTTATGTTAGGGTGAAATCCATCCTATCCCAAGGAAACTAACTAACAAAATGGCATGCCAGCTCAGACAAATGCAGAATAAGTCTAGAGTACAACTTTGAGTGGGTTTGAAACAAATAACTTGTCCTGTCTGGCTGAGTAGTCAATAAGCTTTCATTTGAGAAAGCAGCTCCCTATACTTGATGGATTGACTGAATTCAAACTGACATTTCCATAAAAGGCATGGATATTCATATCCTATCCTATCTCATCCTGCTCCAGCCCCCTTATATCCTCCCTTTCTATTCTCCCACCTGGAGGAAATGACTTACTCTCATTGGGACACATTAAAGTTGATCTAAAAAAATAATTACCCACAAATCCGCACAAAACCATTAAAAGCATAAATGTTCAAATTTACTGCTGCCTATAGACAGCCTACGTTATAAGAAAATGTAGAAATAGAAAGTACCTGAACACTACCAACTGCCCTTAACCTTTTTTTCCCCTTGTAAAGAAGATTAGCCCTCAGCTAACATCTGTTGCCAATCTTCCTCTTTTTGCTTGAGGAAGAATGTCACTGAGCTAACATCCATGCCAATCTTCCTCTATTTTTTATATGCAAGATGCCACCACAGCACAGTTTGATGAGCGGTGTGTAAGCCCAAATCCAGGATCTGAACTTTCAAGCCCCAGGCCACTGAAGTGGAGCACACAAACTTAAACACTACTCCACCAGGCCGGCCCCCGCCCTTAACATATCTTAACAAATTTTTCTCTTAAATCCAAGAGTCATCTAGAAATACATTTAAAATTTCCATATAATTAATATTTTTGGTCAATTATTTCTAGTACTTGAATTTTATTAGAGGATGTGGCCTCTTCTTTTTAAAATTTCATCAAGATTTTACCATATTAAAGTTTTATTTATAATCGGATGACATTATTTCTTATAAATATCTACAGACACAAATTCTATATTTGAAGGATGAAAATTTCATCTTTTTGTATATTTCTATGTAATTGACTTTGTTGATTATTCAAGGTTGATGTCACAAAATAATATTTGGGAGTCAAAGTTCTAAAACTGTGAGCCAGTACACAACATAACAAATATATTATGTTGCCTTACAGGCCTACTGTTTTTTATTCAATAACATTTACATTCCCAAGTTATGAGTTACTCAAGGGAACTAAATAAAGTCCTTAAGGACACATTCCATTCACTAGTATACTTGAGCTCAGTCTCAATTAAATATAAAATAAGTACCATTTTTGGATTAAATTGCTAGGCATTCATTTCCAAATCTCTATCAGATCTAATTGTACTGATGTTTTTATTCCAATATTCACTGAAACACATGTTTTAGCAATGTATTTATCTGATCCAGCGCCTGGTTTTAGTAATCTTCATATGCTGCATTTAATTGAGCTATATTGTCAATATTGGGCTATTATACTAGAGTGTTAAATGGAACAAAAACTACAAATAATTCACATTTTTCTAGAGAGTAATACACATTTATAAATACTTTAGTAATGGTTCAGCCTGGAAACGTCAATGGGAGCACTTGAGTGTATGCTGAAACTTATAATGATAGGTCCAAGATATCATTGACCCTTCCTAGTTAGCAGTAGAGAGGACTCAGCCCACATTTAAGATCCTCTTTAGCTTCTTGGGTACCAGGAAAATCACTCTTACTCACAAGAGACTTACGTAGACCGTTTCCCTTAACATCCATGAACCTACCACACACTGATTTCACTTCAGGGCTCTCCAGTGTGGTGCCTAAACTCCTGAGCAACCCACCAGGACCACAAGAAAGCCAATGGTTTCATTCCCGCTCAATGCCTGCAAGCTCCAGCAGCAGCTTGGCTCTAGGGGAGCAGAGAGGTTGGAGTCGGGGGAGGAGGAGAATAGTAGGTGTCCCAAAAGACATCTTCCCAGAAACCTCCCTTCATCAATTTTAGAACAGTTTTTTTTTTTTTAACATAACTGATGTATAATAAATCTACATTTTGTGCTCCATAATACATACAGAGTTATTACAAACCAATGTCAGGCCATAAGTCACAATCATCAAGAGCTCTTTAAATAGATTTCCTGATTTTTTAGTTAGACATCAGGCTATCCAATAGATGAGTTGAAGCAGTTATCATAAAGCAATTAAATTTTTAAATGAAAAATACTGATTATTGAAGGGAAGTGGATTTTTTGAGTACAAAGGAATGTTTTATTAGGGTATTTATTTCCAAGTAAAACCATCCCTAAAGGGGTATGGGGCATGAAGAAATCAAAGAAATCATTTTGTTTAACCCTTACACATGATTTTAGCAGGTGCAGGCAAAATTCGAGTGCAGAATACCACACCATGACCTTGAACAACACTTGGTATGTGAGTGCCAGCAACAGGCCCCAGCACACCCTGAGAGACCACAGGCAGATGCAGTTGAGGAAAGAATTCAATTTTAGGGAAAAGAAGATCTATCTGTAAAGGGCTTTCACGTGTTAGCAAGCAAAGCATGATTTGCTACTTTTAAATTTGCAAGGTAATTGAAGTCAGTATCCACTTCAGAGAACTAAAGAGGGTTGTATTTAAATTCTTCATGACAAAAAGGAAATGGTAATGGAGATATTTTGAAAATTATGGAGGTATTAACTGTTGTAAATTGCTAAACTGCATAAGAAAACAACAAATGCTATTCTCTGAGAGCCGAAGATTTTTGTATGCACAAATGGGTACTATCCTCAGATATGGTAAACGAGTACTGCCAAGTGTTTCTCAACTCAACTTTAGTTCTCAGTTAGTGGGTTTCAGAAAACTGTCAGAAACTACCAAGCATCCTGGTGAGACTAAACACAAGAACATATTCTGTATCTGCATTTCTTCACTCAGAGAACATGTAACTCTTACGATGGTCTTCAGTCACCCTTCTGGGGACAGAACAGAATTTTGCCAGGCAACTGCTATTCAGAGCAGGATTGGCTGGTTTTTTAAATATGGTAGAGGTAGTGCCAATGCTGTGATAATTTCGTATGTCCTATCAAATCTGTGGCTCTTCAAAAACAAGACTCAAAGAAATTTGGAGTTGAACAAATGTAACCTGTGAGTTCCTGAAGGAACTACACTTGTTTGAGTTAGAGACAGCCCAGGTTGCTGCTAAAGAAATTCTGGCACTGGTGAAATGAGATCCTGATTAGTGGGTTATAACCTGTTATAGGCTGAATCCATATATTGAAGTACTAATCCCCAGTACCTCAGAATGTGACTGTACAGGGTCTTTACAGAGGTGATTAAGTTAAAATGAGGTTGTTAAGGTGGGATTGATCCAATCTGACTGATGTCCTCACAAGAAGAGGAAATTTAGACACGAACGTAGTATAGATAACATGAAGACACAAGGAGAAAATCACTGTCTACAATCCAAGCAGAGAAACCTGGAACAGATTCTTCCCTCAAAGGAGTTCTCACACAATAATTCTACCAACACCTTGGTCTCGAACTTCCAGCCTCCAGAACTGTAAAAGAAAAAAATTATGTTGTTTAAGTCACCCAGTCAGTGATGCTGTCTTATGGCAGCCTTAGCAAACTAATATACATCCACTGATCTGGTTTCCTTTTAGTGGAACAGATCTATGAAAAATTCTGTGCAAGGTGTATTTGATCTCTTTTGTCTTTCATTTCTACCTGACCATTTAGTGGCAGAGAGTAATATCTCCTCTCAGTAGACTCAAAGTTTCCCTCAAGTGAGTTGTTTTATGACCTCCACTGGAAGATGGGGTGTAGCAAACCCATTTTTTCCCAATGTCCAGATATATCTTCCCAGCAATATTAGTGGCAGTTTAGTTCTCCACCTCTCGATTCTTTTGTTATTTTCTTAATTGTTTCAGAAATTAGGTAGGAAAGAAAGGTGCTACTTATTGGCTCCCTCAAGGGCTCCAAGAAACAACAAGCTAACTGTGGATTGGATTCACAGGAAGGGATTGAGCTCTGCCTTGATGGTAATGAAAAGCTTGAATGATGATCACAAATTCTTTTTATTTTATCTTTTTCAAACTGCCAGAACCAATCCTTTCTCCTCCTTGCTCACTTCGCTGAGACGCTGCCCTGTTCTAGTCAAGGAGGCCTTGATAAACATTAGATTTAGGAGTATCACCCTGATTAACCATGCCCTAGAGTTGTTATTGTTTCCAAGACTTTCTTTTGATGTATATTGTACCAGGAACAGATGAACAAACCACATTTGGAATTGTCAAACTATTTCTTAAAATATTTTTCATAATTTTAAAAACCAAAATGCATTCTCATAAACACTTTTCCCATGAAAGCAGCGTGTGTTGTAGGGAAAACTCTGCATATGTTTCTGATTCATCTACACTTAACTCATCAAAAAGTTGTTTGGGGAAAAAATACTTGATTTCCCAGTAAATTGTTTTGATCTTTTTATTTTAAAAACAGGAACGTTATCCAAAATAAACAAGATCCAAAGTGGACAGTTGATGTCTGAATTCTAGCCTATTGTTCTAAGCTTTGGTGTTCTACACACAAGCATTCACATTGCCCTTTCTAGGACAAACAATTCTAAAATATTTATAAATATGCATTGCTTTCTAGCAAAAAGTGAAGATGTTGTCCTATATAACTCTGGTATAACAACTCTATGCTGAAAATTAAGCCCAATTAAATTGCAGTATATGAAGATTACTAAAACCAGGCCCTGGATCAGATAAACACATTGCTAAAACATATGTTTCAATGAATCTTGGAATAAAAACATCAGTGCTACTAGATTCTATAGCGAATTAGAGATGAAAACATAGTATTTTAGTCCAAAATTGAACTTCTTTGTACTTGAGACCGAACTCAGTTTTTCTAGTGAGTACAGTTTTCCATAAGGACTTTATTTAACACTCTTGAATAACTCATAACTTGGGAATGTCAATGTTATTGCATCGGCAAGGCGTTTTACAAACAAATTTTGGAAGATAATCAAAACTGTGATATTATATATTTAGAATTAAAGGTGATTTTAATATATTTTTGAAGTTTTATGTATTCTCACCAAATAGGCTTCATTTCAGCTTTACTACTTTGTGAATTATCATAAAGAGATGTATTTTATCATCACTATAATGGAAGTTATGTGGAAGACTCAAATTATAATGAGTTGCTTTAACATAAATTGTAACATTTAATCATAAATAAGCCTATTAGTATATAACAATAAATTTTTAGATATAAATTGAATCAATTCATGTGTCAATTATATCTAAGCTGAAATAATTTGTAATATTCGGATTATCACGGTACAGACATATTACTATTGGGCTATTAAAATTTTTTATATTCAGGTTGTTAAACATTATCTTCTTCCAGATTATTTTTATCTATAAAATAAGAACATTCAAAAGATGAAATAGAAGTTGATAAATGAAAATTATCTCCCCAGGTAACTATAGATCAGTAATGCCTGTAAACTGTTTGCCTTCCAATAGATTACTATAAAATATTTTAAAATAATTATTGTGATAGCCATAAACTATTGAATGACTTTACATATATTCTTTTCAATCCTCACAATTATCTTATATTTTAGAAATCTTGTCTTCACATTTTACATGAGGAAACAGAGGATCAGAGAGGCAGCATAACTTTCAAAGCTCCTAAGTGACCAGGCTTACATTTAAACTGCTTGAATTGTTCCAGTGACCGAGTCCTTTCCACTGTAATATTTTTTCTCTCAAATCTCTTAAGAGTCTGTGATAATGTTTTCTCTTGAAGGGCCTACTGCATATTTTAAAAAGTTATTGATGGCTACAAATTCAGTAACACAAAAATCATTATAAATATTGAATCAAAAATTTAATTTTTTTCTTTAAAGGTCTACTTTCAGATTTAGTTAATATATAACAAGAATTGACAAACTCCAGCTCATGGGTCAAATCCAGCTTTCTGCTTATTTTTGTATAGGCTGTGAGCTAAGAATAGTTTTTATATTTTAAAATGACTGAAAAAAATCAAAAAGGGTAATATTTCACGATGTGAAAATTATATGAAATTTAAACTTCGGTGTCCATAAGTAATGTTTGATTGGAACACAGCCACATTCATTTGTTCATTGTCCACGGCTACATCTGCTACAATGGTACAGCGAAGTAATTGCAACAGAGACTGTATGGCATGCAAAATCTAAAATATTTACTATCCAGCCCTTTACAAAAAGGTTTGCTGATCCCTGATAAATAATATAACGATAAAATAATAGTTAAGGATCACAGTTTAAATAAAGTGAATTAAGATATTCTCCTATTTTAAATGTTAAGAATAAAGTTCCAAAGAATGAATTATTTGGAAGAAAATGGTAATCAAGCCAAAATATAACTATATACGTCTCTAAGGCAACATATTATATGTTATTTAAATTTGTTGTATTGTATACTGCCTTACATTTTTGTAACTTTTGATTCCCAAATGTTACCATGTGACATCATTAGTAGGATGGGTAGCTTCACAGAGAAACCTATTAATTTGGAGATGCAAAAAATGAAAATACCTTAGATTTTCTCTAGGAAGAATGCCTTTCACCCACATAAAGGAGTTTTAAGAGAAAAAACTTGTCCTTAACAAGATTTAAAATGTCTGACATGATTTAGGTTTTGCAGAAAAGTTATAAGTAGGAAATTAACTGGAAATCAAATATGTGAAATTAATGCAAAAAATATAAAAGAATTGCATTAGGTAGCAAATATTCCAGTAGAAAATAAACACTGTAGCCTTATGTTGCTGCTTTTGTGTAAAATATGACTTATGGCAGTATGTCATCTTTCAAAAATGAAAATAATTTATTTTAATAGAAAATATTTTTTTGGTCAAAACTGTATCCACACCAACTTCCACAGCCCCTTTTGATTACAATGATATACTACCATACAAATAATGGATACCATATAATCTTTAACAGGAAACTGTCAACTTTCATCCTCTAACTTTTATTTAGAAACCACAAACATTTAGAGTCAAAATGTATGAACTGATATAAAATCTGCTGTTGTGATTTATCTAAAAGTCTGGGATAAGGCAAACTTACAAAGCTAATGATATCAAAATACAATGGGATATCTTAACTTAATTTCCCAGAGCTACCTGTTTGTTTAACATGGGGCTCTACAGAGACAGGAAATATGTGTACACTGTCTTCCTCACATTAACCTAATTCCAATGCTCCTCAGAGTCATCTTTTTCAATAGGAGGCTAATGATCCATCTCATCCTCTTTTATAAAAAATTACGATCATTTAGATCGACTGAACTCAAGTAAAGAGGACTGCAATTATATTCAATAAAAAAAAGGTCAAGATAGATTACTGCAGCACATCCATTCAATTGAACACACAGAAATCTAGACCTAATACAGTAAATTAAAATAAATAAAAAGAAATTGGCGCCAATGAGTATGTTCCATATTTTATCATATTTGCCTGCATTTAAAGCATGCCACAGTATAAGTGACTCCTATTTTTAAAATAATTTGTTGTGGGGGAGATTATTTCATCATGCAATTATTGAAAGCACTTTTGAAGTGTTTTTGTGTAATGCGAAACATTTTTCTCATGTTAATGCATTATATGCTATACTTCTGCAGGAAATAATTTCTAGGCATGTGATATCATCAAATAATCCTGAACAAAAATATATCACACACATAAAAGAGAAATATTATTAATACATTTGGTAAATAATGAATACCAAAAAACCCATATGCTGACAACTGAATTCTTCTCTTATCTGCAGTATTATAAACAATTATTGGTATTATTTACAGTCAATACAGGCAACAAAAATAAAACTAAATTAAAAAGTAAATAAATATTAAAACTAAGATAGTACAGAAATGAATAGCAAATTTATCAGTAAAAGCAGTTAAAAGCAACAAAATAATTAAATCTGAATGGTTTTTTTTAACAGAACATAAACAACATATGTAGACAAATATGTCAGTAAAATAAGTACAAATGACATACAATAATAAATTTGAACACTTAGAAATGATATGGTCATGCATGAAATAAAAACAAATATTTCTTTAAATGTTCACAGCAAGAAACAAGAAAAAGATGAATTATAATAGAAACTAGTTTAAGTCTCATGTTAGCACAGTGCTGCCATTATTTTGTACAATGAGTTACAGTTATGGTAAACTTAAATCAAAATCAAACATGTCAGGTAAATGTCATAGAATATACCTCTCGTCAGTTGTGTGATCCTGATTAAGAGTGATAAAACAGTTTTTGTCAAAAGTGACAGATTAAGTGACCTTCATGAGCACAGTGATCATGGGACTATCTTTAGGATGACTATGGTAAGAAACATGGTGGAGACATGACTTTGACATCTCAGTTGAGTTTATTTTAACAAAATGCCAAGCCTCTTTCAAGTAACACCAGACCACTTCGAGTGTAGTGCATGTACCTTTTAACAGAGTCGTCCTAATTCCATCCTCTTTTCCCTTCTGACATTGCTATCATTCATAATTATCTGTACTCTATAATCTAACACATTGTTATATTTCTTTAGACTAACATTTATGTTTTAGATTTATTAATAATAATAATAAAAGGTTTTATTTTACCTTCATTTACTCTGTCTTTGACATTCTTCCTTTCATTTTATAATCTGACCTATAGCGTTTTCCTTCTCCCTGAAGAACTTCTTTCCACATTCCTTTCATGGGAGGTCTAGTGGTGATAAATTCTCTCAGTTTTTAGTCTGAAAAACTTTATTTTCCCTTCAACTTTAAAGGATACTTTTGCTATATACAGAATTATAGGTTGGTGTTTTTTATTTCTTTCAACACTAAGTTGAAGGGAAATAATTTCACTCCACTCTCCTTTTGCTTACATAGTTTCTGAAGTATAATTCTTATCCTTTTTCTACCATAGGTGAGGTGATTTATTTCTTAGACTTCAAGATTTTCTCTTTGTTTTCGGTTTTCTGAAGTTGGAATATGATATGCCTCGGTGTAGATTTTTTTGGTATTTATTCTGTTTTGTGTTCTCTGAGGTCTCATGATCTAGAGTTTGGTATCTGTCATTAAATTTGGAAATTTGCTGCTATTATTTCTTCTATTCCTTTCTCTCTTCTTCTAATATTTCAGCTATCTATATGTTACACCTTGTGAAATTATCCCACTGTTCTCTGATGTTCTGTTTTTGGTTTTCATTCTTTTTTTCTCCTTCATTTCATTTAGGGAAGTTCCTATTGACTTAATTTCAAGTTCACTGATTCTTTTCTCAGCATGTTGAGTCTACCGGTGGGCCATCAAAGGCCTTTGATTTTGATTTCTAGTATTTCTTTTTGGCTTTTTCTTAGAGTATCCATCTCTGTGTTCCTGCATGTTGTGTATTTTTCCCATTAGAACCTTTAAAATATTAATCAAATATTTTTAAAACCCTCTGTCTGAAAATTCCAACATCTCTTTCACGCCTGAGACTGGTGCTAATGCTTGCTTTGTCACTTCAGACTGTTTTTTTCTTATTTTTTTACCATGCTTTATAATTTGTTCTTGAAAGTCCTATAAGATATATTGGATAATATGAATGGTAAAGAGGACTTTAGTATGAGTTTTCACATTAATCTGACTAAGACTCAGGCTATGTTTAATGTTTGTTGAGCTTAGGTGACAGAGGCTTCCAATTTCTGTAGTGTCCTTGTTTTTGTCTTCAAGCTTCTCTAAGTATTCCTCCTCATAGGGCATCTAGATTTTGCAGCTCTTTCAGCTGTAAGCCTCTGTTATTATACTAGAGCCCTGTTGGTGTGGTGGTGAGGCCTGGTGGAGGCAAGTGTTCTATATTTTTATGATTAAATTGCAGTCTTCCAGTGGGCCTGTGTCCTTGGCCTGTGACAGTCACAAGTGTTTCCTAGTTTCCTTTCCCCCTTAGAGAGACAGGAAGGCTAGAGGGGCATGAAATTAGAAAAATGCTCTTCCTCCAGAAGTGCA
Organism: Equus przewalskii; assembly: GCF_037783145.1. Taxonomy (NCBI): domain Eukaryota; kingdom Metazoa; phylum Chordata; class Mammalia; order Perissodactyla; family Equidae; genus Equus; species Equus przewalskii. Next base: position 29,138,647 of record NC_091834.1, read on the forward strand.
GGATAAAGTGCTGGCAAAGTTTTCTGCAGAGTAGGCCTTTTTATAGAGAATTCTCTGGGCATATTTCACAATGATTATTCTTTCTCTCCTCTTGGCAGAGTCAAGAGGGGATCTTTCTTGGCTCTTCACTGTGAGAAACTAGTGAGGTTGCTAGAGGCAAGCCCATAAAAGTGTGCTCACAATCACTACCACTCAGACTACAGACTCTGGGGTTTCTCAGGGTTAGGCTCATCTACTCTCAGTTTCTAGGAAATAATCAGAATTTAAATTTAAATGTTCCTACCAGTTGGTGGCTCCAGCAGGTTCCAAGAACATTCTGCCCGTGACTATATTCAATTTTCTCTTCACATTTGGTGGTGGAATTTTGCCCTACAAACTTAGTTCTCTGACAAGTCCGAGAAAAGTCACTGATGTTTAATTTTTTCTTGTTCTAAGGGTGGGAGTGATCACTTTCAAAATTTTTACATTTTGGAGCTGAAACAAGAACTGATTTATTCTTCATTACAGGTAAATTGATAAAATTGTCCATAACTGACCCAATTTACTAAGTTTTCTCAGTTAAAGTAATGAAATTCTTTGTTCTTCTTCCAAATCTAAACATTCTCAAGAATATGAAAATCAGACAGAGCAGGATCTTCTCCTAACTGCCTCCAATTCAATTTCACAAGCTGTCAAACAGGAGTGTGTCTTGCCTTGCCCTTCCAAGTATATAAAAATATCCTGATAAATGTTTATGTAATCTGGATAGATGACCCACAGCCTTTGCAAGTAGAAAGAATTACAGGTGTTAAGAGATTGATAAATTGTGCCCAAAGTGAAAAAGTCTCTGCACTTATTTCACTCTAGCAGCCAAGGGCAAATTAATAGTATAATAAATTTCTCCTAGAGTCTCTGGATGAATATTAAAAGGAATACAAATTATAGCTTACAGTGAAAGTCCAAATAATCCTGTTTCTGTCCATCTCTTTCTTATTCTCCTGAATTTATTACATGTACTCCTTAGACTTGTTTGTACTTAAAAAACGCCCCACTTTTGCAAAGTTGTACAGCAAGTTCTGTCTTGTTTACCCCCTCCTCATCCCTTCCTTTGCCTTATGTCTCTTTTATATCTTAGCCCTATCCAGTACTTCAAATTTTTTCCAGTAAAAAATAATTTTACTTTCTTGTTTCTACTTCTTCCAATTCGTGGGGTAACAAGGAACGGAGAGGGAAGATTGATACACCATATAGTTTTGTCTCCTTTGCATATTTACAATGTTTTTCCCCCAAAATCATTACTTTATTTTTCAACTTTTTATGTTCTTTAAGGAAGTCAGTTACCTTCCTCAAATAACAGTAACATAATTTTACTATTATGAATCAGCTAACAATATTCCAGTGACAATATCAGCAATTCCATAATAAAAATCACCGTGGAAATTGACAACACTGAATTATATTATGCACTAAGTCAATCCCCTAGTTACCTGGGGTGCATTTCAGGGACCTTACCCTGACAGGCCTATCAGGAAGAATGTAGCTCAACTAAGACAATCCAAAGAAACTGTAAAATGTTCTCTTATAGTCAAATAGGACAACAGGAGAATCTTTCTTGCATTTTTTAATAGAAAATTACCAATATATTTTGTGTGTATTTTGTATCTTTTGCTCCAGCTTGTTAGACCTATTTCCTTTGGTGCCCCTACTATAGGCTCAGGCTCTCCCAATTTCCGCTATAGTTTCTGACAGAAGCAAATGTACAATAATGGCCTCTGACTTGGCATCCATCTGTCCCTGTTACAATTTCTATACTGTATCCACCCAAGTCTCCTTGGTGTTCAATGAGCTCTAGATGACTGTGTAGTCCTTAAACAGACTTTGAATACACTCTACAATTCTGTCCAATCCCCAGAGTTGAGCTTCTGCTTACATTTTCTTTCCATAGTACTCATTGCTGCCCCTTTTTCCTATAGACCTGGAATCCTTTCCTACCAATGTTTGATTTCTTGTTACCCTGCTTGACTTCGGTCAGTTTCTTCTTCTGGAAGTAGAAATGGTTCCTAGGCAAGTGGCATCCTGCCAGCTTTCTGCACATTTACTTTGACACGCTCCCCATCTGATGAATTTAAGTTCCTGAGGCTCCCTGCTGCTTTGAGCTATGACAGAAATGATTACTAAAATGCTCATTTTGTTGCACTCTATGGTCTTACGCAAAATTCTTTTAGTGCTAGAGGTAAATCTGACGTCCTTTCATAAGTAAAATTTTGATTCTACTCAAAAACCCTTGTAATCACTTTCACTGCCTTCTTTTCTTTATAAACACTTGGCTTTGTTTTCACCTCCTCATATTCAAAGCATATAGATTATCTTCAAGCATTATGGCCAATAACATGCATTTCATCACTATGTTTACCTTTGCACAGTTTGCTGTCAGGACTCTGTTAAAACTCCAATTTAGAGAATATCTTAAAGAATCTAAAAGCATTCTATCATCTCATTTGTCTAGGTGTTTCTAAATTCTATTTCTCAAGCAAGTTATATGACAAGAAAGCTATGTGCCTGGAAGTCATTAGCTTCCCCTGCAACATAAAACATCTTCAATGATCCACGTTTTAGTGTTATGTTCTCAGGTTTTATGGAAAGTCAATATAGAAAACAGTCACATAAACAATGTTTTGTATCTGCTTTAAAAGCATTCTTAAGATTTATTTAAACTAACAATTGCCGATGCCCAGCAGGAACCATACTACTTAAGCACCAGTAATACAAAAGAAATAAATAAAGCCAATTCTTTGCTTTCAAGGCATTTACAGACATAGAATTGGGGAGGAGAGAGAAGAGAGAAGATGTGTAAAAAATATAGGTACGTTACATAATCTCCCTTTAATGACCTTTTATATGTGCAAAGGATTTTATTGTTATTAATTTAATATATTAAATAAATTCATTAAATTAATGACAAAATGCTTATTTTCATCTAATAATGAAAAATATATGCTCTCTTCCATAGATTACTTGTCAGAGGATAAAATTTAATTGTAAACCAAGGTTAGGATATTTATTAGCCTCAGTGATAGGAAGGTTATGTTTCTCTCCATAGACATTTCCCATATATTATGTATAGATCCATTATATACATGGTAAAACACATCCTTTTTTAATCATTAAGAATAACAATAGGGGCTGGCCCCGTGGCCGAGTGGTTGGGTTCGCGCACTCCGCTGCAGGCAGCCCAGTGTTTCGTTGGTTCGAATCCTGGGCGCGGACATGGCACTGCTCGTCAGGCCACGCTGAGGCAGTGTCCCACATGCCACAACTAGAAGGACCCACAACGAAGAGTATACAACTATGTACCCGGGGGCTTTGGGGAGAAAAAGGAAAAAAATAAAATCTTTAAAAAAAAAAAAAGAATAACAATAAATGGATTTATAAAATATATACTCATAATTTTGATTTTAATTGTTATAAATTGTCCATTTTAACATAGACATAAGTTGAAATTACAGGTTCTATACACAAAAAATGTAATAACCCACACAATTTGCATATCAGATAGAATATAGTAAATTTTTGATAAATCATCTTATTGTATTTTAAAATTAATAAAACTCATCACTTGATATTAGTTCACAATGGTATTGTTCAATCTTGCTTTATAATTTTTATTTACGTAGAAAATTTTCGAGGTAAAAGTACTTTGCAAGCTAACTTCACAGTTAAACGTCCCAGATATCACAGACACCTCAATATCACAGATTTGGATTCACATATCATTGCAATCATTATACTTTTTCTAAATCCACGTAGTCAACCACATCCAGAAAAAAAACATATTGAAACAAATTTTAAAACCCTCCCTTTTTTTCTTCTGGTGAGGATACATAAATTCTATTCTCTTAGAAAATTCAAGTATATAATACAGTGCAATCAACTATAGTCACCATGTTATACATTAGATCCACAGACCTTATTCATCTTATAATTGAAAGTTTTTACTCTTTTATACCAGCTTCTCCTTAGTCCCCCCACCTCCCAGTCCCTGGCAACAACCATTCTACTGTTTCTATATGTTCTATTTTTTTTTAAGCTTCCATATAAAAGTGATATCACACAGTATTTGTCTTTCTCTATCTTGCTTATTTCACTTAGCGTAATGCCCTCCATGTTCATCCATGTTGTCACAAATGACAGGATTCCCTTCCCTTTTAAGGCTGAGAGACATTCCATTGTGTGTGTGTGGTGTATGTGTGTCTGTGTATATATGTATATACACACATATGTATACACTCATGTACATATGTGATATATATATATATATATATCACATTTTCTTTATACATTCATCCTTCAATGGACATTTAGGTTGTTCCATAACTTGGCTACTATAAATAATGCTACAATGAACATGAGAGTGAAGACATTCCTTCAAGATCCTGACTTCATTTCTTTTATATATTTATCCACAGCTGGGATTGCTGGGTCACAAGATGGTTCTATTTTTAATTTTTTGAGGAACCTCTATACTAATTTCCACAGTGGCTGTACCAGTTTACATTCCCACCAACAATTTATTGGGTTCCCATTTCTCCACATCCTCATCAACATTCGTCATCTCTTGTCTTTTTGATAGTAGACATTCTAACAAGTGTGAGGTGATATCTCATTGTGATTTTGATTTGCATTTCCCTGATGATTAGTGATGTTGAAGACTTTCTCATGTACCTGTTGGTCATTTGCATGTCTTCTTCGGAAAAAATGTTTATTCAGGTCCTTTGCCCATTTTATAAGTGAGTTTTTTTTTTTTTGGTTTGAGTTGTATTAGTTCCTTGTATATTTTGTATATTAACTCCTTACTGAATATATGGTTTGCAAATATGTTCTCCCTTCTGCTGTGCAGAAGGAAACTCTTGACTCATGAAAATTTTAACTATGTCAGTTACCAAAATTTAAGCTCTGTTCAGTCCTTTTTAACGTGGGCATTACAGAGATATCACAAAGATATTTTTTAAAGTTATAATAAGTAATGTAGGCATAATATTGGGAAGAAAAATGATAAGCAAAAAGTTCACTTTTTCTTGCAATCTTCAAACCATTTCACTTTTGCTAATTAAAAATAAAGATAGTTGCCCCTGTTGCCCCTTTGGATGACAAAAGACAAAAGGAAAGAAGCAATTTATAGCTCCTGTGAAGAAAGTATTATGAAGAACCAAGGTATATTTAAGGTTTGGGATTTATTTAATAATGCATTTGAATTTAAACATATTTAAAAACTGTAAGAATATGTTGCTTATTTTATATCGAATAAATTCAAATGCTATCAAGTACTGCTTAAGACAAGAAATTGTATGAGCTTAAATAAAAAATAAATAAAAAATAATGAGGATATATTTTTGCATTTAGTCATTTTACTATAGGATTTATTTACTTATTTTCAATAATTGATTCTTCAGAAATCCTCCAGCTTTAGGAGAGAAAATATGGTCATAAGGTGATCCTAAGGCCTACAGATTAATTTAATTTATCAAAAACAGAAAACTGATTAAAGCATTATATATGCATATACTAGTCTAGCCATTAAGAATTATGTTATATAAGTATATTGACTGGCAATGAAAATACCACAGTGCATGATTAAATGACAAAAGCAAATTACAGAACATGCGTACAACATGGGATTTTTGTTATTTATACAAAAAGTATATATGAATAAACCTAGGGTAGTGATGTATTCAGAAACACATCCATGGAATCACCTTTCATTCTAATTTTAAATGTAATCCTAAACGTTGATCTACACCTGCTAAATAATTATCATAATGCCAAAGCCCAGCAAATTTCATGTTAACAAGCTTTTCTATATTTTACATTCCCTATACTTTGAAAGGTACTAATTCAGGAAATGGAGATCATAGATTTAAAGATATTATATAAATTTTTTTGTTATTAAATTAGAATGTGTGATAGTGACAATGTTGGGTACACTAATGTTTAAGCCAATTTTTAAAGTTTAGGTAAGGTTTTATTTTTTTAATTCTTCTATTCTTAAGAAGTTTAGAGAGATATATATATATATTTTACTACTTTTTTAAAATTCTGTTTTCACTTTTAAAATAAAAATAGTACAAGTACATTAACCTGCAGGTGAGGCCAATTAACAAATATTTTCATCAACTCAGTCTTCTTTTCAAACCTAAAATCTTTTTTATAGAGGCTATATTTCAGCTACCCATCACACACACACACTGACATGCACACACACGCACACAAAAAGTTGTCTTTATTCTCTTAAGTTGTATGCCATTATATCAGTTTTACATCGAGACTGATAGCTTTACAATAGCTCCCTTGCCCTTATGGAATCAGTGGATTAAGCAAAGATTCTTAATTGTGAAAAACTATTATATCTCTTAAATCACAACTTAATAGCCATTTTCCCTAAGAAGTATTAATTACCTCCTAGCTTAATGAAAATTAATTGCTATTCTGCTTTGACAATTACATTGTGATTGATGAAGTTTAAAGGACCTCTAAGGGTCATTTGCTGTAATTCTATTGCAATCCATTAACTCTGCAGGAGATAATAATATGTAACTTATTCACACATTAGAGAATTCTAATAGTAGCTCTAGATGTCACTGTTTATACAAAAAGTGATATATCAAGTGGCCTCTTTTTCTTAGCTCAATTAAAGCGGTTGGTCTTTATTGATGTGAGACATATCCAATTTTACTACAGTGCCTTCATAATTAAAACATTTACATTTTTTATTCAAACAACAAACAATGATTAAGGAAAGTTAATGCAAGTGTGCTGTCAAACAATAACAAGAAAAAATTAATAGTTTAATGTGACAAAATTTTTTCATAATAAGAATCATGTATCTCTTCAAATATGCTTTTTACTTCGAACAACAAGGAGACAAGGATTTATACCCCTCAGAAATACAAAAGTTCAGAAAGGTGGATAATACACCTGTTAGAATGAGAAGAGATGGGGACTACAGTGCACTATGGGTGGGAGTCTAAACCTCAGAGCCAAGCTGGAAAGAGTTCTATTTCCAGAAGCTCTGGGGAAATTAAATATGGAGTATGACTTATGAGTACATAGCCCAAAACATTTGTACCAGATCATACAGTGAGAGGTACAAAAATGGTTGTTGAGCTACTGTTTGTGTCAAAAGGAATTTAGGGAGCAACAACAGTGTTCATCACTAGGAGAATGGATAAGTAAGGGGTTAAAGAAAAAGAATAAAGTATAAGATTTTAGACTGAAATATATGACTCTATTTACAGGACTATATAGGCATAATAGCATTTATCATTTTTTTTATTATTACAAAATATAAATTCGGTTTGCCCCTATGTTTGGGTAAACCCAGTTTCCCATCAAATTGAGGAAAATTGGGGGCTAGCCTGGTCACGCAGTGGTTACGTTCGCACATTCTGCTTTGGTGGCCTGGGGTTTGCCAGTTCAGATGCTGGGTGTGGACCTACCAACCACTTGGCAAGCCATTCTGTGGCAGGCATCCCACATATCAAGTAGCAGAAGATGGATGTTACAGATGTTAGCTCAAGGCCAGTCTCCCTCAGCAAAAAGAGGATGATTGGAAGCAGATGTTAGCTCAGGGCTAATCTTCCTCAAAAAAAAAAAAAAAAAAAACTTGAGGAAAATTGCCAAAATGACCGATTTTTCATGTTGCATTTTGTTTTACTCACTTTGAGACATTGTATCACAAACATATCCTGTGCACTCTCACTTGAATAAATTTGCTGATTTTTTTCCCTTTCAGTTGGTGTATGTTCTTTTTCTTTTCTCTGAATAGGTAAACCTATATATCCAGTAAAGTCAAGGTCAAGTCCAATCCCCTCCATACGTTTGCTGATTCTAGCCCTTACTGCCAGTTGTTTCCTTGAACTTCTATGGCACTAATAGATTATATAACACCCAATTTAAGTCTTAATACAACTGTCTTTATGTCCTCTACAAGGCTTCTGATGAGTGGGACCTTTTGTAATCTGTGTCCCTTACCTTTACTAGCGTAGGACTGAACATGTTATAAAAAATAAAGAAATGCCTCTTTACTCACCAGTACATATGTTTAAGTCAGCATTGTTCTAAATATTATGGATATTTCAGTTAATAAAACAAAATTTCTGCCTTCTTGAACTTGTATTCTAGAGGCAAGGAGAAAGAAAATAGGTTCTAACAATGTATTCTATTAATAGAAATTCCTGGGGCCAGCCAGTGGCCAAGTGGTTAAGTTCATGCTCTCCGCTTTGGTGACCCAGGGTTTTGCCAGTTCAGACCCTAGGCACAGACCCGGCACCATTCATCCGGCCACGCTGAGGCGGCATCCCACATAGCACAGCTAGAGGCACTCACAACTAGAATATACAACTACGTACTGGGGGGCTTCGGAGAGAAGAAGAAGGAAAAAAAGAAGATTGGCAACAAATAGCTCAGGTGCCAATCTTATTAAAAAAATTAAAAAATAAAGAAATTCCTTAATAGATCTAATGAGCAGCACATGACAAGTGTAACCTCTTCTTGGCCAGGGAAGTGATGGAGAGGATAAAGGCAAGTTACTGGGGGCTGGCCCTGTAGCCAAGTGATTAAGTTCACTTGCTCCTCTTTGGTGGCCCAGGGTTTCACCGGTTTGGATCCTGGACGTGGACATGGCACTGTTCATCAGGCCATGCTGAGGCAGCGTCCCACACAGCACAACCAGAGGCATTCACAACTAGAATATACAACTATGTGCTGGGGGGTTTTGGAGAGAAGAAGAAGAAAAAAAGAAGATTGGCAACAGTCGTAAATCAGGTGACAATCTTTAAAAAAAAAAAAAAGACAAGTTACTAAAGGGAAAGATTTAGCTTTGGAATTGTACCAGGGTAAGGCAAAGAACTTGAGGAAGGGGCATGGACTTCTCTTTTTCCCCCAACAGCTCCAGGAAACATGCCCCCAGAAAAGTAAGGGGACTATAATGGGCACCTTACTCTCCCATCCTTTTATTGATGCCTAGAATTCCTTTATCGTGAAGATTAAGTCTTTTATTTCATAGAGGTAAAACCTTAAAAGAAATAATCTGGCTAATGTTTTTCATTGAAGCAAATTTACATTAACTATAAATGACCAGCCATTCAACTGTCAAATATAAATAGAAATGATGACATTGTAGTATGTCTTTCAAATCAGGACACTTTGGGCAAAAGAGGATACTACAAATAACCATGGCAGGAGAACATACATAAACCAAGGCTCTTCCAGGCCAATGGGGATAAAGTATCACCTAAAATAATCATTACTATTTTGCTCTATTACCTGTAAGGAAAAAACTTATATCCATACTCTTAAGACATATACTTTAGACAGCTCTTTAACAGTTGGTAAACACAGAACTTATGTCCTAAGTTATGCACTAAGATTTTAGTAATGTGTTATTAGAATATATGCAGCTTGATTTCACATGATTTCTATAAAATGAGTTTCATTCTCAAGGATTTGTTAATCAAAATGTCATTGACTGATTACAATGAGGAAATTATCTTATCAACAGACATGTTACAAACTTTGATGATATGAGACAAACCATTTCCCTTCTGAGCAAGTCTAGGTTCCCAATATTTCTTAACTATTCTTAAAATACGCTTGATATTGTTTTTCCAGTTTTAAGGTTAAAAAAATGATGGTGGTAAATACACATTTTAACGCTCTGAGTTAGAATTGATTTTGACCTCTGTATTTTCCCATGACACTTTGCACCTATGAAGTACTTATTTCAGCCACATTGTCATTACTATTAGCTGACCATTATCTCCTTTGCAAAAGCGGGATCTCTTTGAGGGTAGATGGTTGGGGTTATGTTTTATTCATCCCAGCCTTCTCAGCATCTAACTGAAAGAAAAATACACACTGAAAGGAGCAAAGGAAATGCACAGAAATATTGCAAATTTTTAAAAAGCCAAAGTAAAAATGTTTGAGTTGTACTAGTCAATATGAATAGACTTAACTCATTTATTGAAAGCAATAATAAAGCAAAAGCATAGATAAAAATCATATTGGACAAAGCAGAATTCAGATCATATCAATATTATGATATGCAAATAAGTGCTGCATTCATGAAGAGACTGATTATTTTATCAGTACCTAGTACTCAAATTGTTGCTTAAATTAATTATCCTTGTGCTTTACTATGGGGATATATAACTTGTTTATATACAACCTCAGAAATAGGTCACACTCCATAAACTTCACACAGGCCTTAGTGGTTGTAACTTCTTATCATAACCATCAAAGTGCCGAGAAGAAAAGTTCAACAGGTTTGAAATGAAGACAGTCCTTGATCCCAATTCAGATTCTGAGATTATTATATCAGACTAAATCCCATGACATTCTAGAACAACATTCTATTGCAGTCTTGCCAATTATTTGTTGTTCAGTAAAAATTTATCTGTTTACATTTTAATCACAAAGCAATACCTTTCTTCTTTATTGTCTTTCATCTCAGAAACTCAAAATGTTTTAAGAAAGACACAGTAGTATTAGCCATTATAAAGAAAAGATAAAGGAGGTGAAGGGCTTACTCTATTTCATTCAGAATGTCTCCCCCAAGGCCTGGCACAGAGGCTAAAGTTCTCTGCAATCTCAAATTCTCAGAAGTGGTGCAAAGTTACACTCACTCAAATACAATGCCTGCTGTGGGTTAGTATTCACGTTCCAGTAAAGTTTCACTTATTTATTTTTCTGTAAAGCCAAATACAAATCAATCTTTAACAAAGACATTATGTTTTTCAAAAGCAGGCTTTTAGACATTAATAATGAGAACTGTGATAATGATGTTAAAGTAGACATTAAGGGAAAAGATGTGTAGGAAAAATACCCAGAAAAAAAGTAAACAGGTAACAGTGTGCCCAGTAATGTCCAAATCAAAGTCTTGCGCTTAGAAATGATCATTATGTTTCATGAAATGAAGATGAACAGAAAACTCCAACGTGGATGTAAATTGAATGCTGAGCCATTGAAATCTTTGAAATACAGGTCATCTGCAACTGTGAAGAGGTATGTTTCTAAAATATCTTTGTAAATTGTTTGTTTAGAACTTAGAAGGAATTGCCACACAGAAACTATATTACTTATATCGTCTTGTAGGTTGGGTTTCAGACCAATACCACAAAAACCTGCTGTGTCCCAAATGTGAAACCAGCTCAATACATGGTTGACATAAGGGAAGCCATATCGTAGAAACGAGACCACATCATAACTTTGAATGACCTCTGATTAACTAACCCAGCTGGATTTGCACCCTCCAGGAGATCTGCCTGTTCTGTAGATTTTATGACCCCTGGTAGTGCATATACCTCCCAGCTGTGATAAGATGATAACTGCGTTCTTTTGAGTTCATGAGGAATGTGATGACCCCCCCCAAATGGAGTCTATGCTGATAGCCATCATCAATGACAACTGAAAGATCTGGTGTGGTGACTCCCAGTCTGTAACACGAGAGGGTCAACATTCCTAACCCCCTCCCCTATAACCCCCTGGCCTATATGACTGCTTCAAGATTCTGTGCCTCCCCTAAGATGGTTCTTTTGGATAGTAGTCGGCCATCTTCCCTCTTGCTAGCAAGCTGTAATAAAATGCCCTTTCTCTGCCACCATCTTGCCTCTTGACGATTGGCTTTTGTCTTGCGGTGAGCAGATCGTGCCCTTTGTGTGGTAACAAATGGACCTAAAATGTGGTACAACCCACTACCTTTCCCTTTGCCATGAGAGCAACCACAGAGTCCCTCTGAGGCTTCTTACACCGTTATTGCAGGAAACAGTGGAAAGCCGTGCCTGAAAAAAGAATACCTTGCCTTATCAACTGGTCGCCAGGATTAGAATCAGATTTTATACCAGAAATATTTGTTGTGAATTGGGAAGGTAAACATCTCAGGCCCTCTTTCCATGCAGGCCTGTTTTCTGGGTAACGGTTCTTACCTAAAATGCAGGAAGGTTAAACTAAAGTGAGTCTAGACATGTTCCTGGAAAAAGCCATCCACATGATATTTGTATCTCCATCCCTTTCTCCTCCCAACCCTTTGTAACATTGTATGACTCACTGGTATTCTTTGTTTCCTAAGTGGCCTTATCTTTGATAATTTATTAATTACATGTTATTAATAATAAATCAATGATTAATATAATTATTAATTATAACATTTAATTATTAATAATGTACAAACTTTTATTAACAATACCAGCTACCTTTTATTGGGCACCTACATATACCACACACTTAACTCACTTTACTTCTCATCCTCCTAACAACTCTGTAAAGGAGACTTTATTATCCCCAGGCACAGAAGAGGAAACCGACATTCAGAGAGATTATAACCTCAGTTATTCAGCTCTAAACTGGTTGAGTTAGGATTTCAATTTAACTCCTCTGCCCTTAATCACTATACCTTATTTAATCAATCAATTAATTAATAATGCAACAATTATTTGCTGAGTAACTACTATGTGGCATGCAGGGTTCTAAGAGAGGTTTAAGAGGCAAACGTGCTTTAGGGGATTTAGTCCAGCCAGAAGCAGAGGGGACTGGATCCTGGGAGAGAGGAGCAGAAAGAAATGAAGGCATAGAGGACGGAGGAGAGGAATAACAGGATAAAGCACAGAGTTTCGAGCTGTGATTTAGAGGGATAAAACAAGAGAGACAAGTTTATATATTATATATGATAGTTAAAGACACACATATAGTATGTCTATGTATTCATTACATTAGAATTCATTTGCAATTTACGTAGTTTCATACCTGATGATCAATCTCAAACCAGACATTATAGATTTTTGCAGTTGTGCTCCACTTGCTTTGAATAATAAATTCATTTAGTGGACAGGGCATGAACCATGCAAGAATAATATTTTATATGTTTACCCTATTTGATGTTTTCTGAAGATGTGAAGAGTAGGCTGCATGTAAATATAGCATGCTATAAAAATAATAACTTTATGTGAGATGAGAAGTTGAACTTCTGACTAAAAATGGGATATACAGGAAAATGCTCCTCATGGGATCGTTGCTTCCCCAGATTTTAATGTGATGGTGGTATACAAACGGCAGTTGCATGAAGAAGAAAAATATTTATGCCAATACACAAGTAGATTTAGATCTGTGGCTGAGAAATATATACTGCTTTGGAGAAGACAGAAAAATAGGCTATATTACATGGTACAATGATGCTTAGGAAACAAAACTATAACAGTGGCCATGGGACTATGGATGGAAATATTTTCTGTCCACTTCCAGTTATAAGAAGAATCTGATGAATATTCATAAAAAATTAGGTGTACTCTGAGATTCTCAGTCACAATCTGAACACCACATCGCTAATATTTGCAGGCACCACGATATTTCTATAACCCTTGTTTTGCAAGTTAAGTGCAAAACACTTGTCTTTCTAGTAGCATGTTTTCCCAGGTATACTGATATGAGCTCCACTAAATAAATGGTAATTACCTGCATGCCCTCCACCAACCCCTCAGCCCTTTGTGTCAGTGACATTTCCAGCATACAAATTATATCCATATAAGGCTGTTACGGCTTGAGAGGGTCAATTCACAACACCCGCTTTTCCCTGCCTGAGTTCTAAAACAAGTAGGGTGGAGGAACAGATGTAAGGGGGAAAAAATAGCAGCTTTATTACTGATGGAGCAGATACAGATCACAGCTTATGTGTGCAGCATCCTAATCCTTAGGTATTGGTCTCCTCATCTGCACCCAAGAATTAAACAGATTCATTCATACAGTCACAGGCAGAGCTGCAGAACCGCAAATCTTGCCCTGCAGGCGTTTACCTCCAAGCTTATCACACAGCCAGGAGAAGACCTGAGCCATCTGCTCTACACAGAAAGGTGGATCCCAAAATACCGTGAGCAAGAAAGGAGCTGGCAAAGCAAGCCCAGTTCCTACTCCCAAAGTCCCCTGACAGTTAAGTCACTCCTTGGCTCCTGATACGGCACAAATGGGAGTACAGAGAGGTCAGAAGTGTTATCCTACTGGATATTCTTCCAAATGGAAGGGAACATCAGGACTAGGAATTACTATCTCCCAAACAAAAGCAACATGAGTAGTTGTCAATCGTGGACATAGTGATGGATCATCAATGCATGAAAAATGCTAATCTTTCTACTCATTCAGAAAACATTTACTGAATATCTGCTTTATGAGAAGCACTATGATAACATCTGAAATTCAAAGCATATAAAACATGGCATCTAATCTCAAATAGTTTACATCTTATAACTATGCAATATATTCAAAAGAGACATTTAAAAATAATTTGAGGTATTCAACACAAATTAGAGATCTACATCAGATTAGTAGAATCTTTGAATCTTAAATTATGAAATCAAAGATAACTTCTACATCATTCTATAGACAAAATATAGTCTTGAAAACCAATAAGCTACTTTAAATTCAACCAATCAACCAACTTCAATAATTCAATTCTTATCAGATGTTTTACATTTTCAATTCTTTCAAGACCAAAACTTCTAAGTGTTTGTCTTTATAATAATCCGGATTCTTTTTTTGCCTCCCAGACATCTGATGCCTCCCTATCAATGCCTATACTCCATTTATTTAACATAAATATTTTAAGAGTTCCATAAAAGTGCAGAATCATATTTTTGTTCCACTATTCTCTCAAAGATGGACTCCATTAAAACATGATTCTTTGGGTCTTTGCCAAGCAACTGAGATATAGATAAAGCAGTATAACAAGAACCTTCTGGTTCTTTCAGTAACAAGCACCAATCAATAGGATTATGCTAAATTTCATGCTATAGCAGGTCATATTTTATCAAAGTTACACTGCATTTACAATGAACAATAGACCACTATATAGATCCCTTTATTAAACTTCATAGTAGTCTTTTAGGTTTAGAAGCCTTCCACCATGAAACTTTTAATGTAAATGTTGAAAATATTAAGAAAGAAAAATAAGATTATTTTCATGTAACTTCTAAAATATGTTGAAAGCATATATTCTTAAAAAGAAAAAGTATTCTGCTGTATAAATGAATGTTTGTACATTAAAATAGAACTTATACAAGTTAATATTTATTCAGTGCTGTCTAATGGACACTGGGCCTTATATGTATTACCTTACATATTACCTTCATGATGACTCTATAAAGTAGATACTATCATCTCTGTTTTATACATGAAGTAGCAAATATAAAGGAAACTAAATTTAGCCACAACTCAAGTGTTTAAGTAAGTGCTTAAAATCACAGTTAACAAATATGAGAAATGCTGGATATGAATGAGAGTCTCTCAAAATATCCTGCCCCCAATAATCCAACCAAATAAGAGTAAATATCTACATAAAGTTTCTCACATGCTGTTAAACGCCAACAAAAATCAATCAATATGTAACATGTTTACATAACATACATTATATTATCTACCTACATATCTAAATAGGCGTATATAAATTATAGACACTCTTACCTTATTTATAGACGTGCTTATAGATGAATTTGAAACTACGCATCTCTCTATAGATTTTTTAGATACTCAGATTATACTAGATCCCTATTTATTCCATACAAATCCAAGCAACCTCACTGCTACAAAATAAAAACCTAAAACTTCAAATATTTATACCAGCAAACTCAAAATATACTTGAAAGAAATTATATCACAATACATATATACACAGATATCACAAATGTGTGTGTATGTGTGTATATATACATATATATATCTCCTACATAAACATGAGTGATGTATTAATAGATGAAACCCTACCATGAAGTTGAGTATGAGGAACTGGCATGTACTGTGAAGATATAAATTATATATTCCTTTAAAATATGAATTATAAAATAAATATGCAGTATAGTGTTTTGGGTTTTATTTTTATTCCCAACTGAAAAGCAGGCAAAGGTCATAAATCCCTACTTGGGTTCTTTCAGCTTAAATAGCTCTCGAACTTTAGCGTGCATCAGAATCAGCTGGAGAGCTTGTTAAATTACAGACTGCAGAACCCTGCCCGTTGAGTTTCTGATTCAATAGGTCTGGATTCAGTCTGAGACTCTGTATGTCTAACCCATTCCCAGGTTATGCTAATTGTACCGGTTCAGGGACCACAGTTTGAGAAATACTCTTAAGAACCTCAAAGGTATAAAACCAAACCTGGGCCTCTGCACTTTTCCTCCTCGCGCAGATCACATCTCTGGGTATCAACTGCTTTGTGAGGATGTGCACTAGAGGAATCCGCCTATCAGCACGTAGTTTAGGTAAAGTTGTTCCCAAGAATCCCAATATATTCGAGTCACCTGAGAAGCTTCTAAAACTCCCATTGCTCAGGCCCCATCCAATACTAATTAAATCAGAATCTCTGAGTGTGGAACTCAGGCACCACTAATTCTAAAATACCCTAGGTGATTCCAGGGTGCAGCCAAGTTTCAGAAAAACCGATAGTGAGGAAAGTCCAGCAGTGCCCATGCCTAGTGATGGTGAGCAGCCACCTGCATATTATAGATCTCAAGGACATAAAGATGGTCAATCTTAGGTCAGTCACTGTTTTTCTATCAAATGTATAAAATTTAATAGTTATTTATAACTTTATAATCAATACTGAAGAGTTTCAACTTTTATGAATACAAAAGATATTTATAATATAATTATGATTTCTCTCTTAACCTCTTTTTGTGTTTCTCCCTTTCAACTTTTGCATGTTTCTTAGGTCTTCAAACATGGTCCAGACCTTTGGATTGTGTTCCATATGCAAGGATGATACAGTAGGTAAGTTGGAAAGCACTGCATAATTGTTGAATATTCAGAATCTAGCATCCAGTATTAGGGATTCAAACTTTGGATTCAGATTTGTTAGCTGTATGACCTGAAGTTAGGTCCTCCAACTTTTATTCTGTAAAAAAGAGCCTAATGACAGTATCTGCTTCCTATGATTATTGTGATTATTGTGTACAATATTGTGTGAAATGATGTCAGGAGGTAATTGCTATATAGGAAGGACTTAAATATAAGCTGTTTTATTATATTTCCTCTTTTCAATTGGTATGTCATTTACTTTAGTTAAAAAAAAACAACCTTTTCAACAGTTTTATCTGAAATCTGCGACTAGAATATTTCTGATTGTTGCATCTGTGCTTAGTTTTGTTTAATTTAATAATTACAGATAAAATCTCATGTTGCTGCCTTGAGTAGAAATTAAATGAATATAGCAAATAAAATAGGGATGATTTTGGTTAAGAAAGACTTGAGTCAGCCTATAAAGGAAATTCAGTTACAGAGAGACAAAGTGTGAAGTTTATTGAAGAAAGTGTAAGAAATTTTATAAAATTAAGTTCTCAATCTACTCCTGACCCTTATTAATAAACAACTTTTATTATATTAATTAGTTGTAGCTTATGCTTTTGTTTTTTGGGTTAGGAATCACTAAATTCATTTATGCCGCTTTTGATAGACTCTTCGCTATGTAAATTGTGTTTGCAAATGTATATTTATTATTTATATTTGCAGCTTTCAAATTAAGTGACCATTTCTTACATATCAAAAAATGTACAGGTTATATCACAATAAAACTTTAGTAATATGATTGATCTCATTGAAAGGTTTCTATGTCATCAAGTAATTTATTCACAAGACCTTTGAAGTATGTTATGCAATTGTTCACTCAGAGTTGAGAATGTACTTTAAAAATGTTCAAGTGTCATCTCCTAAAAACAATTTTCTCCACTTGGGTTAATGATGATATCTTTTATTTTTAATCAAGCAATTCACATAAATTTTAAAGACATTTGCTCCAATATTTATTAACTGCCCTTTTACACAAATGATATATTTTCATGTTAGAATCTTATAAAATAAAATTAACAAAACACTAAATGAATAACATCAATATTCAATATATTGTGTTGAATTGCGACTATGAACCAGGTATTGTAGAAGCAGTGAATAACAGCAGTGAGATGACCTAACAACAGAGGTGGCAAATTATTACTGTAAAGAGCCAGATGCTGACTCTGTTAGGCTTTGTAGGCCACTTACAGCCTCTATCATAATCTTCTTGGTGTAAAAGCTATACCAAAACAGACTTTGAGCTGGATTTGACTCAAGGCCTGTAGTTGGTTGATCTCTGACCTAAAATGCTTTTAGAATACATTACCATTAATACCACTATGGTTTTTGAACCAAGATTTGAGTAATACTATCTGCAAATTTTCAACCACATTTCAAGAACATTCATGAAGGTGACAAAGACCTGAAAATGGTTACAAATCTGCATAATTAGTCCAGAAGTGTAGAAACCCAATGGTTCAATAACACTAAGTTATACAACAGTAACACTACTAGAATAAGCATAAGGAACACCTAAAATAGAGACAGCTGGGCATGATTTACTTTAGTGTTAGCCATAAAACTCAATATCATGTGCCAAGAATCTGAATTATGAGGCAAGGAAAATAAAAAGGCAAAGACTTCTAATAATAAAGTGTCAACCACAGAAGAAGAAAATAAATGCAAATATTATGTATACTTGAATAAGGACAATATTCACTAATATAGGATGCAATTATTTGTTCACGAATCCAGATCCAAAAATATACGCATAGTTTTATTTTTTAGAAGTATGCAAAATGACTGCTGTTTTTATGTTGGAAACATTCCTCATACCCTCAAAATATGCGTCTTTAAAATATAAGTTTTCATTATTTGGGATAGATTAAATTACACTATATTGATACAATATAAACATAGTTTGTATAGTTGATAGTATTTCATTAGTAGTGCTCTGGCTAGGCCACTTAAAAATTGCTTAGCTATCTTTTTTTATTTTGTTTTTTGTTACTGTTATTCTTTGGAAGACTTTTGAGGAAGCAATCTTATGACATAAATATGTTGTATCCGTTCATATATTTTAAGAATTACTGGGCTTCAAATATGATATTTTTTCCTAAAAGACTGTCTTTACTTTTGCCTGGAAGCTTTAGTAGTCATTATCATTCCTCTGTCCCAGGAAGGGGGAAAAAAAGACTGTACTAGAAGAACCATTTCAAGACCAATTGACTTTATTGCCTACATACTGATTCTGTAGAATTGTTTGGGAAATGAAGTAAAAGGAAGCTGCTGAGAAAGCACAGTAGGAATCCACCTAGAAAAAAAATTAATATGAACTAAATCACATCGTCTTGATATATTACCAAATGCTGTGAAGGAGCATGAAAGAGTGACTATGTCTTAATTGAAAAAAAGGGCAAGAGCTACACACCAGCAATTTATGAGACAATTTATACACAAATAATATATAATATGCAATGTTATATTCATTACAGTAAATCCTATTATTACAAAATATTTTTTATACGTAACTAAATGTAAGATGTATACTAAAATACATATACAAAAATTGCTATTTCTTTCCTTTAAAATATTTTCTAATTTAGGTCTGTTCTTCGGGTTGTTTATTTAGAGGAATTCATCTTATTGCTGGCATGACCAGTAGCTAGAGTTTATTGTTTGGAACTCACTGGATTAGTGTTCTACTGAAACTCCAGGAGTAGCCATTGTGGATCAGTTAGAGTATTACTAAAAGAAGGAGAAAAAAATCTGAGGGAAGGACTTTGGTGCCCACAAAATATTCTGCCGTTGGGAGCAGTTATTTTACACAGCAATTAATTAGAGCTGTGTAGGTGATGAAAGGCAAAAAAAGACAGTTATGCATTTAAGCACTGAATATCTATTCCCTAACTGATTCTAGGTGCTTTTGCCACAAGCATCTTCGACGTAGACATCTTTACCAGGAGCAATTTTTGCCACAAACATTTTCACCACCTAACTAAATGACCGTAAGGCAATTTTGCTGTAAAAAAATAAAATAACGAAAGTAAAAAAGGGACATTAAAAAGAAGTTAATGAAACGTAGTACATATCTGGACTACGTTTAAATGTTCCATCACATGCCAAGTCCTCATATTTCAGCAAATCATCTAAGCCAAATTCTGTACCTAATACCAAAATTCTGTCCACATAATGTTCTCCACTATCAAATAGCAAAAAATTTTCACCATTTTCAAGAAACTTATCCTCATCTGGAATCACGGAACCATTCCTTTGCGGTGGGGGTGGTAGGAGGAGGAGCTTCATTCTTCTTCTGCCTCCAACTTCTAGTTTTGCGTGATGAATTTGGAAAGACGGCATTAGAGAACAAGCTTTTGTATCTAAATTAGCTTAAAAAATCGATAATTAATGGTCTCAAGACTGTTGTGAATGACTAGTCGCCTCTTTTATATCTGCCATAGTTTGGTAAAGTTTTGGTTTTGACTGGTGGAAGGGATGACTCTGCTCACGGAAGAATTTGCAAACTGATATGTTATTTTCTAGCATAGTATGCAATCTGGATGTACACTCTCTTATTTCACACTTTCAGTAAGTTTTATCCTGTTCCCAAGGCAAAACCCCACTTAACCTGCAAAAAGTGACAATTGTTGGCGACAATTTCGGTATCTGATTAAAAAAGACTTCCATTTTCTGATGGAAGCTTTTTTTCACTGCTTATTCTCCAGTTGGTGGAGTGGGTAGCTGAAACCTATGTAGCTGGCAGCAGGAGGGAAATGAGTCTGTCACATGTTTATATGTATCCATCATATTGAAAAAATAAAGAATTTATATTATGAAAGTGGACTTCTCATATTATTACTTGCAGAAAAAAATGGAAAACTTGGTCTTTGTGTTTATGTATTATTCTACATAGTACATAACCACCAATGAAAGGAATGCTATAAGAAAGATCTTTCTTGAACTAATACCCCCAAATACTAAACTCTCAAATTTTGCTTTATTTAAAAGTTTTCACCATTGCCATCTCAGACTTAACTAAAATGGCAGGCTTCCAGAAACATTCTACTGTATTACTATTAGTCTACGCAGAGATACATGGATGACAGTGATAAACTAGGGTAGCAATTGATAATGAGACATGTTTGAAGAACTGATCAGATATAAAGTTTGATATTGGCTTTATCTTTAAATTTTCTCTTTTTAATATGCTGAACAGCCAGGATCTAATTATAGGCATGCCATCAAAATATTTTTCTCCTCTATCAAAAAGTAATGCCTAGAAATTTCATAATGATGTAAACTATTATGAGACTCAATTTAAAAAAAAAAAGGTAGTGCCCAGAATCTTGCCAAGTGCAACAAATCCATCAATTAGAAACAAAAGTGATTTTAAGTTGCATAGGAGAGAAACACACTAAGAAACACTACTGCATATTACATGAAGTATTTATACTATTATGCTAAGGTTTATTTTTCAAATTTATAAGGATTTATTGATTTATTAAAAATTATGCCTTTAAGTGTGCTAATAGAAATACAAACTGTGATATGAAGATATTTCTCCTTTGTGTTTCAATGGAATCTCTCCTGTGTTTTTATGAAAGTGATAAAAAATCAACCATATATATCTGGTCTTAAAATACTTTATTTCTGCGTCAGTCCCTGTCAAAGCGTCCATTGTTTGCAGACTGAAGAACCGCTGTATGAAGACGAAAGCAGCATGTTTGCAATGAGGCGATCCGCTTCAGTGTCTCCTGGAAAGCCTCCATGTATTTTTGGAATGTGGACACTCATGTGATAAACTACTTTTTATGTTAATTCCCAGAATTCGTATCCCCTATTTTTCCACTGAAATGTCATCATTTTGTGATTTTGTAGAAAGTATGAAATAACTTTTTTTCTCAGATAAACGATATAAAGTTAAGTAAAAAGTGACACATTTTTAATGGTATATCACAAAGTCAGTACCTCATGAAACATATTTGGAGTTTTGACCTTCTCTTCCAACCCATAAATTACAACTTCATGAAATTTATTTATAATAATCATTATAAACATAACATTTTCTCTAAAACCTTCAAACTCGATAATTACTATTCAAACTAAAAATCATAAAATGAGATAAATTATTAAGTATCTTACTGATTTGTGAAAAGTTACAGTTTCATATTTGGAAATGTAAAAACAAATCAGTTAGGTCGAGAATAAACTGAAAACACCCAGAAGGATTTGGTGAATAATTATCAACGAAAAATCCTAGAATAAAAGTCTTTCAAAATTGTTGTATTTTTTCTGTGTAAAATTGTACCATCATCAGGCTTTGCTTTTAGTTGTCCAGTCCTACCTTTTCTTTATCTTTTGATATAAAAGCACCCATAGAAAAGCACTGAGTCTCTCCTCCAAATAAAGTGAATATTGGTGTTACCACCCAAGGAGGGGTTGTCTGCCCACTGCATGACATGCCTATAGTCAAGAGACAAGGTGGTAGGAGGGAAAGAATTTTATTACAACTTGCTAGCAAGGGAGAATATGGCTGACTAATGTCTGAAAGAAACATCTTAAAGAACAAAGACTACAGGCAAATTATATAGTGGGCTGGTCTCCAGGTGAGACAGACATCTGCTCTTAGTTCCTGATAATCTTTTGTTTTACTAGACGTGCATCAGAGACCATCAGAGACCAGAGAAATATCCTATACCCAGATCTTTCCGTTGTTATTGATGATGGCTATCAGCATAAACTCTCTGCATGGGGGTCATCACATTCCTAAGGAACTCAAAAGAACAAAGTTATCAACTTATTGCAGCTAGGAGGGGCCATAAAATCTACAGAGCATGCATATCTCCTGGAGAGTGAATATCCAGCTGGGTTAGTTAATCAGGTGATTCGAAGTTGCAATAGGGTTTCTTTTTCTTTTTTTTTTTTTTTTCGCTTAAGGAAGATTACCCTGGACTAACATCTGTTCCAGTATTCCTCCACTTTATGTGTGGGTCGCTGCCACAGAATGGCTGACGAGTGGTGTAGGTCCATGCTCCATATCCGAACCCACAAACACAGACTGCCAAAGCAGAATGCACTGAACTTAACCACTATGCCACAGGGCTGGCCCCTACAATATAGCTTCTTTTCTACAATATGACTTTCCTTATGTCAACCTTGTGTTGAGCTGGTATCACTTGTTCTGAAGGAATTCTATAGAGACTATTTACACCAAATACTCCTCAAAGTATAATCATTTTAAGTTTTACCTTAACTGTGTAGTTAAAGATTGTTGCCTTTTATTACCAGAATAAAAGATGAGTTTGAGAAAGATTTGCTCTTCAGCCTAAATTTATAGCTATTGCCATACTAATTCTGTATAATAAACCACCTGCAAAACTCAATGACTCATCAATCACTTATTCTCCCAGATTTGTGAATCTATAGGTTGGTGTTTGCCTGATCTTCAGCAGAGAATCTGCTTCAGGCTGCAGTAATGAGGCAGCTCTTCTCACTGCATATTGTTGAATTGGTTCTGCTCCACATGTCTCTCATCCTCTTCTTCATGGTAGCTGAGTAGCCAGGACATGTTCTCCTCAAGGCAACAGCTCAAGTGCAAGAGACCATGGCCTACTGCACAAGTGCTTTTAAAGTCGCTACTTGCATCATAACTTCTCATATCCTACTGGTTAAGGCAAGACACATGACTGAGCCTAGAGTCAAGGGGCAGAAAAGTACACTCTGCTCTTAGACAATTGGGAAGTTACATGACAAGGACTATAGATACACGCATGAAGAATTGCATCAATAAGTGCAATCTACCAACATAGTGTTGGAGGACATTGCCTCAACCTATATTTAAATTCAGCTATAATTTGAAGACACCTTTAATCATAAAAACATAGATATTATGAATAGATTTATCAGAACCTATAGGCACTCTGTATTAAAAATATTTTCTTAAATTTTAAACTAAAGCCATTGTAAAAGATGAAAGATTTAAGCAGATTTAGTATTATAGAGTATTACAAAATAAAAAGAATAAAGATGTATATTTCCCTTTAATCATCTTTTGCATATAGCTTTTCAGGAGTCTATTTAGAAAATTATTACCTCAATAAAGACTAGACATTTATTATTTGACTAAGTAAAAATTCAAATTTATGGTCTATTAATCCACTTTCTATTAAAATAGGACTAACATATTTCTTTTTTTCCTTCTTGGTTTTTAAACAGTAATGTCTCATTTCCAATTTCTCTTTTTTCCTGGATTTAACGACCCATAATTTCTATTTAAATCAGTGATTCTGAAACCCTGTTACATCTTACAATTACCTAAAGAGCTTTAAAAAACACACTAATGCCCAGGACACAACCCCGGGAATTCCAGTTTAATTGGGTTGGGTGGAGCTTGAGCATCATTATTTTTAAAAAATCTCCTGGGTGATTCTAATGAACTTCCAGGATTAAGAACCAATAATTTAAACTCAAATCAAAGTGTATAACTCTGTAAATCTTTTGATTACAAGTATACAATGACATCAACAGAATTTTCAAATTAAAGAAGAAAGGGAATGTGTTATCATATGCATCTGAATACTCCAGGGATGGCTTTGGGTTCAACTTGACCAAGGGCTCAAAAAATGTGCCCAAGCCCCACCTCCCTGATCTCGTTTCTCTGTGTGGGTACCATTCTTAGTGTAATCTCATAATTACAAAATGACTGCAGGCAACTCCTGTGATGAGGCCACATCCCTCTTCATTCATAGTCAATAAAAGAGGACATCTGTTTTCCCCCAGTTATCAAAGAAATTATTGTGCTTCATTGAAATCATGTGCCCTTCCCTAAGTCAATCACTGTGGTCAAAAACATGAAATTTTCAGCTTGATTCTCGTCTAAATCCTACATCTTACCCAAGAGCTGGGAGTGAAAACAGCCTTCCCTACACACAGGTGAACAAAATTTGACATTCTGCTTCCATGAAATAGGATTATAGAAAATGATCTAAGAACAAAAATCAACCAGTCAATTCTTAATTCATATTTGTAAGGGGTAGCATTTATCTGTTATTTATTGTGATATATAATTTATCTTATATAGGTACATCATTCTAAATAGAGAAACATAATAATATTAGAATATTTAATAATTATAAAGTGTGGCATATCAAAGTGTTAACACTAAATAATAACATATAGGGAAATCCAATAAAATTAATTTGCCTCTCTGGCTGTCTGTGAAATACATTTATCCAGAAAATTTATAAAAAGGAAAAAAGCTCTCTGGAACTATTTTCTGATCCTTTCCAAATACTAATTACAGCTGGTACCATATGCAGTTTAAAATAGACCCCGAATGACTGATGATTGACTGTTGTAATGGAATTCTCAAAGTAGAAGTAATCAGAAAAATAAAAAATTAGAGTTTGGCATGCATGCTGTTTAATAATGTGCAAAATTGGCAGCTTTCAAATTGTTTTAATACATGAATCTAAATTAGAAAATTGTGTACAATTCTGAGTTAGAAATTCCACAAACATGATTTAAAGAGAATGTAAATGTATGAATAATCAGGACACAAGTGTCCAATAAATTGATAGAGTCCACTGTTTTCAACAGAAAAACATCACAAAATTATTTCGATTGATTTAATCTAGGCTTTATTCACACAGGTCTAGAAAACTTACAGTTTTTATGTAAATTTAACTGTATACTATATATGGAGATCTTCCTATACAAATATGCCTAGGTATATATTTCCAATGGTCATCTTAAATTAATCTTTTCAGTAAAGAATGAAAATCATGTTTATTTATAAATGTTGGCTCTGGCAAGAGATAGGTAGATGAAATAAAAATTTGATACATTTATGAATATTTAAAAATTAATCATTTTTAAATTAAACTTATCTATTCTACAATTTTTAAAAATTCAAACATAATTCATTTACTTTGAACCTAATGAAAATATATTCATAAATTATATTTCTGAATATTTAATTTAAAAAGGACTTCTAGTTTATTTTCCTAATCAAAGGTTTAAAATTTTAAGTGTCAGGATGACTAAACAGTTTATAAGAACTCTAAAATACAGTAGAAAATGGTGATCAAATATAAGAAGAAAAATAAAATGTATTACAAGGCTGAAATGAAACTCAAAGGTGATGAAGTTGAAGAGAAAAAATGAGAGAGAGAAAGATTGGTCAAAGCAGTAGGGCAGACTGTGGAAGAACATAGGTTCTTATACATTTTAAAATTTCACAGGGAGAGATTTCAGCAACTGTTTATAATTTTTGAAACTTAAATTCAACTACTTTCAACTTTATGCTATTCTCCCAAAATTTGATAATTAAACTCATTAAATACTGAATCTGGGAATGTGATTATTAATGGTGTTCATTCACTTAGCACATGTTTATTACATGTCTACTATGTCCAGAGGCTCTTCTAGGCACTGAGGATACAGTGTTAAAAAAAGTAAGAACACATAAAAAATCTCTTACCTCCTGGAGCTTGTATTATAGTGAAGGATTCAGACAAAAACAAAAGAAAATTCTATGGTCTATTAGATGTGACAAGTATAAGAGAAAAAGTGAAGCATGAGAGGGAAATACAAAGTGTTGGGAGAGGAATGAGTGTTGAAAAGTTATATGACAAGGCCTGGGAAGTCCTAGCTGAGAAGGTGACTTTTGAGTGAAGACCTAAAAGTAGCAAAGAAATAAATCATATTTGTATGTTGTTATGGACTGAATATTTGTGTCCCCCCCCCCAAATTCATATCTTGAAACCCTAATTCCCAATATGATGGTATTTGGAGATGGGGCCTTTAAGAGGAATTTAGAGTTCAGTTACATGAAGTTATGAGGATGAGGCCCTGGTCCCATTAAATCAGTGTCCTTATAAGAAGAGACACCAAGGAGCTTGCTTGCTCTCATTCTGCAATGTGAAGACACAGTGAGAAAGTGATCCTCTGCTAGCCAGGAAAAGATCTCTCACCAGGAACTGAATCAGCCGGCACCTTGATCTTGGACTTCCCAGCCTCCAAACTGAAAAATAAATTTCTGTTTTTTAAGTCCCCCAGTCTGCGGTATTTTGTTATGACAGCCTGAATTAATACAAACAGAGCATCCAGCATAGTACATCATCCCTATGGTGAGAGTGGGCCTGGTGTTTGTGAAACAAGGAAGCCCCCATTTTTTTCTTTCTGAAGAGTGCCCTGAGATAACATCCATTGTCAATCCTTCTCTTTTTTTTGCTTAATGAAGATTAGCCCTTAGCTAACATCTGAGCTGATCTCCTCTATTTTTTTATATGTGGGACACCTCCTCAGCGTGGCTGGTGAGCAGAGCAGGTCTGCTCCTGGGATCCAAACCCATGAACTCGGGCTGCCAAAGAGAAGCGGGTGGAACTTTAACCACTCAGCCACTGGTCCAGGCCCAGGAGGCCCTTTTGATTACATGTGCAATTATATATATGCGGGAGGACAAAAAGGTGAGTAGTGGGAGATGAGTTCAGATAGGTAATTGGGGGCCTGATCATGTGGACCCTTGTAGGTCATAGAAAAGATCTGGCTTTCACTCTGAGTGAAATGGGACATCAAGGAGTGTTTTGGGCAGAGTGGCATGTTCTTTAAATATTTAGTAGAATTTTCTAATAAAACTACTTGGTCTTGAAGATTTCTTTTTGGGGTGATTTTTATATACAAATTCAATTTTCTTCATAATTATAGGGCTATTCAAACTACCCATTTCATATTAGATGAGTTGTGGTAGTTTATACTTTTTAAAGAATTGGTTCATTTCATCTAAGTTGTCTAATTTATGTGCATAGAGTTGTTCAGAGTATTCACTTTTCCTTTTGTTGTCTGCAGTGTCTGTAATCTTACCCCATATTTCATTACTGAGATTAGTAATTATGACTTCTCTCTTTTCTTTTTGTTCATCTTGGTAGTGTTTTGTCAATTGTAGTAATCTTGTCAATAAGCCAGCTTTTGGTTTCATTGATTTTCTCTATGGTTTATTTTTTTTTCTGTTCCAATTTCATTGATTTTTGTTCTTAATTATTTCCTACCTTCTCTTTGCTTTGGGTTTATTTTGCTCTTCTTTTCTAGTTTCTTGAGTTGGGAGGTAAAATTATTGCTTGAGGCTTTTTCACTTTTCAGTGTAAGTATTTAGTGCCACAAATTTCCCACTCAGCACTGATTTAGCTCCATTCCACAGATTTTGATATATTGTGCTTTTGGTTTTATTCTATTCAATATATTCTTTTAAAAACTATTTTTTGGGATGTAATTCAGGTTTACAACAAAATTGAAACGAAAGTACAAACATTTCCCATATATCTCATGCCCACAACCCTGCATATCAGTATCGCTCACCAAAATGGTACATTTTCTACCAAGGATAAACCTATATTGACATCACAATCACCCGAAGTTCATAGTTTACTTGAGGGTTCCCTCTTGGTGTTGAACATTCAATGGGTTTGAACAAATGTATGTTCAATATGTTTTAAAATTTCCCTTGATATTTTAGTTTTGATCCATGGGTTAATTAGAATTGTGTTGTTTACTTTCCAAGTTTTGGAAAATTTTCTCATCTTTTGTTAGCAATTTTTAGATTGATTACATTATGGTCAGAGAATACATTCTGTATGGTTTATTTTCTTTAAATTTGTTGAAGTTTTTTTATGGCCCAGGACATGGTATATCTTGACATATATTCCGTGGACATTTGGAAAGACTGTGTGTGTTCTGCTATTCTTGGTTGGAGTGCACTATAAATATAGATCCTATTGGTTAACGGTGGTGTTAAGTTCTTCTATATTCTTTCAGTCTCCAACTGTAATTTTGGATTTGTCCATTTGTTTTCAGTTCTATCAGTTTGTGCCTCACATTATTTTCTAGCTCTGTTGTTTGGTGCATAGACATTTAGGATTGCTATCTCATTTTGTTGCATTGATCCTTTCATCATAATGTGATGTTACTTTCTGTCCCTGGTAATGTTTATTTTCTTTAATATCAACTTTATTTGATATTAATATAGTTATTCTTGCTTTCTTTTAATTAATGTTTGCATGGTCTGCTTTTTCCATCATTTTACTTTCAAACTTCATAAATGATTGTATTTGAAGTGAATTTCTTGTAGACAGCATTTAGTTTGATCAGGTTTTTTAAATTTACTCTACCAATTTGTCTTTTAATTGGACTATTTAGACTGTTTAAATTAGAAGTAATATTTCTATATGTAGGCTTAATTCTCTCATTTAATTTTTTGGTTTTCTGTTTGTTCTCTCTTTTTCATTTCTCTGTTTTCTTTTCCTTCCTTACTGTGGGTTACTTGAACACATTTTAGAAGTCCTTTTTGATGTAAATATAGTGTTTTGGAGTGTATCTCCTCATAGATGTTTTTTTCAGTAGTTGCTCTAGCTATTATATACATAAACTTATCAAAGTCTGATAGTGACTACATTTTACTCGTTCACTTGTAGAAACCTTGTCTGCCTTTATGTTTCTTCTTTCCCTCTCCTGTTTATAATATAGTTGTCATAAATATTTTCTTTATACACATCAAGAACCACATTAGGTGGTTATAATTATTGTTTAAACCATCAAACATAATTTGGAAAGCTCAAGAGAAGTTGAAGAACTTTTATTTATTTATTATATTTAGCCGTATTTTTGCTTTTTATATATTTTTCCTTCCTTCCTGATCTCCAAGATTCGTTCTTTTAACACTTTAATTCTGTTTGGAGAACTTTCTTTAGTTGCTTTTCTAGAGTAGCTCTGCTGGAAATAGATTCTCTTTATTAATATTCTTTTGTGTGCTAATGTCTTGATTTCTACTTCATTCCTAAGAAATATTTTCACTGGAGATAGAATTCTGGGTTGATAATAATTTTCTTTCAGCACTTAAAAGATATAGTATCACTGCCTTCTGTTTTCTATGGTTTCTGATGAGATACCTACTATCATTTAAATTAATCTCACTGTAGGTGAAGTTTTCTTTCTCTCTGGTTTCTTTCAAGATTTTTATGTGTTTTGTTAGTCTTCAGAGGTTTATTATGATGTTTTCTGACATGGATTTCATTGGGCTTATTCTGCTTTGACTTTGTTAAGCTTCTTGATTCTGTAGTTTTATAATTTTTGTAAAATTTTGGAAAACTTCAGCCATTATCTTTTTAAATATTTTATCATCCTGTCATATTTTATCCTTTCTTTCTGTGATACCAATGGCACAAATGTTAGATCTTTGGTCATAATCTCGCATGTCCCTGAGGCTCTGCTCATTGTGTGTATTTTTTTTTTCTGTTGTTCAGAATAGGATTTTTCTGTTATTCTATCTTAAAGTTTATGGATTCTTTTCTCTTTCCCATCCATTATACTCTTGAGCCCACCAACTGAATTTTTTATGTTGGTTATTGTATTTTTTTCAGTTGTGAAATTTACATTTGGTTCCTCTTTATATTTTCTATTTCTTTGCTGGAACGTTCTAATTTTATTTTTATTTGCTTCAGGCATGTTAGAAATTGCTCATTTAAGCATTTTTATGATGAGTGTTTTAAAATCTTAGATAATTCTAACATCTGTCCCATCTCAGTGGCGTCTGTTAGTTGTCTTTCTCATTCAGTTTGAGATCTTCCTAACTCTTGGTATAATGAGTGGTTTCCTATGGAAACCCAGACCTTTTAAGTATTATGTTATAAGACTCTGGATATTACTTAAATCTTGTGTTTTAGCACTCTCTGAAATCACTTTGGTGGGTGAAAGAGGCTGCTGCTTTATTACTGCTAGATGTAGTGGAAGTCCAGGTTCTAAATTCAGCCTCCATTGACATTCGAGGTGGGAAAGGGGATTCTAGGTGGGTTGGGGTTGGAGTTCTGATTCCCCAAGTGTTCTCCATTGATACTGTATTTGTGTGTGTGTTGGCAAGGGGGGAATGATGTTGTTACTGCTGAATGGTGGTGAATGATTCTCCATTAGGACTCTTCTGACAGAATTCCAGTGAGGAAGCGGGAGGATGCATCATTACTGGGTTATGGTGAAAGTCCATGCTCCCCACATAGTCTCCACTGATCTTATAGTATGGGAGAACCTCATTACTTTATGGCAGGGATGAAGGTCCTAACTTCCCACTTAGTCTTCTCTGATACCACCCCAGTATCCTCGTTTGACTTTTGCTGGCATAGACGTGGATGGGGCCACAGACTTTTCTGTTATGTTTGGCTGAGGTAGATTCAATGCTGTTTGCCCCTTTCATAATCCATTGGCTAGAAAAAGCAGGTTTTACTTGGGCTATTTATTATTTGTTTTCCTGTGCCTATTGGTGTTTCTGGGTTGCTTACTTCTCCAGGATCCCGTCTGGGATATATGAAGCAAAAAAAAAACCAAGGAACTTACCACTAAATTGTTTCTTGGGTCTTGAGATCGCTAGCTTGTTGGCCTTCTTCTCTCCACTTTTACAAGTCTTCTTAAATTTGTTTTACATATAATGTCCAGGAATTTCAGTTGTACTTAGTGGGAGGAATAGCAAAAACTATGTCTACTCCATCTTCCCAGAGGCAGAAATCCTGATTTAGGTTAACCATTACTCTGACAGCTGTGTTGTAAATAGGAGATAAGTGTAGAAAGAGGCGAGTACTTAAGAGGCTGTTGCCATAGACTAGGGGGCTTAAAACAGCATAATAACTTTGAAGATGGTGAGAAGATTAATTCTAGATACATTGTTAAAATAAAAGATTAATATTTGCTAATGATTTAGATACAGAGCAAGGAAGAAAGAGAGCAATGAAGTATGAATTCTAAAATTTGGGTCTAAGCAATCGAGTTACCCACAACTGCAATGAGGAAAACTGGGCCCATCTGCAATCAGAAGGGAATGAGGGATCATAAGTATGGTTTTCACACGCCATATAGTGATATCTATTAAACATCCAAATGGAAGTATTGCATAGTCATTTGGAGATGCAATTCAGAGTTCACTAGAGAGGCCTGAGCTGGACATATAAATTTGGGAATCATCATGGTATTTAAAACCATGAAACTAAAGAAGATCATTAAGGGAAGGACAGAGCTAGAGATAAGGACAAAAGACAACCCTAGGGCCCTCACATGTTAAAAGGTCCGTAAGTAGAAGAGTAATCTGCAAAGAAGAATGAGAAGAATTGGCCAGAAAGGTAGAGGAAAATCAGAGTGTGGCATCTTGAAACCAAGTGAAGAAAGTGTGTCAAGAAGAAGGGTGAGGTCATGGACATTAAATGTTTCTGGTAAGTCAAGTGACATGAGATCTGAGGTTTATGATTTGATTTATTACATATAACAATAGATATATTAGTTTCCTATGGCTTCCACAAAAAATTACCACAAACTGGGTGGCTTAAAACAACACAGATTTATTCTCTCAAAGTTCTGGAAGCCAGAGACTGAAATCAAAGTGTCAGCAGGGCTGCACTCCCTCCAGAGGCTGTCAGTGAGAATCCGTTCCTGGCCTCCTCCTGTGAGAAGCTGGAAGGGATATACACTAGCCAACTTTGGCTTGTGGCCTTATAACTCTGATATCTACTTCCATTTTAACATAGCCTGCTCCTCAGTGTGCAGTCTAATCTCTGTCTTCCTGTCTCTTACAAAGACACTTGTGATGGCACTGAAGTCCCATCCAGATAATCCAAAATATTCTCTTCAGTGTCCTTCAATGAGTCGTACCCGCATAAATCTTACCATGTGAGGGAACATTCACAGGTTCCAGGGATTAGGATGTTGGGCATATCTTTGAGAGCTATTATCAGTTTACCGCAATCGACAAAAAACATAGATAAAATGTGTTACATTTTTATTAACATCTCAGCTTGTTAAATGAGGCAATTCCATTTTCTCAGAATCCTGAGTCAAGGGCAATGCTGAGAACAATGATGACAAGTACCCATTGCCAGACTTGAAACAAGAAAACAAAACCAGCCGTATAATGCTGACTGCATATCTCACCGCTGGCCTATATTAGAGAGGTTTAGAGGCTCTGCAGAGATTCTTCAGAGACGATTTGGAGGGGAATCTCTTTGTGGTATTTCCTCTCCCATAGCCAAATGAAGGAAGTAGAAAGAAACCGGTCAAAGAAGTTGGAAAGGTAGCTGTCAAAAGGAAAGCTTGGGGCGAGCCAGTGGTATAGCAGTTAAGTTTGCAAGCTCCACTTTGGTGACCCGGAGTTTGCCAGTTCGGATCCCTGGGAAGACCTACACACAGGTCTTTATATGCTGTGGAAGGCATATAAAGTAGAGGAAGATAGTCACAGATGTTAACTCAGGGTCAATCTTCCTCAGCAAAAAGAGGAGGATTGGCAGCAGATGTTAGCTCAGGGCTAATCTTCCTCAAGGAAAGATTCACCTCAGCTGAATGTTGGCAGAACTGCTGAAACCAAAAGGCCCGGAGCTGCTGAGAGGCTGCAGCAGAGAGTGACAAAGAGTGACGATCTGTCCCTTTGAGCTTGGATGTACTTTATTAGAGAAGAGCTAGGGTTGGTCAGCATGCCAAGCTTAGAAGCAAGAGGATAGACAAAAAAGGGCAATATTTCTTGTGGGCCAAATAAACATGGCCAACTATAGCCTAGTAGGAACATCTTCAACAAGCCCAATTTGAGAGGAATGGCTGCCTCCTGGATTGTGTGGACCCCAATAGAATATGCTCAGAG
This sequence comes from Equus przewalskii, assembly GCF_037783145.1. Lineage (NCBI taxonomy): Eukaryota > Metazoa > Chordata > Mammalia > Perissodactyla > Equidae > Equus > Equus przewalskii. The sequence continues at coordinate 29,172,137 of NC_091834.1, forward strand.
ACAGCAGGAGAAAGGGGAAGATAAAAGGGGTCAGACAGGGCATATGACACCTGCTTCAGGCAGAGGGAACCAACTATCAGAATCCAGAACACTAGTAGGCAAAGCTGTCTCTTCCTCTGATCCCTCTCTTCCTGCTCATCTCACCAGCCTTGGGAAACCAAAAGCAGCAGAATGAGTTGTGGGAAATGAGGAGGTGAGAAAAAAAAAAGCAAAGGAACATTCAAGGTGTACATTCCCCATAGCTGGGGCAAAGGAATCAGGCCTGAGCTGCTCTAAATTTGATGTAACAAGGAAGTTTTTATTTACATGATACTGGAATTTTTAATAAATAAAAATTAGGTTGTTAATACTTGAAAGTATCTGAAAACCTGTGAGATCTAATAGATGAAAAGAGAGATTCTAGAGTTTTTTTCTGTGAGGAAACACTGAAAGGAAAAGAACAAAAAATTGTTTCCTAATTGTACTTTCTCAAGTTCAGGCATTTCATAATGGATACATTAGTAACATGTGGGTCTTTTTGTATGTGAATGAATACTTTCATTTCTCCATTAAATCAATCAGTACATTGATTTAGAGCATCATGCTGTGTATAAACTACGTTAGCAATTTTAGATCTTTCTATCATGACCATGCTCTCTCCATTCCTTTCTACTTCACACTGATTACTAAAAAAGGCAATGCTCTCATTTCACAGAAGAAAGTTCATCAGTGAACGATCTTCCTCCATAGCAAAGGAAATAAACATTTCCCTACACCCCATATTGCCCCAAACTCACATTCTGTACTTTTAGTGTTTGTTGAAATATATTGTAAAGATATCTCCCTCTCTGTACCAGGAAGAGGAGATGACCTTCTCTCTAGAAACTCTTAATCAATGCCAAAGGCAAGGACTTAAATCTGCATTTTATTGTGCTTGTCTGGTAACCTCCTGTAACTGACTTCCCTCCCCCTCCCAACGTTGGCATTTCTTTAAGGATTAAGCATTTTTCCTTAGGCTAGGAACTGATTGCTGCGCTCACCTGGGACCACCCAGCTCAAGACAATAGACTTGCCTCCTGCTACGCCCACCGAGATAGCAGACCATTACCTGCTATGTCCATCAAGCGCTGTGCTGACAGGGCAATCTTGTGACTATTGTGGGAGGGACATTTCAATCATATGTGAAATATCCTGTTTGGGGGTATATAACCACCATGTGCACCCCACTTCTTCGGCGCCCTTTCTTTCTTCGGAGAGTGAAAGTGCCTCATAAAGCTTTGTTTAATTTTCTCTTGCTATTCTGTCTCATGTGAATTTAATTCGTTCTCCGGCCAGACGAACCCACATTGGATAGAGGAAAAGTCTTTCTCCCTACAGTTGAAAATGCCAAAACTGCCCTAGGAGGAACTATTAACACAATTGGGAAAAGGAAGAAATAAAAGATTTTTTCCCATTCAAAATGGTAGCAACAAATCGCAGAGAGGAATTTTTTCCAGAGTTGGGGAAAGCTTGAATCTTTACAGTGGAAATAGAGGACTTGCAGACTAAACATTTTGCTGGATGAAGCAGTGCATGAAAAGAATCTACTGAAACACAGAAAAACAGGAAAAAAAAGTTTCTTGATGTAGCAGAAGTTAGCAATCAAAATAAGCTTCACTGGTGATTTGTGTGATTTCGGGACTGCAGCTGCCCATCCTGCCAGCTAACCCAGGAAAGGCAGCCCAGCTGTTTCGAGTGAAGAACTGGAACAATGGGAATTCTGTTCTCTGGGAGACATGGGGATGAGCTGCCAGTGATCCTACTTGTGTGTAAGACCACACACAACTCAATTCAACAGAAACCCAAAGTACAGTACGTGTATGCCGTGATATTTGTAAAAATCATAGCTAATCCCCTAGAGTAATACACCATTCATGAAATAATTATAAATAGACCAGTCTTTTTAGAAAGATGACTTCAAAAATGTTCTCTGGTCTCCACTCTAAGTTGTTTAAATAGCTGCCTAACATGTTTTGGCCTTTTTTCCCCCTGAAGATATGTTTAGAAGTAAAAATTATAGTAACAAAGGCTGCTTCAATTGATAACAGTCCATGTGTGTGCCCAATTCATTCTTCATTATATATTTAACTTTTGCTTTGAATAGTCACTTTTCCTCCCTCATTTCTATTTAGCCGAGTAAAATTTGGTTCTATTTTAATTAATAACGTGCCTATTTAAAGAAGAAAACTCGTCTCTTTTTAGAAAGAACTGAATGCCTCAGTGTAAAAATGGAACATTAACTGCCAAACAGGCAACAAGGCTGGTCTTTGGCTTGTTGCATACTGGCTTAAAGTGTTTCCACAGTTCTCCATGAGCCATAGGAGAAAGCCCAAACCTTTTCAGGGCATAAAAGTCCTCATTTTCACATCTCACCTTCAGCTGCATCTCCAGCTGCTCCCCACTTTGCTCCCCTACTTTTATGACTGAAAAAGTAACTTTTCAGTTTTCCAAAATTGTCATTATTTTATTCCTCTATGCTTGTCAAATGCAATGTCTTCTGCTAGTAATAAATGCATTTCTGCAAACTCTAATCCACTTAGCAAACTTCTGTTCATTTTTTTAAGATCCAGCTCAAATTTCACTGTAAGTAAGGCTTTCTTGAGCAATTTCATAGAGAGATCCTGTGCCACACTTTATGCTTTTACATACTTTTATAAAAGTCCTACCACACTGTATTACAACAGATCGTTTATAAGAGTGTCTCTCTTCAGTGGATTGTGAGTTCTTTGAAGACTAGGGTTTGTCATATTAATATCTATATTCCTAGGACCCGTATTGATTGCTTGGTTTATAGTAAACATTACATAAATATTTCTTGTATTTATGAAAAATTACTATGCCAATGAGTCAATTTTTCACATCTCGGTGGCAACCATAGGGTGCTGTCTCCCAGCCCACAGCCTGCCCCAACCCTGTCCTTGTGATCAGGACTTGAAGCAGAAGATAGTCATGCCTTTTGATTCACTTAGCCCCTAACCAAGAGTGGAAAGCTAAGCTAAGGTGAACTGCTCCAGAGCATCTCCTTGTTCCACAGTCCACTTCTCCCTATAACACTGGCCTATTAAGAAAAAAAAAAAAGGTAAACCATTACTCAAAACCCAAAACATGTTGAAAAAGAGAAAGATTTTTTTTTTGTAGAGACTCTTAGAAGCTGTAAGTAAATAATACAAAATTATGTTATCAGCCCTTCTTTTCATGGCCTTATTCCTTTTATAAAAATATTGCATTTTTATTGTAACAGTCAAAATAATACAGGGATATGTGCAGAAACATGTCTCCTATAGACATGTAATTTTACTTTCTAAAGTAACCAGAATTATCAATTTGGTATCTATCTTTCCACATATTATAATGTATGTGGCGTGTGTGTGTTCTTGGAATGCACTGTTTTTTTATGATATTGAGATCCAATATTATTATGCATCCTTCTTTTTTAGATTTCACTTTTCTCTTCTTTTTCTAGTTTTTACCAAAATCTGAAACATGCCAGGACTAGAATTCCTACAGGGTAATGTTTACGGACTTTCTTCCTCCTTCACTAAACACTGAATTTTGCCATATTTTGCTCCACCTACCAGCCCTTCAGTCAACCAGGATATCAAATAGGATCATAGTTTCTGCACTTCAAAAGATGCCATTTTACACAATAACAGCTTGCAACACCCAGACAAGTCTGATTAGGTTCTCTTGTTCGCCCTCTTTCTCTCTCCCCCTCGCTCCTTCTCTTTCCCTTTCTCTCCTCTCATGCATGTGCAAACTCACACATGCCTACCTAGAGCTGGAAGCAATGTCTCTATTCTGAATTTCACTCTTAGTCTATTTTCAGTTTTTTTTAAAAATAGTTCTCTTGGAGGAAATTTGTATCTAATGAAGCAGAGCTTACTAACTCATTCAGCACAGGGACCATGATTTACCATGATACTCCTAACAGATGACATTTTTACATTGGAGGTGCCAAACAAATATTTGTTGGAATGAATGAATGAATAGATGAGTTTCACCCTACATCCATCCTGTTTCACATTTCTTTACGGATTATTAAATCCATGGTATTCTGATAGATAGATCTACAGTTTCTTCCTTTTATGATGGTCATTGCTTAAAAATACTTCTAACAAACCCTCTATTAATGCCATTTGAAGCCATATAGTTTACAAGAGAAATATAAATTTTACTCTGGAATTTTGTCGGGAAGAATTTTATGAATATTTATATTTGACACAAATTTAAAAATAACAATTGGAGGAAGAAGAGAAAGTGGACATTGCAGATCAGTGGTGGTAACAATGGTAGGAGTACAATAGCAGTATTTCTTCACTCGAGCAGAAATATACAGCTTGAAAGATGTTTATTTTCAGCTTTTGTTCTATCTTCTCATTTTTCCTGATTATTATGTTCTCATCTATGGTTTTCCCTTATTTACATCTATTTTTGTCTTTTACCACTATGTATACTCTAAAATGCTCCATTCTGCCTTTCAATCGTTCTGCTTTATAGTCCTTTTATTCCGCCTCAAATATGTATAAGATTTTTAAAAATAATAATAACACTGTCCTATCAAAAATAAGTTAAACTATTCCCTAATAGTCATGTTTCCTCACATAATAGGCATGTCTATCATTTTCCCTTTCTTTTTTTAGGGTGTACTTCATCTCTGTAATCCAACTAAAGGTGGCCATGGGGAATATAAAGAGATTTATTCATTTTTTAAAAACTTCATTTTACAGCTGAGGAAACCGGGAGCCCCAAAAGCCAAATATCATATCATATCTGTTATATAGCTATCGATCTTGACCCAGAGACATGTCTACTGACATTCAGTCTGTGTTCTTTCCGCTACACTCCATTACCGTTTGAATAAAGCCAGTATTTTTCCAGGACCACTTAATTCGGTGCCATGGTTTAAGTTGTATTAAGTTAATATTAAATATTTATCATAAAAAGAAAGTAAATAAATACCATTTTATTAAAAGTGGAATGCAAGGGTAATAGTTCTGCCCTATATATTTCTAAGGAAAAAATATGATCTATGGTATTGGTAGCTTTATATTTTGCAAAATAATAACCCAACATTTAATAATTTTAATTAGCATTTTTCAACTGTCAGACAAATACTAACATGTTTGTCATGCAGTTTCTAAATTCTGCCCACAAAATAATAACAGTTCTTGTGAAACATGGAGGAAAGTAATGGGATGCTTGAAACATGTGCTCTAACCTGCAATGGAAAGAACCACGCACATGCACTACCACTTTTAAATTAATTCTCAGAGGTACACTAAAACTATTTTTATTATATAAAGATTCCAAACTTTGGCACAAAAGAGAAGTCAACTATAGAAATAGACAATGTTTGTTATAACTACCATTGGCAGTTTTGATGTTATCTAAATATTCTAAATAATCTAAAAGAAGTGAGTTATTTTATCATCTACTATACTGACGAGTATACCAAAGATTTTATTTTAAATAATTTTCCAGTAGTATGACCTAATCACCCCCTGTATAAACACACTTGTTTTCTTCTATGACTTCAACTGCAAAACTATCTAGTGTTACTGGAATACTTAGCAGGGCTGTTGACTTATTAGGAAGAAGAGGAAGTTGTAGCAGGGAATTGTTTAGAAATATGAAAATTAATAAAAAAAATTAGTTGTAAAATTTTCATAAGAACTTGATTCTAATTTTAAAATCTTAGAAAAGTTTGCTTCCCCTTCTAAGAATTTAAACTAGGAATCAAGTTCTTATGGAAATTTTATACATACACACATATATACACACATATGTGCTTTTATGTTTATTTTCACACGTGTATGTGTGTGTATATATGTGATAGTAGTAGTAGCAGTCCTGGACCGCAGCCCTACAGCCTAGCAAAGCCTGTGTCACCACCCAGCATTCCCTTCTGCTGTGCTCTGCTCTGTTCTTTTCTCTAACATCCTCAATGCTTTACACTTACTTTCTCAGCAACTGTTTGGGCCTTGGCCTTTGCCTTTTTTTTTTTTTTTTAAGATTGGCATCTCGGCTAACAACTGTTGCCAATCTTTTTTTTTTTTTTTTTTCTGCTTTATCTCCCCAAACCCCACCTGTACACAGTTGTATATCTTAGTTGCAAGTCCTTCTAGTTGTGGGATGTGGGATGCCGCCTCAACGTGGCCTGACGAGCGGTGGCATGTCCGTGCCCAGGATCCAAACCCTGGGCTGCCGCAGCAGAGCGCGCGAACTTAACCACTCAGCCACGGAGCTGGCCCGGCCTTTGCCTTTTAAATCACAGCATGCACATTTGTTGATAAAGAACACTGCAAACCAGAATTTGTCTTTTTATGCTTTAAAAAATTAAAATCACTTAAATTACACACAAGTAAAGTATAGGTTTAGGGTAGGTATTTTTGATACTGATGACTTCACAGAAAACTGTGCCAAGAAAAACTTTCCAGAAAGAGGAAATATGGAAGGGATAAATTAAACATATATAGTAACTTCATGCAGACACTCAGGTGTCTTTTTCTGATTTAACAGTAATAAAATCTCTGCCACTAGCCAAGAAAATATTTTGATAGTTATTTCAATTTACTAAATTATGCGGTTTTATAATGGATTCAATAAAGTTTCGTTGCTGTATACATTTATTTGAGCATTTTACAACATGGATTACAAAATATTTATCATAGATAATAACTCCTTTTGAATTAATAAAAATAACAATAGTTCCTTTTATGCAGTACAGCATAGAAATAATTCTAATATGTAAAAACCAAATGTTTCTGAAAATATATTTTTAAAGAAGAGAGTGATACTTTTAAGCCATTAAGTTTCATCGTTAAGTTATTCAGCAGAGGTACCTCAACAACTGGACGGACTGGAAAAATTTGAGTTCAATTCTCTTCAAATCGATGTTTATATCCTTTGAGAATGGGACATGGTACTTGTTTTCTGGACAGCTCCTAAGTTTGAATTTGGGGTAAAAGTAGGAGAAATGTTAATTTATTTGAATGTATTCTGAAAACTGACTAGATATGTCACATACCATCTCCAATTCATAATAGCTACCACTTAGTTTTTTTCTACCTGCCAATCACCATGTTAATTGTTCATCTGGAATTATTTCATTTAATTTGCACAACTCCCAATAAGGAAATTTCACATGAGAAAACTCTGTTTCACATATGAGAAAACTGAGACTCAGATAGGATATATATGCCAAGATCACAGCTTGAGTGACAACAAAGAAACGTCATCACAGATCTCACAGAAAAATATGGGAGGAAACCTTATGGCCACTAAAATACAAACTGAATAGAAAAATAAAGCTAAAATGTGTGACTATTTTAGAACATGTCAAGAAGAATAAAATTAATTCAATTAATTAAATCCCAGTATTAATGAGGGATGATTCCATTTGAAGAACAATGGTGAAGTCCCCTTTCCAGATGTCCTGTCTAGTTGTCTGTTCAGTTCTGCTCTAACGATTTTGGTTCCTCACAGTGAGAACTATCTTATTGTATTGCAGTTTCCATCCTTCTGAAGTTGTAAATATTGGTTAAATGACTCAGATGTTCAGAGGATAAATCCTTCTGATGTGAGAATCTAAAATATTCAATCTATGTAAGAATTTTTTGAGCTTACAATAATAAAATCTATTATTATCCTCTTGCATAGAAAATTACAAAGAATTTTCAGACTTATCAAATGCAGAATCATAATTACTAAAATGATCATTCTTGAAGTCCAAGCGTATGATAGTTATCCCTTTGTCTAAAAGGAATTATACAATTGTTAAGATGCAAACATGTCTATTATAGTCCACTGTGTAATATATGGATTTCTACATTACTCTCAGACATTTTATATGTACTTTAGGAAATAGAAATAAGAAACTGAAAATATACCTCCTTTCGCTTCTTTTTTTATTATTCTATTTTCCAAAGAAAAACTAATATAAATTCTTAATATCTAGAGTAATATCTGATGTGAGGAGTCAATCATTCTTTTGAGAAGGTAGCTTTGGCTGTAGAGCAGTGTATTTCTCAGCAATTCTGTAGCTGTCACATGCTGTCCAGTCAGCTCTGACTCCTGGCGACTCTATGAGTGAGCGATGTCCACAGTGTCCTGTCCTCAGCAGCCCTACTCAGCTTCCGTAGACTCATACCTATGGATTCCCTTATGGAGTCAATCCATCTCATATTTGGTCTTCCTCTTTTTCTCCTGCCTTCTACTTTTCCCAGCATTATTGTCTTTTCCAAAGAATCCTGTCTTCCCATGATGTGCCCAAAGTAAGATAGCCTCGATTTTCTCATTGTTGCCTCCAGTGATAGTTCAGGCTTAATTTGCTCGAGGACTCATATGCTCAACTTTCTGGCAGTCCAGGGTGTCAGCAGAGCTCTCCTCCAACACCATATTTCAAATGAATCAATTTTTTTCCTGTCAACCTTCTTCACTGTCCAGCTTTCACACCCGTACATAGTAATTGGGAATACGAGGGTCTGGATAATCTTGGCCTTAGTCTCTAATGACATTTCCTTACATTTGATGATCTTTCCTAATTCTTTTATTGCTGCCCTTCCAAATCTCAGTCTTCTCTTGATTTCTTGGCTGCAGTCTCCATTAAATTGATGTAAATTGATGACTGAACCAAGGTAAATAAAATCTTTAACAATTTCAATGTCTTTATTGTCTATGTTAAAGTTGTATAGTTCTTCTGTAGTCATGATTTTTGTCCTCTTGATGTTCAAATTCAGTCCTGCTTTGGCACTTTCTTTTTACACTTTCATCAGAGGTTGTTTCAAATCATTGCTTCTTTCTGCCAGTAAGATGGTATCATCTACATATCTCAGATTGTTGATTTTCTTCCACAGATTTTCACTCTTCCTTCATCTGAATCTAACCCAGTTTTTTGTGTGATATGTTCACCAATTCTAAATAGTACTAATCATTAAACCATTATGCAGAAGCTATTGGAAATGTTATACTATGGTAAGTACACATATATCTTTAAATATACTTATCTATAAGTAATTCACATTACTCAATCATAGATAACTTTCTAAAATTCTCAGATCACCAAAATAATTCCACATATATTTCACTCAGCAAAGGTTTTTCAACAATGACTAGCTGGTATGTACTGTGCTTGACTGAGCATTCCCTTCTATTCTTTGTATTTTGGCAACTAAGTTTTGCTAGTTGACATGGAATTTGCAATCAAAACTATCTCGAATGAACTCTCTCAGTGAACATTAATGAAGAATGATGAAATCCAAGAAGTACAAAAACATCTCAAACTCATTTTTTCTTTTTCAGAAAACTATCAAAATACCAGCATTTAATGTGATTACAATTCTTCTACTGCCGTAACTGATGTTAATTCACAGACAATAACAATTTACAGACAGAAACATCAGGGCTGACAAAAATACTAACACTGACATACAATGGTTTCCATATAGGGTGGGAAGGCAGTTAAAATCACTGCAACCATGTTAGCGCTTACATTGCAATTTTATGCGATGAAGGATCTACTACTTGTTTTGGACTCTAATGGTGATATAGTCTTTTTGTTTTTCTTGAATATCCACAATAGAAAGGCCAATGAATTGGTTGACTTTTATCAGGCAACTGAATTCACTCATAGTACAGATAAAATACACATAAATACACATTCATTTGCACACATGATTGAAAACTGTCCTGTTGAGGGAGGGAGAGAGAGAGAGAAAGTGAACAAGCCATGTACATAATTATTTATATTTTGAAACACTATACATTAGAATTGAATAAGACCTCAGTTCCATGCATTTCAAACACATTTACTTCGTTTGATTTGTAAAAATTTGAACATTGATAGAAAAATAATAAAAATAATATTTTTATAATGTATATTATAAATATATAATAATTGTATGCAATTGTATAATATATAATATTTATTACACAATACATATTATAGTATATAATATAATAATTTTATACTGCATACACACACAAACACACTGGAATTGAACAATTAAGTAAATGGTTGGTATTTGGTGGAAGCTAGATTTCTCACTGTTGGAGTGGGAGGTTATGAACAAACAAGGAGAAGGTGCTAAAATGATCCATGTGGTAATGGACTAGAGTTAGGAAATCAATATAAATTCATGTTTAGCTTAATATGGATACAGATGATTAGATATAAAAAAATATTTATAGTATATGTATATACAGAGGTTAGTATACAAATACGTTTCCTTACTCTGTCGACTGAGAGGGCCTAGAAGCAATATCACCCTAGTAGCAATGAGCACACTTAGCGCACCCATATCTTAGTTTCTAATACCATTCTCCAATGAAAAGAAGGAGGACTCATTGGAGAAATGGCTAATTCTAGGAGTGGAGCAGGAAATATACAAGATGAACTATTGTGTGGTGCCAGAAAGTAAATAAATTTTAAACACACACACACACACACAATAATGGGACTAAGTCAAAGGGATAGGAGCCATCTCCCAATCCCTGAACTTGGAGCAATTTTAGCAAATGAAATAAAGTAGTATTGAATTATAACCTAAAATATAAAATAAATATCCATGAGTCCATACTGACATAAATAAATGATTGAATTAATAAACAAATAGGGCAGAAGAGACAAATCTCTCATGTGGAAGAATTCTAAATGATTTATGTAGATACTCTTCCCCAAAAGAGATGGAGCATAACTCCTCACTCCTGCATATAGCAATGTCCTTCCAAAGACTACCATATGGAAAGGGGGAAAATAAAGAGTAACTTTACACTGGAGAAACCCGACAAACACTACCCGAGCCAGGTGATCAAGATCAACATCAACAGTGATAAGCCATGTTGATTGTTTGATATGATTCGATGAAAACAGCACTTTCCCTCTGTTGCCTTCTTCCTAAGAATTCGTAACCCTGGTCTAATCAGGAGAAAAACATCAGGCAGATTTAAATTTAAAGACATTCTACAAAATACCTAACGAGTATTCCTCAGAACTGTCAAGGTCATCAAAAACAAGGAAAGTCAGAGACAATGTCACAGACAAGAGCCTAAGGAGATGTGGCAACTGAATGTTATGGATGTCCTAGATAGGATTCTGGACCAGAAAAAGGACATGAGGCAAAAATAAGGAAATGTTAAAATTGGCGGGTTTTCATTAATAGTAATGTATCAGTATTGGTTCATTAATTGTAACAAATGTACCATAGCAACATAAGATATTAGTAATGGGGGGAAATTGAATACAGTGTATATGAGAACTCTCTGTACTATTTTTTCAATTTTTCTGTAAATCTAAAACTGTTCTTAAAAATAAAGTTTATTTTAAAAAATAGTGATAATTGAGTAAAGGCCTGAATGTGTTCAATAGCCCAGCCATGTCTACATTTGGTGGAAAGAATATTCCAAAAAGATAAAATACGAAGTCTTGAGGGACAAATAGGCCCACGTAACGTGTTCACATATGAATAACAGAAAAAGAACAGTGTTGCTTGAGTGGTGTATGTCTGGAGAAAAGTAATGAGAGATGTAGTCAGAGAGAGAATTGGGGTGGCTAGGTGAGGAAAGGCCTTATAAGTCAGGATGAGGAATTTGGATTTTATTCTGAATGAGTTGGGAAGCAACTGGGGGATTTTGACAAGACAAGTTATATGATTTAATATAATTTCAACAGGATAACTTTGGATATTTATATAGACTAGACCTGGAAGTTCCAATTCTGATACGACTGAAGGGGCTCCTGCTCTCAGATCATTAACAAACCAATTCTTGAGACAAAACAGAACAAAAGAAAACTCAAAAACTTGAAGGCTTTGGAGCATGAATAAAAGCAGGAAGATTCTGAAGGAGTGTAAACACCTTTCAGATGGTACTAGAAGAGGGTGAGTTACCTCTTTTCGTAGATTAGGCTAAAAACTGTAAGAAAAAACATCTATACATATTCTTCTTGGACAAAAGAACCTGACGATAGGACTCAGGACAACCATGACCACTGAAAAATGAGGGAATAATCCTGAAAGAGGGAGATCCTGCAATGAGCAACCCTAAATTCTGTCTGTAAACTATGCCCAAATCTATGCCTGTCCCAAGAACTATGCACGTGTCAGGCAGAATGCAAAGAATCCACTCAAATTGACAGTGTTTGCAGTTTGAGTCCATTCAAGTTAATTTCTTATTACAATCAAAAAGTCAATTGTATTTGAAAGAATGTAATAGAATCCAAGTTCTCCATAATAAAACAATCAGAATATCTCAGATATAATCCAAAATTACTCAACATAGGAAGAACCAAGAAGACGTGTCCCAATATCAGGAGAAAAGGCTCAGATGTTGGAATTAGTAAACATTAGTTTACATTAGAGCAGTTAATTTTGATTGATGAAGTAAATAAAACCATGCTTCTATGAATAAAAAGATATGGAATCTTAGTGGAGAAATGGAAACTATAAAAAGGAACCAAATGGAAATTCTAGAACTAAAAAGTAAAATATATAAAATCAATGAAGATATAGATTGTCTGAACAACTATATCAACCACTTTAATCTAATTGTTATTTGTAGAAAAATACATCCAACAACTGCATAATAGACATTATTTTCAAGTGAACATGATTTATTCACCAAGATGGATCACATCTTGGACCATATAACAAGTTTCAATAAATTTAAGAGAACTGCAGTCAAAGAGTATATTATGTAGCCACAATCAAATTGTTAGAAATTAGTCACACTAAACTATCTAGAAGATATCAAATCTATGAAATTAAGTAACACACTTCTAATTAATTCATGTGTCAAAAACATCACTAAGGCAATTAGAAAATACTTTGAGTTTAGTGATAATAAAAATTAACATAAAATGTGTGGGATATATCTAGAATAGTGTTTAGAGGGAAATTTATTGCTTTATATGTTTATATTTAAAAAGAATAGTCTGAAAAGATATACAATGGACAGTTAGGAGACTTTGCAAAAATCTGGGTTGGATATTCACTGTTTGGGAAAGGAATATAACAGTGATGGTAGTAAGTAATAGATAAATCAGAATCTGGAGATACATGTTGAAGGTAGACCTGACAGGATTGGTTGAGGAATTTGATATTGACTGTGAGAAAATGTGAGGAGCAAGGATGACTCCAAGTACTTTGCTTTCCCACATAAATGTGATACATTAATCACCCTCATTTGAATGTAGAGAGAGACATGTCTTGAAAATACTTATGCATGTGGCTAATGACACATTGAACTAACTAAAATAAAATCTATTAAAAAGTTAAAGTTACCATCAGCCAACATCAACAGGATTATGGGCATAGCAGGCATGAGGCAAAGAAGTGGTTCACTTTTGGACAGGTCAAGTTGGAGATGCTAGTTTGAGATCTAAGTGAAGATATCAAGTAGTCATTTAGATCCATAAGTCTGGAGACAGGAAAAGCACTAGCTAGCGATATCCATTTAGGATTAATCAGCACCCACATTGTACTTTAAGCCAAGAGACTAAACAAGATCACCAAGCCAGGGAATGAAAATAGAAAGAAAAAAAAAAAAAGACTAAAGACTGGACTCTCCAGTATTTAGAGGATTACAGAGAGAAGGAAGAACCAGAAAAGGAGACTGAGAAGGAGCAGCCAGAGATGTGGCGGGAAAACCAGGAGAACATGGTTTCTTGCAAACTAAGGGAACAAAGTGTTTCAAGGGGGAGAGTGTGATCAATATTCCCAAATTTATTTATTTGAAGTTGGAGTTTGTAGGTGTTGAGAAATGTGGCTAAATTAGAATAAATAGAAGTAAAAGTACACAGTAAGGTAGTATATAAACTTTAATAGTATGCAACTACAGGGCTCCAAAGTTAACCAAAAGTTGAATTTGAATCAAAAATTCAATTAAGCTAGCAAATTAATAGAAACAAGTTTGAATATTTTAAATTTTTTAATCTTTTTATTTGAAAATAATTTTATATGTACAGAAGTTTGCGAAAATAATATTACAAGGAACAGCCATATACTCTTTACTCAGATTTGCCTGTCATTGACATTGTATCCCATTTTCTTTATGATTTGCTGTGTGTATATGTATAAATAAATTTGGGGGATGTGAATAAAACTATATCCATTTGTTATTTGATGGAATTAATGTTGAATAAACATCTCAATAATTACTTGGAATTATAAAGATTTTAGACTGTAACCTAATATTTTGGGATACTTTTTACTTGACGTATTCTAAAAATTGATATATATATAAACTTTGAAAAGGAAATTGTTTTATAGATTTTTTCAAACTTTCAAAAAAAATTTCAATGCTATTTTGCACCACAACCAGAAATATAAAAATTTGGGTCACCTGATTTTGCCAGGATAATAAAAAACACAATTTTTTCTACCACAGCATTTTTATCCATAAATGTCTTTTTAGCAATGTGTCAAGAAAAGAAAGGACAGTTAGGTGTTATAAGACCTAAAAAATACATTATTTTTGAGCGATTTATAAGCTAATTACGTGATTAGGAATCTAGTGTTCTATAAAATTTAAAATATGATAGGTCTTAGTAAATTTGTGAAAAGTCGTTTCACATTTTTGCATTCTCTTTTGGTACATAACAAACTAAAACTAATTTTGGAAAAACACACTCATTCGAATGTTTTTATATTCACATTTTAATAATAATTTTGGCGACATAATCTTGTTCGACAATTAAATGCAGGGCTAAATATATCTTATTCACCAGTTATTTGGAACAAATCTTACATAATATAAATTTTACTACTTAGACCAATTTTTTCACACTGAATCTAGTTAAAAACTCATTTAAATGACTAGTTATTTGATTTTTGACATGTATATGTACCTACACATATGTGTATACATGACACATACAACATAAACTGCAGAACTGGAAATGATCAAATATGAGAACTTTTATAAAAATTGTAATTTCCTAGAAAACTGTTTCAAACCTCTATTTCCCACATGACACATACAACATAAACTGCAGAACTGGAAATGATCAAATATGAGAACTTTTATAAAAATTGTAATTTCCTAGAAAACTGTTTCAAACCTCTATTTCCCTTTGAATATAACCTGAGCCTCAGTATTTCCATCTAAGAAGAAAGTATCATGTCAGATTGTATTCCAAAAAACCATTTTATAAGGAAGTCCTATAAATAATTCCAAGTTTTACCCAACTTCCATTCCCTGTAGCTCCCAGCCCCGCATGGAAATGATACAATTATTTAAAGTAAATTGCAATTCAAGAGAAATAAATTATTCAAAAGAATAAATTTAAGCAATTTTCTAGAATCTTGTGGAAGAGTTAGCTAGATAAATCATGGATCTGTTGTTATCTTAGTTTAAATTTTAAACAAATTTTTTCTAACAATAGCTGTCACAGAATTTATAATCAAAGAAGCACCTCACAGTATTGCATGCAAATATCTATTAGCTGCCCTATCTGAACTGTGCTTTGGGATCCTATTTAACATTTAAAAGGAAGCAAGATTTTTATCACTGCTGGTCTAACTCTCATTCTCAGGATGAATTCCCTCTGGGTATCTAGGCATTTCTAAGTGATTTGGATTTGCATTTAACAGCTTTCCCATCTAGAAATAGAAGTATGAGAGCTATTATTTTGTTCATAATATAAAGTCTAATTATGTGATTAAATTATTATACCCTGTGAAAATTTACAGCCCCATATATGAAAAACCTATGCTGTCAGAGCTTCAATTTCAGTAAGCATATTTCTATTGCATTTATAAAATGTTCTTTTAAGAAATACAATAGCATAACTCTGGATGCTACTAGAATTTTATTGCCATCTGTAACGTAAAATAGTGAATTAAAAGTCAGATGAGATTTCTACAACATCGAATTCTATAAAAATACCAGTTTGGAAGGTTAGGCTTTATTCTTCAATTCATACATTAGATCATGTTTCTGCAAGGACAAAAAGTTATACTGCTATAAGTTTACAAACTTTTGGATTATTGAAATGTATTTTAAAAGACTGTTGAAGGGCAAAAAGGAAGTCTTCTGGTTTTACTACAAAAATGGAGGAGGGGTCACTGCTTTTCCAATGAAACTAAATGGCCCAGCATGGAAAATATTTCAAGGCGAGAGAGTTTATCTGAAGAAACAGCTCCCTGATTAGGGCGGTTGTGATAAATCAGCCACACAGTTATCTCAGGGCAGCTCCCAGGGTTAGCCACTGACACAAATGGAAAGCCCTTTAGAAAATGGCACAGGGAAAGGGAATTTTATAATCCACAGAGGTTAAGGTGTACGAGAATATTTTATTTCTTTTTTCTAAAGCTTTTCTTAATAGTTTCTTCCCAGAAGTTTTCAACAAAGGACTTAAATTTCGTTCAAACACACCACAATACTTGATTTTAAATATTTGTAAATTAATGGTTTTTAATATGTTATTGGAAGCACAAATCTTCATTCTTTGAACAGGTTTCCAACAGAACCCAAATGATTTTCTAACAGAATATGTAAAGTTTGCCACAGAACAACTCTTGGCTGGGCTAAAAATATCAAGCCATGTCTACACGTACAAGCAGAAATTAAAATTCAGGAAATTATTCAGTTACTTTATATGACGTCCTTTAGGAGAAGCTTTTTAAAAATTCCCTCAGAAATTATTTTGTGTATACATAGGCAAGAAAAAAATTAGAAAAAAGAAAGAAATGTGTTCTTTTTATCAGTTTGAGATTATTTTTTTGTAAGGAAATAAGGAGATATAGCTAAATTTATAGCTGTTTCTCATTATGAAATAAAGGCAAAAATGACTTCTTTACTTGATTTTGATATTATAATAAAATGCCTGATATTAGAAATTGAGTTATGACTTTTCCCTTGTTTTATTTTAACTTCTCTCTGATTTATAGTTATCCATTAACAAATCTGTGATTTTTCCCTCCATAGAAAATTCGAACTATAAAATGTAGTGTTTCAGAAGACACTCCTCTACCACAGGGATGGATGTAAGACCTTCCTTACTTAATCATTTCTTCCTGCCTAATACAGAACCTACAATTTCTACCATCAGCCTCATTTCTGACCGTATTCTTAATGACACATATTCATTTTAACTGATAAAGACAACTTTTCCAAGTGAATTAAAATCTTGATAGAAACTTGGTTATAGTATTTATATATTAGAAAGTTAAGCTTTAAAACTGGAGAAGTAAGCTATGATGGAGAAACAGAGAAATGAGGGAAAGATGAAGTCACAGGCAGCTTCTGGACCAAGGAAGACAAAATAAGAAAACTGGGCACTGAGGGTAAAAGTGAAAGGGTTACTAAAGGAGAAAGTTCATACTGAAGATAAACTTCTCCTTGTTCACAATGACTGGCGTTTGTATTTTCCTGTGTGAAGTAACAGTGAATTCATGACTGAATAGGGCTGAGTGATTACTGAGAGCCTGTTAGTAGAGAGAAATCACGGTTACTCAGAACAGGCTATGCTCCCCCATGTTGGACTGGCTTCAGCATTGTGCAATTTAAAACAAGTAACTTAAATAAATCTCAAATTGCGTTAAAAATTATCATTCCTAATTATTTGCTCTCCCTTTCCCTGTGGGAGGTTTATCCATTTCCACAAATTCCATATCCTTGCACTACCTTCCCTTGGAATGAGGATTCTTTCCTTGGAATGACGATTCTTTCCAGCACCGTGGAAAGGCTCTGCATGAGGCTTGCTCTGGTCAATGAAATGTGAGCATAGCTGACATATGCCTGGTTTGAGCAGCAGTTTTAAGAACCATTGGTTGGTGTTTCTGCTAGATCTCTTGTTTTTGTTACTTTTTCCCCTCTGTTGTGAGAACAATATGTCCCAAATAGAAGCTGATCTCTCAGCTTGGATTCTGAAATGAAGGCACAAGGAAGAAGAGAGTCTCACACAACACCAGTAACCTGTGATCAGATACTTGAGTGTTGCTGTAGGCCTCTAAAATTTAGGGATTTCCTGTCACTGCTATATAACCCAGAAAACTTACAATACAGAATAGATTAATCTGTTAGATAAGAGGTTGGATTAATTGACCTTTATGATTTCACTTCCGTAAATCTATTCTCCAATATATTTACAAGGAAATAACCAATTTGGAGGACTTTCACAAATAATAGGTTATTATTTTTAGCAAAAATGCCAGTGGTAACTTATGATAGGGAGAAAATAATTCTTTACAATAAAGTGAAAAATGGACCACAGCTCATTTTTTGCAGTAGTAGATGTACAAATCATGTGATAATAAACAAATGAAATATATGAGTGGAATCTCAGATTTCAAAGAATTATTTCTTACAGCCAGTCACAATCTTGTGAAAGCCTCAAAAGAGTTATTATAAATGGTGTTCCATTTTTCACTTAAATGAATGGACTTTCTTTTCCCTTGTTCTTCATGGATGGGGTTTCGTGGAATTAGAAGTTTTTAGAAGGCATGGGAATAACAATTTGGTTGCCAGTTGTATAACTATAGGTAATATGTCACTGTAATGATGTCACTAATAAAAACAATAAGGACATAATAATTGGATTTATATACATAACATTTGTTTTTGACAAAGATTTTTTTTTGACAAAGATTTCTAAAATGTTTCCATGAACTTCCTGAGAGGTTTTTTTTTCTGTCTTATAGGCTAGTTCTTCTTGAACTTTAATGAGATCCACAGACCACACTTTGAGTGGCAAGGTTATAGATAACAGCTTAGAAAAGGCATGTTAATTCCATTAAAGTTCTGTATCAGCCACAGAAGTAATTCATCCAATTTCAGCTTGCAGTCGGAATCGAGGAAGTAGATAACCGAGAACAGAACCAAGAAAAACTGTAAATTTTCTCTTCTTTTATTGGAAAAAATAGTATATCTACATAGCTTAACATGTCATTTCAAAGACAAATCCCAAACCCATATTTAAATGTTTTATATTTTTAAATAAATTGTAAAAGAATCTCTTCTTTGTAAAGACATAGAATTGATAATTATTTAATAAGATCCACATGAATAAATGGCTATACTTTATTCTCTTAATTGTACTTGGGTAATATAATATGGAGAGTGAAATAAATTTTATGGACAAGTCATGACAAAACAAAAGCTCAGCAAATCGCTTTCTCCCCCATCAGGGATCTAGATATTGTAGACAAAATTGGTTCATGGCTCAAATCATTTAGGTAATTCCTTACACTTCACATTTTATTCAGTAGTTCTCTTTACTAAAGACCAATTGCTTAGCTGTGGTTTCAAGCCCTCTGTGATCTGTCGTCCTACACTTCCAGCAGAAGTGGGGCTACCATGATGTGAATGGAGTTTGGTTTCAGGGCCCCTCTGACATGCGTCCTTTCTGTGGCATTAGGAGGCCCTTTCTGTGGAGAGCATTAGTTTTGTGTTCACAGTCACGTTACAGCAAAATTTGCAAAGTTAGGATATTTCAGTGACAATTAGTTAAGACAGCTGTGTCTTTCCACTCTGACTTTCCCTCCATCCCACTTCCCATCAAGTTGGATGGCAGTTGCGTGGCCAAAGGCATTTTCTATTTGTGACATTGCATTCTTCTTTTAAAAAGGGCTTCCCAAACTGCATAAGATGATGGCTCCACAAAATCTGGATTGTACTTCTGGTTTCCAGTCATAGCTAAAATTCTCTCTCTATCCCAGACAAACTGAGATAATGCTCTGTGAATAGAACCTGCCTGTTTTTTCTACACAGATAGTTAAATCCCAGTGTCATCTGATATCCAAATCAAAAATTACATTTTGCTGGAAATTGACTTCTTATTCCCCAAGTTAAAATGAACATGTTTTTCTTAGAATAACCTCTATAGTAGTTCATTTATGGATTTTTATCGAACTACAATATTTTGTATTCTCTGAAGAAAATAACTCACTGTAAAGCATCATTTCATTCTTCATAGCACCTAGGAGAGTAACTGATGGTGTTAGATACCCAATAAGTATTTGCTTAAAATAGTGAGACAACAAAAATACTTGTGTAGATTTGATTCTGCTGGAAACCTGAGTTAACCAGGGAGCTCTTTTCCTAGTTGCGCCTCCAGATGAGGTGCAGCCAGCCAGTAGTACCTTGCTTGGAGCCTTATGAGCTCCTGAGCAGAGACCCCAGTTAAAACATACCACACTCCTGATTCTTGGAGCTCTAGATAATAAATTATCTCACACCTAACTTTGTGGTACTTTGTTATGTAGCAATAAAAAAGTAATGGAAAAAGTAATCTTCACAAAGCAGCCCAATTTGACACCATTGATTGTTCCCTCAGCCATAATACACTTTTTTTTTTTTAACTTGGCTTCTATGTCCCCAGACTCGCTTGGTTTTCTTCCTACTTCCTTGGCTATCTCTTCTTAATCTACTTGGCTGAATCTCCCTTTTCTTTCATGACTTTTAATATTGGAGTATCCGAGGCACACTGTATTCCTCTTCTCCATATTGACTCACTCTCCTAATAATCACAACCTGTCTCATATCAAAAAAAAAAAGATTCTATGTATATCAATGACTCCTCAAGTTTTATCTCTAGACTAGACACTTCTTTTTATCTTTTGTTTTATATCCAACAACCTCCTAAACACCTCCTAGTTGATATCTAAAACAACACAATCAAAACACACTTAGGATCGTGTTGCCGTAAGCTGCTCTCCCCACCATGTTTCCTACCTCATGACAGCTCCATTCTTCCAGGTGCTCAGGTAGGAAACTTTGGAGTCATCTTTGACTCCTTTCTTCTCCAAGTCTGGTACATCAGCAAATCTTATTAGCTTAACTTTCAAAATTTATCTATACCCTATCTATTTCTCATTATCTCCATTGTGACCACCCTCCTACAGATGACTGCGTCAGCCTTCTACTTGGGTCCCTGCTCTGGCCCTGTCCCCTCCACAGTCTGTTTTCAAAACAGCATCTAGAGGAATCCTTTTAAAAAGCAAGTTAGATTATGCCACTCCTATAACTCAAAACTTTCAATATCTCCCAATTTCATGCAAAAGCCAAAGTCCTTCCTATGGCACATGGTGTTCTCTGTGATCTGTTCCCATGATAGCTCTATCACTCCCTCATCGTCTACTCTTCTGCTTGCTCACTTTGCCTGGCCACAGTGCCTCCTTGCTGGTCTTCATATATGTTAGGTCCACTCTCATCTTAGGGCCCTTCCACTAATTACTTCCTCAGGTTGTAAGGCTCTTCTACCAGAACACCACATGGCAAACTGCCAAATCTCCTTTAAGTCTTTGCTCAAAGATGACTTTCTCAATATGACTACCTGGACAAATTACAACAAAGCTCCTTGAACCCTTGGTACTGCCTCATCTCCTTTAACCTACTCTGTATTGTTACCCCATACAAGTTATTACCTGCTGGCATGCGTACTTATTTATTATGGATGATGTTTATTGTCTGTATTCTCTCACTTGAATATGAGCTCTTTATGGCAGGGATTCATATTACAATTATTTACTAAGATATCATAAGTCTCTAGAATATTTCCAGGCACACAGTAGGTACCCAGTAAATTTTTATGGCATAATCATCAATTTACCAAATCTTCAAGACTAAGTTTCATCAAAGCAGAAAAGAAGAAAAGGTATTTTAGGTAAAATAAACAATTTTTGCAGATAGAAACATACAAATAAGAAAGAATGTTATATTAAGGAAATCGTAAGTTTTTCTGTATGACCAGAATGTCAGGATGTGAGACTAGAAAATCAGACTGAGGGGCTAGATTCTAAAAGTATTATTTGAAGGACCCTAAGGAGTTTTGACTCTTTCTTAAGGAGAAAATGGAGAGAAAGATCAGTGGGATAGTCTATTGGATGACATAGCAATTTTCCTTGGGACTGCTGGCTCCCTTTTCCTCAGCGGGAGAAACTGCCATTTTCTCAAATTCCTTCAATATCTATTGATACAATCAGCACAGGCTTCAAGAAACAAGGTGTTTGTTATAAATCCCCTGAAGAGCTGCCACCCAAGTTCAGGTGATTTTATTCCTCCACCTGTATGGCCTTACTCACACCACGTTAAAGTTTGAGGGCATAGGCAGTGTTCAACTTTGAATTTACTGAAACATTTGAATGTCTGATAAATAAGATATACCTAATCAATGCATGTTGAATAAATTATTCTATGAGGTGCTGTTTGGACATCCACTTGGAAACATCTAGTAAACAAATGGGTATATACTTCTGGAGTTCTGAACTGGAGTATAAATTTGGCATCTTTTTGATTTCACATATATGAAAGACACTTTTTTTCCAACTTTATTGAGGTACGATTGACAAATAAAAATTATATATATTTAGGTTGGAAAATTTGATTTTAAAATTTTTTCTTGATGCTCAATGTGATGATTTAATATACATATACAATGTGAAATGATTATGACAATCAAGTTCATTAACACATCCATCACCTCTTACATAGTTATCTTCCTTATTCTGTGATGAGAACACTTAAGATCTACTCTCTTAGCAAATTTCAGGTATATAATACAGTGTTATTAACTAGTCACCATGAGTAAGTTCTGGACATCTAATGTGAAAGGCATTTTTAAGGGAGAGTTAGATGAGAAGACAAGAAAGAATAGAGTAATACCAAAATTGACGGAATGAATGGAGGAGAAGCCTTCTCAAAAGGACACTGAGAAGGTGAAGTCAAGAGATCAGAGAAAGATGGGGCAAAAATGGAGTTCAGACAACTAATAGAGGAGATTTCAAGAAAGTGATCATATGAGAAAATTATTATAGCAGCTAAATGAAATAGATATTGACTATTTTATTACATCTGTCACTGAGGATGTCATTGGTAATTATTGTGGTGCACGCTCCCCAAGAATCAGAAATCAAAAGTCTGAGATTTGCATGCAAAAGGATTATTGTAGAGTATTATAGGAAAAAAACCTGTGAGGTGTAAGGGAATCAGTACTGAACAAAAGGAGATGTTGAACTACAATGTGATTGTAGCTGATATTTGAGGAAATCCTGAAAATGAGATGGTCCTTTATAGCTGCCCACCTTGAAGCAAGAGAGCCTGGTCTTTATATCAGCCCCTCCGTCTCTCTGTTATAGGAGATAGGATGCCTCTAGAGAAAAGCTGCGACCTTAGGGCCAGATGGCTCTCAGCTGTATTTGGCTGAAGGCAATTCCTCTTAGTGAGAGGGACTTACCTAAGAGTTCTCTGCTGCCAACACTTCCAGAAGTCAGGAGAATGAATGCCTCAGGCAGGAAGGGGAGTTCTGGGTGATGCATCAGAGCATCCTACCACAGCAGTCTTTTTGCAAACACTGACATACGTCAGATTCACTTGTAGGGTTTTTAAAGAGAAATTCCTGGACCTATTCTGATTCAGAATCAGGTCTAAGGTAGGGCCTGAGAATTTTTATTTTCACAATGTCCCAGGTGATGCTGATGCTGACATTGCTGTTTTGGAAAGTACACATTGAGAAGCAAGGCACTATCGTAAAAACTGCAAGCATATTAATGGAGTAGTGGAATCATAGACCTAAGTATAAGGCAGGAGAGAAAGAGAATTCTTTCAAGAAGCTTGATGTAGAAAGGAAAGAAAAAGTAAAGAGAAGCAGCAAGATTGAGACAGATTATTATGTTGTTTTGTCTTAATGTTGAAAAGGATTGAGCATTTAATGTGATGAAGCCATCTCACAATTGATATTTCTCCAAATGAACTCTTTAATCCTCACACCAATCTCAAACTCAAACTCCCTCATTCAGTAAATGGTACCACTCAGCTACTCAAGTGAAAAGTATTGGTCATCTTTGATTATGCTCTTTCCATTTTCTTCCATAGCTATCCCACTGTTAAATTTTGCAGGATACATCTCAAAAATACGTCACAAATCAACTGACTTCTCTCCATCTCTCTTGCTATTACCAGTGTAATATAGTCACCACCAATTCTCGCATAGATTACTGCAAGCTTCCTAATGATTCCTCAGCTTCTACTCTTGCCCTTACAACTCATTCTCCAATTGCATTCAGAATGATCTTTTAAAAATATAAACCAAGTCTTGTAATTTACCTGCTTGAAATGCTTCATTGTCTTCCCTTAGCAATTAGACTAAATTTTAAACTCCTTATCATGGCTTGCATGGCTATACTGCCTTTGATCTTTTCCTCAACTAGAGTTGTTTCCTTCCAGCCTCAAAGCTTTTCCTTCTGCCCAGAATTTCTTTGTGCCTACATTGAGTTTTGTGCCTACCGGGAACTCATTGGTGGGAGCCTGTGACTTAGCTGTACAGTCTATCCGCTAACTTCACAAAGAAAGCAAACATTAAATTATTGAAAGCTGGCAAGGAGTAACAATTGATAGCTCACAAAATGAAACATGTATGCTAAACAGAACACTAGATTTTGTGTGTTTATTTTTGCTCTCTCTAGCCTTAAATATTTTTCTTGTTCAAAGGATGACTCAATCACCCAGATATAGGTGGATGGAAGCAGAGGAATATGGGACGAACAGAAAAGAGTAAAGAAGAGGTAACCAGGGTTTGAGGGTGCGCTGTTAGACCAGCTCAATGTCTGGTGGCTGGCTCAGCATCTGCTCATGAAGGAACTTAAGTGGGACCATCCGAAGCTAAGAGAAAGGATATAAGATGATATTTTTATATATGCAGATCAGAGTCTAGAATAATGTGATTTTATTATAAAATGTGTCTTTTCAGGGCTATACTTGTGTTCTGAAAAACAAAAATTTGTTCCACTGTACTTCATGATCGTGTGGAATATTTCCAAAGGACCCGACCACCAGCATATCTGTCCTCTTGCTGGCTTTTAGATTAGTGGACCAGAATGTGATAAATCCTTCAAGACTAAAGTATGCTGGGTTAATCTATGGCAATGCAGTGTGTCACGATAGAATATAAGTTTACTAACATATTATAGGCCTCTTCTGAATTTGAGAAAAACTGGATTCCTTCAAGTCATCATCTAGCAGAAGATTTATTCTTGGTAAAGCCAAACTTACAGGACTGCACTTTTCTTAGTCATAACCATGAAGATTCAAATTTAGTATTATAATGCTTTTGTATTCCCAATTATGAAAGCTCACATGCTGGTGAGTTAGCTGATTTAATGTTTTATCTTTGCTTACATACTGGGAAAAAAATAAGCTTCCAAAGTAACTTCTTCAACAGCAGAGCATTTTATTTCAAAGACTACAAGTAAATAATAAAAGTCAGTGACCCTTGTTTTAAAAGTATGTGGTACTGATAAATTTTGATATTGTTAATGAGTCCCATGTTAAGATCTAATGGTTTCAGTCAGGAATTTGTTTCCCTTCCAAACTTGGATAAGATACAATCTATATATGTTAGACATTTTGATGATATTTGTTATTAAAAACATAAAGTTTGTAATAAATTAACAGTAATATGAATATTTTATCTTGGTAGCACCGTGTTACAAGAATTTTTCTTTTCTTTCTTTATTTTTTAATTGCAGTAACATTGGATTATAACATTATATAGCTTTCAGATGTACATCATAATATATTCCGAATTCTGTGTAGATTACATCATGTTCACCACCCCAAAACTAATTATAGTCCATCCCCTCACATGTGAGCCTAATCACCCCTTTTGCCCTCCATCCCTTCCCCCATGGTAACCACCAATCCATTCTCCGTTGCTAAGTGTTTGATTGTCGTTGTTTTTATCTTCTACTTATGAGTGAGATCATATGGTATTTGACTTTCTCCCTCTGACTTATTTCACTCAGCATAATATCCTCAAGCTCCATCCATGTTGTCAACAAATGGCTAGATTTCATCATTTCTTATGGCTGAGTAGTATTCCATAGTTTATAAGTACCACATCTTCTTTATCCATTTGTACCAAGAGTTGTTGCTTCCAACTCTTGGCTATTGTGTATAATGCTGCAATGAACATAGGGGAGCAGATATCTTTATGCCTTTGCATTATCAAGTTCTTTGGATAAATACCCAGCAGTGGCATAGCTGGATCATATGGTAGATCTATTCTTAATTTTCTGAGGAAACTCCATACTGCTTTCCATAGTGGCTGCACCGGTTTGCACACCCACCAGCGGTGTACAAGGGTTCCCTTCTCTCCACATCCTCTCCAACATTTGTTGTTTCCTGTCTTGTTAATTATAGCCATTCTGACCCGAGTGAGGTGATACCTCATTGTAGTTTTGATTTGCATTTCCCTGATAGCTAATGATGCTGAGCATCTTTTCATATGCCTGTTGGCCATCCATATATCTTCTTTGGATAAATCTCTGATCAGATCTTTTGCCCATTTTTTAATTGTGTTGTTGGTTTTTTTGTTGTTGAGCTATATGAGTTCTTTGTATACTTTGGATACTAACCCCTTATCTGATATATGGTTTGCAAATATCTTCTCCCAACTGTTAGGTTGTCTTTGCGTTTCGTTGATGGTTTCCTTGGCTGTGCAGAAGCTTTTTAGTTTAATAATTATAGATTACAAAAACCACTTGAATAATTATAGATCAATAGGTCAATAGCTACAGAGAAATTCAGGGAGTTAAACAAGTAGATATATAAGTTAGATAAACAACATATAGTCGCATTTGAACAAATATCTACTTTTATAACTCCCTCAATTTCTCTGTAGCTATTGACCTATCGATCTAAAATTATTCAAGTGGTTTTTGTAATCTATAATTATTAAAGCTGGTTTACTGTCCTCTGTCT
This sequence comes from Equus przewalskii, assembly GCF_037783145.1. Lineage (NCBI taxonomy): Eukaryota > Metazoa > Chordata > Mammalia > Perissodactyla > Equidae > Equus > Equus przewalskii. Next base: position 29,198,849 of record NC_091834.1, read on the forward strand.
CCCAGATTTAAACCTTTGTGAATTTTTTTGCAGTCAAGTAGAGCATAATGTCAGAAAATACTAAAAACACAGCTTAGTTTCTTCTAACATTAGAAGTTGTAGAATGTAAAACTGAGACCAAAGTGCTTGACTTTTATTTTTCTTTAGTTAACAGAGCACTATTTATGCTACGTTCAATTACAGAGTAATCCAATATACTGTGATCCAAATAGTCCTCTAATAATAGGTAATCAGTAGCTTTAGATTTAAAAGCAAGCATGTTTTAGCTTTAGAGATGATACTTCTATTTAACGTTTGGAATATCTACAGTAAAATTTTGCTTAAATATGTTATCTATGCCATTCCCACTGCTCCCTTGTTTCATCTACAGGGAAAAATCATACAACCTCTACCTAACAGAAACAGTACAGTTGATGGCTCTAGTCATCAGCAGCACTACAATTTTTGGATGATATGCATCAAACATCAAACGCTTTATTTGAGACAATGCTGAAAAATAAAACTCAAAATTGATGAATGTTTTATTTAATATTTCTATTCATTTGTTTGTTGTTCATTTGCAAACTGATTCATATTTATAACTTTTAATACATATTATAAATAATTTGTGTTGGATTTTTTTCACATATTCATTTATTTTTTTCAAGGACTACAGTTCTATGCAATATGAACTACTTAGGATGACAGGCTATAACGAGGGCCTAGTAGCACTATTCAAAGAGTGGTTATCTTGTGGTAGAAACTAATGTTTAAAAACAAGCTATAATGCAATGTGAAAAATGCTGTAACACAAAATGACAAATATCTAAATTTAATAAAATGTGTCTTAAACTTATTGAAATCAATTAAAGTATGTAGGAAGAGAACTATAGAGACACTTTTAGAATATCATATATAAAATAATGTATGTAATTTATACAAAGCAATGATTTATATACATAATACATTTTTAGTCAGGGTATACATTTGTTTCCTACAAGACTCTCCAGAAATTTCTTTGCCACTCATATTACTTCTAAAGCTACTTTCCAAATTTAAGCTGAGGCCTGTTAGGTCTCTTTTCTTGCAATCCGCCAAGGAGAGCCACATAAACTTTTCAAGCAGGATCTACACACATGATTTTTTTAGTTTAAATTTCTATTTTTTGAGGAATTTAAATATAAAAATGTTTTGCTTTGAAGAACTCATCTGTTCCTATTGTTCGTCATCGGAATTCCTAATCCTTTATATGATAAGCATTGTTTGCATTGGCAATAATTAGGCTCTGCCAAATGGAGAGTTGAAAGATGGAAGAACTTGGCAGTGTGCTGATTGCCACAAAATGCCTCAAGTTATTTTTGAATGATTTGCATACAGATACATTTTCACTATAACTTGCAAGCAATTTTTCTCTAAATTGTGCCCACTGCAGCATGTAGAGAAAAAGAGGTCTAGTAAATATGAACATGAAATAGAAAATATGAACCCAAAAAGCTGCGTTGGAAATATAGTGCAAGTAACAAGGCCTGGAATTTCATACTGCCTATGAATTCACTGCATAGATAATCATGCAGGTTAGTTTCTGAATATCTGCTTCCTCAAAGAGTTCACAAGTTGAAAATAAACACTTAGCTCACGCAGCATTTTCTATTGCCTGTATTTTACCTATCCCTACTTACACACTCTATTTTAGTTTCCCATGTTCCAGTCTAATGTCTATTTATATTCTACTTTCAAGATAAAGTATTTCAAAACATTAATAAAAGGTGGTACCAGGTGAAAGAGATAGTTGTGAAAAGAGAAGAAGCTTTCAAAATACATAGCCTTCAGCAGATATAAAAAAAGGTAGTCATATATTCTTCTTATTAATCCTTTCATGACAGTGTATTATTTGAAGTTTACAAAAGTTAAGTAAATTGAAAATAAGTAAAAATTCAAAACTGTTAATCTGTATGGTTTTTATCAGTTTACTCTATACTTGAAAATCTTTTTTGTCCCAGAAATACCATGAAAGCTACCTCTTTGAAGTAGGAAATCACATTTCTATAGCAATAAATCAAACTTGAATTTTAGGTGTTAGATTCACTTAAATTCTTGAACTTAGAGCCCAAGTTTCCATATTCTAACTGAAATTTGAATTTGAATTAAATAATAAATAGAAGCAGATAGAATTTCAAATACTGTTTTCATGACATAAACTAGGGAACATAAATCCCATAAATATTATTTAGGTGTCTCTTACATACCCAGCAGATATTAATACGTAGTATAACACATAGATAGGGCAAAGTAAATATAGAAAAAGATTATTTTAAACAAACAAACAAAATTGAATCTTTCATGGAAGAACCATCTCAACCCATAGTTTGAAAATCATCTGACATAAATATGGTGACAGTCAATCAGGTACTAAATAATGCTGTAAGAGTAAAATTATAATTTAAACATGTAAATTAATTCATCCAAATACTATTATTAACTCTTTCTCATTCTTTCAATGCCATTGACTTAATTCTCTTTGTATGGTTTTCTTTCCACCAACCTATGTGGTCCAATTTCATAGTCAATGCAGAATTTTTAGCATATCTTTCTCAGTTCAATTCAACCCACATTTACTGAACATTATTTATACCATATACTTTGCTCAGATTGGGGAGCATAAGAATATCACCCCATTACTGAATCAACTGCAGTATGGCTGTGGACAGAGACAATCATAGAAGTTCAGGAGTTTTTTGTACTATGATAAAGATGTACAGAGAATGAGGAGAAGATTGTTTTAGGGGGATTAATGAGTTGAATATTAAAGCATGTATAATAGTTAGCAGGATAAGAGAGGACTTCTAACTGGAGGAAACATTTGTGAAGGCACAGAGCTGGGAATCACAATCTGACAAAGCAAATGCATGATATTTGAGACAAGGAGTCACAGAGGATGAGCTTAGAGAAAAAGACATTTCTTGTTGACTTGGGTTCTATCTTGTATGTGTTGGGAATGCAATGGATATTTTAAGCATGCTATTGATAGAATGAAGTGTGCATTTTAAATAAATGCTTCTGTCCCAATCTAGAGAATTGGTTTGATTTAGGCAAGACTTCAGGCAAGGAGATAAGTTAGGTAATTATTGAAAGGGACACGGCATGAAATGATGAGGGCTTAAATTTGGTCCATGGATAAAGACATGTAAGTAATGAGGCTTATTGGAGAAATATCCAGACCCTGTGACTGATTAGAGGTGAATGTGAGAGAAAGAACTTCTGAAATAAGAGCTCTACTTTTGCAATACATTAGTGAATGTGACATAAACTGAGATAAGAAACATTGATAGGAAAGGTTGTGAAGAAAATGGATATTTTCAGTTTCAGTGACTTACGGGATATCCAGTTAGAAGTACCCAGATACAATAAGATACATGATTCAGAAACTCTGTAGTCATATTTATGAGGAATTATATGTATATATGAGATAGAGGATTGGAAGGATAATGGAGAAACCATACATACATAAAAGATTGAGCAGAGGAAAGAGACCTGGATAGCGCCACTGTTTAATGTCTTGAGACTGAGGAAAAGACCAGGACAGTATTACTCTCCTGATTCTAAAGTAGTAAGTTTTAACAAGGAGGAAGGTGTCAACAGTGTGCAATGCAGCTGTTACATCGAGGAAGAAAAAAACTGAAGATTGTCAATAGGATATTATTGGTGAACTTTGGCAGTCTCAGAGTTTGGGAGGTGTTTCAGAGAAGAGCAGAAGCCAGATAAAGGTGAGCTGAGGTGTGGATGAAAGATGATAAGGGAAGATAGTGAGTATGGACTAAAACAAAGCTTGGCTGAAAAGGAAGAATAGCAATGAGAAGTAGCTCAAAACTGAAAAAGAAAATCCCCGATAAGGTTTTTGGGTTTTTTTCTGCCTGCCACTCCTTCCTTCTATCCTTTGACAAAAGTTCTGATATTCTGCTTTGTTGATCATCACTAATTTCAGAGTTAAAAGAGAAATATTCTTAAAATCATGTCTAGGTCTTCAGTACTCTAGGAAAAAGTAAGTTACCTATTTGTAATGTAAGGAAACTCTTAACCAGTAAACAAACAAAAGCACAGAAGTACTTTTCATAATACTAAGGTTTTGTTACATAGAAGACTTCAAAATGTTTAAGAAGTGGTTCAAAATATTTAAAGCCTTTCTGAGAGTTATCTCAGGGCAAAAAAAAATCACTAGAGAATCCCCAAAGAAAGAACAATAGAAAACTAAATGCAAAACGGAAATGGGATATTCAGCAAGCATTTATGCCTTTTAAAGCATTCAAGACAATGGTGTCTGGAATTCTATGAGACTATAAATATAAGATAATATTTCTGGTATAATAACTCATACAGCTGCATCGTTTCCAGACGTGCACACTCTGCCGCATGTATACATACGATTTAGCAGTTTGAGCAATTTATTACTTAAAGCAACTTTTAAATAAGAATTCAATTTTCATGTACTATTCATTTTGAATCTATGATTTCAAATATGAGACCTCTTAATTCTCAAAGGAAAGAACCATATGAAGGTACAAAGTAGCCTTAGAAACTAGATCATGCTTTCATATTTACTATGTCCTCCAAAAATCAGTAAGATTATGCCAGAATAAAACCATTTGGGAGAGAATTTGGAAACAGAAAAAATGCCTATGTATCTGAGCTTTGACCCAGAATCCCACATCCTATTTTCATATTTTTGTGCTGGAAAAAATATGGATGAATCCATGACAAGGCTATTCATTTCAGCATTATCTGTAAACATTGATTTAAAAACAAGAATGAAAAAAAGACACTCAAAGGTAGCTCCTAATGTCAACTATGGAACATTCACACTATAGAGTATATTAAGCTATAAACAGAATGAAGAAAGTCTCTATATACTGCCATTCAGTGATCTCCAGAATATATTAAGTGAAAACAGCAAAGTAGAAAGAAGTCTGTATACTTTTCTACTGCTTATCAAGAAAAGGGGGGAGGATTGATTTTGTCGACGAAAATAATCCATAACCAATCTATAAATGAAAATTTGGGTGAGTTTATTCTGAGCTGAAATCTGAGGACCATGGCCTGGGGCCTTTCTTCCCAAAGGAAGAAAGGGCACCAAAGAAGTGAGGTATACAGAGTGGTTATATACCCCCATACAGGACGTTTCACATGTGATTGAAATGTCCCTCCCACAATAGTCACAAGATGGCCCTGTCAGCACAGCACTTGATGGACACAGCAGGTAGTGGGTCTGCTTTCTCAGAGGGCGTAGCAGGAGGCAAGTCTATTGTCTTGAGCTGGGTGGTCACAGGTGAGCACAGCAATCAGTTCCTAGCCTAAGGAAAGATGCTTAATCCTTAAAGAAATGCCAACATTGGGAGGTGGAGGGAAGTTGCACCTTTATCTCAAGGGCCTTTGCTCTTGCCATAGGGAATATCTAAAGCAGATATACAACTGCCTGGGTCAGGCCTTTTTGGAAAGACAAGATCAGGTCGAATTAGGTTTACACCAAATGGCTTCCTCATATACTCCAATATATCCTATTACTTGCCATTTTTATTGTCAGTTTACATATGCACATGCACACGCATACGCATATATGCACATATACACACAGATACACTATGAATATGTTTATGAACATATTTGCTTATATTTAAGAGTGAAAGAAAGAGTATACATTTAAAAATATTTACCTGTTGGGAGAGAGAGAGGAAACAAGGTGTAGCATATTGGGACTACACTTAGATTTCCTTGAATATATCTTGTTTTGTAACTGACTTCAGAACCGTGTAAATATTTAGCACAATTATAAAATAAAATTCAATTTAGAAAAATCAATTCTAAAGAACTTGGAAGGTAAGGCACAATGTAAAATTTTATCTTCCTCTCCTGACTATGCACCACAGATCAAGATTTGAGAGAGAGGACTTTGCTGGCTTCTGACAGTTTTCCCAGGATCCAGTCTGAAGGCTCTGGAGAAGTAGTATGTCCCCACAGGTCTCATCCTGGTCACCAGAAACTGGAGAAAAGAAAAATAATTTTCCCTCTACCCCTTATAGTGAGTGCATGGCTGAGACCCACCCCTTTTCTCTACGGCATCTAGTAAATGGATAAGCTTATCTAGGTTAAAAGTTCTCCTCTGTACCTACTGTAACTCAAGATTATTTTTTGAAAGATTAGCCTACTTGCTCAGCGTTAAAGCAAAATTCTGTTCACCTGAGGCCTCACACCCAAGCCAGTTCAAGTCGGTCCCAGTTCGACCCCCTGACCATTTCTAAGTCAAAACCAGTCCGTCCCCAGACCCAGTCTGGTTTCAAGTCCAGACTGGTCCATCCCTAGACCCGATCCAATTTCTAAGTCAAGATCCAGTCCAACTCCAGCCGATTTCCAGATCGAGAAAAAAAAAATGCTCAAATCAAGTCTGAAAGCTCTTAACACGAAACCTGTGGAGCAAGGATCCCAGAGGGAGACACTCACCATCTCCAAAGGCAAGAAAGCAGCCAACTCAAGGAGCTCAACAGGTAAATACCCTGGTATCTCTTGCTCCTGGAGGCTGGCGGGAGTTTCCTTCAGTTCCCTCTTCTGACACCAGGACTGTTAAAAGATAAACTGAGGCATATTAAAAATTTTAAGAGTTTATTTGTGCAAAAATTGATTTGAATCAGGCAGCATCCAATCTAGCAGATAGAAAACAGCTCCAAGGAGCTATACAAAATAAAGACTTTTATAGGTAGAAGGGAGCAGGAACAAGGAAGTTATGCTAAGCAAAAAAGCTAGTTGGTTATTGTAAGGTTACTTTCCTTTAGGGGAAGATGGAGTCTATCAGACAGATTGCCTAATTCATGCTGATCAGGCAAGTCCTGATTGTTTGGTTGAAGATTCGATTTCTGGGAGAGCTGAAACTGTAATTACGTTAAGTCTCGGTTTGCTGACATGAGATTTAGCATAAGTGACTCCCTTTTGGGCCTGTTGTCTTGTTTTTAATAGAAAATGTTAATTGTATTCTGATTCATACAAGCTATAAAAAATAATGAGACATTCAGGAAAACGATGGATATTTGGTGATATTTAAGGAATATTGATATTATTATTTTGGGTATGATAACACTTGTGATTTTATTTTGAAAAAATAAGAGCATCTTTTTCAGATACTTATTGAAATTCAGATGAAATGACATAATGTCTGAAATTTGTGTCAATATAATGAACAGGGAGGAGTAGGTAGGGATATATTTGAAATGACATTGGCCATGAGTTGATATTTGTGCTATAAGACGTGTGATGGGTAAATGAATGTCCATTATACTGTCTTCTCTAGTTTAACCTGCTTTTGGAATTTCCCATAATAAAAGGTTTGCAATTTTTAAATCATGGAATGGAATTTCAACATTGAATGAAATTTAATTGAATAGAACTTACCCAAATTAGAATCAACTGGTATACAAGTAAACACTATAGAAATGAGTTGGAAGAAGCATTCAACTCTGATAGCAATTAAGAGAAAATATAAGGATATTTTACTCCTTTATAGTTAGCCTGAATTAATTTATCTCTAACTCAAATTCATTTACTCCTAAATAAATTTAAGTGATTTACTTCAAATGATGAGTTATTGACTGCATTTTTCTAAACATTCCTTCAGTTTAGCAAAATCAAGTCCTATTTAGATATAATTTTAATAATGAATCTTAATTATCAACAGAGTAGAATGTGTTTTCTTCTTTTAATTAATAAAGAAGTATTATAATCCTCATTGTAATTAGTTTCAGAGTTAGCTTAACATTTTTTTAAATATATATTAAATTGGAAAATTTTACATATTGGGAAAAACAGTACATCTTTTCTGTTCCAAAATTTATATGTATATGTATGTGTGTTACTTTGAAGATTATAACTTAATTATAAGTAATATATATATTATTTGGAGGTTTTATATCTCAATATCCAAAATGGTAAAAACATTAATCTTTGCCAAATATAATGTATATAATTAAAAAATTATTTAGGTATGTTATCAAGTAAGTTTTCAACATAGTTATAGAAGATAGATGTTGCTTCAGGCTCACTGAACATACAATACTGTCATGATTACAAATAATATTATGTATGAGTCTCTACCCATAGCTAAACATAAAAATTTTGGGGGGGCTGGCCCCATGACTGAGTGATTAAGTTCATGCGCTCCACTCTGGCAACCCAGGTTTCACTGGCTCAGACAGATCCTGGGCACGGACCTACACGTTGCTCATTAAGCCATGTTGTGGCAGCATCCCACATAGAAGAGCTAGAATTACCCATGACTAGGATATACAACTATGTATTGGGGCTTTGGGGAGGAAAAAAAAAAAAAAAGAGGAAGATTGACAACAGATGTTAGCTCAGGGCCAATCTTTCTCACCAAAAAACCCCCAGTTTTTTGGCTTTAATTATTATTTTAAAAGTTAAGATGTTCTTTCCTTGATAAAAGTGAACTAGTTAACGCTTTCAATTGATAGGTAAAGAGCTTGTAAAAAATATGACTGATATTTGCCTTTCTGCAAAATGACCTTATACTGCAGTTGAAGGATTGAAAGTAAACCAGACAGTGCCCTAAGAGAATGCAGAGCTGTTGTCTTCGAAAAATGATTGCCATACTTCTAGGAACTGCATCACTCAAAATGTGATTTCCAAGTAGAGGAACCAGTAATTTCTCTTGCATTGAGACATAGAACCCCCAAAATTAAAAAAAAAAAAAATGTAGAAGGCATTTAAATAAAGAAAGAAAAGTGGATACATTATTTAGTACTGCTTTGAAACAAATATGTTCCTATAAACATCAGTCTCTCTAATCATATGGCTCAGTATAAGCTTATATTTATATATACATATTCTATGTCTCCCTACACCTGTTGGCAAATTTTCTAATCATTTCACATAAAGATCTTAACTTGTCCTAACAGTTTTTTTAAAATAAACAAGTATTTCATATTAAACATTGATTTTCTAAAGATTAATATTTAACTGCTTATTTTACAGATGAGTTCAATGTTATCTATGAGGTTAAAAAAAAAATCATCTTGGGAAATGTGTTTGCCCATACCAGAGAGTGAACTTTCATCGCCATACTTATTGTATTTTACTTAGATATGGGTAGTTTTCATTTGCATTCTGAAGGCTACCAAATATTTCCCTAACACAAACATCCATCACTCATTTGTATACAACCTTCTACATATAAACGATTAAAAACAAGAGCTAAGAAATATGTTCCCTCGCATTGGGTTGCCATTTCAAAACTAAAGGCTTAGACTTCACACATAAGAAAGAAGTATTTATTGACTACTCCTTATGTTCCAGACATAGTTAAGGTCTTGTTATAAAAAGACAAGGAAGCAGAGACTTCTCCCGGAGCAGACACCATGGTTTGCAAGTATGTGATAAGTAAATATATCATTAAAATAGGCTATAATCAAAGCCGAGAAAGCAGGAATCAAAGGAAGCCAGGGGAGTGCAGTTCAGGCGCAGCTTCCTGGAAGAACTAAATAACCAGCCTGAGTCTTAGATTAGCAGTAATTGGCCCCTCAAACATGTTTGTGTGATGAGCAGAGGCCTGGGGTAGTTGGAGTTACTTGCAACGTAGAGGTGGAGATGAAAGGAAAGAAAAGGCAGTGATAAGGTGATATGCAGGAGGGGTTCTGAATTCCAGGAAACACAATTGTACCTGAGGTCTGAAACATGAAGTTCAAGAGGGAAAGCATAGCAGGCCCACACTGCATAGAAAGAGAGCTGCCATACCAAGCTCATGATTTTTGTTCTCTTAAAGACCCTGAACAATAAATGAGTGGTTTGAAGTAAGGGAATGATGTGGTTAAGACTGCAGTGTTTATTGGTTAAAACCCCATCTAATTCTGTGAGGTTTTATTTTTTAAAAGAATGTATTATGATTCTAAGAATGAAAACTGGGCTACAATCTAACAGAAAGTTCATGGATTTCAAGTCCTGATAATACACCTGCATTCGGTTAGTTTAAAATCCTGTGGTGTTTTTAGCATTTCAACTCTACAAAATACATTGGAAGATGATCAATTTGGGGGCAAATAATCCTGTAAGCTGGGAACGTTGTGAACATAATAACGGGGAAAAGAATAAATTACAAGAACAAGCATTCAACTCACAGCAATCAATATGGGTCTTTGAAGGGATCCTTTCTCCTTTTCATTGGAAGTCTCTGAGCTAGTTCTCTACCTCATTTTCTGGCATGAGCTTCCCACCCCTGTCCACAGTTGATTTCATCTTTGTCCCTAGTTTAACCTTTTCACAATGTAGCATTTTCATACCCTTTTTTTAATGCCATCCCATTGACAAACGTTTTCCCTTAGCTCATGAATAAAAAAATGTGTGCTTGCATGTGTGTATACACACACGCGCACATATGAAATAAATAAAATCCCCAAATACTCTCCTCTTTCTTTCCTCTTAGTGCTGAATTTTTCAGTTATGCTTTACACTTTTTAATCTCTTACAAGCTGACTTTCACCCCCATTATTCATTACAGAGGACGTAACGAAAAACAGTTTTCTAGGTGAGATCCTCCTTTACCTTTCTGTCACATATGGTGCTCATATTTGCACACTCGAAATCACCTACAACCTTTTCATTTCCCTCTCATTTATCACATATGGAATGTACCTTCGGAGCTGGTCTCTTGTGACAGAATCTCCTAGCTGTTATAAAGAACTCGCCAAGGCTACTCCTCTATTTTGCCAGGATGTCAGAGAGGAACTTTGGTGACAATAGTTGGTTCTGGAAGAAAGGAATTATCTAAGTGATAATTATCTAAGTGATAAGGAAGATATGAGTGAGGACCCCTTCTCCTGGGCATTTTGGCAAGTGAAGGGCAGTGGGAGCAAAACTTGCAGTGATAAAATTACTTGCTGGATAGATGGCCATTAAAACTGTTTTGTTTAGAAATAATTGAATATGATTCTATGGCATTTCTCCCTGGAAAATAAAAGGGTGTGTGTGTGGGTAGTCTCTGTTCATTATACATCTTCTTTTCTCCCTCTTCTTTCTTCTGCTCCCAGTTACTCTTATGTTATAATTTTTTAATTCTCTGGAGGATCTTTAACTTTGAAGTCAACCAATTCCCTTATTTCATTATGTTTTCTTATTGTTTAAATAAGATTTTCTTAGAGATTAGAGGAAAGGTTTTGGAGCCATGATGATAAGATTTTGTCCAGCTCCCCAAACTTCCTGAAACTTGCCCTACAAATCATCCAAAGTCCCCAAGGGAATTAAAGAATAGGTCTGCAGAGAAAATTTGGAATCAAGGTACTTCATTAATATGAGAGCCAGCATCTAATGATCTGCAATGGACTCTTCTCGATAATAGATGAATTGCTTGTGCATTTGCTTTGTTTTAAGGTTTAAGTAGGGACTCCTACATTGGCCCCCTTCCCCCTCCAACCATCACCAGGCCAAATATCATATCCAGAGTTTAAATTTGCTTTTTCTAACCTTTCCAAAAACTCAAGATGTTCTTAACCCTGTGCTACTGCTAATGTGAACATTTCCCGAGTCCGTGTCTTCAGAAATTCAATGAGAATACATGACCTCTGCCATATAGTTTCCTTCCTAAATCTTAATTCCAACACTTGGCTAACTTCCATATTGTGGTTGTTTTATAAGGAGTTAAACTCAAGTCTCTGGCAAAAACCAGTAACAGGAATGTGTGAAGAGAGAAGATTCTATCCTAAATTATTCTTCCCAGTAGGGGCTTAAACGAGAAGGCAAATATGACCAGAGGTCTCGTTACCAGGTCCACCTGGTGGATGCATAGCCTGCTTTGCTTGCTTACTATAGAGGGCAGTGCACAGGTGTTACCTTTGAGCCACAGTAAGATTACTCATTAGAGAAGAGTCATTGGTATAATCAACCAGTTCATCAACTCCTATTTGACCGAATGGAAGGGAAAAGTGTAGAAGCATAGAGACATGAGGAATGAAGTCCACTACCTCCGGATGTTTCACATGCTGTGTGTAATATGAGAAGGTATATAATCAAGTTGACGAAATTGACAGTTTTGTAGGTCAAATAATATTGAATATTAGCATTTTCATGTGATTCAATCTCAAGTGATCATATGTGGGTTCTGTTTGTAGGAATAATTTCATGAATTATTTACATTTCATTAATGTAAGAAGGAGTAGGAAGTCCTCCTGAGAGACAGACTCCAGCTGGTTGGGAGCTATACCCTAGTGTGTCCAGAAGCCAGGGATTAGTCCTGTATTCTTGATAGAGACCAGAAAATGACCTACTGGCTATATGTTTTATAAAATTCAAAGATTATTTTGATAGTGGGACACAACACAATGACATTTTGATAGATGAAAAGCAGAGCCCTTTGTTACTTGCAGCTCTGAGAGAGAGAAAGCTGCAGGGTACGGTCACAAGGGGATTTCCCAAAGGGACAAGCCAACAGCGCACTGGAGGTGCAGGGGCCAGTTTATGGATGGCAAGCAGGGTGGGGTTAACCAGGTTTTGTGGGTTGGCTTATTTGAATAATTTTGCGCATTCAAGTGGGACCTGAGGCAGTGTCTCTAGTTTTCTAATACCTGGCCCTGAGGCGATTAGGGCAAATGCATAGAGGCCCAAAGCGTGAAAGCTAGGTAAAGGAAGGGTTGGGTGTGACTTAAGTAGCTGCTCAAGAAAGGAAGCTGGCCTCTAGTCAGGGCCTCAAAACTGGGTTAAGACAGCATTAAAACAAACAAACTATATTACACTATGGAAGTAGACAAACACATAGGAACAGATGAGTCTAATACAGAGTTCCAAATTCTGCCAAAAGATACACGCAGTGATGGAAAGTAAAGGTGCAGCACCCGCCAAAACCAGTTAAGGACAGAGATAAGGGAAGCCTTGTTGGAGAAGTTAATTCCATTCTCGAGTCCTGAAACATGAGAAATTGTTCGGACAGGAAAGAAAGGAGTAGGTGAGGGAACATCGCTATTGTTAGAGGGAACAGTACGAATTTAGACCAAACGCTGAAACGAACATTTCTATACTTGGGTATTTTTGTTACAAAAAGTGAGATTCCAATGGGATTCGTTTGAAACTCAACACTTGCCTATACCTTGCTTACCCCACTCCACTCCCACCACTAACCCCAGGGAGGCCTGACTGGCTAAATCTCTGCAACTTTAGAGGATAGGAAGTCAGAGAGGGCTCGCTTTGGTTTTTTCTAATGGACTACAGGCACTTATTGAATTCACATAGCACAGTGCCTATACATAGTGCTTCAGAAAAGTCCACAAAGCTGGGAAATATCTTCTCTGATAGTTTAAGACTTAGAAACCATGTTTGATTGTGAGTTAGCATCTGGTCAGGCATCATTTGTTCACCTAATTGAGAGTTATGATATTTTCCCACTCATCTCTATTATTCAAGTAAAACAATTAAACAATAATAATAATAATAACAAACATTTTATACCTATGGAGTGTTTACTGTGAGCCAAGACCTAGGCTGTTTTATAATCCTTATCTCTTGTCCTCAAATAGCAACCACCTCTCCCCCCACATATAAGCTGACTTTCTCTTCAAATATGTCACTCAGAACTGGCATAACTAATACTAGATATGTTACATGTATGTTCCTTAAGTGAGAGGACGATGAGTCTGGACCCTATATTTGCTTGAATTTTAGTGCTAAAGTCTATTTTTTCTTCAAAATATTTGACTCATTTAATTTTGGACTACATTGCAGTCTGAGGTCCTCAGTAAAGTTTAGTCATGTAGTCATGCCCAGACTTAAACGTAAATCGTTTTGCGAGAAGCTCAAGCGTAGATGGTCTGTCTCAGAGTCTTAACTACAATTGCCTCTGTCTGAGATCCACTGCTGCCAATTGTCCAGGAGGATAGAGGCTAACTCTTTTATTTCCTTTATGCCCTTCCTCAAATGCCAGGGCTTCCCTCACAATTCTATCTAAAATAGCACCTTCCCTCTCTCCTCAACCATGTTTCACTCTTTGCCATCTTACCCTGCTCTATTTTTCTTCAGAGAACTTATCATTACTTGACATATTTTGTAATTACTTGTTTATTACTAACTCCCCCTTCAAGTATATCCCCAGTGCTTAGAACAGTGACTGTTGTACGTAAGTACTCAATAAATGTTTGTTGAATGTATTAATCAAAATTATATGCTGACTATTTGTAAAACAGATTAAGTTTTGGGCTATACATAAAACACTGCTAGTAAATGTACAAAACTTGAAGAAAATAAATTTAATAAACTACCAGTTTTAGAACTTTCTCCATAATTCCTCAGAAAAAATGTTTATAGGCAAATTATTTATCATGACATTGATTTCTCCTTTAACTTGCTAAATAGATTAGTAAAATTATTTCTAGTCATCTGACCTTCTTAAATGTAGAAGTTGTGGCGAGAGTTCCAAAGCTCTTTGGTAAATTGTCTGAATGGTTCTCCCCATGCGGTAGATGTCATAAATGAAAAATATCCATACGTAGAAATCTCTTTTTGAACTTAGCAACTATTGTCTATTAATTTTTTTTCTATACCAGTCAGTATAAAATCCTACAATAATAATAATTGTAACAAGAGTGCAAATCCCCAACTATGCTTAATTGATGTCATCTCAACTGAACTACTCTGAAGAAAGCTAACTAGTTTGGTATTTTAGTTTGTGTTTTGCTTTAACAATATCAGATCTCCCAAATCACAAAGTTAGTCACATGTCAACCAGGCATGCTTTTGTCAAAAATGTTAACCTCTCACTTCTAGGGAATGAAATACATTTTCTAACAAACTTAAAAAAAAATAAGTTCTTTTATAAAATTCTATTCGTGAAACAAGGAAAACATTTTGAGAAAGAATTCATGAGCTATTTATCCTATGAGCTTTAGCTTTATTTTAAGTTACCAGGAATTCAAATGTACCTTTGTGGTAAAATAACCAGATAGTTAATTAAATACATATAAAGCCAAATGTCTGAGAGCAGGAATATTTCTCTCTCTCTCTTTCCCTCTCATCCTCTTTCTCTCTCTCTCTGTCTCTCTCTCTCTTTCTTTCTCTTTCACACACACACAAAACACACATACACAAAAAAGTGTTTGACTAGAGAATATAAGAAAAATTGGGGGTCAAATACGCACCAAGTTAATTAATTTACAAGATAAAATATGAGCACACAAGTAAATAAAGCTACATTTATAAGAAACAAAACTAAAATTCTCCCCAATGTTTCACAGCTTTAGGAATAAAAATAGCCGTTTATGAGGAAACAAAAGAAATATAACCAGGAGGCATTCTTGAGATCAGCGCATGAGAAACATATTTTAGAATGGTCTAAAGCCACTCTTGAACTTTTTAAGGGGCCAAATATTCGTAAGGTTCAGTTTTTTCAACATGCTTGCCAGTAAACACTCTCATTTTCTGTACTGCCACGTTGCTTTAACCAGGTCATGATATTTGTCCATATACACACACTCATCTTTAAATCTAAGAACAAGCTCTTAAATTCAAGACTTCTAATATTCCTTAAATCTTGGAATAAATCTACCTCAGCATTAATTTAAACCCGTTGAATGTCAGAAGACACAGATGGCTTTGGGTTTTAATATCTGTTTCTCTCTTTGAGTTATGAAAGTGAAGGTTAGTGACCTGTTGATGCCACAAAGCCAATATGGTAAGAACTAACTCCTTTTATCTTTAAATTCAAGTTCAATAAGTTATTTTGTCAAGAATAGAAAGAAGTTAAATGTATTATTTATTTGCATTTTAACTCCTCAACAAAATTTATTTTTAATTGAATTTTGAATAACATTTTGCTGATTTTAGGAAAATTAATTTTGCATGTTTCAATCAGAATTGGGATTACAGAAGATTGAAAACACAAATCTCATATATATATATAAAACAAAACACCCATTTAAAAGAAAGCAAGTAATGAAATGCAAGGAAAAGGGGTACACACTTAACATGTAATGTCAGCCTCACAAATAGCCTGCCAGACAGGATTTTTATATTCAAGAGACTCTGTCTACTGTAAATACATTTCTCCAGCATTTTTATTTAGAAATACCTAGGTTGTAAAGATCAACATTGAGACGTACACCAATTACACTTTATTTTTTATCTTATCTTTGAATTCACATAAAATCTTTGATTTAAAATAATTTGTTTGATCTTGGATTAAGTGTAAAAAAGCTATTTTTAATCAACCCCTTAACCACCACACACAGTCACCTTTTAAATGTCACTAAGCACTTTGTTATATATGCAGTAGTAGTTCAAATATTATGCAAGATTGAATTACTCTGAAGATTTTCCACATCTCCAAATAAATGTCATTATTTGAAACAGATACTGGGGAAATTTTTGAAATATTATCTCACTAATCATCATTGTTCCACAAAATGATAGTAGTAAAAATACAGTTGACAATAATATAAATGTGCAAAATAATTTTAATGAGAAGGAACTATTTTGTGTGGTTTTGTAAGTCTAGTTTTATGCTTTCCTTGGCTATTTTAGTCAGTGCATGGAAGGGCAAGAAAGGTCCCACCAAGTAGGAAATAAGAAACATAGGATTTCACGTGAAGAGTTAAACTCTAAATTCAACACTTGTATGGAAGGCTAGAGATATCATTATATGAGGACAGAATCACTTGCAAGCAAGGACAACCTGACAGCAAATGGATTAAAAAATTAACTTTGCTGAAGAAAAAATTGTGCCAATTGAATTTTGTCAGAAATGTATACAGAGGTGAAAACGAGGAGTTTTGGCAGCAGCCATCCATCATTATGCAAGGAAAAGATTGCCCTGCACCAAAAACTTAACCCCTCTTACACAGTGAGAAAGTAAATCTATTGAGAAAATGGATGCATCTTTCTATTTTAGCCTGTGGGCCTTAAATATTCAAATCATATAACTATCCTCTGCTCAATTCCTGCCTCTCATATACCAGTTCTGATCCTCTAGTCAACCAGTAGTTTTCTGATAATGGTCTCCTCAAGTATCTTGCCTAAAGGTAATGTGCTATGACAGCTATATTTCTATCATAAAAAAATTTGCATTTTAGCTATATTCTATATGTCGCTTTTGATTTTAATCAACATGAGTCAGCCTTCTCAGGTTTGATTAACTTGATACCGTTTCCACCCAAAATTGGGCTTCTCTGGCCGATGCGCACAAACAAGCCAATTAATTATGGCACCAGCCTTTGAGGGGAGAAGTCAGCTTTTTATTCTGCGAGACCCATCTCCAAGGAGACAGGGGGTGGGAGGCAAGGCATTTGCCCTCAGATCCGTCTCCCCGATGCATGATTTGGGATGAAATTTAAGAGGTTATGGAGCACAGGCCGGCACGTGGAAACGCTGGTGGGACAGGTTTTGACTGGTGGGCTTCAGGTACTTATGGTGAGGCTCTAAACATTTATGACAGGGTTCTAAACATTTTGCATGTAGTGCCGAAAGAATTTTAGCACAGGATCTTCCTGAATTTGGGACCCCTCACTTATGATTAGAGTCCGCTTTCAAGTTCCTGCCATGTCCCAGGCCTTGGGTTATGTGGGAAGGAGGATCTTTGGTTCTGAGGTCATTTCAGGTCATGATTTCTTCCTTTGGGCATGCCCTGGCTGCATGACTTTGCAGTTTTTCTGAAAGACAATCCTTAATCATTTTTGTTGATCAGAGATGGAGGTCTCTTCAAACTGGCTCTAAATGGGCCCAGGGTTACAATACTATTTAACTCTACCAGAATTTGTCCTTATAATGCAGAAGACTATGTCACCATATCCTACACATGATTAAATAAGCATTGTAGATGTCCCCTGGCAAGCAATGTCTCTCTTCGACAAAGTAGGGATCTCTTTTTTTACAACATTTTCAGATCAAATCTACAAATCCTATCGTACCATAATAATTGTAAACTTCCAAGAAAGTAAGTTTTCTAATTTTGCAAAATCTTGATAAATTTCCTACATCTCATTGCATTATAAACTATAGTATAGACTCAAAATGTTCTGCAATATATCTCTTTTCCTTTATTAGAGAGGAGGCTTTCTCTTTCTCTTATTTAAACATCTAATTTTATAGATAAAGGGGAATTTTTTAAAGTCTGTATAGACATAAAGAAATTTACACATTTTCTAATTCCTTCTTAATAGAACTCTATCTATCATGATTCTAAGGTAGCTTTTGGGAATTCTATTTCTATTATTTCTTTTAAGATTTTGCTTCAAGCACCTGCAACCCAGGAGGACACACACGTGAGAAATCTCCAAGCCTTACATAATTGTCCCTGAATAACTCTTGAATTAGTTCTTAATCAAAAGCAGGAATCTTTCCACATAAAGGGGCAACTCTATTAAATAAAGACTGAATTTTGTAGTATCTTGACTTTAGTCCCAGTACACATAGTAATGACTAGTTCTGCTTTTCGCTAGTAATTTAAAATCGTTCAATCAGGAGATAGCAAGACAAACATTTAAATAAACCTTTGATACAGTTAGGCTTGTATCTTAGGTTTGTGGACCCTATCATATTCCACTTCCAAACAGTCCAATAATTAAATATGTAATGAGTGAAAATAATTGAATAATAAAATCAACACATTGTACATTCAGTATGATGTGAGTCATTTGTTTATTTATTCTACAAACAGTCAGACTAACTGCTGGATACTGATCAATCAGATTGCAAACTGGTAACAGAGGTTGGATATATACACATAGAACAACAAGGCACATAGAAACAGGTTATTTGCCTTAAGAGAATTGTTTGATTTAAATTCAACTGAAACAATATTCAATTGAATATTTATTTCATGCTAAAAAATACTAGATTAAAAACTGTACAGAGTACTAGGATAAAAAATTGATGATTGCACAATTCAATGCAGAACTGACACATGCTATTATGAAAACACAAATGTGTCCTGATCACAATTCCAATGTGTGGGGGATGGGGATTTTTCCCACACCGCTAAGCAATGCTCTGACATCAGCTGGGTGTCTGAGAATTCAACTCAATATCACATGCCACAGGTTAAGTGTTTGGTTCTACAAGAATGACCTGCCCCAAAAGCCCACCCCTCACGTCAGACACCAATCACAAGCCCAGGTTGTTACCTGTGCTTCTGACCAACCAGCTGCAGATTGGAGGTTCCAAAGACCCCCACCTTGGATTTCAGACACCAGTAGCAAGTCCAGGTTTTCACCTGTATTCCTGGCTGACTGGCTATAAATCAGAGGTTCCTGTGACTCCCTCTACAGATTCCATTAATTTGCTGCAGCAGCTCACACAACTGAGAAAAATATTTTACTTACCAGATTACCAGTTTATTATGAAAGGATATAACTCAGGAACAGCCAGATGGAAGAGATGCACAGGGCAAGATATGGGGAAAGGGCATGGAACTTCCATGCCTTCTGAACAATCTACTCTCCCAGAATCTCTATGTGTTCACCAACCAAGAAGCTCTCCAAACCCTATCCTTTTGGGTTTTTATGGCGGCTGCATTAATTAGCTCATTGGTCATCAGTGATTTATTCAACCTTTAGCCCTTCTCCTCTCCCCAGAAACCTAGAGGTGGGACTGAAATTTCCAACCCTCTATTCATGGTTAGCTCCTCTGGCAACAAACCCTCATCTTTAAGTGCTTTCCAAAAGTCCCCTCATTAACATAAACCCAGTTGTAGTGAAAGGGGCTCTTATAAATAACAAGACACAAATTTCAACATTATAGCTCTGAAGTTATTTCAGGAACTCAGGACAAGAGACCAAATATTTTAACAAAAGATGCTTTAAATGCTATCACTCAGGAAATTCCCAAGGTTTGGGGAACTGTGGAGGAAGACTAAATTTATATGAGAAATATATTTTGGTTAGCTGAATCGCCAAATATATATTTCTTATAAATCACAATATCACAAAACATATACCAACTTTGATGATAGAACAAAGTGGAAAGAATAACTCTATCTCCCTAGCAACAGTGGAAGGAGTAGTGGTGAAAGGAAGCAGAATTTGGGGGAAGACTTCCCCAAAACGACTTGGATCTTCAAGAATAATTAGCTGGTCAACAAACAGTGGCATTTCAAGCCAAGGCAACAGCGTAACTAAAGGCATAGAAGTACACAAAGTGCAAGCTTTGTATTCTGAGACTATCAACCTGCTTAATGTCTTTGTGGTGCTATTTTAATGGAATGTTGTCTCTGAGGATGTGACTGTAAAGATGGTTTAGGACAGAATTAGGAAAACTATCATTCTATGCAATTCAGAAATTATCAATCCACCACCACATGACAGTCACTCTGACTGGCACTGGAAATACAGCATCCATTTATTAAACTCTGATATATCATTAGTGTCTATCACTAAGGCTGACATACAGAGAATGCTTAATGAATGTATGATTGAATAAGTCATGGTCTCTGCCTTCTAGAGTTTTATGATCAGGTAGGGGAAATGGACATGTAAAAGAATCACAATACTGTATCCCACACATAAAAATGAAATAAATACAAGGTACATAAGAAAGTCAGAGTTTTGTGTGTCATGCTAAGATACTTGGATTTTGTATTATAGGCACTGGAGTCCCTTGGCAGGTTTTTAAAGCAGCGTATCAAGGTGATCGTATTTCTATTTTGGAAAGAAAAGTTTTGTTGGCTGTAGAGGATGGATTGATATATAGGGATGAGAAACTGGAATGGGAAAACCTATCAGGTGGCTTTGGTAATGTTACTAAGCCCTAAGGGACCAGTGATTGGCAAGTGGGTACTTTTGCCCGGAGCCACTCTCACTGATAGAATGAGAGCAGGTTGGGAACAGCAGAGAAGAAACTTTATTTATTGATCAATGAATGGAGGAGGCAGAGCTTGTCTCTAAAACACCTTCTCACGGAAGGGAAGATGAGCAGGGTTCTTATGGGATGTGAAGGGGGAGGGGTCTCCTCGTCATCTTTACCAGTAGGGACATTTGGGGCATGTGCAGATCTTCCCCTCTTGCACACAGTACCTTTTGCACAGGTTTCTTTTTGCCCATGGCACCCCATAGCCCTCTTGGACCTTTCTGGTTTGGACTGATTCTGCCATTTGGCCATCTGGCAATGTTATGCTTGGTTCCTATAAGCAGGTACTACTTAAAAACAAAGCATTAGACGTGGAAAATGTTTTAGAGACTTCTCTGGGTGACAGTAATAGTCTGGATCACCATTGCTAAGGGCTTGATCTGAGAGGGCAGCAGTCAAGACTAATATGAAGAAACTCATATGAAAACATATGGGAGAGAGAATTGGTACATTGCTAAAGGAAAATAAGGAGTTAAGGATGAGTTCTCGGTTTCGAATTTGGTAACTAGGTAAATGATAACATCATTATATAGGGAAAAGCAACAAAAAAATTATGAATGTATATTTTGGAAATCTGACCAATAGGGCAACTGAAAAAATAGCAATGTTTAAAAACAGAGATTCTGGTTCTGCTTTTTACTAGCTCTGTAACTTAGAAAAACCTTTCTGTGTTAGTCAAGGTTCTCCAGAGAAATAAAACTAACAGGAGTGTTGTCTAAGTCACAGAGCTGGTAAGAAGTAGAACCAGGATTCAAACCCAGGCAGTCTAACTCCATAGGAGATTTATTATGAGGAAGCCCCATGATCTACCATCCCTACAGTGGAGACCTGAGAAAGCCACTGCTGTAATTCAGTCTGAGTCCAGAGGCCTGAGAACCAGGAGAGCCAAGGGTGTAAATCCCTGTCCAAGGGCAGGAAAAGACCAATGCTTCAGCTCAAACAGGCAAGAAGGGGATGAATCCTCCTTTCTTCCCCTTCTTGTTCTATTCAGGCCTCCATGAGTTGGATACTGCCCTTTGACATTGAAGAGGGCAATCTGCGTGGTACCCACCCACACTGGGGAGGGCAATCCACTGAGTCCACTAATTCAAATGCTAATCTCATCTGGAAACACCCTCACAGACAAATCTAGAGACACTGTTTAATCTGGGCACCCTGTGGTTCAGTCAAGTTAACACTTAAAATTAATCTTTACACCTTCTGTGCCTCAGATTCACCATCTATAAACCAGTGATAATAATTGTACATACCCCCAAAGAATTGCTGTGGGAATTTAGTGATTTAATATTCTTAGAGCACTTAGTTCGTAGTGGAAGCACTACATAACTGCTAGCTTACTGTGAAATTCAAAAGCAAAGCTGAGGCTAAAATATACAGATTTTTGAAGTCGTCTGCATATATATGGTGGTTGAAGCCATGGCAGTGTAGACGGTGTGGCTCATGATGAAAGTCTGGAGTGAGAGTACAAGCTGTCCACAGGCAACACCCTAAATGCAAAGAGAAGGAGGTAAAGAGGATTGATTTTAAGAAGTAGTTAGATGAGTCAGAGGGAAAAAGGAGGTACTAGAGTCTCATAGGCTATGGAAGAAGAAAGTTTCAAGAAAGATGATTTGACTGCCCTTATCAAATACTCAACGATGTGGCAGAGTTATTGGACTGAAAAGAGGTCAATAAGATTTTGGTTTCCAATGATGAAAACTGTTTCTAAAAATAAGTCATAGCCTTGGTTCCCCTTCTCTCTTTGTCTCATGGTCCCACCTTTCTTCTATTGGCTACGTTGTTAGGCAAGTAGAAAAGAAGCTAAGGCAGTGCTAGGAGTCCCATAAAGACACGACAACATCCAGAGATTAAAAAAAAAGAGTGTTTTCTCTTTGTGAAATAAATAACACCTTGCCCAGAAGTGCTCCCTCCAGCAGATTTTTCTTCCTGACTCATTGGCCTATGGATAAACAAATCATTTGCAAAGAGAATCAGGCCGCCACTGGCTTAGATAAATGTGGCTTCTTCCCTAATGCTGAAGATGCTACTGGCTCTCGTTGAATCAAATGACTGTCAGGCAGAAGAAACTACCTGATTACAACTGGGGTTATTTTAGGAAAGAGGATGTAGAAAGGATGAACATTAAATAGACGAGTCTTCTGGATTACTGCATCTCACACCTTACTGTGCACGTGAACCACCCAGAGGTCTTGATAAAGTACAGATTTGAAATCAGCAAAGTCTGTAGGAGACCTTAAATCGGCAGTTCTAACAAGCTCCCAGGTGGTGCCAATAATACTGGCCCTGGAACAACAATTTGAGTAGGAAGGCATGAGAATGGTTATCATGCACTTATCTGAATCTGCCCTTCATTGGTACTTGAAATGCAAAGTAAAATAATCATGGTCTCTGTCTTCAAGGGGATCTAGACTAATGCGGGATTTATAGTCTAGTAATAGTCTAGATTTCTAGTATGAAAATAAAACCATAAAGATACCATTACAATCCTGAAATTAGAAATATGATTACACATAAACCCTCAATATAAAGTAAATTAACATTTAACACTTTTGGATTACATGCTAATTCCAATCACTCTGCAAAAAACTTTTAAAGCATTAACTCATTTATTCCTATTGTTAATATATGTGATATGGAGGTAATCACTATATTTTATCTCCACATCTTTAGGGATAGAGGTATAGAAAACACTTCTTTTAGTTTATAATTAATAGCCTGTCTATTCATGAATTATTTGAATTTACGTATAGAATTTTTTTCTGACATCCATGGATATTTTGTAGCAAGCATGTACTCTATTATAATAACAAAATAATAGGTCTACATATTCATGGAGGGAATTCTTTAAGATTTCACAATGTAAGAACCGGTTGTTGTGTTAGCCCAGGTCCTTTGAGAAGCAGACACCAAAACAAGATTAAATGAGAAATAACTCTTATAGAGAAAAAGTCTGTGAGAGAAAATGAGGAGGAAGCTAGGGGAGATTTGCAGACATTAGACCAAGGTGGAGTCTGGCTGCTAGAAAAGGAAAGTAGAAAAGAAGGAAGGGAGGAAAGTTATAGTCAGGTATGTTGGTAGGTAGGTAGTGTGGAGGCATCTCAGACTGCCATGCAGTTTTAAGAAAAGTGAGGCAAGGCAGTTGGTGAATTCTTAAGCCAAAATCCCTCATCAAAGGAGTCCTGCATCTCTCAGGAACATGCCTGCCCCAGGATCCCTGTGGTACTCAGTCATTGGCAGGGAGCAGCCTAAGGGAAGCTCATTTGTGCAAGCAGCAATGGGAATTTCAGAGTGTAACTTCTAGGCCTTCAGACACACTCCCTGAAGTGTCTGAAGCAGCTGGACATCTGAGAGGCACATTCTCATGGACAACATGATTACATCAGTGCCCTTTGCAGAACTAGTAGAGCCAAGCCAAATTCCATACATTTACATTTGTTCCATTCAACCATCAGCATAAAATGACAATTGTTACAGGTGCGTATGCTTCCTGACATCTTGAAAACAATTCCAGTTCCTCTATGTGCATAAGCAAAAATATTAGAGTTAAAATCCCAGCATGCATGAGCCTTCTTGAGGCTTTGCAGAATTCTCACAGTGCTTTGGATAGTAAGACTGGACATGCTAGAGAACAAATTTCAGTGCATCCCAGGAAAGCCCTGACACGCAAACTTATCACTCCAGCTGCTTGCTACTGAATTTTGTTCTTATGCAGCACATTAAGAAAGAGAGGGGAAAAGCTAAAGTGATGCAAAGAGCATCTAGAAGACTCTCAAAGGGTTGCATGACACACAAGCACAGACCAAGTACTGGGGACAATATAAAAATTATAATGTTCAATTTTCTTTATAAATGAAATTCTTGAAATAAACGTAGCAGATATATTTTATAGTTTCAATGTCAAGTTTCTTTAACAATACTTACTACATTCCTTTTATAGGAAGTTTTATATTAAAAACTCAATTCAGTATCACCAAAAATTTTGCAATCTCTTAAACTTTCAGTAACTATTTTGATTTCAGTGATGTGATCAGCCAGTGAAAGAGAAAGCAAGATGCTCAAATGTTACGGAGCATCAACGGCTATACATGGGAGCAGAGGATAATTCAGCAAAGCATCCAGACTTGGCTTTAAACTACCGCAAGTGTCAAGTTCTAAAGACAACAGCTGCCTAGGGCACTACATTCAGGAGTGGGGTTGTTCTGCTGCAGTCAGGACTTCTGGCCAAACACAAATCAGAAACAGTTTTTCAAATACTGACTAGTTTTGAAAATGTATTCTGCAGTAGCAAATTAAAGAATAAACTTTATTTGTGCATTAATGGAGAACAAATTTTTGGTTTCTCATCATGGAAGTTGTGTTACAAAACTAATCAGCTCCACAAAAAATGGGGTATACTCTGATACGGTCAATTTCTTTCACAGCTGCATGTATAATATAATATACCAGAACACTGGAGTAAATTCAAAGAAATGTATAGTATAAATCAGGATAAATAAATAAAATTCCACTATTTTTACTTGAAATAAAGTCCTGTAATTCTGTAAGAAACAATGTTATTTTTATCTGCTTGTAAAATATATACATAATGCTTTCTGATAATTAATAGATATAATAGAGAGTGTATTATTTCATATCATAGCTAAACGAAGCCAACTGAAAAAGCAGAAAAGATCCTAAATCTTGGAGAGATTAAAATTTTAAAAACCTAGTTTAAAAATGGGATTTAGGGGTCGGCCCAGTGGCATAGTGGTTAAGTTCATGTGCTCTGCTTCAGTGGCCCAGGGTTCGTAGGTTTGGATCCCAGGCACAGACCTACACACCGCTCATCAAGCCATGGTATGGTGGCATGCCATACACAAAATAGAGGAAGACAGGCACAGACATTAGCTCAGGGCTAATCTTCCTCAGCAAAAAGAGGAAGATTGGCAACTTGGCAAAGGATGTTCGTTCAGGGCCAATCGTCCTCACCAAAAAAAAAAAAAAAAAATGAATTTAGTTTGTTCAATTTTCACAAGCAAAACATTTTGTAAAATTTTGAGAAAAAAATTATAGTTTATAATTTAAAAGAATTAATTTATGCTTCAGAAATTTCAAAGTGTTATAGAAATGTAAGCTTCTATTAATAACCACTGTATTCCCAAAATTATTTACACAAATATAATATACCAGAACATTGGAGTAAATTCAAAGATTACTCTTAAGAACTTGAAAACCCCTCACAATTGCTATTAAAAAGAAAATCAATGTGCTATAGAACATAATATTTTAGAAAAGTGCTTATAAATATTAAAAGGAGTATGTGCAGTGGCTTCCTTTGTTACAATTAGAAGAGGCAATTTCATATACTTTTCAGTTTACCTTGTTCTTCCTACTTAAATTTGGAGCAATTTTTAGAAAAAAATCAAAAGGAATGTGTAATAGTTGAAAACTCTCTATGAAAAAGACAACTGAATTTTGAAACTGTCTTCTTCAGATCCAAGTGGTATAAGAGATTCTATCTATTCTTTTGAATTACAAACCCTTTTTGAAGGTCTCTAAGACAAAGATCACTTTGAACTTTTTTTTTTAAGTTTTTTTAAAGTTGATAAGCAGAGGCAGTGCTGGTACAGAAGCAAGACTGAGAACTCATCCTTTTCCCTTCACTTCTAAGGAAAATATGAAACAGGTTTGCAGAAGAAAATAGCAGATGGCTCCCTTGAGGGCAAATTTTCATTCCAATTTTTACTAGATCTTAGTTACAGTCTGCAAAATCTACTTCTGATGTTTTATGCTAAGCACATCTGTTGTTAGTAGCTGGAAGACAAGCATGCTCATTTTTCAGAAGTCTGTATAAATGGAAAGGAGCGACATCATGAAAAGGCTTTTATAAGTAATCACTTAAAGTAAAATCAGTGCTATTCAGTCCCCATAAGCATATTCAAGAAGAGTTTTTCTCTGATCCTCAAAACAGATTTCTGCAAATTATTTCACCCTAAGAGAGGTGAATCCCTCTTGTGGATTAAAAACAGAACACTTCACAGAAGTTCAGTTTCCAATAATCAGGTTCTTACACATTATAATAAATATGTAAATAATCAGATCAACCAAAATAATTAAGGAAGTGAATTCCTAGATTTCATTATTTGTGACGTGTTAACAAAGAGAGGTAATGAAATATACCTCCAAAAAAAGGTGACATTACTTGCTCTAAATATTATATAGAACCAACTCAGAAAAGTATCAACTTTTCTTTGATAGTAAATTCAAGTAAAATTGAAAGGGGTGTGGTGTGTGCGTGTGTGTGTGACTGTGTTACCATTCAGTATGTTTGTCTGCCCCAGATCATTAGAGGAGGGCCGAGCAGGGTCTTCACATCCCACAGATGCCACTGTTCTAAGCCTCTGCAGAAAGTGCATTTAAGTTAAGAACCACAGAATGACAAGGAGCTCGATACACGAAACGAGTAAGAGGAGAGAATTGTGGAGAGAATTACTCCAGGCAGAGGAAACAGAACTTGCAAAGGCCCAGAAACAGAAAAGTGGTTTGCACTTGCAGGTTTGAGGAAATGAATGAATGGCAATGCGGCTAGGCAGTGGCTTTCGAAATACTTAACTCTGACCCACAGTAAGCGATTAGTTTTATATTGCCACCTAATGCACACCCAGACACCAGACACAGGCATACAACATATACATATATAACTTAAAAAAGAGTTTTATGAAACATTTTTCCTTACTACATGTAATACGCTTTGATCTTTGTTTCAATTATTTTCTTTTCACTCTCTTTCTCTTTTTGATGCAGATAGAGACCACTAAGTTGATTTCACAATCTACTAATAGGTCACCCTGCAGTTTGTAAAACAGTGGAGTAGAGAAAAATGTGGTAGAGACTTTTTATAAGATGATGATGTCAGCCAAGATATGCAGGTCCCTGAGTGGGGAAGGTTTGTAGGCCACTAAGAGGGATTTGCTTTATGAGCAAACTAGGGTGACAGATTTAACAAATAAATATGCAGATATATTACAAATAAATATATAAGTTGGAATTTCAGATAAACAATGGATACCTGTCATTATAAAATGTCTCATTCAGTACTTGTACTACACTAATATGACACTTATACTTAACATATAACACTTATCCTGTATTTTATCTGGCAAACCTAATCTAAGGGTGCTGGGAAACCATTAAAAGATTTTAATCCAGAGTGGTAAATAATCTGATTTTCTTTAAAGTCCCTCCAGATGCTGTGGGAAGAGTCGGTTGGAGGAGCAAGAAAAGCGGCTCAGACAGCAGACTGCTACAGGAGAGACCATCGTGACCCATAGGCAAGAAGAGAGGGGAGAGAATAGTGAGATAATCTCATGGACTCTAGAATATTGGTTAATGTAATTTAGGACAGTGAATTTCAGCAAAATGCCAGGTCTCAGAGCTAAAGACGATTAATAGAACTAAGTCAGCCTATCATATATTAATATCGTTATTATTCATTTACATCATATTACTAATATATATATATTTATATCTCAACATAATATCAGTTAAAATGTTATCCAGATAATAAACACAAACTTTTGCAACTCTTCTATTTAAAGAACATCCTTTTTTTTTTAATTTCACCTGACCCCCAATGAGCGGAGCCGCAGCATGCTTCCAGACCCCTGGGACTGAGAGTTTGGAGGTTTGCATATGGTTTCAGTCCCAAAGGGAGGAAAATGGACCCAGCTACTCATTATCACTGACTTCCACAGCACAGGCTGTGCTATTGCCTTGGTGAATAGCCTTAAAGTTTTGGGGAATATTTTAGAATGGAAGTTTTCATGTGGTAACGTTTTCACAGAAAATTTATATAGTGGTGTCTTGATTTAAGTGTCTTTTGTTTAAAGTTTTTTTATGAAATACTCACAAAAGTGTTTTTGGTGTCATGGCTTCTTAGAGAAAAGTCTAATCATAGTTCTGTCTTTACTCCAGTACGTCAAATAGTCATTTAAAAATTTATTTTACCTTTTAATTTTTTCATTATTATTTTAAAAAATAATTTCTCAGAATCATACTCCTAGAGCAGTGATGGATATCCTCATATCTTTAATGACTCAATGTTTTAGTTTAAAAGTGTAACGTTGTTTCAATACACCTCCTACTAGATTTTGGAAACCTAACTCACTCTAATTTAGAGAGACTTGGTTTCACTGCATAATTGCCCATGAAATCACTTGGATTCCTCAGCATCCCTTAAAAGGATGTGGGTAAAGCACTTTAGCCCTATAAAATAAGTTAAACACAGAAAATCTATTGTTCTTTGAAAGTTAACTAGCGTCAGCTGAAATAGCACACAACAATCATTGGGGCCAAGAAAAAAGTAGGTAAACTTATTCAAATATCAAAATTAATTCTAATATCAGCTGCTAAGCAGAAGATGGAATATACGTATAGGTGGCATTAATTTATGTTTTCCTTAGAGAGGGAAAGGAACACACATGTTCAGGTTCTAGCTTTATGAAGGCATGGTATTTAATATTCTTTGGAAAAATTTTATTGGCACAGATAGTGTTTTATGGCTACAAAATCCATTTTTTCCATTTACATTGTATCCATTTATGGATACAAAATCCAGAATTTATCCATTTCTTATAATCCAATTTCTTGGCATATAGTTTTCCATTGTATTCTCTTATAATCTTTTGTATTTCTGTGGTATCCATTGTGATTTCTCCTGTTCATTTCTAATTTTATTTATTTGAGTCTTCTTTCTTTTTTTCTTGGTGATCCTGGCTAAGGGTTTGTCAATTTTTTTTATTTTCTCAAAGAACCAGCTCTTTGTTTCGTTGATCCTTTCTACTGTCTTTTTTGTTTCAATTTCATTTATTTCTGCTCTAATTTTTATTATTTCCCTCCTTCTACTGACTTTAGGCTTTTTTTGTTCTTCTGTTTCTAATTCTCTTAGGTGTAGTTTGAGATTGCTTATGTGAGATTTTTCTTGTTTGTTGAGGTGAGCCTGTATTGTGATGAATTTCCCTGTTAGGACCACTTTTGCTGCATCCCAAATGGGAGGTGGTATGGCATGTTTTCATTTTCATTTGTCTCAATATTTGATTTCTCCTTTAATTTCTTCAACGATCCACTGGTTGTTCAGTAGCATGTTGTTTAATCTCCACATCTTTGTTCCTTCCCCAGTTTTATTCTTGTAATTGATTTCTAGTTTCATAGCATTATGGTTGGAAAAGATGCTTGATATTATTTCAACCCTCTTGAATTTGTTTAGGCTTACTTTGTTTCCCAACATATCATCTATCCTTGAGAATGTTCCCTGTGCACTTGAGAAGAATGTGTAACCTGCTGTTTTTGGATGGAGTGTTCTATATATATCTGTTAGATAAGTCCATCTGGTCTAGTTTTTCATTTAATGCTACAATTTCCTTGTTGACTTTCTGTCTGGATGATCTATCCATTGGTGTTCATATGGTGTTGAGGTCCCCTACTATTATTATATTGTTGTTGATATCTTCTTTTAGTTTTGTTAGTAGTTACTTTACGTACTTTGCTGCTCCTGTGTTGGGTGCATATATATATTTATAAGTGTTATGTCTTCTTGGTGGAGTGCCCTTTTTATCATTATAAACTTGCCTTCTTTGTCTCTCCTTACCTGTTTTGCCTTGAAGTCAACTTTGTCTGATATAAGTATGGCGACACCTGCTTTCTTATGTTCACTATTAGCTTGGAGTATTGTCTTCCATCCCTTCACTCTGAGTCTGTGTTTGTCTTTGGGGCTGAGGTGTGTTTCCTAGAGGCAGCATATTGTTGGGTCTTGTTCTTTAATCCATCCTGCCACTCTGTGTCTTTTGATTGGAGAGTTCAAGCCATTTACATTTAGAGTGATTATTGAAAAGTAGGGGCCTAATGCTGCCATTTTATCACGCATTTTCTCGTTCTCCTGCATTTCCTTTGTTTCCCATCCCATGAATTTCAGACTACCAATTCAGGTAGACAGTTTTCTAGGTTGGTTTTCTTCTTATTTGTAATTTGTGTCTCTGTTCTAGTTATTTGTTTAGTGGTTACCATGTGGTTTGTATAAAACATCTCATAGATGAGATAGTTCATTTTCTATAGCTTCTTATTTCCTTAGACTAAGCCGGTTCCATTCCTTTCCCCTTCCCCTTCCAGGTTGTTATTGTCAGATCTTTTTTTTTTCTTCTCGTGTTGTGAGTTTGTGGTTAAAATTACAAGATTATATTAATTCTTGGTGTTTCCCTTCCTTTTATCTTTAATGTTATACTTAGCCTTTGCTAACCTGTTCTGATGGAGAGCTGCAATTTTCTGATTTTGTCTTTCTCCTTATCTCCTTTGCTCAGGGTTTTGTAAACCCTTTCCTTTTTTTTTTTTTTCAGGTATGTGGGTCTCCCTGAGCATTTCTTGGGGAGGGGGAGGTCTTGTGGTGATGAACTCTCTTAACTTTTGTTTATCTGGGAAAATTTTTATTTCTCCATCATATTTGAAGGATATTTTCACTGGATAGAGTATTCTTGGCTGAAAGCTTTTGTCTTTCAGAGTTTTGAATATATCATTCCACTCTCTCCTAGCCTGTAAGGTATCTGCTGAGAAATCTGCTGATAGCCTGATGGGGGTTCCTTTGTAAGTTATTTTCTTCTGCCTTGCTGCCCTTAATATTTTCTGTTTGTCGTTAACTTTTGAAAGCTTCACTACTATATGCCTTGGGGTTGGTCTTTTTACATTGATAAAGTTTGGAGATCTATTAGCTTCTGTCACATGGATTTCCAGTTCTCTCCCCAGGTTTTGGAAGTTCTCAGCTATTATTTCTTTGAACAGGCTTTCTGCCCCCTTCTCCTTCTCTTCACCCTCTGGGATACCTATAATCATTATGTTATATTTCCTAATTGAGTCAGATATTTCTCCGAGTTTCTTCATTTCTTTTTAACCTTAGTTCTCTCTCCTCCTCTATCTGAAGCATTTCTATATTCCTATCCTCCAAATTGCTAATTCTGTCCTCCATATCATCAGCCCTACTTTCAGGGAGTCTAGATTTTTCTTAATATTTTCCAGTGTGTTTTTCATCTCCAACATTTCTGATTGATTCTTCTTTATGGTATCAAGCTCTTTCATGACGTAGATCATGAACTGATTGAGTTGTATATCTGTATTTTCTTTTAACTCATTGAATTTTTTAATGATAGCTATTTTGAATTCTTTGTCATTTAGGTCATAAATTTCTGTGTCTTCAGGATTGTTTTCTGGGTACTTGTCATTTTCCTTCTGTTCTGAAAATTTACTGTACTTTTTTATACTGCCTTATGGTGTGGATTTGTGCTTCTGCATAGAGAGAAACTTTGGTTACTACTTCTGCTTGCTGCCACTGTGGGGGCAGGGCAGCACCTGTGTAATCTGAGCCAAATAGGATCCCTGTCAGCTGTTCCTGACTGAGCCTGGGCCCCTCCTCAGGATTGCAGTAGCCCTGTGACATCTCCCATCAGCTGTGGGAACAATCACAAGGGGACTTTTGGCTGCTGGTGCCTGCTCTCACAGACCCACTTAGACACACTCCCTCCTTAGGGTCTACAGCAGTGTGATGGGCTTTTGCAGCAGCCGGAAGCTGACTGGCCCAGACTCACAACTTTGCCAACACCGTCTGGTCCTACAGGATCTCACTTGCCCTCTCTGGGCCACAACAGAGCTATGGGCATCTAATGCAGCCAGTGGTTAGCTCACCCAGCTGTCCCACCTCTGCTGTTAGGTCACTCAGCCTTTGTGCTTGGTGGGTGGGGTTTCTCCACTAGGGCCAACCAGAGACTTTCCCTGTGGCCACTGTGGGACCATGGATGTTCCCCTGGACCAAGGAGCAGTCACACTGGGGCTCCAGATTGTGTCCTCCCACTTGTGCAGTCCCGCAGGATCTCACTTGCCCCCTCCGGGTCACAGCAGGTCTGTGGGTGTTTAATGCAGCAGGTGGGTAGCTCACCTGGCTGAGCCACTTCTGCCCCAAGGCTTCCCAGCCTTTGTGTTTGGTGGACGGGGCCTCTCCACTAGGGCCGTCCAGAGACTTCCCTGTGGCCACTGTGGGACCGTGAATTTTCCCATTGGACAAAGGACCAATTGCAGGTGCTTAGGGCTGTAGCCACCTGTTTCCACAGTCATGCTGCTGACACACATGCCCACCCTTGGTGCCACGGCAGTGCTATGAGCATGTCAGCCAGGAGAGAGTTGCTCATAAGTACTAGGCTGTCTGAGGACTGGAGAGTTTTCACCCATCTCCACTTCTTCCCCAGGGGTAGTCCATATACCTTCTGATGCATAGCAGCATGGGTCTCTCAGGCATCCTGAGGTGCTCTGTGAGTATCCTCTGTTGATCAATGAATGTCCAATTAATTGTAGTTCAAAGAGGGAGCGACAAAGAAAACTGCTCACTCTGCCACGTTGCTGACGTCAGTCATGAAAACAACCTAAAAACACTTCTTTCAAACATAGTGTCCTCTCTCTTGGTCATCCACCTGAATAAATATATAGGTATCTTTAACGTGTGATTCTCCAAATTCTCCTATTCCACAAGATATACTTGTGAGGTTTTTTTTAAGTTCTCAAACCTCAAGAGGAATAGCTATAAAAGTAGATTCAAAACACAATGCACATTTTTTGGGACAATTGACTTCCTATCTGCATAATGACAGTAATTTCAACAGAGCTGCTCAAGGTTTTTTGATTCTATTCTCCTTATTGATTATCTCCACTCCTGGATTGTCTCTTAGACTTGAATATTTTGGGGTGAAGAAATGATTATTTTTCACACCTGTGAGGTACTTTGTTCTACTTTCCTGGGCTTCCTGATTTTGTGAGCAGTTTTTTCTTCTTCCAGGACTTTGGGTCACATAGTTTGCCCTCATAAATATTAAATAGTTATTATTAATGTTATTCACATATAGTTAATAAAAACCCTTCATAACAGTGGAGCTGCTGCCACCTATAAAACTTAATTGACACCTTTTGGTGGATATTGTTTTGAGAGGAGCTGTAAAGAACAAAGTAGCAGCCTGACAGTTGCAGTAAAGCGAACTCCATCCAGGGAAGGCCATTGATTCCAGTGGAGTGACAGTCTTCAGGTGGTTTCATTTATCTCTCTGATACCTTTCAAATACCTCTCTGGCAAAATGCCTTGAGCAAAACACATAGATTTCCAGGTGGAGTCTTGTTAGAAGAGTGCTGTACAGGTGTGTAGAACTTTTTCAGGAAATGGTTCCCAAAGATTCATATTTTTAGGAAAGCCATTTAATCATTTCCCTTCTGAAAGTTTGCTTCCTACAACTTCAGCTAATCTTGTGTGGTCTTGACCATTCACTCTCTGTCAAACATTCAGGATCAAAAGGAATTTCTCTTTAATCATGTCTTCTGTTCTAAACTAAGAATAAATAGATTATAGAACTCAATTTTAAGTTTCAATCCTAATGGAAATAAAACGTATAGAACAGAATTGCAAGGATTATTTTCATTTATTAAATGTAACCTCTGTTCAAAAAGAAATCTTCCTGTGAAAACATGCGTTTCATAATGGGTTCTTCCTTATGCCCCCCAGAAACATACTCCAGTGGTAGCCAAAAATAAAAACTGACCTCACACACACACATGAAAAAATGCACTTTGTCTTCATTAAAATAAAAGGATTCACAATCAGCTTGCATTATAATTGTCCACAGATATTACAAAGAACAGACATCCAAGACCACTTGCTGGACCAAAGCCCCTCTACCATCTCTCTGCTTCTCCCTATGGATGTGCTCGATTCAGTGTGTGTTTTGCAGCTGTAAATGCAACAATCTGGGGAAAGTTGGAAGAAGATATTAAAGAACCCTAAGAAGAAATGGAGAAGGTGGATGCCGAAGGACTTTTTCTGTTTTAAATTAATAGAAAAAACTAGCAGAGGACCATTTCCCCCACATGTATCTATATCAGTGCCATTTATTCCAATATGGAAATAATTTGAAGTGATGTACACAGAGGGGAAAAAAGGAAAAGAAAATAAACTATGAGTAGGCTATTAAAATAATCTATCCTAGTTTACTCACTTAAAAATGTGGAAAAGCAAAGCCATGTAACTAGAGCATCACTTGCACACCTCTCCCCCTTATCTCATACCTCATTTGCCGTCTGCACTGTGTGTTTTGCCTCCCTTTTTCCATCATAATTTGTTATCTTATCTTTTTTTCCTGATTCCCTGACCCTATGAATGTGTGGTCTGTTTCGTGTTCCTAGACACAGTATTCCTGCTCATATTTGATGGGCAACATAAGGTTTGTGTATTCGAATACCATTTTATGCACTGTTCCGCACTTCTCATCTTCAGGATCATTAGTCACAGTATGTGTTCCATGCTGTGCCCAGAATGTCTCAGCTGATAATAACATACTCAAAGAGCACTTTGAGTCTCTGTTTTACTAATGAAGTACCAGTATCCCACACAATTTGTCCCTTGTGATTCTACTTTTTGCAAAGTCTAAGTCTTAATATACAGACAACATTTATCTCTTTATAATTCCCAAACGTGTTTTGGTCAACTGACAGTTTTTCAGGGTTAACAAACAGAAAAAGCAAATTTTTTAAAGCTTGAAGTTAGCAATGAAAAATTTTAAATATGTTAGAATTTTCAAATATATTATTTCTAACTGATCCAGTTTTAATCATACATGTCATCCAGGGAATGTCAAAGTATAAAAATTTGAAGAAAGGAAGAAATTGTCATAATTAAGTCTTGGGCTTGAACGAAAATTCTTTTAATGGTACAAATTGTTAATTTTTGTAACAATAGTCAGAGAAGATTGTAAGACAGCCTCAGAGGAAAAGAAAACCATTATCTCAGCTTTATAGCTACAAAGTGTATATAAGATTGCCATAGATCTTTATGAAGGCTTCACAAAAATCCCCATAGAATAAATGTTGATATGTTGAAATCTGAAGGAGAGAATATGAAAATTAACAATAGTAGGAGTAAATTAAGATTCATAAATTCTACCAGAATTTTAAATTCCATCTTACCAGAAATGCTCTTATAATTTTCTGTTGTCCACCTGGCCTCTGGCCAATTCTTTTGCTTAGGCAGTAGGCATTGTGGTAATTAAATCTCCAACAGTCCCCAGTGAACCATGCCTCCAGATATTCACACCCTTGTGTAGTCCCCTCCAACTCTGAAGTTGCTCTGACACCATATAACCAAAAGATTATGGCATAAATAATGATGCATGAGTTCAAGGCTAGCTTTTAAGCCCTGAAACTCTTAAAGGAACTTTTGGAATGCTCACTTATCACAATAGCCATGTAAAAAGTCTAGCAAATGAACACTACAATGCTATGAGAATACTCGGGCTGGCTAGGTAAAAGAGCCATATGGAGAAACAGCCATCACAGCCCAGCTGCCAGACATGTGAGTAAAGGAATCATCTTGGAGATTCTATCTCCAGCAGATCTCAAAGGGAAAAAAACCTAAAGCTGAAAATGTATGGCCCTACTTAAGCTGTCCCAGCCAACTCCAGCCATCTTACGGACTCTAGGTAAGGCCCCACAAATGAGCCATCCCTGCTATGGCCTGCCTGAATTCCTTAGCCACGGAATTTTGATCAAAATGTAATGGTTGTCACTGTGTGCTGTTAAGTTTTGGAGTAATTCATTATGCAGCAACAAATAACTGAAACAGAACTTGGTTCCTAGATGTAGAGTAATTGCATGAAAAAAACTGTAAAGTAGCTTTCACGTGAGGGAGTGAGCAGAAGCTGGAAGGGCATTGAGGAAACGGTTATGATAAGCACGAAGGAGACTGTTGATGAGGGCTTAGAGGACAGTGAAGAGAGGGCACCGATTACATGCTGACAGAAGAACCGCAGGAACTGTGGGGATGTGTGCAGAAAATCTGCGGCAATGTGAACAACGGAAAGGGATTATAACGATCTTGCAGGTAATTAAGGAGATTTCAACGCTGAATATTGAAAAAGTCTACCTTGCTTCTTCTAGATGTTTATCATATAATATGGAAGAGAAAGATGCCTTAAAGTAGTTCCATTTTTAAACACAATTTGTAGGATATATGTAGGAACTAGGAATTGCTGGGTTCAAACCTAATAATCTTTATCCTCAGCAAAATATTCTCAAAGTAAGAAGTGGACAGAGAGAAAATACAAAATGAGGCAGTTAGTTCCTTTATAGAATCAAAGTCACTGCCCATAGAAAATTTCTGTCATTCAAAAGACCTCAAGGGTCCTAAGGACATACCTTATTGAATCTTTTGTTACATAATAGGGCCCTAAGTATTTTAAGAGAATTGTTCCACAGCAGCCTGACATGACCCCTTGGGTCTTTCTGAAAGAGATCTGTGGTTGTGGCTTTTGTTTTATGTAATAAACTCCAATATTATGAATGGGAAGCTCAAGGTTTTTAATAGCATGATATTGTAAGAGGCATTGGCTTTTTGACTAAAAGCCACAGAGCTACTACAAAATAAAAAGGTACTTCCTGGAGAGAGAGATGACCAACCAGATGCCAGGAATTCCAGCCGTCCCAGCCGAGGTGCCACACAGGTGAGTGGAAAAAGTCTTAAGGGGTCACCAGCCTCGGTCTCCATCTAATTGTAAGCTAATTATATGAGGGATCCAACATGTGAGTACCCAGCTGAGCCTGTCATCCCCAGAAACCAAACTTCTATGCAGATTGTCTGCCTGCCTCCTATCTCTTGATGGCACTAAATACGCTTTTCCATACTGGCTGATATTGTGCAATAGCATTTAAGATTATCTTTGTTTTCCCTGTTTTTGATTCTCTGCAAAGAAAAGTTACTTTATAATTTATCATAACTATAAGTAACTTACGTCATTCCAAAAGATCATAGCTATTCATATCAAATGAGCTAATCTAAAAGAATATCAGCTATATAGTCTCTAAAGTTGGAGGGCGTCAAGATCTCTAATTTTGCCATATATGCTTCAACTCTGTTTTCTCTTCATATAATCTATTTTGATTTCATCATAAGTTGAAAAGTCTTTGGAATTTGAGTTGAGAATTTTGGCCTGTATATTTTCTTTATCTAGTTATAAAATTCACCTTAAAAACTTGAAGAAAAAGTAGATAAAGGCAAAACTGCTAGTCTGTCTTTTAGGTAAACAAAAGAGTCTATATAGGACATAGGTGTTAACAGAAGTGAAAGTCCTGTGTGCTGGATATCTGTGAAATTTTAGGTGCAAAATATATAGAATGTTTTGTAAATTTTCATTTCTCAAATGAAATCTGTCTTAGAGCACAATATGTTCTAACACAGATTAAAATTGCCCCTGGTATATTTTGTAAGATTCTATTTTTCTAGTCTTAAAGTCCAAGCTGTTTCACAGACGCCTCTTTCTTTTCTTCAATTCATGCTTATTTTGCACATACTTGTAAACAACTCTGAAGGTTTGCAAATAGCTAAAATATGTTTGATAGTTTAACTTGCAGGCCAAAACTATTGGTTTTCTAACTAGTGGAACTTTATTATTTGGCAATAGCTAGCTCTAATTATTTATTGTGTAGTTGGGGTTATGAACTTCATGATGAAAACCTTTGAACTACGTCTTGAAGTGGAAAAAGATAGTGCACTATATAAAATGCAAAACAAATTGTTTATCTTTAACACTTACCTAAATCTGAACTAGTCACTTCCAGTATCACTTTCCTATGATCTGAGATGAATTAGGAAGACTAACAATGTATTGATTATAGGTATATTTGTTATAAAATGCACTATTCAATTTGTATATATTTTGAGTCCAAGTAAATGTTTTCTGTTCCCTCTTATTAGTTTTCTGCCCGTTCCAATACAAAGAATTCAATTGGGAATTTCTAAGTTATCACAAAATTTTAGGATTGGAAGAGGCTTTGAGGTGACTGTTATATAAACTTGCACTCAGTGCACGCTTGTCGATTGCCTTGCACCTACATCCCGTCATTCAGCGCTGAGTGAGTCCTGTAAGTCCTAGACCTGGTCTCCAGCATCAGCATCTCCTCCCTGCCCTGCTCAAAGACTTCAAGCTAGTTTCATACCTGGTGAGTGATAACTTACTTTATTCTCTCAAAAGGATCAGGTATCCCTCATTAAGATTATTTACCTCTTCCATTTTGAAACCAGGAAGTTTGGGAGATTTGATAAAATTCACATTGTATTATCATAGTGCCTAAAAGTAGGGAGGTAGGTTAGAAGTTGCTTTAAGAATATAAAAATGTTATATTACTAAAATTCTAATCTAGAAACTCAAGCTACCATATGAATAATTGATGGAGAAAAGAAGTAACTGACTTATTACACATCTTCCCTTCTCTTTTACTCACTCTGTTTTTCCTATAGCTATGTCTCCATTCATTCCTCATTTTTCAGTTCATGTCTTCCTTCTACTACACAACTCAATCTATTCTCCTTCTGTATCTCCTATGCATAACAGACACAAAACTATATCAGACACTTGATGAAACAACTCAAGTCCAAGTTGATGAACTATCAAAGTAGATCCTTATCACTAAAGGATTGAAAAGCGGCTAGATAGTAATGCATTTTCTACACTCTCATTTGTTTCATGACATGAGTTAAAAAACAAGGGAAAGAAGAATGTTGAAATATCACTTTGTTTTCCTAAGGAGCTGTTTTTAAGGACTACAATATAATAATGCTTGTGGGACAATTATCTGTGAATATTCTATGGTAACTATATTTATTGTAATATAGAGAAAAGTAAATGTGTCCAAAATATAGATGATTTCACAAAATCAGGTTATGATCACAAAGCAACAATGATTCTATTATTGTTTGCACATTCTCTTAAGAAAATTCCCACTTGAAGATAAATTATAGGAAATTAAATTGTATTAATCAGGATTAGTATTTTATAAGGTTATATCCACAAGAAAAGATATTATATTAAAAGATATTTGTATATTTGAGAGACTCAGAAAAATAACCAATGCACATGGGTTAAATTATAAGCCACCTAAATTGCTTCTTTCTAATTCATTGTGGCACCTTTTTGTAGCTCCAGAAACAGCAAGTACCAAGAAATATTAGTTTGCTCATTCTCAAAATATCTTCAACAAGGAACTAAGGGTTTAGAATGATCAAATATTTGTCACTTCCAACTCTATCACATGTCAGTAGACATAGCAAATGCACAACATTCATTTCAGTCTAAGGGGTTATATAAAAATTAAGACAAAAATACTTCATCTGACCATATTTAGTTCATCGTTCCTAACAATTTGCTCTCAAGCTAGCCAAATGATTTCACTTCTTTACCAATATTTTGTTCTTAATATTCATATACTCATTTATGTTGTTTACTTGATCTCTCCATATTCCCATGTGATATTTAGCATAAATTGAATCATTAGCCTGTTAAACATTTCCATAGCTCTTGCATACATTCTTCACAATTTGGTGACACCAATAAGAATAGGCCTCAGCATTTTACACATGGCCTTACCAGGTTTCATCAGTAGAGTGTCATCCACCTCCTGTGGCCTCATAGACCGAAAGTACACATGGAATCAAATATGCTGAACTGATTTTTCTCTTCGTATATAATCTACTTGCTATCTTTGTGTTTTCCAAATCAGACTTTGATCATTACCACTTTTTTCAGCATATAGTATTCAAACTGTCAGTGTTTTAAAGCTAATTATATTTTTTCCCTATTGCTCCAAGATTTTGTCAATTTCCCTCTCCTAATAACACAAAATTAAAAAATTGTTTGTAGAAAAGTAAAAATGTAAATATTAAATAAAATTCTGAGGGACTCATATTAAAGGTCAAATACACTAGGAAAAAAGCTAATTCTTGCCCACTAATGTAATACTAAATTTTAAACATTCAAACTTTTCCCATATTGTTTTATAAAACAAAGAATGAAACATTGCCACTCAAATAATAACAGATAATGTATGAAATTTATTTTAAACAAACACTATCTTAATTCTCACGCTAGAATATTACTTCATTGAAATGACAAACTATCAAATTTTTAAAGTTTTTATACATAAAAAGAAATTGTGACATACATCACAAGAAAAATATTACAGCAAAGCTCTGCTATAATTTCAAATTCATGCAAATGGTAAGTTTACACTGTTGCACCTCATGGATTTTTCTTGTGCTCTTTCCTTTTTGCAGAATGTTTTCCCCATTCGCCACCCACCATCATCTATCAAACTCTATTGATTCTTCTAGCTCAGCTCAAATGTTACTTTCTCTGTGAAGTTTTCCACAATTCTAATCAGAATGAGTTACTCCTATGATTTGATAGCACTTTGTTAAATTACTTTGGAACATGTTATCCTTGTATATTAGAATATAAATTCTGTCAATATAAAAATTATATCTTGGGGCCAGCCCTGTGGCCGAGTGGTTAAGTTCGCGTGCTCTGCTTTGGAGGCCCAGGATTTCGCTGGTTCGAATCCTGGTATGGACATGGCATGGCTCATCAGGCCACACTGAGGCAGCATCCCACATGCCACAACTAGAAGGACCCACAACTAAAAAAAAAATACACAACTATGTGCCGGGGGGCTTTGGGAGACAAAGGAAAAATAAAGTATTTAAAAAAAAAAAGAAACTATATCTCACTTGTTTTATACTCCCATAACAGCTGACACAAATATTTAGTCATTCAATTCTCTGTATATTGCCAGAACAACAGATTCAGGCAGAGAAGTATGGGTTTAAGTATCCAGCCTAAGAAAAAAAAGGGTAAAAGTACATTCTCAGGGACAGTGGGTTTGGTGATCAAGTGCCTGCAAATCTCTTCTTTAACAATAGTTACGTTGG
Organism: Equus przewalskii; assembly: GCF_037783145.1. NCBI lineage: Eukaryota > Metazoa > Chordata > Mammalia > Perissodactyla > Equidae > Equus > Equus przewalskii. Next base: position 29,240,496 of record NC_091834.1, read on the forward strand.
GATAAGATTTGAGATATTAATATGCAGTAATTCCTGAGTTTTTTATTTGTCCTCAATAATCATATCCATTTAAACAACAAGATTTGCACCACATTTTTCCCCAGAATAAGATTTGGAGCTGAATAAGTTGTTGGTGTTTGAAAAATGGCATTTTGTGGCCAAAGTGGAAAAAAGACAAATTATTGATTTCCTGCTTCAAAAGCGTTGCCCGCAGGTGTAGGTGCATCTTGATCTCCCAAAACATATGTGTAGTTGTCCTTTTAGGCAAAAATAATATTCTCACATCACAAAGTCTACCTTTTAAATTTGGCGTACAGTAAGTTTCAAGCAGAATTTTAAAAAAAAATAAGAATCAAAGTGATAACTTAAGTGCTTCAGATAAGTGAAGGTTTTATATTTTGCTAATTAATCTTTCCATTCGTTAGACAGAATGGCCAAAATGTGTCTTTTTTGAGCTGCCATGTCTTTCACAAGGTGATTATTGAACTGAATATAATTACAGTAATTTCTAATACTTAATTTTCATACTATCCATGGAATAAGCAGGTATTGTTGGATGCAGTAAAGAGACTCACTCCAATCACAGGGCCTTGACACCGGATTTAGAGATGCTGCCGTGAAAAATCGCACATAGTCAACAGAACCATGGTCAGGCAGAGTCATGCCATGCTTAAAGAGATGCTCCCCACTCTACCCCAGTTCTCTCTTTGCTTTCCTAGAACCTGAACCTATATGTCCTTCTTAGTTTCCATGAGAAGTGTATTTATTTAAAGTATTTATTATGAAATTTTTAGCAAATATGAACTTCAAAATATCCTATAAATTGTGTAAATCTGTAAACTATGCTTTGACTTACATTATCTTCCTAATAGATTATCACAAACCATCAGGAAGAAAGAGAGTAGCATAAGTCATTGGCTTGTTGAATTGTGGTTAATGAAATTCTAATCTCAAAATTATGTTACAATAATTGTTTCATTTTAAAATGATCATTATTTATCATGATTATCAATACTAGTAAAGAAAATCCAAATATATATTTTCTTAACTGTAACCTCTACTCATTTGGGGATAAAACAATTGTTTGAAATGTTCGTAATATGCGTAAATATTATTTTTCTATAATTATCCAATGGTATATATTTATAAATAAATTCAGAGGCGGTGGAACAGGACTCATACCTAAATCTTGGAGACCAGTAATATAATTACGTGTACTGCTTTGTATATAAAATGCATTTATTCCATTTTAATTGGGGAAAGAGTAGCCCAATTTTATGAGTTATTTCTGAATCAGTGTGATGGTCAATCACGTTAAGATGAAGTTTTACTGTATCTTAAGTTCAAATCTACCATAAAACTGCACTTTAGTTCTTAAATGTGTGGTAGCTTGAGTGTGTGATTTTTTCATCCATGAGAAATTACCAAAATATCTGTTACAAAGATATTTTTCCTCTTACTTTCCTTTTCATCTTTTTCCCTACATATCAACTATATGGACATATTGCTTCCAAGAAGAACTGGCATTATGTTTCTCAACACTCATGCAAATAATAGATAGGGAACAATAAGTGTGTTTAGAAGTGTTTGGTAAGCACAGACAGGGATAGACTGGAAGTTATTTAATGATTTATAAGATTAAAGTGATCTAAAGAGTTTAATAATATGAATTTAATAATATGAATTAGGAGGTGAAATTCAATAATAGTATGCCTCATCTTGCTCAGATGTTGTGTCTTGCATTTCTTAACATTAAATAATCTTTAGCTTCTCCACTGTAAAATCATAAATGTTTGGTTACGCAAATGATTTTTCCAAATTTCCCAGTTCTCCACTATCCAATTATTTTACAATATAGTGTCTTGAACTTCTTAATGGCATAACTGGCACAAAATCTTTTCTGCATTAGCACTGGATCTTCAAACACCTTCTTCACTACAACAAGCCCAGAGAGAGAATTAAAGTAAATATTTTTCAAAGATGTTTAAAGTAAAATAACTTCATGTTCTTCTTTTTATAAACTGATCTATCTATGGCTTCCTAATGAATAGAAGGTATGTCCATTGAATATAGCAAAGCAAGCTACTGTCAGGAACAAAAATGTGCTTGCCTAAGTGTTATATTTTCAGCCGAACTTTAGATTAAAATGATATATTTCTCCTTATTTAAACACATTAGCATCCCCACTCCTCTTGCACAAATGCATTTGCATGCTCTCTTTCTCACACACACACACAGGCACTCACCACACCAATCAAAAGCAAAGATTATGTGTCACTGTAGAACACTCCAATGGTGACAGTTCGTTTTGATTACCTACCCTTGGTGTCTTGGGTTGTCACTCACATAGAGAGTACTCTTATTGTCTTGGCTAGAAACCACGTTTCTGGCTTCTACAAAAGGTCTGGTTATCTTCAACTTGTCAACTGCTTTATACTGTGAGGAATGCTTAGCACCTGGACGCCTGATGAAGCTGGATGTAGTATCAGGCAAACCTGTGATTACTGTAACAGATTCAGGTTTCAAAATTGCTTTACTGTGGCACATCACATCCAAGAAATGGTTTTCTATATGTCCATGAAAGTAGGTGACTGTGCATCCCACTCTCTTTATTCACAAATACCTAGTCTTTTTTACAACTGACAGTTAAAGATTAGTCTGCTCACTTTTAAACACTGTCTATGATTAGAAATTAAATGAGAAACATATTTCTGGCCTTAACTTTCTATTGAATATTGATGCTTCGGGTATAAAAATAACTAATCATTTTAAAATTCCATGTTTCCCTTTTCTTATTTTTCTCTTCTTCACTTCTATGAGTCACAAATTCTGAAGGGTATAGTCCTTTCTGTTTTTGTTTGTTTTGTTTATTTTGCTTTTGTAATATGAATAGTCATCTTCCTTAGAGTCTCATAAAGTAATACATCCAAGATTTCACATTGCCTTTTTTAGATGTACTGTTACTCAAGTTCTCAAAGATATATCTCTCCTATGACTAAAATTCAGAATCCATAATTAATAAATTATGATTGATGAATTCAATTAAATGCAAATCACACTTGATAAATTCAACCACATGTAAATCAAAAACACATCTAAGCAAACACATATGCTAAACTAAGGGAAAAATTACTTGCAACACATCTTAAGCAAAGAGGTAATTTCTTCTCTATCTGCAGAATGCCTATAAATCAGTAAATAAAGACTAGAAGAAAAATAGAAGATTGTTATGAACCCTCTAGTTACTATCAGAGTGCCTAGCATATAGTAAGATCATTAAATGTTTTATGAAGAAATGGGTGAATAAACAGCTATTCAGGCTATTGTCCAAAAACTTCAATTAAAAGCTCTGCTTTTTCTGGAATTCACCAGTAAAGCAATTGCAAAAAGATTATACGTATAGGTATATATAATATGTATAATACATAAAATATATATTTTATTTATATATAAAAAGAGATCTATATTTATTATATATAAAATACATATTATATACAGTGCTCCCTACTTATCCCTGGGGCATATGTTCCAAGACCCCCAGTGGACCCCTGAAACCATGGATAGTACCCAGCCCTATTTATACTACGTTTTTTTCTATATATACATTCCTACAATAAAGCTTAATTTGAAAATTAGGCACAGTAAGAGATTACCAACAATGACTAATAATAAAAATGAACAATTATAACAATATACTATAACAAAAGTTACTATAGATCCTAGCAACCTCAGCATACAATTTTTTTTTCTTTCCTTATTATGTCAAGAACTTTCACCTCTTCACTTAAAGAAACACTTTATGGTTTCTCTTTGGCATATCTGAATTGCCAGCATCACTACTCTCATGTTTTGGAGCCAATGTTAAGTAAAATACTGCATCAGTGGATCTGGTAATCTAGACAGCTACTGGCTAATGGGCAGGTGGCGTATACAGTGTGAATATGCTGGACAAAGGGATGATGCACATCCAAGGTGAGACAGAGTGGGGAGGCCTGAGATTTCATCACACTACTCAGAATGGTGCACAATTTAAAACTTATGAACTGTTTATTTATGGAATTTTCCATTTAATATTTTCAGACCTCTGGTTGTCCAAAGGTAATTGAAACCATAGAAAGCAAAACCGTGGATGGGGAGGGACTGCTGTATTAAAATATATATATTTTGTATTATATGTAAGATGTGTTTATTTATATATATATATATCTTTTCCCTCTGTATTATCATGTAAATAGGAAGGTAGAAGTTTACTAAAAAAGACCAAGAGATGGGTATTTAATTAATAGACTTTATCAAACTTTAGATTAAGTTATAGCTCTACTTTTGCTTGTTAAGGAGGAAAGAAGATCGAGACATACTAGGTGATGATAGCTAGATAGATGTAGATTGGATTATTTTCCTTAATTCTTCACTGCCTCATTCAGCTAGATGACTTTGCAGTGCACTAGAGTGAGTAGAGTATAATTTTCCATTTCATTCATGTTGAGCTCTGCCCATGAGACTTACTTTGGTTAATAGGCTTTTAGGGGACATGATTTAAACAAAAGCTCTAAAGTAGCCTGAATGATTTGGCTAAGGTGGTTTGGCGTCCTGTGCTTCTGAGAAGAGTATGTCCTGAGTAGCTCCTCGTCCAAAAATATGTAGAAACACCTGAAGCATGCCTGAACCCAAGCTGTAGCCTCCAGCTGGAACTTAGCCTGTAGCTGGTCTGCAGAACCATGAGAAAAAAATAAAAACTTGTTATTATAAGCCACTGACTTTGGGGAGCCGTTACTGTGCAACAGTATTTCAGTGTTAGCTGACCAATAAAAAAAAAATCGCTACCAAAAGTGGAATGGTGTCATAAACAAAACCCTGAAATATGTGCCAATGGCTGGTTTCACAATCGAGTAGAGAGAATTGAAGAAACTATTATAGGCAGCTAAGAAAATGGTAACCCATGTTATATAGTAGCAAAATATTTGGTAAAACTATCATGTGTGGTAACCTGGAAGTCAGAAAATGCACTTAAAGAACTTCTGGTACTGGACACGTTTTGAGGCAGAATGTTGATATTATGAGTGGGGTATTGCTAGCTGAATGTGATGTTACCTCAAGAGTATGAGCTTTTTAGAGAAAAACTGGCCGTTTTGCAAGCAGAATTTAAAGTTACCATGGAGACCCCTCTTCCCAATGAGCCTACTTTTCCAGATAGCTACAGAGTACTCAGCATCAAGTTGAGAGAGTCACAGGAGGGAAAAAGCAAAGAAATATCTTATGCTTGATAATTAGTTGTAAGGAAGAACTTCTGGCATGGTTACTCATGAGAAACAAACAGACCAGAACCCGAAAGAATTTTTGAATAAAGTATATTCCCAAAAAACCACAAGCTTGGATTTCAAAGTCATTTGATTGTTTGAAGCTGAAAACTAACATTGGGTGCCCAAATTTATAGGATCAGGATGCTCACTGTGAAATTTATACAGTAAGAAGGGATATTCTCCAAAGCCCACTTCATGTGTTTCCATGGAGTATAATTAGCAAGGAATAATATTCTAGAAAATGAACCTTCTAGAGAATGAGCCTTAGAGAAGGATGCACAATGGAATTCATCTCTGAGAGTAAAATCTGGATCTAATCCAAGCACTTTCCCCCATTCCCAACTAGGGCAGAATCCCAAAGCAGCTGATTATTATTTATATTCTTCAACATTTGAGGAATAGTTACTTATATGTGTCCTATCTTCAAAACTAAATAATGCTCTAACCTGTGGGTAACATAAAGAGAGAGTGGCTTTCAACTGCTAAAAATGAAATTTTATTCCTGTCAAACTATGTTTAATTCCATCTCTCACTTAGCTATAACTTTCAGTCCAATCTAAAGTAAGCATGTAAAAGAAAAAATGTTATTTACTAAGTGGAAAGTATAAGTAAACCCTTATCCCTAAGGAAGATATAAGATTTCATTTTCTAGTAGCCTTCTAGTATCTATAGATGTTATAATGTAGAGAGATTTTGACATTGGAATAAACTCACAAGAATATTAAATGTTCTGGTATCAGAATTAACTTGGGTTTGCTAGTCAGATGGATTGACTCAAATATTCATACATGCCTTTGAAATAAAAAGTTAATAGATTTCACTTATAATTCCTTTTAAAAAGCGGTTTAATTTTTTAATTATTATACGGTGACTTAAAACAACGTATTCAAGAGAATGAATTAATTGTCCTTCTTTTGACATTTTCATTCAAACTAATTTGTTTCTCAATAGCTTTTTCCTTCTAGAATTTCTATAGCTTTTTTTGTTACACTAAACAGATTCAAATGATCCTGTTTTCGTATCTACTTATGGCAAAAATAGTCTCACAATAGATATAAAAGTCAAAGAATCTTGCATAATAGTCCATAAGAGAAAGGGTGTTTTCATTTTAGCCTGGGGAAAATTGATTCGAATCAAGTCCCATTTTTCTCAAACTTCATTCAACTAAATTGATTCTCTCTACCTTAAATAAAATCTTATCCTTCCTTTCTCAATGTCTAAGACATTTACATAGACTGTTTTATAATGCTGATTAATTTCAATTCTTGCTAAATACTGTGGAAATTAAAGTCCATGAAATCCTGTTTTAACTCTTATTTGATTTTTAGATATTTTTGGTCTAAATGTGCCCACAGCATAGAACTCATATGAGTGGGTGATTGACACTAAAAAAAAAAAGGAAAGTCATTTCTTTGGATAAAAGATTCCTTTCTTGAATGTTTTCATATTAGGCAAGGTGGATGTGAATTTCTACATTGGTAAAGAAGTGCTAAGTGTAAGGTACTTTTTGCTCCAGGGAAGGCTCTACATTTGGGTCTTATTTCACTAGGTAGAGCATATATGGATCATTAATGAACGAAATGAGAATACTTTCTATAAATATGTTTGCCATTGAGCAGCTAGTTACATATTTTATCATTTCATCATTTTATCATTCTCTCCTTAGAATATATTTAAATCTCAGGCAAGTAAGCTACAATAAAAGTTTTTGAAATTTTGTGCTAAAAAGCTAAGTTACAGTAAAAAGAAATGGAAATCTTTTAAATAAGGAAATGTATCAACAATGGAAAAATGCTTATAGTCTTATAGTTTTTTATTTTTTAGGATATTTTTCTTTTCTACTGTCATATGCTTTAAAATATATTTTTTAAATAGTGCTTTGAAATGTATTGTGAGATGAAAATATCTCCCATCTGTAATATTTCATCAAATTCATACACTTTTTCTCGTTGGAATATGTCAAGAGATGTGTATCCCCTGTTAAACTGTTCTATTGGTCCTGGGAATGAAAACATACCATCTGCAAGATTTTCCTTAAAAATGATTGGAAAGATATTTTATTTTCAATTTGGGAGTATTTATGTTTACCCAACTAGTGATGTGATTTATCTCCAATGGTTATGGATAGAGCCTTGACCAAATTGACACTGTGTACACGCCAGTGAAAAAATAAATGACGGCTCTGATAACCCTTGAAACAAACTATCTTCTCTGGCTGTGTGGTCTTCCATTTGTCACTTGATAACAACGTTTATAGTCTGTAATTACGAATCTTGCATTGGTTTTAGTTTTCAAATAGAAAATAAATGGGAAACCTCCCCTCTCCTTTTAAAGAAGTTATTATTGGTTTCTTCCTGATTTTAATTTGTATTCTCTCTGTATGTTTGAGTTTGTAGAGAGAGAAATAATTTATTGTTAAGAATTTAATATAATCACTTAAGTTCATATACTGAATTTGTCTATAAATTTAGAATTAAGCACGTTGAATTATGAAATTTACTTTTTAAGTTGTTTTGAAAATCAAAGCAGACTGAATGTTCTAAAAAATTATATTTCTATATGGCAATAACACATAATACTGACAATATTCTTAAGTTTAAAAATTTTTACTTAAGACCTTTTGTTTTAGTTGGAGGTTATTTTATTATGCTATAATATGGTAAATACAAAGCTATAGGGCAAAAATATAGCTCCCCTTCCAAAATACACTGAGGTGCTTGGGATTGAGGAGGCATACCAGCAATAACTCAAGAGAGGTACTGGAAAGACTTGTAAATTGTCTTCCCATAGTATAACACAGATATATTTTGAAGATAAATAGCCAAATATTCCACTAGATATTTTTTATGCTTGAAAACCTGTTCACAGAAAGAGGTTTGTGTTAGTCAGCTCAAGCTGTCATAACGAAATACCACAGACAGGGTGGCTTAAACAACAAGAATTTATTTCTCACAGTTCTGGAGGCTGGGAAGTCCAAGATCAAAGTACCTGCCAATTTGGTTCCTAGTGAGAGCCCTCTTCCTGGCCTGCAGACAGCTGCCTTCTCACCGTGTCCTCACATGCAGGAGAAAGAAAACTCTAGCCTTTCTTTTTCTTTTTTTTTTTTTTGAGGAAGATTAGCCCTGAACTAACTACTGCCAATCCTCCTCTTTTTTTTTAATTGACTACAATTATTTTTTTATTTTTTAAAGATTTAATTTTTTCCTTTTTCTCCCCAAAGCCCCCTGATACATAGTTGTATATTTTTAGTTGTGGGTACTTCTAGTTGTGCCTTGTGAGATGCTGCCTCAGCATGGCCCGATGAGCGGTGCCATGTCCGCACCCAGGATCCGAACCGGCGAAACCCTGGGCTGCCAAGGCAGAGTGCACGAATTTAACCACTCGGCCACGGGGCCAGCCCCAATCCTCCTCTTTTTGCTGAGGAAGACTGGCCCTGAGCTAACATCTGTGCCCATCTTCCTCTACTTTATATGTGGGATGCCTACCACAACATGGCTTGTCAAGCAGTGCCATGTCTGCACCTGGGATCTGAACCGGCAAACCCTGGGCCACCAAGAAGCGGAACATGTGAACTTAACCGCTGCGCCACTGGGCTGGCAAAGACTCTAGCCTTTCTTCCTCTTCTTTTTAACACAATATTGTGTTATTGTGTAAATTTAACACATGTATGCATTGACTTGATATACTTATATATTGGAAAATGATTACCACCATACTTTAGCTAACACCTACATCACATCACATAATTACCATTTCTTTTGTGGTGAAAACATTTAAGATTTATTCTCTTAGCAACTTTCAAATATATACTACAGTATGATTAACTATAATCACTATACTGTATATTAAATCTCCAAAACTTATTCGCCTTACAACTGGGAGTTTGTACTCTTTGATCAACATCTCCCCTGCACTCCAAGTCCCTGCTAACTAGTCTTTCTTTCTATGAATTTGGTGGGTTGTTGTAGATTGTACATATAAGTGGTATCATACAATATTTATCTCTCTCTGAACTTATTCCACTCAGCATAATGCCCTCTAGGTCCATCCATATTGTTGCAAATGGCAAGATGTTCTTCTTTCTTATGGCTGAACAATATTCACACATATATATACATATATATATATATATATCACATCTTCTTTATCTTTTCATCCATTGATGGACATTTAAGTTGTTTCCGTATCTTGGCTATTGTGAATAATGCTGTAATGAGCATAGGAGTGCAGACATTTCTTCAATATCCTGTTTTCATTTCCTTTGGATATATAACCAGAAGCAGGATTGCTGGATCATATGATAGTTCTAGTTTACTTTTTGGAGGAAACTCCATATTGTCGTCCATAGTGGCTGCACAAATTTACTCTTTTTCTTCTTATAAGGACAATAATCCCATCATGGGGTCCCCCACTCTCGTGAGCTAATCTAAAACTGATCACCTCCAAAAGGCCCCACCTCCAAACACCATCACATTGGGAGTAGGGCTTCAACGTAAGAATTTTTGGAGGACACAAACGTTCAATCCATAACAGAGTTGAAATATATTACTTGATTATAGATGTGTTGTCTTTTTCTAAATCAATTGGTATTGGAATATGAGAAAGTGTCAACATAACTAGCTGATAAAGTTTAAAATATTATGGAGACTTTGGGTTTGGGGGAAAATAACATGAATCTCAAGCTTGAAGAAGCCATAGAGATATAGGGAGATTAATTGTTCTGAGCGCCCATGTTCAGCAACACCCCTCAACACTGGGGAAAACCATTAGGGTGACCAAAGATGCTTTCATTGTGGCGTGGAAGGAACTTCAGCCAACAGCAAAGGGGAACAGTGTTAAGAAACAGGTGTTTTTAAATTCCTTTTGTCTGTTCCTAATCTGTCCTGGGAAGAGTAGAAAAATGCATTAAATCCAATAGGAAAGAAAAAACGAAAAGTGATATAAATTCACAAGTAATCACGTATGTGTAAATTAAGATAACAAAGATATTACTATAAACTCAAAGTCATTCTATAGAACAATTTGACAGAATTCAGGGTACCCAAGTGTGTTCACCCTTAGGTATATAACATAGAGAAACTTTCATGCAGGTCTATATGGAAACATAGATAAGGATGTTCATGCTTGCTCCTGTTTGTGAAAGAAAAGGATCATCTGGGTGTCATGACCAGGAGAATAGGAGAATCAAGTTTGTTACCTACATAAGCTGGAATACCATTGCGATATTGAGTCAAGGAAAGTGATTCATGTATGTCAACATTATAGATCTCAAAAATGTAACATGTTCAGTGAAAAATAGTAAGAAACACAAGTCAATTATGTATACTTAATGCAAATTAAACATATACAGATACAGTACAGTTTGTATTTCACAAGGACTCTAAATGTGTAGAGAGTAGACTTCAAGGATGTTCATTTAGTATATTAAAATAGTGTCTAGAGGGGTGGAGGAGTAAAAATGATTTTTTAATAAAAATATAACCAAGATACCAAAAGCAACATAATTAGGCTGTCCTGAGTGATTTGCTCTTCATTATTAGTAACTTTGAGAGGAAATTGTAAAAGGAGAAATTCCTTGCAGATTAGAAATTTATTTTAATTCTTTGTTAGTCAAGTATTGCCACATTAGAGGTATGAAACAAACATCTGTAAAATCTCAGTAGATTACAGCAAAGAGAATTTCTTTTTCTCACTTAGAAGTTTTCAATTTGAATAGGGTGGCCCAGCATCACGTTACATGTTAGTTCGGTTTGGGTCCAGGCTTCAGGTTGGGTTCCATTCAGCCCACGTGTCTCTAAATGCTCCTTGGACCAGCAGTTCCCCAGGGCATGCTTATACCATGGTACATCACTGAAGTACAAGAGGCAAAGCCATGCCATGCAAACACTTTAAAGACCCTTGCTTATATCGTATTCCACTAAAATTTCTTTAGCCAAAGCTGGTTATGTTGCTAAGCCTCTATGTTAGTATGCGGAGATATATCCCTTCATTCTGAAGAATTGAAAGATCCCCCAGCAGAAGAAAAGTGGAGAATTGGGGGGGAAAAATCCAATTTACCACTACAAAATTTACTTATCCTGTCCCAACTCCCAAATTCTCATCCAATCACAAAAGCAGGCCTGAAGCCCAGGATCTTATGATTTACCTCAGATCTAGATGAGCATCCTCTTGATCTGAAGACCTATGAGCAACAAAGACAAATAAATTGTCCTCCACGCACCATTGGTACAAGAGAATAATTGCAATAAACACTCTCATTTAAAAAGGGAAAATGAAAGTCACATAGTGGCTGTTGTTCCACAGCAGTTCTGAAATTCTGGAAGCCAAATGTTGCAAGGTTCACCTAACTTGTAGGTAGAGGATGTCCCTGTATCAGGCCCCTTATCTACTTCCTGGGAGTAGTCCCTCAGTCCATTTTTCTCCAGAATTGTGGATTTACCACATGGGATGTCCTTCTTTTACATCATATGTCTTGGTCAGATCTGAAAAGGGCGTTGAAGAACATAATCTTGGTGGTTTGGTAGCTTTGTAAGCCCACTTTGTTTCTGTATAAAGTTACAGTCTTAAAGGTATTTTTATATCTTGAATATTAAAGTATTTTTTTGCCAATAGAGTTCTCAAAAATTCTGTAGGCATTCTATATTTTTGATTCAAGTCAATTTCACAAGCCACACGTCTTGTTGATCTGTAACTTTTCCTCAAGACTTATTTACTGAGGCTTTGGACATACCATGTTCCAGTACACTATGCACTTAATCTTTATAGGATGATTTGGCCCAACTCAAAGAATCTCTAAGGTTCTACCTTAACCCTTTCAGAGGTCTAACAAAGGTTGTGCCAGCCGTATCCTTGAATAGGTCATGCCCTGAGGCTTTGTCTTATGGTTACATCCTAGGTTTGCTCTTTGTTCTAAAGCAGTGTTTTAATGGCACTAGTTTCTTTGTTTCTTTGTTTCTCTTTGTTTGTTTGTTTGTTTGTTTGTTTCTTTCTTTCTTTCTTTCTTCCTTTCTTCCTTTCTTCTTCCTTTCTCCCTTCCTCCCTTCCTCCCTTTTTCTCTTTTCTTTCTTTCCCTCTTCTTTCCCTCTTTCCCTCTCCCTGTCCCTCCCTCTCTCTCCCTCTTTCTTTCTTTTGATAAGGAAGCTTGTTCCTGAGCCAACATCTGTGCCAGTCTTCCTCTACTTTACATTTGGAATGAGACCACAGCATGACTTGATGAGCAGCCCACCCCGCCCCCACCCCCGGGATCTGAACCTGCAAACCCCAGGCCACTGAAGCAGAACATGTGAACTTCGCCACCACGCCAGACCCTAGTTTCTTTTTTCAAAGAAAAATACTCACACGGAGTTATTCTCCATGGGGTAAAAGTCTGTTAGTTTCATTCTTGCTATTACAGGAAACAATTTTATAAAACTTCTGCCTTTGCATATGATGAATCTCCAGTTTTACAACCTAAGATAGCTATTTATTTGCCTTTTGCCACTTGACCATTAAGCCTATAGCCTATACATTAGTTTTTGTTGAAGGTTGCATCTTCTTCAAGGTACCAATTTTAGTCTTTGTTAGGATGGCACTAGGGACCTGAAAAGATTCCTAAATTTGTTAGAAATGAATTTCAATTTAACAACCAGAAACTTGTTAACTTGGCCTTCAGTTCAATGCCTAAATCTACTGCTTTCTCTACATACTGTAGCATAAGACTATTCTATTTTTAAATGTAGTAGCATGACCTTAAAATATCAGGAGGCTAAATAAGCACATCAAAAAATGTTTACCAGGGGCCAGCCCTGTGGCCGCGTGGTTAAGTTCGAGCACTCCACTGATGTAGCCCAGGGTTTCACCTGTTCGAATCCTGGGGGCAGACGTGGCACCACTCGTCAGGCCACATTGAGGCAGCATCCCACATGCCACAACTATAAGGACCTGCAACTAAGATATACAACTATGTACCGGGGGGATTTGGGGAAATAAAGCAGAAAAAAAAAATTGGCAACAGTTGTTAGCTCAGGTGCCAATCTTTAAAAAAAATGCTTATCACTAATCATTAGAGATATGCAAATAAAAATCACGAGATACTGCTTCATACCTATTAGTATGGCTATCATAAAAAACCAGAAATAACAAGTGTTGGCCAGGATGTGGAAAAATTGGAACGTATGGTATAGCCACTATAGAAAACAGTATGCCAGTTCCTCAAAAAGTTAAACATAGAATTACCACATGATCCAGCAATTCCACTTCTCAGTATGTATCCAGAAGAATTGAAAGCAGGGACTTGAACAGCTTTTGTATACCAGTGTTCCTAATAGTACTATTCACAATAGCCAAAATGTAGAAATAACTCAAATGTCCATGGACAGATGAATGGGTAAATAAAATGTGACATATACATACAGTGGAATATTACTCAGTGTTAAAAATTAGTAAAATTCTGATATATGTAACAATATGGATGAACCTTGAAGACATTATGCTAAGTAAAATGGCAAGACACAATAGGACAAATATTGTGTGATTCCATTTATAGAAGGTACCTAGAGGGGTCAAATTCATAGAACAGAAAGTAGAAGGGTGCTTTTCAGGGGCTGAGGGGCAGAGGGAACAGGGACTTATTATACAATGGGTACAGAGTTTCAGTTTGGGATGCTGAGAAGTTCTAGAAATGTATAGAGGTGATGGCTACACAACAATGTGAATGTATTTAATGCCATTGAACTGTACACTTAAAAATGGTTTGAATGGTAGGTTTTATGTATATTTTACCAGAGTCAATTTTTTTTTAGTATCAGGAGACCTGCAACAGGAAATCTAAATGGCCAGCAATGTGGACCAGCATATGTGGAACTGAGATACTTGATGGAGGAACACCTTCCTGAAGAGAGAGATTAGAGACACCTGGTAAGGTTTGGAAGAGAGAGAGATTAACTTCTGAACAGAGTATCACTAAAACAATAACAAAATTCAGTCCCATGGATTTGAGGCTGGTCTTGGCAAAGGTGGAGCACACTTAAAGTGTAACTATATATTTTATGGAATCCCGAAGAGTTATTCTTGAAAGCATGTTGAGATCCCTTCCTAACAGGAAATACTTAAAATAGCTGGAGGGATCTGAAGGAACCTATAATTCTCAGAGTTCTGCAATTGGGGTTGAGCTTTTTTCATTAGTAATGACACTATTGAATCCTTAGCTTAGTGCGGTCTAAGGAAATAGTGCTTACACAAGCTGTTCACATTCCAGCTTGTATTACAGCTGTCGTCAGTAGTACAATGACTTCAAATTTCATATATGGGGTAAACAAGAATGGAAATGAACCTTCCTAAACTGTTGATAACTGCAAAATTACCTGTTCTGTTCTCTCATAACACCAGTAATTTCTACCAGGAACTCATAAATTGGTACCTCTCTCCATCCACAAATTTGACAGAAAGTCATAATTGTAATGTTTTAACAGAGATAACATAAAATGTTCCTCTCTGAATTACAAGTGCTTTTAAGTCAATTGCTTGAGACAAATGCACTCCTTGCATCAAGTCAGTGAAAGTTGATTGAAAGAGGAGAAAAGCTCAGAGATTCTCTCAGTGATTGATAACCACAAACACCTATATTAAAGGGCTACTAGCCCCTAAGAATTATGAGAAGAAATGAAGCAGCAAGTCTTATATTCACTGTTGATTCCTTGACAACATAATTGTATCTTACTTGCTGATATTTTAATCATAGTGCTGGAGAACACCAAGTTAAGAAAGAATCATGAAGACATTTGTGGCCATATGTGTCCATGTCTCTCACCTATAACGATATATGTTTATATGGATGTTTTGGTTTTTAGAGAAAGGTGTAGTAGCCAATGGAAATGTACAGTAGGTAATATATTTTTTGCTTCTGTCTTATTTTAAAACCATTTACTGTTACTGTTTTCATTTGTATCATTATAAAAATAATAAAATTTAAGCTGCCAGAGACATATGACATACAGTCTAATAGAAATCCTCTATTCTTTAGATGCTTTTGGGCAATGAGTAGATTGTCTTTAGCTGCAAATCTTAAGTGCTTTTTTTACTTTAAATATACACAAAGTAATGAGTGTGAAATTGCTCATGGCCAATAGATTTCACAGGCATCCAAAAATATACTTTTAAACAACTTTTTGACTTCTCGAATTCATAAAAAAATAGACCACAAAAAGGCACTGTAAATTCAAAGTATTCAAAATTGTTTGTAATGTGTTCATTGAATAAATATTTTGCTGGTGACTGCAGCCGTACGCAAAGTCTGCTGAGATTCTGCAGACACTTGAAAACTAACTCTTCATCCTGGATCAGCTCCTAATAACAAATCTACTTTGGTAGATTTTCTGATGGAATTTTTCCTCCAGGAAAAAAATAAATAAAGGAGAAATGAAAAGAGCTATTTGCATATCAATAATAAATATCACACTTTCAAATCAAATTTCTATCATTTATTATTCAAGATAGAATGAAACTCCTATAACTAGAATCAATGGCATTTTATGAAACCTTTTTATTCTTCTTTCTAAACGTCATGGCCTACAAACAATACTCCCTTAAGAATAACCTATTAAGACTTCAACAAAAAAACATAGTAGCAATGGATGGTGTCACTCCTATTTACATTTTCCTTACCCCTATTCAAATTGAATTCCTAATATCCTTTTCTATACCTCTTCCAAGTTTGCCAAAAGGTTACCAGAGGCTAGCTGTACTACATCATTTCCAACTACAACACAATCCCAGCTTAGCATATAACTATTGGTCCATATTTTCTTTACATACAACCCAGCGATTTAAATACTATTTATCTCCATTATATAATAATATATAGACTCATAAATTATATGATGAATATTATATTCTTGCTTGTAACTGTTTCTAAATCCAGTAGCTTGACATAGTAAAAAAAAAATTAATCTTAGCTATACCTTTCTCTCTTGTTTCTATGTATCATTTGATAGACATCCAGACTTTTTCCTGTTAAAGGTAAACTTCTGTTACCTCTTCGATCTTTAATTCAACCCAGATTTATTAATTATTAAGTGCATTCCTTAGTTTTTTTAACATAAATGAAAATTGTTGAGGTAGTGTATTTAAGGAAAAAAACTAGAAAATTTTAATGAAAAAAATGCTTCAATGATAACATGTCCAGCTTGTAGTGATTAATCAATTCCTTTGTTGTTAAGACTTTGAAATAAATGGAACTAAATTGAGGTTTTAAAAATACTTTAATATTACTTTTAAAAATCTTGAGATCCCTATAATATTATCTGGATCCAGGAAAGTTAACCCAAATTAAATTTACACTTGGGTACAGTAATTTTTAAAGAATTTTCATTGTAGGGTCCTGTGGCTAATTTGCACCCTCCTCCTGTTAAATGATGCAACAAACTTTGAACTAGAGATGTTATGCCTCACCCAAATCCAGAACCAACTAGCCACAGGTGTCAACCATGTGAGTGGCTAAAACCAGGGTCATGAGGGTTGTGGTGCATAGAAAATATGTTCATCTTAAAGTGAAGCTAGGCACTGTTTATACACTCAAGTTATTTTTACTAGTAGCCTTTGAAATACTTAGGCAGGTGTCTAGGTATGATTTTGGTCTGTTGAACAGATGTGTATCTGTGTCTAACAGATCATAAAAACCTACAGGTTAATAAAGGGATAAGAGGTGTGATCATGAGTGGGGCTTGATATGAGTCCATAATATAATTGAACTATGAGGTTGACACAGTATATAGAGAAGTACATTAAAGATAGCATTTCCTTCCCTCCAAAGAGATACTTAAATGCTTCCATCTCCCTTGGACTTGGTGAGATATAACCCTGTGCTGGATTATTTTCAGGTGGTATGGAATTTTAGCGACATGAGTGGTGTAAGAGTAAAATTTAGAAGCCAATTGTTCCCTTGCTAGAAAGATTTAAAAATAGAAATAAAAATCTAGTAACACAGAGGATTTGTTAAATATGTTCTAACATCATTCCACAGAATATAGTGTTTCAAGTGAAATTCAGTATCAGAGACATTTGAGTTTGATCTAGAAAACTGTAGTTTCTTTTTAAAATAAAATTACTTATAGGAGATGAAATCCCAATGCTATAGGTTTTGTTCTAACATTATTGACATGTGAAATGCATAAATCTGAATTTTAATTGCTTTAGAATCATATTGATAAATCACTAAAAATCACTTCTAGCACATAATTTATTGATTTCATTCTGTAAAAGAAGGCATTTATATCAGTACACAACACTTACTCGGAGAGTCCTATCCCTGGAATTCTTTTAAAGTAGAATAAACAGCTGTTATTGAGGCAAATATGATCTGAACACACAAAAAAAGAATCAATACAGGAAGTCTTTCTTTTCACTAAAATAATTAGTAATTAGCATAAAGTAAGGTGATCTGTTCTGAAATTATAGATTGAGAACCAGGAAATTAAATTGATAAAATACTTATATATAAGAGGGCTTCCTTTCAAACCTGTGTGGAATAATCAAGATAAAGTTACTAACATCCAGCACAAAAATATGAAGCACTCAGAGATTCATAAATATGCTACATGTGTGAAGACATGATAAATTTTGATATTTTAGGAAATATTTACAATCTTTGAAGAACAGCTCTTTGTTGCTCTTCTTTCAGATATTCAACAAAACATAAAGCAGGATTCTAGAAATTAAATCATAAAAATATTTTTCAAAAGGCAAACTTAAGCTCACACTCAGTCTCAACAGTCAGTGAAGAAAATGCTTTCCACATGGCTTTCAACATGCCACAATCCAGTCCTCTGCTTTGAAGATCACTTGCAGCGGCAGAGAGGGAAGACGCAGAGGCAGAGTGATCCGAGATCCACAGCTATGGGCAGCTCTGTTGCTCCAGAAGATATTCATACTCTGCAATTGTAGTCAACAGTTCGGCCTTTTTGATGTCTTAGTTACTGCAAAATATTTCTATTTTAAAGTCAATTTCAATCAAATTTTAGAATATAGATAGGCTAACATGCAATGTTTTCCAAGAAACAATTACAGAAATTGTAATGCTAATTGGTATAGCAATGTTTATCTGAATATTTAATTAATTTCTTAGTCTCATATTCAAGGCAAATGATTAGTGCCCTATCTTTGACACAGGGTCAAACCTATAGAAAATCAAAAGGACAAGCCCACCAAACCTCAGTTTCACAAAATCTGAGGAATGGGATTCCTGCAAGGATTGCATGAGGTGATGCATGTAAAATGCCTGGCACATGTATGTGCCTAACAAATGTATTATTTTTGTCATCATCAATTTTTTTTTAACTTGAAGCTCTAACTTCACTTCATAGTGTTCAAAATTAGAGTAGACAACACATTTAAATGGTTCAAAACGGAAGACTAACAAAGAATATATATTGGAAATTCTCCATTCCTTCTCTATTCCCAACTAACTGGTTCCCTGTCAGGAAATCATTCACATAATCAATTCCTGCTGTATCCTTTCATAAATATTTTGCATGTATACAAGCAAAAATAAAAGTATTATTCACTTTTATCCATGTTGTCACATGGTGTGCTTTACACATTTCTGTACCTTGCTTATTATTAGACTTTTGTTATTGGTCAGTTCTCTCTCACTTTATTAGACCTCTTTGGAACTGACTGCTGGTTTACATGATTGTTAGTGCTAATTTGCTGTCTCTGGGTCAAATGAAGCTCCCATCCTGCCCCTTATTCTGGCATCCAACAATGGGAATTGTTAATTCCTGTCCTAAAATTTGTCACATTCTTCTCTTCTTTCCTCTGGAAGAAAAGTTTACTCTAAGGAAAACCTTGGTAACTGAATAATTCTATCAATTTTTTATACTCAACTAATGTGAATATTCATTCACAGCAAAATGATTCTGCTCTGGTCTTATTTCTCTCTTCCTGATAGAAAAGGATTTAACAGATGATTAGAAAACAAAAGCCCTATAAACAAACTTTTCAGTCTGAGAATTAGGACTTCATAAAACATGTAGAAAGCATGTTAATAGGGGTCTGGAACATAGGGGTTGTGAGTCCTGGTTCTTCTAAGCATCTGCCACCTAGGTCAACTCACCTTCCTTCTCTGTGTGTTCATAACATTATCTCTAAATAGGGAGATCAAGCCAAGCGGTTTCTCAGTTCCTTAGCACTAACGTGATCTGTTTTACGTCTGCAAAGGCCTTTTTGCCCTCATCCCACAAGACAAATGTCAACAGAAACATGCAGAAGTAATGAGAATTTGAATGTCTTAAAAATCTTAAAGCCAGTAAGTATCAGTTACTCCTACATTTTCTGAGGAGTGAGGCTTCTGTCTGGGGTTGAAAGGTTGGCATCCCCAATTTTTACTATAGGAATTGTTAGAAAGTCACTTTTAAACCATAACTGTATTAACTTTTAAGGGAAAATTCAAAAGTAGAATTTAGTTTCTCTTCATTGAATTGCTTAAAATTATTATAAATTATTATATGGAAATAAAATTCAAACATGGAAAGAAATGATATGAAAATCTAAAGAGAATGAAATGAAAATGAAATTGTGAGAATTTAAAATGTCAGGGACCATTGGCTTACCCAGCCTTTCAGAGCTATCTGCAGTACTGGATGCTACTGTTGTCTCCCCCAGATTCCCTTTACTGACTGCTACACCCATCCTCTACCTGCTGTGAGTGTTGGCTGCTGAACTTTCACAAGTTCCATCTGCTCCATGGGTCAAGCAACACATGTGAGGATTCTGCCAGTTGCTCAGTATATTTATTACAACTAAGAAGTCTAGGGTCGAATTAAAAAAGAAAAACCATAGGGTGGGCTTATGGACCCACTGGACACTCTAAGATGGGCCTGAGCCAAACCTCCATTGATTACCTAAGTTCCGTAACCCCCATTCAGACTACTGGGCCAGAGTAGTGTTTGGTGTTTCCAGGAATTAGGGTCGGTTCAGAGTCAGTGCCCAGTAATCCATGAGTAGTTTGTTTATTCTCCCTTCCCAAATTCACAGTCACTCTGAAAAATGGCCACAAGTTCTTTGAAGAAGGAAGAAAATTTATAGTATGTTTTTGGCAGTATAGCAGGGTCCTTCCTCAAGGAGTCCTGGCCTCCCATATGCTCTAGGGGTTCTGAGTCTGTGAACTGGATCAAGTATGGGAATTGGTGGAGGGATTATAACTTTCTATTTTGGTAATTCAAGTCAGTCTTCTATTAACATTAACCAGATTTAGAACTCTTTCCAATATATAAATCAAGTAATTTTTTTTTTTTTTTTAAAGATTGGCACCTGAGCTAACAACTGTGGCCAATCTTTTTTCTTTGTTTTTTTTCTGCTTTATCTCCCTAAATCCCCCCTAGTACATAGTTGTATATCTTAGTTGCAGGTCCTTCTAGTTGTGGCATATGGGACGCCGCCTCAACGTGGCCTGACGAGCGGTGCCATGTCCGCGCCCAGGATCCGAACGAGCGAAACCCTGGGACACCGCAGCGGAGCGCGCGAACTTAACCACTCGGCCACTGGGCCAGCCCCTCAAGTAATACTTTTGTAGACTGCCATCTATTTCAGTTCTAGGAGGCCATGACAAATCAGTCAATGGCAAAAATCTCTGCAGGTAAATCCATTTTAAGTACTGCATTGACTGTGGTGCCCATTACAGTAGCCGTTCTCACCTTCTCTTTGGTGATTAAGCGCCACTACTTGGGTTCTACTATCCCAGGTGCACATCATCCACATTAAATTCAGGGAGTCCAGTTCAACGGCATTCCGACTGTGTTCCTAGCTTGTGGAGAATAGCCCCCACAGAGCTCTTCCAGGATTCCAGGACTGTCCTCAACAATGCATTTCTAAAAAGCTCTGTAATGAGAGTGTTCTCTAGACTCTCCCAGGGAACATATTAAGAGGATGGTTGAGCAGATCTTAAATGCTAAATCTACTCTAGGATTCCAATCTCTGTGAGCTCTTGCATATCTTCTTCTACAGCATGCCAAGAAAGTCCTGCAATTTCAATTTCATTTGATAGAGACCAATCAAGCAAACTATTAGAGCCATTATCATTGCTTCAGTTAACTCACTGAATCCAGAATCTCTGCTTAATGCACTGATATCAATACATTTAGACGAATCCAACATTATATTCCTTCCACCCTGATCTATACACGTCCCTTTAATTTCTGACCATATATGTTGTCAAAATCTTGCAAATTTTTTTATGTTTATGATACATCATCATGAGTCATAGTTTGTACCTTACCTCTGAAGCCTACTGGGGCTGCACCTCGTCAAGTGTCTTGTTTAGCCAAGAATGTGACTCTTTAAATCTCTTTCCTGAGAAACAGCATTCTGCCAAATCCCAAGCCTAGTGTTCTTTCTCCTCAGCCACTAGCCAGTGTCCAGAATCAGAAAGTACCTCAAGGAGAAAAGTGATTATAGGCACACACTGTCAACTCACCATTCCCTCTAGGGCTGTTATCTCTTCCTTCTCTTGTTTTCAGATCCTCCCCAGGAGAGTCTTTATTTCCTAAATACTGTGAGATTGCAGGAGATTACATTCTGCCAAACAGACTATGCTTTTTGGCCTCTCTGCTACCTTAGACTTCAGCAAATTCTTTACAAATTCAGCCTTCAGTTGAGGCCCTTCAAATATCCAATTTTGTTACTTCTCTGTGAAGCTGCCAAAAGCTTTGCTGGGTTTCTCTTTCTCTTTGTAGAGGCCATTTGCTTGAGTCAAGCCTGTATCCTACGTCCATGCTCAGAATCACCAAAAACCAACAAAGCAAATAAGCTGCATATTGTTAGCTCACATCTATATGGTAAGCCCATCTCTGAAATGTGAGCCAGTCAGGACTTCTTTTCCTCCACAGCTATCTAATGCCTTAAAAAGAAATATGAATTTTGTAATTTAACCAGCTTTTTCTAGTTGTTGTAATGGGATCTTTGGTCTTGCTTGGATACATTACATCTTACTCAGAAGCAGAATACCCGTTTTGCTATGCCAGTTAGAAACTCCTTGTATTTAGGCGGAGCTCCATGATTGGTGAGGTTTTAAAGTAAGACGGCCGAAAGTCGGTTATTGATGTTGGAATCTTGAACGCCCGGACATCTCTATTTTCGGACGCTAGATCTTCTAGTTCTCCTGGCAAAATTTATTTAGTTTCTGTAGGAAAAAAAGACATTTCTGACTCTAAGACCTCTTGTTAAGCCTCTTTGTGATTCTTCAGAGAATATGTGCTTCTTCTGTACTGTACTCCAGGCTGTAATGTCATCCATGATGTCCATTAGGTGACTTGCCTTGTCTTTTAGAAATGTATTGAGATATCTTATCAGCTAATTCTCAGTTGCCATTCTTTTCAGTGATGAAGCTTCATTTTAATGAGCATCATTGAAAGTAGATAATGCATGTGATCAATCTACCAATGTCCCTGGGTATCCCCTCAAAGATACCATGAAATATTTTATGTACTTTAAAAATTAGAATAAAGTGTTCTGCTATTAAGTCTTTCAGTGAATATTTAATGTACTTTTAAATAGAAAAATATGTGGTGGAAATAAATGAAGACCACCAAATGAGAACAAACAGAGACCATTGATTCAGAGCTTTCTATAACAAGGGAGTCAGCCACCTTCACTGGGGTTTGGCAGACTCAGAGGCAGTCATGAGAGTGGGAAGCTTTACAGTGAAAAAAAAAGAAGGAAGCCTTCATATATACTCCAACTGAATGTTGTTGGCTTGGGGAAGCTAGAGGCAGGTTAACTAGAAGTGGGGCATCCTATGTGATTGGGTTGGAAAGCATAGTTGACTTTCGCTAGTTGGTCCTGAGTTGGACCAGGGGCAAAAATTAGGGGAGCTGGCAGTCATTGACTGAGTCCTGTCCATTCTGGGCTGATTGCTACAGAGGCTATTTGCCTCTCCTGCATCAGATTATGGGTCAGAGTTTTATTGTCATATACGATCTGACCACTGTCCACTTGTATATCCAGTTTCTCAATATAAAAATAGTTACAGGTTTGTTCAGTAACAATTTGGCCAAAGTATCACTTTCCTCCATATCTTATACCATTAAGCATGTGAATTGTACAAACAAAGCACTGCACATTGCAGAGAGGTTCCCACCTCCCATCTTTGCACAATGCAGTCTTAATAGAAAGTTGCTTTCTAAACTAATGAATGAGAGGCTAATAATAATTCAAATATTGATAGTTAAAGAAAAATTTCCAGTAAGTTACTGCATTAAGTTAAAAATCCTTAGCATTTTGAATTAATACTTGATAGATGGTTTTACTTTGGAAATGTTTGAATGTTGGAAAATATCCCCAACCCTTCCAGCCTGGACAGGAAGTCCAATCACTGGTTCTCAAATTTTGTCTCATTATTCCTTGTTGTTCCACTTTGCCAAAATCTGCATGGTACACTTTGATTTTCTGCATCCTACATCAATAATGTGTTTGTCATTTGTCATTGTCTGAATGAACAGATGCATTCAGGATTATTACTTTGTCACTGAGTACTTTTTTTAAACGCCAATTTATTTAAGTCAGAATAACTGTCAATTAATGTCAAACTTGGTATTGTGCCAAGATATATGAGACATAAAATATATCCAGTTTTTTATAAATGCCTAAGTAGGTTGAGTGTATAAATTAAATATAAATTAGTTTGGTCTTAATCTAGCAAGGAATCTCATGTGTTCTTTCAATAGTAAAATATGCAGAAAGATATTAAAAAATGTTTTAAAAATGATGGCTTTCTGATGGTTATTGATTCTACTTTTGGAGTTGTTTTCTTTTGTGACTTAAACATTTAGTGAGTGCTGATGACATTTGCATTTATTTTTTATTTACTCAACAATTACCTTTAGTTGGAGGAGGGACTACCGAATAAACAGTAAAATCAAGAAATCAAGAAAGAAGGTATATAAGAGGTAACAATCATCTTCTTCTCATTGCCCCTCCCCACGTATGCTTTGGACATGCCACATCCTTGATCAAAGGGTCAATAACCATAGTCCCTACTGAATGGGCAATGGTCTACATGGACCTAACCTGTCTCCTCCCCTGGGTTACAATTGGCTGGACCCACATTCACATCTGACACTGGACCAGTCATATTCTCTTTTATGAGAATTTTGGGTCAGAAGTTAGAATTTATAGTGAGTGTCTAGTGCAGAATAAAAGAAAAAATTACATGAATCATTCAATAGATGTAGAAAAAAATCATTTGACAAAATTCAGTCTCCATTACTGATAAAAAAAACTTTCAGCAAACCAGGAATTTAGGGGAACTTTCTCATTCTGATAAAAGGAAACAACAAAAAATGTAAAGTAAACATCATACTTAATGGTGAAACACTGAAAACAATAAGATGAGAACAAGGCAAGGATGAAAAGTCTCTTTACTTATATTTTCCCTTGTCTGGCATCCTAAACAGGGAAATATGGGGGGCAGGCAAAAGAAGAAAATGAATTGAAAAAGAACGAGTAAAATTTATACCAGGGCTACAGAAGGAGCTTACATTATATTTGAGTTTCTATTTCTTAAGTTGATTGGTGGATAGAAAAAACAAGGTTGGTTTTCTCATTATAGTTTAACATGCAGATTTAACATTATAGACTCTCTACCCAATTAATGAATATTTTTTAGATAATGCCTAATCCAAGAGAAATAACACAACAGAGTCCTTAATTTGAATAAAGATAGAGAAATACCCTTAGGTTATTTAAACCAATTACTTTTTTTGGGCAGGTGATTATTGAGTCTCATTAAAATGACCACATGTGAAACTACAGCACCATACAGAACATGAGGTTTCATTCCTTCTAAATTGTCCTCAGACTTTAAAATAGCTGAAAGAGCTCACACTCCCTTCTATTCAGTGAATTCCCAAATGAAAGATTTAATTCCAAATTTCTACATTTTATGTCTCCCTTCTACTCAATGATTTCAGTTGTGAAAGGGCTTCGAGAGTTGGAAATATCAAGGGAATACTGCTGAAGGGACCGGCGCCCTCGTCAGTATATCGTTTAACAGTATACAAATGATTTAGCGGTAATACCACCAGGTTTCTCAGAGTTCACAATTCCCATTCTCATGTCTGAAAATAGATCGTAGCTCTGCCAGCAGTTCCTGCTATTTTTCACAATAGGCCATCAGAGCCTTTAATATCCAGTATTTTAGAAGGGATTACTACAAATGCTGTTCTTACATACACTTAGGTAAAGTGGATGTGATTTGAGGAGCACAGAGGAAATCCCCCAAAACAGCATACTCACTTATAAAAGAAGTTGGATTGCCCACTGGTCCTATCAAGGTGATTAAAAATCTCGTCATCCTATTTAATTGCAAGGAAACTAAATCTAGAGAAATTCAACTTTAAAAAGAAATGGAGAGGAGGAAACAGACAGAGAGCTACAGGGAGAGAGAGAGAGAGATTACCAAAGAAAAGGGTGAGAGTGAAGGGGACAGAGAGCTAGAGAGACAGAGGGAAAAAAAGAGAAAGACAAAGAGAGACAGATTTAGAGACCAAGTGAGTAAGAGAAACAGAGGAGGGAGGGAGAACAAGAAAGTGCAAGAGAGCACTAGAAAAGAAGAATGATACGCGGCAGATAGAGAAAGGAAATTTTACATGTGTCTTGTAAAACCCACTCACAAAATAAAAAGCAGGCCTCAAAAGAACTGAAAAGTAATTAAGATACTTTCTTTTATAAGAGATACCCTCAGCTTCATTTTCTTCAACATACTTGCTTTATTTTCTTTTTCTCTTTATAGATTGGCTTCCCTTTATCTGTCTACTCACAATTGAACATCAAGAAGTGCTGCCTTTAATGCATGATTGTACTTGCTATTTTTTCCCCCATTGTGCTCTCAAGAGCTACTTAATCCCCTCTCTGATCCTCAAATCTTAATTCCCCAAATAGTTCATTTGATTGTCCACACCTTGGGTGTCTATCTCTGACCAAGCAAGCAAGGCTGAAGGGGGGAAGAATCTTCTAATATGCACAGTTGCAGACAGGACTGGTTTTCTTACAAATAGGATGTGAGGCAGGAAGACACCTCATAATTCACCTGCCACTGCCTTTAGTTCAAATTATTCAGGGATACTATTAAAATGTGAATGTTGCCTAGAAAACCAGACACACACACAAAATGATTCAAACGATTGTTAAATTTTTAGTCCAACACACAGTTCATTCAAATAATCATTGATCTATGAGGGATCATCCAGAGCTCAGTATTGTGCTAGAATCTGTAGAGGGTTTTTTGGGTGGTCCGGCAAGAGGCGTGGGGAGTGAAGGAGGAGGTAGGAAGAAGGACTGAGTTGATTGGAGAAGATAGCAGGGGTGCAGAATGCTGAACTGTGAAATTTATGTTGGAGTATGTAGGTCAAGCCTCCTAATTTTTCCAGGAGTGATTGCCAATTGAAACAAGTACTTACCTAGTACAAGGCGCTCCAGTATTACAGAGGGAAAAAAGACAAGAAATATTAAGTGGCCAGGTTCAGGAATCTGTATCTTAACCTCTACCTTCTGTGAAGCTGCCTCTGGGCCCCTGCTGACCCTGCCTGGACATCTCAGTTACCACCATCCTCCTCCACATTGGAAGGCATTCGGGACTCCAGCTCTGTTTATGATTCTGATGTGAAACTGAGCCCCTGCTTTAACATGATTAACATGCAGCACAGTAGAAATTACTGGAACCACACTCTGAAGTCACGCCAAACACATGTTCTGTAGACATGATAACCTTCAATAAAGATCACAAATGAGTATTTTCATTTTCAAGTGAGAACATTAACTCCAGGATTACCACCCAGAGAGCTATGTTCATGTTGCCAGGGCAGGATTAATTTTGAATTATGAAAATAGAACTCTTTTCAATCATGTCTGAAATTCCATTCAACCTGGTATGAAAGCAACTATAATACACAGAAAAACTACGAAGGGTGTAAATTACACCCACACAAAGAGGGATTCAGGCCAGATTTCCAGAAGGATATTCGAGCTTAGCTCATGTCACTGTTGTGCAAACATAATTTAAAGAAGGGAAAGTGCTAATATCCTGACCAAGTAACGGCATGAATCTAGCCTCAGGCCTAAAGTCTAAATTGTCCATTAATAATATTTTCTGTCTTATTCAAACTGAGCATGATCCTTGGAGCAATTCAGAAGGGTTTGATGCATGGTGAGCATTACTAGCCCACATATGTGAGGTAATATCAATCTCTCATGGTAGAAAGGCGCAGAGGTAATTTACCAAATGCTGCCCTACTGACATGAAAGAACTGATTTTCCTAACATGGAGGTTTCATTGTAGAGAGGATTTTATTTACCAGGCCTTATTGGAGGACTGACACATTGTATGCTGATTAAGAGTGTATTGAAATATTTTTCTTCTCTATGGTCCTTTTTTGAAGTAGGAAGTTTTGTTTTTAGTTACAGATTACAAGGTGCTGAGTTAATACTCTAGAACTGCAAATCAGGGGTATGCAAAACATGTTGTGCTGTGTTTTCATCTTCAATGAGTCAGAATCATACCTATTATGGAATTATTAAAATGCAGACTGTTTATAAACCCTGTTTCAAGGAAATTCTTTTGTCCTTAAAGTATTCAGCGTATGCTGTTATTTCAAATTCTGAGCTTCTCTGTTTTGTATATCCTATAGAAAAATTTGCAATTAAATGTGATATATTGAGGGCTTCCCAGTCCATAGTTTAGGATCAAGTTACTAGAAATTAAACTGTTTCTTTCACTAAAGGAAAAAAGAAAGATCTTGGATAAGGAGTTAAAGTGAAGTATTCACATTCCTGGTTATGTAGAAAGAGAGGTTATCACCTGTAGTGCATAGTGTCACTGTAATTTCTGTTTAGAAGAATCATTTTCAGAATAATGTTGGAGACCACTCAAAATCTCCACCACATAAGAAACAAATTGCTTGTCAAGCCCACGAAGTAGAAAACTCAGTTGACTTGGAGGAGTAAGAGGGAGAAATAATTATTGAAATACAATTCCAAATGCTCTGAGAACTGCATATCGTATTATGTCCTGTGGGTCTCTGAAGGACTCGACCGACAATCACGCTGTTGTTAGCCCCTGTGATACTCCCACAGCGTCGTTTAGAGCTCTCTCATCATTAAATAGCAGACATTTTGTGGAATTGATAAATATAGTCTTCCACATTAACTAAATAATCCTCCCAATAGTCTAGTAAAGCAGATGGAGAGAATAGAACAGAGAAGTTGTTAAGGGGCTTAGCGCAGTCCACAGAGACAAGATTGTGACTTAGTTAGTATTGGACCTCCCTAGTTCAAGTTTATGACACCTTCTCTTCCATTTTTTACTTATAAATAGCAACCAAGTCTCCAAACCACAACCACCCCAATCCCTGCTCCCTTGTGCTTGCCTTTAATTCTTTCCATTTAATCAAGAACAGGACACAGTATTGCTGTAAAGGGAATTACAGCTTTTTCATACGTACATTTTCTTATGTATATATTCATGAGCATTAAAATGGCTTTTAATAAGACTTTTTTCAAATGGACAAATATTTTTATTTTTTCCCTTTTGTTAAGGAACAGCTTAGTTTGAAGCACATTGTTTCTATCAACCCCTGAATTACTTTTATTCTTGATCCTTGATACAATCGACTCCTCTTTAATTAAGAAAAATAAGCTCATTATTGTATTTCTTGTTGGTGACAAGCACTTTCCTAGCCAGTAGAGAAGCATAAATGAATACGATACGGCTGCCCTTTTGAAAGAACCTAGAATGGGGGAGGAAAATGATGGCTAAACAAACAATAATGGTCATAGTAATGATAATAATTCCTGGGGATTTATTATGTTCCAGACCCTGTGCTATGCGTGCCTCACTTCATTTGATCTTTTGATATAAGAGCTATTTCTATTCTCATTTTTTGTAGACTATGAAACTGAATCTTGCTAGGTTAATGCCTTTACACATTGAACCCATGTAAATAACTAATACCCCATTCTCCCACTCAAGGCCCATCAAATAATATCATCTTCTAATAGTTCCATTTTTCGTCTAATTTTTCCACATAAAGCTTTTTGACAGTTTTAGTTCTCAATATAATTAATACTTTTCATTCTGGTTTGTATTTTTATGATTTTTCTTGGCTTGAATTCTACCCCCAAGTCTAATCAATTCTGTGTCAGTAATAAATGGCATTTCAGAAACTTCAAAGTTGAGAAACTATTTTTGCAATTATTTTTAGGTCATGCTACCATGTCAGTTTTTGTGGTTAGTGGTTTTTCTCTCAAATACCAGATGATCTTGGGAACTCTCCTGAGTTTCAGATGGATGTGAATGCTACTCTTCTCTCGCTCTTTTAAAATATCCCTACATTGCTATATTTATTTTTATTCCTTATTCGTATGATATCCTTCATTTTCAAATGGTAAATATTTTAAGACAGACACTAAATCTTGTTAAATTTGGATTCTTCAGGGTCCAAGTTCAGGGTCTGGTATATAGTAAGTCTCAATGTTTGTTGAATTGAGTTGAATTTTACTTTATGAGAAGATGACTGTATCTATGAGGTCTTTAACCTTTCTTAGCATTACCTATTCAATATTTCCCTTTCTTTACCTCTCCTTTATTTATTTCTTTTTGTTTCAGAGCAGTAAAGTTCTTCCCTCCTTTTCAAATGTGGCCCCACCGTTTTTACACTGTGATTATTATTGATCTATTTTTCTCTTTGATCAGTAGGCCTTCAGTGTCTTCTCTTCCCTCTTAGCAGTTCCCATGGATATCTCTTCCTTTCCATTTGATTATAAGTTTTATTCTGATGTGGCAAAATTCTTTCCAAAGGGTATGGTATGGAAAGGAGTAGAAAAAAGAGTAACTTCACAGTGGAGAAATGCTACCTCAATCAGATGATCAAGGTCAACATCAACAGTGATAAATCATGATGATAGTATATGCATTTGATACAATGTGATGAAAGCAATACTTTACCTCTGTGATCTTCCTCTGAAGAATTCGTATCTCCAGTCTAACCATAAGAAAAACACCAGACGAATTCCAATAGGGGGCATTCAAGAAAATATCTGAACATTACTGTCAGAACTGTCAAGGTCATTGTTTTAGCTTCCAAATGTGTTGGCAGGGCTGTGCTCCCTCCAGGGTTCTAGCAGAGATTTCTTCCCTTGATCCTTCCAGCTTCTGGTGGTTGTCAGCATTCCTGTGGTTGTGGGTGCATCACTCCCATCTCTGCACAGTGATCATATTGCTTCTTCCTCTTCTCTCTGTATGTCTCTCCTTTGTCTGTCTCTTATAAGGACACTTGTCATCGAATTGAAGGCCCACCCAGATAATCTAGGATGACCTCATCTGGAGACCCTTAACTTAATTACATATAAAAGACCCTTTTTCCGAATAAAGTCGCATTCACAGGTTTTAGGGATTAGGATGTGGAAACATCTTTTTGATGGTCACCATTCAATCCACTCCATTCATCTAAAATAAAGAATGTCAGGGCCCGCCCTGTGGCCGAGTGGTTAAGTTCGCGCACTGTGCTTCAGCTGCCCAGGGTTTCTCGGGTTCGGATCCTGGGCATGGACATGGCACTGCTCATCAGGCCACATTGAGGCAGTGTCCCACATGCCACAACTAAAACATACAACTACGTACTGGGGGGATTTGGGGAGAAAAAGCAGGAAAAAGAAAAAATTGGCTAGAGTTGTTAGCTCAGGTGCCAATCTTTAAAAATAAATAAATAAAATACAATAAAATAAAGAATGTCTGAGAAACTATGAAGGCCAAGAAGAGCCTAAGAAGCCCTAATGACTAAATATAATATGGTATCCTGGATAGGATCCTGGAATACACAAAGGACATTGGGTAATGACCAAGGAAATCTGAATAAAGAGTGGACTTTAGTTAATGATAATATATCAATATTAGTTTATTCATTGTAACAAATGAACCATAGTAATGCAAGATGTTGATAATAGTGGAAATTGGGTTTGGGGTATATGCATCTAAAACAGTTCTGAAAAACAAAGTCTACTTTAAAACAATTCTACATTTAATCTTTTATAACAGTTCTGTCAAATAGAAATATAATACAAAACACTTCTGTAATTTTAAGTTTCCTGGAAGTCACATTTCAAAAAGTAAAAAGAAATAGGTGAAATTAATGTTAAGAATATGTTTTATTTTATGTAGCCTAATATATTCCAAATATTATTGTTTCAAAAAGTAATCATTAAGAACATATATTTCAATCTTTTTTGGTAGTGTTTTTATGTGTGATACTAGAAACAACACAGGTGCCTGACAGAACTACAATCCAATAACAATATTGTAGACAACACAACAGTTAAAGTAAAATTTCATCCTACCAAAACAAAGTTGTGTTTAACAGAAAAACTATTTCATACTGCTGCAGCTTTTAAATTTAAATTAATGAGACTACATAAAATTCAAAATTCAGTTTCTCAAGAATACGAGCCACATTTCAAGGGCTCAGTAGCTACTTGTGGCTTGTGGCTACCACATTGAACAACACAGCTCCACGTTTTCCTTGTTGCTTGCTTCTGTTATGTACTGTACAGCAACCTTCTACCCCCAACCTCGCCCAAAATCAGTGCCTTAAAAAACCAGTTTATTAAATCCCATAATTCTTTGAGTTGACCTCATAGTCATTTTCTGGTCTTGCTTTATGTCTTTCATGCTGATGGTGTTTAGAGAGACACTGGGGCTGGAATGTCCAAAATAGCCTTATCACAATTCTGGTTCCTTGCTGGGAGAGCTGCAAGGTTGGGCTGAGCTAGGATGCTGTGATGGCCAGGCCTCTCTCTCCTTCTCCAGCCTCAAGGCCTCTCCCTCTATACACGCTGTCTCCATGTGGTCTCTTTAGCAGGATAATCAGATGTAATACATGGTGGTTCAGGGCTCCCAAAAGCTCAAAAGTAGAAACTTCCAGGCCTTTTTAAGGCTTAGATCTGAGACTTGCACAGTGTCACTTTTGTGCTATTTAAATATTGCTATTGTTAGAAGTGAGTCACAGACCAGCACAGATTCAGGGTGGAAGGGAAATATACAAGGGCATAAATACCAGGAGGCATGGAGATTAGTGTTCCTGAGTGTTGATTAGACTTTCAACAAGTATTTATTTCACAATGATTGTCACTGTTAATTGTCATGATTGTGTACTGTTATTTCAAAGTAACAGAGAGGTGAAGTAAGTGGGGAACCTGGGATTCAAGCCCAGGCAGGTGTTCTGATTCCTGAGCTCCTGTCCTATTTGTTAAGTGTTTAAATGTTAATTTTGTTGATGTAAACAACTTGTAAGAAAAAAAAGAAAACAGGCCTACTGAGCAATATTTTAAATCCTTGATGTTATCGTTGTTGTGATTAAAGAAGTTCTCATTAACCGCAACTTCTTACAGTCAGCATTAATTACATGTGCTGTAAAAAAGATCTCTTTCTTTCTCTCTCTCTCACTCTTGTTCACCCAGCTGTTGCTCTTATTCTCTCTTCCTTTTTATGAATAAATCGTGGTGGTTGTGTGGAAATTTCTGCCAACTTTACACAACCTTTTCACTTAGATGTCACAGTAAAACACATTTTTATCTAATCACCCAATTATTCAGGGCTCTTTCTGCTGACCTTAAATTCTTTCTTTTCCTTTATAATCACCGAAGACTCATCAGTGACATTAGCAGTTTTGTGTAATCTAATATGTTTGAATTCCATATTTTTCTTAGGCAAAGAAATCAACTCTGACAAAGTAATGACTTCAACATAATTGTCGTTAACAAAAAGGTTACAGTGTACTCGCCAGAAGATTAGAGCTGGGAATCACTCTCTTTTGTGCCTCTACATCTTTCTTTGCTCTAAATTCTTTAAACATAACAAATAATCATGCCTTATTAAGCACCTGCTCAATGAAGTTGGGAAATCAGACTATGGCCACATTGAATGCTGACCTTTGACTTCTTCTGTCAGATGCCAGAATGATTTTTCTCCTGGATCTTGGTTTGACATTAGGGAGCAATTGGCTAATCCTCAGATTTTCCAAACTTGCTCTCTGGTCTCTTGCTAATGCTCATCTTGTTCTATGTCTTAGATTTATTATGATTTATTCACCATGTGGGGTAACAGTATCTCCTTTTATCTTAAAGGAAACAATATCTGTATGATTCGGAACCCTAGTTCTCAAGGGAACTCAGGGAAAAAATTTGAAAACTTAGAAATAAGCTTTACCTCTTCCTTTTGGTCTTCCTTCCTAATGTAGAATTTGGACAAGTGGATAAAATAAAGGGATATGTGAGCAGAAAAGATACTGGGTCTAATGAATTGGGACTTCTCACTTGATGGGGAAATAATAGAATAATACCACACTCAGAACAAAGAACTATGGATTTGAATAGTTTTTCCAAACAATGGACTTAACATATTTTTTTTGAAATGTAATCAATGGGCCTTTAGTATTTTAAAAGATAGCTGGAGTTGGCATTGCTTTTAAGTTACAAATATGATGAAGTCCAGAATTGTGAATAATGTCTTCCTAGATTATATACAGAATGAGGTGTTGGAAAAAGCACTTTGGTAGGCCAGGTAGGAGAGAGAAACCTTGGGGAAAAGATACCCTCAAACAGAAAAGGTAAGAAAAGTGAAACCTACATTAATTGGACATCTATAGTGTGTTAAGCACTGTGCTGGGCACATCATAAATAAACAGGAAAGCTGAACAGTGGCCATAGCAGCCCATGAAAAGGAGCTAGAACACAGAGAACTGAACAGAAAGGAGCGACAATTGACTACGACAATTTAAGTGGGGACAGACAGCCCTTCCACTCCAGGCAATTTGCTAAGCTTCATCAATTCCATGAGCTCCCCAATGTCCTCACAGTTCACTCACGCCCTTTTTGCTGAAGTCATCCACAGTGTTTCTCTTATTTGCTGCCATGAACCAATACTGGTTCACCTTCACAATTTTAGAAATTTTGTTCTGTTTTTGACCCATATGTCTTAATTTTGATTCAAGGAATATGATCTCTTGAAGGACCCAAAATGAAGGCTGCTAAATAAAGAGTTCAGGTTCAGTACCTGGTGACAGTGCATAAGGGGAAGGAGGATAAGACAGAGGGTAAGAGTATTCAGAAGGATTTAATGTGGAGAGAAGACCTATATTAGGACCTAGAATGAGAAATTAGCTGTAAAAGAGAGTTTCTGAAGGAGAACAACAAGGGTAATGGTGATGGTCAAAGAAGTAGCTATGAAGCCACTATCACTTTTAGTTTTGTATTGTTTGATATTCTTTTTGTTTGTTTTATTTTCTTCCTTCACTCCTCACAATGATTTAAACCTGAAAGTCAGATACGAAATATTTTAATTCTATTCAAAGATTATAAGAGAAGCTGAAGAAAATAATTAAAAGTAAAAATTGAGAGCAGAATGCTTAGATTTGGCAGAAACAAAAAACAACTGAAACTGTTAGGCCTCATGTAAGGACCTACAAAGTAAGAGAAAAGGATAAGAGAAGCTCTTAGAAATATTTAAACCTGAGTTAATTTCTGCAATGGCCCTGGCAGAAGAACTGACTACTTTCAACTTGACGAAACTGACTGAGCAATAAGAAAGTTACTAGAGATACTCAATAAACAAATAGAACTGACTTGAACTATATTTGTGAGGTACACGTCACCCACATGCTGACCTTTTTAATACCAAATTTATATCTTATCCAACACACACACAACATATATTCACCCAAACTGAGCATTTTATTATTATTATTATTATTATTTTATC
Source organism: Equus przewalskii (assembly GCF_037783145.1). Classification (NCBI taxonomy): domain Eukaryota; kingdom Metazoa; phylum Chordata; class Mammalia; order Perissodactyla; family Equidae; genus Equus; species Equus przewalskii. The sequence continues at coordinate 29,275,572 of NC_091834.1, forward strand.
TCAAACTAATGGTAAAGACATCTAGAACTCAATGATTCTATGGATTAAGATGCTATTGGTTCCAAAGAAGAATTGTATGGTAGTAGGAGAGAGAATAAAATCAGGAGGACATTGCAAACCATGTTGTCATGTGGAGAACTATAGGGTGCAAGCAGGGTCCTTAACTCTTTTGTTCAGCTGCTCTCCAGAACGGAGTGCAACAGGGAAACTTGATAAATACTGGCTGACTGAATAAGTGAATTGTTCAAGGCCAATGCTTCCACAACCTTTTTCTGTCACATCAGGCTTAGAAAATGTGTGGCAAATGGTGGTAAATGGTTGTGGTTTGACTTCAAGGATCCAGCCTTCCCCAGTTCTTACAGGATGCACAAAGGATGAGCAGTTGAGTTTCTGAGCACCTGCATGTGTTGTGGCTTATTGCGTGGGATGCGCTAAGGTAGTCTATGAAAATTTCACTTGAAATATACTTTTCTTCAGGTCTCATATTAGCCTATTCTGACCTTTGTGTCTTCTAGACAAATGGTGTTTTGGGAGTAAAAATGCTCCCCTTCCTCTAGGTGGATGTAGCTTGGTAACACCTATGGCTTCTACTGTCTTTTCTTTCACTCAACTCATTTTGTGCAATCTTCAATCTAGTGCTCACTGACTACCTTATACTTTTAAATTTATCGGTTCTTTCTGCTTCTTGTCTTCACGAAATCTTCCTGTGGCTTAAATTTCCCTTTACCTTATTGTGTTCAAGTTTCAGAATTCTATATTCTCTTGAATTTCTTTCAAAAGGAGAAAAAAATAGAAATCCAGAGTTTTCTCTCTCCTGTTATCTTTTGTGTTGTTGGTTTTGTTTTGATTTGTTTTCTTTCAAACTAATTCATACCAAATCACATCATCTGATGATTCAAGATGGTGTTGAAGCCCACCAGTCGTGACTTCCAGGAAAACACCTGTTAGGTTTATTTGCTTCGCTGTGGACATGTGGGTTATCTGGAGAAGTTTTTGGGAGGAGCTTATTATAGCATTTTGGCTTGGACTATGTAATACTAAGAAGAGATGGACAAAATGGAGGCCCATTTGGAATTGAGTGCTGTCAAGAAGCAGGAGCAGTTTAGTGACTCATTGTCTTAGTCATTTTTATCTAGAAGGCAAGAGGATTAAAGTCAAGCTAAAGCTGTCATTGATAAAGAAGCAGTTGTCTCTCATGTCCATCAGCAGCAGGGCTGCTATTTTTGTATTTGTAGAGTGTATCCTTGCTTCTGTCTTGTTTCGGGCGTAGTCATGCAGTGGCCTTGCCTGTCTAGTCCACCACAGTCACCAGGTGGCCAGGTCTGGGTATGGTTTATGTTATGCAAACATTGTCCATGTTCAGTTGGAAACATTAGGCCTAGCTAGCAGATCTGGGTTGCCAGGTTCCAACTTTTTATTCATGTAGTTATTGGTCTTCATTTGCTCATACTTCTCCCTAGAGGTCTTTTCTACTTGAAACCATTGATTTATATCCAAGCAGAAAATGAGATAAATCCCATAGATACTGGTATGGATCCCTTCCTGAAATCTTCAGGTCTACAAAAAGAAAGAAGGAAAATAGAGCAACTGGGAATTTTCTTTGTAATATCAAAGATCTCAGCTGGAGAATAAAGACAGAGCCAGAGTCAGAGAAGTCACAGCATAGAGCTTTGCTCCTGTGAAGCTATCCTGAGGCATAAATGAGCCTAGTAGGTGCCAGCACTCTGCCTGACTTGGCCACACAATTCAAGGATAAGTCCCAAGTATCTTATTTTTGGATCGATGGTCCCACTAACTTTAACCTTCCCTTGTGGTTTCTATTTTGTGTAAGTGATATTTGTGGGCTTTGTCAGGATTACCACCAAACTACAATAATATAGGGAAAATTCCAAGTGTTTTTTCCATGCTATCCTTTAAAATTATCCCATCTGTCTAGATATAACAAAGACTCTAAAATTTCTGGGCGGTCTTCAGTAATAGACTTCTTTAGTTTTCTGTACTGATGTAGCTTTTCCTTATTTTTATATCCTGTTGGTAATTTTGATGCAAACTGACAAGGAAGGAAGGACAATTGGTTGGGAGGTAGTAGTCATTTCACTCTCTTATCTGGAGAAATGTATGTGATGTCTAAAGACTGAGAAAGGGTAAATTTTTCATAATGAATATTTAAAAATTTTTATGTGCAAATAGTTGTAATTTCTGCAAAATTTCATCAACACAAAATTCTCAGGCAGAATTTTCCTCTCCAAATGAGAGGGAAATAGACTCTGTAGTAAGTAGACTTAAAGATGCTTTCAAGGGGCCGGCCTGGTGGTGCAGTGGTAAGTTCACAGGTTCTGCTTTGGTGGCCCCGGGTTCACTGGTTCGGATCCTGGATGCGGACATGGCACCACTTGGCAATCCGTGCTGTGGTAGGCGTCCCACATATAAAGTGAAGGAAGATGGGCACAGATGTTAGCTCAGGGCCAGTCTTCCTCAGCAAAAAGAGGAGGATTGGCAGCAGATGTTAGCTCAGGGCTAATCTTCCTCAAAAAAAAAAAAAAAAAAAGATGCTGTCAATAACCTTAGGTAAGGGAAATCTCAGGTGTCCTTCTGCCACATAGCCCAGAGTTTCAAACACAGATGTATCTAAGGGATGACCATTCAGCCAACTTACAAACCTGCTGATCTGTTCTTAAGGGAGGATTTAGTCAACAGAAATTAATCTAATGTTATACTTCAAACTTCCTTCCTCTCCTCCCCCAGAAAATCCTAATCACTGACCCTTGACCCCAGTGACTGTGGAGTAAGGAAATGAAGGCATTTTGATGTGATCAGAAAAACACAGTTTACAAGTGAAATACGGAGTCCGCACTTTCTGCATCCATCAGTGTCTGATAAAAACAAAATACCTTAAAATCTTTATTTCTGCCATTGCTCACTAATTTAGATCTGATTGATTAAGATTTATTTCCTTTTAATTGGCATGTTATTTAAATGTTTCTGGAGATATAATCATGGACTTTCAAAAATGAGAAGGACTTTGGAAGTCATTTAGTTTATAAATGTGTCTAAAACTAATACGAAAAATGTGATCCAAATCCAATTAACCTTGTTAAACAAATTGTCCCCCAAAAATGTAAATTGCAGGCTTAATTTATTTAGAGTCTTTAACTTACAAATATGCACTGTGAGTTTTCAAGACGGGGTATAAAAACACAGTATTTCTCAAACATATGTGATCAATCAACCCCTTTTTAATGCCATATCTGTTAAAATTTTTTAGAAGAATATTTCAAAAAGCAGTTTGGGAAACACATCTATCCCAACTTTCTCATTTTTATGAAAGAAATCTGGCAGAGATAATGTAAGTGATGTATCCATAATGTGTTAGTGTCAATTCCTGGAATGGTATTCAAGACCCTGATTTCCAAGCTAATTATTTTACTATATCACATACTTCAAATATGTATGCATATCACCACTAATGATCATTGTTAAACGCACTTGTCTATATAAAATTGTATTATCTCTTTATTGTTTTAGAATATATTGAAGAGTTGTTTCATTAATTAATGAATTTATAATTAAGTAAATAATCCTCAAAAGGCAGCCCCGGTGACCCAGTGGTTAAGATTCAGTGCTCTCCCCACCCCAGCCTGGGCTCGTTTCCCAGTCAGGGAACAACACCACCTGTCTATTGGTTGTCGTACTGTGGTGTCTGCATGTTGCTGTGATGCTGAAAGCTATGCCACCACCAGTATTTCAAATACTAGTAGGGTCACCCATGGTGGACAGGTTCAGCAGAACTTCCAGGCTAAGACAGACTAGGAAGAAGGACCTGGCCACCCACTTCTGTAAAAATTGGCCATGAAAACCCTATGAATAGCAGAGGAGCATTGTCTGATACAGCACTGGAAGGTGAGAAGATGGCACAAAAAGACCAGGCAGGGTTCCGCTTTGTTGTACACAGGGTTGCTAGGAGTTGGAATCAACTCGACGGCACTAACAAACAGCTAATCCTAAACTGTCAAAGCTGCTTTGTTTTATTCTTTGTTTGTATATGACTATCTTGCCAAATACTTATATATACTTTTAATGTAAATCGAATGCTATAAGACTGATAGGAATCAATATAAATTGTCTAAATCTTTGATTATGGCCAGTGAAACATAGTCAAGTAGCTCAAGTTGGCCTATCATGTTTCTCTTCATTGCCACAACTGCAAATTTAGTCTGAATCTAATGTTTATGTGTCTACTTCACTCTCAGAATAAAGCATTGATTGAAGCCCCTTTTGTAAATAAGCAGTTTTGCTATTAATCAAGTTTAACATTTTAATAATATACAAAATATATTAGTTTCTTGGATGAAAGTATCAGTGGTGAAGCTACTATGAGAGTACTTAGCTTAGTAAACAAAACTGGGGTGGGATTGTAGCTGTTAAGTATTGAGTCAAGGAAAAATATTAGCATTTTTATGCGAAGATCTTCTGTAACTTTCCTCTGGAGCTCTTTTAAACTATGTGGTAAATTGAATAGGAAGTGTAATTTTACCAATCTGGAGATAACTTAGAAAGTAAAATATACCTAAAAATCTGATTATTGCCATTAGTAAGAACTATTATTTTTAAACCAAGATAAAATTTGAATTAATTTAACCATCTTGTACAATAATTATATTATCATGTTTTCACAGGGAATGCATTTATGACTGTTTATTATTAAAAAAAGAATCGTTGATTACAGTATCACAAACTACTTACTCTAGAAAAAAAGTTATCACATTCTAATGGAGGATTAGCTGTACATGAAAGGAACCTATTTATTTTTCCTTCTTGTGATTCAGAGGCATGGGTTTCTGCTTCTTCAAGAAGCTTAATAACATGCAGTATAAGAGAACAAAAGCTTTCCTGTGCCATCTTTCCACAAGTATGTTATTATGCAGTATGTTTCTCCTGCCTGCGTTGTCAAGATCTTTCTTTCTTCAAGTGCTGTTACCTGCCCTACCTCAGTATAACGTAAAAATGGCTTTAGCGGGGCTGGCCTGGTGTCCGAGTGGTTAGGTTCGTGCGCTCCGCTGCAGGCGGCCCAGTGTTTCATTGGTTCGAATCCTGGGCGTGGACATGGCACTGCTCTTCAAACCATGCTGAGGCAGCGTCCCACATGCCGCAACTGGAGGGACCCACAACGAAGAATATACAACTATGTACCGGGGGGGCTTTGGGGAGAAAAAGGAAAAAAAAATCTTAAAAAAAAAAAAATGGCTCTAGCATTTACATATTCCCTTTCTCTGGAATAACATTTTGGTTTTCAGCTCGATGAGGAATCCAAAAATGAGATACCACTACATACCTTTTAGAATGGTCAAAGTCTGGAACACAGACACCACCAAATGCTGGTGAGGATGAGGAGCAACATGAACTCTCATTCATTGCTGGTGGGAATGCAAAATGGCACAGACACTTTGGAAGACAATTTGGTGGCTTCTTACAAAACTAAACGTACTTTTACCATACGATCCAGTGATCACATTCCTTGGTATTTACCCAAAGCAGTTGAAAACTTATGTCCACACAAAAACCTACACAGAGATGCTTATAGCAGCTTTATTCGTAATTGCCAAAATGTGGGAGCAACGAAGGTGCCCTTCAATAGGTGAGTGGAAAAATAAACTTTGGTACATCCAGACAGTGGAAAAGTATTTAGCACTAAAAAAAAATGAGCTACTGAGACATGAAAATACATGAGAAAGCTCAAGTGCATATTACTAAGCAAAAGAAGCCAATCTGAGAAGGCTTCATACTGTATGATTTCAACTCTATGACTCTCTGGAAAAGGCAAAACTGTGGGGACAATAAAAAGATCAGTGGTTCCCAGGAGCTGGGGGTGGGGAAGAGAGAAGAATAGGCAGAGCACAGAATTTTAGGGCAGTGAAAATACTCTGTATAATATAACGATGGATATATGTCATTATACATTTCTCCAAACCCACGGAATGTACATCACCAAGAGTGAACCCTAAGGTAAATTACGGACTTTGGGTGACTATGAGGTGTCAATGTAGGTTCATGCTTGGTGAAAAATGCACCGTTCTGGTGAATGATGTTGATGATGGAGGAGATTATGCATGCGTGGGAGTAGGGGGTGTAGGGGAAATCTCTGTACCTCCCTCTCAATTTTATTATAAACCTAAAACAGCTATAAAAAAAATAAAGTCTTTATTAAAAAAATCTATATCAGAAGTACGTATTGTTGTGAATCTTCAGCCTGACTCCATATATATATATATATATATATATAAAACAATTTGAAGTATAAATTATTTTGAGATATTACATGTGGATCCTTGAGGAAAAGGTCAGTATTAAATTCCCATGTGTCCTCAAGAACTAAACAGTGACTGTCAAGTAATTGTAATTTTCAAGTTATAGTTTTAATATAATGGATGTTTCAATATAATTGAATATAATACAATGGATGAACACTAAATTAACACTGTCTTAATTTGCAAAATATGTTATGCTTTGGGGTCGGCCCTGTGGCATAGTGGTTAAGTTTGCATGCTCCACTTTGGCGGCCCAGAGTTTGCAGGTTAGGATCCCAGGCATGGACCCACACACTGCTCATCAGGCCATGCTGAAGTGGCATCCCACATACGAAATAGAGGAAGATTGGCACAGATGTTAGCTCAGGGAAATCTTCCTCAAGCAAAAAGAGGAAGATTGGCAACAGATGTTAGCTCACAGACAATCTTCCTCACCAAAAAAACATAAGTTACGCTTCAAGATATGGTAGCTTGCAAACAGGGTGCCCAACCATCCTGGTTTGCCCAAGATCAAGGGGTTTACCATGAGGTAGGACTTTCAATGCTAAAACCAGAACAGTCCTAGGTGAACTAGGATGGTTTGTCAACATATTTGCACGTAAAAAATTCAAGACAGTGAAAGGAAACTAGAAACTCTCACTAGATATGAAGGATGGTAAGTTTTGCTTCTTGAAGCCTTCCATGTAACCCATCTGTTCTTGGTCACTTCTTTTAAAACTTCTTTTGCCCAGGGACTCTTGATCCAAGCTACTTCCCATCTCATTGCTCCTCTTCTTTCACTTACCCTAGGCCCCTTCCTAGGACACGGAAATCAGGACAGCAGTGCCCTAACCACGTCTATCCTCAACTAATCCTTTCCTTCTTTCTGTTCAGGGAAATTCACCTAATTTATTCTACTTTTACAGAGATTATATGCATACTACAATAAGTATGCTGCCACATATTCAAATCCCTGTATACATACCTTTACATGTTATTCAATATTCAACAAATATTTATTAGGTATCTACTTTGTGTTAAGGATTGTTCAAGACCCTGAAGATAGACAATATGAAAAGTCAGAATAACAAGCCTCAAAAAATTGCATATGGATCTGCAAACAAATAAATACTCAGTTGATTTTCATTATTGGCTGTAGTAATGTTATATAGAGTCACTGCAAACACTGTATTACGAACACTGAACCCTCACTTCTAGGGGAAAGTCAGGGTTAGATTCCTGCGAGTCTCTAGTCACATTTTCATCAACCAATCAGTACATAACTTTGTTTTATGTTTTATTCTGTTTAAAGACACCTTATTCAAATATATCGTTGATTCATTAACATTGAACTCAATGCCAACAGCCTGTAACTCATGCCTGAACAAAGCTTATCTACATGTTTGCAATTGCCTGCAGGAGTGCTGTGAGTATTGATTTTAGGGTGACAAATAAATTTTAGTGAGAAGGCAAATTCTCAGATACAGAATCCCCAAATAATAAGGATCAACTATAATTCAATAAACAGAGATATTTGGGGAGAAGAAAGCCCTCAAGGCTGACAGCTGGACCCAGGGCATGAATTACTGAGGAAGCTGTGTTTAATCTGAGCCCCTAAAGACGTGTGTCTGCCAAGTAGACACAAAAAAATTGGCAGTCTAGGTGGAGGACACAGCATATGTGGGGGCCCAGAAGGGAAACTGCATGTATTGTTTGAGCATAAAGGACGGGGGGGTGGCACCTATCAGAAGATGAGCTGGAATGGCAGGAAGGAGCCAACTCAGGAGGGTTACTGTAACATGAGAATTTGGAATTTGTTAATGATAAAGAAATTTTAGAGGATGCTGAGGAAAATCAGCAGAGTTTTCAGATTTCCTCTTTAGAGAAACTTCACTGGCATCTCTGTGAAGAATGAATTGTAGAGGCATGAGTCAAGAGTCAGGGGAAGCAGAAAGAAAGTGAAAACAATTAAGCAATAATTCAGGAGGCAAGTGGACGGACCTATATTAAGGCAATAATAATTGAGATAATGAGAAGATGGAATGAAAAGCGTTTAGCTTCTCTTGGGAGTTAATAAATAAGAGTCAACCAAAGTAAATTAATAATAGTTGATGTCAGATTTGGGACCAAAACAGGGAGAGGGAAAATTCTAGATGTTGCTGCCCACCAAAATAAACAATATGAGGACATGTGTTCAGATTTGGTTATGTTACTGTAAGATGAATGATAAATCCAGAAACTGATGGCTAATAGAAATTTTTCCATAAAGAGTCTGGAGCTTAGGAGAAGAGTCTCAGTACAAGAGGTTTCTTTGGGAATCTTTAGAATAGAAATGGCAGACAGATCTAAAGGAAAGAAATAAATTGTCTATGGAATACAGTAGTTATAGCTAATACTTACATTACACATATTATGATATTGTTATTACCCCTAATTTACTGGTTGGCCACAGAAAGGATAAATAAATTTCCAAAAGTCACATAGCTCTCACACAGTAAAGCCTGGATTTGAACCAAAGAAATATGTCTTCAGATAGCTTAGAATCTTCCCTGGGTTATGTCAGAATTTAAGTAGTAGATGAGATAAGAAGAAGCTGCAAAAAGACTTTAAGAAGAATGGCAGAGAAGTAGGAAGAATCCAGAGATTCATGTAATAGAATCCAAAGATGAAATTAATTCAAGAAGATGATGTTAACCATCAGTGTCAGAGGTGGTGGAGAGATCAAGTGAAAGAAGAATAAAAACAACCTGTTTGAATTGTCACCTCCCAGATCACTGGTTATTTTAGCAAAACTGCAGTCCTGGGTGATTTGAGGCATATAAGGAAAGAGAAGAAATAGATACAGCAATTGTAGAAATTTTATCTTGAACCATGACCATAAAGGAAAGGAGATTGGAAGAGATATAAACAGACAATATAGCAGAGGAAGAAGTGATGTTTAAAATAGAGAAAAAGAATTGATCTAATAAGTTCTTGGTGAAGACAGAAGTGAATGAGATGGAAAGCATAATGGACAGGTCACCCTGGAATTCTAAGATACAATTTAAAGAGATAAGAGTAGGTGCAGGTGTAACACAGATAAGCAGGAAGTTGAAGGAATTTGCACCTGAGAATGTCTTTCTTTTGAGAAATTTAAAAAATGCATTTTAATTTTTTTTTACGAAAGGAGATAGAAGACCTTATCCTTAAAAAAAATCCTCACATTTCTAAAACTGGAAAAGTCAAACATCATAGCAGATGAATGGGAGGAATCATTCTTTGGTCAAAGGAGAGTTTCTAACACTGTGTATCACATTGTCGAGGTGACTCACCTAAACCAGGAAATGAGGAGAAACTTGACTAGCACTTAAGTTCTTTTGCAGAAAAAGCAGTGCTAGGAAGACTTCCTAGGGATGTTTCACTTTGACTATGCTAACAAAACTGAGTCCCAATCTAGCAGGGGTGAAAGAGAGAGGAATGAAGGTCTCATCGCCCGCACTGCTGTAGCTCCGTCTTCCATTCTTTCTTGCATTCAACACAATCCCTTCAGCCTCTCTCATCCTGATGGAAGAAATATCACCATTTAATTTATGTATTGGCTTTCATCGTATTTTCACTGGGGTCCTTCTAGCTGAGGATTATGTCTTTCCCTCGAGTAAAAGTCTTTGCTCATCATAGCTCTCCCATAGTTCATATAATTCTCCCTATCTCACTGTCTATATTACTTCCAAGTCAATCTCAGAATTTGAGTGCCACCTTTTGAGACTCTTACTTTGCTTTCTTTCAGGCCATTTCCTTGGCTCCTTATCCAGGTTTTATTCTGTTCATTATGTAGCTGTAATCTCTACTATTTGCATCACAAATTCAACCTTCCTTTTTCTCTTATCCCAGTCCCCTTGCTCTGTTCACTAGCCTTCACTTCTTCACTCTTGATGTATCAAAATCTCGTAACACCTGTTATGTGGGGGCACATTGTGTGTGTATATAAATGGGTATAATGCATAGCTAAACATGTGATTGATACCAACTATTCAGGGTGTGTCTTCATTACTACCCAGGAAGGTGTGTACAAAGTCAAATGAGTATGTGATTGAACATTTGTGACTGGTTAAACTATGGACACATGGCCAGGAAGGATACTGTAGTTTTACTAGGCTGGAAGAAACTATGGAAATCATATGGGAAATGATTCCAGGAAAAGCAAGACATAAACCGCTCTCAACTGTCTAGCATACTAAGATCCTCATAGAAAAACAGTCTTTTCTGTGCACTTTCTGCTTCCTTTTCCCTGGCCAGATTCATTTCTCACTTCACATATCTTCAAAGCAGAAGTGAGAATGATGAGTAAAGATTGCCTACACATACGCACACACAAATAAATCTGAAGAGTTTAGATTCTGCTTCTAAAGAGATTATTGTTCTAATGAAATAAGTCTGATCCTACTGCTTTAGGGATCTCTCTACTTGAGCAGTGACATGGAAACTTCCACAAGCAGGTCTGAGGCGGAAGAAAAGACAGTTTTATAAACCTGTCTGTGTTGCTTCACTCTCTCTTGTAATATTGAATGATTATATAGTATATATGTATTAATTCACAATGTGTTCACATAATAAATCCTTCTTAAATAAAAAAAATTGACAGGAGACAATTTGAAATAAAGAATAAAATATTGGTGGAAAATTGCTAGACTTCCACCCACCAGAAACCTACAATTCAGAACATTATTAATCATCACTCCTTCATCTTTTATTTTTTTCTATTTTTGCTTCTAGTCAAAGTCTTAGGACAAGGTGTTCTCTCCAGCTCATTGTTTTTATAAATATCTGTTATAATAATTGTCTGCAACTTTCTTTTGGAATCTACACTTCTGTGTGTAGTCGTTTGGGTGTAATCAGTCTTACGCTTTGGTCAGCATTGAGTACACAAACGCTGTTGTGGAGAAAAGCACAGCCTGCTCCCATTGATAGTGTTACCTGACAGATGTCCTGATTACAAACTTGGCTCCCTGGAGTGAAAACAATCTATGCCAACAGAAAAGATGGAATTAAGTCCTCTCAGTCTCCAGCAGAGGTTTTCTGTCTAACATGCCTCCTAAAACGGAGCCATAATTCACTTAAGTTCTACAGACACTATCATTCATTACTTCTAAGCAGAAGAGGAATAACTTTTGAACAACGGACCCTCTCAGCCTTAGCAAAGAGCCTTAATTTGATATTCATTTGATATTCACTCTGGAAACCACAATTGATCTTAGCTGAAAGGCTAACACGAAAGTAACTAAATATTTATGAAAGAGAAGGCTTCAATTTCATGAAGTGAATGAATAACTAGAATGCTATTAATTGAATTTATGAACATGAATATTTTACCAGTGCCACAACTACCACTCAGTTAATTCAATGCTGTCTCTTAATTTTATGATTGCATTTTCTAAATCTATGGGAATATATTAATTCAGAGAATCATAAAGATGGACAGCATCTCAGAAGAAATAGAACAAATCCAGTTAATAAGAATTCTTATGCTGAAACATGGAAAATTAGTATGATTATTCAATTTTTGTCACCTAATAGTCGTTCTAAGTGTAATTTCTTGACTATGATAACATAATATAGATGTTCTTAGAATAGAGTTTAAGGGTTGGGTTTGAGAGTCAGTGCTTGCTTTTATCAATTTGCAGCTAGCTGTAAGGCAACGCAGAACGATTTGGAACCCACTTATTTGGGTTCAAACTCTCTCTCTCTGCCCCCGTGTGGCCTCAGACAAATTATTTAATCTCTCTGTGCCTTAGTTTCCTCATTTGTAAAATCTGGATGAAAATAGGACTAGTTTCACGGGAGCTTGTGGGAATTAAATGAGTTAATATTTCTAAAACACTTAGAACTGGTGCAAACTATGTTTATATTAGTACGTGTAAAGCAAATAAAATATCATTGGAAAATTCATTTAATCTCTAGAATTCTGAGTTTTTCCATTGGTAAATATAAATTAAAATAGTACTTACTTTATTAGATTGTTACAATAATTGAATGAAGATTGCATTAAGTAAATATTAGCTTCTAAATAAATATTAGTTATTAATAAATATAAACAAAATTAAACCTCCATGTAGCCATGTAGCAGTAATAAGAACACTTATTACAGACATTTACAATTTACAAATGGGCCAAAAGAAAATATCATTACTGTTAACAACTTGGAATTTAGAATCAGACAGCCTGAATGTGAATCTTAGCTCTGCCACTTATCAGCTTTGTAATACTGTAATGATATTAGGTCACACATCTATTCTCTGTTGAGACTCAACTTCTTCTGAAAAATGTGGACAATAATTCCTATGTCTAAGTGTTGTTGTGCACAGTAACTGAGATCATGTCTGCAAAGCAGGTGGTACACGGTAAGCATCCAATAATTGGTGGGTATTAGTAACTTTCATTTTTGTTGTATTCCGTGGTTTGAAACTCAAACCACATTTTCCCCAAGAAGCTATATTTAAAATTGCGGCCAGTATCTTGGAAAAGTCCACGTTTCTCTAAAAACTTAACTAAAACAAAAGCAATATTCGAATGAAAATGTAGCAATCTAAGTACCCACTTAGGAAGTCTGGACTATGGCTACCTTCACAGGAGGGAGACTTCTTGCAGTAACTTCCGTGGTGGGCTGTTTGTCCACAAAGGGGCAGATGTCCCTGTGGACCAGTAATCCACTAGCTGTCGTCTCCTGTCGGTCTGCACACATGCAATGTGCTTTCTCTTCCTTAGTAACCTGAGCTACAGAGGCTTGAGTTGATTGTAGTCCGCAGTTCGTCACACATTATTGTCGTTGGTTCACGCAAATCCCATCTCTTTGTTTATTTCCTTGTTTATTTCATCCCCATATCTAGGCTAGCCCATTGTATTTGCAAGGCTGGGGCAAGAGTATAAATGGAGGCCTCAGGCCTCAGGCACCTGATTCACTCTCTCTGCTTCCTGAACTTTAAGGGGCCTTAAGCATGTGCATGTGAATACCCAGGCTGTGCATCTGTATTCCATCCTCCACCACTAGCCCCTTCTTGGGCTTTGGGACGCCTTCGTGACAGACTCTTTCTTTGAACAAACTTTAGTCAGGCTCCTCTAAGACCTCTTCTCAACTAGGCTTTGACCCTGGGCTTCAGTGTCCATCCTTGCTGGGCTTGGATCAGCCAGTTTTAGCAAGCATCCTGTCAAGTTGGTTCAGCCAGAATCCCCTACCCTCAATATCTGGCCACTCTGGGTCTTGATAAATTCCTCATCCCCAGCCATCTCCTAAGTGACATCTGATCTCTTTGGCCTGCCTTCAGCAAGAATCCCATCAAGCTGGTTAAGAATCCCCCCGACCCCCGATGTTTCCTCCTAGTACTCCTAGTAATTTTCCATCCACTGACGCCCACCCTGTTTCTTAGTTATAAATCCCCACTTGTCCATGCTAAATTCAGAATTGAGCCCAGTTCTTTTTCTTAAATTTCTATGGAGTTTATCCTCAGCTTAAGACATATACTCCTACTAATTCACTGTTACTGATTCCTTACACTTACCAACATCTATATCTCCCCACCGGTAAGACAAGAATTGAGCACCCTTTTATTTCTCTTTGATCCCCATCACCTCTCACACCATCATATCGACATTGAGAGGGATGAACTAGAACCTTACCTAATCTTGGCAAGAGGTACCACAAACTTCTTCTCCATAATAGCCACTCCCTTGGTGAGATGAAGTGTAAAGGGAGAGTTGTGTAAATGTGTGTGGTGGGGAGTTCTCTTTTGGATTTCCTAGCTATACATCTAAATCATGTAAATCTCAGACAACTCTCTATAATTAGTTTTATATTTTTGTTAAATTATTTGTACACATGATATATAAAATGCTGCTACATAAATATGTGCATGAATAGCTTTAATGAATATTAAGTGTCCAAAAGAGAGGACTATAGTTTGTTGTTTTTGTTTTTATATAATCACAAAGAAAGAAAATATTTCTAAGCTTTGCTAATGGCTAGGAATGTTTGTTTTTCAGGAGCAGGACCTTGAAGAGCTGATTTCTGCTTATCAAATTGCGTACATCATCCTGGGTTCAAATTAAAATCAAAACTCTCATATATCAGTATTTTACTTTTTAAATGCATCTTAATAGTTGTACGTCAGTGACAGAAATTAACTTTATTATTTTGCTATTTAAGAGATAAAACGTGTAAATGTAACCAATATGCCTAATTCAACTACACTTTTGAGACAATATACAGAGGATGAAAATGGATAAAGATTTAGTATTACAACTTTTGCTTGCCCTCATTTAACACTGGACTTTGAAGGACTAGTAGGATGTTTTTCTAAGACGATCCATTTAAGACTCATGTGCTCTTCAATGAAAACTGAACCAGGAAATACTAGGTCAAAAATAAAATAACTCAAAATATTTTTATCCAAAGAATATCTGTCATCTATCTATTCTTTACTGTGCTGTGTCTTTAAATCTTTAAAGTTTTCTTCAAAGACCTCTTCAAAGTCCTTGTGCTTAAACAAATCATCCATTAAAAATTATGTGGACCTTCTTTCTACCAGTTTAAACCTTGTAGTTCACGGCACTGTGTCCACCTGAATCAAAGGAAAAAACCAACACCACCAGTCTGTAATTGTTTTGTTTAAAACAGACGAACATTCAAAATGAGGATAGACCTTCATCAATTTACCAATTTGATTTAAAAAGAAGCACATGGGGTAGGAATTTTAGAAAATGCTTCCATTTGGTGGAATTTTTTCTAATTCCTTAAATGATGAATTATAATAGTTTTGAGGGAAACTCTTTTGTTGTTTTGCAGTACAGATTTAACTGTATTTTTTAGTTACCAGAAATTTCACTCGATATTAGGATAGAGATTTTGTCCTCAAGAAATTTAGTTTCTGGTGGAAGAAGTAAGGAAAATTCAAATTTTTAAGCTGTTTGGTACCTTAGAGACATCTCATTGTGGTACAGAGAAAGTAATGATAACTTATACCGGGATACACACTTATTTAGGCTCCAAGTTGACCTCCCAGTTTTTCTTAGTTTCACTGCGTTCCCTTCTACATTGCTTCCAGCAACCACAAAGTCATTCTAGCTTTCATTTCTCCTGAGCACCAAACCCAGGCACTCCTCAAATCACCTCAGACTCAGTGTTCAATGCTGAAACCATGTTCTTCCCCACCTTAACCTTTTTTCCCCACTGTACTTACTCTTTTTTTAACTGTCATTAACCCAGTTAAAAAACATGGAAATCAAGAGGTTTTATTTCACTTTATGTTTATTACTCATATGCAAATTTAATGAAAATCTCATTAAGTCATTTCCCTGCTTGAAAATACCAAAATGTCCCAAAATGTTTCTCTTCCCTCTCCAAAATGTCTCCCCCTGTCTGTAGGATTAAATCTCTAGTCTGAATTATAAAATTCCTAATAATCAGACCCTTGCTTTCTCATGCAGCTTTCTTTGATTTCCACATATGAATAAGTGTGGCAGTTCTCACTCTTAAATTTGCCTGTGGTCACTGAACCTAAGACTACTCCTAAAAGTTGATGAAAAACGAACTACAACAACACAAATTACCACAGGAGATTCTAAGTTTTTGTTTGTTTGTTTTTCAGCAGTAAAAATGACCTGTAGGAAGAGCTACAATTATAAAATTCAGTAATTGGAGATAATTACCCAATAGGAATTTGTTTCAATGTATTAAAAGCTTAGAGGGATATGGCCCTTTAAACAGCCCTTTTCCTGATTCCAAATGATAACTGATTTCATTTTCTTCTTATTCAAGTTTATGTACTTTAAATTAATACTCTCTGAATATACTCCCTTATACTCCTACAATACATATTTAAATTTACTAGCCCCTCACTAATAGGACCCAATAAAATTGAGAATTTATAAAGGCAAAAATGTTGAGCTAAATTTTGGCCTATCTCCACACATGAACAAAACATCAGAGTACATTAAAAGTGTGCATTACATTGATATACAATCTTTCCTACAGAAAAGAATGATTTGTGGGATCATTTAAAGACATTTTGGGAGATATAAACGTTTCTCTTCCCTCTCCAGGTTACCTAAAGAGCATGAGTTGGTTTTGATATGTAAGTCAGAAAGAAGAAACCCCATATTTTAAGTATCAACCTTGAACAGTGTTCACTCCAAGAAAGGCCAACTCAGCTGTTTGGAGTCTTTTGGCATATTAAGCACATAGTTCGATATCCTAGATGCCTTAGGCATTTCCATAACAATAAGGTGTTGTTTGAAAACCAGACATTATCCCTAGTCCCTGAGGCCAAACAAGGTCCTAGCTGTCACATTTTAAAAATAATCAGGGTGTCCAAGAAAGTCCATAATGTAGGAGTAACTAGAAGTGGAAGGCTGCTTCCGTTAAGATGGCTGAATAGCTAATATTTCTGTTATTCTTTTCTGTCTTTCCCTTTTTCTTTCTCTCTCTCTTTAGAATTTACTATTGAGTAATTTGTTCTTTTATTGAGATTTAGATCTTTAATCTACTTTTTTATTATCAAATATTTCAAGCACACAGAATTATGTTGACAGTAATATATTTAAATTGTAATCCAATGCCCAACTTTGCCAAATATTAACATTTAAGACTACTAATTCCTACCAATATGTGTAATATAATATAAATATAATATTGGGTTTAGACATGTTTTTTGAAGAAATGAAACATTATTGAAACAGTTGTAAATCCCCGTGTCCTCATTCTGTTCTTAGAGGAAAGTCTATTTTGAATTTGGCGCTTAGCTTTTCCAGAAATGTTTTTCATATATTTACTACTTACATATGAATGTATGTATCCATATGCAGTATCATTTGCTTCTTTAAACTTGATATATACTGTATAACTCTGTTTGCATTCCTACATTCCTTGATTTTATTCCTTTAACGTTATGTTTCTGAGATTTTCTATGTTGATGCATAGCTTTTTATTATTTAAACTTTTATCCATTTAGTGACTATATTTCAGCTTATCCACTCTCCTTTTGTAGAACATATAGATTGTGCTCTTTTTCTGTTATAATTAACCCGACAATAAATATTTTTGAAAATGTCTGTTATTACACATATGGAGCAGGTTCTATAGGGTAGATACTTAATTGTGAAAAGCTGTTTCTTGGAGTACGTGCATTTTAAACTTCATTACATATTGCCAAATCACTTTCCAAGATGTGTGTTTATACTAATATATACACAAAGGAAAGGTATATGAGTTTCTGAAACAAACAATAAAGTTATTTGCAGCTTCATCATCATAGACAGGAGTTTCCTGGACTAGTAAGCTTCGTTAGTGCAGAGAACAAGTTGTGTGGTTATCAATGCTTTTGATTTTCAACTTTAACGCTAAACTCTTGTTTCTTTTGTCTTGAGAATCACTTGTGTGTTTTTCTATATTCAAACAAATACAACTAGAATTTTCTCAATTATTAACCTTGTGTTGTATTTTGTTTACAGTAACAGCTTGAACATGATCTAGGACCTAAGAGTGACCTATGTTAAATTATTTTTTCTCTTAAAGATTATACATTACTGTAAACTCTTATGTTTGAGGCTTGTTAGAGCACTCAAAAAACTTAACATTTCTCTACATAAAATCTCTACACATTATTTTATTACCAGGTTTAGGGGGATGTTATAATATTATCTATTTGTAAATATAAAATATACTTCATGTGTGTACCATACTGGCAAGAAATACAAATTTTCTCTAAAAGAAATTCAAGAAATGTCTTTTGAGAGCAAAAACAAAAACTTTAGCTTGCTCCTTTAATAAACTATACAGTTAAACATATAGCTGAGTATTTTAAAATGGGATTTAATTGGAAATCTTAAAAGCAGTTACTTGTATAGTAATGTTCATTTCAGTCCACCAAAGTCTAAATTTAAATCGCAATGAAGTTTAACTACATAATTGTATTAATTGGGGGGAGACACATTCTTTCCTTTTATAAGGGAAATTATTGCACACTTACAGTGCAAAATATATCTACTGAAAATTATCAGAATGCATTTTCTTTGGTATTTGATTCAGTGCAATTCTATGTGTAAAATTCGGCTACTGTGTTTCGGGCTTGAAAACAAAACTAGCACACAAACCAACACTCTGTTTATAAATATAAAACACTAATGTTTGTGTTTTATTATAATACAATCAAAATATACATTTAACAATTTTCAATTATTTTAGATTACAAGACTACGTTTCTTTTAAAATAGCAAAACTGTAAATTCAAAATTGATTGCTAACCACTTACGAAAATCAAATTACATGATTAACTGACAGATTTTGCCCTTCCTAAAAAATCATCTATCTCAAACTTACCATAAATACTTTATACTAAAAAATATTTAAATGAGAGGTACAAGTCACGTGCATGTTCCTGCTTTTGCACTGTCAAATCTTGGAATTTTAGATCTTATTTTTTAACCTCACATGTAAGCTAAATTACTTTAATATCAGGGTCTTATACTGTGAGAAAAAGAAATTTTTCTATAAAAACATTTCAAATATCTATTTTTTTCTAAACTATCCATTCCCAATAAGGCTAAAAATTCCATGGTGTTGTCTAAGACAAATGTAACATTCAAAAGGGAAGATATTTCAGTTTTGATTTCCATTTGTTCTTATGATATATATGAAATATATCTCGCATTTAAGTTTAAAATATCAGTGTTTAACTGATGTTCTTGTTCAACTTAATATTTTGTGGACATCTGGATGATATCAAATTATCTTTGAAAATTTAATTTTGATGTTGAAAAACAGGCACTAGCCACCGTAGACTTATTCTTTTGGTTGAGTCTATACAATTCAGCAGGAACAAAACTTAAAAGAATATGAAGAACCAAAGTATAGACCATAGGCAAAATTTAAGAGTAAGAGCATTTTGCAGGCAGCATATTGTAAATGAGCATTATTTAGCCAACAGATGAAATTTGGTGTGAATTATAATTCTTCTACTACTGTTGTGGCTTTTGCAAAATCTAAATTTCTCTATGACTATTTTTCCATCTCTTAAGTAATTTGGTTGTTTTCAAAAATGTTTATTCAATAATACGAATGTAGTGTTTTGAGCTCTTTAAGGAAAAAAAGTTCTACATAAATTAATTACTTAGACTATCCATTTCTAAACAAACTCTGAAAATTCCCAATAAATTTAATGTAAATGAATGCAAACATGCAGGATTCCACTTAGCAGCATAAATAGCTGGAATGAAATGCAGGCGAGAATATGCAAGTCAAAGATATATGTATTCAAAACAGGAGAGAAAAATATGAAACCAAGAATAAACACAGACATTTTAAGACCTCTCCAAAGAGAGCTGATTCCTTAGCAAAAGTATTTGAAACTATTAACTATAATTTTATTTTTCATTATTTCAAAGAAAACTTGGTAAAATCCTCAGTGGTGATGAAGTATATATTGTGTCTCATCTTTAGATTTAACATAATCACACTGTTCCTATAAGTAAGGCAATTAAAAGATTAAAAAATTAATTATAGCTTAGATGTCCTCTATCTTTATAAATATATATAAATCTTTGACCATATGTTTTATTATATGACATTTTATTTTCCTAACAATATTTCAAATATATTTTAAGTAATTATCATAAATTAATAGTTTTAGATCCAAAGCAGCCAGAATATTAGCTGTAAAGTAAAACAGGTTCCCCAAATTTGGTCTGAATAACTAGGATCAGAAAGAAGTAATTAAAGAATGGTTTGGACATCCATATTTTGATGAAAACCAAATTTATTTTCACAAGTCAATCCTAACATTTGAGCTTCATGTAATTTTCTCAAAGCCATCGACAATTTGATCATTACCGTCTGATATACAAATATTTGGAAGTTTTTAAAAAATTAAATCTTCTCCCACATATTTGCTTTGAGCTTCCTGTGAGTTCTTGGGACACTTTAACCCAGAAAATAAATAATTATAAACACTCTTGTTATGATATTCAGTCAGCAGTCTGATCTTGCTGCTCTTCTTATGCATTACTTTTTAAGAATGACTTATTCTGGTTCACTTTTTTTAAAACCTACATTTCTTAAGTTTTCCTTATAGTGAAACATCTACAAATATTTATGAGTATCATTTCAAAAGGGCTACTTAACCTCATAGATCAGTGTGACTACCTTGAGATAGGTAAGCGATGCAAATAAAATGAACATGTGAGAGAGAAAACGTTTTGAACAAAGCCAGTCACAAACATGATACTGAGCTCTGTAATAAGTTGCCCTCTAATCACACGGGTTCTCATAGGTTTTTCTTTCAAGACATGTAGAAGGCATGAGAAACGAGCAATGTCTGTTTAGTTTTTTGAAACGCTGCCTTCCATGTGAGGAAGTGACTAATTTTTCATTTCACACTAAAAAGGGCATGAAAAGGCAAAACAGAAGAAGGCTAAGGGTTTTGTGTTCTATAAAGGAAAGGTGAGTCCTGCTTAAACAGGCAGGAAACATACCAAACATATTCAGAGGGGAAGTAATTTGGAAACATTTGAAAGTGCTACTGAAATATGAAAAATGTTTATGTCAATGTTGTGAGTTTTTCTTTACATGCAATAGGCTTATTTATGATTAAATTACTAAAACAATGCTACTTGAATTACAGCATATAATCTCAGAAATGCAAAAAGATTATGTGACAATGTCAAAGAGTTAATTTAACCCTTTCCGTTGTTAAAATTCTTGCATTTGTTCTGTTATTCAACAAATATATATCCCCAATCCCCACCACTGCTGTCTACCTAATTCTATCATCTCCCTATATATATATAGTTTTTTCCTACTCACTCAGATAAAATCCAATAATCCAATATTCAGGAAAGAATAAAGGCAGTAAATGGAAATAACTTACAGAGTATGATTTATTTTTAGAAAAAAGAAATATATACTAAAATCACATTGGTTGTGAATAAAATTTGTGTTCATTCTTCCCATGATCCTTTAGAAAATTTACTTTTCCTCAGACTTTTGCTAGCAGTTTACTACAATCTAGATTTTTTTTAACAGATGGATTGCAAATTGACCACTACTTATACTCCAGTGAATAAAGCTACATTACATTTCTCCCACTTTATTTGTGATTGTTCTTCCTTTCTGTGGTGATATGAGTTTTCCCCAAAGCCAGAATTTATGGCTGTCTTTCCTGCTGTCTCTTAACAAGTCCCATCTGCATGCCTTCCCATTAGGATGCAGTATACATCACGATGTTTCCCTTATTTTATTAAAATGTTTTCCCATGTCTTATTAAAATATTTATTAAACCTCTGTCTCTGTAAAGCTCAGAATATATTCTAAAAACACATAACTGAGCACCAACTTCTCTCTATGAACCTGTTACTCCTGACAAGTCATAAGGAATCCTGGGAGGAGCATTTATACCCTTCAGTAAATCAATGCTGCAGTGCATTAAATGGAAGCTTTGGGGGCTGAAGAAATAATGCACCTCTCCAGATTCCCAATCCATGCACCAAAAGTGAATGGCTCACTGGGAAAGTTTCTGTTGATTATGTGAGCTGTATGAATTTGTGTCTTCCCTCCAGTTTCTACCACAAGGCAGCCAGTTCTAGAGGGGAATCATATATCTGTTCATAAGAACATATAGCACAACTCCATGGTAAGCCCCATGCTTAATGGCCATGAAAGGGAAATAAAGCACCTTACTACAATATCAAATTTGATGCCTGCTTAGCTCAATTATTTACATGACAAATTCAAAAACTCAGAAGAACATAAAAACATTTACAAATTTAAAACCCCTGTTTTGAGGATAATTCTGATACTTCGCAGGTACAAGTTTAGTTCATGGAAAACTGGTTCAGATGAATTATTTGCCCTTACTATGCCATATTCACCACAGATAATCTTATTTAGATTTTGTTCTTGTGCCTTAGCAAAATTTCATGGAAAGCTCTTTTGAGTCAGTTTAAGGGATATACAAAACAGAAGACAGTATTTTTGCAGGTAAGACTTCTTTCTTTAAATTAAATAGAAAACTACGTGGCCACAGCTCCAGGAAGCTCATCCAGGTTTCTGTGATGTCTTCGATTTCGTTTCTTCTTCATTTCCTGCATGTGCTTCCACTTTGGGCCGCCCTTATTTCGCTGTCTCCGCTTCTCCCTGTGCCACATCTGTTCGCAGTACTGGTCGAGGCTGAAGTTTGGGCTGCTAAGGATTTGGATGTAGTCTTTGTATCTCAACCGTGACTCAGCCAACAGATCCTTGACCTGCCCCTCGTCGTGCTGTGCCCTCTGGGTATTTTGCATCTGTTCATTCTCAATGACATTCAAAGTCAGCTTCACTATGGTGTGGATAAAAGTGTGCTCCTGTGCTTTGCAGTAATATATCCCAGAGTCCTTCTTCTGCAAACTTCGAATCAGTAGCCCATATTCTGTTTTGATGATCCTTTCATCGGGTTTCAACTGCAGAATTGGAAAAATGTAGGTAATAAATGAAAAACAGAGAGGGCTATGAGCAAATGAAAACAGGTTATGTAGTTTTACTTAGATGAACCTAAAAGATATATTCCCTCTCTGTCATCAAGCATACTATTGTCAGCTATAGTCAAAGAGAGAGAAAAAATTCAACTAATAGACCCCAAATATGCATGTTTGCGTCTTATGATGTCTGACCGAACCTTTGGAATACAGTTAGTTTTTCTCCCAGTCTACAGATAGGAATGAAAAGCTGTGAAAATTAATGAAGTAAAACTGGAAACTATCAACTGACCATATTTACTTATTTAAGAACACCAACTGGTCTCTGAATTTCAGAGCTGGAATGTGACTTTGACAATCATTGTGCAGAAGAAGAGCTTTAGCGCATGTTACCACCTGTAATGTAGAATAGAACAATGATCCCAAAAGGAGTTAACTCTGTTTTCTACATATGGCCAAATAAATGATATGAATAGCATATGGAAGCTGTAAGTGGTGACCTGTTAAAAGTAAAGTGGAAAGGCATGGATACAGCTTTTTGGATGTTAGAGCTGTACCTGAGTAGGACCATAGTCAGAAGGTTAGCAACATTTAAAGCTGAATTTCCCTCTTTATTATGGATTGAGTTTTGATACTGTGTGTATCTGTGATACTTTAGACTATCTCATTTGTGGAAATATTTGCCATACCTGGATATACTATAGCATGGTAATGTGATTTCAAGTGTGAGAAAGTTCAATGAACAAAAAGAACCTCTCTGAAAAGTGATGCTCTTTACCCTTTGAAGCAGTAGTACTGAAAGACAATTCAGACATTTAAGCTTGCCTGGCCCACAATCTGGTGTGAATAGGAAACCTATCTTCAATAAAACTAGAGGCATGTTTACCAACACAGGAGGCTTGTTTAATGCAGACTATTGTTGAGTGGCTCAGCATTAAGTAGAATAACAACAACAACAACAACAAAGAAGTCTGGAAGATTTCCCAGTTTACACATCTGCCCCTATATTGTAGACTTTTAGTTGATGGAAATCGAGGAGGCATAAAGATGGCTAAATTAAATTTATTCACAGTGGGTGGACCATACTCTGCAGCTTTATGTGAAAAATATGTAGGAAAAATCCCTCCAATTCTCGAAATATGAGAAAAGGAAAAGCAACATCTCTGGCTACCAGCCCAGTTAACTAACAAATATATGGCCAACCACCCTCTGTGCCAGAGAAGTGCAGCTGGCGGGGTACCATGTGAGGCCAAAGGCAGGTCACAGCTCAGATCCCTGGTTAACGAGGCCGAATGGTCTCCAGCCCCGCCTTCACTCTACACTGAATCAACACCATCCCGGTTTTGTTTGTTTGTTTGTTTCCCTTACTTTGTTCATTTGCTGAGTTGGGTGTGTAGTATTTTTTTCCCAGTGGATTTATTCTAAAGGCCTAGACATCTTAAAATGCTATTGTTATACAAACTAACATTGAATTTACTTACATTCTCAGAAACTATAGTAGTCTCATGTCTAAACTAAATGTGAATTTGAACCAGTAGGGTTCTAAAGGGCCAATCTTAAGCAGAAATATCAATCTCAAATTTAACACACTGTATATTTTCCTTTAAATAATTTTATTGTAGAAATTATTTTTTAAAACTTAAATACATCTTAGATTATCACATTCTGACTCCAGAGTCTAGGTTCTCATCCCGGTATGATCTGCTTCCTAGGATTACTCATTTATCTTTCCCAGTTGGTTTCCCATTTATCAAGTTGGTGAAAGAGCATATGGTGTATTTGCGGGGTTAAAAGTAAAGCTGTTTGAAAGTTAAAACGTGAAGTATTACTAGCAATATTATAGACCACTGCCATGTTGCTGGAGAGGTGATGTTCTGAAGCCTTTATTTCTGTAATTCTCTTAATAGAAAATGGCCTGTAGTTATTAGCATGACAATCAAAGTGGCTGACTTCAGTTCCGGTTCATCTCTAGATTTCCTTCTCATAATTGGTATTCTTGCTAATATTTAAACTGAATTTACTGTGGCTTTTAGAGATTGTCACAGCAGTTCTGACTCACTACTTTTTATTGTTCTCTTTAATATTCTGACAGGAAGAAATTATGATTTTGATTTCACACATATTACACAACACTTCATCATTATTTTTGCTATTCTCTTTTTGTATCCTGTTTACATTGTTTTACTCTGAAGTGAGGTTCCTTTCCCTCCTTTCTAGTCTACTTCTGTCCCTACAGGACTCAGTTTCATAAACACCTGGCATTTCATTATTCCATCATGATCCTTTACCTTTCCTTTCTTCCATGGAAGGCTTAATTTTTCCTGGGTTTTTTACCTACAGATTTAAATCTTGCTTCAATAAACTTCTTTCTGGATTTATCTAATGTCTACTAGATCATTTGAGTGACTTTTTCTTTCTAAAATTTTAAAATATGCCTTTAATGAAATGGCATGTCTAAGGAAATACATTTTGAATTGATACATCTTCATAGGATTTTTGCAATCTAGAGACAGAAATATGTGACCCAGAAATTAGGTGGTTGATTAACATTTGCCTACTTTACATTCTCATTCTCTGCAATGCTTTCATTCCATGCTGGAATAGGATGCATTATTCAGACTGTATCTCGACAGCAAAATGTCAGCACAGTTAATTTAGAAAATTCAGCTCCTGTACAAAGAAAGAATGTAACCTCCAGCCACTGATTTAAACTCATGGAATTTTCTCCATTCTAGAAGTGATAAGTAAAAACCTCCTCAGCCTTACAAATCAAGATCACGCTTGAACAGGGGTCGATTACCCATTTGCCTAATGTGAACAAGGATAATATATTCGGCATTATTAAATGCGGATCTTCAGTGAAGGGCAATTCATTTAAAACGAGAAGAGTAACATGGAAAGGGACAAAGGACATTTAGGTACTAAGCAGCAGGTAAAGGTCAGGGACTTCATTCTCTGATAATAGCAGCCTAATGGTAATTCCTTTGCAGATAAATTCACCTGTCAGTTCTTTCACAGCTAAAGCATTGCACCTGTCTTGGAAGTGTCTTCAAGAATATCTCCTTTTTTCAACAAACACAGAAGGAAGACATTTCAAAATAGTGCTCAGGCAACTGGCTCATTATTTAAAAGAAAAAAAATCAAATTTATACATAACTAACCCAAAGATTAATTATTATCTTTGAGTAAATGCAAATATAAAGTGTAAGCTGTAATTGTGAAAATAAAATCATAAAATAACTAGAAAATATATATTTGCTGTTTTATCAGGGAAGGAATTTCTAAGTATAATAAGTGAGAAATCATACACATATAAATCAACAGATTAGTCTATATAAAATATAAAACTTTTGTATCTAAGGAACACAGAAAAATTTCAGAGATATAAAATATAATAAAAAGTTACTTATAATATGTATAAAACTAAAAAGTTCATATCTATAATATATAAAGGGATTGTTAAAATAATTTTTAAATGAATATATCAATGTAAACTAAACAAATGACAGGTAAGGCAATTCACCAAATACAACTGAAACCAACAGCCAAGAAACATGAGAAAGTGAGTTCACATCCACTAATATTCAAAGAAATAGAGGCTAAGACAGTGTGCTATTTTTCATATCAAACTGGTAATGATTTTCATAAATTATAATACACAATTTTGCCTCAGGAGTTCAGAGAAGGCACTAATATGGAGATTTTGATGGGAAATTAGCAATATACAGTTGTTTATCCAAAGCTATAAAAATAATTAAAGCCTTTAACTCACTTATTTTACATCTAGCAATTTGCCCTAAGAAAATAGTTAGACAAGTAGAGAAAGATTTAGATATAGGGAAGCTGACTCGTTTTTAAAGAGGATACATGAACTATTTAAATAAAGCATAGACCACCCATGGATGCCCATGCCATCAGGGTGGTGGGGGTGGATGACAGCAAAAACCTGGCATGAAAATTGAATGATAAGAGAAAATGCTCACAATGTAATGGTTAGTAGGAAAATCCCCTGGGATAGACATCAAAATAGTATTTGTGCTCACTTACACTTAGTGGCCTTATAGTTCTTTATGTATTACCACATTTTCAAAACCACTTATAATGCTTTACAATAAAAAGAACAACAATAAAACAAAGACCTACAAATAGAAAAATGTAAATATTTGAAGATGTTTTCACAATATTTAAAAAAATCTACAGAAAAATATACTACCACAAATGGCAAAAGGTATTGCCTCTTTTATTCATTCAGATCCCAAAAGTTCCACAGAAGCTTGGGGACTGCTGAGTAACTTGCTAAGTTACAGCATAAACATCATCAGTTTCAAGAACAGCTTCATAAGAAAGTCAGCAGATAACTGCCTTATGACCTCGCCAACAGCACCCAACCGTGAAACAGCTCAGTAAGGAAATGTTCTCCTCCTGGCAGAGAATAACCTGGTGACAGCCTCTGTGCCACAGGAGATCCTGGTCCCTCCCTCAGGCTTATTTGAGGGGAGGAAAGATTCCAGACTGTGACCTTTTTGGTAAGGAGCAGAAGGTATCCTGCTGGGAAAAATGCTTCAAATGCAGTCTGGATTTTGCCCCTTTCCTCAGCTCGGGAAGCAGTATTGTGTATCCTGGACAATGTATAACTACCTATTTACAAAGATAGATGAAAATGCCAGTTGAAATATTACAGCTACAATACTTTTAAATAAAATTCAATAAATATACTATTTCTGCTCCATTGAAATTCATGGAGCGTGGTAACACCATGACTGTATGATATACTATTAAAAGGTCCATTAAAGTAAAGCATAGCATTTTCAGGAACATAAGAGATGTGAATGTAAACATGCATAGGCAAATATATGTACCTATAACTAGGAGATTACTCCAATCAGAGAACCATATTTTTCTAAAAGTCAGACTAAATTTTCCATAGGAAAAATCATTACTAAAGAATTATATTTAACTAAAAAGAAATTATCAAACTTTATTAACTATAAAATTAAAACTACTGGTTGGGATGTTTAAAAGTAAAATATGCAATGTAATTAAAAGAAAAACTGCATGTTAAAAAAATTTAGGTAACATTCATCCAATATTTCTTGGATAAAAGGTAGATGCTTTATATTTCAAAATTACATAATCACTTCCATGTCAGATAATACTTGAATATATATTGGTAAAAATGGGACCTTTAAAATAAACATTTAGAATAAATACGGATACGGTGTAATCTAAGAATTTATGGATGTCAGTAATGATGAAGAATCAAGTTTTAGTGGAGAAATTTGACATAATAAAGAATGGAGTTATTCCCTTGGTATTAAGCATGTAAAGAGTTAACATTTTGATAGAAAAATTTATTCTTGAAGATCTTAGATGAAGAGAATGATATTAACTTCTTAATGTAATAGTGGAACATATATTTAAATTAAATTAATTTATGATAAAATTTGATTTAGAAGGTTTCTCAACCTAACACTACTGACATTTGGGGCCAGATAATTCTTGAATGTGAGAGATTGTGCATTGCAGTATGTTTAGCATCATCCTTGACCTCTACCCACTAGATGCCGGCAGTACTCTCCACCCACCCACCCAGTTGTGACAACCAAAAATGCCTCCAGATATTGCCAAATGTGGACTCTCTGGGAGCAAAATCACCTGAGGTTGAGAACCACTATTCTACACTAATGCTTGACTGATTACATATACTATTTTAAATGTTCATAGACTCATCGAGGAGGCTGATATTTTAGAGAGCATTTGGTCCACCTACTTACATGACAGAGAAACGAGGTGTTAGAGAAGTCATAA
Source organism: Equus przewalskii (assembly GCF_037783145.1). Lineage (NCBI taxonomy): Eukaryota > Metazoa > Chordata > Mammalia > Perissodactyla > Equidae > Equus > Equus przewalskii. Next base: position 29,304,137 of record NC_091834.1, read on the forward strand.
CCAGCTCATGAATCCTCAGCAGTCAAGCTGAACACATGATCAGTGTTATTTCCTATTTCATACATCCTCCCTGATAGAGAATATCTGCAATTTTATATGCATATTTTACACTTGTGAGTAACCCTCTGCTTTGAAATTCACATTCTCATATGTGTTTTCTCATTTTATTTCCAAAGTAACTTTCGAATTTATGTTGTTCACATTAGAAAATTCTGGCCCACAGGGGCTCAGTGATATTACCTGAGGACACAGGACCGTGATTCAACTCAAGACATCTAATTCTGAATCCTGTGTTCATTCCTTTACTCATTACAGTGTCCTTAGTTTAATATTGGGAATTTTAGAACTCTAGACTGAGTATTATTGGTTTCTCTTAGGCACTGAAATAGAAAAATAAAAATTCTGCTAATTAATCTTCATTTCATGACATTCAAATAATATTAATATAGGATTCCTCAGACTACACAAACTCATCTAAGTTCACTAACATATGTAACCTATCTCCCTCATAAAATCTCTGTGATATGTTGCAATCACACGTATATGTCAACAAGATTGAAACAGAAAGTCAAAAGATGAAAAAAATACCCCTATTACTTTTCTCTCTGTTGATTTAATTTTAATACATAAGAGTGAAAATGTACATATGTCCAGATACTTATCCAACTTGTTCATATGATATGATAAAGATAGATATTTATATTTTTAAACATACTTGACATGTTTCATTTTATGATTTAAATCAAACACAATATGAATTAAAATTTAGTCATTGTGCTACTGTGGGGGGAAAATCTTGTGTTCTTGTTCCTGATGAGGGAATTGTTCTAAAATGTAGACAATCTATGAGAAATAAAAATTTGAAAAGAACCACGTAAACTTCTTTTTAAAAATTCAATATTCTTTTAACTATATTTTATTAACACATTGGTATTGAATTGGCCTACTCTTATTCAAAGGCATTGTTACCTTTGACGTTAGTGAGTATAAACTGTTATTTTCCTTTTTATCAAACAGTGATGAGAGTACCATATGGCACTAAAAGTTGAACATCTCTCACAACCAAAACCTGATTTAAGTTTTACACTATTTCCTTCAAGGTGAGCATTCTTTGATGACTATAACTTACCTCCTCTCGATGTTCATCTCCTGACCACTGGATATACCACTTAATAGATGCTTGTTGGGATTTAGGTATACATTCTAGAAAGGTTGAATTAAATTCAATGCCAAAAATCACCTTTTCATCAGCAGTTTCATGACTAATGCCTGGAAAGCAAACATAGAATAGGAGATTACCCTTGACCTGATTTTAAAAGCAATGGGAAATTAGACTGATTTAGAACAGATGCCATGGGAGAACGATTCATACACATTATTAAAAAGAAAGGAAATCCATGCTATAATATTGTTACCTAAGAGTCAAATATTATCTAACAAAGTGATTTTTAAAACTCCATCTCTACATTGCAATTTCTACTCTTTCATCAATATATTAACAATTTGCAATTGATTTTTTAAAATAAGAATTCACAAGATCTAATTCTAAACATTGAGTCTCTTTCTCTGAGCTGAATTGAATAAAACTTTAGCATCTTTTCATGCTTTAACACCTTTCAGTTTGTACAAAATATAACCAATTTTGTAGATAGCTCTGGAAGAACAATTTACTTCATATTTAAATGGAAATTCTATCATGAAATGGTCCACAGAGCCGACCACATAACAGTAAGAAATTCTGAGGTCAGAAAAGTAAGTACAGTGGTCCATACTTGATGAAATTCTATAATGATGATAATAGATGCTCTAATACCCAGAATCTGAACCTTATCTGTATTATTTACCAAAAAATGTTCTCTTTTATTCAAAGAGGGATACTTTAACCCAACATGGATTTGCTGTAAGATAGTTAATGGGATGCTAAAGGAGCAGTATCTCAGATACCCTATTCTTGTAAATCAACTGCACCATCTGAAATACATTCCATCCAGAGTAGCCAAAGGCTGTGTCCCATGTGTGATCTAAGATCTGTAGCTCAAATTTGATGAAATAAAAAATGACGGCTGCTCAGCCTGGCCCAAACTTGCACTTTTTCATCATATATTCAGATGTCTCAATTCTGCAGATGGGCCTACTTAGCATTTTAGGCATAAACCAGAGTGAGGTTTAAGGGACCTAAATGAATCCAAATCTAAGTACACAAAACTACCAGCAAATGGCATGAACGCACATATATACAATAGTTAGGCTTTCTTTTCACAAAATTTCTTTTGAACTTATTTGTGTTTTACCAGCAATGATTAAGTCAAGTATGCTGGCACCATTATGAATTAACCTCATCTAACTTTCAAAATGTGTGGATTCCATTTAAAACCTGTAATCCATCCACTATCTCTGCCAATTCAACAGATTATATCTATGATTTTCACAGTTAATAAATTCCTAATGTAGAGAAAGATCACCAGTGCTGATCATGGAGGAGATAGACATGCATTTCATAGTAACAGATACTGTTTTCCTGAGCAAAGGGAGTTCATGAACAAAGCAGGGAGGATGCAGGTTGGTTGTTAGGTGACGTGACAAGGGCTCAGGAGAAAATCAGTTAGACTGATTCAACCAAAGAATTGGTCAGTTAGGTCAAAGATAAATTAGTGGAATTAACTGGAGAAATGAAATAGCTGTTTGTATGAAATACTTTTTCAAATTGGTAAAAACAATGACTGTTTAACACAAAGTCATCACTATATCAATTTGACTGGAAATAAACTTACTGTTGCCTCCAATAATATTTGTTTCATTTCTGAGTTTTAAATTTCCTATTCTTAACAATCCCATTTATAATTTCATCAAAAAGAATAAAATACCTAGGAATAAATTTAACAAAGGAGGTGAAAGATCTGTACATTGCAAACTATAAGACACTAATGAACAATATTAAAGACATAAATTAATGGAAAGATATTCCATACTCATGAATTGTAAAAATTAATATTGTTAAAGTGTCCCTACTACTCAAAGAAATCGAATAGATTCAGTGCAATCCCTATTAAAATTCCAACAGCATTTTTCAAAGAAACAGAATAAAGAATCCTAAAATTCGTTTTGTTTTGTTTTGTTTTTTTAGAGGAAGAGTAGTTCTGAGCTAATATCTGCTGCCAATCTTCCTCTTTTTGCTGAGGAAGACTGGCCCTGAGCTAACATCCATGCCCATCTTCCTCTACTTTATATGTGGGACACCTACCACAGCATGGCTTGCCAACTGGTGCCATGTCTGCACCCAGGATCCGAATCTGTGAAACCCGGGCCCCGTAGTGGAACCTGTGCACTTAACCACTACATCACTGGGCCAGCCCCAACAATCCTAAAATTTGTATGGACCCACAAAAGACCCCAAATAGCGAAAGCAATCTTGAGACAGAAGAACAAAGCTGGAGGCACCACACTCCCTGATTTCAAACTATATTACAAAGCTAAAGTAATCAAAACAGTATGGTATTGGAATAAAAATAGACACATAAATCAATGAAACAGAATAGAGAGCTCAGAAATAAACTCATGCATATATGATCAATTAATTTACAACAAAGGAGGCAAGAATATACAATGGGGAAAGGAAAGTCTCTTCAATAAATGGTGTTGGGAAAACTGGACAACCACATGCAAAAGAATGAAACTGGACCATTATCTTGCACAATACACAAAAATTAACTCAACGTGGATTAAAGTCTTGAATGTAAGACCTAAAACCATAAAACTCCTAGAAGAAAACATAGGTGGGAAGCTCCTTGGTGAATTTCTGAATCTGACGCCAAAAGCACAAGGAACAAAAGCCAAAACATACAAGTGAGACTACATCAAGCTAAAAAGCTTCTGCACAGCAAAGGAAATCACCAAGAAACGAAATGGCAACCTACTGAATGTGAGAAAATACTTACAAATCATATATCTGATAAAGAGTTAATATTGAAAATAAATAAACAACTCAATAGCAAAAAATCAAACAATCCAACTAAAAATAAGCAGAGGAAATGAATAGACATTTTTGCAAAGAAGACATACAGATGGCCAACAGGTATGTGAAAAGATGCTGAACATCACTAATCATCAGGGAAATGCAAATCAAAACCACAATGAGATATCACCCACACCTGTTAGAATGGCTATTAGCAAAAAAAGATAAGAAATAACAAGTGTTGGCAAGGCTGTAGAAAAAAGGGAACCCTTGTGTACTGCTGGTGGAAAGGTAAATTGGTGCAGTCACTACAGAAAACATTATGGAGGTTCCTCAAAAAATTAAAAATAGAACTACCCACTTCTGAGTATTTATCTGAAGAAAACAAAAACATTAACTTGAAATGATATATGTACCCCAATATTCATTGCAGGATTATTTACAATAGCCAATAAATAGAAACAACTTAAGTGTCCATCAATGGATTAATGGATAAATAAAATGTGATATGTATACATACATACATGTGCACACACACACACAGGAATATTATTTAGCCATAAAAAAGGGAAATCTTGCCATTTTCAACAACACAGATGGACCTTCTGGGCACTCTGCTAAGTGAAGTAAGTCAGACAGAGAAAGACAAATACTGTATTATCTCACTTATATGTGGAATCTAAGAAAAAAAACAAAGGCAAGCTTATAGATACAGACAACAGATTGGTGGTTGCCAGAGGCAGGGCTAGGAGGTGGGCAAAATGGCTGAAGGAAGTCAAAAGGTACAAACTTCAGTTATGAAATAAACGTTGGGGATGTAATGTACCACATGGTGACTATAGTTAATAATACTCTGTTGCATATCTGAAAGTCACTAAGACAGTAAATCTTGAAAGTTCTCATTACAATAAAAAAAACTTTTTGTAACTATGTGTGGTGATGGATGTTAACTACATTTATTATGGTGATCATTTCACAATGTATACAAATGTTGAATCATTATGCTGTGCACCTGAAACTAATATGTTATGTCAATTACACCTCAAAAATAATTCCTATTTTTTAATTAAAAAATATATGTATGCATGCACATATGCATGTAAATCTACACATGTATATACATATACATCCATATTATATATAATATTCTATTACTATCAATTTTTAAAGGTATAAGAGTTGTATACAATAATGTTTCAAAGTAGCAGAATATCTCCTCATTGAGTGTAAAATAATTTTGAAGATAACATTTTAACTTTCCTGGTTAGAATAAAAACATGTTTTTCATAGTGAAATATCTGGAATAGTTCTTTATAGTAAATATATGACATATCACTGAAGTCATGTATTAGTCGCTGCAGCAAGATTAGATGTGTTTAACATTGTTAATCATGATCATGCAGCATCACAGCATATAACCATTAAAGCACTGAACAAAGAAGGGAAGGGGAGGGGTGGGGAAGGGAGAGTTGGCAAGGGAATGGCAGGGAAGGGAGGAAGGAAGGAAGGAAGGAAGGAAGGAAGGAAGAAAACATGTATCTGCCAATTATCAAGACGATTATCAAGTAAAGTGCAACACATAGTTACGGTGGATTATAAGCAAGCCACCTCCTTTCTTCTTTATTACAAACTACTGTTCAAATCTGACCCCTTCTCTCCCTTAAGGTTGCAAATAATTTAGTTTGTAAAAACACTTCTAATCTTTACTTTAATTCCCACAATTGATTCTCTGTCTCTGTCTTCTCCTCTTCCAATCAATTATCTATACAGCTGTTAATTACTTTTATTTTAAAAAATGACTTTTCTTAGAAATATGAAATAGCTCCTTATTACCTACAGGGTAAACATAAACTCCAGAGAATAACATAGTGTCACAAACTTAACCTAACCTGTGCAAGGTCTTTCTGATTTTAAATATCGTTACTTCATCTACTTTGTAAAATTTGACTTTCTGCTTATGGAATAGCTCAAATGCTATCCATTTGAGTACCCTGCCTTTTACCCACGCATTATGCAAACAATCCCATGTGCCTTCCATACTGGCATTGCTTTAGGTGTTGGGGATGTACTGGTGACTAGGACAGGCAAATTTACCGCCCTCAAGAAACTTACATTCTAGTGACAGAGACAAGGTAATCAAGTGAATAAATAAAGAATTTAGTATCTGGCAGTGTTACGCACTACAAATAAAAATAAAGCAGATTAGGGAATAAGGGGTAGAAAGGGAGAAAGGAAGGATGGTCAGGAAAGGTGTCTCTAAGAAATCAACATTTTAGGCACAGAATTAAATGATGTGAAGATGGAGCTATGTGGACATCTGAAGAGAAGAGTTCCTCATGTAGAGAGGAAACAAATGCAAACATGGGTGAGGCAGGAACCAGACTGGTGCTTCTGAAAAAGAGAAAGCCAATGAGCAAGCAATGCAACAGTGATGCGAGAGAGGGTCAGTGGATGTATTAGGAATCAGACGAAGTAGAATCTGTAGGCCATGGTAAAGGCTGTGGATCTTTTACTAACTGTTCTAAGAAGCTAGTGAAAGATTTTGAGTAAGAGAATGAAGTAAGGAAATGATCTGACTGAAGTTTCTAAAAAGGTTACTCTGGCTACTAAGTAGGGAACAGACTGAAGAGGGGCAAGCATGGAAGCAGGGAGACGAGTTAAGCAGCTACTGAGGAGGTATGGTGGCTTCAGTTAGGTTGGCATCTATGGAGGTGATGAGAAGTATTAATAGTTGTGGCCATAGAACCCAAAGGACTTATGAGAAGCTGGTGCTGGGATATGAAAGAAAGTGAAAAATAAAAAGATGACTCCTAGCTGCTTTTTTACCTAAGCAGTTGGGTGAATGGTGGTGCTATTTATTAATATGGGAAAGTCTGCAGAACAAATAAATTTTGGAGACGATAACAACAATTCTTTCTAAGATATAATTTCAGATAATTATTAGGCATTTAAGAAGGGTTCTTGAGTAGGCGTACAAGCCATACAAATTTGGCACACAGGGTAGAGTTCAGAACTGGACTATGAATTTGGGAGTCAAATTGCCTCTGATAGTATTGAAATTGATGGTATTAGGGAGTGAATAGGCAGAGATTGGATATTTACATGGTGAGATGGAAAGCAAAGTTAAGAACACTCAGAAGGAGCAGCCTATAAGGTAAGAGGAAAACCAGAACCATGCAGTGCTATGAGCATTGGTATGCTGGGACACCATCTGTTTGAAAACAAAAAGCCCTGATTTGTAGTGCTTGTGATTTTCCTCGTGTAAAAATTCTCACTATGGCTGATTCAAGCTACCAATGGTTGAAAACCAGCTCACAAAATTCCTAAAGAAGAAGCCATCAGCTCTTATAGGACCAAAGGAACTGGCCCTAGCACATCATTGCCTGGAAGTCAAGAGAAGAAAGTCTTTCAAGCAGGAGGGAGTTAGAGATTAAGTAAAAATGAGAACTGAAAGTTGGTGATTGGATTTGGCAAGGAGGAAAATGCTGATGATCTTGACAATAAATGGACTGAGTAGAGTGATGCTGATGATTAGAAAAGAGGGTTACAGCAATGGGTTATAGCAAGAATGGGATATGGTGAAATGGAGACAATAATTGTGAGTGCCTTAGGCAGCAACTGTTTTATATCATCTTCTTTATAACATTTATCATTATCTGAGAAAACATATATTTTACTTGTTTTCATGTTTATTGCCTGCTCCCTCCCCTAATACACACTTGAATGTATATCCATGAATGCACAGATTCCTTTCTTTTTTTGTTCATTGGTATATCTTCAATACCTATAACATTCCTGATAAATCTCCTACGCACATGTGAAAAATCGTACACATAGGACACAGTAATGATTGCTAAATAAAACACTGGACATGATAGTGAGTCACTTACAAATTAGAACAAGAAGTCAAACATACTATTCTACTATTCTGGACCACAGCTTATTTTTCAGAAGAATGAAATTATGAATAATACAATTTGTTCTGTTTTTAAATTAAGAAAACTGCTGGACCACCAAGTATGAAATTTGGGTTGTTTATTCAGTGCTTGGGTAGTTCCTAACAATGTGATTAAGGGAAGGCAGTTCTTTTTTCTTTCCCCAGTTGTGTGTGCGTGTGCATGCACATGCGTGTGCACATGTATCTTCTATCTGAAGGTACAGCTTGACAGTTGAAAGTAACTGAGGCTCTGGAATACATACTCTCAAAGATTTTTTTTTTCTCTGTTACCAGACTCACTCAACAGACGTCCTCCCTATTTTTTACTCTACCCCGCTCATAGTCAGACTTTCAGGATCTTCCATTCTATGAAATTTTCTCCGAACAATATCTCTGAATGGTCTCTGGTGACCTCTCCTTTTTGCTAAATTCCCATATCACTAATTTTGCCTTATGACATCTCCCCAAAGAACCATAAGCTCTCTAAGGAGTTTCTTTGTCTCAAAGTATACCTGAGACAAGTGTATGCACATGGAAGTCACTTAGTAAATATTTTCTCATTGAATGAAAACATGAATAGTGAATACAAATAATGCAAAGCCTCCCTAAAACTTCTTTCTACTAAGTGCCTACACTTTCGTTAGACTTTTCTCGGAGGGTGTCTTTGAGCTTACTCTAAATGTCCACATGTTTTGGACTATATCCTGCTTTATATCTAACAGCCGTTTTCAAACTTTACAAGGATGGATAAGGCAGTAAAAAAGAAAAAAAAGGAGGGGAATTTTAAAAGACATATGAAACAAATAATGAAATAACAAAGGATTATTCACTTAGGCATATAGACAGGGGGTTGATTTACAAAATCTTCTATTGCTTTTCCAGAACACAGCATTATACACAATGAGATCTTCCTATATAATAGAGGTTTTAAGTTATATAGTATAAAGACACACAAAGAGTAAGCTTAAAATTTTAAATGGGAGAAAAACATATCAAACCTATACTTACTGTCTTCTATGTCCCAGCACTGGGTGATTGGGTCTCCATACTTTACATCTTGGCGTCTAGCTCTCCTGTGGAAAAAGAATTAAACTGTTTAGAACTTCAAGCCTGATAACTGGACTATCCAAAGTCTACATCTAACACAACAACAGTGGCAGAAGGAGAACTATGCTTGTCTTACTACTTAACTTCAGTGCAGGTCAATATTCCAATCACTCTAACATTAACTCAAACACTACTCGTAGTAGAACCAGTATTAGGCACTAGTTGTTCCTAATGGAATGAATCTTGTTTTGCCCATAAGATGATGTGAATTTTATTTAACTACTACAGCTTTCTCTTTCCTTTACTTTTGACAAGTTATTCAACAGAACAGGTTGAATATACATATAATTCAGGTTTTATGTACATCAAACAGGGGTAACTATCCCTACCCTCTTTTTTCAGTCAGTCATTGTGAAAGTAATAAGATATAAAAGAGCTTTTGTTAGCAGGTAGGAATGTACACACAAATACAAAACCCCTTTCACATGAAGATTCATTATTACACAAATTTGATTAAGTGACAAGATAAATACTGTCACTTGAAATAGAAGTACGAATTTGAAATGGTGAGAATGAGTAGAATTGATTCCTATCTGCTGATAGTATAGTTCACATTGTTTTTCTGATAGTGATATGATATTAATGATAATAATAATGGTTTTGTGCATTTGGTCACATATTTCCCTTAAGAGAAAATAGCACTATTGTATAAAAAAAAGAAAATCTGCTACCTCTAAGTTAAACAAGTTTTATATTCTTATAGTATATTTTCATTTGCTTTGGCTATTTTACGTTGCCACTTCAGTGATCACAGAGGTCACAGTAAAACTTCTGCAATATCTAGGGTGTTCCTTAAGGGCAATGCTGACCAGATGACAATCCTGTACAAGAGTCATCTATCACACACATTTTTTGGCTCACATGGACATTATGTTAGGTAAGGGAAAACATCACAGTGGCATGTCTGCAAGATCAGAGAGACAGTCTTGGGAAATACAAGAAGAAAAAATTATGATGGTATAAGGCACATAAGGTCAAGAACGTTTGTAAATCTTGGCTTCTTAAGGAACAGGGTCAATTCATCAAACTGAAGGTTCAATTACCAGCTAATGAGCACTTTTGTTTTCTAGCTTCTAGAAAAGAAAAACATTGCCCAAAGACTCACTATGATAAATATATTCTCAGCCAAAAACTATAACAAAATATTGCTGCTTTTTACTTCCAACTTGTAATACTGGTATCTCACTCACATTTAATTAAGAGATTTCAGGGCATATATGATGTCTCCTAATTTTAAGCAGTATCTGCTGTTGCACTATATATTTCATCTGTGTTTCCAAGAATTTGCAACTTGACAAATCAGTAAACTTTCAAAAGAAAAAAGTGCATATGTACTAGTGGGACTAACATAGGCTTACCTGTTACCTTATTTTGTTAATAAAGCCTAAAGATAAAAAAAATACCATATACAATTTGCTGACATTTTGCCTAGAGAAAAATATACTTTGAAAAATACTTTAGGTTAGGAAAAAAGTGTTACTATAATCCACATATTAAAACAATTATATCATACTATATTTAGCTAGCATCAGTCATATTCGTGGACATTTGGGTTGTTTCCAGTAATTTTACTATTGCAGACAGTGCTGAAATGAGCATCCTTGAACATGTAACTTTGTGGTACTTTTGCCTATGTCTGTATAGAATAAATTCCTAGCTGGGTATTGTTGGCTCAAAATAGCATTCTCTTTAAGAGCACAAAAAGCAGTGAACTACAAACTGCAGGAAAACAGTTTGATGTTTAAGTACATCTGAGTGGCAGAAATTGACCAAGTTAGAGTTATTACAGTAAAAGGCAAATTGTCCCAAGTCACTGGGATGTGCTGTGAGCTGTTTATAATCCACACTTTTACAAACACCTATATTTATACATTATTTGTAAAACAGTAAGTATGAGTATATACATATTTAGAAATAAGGGAACAAGGGAAGATGTAGAAAGGGCAAAGTAGTAAAGAAAAATAAACTTTTAATGGTATTTAACATAGATGAAGGAAAAGAATATAAACAATTTGTCAGAATTTTTAAAAGTTTCACATTTCAGAATTTCAGAACATTCCATTTTATCCTCCTTCAACATTTAGTTTAATGCAAAACTATAAAACAATATTTTAATTTTAATATTCCTACCACTGACCATGTTATCTATAGATGTTCTCTTTAAACTATTAGACAAGGTATTTGTGTGATATATTCACTGTGTATAATGAAGGCTTCATATCACTCTATGGGCCTCTTACCTTTTCGAAGTGGGTGCATAGCGAGAGCATGCATTTCCATCCCAGGCACAGTAGGGATCTCTGGCAAGACAACAGTCGGCACAGGCTTTCCCATAAGTGTCGCATCTATGCAAGGAAAGCTGAACCAATCCATCTCGGGAACCAATGTACAACTGTTGCTGCAAATCAGGCAAAACAAATGAATTAGAAGCATCTTTCCGATCAGTCTCAAGAACTCCCCTTTCTTGAATACCCCATCACAGATCTAAATCTGTCTTCTCAGGTGTCCTGCCCATTATAAACACTTGTACAGACATGTAACGAAGAGTAAGATAAGTCAATCACTTCTGCCCCTGGCAGGATCGTGGTTTGAAGATGTTGATACTGAAATGGACAGCATTCTACGGAGCTAGAGTAACCTTGGCAGTAATTTAAGAAGGTCAAAAACCAGCTGCTAGACTGAGGAATTAAGATGTCAAATTCTTTCTCAATAGTTGAAAATACACTTTGGTAGATAATATCAAGCACAGATGCTGTAGGCAACACTGATGGTCTTCCCCTGCCGTGGCTCCTTACATGAGAGATGACTGAAAGAGATTTATAAAACTTTCCTGTGGTTTTAACCAAGCATTTGCTAATGAAGTACTTACTGATTCCTAAAGGAAAAATGGGTTATAAGTGGGAGAGAAAGTATTTGATATTACTGTGAAGAAAGTATTAAGGAGACTTGAGGGATGCCATATCACAAATGAAAGGCTGCATGATATTGAAAAACTTAGCAAATAAAATTACATATTGAAAATAAGGTCTGAAAATAATGCACTGCTCCCTGCATGTATTCATCTGAGTGTATGTGGTGAGGGGTGGGGTGGGGAGAGGGATGATACAAGTGAATAAACCATCTTCTGCGCCTTCAAGGAACTCATGGTCAATTCTAGTGAACTATAGCACACTTTAAGTGGAGGAAAAAAACCTGAGAAATAGATATTGACATAAATAATATCCATGTACTCAACCTACAGAAATGTATCTTATACCATTGCCACCCATTAAAATGTCAGTTAAGACTTCCTGGTTACTAAATGCAATGTACATTGCACTTGTTTTACAAAAATTCTCCATAGTATTTGACGCCAGGGACCACATTCTTGTTGAAACTCTCTTCACTTTCTCCTTTTCTCCCTTTTTATTTCTGCCTAAGACTTCTGTCTCCATTGATGATTCTTTTCTTTGCCGGGTTTCCCTCTTTTCTATTCTCATTTCTTTACCTTCCTTATTGTACAAAGGCTCAGATATATCTTGTAAATAACATAAATGTGGACATACTCATACCCCTAAATCTACTCCTGCTACCCTACCTTGGCAAGAGACACCATCCCAGTTACCCAAGACACAAAGGTGGGAGTTGTCTTTGAATCTTCTTTCTTTGTCATTGAATCTGTCGCCATATCTTTTCCATTCTCTCAGACAGAACTCTCTAATCTACTTCGTCCTCTCCCTCTCCACTGCCACTGCCTTGGTTTCTGTCCTTATCATTTCTTTCCTGGATTACTTATAAGTCTCCTAATATTTCTGCTGGGTTCAGCCTTGTTTTCCAGCAACCCCCACCTCTACCTCAGGACTCAATCCATTTTCCACACTGCCACGCCAGACCAATTTTTCTAAAAGTAAACTCTTATCACGCCACCCTCCTGCTTAAAATATTTAAAGGTTTTCATTGTCCTTAGATAAAATTGTTATACTTCTTAGGAGGAAATATAAGGATGTGCCTAATCTTGCTCTGTCTTACTTCTCCAGATTCATTTCTAGCATCCTTTGCTCTTAGGCATACATATGTCCTTTGTATACAAAGTTCTTAGAATAAGCTATTGTCTCTCACTCTTCACATCTTTTTACTCTTCATACTCTTTACAACCTTCTACTTGTCAAAGCTTCCCCATCCCATACCCCTTTCTCCTTATCTGGTTAACTGCAACATCCTTCATAGCTCAGGTTACGTCTCTTTTCTTTTAGCTACCTTCCCCTACTGCTCCTGGCTCCCTTTTAGGCCAGTTACTCTCCTGTGTCTCCCTAGTACATGCTTCCATTATTGCTCTGCATTGTTAGCATGCTTCTTTGTCTTCCAGCAACCATGAACTTCTGGAGGTTAAAGGCTATGTCATTCATTCATTTCTATATCCTCTAAGTAGCAGGGCTTCAAGAACTAAATGTTGAATGAATGAACAAATTAATGGAAAAGACCTGAAGAAGAAACCTATTTAGATCTTTTCCCTAAAAACCCTGTACCATACTAGTCCTAGTGGATTAAGACAATGTTAGCAACACCTTAATGTGGAATATATTATCACATGACTTTCTTAAATCTTAGGGGTACATAGAGAAATGTTAATACAAGTCTGAATGTCTTGAATCAATTGGGATTTGGAGTATCATATCCAAGAACTGTGAAATCATGTTAAATGTTATTATTGTTGTTATTATTATTAACTACCATTTACTTCACATTTAATGTACCAGCTCTCTCTCTAGAATTTTGCATGCAGCATCCTATTTATTAGGAGGTGGATATTATTTTCTAACTTTACGGTTGAGGAAATTGATTCCAGGAGTCAGATATTAAGTGGAAGGTTGGAGGTTGATTCTTGGGCTCTTTGCCACCACCAACCATAGTCTACCTCCTAGGCTCCCTGATTAAACACCATTTTTAATGATTAGGGCTGGTATTCTATATGAATTCCTTATGGCTTTGACAGAAAGACATTCTCATGAGACTAGAAACATGAGCTTGATTTTCAAGAGGTAAAGGAAGAGGAGAATATATTATTCAATTAATGAAATTTGGTTCAATTTCTCCAATGGCAAGGCTGAAACAAGGGCCTCTAATCAGTTAGAAAAGAAACAATCTAAAGTTTTTCACATTATTTATAATTTAACTTTCAATTTCAATGGATTTTCCCTAAAATGAACTTTGATTCAAGCAACCTCTTGCTTTTGTCAATTTTTACACAAAAATTAGAAAGTACCTGCTTCAGGGACAACTCCATGTTCAAGATGATTGACGAGTGCTGAAAATAGAAGTTAAATGTTAATAAAGATAATCATTAGCAATCTTTTATAGTAGCCAATATGTTGTTTCATCTTATACCAAAGATCACTGAAGTAAACTTCAAGGCTCGTTATCTAAGGGAGAAAAGGATCTTAGTGTTTGCTATTTCCTTCCAATGGGCAGTGATTCTACCTTAATGGAAATTATTAAAATAGTTGTTTTAAAGTACCTTACTAAAGAAAAATCACCTAAATGTTGAGGAAACACTCTGCATTGAAAATAGTTTCCAGTTACCCACAAATTTTTCCTGCTTCTAAATCTGCTTATCTTAACAGCTTCCATATAATTCAAACTAGCGTTGACAAGAAATCTCCATAATCATTTATTACCTCTTTCTGCTCTTACTTAGATCAGTAGTTCAAAAACTTGTTCAAGTAGCAGAATTCTGAAAGTTATAGTGTTCCTTATGGATGACCATATTCATTATGGAACACTGCAAGATGCGGATGTACATGATATGAACTAGGACCAGTTTTATTTGTAGAAAATACGGCTCTACGCATGCAATATAAAATCAGAAACATGAACACAAAAGCTACCAAACTAAAAAGGATGGAATGTTTAAAAATTTTTTCATCTATTATCTATCTATCTATCTATCTACTATTCATTCATTTCCCATCAGCCAAAATTTACTAACTGGCAAACAGCAGCAGATGTCAAAAATTTAAGAAAATATATGAAGGAAAATTTTTAAAGAGAGGAAGTTCTGTCCAATAACTTTTATGTTATGAATTAACAAAACAGGTTCATTATTTAATCTTAACAATGGAATCCAAACAATTCCTCTTGACCATTAACAACCAATGAGTGACACTTGTTTGAATGTGCCGATATGTGTTTGGGGGTTTTATTTTTGGATTTGGATTCACACTTATATTTGACATCGGCTTTTCCCTTAGGAATCCCCCAAGATTTTGTTTTTGGTACATGCCAGATAGCAGGGCTTGTTCTTGTTAACTCCTTGACCACTATTATCATCACAGTGTAATCAGGATCTTATGGAACTCAGCATGTTAATTAACTTGCACCCCTCACAGTGGAAAGCTCTACTCTCTTTTAAGGCAATAGGTGTTTACATGGAAACAGTCCATTCTAGTCTGCCTCAACAAAAATGTTATGAAAGGCACAGCATATTTTTTAAAAGCTCTTCTGAGAAATACAATTTTATTTCCAATGTTATTTTCAAGAAATAATTTTAAATTGAATTTCGCTGAGGATCTACAAAGAATGCCACAATTCAAATTTGAATGTCAAAGACATTCCCCAAATCTGGAGGACTATTATTTTAGACCTACTAACTCTTTTGGTGAGTGAGGGAAGTTTTGCATACAGGTAGACTCACTATCATGCAACCTTTCTAAAAAACTTCCTTACCGAAAAGCAAGGACACATGATTCAGACACTCTTCCAGTTTTCTCAAATTCAATTGAGGAAAAATTCAAAAGTAAAATTTATAAAGTAGAAAAACATCTGGATAGCAAAAGAGACCCCAGACTTTCATTTACTGTGGCAATTTGTCTGAGCACATGCTTAGAGAATGCAGTAATAAGGGGCAATCCCAGGAGCTCCAAATTCAGTGGTATTCTACAGGGGAAGGTGAGCCTCATTCTTAGCTGCTTTTAAAACTATTTTCCCTCGCTTAAGGAGAAGGAAAATAAAGGAGCTAACTACACAGACTTCTCCAGGAAAAGTGATGATGTATTAAAACAAACCTGTCCCGTAACAATGACCGCTCGGTTTCACCATCTCCTCTGGAACTCTAGACTAAGTCTTACCTTGAATACCTGCAGCTCCTCCAGTACCACCTCTTCCATATTCCACTTCTCCTTTGAAATGCTGACGACTTTTAGGACTGTTCCAACGTCTGAAAAAATATATAACCCATGACCCTGCTGTTTCTCTTTCGATGTTTAGTTGTAAGTATATTCCTAACAATCTTCACAAGGCACCCCTCATTTTTCTTTAGATGCCTTTCAAGAAATCAGATTTAATAATGCATGCAAGAAGGTAAGCTTAATGTATATGATTCTCCCCTCCTGAAATATTATAAGTTTTAGCTCATAAAACACATATTTATAAAGAAAATATTAAAAGACACATACTTAGAAATTATTCCTAACAAAAGGACTATATATGTCTCATTTAAATATTAGTTGAAATGATAACAAAAGTGGAATGACATTTTTGGAACTTAATTAAAAAGGTTAAAATATATTAGAATAAAAAGTTCTCTCTTAATGTAAGAAATATTTATTCAGTACTTATTGTATCAATTCACCATGAAAGGCAAGATACATGTATTTTTAATAATGTTAACAAATGGAAGAGAAATCATTGACACTGTCTACATGGGGGAAATTATAGCTCATTCATCAAATAAATTTTACTTACAGAAACATTAATGGGCTAGAAATTGAAATTTTGTTTAAGATTATTGTAGTTCAATTTAAAAGACTATAACAAGTCTATATATTTAATAATATAAACCCAAAATTGACATTTAAAAAAGATGCCTTAAATACAGGATCTGACATTGCAGTCCTACAAAGTGTCTTTAGAGAAATACATTCAAAAGAACATTTTAGAAAAAGAAAAAAATCCCATTTGGAAATTAACTTATAGAAAATAGATGCTTTTAAACTTCTGAACACTGGGGTTGGGGTATATTAACATGTGTAGGAATGATCCTGTTTACACAAAATAGTTGGGATTATTTAACTCTGTATTTAAATAACTCTAGGATTTTTGGAAAATATTAAATATATATTTTCCAAATGTCATAATAGAATATCTATCCTTATAATTTTCTCTGTAAAAGTTAGGTAATACCACCTAGTGGCTGAATGGCATTGATGACACTTAAATGTTGAAGATCTAGGAATGAGCTTTGGGTGGGCAGTGCAAATTAAGCGGCAAAATCATTAGAATTAGTGAAAAACTACTTTAAGTTTTGATGCTTCAATAGTAATCTCTGTAGTCTTGAAAGCATCACTTATTTTACTGGGCCTTGGTATTGCCATCTGCAACATAATCAGGCTTGACCACTGGTGTTCTTGAAAGCCCCTGAGTCTGTCACACACACACACACTTCCTAATAAACCTAACTTTTTAAAAACCAATATATTTAAAAATAAAATTATTCTAAAATTGTTTTGTAGTCCTGAAAACCTATTTTGATAAAAAAGTCCACCTTTTGGAAACCCATTAATTTCTATTTCTTTATGCAATGCTTGATCCATTAAATTAGATAACATTGTCTAGGATGCAGTGCTTTTGTTTTAATGACACGTTATCTTTACTGCCATTAGAATTCACATGACATTATTAGATAATACTTTATTTTATTTTCTGGTGAGAGAGATTGGCCCTGAGGCTAACATCTGTGCCAATCTTCCTCTATTTTGTATGTGGGATGCTGCCATAGCATGGTTTGATGAGTGGTGTGTAGGTCTGCATCTGGGACCCGAACCTGTGAACCCCAGGTCCCCAAAGCAGAGCATGCAAACTTAATCACTATGCTACTGGGCCAGCCCCCAATAATACTTTATTTTTATTTTTTGAGACGCAACAAATAAGCAATATTTCTTTTTCTAGAAAAAATATGTTTTAACCATTTTATAATTACTGAATTGGCAGACAAAATAATAAACAAATAGAAGAAGCTCTAATAATGAAAGTGATACTGGATCTACAAAATTCAAGGAGGGGAAAAATAATCGCTGAGAAGCTTCTACTTAAAGATTTTTACAAAGCAGCGATTAACTCTTTTGAAAAGCTATCTTAAGTCAACTAAGTTAGCGAATCTCCAAATTGGGTAATGGGATCCTTTGAGGTAGGGCTTATCAAATATCTCTGTGGAGAGAGGGAAAGGTGAAGTTTGAAAATAAAGAAACATTGCTTTGTCCTACTTGTTTAATTTTAGTCCTTAATCTTTCAACAAATATGTATTGAGCACCTAATCTATAGCAGGAACATTGCAGTCATAATATACAAATATATTTTGAAAGCTCAAATAACAGTAACAAAGGCTGGGAGATATTTATGATTGTCAATTAAAAGCACATGTTATGAAATTTTAAGAAATACTAACTAGGTATTATCTAATAATTATTCATTTTGATTTTGACCAATAAATTTTTTGAAGGTTTTGTTTTCTTTGTCTAATAATGAAAAATTCCTTTGAAAGAAAACATAAGCTGGTTTTAGCGTACCTGTTCCAAGAAACATTACATCATACTGGCCATCTTCTGCAACGACATGATCCACCACAATCTGTGTCAGTCTATAATCCACATTGATTCGCTTGAATGTTGGTCCTCCCGCAACTGGATATACTGACTTATACATCACAGGGTGCCGCTTTATGAAACTGATGACATCATCTGGAAAATCTCGTGTGGATTTAATCAGCGGGTCATAGGTTTTACTTGGACACTGAAAAGAAATGAGGAGAGGAGTAAAGCATTGTTCATGCACTTGAGAAATTTACATTTACTTCTAATAAAGGTTTTAAATCTTATCACTGATAATATTAAAGGAATGGTCAACAGGATCAATATGGAATCATATGTACTTGTAAATAAATGAAGTTTACTTCAAATATATTTAAATCTAGTTTTCTCTCTCAAAACTATTCTAAATTATTACAATGGAATACTATTCAGCCATAAAAAAGAAGGAAATCTTGCCATTTGTGATAACATAGATAGACCTTGAGGGCATTATGCTAAGGGAAATAAATCAGACAGACAAAGACTGTATGATCTCACTTATATGTGGAATCTGAAAAAACAAACAAACAGCAAACAAAAACCAAGCTTACAGATACAGAGAACAGGCTGGTAGTTACCAGAGGTGGGAGTGGAGGAGTAGGTAAAATGCGTGAAGGGGGTCAAAAGGTACAAACTTTTAATATATTTTCTAATACTGTATGGTATATTTGAAAGTTGCTAAGAAAGTAGATCTTAAAAGCTCTCATTACACCATAAGAAAAAAAAATTTGTAACTGGATGTTAACAGACTTGTGATGATCATTTCACAACATATACAAATATAGAATCATTATGTTGTACACCTGAAGCTAATATAATGTTATATGTCAATTATACCTCAATACAAAAATTAATTCTGCACATATTTTAAGTCTTTTGTCAATGCCCTCTTGGGATGCTCTTTCCAGCTGCATTGGCACAAGTGAAATTTATCATTTCAATCCCAAGACAATGTCTTTCCTTCCAAGAAAGCTGACCTCAGAAAACAGATCATAAAACACCCATGCTAGATATTTCCACTGTCTTTCGAACAGTTCTCTTCTAAAATTAACCAGATTTCAAGACAATGTTTTCACTTGCTGGCATGTGGAATGGCTAATGGTCATCAAAGAGAAACTTGTGAAACAAATTATCCTTACTTATTAAAGTTTCTCAATGCTTCTTCAAAAAAAATTCTAAATTATATCTATTTATCTGTATTTTCTAAAGTTTTCAAGGAGAGCTCTTTTCTTATGAAGATTATTGTTTCTTATGAAGATACATGAAATGAGTTGAAATAATTATGAAGAAAGTGATCTATAAACATGGGAATATAAAAGAAGCCACTATTTTCAACTCCCTTTAATCAATTTAAGATTTCAGTTTTAAATTAAAACCATGATTATTAAAAATAAAATGGAACAAATCAACACATAAAAATTACTGTAAAAGAGCTTTAATAGCTGGACATCATAAATATCTAGTTTTCTTATAACTGATGTTAAAATTATACCATGAATAATTCAAAAGCTCTTCCCTTGAAGGATCTGTGGAGAAACCCTCAAGGGATTTTTCTCTTCTAAAATTGTCTCATGTGCCTTTTAGTGCTCACTAATTCAATAGTTAGCATACCCTGCCCCCTGGTGGTAAAAGGAAAAAGTTCAAACTAGTACAAATCCAATGAAATTGATGTGACTACCAAGAGAACATGAGTAAAGAGGGAATTACTTTATAATCTGACTTTTTTTCAGTAAATATCTCCCCTCCCACATACTAAATCTATTTTATGATTTCAATATACTGTAATTTAGAAAGTTACCTCAGAAAGAAGAATTCTGTTATCACATTTCAATTTTTAATGAGCTAATACATACTTTTGGAATGGAAAATTTTGGCTATATGAGGCAGGCATAGAGAAGAAAATGACTTACATTAAGGAAAGTTTGTAAAAAGCGTGCTGCTTTTGTCCTATTTTAGTTTTTACACAAATTGGAATTATAAGCTCCATTGATTTGAGTCATTTTTATGAGGCATTAATTAGAATCTTGCCAAGGTTCCAAGGCATTAGGAACTAATCCATTAGGAACTAGATCATTAGGAACTAGATCCTCAGGGAACTAATGGCAGTGGAACTAAAGACACTAGGGTGATCACAACATATGACCCTGACTTTAAATTTAATAGCAATAAAATCATAATGGCTCATAAATTAGAAGAAATATCAAAGGAGTTATGCTAAAAAAATCTGCTAATGATTTTCTATAAATAATTTGAGACTATCTTTGTCTTTCACAAAAATCTTGCATGCGTGATCTTAAGAAACTGATCTTTTCTTGATATCTATTTACTTGTCCCAGGTTTACACCAAAGAGGTTAGAAATGTCCTAGAATATTAGTCATTTGGTAATCACTTAGCATATTCTTAACTGGATGTTGGTCTCAAGATCTAAATCTGTATCTTCAGTCATTGTTTCTAGTACTTAGCTTTCAGCCAAGTGGAATCTGTCAACTCAATAACGGAAGGAACCCTATATTAAATACATTAAGCTGCGACTCAAAATGGATATGAAGCTCAAATGATACAAAGCTCTTGCCCAATTACAGGCTGCATGTTTGAGGCTCAGTCAAAGCCATTCATAGGGGTATTGTTTATAATGTCTGCAGCACAATCTGGTTGTTCTATCATTAAAATCAAAGCAAAAACAAGACTTTGCCTGCATTACATTTTTGAAGCAGCCCTGCAACTTAAGGAAAAAGATCTCTTTTGACCTTGCAGCTGTAGTCACGCAGTAGCCAAAATTTCAAAAGAAATATCATGACATTTGAGCCACAGTTTTTGATTTCAAACTTTCAAATTATAAGAAATTTTAATGTGAAAAAGTATAGGTGAATGAAGAAATGAACATTTAGCAAAGAAACAAATATGACAATTTTTCTCATTGCTCACCCGTGACAAAAAAATTTAAGTGTAATAAAATCTAAGAAAAAAGGAAGGGAAGGAAAACCTGGTTTCTATTGACTATTATAAAATGATCTTTGAAAATGTATTTTTTCTTGTGGCAGCTTTTCCTCATGGCATGCTGCCAGTGTTTGGATAATATCTTTATCCTCTGGGTGGCTGTGTGTGATCTCTCAGGTCTGTGGCTCCACCATGATTTCACAAATGCAAGTGATTTGGTAGTTAGTCCCTGAGGTTTAAAACAGCACAATTTGAACCAAGTATTGTTATTTCTGTACATTAGAACCAAGTGGAATTTTTCCTTTGATATCATATAGCTAGCAGAGTAGCACACAGATCTAAAAATAACTTGAGACACCAAGCAATGTATGTAGGTAAGAGTAAAGGAGGAAAGAAAAATTCTATAATGGAGAAAGAGAAAGTGTGGGAAAATGCTACATCTAAAGCAAATGAACATATTCAATTATTTTTCTTCAAAAAATCCTAGAAAATTTCCTATTGCAGCTATATACCCCAGATGTTAAAAATCTACTGACCTTTTCTCTGTAGGTATGCACTTTTAATTTCTACCTGTTAATACAGTCTCTCTGACTACACTGTAGAGGGCCATTTATTTCTGCCACCAGCGTCTAACATTTGCCTGACTTCCACATATTAGCTCCAATGACTATAGGAAACAAATCAGGAACTTAACTGCGTCTCCACCTACTGTTTTGAAAAACTCTAAGACAGTTTAAAATTTAAGAAGAAAAAAGGAAAGAAAGCGATTACCAAAACTTTAAAATGTCAGTATCTTGCTGGAAACAATACCAGCATAAGGGCAGAAGAGAAAGGAGACCTGCCTAGGCAAATCCTGAGATGAAAGGGTGAACCCAATCCTGGTTCAGCGCCTATCTCCCATGGCCGGCTGCCACAGCTGGCTAGGTGTGATCGTGTTATGCTTGGCAGATCTGCATGTTTGTACAGGGCCTTTGGTGGTGCAGTGGGAAGCAATGGATAAGAGGAGAAAAATGGTTTTTATCCAATGAGAGAACTTTGCCCCTTGGCAAGGCACCAGACAGCTGTTAAAAGTTTTCTCCCCCTGCTGCTTCAGGCTACTTTCTACAGGTTGCAGTTTCCTTTTAAAACAAATCAGAGGAATGACTAATGTGAGGGAAGACATGACACAAGGAAAGATTGAACCAGGCTTTCATTTTCAGCAAGCTGGGAAAAATAAACTAAATGTGTAAAGGAAGCCTGTTTTTTATTTATAAGGTAAAAAATGTAATAGGTGCCATCCTATCCCCCTGCTTATTAAGTCAGTTTATAACAGATATGGACCCTATATTCAATATGAGAGGTAACATATATAGAGGTAAATTCCTCTCTCTCTCCTTTTTAAGATCCCCTTTCTCTTAGAGGAATTTCTATACCAGCAAAAGGAAAACACTACTGAACATAGTAAGTAGCCTGGGATTTGGAGAATCTCATTTTAAAAGTGAATGTTGGCCCTAGCAAAAAGAAAGCTGAAAGCCAGTTGAAAAGATAAATTTATGTTAGGAATCAGTTGCCTCTCACCATTTCAGAGAAACACAGCCTATATACAGTTAAAGGAAAATGATCATGATGCTCTGTCATACACCTTCAGTGTAATCAGATTTAGGATCTTGGAGTCAGGAGGCCCAGATTCTAGTCCTGCCTCTGCTTCTCCCTTCTAGAATCAAAAACCTAAAAGAAATAGAATTAAAGGTATCCTCAGTAATTTAAAGATGTGACAAAGTAACAGTGTGTTATCCAACAAGTGGAAGGCCATGCAGTGAGCAACGTTGGGAAGAAAATAAAATTGTGAATTTAATGATAGAGAGGCATCTATGAGATAGTGATGCATAAGAGCGCAGAGTTTTCCACAGATTTTAAATTAATTAAGAAAGCTTTACTTAAAACAAAACCAAACCAACAACAACAACAAAATGTTAGCCATATTCCTCAGGTGCATAAATGAGAAGACAGTGTGAGACACTGTGAGAGAATTCCTCCACTATTCTCCAGTCCCATTTGGTAAGATTATCACAGTACAACACTATACAAATCAAAAGGAAGTTTAGGAAACTTTTTTGAATTTCAGATTTTTCTTTTTGCAAACCTATTTTTGAAGTCAACCTTAAAACATCTCTTTCACAATATAATCAAGACAATTCTTACTTAATGGGGCCAGCCTAGGCAAACCCAGATCTAATTTAAGAGATTAATGAAGACATACAATTCTAAGAATCATCTGCTCTGTCAAAAAAACGCATGCAGGAGAATGTCATTGCTCAAGCCAAATATTTTAGGTGGATCAGGGAGAGAAAACAGGGTCCCCAAAGAGTGTGGGACCTCGTGGAGTCCAAGGTGAAAGCTGGAATTTCTCAGCAATCATTCTAGTTCTCAGTAAAGTACCATTACATCTACCTAGTCTACTACATAGACAGAGTTATTGACATTACGTAGTATTATCTATGATACAATCTCTCCAAGATTTGCTTTTTTGAAGCAAAATCATAAGTCAATCTCAGTGAAGGCAGTGACACTTTGATACGTTAGAGTAAAAAGGGCCTTTTAGAACAGGTGCACATGTGAGGACCCAGAGCTGGTCTATGGTAGCATAATTGGAAGATGAAGTCTCTAGTGGACCTGGAACCAAAAGAACTTTGTGATCTTTCAATGTCTTTTACACAGTTAGAAAGTTTAACAACTTGCTGGGACATAAATAAGGACTGTTAGACGCATCCACAACCACATCCATAGTTTGGGGGATTTCCTCTTGTAGCAGAGAAGATGGACAATAAGGGCCTTTACGCAAAGGGGGGAAACAGGGAGGAACTGTACACGGTGGGACTTCTTGTTTAGACGAAGATTTGAAATGTTACAGAAAGGGAGAGATTTCATTATTATACATTTAGTGGTAGTTGAAAAATCACTTTAACACTGGTTTGTACTGGATCAGTTAAATTAAATAGCCAATTGACTAATATAAGGATTTGGCTTCAGCAAAAGGATTTAAAATTTTTCTAAAGATCTGAATTCCTAAAATAGAATTGGAGAGGGGAGACGTTTATTCAGGGATTATTTGAGATTTAATAATTTTTAGCCAAGTTTTTACAGGACATTTTAATATTTTTCTTCTTTTTCTCACTAAAAGGACAAGGGCATATTATCTATGCTCAGAAATAAAACATGGAGAGGCAATAAATAGGAAGAAGGAGGTTAGCTTAGTGGTTTTGATATTTCATGTGTCTTAAGAGCAAACAAAGAAAACTAACAAGAAAAAGAATTGGAAAGTTAGAACTGAAAATGAGCATTTCTTCAACGTGTCCAGCATCAGGTAGTGTTAAGAGGCAGAGCTGCGGTGAGAAGTCTAGTCCTTAGTATTCAGTCAAGGATGGTTTTTACCATGTCATGGTGTTCCTTGAAACAAGGCTTTGTTTCAAATATTTGAACCCAGAAATTCACAGGAATCCTCGCAATCACTATACACATTACCTATTTTTAGTATCTATATACAAAGAAAGAACATATTTTACTCGTGTTTAAGCTATTAATGGGAATTACAATGTGTTTATCATTCACCAGTGTACACTTAGTAAAATCATGTTATTAAATTAAAAGAGAGTATCCATAGCTACCTCTTTTTGTTCGATAACCAAAAAAAATGGAGCCTTAGTTGGGAAATGCCTGTGTAGGTTTTGATCTTTAAAAGTAAAGCTAAAACATTTAATAGTAAAAGCAGTAACTATTTGGAGGAAAACTGAATTTAAAAATGAATTGTTATTTTTACAAAATTAGAGGTTTAGAAACTGTCAAAAACTGTTGCAAAGTGATTCAAGAATAGTGAAACATTTCTTAAATATTTGAACTTCAAAAATAAGTACTTTCCACATTTTGGTTACTGTGAATGGTGCCACAATGAACATGGGAGTGCTAATCTCTGTTCAAGATCCTGATTTCAATTTTTTGGGATAAATACCCAGAAGTGGGATTGGTGGATCTTATGGTACGTATAATAAGGTTTCAAAACTTCATTAATATTTGTACAGACAACAGATCAATCTCTGGAGAAACAAAATTCTACCAAGTTATTTGTTTTTATCTCTTTCAGGATAGAAAGGCATGGAGGATAACGGCATTTGATTTGGAGTTATGTCAATCTAAGTTTCATCCCGGTCTGTCTCCCCACTTCACTAATTCTGAGAACAGGAGCATGCACGTATCCTCAGTCGGCTTTTTCTTATCTATAAAATTATGATAATAATATCTACATTACTATGTTGTTGCAAGGAAGTACTGAGATAACAAATAAATGCTTACGCCTGTGTTTGGATCATAAAGCCTGTTCAATATGGTTTTGAAATTTCTGAACTGGTGGTTCACTGGAGGTTCTGAACTGGAGGTTTGTAGAAAATAAGAAGACTCATAACTTCACTTAAACAAAAATTACTGAAATTAGGTTGCTTAAAAAAATTAGATGAGAGAGAATGTCAGGAGATTATGTAAAAATAAATGCAGTTAATGTTAGATAGGCATTTAGCAGTACATCAATCAGGTACATTTAGAGAATATGTGAATATCAGAGAATATTAAAGAGTAAAGGAGAGAAGACTGGTCAGAAAACTCCACCATCCCTCTTCCCTCTGCTGTGTTTGGCAATATGACATTGGGGAAGTTATTTAATTATTCTGGGCATTGGCTTCCTCCTCTGCAAAATGAGGCTGAATTATGTGGTCTCTATCATCCATTGGGTTCACAGATTATCAAATTTTACAAGTATAGTTATTCAATACACTGTGAAGTATAATTGCAATAATTTTATGAATACAGAGTTATTTAAAACAGCAAAGTTAGTTTATAAAAAGCATATTTGTGTAACAGATTCTCATATCAGATAATGATGTTCCTAACTTCAACATCAGCCCTCCAAATATGAAATATAATGTGGAAAATCCAACTAATAGCATTATTTGCAAATAAAAAGTAAGATACCATTTTTAAAAAACTAAGAAAGTAATGAAGCCAAAAGCTTACACATTTATGTATGATTTTACAGATATTTTCAAATTTGGTCATAGAGATTTCAAAGAGACTATAAAAGTACCTAGTTACTGGAAACAACTGATACCCCTTGGCTACTGTAGCTTTCTAGCTCAATGCTCCCCCAAACCTTTCAGGAGCAGTGGTCACCACTCTTTTTACACAGGACCAACTGGAAGAGTTTGGTCAATAAAAAATAGTTTAAAAATACCTTCATATTATTATTTCACATAAATAAATTCTTTAGACCGGCTTATATCGTTGCTCCCCATTTAAAATCAGCATAGACATATCTGAGCTTAGTTCAGAAGAAGAAGAAGAAAGAACCACACTTTTAACATAAACTATAAAGCAAAATAAATAACCTCTGACAGCAACCAGTATAATTTCTTTCCTCTCTCTAAGTTCCATAAAAAGGACATAATCTACCTGTTCAAAGAGAGTATTCTGATGGAATCTTTCTGAGGGAGATTTTGCCTTTCTGTCTCTGTTACCAACAGTGGCCTGAGAATGGGCTATGGATAAAAGATTAGGCGTAATTCTCAAAGCTCAGCTTAAAATGTGAATGTGTTAACACATTTTTAAAAAGCATAGGAATTCTATGAGAAATACTGATATTTAGAAAGGATAAAGGAATAACTCGGTTAAATGGCATTTATTTATGCCTGATAATATTCTTCCTTTTCTAAATTGTTAAATAGAAAAAAGTTAACTATTTCTTTAGTAGTCTGGATACAGCCTATTCCCTAGATAATTCTGAACTCTTCAAGAAAATACCTATGTGTAAACTTTTGAGTCCTCAGCAGCAAAGACTGGTGCTTCTTTTCTCATTGATGAAACACCCTCATCACTGACACATATGCTTTACTATCTGGTGAGAGGGAGGGTCACTTATTCACATTTCAGAGAAGTGTCTGTGTCCTTAGGAGAGTCAGGAGCATGAGAGTCAGAGCATGTGAGTTCTCTTTAAGCCTCATATGGCCTTCACAGTTCGTTCAGGCAGGAGAAGGGAAGCAATGACAATAGCCACCTCTGCAGCACCTCTAACCTACCCTATAATTGGAAAGTAATGTAATCTGGAAGCATAAGCATGTGATCATTTTGATAATTAATTTCAATTTCTTAGCATTATAAGAATCAACTGCTATATATGTATGAATTCAAATAATTTTCTGCAATTAATGTGTACGGTTTCAGTCCCAAATTCTTTCTCCTATAACATCCAGATGTTAGAGATGTTTTTTAAAAATGGCCTGAATGGTCAGTCTTTCTTTTTTAAAACAAACTCATACAGAAACAGCTCAGAATGTGATAGTCTGTGATACTTAACCCCAGAATCCTAATATGGTAAAATTTCCCCAGCTAGAGCTCCCTCTGAATTTTAACCATCCTCCTCCTCAAAAAAACAATCCAAATATATGTCTGTATACACATATATATGTGTATGTATGGGATGTACACTCAATAAAAGATCTTCTGGGGCCGGCCTGGTGGCGCAGTGGTTAATCTGGGGCCGGCCTGGTGGCGCAGTGGTTAAGTGCGCACGTTCCGCTTTGGAGGCCCGGGGGTCACCAGTTTGGATCCCAGGTGCAGACATGGCGCTGCTTGTCATGCCATGCTGTGGCAGGCATCCCACATATAAAGTAGAGGAAGACGGGCACGGATGTTAGCTCAGGGCTAGTCTTCCTCAGAGAAGGGAGGAGGATTGGCAGCAGTTAGCTCAGGGCTACACTTCCTCAAAAAAAAAGAAAAAAAGATCTTCCATGGAAGGGGAAAAGAAATATAATTTAATAGAAAAAGGTTTTAATATAGTATCATAATACAAGGACTAAGAGCTTGGACTCAGCCATCAGAGTGTCTGGGTTTAAAACTCAGCTGCACCACTCACTAGCTTTGTAGCCTTGGGCAAGTTACTGCACCTATCTGTGTCTGAGATTGCTCATCTGCAAAATGGCATTAATAGTAACAGCACTTGCTTCAGAGAGTCACTATGAAAATTAAAAACTGTAAAGCCTTTAGAAGGGTACCTGCATACCCTAAAAGTCCCTACACCCCATGTTACTGGTAAAAAATAAAATAAAATAAGTAAGTATAGCTTTGATGTTCAATAAAATAAAAAAGTGAATCCTGAAAATCATATTATTTGCAAAAAAAAAATTATTTCCACAAAAGTTGTGATTACCTTATAATCAGTCCAGAAAATATCACCGAAACATACTTGTATTGAGGAATTACAAAAGGGAAAATGGACATGGCTGTAAAATGTGTTTCCCAAATTTAATCAGGTTATATAACAGAAGGATGAAAAGTGCATTCAGAAAGCCTGGCTACCAGCAGTTTCCCCTTTAAGAAGGAACATATGAAAAGACAAAATTCAGTAGAATTACACAGGTTAACTCAACAATTTTTTTCAGAGATTTTGATGATTAGTTTAGATCTCTTTGTAGAAATATTCATAATGATTTTACATGAAAAATATTAAAGAAAATTCTCCTTTTATATTAGGTCAATTAACCAACCTTAAAATATTTAAATAAACTGTTTTAATCATGTCAACAAAACAAAACAAAAGCCTCCATTTACATTGCACATATGGATTATAAACTGCAGGTTTTCTTTTTTAAACAGATACATAAACTCTAAAATACATCTCTTACTTGTTCCATCTGTGCTTTAAACATAATTTATACTATCTGAATAGAATTTTGGACTCAGGGTTCTCTAGGTCTTTTCCCCGTCTAAAATATGCATATTACTCCAAGGTGCAACATAATAAAAAAGATAAATGCATAACAAGAAAGGAGATAATTTAAATGAACCATTATAACTGATGTAGTCCTTTCAAAGTAGAAGTGGAAACTAGAAGACTCCAGCTATAAGCAGAGCTGTATGTGCAGATTAAACACTTATTTGGCACTTCCATCTAACTTGGAATATTCATCATCCTATACAATAAATCATTTTGATGATTCTGTAGACTTATGGAGGATAAGCACTACATTCTCAGCATAGTGTGCTCCTTACGATGTAGTGCTTTGTTTCCTGTAGTACTTAAGATTGTTACTCAGAAGAAAAATGTTAAGTTCTGAAAAGGATGGAAATGCGAATATTTCACTGTAAATAAATAATAGCTATTTTAAAAACCACAGTACATGTTGCTGTGGTGAATAGCATAGTTTATTATAATAGAATTAGGAATAGAGTATGAGTGTAAGCAAATAATTTGATTATTAAGTTGGATACATACTGTGCCAGGTCGGGGATAAGGAATTCTTCCATCATACTGCACCCAACGATGGTCTGCACTTTCTTTATGAGCATATGGACCATTAAAAACTGCTCTGATGTCAGCCATGCTATATACACAAACCGCAGAGCCTTTGAAGATGGAGCTGAAAGAAAGCAACATGATTCAATCATTCACTGGTTCATTCAATGGACATTTATTAAGCGCACACTATAACCAGGTGCTGTGGACAAATATATTCAGCATATTCTATTTGATAGGTGCTGCAGACAAAATGTATGTATGTCTCAAGGAGCTTACAGCCAAGTAATCCTGAATAAAGTGTGATAGCAGTTACATCACAGGTGATTATAGTAATAAGCTTCAAGCATGCAGATAGGCACCCAATACAGGCTGTCAAGTTTTCAGGGAGTAGGTGGTGTCTAACTTGACACAATGGATAAAATGGAATTACCTAGAAAAATTGGAGGGGAGAAAGGAATATGCAGGAAAGAGTATTATATTTATCCACATGCTCTTGAATTTTATTTTAAGTTATTCTGGCATAATGCCTTCTAATGAACTTACAAAATAAGTTACATTATTACTTCCTTTTTTAAAAAAGGAATAATTTAGATATATAAATAATAAATATCTTATTTATCTGTTATCTTAAAGTGGGTGAACGTCCATAAATCCATAAATACTGGCTATTAATAATTTCCTCATATAATTTTTATTAATTTAAATTTTTGCTCCTTCCTGAGTTTCTGAGTTTATGTATGTAGCTTATCTGATGCTTAAAATTAATCATAATTACGCAGGATTGGAGTATACATAATGAAGAGGCAGAAAGCTCCATGGGAATTCTACAAATTTTTGTAAACTAATGATGAAAATTGTTAGTCATCAGATGTTTCATTTTTGTTTTATTTCTGGAAATTAAAAGACATTTTATCTGAGTCTAAAACTTTCAGTGATTCCTGTTCTTAAAGACAAGAGCGTTCTTTATGATCTAAAAGACACAGCATCTCAGCACTACATAAATGACCTCAGGCTTCTCTAGCATGAGTAACTCAATAATTAATATTCTTGGAAAGACACTAATGGGAAACACCAAGAGCTGAGAGTAAACAGGCAGCTGGGAGAAAACTAACTGCTAAGAAGGAAAGTGATGTTCCCATAAAAATCACATGATCTTCTTATGATATTCAAAAGGAATGATGCATCATACTTAATGGCATTGCTATTATTGCAGATTAATTACATCGTCTCATTGGACAAAAGATGTGACATGCATCCCGGCATTCCCTGAGTCTTCAGGACGGCATGAAAAATGAAATGATAAAATACAACAAGAACAAAGAGCTGACTTGTAACTTCACACTCTGGGTAGGCTGAAACTTGGTAGAGAAAAGAACTATCTTGGGGCTACATTTCCCTGGCACATATCTATGCCTTGTGTGTGGAACACACAGTGCCTTCAAAGAAAGCTCTGTGAATGGAAAGATGCCAAGAGAACCAGGGCTGAGATACTTAACTGGAGTAACCACAGGCACTTACTCTTCTCACACCTCTTTAGTTCAGATCTAAATTAGAAGAAAAATGGAGTCCAAAATAGCAACTTCTTAGGGTATCTTCTTTAGTCTCATATTTAAGTATTTACATTCTATATCTTATAATTAATCAAATAGTATTTTGTTTTCTGATATATTCTGAACCAATAGTAGATTTGCGTTTACACATAAGGTATTGCAAACTAAATCAGGGTAATGCTACAGAAAAAAAATTGTAATTTACCTACAAAATATCTTAATAATTTATTCAAAAGGAGGCAGTAAGATCATTTCTCTAATACCAATATTACTGCCAATTCCTCCAATACTAATATCAATATATATTGATAAACATTGATAGAAGAGTTGTGGAAAAAGTGAAAAGTATTTCAAAGAATGTATTGTAGGCAGTAATACATAACAAGAATAAAGGCACACTTTGAACACAGTCAAATGTAAGTTACTGAACTAAATAAAATTAAGACAGTAGGGCCCATATGTTGTTTGAGACAGCTTCCTAGATGCCAAGACAACATTTACGGAAGTCATAGAGTGTCAGGAACAAGTATGGAGCAGTATTATATAGAAAGAAGACAAGAATACAGGGGTAGAAATTAGGAAAGCATCTTTAGGTCTAGTCCAATTTTTACTATGAATAGGCTCCTCTTCTTTGGTCAAAGTCTTCTTTGGGCAAATTTCTTTTGCCTAGATTAGCAGAGCAGTGAAATAGTGATAATAACAGTGACACTCCCATCTTTGTAGGATAATGGGGAAGCATAAATAAGATAGCATATGATGACATTTTACAAGCATCTTTTTTTAACTTACCTGGTTGTGGTAAAGACGCCATATACTACAGGATTTCTTTCATCTCTTGTGGGCAGTAAGTAAATATCTTCTATTAATGGGAAAAAAATAATGATTCTCTATAGTTTTATTTTTCAGTATTATACGTTTGCTTTTTCTTTAATAAAGTGATATTTCTGAGACTCTAAACAATATATAAAATTAATATAGTGAAAGTCATTACATTATGACATCAGAAACTAAAGGTAAAAGACTGGCTCTCACTAGCTACGTGACATTGAGTTGGACATTTAACCTCTTAGGTGTTTACTTCAATCACCTAGAAGTGGGATGGTTCGGTTGATAATCTCCATGACTCTTTCCAATTAGGAGTATGTAATTTCACATAAAAAAGAAACTAAAAACACAGGTTATTTTTACCCTCCAGTGTAAAAAAGTCTTGTCCTATAATTGCGTCAACTTATTAGTAATTCAATTACCTATTTGATAACAATTTGAAAATAACTACACAAGTTAATTACTTGTACAGTATTACTTGTGAGGTATTGGTACTAAAGTATGTGTAAATAATATTCTTTAAGAGATTATTTAAGATGTGAGCATACTTATATACAACATGAGAGATCATCGGTGAATACTGAATGTATACTTTAACACTGTGAAATACAATACTGACGAAATCATCAATGATATAACCATTTTTACACAGCCAACAAAAACAAGTTCAAGAAGATAAAAGCTAATGATGTTAATTAACTTTTTATACAATCAAAAAAATCCTTCTGGAATTAGCTTTGAGGGGAGTAAACAGGGAAAATAAAGGATAAAAAGTCTGTCTAATGCTTCTCTGGAAAGCACTTTTTATTAACAAGCTGGAGTGACATAGTTCACCAAATCTCCCGCGCTCTCCAGCAGAGGGCGTTGCAGAATAAGGAACCCAAGTTCTTGCTACCTACAGATGGGCTCATTTTAAAGTGAAAGACTGCATGGAGAACGGACGGACACTGTAATCCCAGAGCTGTATGTTTCTGTCTCTTGCTGTAGCTTTGTTTCCCTCATAACTTTCAAGGCTCTTACAAAGAGAGGAAGTGCTTCATTACAATGTGCACCCACACCTAGAGGACCTCCATGTTCTTTGCGTGTGCAAACTTAGTGAGAACCACTCCTGCAAGCTGACTGTGCTATATAATTAGGCATTTGGGGCTAAAATAAAATAAATGCTGGATTACTTCATTAGGCAGTAAGACTTTTTTTAAGAAAAAAGAAACACGTGACTTACGAAGCTCATCAAAATGAGTGTCTGCCCCATCACTTCCAGGAATTGAGCAAATCAATCTGGCCTTAAGAAAAGTTGTCCATTTGTTTATCAGGCTGCGCTGTCCTCCTACATCATTCTGAAAAAGAGGAAAAAAATAAAGATACAGATTTACAAACATGCGTCTATCACCAACTAAAACTATTTACAAAGGCAGAAAGCTACATATTTAAGTCCTCGAACTTTCGAATGAGGGAAAAGACAGTTTTGTCCCTCAACATTAAAGACTCTTCTCATGGTTAAATGAATGCAGTGTAACCAACATAGCTCTAATGAATGAGCAGATGCATGCAAAGCCACAGTAAGTAAGGCAGGCTTAGAATCAACTCCCATCTCTGCCAATTTTTATTCCGTGACCTACAAAACACGGTTTAATTCTCCAAGTCTCTGTTTTCTCAACAATAAAACATGATTACTGCCTTGAAATATGATTGTTCTGATGATTAAATAGAAAAATGTATATAAGGATGCTCACATGTTTAAAGTGCTTAGCAAAGGCCAGGCAATTTCTGTTCAATAAATGCTAGCACTGACTTGTATATTATGCATACGATTTGGGTCAATTTTTGCATCCTTTAGAATACTCCTTGGTACAGACTTAAACATAGCCCTTTTCCCAAATTTAGTGCCCTACTAATTAAACACCAAGGCAACATAAACATACAGACAATAACATTCATATAAGAGCAATCTTGTTTTAAATACTAACTGATGTTTTTCCATACTTTATTTTCCTCTGAAATCTTTCATTAAAAATGTTCTTTAGACATTTAGCAAAACATAAGCATTTAAATCAATTAAATGGAATAAACAGGGTTATGATGTTCAATAATTCAACACAAAAAGATGTATTTTTTCTTTTTTTAAGAAAGATTAGCTCTGAGCTAACATCTGCCACCAATCCTCCTTTTTTTTGCTGAGGAAGACTGCCCCTGAGCTAACACCTGTGCCCATCTTCCCCTACTTTATATGTGGGACACCTGACACAGCATGGCTTGTCAAGCAGTGCGTAGGTCTGCACCCAGGATCCGAACCAGTAAACTCAAGGCCACCGAAGTAGAATGTGCGAACTTAACCACTGTGCCACCGGGCCAGCCCCTATATTTTTTATTTTTAATTTAACATGTCCCTGTGAACACTAAATTAATATGATTTTTTTGTTTGACTCAACTAGATCTGCTATGTTTATAATAAAGTGAGACTGTTTCATGGTATAAATATATCAAGTATTCAACTTTGCCTTTCAAAAATGATTTTTGGAGCCACTATTTGCATTAATGCATTTACATTTAAATATAAATTCTCCAAAAAGCTTTATCTTTCATGCAGTCTATCTTCTGTAAATAAAAAGTTCACCATCAAATTTCAAGTCTGAATATCTAGGAACAGTCTTCTCTGTGTTCTTTTTATCTCTGAAAATGAAATTAAATTAGAGAAGAGCATCAAAATGACTACTCCAAACGAGAGAATTCAAAGCCATATAAATAGTTGCTATTCCTGAGGAAAGAAGGAGAAGGAAAAAAGAGAAGAGAGAGAGTTCCCTTTTAGTATTAACATGGGTAACATGAAAATACAAATTCTCAGATGGCTCTTGGATTTGTGGGAGAACTGAGAAGGTAAGTAAAGTCCTTCAGACTGAGCCCAGAGACCACAGCTACCTTTACAGTCTTAGCACCTAACACCAAGGGCGCACTGTGACACCCAGAATGAATTGTGTTTCACATCCCTCTCTGCTAAACAACAAAATAATTTTCACTAATAGCTCTATGTAAATAAACAATAATTATTACTTTCTTTAGTTGTTCTTTGGGTTTATAACAAATAATTTTAAAAGAATAATACTCTTGAAATTTAAAGATATTCCAATTCAATAAAATATTTCACATATGAACTAAAATTTGCACTTGAACAAAATATCACACCTCACAGTTGCACTATGGCTCACTGGTTTTTTTAATTGAGATAACATTGTTTTATAACTTTATATAGATTTCAGATGCCCATCATTATAATTCAAATTCTGTATACATTACATCTTGTTCACGACCAAAAGTATAGTTTCCATCTGTCACCATACAAATAATCCCCTTTACTCATTTTGCCCTGTCCCCATCCCCTTGGTCTCTGGTAAACACCAATCTATTCTCTATATCTATATGTGTGTTTGCTTCTTTATTTTCCACATATGAGTGAAATCATACAGTATTTGTCTTTCTCCATCTGACTTATTTCACTTAGCATAATACTCTCAAGGTCCATCCAAGCTGTTGCAAATGGTAAGATTTCATCTTTTTTATGGTTGAGCAGTATTCCATTGTTTATCTAAATACTACATCTTCTTTATCCATTCATCCATCGATGGGCACTTAGGTTGTTTCCATGTGTTGGCAATGTAAATAATGCTGCAATGTACATAGGGGTGCATATATCTTTTTAAATTAGTGTTCTCATATTCTTTGGATAAATACTCAGAAGTGGAATAGCTGGATCATATAGCAGTTCTATTCTTAATTTTTTGAGGAATCTCCATACTGTTTTCCATAGTGGCTGCAGCAATTCACATTCCCACCATGGTGTAGGGGTTTCCTTTTTTCCCACATCCTTTCACTGTTTTAAATTTTAAATGATTCCAAGTCATTCATTACTCTTGAAATACGTGTGTAGCTGATTTTCATGTGTGTTGGGGGCTGACTATACATAACTGTGTATATATACATACAAATAATAGAAACACGGTGGTAACCACACCAATTGTTTGGAACTTGGACAAACAAAAGACTTTGCTGGCAGTAGTATCTTATCACTGATACTATTTAGAATTGCTGACACATTGTGAGAATAAAAAGCATAACATCTAGTTGATTTTCTAATAGTTTTTAATTATCACCAGAAAATATGCTCCTTTATTCCTTTTTTCCTTTTACCCAGTTTTTACTCCAGATATGTCATTAGCACCCTGCTTGTCAGATATTTAATAAAAACATGCTTAATAATTAAGGAATAACTAAAAATACAAGATAAAGTTGATTCAAGTCTTTAGAAAAGTATAGATAAATGCCAAGGAATTTGAGTCTCCTCTGAAATTTCTTTGTAGTAAGAAAATGAGGACAGGCGTCACCAAAGAGCTAGATTTCATACTGTCTTTACAATAACAGGTGGGTTCAGACATGTAGAGATGGGTTCAGGAAATAGTATAGATGCTCGTAACTAGGGGAAAAGGACAACAGGTGGGACAATTCAGATCATGTATGGAGAACCAGGACAAATTTGGTTTAGATGAAGACTGGGATAAATTGAAATAGTGGAGGAAAATGTTATAAAAGTAAATTGGGGTAAGATAAAGTAAGGCTTTAATACGAGGCTGAAGCATCTGTATGTTATTTAGCACACAACTGAAGAACTACTGAAAGATTTAGTAATTAGCAAAGAAGTGAAATGATGAGAGTTTTCCTTTGAGAAAATGAATATATAACATATTCTATATAATAACCCTCTAGAAACAAACATGTCTATAATTGACATTAAATTTATATTTTGTATATGGTGCTTCTATTATTCGAATATCATTGCTCAACAATAAAAATAGTATTCTACCTAGCTATTGGATGATTTCCAATGTCTACAGATGTGAAGGCAGATTTAACTAGATATGACTTTTATTTTTAAGGCTAATATCCTCAGATGATTTAATAAATATAAATCCAGATGTTAATATGAACAGGCAAAATTACTGATGTTTCCCCCTAATGTAACAATGAATTCTATGTTAATATAAAGTAGGATTCCAGTGGGAAAATGTATTATCTGGAATTACTCAGAAAGAAAGAAATTTTAAATAAATTAAAAAATACAAGTTACCTCATTTTTCTCAAGACGCTTAAATTATCTTTTTAAATTCACATACTAGCTTTTATATTTTTTTAGCAAAGCCCTAGTTGTACCAAGCAGAGTTCTAGTTAAAACCTATTTAAATGCATTCTTCTTATATATTTGTGATATTTATAAAATTTTCACTGCCTATATTTGTATATTTTGAGAGTCAGCAATAAATATTGAAAATGCTGTTGATTTAATATAGAGAGAAATATATCAGCTATCATGAATATAATGCCAGGGATTATGTTTGCTTTACTGCTTTACCTCTAGCACAGCATGGCTGCTCAAATGATTTTGCTAATGAGTAAACAGATATATTGAATATTTGCTCCACAACATTCCTTTAACAAGTATATACACCACTATTCATCATCATAATGAGCAATCACATTCTCTTTTAAACATTTTATTACATAAAAGTGACAATAAATGTCATTTTCAAATATTGTCCCCCTTTCTATCTGCAATTATCACCCATATTTAAGAAAGAACATGAAAAAATTATAATTATTCTACTAACTCCAAATTTGTTGGACAGGAAATGTTTTCATACTGTATTTGCATATTTTTTTTAACCTGACAAATGGAAATTGCAATGCTTTGAACAAAAGAATCTTTAAATGCTCTTGGCTACCCATCTAGCAGACTTCCCTGGCCCCTCAAGGAATAAGAACATAAAAATTTCCAAAAAGCCAGGTCAAAGATGAAAGCCACCTGCTGTTAGCAGGGAAACAAGTATAGTTTCTGGATAATAGCTCTCAGGAATGGATTCTAAGCATTTAGTGACTGGATAGTAACTCTTATAGACATCCAGAGGCACGGCCTGGCATAGTTCAGTTCACAAGGAGGTGTATTTCCTCTGTGAGGAAGCGTCAGTGGACTGACTTTGTTGACCGGCTTTCAGTCCCTGCATTTGTTTACAAATCAACACAATCTCCCCTCAGAAATTTAAGCCCTGAACAGGGCTGAAAGAGAGGTAACCACGTTTGTACTAAATTGTCACCTCCTTGCTTATTTTTGTGAAGCTCTAAAGAACACAACTGTCTCACCTACACAATAGATTTATTATTGAGATGTCAGAATCAGCAGCTTTTAGTCACCAGTCACTTCTATGTGTCTCCACTCTATTTATCACAGCTTCTTTGTGGTCAAACTGCCAAAAGCCTTGCCATCCTCTACACAAAGATGCAGATGAAAGTAACGGAGAATTAAATGTAAACAAGCCCAACCACATGTGTTCAACCTGGGTGGTGAATGCAGACGGTGCCTTTTTTCTTATTCTCTATAGCTTTTTTTTTTTTGAGGAAGATTAGCCCTGAGCTAACTGCTGCCAATCCTCTTTTTTTTCCTTCCCTGAGGAAGACTGGCCCTGAGCTAACATCTGTGCCCATCTTCCTCTACTTTATTTGTGGAACGCCTACCACAGCATGGCGTGCCAAGCCGGGCCACGTCCACACCTGGGATCTGAACCAGTGAACCCCTGGCTGCAAAGCCGAACGTGTGCACTTAACTGCTGCGCCACTAGGCTGGGCCCTCTATAGCTTTTATGTTTGCAATATTTCTGAATTTTAAAGTGATAAATAAAAAGATAAAAGAAAAATTTAAATAGAAGCAAAACAGTTTACCATCTTTCAGCAGCTTTAAAATATAGTCTTTCTGAATCATTTGATTGGATGTTAGCTGCATATTATGAAATACTACTAACTTCTAATCACAGTATCTGCTAATGGGTAGATCAGTTATGAAGCAGATTAATGGTGATTCCATTTCCTTCTGCTGTCCCAGCAAACTCAAGTCCTTATAAATCTCACATAGACATGCAGAGTAGCTACAAGCTGTCACAAATGAACTTTTATTGAGTATGTCTTTTGACCTTTAGACCACTATGCTGGGTACATTTGTTAAACTCAGTTTTATCTGTATATATCATCTTCTTTGAGGATCTCTGAGCACTTTATAAATATTGTCATTTTCACCTATACATTGGGAAACAGAAGATCTTAGAAAATGTAATAATCGACTTTCAGCTCCTATGCTCTTAAATCCTGAAGATTTTATAAATTAATGAAATCTCCAAGACATCTGTGAACATGAATTCTATTCAAATGTTGATATGCATTCAGAGATTTTACCCATATTAATTTACTCAAGTTGACGGACACTAGGCTTTTCAAATCAATAGACACTGGAACATGATATACCTCAAGCACTTAAAAAAAAAAAGGTTTGATGCTGGAGTCAGAGATAAATTTTCCTTTGCTTAAAATTACTTCTTTTGCTTACTGCTGCTCTTCTGCATCTTTGTGCAGGCAAGAAAATGGAATTCCCTGAAACACTTTGAAAGCCATATCTATGCACCTCTCCCCAGTTCTACCCATTAATAACACTTAATCTCAGAGATTTTAGCTTGAACTAACACTACCCACCTTCCTTTGAAGTGTAATCTAAATACTACAGTATTGCAAATCAATAAAAACGCTTCTCCATAACTGAAACTGTCACTTTGAGGCAAATACATAGACTTTCTATTGACCCTCTTTACAAATTCAACGAATAAGATTAGGGCAATTTCATACTTTTGTGTTTTCTATTTAATGCCAATTGCATTTCAATACATCATTCATATTCTTTATCTGATTTGTTATTTATAATAACAGCTGTACCTTGCAGGTTATTGTCTTGTGTTGAGAAGTGCCATCCAATAGCCTAAAAACTCATTTGCACCAGGAAACACTGGAGGTAGGATCACAACCACTGACATAGAGCAATTGTCCACTCTACTTCTCTCTGTGCTGCCTCAATTTTCACTGAGTTATTTCTAGGGACAGATTTTAGAATCTTTGTAAACTTAATACAGATGGTCTATATGGGGCTGTATAAATAAATAAGAATGATGAGGATAATCCAAACACAGGATGGCCTATTTGGAAACTTGAAGCTATGATCATGATGAGAGAGAAACAAAAAATAAAACTCAGAGTAAGATCCTCAGAGCCTCATTAGAAGGGCATGCCATATAAATTAAAATACGTTGTTACACTGAGAGGAAGAGCTTAAGTGAGGATATTTTAATACATTAAATGAACTAATGGAAGACAGTGAAATCATACCCACTGAATCAAATGAGAGAACTATGTTGTACTTTCCTTTCAGCCCGAGTCTTTTTTGCAATATGCTATAACTATGTTTCATGTAACCGTTTCATTGAGATGCCAGAAAAAAGTTCTGATCAC
Source organism: Equus przewalskii (assembly GCF_037783145.1). NCBI lineage: Eukaryota > Metazoa > Chordata > Mammalia > Perissodactyla > Equidae > Equus > Equus przewalskii. Next base: position 29,344,729 of record NC_091834.1, read on the forward strand.
TACAATATAAAAGCAAAAAAAGAAAATAATAATGAGTCTTGTACTTCATCCACTAATAATCCTGAAATACCTTAACAGTGGAAGAAACAAAACCATCCAAACTCAGACATCTCAGACAAAGGAGAGAAGAGAAGAAAAAGCAAACAAAAAACTTGTATGGCAGGTATTGAACACAGAGGTTTTTAAGTGATAAATTCTGTAGAGGCTTTCAAGGCAAAAAATAATTTTTTTTTCTTCAAAAAATGTCTAGAGGTCGGCCTGGTGTCCTAGTGGTTAAGTTCGCATGCTCCGCTTTGATGGCCTGAGGTTTGCGGGTTCAGATCCCAGGCAGGGACCTATGCACTGTTCATCAGGCCATGCTGTGGTGGTGTCCCACATACAAAATAGAGGAAGACTGGCAAAGCTGTTAGCTCACACAACAACCTTCCTCAAGCAAAAAGCAGAAGATTGGCAACTGATCTTAGCTCAGGGCCAATCTTCCTCACTCCCCTCCCCTGCCAAAAAAAGAACTCTAATGTTTAGAGATGACTGTTTTTGATTTGCCATTGGACAGTTGAAATGGAGAACATGTCTTTCTAACTATTTCAAAAACTTGTAAATATTATTAAAAATGCAGGACTGGGGGTAATATAGTATGTTCAAGAATTCAGTTTCTAAGATTTAACAGATTAAAATTAGGTTAATCTAGGCATGTTAAGCTGCTTTTTTCAGGGAGAACCAGAGTTCATTAAATAAAAAAAATAAAAGCTATTGCCAATGGTGTAAATTCTTGCCTAGGAATTTCTGACAGGAAAACAGATGGAAGTGAAGCAAAAGCACATCTGTAACTTGTGGCTCTAAATCTCTCATTCAGGTTGTAAGTGACACACTGAAAGTAAGCAAAAAAAAAACCACAACTTGGTAGAGATCAATAAATACGGAAAGTGTCATCGACCTAAAAACACAAATCTTCAAAGGCAGTAATTGTTCAAATGGGACCATATATCAAAATAGACAATGCAAGTGGAACTGAAGCAAAGGGCTATTAACTAGACCTCCAGGCAAGTTATGTGAAAGGGCCATCCAAACTGAATTCCTGGCATGGACAAAAGGAAATACTGCAGAACAAAAATGAGAACTGGCATAACTTGCAGCTGGAATCCGGAGTGGGCTAGCGTAAGTAAGCTAATGGACAACACTTCCCAAAGTGAACAGAATCCAAAAATAATGCAAAACAGCCTCGAGGTGGAAAACTGCAAGGAAGCCTCACTGAAGGGACTGGTACCCACACATTAACTTAACAGGGTGGGTCTTGAAGGGAAACACACAGGCACACACACACACGGTAATAAACAACATACAGATATAAATAATAATATCTGAAAGGACTAACTTTCAAAGTAAATAGACAGAAATCTTTTCAAAGTGTTTATTACATGCTGTTTCATCTGAACAGGTTGAGTCAGCATTTAGTACCTCACCACAAAGATCTGTGTAATTTACCATCTATGAGAGCAGTCCAGGGTGTAAAGTACACCATTTAGTGCTTGAAAATCCTGACTGTTCGACAGAATCAAGGAATTATAGCACCTGGCAAGGACTTTAGAAATCATTCTAGGCTAACTAAGCACCTTATTTTAAATATGAAACAACTGATTAAGTAGTTTGACTGGAAAGTAATGACACAACTAAAAAATAATTCATTAGCAAATGTATTCTGCCATGTACAATAATAAACATACTGAATTTGAAAGAGTTTCTTTGGATGAAGGTACTTATTCTCCTGAGGTGTCAGTGATCAATACTGCCTTATGAAATTAACCTCTAAGTCAGTTTCTTTACTATTTAGTGCTTCTCCTCGTCCACACCTTTTGTCCAAAACTTGCATTGTTCAAATCGTTCACACAATTCTCACCAGATATGTCTCCAAATGCCTCTGAATATATCGAGAAATAAGATCCATCCTCAAAGTATAAACATTGCTAAAAATGAGGGCAAAATATTAATAGTAATTTCAACCTTTAAAACTAATAAAATATCATCTCTTCCCAGTAACCTTTGGTAACTGTCCTGTCTCTAACCCCCCAATATACACACACTACCACTCTTCTACTCCTAAGCATGGTTAGTTGATCTGGCTCCAAAAGTGTTTATGTATGACATATATGTATGTGTGTGTGCATGTGATCTTTGACATTTAACTCACTGTAGTATGACCATGTACTTAGATTATTTACGTCAATTTCTTAGATTGTTAACTGCTTGAAAACAAATCTATCTAAGTCACCCTTATTTTCTAGTACCTTCCTCAGTATCTGTCACATCAAAATTCATATGATCTAATTTAAACCTTTCATTTGCTGGGTAAAATAATCATGGAAAAGATGGGTGTCCTCATTGTCTGGGTCAAGAAACTGAGCGAGGAAGAAGTAGAGCAAAGATGTAAGCCCAGATATGATTTCAGGTTGAACATTCATAGCATTTGAGCAAATTATCAATGATATCCTTACTGTCAAATACCTGATTTTTTTTTCTTTTAAGATTGGCACAACTCTTGCCAATCTCCTTCACCCCCCTCTTCTTCTTTCCTCCCAAAGCCCCCCAGTACATAGTTGTGTATTCTAGTTGTGAGTGCCTCTGGTTGTACTATGTGGGATGCCGCCTCAGCATGGCCTGATGAGCGGTGCCATGTCTGTGCCCAGGATCCAAACTGGCGAAACCCTGGGCCGCCAAAGCGGAGCACGCAAACTTAACCACTCGGCCACGGGCCGGCCCCCCAAATACCTGATTTTGAATCCTAATCTTACTTGATATCCTTTTGGGTGTGTGCCAATTACTGACAACTGCTTTCCTCTTAAAGCAGTTTGTTTTCCTTGACTTGTGACAACACTCTCGTTCAGTTCTCCACCTACCTATCAAACTACTTCTCAATTGCCTTTGTGGACTTTTTTCCTCTGCTTTTTCTTAAATGTCATTGTTCCTCAGAATTGTGTCTTTGCTGTTTGATCTCGCACTACAAATTTTCCTGGGCAATTTCAGACACTTCCATGATTTCAAGAACTACCAATATACTCGTGATTTTCAAATTCATGAGTTCAGAACTACTGAGCCTCAGGTTCATATTTTCAACTGGCTATCATGACAGCATATTCCAGAGCCACATCAAGTTCAACATGTCCAAATATAAAATCTACGCCCAGAAACCTTTTTTGTGTTTCTCATCTCAAATAACAGAATGTAGTCTTTGTATCTTTTCCCAATCTCTGCTTTATCTTCTGGAAACCACAATTACTAAGAACATAGAGCCCTTGTCCACAGGGCAAGTATCAAGTCTCTGGGATAGGAGTAAGGGAGAATTAAAATGCATCAAGGATCTAATAGAACATGAACTTGTTGCAGCCTTTCATATACATTGTGGAGTCAGTATCTGTAATATCAGTCTGTACTAATCATAGTCATGCATCACTTAATGATGGGGATATGTTCTCATAAATGAGTCGATAGGCAATTTTGTCACTGTGTGAACATCACAGAGTGTACTTACACAAACCTAAAAGATATAACCTACTACACACCTAGGCTATATGGTACTAATCTTATGGGACCACCATTGTATGTGCAGTCTGCCATTCACCAAAACGTTGCTATGTGGTGCATGACTGTATAAACAGGGAATATAAAACTTCTGAAGATTGTTGAAATTTTATGTGTTTAAAAAGGAAAACAATCACTATCCTGCTAATCTTCTATTTACTCATTATGCTCCAGTCACAGTAAATCTCTTTTAATCCCTTACATGCTTTTTCCCACCTCTAAGATTTTGCACAAGCTTTTCTTTATGCCTGAAATATTCTTCCCTGTCGCTGTCAGCTTTGCCCTGCAATTTCCTAATCATTTTCAACATTGGGTTCAAAAGTCATTTTCTCAGAAAGACCTTCTATAACTAAGCTAAAGCCCACCCATTTTTCCTAATTTCACCCTGTGATTTTTCCATTTTAGCACTTATCACACTTTCCAATTATATGTCAATCTGTGTATTTTCTTATTTAAGCATATATCATCTACTAGGTTGTAAGCTCAGTGAGCACAAGTATCATGTCTTTTTTGTGTACGTGTCTGAGGAAGATTGGCCCTGAGCAAACATCTGTTGCCAAGCTCCCTCTTTTTGCTTGAGGAAGGTGGTCACTGAGCTCACATCTGTGCCAATCTTCCTCTATTTTGTATGTAGGACACCATCTCAGCATGGGTTGATGAGCGGTGTGTAGGTCCGTGCCTGGGATCTGAACCCGCGAACTCCAGGCCACTGAAGTAGAGTGTGCAAACTTAACCACTATGTCACTGGGCTGGCCTCATGTCTTTTTGTTTAAACTTCTATAAAACTACTGTTTAGCACAGTGTCATGCACAGGGTCAGTTACCAAAAAATGTGTTGAGTAAACGAATGCTTTAATAGTCTATATTTATATTGTAGCCAATAGCCACATGAGGCTATCTAAATTAACATTAATTAAAATTAAGTAATATTAAAAATTCAGTTCCTTGTCCATACTAGTCATATGTCAACACTAAAAGCCACATGGCTAGTGTGTTGGAGGGCAGAGATATAGAACTTCCCATCATCGCAGAAAGTTCTATTGGACAGCACTAGTGTACACTAAGCAATTAATAAAGGAGTGGTAATAAATTAAGGGCTTTTTAGAAATCTACATACAGACTCTATCTTAGAAATATCTCTTGAACTTACCCTTATCTATTCATTCCTATTTTCTTTAGGGAACCACCCTACAGGTCTCCTAGTCACAAATATTTCTTAATCCAGATGGATTCCTCTAATTACTGCTAAATATATCTACGTATCACATCACTTCTTTGCCTAAAAGCATTTATAACTCCCCACTGTCTACAGGATAGAGTTTAAACTCCTTAACATGTAAATAAGACTTCTTATCTTCCAACTTACCAATCCAATCTCAAATGATATTGCCCCCCATACATATCCCTAAGTTCCACTTACAAGATTTGATGGTTCTTAAACAAAATACTCTGTCACAAAGCTGCCTAAAATTCCTATCTTCATTTCCTTTCCCTGGAGCAGCCCTCCTCCTCCTGCAGGACTCAATTTTGGAGCTTCAGTGAATGTGTAGAGTTCTCAGTTCCAACTTCTATCACATTATATTGTGATTATCTGTTTATATCTCTATTACCCTCACTGTACTGTGAGGTTTTAAAGAAAAGAGAGAGTGGCTTACTTATCTCCTAGTGTCCAGTGTACTGCATTTTGTGCAGAACTTATATTTTATTGTTGTTATTGAAATAATGAAATGATAAAATAATGAATGAATAGGTTACAAAATTGAAAAGACTCATTCATATTCTCTAAACAATTTTTTACTCATTTTTTGTAATTTTTGCGTACTTTCAAAATCTCCTCCCCACCAATCACTGTATACTACTCAGTCTAATAGTAATAAGTGTGACAGGTCAATAAAACAACTTTTACTTTAGTAGCTGAAGAGGTAGGGAGCTCTTAAATTGTCAAACGTTTTGCATTGGGCTAAAGGTTATCAGTTAAAAATGAAAACAAATAAGAAAAAACAATAACAATAAGAACAACAAAACCTGAATACTTCCAAATAAATAGGTACTGTGGGACTATCCTGGTGGAACAAACAGTAGGAAGGATTTCCGTATTGCTGAAAAGCTTTATAAAGCCAGTAAAGTGTACACAGTTAACTCTTCATTCTCTCTAATACGATCTCTTCCTTCCTTCTTAAATCTTTGCTTATATCAATCAAATGCCATTTTGTTTCATAGCATAGACATACATTCTGTTATTATTTGTTGAAAATAGAAAAATAATATTATAGTAACCCTATGGGTTTAAAAAATGAAACAGAGAGGAATAATATGTTCCAAATAATGTCAGAAGGATGTTTTTCTTATGTGAAAATAATATACAACAGCAAAAATAATGATGCTGAATAGCCGTTTTTAAATTAAACTTGTTATTCTCTTGCAGCACATAACATTTTTTAAAAGATTTCAAGTCATTTTTAATCTTGTCAGTGAAATCTCTACTGAGAAGTGCTCACTTTTTCCCCACACTTTAATCCTAAATTATTAAGTAAAGTTAAAAACATAGGCAGGGTATGCTGCAATTAAGAAATTACAAAGATGCATTTAGAAACAAATATTGTAAACATTTGACCAATGGGTGATATGCATAGTGAGAAATTCTGAAGACAGTGCTATCTGAAAACAGTGATTGAGTAAAGAAATAGACTAATGTGAGTAGAACCTCTGTTCCATCTATTTTTAAAGGAAATTCATCCATCACGTCCTTATTTGATCTCACAACTTGCTAGCTTTTTATCCAAACACAATAGCATGACAAAATCTTGCTCTGTGGTCTCAGAGGTTTTTGTGGTGGGAAGACTCATGTACTACAATCCTCTCTGCTTTTTCAGTTCTACAGGAGTTTGTTTATAATTTAAATAAAATATCCCATGGCTGATACTTAAAAGTTTAGATTATATTTTTAATATAGAAATTTATAAATGGGCGACTAACTTTTTCTTTAATATATTTCTCCACCTCTAAGAATAACTTTCAGTATATTTAATAGTAGAGGAAGAACACTACTTTGTTATAAATGAATTTCTATCAAATAGCTAAGACCTATCAAGGAATAAGTATTAAACTGGTTCACACAACACCCATTTGTTATACATGTTCATCAGGCAGTCATTCTTGAAATACATTTAATTGATTATAAATCTCTTATGACATATTTAAGGTAGCTCATTTTTACAAATGATGTCAATCCACAGCACAGCTTTTCAGGGTCGAGAAACTGCTGTTTTAAGGCAGGCTTCCATACACGAACACACTACAACTACTCCAAACAATGGCCGTTCATCTCTAGGCGAGAGGCTTCAAGAGAAATTACTGTGAATTTTTAGACTCTGAAAGAAAGAGGATGCTTTTTAGAGAATCTGTCCCCTGCGGGTGAAGGGATCAGTGGGAGACAGTTTTACTGGCTAGGACACTAGGTAAAGAATGCTCTGCGCTCACAAGTTGGCCTCATTCAAAAGCCATGCTTTCATTAGCACTTTTAAGTGCAATGATGGTTTGTATTTCTGTCCCTGAAAGTGATCAAAACCCTGAGGGCGCAGATGGAGACAAAAAGTGATAGGCTCAGATGGAAGGAATGAAAAGTTTGTACAAGACTAAAGAAAGATTCCCGCTTAGAGTATTTATTAACTTTACAGCTCTTCCTCTTAATAATTGAGTTTACACTGAAAGTGTCTATTTAAGAAATGTTACTTCAGTGAAGACAAACCTAACTTTTCAAAAAATAATACACTAAAGTCAAAAGTATGATTCCAGTAGCATTATTAGTCGATAAAGCTTGTATTCACTCAAATGAGAACTTTGATGGCATAAAATGGAAGTGTCTCATAGAGTTTCTAGTTTTCCTGTAATCTACATAAAATGGCAATATTAAACAACTAATTACAATGTTCTTTAAAATAAATACTTTGCATTTTGGTTTGTTTCCTTTTTTCCTCTTTAGCCCATTTTCTCTCAGACTGTAATCTAGATTAATTTCTAAAAATATTTATTGTAATAATACTATAACCATATTTTCAATTTATTTGGTAAAAATAAGTAATTTTACATGTGTGATGTGTATTTTGATAAAAACACAAGATGTGATTCTGTTGGTGCTTAAGTTATTCTAGTGATTACACTAAGATGCTTTCAATTTCAAAATAATCTTACAAAAACATTTTAACCTCTATGGATTAGGACAATGTGGCAATCTTATCAAGATAGCAGTAACTAGCAAAGGTTTAGCCTCTCAATAAAAGGTGCAAGCTGCCAAAGAGATCTAACTCACATTTGGGCAACAGTTCAGGCACTGGAAAAATAAACTTTAATACTGGAAAAATTTGAACCATTTTTTCTTTTTACTTTTGGACCTCAAAAATTATACATGTAAAATAGTATGAATTTATCCTACCACTTACGAATAATGAGCATTAACTTTACTTCAACATTACATGGTTAATTGTTCATACATATACATAGATGCCTTAAATGAAATAAATATATCTTGCCTTACAAACTCTTCCAACTCGAGAAAGGATGGTTTTATCAGAAGTACTGCCTTCTTGAGATGACTCACGAAAGAAGAAATATATTTTATCATCATCTGGATTATAGGTGTCTGGTATGGGGAAAGTTCCAATAAACTTTGCTCCTGTTTGAAAGAAAAGAAGCTATAAATTAAAATACTGAAGTAATTCAGCCATGATAATACTGGTGTCTTTTGTATGTAAAACAATTAGCAGCAGAATAAATAAAATTAACCATGAGTAAAATGTGGAAAATGAGATGTGCATACAAATAAACATGATGCAGTGTGGAAACAAGCATTACCACGAAGAGGTAATGGAAGAGGTAACAAGACTGGCTAACATTCACAATGGTTACAACTCAACTAACTTAACTAAGAAAGTCTTTTCAAACCTGGAGATTCTAGGAGCTTATATTTTCCTTTTATGTGGCGGAGTCACTTTTTTTTAACCACAATGTCTATTATCAAGAGCTTAGGAAAAACTATAAATATATCCCAAATTTTAATATATTATGATGTTATTTGCTGCATTTTGTGTAATTTCCAAAGGTAAAAAAATTGGAGCAACCAATAGGACTTGGGTCGACTCCAGAGTAGGCTCTGGAGACACTCTTTCCAGCTTTCTATCCTGTCTCTGCCACTTACTGGGAGAGTGACCTTAGGCAAATCATTTACCTTCCCTATGCCTCAATTTTCTCGTATCCAAGACAAGGCTATGAATATCATCTACCTAGTAGGATAACTGATATGATAAGCAAGTAAATTAATGCTATATAAACCATTTATATCTGGCAGTGCCTGACACATAATAAGGGTTCAATAAATACTATTTATTATTAAGATGATGATTGGGATGACAATCATTATTATGATTATTATGACCACAAACAAGAGAATGATGGACAATTGAGCACATGCATACAATTGTAAGAATATGTAATTGTTAAAAATGAAGTAGTTCTAACTCTGTAGGCATGGAAAAATGTCCATCATACATGCTAAGTGAAAAAGTATTTGCAATACAATTGACACCTTTGCGTGGCCCCAATGACGAGTCAATTTGGCTTACTAATTTCTTGTTTAAAATGTACTAGGCATTTTAAGTCTTGGTTCTACATAATTGTGAATTAACTAGGTAACAGATCTGTAATTGGGTAATTGAGTGATACTAGTTCAAAAATAATCCTTTTGATAAAGCAAAGAAAACAGAGAAAGAGTGGTTATTCAGGAAGGAAGGGAGGACTTCAATTAAGAAGAAAATGTGAAACATCTGAAAGGAAGCACACAGCACTGTTTAGGAAGTAGATGCAGAGGACAAAAGACGACAGAAAGTTTCCACAAAAAAAAGAATAAGTGGGAGACGAAAAAGATCAACATTACCACCTTCTCTAGAGAAGAGTTTTGCCTAGAGCCCTGATTGCTGTGTACCCCAGAAGTATTGAAAATCATCCCCCTACAAATGTACAGCAGTTGATCAATAGCCCAGTAAACAAGACTTCACAATAGTCTTCTTCAATAGACAAAAGTTAATGTTTGATTTCAAGAGATGGGTAGTTCAGTCTGTATCAGCCCAGCCTCTCCGGGTCAACCCTGGGTCTCCCATCCAATCTCTTCTTTCCTTAAATGGGAAACCCTAAGAGGAAAAGAGAAGGGGTAAATATGTGTATGAACTTTCTCTCCTTTGTTCTTTATTATTTCCCTGGAATTTAGGACTCCAATGGATTCTTATGCTCCTGATAATCTCATTTGTTGAAATGGTCGTAGATTACATAAAAATTAAAGTTTAGAAAACCATGTATTTTTTTTAAATTTTCTTTTTAATTAATCTTAAATTAGCAAGGTCCACTAACAATTCTACTCGAGGCTTTTTGGTTATTTTTTTCCCTTCAGTCCCTCTTTTAAATTGTTGATGAATCATAAACACTAGATTTTGAATCCATGAGCACAGTAAAACTTTTTTGTAGTCACAAATTATCACTTCTAATTTTTGATTTAAATATATTATGTTTTCTTAAAAAAACTCCTTGTGGAAACAAATTTTCCTACAAATGTGGCATTGGGGATTTCAGTAAATTCATGAAAGCAAAGAACATATTTAATTACTACTATATTCAAGGCACTTAAGAAATACTGCTAGGATCAAATAATACAAAAATGAGTAAGAACTGACTCATCACTTCAAACCAATTATAATCTGGATTAAGAAAATATTAAGATATGGCCAAGATATGGCTAAGGAGAAGGCCCAGTCTTGATGTTTCCAATGATGTGAAAGGAGACCACAACAATGAATAGGGAAAAAGACAACCAACTGTGGGCTCCCACAGACATAGGCCAAGCATTAGTAACAATCTATAGAACATTTTTGAATTTACAGATGCCTAAATTCAATGCCACCAACCTGGATGAAAATCTCCAGCTGCACTGGCATGTGTATTTTAAAAATATAGAAATACAAAAATAAATAAAACCTTATAGGTGATTCTTAAAAGCATCTAAGTTTAAGAGTTACTAATATAGACTACCATTTAATATATGGGAAAAAGGATATAGATAGGACTCATTAACCCAAGGTTAATAATGCAGATGCATGGATGGACAGGGGGAGTTAGGACTGATAATAAATACAAATTCTTAAGTAATTACAGTGGGACAAAAAAGGGAGAAAAATGAAACTATACAGAAATTATAGGAATATGATTAGCTTGTCTTATCTTAACAAATATGTGAGTTTAAAATGGGGAGTAACACAAGTAGAACTTATCATGGCACTTAAACATAATTTAAGTAGTTACACATGCAGCATGATGACCCATGTTAGTATCCTATCAGACCAACTTAATGATTGAGTTGAATTTATAATTTTAAAAATAACATAGTGGTACAAAATTTACACAATCGTTTCTCCCCAGAGAGGAGATGAGAACTCAGTGATCTGAAACAGAAAATCATCACAGGTTAAGGAATTCCAGTGTGAGGGAGAGTTCTTGTGAAGCTTTCCTCAGACACTCAGATGGGAGAAGTGGTTACACGAGCTAATTGTTAGGGCTTCACTTGTGTACAGAGTTCAACAAAAGAAACACAATTCTACAACACAGCAGAATGTACACTGTCCAAAAGGAATACAAATAAATACAGCAATCCATATTCTCCTATTGCAGAAATACACAGAACAAGCTACTTTGCATATGCGAAACATTATCCAGGTGTTGCCAGGTATTACCATTTGAAATGGTCAAAAGGTAGAGTATGACACCAGTCCACATTCTAGGAATTTCATTTAAGACATTAATGGGGGAAAGTAGAGTAGATACCTTTCCAAGTTGTATTTATTTTAACTTTCAACTAATATATAACATAGATGGTCTTGATGTGTTTATTCAGTGACTGTTGGTTTTACTGGACTCTCTTTTAAATGTTGCTTCTTTTTCAAGTACTACAAGAAAATTATTTTGGAGTACTGTAAGAAAATTGAATGATGGAGGTGTTTAAGCCAAATGTTATTACAGGAAGAAATCTAATTATGAAAAAAGAGTTAGTATCAAATAGTACTGTATTCTGTGGTTTAAATAATAAGCATACTTGTGAGCTAAAAATAAATACAAGTTTCAAGAATAAAGAGTTTCTTTCTTGCAGATTCAATTGAGGTCCTGCCTCAGAACATTGCTGGTTGTATATTATGATGAAAACTCTTTCCTGACTTGCTGCCAAGTTTTGGTAAAAATAGGTATCATTCAATCACTGTATGCGACGCATAGTTGTTGAATTAAATAATTTAAAATCATACTAATAGACACCTGGGATTTATTATAGCACATTTCTCCCCTTTGGCATTTGAAATACATGCCCTAATAGGGATGGAGTTTGAAATCATGCATTTTCACAAATGAACTTTTAGCATGACACCCAGAGTCCCTGCCAAATGAAAATGGCATAAATCCATGTGGCTTGCAGTACCCATCACTTTCATTTCTCCCTTTGAACATCTTTTTACCCAGATGAGCATACCTACACCATGACTTAATACAGTGAGCTCTTTACTTTCCTGTACTTCTTCTAGTAATATCTTTTTCCTACCATCTTTGAAAAATGTTATCCTTTTGTGTGGAGGAAGAATTTATATACAACAGAGCACTCTTAAGAGAAACTTTAAATGAAAACTGCCTCCATATGTTAAAAATGAACATTTAAAATAAAAGTTCTCATCTACTCCAGGAAAGAAAAAAAAAAAACACATGCATCTGAGGTGTCATTGTTTGTTCTCATTTTCCAAATGGTCATACTTTTTAGTTTCATCCTAAAATTCTCACAAAAACTCAACTGTGAGTAAACCACTCTGACTCGTATCTTTATTTCTATTTCCTGATATGTTCCAAGATTAAGTTGATAAAGAAAACTGTGAAACCATCTACATCTTCATCTAGAACTTCCCATTGTATTTCATTTTTGCAATGTTTCATCCTCCTGGTGAGGTATTTAATAGGTGGATTACTTTCTCAAAGAATGAATCGGGATTCATACTTAAGTCTTTTGGATTTAAGTCCTAGGGAAATTCTGACAAGGATCCTTGGACTGGTAAGTGAAGAGGTTAGCTGATCTCACTCTGGTTAATTCTAGGCAGGGCAAAAACCAAAATATGGCATACTCACAAGCGTCAAGGATTTTAAACTTCCTAAGTGGTTCAGTGATAAAAACGGACTTATAAAAGATTCACATAGGATCATATTTTTTAAAAGATTAATTATTAAAATTTGCATCTTAGTGACACCCAATTGTAAATTTAATTTAATTTTTATATGTCACTTAATCAACAGTCACTTAATCTAGACACCTGGGCTTTATTATAGCACATTTCTCCCCTTTTGCATTTGGAATACCTGCCCTAAAATGGATGAAGTTACGGTTTTGGTTAGGGTTGGGGTAATGTAAATATAATGTAAAAATCAATTTACATTTACAAGAGTTTAGTTCATCACAGAATGTAAAAAGTAGAATTTTAAACTGAAAATGAAAGTACAGAGATTAAAATTTAACAGAAAAAAATTCTCAAACTGTCTAACCTGAAATAAATGATACAATGATGTAAAAATATATGGGAGAAACTAATCAGACATTGACATTGACCCTATTATTTGAAATATCAAATAACTGTCAGTTCTTTCAACCTGGCAACAATGTTATGAAACCTAGGAGTGAGTTTCACATTTACACACTAAACGAATAGTCAGGAAAATCTACATGTGTTACACTATGTGATTGTGGGCTATTGTACCTAATTAGTAAACAAGTACACTTTAGACCAGTGCTGTCCAATAGAAATTTCTGTGTTGATGAAAATGTTTTATATCTATGCTGTCCAATATGGTAGCCTGTGGCCCACACGGCTATTAAGTACTTAAAATACGACTAGTGTGACTAAGGAAGTAAATTTTAATTATTTACATTTAAATAGCCACATGTGGCTAGTGTAGCCTTAGAGCAGGGAGCCTGTGTCAGTAACTGCTATGTCAAGCCCACCAGAGTCTTTATCTCCATAACTGCAACCAAAATGACAGTCAAGCTTCCAGATTCAGGAGACATGATATGCTACTCTTCTCAGAAGTTTCGTATTGTAACGGAAAGATGGGCCTAGCAATCAGGAGACTTGAACACATCCTGTCTTCATATGAGTCTCAATTTGTAAAATATGAAGTTGAATGTTGAAGATAACATTCATTCCCAATAATCACCATAGTTCCTCTAACAACCACTGTATTTTGTCTCCCCATACTCCTGACACTAGTCAGATGACTTCCGTGACCTCTGTCTTTGGATGCTAGGATGACTATATCTGGAAAATGGCCACTTCTCAGAATGGAGGACAGAAACGCTCCCTATGCAAGCCAATCTTTCACCTTAGCATGTCAGGTACTTCCTCACTACAAGATTCTCATACAGTTTCTATAATTTATCCCTTCCTCTGCCCTAGTTTCCATGCCAAGAAGCTCCTGATTGACTGGGCCTTCTGAAGCATTGTGCTCTTCTCATTCCAGCCTGCCTGTCCCTCAGCAAATGTCTGACCTAATGCTGGCACCAACCCTGACTCCAGCTGGACCACCTAGGTCTTCCACATTGCCTGCCTAACCACACTTTCTCTATCTGTCCTCGTCTCCACAATCAGATCCACATCCTCAGTTTGCTGTTGCCCAATAAGACATGGAGACACAGACCCTGTTTGTAGTGAGGCTATAAGAGCAGACGATGTACAGTCAAAAGAGTAGAATTTAGGTTCATGGATTGTATCATACAACGCAAAAAGTATCTAGAGCAAGAAAGACATACCTGAGTTCCAATCTCACATCCACTAGCTATCTAACTATGGACTATTTAACTGACTTTTAATCTATCCCCAAATGTAAAGTGGACATAGTAATTCTCTCAGGATTATACCAGTGAATAAAACAATACTTTTAAAGTGCCTAATATAGTGACTAGCATGGATGCTATATAAAATGAATTTGAAGCACAAGAGACTAGAGATAGAGAAATTATTTAACAAACAATAACATTGTGGCAATAAGCCAGAGGTGCGGTGATGAAGACGTATAGGAAGATGGCGGCCATGGAAAGAACAATAATAGATATTCTGAAGGAAGTAAAGGCTCTTTGTGATACATTAGATAAAGGGGATGAAGGAGAGGAAGGAATCAAAGATAACTTCAAGGTAATTGGGTGGATGAAGTTAAGAAAGTTAAGAGACAAAAATCAGGAAACCGGCACTGAAAGGCAGGTTAGAAAGGGAAAAACAATATAATTTTTAGTTAGATTCACAGGATTTTCGATTTTAGATCCAATTAGTCTTTTATATATCTATATCTGTACCTCTACATATTTGAAGAAACTCAAGCAAAGGATCATTAAACCACTTAGAAAAATCTCAAAGCATATCAGTGGCACAATCAAGGCTAAGGCTTAGTTATCTTTATTCCCACATTAAACAACCAGTTTCTTTCTTTTAATCTGAGATGAAAATGTAAGATATCCAAATAAATATTTTTAAGGGCACTTAGTTACAGGAAAAAGTTAGAAATATAATTTTAGGCAACACTGGAACACTGGAAACAATTGAAACGTTTATCTATTAGAATGGATGAGCTCACAGAATAATGAATGGAAAGAGAGAGAAAGAAAAGGTGGTCAACACTTTAAAATGCTAAATAGATGTCAGAGAATCACAGAGCATTCAGGGTTTTGGTCCCACCTCCTACCTCCCTCACTTTCAGGAATAATGATAATGATGGTGATGATAATATTGACACTGAATTGCTCTTAAAATTGTCTTCCATCAGACTTCCCTATATGATCTAATTTAATCCTTACAACAATCCTGTGAACAGATACTATTATCATGCTAAATTTTTAGACAAAGAATTTGCATGCACAGAAAGATCTCACCAAGGTCACAATTAACTGAAAGTCAGGATTTAAACTAAATTTCACAGAAATGGAGCTATAATTTTTGTCTAAACTTGGACACTTTTGAGAATTAAAGAACAGCAAAAGTAACCTAGAAATGTCCAGCAAACCAGGCTATATAGACCCCTGGTTATTAACCACTAAACAGTCTGCCTTGCCTGTCCTAGAATCATAAATGTTATTTCTCCTAATTCTTAATCATTTGCCTGCATTCACTCCATTGAGACATCTTTTACTGTGTATCCTTTCTCTGGCCTTCAATTTCTTCCTTTCTACTGACTTCTTTATTTGGAAAGTTTTCCCAGTATCCAAAGTCTTCTCTTGAATTCTTCCTCATATCCTTGGATTCTTCTATTCCAAACAAACATCTTCTATTTCAAATATCCATTGCTGTATATTCTCACGTCCACCTCCATTGCCACTACCTCTATTTCTGTCCCATCCTCATCTTTCTGTTTTCGTGCAATGGCCTCTGCTCTCTGTCTTCATTCTCCTGGAGTCTTGCCTTCACGATACTGTCAGTTACCTTTATAAAAAACAATGATCTTATTCCTTGACTAAGATCAGGGAATGGGTGAAGGGGATCAAAAGATATAAACTTCCAGTTATAAAATAAATAAGTCATGGGGGTATAACGTACAGCATGGTGACTACAGTTAGTAATACTGTCTTGCATATTTGAAAGTTGCTAAGAGAGTAAACCTTAAAAGTTCTCATCACAAGAAAAAAAATTTTGAACTATGTATGATGATGAATGTTAACTAGACTTATTGTGGTGACCAAATATAGAAATATCAAATCATTATGTTGTATAACTGAAACTGATATAACATTATATGTCAATTACACCTCAAAAATATAAAAAAAAAAGAACTAAACTATAGATAACTTCCCATTTGTTTCAGGATAATATTTATGGCCTTGCACACCAATCTCCCACTCTCTTCTTATACTCCAGGCATTCATCATCCATGAAGTCAGCAAGCCTCCTGTATAATCTTTGCAGGTCCAATGGGTAAAATAGTACTCAGTATGCCATAGGCCCTCAAAAGTTGTCTGTTAAGAGAATGTTAAACCAACTCAAAGGCTCTCTCCTTTGTAATTCTCATCACACAGCACTAAGAACAGCATGCTAGGCAAATAATAGTTGGATAAACATTTCCTACATTTATTGTTTTAGCAATGCTGCAAACTTCTTTATGGACATCTCACAGTTAAGGAAAAAAACAGAATAATCTCTGAAAAGAGTGGCAATATGATGATATTTGCCATCCCAAGATTGGGAAATACAATCTATACTTCATTCTAAAGCCATAAGTATATCTTGTTACCTAAAAAGATATCTAAGCTTTTCTATCGGTAAAATCTATGGTGTCACTCTCAAACCAAGCATTTCCACAAAAACCTCACAATGCTCAAGAAGATAGTCTTGCCTTACATGAGTATTAGGAAAGTAGTGAGTAATCATGTAGTTGGGAATATTCTAAATTTGTTTTCCCCATTAGGTAGAGTTCTTTTTTGGCCAATAGCCATCACATTGATGTGTAAACAAACGGATCTGGAGGTTTTGACTAAAGAAATGTTTTAAAAGTGTTTTTCCCCTTTGTTTACATTGTTACTACTTAAATGATACTGAGAGATACAGAGATAGTCCCTAAAAAATCTCTACCCTGGCTTCCTCCACTAAAACTCAGTATTTGTTGCGGGAATGAGAAATGCTGTCTGCGTGCTTAAATAGCAATTATGTTATTCTGCCATGAAATGGAATAAAGTCCTATGTTAATTAGAAAACATTAGGAAATCATGACAAAACAACCTGTTGTAAGGCAGTGGGGAAAAAAAAAAAGCCTTGCATTATTCCTTGAATTACATAAATTCATTTAGGAGGAAGTTTTTTTGAAAACTCAAAATACTGTATAGCCCCTAAACAAAAAGGTAATAGACAAATTAATGCCAATATTAATATGCTTAAAATTTTACAAAGACATATCTTAACCCAAACATAAATTATCTTTAAACAAAAGAAGTTAACAGTACAATCTAACCCCTTTCCATTAGGCTAATAGACAGTACTTGGTTTAGGCCTTAAAAACCAGACTGCAGGAGAAAGATTGCCAACTTGAACCCCAGCTCTGCACTAACAAGTTGTAAGACCTTGACCAATTACTCAACTTCGACCTCAGTTTACTTATCTTTAAAAAGCACATAATAATAACATAGACCTCATATGTCATTTTGAATACTAAAAAACTCAATTACAGCATAGAATAGTTTCATGGACAATAGCCCACACTCAATAACTGTCAGCTATTATTATTATATAGACAACAGGTTCTGGAGATTTGTCTTAGTGGGGAATTATTTCAAATGTATTTTATAATGTTGAGCTAAATTGCTTATCCTCAAACACATTGGAATGGATAATAATGAGTTTCTTATCTACCCAAAAGCAAAGACAAAACAGTAAAAAGTGAGAAAATCACTAACCATTGAGCCAGTAGTGCTCTGAAATGTCAGTTCTGATGTAATGGTGGTCGTGAGTAGGCCCAAGGGACCGTGTGAATGCAGTATCTTTGCCAAGGAAATCAGAAGCTGTTCCAGAGTAGAGGTACTCATCTGGGAGGGAGAAAAGAATACATAGGACTTCTAAGAGTATACCAGCAGATACTATTTACAACACACTAATTTCACAGCATGAAACCAAAGAAGTTTATTGCTTAACATCAGAATATATTGTTTCATAAACATCACTTTCAAATTTTGAAAAATTTGTTTAGTTGAAGAAAAGATAACTCAATGAACTTTGGTAAGCTGATGTTAGAAGCTTAAATACTAAAAAAGCCAAAGTATTCTGAATTAATAATTGCATATAGGTTAGCTTCTCTTATGAATAACTTCTTCTTCTTTCCCTTCTCCCCACAAATAATTCAAGGATACATCATCATTAGGATTTCCTCTTTGTTGCAACACAAAAAAACATTAAAACGTAAATGCCATAATGAGGAATAGATTCTGTAATTAGTATTTACTTAACCGACACAACCTCAATGACCACAACTTTTCTTTGCCTAACCTCTGCTGAAAGGGAGCTTTCAGCACTGAAGTCATTCTTTGTAATTATAACAATGTTGCATTCCTTGTAGCTAATCATGTCTCTAATAGTTCTGATAAACAGAAATTCCTGAAAAGGGAAGGATGTTGCCATTACTGCATACCAAACTTCTTTGTCTCCTTATTTATGTAAAGTGCATAGCCATGTTTTGAGAGAAAGAAAGAGAGAAAGAAGAGCTGAGAAGAGAAGAGGAGAGGAGAAAGGAGGCAGGAGAACGAGAAGGAGGCAGAGAGAGAAAGGAGGGTGAGAAAGACAGAAGAAGAAGGGGAGGAGAAGGAGAAAGGGAAGGGAGAGTAGAGGGGATGAAGGCAGAAATGGATTGGGGGGAGAAAAAGAGGAGAGCAGGGGTCAATGTTCCCTACTGTTAGTCAGCACTTTGTGGGGGGTGAGGGCAGGAAGAATGCTGTCCCTACAGTAGAATATGTTGCCCCTTGAGAGCTAAGACTCTATTTCAAGAAATCTTTATAGTCAGCTACTTTGGTTTGCACTTAATAGACCAAAATAAGAAACGGCTAATTTCTACAGGGCATTTAGATGTTTTCGATGTCTAAATATAAGAAAAATGGAAACACTGTTTTAACACTCAAATTTGATTTTCCTCAGAAATGTATCTTTAAAATTTTGCCTTTGTATAAGTGATTCAGATAGTTTCCCTTGATTATATCCATCTAAAAGCCTTTTACTGAACTATTGAGACAACCAACCTAAATAATGACAACAGTCAACTTCCAAAGGAAAAAAGAAAAAAACACAAATGAAACAAAACACAAATCCAGTTATGTAAAGTGAATGTAGATATAATACTGCTTCCATCTCTTAAAGCATTTCCTGAAAATATATGGTAAATGGCAACATTGTATTGTGGGGCAAATTTAAAAAAAATAGAAGAACAAAAATAACATCAACAAAGACATTACGAAACAAATTTGGCAAGAGTAAAGGAAACAAGCCATTAGTTTGAAAGATATAAAATTGCTGATATTTGAACGTTTTGTCAGAAAAAAATGGTATGTTTCAAACTAAATGTTGGAACTGTATATCTAGGTTTTAAAATTGTCTTCTTTGTTTTTAAATTACTTAGGGATTCCTAAGAAGGGTCATCAAAGCCCGCAATGTACTGTTTTTTATTAAGGGTGGTCAACCCCACCTGACAGATCACAATCACAAATCATCTATCTCATTTTCTGAGGATAATGACTGAACATTAGTCATATAATTTTCAAAACACACACTCCCTCACTTCAAAGGAAGATCACTAGTTCTCACCAAGTGGAAATTAAAATGCCATGGTGCTTCATTCTTATCTATTCAAACATTTGATAGACAGGTTAAATAAAAAGAGACTAAAGTCATGAACCAAACCAAGACAAAAGGAGTTCTTATAATGGCTGAAATTCAGAGGTCATGCTGACATTCCTCAGAACACACTTCAGACCACACAGTACTGCTTTCTTTAAACAGGATAGTCACCTCATAAGAGAATTTAAGATGTACACAAAGCAAGAGAAGTCTGAATGGGCTAGCAAAAATCTACATTTCCATTAACATAATCAGGTTATGGGGAAATTTGGGGAAAAGTATTATAAAATTCTATTATCTGTATTCAATAGTTGATTCATTTGTTTTAATTATTTATCTACTATGCCTTATTATTAATCTTTCCACTCAAATCTTCAATATATTTTGTAACATATTAATTTTAAGGAATTGCTAAATTTAACTTCCATAGAGAGCCAAATAGGGACATAACTTAATATAAAAACAATCTGAGACATCTCAATGTAAAATTATAGAACAAGTGAGCATGTGTCATTTGTATCTAAAAAGAATTCAACCAGAAGTTTATTTAAAAAGCAGCAACTGAGCAGACATTAAGGATTGATGGGGACTCACTTTATTGATAAGGATACTAAATATAGAGAGATTTGGCACTAGAATACTATAATCAAATAGCCAGTGGAAGATTAATCCAAAATAATCTTTAACTCAATAAAAAAATGTGGTTTAATCTACACATACCTTTTTAGAAAACCACCTAAAAGCAAGAGCTGCCTGTCATTGATCTTACCTGTCATTACTGAAGCAAAAGGCTGCTGCGGATCAAAAGGACATTTCAGTCTGCCAGACTCCAAAATATGTGTGTCTAGTTTGAACATAACTTCCTGTTATGAGAAATATTAACATAAGTGAGATTTTTAAAAATATCAGGATCAGAAAGAACATAGGAGACAAGAACTAAATTCTAACTCCTTAATTCAACAAACACTGACTGAGCATATAGCAGGTGCATCATGCTGTGCTCCATAATACTCTAGCAAATATTATTTCTGGCAAGACTCAATTCCCATGTTTTGATCTCTATCTGCCCAAAGTAGTAATGATAATACTGAACGAATTTTTCAATTGAAAGTAGTAATATATTCATCAATTCATTTAGTCTGGACCACTATCATTATAAAAAAAAAATCAAGCATACATATTTCTTAAGCCTAATAACTAATATATTGAGCCTCACAAGCCAATTTCCTCATCTAAGAAATAAATTAACTATAATAATAATTATACTTTCACAACTATTGTGGTCTATTTACTTAAGCACCTGCAACTATACCAAATTATTTGAGCCTTATGATATTTTGTAATTTTAGTGATATAAAAGTGCTCTAAGGCAGGCAGTTCATTCTCAGAGCTGTTGATATATGCGGGCAAAAAAAAATCCTGTTGTAGTATTTTCACTATTATGAAAACACTGAACACATTAAAGCCACATAGTTATTTTGGCTGAAACATCTATTTTTACAGTAGTGGCCACAGACAGAATGACACGGACAGACTTTTAATATTCAGGAAAAAATAACATCTTAAGTTGCACTTTCCAAGAAAAATATGAATGTATAATGAATATGGCTCCATGAGCTTGAGGATTTCATAACAATGATAACACCACCATCCAGCAAAAAGGCTGATGAGTCACCCTGCATACGCACTAGTTAGAGAAATTAGGCATTTCAGATATTCTCTCTAGATGGCATTTCTACAAAGTTTTGTCAGAGGACATGTAATAAGAAAGAACCATTCAGTGCTACTTATCTAGAAAGCAAGCAATGAAGCAAAAGGCATAGAGGAAATTGGACCATTTGTTGTATTATGTTGTCATTTCAGATCTTTTTCTTTTGAACAGGACCAATAGTAACTACTGCCTTATTAAAAAATAATAATATAGCAATTTATATAACATGATTAACAACTGCTATTTCATAGTTTTAAGTAAAGGCACTTTAATACTAACAGTACTGGTACCTAGCAGTTAACTAGTACTAACCATGGGCCAGGAAGTTTATGTACATTGTCTCACTGAATCCTCACCATAAACCTAAAGATGTAGCCACTTTAAAAATTTGAGCTTTAGAAGAGCAATATTGGGGATAGAAGGGGTTAAGTACCTTGTTAAGCATCACATAGCTAGTAAGAAGCAAAACCATAGCTTGGACTCAGGGCTGTCTCCTAAGTTCATGTTCTTAACTAATCTAGTCTCAGAATTTCAAACTTATGGATTTAAAAATGTGTTGAAATCAATTTATAGATGCATATGACCATGTAAAATGATCAAGCCCAAATATGTTTAGTTAGAACAGGTTAGCTAATGGCACGTTGTGATAGTGGAGCCTAGGCATGAAAAGAAGCCCAGTGAGAACACATTTAGGGCTTGCTTCCCAACTGTGTTGGGGCTAGAGATATGTCAGGAAAATACACCTGTAGATAGTTGCCCCTAAGTATCTTCAAATATCATGAAGGGCACATTATTCTCCACAGGTCAAACAGAACTGTGGACTCTAAAGCCTATAATGGAACATTGTAAAGGGAAAAAGTAAACTGAATCCTAGTGCTCCAGAAGATTATGGTAAAAAGCTGAAAAAGAAAAGACAAGAAAATATCTGGGAGAATGTCATAGTTGATGCAAAGTACTAAATAAAACCTTATAATTGTACAGACTTCTGTTTTCAAAATGCAACATTTCGTTAAATTCTTAAGATAACCCTATAAAATTGGCATTTGTGGGGGCTGGCCCCGTGGCCGAGTGGTTGAGTTTGCGTGCTCCGCTGCAGGCGGCCCAGTGTTTCGTTGGTTCGAATCCTGGGTGCGGACATTGCACTGCTTGTCAAGCCACGCTGGGGCAGCGTCCCACATGCCACAACTAGAAGGACCCACAACGAAGAATATACACCTATGTACTGGGGGGCTTTGGGGAGAAAAAGGAAAAAGTAAAATCTTTAAAAAAAAAAAAATTGGCATTTGTGGAGGCTGAGGAGAAGGTCTGCCTTATAATCTCCCGGAGAACGAAGACAGCAGGCAAAGCAAGTTTCCTTAAGCCAGAGTCAAGGACACTAACAAGAAAAGGATGTAAAAAAATGATGGCTGGTTAAATGGACTTCCTGAGAAAAAATGAACTACGTAACATTCTAACTTTTGAGACTTCAATTTTATAAGATTTTTCCCACTAAATTCCTGACTAATTATGCAAAAAAGCACCTAAGCTGCACACAGAAAATACTGTTAAAGAGATAAGAGGATAAGAATGATAGGAAACACTTAATCATCACAACAACTAGGCAAAGTTATTACTAATAGCATCCCCACTGAAAGACGAGATTTGCAGCAGCAGAGAGGAGATCCCAGAGGAAAGAGCATACTTCCGATCTAATTATTGAACTAGCGGGCACTCTCAGTATTGCAGAGTGTGTGTGTGTGTGTATACATACACACATATATATATATACACATACATATATTGCAGACATTATTTTTATATAGGGTTTACCTTTATACTTTACCTTTGCCTCTTTACCTTTCTGTGTTCCTTGTTGCCTAGTATGGCTGAATATTAAGTGACTGGAATGAAGCAAGTGCTATGCCAAAGCCTATACAATCAGCTTCTCTTTGTATCCTCAAAATAACTCTGTGAGGTAGTTACTATTATCTTCATCATTTTGCTGAATTAAAAGAAGCTTAGAAAGTTTTTGCAGTGTGCATGAGACCACAGAGCTGGTAAATGACTGGGGCCATCATTCAAACTCTGGCTCCCCATGCTCAAAGTATTAGTTGTTGACAGAAGCCCTGACTTCTGTCCTGAAAACCAAATCCAACTGCCCACTTGGTGTAACCTACTGAACATTTCTCGAATGCAGAATGTACAACACTAACTCACCATTTTCCTCACAAACTTGTTCCCGTTCTTACCTCAATAAATAACACCACTCTCCAACTCACTGCCAAAGACACAAATCTGGGATTCATTTTAGCTTTTTCTTCTTTCTCCCTATTGTCTCAGCCACAGTGAACAGAAGTTCCCAGAAAGGGGACATCCCACACTTCTCTTCTCCATCCCTTTTATATATTGCTGTTCCTTCTTCCCAGCCACCTTAGGAGCAACCTTATGTATTGAAAATGAGCCTTCTAAATTCCCTCTGGAAAGACAAGGAATTCCTGGGACTAACAATTCATTTAAAAAGTTAACAATCTTCAATCAGGGCCGACATACAATTAGCTGTACTCCTGACCAGCGGAAAACTCATGAGGCTCAATACCCCTGTTCACCCATAATTCTCTTATATACAGAACTTGGAAATTTGACTGCCCCAGGGCTTCTTGACAGTCCCAAGCTAAGTAATTAGCTCCATCTAATTCCCTTTCAGAGCTTGTGAATTTTGGGAGCTGAAGAACACTACTTGCATCCCTTAGCAGGTTGAGAGTTGGCCTTTAGCCTTAGGCCTCAAAACACATCCAAGATGTGGGACTATCTCATAATTACACCCTATGCTATGAGCTACTGTTTTATATTACCCTTCATCAAAGCTTGGCAAGAGAATATTATACCAGCAACAAAGAATGATGGATTCAAGTTGCCAAGTGTCCTAGTGGTTCAGAGATTTGACTATCACAGTTGCGTTATTTTCAAAGAGTTGAGTCTGGGCTGGCTAGACAAGTTGGTTAGAGAGGAAAATTAATCCAGCCACAGTTGTGGGTTTGATCTCTGCATGAATCAGTTAAATCAATGTAAATAAACCTGTTCCATAAGCACAGATTTTACTTTCAAACATGCAGCCAATTATCCTGCAAATATGTGTGGTTATTCACAAGAAGTACATACACAAACATAAGGATGACAGTGCAACCCATCAACCCAAACAGAGAACCACTTTAGAGTACATACTCTAAAGCTCAGTTGGGCATGCTTGCTCTAGATATAGATTGCTTTGGTTCAATTCCTAGCAACGCCATTTATTAGTTGGGTGATTTTAGGCATGTTATTTAATTTCATTGAGACTCAATTTCTACTAACTTGTAAATTGGGAGTTATAAAGATACTAACTCCATTAAGAGTGCTGTGAAATTCCCAAGAAACAATCCGTAAGTGGCCGCAGAGTCTATGACACAAAAAAAGCACTCTAATGAATGAGTTACTAATTAAATTACTAATATCTGCCTGTTTCTCATTTATTAAAATGCATTGAAAGCTGGAATACATTACTCCTAAGTAACACATCCTTTATTTCTACTATGTAAATTTGGTCTGGCAGAAACAATGAGTTCAGTGTGCTAATGATTATCTATACAATTTTAAGAAAATCTTTAAAATTCTCTGTACTTAGTGTCCACTATTGTAAATGTAGGTAACAGGTCAAATTTGTTAGGTGGGAAAAATGAAATTATTTGTCAGATACAATTACATTGAAAGGTCTCATGGGAAATGTATTTTTACCAATAGCAACATACCTTATAGATCTACTTATAAAGGAAACTCAAGAGAAAATAAAGACACACATAGAGCCCATAGAAATTAAGTACTTTCAACATTTTACACTATTAATTTTGATCATCCCGTTAAGAAAACTTTTAAAAAAAGATTTTTTATTAGGTATATAAAGTGTATAATCAAAATGACAATCCATAAAGCAATTGGGAACATGAGTTCTTATACAGTTCAAAAACTAAACGATTCAATCTTTATATTCAAATCTGCCTGTTTTATGTCATAGACATTAAGTAACAAGGTGTTATGATAAATTGTTTTCATGCTATTTCATTATATTACCTCCTTGTAGACTCCAAGATCAATATATCCACATATTGGATGAAATGCTCCAGTTCCACACACATAAACGTGAGTTTTGTTATAGGGTTGAAGTACTCGGATGAAATTTGCACATTCTGTCTATTGGGCATAAAAAATAAAAGTATTATCACATAATTCAGGTTTTTGAAAGATTATCGTTCATACCACCTGTTTTCCAAGGAGATAAATCATCAAAAAACAGAACTAAAATGAAAAAAATTTATGAGAAATGTTTAAACACCTGACTTAGCAAAGGAGACAAAACAAATTAGAAACTGTAGCTTAAATGAATAACTTTGAAGCTTTTTGAAGTTTTAAATGTTTTTAACTAATCAGAGTGCTAGAATGCACATCCCTCTAGTGGTACTCAATGGGGCCTAGAGAATGGATATATACAGAATATGAATGAGCTATACCTACTTTCTTTCAAGAATTACCTAGAGAACAAAACCCATCATGTTCTGATGTTCCTACATTGTCCATCCCATGTAGATTCTACTGTTTGTAACATCAACTGTCTCAGCTACACTGAACAAAGCACTGGACACAGATGTGTATTCCTATAAATGTATTCTATTCTTATTGGCCATAATATCCTACCACGTTATTTCATTTTCAATGTTAGAACCTTTAAGATTCAGCTTAATTCTGCTTATTCCAAGAATCTCTCTGTTTTTCCCATGAATATTTTTTAACACCACGTCAAATATTTGTTTTACATTTTTGCTTGTTTTGTATATGCTTAGGCCTAAAAATATTTCTTTACATCCTCATTATCTTTGTAACGTAATTATTTTCTGTCCCCCAGTTACTTGTAAATAGTGACTCTCAATATTTCAGGGTAGTCATTCTTGTTAGATTATTTTCCATTTATCCCCTGTAAGTGATTCCTTATCATTAACATAATTATTGGAAACAATTTCTTAACCATGGCTTCATATTCCTGGACCCAAAGACCCCCGAGGAACATTAGGCTGTAGCATACTTTTATTCTAGATTAACCCTACCCAGGGGATAGCAGGTGTTCACTAAGCAAGTTGAAAACCTATGAAACCACCGGGAATCATTGAAAAAGTCCAGTTTCTCCCTGTCTGAATGGCCGTGGGTTCCTCACTAGTCAGGTATTGACCCCTTGGTCACTGTTGTTGTTAGAAGGAATATATTAAAAAAAAAAAAAAAAAAAGACAATGACTTAACTGATAAGGTGGTTCTTAAAATTAAGCAAAAGTTTTAAAAGACAGATAACAACTGATAGGCTTCTTATAATTGTTATATGGATTACATTAAATAACATTACATTTAATAATTGTTTATTACTTACACTGATTTTGTCCTATACAAAATACCAATATCCCAGTGGCTGTTCTGATTTTATAGTGAATAGCTATGACCTGTATCTAGTTCTTCCTTTGTCCAGTGAGCCTGGCAATTTTATGTCTCAAGAAGTTGTAGATTCCAGTTAATAAAAAGTGCACATTCTACCACAAAGAATGTTACAATGAACTCATTGAGTCTTCTGCTCTCTGCTTCCTTATAAACAAAGCAGTTGCCTAAGACCATACGAAAGGACAACATCTGTCCCTCAGTTAGCCATGCAAGTAAAGGACGTTTCCTTATCAGGTAGGAAGATTCAGCACTCTCCAACAGGAAGAGGGCCACCACATATAGTTGCTTGGGTTGTATGCTACAAAAAAGGTCCTATCTAAGGATGTGCAAATCACACTACAGACATCTTTATTATCCTGAATATTTTCATATGTTTAGTATATGTTCTCCTATATTTTTTATATGTAGACTCCCATGAAAGAAAAATTTTATATTCATTAAGACAATTTTCTGGCAGATAGTCCTGTTTAACAAAATCATATTATGTCAGCTTTCTACCCTTCCATCAAGGTGTCTGATGAAGAGAACTTATCTTCTATTTGCACAAAAGCACTGTAAGAAACTACTACATGATCATCAGATGAATTATAATGCTAGCCTCATTGCTAGGGTAAGAGGTTTTAATAGTCTTCAGCCTTTATTTTGCCCACTCATGCTCACTGAAAGGACTTTTATTTCTTTGTCTTTCCCCCATGAAGAGATTTATGCAAGGGTGAGATCTACACAAGGAACAATACACACGGAAGAGAAGAGTAGAATTATTTAGCTGGAATGAGATGGGATTGACTCATTTCTAGTTATTTCATCATTTTTCAAAATCTCAGTTTTACCATTGTAAAATTGTCATAGAATTTAGAGGATAATTTTTATGGATTTCACATTTATGTCTTCCCAAAATTCACAGGTTGAAACCTTAACCCCTCAGTGTAATAGCAGGTGAGGCCTTTGGGAAGTAATCAGCTTTAGAAGATGTCTTGAGACTGGGATCCTCATCATGGGATTAGTGCCTTTATAAGAAGAGACCATGGGCTTGCTGTCTCAGTCTCTCTGCCACATGAAGATACAAAAGGAAGATGGCCATCTCCAAGCCAGGAAGAGAATTCTCACCAGGAACCAAATAATCATCTGAATATTGCATGAGACTTGATTTTGGACTTCCCAGCCTCCTGTGAGAAGTGAATGTCTGTTATTTAAACCACCTAGTTTAAGGTATTTTGTTATAGCAGCCCAACCCGACTAAGACAGTAATTTTACAAGATTGTGAAATAAATCTTTGTATAAAGAAATAAAGCAACTCCCTTTCCAGATTATAAATTATGGAGCCAGAAAGACTAGGGATGATGAGGAATACAGCACTGTCTAAAAAGGCAAATAAGGACCAGGGGGAAGTTTTATACACATAGGAGATATAATTTTAACAAACTTTAAAAAAAGCTCTGAAACTACCTAAAACATTTCACATCTTTTAACTTTTCTAGGAGTACTTTATTAAAATGCAGCCAGCCCTGGAAAGTAACCTTTTATGCTAGTTTCTGACTTGGTAAGACATTACCAAGGATTTATTTATGAAATTCCTCCCTTCTCTCAGATTGGGCTGACATGGAAGAGAACAATAGATGGATAAGTTCTGCATTATCTGACACAGTTTATAAAAAAGTCAGTTCTGCTCAAAGTTTTCTGTAATGAAGTTGAGGGAGGGTAGTTCACTAAGCAGCATGGGGGCAATGAAAAGGCATTGGTTGTCTGAAGGAAAGAACTGGGAACAGAGATTCTAAAAGATAAGGTCTCATTTTAAATTTGGACTGGAGTGGACATTTCAGCTAAACATACGATGCAATACAATGCAAAAACTTTACAATGATTTCTCATTTAATTGATAACTTATTTTTTAAGACCCAAAGACTGTGTCATTTTCTTTTAATGCACAAAGTTTCAAACTTTTGCTTAAATAGCATGGGCAATAATTAACTGGATTTAATTCACTTAGCGACCTTCATGGATTAATGGTAGCTTAATTCTGTGAGGCATGAAGAAAGATTACTTTGAGAAGCAGTTATTTAAACTTTCCCTGAAAGCTGGCTAATTTGTCAGCTATTGCCCACAATGGCAAGGGTTGCTGTATGTGACCAAAAAATTCAATTCGGCAAGTAATATACTCAACTTCCGAAAAGTACCGAATTTCTCCTTCCTTCCCTATTCTTCCTACCTACTCCTCCTTCCCCCAAAGCCATCTCCCCGACTGGAACAGAGAGAGAGAAAGAGAGAGAGAGAGATTTAGAAACAAGCATCAACTTTTCAATTCTCTCAAGTAACATTACTTGTTTTAATATTTTACGTCTATGCATCCATACATGTATATATAATTAAATAAATAAAACAAATATAAAACTGAATTAATACTTGGAGAAAACACAAATATATATTAGTCTATGTATTAACAGTTGGAATTTGAGTTCTCCCTAGTACCTGGAAAAAGATTAGCAAAACAGAGTACTTGTAATTCTCACAGACTTACATATAGTTCAATTAAATCCAATCAGCTTTCTACATATTTCTGATAAATGACTTTCAACTGCAATTTTAATTTATTTAGGTTATATACGGAAAGACACTCATAGTTTAGAAATCTTGTCTGTTTTTATTTTTAGTTTATTTTGCATAATATTGTGATCATCCAACATTTTTTGATCACTCACCACATGCATGTCATTGTGCTACATGTTAGGTTTGTCTTGAAGACTTCGGATAGAATCCAGTCTGCAGAGATATCTGTCTAGTTCTTATAAAGTTGAAAATATTTTAATAAGTTGTCAACACTTCAAATACATGAAAATCCAAATATCACATTTTTCTCTTAAAAATGGAAGATCTAACGGTGGAGATTTCTACAGAGCAAAAAAGCCAGTTGTGGTAAAAGGGCAAAGGAAAACACTTTTTTAAAAAAATGAGAGATATGCCTATTTAAATATTTGAAAATCTATATATCACATAGGATAACTGAGAAAGAATATTTTTTACTTGAATGGATCACAAAGTAATAATATTTTATATATAAATATACTTTATACATATATATAATCTGTAAATAATCAGTAAGGAAAAGACAAACACTAAAATTTAAAAATAAACAAATTGTAGGGATCTGTCATTCCAAAAAATAAATTCTAATTTTACAGCCACATAAAATATTTAGTCTTTACACAAATGAAAGAATTCAAACTAAAACAACAAAAATAATTTTCTCTTTGTTGGCAGAGATTAAATATATTTATTTTATTCATTTATGTATTAGTATTAAATCTTAACTATATGCTCTGTCCAATATTACCAAGGACATGAGGAAATATACCCTCTCATGAGCATGCACTGTTGGTTATAAATCATAGCAGGCATAAATTTTCTGGAGGACAATTTTTCAATGTGTGTAAAAAATTTTATATCCTTTGACCAGTAATTCTACTCAATAATCATAGATGTTCAAAATATTTATATATAAGGTTTTTCATGTGCAGCATCATCTACAACAATAAAAACTGGATACATATCAAACTTCTAACAATAGGGGATTGATGAAATAATATATAAAGGAATGCAGTGTAGCTATTAAAAGTAGTGTTATAAAAAGGAATTTAATGACATGGGAAACTGCTCATGGCAGTCTGCAAAGTGAAAAAAAATGTTTTAAGGGACTATGTATACAATGATTTCATTCTGAAAAATAGTAAATAGATAAGATAGAATAAACATCAAAATGTCACAAGCTATCTCTGGGTAATGTCCATGGGGGAGGAGATATTTACAGATGACTTCTATATAATTTGCAAACTTCCTACAATGAACACTTTGTTTTGCTTTTAAATGTTCTTCTTTAAAAAACAAAGAAAAGAAAAGAAAGAATGTAATCATAGACCTTTAGAGATGGAAGATCCTTAACTCTATGTACTGTCTCTATTGACGAAGTTGTGCTCCTCTATGATTAAACTGACAGACAGGCCACGCTGCCCACACTTGTGTTCTTTCGCCTGCACTGAGCTGTTTACCCTACTCTTTAGAGTCAGGATTAAAATATTTCTTTAGTGACTTTCTTTTGAATAATATTCTAAGTAAGAAACAAAATACTACCAAAGAGCTTCCTGT
The DNA here is from genome assembly GCF_037783145.1 of Equus przewalskii. Lineage (NCBI taxonomy): Eukaryota > Metazoa > Chordata > Mammalia > Perissodactyla > Equidae > Equus > Equus przewalskii. The sequence continues at coordinate 29,376,054 of NC_091834.1, forward strand.
CATCTCTTCTGTTCTTGGCATGAACTAGGCACTGTGCTGAAGAAAGTGGAATAGTTCTCTTCTGTTTCCTCATCGTCTGCTCCCTCCCCACCCCAATTAGCTAACTTTCATTATGGTAAATAATTCACTATTTTTCAGTTATATAGTACCTGTGTGTAAAGGGACAGTCTTTCCAAACACTTGTTAATCCTAAACACACACTTGGGAAGTAGGTAAAAATTACTAGAGAGAAGGGAGGAGAGAGAGTAATGCCAAAAGTAGTAAAAGATGTCAATAAAACCACACACTTGTCTCAGTTTTTTGTTGGCCAAAATCTATGCAATGCTGTAAAATAAGGGTCTATGTTACAGTGATATTGAAGAGAGAAATGATTTGATGGATACAGTTTTCAGATCTTATATGTACAGTTCAGATATTTATGCATAGATTATAGCGTTGTCTAAGAACACAGATCGTGGGCAAGACTTCCAGATTCAATTCCTGGCTTCACTATTTACTAGATATGTGATATTGGGCAAGTCATTTAATTTTTCTGGCCTCAGTCTTCTTATCTGGAAAATGAGGAATAATAATAAAATACAGCATACAGTATTGTTGTAAGGATTAAATGAGATTAGAAATATAAGGTATTGAAAATAGTTCCTGGAATGTGGTAAGTGCTATAAAAGTGTTAGCTATTCTTAGTAACTCTAAAATATAATATTATTTTAAAGGGAAACATTAAAAAAGAGACAAAGACTTACATTATCCCTACATGGTTCAACATCAAACTTTACAGAGCTCAGAAAAAAGAGAAAATCTCCCCAAACCTCTAATCCTATTTTGGTAGTAGGTATGTGTAAAGGTTAGAGATGATTACCAGCTCCCAAATACAACTGAAGCGGAAGAACAGGTTCCATATACTGGGTCCTACGTGCTCTAGGATACGGCCTCCAGAAAAGTTTATCATCCTTTGCTTTAACTTAATAATAGAGACAACTGAGTTACTATATAACTGGAATTAGTGGACATAGTGAAATGAGAACACTGTCACAACTGAAACTTCATTGATTCTTTGACCTTGAGTATTTACTCCTCATCTACTCCATAGGAAAAGTGACATTAGTTTATCGGTGTAAATTAAAAATACCCTTTTCCTACTTGCCTCCTTATCATACACTCTATACTGGTGAAACACAAAATGTAAAAGTGCTCATACTGTTTATGACATGCTTCTACTGTTTTTCAACAAAATAATTTTGAAAACTCTCATAAGCACAGCATCTTTTTCCCTATGAGATCAAAAAAATATTGACGCTTTTGCAGACCTGGGCATCTGCTCAGAGCTGGGATATTGAACAGGGTGAAGAGATTAGAGACATGAAAGGAAGAAGAATAAATTCTAAAATAGTTTAATCTCTTTCATTTCTAGAAAACTAAATGTAAAAATTATTTCCTATTGCATTTGATACTAACACTCCCTGATATATTTCTGCTAACATAAATGTTCCTGAAAAAATCACATTTAACACTGAGTACAAAATCAGGCATAACAAAAGCTTCTTTCTTTTGTTTTGATTATTTTGTTTTGCACTACCATTACTATGCACAGTAGTCCCTCAGTATACATGGTGGGGACTGGTTATAAGACCCCCTCTCCCCCCATACCAAAATCTTCAGGTGCTCAAGTCTCTTACAAAATGGCATAGCATTTGCATATAAGCTACTCACGTCTCCTTCCCATACACTTAAATCATCTATGGATTACTTTTGATACCTAATACAATGTAAATGTTATGTAAATTGTTAGTGTACTGTATTGTTTAGGCAATAATGACAAGAAAAAAAGTCTGCAGATATTCAGTACAGACACAACCACCGTAGGCCTCAGTTGGTTGAATTCAAGGATGCAGAACCCACAGATACGGAAGGCCAACTGTATTTCATCATTTGAGTAATAGCTGTATCTCTTATTAGACAGAAAGCTCCAGGAAAGCTGATACTGTATCAATTCCATACACATGTTTATGCACATATTTCAGCTTTTAATAAACATTTGTTGAATAAATGAATGAACAGATGAGTAAACAAACCTATTGTCTCAGATTCTTAGTCTTGTAAGCTTCCCCTTACTTCATTAAGCATCATGTGTCATGTTGTTTTACTTTTATCACAGTGATAAAGTGAGAATTTTTAATTTAATTATGCTTTCAGATACACACTATTTGTTATTATTAAATATGAAGGCATTGATCAGCTTTAGATTCCTGAGTTATTATGGTTAGAGGCAACATTAGAGGATGTTGCAAAAGAAGCCTCAAGATGTTCATGATTCGATCCAAAGTTAGAACCTCTTTTCATCTTGAGTTAATATTCAGGAAGTAATTTATTTTGCCAAAAAAGCAATTCTGCCTATCACCACTGTGCAAGAAGTCAGGGCAGAACATGGAGCATCTGGCCTGTATCAGAATACTTTGATGAGGAGAAGAAGCAGTCGTAGCCACAGTGCTCTTCAGTCGCTGCTGGAGGTAAAATAGGCAACACAATTTATGGAGCATGCAGGACAACCTGGACGATGCAAAAGCAATCCAGACGGGATGCCCCGAAGACAGTTACGGTAGTCACACCTACCTAAGGGTGTGCTCTGGTCCTTAAGGCAGCTTCAACTAAAAGTTTCTATTAGGACCCCACTATTTATCCTTTATAAGTTATTTCATATAATTATGCTTATGTAAATTTTAGAGTAAATTATTTCTAGTTCTTAATCCAGAATGTTGTCATTCATTTTCAACCAATCCTTCTTAAATATCTCTATAATCTCAACTTTTCAAAGAATTCTTCCAGATGTGGCAAGTTTAATTTCAACCCAAATTAAACTAAATATCAACTGAATGTTTATAACGCTAAAAGAACTGATGATTTTGTGTACACTTACAAAATACATATAAATGAAAAATACACAATCCTAGAAACACAATATTTTCTGATGGTTGTTTTCTAATATTTTAAATGTATTTCTAAGATTTGTTAAAAAAATAATATTCAAAATTAACACTTTAGAAAGTATAGCATTTCTAAATTTCTGACAACGTTATTCCCTTTGGCAAGGTAGAAATATTTTACATCATATTAATGTTTACACAAAAAGTTAGTGTGGTTAAAAGTAATATACTAATGCCATCAATTGAAAAAAACCCAATATAAATATTTACTATCATATTAACACTAGTTTAACAAAGATATTTTTTAAAGTCTCATACTTACACTGGCATCTTTCCCAGCTAATTTACATAATTCCACTCGTTCCTTTGCAGCCGGCCAATATATCTGGAAAACATTTCAAGGTGTGTTAAAATTTGAGCATCTGAAAACACCGTACAATTCTAATTAGGGAAGTGAGTACATGAAATTTAAGAGTGGATATCAAGCCAAGAACATGCTGTTAGGTATACTGTAAGAATTTTGAGATTTAAATATTTTCCTAGGCCATCCTAAAAAGTTTCGAAGAAAAAACTATGCAGAATTATCCACTTTTATTTGTCAATATTCAAATTTCTTTTTAAATGTATTTAACAATAGATAAATTATGTTGGGAAGGCCATAAATTCTTATTGTGATATCAACAGAATTTCAGATTAGCATTTGCTTAAGAGATTCTATTTACCCTATTTACTCTATGTTTCCTCAGTGGTAGTACATTATAAACATGTACAGTGAGGTGTGGGAACAGCTCTTTGTCATAAGCAGAAGTTATTGCTCCAAGTCAAAGACCAGTGTGGATTTGTTGACAATATTTAACATGTTTGGAGGGCAGATCATCTGTCACTGATTTTATAAGCATTATCTTACTTAAATCTCATAATGACACTATGAGATAGCTGCACTTACTCTCCCCATTTTCCGGTCCAAAAAGTTATTCATACAGTTGTTAAATAACATGTCAAGGGCCAGGAAGCTAGTTTGCAGCAGAGCCAAAATATGACCCAAAGTCTATCTGTCTCCTGAAGTGGGGGGGTCTCAATCACCGAATAATAAATATTATTTGGGCAAATGATTAAAGACAAGGGCAGCAAACTCCTTGACTGGTAGCTATTAATCATGCTTTAACCATCTTGAATTTATCACAAAGGTTTTGTTTTGGTTTTTAAACACACTTTCGGAATTCTGTCAGGAAGTTTTTGCAACATAAGGTTTAAACAGTTACACTGCTACGTTAGCTTAGAGAAGGAAATGCTCTCCATTAAGCTATAGGCAAGACCAAACAAGAAAAGCAAGCTCTGAGTTGCTTATAACGTTCCAAGAGTTCCTAACAAACTTTTACTATGTTTCTCACCAATGTTAGCAGAAAATCTTCTAATAGGTGAGGAAAAAAGAGAATATCCTGAGGGAATACACTGAAAGAGACTTCTTAAATTTGGAATTAACAAATGATTTATGTCACTAACGTTTATATGATATTATCTTCGTAGTGGAATTTTAGGGTTTTATGTCTGCGAATAAGGAAAAAAAGAGAATAGAACTCAAACTCTCTTAGTAGATAAATACAATGAACTTATTCAGATTTTTAAATGAAGCAACGTTGTTCGTTTAGAGTACTTTTTTTTTTTTTTTTGAGGAAGATCTGCCATCAATCCTCCTCTTTTTGCTGAGGAAGAGTGGCCCTGAGCTAACATCTGTGCCCATCTTCCTCTTTTTTATATGTGGGACGCCTGCCACAGCATGGCTTGATAAGCAGTATGTAGGTCCGCACCCAGGATTCAAACCAGCAAATCCTGGGCTGCCAAAGTGGAACGTACAAATGTTAACTGCTGCGCCACCAGGCCAGCCCCTGGAGTCCATTTTAAAAACCTACAAATTACAATCTAAAGGTGTATATAAGCAGGGTGGACGAGCCAGCTGTAGGATCAAATGACAAGCTAACTTTGTTGTGGTTCACAATGAGGACCTAAAGATTCTATTTATTCAGAAATAGTTTAAATCACTGCAATTATATTTTCACACAATATTGAATAATAGCCAGCAGTAAAACATGAATGGACCACAGGAATGAAGAGCAATATGGATGGACCTTAGCAATTCATTATTAGGTGAAAAAAGTATATTCCCCCAAATTACAAACAGCATGATCCCCCTAGAATAATGTTAAACACAACTAAAACAGGCATATTTTAGGTGTATATATAGATGCAACAAATATGTGAAAAGAAATGCAAGAGAGTGATGAATACAGGATACAGAAAGATGTTTACCCAAATTTAGAAAAAAGGAAAAGGTTAAATTGGTGGCAAAAAACAGTTATTTACCAGATCTTAACTTTTGTTCTGGATGGTGCATTTTCAGGTTTTTAATACACAATTACAAACAACTAAGTAATGTAAGTTAGTAAATAAATAAATCAAAATGGGCCATGCATAGGCCAACTGACAATAGTCAGTCATCAAGCTAGAATCACAAAGTCTTAAATGAATAAATGAACAGTAAAAATAAAACACTGCAGGTGGCAGGAAATTTGAAAGTTTCTTCAAATTGCTTTTGCTTGCTTGTTTGTTTTGGCTTTTTTTTAAACCACTGGTAGCAAAAAAAAAAATACTGAGTGTTCTTTTTCCTTCCTTTAAAAATGGCATCTTGAATTTATGGAATCTTTGCTTCATATTTGAGCTTATAAACTCAAAACATCCTCTTACTATTTTTTTGCTGATTCTTTTTTTATTATTTTTAATTGTGGTAAAATATACATAACATGAAATTTACCATCTTATCCATTTTAAGGGTACAGTTCATTATTGTTAAGTATATTTAGTTTGTGCAACAAATCTCCAGAATTCTTTCATCTTTCAAAACTGCAACTCTATACTTGCTGATTCTTGAATATTATAGTGATTTTACAGAGGACAACTTTGTATCATTGGACTGAAAATAAATTGTACCCAGAATGCATGTCCATGATCTGTCAATTGGTTTAATCTTTAGCTCATTTTATTTGGTCTCAAGTCTACACTAATGTTTCTTTGAGCCTTTTCAATATGTCAGATCCTGTTCTTTTCTGTTTTATATGCTACATTTAATCACATTTCAGAAATAAATTTAGAACAAATATTTATAGATTTATTCAGATCTGAATATCTTATGGATATTAATACTATATAAAAAAGGAAAATATAGAACTCTTTCATATTAAGTAAATGAAACTTAAGAGGGGAAAAATCATCACAGGGGTCTATTTTTTACCTTAAACCAGTATATTGGGTGATTGAGTTAAAGCAAATTATGAGACAAATAATGTTTCTAAAATTGATTTTGACTATATTTAAAGAGGCTTCTAAAAGGAGGGAGTTATTTAAAGATTGAAAAAATGTGGAAGCAATCCTTATATCAATTTTGAAATCTAAATGAAAGTTCCAAATAGACACAAATTGTGAAGGGCCTTCTGTATGCCATTGAGGCATGTAAATTTGAGTCAGGAAGATAGTTCTGTAAACTGATAGGGTAACTGCATTGCCACAGGAGATCCAAAGAAAGTGAGGAGAGAGCACAGAGGATGGAGCCACTATACCCCGGGAGCACTAGCAAGCAATGAGTGCTAAACACAGTCTCTACCAGCCCCAACTTTTGAGCTATTGTTTTAAATTACTTGCTCTTAAGAGTTTCAACTCTAATGTAATAGTTGAGTTTAGCTGAATAGTTTCAACTCTAATTTTGTATTAAGGACTTGACACTAAAATACTAAGTGCCGATTCTTTTTTCTTTTTGCAAAGGAATACAGATCTCTAAAGGATGTTTTAATGGTTCTGTTGGACATTTTCAGTTATTAGTTATAACTCATATAATTGTAAATTGAGTTGTGCCATCCTAGTTAATGAAGCAATAAAACTAAAATTACAAGAGTCAGAGAATCGGGTTTTTGACTAGTGGGTAAATGTGATACAAAGATATACAAGCACTGAGAATTTGCTGGACTCCAGAAAACAACTTGAATAAATCTTCTAACTTCTGTTTATAAAGCAGATTTTCCCCACAAATTTTATCTCACTTTTCATCATTCACCTTCAATTTCATAAAGTCTAGAACCTGTTAAAAATAGAATTTTTTCTTAGATCATTATTATTATTGTACAGGAATTCTAAGATGGTATCACTTTACTTCTTAAGGCAACATTCAAGCCTTAAAAATAAAGATTAATTGAGATCATATATTGGCTTATTTTGACACAATGCTGTCAAGAATCTAGGAATCACAAATAGAATTAATAACAACCACCTAGGAGATATCTGATTATCATCCAGACTCTAAACATTTACTTAAAAGGAAGAAAAATCATTGTAGTTGTGCCAATATTTAAAAGATATCATTTTAATTATGATTTATGATGGGGTTTTCTTTTCCTTGCAAACTAGTCATTGGAATAAAGGGTTTATTTTTTTTTAATATTTCTTTTGATTCCTTGTTGGAAAAAATTTAAGGAAACAATTTCTTTTAATTCAATCTAAAAACAAAACAAAGCACGGGCTGGCCTGTTGGTGCAGTGGTTAAGTTCGCACGTTCCACTTCTCGGCGGCCTGGGGTTCACCAGTTCAGATCCCGGGTGCGGACATAGCACCACTTGGCAAAAGTCATGCTGTAGAGGAAGATGGGCATGGATGTTAGCTTAGGGCCAGTGTTCCTCAGCAAGAAGAGGAGGATTGGCAGCAGTTAGCTCAGGGCTAATCTTCCTCAAAAACAAAAAAAAAAAAAAAAAAGCAAAACAAAAAAAAATTCACAACAAAAAAATCACTTTATAGTTACACAGGGTTTGCAGAAATATGTTCAAATAACATGTTGTTTTTCATTAATCTTTTCAAGTGACATATATAATATGACATATATCTCTATCTCCTTATCTATATAAAAGCATTCCACCACTTCCATATTTTTCTAGTCAAATTGTGTGTGTAGATGGTTATGGAGTGGGAAAAACAGTAAGAGAGAGAAATAGAGAAGGATACACACAGACACCTAGAGGAAGAGAGAGAGATATTAACTCCAATTGGGTATAGAGTAACAGTTCATATATAGTCTCAAGTTTCAGCATAGTTTATACAAAAGCCCAAGAGGTACCCGAGATCCTGAGATTATTTCAGTAGCTCAGTCAGTATACTTTGAGACTGCGTCACTCTCAGATAGGAAGCACACCTCACACTTAAAAATACAATGTCCACAATATCTATAAAAAGCTCTCTTGAACATTAGGTAATGTGAACAGTTTTGAAGCAGTGATTATTAATATTCTCATTGCTTCCTGAATTTGTCAGCAATAAAATGACATATATATTTCCTCACACTTTAGTCCCTTGCACATGCAGCATTATGCCATATTAAAAGGTGCATTAAGAGGACAAAATACATATTTCTGTTTCTAAAAGCTGCACTACTCCTTTAGAAAGCTACCCACAGATATTTTTCTTTCACTTCTCAAAGAGGTATATCAGAAGCAGAGATGCCACTTGCGTAATTCTCATAGTTTAATTGTCCTGAAATATTCCCACAGCACACTAATTCTTAACTAACACTGTATGACGTACCAGGTACAGGATTTAAGGCTATCATTTTGGTGGATAGTAGTCATTGGAACCTTGGAGCTTTGATATCAAGGATCTCAAATATGCAGAAAGCTTACTGCTGCTCTCTCTACCCACGTGCAGGGCAGACATCAGAAATCAAACAGATCTTTTCTGTGGAACCGGATGGGCCCAAGAATTCCTCTCAAAATAATTATCCAAGGTGTAACTATTAATTAACCACTGCTAAACAATTAGGGGTTACAAATTGGCTTTGATTTGAGTGCTAATCTTATAAACCAAGCTGATAACAGAAAACTACTGTTGGAAACAGAATAAATTTATAAAATTTCTCCACTTAGAAGTGATAATTTATGCATTAATGTTTTAAAACAAGTATGTCTGACAAGTTAGTCCCCATATTCTATAATTTACTGACTTACCCATGGTAGTATGTTCCTATTGTTTTCATGAGATTTTGCAGTTGAAATTGACCATTTATAGAGGATTAATTTTTGCATGATACACTTGGAAGGATCAACTATTAACCTCAAAAAACACAGACGTAATGCTCACCTCAGCAGCACATATATTGAAATTGAATCATATAGAGAAGATTAGCATGGCCCCTGCACAAGGAAGACATACAAATTTGGGAAGCATTCCATACTTCTTTTAAAAAACAAGGAGAATAAAAATAAATATGTACATATTTTTTCTTTTAGAGTTATAGAATATAGATTACCAATATGAAAAGAGATCATTCTAATTAAATGAAAATTGTCTTCAGTGTGTCTTTATATATGCTCATATGCTACAAATTTATATTTTAAACACATTTTTCAAAAGTCATTTAATATTGATTTTCTTATGAAAATATAGCAGGAGCCACATGCATTTAAAAATACAACATATGGGGCTGGCCCTGTGGTGTAGTGGTTAAGTGCTCTCCAATTCGGCGACCTGGGTTCGCGGTTTCAGACCCCAGGTGTGGACCTACACCACTCCTCAGCCATGCTGTGGAGGCAACCCACGTATAAAGTGGGGGAAGATTGGCACAGACGTTAGCTCATGGGTAATCTTCGTCAGCAAAAAAAAAAAAAAAAAAATATATATATATATATATATATACATGCCATCTATAATCTAGTTATCTTAAATTGATTTTATTTGCTTATCTCTATCCAAAATCCAAAACTACCTATTTCTTTGTTTTTTGAAGCATTTTTTCTTCACTTTGAATACAAGCAGGCAGGAGGAACTCACAAGTAAAATACTGCAATGTCCTTAACAATTACTGTTTCATTCAAAATTTATATAATTCATTAACAGTTATCATTTGGTAAGGTGAAAATGTCAGGCAACTTATTTTTAATTATTTAATTTTAAGCAAGTTACAGAAACATTCAAACAGTGATAAGGTCTTATAACAACATCCTAAGGAAATTATAATTATATCTGTTCTTTGTTTCATCTTTGGAGAAGCAATTTAATGGACTCAAGTTAGCAAGTACAAGGTCAGTCAAATGTCCTTTGGCCTAATTTCAGAGATACCAAAACAACTGAATGGAATATACAAGAGGAAGTTAGAACTTGTTCATAAAACCTAATTACTCAGAAAAATTCAGAGACCTAAAAATGCAAGTGGCCATCTCTATCAATGAACAGAATTCTAGTTTTTGAATGGTTGTAAAGAAGCTGGAAAAATGTTGTTCTAAATGCCGTATGGTACAAGTATTTGAACAACTGAGGGAGCAATGACTATTCTGGGTTCCAAGGACAGAAAGAGGTAGGACATCAGAGCTCAAAGAATGGAGTATTAAAAAATAATGACAGGAGCACGGAAGGTAAAGCTTGCATAATTGAAACTGGCTGGGGTAGAGACTGTTACAGTTGGGAAGTTTAGCTCTCAAGTTTTGGGTCTGGTCTGCCCACAAGCTTCCTTCGTGAAGTCTTGGGTGAGAACTGTCTGTGTCTCTTCCTTTCCTTTTCTAGAATTCAGTTCAAAATTTCTTTTACATTAAGCCTTCTCCAGCAACCCTCTCTGAATTCTAATACACTCATGTTTATTGCATCCATCTGCCACTTTCTTTTTGCAAGTAAATTTAGCCTGGGACCTTTTCCTAACAGTAAAGATCAATGAAATGCATGAAATTAGAAGATGAATTCCACCTTCTGTAGCAGATGAGTACTACACCGCTCTTTAGCAGCTAATGCTGTTCTTTCAAATATTATCTTAGTATTATCCTTAAAATGGACTTGTTCTGCCTGGAATACACCTGACCTCCTCTGAATGGTCTCTTCTTATAAATAAGTGTCCACTTTAATACCGCCTCTGCAGGAAGGCCTTTTCTGAAGACCAAGCTAAAACAGTTTCCCAGGAATATCGCCAAATTTTTAAAAATAACGCAACACTAAATATTATCTTGTTTTCTTTTTTCTTCATCAAATCTTCTCAAAATTTTGTAAGGAATGAGGTCACAGCCTCCACTATCTTCTTAAACAAGTATTTAACTCATTGAAGCTTAGTGACCACTGGTCTGGAGTGACAAGCAACACTGCTTCTTCTTCCCACTCTCGTTAGCATCTGGTACAGTATCACACACATAATAAGCACTCAGTAATTATTGAAAAGTGATCCAGAGTTTCGCTTAAAATTGGAGACAGAGAAAGAGTTCTTGTCGGAGTTCTGGCAGGAGTCTGAGCAGTCTGAACAACATCCTGACAGTCCATTACAGTGAGCAGATGGGACCTGCACATCAGCACCCGGGTTGGGGAGCCAACACATCCATGAACTGGGCGATTGTTTTACCTCTGTGGTTACTAGACAGCATGTGTTCTGCAGGCAATAGGAAAAGATTAATCACCATGAAACTAAGCAGGGTGCCTTATACCAAAAGTTAATTTACTGGGATGTCCACATGGTTTCCAAGTGTTTATATTTTCTTAAATTCTAGTACTAACTAAGAATAAAAAGACTGGTAATTTTCTTTTATCAATAACTTGATTTTAAATGAGACGTTATTTATTCTGAGTCCTTCCCCCTAAATAATAGACTTACAGGGTAAAGCACTAGATGAAAATGTCTTATTCAGCCATGAAGTAAGTGAACAGAACTGGAGTCAGAAGGTCATTCTGATTTATAAAAGCATTTCTGCTTATACTCAATATAAAGCAAGTAAGTACAGAATCCTCATGTATGAAAACCCTCTTGTTTTAGACTTCTTTAATGAAAGGGAAATAACAAAGTGCTTTTTCATGCTATACAAAGAAGGGTGTTTAACTATTCCACTGAAAAGTATTATATTTAAAATTACAAACTCATTTAGCTTACTTATTCTTCTCTTATAAATGCTTAAAAATAGGGGCACAGTTTGATAAATTTCAAGTAATCTGACTAGTTTTCATAATCACATATCTAGCTTTCATGTTAAATAAGGAGAAAAATAATGTAAAAATTACATTATGATTGCTAGGTGGAAGAAAACAATCTGTCACATTTATAAATATCGAATTATCTTATTAACAATCTGCTAAAAAAAAAGAAAATTCAATCCTCTCAGAGTGTCCAAGTTCTAGCTTAAGTGTTTCATCTTTAAGTTTATCCAATGTTTCCCTTAAAATAATTCTGATTATTTTTGGGTAAACAACCAACAGAGTAAGATTCTTAAGCAAATGCAGGGACCTAAATTTTAGCAAGGTGAAATGAAATTGTTTCAGCTTATTCCATAAAAATACACAGTAATCTTAGGTAGGCTATGCAATGTATATATTGCTTTGGTGCATTGCTTTCTCATTTTAAAACCCATAGAAAAACTTCCTGTGTTACCCCCAAACACATTTAGTATATTTTACATTAAAAACAAATGTAAATTACTTTAAACAGAAAACTTATACTTCTTTTGTCTTCAATAACATAAATTTAGCTAACAGGTTGCTGTTGGGGCCCAGTTAAAGATCTTCACTTTTGATTAGCTAACATAGCAATTCTTTGAACATTTTATATACAATATATAATTTTGACACATATTAGTTTCAAGAGAAAAAAGAAATTTTAATTAATTAAATAAAAAGGAATAAAGAGGGCCCAGGCCAGTGACATAGTGGTTAAGTTTGCATGCTCCACTTCAGCAGTCCGGGGTTTGCCTGTTTGGATCCTGGGCGCAGACCTACGCACCGCTTATCAAGCCATGCTGTGGCAGGTGTCCCACGTATAAACTAGAGGAAGATGGGCACAGATGTTAGCTCAGGGCCAGTCTTCCTCAGCAAAAAGAGGAGGATTGGCTGTAGTTAGTTCAGGGTTAATCTTTCTCAATTAAAAAAAAAGAATAGAAAAGGAATAAAGATGCCTATTATCATAAAACTACTTGAAAATTAATTTTGAAGATCATTTAAAAATGGATTGATTCATGTCCTATTCTCTCTTTTAGAGTGTTGGTTATAGCTTAGCTTTGCTGGAACCCAGCAGAAATAGTATGGAAAAGCATAGGAAACAAGATGTAAAATAGCAAATGTTTTGGTTGAGGTTATTAATATCCAAAAGGTAAGTAATATTAATAAGAATCTTAACATTCTCCATTTGGTTACCCATTTGATTCCAATATGTATACTTCAGGAATGATATAAATGAGCTCGCCTATTACATTTAGAGATAAAATAACATTCTTTTGAGAGCTCATTTTATGGCTTTGATAGTATACCAAGATATTAAAAGAGAAGTTTTAGCTGAGGAAAAATTCAAAATGAGATGTTAACTCAAGATGTAAAAATTTTCAAAGTAGGTGGCCAAGAATCATTTAGATGATTTCACCCATGTTCAAGTCATAAAATAGTTGGAAACTAGCTATTAGAAAGTGTTTTCCTTTCCCTTGAGAAGGATATTTCATCTGAGACAGTTTTATCATGGATCCTACAACCCTCAGGGTGAGGAGTAGGTGCCAGGGAAGGCTTTAATGGGACCTTGAGAAGCACTTGCTGTTGAACTTGCAAGCTGTGGGACATTGTAGACTAATGTCTAAAGGACCAGAGAGAGACGGACAAGCTGCAATGAAAACAGAGGCCAGGCTCAAAGGCTATATTGGCATCATCCTGAACTTCCAGAGTGTCCAGGAAAATACACGCGGTGGCTTCCCATGGAACAGATGGGAGCTGTGCTCACTCAAAAATGGGATGGCATGAGGTCACCTGACATCCTGTTCAAGAGGGTTGAGTGAAAAGACTTCGCAAATTAACACCTACCTGGCTGAATTGCAATTTGCCTCAGGATAAAGAATCAGAACATACTAGTCAGAAGAGAAATGCAGTCACCCTTATCCAGAAAACTGCAAGGGACAGAACTCCAGAAAGAGGAAATTCCAAAAACTCACAAAGCTGCCTATGAAAGAAAAGTCACTTTTAAGCGTCTGACAAGGCCAGGAAGATGAGAAGTGAGGTCCCTCTGACAATAACAGTAGAGTAGACACTTCTCTGAACTCCTCTCCTTTTCCCTCCTAATTTGACTCTAGAGGGTCATACACTGTGTTTAACAAGCTTAGAGAAGAGGAGGAACGCTAGGTAGAGACAAGAGAGAGGAAGCCTCTGAACATTTCCCTCCTTGGGAGCCCTCCCCCACATGGCATGCCCAGTGGGGACACATGTAGGGAGCAGAGGTTCAATTTTAAGTGAGGTTGGAAGTTTTATTACATTGAACTGGATCTTTTAATTGCTGGATACCAACTGTCTGTGTTACCTAAGAGTGATCTCACAAGCCATAGGACCTGCTGGAGTTTTGGAACGGGTCCAGGAAAAGAACTAGTCCCACAGAATAAGTTGAAAGCAATTACGGGAGGTAAAATAAAGTTGTTTACTACTACACTCCATGGTTGACATATCAGTTGCTGTTAGATGAGTAGGTAAAATAAATAATGATTTTGGTCTCAGAGTAAGTTTATTTCTCATTGGTCTACTTGTCTCTCTATAACCCACTTAAAAAGAGAGAGAAGAAAAAAGAAAGAAAACTAAGAAACAAATGCTTGCATAATATAGCTACAAAAGCAGCACTTTTAGTTTAATAAGTCATTCCCTTTGTGACCTGTTTGCTTACATGCTGGTTTAGAGACTCACTCCATCCATGCATGGTTTGAACTGCTTCCAAAATGAGTAACATTTTCAGGTGGAAGGATTCCAACAATTCATTAACTCAAAAGCCCAACTGAACAACATAACCAGAGAGTATTGGACATTTTTTTACTGTCAACTATGACTCCATTAAAACACGTGAGAGAGAAAGAGAGAGGGAGACACTTTCAGCTTGTATACATTACTCCCAAAGTTTACATAGAGAAGGCTCTGGATTTTATATGAATTATTGTTAGGGCTACTCAAGCCTGGCTGAGGTGGGGAATGTTCACTTGTAGTCAAAGTGACAGATGTCAGGTAGTTTAGAATCATTTGTTTAGAAACCATAGATCCTTAAACCATATTCTACAAATGTCAAACACTTTCATTATTATGATGCCTACACTGAACAGGTTTCTAAAGCATCACTTATAAATAAATGATAAATGGATATAAATGTCCATCTACAGTTGACTACCTTTCTCAAGGACTATTAAAATTCTTTTTTTATACACTACCTCTGACTCTAGAGATGGGATAGGATATTAAGGGCTGGGGAAGGAAAATCTTGTGTCCTTAATTTAAATTATGAGAAATATACACATGGAGTGCAGAAACGATTCTCTTCTACATTTCTCAATCGTTTTTTCCTCATCCTAACCAAACAAGGAAACAATAAACCTCAAGTTCCAAATCAAAATGCAAACTATTTAGAACTAACCAGTTAACAACAAGCCAAATTTTACCCATCCATCTTGAACTAGTTCAAATCCCATGCACAACATGTGATTTTCCCCCTCCCTGAATTCCTACAATATGCATGTCTCATTATTTCAGACATTTAGGGATTTTCTGACTTACCTTACAACTCATTTAACCGTGTTATGCCCTCTCCCCCTAACTAGGGCATAAGCAATGAGAAGACTTGAGCTTTGTCTTCTATTGCAATGTTCTTAGTGCCAAGAATAGACATTCAAATGAGTTTTTCATGAAAAAGTGAAAAATAAACACTGACTAATGTAAAAGGAGAAAAGAAAAAAATTATCCAAAATTCAGTCACCAAGAAGTATTCCAAGTTTTACTTCTACAAATGCATATAATTGGTTTCAACCTCAGAGACTGATAAAAGCAAATCAATCAAAGCAGCATTATTGCAGATATAATTCTGCTAGGAAATACATTCAATGATGCTTAAGTCATATTTAGTTACTTGATTTTTAAAAACTATGTTCTCTGTACATTAACTATTTAGTGGATGATGCTAAATACTATTACTACAGAATAACGGTATAATGTTGAATTTGGGTTAAACTGTAATCTACTCCCTCCTGACGTCACCCCTCAACAATCACCATATTGAAGGGAGAAAACTTACAGGAGATCAGCAAATTTGAAGAGATCTGAAGAGCCTAGATTTTATAAAGTTTAGATTTCATAAGCTTAGATTAAATAAAGAATGACAGAGAACTTTTACAGAGGCAAATGAACTCTTACATAAGCAAGAGAAGTATTTGCAAAGCTTAGCAGATTTTTCAATTTTTACCATGCGGAGTAGAGGAAAATAAATTATTTCAAGAATTTTTACTTGCAGTGAATACCTTCTAAGGCTATCTCTTGAAAGAAAAATAAATCCTTCCAGATAATTTCCTTGTAGAACTAGCTTATCTTTATAATTATCTCCAAATAGACAATATACACCTTTCTTTTTTGATTGGCTGAGAAAACTTTATGTTTGCCTCTGGTAACCTATGTTAATGAGAAAAAATCAGTCCCCTAAGTAAATTATTTTTTTCAGAAAGCTGGTTTTCTACTCCCTCTCTGTAATTGCAGTGATCAATGTGATTGATTCCTGAACCCTTCTTCTACCTAAGGTAATTGATTGAGGTAAGCAAATCATAGTCACCCCAGCCCCCTGTCCAATCTGAAAACTAGACTTGACATGTTCCTGGCCAATGAGACGTGAGGGAGGGTTCTGTGAAACATTTCTGTGATCCTAAGAAAGAGACACAATAAGTGATTTGTCTTTTATCCCTTTATATTTCCTTGTCTGGATGTGACTCATGAAACTGTTGCAGCCATCTTCCTACCAACCTGAGGATAATGCCAACACCGAGAATGGCAGACAGAAGAGACAGAAAGAGCTGAGTCCTTGATATGATCCTTAAGCAGATGATATTACCACCTCTGTGGGCACCCAAACCCTGGAGATTATTCTTACTGTATAATATAATAATAATAATTTCCTTATTTTTTACCAGTCCAAGATAGGTGTCTTTTATTCTAAGCTGACAGCATATTAATTGATAAGAGTAATATATTGATCTCACATCCAAGAGAGGAAAAGATAACAAAATCAGCAATTCAAAAAACTTGAAGAAATCCATTATTTAGTGTTTATGTGTAAGACACTGTACTATCTGCTAAAGCAGAATCAGAAGTGCATGAAAAGTAGTCCTACCATTCAAGGAGTGTGTAATTTGCATGGAAGATATATTTACACAAATGAATAATGGTAATTTACTAGACAGGGCATCTGACATTGGTATTAAACACCAATGCGCCTTAGAAAACACAAAAAATAGTTATGTCTCCTAAGGACGAGAAAGCCTTGGAGAGCAAAAGGCAATAAAAGAGTAAAATTAGATAAGTGCCTTCAGAATTAGGAGTGAGATGAGCAAGAAAGTAAACGGCAATTTCAGAAAGCTTTAGCAAAGGCACAAAATTTGAAAGAAAATTATTTCGACAAGTTCTAGTAGGGCAGCTTCAGTAAAAGAATGAGAGAGAGAGAGAGAGAAGCAGAAAGTAAAGTGCAAGTGAGGGAACAATGAACAGTGGATAAAAATGAAACTGGAACTGGACACAGGGTGGAAATGGGTTGGGAAGAGCCTTCGAAGTCAACAGAAATCTGGAATTCGTTAAATTTCCTCGTAAATCAAGAACACCAGAAGTGTATAAACAGAGATGAAATGCGATCAGATGTTTATTTTTTTTAAGAGATAACACTGATGGTCATGGTGAATGAAACAGATATGGAAAAAATGGAGATTCTCTTTTATAAGATAAACCCAGTTGAATAATAGTATTATGACTTATGCTAGAGGAAACTATTGAAATGTTTGCCACCTTATCAGGCTGGACTGTCAGCTGAAGCTTTTGTGGGAACTGCATCACAGTTCTCCCTTTGTCTGATACAACTTCCCTAGCGACCCTCTCACATGAGTTGACCCCAAGCATAAGAACACTATCTTACAAACATCCTGTAAACTATTCTTCATCTCATAGTTGGCTTCTGAGGGAATTCAACCTACAATACAACTGTCAGGAGAGGTAATTACAGTTCTAGATCCTGTCCTTCCCTCGGAATGTGTTCACTTCAGGCTGGTTCTAATTGCTCCATTTGGTCTAGTGTTGGGGAAAGAGAATGTCGAAACAATGTCCACATCTGTCCCAGACCTGTCCCGGAGATGAATCCACAGGGTATTCCCTAACTGAAGAGAGGCCTTACGGGCCAACTTCGGAAAAGCCTACTTAAATTGTGAGGTATCACATCCCCATGAGGTGCTTATACTTGCCCTTTAGTCTATTAAGTCTCTCTAGAAATACAGACTATAGAAACAGTCCTTCCTCTTAAAAAAAAAAAAGATCAGAATCTTATCCCTCTTATCCAAATGTCAGAGAGTTAAAACAAAACAAAACAAATCAGCTCAGTCTACTTAATTTTTATATTCTAGAGATTAGAAATGCCCTGAAAGGTCTAATTTTGACTTTCTTCCTCTACAGTTAATACTCATCAAAGTCTATTGAGCATATACCTGCACCATTCATTGTACTAGACTCAAAATCTAGTCTAAACGGACTAAAAATAATAAGAAGGGTATTACCAAATATTTATTAATGATTTAGTTTTGTAAATGATTTTCCTATAATTTCTGGTGATTCCACACTAAAGGCCTGCAGCAAATATGAAATGGTCATGGCTATTTCTCAATAGGCATAGCTTTGTATAAAAACTTCAAGTAAACATATATCCTAAATTTTGATACTTCACTAGAATATTTTCAATAAATTTTTTAAAAATTTTCCAGAGGAGAAAATTCCCAATCAGTCACTCATAACTCAGTTATGTGTTGTACATTGCTTTAACTCTAAAGAGTACAAAGGACATGCTTCAGCCCCCCAGAGTCCCAACATGTGTAGTTTCTTCCACAGAAGAGTTTGGATTTTTGCCGAAGGGCGTTGAGCCAGTGCAAACCACGTAGGTCTGAATACTGCTAAAATACTAAATCTTGACACTTACTTGCCACTATAGAGTACCTTTTAGCACTGGAGTGACTTATATAAATTTTAAATGCAGATACCTACATAAACATAAATTCTTACCTTTGCATACATAACACCTTTATGAATTTCATAGTTTATAAAGATAAAGAAAAATCATCTAGGCAGCAAAAATCACAGTACAGGCTCTAATTTTATAGTGTGTTCAAATAACGGTTTATTTCACTAACATCATAAGGGAAAGTAAAATTTCATAACATTTATTTTATTAAATATTAGCACATTTAAGCATGGAATATGGCCAAAGAGAGATTTGCTTAAAATAGTCACAGAAGGAAGTTACGCTATCAGAATTTATTTTAAGCAATGATCTAATACACTTGGTTCAGATAAATGGACTTTTTCTTCCAACGCCTGAAGGCAGAAACAACACAAGAACAAATTCCCTTAAAAGTATGAACTGCTTTTTGCTACTGTACTAAAACAGATATATTTCGAAAAATGCTTTGTTAGCCATGTATCTCTTAAAGCAAAAGTGCAAAGCTGACAAAGATTTTCTTTGCCCTCTTTCATAAAAATAGTCATCCCCTGCTAAGATATTTACTGATGATTGAGACATTAGTTGATAACATCAATAGACTCTCCTAGGAGTAGGAGCACTTTTTAAGAAATTCCTAAGGAAAAAATACACCCTTAAGAATAAATGGAACAGGGCTAGAATGGCAGAATGGAGGGTAAGCTTTTCAAATTCTAGCACATAATCAACTGCTTATTTCACCTTACTGTAAACAATATCCAGACAATAGAATAATTATAATTTCTTTCAAATAAGATAACTTTATAAGCTTGTAAGTATTTTGGGGATTTAACACAAGTCGAGAACAACCACTGGCAATATTTTAGCTCTGATTCCTTCTTCTGGGAACACAGACTACATGAAATGCAAGTATATACATTTGCATTCAAAGATTATTTCTTATGAGGTCTGAAGACTCATAAGAAACAACTACTTTTCTTTTGGTGAACTTTAGTGAAAAATGTGTGGAAGAACTACTTCAAACTTACATGACTAAAAAGCAAAAACCATTGTTTCTAATGAAGGTGTAATTAGGCAATATTAACACATATGGAGATAAATATTTTGCCTATGTAGACTAAAGCCCTGAGTGCTGATAATATTCAAATAACTTAGCAACTGATATTTAGTTATTAAAGGCATCTCAAAATTAGAAGGTTAAGTTAAAGTGGTCATTGTAGATGAACGCTATGTGGAAGCTTCAAGGTCCTAATAGGATCTAGAAACAACTCTTTTTGAATGGGAAGAAGCATCTACTAATTGAATATTGGGAACTATTGACCTAAAACCTTGCAATGGCTCCTAGTATTTCTTTGGCAATACTTCTGAAAAAGAAGAAAAAGAAAACCCAATTAAAGATGCCTAATAGATGCAGAATATGTCATCTATTATGTCTTCTTATCAGTCATTCAATCCCTTCTAGTCTTGGCACTCATCTTGCTTGCATAGATATTGATATTTGCTGAAGAACTAGCTAAGAATAATTGACAAGTCCTAAGGTGTGGCACCCTTTCCCTTGGGTATTGTGGTCCTAGTTGAAAATGTAGGCTACAGCAGGAGTTGCTTTTTGTGTTTTGAATAACTAGTATATATTTCCTTCTAGTAGTAAGATTATGAGCCCACGGTTGGGACATCATTAATCTTCACTATCTGAGTGTGACTGGGCCATAGGAGAAACCTGTTCAGATATAAAATGAGAGTGTGGAGAAAACAGCGCAATGTTAAAATGCTACCATAGTCACACTATCAATTGACAGTATGTTTGTTAATTGAAAGTTAATAAAAATTTTAATTTTACAATAATTGTTACAGATATAAATGTTAAGCCTTGATGAATACTTCATTTCCCAGCTCTTCAATTCAAAACTTTGCATTTCTATGGAGTAATATAGTATCCATTTATTTTTCATGACTTTAATTCATGTTTTCAAAAGTTTTAGTATTATACTCATTCACTCTTAACAAAGAACATGTATATGTACTTTAATCCATAAAAATCCAAAACATGTCAGAGGCAATATGTTCTTTCAATATTTTTTTGACATGTATTTGACATTGAGTCACTTAACACAAAAGAGAAGGGTATAGATGAAATAAATGCATCCAGTCAACTATATATAAATAAACTGACCTTCTTAAAATTTTTGTTTAAGTCAACCAGACTGAGCAGGAAGATGTGGTCCTTGGCTCCCAGAAGCAGCCTGCCCCTCTCCTCATCTAACAGAATAGTTTGGAAATCCAGTCCTTCTGATGAACCCAAAAAGGGAATACAGCTATTTGAAAGTAGCAAGTCTATGGGAAAATGAAAGAAAAAAATTCTTAATAAGCAAAATATTTATTTGCCTCAACACATACATTGTCTTACTATGTAAATACATATATACAGCATGAAAACTCCAATTAGATATATGCATATAATATACAGTTTTTAGCACATTCTCATTTAGAAATACACATAATTTATCATATTTGTGGATACAATATTTATCTTACATATGAACAAATGAATGATATTAAAATAAATATAAAATGTTAATTCAAAAGCAAATAAATGCAAAATATTTCACAACCTGTATTCATCATAAAGTTATAAATTAAAGCATCTACCTATGGTAATACTTTCAAACTGATTAAATTAATCAATATATGCAAAATAAGCATCAAACCAAGTGTGTGATAAATCTCATAGCATTTCTTCCCCTCCTACTTTTGATAGTGTTTAGACTGATGCCCTTGTTTGGAGGATTACACTGTGCTTACTTCATATATTCAGGAAGATGTAGACAAAGAGGCTGAAGCCAAGAAAATGGATTCTGAAAGAGATATGATCCTGAACCAGTAATAGAATCAGAACTGTGAAGTGGGAAGGGACCCTGAAAATCAATTAATGCAAATTCATGATTTTACAAAGGAAGTTACTTAATTCCAGCAAGGTGAAGTCACATGCCCTAAAGTCACAAAAGCATGTGGTGGCAGAGCTGATAATATAACCTTAGTCCCAGTCTCCCCTTCTCTTTGACACTTGTCTGTAGATGCTAATTCTTTGTTTCATTTATAACTATGACATGGACGGACTCCTATTTAAATTTAGGTCTGGGTTTACAGGAACCCATATCTTTTCAATAGATTTTATCCCAAGTACTTATCATACTCTCTCATTTCTACAACCCTAGAGTAATAAATACCAATAAGGTAATAATATCACTCATCATGTATTAAAGTCCACTGTATGTTACCAGACTTTGAAATTAAATCATTATTTTCAAGCAATTCATTATTAATTGATGAGAAAGATAAAAAGAGATAATGTCTCAGAAACAGGCATCAAGAAACTTCTAAAATGTATCCTGGCGGTTTTCAACCTCTGTAAAATGGATATTTGAGTCCCTTAAATTTAAAGCCTATATATTCCATCCATCAAGTGTGAACTTTATTATTATTTCATATTTTTGAAAATTCCTTTCACTCTTTTTTCTAACTTACAATGGTTAAACATTATTTCCCTTAGTAACTTACACAGATTTTTGTCTTAGTTTTGACAAACCAAAAGGCTGTACGCTGAAAAAGACAGAATACTATCTGTCTTTGAGAGGACTATCTCAAATGAGTGTGGCTTTACTAAACATAAATGTCTTATTAATATTTATGAATCATGCCTTATGTACATAAGATGGAAGTCTGAACTCTATACTAATTATTTTTCTATTAAGCTAAACATAATTTTAATAGTTTTTCAGACCAGAGACAGAATGGAATAATAGATTTTAGCATCTCCCAATGCAGTAAGCCTATTTTTGCAGGGCTAATATCCAATAAACATTCCATACTGGTTTTAAAGTAGAACTGAGGAGAGAAGAATGGAACCGACAGAACAGATAAGACAGATATAACCTAAATCCTTAACAAGAGAAAATGTTTCACACAAACTTTTATTCATTCAGGCGATTCTATATCTTCCATAGGATTTCTTCTTGTTTAAACAAAGAACAAAATAGGCAAAATGGAAAGTATATAAGGGGATTTCCAAGAGTATATCTTGACCCAACTAATAGAGGAAAGTAGGGTATATGATATAAATCCTTATTATTTCAAGTGCTCATAGATAATAATCAACTACTTTGAACCATGCTTTGCAATGTTAATTACAAAATGAAACCAGTCTTAGCCTAATGAGTGAGAGTGTGAGCTTTACATCCACACCACGTGGGTCATATCCTAGCCTCATAACTCTAGCTGTGTGATCTAAGGCAAGAAACTTAACTTCTCTGTGCCTTAGTTTTCCCATCTATAAAATGGGGATAAAAATAGAAACTATGTAATAAATCATGTAAGTGTGAGGAATAAATGAGTTCATATATGATCAGCATTAAAATAGTGTCTGGCACACAGTAAGTGCTATGTAACTATCAACTATTATAACGATGATGATGTATTTTTTAAACTCTATACAAAATCTATAAAAAGGAAGTCATAGTATTTCTCAACTCATGATTAAAGGTGGTAATTTACATAAAGTTCTTGGAACAATGCCTTGAATGTAGAAAAAGTTCAATAAATACTAATTATTATTTTGAATATGATTATTAAACTCTGAGTTGATCTAAATAAGTTCTATTAAAGAAAAATATTGTCTCATCTTTCATTAAATCTGACTTATGAAAATTAGAACGTGTGTATTATTTTATAATGTTGGAATAATATTAAAAAGCTATTCAGTCCACAAATGTTTATAAGCAGCTACTACGAGTTAAGTATTGAGCATGTAATTAAGGTTGTGGGATGAGCAGGCCCTGCCTTCAAGTGGCTTACAGGTCAATGTGCAAATAGATCTGTAAATAAAACACAACATAGGTGAAATAAATTCTCATCTAAGTATACACAAAAGGTTAACAAACCTTTCAAGTAATTAATCGTTCATCACCTTACAAAAGGAGGTTATAAATGAGAACAGTCTTGAAGGACAGATAGAAGATTTATAGGAAAGAGACAAATAACAGCTTATTCCAGGCAGAAGAACACTAAAATATACAAGGACAGATATCACCGTATGTTGCACTCACACATGGCATTTTTAGTACGTCTCCTACTCTGGAGTGAGACCTCCTTAAGGACAAAGACTATGTCTTATTATCTTTGAATCCCCAGCACCTACATAGCTCAGAGTCTGAGATAAATTAAGTACTTAACAGATATTTGTGGAATTGAAGTATTCGGCATACTGGAACATAGAGAATATGTGGGGGCACTGAGAAGTGAGGCTGGACGTAAAGGCAACCTCCAGATAATCAGTGCCTGAGACGGCAGGCTGGAGAGTTTGGTTAATACATAGGTAATGGGAAGCCACTAAAAGGTTTTATGCAGGAAAGTGATTAAGACTACAAGTGAGTGTTAGAAAAATAAGTCTGGCTGCAGTGTTGAGGATGGATGAGAAAGGGAAAGGCAGGGGCAGGGAGACTACCCAGCAGTCTCTAAAAGATGGTGAATTATGGCAATGCCAAGAGGAGGAGGGAGATGTTTAAGGATCTTGCAACTCATTTTTTGTTTCTACTTACACAGTGAGTAAAATAAATACAAATTTGACATAGTCATTTGTTTTATTTTCTTTTACCATAACCACTTCTACTGGGTTTAGCTTCAAACAAATTTGACAAGGAAAAACAGCTGCAAAAATAGTGACTAACCTGAAGTATTATCATTTCAGAATGATCTAATGTTGGCTGTGACAATGTTAGCATCAAAACAAAGTATGCTTCATCAATCCTTTGAAGCCAAACTAAATAATTAGACTTAGGCATTACATATGAAAATTTCTTGGGCTGATGCACACATTTTGAAAAGACCTTGGGACTGGGATTGGAACAGGTTTCCTCTTCCCCAAGCAGCTTATCTTTCTTGCATTTCTGCCAAACCAAGCAAAGTCAATTTTGTTTCCACGAGATCATCAACTAAAGCCCAGGAAGAAAAGTTAAATCCAGAGCCTGCACCTTAACACCTATGGCTAACACACTCCCAGGACCTCAGGAATCAGAGATGCATTCTGGCTCCACAGGCTACAAACTCATGAACCTTAATGACTAATAACTGACAATATATTTGAGAGCTTTATTTTTTCTTCTCCTAAACTGACAAGTCTCAGGCACGTGATTTTTAAGATTATCCAAAGTTTACGATCCTTTTGAACAGGACCTCTATCTCTTTTCCCCCCTTGGTTGGTGGGGTGAGTGTTACTCCACACATGCCATTCAGAGGAGGCCTGCTCTGTAGGTCCTTAACCAGCCCCACCTTCCCTCACATGACCGCAGCATTTACCTCTAGGTCCTAAATGTATTCTTTGTTCTTTCTGCCAAACCTCTGACCTAATCCACACTATCACTCTTTCGAACCATTCTTTTTAGCAATTCATCATCCTACCACCTCTTTCTCGGTTTATAATCTGACTCAATCATCCAGGCCCTCAAATTCCTGCTCTCATTCTAGCAATATACTCTTGGAAGATCTACAAGCTAATTACTTCTGAAATAAATGAGGCAAAGATATGATTATTCACTTATTCCACTAGTTTAAATATGGAAATCATGCACATGATAGATTTTAATTCAATGATGACACAGAAAAGATGTTCATGATCCATAAACCACTATAGATCCACAGGATGGTTCTGAGGATCAAAAACCCTATAAACAACATGATATTTTCATATGTTTCTATGTATGTGTGTATTTTCTGAAAGGTATGTACAAAGTAAGCATTGACATCTCCTGATATCTTACCAAGATTAACAGGGAAAACTGTATGTTTCCCACATACAGTTAATAACGATGTTTAGAATAATTTCTCATTTCTAGCACAAGAAAGTGAGTCACTACCCTCATAAAACTTGACTTTTGAAGGCAAACAACTGACTCATCTGAGATCACCAGATACTCTGCACGTGCTGCAAAAACTGATAAGTTCCACTCTCATGGATGTTACAGCCTAGTGGAGAGGAAATGCTCACTCACAACAAAAATGAAAATATATTTGAGACAAAGAACAATAATACTTAAAGTAGTAGACTCTTAAATATCTTTGATAGTAAAATGGAAAGAACTTCCTATCTGTATTTCCTTTAGCAAGTCCAATATTGCCACTTCAGTTCTCTCATCAATATGCGGGGGTAGAGAAACCAAATGGTCACTAAGCTCCTTCCAGCACCGGTGATCTATGGCCTTAGAACCTTGTGTTTAACGTTCTTAAAATTGAGGCATCAAGTAACAAATCGTCATTCACCTATCTATTCTTGGCCATTGCTCTGTTCCTTTGGAGCAGGCAGTCTCTATCCTCTCTAGGAAGAACAGAAATACAGCATAAAGCAATTAAAGCTAAAGGGAGATCTTATCAATAATCCCGTTTGATTTACATGTTACCAATTCAGTGAGGTCCAGAACCGTTAAGTGGGCTTCACAAAACCAGTTAGCCCTTAGTGGTGCAGTGCAGCAAAAATGAATCTACTCACTCACAACCAGATGCCCCTCTGTGTGAGGCAAAGGCTAAGAATCAGATAATCCCTGTTCCTATTTGAAATAAACTTTTGTTCTGAAAAGAATTCTTTGTATCTCCCTTTACTATCCCCAATACAATTGTTCACTCAGCCTGAAGAAACATTTGACCTGATGATCTACATTCTTCCTCTTCACCCCAGAAAGGAAGGGAGTGGTTAGTCACGTTGAATCTAATAAATTTAGGATTAAACAACACAGACTTCCTCAACGTTTGACCATTAAATGAACAAAATCCCATACCTTTGGAATCCTGCATTTATTGCCAGAAATGCTCAACTGGGTGGAGTTGACAGTTTCTTTCACCAGAAGACTACATAGCTAAAAAATGGCTTCCCACATCTTTTAAAAAAGAACATTTAAGGGCAAGTTTTTTTTTTTTTTCAAATAAGAAACTCAAGGTTATTAAAGGCAAACTTCATGAGGTAAAAAGAAAATCCCCTTTGAGGAAAGTCAATTTCCAATTAACTCCAATCTAAAGTGGAATTCCTCAGCAGAGAAAGTTTACAACTAAAAATGGATCCAGATCAAAACCCGGTCGCCTTTCCCTTCCATTTCAGGACATTTGGCACAAATTCTTACCCCACCCACTCCTCTCCTCCTCAAGGAAATAGCCATTATATCAGTAGGGCTGTTCTGAGGTTTCTTGAACATGGTCACATCTCCAGTGTGTTCTCTGCAAAGCTGTCTAAGTAAAGAAGCGAAAGAGTTTTTATTCCTGCCTTTTCCATAAATTCAGCTTTCCTCCTTGATCTCTGAATTCCCAGCACTTTCATGCTGACTGTTAGTATCCAAATATTCTTTCTATGGAATTCCTTCCTCCCACAGCTTCCAGAAATGTTTTGGCTACCAAACCATTCCTCTCCAAGAAAGCCTGTTCTCAGTTTAGTCAAGAATTGAATAAAGAGATCAAACTGTTGATTCTAAAATGAAAATTAGCCCCCAATGTTGTGGCTCAGGGAGCCCTTGGCTCTCTGTGAACCTGTATTTGCTTCTCCAGCTTTTAGGCCAAGGCAGCAAGTATTCTTTCTTGGATGCAAACTTTGGAAAATTAACTCATCTTGAATTGACCCCAGGAGACCTTTCAGTTCATTTTCTGAGGCTTGAGATCATACGAAAAGATTTTGGTTACCATGATAGCTCACCTCCACCTATTCAAAATGCCAATTATTTTCTATTTATATACATTTAGTCTCCAGAGCTAACTGTTCAAGCAATATCAACTATATAAAAAAAGAACGTTATTCAAACCTAAAATCCCTACAAAAGACTACTTCAACATTATATTATCCTTCTACTTTGGTGAGAAGTTCAACCCTAAACGTTTTCCTTCCTGCAAATGCAAGTCAAATCAGGAAAAAAAAAAATTAAATTCTCATTTGCTCTTCTGCAATGGAATGTTAGAGATCATTCTGTTCATTAGGTCTTAGTACATTATCTATGTCAATAATAAATCACATGATATCTCATAGGGAAACAAATTAGAAACAAATAAAGCCTATTATATCATCAGAGCTATGTTCTTGCCAGGACAGGATGTGGAGTAGCAGTGTGGCAATTTTACATTGTCACATTTCCCTCTACATCCATGATTTTAAATCACAGGTTTATTCTTATTTGGCTAGCTTTCAATAGCAGATGCTTTATATAGTCCATCACATGTTAGATTCATATTTATGATTATGAGTACTTGTAAATTCTTACTTTGAGTAAGAATGAGTCCTTTTATATTCTCAAAAGCTTTGCTATGATAATTTTTCCTACTGACCTTTAAAAAAGGCTAACATTATAAATATCTAGTACATTTCCAGAAGACCAATGCCATAATAGAATAAACTTCCTTAGACATAGTTGAGAGGATAATTCTGGGGAAGATTGATTTGTTGACAATTATTTTCCTAACTCCTTTTAAAGTATTGAGAAGTTCTCTTTTTCAAATCTCAAGGAATGTTTAAAATTAAAACACCATGTCACAAATGAATGTGGATTTGTTTTCAATCAAATATGTGAATTTAATTTTTAAAAAACTCAAAGTCATATCTCAGTACACCACCTACTACTGAATGTAAATAGTATGAGAGTAGCAAATAATCCCTCAAGCTAAGATCACCACAATTCATGTATAGAGGAAAGAGTTATGAGAATAACTTAAAATATAACAATATTACCTTTAAAAATTAATTATATTAATCAAAGTTAAGCATACGTATGTCAGAAAGTAATGTTAAAAGGCGTCTGTAAGCCCATCAGTCTCTTCTCCCATCTCCTGTCTCCCCCCAATCTAGCCCCCATAATAACACACTTAGTAGTATATTTTCTATTCATTTTCATATTTATAAATATTAAGCATACACTATCCTTTAAAAAATCATTCTCAGACATTTCCATTGAATTCCTCTTTACAGAAGTTGAGAATTTTAGTTTTCTTATGCCAACTCTTTCCCTTCTACCAAGCTCCTAACATTATAATTATGCCCATTTTTATGAAAGCTGTGTTCAACGATTCCATTACTATTGCAAGGTAAATATTTTTCCCTATTTAGGAAAGCAGTGTTCTCTGATTATACTTTCTTTCTTGAAAAAAACATTGCTTTTATTAGTAATTTCCCAGTTGTGACATTTGATTAGTTTTCTTTAAGATCATGATCAAATCTTTCTACACTTTCTGAAAAATGCCTCCATAAAATTTTCAAGTGAAATTCTGTCAGATTGTTCTTTGTTTTTATCCTGGAGACATCCCTCCTAGGGTCTTTCTCCCTCTTCCTACAATATAGATTGGCTGGTCTCTGGCCTAAGAAACAGCTTTCTCAAATTTCCTTCTACTTCTCTCCTATTATGAATCCCATCTTTCCTGAATCCCATGTCTTCCTCCTTGATTTATTATCTTATTTAGTGAGCACATCTCCAGAAGCTTCCTAAGAAAGGGTGACTGAGAATTAAAGTTTTGAAATTTTCCATGTGTGAAAATGTCTGTACTTTACCTTTACTGATAGTTGGGCTAACTATTGAATTCTGAGTTGAACAGAACTCACTGTCAGAGATCTGAGGCATTTATACACTACCTTCCAACTTCCAAAGTCACGCTTGAGAAGTCTCATGTCAGATCCCAAAGCCTTTGAATGTATCTTCTATTTTTCCTGGAGGTTATCTGAATCACCTCTTCAATCTTGATATTTTGCCATTATGAAATTTAAAATAATTGGTCTGAATATGTTTTGGTTTTTGTTTGGGGGGTTTTTTTGTTTTTTTGGGGTTTTTTTCATTTATCACACTGGAGACCCAGTGCAACAGCTGATCTGAAATCTAACTTCCACTGATTCAGGAAGTTTTCAGTTTGGCTTTTCATTCAAAATGAACAGAAGTCAATTATCTGTTTAACTTTTCGCTAGGTTTCCCCCAGAAAGGGTTCTCTAATCACTTGTCCAAGAAGGATAATCCTGGTAGACACGTGCAGAGAATTTTCATCAGAATATGCACATAGACTTCCAAAAGCAAGATTAAAAAGAGTCATAGAATAATGTTATCCTTAATTTCAGGCAGTATTTATAGGGCATAAGCAATAAAATAATGTTTTCTATTTATAGTTTCCTATAAATTGTTTTTCTTTCATGACTTGTTAGTTCTCTACTAATGACTTCAAAATAGACACCTAAAACGCAACTGCCTCTCCTAAGTCACAGTTCAGAATTTCCAATAACCTGCTTGGTATTGTCAGTCCCCCACACCCCTACCCCCAACCATCTCATCCTAATGACTTTTTTTGTTTGTTTTTTGGTGAGGAAGATTGGCCCTGAGGTAACATCTGTCACCAATTTTCCTCTCTTCACTTAAGAAAGATTTTCCCTGAGCTAACATCTGTGCCAATCTCCCTCTATTTTCTATGTGGGACACTGCCACAGCAAGGCTTGACAAGCAGTGTGTAGGTCTGCACCCAGTATCTGAACCTGCAAACCCCAGGCAGCTGAAATAGAGCATGTGAACTTAACCACTACACTACTGGGCCAGCCCCTCATCCTACTGACTTTTAATGACTTTAATGACATGGCCTAGGCCCCAGGCTCAAAATATCAGAATCGTTTTTTGTTTCCCTTCCTATTCCCTTACTCCTTTTTCCCCTATTTAAAAACAATTAGTACTTCTAAGTCTATTTCACTTCCCTCACACCAATATCCAGCTAAATTTAAAGCTTTATAGATTCTATCACACAAATTTTCTATTCTTCCTCCTCAAATATTTATTCCTACTGTCAGCTGGGCCAAGATCAATATTACTACTTCTCTAAATTACTATAACAGTCTTATAAACAACTGTGTTCTGCCCCCCCCCCCACCTATCCCTACCACATAATGTAGCCTACTGTGTTTTTCCCCCTAAATCACAATTAAGTTAGGTCAATTTCATGATCAAAAATCCTCCAGTGCCAACATATACTGCATTCAATAAGCTCTAAATTTCCTCCAGTGTTCAAAGTTCAACTTCATACTCAACCTCCTCTGAAATTCTTTTAAATGTTTGGTTTTATTTACCCTAATCCAATGGTATTAATCTTTTTGCAGTTAGTTTGTCCCTTAAAAAGACCAGAAGCACTTGCAGATAAGAATAATGTCTAAATCACAGCTGCAATTCATCACCACTTCTTGCACAGAAGAAGCCTAATAAACACTTAATTAATGACTCTTCAAACTAGTGATTCTTGTTTATGTTGGTTTATCTACCTTCCACCTAAATCAGATTTATTACAGTCTTACTAATAATTTAAAGGTTAATGTGCCATTTGGAGACCCAACTGTAGCTCTAATGCTTTGCAATCATAAGGGGTTCCTGTTGTCACCTCCAAATGCTCATGTCGGGGGTGGGGGAGAAGCGAGGGGGTCTGAAACAAAACACCCTAGAGAAGACCTCCTCAGGATTTGACGTGCATTCTAATCAACTGGGATTCTTGTTAAAATACAGATTCCCATTTAGAAATCTGGGAAGAAGCGTGAGATTCTGCATGTCTAACAAGCTCCCAGATTATGCTTCTGCTGGTCCTTGAACCATACCTGGGGTAGAAAGGCTAAAGAACACTGTGGCCCCATTGCATGGAAGAGCTGCACTCTTTCCCTTTTCTCTATACTGGAGTTTTTCTCAAATCCTTAAATGATAGCATGTGTTAGTTTATGCAAGAGGGCCAAATTATTATTTTTTTCCTTCACAAGTCTACATTGGTCAAATGCGTACATCCTTAACTTATTCTAACTTAATTTAATTAAGTTATAACTAACAATTCCTACAAGTAATAAACGACCTGCTTAGTTTAAACCAATGATATATAAACTTTTTCCCCTCAGTTTTCTCATATAAAGAAGAGAAGTACATTTATTTAATATTAACCTGGAAGCAAGATGCAAAGATGACAAGTTATGATTTCTTATTGACGTTTAAGTAATTTTCCTGTTATCTGTGGCAGCAGAAATTCTTCATAAGATGCCTAAATATAATTATATTTTTAAAGACCTTCAATTAACTCAATAATAAATTATGTTTGGTCTCTCTTTGAAGCCTGTCATAACATCAATGTTGTCCTTTCTAACATGCAAGGAGCTTTCCCTCTATCATTCAATGTGATCCTTAAGGAGAACCAGAGGGATTATCACTAATTTTCAGATGAGAAAACCTAGACTTAGAAAGAGGAAATAATTGTTCTAATGGTGCATGGACAGGACATGCCAGAGAAAGAGCTAAAACCTATCCAGGTCTTCTAACTCTAAGCCCCATGACCCATTACAGCTATATTTTATTTTATTTTATTTTTTTGAGGAAGATCAGCCCTGAGCTAACATCTGCTGCCAATCCTCCTCTTTTTTGCTGAGGAAGCCTGGCCCTGAGCTAACATCTGTGCCCATCTTCCTCTACTTTATATGTGGGATGCCTACCACAGCATGGTGTGCCAAGCGGTGCCATGTCTGCACCCGGGATCTGAATCAGCGAACCCCGGGCCGCCAAAGCGGAATGTGCAAACTTAACCACTGTGCCATAGGGCCGGCCCCAACAGTTATATTTTATATTTTAAGATTTAGCATTACTTAATAAAAATTAAGATTCTTTTTCAAAACAACGCTACTTACATTTTTACAGAATACATATACCCACAGACAAGTTCACTTCTATTGCTCTTTCTGCTTCACCATTCCATTGGGATCACGGAAGTATGTATCTTATTTTCTAGACTGTGTCTGGCTCATTGTGGCTTTAGTCAAATAAACTCCTTTACGAGTATCTTTCTTTATAAGTAAAAAGCACTTTAGTTCTAATTTATGCCTCTTTTGAATAGAATTTAAATCAGTTTAAAAGACTGTTAGAAAAATGCAAAATGTCTGTTACTAGTTCTTACGAAATAGAGAGGAATTTGTCAAATATTCTGTTAAAAAACATCCAATGACATTCATTTAAAAATGTCCTTAAATTTACATTTTATACATATATTGAAAGAATCTCACTGTAAAAATTCCTTTAATAAGATCCAAGGAATTAGAGCCAAATTTTAGTTAAATGAAGTCATAAAACAAGCAGTTGCACATAAAAATTTTTATCTCCTCAATAATTTAGCAAATAATAAACCAACTACATAAAAGATCTGTTCAAAAAGAACTTTTAAACCAAAACAATAGTTGACTGTGTTTAATCCCAGAAAAAACTGCCTTTACATAAGCTATGCCCCCTTGTAAAGTTCCTTCCATATTTATGCATATCCAAAGACACAACCAAATTGTCTCATGACGAAGTTCCTTTTTACCATTCCAGAAGGACACTGCTGACCAGTGTAGAACTCAGTGACTTTTAGATATCTTCTTCATTCCAGGAAGGCTGTTTGTAGAATACGTGTTTGGCAATATTACATCATATATTACCTTATATTACAGTGTAACTTCTACCACTCTGTGAACCTCCACAGATCACTAATGTTTAGAATAGTGCTCCACATACAATGTGAAATAGATTTTAATTATTATTAAATAATAGTGTTGGATACAGGCAAGTTGTAGCACAAACACTATTGAACTGAAAAGCAGGAGACTTGGATCAGTTTTTTAATTATCTACTTATACAACCCTGAGGTTATTATATTTAAACTTTCTGGAACTTCATTTCCAAATCCTTACACATCAATTTGCTAAACATATATAGTACTTACAACCTGTATCACTATATCAAACTGAACATATTCCTCCTTGAAAACATTCTTATATCTTTTTAACCTCTCTTTCCATCTAGACAATAGTTGAAACTGATAATGAACCAGATAAGAATTTATTATGCAAAATAAGCCACTTTTATTAATATATGTTTTAAAAGTAGCCTGTTTTTAGAGAACAAAATGAAGTGTCACCAACATTTTCTTCAATAGGGTATGGACTGTCCCATGTCTCTCCTGAATCATCAACTATTCCTTTCCCAATTATTTTAATTAGCATATAAATATGCTGTTTTTAAAAAACAAGTGTCTTGATCTCACTGTCCTTCCAGCTACTACTGCCCATGTCTCCATTACAGGAAAACTGCTTGTAAGAATTATCTACAATTGTCTCCAGTCCCTGAGCTTATGATTTTAAGAATCCACCCAAATTGTGCTGTGGCTCCCACGGTCAAAGACGCTGTCTCATCAAGGTCAACTATAAACTTTTGTTGTTAATTTTTACTTATCATCTTTCATGACACATTAGCTGAATGACACTGCTGATAATCCCTTGTCCTTTCCTTTCTTTCTTTAACTTGTATACTACAACTCCTGATTTTTCTCCTACATACCTGGGCACTTTTTAGTTCACACTGATGTCATTCCTCCTTTCTCTAATTTCCTGACTTAAGAGTATCCCAGAATTCAACCTTC
This sequence comes from Equus przewalskii, assembly GCF_037783145.1. Classification (NCBI taxonomy): domain Eukaryota; kingdom Metazoa; phylum Chordata; class Mammalia; order Perissodactyla; family Equidae; genus Equus; species Equus przewalskii. The sequence continues at coordinate 29,410,425 of NC_091834.1, forward strand.
AAATTCTTCTACATTCCTTGGTTATCTCACAGAGTCTCATGAATTTAAAAATTCCTATATGCTAACTGAGAAATTCATGCCTTCAATTGACATCTCCCATAAATTCCAGAAATTACATATTTAAATGCCTTCTTGGCATCTCACTTAGATATCTAAAAGCCTGCTCAAACAAATACGTCCACTTGATCTTCCCCCCAAAATCTACTTCTTTCACAATCTTTGCTATCTCAATTAATGGTAACTCCATCCTTAGATCAAAAAAAAAAAAAAAAAAAATGGAGTCTGACTTGACTTCTCTATCTCTTACTTCATATCCAATCTATCAACAAATCCTGTTGGCCCTACCTTCATATCCTTTTCTTCTACCTCCACTGCAACCAGTCTGGCCCACAGACCATCATTTCTCATCTGGATTATTACAACAGCTTCAAATTTGGCTCCCTATTTCCCTGATCTCTCCCTTTCAGTGTATTCAAAACACAGAAACCACTGTTGTGTCCTACAGAAACCACTGTTGTGTCCTACAACGAGAGTCACATCATGTTACCTCTGTGCTCAAAATTCTCCAGTGGATTTCCATAACACTCAGACTAAATAAAAGCCAATATTTTAACAATGGCAACAGTGAAAGAATCTAATCCTTCTTCCCTCCTATTAACTCTCTGATTTAATCAATCCTTTTCTTTGCCCCATCCCACTGTTTTTTTAGCCATACTCTCTTTTTTAGGATCCTTGAACATGCCAGACATCTTTTTGCCTCAGGACCTTTGCACCTGCTATTCCTTTTGCCAAAAAACATTCTTTTCCCAAGTATCTGCATGACTGGCAACAGTAATTTCTCTAAGTATTTGTGAAAACATCACTCTCCCAATGAGCTCTTCCCTGACCACCATATTTGACTCCTACACTCTCACCACTCTTCAGCTAACTTTCCTGATTCATTTTTCTCCATAGTACTTATCATCTATCTTGCTTTGTAATGTACTTATGTATGGTCTGCCTTTCCATATAAGACTATAAACTACATGATGACAGGGATTTTTGCCTCTTCTATTTGCTGATATACCCCTTTGTTGCCAGAACAAGGCTAGAAACAAAGTGGGCATTCAGAAACTATTGACTGTTGACAGTTGGAAATCATATACACAATAACATTCTCCTTGAACTCTTAAACCTGTGAAAGCCCAACTGCACAGCCTGAGTACAAAGAAAATATGTCTCAGAAAACAAGTGAGTTCCTTCAAACACGGCACATCCACCGAAATTAAACTATCAATGACTTGCTTTATAGAAAAAAATATTATATGGGAATTCTTACCATAAGATTGATAATGCTTCTTTATCAAGTACTTAGGGGCAGGTATTCAGGCAAGCTATCTTCTTTTCCCATTAATTTGACAACAAAAATGCTCACTTTAGATTGCATCATATAGTCTGAACTCCTGAATGATTTTATGATTCATTTTAACCCACTCTGAGGGCTACCAACCACTCAAAGACACTCAAAGGGGGCAGGCCTGGTGGTGCAGAGGTTAACTTTGCACATTCCACTTCAGCGGCCCAGGGTTCACTGGTTCGGAACCTGGGTGTGGACCTACACACTATTGTCAAGCCATGCTGTGGCAGGCATCCCACATATAAAATAGAGGAAGATGGGCATGGATGTGAGCTCAGGGCCAGTCTTCCTCAGCAAAAAGAGGAGGATTGGCAGCAGATGTTAGCTCGGGGCTAATCTTCCTCAAAAAAAAAAAAAAGACACTCAAAGAATTATCTATTATCACCCCCTGTCCCTGAGCTCACACTCTTAAGAAGCCGTCCTAATTGTGCTATGATTCTCGCACTCAAAGACACTACTCTTATCAAGGTCAAGAACGACCTTTTAAACTGTAATAGCTTGTTAACTACTAGAAGACCACAGAGGTAAAAATACTGGAAAGTACCTTCAATAAATTCACAGTCTGTAGTTGGTGCTTGACTGAGGGAAACTAACTCTAGTAGAAAATACTTTGGTAGTAAACAGAAGCAATTTTAACGTATGTTGTAAATCTCCAACAGGGAACTATTTTTCAAACCTGTTTACATAGGGAAACCTTTGGTCTGGGGACAACCATTAATATCTAGAAAGATAATAATGTTTCACAAAAAATAATAATTGAAAGCATTTATTAAATGCTCACTATGCCAAACACTGTTTTAGGTGCTTCACATGGATCAACACACCTTCACAACAACCTTATTAGAATTAAATTAGTGCATTTAGATTTACTACGTTATGAATAAGAAAACTGCAGCACAGAAAATAAACATCCAACTATCTCACAACTAGTAACAGCAGTTAAGACCTGTGCAGTTTGGCTTCAGAACTTGCTCTCTTCACTGTTATACTATACGGAATCAAGACAATAGAACTAATATTAGATGAAGCAAATGAAACAAGTTAGATGAGTCAAATAGCCATGAATCTCCACTTGAGAAACATGCTGTATTTCACACCTAAATAAAGTCATTTGTAAATAACAAAAACAAACAGACTTATCCAATTATATCTCAGAAAATTCCAACAAAACATTCTATCAAAAACATTAAGTTTAGTTATACAATAGCAGATAAAATTTTAAAAGTGATTTCAAGTTTTTCTTCTCTATGAAAATACATATAAGTTTTGAAGAAGCAGAACACATTTAGTGCTATCAGTAGTTATTGAAAAGAGCATACTGCCAAAGACGTAATCGTGAAATCTGGCATTTTTTATATCTTGACACTTGTATTCCTGAATATGTAATGTTTTCCTCGAGGGCACAAGGTGGCAAGAGCATGGGCCTTGAACTAGAGAAATGAAAACACACAACTTAGTTCTGCCACTTAAGAGCTTCTTGCTTTAGGGTAGGCTTTCAGACGCTGAGCCTCACGTTTTTTATCTATAAAATGGGTATAAAAAATGGTTTTCAGGGTGTCATAAAACTTAGACATGATAAAGTCTAAGCAGAGTACCTGTACCCAGTCATTCTCTTGCATTCTATTCTTCATAGCACTTCCCACTATTTGAAATGCTATTCATTTGTTTATTTACCTGTCCATTGTCTGTCTCTGTATCTGGAAAAAAACTCAAAGGGGACTGTAACTTTTCTCTGAGCTAGAACAGTGCCAGGTACATAGTGGTCGCTCAATATGTAATTGTAGAATAGGTGAACACATAGTAAGCATTAGTGGGTTAGCTTCCTTCCTGATGTCTTATATGTGTGGATTCAGTGTTAATTAACTGGTGCTTTGCAGGTTTACTGTGATTCTTTGAGAGAGCAAGAGTTTTTTGGGGAAAATATTCAAATGGAATTGATCGCTGAATTCTCTTTATCACAGGCTCAAAAGGATGCAGTAAGAAAACAGACTCTATATGTATGACAGATCTATATCTATATCTGTTATAAGCCATTCAAATGTAAGATAATACTAGAATCTAAAATAGGAAAGAAGAAGAAAGGCTAAAGAGAATATGCAAAAAAGGAAAAAAGATGAAAGAAATTACAATGCATCTTAAGGGATGAATCTTTGTATATTGGTTAACTTTCATTTTTTCTTCCTTTTCTAAAGTTTTTGTCCACTTCCTCTTTAGCTATGTTACCTAACTCATCTTCTGGAGTTTTCCAAACAAATAACATTACAAATACGAACAACTCCTGGGTATAAACACCGTCAACTCACATGAGTTTCTTCATGATGATTGTAAGATAGAAAATATTACACTATTACAAGTGTAATAGTGTAGCAGTGAAGTAGAAGAAGAAAAAGTGAAGTAGATCATCTCTCAAAAATTATTTTTATTACATCTGCAGTATAAACTGTAACAGTCACTGTGAGAAGCCCACCTTGTAGGGCAAAATATATATATTAACTTTCTAACACAAAATCCAGAAATACAGGACATCCTGATCTCCAAAGTTCCTTACTTATTACTCAAGGAACAGATTTAGTATGCATAAATGTGCAAGAATTCAAAATATGGAACAGAAGGGAAATCTCTCTACTCAACGAAAGAACCAAACAAGCTCCTGTGGATTCAGAGATTCAAAGCTAAGTCTTTATCAAAGAGCATTCTTTGGATAAAATGGCTATTATATTTCCACTGGCCTTTAAGAAATCCCTCAAAATAATCTTGAAGCTGTTTGAAGTAGCCAACTCTTCTGATACTGGCTGCATCGCGTCAGCACCTAAGGAAGCATGAATTATGGAAAGCAAAGAAAACAAGGCTGGTTTCATGCCCATTAAACTAATATTTTTGAAAACAAAACTGAGCTTTCATTTTGGCTAATTTTTCTAATCTCACATTCTGGCAGTGTTATAGTGCTCAAGCGCAAACATTTGACTCTCTCGAAACTATCTAAGCAATGGGTGTGCTAGCTGATCTCAATTCACTAGTCAGAGTCATAAGAGAAAGACACAATGCCATGGAAGAGCTGTGATTATTATCTCAGAAGTAGGATTGTGGTATACAAGCAATTTTTCTCACCATAACCCTAAATTAGCAATAATTTTTATATCATAAACTTGTTTATTCACGAATAGGCCACTTTTAAAAGGTAGTATATCAAGATTTGAACTACTTTCCTTCTAAACTCTCAGATACAGTATAGGTGGATAGGGAAACTTGAAATTCTTGAAAGTGGATGGAAAATGTAGGCTTCATAATGCTGAACTGATGATTTCCAAAGACAAGACTCCACTTTCTTTAAAGTGGAAAGAAGAGTGCTCTGTACAGGCTGTCAGTAATTCTCCTAGCCAAGATGACTAATTCTATTATTAGCATACAATCTGGAAATGAATGGCTAATAGCAGCCACGGAGAGCTATTGAGGGTGGGTTGGGAGGAGATTTCTGTAATTCCTACCCTGCATTCAATAGTTTCTACTGTTTACCAGCCTTTGACATGGAGATAACCTACATGTAGATAAAAACCTAAACAATGTAACATTTGGAAAGCCTACTGAACATAAGAACTATCAAAAGAATAGTTCTCATTGCGTTTAATCCAACACTTGCACCAGTTCTTTTACATAAGCACTAGGTGCTGAGAAGAGTGAGAATCTATAGAGAGATGAATAAAACAAGATTTTGAACTCTTAGAGGGTTGATTCCAATCCAAAAACATATAATAATACAAAAAAGAAACCTCCATAACTAGGGGTAACTAATTTGTAGTAGCTATATGAAATTAGTTGAGGTTTTTCTATTTTTATTGATTTGTTATTTTCAAATGATCAAGTTACCACATTTGAGTTAATATTTTACAAATACTCATATGAAATTTTGCTTATGAACCCAAATTATCACAATGACAATCTACTTTTTTTCCATAAATTAATCAAAGGGCATAAAAGCCCACAAATCTGTAAATCTCTTTTGGCCACCCAGTGATCTTAAACAAAGCATGTGGTCTTCTTCAACTCCATTTAATTCTGACAACTGAAAATCATATAATCAGTTCATCAAATATCAGGATGATGCTTGGGTAAACTTCAAAGTTCACTGTGGGAGGTAAGTGCTTCAGGGAAGAACTCCTTATGTATAGGCTCTGAGAAACAGGATCAGGCACTGCATCCACAGCAAGTGATTATTAACTATTAGAAAAGTTTTGTTGCAAATCTGATTTATTTTGCATTGTTCACACTTATCAAGGCAAGGTTCTTGTGCTTCTCACTATACCATAGAAACTACATAGTGTTTCCTTTTTTTTCCCTTCAATCTCTTTATTTTCAAAGTTTCTTTTCTTTTTATTGTTTGCTTTTAAAATTTGTCTCTTTTCTTTTCTTAAGGCACATTTTGAATATAGGTAAATAAATAAATCCGACATGTGCAGTATGACAGGTTGCAAAAAATCCATATGCTGTACTTGGGTGCTCCACATCTCTGTGTGGATAGAGAACGTTTCCATAACCCCAGAAAGTTTCCTCTCATATCCCTTTCCCATCAATCATTCCCTCAACAGCGGAAAGGCAATGTTCTGATTTTTCTTTTTTAACAGATTAGTTTTATCTGTTCTAAAAATTCTAGAAGAATATAGAAACTAAAAAATAATATGTTGCCTTAACTTTAATTCATGACATATAAATTCCAAACAAATACCAACATACAAAATGTGTAATGAGTATAATATGCTAATTCCACTTCCATTCACATTTGTCATCAAATTGGCTTTTATTACTGATATATAATTTGAGCTGAGAATAAGCTGTCTTAAAGATCAGAGAATATTAAAACTGCCAGCATAATTTTTACCTGCCAGTTCAGAATAAAGGAGTCTGAGTTCCCTACATTCCTATCATTACTTAAAATATTAAAGAAGCCAAGTGTATATCACAGAAAAGAAAACAAAAGAAATAAATCTTTGAGCATGAAATTTGGCTTTCTCTCTTTCTTTCTCTTGACCTCTCCCTTTATATATATTACACATACATATATACAAGATAAGTAAATATAACTCATATAAACTTTGCTTTTATATTAATTTATACATTTAAAAACAATTAGCTTAGTGGACTTCATTTCTTAAATACTTTTTTCATCTTTATACTTTAAGCCTTTCACATTGCTTTTTAAAAATAATAAAACATGTATATGCTTGAGAAGTTAAAGGTATTTTAGTGTGTTAATTTTTTCTGAAGATATCTTACTATTTAAAAAAAGAAAACCCTCTAGGGATAAACTAATTAGTAGAAGCTATATGGAATTAATGTTTTTTTCTATTTTTAGGGATTGATTTATTTTAATACAAAACTGATTACAACTTATAGACCAAAATTTCCTAATTATGCTTATCAGTAGGTGATCATTGTAAACAACTGGCTGAAAAATATATATTAACAGTTTGGGTGTCTATTTTCCTCACAAAAAATAATGAATAGTTGGGCTTTGTGTTCTACAATAGTATTTTTATTAACTGATGCCAATACTACAAACATTTCACTAAAGTCAGTATGCATTTTTAAATAAAAGAAATACAGTAATCAAAAAGACAAGGACAATCTGAAAAACCTTTACACATTTACCTTTGTAGGTTAGCTTGACTCGTGGAATATTTTGTTTAGAAGTTTCAATGACTGGAAGAAACAGCACGGTCATGCTTAGCACCACCAAGGCATGAAAAATGTAAAAGTCGTGGCTTCTGGACTTTGGTCTATCATCTTTATTAGCATTCATGATGAAAACAATGTTCTCTTTCAAACAGCGTTAATTTAATCTAAAAGTAAGAAAAGAACTATTAATATAGCAGTTTGCAGATTTTCCTAGACTTACTAAATTATAATTTTCTGAATGTATATAGATTTTAAAAAATAATTGCTCCTTTTCTCTATTCTTTTTTCCTTTTTTTTTTACAATTTTTACAAATTGCTGCAGGGAAAATGAATTAGAACTGAGTAATAAAATTCAGATCTGGCTCTACTCAGATGTGGAGACAGGTACACAACTAAAAATTCAACTGCTTATGTTAATTAGCACCTCTTCCTCTACTAAATTTTTTTTTCATGCAAATGTAGGAGGAACCAATTCTTTCTAAACTTGATGAATTCTTTGATCAGATAAGAATACTGGTAGAAGCCTACTCTTTCCCCCAAATCATTCCCAAAGGAAAAGACCCCGAAGAAAAACAAAACAAAACAAAAGCTCTTATTTTGAGGGAGTTCTTCCCTTGTTTCTGACCGAAAAGGTATTTTAAAATTCTACTTAAAATTGCACATGATCAGGTCAGGGAAAGCAGTACAGATTTTATGCCTGGGACAATGCAATCTAACCTGCACTCTACCCTACTCCACACAGGGCAGCACTTGTGGAAACAAACAAACAAAAACCTCATTAAAATGGAGACAAGAGGCCACAAGGGATAGCTTTCACGCCCAGTGTCCATAGCAGAGCCCAACAGCAAGAAGAAAGACTTGCTCTTCTTGACCAGCAAGGGGCTCAGCCAATGAAAGACTGTCACAACCTAGCCAATGGAAAGCCACTACACATGAAACTCTTGATTCCTCCAATGGACTCTGTTTACAATAGTCCTCCCAACTTCCTCTTCCCTTCTATAATAATGGTTCTCTTCCTCTTGCTGCTGGGGATTTGCACACAGCTTGCCATGGTTGCAGATACAGAATTGCAATTCTTTGCTGATCCCAAATAAACCCATTTTTCCTGGAGAAAGAACTGGCAGTCTATTTGTTTGAATTCAACACACTAAATAGAAAAACAAACTGTAAAATAAAAGTTTAGAAGAGGGAGGAGGTAGTTATTTACTAGGTTGCCATAAACAAGCTCCCTTGGTCGTCTTTTTTAAGACATGGAATAAATCAAAACTCACATATTTCAAACTACGCTAATAATAGTAATTACAAACAACATTCACTCAGTATTTATATGTACCGGATACTTTCTAAAAAGTACTTTACATAAATTAAATGACCTAATGCTGTTAAATTAATTAAACAGAGGCCATTAGACTGACGTGGCTCTGATGCTATTGTGCCTACTTAAGCAAACAGAAATCTAAGCCTGTTAATGCCTCAAAGTTATGAACTCAAAACACTAAGGACAACCAATCAACAAACAGCCAATCAGGCTCTAAGCTATAGCCAATAAAATAATTTCCTTTCATTGCTGCCATACTTTCTCTATGTGTTTCCCCTGATTCCTGTCGGTGGAGTGTGCCTAACCACTTCCAGTTTGGTGCTGCCCAATTCAAATTGATTTTTGCTCAAAGAAACTCTTAAAAATTTTAATACACCTCCACTTACTTTTTGTCAACACTAATGACAGCCAAGAAGGATAGGTAATTATTTACCTCATTTCATGATGAGGAAACTGAGGTACAGAGATAAACAGTTCTCCTAAGGTCACATGGCAAATAAGAGATGGATTAAAATGTTTGTTCGGGACTGTAACTAGAGTCAGCCCTCTTAACCCCTACGTCTTTGGGTGCTTTTCATTAAGGCAGAATCAAGTCATCATCAACTCTTGATGCGGTTTTCAACTTCTCTTCCTTCTCCACAAAGTTATCGCTGTCTTTCTAAGAAATAGCCCACAGAAAGGATCTTGCTATGCCTACTCCCAGGGAGGATTCCAGATGTGGTACCTGCTTCAACTTTTGTCCCAATAATTTCTCTACATCCTTGATGACAGCTTTAGCCATAATAAAAAAGTACTACACTTTAAGTAATTTTCTAATTATTTAATATCAAAATAAATATTTTATGTCTGTATGGTTTAGTTTTAAGAGAAGGGCTAATAAGAATGAATTTCTTTTTTTTATGGAAGATCAACTCTTTACTAAAACGCCTCACAGATTTTGAATAGTAAGGTTTTAGTTACCTTAAATCTCAGAAGTTAAGATCAATCTGGTAAAGTGAAATAGAATTTAGGGATACATGTATTTATTTTTATACATGACAAACATTTTAAGGATAGACTACAAATTTTATGTTGTTTCTTCAAGAAATGTCGAACATGAATGTTTAATAAATTATATTTTCTCAGTTACTTTAATTACCTTCAAAGATACCTATAGGAAGCATCAAACTGTTCTGTCTTGTGTGTAATCTGTGCATGTTTAAATTCTTTGATTTAGAAGATTACTACAAATGCAAATAATCAAGTTGATTTAGATACTTATTAAGAATATTGTACTAAATATGCCACATATCACATATTTTATTCACATGTACTTGACACTTCTTGATGGTTTCACCTAATAAGACTTACTTTGAGAGAAAACAGGAATATCCTTCTGACCAAAAGGATCTATACCATCAGCAACCCTTATGAAAATTCTAGTTTTTAAAATTTCAATAATATACATTTTAATATAAAACACTAATGAAGTCCTTTAAATGACATATTTAAAACAAACTCTTAAAAACTAAAGAATTACATTCTTTCAGAGCTAGTAGGACAACATGTTTATGCTATTGCCATGAAACAGAGTTACTTTAGCTGGTCTACAGAAAAAATTATCAGGATTAGCTTTCAATTATGTGAGTTTTAAATTACTCAATCTTGTAAGAAATGCATCCTTGTAACTTTTCAATATGACTTTTACACCAGTAAAAAGTAGATCCATTCTCTGACTTACAGATCCTCCTTAAAAACTTACTGCTTTTACACAAATAAGAAAATACATATAAAAATATAAACATATTCTTTTTTTTTTAAGGATTGGCACCTGAGCTAACATCTGCTGCCAATCTTCTTTTTCTTTTCCCTTCTTCTTCTCCCTGAAGCCACCCCCTTCCCCCCAGTACATAGTTGTATATTCTAGATGTAGGTCCTTCTGGTTGTGCTGTGTGGTACGCTGCTTCAGTATGCCCTGATGAGTGGTGCCATGTCCACACCCAGGATCTGAACTGGCGAAACCCAGGGCCACCGAAGCAGAGTGCACAAACTTAACCACTCAGCCTCGGGGTCAGCCCCATAAACATATTTTTAACAGTTATTAACACCATAGCTAATCCCCAACCGTTTATCAAGGAGAGGAAAAAGATAAACTTCTTTTCTGAAAGGAGTGGTTGAATATATGCAAATAATTAAAGTTCCATGAAATAATTGCTAAAATAGAGACTATATAGGATGCTATAAAAAACAGCTCAAAGGAGTATCATATAGGTTTAAGCAAGACAAGGATAGTTTCATGGAGAACAGACAAAGGAAAATGGAAAGCAAAAAGAGACAGTTCCAGAAAACAGACATACCTAGTTAAGGGTTCCCGAAACACTAGAAGCATGATAGACTTGGTTAGATTGCTATGAGGAGAAGGAAGAGAGAACACAGCATAATCCAGTAGGATGGAAGAGAGAGGGCACCAAAAAAGGAACTTGACCTAACTCTTAAAGGTGCCTCATACCTGTTCTGGGACCTAATATACTATGACTCAAACAATGCCATTACTCCACACTGCCTTTGGTAGTAGAGCACGTGTGCTGGTTCCATCCATATTCATTAGCGCGTCTCTAATCCCATTTCCCTGTTCCTTTCATTTTTCCCTATATCCACCTTAACAGCAGATTCACAGCCTTGACTTACAAACAAGTATTCTTCCACCTACCCACATCCTTCAAAAAAAGTTAAAGGTTGGGGCCGGCCTGGTGGTGCAGCAAAGGGCGCACCTTCCGCTTTGGTGGCCCTCGGTTCGTCAGTTCGGATCCCAGGTGGGGACACGTCACCACTTAGTACGCCATGCTGTGGTAGGCATCCCACATATACAGTAGAGGAAGATGGGCACGGATGTTAGCTCAGGGCCAGTCTTCCTCAGGAAAAAGAGGACTATTGGCAGTAGTTAGCTCAGGGCTAATCTTCCTCAAAAAAAAAAAAAAGTGAAAGGTAAACTGAATGTAGGGATTAAATATATTAAATTTCTCATTAGGCTGAGTTTTTTGTCACTCTGGGCATGTGAAATACTACTTGTTTTCATGACATGCAACAACATATGTAATGTGAATGTACGGTTATGTACACAGGCAAAAGAGAGGGAACTCTCCATGTGCGCATTTTATTAACAATAATGACTTCAGTACAGAACATTTCCTGGGAATTAATGATCAGTTGGGGTTAATGGCCCTTGGCTATGTATTGAGATATCTACTCCTCCAACTGGTCATTAATTGCTAAGACATGCCCTGTGCCTCCAACTCTATAAGTTAAGAAGATTGATGTTTCAGTTTTCAATGCACAGTAGTCATACTGTTCCTTGTAGTCCAGCTCATTAATATTGTTAAATAAGTTAAAAATCAAAGCACTGCCTTCCTTGCTACTATGACATCCTGATAAGTGTCTACACCTGCTGAAACATATGCTAAGGGTAAGGGACAAAATAAAACAAAACATCCGGAACCTGCTGGAACCTTTCTTTTTAACTTCAAATCTTTTTCTACTATAAAATAGTCACTCTCTATAATCTACTGCTCCTGATTCTTTGTTTTTCTCCCCAAGAATCCTTTGAATTGAAGTTAATCTTTTAATTGAGATAATTTATGGGTTAAATGTATTGCCAACAACCTCTCCAGTAATCCATTGATATTTTGCAATCTTCCAGTGCATGTTTGTGTGTAGATGTGTGTGTTTTGTGTATGCAGATGTGTGTGTGTCCTGCATCTGGGAGGAATTATAGAGAGAAGGAGGTGTGATTTAACCTACAGTGGGTGGATTTAGTGAACTGCATAGGTTATACTACATGCTACTGTCTGTAACAAGCTCGACCTGGAGCCAATTAACTGCACATAATCCATTCCAGATGTTCCCTGGGACACACAGCGCTCTTGGGGATCCCTGGATGTGGAGCCAATAGGGAGTATTCTGATTATGAGAGATTTTTACACACTGTTCCACTAAATCAGAGATCCAAACGCATAATCTAACAATCAAGAAGGTCTTGTGCCATTTCCCAAAGGAATACAAAGGTCCAGAACTTATTAGACGGATAATAACTCGTCAAAAATATTATTTGAGGAGCAAAGAATATAAAATCTTCTATGTGAACTTCATTGATTTGCCTTATTTATTTATATCCATTTGTTCCAAAAGTCATTAAGGAAAGATAATACATAATTATGATGAAAAAGTAGATGGTATGCATACGACAAGAATTAAAATACACACTAAGTCTTCACACATGAAAATCTTGAACATTTAGATTTAGGATTCTCCCTCAGATGTGTGTGTGCATGAACATGTGTGTTTGTGTGTCTGTGTGTGGGTAGGTTAGAGAAGAGAGGAAAAGAATCTTTAATTTTTTTTAATTTATTGTCTTTTTTCTGTTTTTTGAGGAAGATTAGCCCTGCGCTAACTACTGCCAATCCTCCTCTTTTTGCTGAGGAAGACTGGCCCTGAGCTAACATCCATGCCCATCTTCCTCTACTTTATATGTGGGATACCTACCACAGCATGGCTTTTGCAAAGTGGTGCCAAGTCCGAACCCGGGATCTGAACTGGTGAACCCCGGGCCGCCGAGAAAGTGGAACGTGCGAAGTTAACCACTGCGCCTCTGAGCTGGCCCCAATTTTTTTAATTTATAAAGAGCTATTTGCTCTTCATATCTTCATGGTACACATAAGGTCACTAGAGAATTTCTCTCTCTCTCTCTCTTTTTTTTCTTGGTGAGGAAGATTGGCTCTGAGCTAACATCTGTTGTCAACTTTCCTTTTTTTATCCTCGCCAAAGCCCCAGTACATAGTTGTATATCCTATCTGTAAGTCATTCTAGTTGTTCTATGTGGGATGCTACCACAGCATGGCCTGGTGAGCAGTGCTAGGTCTGAGCCCAGTATCAGAACAGGTGAACCCTGGAACACCAAAGCAGAGTCCGTGGACTTAACCACTCAGCCACGGGGCCAGCCCCAAGAACTTTTTAATCTCAGGAGACACGAGGACCTATGACCACCCTCAAATTTAATGAAATTAATTTTATTAAAAAATATAAACTCACTTTGGCCTAATTGTAGCTCATATTTTTGAGTTGTTTGATTAGATAGTTTTCCCATAGGGTGCAAAAGACTGATCAATTATTAGTAACATTACTTCATAGCATGGATATAGACAAAAAACAAATATAAAGAGAAGAAACTTGAGAGTCAAAAAGACAATATAGCAAAAAAAGAGAAGCTTCATGTTTGCAGAGGGCTATCTTATATTCCATTGAGCAAGCGCATTGATATCAAATCAGGATGCAAGTGGTAAGTATGAAGATCCACCAGAATGGAATTTGGAATGCTAAAATTTTAAGATACATTTATTTTATCTTATCCTTTCTAAATTTTCTAATATACATAATATCCTACTACTCTGGGACATTCACGGGTATGCAATCACTTCTTAAGTGTACAGTACTATTATCAATGAACAGAATTAACAAGGCAGCAACTTTTGGCTAAAAAATTTTAACTGTTCATTAATGGACTTCACTGCCTTCATATGTCATGAATTCTTCATCAATTGATATATTCCCATAGAATCTGGAAGACCAGCTGAGTTTTCAGAGCTCATGAAGAAGAGACTTATATTTAATTAAATGTTAATCTACTTCCTAAAATCATTATGGCAATAGCCAGTGTTATTTCACTACATGCCAAGTTAAATGCAAATATCATCAGTAATCAGTTGTAAAGTTGAGCTAAACTCTTTGGCAGTAAAGATAAATTACAGTAGTTACATTTTTATTTTGCAATGGTTTAAACACAATGTTTACGTTTCTAAAACACACTGAAAGTATATTCTTATATAAATATCTGCCCAACAAAGCACTACTGTTACATGGTACTTGGGTTTGCCTTACAGCCTTGTACTTATAGCCAGACCACATTCTTCAGGATCTTACCCCTAATGAATCCAGCTCAACAAAAATTATAAAATAGTGAGATTTCAGAACAGACATGTAGAATTTGTTAGATTTAATACTGTGGGTTGCATTTTTTCCCAAACTTAACAGTAACAACAAAACAATGCTGATGTTGTAAAGAGGTCCTAAAGAAATCAAATACAAAGTGCTCAGATAATTAACATATCTACAAAAAATAATAAACCACCACTGTAAATGACCTCATTGCAATTATCTTCCTTATCCTAAATCTTTATCAATTTGCTACTCAAAGCAGAGCACTGACAGTTATCACTTTGCATGGTCAGAGAAAGCACAAACAGCATAATCATAGTTGGTCTCTTTAAATTTGACTAGTCCACAATACAAAGATTTAAGACTTTCCTTTTCAAATTCTCACACTCTAGAGGGCATTTTAATCCATGCACCTTTTCATGACCAAGATAATCTTCTCACTCTTTGGAATTCTGATAGGCTTTTTGAGACACAGAATATTTGCAGATATTCTATAGAAATTATAGAAAATTTGTCAAATTTTAATGTCTGCCTTTTATATCCAAAAATACAAATGTATACTATTTAAACTGATTGTTTTTTAAAACTTAACACCCTCTACCTCAAATATTCTGATATGTGCACCCTACATTTAAAAAAATTGGGGGCGGGCTTTTTTTTTCATAAATAGAATATTGAATAAAGCAGAGTAGGAATTACCACAATTAAGAAGGCAAATCAGAGCCAGCCCTGATGGCCTAGTGGTTAAAGTTCAGCGCTCTCACCACTTCAGCAGCCTGGGTTTGTTTCCAGGTCGCAGAACCACACTACCCACCTGTCAGTTGCCATGCTTTGGTCGCAGCTCACATAAAAGAACTAGAAGGACTACGACTAGGATATACAACTATGCACTGAGGACTTTGGGAAGCAAAGAAAAAAAAGGCAAATCAGTTATATTATCTTGAAATAATAAAATAATAATTAACCATGTGTTTATTATTAAGAGTTTCTTCTCTGTAACTTATTTTATTGCTTTTATTTCTTAGGAATATTGAGTAATTGGATAAGTGAGTGATGTTTTGGTAAATATCCAAAAATTTTAACTTTCTTTCCTGAAATACACATTTAGTTATTAATTTAGACATTGAGTTACATGTCCAATAAAGATTTTCCCAGACTTTATAATATTCATCTAATATTTTTGCTAATATGGGCAATAAATGGATTTGAATCTTCAAAACATTGACTCTTCAATGATAATGGATGAAATATTCCATATAAAAGATAATTTAGTGGCCTCTGTGCACTTGGAAATTTGTTTTTCAAAGAAACACAGGTATTTTATTATATTTAAAAGTATTATATGGTGCTTGCTTCAGCAGCACTTAGCGTAATGTTAGACTATAGCAAGTACAGGAAGCACTTACAGTAAGCAATGCAAAGATACACAAAGAGAAGGAGCACGGCACAACATAACGGCAGGCCAACGTGTAAAGTTACGAATTTCTTTTTATTTCTTGACTTGTGTGGTGGTCCTGTTTTGTACAATTTTCACATGTATATTTTCCAATGAAAAATACTTACTGAAAAAATTAGTATGTTAACAGAAGGAAAGGTAAAAAGATTTTTTATTAATTAGTGCATACTGTTTAGGACATGAAACAATTTATCACATCCTCAAAAACAATACACAGAGGTTATTAGTTGCCAATTTGTAAAAATGACAACCTATTATACAAAACCACTTATGTATAGGAGATAGTATTAAGTTCCTATCTAAATTATAGTTCCTATATCTAAATTACAACAAAAGATAAAAGGATTAATGAGTTCACATCATTAGAATATTAAGGCTGTAACTACTGGAAACTAGTAAATAACCATGAACTAACTAAATTATGTTTTTAAGACGTGATATAGATAAAACAATTGTAAAGATTCTCTGTAAAACTCCTGACACTTCTAAATGAACAGACTAAGAAATCCAATCAAATCTACCAGAAACTCCAATATTTAACAGCTAACTTCTTAATCTAAAAAAGAGCATATAGCAGGAAAAATGTGACCTTGAACTTCATATTCACATAAATTCTTCAGGAATTCATGTACTTTTGAGATCAAAACACTGAGTTACATGCCTCCTATATAATCTTTTCTTTTAAAGGAAAAAGATGTGCTAAACACATTAACACTAGTTGTTTCTTTCTCCACTATTTAAAAACCTTAGGGAAATAAACATTTCTAGCAACATGAGACATTCGATCTGCAAAAGAAGAAGAGTTAAATGATTGACTTCATAACATAACACTAACTGAGAACAAAAGTAGACAGTGTGTAAAAGGAACTTGATGTCATATGTGAAATTTAGGAACCCAGGCTTCATATCAGATTTGAATTTCATTATATTTGACCCAACTTGGTGACTAACTAATAATGAAATAAATAAAACAACAATTTTAATGTAATTAAATGTAAATGTAATTAATGTCATTTTACTTATTTTTAGCATATTGAATTTAACAACTAATGACTATGCAAACAACAAGGCAGCTTTTTCAACAAATAAAAAATGTGTCCAGGGGCCAGGCCGGTAGCGTAGTGGTTAAGTTTGTGTGCTCTGCTTTGGCCCCCCCAGGGTTTGGATCCCGGCACAGACCTACCCCCTGCTCATCAAACCATGCTGTGGTGGCATCCCACATACAAAATAGAGAAAGATTGGCACAAATGTTAGTTCAGTGACAAAAAAAAAAAAGAAAATTTGTCCAGCACTTAGTACAAGTAAGTTCTTTAATGATTATTGTTTATATTTCTAGTGATGAGGATATATGTTAACAGATTTCATCTTGGTTTAAAATGCTTCATATGCAATTGTTCCAATCCATTTGTATTCTTTTTTTTTTTTTTTGCACTCAACAGTTTTCATCTTGGTAGATGAGGAAACTGAGGCAAAGAGAAGGTACATCACTTGCCAAAGTCCCTCAGCTAGGATTAAACGCAAGGCCATGTGACCATATACATAGAGCTCATTCTGCAATGCAGATAAGGTGAGTCCCATGGGGGATGGGGGCGGTGAGGAGCCTGCCCTAGGGCCCATACTGTATAGAGGATGTCATTGGAGATGGAGAAGTGGCTGTGACCGTGGGCACAGCCCCCGGTCTCTCTCCAGCACCACCCAATAGAACATTTTCCATGAGGGCAATGCTCTGTATCTTCTTGTCAAATATGGTAACTATGAGCCACATGTGGCAACTGAACACTTAAAAGGTATGCAACCCATAAACTGGATTTTAAATTTTATTAAACTTTGAATGAGTTTAGCTTTTTTTTTCATCTCTTGCTGATGTGCAGGCCCAACGGCTAGTCTACACAACCTAGAGTAGTAAAAGTAGTAATTACTAGGTAATGATAGTAACCTTAATTCTGAGACATAAATGCAAGCACAGTACAGAATAGGGGAGAATTTCTTTTCTTTTTTTCCTGCTAAGAAAATCTAGGCATTAATTGAAAGAATTAATAAGGCACAATTTACCTGTTCTATATTTCTAACTTCAAAACTAAAACAGACTAACCTTAAAAATTTCCATTTTTTTTCCCTTAAACTTATTTGAGTATGATGGTGACAAAGGTACTCTTTCATATATCTTTTTATTTCCATGGCATTGGAAACTAATGTTTACAAGCTAAACAGAACTAATTCTTGGTTATATAAGAACTATTGTTACTTTCACTTTTTATATTTCTAATTGTGTTTTTCTTAGGTGAATAGTACAAAATGAGTTTGTATATGCTCATTGTAGGGACTGCTAGTCCAGAAAAGAGTTTGGTCTCTGGAAGACAGTTATCCATAGTAAAGCTTTGTGAATTTTGCCACAGATAATCTACCAACTACTACCAGAAATTCAAGAGTTCCCAAGACCCTGACTGATCCAGTCAATATTCTCACATTTGGTTCAGTTCTGCTATTATAACACTAAAAATAATTTTAAAAATAAAGTTACAACTTTTATAAATAGACTGATACTATAATTTTCATTTTTGTACCCTTATATGACTACATTGTTAAATTTCTTCTACCTACATTTCTAAATGTCCCCAGTTATATCTCCTGTAACTCCTCCAGGACATGTTAAAAGGAGAGTAGCACAGTGATTAAGCACTCAAGCACAAACCCCAGGTCTGCCACTCGCCTCCCGTTTACGGATGGGAAAGTTACTTAACCTCACTGTGTCTCACTTATCACATTTAAAAGAGTAGATAACAAGAGTACTTAATTTATTTGTTATAAGGATTAAAAAACCATAATATAAAGCACTACACCATGCCCAGTACACAGTAAGTGATCAAAGAGTATTAGCCATTTTAAATCTAATGCATTCAATTTGTCTAAATTTTAATTCTTTTTAAGTATAAAAGCAAATAATAGTTTTAAAGACATTTAATAATGACCTGAACATACGCCTACAGTTTACAAGGATTGTAAAACAAAGAGATCTCAGGAAATTATTATATAGCCTCCAAGAATATGAAGACAATAATTATAGGATATATCAAAACAAACAAATGAACATGCAAGCAAATAAACAAACTCCATTTCTATGGTTTAAGAGGGGGAAATCAATGATGGTTTGAATTTTTTTATGAAGGATAAAATACAATTTTATCTGGAGTGCTTCCAATGCTACTCATTTATAGTAAATGAAGTAATTTTTCAAGAAAGGGAAAACAACTAATACCCAATAAAATAATAACTTCATATAAAACCATAAAATAAAAAATAGAATAAACATTGGTGAATATGTAAAATACTTGGCTTTAAGATTTTCACCTGTATTAAAAAGAGTAAAAACATTAAGCTTCTCTTGGTGTCTTTTCCAGAAAGGATACTAGTTTCAAAGGAGGAAAATAGGGAATTTAAATAACCGTGTAGGCCACGTGGGATTGAAGCATTCCACATACTCATTGTTATATTCAAAGTATAACAATAACATGTCTATAATTCATTATATCCTTTGTACTGGATCTTAATGCTTATTTATTTTTTAATTTTTATGCAGCTATCCATCCATCCTATTTAATCAGTGTACTATTTTCCATTCCTACCACTCACCTTCATTTTTAAAATGGTTATAAAGATCTTTGACAAACTCTTACTAATGTTTTTCATTTTCTTTAAACAAATTACTCTGCCTAATTATGCCACTTAAAAAGTTTACATGGTTCATATTTTATAAGTTGCTGACATCTTTTGACATGTGCACATTCTTATTTTAAATAATTAATTAAAATGATTTTCCTGCATGAAAAAACAATCACATTTAAAAACAGTTATATTTTATACAAGATCTACATTTTTACAAGTATTTTCACTTACCTTAAAATTATTTTATTATAAAGTATATTTTGAAATTCATAGCAGCTTACAAAACATGGTTGGTCTAACTTCATTATTAACACCTTATGATTATACATCATAATATAGCAAAAACTTGATATACAACAGGAGCTCAAAAAGAATTTTTAGTTTATTGTCTATAATAACGCAGTAAGCAGGCAAGCAATATCTCCTGACTGAAAGCAGAGCAAATTAGATATGTGAATATTCAGCTAGGTTTAGTAAATTAAAAAGAAAGACAAAACTTTCAATTACATCTTAAACCTTTCCAGATCTGTAAACATGCCAAGTATTATTTATAACAGTTTTCAAAAATTGCTACATTAATAGCATACCACAGATTTGAGGTTGTCTCTCCCACAGATTCAAAGAGTTTCTGTACCTCTTAGAACATCTAAATATATCTGCTAACCCTAAGATGCAACATTAAAGCACATATTAAAAAAATTCCTTCCATATTCAATAATTATTCAAATACATATTTGCATAAACATTCAATGCTTCTATAACATGAGCTTCACTGTCCTCAAAATGCATATTTCAATTCATGTTAATTAGAGATGGATAAAACTAAAAATAAATATGACAATGCATTATGAAATACCAAATAGCATTATTGCAAAACGATCAAACATTATTTTGTAATTAATATGTTTTAAACTGTCTTTATATATACCTTCACATGAAGATGAAGATACCATATTTTAAAGTATAACACTTTCTTTCAGGAGCACTATCAGATATGCTGGATATGCAATGTGGAAGCACAGTGTGGACCTTGTTAAAGAGCTCATGGGTGAAGCTGAATTAATCCCTTTACCTACATTCTCTTAATGCATATAAGAGAGTAAGTCTTCAACTCACATATTTGAATTTTAAGAGTAACTTGCAATTGCTCAGTGCATGAGCAATATGCCTATGTAAAGACTGGATTGAGGTGCTGTTTTACAAGATGAGACTGATAAAGTACCAGAAATTTCAACTTCTTTATCAGGCAGCCCCATATTTTTAAACACCGTTCTGGTCTTCCTTATGTAAACATATTTTGCCTTTTTTAATGATTGCTCTGTTAAAGCCGTATACTGGATATGTGGCTGTCTAATTTCCCCTTCCACACTCATTGCCATCTTTATCTGGTGCTTTATCTACTAGCATCAGTTTCTTTTCTCTTTTTCTTTTTTATTGAGATAAAATTGATATATAACATTGTATCAATTTAAATATCAGTTTCTGAGCTGTGTTTAATCCTATCATTATATCCTTGGCTATATCTGAAAAACTGAATTTAAATGGCCACCCCAAGTCTTTTTGCCTCAGAAAGGATAAGCAGGGGATTCCTGAATTGAGCATACTGCTATAGATGGACATTTCCTCATTTTTACTTTTTACGTATTTCTCTCTTAGAGAAAATGTCATACCACCTTCTACTACATGACCTCCGAAGATACAAAAGTGAAACTAGCACTGTAGTCTGGATTTTATAATACAGAATTCACCTAAGATAATCTCACAAAATCCTCAATAATGAAACTCATTTATTTTTACTACGTGTTATAGAAACTGAGAGAAAATTCTTGAATCTCCCAGGGGTAACACAGCCTAAGAGCTCAGGCCGTGGTTTATGGTTTGAGCTGTAATCCCTGTTTTGCTACTTATCAGATTTACACCTTGGAAGAATTCACTTAATTTCTGTAAGTCCAGTTTCCTCATCTATAAAACAGGATTATCAGTTCTTACTAAATATGGTTGTTTCAAGAATACAATGACAACGCATGGAAAGCACTAAGCACTTCGGCATATAGCTAGACTCAAAAACTGTTAGCTTAAAGTTCTTCCATTTTTGCATGGACTGTGATAGCAACTATTTTTCCAAAGACAGTAAGTAAGTGGATAAAAAACTTAAAAGGAAACCTGGAAAATCTCATATTCTCCTATCATGCTTGCAAATATGTTTGTGTAATTTGGCATTAAAGTTCCCAATCTTCATTCCACAATGCAAATTTTTCAGTGCACAATTAGATAAAATCCCTATGACGATAACAATAACACACTTTTAAACATCCAATTTGTTGAGCTATATGCACTGCCAAAATGAAATCCTAGACAAAAGAATACACTCAATTGCTTTATTGGATATGGAAATTGCTAGACAATAAAAATAAAGGCAGAGTGACAAATAAATGTTTTTCTTTTAGAATATTCAATTTGGGGTTACTAAATGTGTTTGAAGAAAAGGTCTATGGAGAAGGTCTTTGAACAGAGATTAATATTTAGAAACAGTTTTGACAGCAAGTCAACCTAAAGTTACCTCTAAAAGCTTATTTGAATATTACAAGAGCCAAAAGAGTTTATACACATAAAAAACTTTAGTTTCAATTATTACTGCTGTACTTTTTCAGAGTATTCAAAACATTGAATTGTTATAGTGCTGTAAAATCACAGTTTAAAAAATCTTTCCAAATTATATTTAGGCCATTCCCTACATCTCACAAAATTTGCATTTGCACCTTCCAGAACAAGTGTAATCTCCATCTACAGACACATATACTTCTTTTAAGCCACTTGAAGGCAGAGACATGAATCACATTCACCACTCTATCCCCAACGTCTAGCACAGTGCCTGGCACAGAATAAGAGATGAGCATATATCAGTCAAATAAATGAAAGAAGCAGTCAATCTCCCCCTCTTTCCTTTACCAGCCCACTTCTATGATGTACGGTGATGAAGCAGCTGAAATCTCTAAACCTCTTCCCTGTGTGTGATATCATGAAGATCTGAAAACCTTGCATAGCCTCAAGAGTACCAGAAACATACGAGAACTTTTGGACCCATCCAGAATGACCCATGGCTGCTACAAAGATTCACACCCAAAGAAAAACAGGAGGAATGACTGAGTGAGTCAGGGAGACTCTTGGTATTTCTGGATATCTTTTTTCAGGAGTTTTCAGAATCTCATTTCTCTCTAACATCATTTGACAATGTTACAGGAAACCTCTATGTAGAGAGGGGTGATGAGATAATGAAGACTGAAATTTGGAGTTTTACCATTTTCTGGACAAGAATTTCTTTGAAATTTAGGAAATAATGGCAACTTTGTTATGTTATTCAATTTGAAATAATATACATTAAAATCCATATGCACACAGTATATGTAAAATAATATAAATTAAAATCCCTATCCACATAGTATGTGTAAAACAAACATTAACTGTTATGATGATGATTTTTTATTACAGATTAGGATGGTCCCATTCCCCAAGTGGGTGTGGTCTGCCAATGCATCCTATTGGTACCATGATTTGGAAGTAAGCAAATGCTCATTAGCAACTTCAGAAATTCTGTTATGTTTTACCTCCTCATATTCCCACGATCTCAGTGGAGAAACTTTAATAATAAAAAAATGATACTTTAAAGTAATTCTTTCTTTACTATCACCTTTAGCCTTGCTCTTTCTCTTTCTGTCACTTGTGTTTTATACAGAAGACAAAAGATAAAATTGACCATAAGCAGAAATTAAGCACATATTTAAGAATTAGCCATTAAGTATTCATCCTGTCTTTACAATTCCCACATTCCTAGAACATTCACAGTACAAAACCTGTCCTAAGTAAATGTGCATCCCAATTCAAAGGGGATAGGAGAGCAGTGTCTAAGTGGTAAAATACACAAGCCACTTACAGAAAACAATAGAGAGAGAGATGTAAAGGTTATTGCTGTCTTGAGGAAGAAAGAATGTGAAGTTCAATTGTAATAGTGCACGCATGCATCTTTTGGAATGTCGAAGAACAGCAAATAATTCTTGATTATAAAACAATGAGAAAAGGCTATTTTCCTATCCTTGGCACTTCAAAGTCAGTTTTCCTGACATCTCTTTAATAAAACTCTTGTATTGCATTACTCTAGTAAAATTACGAGTTCTCTTTTTAAAAGTTACCTTACGTACTTTTTACTTATTCAGACAAAAAGGGCTGCCTGCCAGGAACTGTGACAACCATCAGTATTAAGTAATCATGCAACTTTGATTTTTCAAATATTTCATTTGATTCATTTAAAAAAACATAAATATCATCTATCTAGCACAAATTTGTATATTCATATATTTTAGGAAAAATTATTAAAATCTATAAATGGTATTTCAAGATTATTTATGTTTAGAGCAATCAAATTATACAATTGTCTATAATGGTTTTTTTTACTTCAAATAGTATAAAAAAGATATAATCATTATCATCAGAAGGCAAATATGCCTTATTGCTGCTAAAAATGAATTTCTCTCAACCGGGAAAAGATATTTTCAATATTTTGCTATTTAAAGATTTCTGTCACACAACTTGAACTATTAAAATATAACTTTTTAAACATATGCCAGCTTCTCCAGTTACTGTTTTATTAAGGATGCAGAGAACATGAACAGGGATGAACTGTGTTGTAGCAGATAGAACACTGAGTTATAAGTCTGAACTGAAGTCCTGGGCTTTGCCTCATACAGGACATCTTATCTTCAGGAATTCAATCAACCCCTCAGAGTGTTAGAGTTCCTTTATGTAAATATAGCATGTTGATATGTCATCAACTTAACAGGGATATTATGTAGTTCCAGCAAAGTGCATATAAATATCTTTAAAATGATTAACAGACAACATACATAAACCTATCTCTTGAAAGCAATTCACTTTTTCAATTGACTTCAATTTTGCTCTCTCAAGGATCAATGTTCTTGGATCTTGTCTAGTGCAGAGTCAGATAGCAGAAACTCTGCTTTTAGATCTAATTCTAATTTTCAGATTCTAATTTGTCTTTATCAAATAGAGAAGTAATATGTATAAATATATAATATGTATGTGTGTATATATATATATACCTACCAGAGGGAAAGGCAAAGGAATTTCCGTTCTTTAAGTGTAAAACAAGATTGTTATCTGTATCAGTGACGTCATTTAATAACGTACATATTATTTTATCCTTACAATTAATTTTTTCTACTCTATTTTCAAGGCCATTCATGGAGCCATTAGTTGTTATGACTGTATGCCTGGGTTACTATAATTAGTATTCTGGACTCTGCCTGTAGACTCCAATCCTGGGAGTGCCTGGTGTTTCCAGATTATTTTCTTTAAGCGTTTGTTTTCATAACGCCATCTCTAATTTAAAACATAAACTCCTTAGCTTGGCATGCCAATTCCTTCTTTACATAAATTACTTTCTCTCTCTTTTCTTCAATGTGCACTCCCTGTTCGAGTTAAGATGGTCAACGAACACCTGCCATCCAAGTCATGTTCATTTCCTTCTCCCTGTGCATGATATCCGGCCCTTCTAGATCAAATCTCATCCAAAAAGCATTTACGGATAAATTCCAAGTCAAAACATTCACTCTCTATCAGGATCATTACAGCACATTTTTCTCCACCACATTAACTTACAGTCAAATTATCTTGTATATGGCCTGAATTATATGCACCACTTAACTCTCTAAAATATTGGGAGATGCTTAAACACAGAACACGTATTTTTTTTAAATCTACATCAAATAGCCTACAGAAGCTGAGTATGCTCAGAGTATAAGCCTAACAAATGTTCACTAGATAGATAAGAAATCAACCAATTATAAAGGGAAAATATAATAAAAACATCTGCTCTTCTGACTTCTTAAACACTAATGAATTTGGGGGATACAAAGTTCTATAAATTTTCTAAGAGAAATAAATGTTATTCTTTGATAACCTGGAAGGCACATGTAAATTTGTGATAGAGAATCTGACAAAATTGACTATTATTATAAGAAATTTGAGAGATAGGTTATGCTTTATGAATAAAAGAAAATATTGAGCTGTAGATGAGGAAACACATACTGTTTCCCAGACACCTGTGTGTAGCTGAACCATTCTTTACTTTAGTTCTGACAGTATCCATTTCTATAAGATGTTTAGCCATAAATAGGATGATTTCATTTTAAAACAAATTCTCATTTTAAATTGCTTTTTCAAAAATCTTCCAATGGGTTTATAATTCAGCCTAAAAAAATCACATTTCAGACAAGATATCCAAAGTTGTGGTTATGATTTACATATATACTCACAAAAGAACTGTGATTTTTAGTAAAGTATGGTTTGATTGAAAATCTATAATGAAATTATAATGAAGATAAAAATTTGCTTTTAACATTACAAATGTGTTTTCCTTGAAAAAAATATCTGTTTAAAAAATTTCTATCTTATCATGGGAACTGGCATATGAGCGTGGCAGGAAATACTGTCTCCCAGTATCAACACCCCTACTTCAAGTTAGGGGTATGAACACTCTTTCTTCACGTTAGGAATAGATATAGATCAGCTGAATGTGAACAGGTACGTGGCAGAAGCTACATTTCCCATCCTCTCTCTCACAGCTGGTGGGACAGAGTCAATAAATTCTCACTAATTCAAAGTGATGTGTATAACACACTTGACACTTCTTTAAAATAAACTGCTTGCCTCCGTTCCCTTTCATTCCCTACTCAAACAGGTAGAACGAAGAAAAAGTGCTTGTCAGCCAGCTCTGTGACACTGCAGCTGAGGGCAACATTTTGAGGGACTCAGGGTAACAAGACAGAAAGAATCTGAGGATAAGAATTAGCAGATTAGATTCTCTTTAATCTTTGTAAAATTTCAGCTTTCTCAGTCAAATGTATTTCAGCAGTTCTCAATCAATGGTCAACTATGTTTTTGTCTTCTGCTATTCTTTCTTTATTTTCGCTATGGAATTTCACAGGCATGTTCTCTTAACAGCAACTAGAAAAATAGTGCTACTGCTGAAGTTCTAGCTAATAAACTGTTAATGAAGGCGGATCAAAAGTCTAATAATAATCAACTTGAAACTGATTAGAAGTTAAAAAAGAATGGGCAAATATAAAACATGACTTCAAGTCATGGCTGACAGGAGATGTATGTTTTATCCGTAAACATGATAAATGCAGTCTAACTCTACCCAGTGACGAGAAAAGTACATCATGGAATTATTTTATGAGTTAACCTGGGATAACTCTACTTATCTTCATAAAAATATAGGATACATTATCAGCAAACAGATAATCTAAAAATTGTGTTTTATAAACAGTTGTCATAAGTTTGGATGCATAGCTAACTAAAGTATCTGCTCTATGAGCCAAAGGTCTGAAACATGGGCCAAGTCATATGTTTTGCTGGAAGGAGGAGAGGGAGGGATACGGGGAAGGACAAAGGAAGAAAGAAAAAAAAGAAAGGAAGGAAGGAAAGAAACAGGAAAAAAAGAGGGGAGGTAGGTAGATAGAGAGGGAAGGAGAGACAGAAAGAAAGAATATTTTCTATGATGATAATGCTGATGGTTTTAAGTTCATTCAACTATTACTTATAGAGCACTTACAATGTGATGGAGACTCTTCTAGGTGTTCAGAACAAAGCATAGAAACAAACAGATAAGTTCTTCCCCCAGTGGAATTTACTTTCTATTAAGTATATATATACAGGGAGGTAGATAATAGTCAAAACACATATCACACAGATCATGACAAGTGCTACAGAAAAAAAGAATATGAAAAAGAAAAGGATAAAGAATGCCCCTGGTTTGGATTTGCAATTTTAAAGATGATGCTTACAGAAGACCTCAATGCAAAGCTAAATTGGAGCAAAGATCTGGAGAAAGTCAAAATTCAGTGAATGAAACACCCAGAGTTTTAGCTGCGGAGGTGACAAAAAAGTGATGGTCAGGCTCTGCATGTGTTCGGAGGATAGAGCTAACACCATCAACTGAGAGACTAGATAGAGGGTATGAGAGGATGCTCAAGAGGATGTCTAGGGGAAGATCAAGTTTTGGGTTGTGGATACGTTAAATTTGCCTACTGGACATCCATCTGGCCACACTGAAAAGACAGCTGGATTAAAGTAAGAAGGCAAGCGTAGTAGTCAGGGATAGAAGTGTACCTTTGGTAGTCATCAGTGTGTAGATGGAATTTACGAAGTGAGATTATCAAGGGCAGGAATGCAAGTAAAGGAAAGAACAGGTGCAGACACCGATCTCGGGCAGCCTGTGGTGTTCAAAGGCCAGGGAGATGAGGCAGAATCAGCAACCAAGACTGGGAAAAAGCTGCTAGTGAGGGAGGAGGAAAACCAGAAGTGGGTGGGGCTCTGAATTCATGTGAGATCTTTAGAGGAAGATGAACTGATCTAGAAAGCCACTGTGCTAAATGTTCCTCATATGTCAAAAACTGATATCTGAGAATTGACTATTGGATATAAATGGTACTAAGAGTTATGCAGTACATAAAAATATCAACTGCTATCTATTTTATATGTTTTTAATAATGAAAATACCATTTTCCATCAGCAAATGTTTTAAGTTTAAGGCTTACAGTAAGCTGAAATCAATGTAACAAGAAACATTTCTTTCTTTCTCACAAAGAGGTACAGATGAAAACTGTTTTTCAGTAATAATTCTTTTAACTACGTTGTGAAAACATTTCTAAGAAAGTGAATTAATATTATTTATTATGCCTTATTTAATCAACTTAAGATGCTATTATAATAGACATTATTATGTTAGGTCTCACTAAGAAAAAATGTTGCCAAACTAAGACACACACTTGGATGTAAGATGCATCCTGCTTTCAGAGACATTAAAATAGAAAAAAATACTCATCTTAGAATTCATGAAATACTATAGAATTATCTCCCTTTTGTGGCTAGACTAAGATATACATTCTATTTCTTTATCAAAAAATATGACAAATGATAAACACTATAATTTATAGTACTTTTGCAGAATAAGCACTTATTAACACAACAATAACAACAAACACACTGAATCACTACCTCTTTCCTTGCAAGGTGAAGGTCAAAACTGTAGAGTTAGCTATCAGCATAGCAGAAAAAGTAAGAACTGTCAAAACAGTTAAAATTACATAAATTTGTTGTATGCTGTAATTAATTATAGAGCAGTTAACATATTACTATAGACTATTATTGTCATATAATTTTTAAATGTATATGAAAAATATTTACTAACATATTAGTAAAGTTTATAAGAGATGATTTAAAAGAGATGATAGCATTTTTAAAATATAACACTTGTTAACATAAGGAGAAAACTATTCTATTTTACCTGATTTAAAATAATTGAACCACTATTGTGGATGACTATTAATTGATTTATTCATTCAAGAGAATATTTGTTGAGCACCTTCTAAGTGTCAAGCACCTTTCCAGGTGCTGCAGACACTGAGTGAACACAGAAGGAAGACCTTCTATTCAAGCAGCTTATATTTTAGAAGAAGGAACAGAAAGCAAACACAAAGGAAATTATATAATGTGTCAGAATGTGGTAAGTGCTGTGGAGAAAAATGGAAGTGATAAAAAGGTGAGATGCAGAAGTTGCCATCTGAATAGGACAACTTAAGTGACATTAAGTAGGCTTACTGTGAACATTTGAACCATTTCTACTTTTTTCAAACAGAGTCAACTGCCTTCAAAGAAATGACTTAAATCTCATGTGGAGCTTTGTACTTTCTGCACATATAGGGTTAGAACAGAGTTTTGTTTCCTTAAGTGTAACTAGGAGAATGACTTTCTTTCTAAAGTGAAAAGAAATAGCCTCTGATCTCTTTTTCACCTGGCACTGCTCCTCTCTAGATATGGCAGGTGGGATCGTAAAAATGTCTAAAAGTATTTTCATGAAATGGTTACAAACCAGAATACCTCAGTTGACACGAAAATTCAAAAGACAAATGTAAAAGAAGTTTTTGCAGAACATAGCAAAAAGCTGTTTCTTTTTGAAATCCAAATTAGAGTGAAAATATAATCAGCCTACTCATATTCGATCAGCCTTGAGATGAGTAATAAGTGAATACCTGGATTCATAATTCTTACAAGAGTTATATGTTCTCTGAACATGAGAACTAATTAAATTAAATGGCATTATCTAATGCTATATACTATATAGAATGCAACAGTAAATTCATAGCACCACCGGAAATGAACTAAAGTGCTTAAGGTTACCGTTCTTGAATTTTTAGAGGGAGCTATTTGGTCATCCAAGAGAAGTCAGCTTCACATCAAGCTTTCATTTGTAATTTCAATATGATTTTCTATAATGCATACTGATTTATTAAATAATACTTTGCATTTTATCCTCTTCCTCAAATATGGAAAACTTGTTAGTATAGCAGAGAGAAAATACACAGTATTAAAATCCTGTAAGTTAAGTTCTGGTTTAAGCTCTGCCAATAAATCAGTATGACTGTTGGCAAATTACTCTATTCTTTGTGAATTGCAGGTTCCACATCTTTAAGTGAAGAGACTAGTAAAGATGGTCTTTAAGGTGTTTTACTGTTCTAATGTGTGCAAGATCACTTTAAAAAACAAAACAAGGGGCTGGCCCCGTGGCCAAGTGGTTGAGTTCATGTGCTCTACTTCAGCGGCCCAGAGTTTCGCCAGCTTGGATCCTGGGCGTGGATCTAGAACTGCTCATCAAGCCATGCTGAGGCAGCATCCCACACGGAGGAACTAGAAGAACCTACAACTAGGATATACAACTACGTACTGGGGGGCTTTCAGGAGAAAAAAACAAAAAGAGGAAGATTGGCAACAGATGTTAGCTCAGGGCCAATCTTCTTCACACACACACAAGAAAGCTGAGACATTCTTCATCATAGTCACTTCAAACATCAGCACACAATTTGGTCCAACCTGTTCAGCAGAGTTCTTATTCCCCGACTCTGTCATATATCATTTATTCTGTAGAATCTGTAGTCTACAACTTGAAGGACACAAACACGTTATTAACAGCTTCAGATTACCACAGTCCTTATTAAGAGCCAAATCTATTTAATTCAAGTTTCAAGAAGTTTTCCTGTGGGAATGGCCTAATGCCAAATGAATGCATGCACAACATGACTAGGGATGAGAGTGAAAGGAATTTGATAAACTCTTCTATTTAGAGCAATGTTCTTGGTTTTTTAAATGGGAAAATTCAAAATGCATTTGGAATTCTCAAAAGAAAAAAATCATCTGCTTTAATCTATTTCTTATCACAGAGAAAGAGACTTGATATTTCTTAGCAAACTCTGAGTGTTTTCTTTGTACCAACTAGTTTAGTATCAATAAAAACAAATTTCATATCATTAAAACAACCTATGGGATTCTACACCACAAAATAAAGATATTACCCACTGCACTAACTAAAGTCTAGATGTGCTTTGTATTCTCTCACAATACTGACTAAAGTCTAAGGGTTCTTTCTGTTCTTTCACAATATATAGTATCTCAACATCAAGGTAAATTTTACTGCTGGCTAATTATTTTATTAATAGATTCTAATTATTACAAAAGTAGTATGGTTGCACTCTGCCCAGTTACAACACAGGTAAGCAAAAAGAAAATTAAAACATCATATTGCTATTCATACTCCACTCAGAATTTTTCACTCTTCAAATTTTGCTTATCTTTTTTTGCATATATGTAAATGTTTTATCAGAATAAGATTATATCAAATATTCCATTTTGTAACCTATTTATAATTATCTCCATTGTGCCTGTCAATAAATTTTCATTTTATATAATATCTAGTGCATATTAAAATTTTCAAGATTGTCCCCAAACTGTTCTTCACAGCTGATTTATCTAACTTAGGATCCAATTCAGTGTGAAACACTGTACCTAGCTGTTGAGTCTCTATCATTTTTAATCTAGCACAAAACTTATCGCCCCCTTTTTTTTCATCACATTAACTTGTTGATGAGATATAGGTTCAAGTTATCCTTTAAATATGCTTTAACCTCTTCATAAACTTCAATGCCATCAAGAGTTAATAAGTTACTTGAAAACTATGTGTTAACTAACCGCATAATATGGTTATTTCTCAAAACTTTTGTCGGAATCCAGAGAAAATTAATCATTGTGCTATCAGGGATTCTTTGCTAATTTACAAAGATTGAGTGTCCTCTTGATCTTTCTGCACTGCAGAAGGACATGATGTATGCCTCCCTGGCAGAGGAGCACTGCCCTTCATGAATAAGCAGGAAGGTATTCTAAGACGAAGTCTTAGCTATTACTTAAATGTATCTTCTGGATGTTCTCTA
Source organism: Equus przewalskii (assembly GCF_037783145.1). Lineage (NCBI taxonomy): Eukaryota > Metazoa > Chordata > Mammalia > Perissodactyla > Equidae > Equus > Equus przewalskii. The sequence continues at coordinate 29,442,233 of NC_091834.1, forward strand.
TAAAGCAAACCCTCCCCTCCATGTATTCTTCCACCTATTAGAGTGAAATCTAAATAAGGGGGTATTCCTGTTGGGCTGAGTAGTACCAGTTTATTTAGTATTAATGTTTATTTAGTATCTAATAATGTTTTCTATTGAGAGAAGCTGGGCTCTGTTTTCTCAAGGTTTTTTGCCAAGTCTCATAAACCTGGGAAAAGGCAGTCAGCATAACCCCTACTAAGAACCAAAGTGGCCACACACAGAATAAACCAGGGCCTATTTTATAAAATCATGACTAAGAGATCTTATTGGGGTAAATTTGAATTTCTCAGTACTAATTTATGATGTGTGCCATGCACTTTGCACTCAAAGAAAGAAAATAGGAAAAGAGAAAAAAATGTGTTTAAACAGATATTTAATACATTAATGTACTATGTAAATTTTTTTAAGGTATGCTTTTTTGGTGAGGAAGATTGGCCCTGTGCTAACATCTGTTGCCAATCTTCCTCTTTTCTTTTTTTGTCCTTTTTCTCCCCAAAGCCTCAGTGCATAGTTAAAAGTCCTTCTAGCTCTTCTATGTGGGATGCTGCCACAGCATAGGTTGATGAGTGGTTTGTAGGTCCACATCCAGGATCTGAACCAGTGAACCCCAGGCCGCTGAAGCAGAGCACCTGAACTTAACCCACTACGCCAATGATCCATCTCCGCGTACTATGTAAACTTAAAAGACACTCCCTCTGCCCCCCCCAAAAAAAAGAGAGAAAAAGAAAGACAATGTGTTTTGTGAATTATATAGAAGTTGGCAATCCATTTTAGTTGGTTTGGGTGTATAAGAATTTCTAGGGGCCATCCCAGTGCTGTAGTGGTTAGGTTCACACACTCAGCTTCCACAGCCTGGAGTTTGTGGGTTCAAGTCCTGGGCATGGACCTACTCACTGCTCATTAAGTCACACTGTGGTGGCATCCCACATAAAATAGAGGAAGATTGGCACAGATGTTAGCTCATCAACAATCTTCCTCACCAAAAATAAAAAAAGAATTTCTAAGCAATGATATATCAACATCACTAAAAAGACAATTTGCTGGGTGTTTCTCCCTCAATTTTTACATTATTCAATTAGTTACTTAAGCCTTGAAGAGTCATTTCTTTACCAAGATAACAGAGTTTTGAACCAAAAATACCTAGTAAAATGTTAAGAAAGTGCTTGGTTTTATCTACAACTTCAGTATCAGCTAGAATTAATTCCATACAAATTTTATTGTTTTAAAAGTCAACATTTATTTCTCCTAGACATGAAATTACAAACATATTTAAAACCCCATAATAGAAACTCTCTGAAGATGTCATAATTTATTTAAAAAAGACAAAGACTATATCAGGGAAATAAGGAATCTATCTCATGGTGGTCCTATTTTTATTTAATCCTTCTCCATGACAATATAGCATTTTCCCCAATTTTCATTCATCATGGATCTCAAAAAGCAAGATGTAGACAAGTTTTAGAAAGAAGAATAAAGGCTCTTTTTATTTGTTTGGTTTCAGAGATCCCAGAAAAATGTTCTTCATATGAAAGGAAAGAGGGATGGCATTTCTTAGTGTCCGAAAACCCTGTCAGTGTTTTCTGTAATTTTATGGCTCCTTTTGCTTTCTCGCTAGAAAGATTCCAAGACAAGCAATATGATGTGAATGTAATAACTTTTTCTCTTTTTGGCTGAGTGATGGATTCTCAAAATAAATATAACCCATCTTATACATTTTTTCCCGAATATTTCCCTCTTGAGCCATACCCATGAATTCTCTGGGAATCCCAAATGCTACGACAGTACCACCTTAAGTAGGGAGAGTAAAGGGAAGAGCAAGTCTACTTCAGACAATTTGCTAAACTTTCTCTCTTCTTTTCAATAACCCTGTCTCTCATACCCTTACCCATAACACAAAAACTATTTCCTAAAAGATCATCTTAAAAATTAACCATTCACAAGAATGATTATGAGTACCTACCACATACCTATCAGGAAGCTTCATGCAATTAGGTATGAAAATGAGATGACATGGCATATCCACATATAGTCAGCTATATAAGTATATAAATAAATAAGTATATAAGTAAAGCGATTTCCAGATAGCTCTAAAGTAAATGTTAATCATTTTATTATTACATTAATTTCCAGATGGCTAAAGATAAAAATACCAAAAGTAAAATATATATGTAATATAATCCAGTTCTAAAATATATACTAGTTCCATCTAACGAAAATAAGACATATGTAATTGTAAAATTGTGGGGGCCACATAAGAAAAGTAAAAGGTAACAGATAAGACCAATTTTTTATATTTTATTTAATCCATTACAGTAAAATATCATCACTTTAACGTGTAATCAATGCATAAATTATTAATCAGATGTTTTATGTTTTTCACACTAAGGCGTGAAAACCAGCTGTGCATTTTACACTTTCAGCATTTCTCTATTTGGATGCTAAATTTTCATCAGAAATACTTGCACTATATATCCAGATTCATAAAATTTACAATTGAAGAAAGAGATTGAATATACCATAGTTGTTTCAAACAAACTTAAAACTTTTCCAATAGGTGAACTGACTATCAATTTTTAAATTTAATCTTAATTAAAATAAAATAAATGGTGAATTTGAAGCTTGCTTTGAAACCTAGGTAAGATGTGGAAATCTGCACCCTTCATCCTTGTCCCCAGAGGTGGAAAACATACTTTGCTGTGAAATTAAGGGGAACGGATTCCTAGCATAGAGATACATTTTTTGCCTTAGAATTCACAAGACAGAAAAATTAACACAATTTACACAGCCACCACAATTTCTGTGAGATTTGTTAGCAAGGTTTCCAAGCATTTATATACAGATTTCTTGTCTTTTATCTTTTTTGTAACCAGCCTGTAAGATGCGATTAAGTCAGTCTAGAGCCCAAAATTAAAGCCACATTTGTTCTTATCTGCCCTGTGTCCTTCACCCCTACTTTGAAACGTCTGATTAACATAAAGCAGATATTAATATTTCACAGGATTTGATTAAGATTTACCTGGATTCCTACTTTAATTTCAATCCATTGATCAACATTTAAAAGATGGGAGAAATTGCCATTACAAATCAGTCTGGCTTTGGTGGCCACTGTACTTAACTAAGAAGAACAAATAAGTTTTGGAGGGAAATCCTGGAGCAGCTGGATAATATACACAGTTCTTGCTTGGCTTTTATTAGGGTTTAGTTTCTTAATTTATTTGTTTATAAGGCAAGGAGGGAAAACATAATCCTTGAAACCTATTAAGAGTGTTTCAAGTCTCTGAATTGTTGAATATAAATGACAGCATCACAATAATCTATCTTCCAAATTTTTAACCTCTTCCTGGAATGGTTCCATTGAAGTACAGGAATTATGAGGATACTTTTACTTTTTACCCTATATTTTATTCTCAGTCTGGCATAATGCTTTGCACATAAGACATGTTCAACTTTTTATGTAGAATGAAAGGAACAATGAGTAAATAAATGAATGGAGCCAAATAGAAGTTGTAAAGTATTGACATAGACACAAAAGTCTGAACAACATACCTGAGTTGCCTTTAATGTTTTATCATTTTGGGAGGATGTGGACAAAAAATTATATCCTTAAATCAGACAATAATATAATCAGAGCCAGCCCTGATGGCCTAGTGGTTAAAGTTCAGTGCCCTCTGCTTTGCTGGCCCAGGTTCAGCTCCCAGTTGCAGAACCACACTACTTGTCTGTCAGTAGCCATGTGGTGGTGGCGGCTCACACAGAAGAGCCATAAGGACTTACAGCTAGAATATATAACTATGTACTGGGGCTTTGGAGGGGGAAAATGGAGGAATATTGGCAACAGATGTTAGCTTAGGGAGAATCTTTCCCTGCAAAAAAATAATAATAATAATATAATCATAAGATATTGATACATATTTATGCTATTGTTGTTGTTCATTTTTAGTTCTAAAGGTATTTAAGAACCGAATGACAAATTGAAAAACTATGCATTTCTCTCCCCCGCCAATTTTAACATATTTTCTCAAGTCTATGGAAAATATTAGAGTAACTTGGCATTTTAAAAGCTACCTTGCTGGAAACTCGGAGTACTGAAAATACAACTCATAGGAAAGAACTCCCATGAAAGGCACAGGAAATTATCAGCAGTCAACCTTCTCACTCAGCAAGATAATAGAGTGTGTTTAATAACAAAAAATCTGTTAGGAAGAAGGATCTACATTGGGGAAAATTATAATGTATTTGCAAGGAGAAGTTATTTTGGATGACTCAAATATAAAACTTTGAGAGATTCAAAACACATACACATAAAGAAAAACTAGTTGGTATAAAAGGATACTTCAACTTACCTGATACTCGTGCAGTACTTTATAGTTTCGTAATACATATATGTACACACATACACCATCACATTATATATATTATGCTATTTTAAAATTCCTTACTTGATTCTGCATTTAAGATAGGATGTCATTGTACTGATAAGAAGAAATTAGCCTATTTTCAAAAGAAAAAGTCTAGCATAGTGGCAGATACCATAGATAAAAGAAATGGAGGAGTGGGATGCAAGAACCAGTCTTCTCATATGTTTACAAATACATACGTTTATGAAGAAATGCACAGCAAAATCTCCAGATACTTTTGAGAACATGGCAGCAGACTTTTGAAGTAAGCTACAAAAGGCTATTGCAAATCTTGTGTGTGCTCTGAGGAATAGCAAACGTAACATGGACTATTCAAGGGAAGGGCCTCAGGAATGGAAAGTCCAAATGAGGAAACTTTGGTATAGCAATTAGGATGAAGTAAGTGAACCAGGAAAACACTGTTCATTCCTCCAGGGAAAGAGTTCATCCTGCTGCAAACCACAATGCTAACATTATTCGCACACTGTCACAGGCACAGGGGCAGAGTTTCTGTCCATCCTTCTAATCATCTCTGTCTCTAACTATCCGTAAATAGGTCTCTAACTTAGACCTGCTACTAGCTAGAAAACAATTCAATACTAATCATGGACAATATAATGCCACAGTCAATTTAGATGCAAAATCTGGAAACACACACGCATACACGTAAATATATGTGCCTATACATAGACACACACACTTATATTTACGACATTTAGGTGAAAGGATTCCATGAAATGAAAAAAATCAAATTATTTTTCTTCTAGTACCTTATTAGTTACATATTATATCTTTCTCTTAATAGTTCACTTACCTAGATATTGCACATCACAATATCAGCTGATTTATTGCTTTCTGCTCTTTAAATTGGATATGAAATAACCAGTCAGTCCTGGACATATAACAGGTGAAGTGTTCTTCCTGTTACCTCCAAACAGCTTTCATTCATGTGACCAACTGCCTGTTATCTCCCTATAGATTTTTAGGACTCTTTCAGCTGAGACAATTCACAAGGTCCCAGGCACCGCAGCCTGCCTACCATTAGTTCTGGGATTCATTTGTCAAACTCCTACTGTCTGGGAGATGATAATGATTTCAACCAGTAAATAAAAATTAAACAAATGATTCTTGCTACTAAAGCCAGCTAATTTGTTACCACACCCAGAGATTATGATGACACAATCTATTTAAAGGTAGGGAAACTTTATCAACAAATTAGGAAATTAGAATTAAAAATGAGCAGATGGGAAAAAATGAATAACTCAAAATTTGAATTCAAAATCATAAGAATGTCAGTGATAAGAATTAGATATCACCATTAATGACCAACATTAGCCCTGCCTGAGGTACCGAAGAAGAGCTCTATGCTATTATATTTTCTGTTTTTATTTTCATTTAAAAATTGGTTTATATTCTAGATGATTCACGTTAACATAGCTTGCTTTAACTTTCTGTTCTGAGACTTCAGTTGGAGACATTGATAGATCTCAGTTTATTACGCAGGAAATGGATAACATCATCTGGTTTAAAAATTCTTGGGGCTGGGCTGATGGCATATGGTTAAGATCGCGTGCTCCACTTTGGTGGCCTGGAGTTTGCAGGCCTGGATCCTGGACACAGACCTAACACAGCTCGTCAAGCCATGCTGTGGCGGCATCCCACATAAAATAGAAGAAGATTGGTACAGATGTTAGCTCAGGGACAATTTTCCTCACCAAAAAAAAAAAGTCTCTTATTTGATTTCTTCTACCAATCCAGATAAGATCCTCCGAGTTCCTTAGCTGAGAGCAAATACACATTTCCATACGATATTTTTTTTTTAAAGGAAACAATGTTTATGTAGTTAATGGGGTTACTGAAATGCTAAAATGAGATAAAATGGAAAATTAGTTCAAACTCCCTGACTTAGAGCAGCCCAGGGTTTATTTGCAGTTAGGATATACATTTGAGAATCCAGAAACTCTCCTCTCAGTATAATACATCTCATATGAATTGTTAAATAACGTAGCTCTTCTGACTGAAAAAAATGTAGTTCGAAACTTTGAACAACATTCAGTCCAAATCCTAACATACCATGTCAAAATTTAAAATTTAAAGTGTCCTAGATACTGATAATATTATTTTCTTAAAAATATAAAAGTAACACTTGCCTCAAGCAATGATGAGGGTACCATGCACAACCACTGTGCATGCTAGCATCCGATTTCCAAAGCCACAGAAAATTATACTGTGAATCCTGAGAAATATTTGCAATAACTAGACTGAGAAAGCCAGAAAACACTGAGATTAAAGAATAAGATATGAGCTTTTATAGTTGCTTTACAGTCCTTTCCAATCGCTTTTACTGTGGCAGAGGCTTTTTGACTTCTCCATTTTACAATTCATATTAGCGTCTAATAATTTAAATTTGTAATTCCAAAACTGAGTGCTAAGTTACCCTGGGGCACTGCAGTGAACTCACCGGGCATGCTGTGGGAGATTTTAAAACGTCAGGGTAAACACAACATTCAACATCTGTCAGACACTATACAAACTACAAGTCAAGGTATTTCACAGTTTCAACATTAGAGAGTGCAACATTCCTTTCAAGGGTGTCTTAGCTGTTTGAAGTTGGTTTTCCCACAGGTGTTGTGATAAAAAACCAGTACCTCCTGAAAATCCATGTGGAACAGGTAATGAAGTTGGCAGCATTCAATCTGTTTCCAAGGTCTGAGAAGTTTTGCAATGTCCAACATGCAAACACAAATACACACTCATTAACAAGTAATTGTGGTATTTAAGAAAGAAAATAAAATATTGGTTTTATTTTATTCTTTCAATTTAGGTTATCAGGACATAAACACCTATTAAGTTGTTTGGCAGTAACTGATAAGTTATTTGGCTGCAATTACTCAATAAACAGAGTTCGTGTTTTTTGTTTGTTTTTGGCCTAGTGGTGTCATAAAAATATTACTGAGCTGCTAAGGTACTATGAACTAAAAAACTTTGGAAACTTCCATTCTAACGCTTTTCTAGAAAATTTAAAAATGTATTGCTGCTAGTAAGATCACCCACCAAATCCTAGCTGAAGGAGAATTTGCATACACAATATACAGCACTAACTGATTTACCACCTGCATCTTTAAGCTTCGTTTCGTTGTCTCCTTTACTCTTCCATATGTTCCAGCTTTTGCTAGATTTATAGCCCAAGACTATGGTCATTGAAGTGTTTCTAAGTTGCTGTTTTCTGAGTTCATGTCCAAGTTTACCAGGTAGGTAGAAGCCAGGTATAACAATGTCCTTATTGTAGAACTACAATTAAACCCTGCTGGAAAAGAGTCCAACACTGACTTTCTTCACTCTGACGTCCCCCTGTGGTGATGGCGTTATTTTGTTTCCTATAAACTCCTTTCATTGTAAATGTGGGCTAGACAAAATAATACTTCAAAACAATGTCCCGAAAGTTTTAAAAATAATTTAACTCAGTTGTAATATTTAAAAGCTTAGTATTATCTTGAACTTTCTTCAAACGGTAAGCAATATAAATGTTTCAATAGCACTGTTACCTGCAACAAAGAAATGCACACACACACACATTCCTACGGAATTAGAAAGGTTATCTGATATTACTAGACTAAAAGGCAGGTAAAGCTAAATAACAAGGAAATTGCCAGAGAAACCTTATGTAAAACTTGAATAGAGAAAATAGTTATTCATGAAGTTTGTTCATCTTCTCATCCTTCTTTTGGTTCTCCATAGTCTGTCTTCTTTCCTTCCTCCATTCCTCACTTTGGAAATTTTCAATAAAACCAGGTAAATTTCTCTACGTTTACATATATATAAATAATTTCTGGAAATCCTTTCCAATCCCAAGTTAAAACAAAACAAAGCAAACATACAAGCAAACAAAAGGAATGTGATGTTCTTAACAAAGAGTAATAGATTATTTTCAAAATCACTTCTAGAAAGTATATAGTTCTTCATCAGAAGAGTCAATATTAGACAAGAATAGATTTCAATATTGGTTAAAATTGAGCTTCCTAATTGATTTGTGTATATTTATGATGATCATATAGGCATGCAGTTTTTAATTTAGTTATTATAGTTTATTTGAATACTATTCTTTTTACATCCTCAAAGCATCTTGTATAATGCTTTGTACATTAATATTTCATATTCAGTTCACCATATTGAACTAAAGGTTCTAGACCACCTTAAGCTTTTATATTAGACTTTTCCTGAAAGATGTTAAATGATTTTTAATTCACATTATAAATTCACAAATTTTAGATCCTCTCAAAAAAGAACGAAAAGTTTTCTGAAATTACTTTGATCAAAATAATTAAAAGGTCACGAAACTAATTTGCAAAGAAAACTTCTTACATACATGTTACATGTCCTGAGAGGTTTTCTCTACTTTCTAATTATATTAAATGTTGATTATCGTATGTTTGCTCGTCAACTGATAACAAAATACAGGAAAATATCATCACTGTACACTTTTCTGCTTCCCTCTGATTTATTAACCATTTATTGGGACTTCTATCCCTTCCTTGTTTTTTTTGTTTTCCTTTACACCCACACTTACTTGCAGGAAAATATTTGTTTATTCGAAGAGGGTGATTTTTGATCTTAGGTTTTGATTATTTCAACCACATACTGGACAAACTTTACTGAAATATGTCAATAAGTAATGACTCAATTGACCTCTTACTGTTTATTAGGCTAAGCCAAAGCTGCATGTGGAAGCATCACTGTTAACCATAAGCAAGTCAAAGAGATATCAACACTTGCAAATAAATTTGATCTCAGATGAACAAATTAAATGATTTGGTAGCCAAAAGACATTCCTCTTCTTCCCCAAATAAGAGTAGTTTATCATATGAGGACAACGTAAACCTATGTCGAATTTGTGGAGAAGACAAGTTGGCAAGGATGAAAATGATCTCGGGCTATGTAAATGTGTAAAAGGTTAATCATTACAATCTTATTGTAAAAGAAAACTGAGAGCTATTGATGATGCTTGGCAAACAGTAAAATAGCAGAACATTAATAGAGAATACGATAGCTAGTAATAATTTAATAATAAAAGAGCATTGCTAAGATTATGTACCAGCAATATGCCTTCCAATATATATTAATAATCCCATTATCAAAACAATTTCTACACAAAAAGTATATTTTAGGAAACAAAATAAATAGGAATTCAGGCAAGAAACTGACCAATTGCTTGTTGCCCATATGGTAAATTTTGTTATTCTATAAAACTAATAAGAGAATACAAAGCCCTAGTATAGTTGTCAATCTTTTGGTCTGGCACCTATGCAAATCAAATTTAAGTAGCCTCAGAAATTAAGACACTTGCACTTGTTCATATTGAGCAATTAGTGGAAAGCTGTGGCTGCTAATTCTGAGAGCTAAGTCACTGTTTACAGGTAATTTCTAACCTAGTAACAACATTAGGGAAAGTATACGACTAATAAGACCCAAGGCATCATAATGACTTTACCCTGTATTTGTTTCAAAGAAAAATATCAGTAAAGGCATATAGCAGAGACCCAACCATCATCTGTAATCCAACATGTTTTTGAAGTAATCGTATCTATAAAGAATATTGCATGTGGTATCGACATAAATTACCCAAAGACTGCTAGCCTTGGCAAACTATCATGTAGACTGTCTCCTCTCCTTCTGTCACCTCAGCCCAAAGCCCTTCTCTTGCTCCTCTTTTTTGGCACACAGTGCCTCAGGGCTTGCTCCTGCCTGCTTGGCATCGATGCTATCTCCCCTGTGCCTGCAGAACCAAGAAATGTTCAGATATTGCAGATATAAGGGAATCTCTAAGTTCCACACTCTCCCTATGACCCATTTTCTTAGGACTGTCTAGGATATACACTAGTTAAAGTTCAGATATTAATTAATAACTCATAGTGACTGATAACATTTACATTTCTAGAGACTCCTTAAATATTTTATTTAAAAAAAGATGGGACAAAAACTGGAAGGACTAGTAGAAGAGAGGGGAATGGGCAAGGAGGTACACTCTTGGTCTCCCATCAAACGTCACAGAAATCCCACCACGTGGGGGTTCTGGCACTTCCTCTATGCCAAGACTAACCAGACATTTACTTATTAACACTCTAGAAATGAACATTTATGAAATGCACTTGCCCAGTTTATTGTGCTTTTTATTGCAAATGAAGTAATGGTTGGGATGGCAATGATTTGAAATACAGTAGTACAGATTGTTTCTTTGTTTATAGGGAACTAGAAGTGCAGTATAAAGTGCACTTCGTAAACGTACCAGAGAGAACCATAAAACTGAATAAGCCCATTGACAAGAATACAGCACAAGGTGCTAATTTTAGGTTAGCCCTAAATAATAGACAACCATAAAAAATAATTAGGTTTAAACATATAATCTAGAGAAAAGAATAAAATCTTTCTCAAAAAAATGCATAAATCTGAATAGAATTTAGCTAAAGTTCGTATGTACTTAAAAATATACTTCTCATGTTAAAACATAGCATAGCTTGTCTTTCTGCTTATAAGGAATCATGTCATGTTATCACTGGCATCTCTCTTTCATGTTTTATCACATCGATTGCTTTCAAAAATGATGTAATAGTCTTTCTTATGTTGCAAATGTTTTTCCAAAATTTTATTATGAAACCTTTCAGATATACATAAAAGATAAAGTGTACAGCAAACATCCATACATCCAGACCTGGATTCTACAATTAACATTTTCCTATATTTGCTTTATCACATACGTATCCATCCTGCCAATCCATCTGAATTTTTTTTAAAAAATGTTTTTCCAAGTGAAATGAAGATATCAGTACACTTCACTCCTAAACACTCTAGCATGATATAAATACTTTTATTTTCTCTTGCAACTTAAAAATAGGTTTCTAAGAATACTAATAATTGATAAAATACACTTCTTACTGTCCGCTAAATCACTAGGATGCTAGTTAATTTGTCCATTAGAGCTTACGGCTTATGAGGCTGTGGTCTCAGTTTTAACCTCCTTAATGGATCAATTAGTTATTTTCTTTTCCATGGATACAAATTAAACCCCTAATAACACTTACTCATGCTGAAACTTAACATATTTTCAACAGGGGAGTAACATGCAAGAATACACAAAGCTTTAGTTATAGTGTAATCAACGACCAGCTCCTACTGATGATATTAAAGACATCTTGTGAATGATTCATTTATATATTTAGTGACTGTGAAACAGATTTATTATTTTAAAAAGTATAATAAAACAATTATAGCTTATTTACCTTCTAGGTGTATCATATTTACAGATATGAATGTTTTATTTTATTTCAGATATATATTTCTAATGCAGTTTGGCTTTTCAATAGAAGCAAATTATTAAAGAGTCTGATATTACCAGGGTGATCTTTTTTACCTATCATAGAACAACAAGGAAATGGTCCTTGATTTCTCATTAAAAAACTGAGGCACCTTAATCAAAAACAATTTAATGCTGAGCTATTAAAAATAGGAATGAACAATATGATTCATTACATTTATACAATTCTCTTTATTTTACTTGATGTGCTTTTAAATCTAAATTTATCTGGATTTATTCAATTCTTTTGATTTTTCTTCTGAAGATTGGGAGTTTTCATAAACTATTTCTGATATATATCAGAAATACATATATATATACACACACACACTCACATAAACTTAGAAATACTACATGTAGACAAAATAAGGTGTTAATATATTTATATTTCACGTTATGCCATAAGATAAGTAATTCTTAATATAATAAAGCAGCCTCCACTTTTATGTATTTCACAGAAAGCTAGAGCTGATTCTACCAACATGAAGGCATAAGTGGATTTCCAAGAGTACAAAGTTCCACAATTCTCTCTTGAGAAAAACAAGTCTTTCTTTATGACTTACGGTTTTGATGATATTCTAATGCAATACTGAATTTTTTTAAGATGGTTACCAACTTATGAACAAACTCCATCCCCTTATGTGTTGTTTACATTTCTCCCCAAAGCTATCACCTATATGTCATCCATATTCATTTAGTATAGAGGACACATATAAAAAGATAGCTAGCAAAGATTAATAAGTCGACGTTAATTTATAAAAAGGGCCAACCTGTCTACCAAGAAAATCATTAGCATAACAGATAGTAAAAAGAAACTAGTTACGCCATGTGAATTTCTTATATGCCACAAACCCTTCAAGGAAATTCCCACAAGAAGCCTATCACAAAAAGTAATAGTTCTAACACATTTTGTTTGGAATAATGATGCCATTAACACTTGGCACCACAGTTCCCAAATGGAAGTGAGGTTGCATTAAGTTTACTTTACTCTTTACAAAGATAAACACAGTAAGTCACTGTGCAGAGAAGCTGACAAGCTTCAGGAATAAATGCCACTTTGAAATATAGAAAATCTCACTATCCCTGACACAAGTCTATCCATTTAGTCAGATTAAAAAAAAAAAGATTTAGATTTTGATTCTATTTCTTCATTTTATAAGAAAAAAGATTCACTATTATTTGCTTAGTTGGGTAGAGAAAGTCAATGTTAACAATGTGGCAGTAAATAAATTATATTAACATCAAACGAGGTAACAATTTTGATGTTAATGTTAAAATACTGGTATAATATAAATGAAAATAATTTGAATGAAAGATTCTGGTTATTTTCAAAATACTAACAGAGAGATTTTTAAATTCAATTCTCCATGTTAGATTAAGTTCCTAAAAAGATGCTTCTACAATTAAGTTAAGAAGGTGGTATCCCTAAACAGCTCCTCACTGTACAACTGATGTCTTTTCTCCACTATTTGACCCTTGCCCAAACCCTATGTATATTATTTTAAGTGCTCGCTCTAATATTCTAATGTCTGGGTCTTTCGCACTGTGCTCCTAGATGATTACCATTTACTTTTCTATCTTTTTTTTCCAAGACTTAGAAGTAAATGAAAAGCATCAATTTCCAGCTGTATATGCATCAGCATTATTTAGGGAAAACAAAACAAATAAAACAACAACATTTCTGCTGGCCAGAGGTGCAGTTCCCTTCCCCAACAATATTCTGTCCTCAACTTTCACTTTAGTCACCCAAAGTACACTGATTTGCAACATCACTCAGAAGTGTTTCTATTCTACTAAAAGCCAAAGCTCAGAATTTCTAGGCCTCTCACAAATTCCTTACTTTTAACTTCTTTCACCGGTTCCCATTAACTGTGTCCATTGTGTTTACCTGTTTTGTTAACCATATCACTCCCTCACTGCAGCTACTGGTTTTTCCCTCCATGATCCCGGTCTCTCAGTCCATTAACTCCCTTTGGCTATCCATTCTTTTCCTACTCACACTAGATCCTAAAATCAACCTATTTTGATAATAACTGCTCTTGCAGCTGAAAATTTGGTAACGGGCAATAAGCATAGGAATCAACTGAGGCGACTGAAACAATTACAGCTTCCACACCGCCGTCTCCAAATACTATCCCATTTCAGCAAATCACAGTGGGGTGCTCAGGAATTTGGATTAAGCATGAAAACACTCCAAGTGGCAAGACTCAATCCAACTACTTCTGACCAGCCACTGGTTTTAAAGTTGGTTCCCCAATCCACAGCACCAGACTCAAATTCTCCTCCAAGCTCTAATCTTTATCTGTCTTTATTACCTAATTCTTGCACTATTACAATATTTCCCTAGCTCCTTTTCCAGCCTCTCTTACTTCAATTCTCCATTCACACACAAGTCACATTCATACTCTGGAGCTGTTTGGATAAAATGTATTTGGCAGGCAATGGGGAGCCTTTTGTTGCCTTATATACAACTTTTCAAGGTCTTCCTCAATCTGATCCAAAACTTTACTTGGAATTTATCTCTCACTATTCCTATAATTTGTGAATAAAATGCTGTCTTATTCTCAGTTATTCATCACATTTTTGAATGCCACTCTTGTTATGTATGAGAACACAAGTGACAGAATGTAAATGATTTGATGTAGCTGCACAATTAATCACTTGTAGAGCAGGGTCTAGAATACAGGTGCTGTAGTCTCTCCTTCACACTGTCCTGCAGATGGCAGGATTTCAGTAACCATTATATGACTGGAAGAAGGAAGCAGGAAAGACAGGAAAGGATGGAGTGAAGGAAGAAAGAAGGATTTACTAGTATTTTAAGAAACACAAGCCATAATTTGCATTGTTAACTATGTCAGAGATACCATATCTACCATATCTTTCGCAAAAATATATAATTTATGGATAAAAAACTGAACTGTTATTTTATTAAATTCCAAACAATAGTATTAAAAATAATTTATAGGGTCCAGCCTGGTGACATAGTGGTTAAGTTCGCACTCTAAGCTTTGGGGCCCAGGGTTCACAGGTTCAGATCCTGGGGGTGGACCTATGCATCACTCATCAAGCCACGCTGGGGTAGCATCCCACATACAAAACAGAGGAAGACTGGCACAGATATTAGCTCAGGGACAATCTTCTTCAAGAAAAAAGAAGATGACTGGCAACAGATGTTAGCTCAGGGCCAATCTTCCTCACCAAAAACAACGAAAAATTAAAAATTAATAATAATTTATAGCACAATTCTCTGAGCAACTGTGATAAAATTAAAATTTCCAGCCTAACAGAATAATGCAAACTACCTATCAATTTGACTAAAAATAAAAGAAAAGACATTAGATAAATGTAAGGGAATAAATCAATATTTTCCCATGGAGGTGTGAAAGAAGTTGATGTGATTAAGAGCCGGATGCATATGCAATCAGAACAGCAGACAGTGCTGTTAGCACCAAGTATGAAATTGTGAAACTGGGAAGATGTTGGGCTAGATCAAGAGATAACAAGGGAAATAAATAAACGAATTAGATCATGAGTCAGGCAGGATGAGTAAAACAAAAACAGTAAAGAACAGAGAGAGAGTTATAGTGAGAGCTAAAGAGCAAGCAAATGGGAAAGAAAGAGAGAGACTGAGATTTTCACTCTGGAAAAAGAGTTATCCAGAAGGGAGTTACAGGAGAATGAGTGAGATGTAGTCATGCTTGACTCTGCCTGTAGAGACAGGCATCATCTTTCTAACGAGTGTCTCAGGGAACAAAAAGGCATCATAGCAGCACTGGAGGCAATGGGACCCTCCTAGACAGGACTAGTGGGGCTGCACCTGGTATTCAGACCCAGGCACCTCATTATCCAAAAGGTAAAGAGAAGCTGGAAGGAGTTCAGAGACATGATGGAAGAATGATTAAGGTGCAGAGAAAAATGATTTATGATGAAAGATTAAAGCACTAAGCAAGTACAGCTTAGCTGAGCAACAAGTTTACGGGCAAAGTAACTAGCTACAAACAGCCAAAAGATATAAATAATCTAGAGGGAAACACTATCATTTAACCTAGTGCCAGGAGGAGAGGTTTATGGAGAATAATTGCATTAAGGCAAAAACGAAGGCAATCCTAAAATTAGAAAGGGAAGTGTAAACACACAAGTGATAAATCTGTTCACCTGATATGGAATAAGACACTGTCCTGGGAAACAGCTGATATCAGTCTGCATGTATAAGATACAAGACACTTGACCACACAGATGGTTACCACGATTTTAGAAGACAACACAATCAATAGAATAAATACTGGAATCATGATAATAATTCAAGCTCAGTTTTCAAAGGGACTGAAAATTTAGCTTTATCCTCCATACTTTGTTCATACAATGGTCTTCATTAATTAATGACTTGAAATGGCATTCAGCACTTTCCAGAAGGGAATAAAATGGGACAATAAGCCCTTTTAATATTGTATTCAGTGATTCTATGTGTTGGTTTGCAAAATGGTATTTTTAAAGATTAAAACATAAATGAATCACTTATATAATTAGATATGTGGCTAGATATAAAAGCTTGAAATCACCATTCCTGTGGGAGCGAAATGG
Organism: Equus przewalskii; assembly: GCF_037783145.1. Lineage (NCBI taxonomy): Eukaryota > Metazoa > Chordata > Mammalia > Perissodactyla > Equidae > Equus > Equus przewalskii. The sequence continues at coordinate 29,458,580 of NC_091834.1, forward strand.
CTGCTCACAGAAGGAAGCAAAGGATTCCCAGGCGGAACTTCATCCATGATAATACATGCTAATGCATGTGTACATACGCCATCTGTGTTTTCCCTATGAATCACACTGGAGTACCCATCCTATCATAGGAAGAAACTGTGAACCACCCACTCAGGTATTATTTTGGGATTATGACATTTGGGTCAGCAAAAACAGGTATGTTACCCACACACTCAATATTCACAGGGCAACCTAGAAGTTTTCTTTTACTAAATAAAAAACAAGCCATAGATTTAAATATTTTAGGAAAACTCTTGATGCTGAATGGAAAACTGAATAAATGAAATTCTTATACTACTCTAGTCATATTTTCCATTTATTTTCATTTAAATTTTTATGTGCTTGACAAACATTCATTTCTGTGCTTTGAGAGTCAATACAATAATCTGTACCTGCTGTGTAGCTATTTCCAATTTGTAAAGCAGATGTGTGCTTTTACTCTCATTTGAAACTCACCTTTGGAACTAGGCATTATTAATTCTCCATTTTCCAAATAACAAAGATGAGAATGAGAGGAGTATAGAGAAGCCAAATTCAAGAAGACAAGAAGAACCACCAACAGCAAAGACTGGCCTCTTCATGCCCTGTGATCTTTCCATTGCACTGTATTTCTTACATTATTCATGTCCTCAATCACACACCAATAAACACTTAGAGTTCGCAAAACAGTGATTATTGTGTAAAGCCACATCCTCATCATGAGTTTCTTGGGAGTCACTAAAGCACAGATATTATAAAAGAGGACTAAAATAAGCAAATGAAGAAGATCAGGTAAAAAATAATAAAAACTAAACTCAGTTGTGTAAGTTTCCAGCATGTGTAGCCCTTTGTTTTCACAGAATGACATATCATAGTTCATTAAAATGCCACTGTTGCCACAGTGGAAAAAGACAGTGGAAGTTTCAGGTAGATTTAAGCATTCAGAACAAGAGGATATTCTGAAGTGAATGGGGTAGAAAAAAAACAATAAGGCAGAGGTACCGTGGGAGTGTGTGGCAAAACTTGAGGAAGAAGAATGTAGAAAAAGAGTGGAAGCTCTGTCAAGTTTCCAGCAACTGAAAAACAATCATATGCAGAAAAAGAAACTTGGCAACTTCTGACATGCACCAAGGAGCAATCTGCGGAACAGAAGATTCCAGTAGCTGAAAGGAAATACACTTAGCAGAGGCAAACATCATCTTGGAACTGACTGAAAGGAAAATAACATTTAAAATGTTTGGAATCCTTGGAAGACATAAGTAAAGGGACTGAGTCAGGATTGAATGGCGCAGGCAGAAGTTTAGAGACCAAGGACATCCCAAGCAGTGAGCTAATGACCTGGAAGGGCAGAGACTGTGTATGAAAGGCGAGGAATAGGAGAGGGAAAACCAGTATATTCCAAGATGTTAAAATATTCCAAGATTTTAAAGGGAAGAGGCCAACATCACTCCGATACCAAAGTCAGACAAGGACAAAAAAAAAGGAAAACTACAGGCCCGTATTGCTGATGAACATAAATGCAAAAATCCTCAACAAAATATTGGTAACCCAAATGCAGCAATACATCAAAAAGATCATACATCATGATCAAGTGGATTTATACCAGGGACACAGGGATGGTTCAAATCCACAAATCAATCAATGTGATAGACCACATTAAGAAAATGAGGAATAAAAACTGCATGATCATCTCAACAGATGCAGAGAAATCATTTGACAAGATCCAACATCCATTTATGACAAAAACTCTTAACAAAATGGGGATAGAAGGACATTACCTCAACATAATAAAAGCCATATGTAACAAACCCACAGCCAACATCATACTCAATGGGCAAAAACTGAACACCATCCTTCTGAGAAGAGGAACAAGACAAGGATGCCCACTATCACCACTCTTATTCAGCATAGTACCAGAAGTTTTGGCCAGAGCAATTAGGCAAGAAAAAGGAATAAAAGGAATCCAAATAGGGAGTAAGGAAGTGAAACTCTCACTGTTTGCTGACGACATGATCTTATATATAGAAAACCCTAAAGCATCCATCAGAAAACTATTAGAAATAATTAACAACTACAGTAAAGTTGCAGGGTACATAATCAACTTACAAATATCAGTAGCATTTCTATACTATAATAACAAACTTACAGAAAGAGAACTCAACAATATAATTCCATTTACAATCACAACAAAAAGAATAAAGTACCTAGCAATAAATTTAACCAAGGAGGTGAAGGACGTATACAATGAAAACTATAAGACATTATTGAAAGAAATAGAGGATGACATAAAGAGATGGAAAGAGATGCACATGTTTTGGAAGAATAAACATAGTTAAACTGTCCATACTACCCAAAGCAACCTACAGATTCAATGCAATCCCAATCAAGAATCCCAATGACATTCTTCAAGGAAATAGAACCAAGAATCCTAAAATTCGTATGGGGCAACCAAAGACCCCAAATTGCTAAAGCAATATTGAGAAAAAAGAACAAAGCTGGAGGCATCACAATCCCTGACTTCAAAATGTACTACAAAGCCAAAGTAATCAAAGCAGCATGGTATTGGTACAAAAATAGGCACACAGATCAATGGAACAGGACTGAAAGCCCAGAAATAAGACCGTACATCTATGGACAGCTAATCTTTGACAAAGGTGCCAAGAACGTACAGTGGAGGAGAGATATTCTCTTCAATAAATAGTGTTGGGAAAACTGGACAGCCACATGCAAAAGAATGAAAGTAGACCATTATCTCACGCTATACATGAAAATAAACTCAAAATGGATCACAGACTTGAAGATAAGTCCTGAAACCATAAAACTCATGGAAGAAAATGTAGGTAGTACACTCTGACACTGAACTTAAAAGGATCTTTTCAAATACCATGTCTTCTCAGACAAGGGAAACAAATGAAAAATAAACAAATGGGACTTCACCAGACTAAAGAGCTTCTGCAAGGCAAAAGAAACTAAGGTCAAAACAAAAAGACAACCCACCAATTGGGAGAAAATATTTATAAATTATATATCCAACAAGGGGTTAATCTCCATAATATATAAGGAACTCACACAACTGAACAACAAAAGAAACAAACAGCCTGATAAAAAAATGGGCAGAGGATATGAACTGACATTTTTCCAAAGAAGATATACAGGTGGCCAATAAACACATGAAAAGTTGTTCAATATCACTAATCATCAGGGAAATGCAAATCAAAACTACACTAAGATACCACCTCACACCTGTTAAAATGGCTATAATCACTAAGACTAAAAATAACAAATGTTGGAAAGGGTGTGGAGAAAAGGGAACCCTCATACACTGCTGTATGACGAATGCAAACTGGTGCAGCCACTATGGAAAACAGTATGGAGATTCCTCAAAAGACTAAAAGTAGAAATACCATATGACCCAGGTATCCCCTACTGGGTATCTACCCAAACAACTTGAAATCAACAATCCCAAGTAACATATGTACCCCTGTGTTCACTGAAGCACCATTCACAATAGCCAAGACACGGAAACAATCCAAGTGCCCATCAACTGATGACTGGATAAAGAAGATGTGGTATATATATACAATGGAATACTACTCAGACATAAAAAAAGACAAAATCATCCCACTTGCAACAAAATGGATGGATCTGGAGGATATTATGCTAAGTGAAATAAGCCAGACTGAGAAAGACAAACACTATATTTCACTCATATGTAGAATATAAACAAACACATGGACAAAGAAAACAGTTCAGTGGTTACCAGGAGAAGAGGGTGTGGGGTGGGCACAGGGGGTAAAGGGGAGCATGTATGTGGTAACAGACAAGAAATAATGTACAACTGAAATTTCACAATGATGTAAACTATTATGAACTCATGAGACTGATACTAGTGGTGGAGAACCATTTGTTTGTATTTTAGTAGGAATATGATTATTTCCCCCTAAAATTCTCTGGATTATTTTTATGACACCACAGAAACATCCTCAGGAAGAATTATAAGCACTCAAGCTCAACATGTATAGACATATAATCAAAAGACCAATACATATATGAAGGGAGAGTGTATTTTCACATAAACTCATCAGTGTAAAAAAATACATATAAAACTTGGGGGATTATTATTCCAGGAAAGATGGAATTTCCCTCTACAAAAAAATATCCACAACTGAAAGATGTAATACAATAAATAAATACATGATTAAAACAAAAATAAGACTGCACATCTGCTTCCTGGTAGAATTATGATGAATATACTGGGAAATGTTTCTTTTGGTTTCTATTATTAAAGGTGACTACATCAAGAAAGCACGATATTGTGTAAAAACGTTATCTCTTTTTCTTTGTTCACACCCAGATGATAAACAGAAAGTAGCAACATTTTAGATAAGTCTGTACTCCCTACAAAGAGAACTATAAACAACTAACCAATAGCTGCATTGTATACTGTTAACATAAATAATTTTGATGAGGCCATTTATTTTGTATTAAAGTATACACTAGAGTTAGATGGTTTCACAGCATTTTGTATTAGGGTTTCTTATTTTAAAAATGTGAAAAAGGACCCATCTCTACCCACATAATCTAGCCTTTACTTAGCATTTTGGAGAGGGAGTGGTGCAGTTAGACACAAGTCCCAAGAGAGCTTCATCCTTTCTACAAGTTATTCAGAACAAATTGTCCAAGGAATAATTAATAGCAAATACTACTGAAGGGCTTTTTTTTTTTTTTTTTTGAGGAAGATTAGCCCTGAGCTAACTACTGCCAGTCCTCCTCTTTTTTGCTGAGGAAGCCTGGCCGTAACTAACATCCGTGCCCATCTTCCTCTAATTTATACATGGGACGCCTACCACAGCATGGCGTGCCAACCGGTGCCAAATCCCCACCTGGGATTTGAACCGGCGAATCGCGGGCCGCCAAGAAGCGGAACATATGAACTTAACTGCTGCGCCACAGGGCCGGCCCCTGAACAACTTTGAACAATGTTTATGGTCTATTTTTATTTTTTATTTTAAAATAGCTGAGTTACTACCAAAAGCTTCTCTTTACAAATGAGTTATAGAATATGCATGAGTACAAGTTGTCTTCAAATAAATCTACCTCTGGTTTAGCTTTCTTAAATGAGGAAGTTATTCTAAAATGGATAGATAACAACAAGGTAAATTAGAAGGTAAATTAAAATAAGAAAAAGAAAGCAAATGAAAAGACTTCACGTTTTCCAGGGTCTGGAAGAATCTTTTTGAATGTCCTAAACCAGTGAGAGCATCACAAAGGACATTTCACAGACATTCATCCCATATAAGAATCATTCATTTAATAGTTATTGAGGACCTATCATGTATTTATTAGCACTGTAGTGATAACATGGTGATCAAGACAGACATATTCCTGCCTTTACAGAACTTACATTATAATGGAGGACACAGTCTAGAAAACAGGCAATTTCAAGGGATTAGTGTTTCAAGTGTGAGAGGAGAGTTTGAAACAGTATGTGCTTTCACATCATTTATGGTTATTATAAAAACTACTTTACATGAAACAGTAGGATTTCCCTCTTTTGCCCCAGCGCTCTGATTCTTTCTTAATAAATTTTTTAAAATTTAATAACTTTCCAAAACTTTATTACCACCTTATGTCTACCATCTAACATGTTAATCTTACTAGACATAGATACACACACACACAGACACACATGTGTATACATAAAACTACATCCTAAATATAAAGTATATGTAACCCTATATACAGTATATATAACCATATACATACTAAAAGATTAACATGTTGCATAAAAGACATACAAATGCACATATATAGAGATTGTAGGGGAAGAAAAATAATATTCCCTTTATTCTTGGCTGAGAACCCCCTGTAATAGAAAGACAGCCTAACAGGAGAAAAATAAACAGAAGTTTAATAACATGTATACCTCTTGCATACTGTACACGGGAGACACTCAGGAAAACCAAGCAGCTTCTCAAAATGGCCCAACCTATCAGCTTAAATACCTTCTTCAGCTAAAAATGAAAGAAAGATTGGGGGGGGCAGTTATGAAAGGTTAACAGGAAAAGAGCGGTAAATAAGGCTATGGTTGTTACACAGACTTAAACCAGTGCTCTTCTCCACTGTTAAGAGTTTAAGATTTAGTCACACTTTGCTTCCTGGTATGGAGAGGAAGACCTTTAAAATTGGAGATTTTCCTTATAAAGGTAAACTTCTCTTACAAAAAGTTAAATTCTACTAGGTTTTCAGAGTTTCTCCTGTGTCTGCTGTTTCTTAAAAATAACCAAGTCTAGATAATCCTTATGCCAAAGAGGCATATTTTGGGGTGACATATTCTGCAATCTTAAAATACAGAAGTGGTTCTTTCATGTTTAAGGAAGGAAGTAAGGGAGAGAGGGAGGGAAGCAAGAACAGAGGGAAGGAGGTGGGGAGGGGAGAGAGAATTCACATTACTTCATTCTCAGTCCTCTCTGTAAAATGAAGAAATTGGACTAGACATTCTCTCACATGTTTTTATTCTGAAATATTATAAGTCTATGAAATAAACTAGACAAAAATTATTTTACTATTTATAATTTATTTTTAATTAAAGAGATTTTCAAATAGATATCCCGAGACTGAGTTTATCAGGCTTACACTCTGATTATTTCCAAGGCTGGAATTAAACAAGGCAAACAAACAAAACTCTTCAGGTATTAGTTCTGTTAAACAAGTTTTAACAAAATACACTATGTTGGGGGACTGGCTTGGTGGTATAGTGGTTAAGTACGTGCACTCTGCTTCGGTGGCCCAGGGTTAGTGGGTACGGATCCTGGGCATGGACTTACACATGGCTCATCAAGCCATGCTGTGGCAGCATCCCACATACAAAATAGAGGAAGACCGGCACAGATGTTTGCTCAGTGGCAATCTTCCTCAAGCAAAAAGAGGAAGATTGGCAACAGATGTTAGCTCAAGGCCAATCTTCCTCACCAAAAGAAAATAACAAAAAACCCCCAAAACACCATGTTGGAGAAATTGCAAAATTCTGTATTGGATATGCCAAATTCAATATATTTAGACTGTAAAATTGAGCTTTAGGAATACTATTTTCTGACCATGAACAGGGTGTGTGCTACTTTCAAACAGTACTTTTTGTTTTTAATATTCTTTTGAATGCAGATAATCTAAAGCCAAAATGAACTGACAGTAAGGAGGCAAAATAGAGTACTTGGACCATTTTCATAGCTTATTAATGGTACAGAAGGCCATAAAAAGCTCATCCTAGCACCTAACATATTTTTTTAGGAACCTGCTGCTATCTATGAGACTTACTTTAGATGTCTTTGATTGGAGAGAGAGATAATCATTCTAAGACTTCCTGATTCTAAGTAAAACTGAAAAAGAGTAGCTGGAGTATCTATTTCATCATTTATTCAAACAAAATAACAGTTTACTGATGCAATTATGATTCAACACCTTATTTTTGACCCTCTCAACTCTACATTGATTTTACCTTTTTCAGTTGCAATTAAAAATCAACAAAGTCTGACTGCTGTACTAGGTGTCAAGGAAAATGAATACCAGACGTGGATAGACCTCTCTACCCTAAGGAGATGATAGTTTGCTAGGGATATAAAATGTATACATATAAAATAATTTTACATGAAAATGATTTATTATAAAATCTGAATTTTTGTGGCAGGGAAAATAAGTTATTGAACTTATTTATGTTTTCTGAAGTGTTATCCTGAAGAAGAGGGTGATATTTTAATTAGCTTTGAAAAATGGACGGGATACTAAGAAATTTTTAAAAAATAATAAAAAGATGAAAGAACTGTATTCATGATGAACAGCACAAGCAACACTGAACATTAAACTTACATGACAACAAAATAAGGATTCATTGTTTTATTTCACAAACTAAATACTTAGTTATGATTGACGTTGGCTTCTACTTCCAATTCCATAATATCTGCCTGAAAGTTGCCGTCTACACAAACTCTCCATCTTTTGTATCCAAAGATTATTTCAGGAACTTGAAATATTCAACTTCCTTTAGCAGGAAAAAATTCTTGAGGTAATCTATATCCTGCTGGAATCAAGTCTTAGACCTTATATGTGGGGAGATATTACTCATTCCATCGTGAATTTTGGAAATAATATACATTCGTTTCAAAAAGTATAACATCAATGAGAAAGTCTGAAGGTTAACACATCTAGGTTCTGAGAGGAATATAAAACAGTTCTAAGTCAGGCTGAGTGCAAAGTTCCCATCATAATAATAATGCTTTGTATATATAATAGGGCAAAATCATGAAATACAGTCATGCATGGCTTAATGACGGGAATACATTCTGAGAAATGCATCATTAGGCGATTTAGTCATTATGCGAACATCATAAAGTATATTCACACAAACCTAGATGGCATAGCCTACCACAGACCTAGGCTATATGGTACCAATCTTATGAGACCACTATCCTATATGCCATCCGTTGATGACCTAAATGTCTTTTTATGGTCAATGACCCTATTAGTGTTCGTTGATTTGTTAAATAACAATAGTGTCAGGCACTGGGAGAGATTCTTTATTTATATTTTCTCATTTAATATTCCCTCTCAAGCATGCAATATGCATTCTCATGCATAATTTTGTATGCAAAGTTGTCATTTACTCCTTTCCAGTATGTAAGTATACCAAACCTGATAGAGTTAAATAACCGAATTTTCCCAAATAATAAATTGTGACTCCAAAGTGCACTCCCTTTGCACCACAATATGGTGTGAATACTTCTGTGTGCAAAATCACAACTATGATGGAATAAAGCACATGATGAGATCATAAATTGCTTGTTAAGTGGATGATCAATTGCCTTATACTAGGGCTTACTGAAAAGAGCACCGGCAGAGTGCTCAAGACCAGGAGAGAGGTCAGCGTTAATAATTTATGTGTCTTTCCCATTTAAATAATAACTGAAAAGAGGAAAGTGAATGGCTCATTGAGGAGAGTCTATAGAGAGAAAAGAACAGAACTATGGGCAAAGTGGAATTAGCTGGAGGAAGAGAAAGGGGAGCCAGTGATGGAGCTAGAGAAGGGACAGTCAGATACAACTGAGGAAAAATAGGGGCCCCAAAATAAGAACCTAGGATGTTCCCACTTCTCTAACTGTCTTCAATCCTGGCCTACGGACCTGGAGCAAGAGTTGTTACCTTGACCCAGATCACCCTTTTTCAGTGACCCTGGAATACCTGGATAATCCACTACTAATCTGGCTGGTCCCAAAGAATGACACCTAAGAGTAATCATTTGATAAAGAAATCCCCCCTGCCCCATCAAAATAGTTAGAAAGTAACATAAAATATCTCCTTTACTTAAAAATTCCATCAAGAAAGAAGCCAGCAAATCTATATTTACTCACTAATGTAACAAAAAAGATAGGAATAATAGTGAATTTATAAAAACAAAGCAAACTAAATCGACTCTTGGTTCTAGTCTTAAAATTGTTTCCTTCTCCTGATTTGCTCTAACAAAATTATCTTTAAGAACTAATGGAATAAAAAATGCCACATGCTACAGAGAATAATAAATGTCACATTTATTTATATGTATATATATATAAATCACTTTTTTCCCTGCATATGAAAAGATAAATGAAACACTTTATACCTATTTACATCTATCTATTTGCAACCATAGGAAAATATTTCATATTCCTAGGATGAATATTGTAGAATGATAGGCTTTATGATTATTTAGAAAATATTCAGAAATTATTTCAAGTAAATCTTATTTATCCTATCTCTACAACATTTCACTTTCTGTGAAACAGAAATAGGGTTTTATAAATTGTTAAGATAAGATATATAATCAATATAAGATATAAACTACTTATAAATTACTACTAATATAAGGTATATTGATGAACATTCACAAGCAGAAGTGACAATTACAGGAACAGACTAATCTGAAATAATACCAAAAAGGCATTCAAAAAGTATTTTCCCATAAAATAACTAAAACATTTTTCAGTTTCACTTCCACTTGCTCAGAAGATGACATGACCTTTAACTTCAACTCCTGGAAATCATCACTGATTACCATACTTGCTGCATCTGTTAGTTATATTCCAGAGAACTGCCAACCATATGATGCAGCCTGGAATAAAGACACTCTTTGGGTATTAGACTGCTTACGTCTAGATGCAGGAGTCACTGACTTATCTCTGGGCTTTTCCTAAACTTCCTCCTTGCGGGATAAGGGCTTAGCTTCACATAGCCAACTCGATCCCATAAGCACCGCATCGCAGGTTCCTGCAAGGTGCCCGAAAACTCAAAATTTAGGGAGTCAGGAACAAGTAGGGCTCTCTTAGTAGCTGGAAGCACAGGTAAGGCAAGTTCAGCACTGGCATGTGGTCTAGAAAAGGTCTAGTCCCTGGGCAGGAGACTACACTACAGGAGAATGTTGCTGGGCACATTTCCAGATCCTCAAGTGGTGGACAGTGAATTAGCTCACTTCATTTCTCTTCACTTCCTTATAAAGGGAACTAAACTAGAACATTCTGAAACTGCAGAATAGTGAGAGCATTTAAGGAGCGGGTCCAAGAGCAATACCTGGTTAGGAGAGGTACAGGGACAAGGTAGTGATCAAATACTGGAAGTAAGCTCTAAGCAAGAGGATCCAAATGACAGCAAGCGCATGTTGGAGGGCTAAAAAATATAGATGCATTAGGTAAAACAAAAAAGAGAGGCTATTGAACAAACCTGTATTGCCTATTTGGAGATGGACCTCTTCAGCAAGGAACTACATTATGTTGAAAATCAACAACTAGGGGCTGGCCCCGTGGCCGAGTGGTTAAGTTCACGTGCTCCGCCTTCGGTGGCCCAGGGTTTCACCGATTCAGATCCTGGACGCAGACATGGCACTGCTCATCAGGCCACATTGAGGCGGGGTCTCACATGCTACACCTAGCAGGACCCACAACTAAAAGTATACAACTATGTACTGGGGGGACTAGGGGAGAAAAAGCACCGGGAAAAAAAAAGATTGGCAACATTGTTAGCTCAGGTGCCAATCTTAAAAAAAAAAATCAAGGACTAGACAGCTATAAGAAAATGGTGGGAAGCTAAGAAATAAGTCTGGAAATTTAGGTGGGGCACATATTTAGCCTCTATAACTAGCTGCCTCTTCTTGGCAACCAGCATTGAAGAGTTCCTTGCGGGATTCTTCCTCACAACCCTGTATCACGGCCTGTTGCAATGTGCCCCCATATTACGTCTCTTTGAACACACTTCTGTGCAAAAGAGGATGTGGGAATAGTCAATCCTAAAATGTCATTCTCTTATCCAGGAATATAACTGAGGGAGGTCACCAAAGGACTGGTCTTTCAGTGAGGTGAATGGAACTCAGCAGACACAGAATAAGAAGACAGCAGAACAGTGTGCAGACAGCGTGAGCATCTGATCTATGTGCAATATGCATAATCTATGTAAGGATAAAGAAAAGATAGCACTTACACAGATATTGCAATATGCCACAGAGCATTTGATTTTCCTAAATTAACCCATTTATTCCTCACAGTAATCATATGGGGTTAGTACTGTCCTGAACTTCCAGTTAAAAGATGGGAAACAGATGTAGAAAAGTCGAGTAACTTGTTTGAATCACACAGCTATGAGGTGACAGCTCAGATCTGAACGCAGGCTGTCTGCTTAAATAGGGCATAGTCTTAACCACTGTACCATATTCCCTCCCACACTTTAAAGTCCCAGTTTAAAATTAAACTAATCAAAGACTCTGAAAATTTCAGCTATAATAATCCTTTATGAGCACTGAACAATGAAGACTAATCCGCAGGTGGTGTAGTGGTGTGGTGAAGTAACGGGGCCCGAGAGAAGACAGGGTTGGAGATAATACTCTGGGCATAACTACCACATAGTTAAAAATAGAAGTTAGGGAAGAAGATGATATAATTAAAGACAAGACTATAGAGAGAAAAGACCAAGACTATGAGTAGGACCTTTATTTATTGGATTTAATATCATAAAGAGATTTGATTTGACACATGATGACAATGAATTCTTTTATAATTGTCTGCTTTAAGATAAAGGTCATATTTTTTCATCTGTATTTCATCAATGACTCTTATAGTGCCCAGCACATAGCAGGCACTCAATAAATATTTCTTGAATTAAAAGATGGAAAGGGAATTAGAGATAGGAAGGCATCAAGAGTAATATGAATATGTGTGAAATAACCTTTGTGATGAAGGAATATATATGTGAAATAAACTTTTTGATGAATTACATATCTAAAGTAGTCACAAGAGGAAAAAGCAGAGGTAATGGATTCTAAATGGATTAATTTCAATTCAAGCATTACAGATTGTCTACCTACTATGCAGAAGACTTGGTGATGTGCTATGGGAATATAAAGAAATGTCAAAGTAACAACCACTTAGTCTTTATCTTTGAGAAACTTAATCTTGTGATACTAGAAGACAGAAGGTACAAGTTACTGGGGACTGAAAAAGACCTTAAGGACTGGTGGGTAGAATTTGAATGAAAAGCACTTTTCCAGGCAAGATTTAGTGGATATGTGACAGTGGCAAGGAGAGTGGGCATCACTTAAGGGCCAGGAGAGGTGGTGGCAGTAAAAGACAAAACTACTCCAAGCGAAAGGAGAAATCAGGACAGCCAAAGGCCCCTGAGGAAAGAGTACAGAGACTGTAGGACCGCATTGTTGATGCTGGTTTGTCCTGTTAATTGATTTGAGGAATTGACAAAACTTTTTATTTTTGCTCATCCTCATACATTATCTACTTAAAGCACAAATACCTTTCAACACTCTTTGCGCACAATAAATGAAAAAAGGGCAACTCTAAATCTTTATTTTTCATTATCAGATATAACCAAGTGTTACAAATATATAAAAAGGATGATTGTTGGCTGTCATGGAGCTGATGGTAGTGTGACTGATAAATATTAGGGGAAAACAGATCTGAATACAATTGGTATTTTTAATAAATTTCAAGCAAAAGTGCGCAGGATATGAAGTAACTACTCACTGTACTCTAATAACTTTTGAAATATGCATCAAAAGTACTATTTCCTGGAGTATGAAAAGGCCTATGTAAGAGTGACACAACAGAAGACGAGTTCTAAACAATCAACATGCAGAGACTGAGGGTAGGGTGGGCGAAGAATCCGTAGCATCTTCGCCCAGCTCTCTGAAGGGTTTATTGAGTGCACATGTGTAAGCACAGCATTCCTTCACTATGCAAGTTACTCCTGCCAAACACTTGCCCTTTTAAAAACCTGAACAATGAACACACTCTGCCAAACCTCATCACAGTGTAGTCTAAGACAACAATCCCCACGGCTCTGTGAAATGTGAATCAAGCCAAAGGAAGGGAAATGTTCTTCTCTCATCTGTATATCCAGTACCAATGCTTTTGAACAGCTACTTTACAGGTAGATAAAAGTCTTAACTTCAAAACTTGACAGAATTTCTTGATTTGTATTAACTTCCCATTTTAAAATGATAAATAACTCATCTTACACTATTTCATCATGCAAGTACTTCTGCAGACAAAATAGTGTGGCTACTTTAACCTTCTACCAACCCTCTCAGAGAGCAACTTACAACACACTAATTCGATCATGATACGGTAACATATGAAGCTATAAAACAGAAGCTGGTGTGGTCAGAAGAGCACATTTTGAGTCAGAATATATGTCAAGGATAAAATTAGTAAGTATGCAATCGCACTATTATTTAAAAAATTTTCCTCTACTACAGAGTCAAACCTCAAAGTTGATAATATTTAAGCTATTTTTATTTACAAAGACATTTTTAAAAGATAGTACTCTAGTTATAATTATGTATTCACAGGCCATCAATTACTTGAAAATGTATTGATAGGAAGTAAGAAAAGGAAACATGTTAGTCTATGCAAAAATATGAATTGGACATATCTCTATTATGCAAACTAGGTATGCATTTTATGAGGTTTTGGTCAGAACGTTACATTTCTTCATTCCTCTTTTTGACTGAGTTAAATTACCATAGGCAGGATCTCTTTTAAAAAAATTATTCAATTCTCTTGTGTAACAAAAACGAAATGCCCTGAATCTAAGATTCCAATGAGAGCCCAGAGCTTATTAGTCATATTGATCTGAGTTGTTTTCAGACACTTTCATTATTTTAGGAAACACAGTGAAGTATAATTCAAAAAGAAGTCCTTTAGTCACATATTCTGGAATAGGGTTCCATGACCTTTCCCAAACAAGCTCTTGAAATGTGCTTTTAGGCTATGACTCATACAAACTAAAAAGAGGGGAAAAAAGGCATGGGTAAACTTTCCAACAACTGCCACAGTGAAATACAAATTCAGTAGAAACTGTAGTTAACTGTAAAGCAGAGAGTCAGGTAGTTGTTAAATAATTATAAATATGAGGGTAACAATCAAAAATAAGACATCAGCATGAATAAAAGCTTAGATGAGAAAAGCAAAATGACAGGACTTTTGGTCCAACTGTAAGGAGAGCTTACTAAAAGAGAATAAAACTCAAATTTTACAAAATATGTAACAATTTGGGGAGCCGGCCCAGGGGCACAGTGGTTAAGTTCACATGCTGTGCTTTGGCAGCCTGGGGTTCACCAGTTCAGATCCCGGGCAGGGACCTGCACACCACTTATCTAGCCATGCTGTGGCAGGTGTCCCACATGTGAAGTAGAGGAAGATGTGCACACTCAAGGCTAATCTTCCTCAAGAAAAAAAAGTAACAATTTGGAACACAGGGAAGAAAAGAAATAATGTGATTTATATAGACAGAGAAAGTATCTATAGAAAGTGAGGGAAAGCACTGAAAAACACACACACACACAAACACACACACAGGTAGAAAGGGAAATGGCAGCCCCTATTTCCTGCCCACTCTACACTGGCTGGAACACACACATAAGTTTCAGCTTCCAGGAGTGTTTTGGGACATAGAGGCCTCCTAGGTATATTTTTAACTTTCAAAATAGTAATGATATTTGTATTATACATAAATATACTTGATAGAGAATAATCTTTAACATACGTAACGTAGTAGATGTCCTTGAAATTCAAAGAGGGGGAAAAAGTAATAAATAGTCATCGAGCCATTTTGGCAAGAATTTTGGAAGCATAACCATCATCGAGAACTGAAGACATCTGGCACTGACGACAGATCTTGTCAATACCAATAAAATCCCAAAGACACAAGTAGGAAGAAAACTGCCTTTTCTTTTAATATTTAAGATTGATTTATAGAACATAACTAATACATAGGTTTCTTTGCAGGAGAACCTATAATAACAATCTGAAAATTTTTAGTAATCCAAATAATACATTATATTTCAAAAAATAAGTAATTATGAGAACTAATTCAAAATGTGTGTTTATTATGATAAGATCTACTATATTTAGCATCAACAGAAAAAAAATGGCAGAATAGTAGTACCTTGAACTAGAGAATTAAGTAAGCATTTAACTGAATGACATTAACCTTGCTAACCAGAGAATGGTTCACCTTTTATATAGTTTCTCATCATGGTTAATCTATATGCTTTCAAACATAAGTTTTAAAAATAGACTTTTCTTAGAAGAGTTTAGATTTACAAAAACATTGAGAAGATAGTACAGAGAGCTCCTCTATAACCCACACCCAGTCTCCCCTATTATTTTTACATCTTACATTAGTATGGACATTTATTTCAATTAATGCACCAATATTTATACATTATTATTAACTAAAGTCCATAGTTTATTCTGATTTCCTTAGTGTTTACCTAATTTTCTTTCTCTTCTCATGGATCCCATTCAAGATACCACATTACACCTAGTCTGTCTCTCTTTGGCTTCCTCTTGCCTGTGACAGTTTCTCAGACTTTCCTTGGTTTTGATGATCTTGAGAGGTTTGAGGAGTAGTGGTCACGTATATTGTAAATTGCTCCTCTATTGGAATTTGTCTGATATGTTCTCATGCTTATACTGGGGTTATGGGTTTTGGGGACAGAGACTGCAGGGGTAAAGTGTCATTTTCATCCCATCATATCAAAAGCATATACTATCAACACACTTTATGACTGCGGATGTTGCCCTTGATCACCTGGCTGAGACAGTATTTGCTAGGCTTGTCCACTGTAAAGTACTCTTTTTTCCCCATTTTTCATACCATACTCCTTGGAGGAAGTGACTACGCTCCGCTAACACTTTAGAAATAGAGTTATGCTCCCCTTCCTTGAGAGCAAAGCATCTAGATAAATCATTTGAAATTCTACTGCATGGGGGATTTGTCTCTTTTTCTTCCATTTATTAATTTATTTATATTAGCATGGTCTCATGGATATTCATTTTATACTTTGGCTTATAATCAATAGTTTATTTTTTTTGCTCAAATTGTTCCAGCTTTGGCCACTGGGGGTTCTTTCAATTGGCTCCTGTGTCTCTTTGACATACCCCTATCATTGTGTGTATGTGGTGTGGTGTATGTGTGGTTTTTGAGCACTTCTTTATGTTTTGGCATACAAGATGCTCCAGGCTCACACTGTATATTTCCTGCCACAGTCCTATAATCAGCTGTTTCTCCAAGGATCCTTTTATTGGAGAACAGTAGTAGAAAAAATCTAGGCACTTGGTGTCACATACAAAATTTATTTTTAAAATAAATTTCGTGTTTAAGATAAGAATTAACATCTATCTTTGAGTGTACTAGATTAATGAATAAATTTTTTACTAATACTTCTCTACTTTATGCTTATCTGCACTTTTTAGTTTTTCAGTAATGATCACGAACTATATTGTAATGAAATTACTATAATAATAAAAGATCTACAAAAAACATATGCCCCATTTCAAAAAGAAAATTCAAATTAGTATCAATTTCTACTGACCCAGTATTTAGTATTACAAGTAAACAGAGAATTCTGAGAGTTCTAAATACCTATCTTTGAAATGAAGTGTTATATTTCAAAATTGAAAGTGTTCCTCAAAATAAGAATAGTGTTCATTTTTTTTGCCTTAGAAAGCACTTCTTTCTTTCACAGTATAATCATTCCTAATATGATATTCATCTGAAAGCATCAACAATAACAAATACCAAAACCCAAGAATGCCTGAATTTCACATGTATGGACTGGTCTTTATGATAGGAATAAAAAACAAAAACGGAGAGTTAAAAGCCTAACACTGATTTTATACATCTCATCAAAGAAAACCAGATTATTTAGACACAATTTGAAGTCATGACATCATTAGGCAGCTGCCAAACGTGAAAAAAAGGTTTCTATGGGACTATTTAAGCAATTTAAGAGGGTACTATTTTTTTTCTGGACATTGTTTTTAGGCAGTTCATACATACTGATAATAAACGTACGGATTATGCTACTTCTCTGTCTCTTCACTAAGGCAACCCCAGATAATATCTCTACTGAGCAATTTTGTTAGTCTAATTTCTGCTAATGTGATATACTTGAAAGTATACATGTTTAACACAGTTATTAGGTACAGTTAAGTAGGCTCAATTCTGGACCAAATATGACACCGTAATCCTAAAAGTTTATTAAGATATACAAAAGATAGACTAAAGAAGAAACCTAGTAAAATATATAATTAACATAGGAAAAATAAATGGGACATTTATCTAATAGTAGATTAATGTCAGCTTTATATACTGATACCATTTTATTTTCCATGAAAGTAACAGTACTGTACTATGTTTCTTTTAAGATACTCAGTAATTGAGACTTTCCTGCTTATTCAATTGACTTTGCTGTTAGTAGTAATAGTCCCATTTCACAACACTTAATTCCATTTAATTAGAAAAACACAGCAAAATGTTTCCATTTCTCCTGTGATTTGCTAGTAAAACTCACTAACAGAACACATTATTAACCACCAGTTTTAAAAACAAAATGCTGAAGTTATTCTGTTAAATACCCAATAGAAGAAACAGGGACGTGAAGTATGTCATTCCTAATCTCTGAAGCAGAAGGTATCACATCTTTAAAGGGATGACAGATGCACACTCAGAGAGGCAGAGACTCTTCTAGGAGCCTTTGGTCACTAAATCTCAATTTCTTGTATACCCTACTATGGGAGGGTAATATCTGTAGTTTATTGAGCTTTCTAAAAGAATGAACAAACTGTCTAAATTTACCAGTAAAAGATTAGCAAGCTGGTTAAAGATATCCTGGCTCATGACTGTTAGAAATTATTAAATATTGTTAATTAACATGGAGACAAATGATCAAATATTAACAAAGATTAAAAATCATCAAAATCATTTAAAATCTAAGTATGAATAGTATACTTCATTATATATTCCAGTGATTTGAAGCACTTAACTTTTTAATGTTATATTTGTTTGTCTAATAATTGAAGTGTATCTCATTATTATTACTTAAATTTCAAAATAATCTCAAAGGTGTTTCAGTTGCTTCTCAGTGTATTTCTTGTTTATAGTCAATTTTGCTTTTTCTGTATCTTCTTTCTAATTATTATTTAGGTATTTAAAGTTAAGGTGAACTAACCTGGACATGGATGATGTAATTGATCAACTGGGTCTTTCTAAAAGACACAAAAAATTTAAAAATAAAATAATAACTTAGTAGCATGCAACTTTTTACTAACTATTCTTATATACCCTATTTCACATGATCATTATGCCACTCTTGGATGTTATGTATTACGATAAAACCCTGAGCATCTCACCACTGTTTTCTACGAAAAGGTTAAACTCAGAAATAAGAGAAAACTCTCCTTCCTAAAATCTCAGAGAAAGTAAAGCATAAAATCTTTTCTAGGCAATGAAGAGATTCAAAATCACTCTATTAACTGCTTAATTAATCAGACTTCAATATGTGCTAAGCATCTAGAATATGTTTAGCACTGTACTAACCTGAAGGTATAAAAAGTCAGAAAAGACAAATTCCTTTCTTCAAGGTTTTTATGATCTCGTCAGGAATCATAAACAATGACAAAAGTAAAGAAGAAAACAAATAATTGAAAACTTAGAATATTAGATTGAAAGGCATGATGAAGACGTAAAAATAAAAAGGGATTTTGGCGAACATTTCTTAGAGCAAGGGAGTATTTTTTCACCAAGTTTTGAGATAGGAAGGAATGTGATAAGTTTTGTCCATGGTCAATCAATATTATTATTGTTATTATCACTTATTTCACAAATGTGAATATTTCTTTTTCCTTTCAGGGAATATGTTATTGAGTGTTGAAATACTTACCACTTAACTTGTGTACTCCATATAGCTCCAGATATTTACAGAAAGAATAACAACTTTTCCAAATGGAGCTTTGGTTAATCTTATTTATTTTATTTTTGGGAGAGGAAGATTGGCCCTGAGCTAACATCTGTTACCAATCTTCTTCTTTTTGCTTGAGGAAGATGGTCCCTGAGCTAACATCTGTGCCAATCTTACTCCATTTTGTATACAGGACACAGCCACAGCATGGCTTAATGATTTGTGCATAGGTCCGCACCCAGATCCGAACCCGCAAACCCCAGGCCATTGAAGCGGAGTGCACGAATTTAACCATTATGCCACCGGGCCGGCCCTAAATATAGAATAATAACTTTTCAAAATAGAGCTACAGTTACTCTTGTTTTTTAAATAAATCATTTCTTAATTGACAAGAACGCTTCCCAAGGAACATATGTCATCAAAGCATTATCTCCCAGACAGAAAGGTAAAGTTCAGAGTCACATTTGTTTTTCCCAAAATAACGAAGCTATGACAAACAATCTGAAGATATATTAATGCTCATTAAACCAGCACCAAATGGAATGTTTTCCCCTTGAGACTGGGAAGTTGATATTCCAAATGTTTAATAAAAATGGGGAGGATTTAACCTAAGAACTCTGTAAAAGCAGTCAACACAAGCTGGGCCACAGAGATACCTGCCAATTCCAAAAGACATCTTCAGAAACACTTTCAGGTCTGTGATAAACCTTTTGGTAGTTCACAAACGCCCATGCAATGGAAAGAGAACATTGTATGAAGAATAAGAACTAAGCACCATGAAACGTCCTGTCTTAATTTAACTCCAACCCCAAACAATGTATTTCCTAGATTTGGAAAAGAAAAGATGTGAGAGTAACCCAGCTCAGTGACTCAAGTTTAAACCTATACCCTATCATTGAAACAGTACATGTGCTTCCTCTGCCTTTGTAATTGTTTATATTCCTGACCTTCTCTGCCACCAAAAATAATTCCCAGTCCCACCCTTACCAACCCTCTCCACACACACAAAAAGAGATTAAATATTCAGTTTATCTTTGCGCATTTTTCCCATGAAAAACTATAAATCAAAATTCATTAAAGGCAATTCTATAAGAAGGCAAAAGAAAAGCCACATAATAATTTATCTCCTTTTTACCCTTCGTTTCTGCTCATGTTGATTATAGTTTGCTGATAATTCCAAAACACTCTGCATTGCCCCATTTTTTCTTGGTCTCCCTTCTCAGAGAGACAGCAGGAAGGTAATAGGAGTCAAATCATTACTCCTGCTAAGGGAATGGGCAACAGAGTCTTATAAAGGTAAACCAGTGGTGCTGAAATATGAAATAATTTTTTAGGTATTCAGGTCATGAAAGCAGTAAGTAGACTAAGGGAAACGTTACTAATCTCAGGAAATTTTCTCAACACAGCCATGGGGTTACCATTTGACAAAATATGTTTCTTTTGTTTTCATTTTTCCTTTAGAAACATTATTAAAGCCACTAATAATTCCTATATGGTACAATAAGAACTGTATAGATTATTAATATCATGTACACATGACTCATGGCCTACAGACTTGCTGGCGCAGATACATCCTCAACCATGGATCCCGTTTAAATTTGTGAGTGTTCTTCCCCTACAAATTATAATATACAGATACAGCGTCAACCTGATCTTATAAAGGTCATCCCCTTAAGTGAGGTCATGGAAAGTGGCCTGAAGTCCCTGAAAGGTGATCCACATCCAGGTAAAACAGTTCCAGTCTCGGCTTTGCCCCTCACTAGCTTGTATTTGGACACATCAATTCACACTTTTACATCTCATTCTCATCTCTAAAATGAGAAGAACTGCGTTGTCCACTCCCCTAACCATCAATACTATTTTTAAAAATTATAATTCTTGGTTAAGATTGCAAGGGCCAGAGCAGGACACCACACCCATTTCTAACTCTGTCTCTCTGCCTTTTTTCCATCCACAAAAAAGGAATGACACTTTGTGTAGTATTGTTGGGCATGTTAACGGTGATAACGTACAAAGCACATGCAATGCAATAACTGTTAGATAAATATCCCTTCCCTTCTCCACCAATTTTCCATTTCATAAATGGGCAAATTCCATTTGAAATGTTGGCAGTCCAGATCAGCACCGTCTTGTTGTCTCTAGGCTACCTCTTGACCCTGTTCTTATCTCTTCCCACATCACCTTCCTGTATTTCCTGGCCTTTCTCGTCCAAGGACCAAGGTCTTTTCCCATCTCCCTGACCTGGACCATCACTTTGTAGTCTGTTAGCAGTGGCTTCTCTGGCCAGCTTTAGCTGATCAGGCAAGCCTCAGCGACTCCAAGGCTGGACAGAGTTAAAGCAATTTCTGGCTGGGGCTGCTCACTTCCAATCCCGACTCTTCCCGCTCATCCTCCTAGCTGTCTGGCCTCGGAGCTGCGGGAGAAGCGAAGGCATCACTGGAGTGATGACATGTGGGTCTCTCCTTTCCCCAGCCTTCATATTTTTCTTTCCACGTGAGGAACCCAGAAAGCTCTGACCACACTTGCCCTGGCGGTTGCCATGGTTACACAATAGCCGCATCAGACCCAGAAGGGGTCTCGTGTCCTTTCCTCTACCTCCCTCTCAACGCTTTCCTGCCCGTTAGGGACCACCCCCCACCCCCCACAGACACACGCACAGTCACAGAAGAACCCTTTCCAGCTAAACTTGAGACAAAGTAACCCTCTGGGAGAAGTTTGGGTGGAAAACGAAGAGTCCTCGTGGGGACGCCTCCCTTTTATTACGGGTTCCCTCGGGGCTAAATGGCGGCAAGTCCGCCTATCTAGCTCGGGTCTCCCTGGCGAGGCACCCGGGACCTCCCGGTCGCAGTGGCGGGGCGCGCGCCGCCATCCAGGGCTCTCGACTCCAGGCTGCAGCGAGACGCGGCGGCTCGGCCTCCAGTCAAGTCCCCTCCGCGCGCTGGGACCGAGGCAGAGCACCTCAGTCCCCGAAGCCGAGCACAAGTCCGGAGAGCTGGAGAAGTGGCCAGGGTGGCCCGCGGCGGCAGCGGGCCGGAAGGGAACACCCGAGGGTCCAATTCCCAGGGGGATCGAATCCAGGCTTTTCCCGAGCAAGCCAAACCCAGGCTGCCAAGGGATGCCCCGCTCGGGCAGCGCTTGTTTGCAGGCACCACGCTTCCCTGCCAGCCAACGCTGGGCTGCCGTCCGACGCCAACTTTCCCCTCCGGCTCAGGAAAGAAGGACGCACGCCGCGTGCAGCCGGAGCGCTGCGATTCCCGCCCCAAGCAAAAGGCGTCGCCCGTGCCTCCCCAAAAGCACCACAACCAAACTAGCACCATGGTCTCCCCGTGCCCTTCCCCGGCCCACCCGGAAAGGGGCGAGCGAGGGCGCAGATGCCGTCGGTCGGGTCCTCCGCAGACGGCCTGTACCGAGACGTCGCCGAATGAACCTGCAGCCGGCGGAAGCCGGGGGGCTAGTGCAAACGCGCTCCCCGCCGCCTGCGCTGCGCCGGCGCGAAGGCGAGGGCGAGCGAAGTTCCTGGGCGCGCGAGGACGCAAACCGCGCGGGCCGGCAGCCGGGCTCGGGCGGGGGCGGCGAGGGGGTGGGAGCGCGCCCGGCCGCCACGCTGGCCCGGCGCCGCATGCCCGGCCCGCCGCCCCTCGGCGCACCGACCCCGCCTGGGCCCCGGCGCGGCCCCTCCGTCAGCTCCAGGGCGCTTTCTCCGTCCCAGGACGATTCCTTATCTCCCAGCCGCTCCGCATCCTCACTTCGGACCCACAGCCACCCCTAAATTCCGTCACCTCTGCTTACCACCGCGGTCCCCAGCGCGCCCTCCCACTGGAATAGCAGGTGACCTGAAACCAGCCTTACCTGCCGCGAACTCCTCACTCCCGCTCTCTCTGCCTGCTGTCCCTTCAGGGCGAGAGGAAGGGGATGCGGGCTGGGGGCGTGCGAGCAGCGACCCGGGCGCCGGCACGACTCCTCGGAGCCGCTGCGCTGCCTGAGCCGGAGCCGCCGGCGGCCCTGGCGGAGAGCGGAGGCTGCGCCGCCGAGGCCGGCCTGGAGGCAGGGGGCGCTGCGGGCCCCGAGCGAGCGCCGCGCCGGCCAGGCGGCGCGCCAGGCACCAGCTGAGCTGCGGGAAGGCGAGGCTGGCGCGGAGAGGCGCGCTCCAAGAGGGAGGGCGCCTTTTAAGTTTGTGGTGTGACCGCAGCAGCTGTCCGGGGAGAGACTCAGTCTTTCTAAAAAGGGGATGCTCCAAACGCCGGGGATTACCTCTCCCCTTCCGATCTCCACCCCCAGCCCTCGCCCCCCGCCGGCGCGCCAGCCCTCCCGGGCGTGCTTCTAGAAGGCCATCCCTGCTGGCGCGGCCACAGCGCAGATCACAGACAGCTCTGGGCGCGCCGAGGGGTGTTCCTCCGGACAAGGCACTTTGTCTGTAAAGAATCCTCTGCTGTTTGAGCCTGCGCCCGGGTGACTTTAGGACCTGTTTATTCTGTACCATAAAGTCTCTAAGGACCTGCGGGAAAAAACTGGACAGTGTCCTACAAATTTTGAGCCACAGATAAAGTAGCTATATTCCAGTATGTAAAACCCCGGTCCACTGTGACTGGCCTTGAAAGAGCAGACAGGAGGATGAGCGACAGAGATCAGCCCTCCTTTAAGGGGCTGGCACCAAGGAAGGAACAAACAGGGGAAAGAAAGAAAAAAATAACAAGGTGTAAGTCTTCTTTCCTCTTTACCTCATACCAGGCCAACAAGGATATGTCTTAGGAGGTTTCCTTTGTTGATGTGTACATACCTTGGTAATGCAACAGGAAACTTGGAAGTTTATGGGGACCAGAGTGGATCCACATTTTGAGGAGCCTGGAGCTTAGACAATTTGGAGATGGGATCCTCTTAAAGAAAATTATGCAGAAATAGCTTAATTTTACAGATTTTTACAAAAACATATGACCATGTGAATTCATTGTCGGGCTGCCATCAGGGTCATGGAAAGGGCCTGTGCAAGTGATGAGTCCTGAAGCTTGGGCCTTATTAGCTGCATGGTAAATCCTTTTGTAATTGGAACTCTAGGTCTGTAGTCACACACCTTGCACTTATTAGTCCAAAACATAAAGCTGACTTGAGATGGAGTAGTAGAAAAAACGCAGCCCCGGGGTCCTGCATTTGTCAGCTTGATTTAAGAGCACAGCTTGTAAAGTCCCAGAGCTCCCTTGGCAAATGCGAACGGGTGTTTTGGTTTGGGGGTAGTGAGCAGACAATGGCTACAATGGAAGAACCGCAAGTGGGGAGGAGACTCCTCCCTCAGCCTCCCCTCAGCAGCAGAGAGCTCAGGGCCACAGAAACTAAATGAGTCATTTTAAGTCACAGGTAGTTGGTGGCAGAGCCAGCCTCAGGAGGGACTCAAGGTCTCTAACTCTCACCAAGGTTCTTTCCTGTATCTCATGCTGCCCCATCTCTGTGACTTTGGTTTTGACTGTCAACCAACCAAACTTATAATTTTC
This sequence comes from Equus przewalskii, assembly GCF_037783145.1. Classification (NCBI taxonomy): domain Eukaryota; kingdom Metazoa; phylum Chordata; class Mammalia; order Perissodactyla; family Equidae; genus Equus; species Equus przewalskii. The sequence continues at coordinate 29,483,351 of NC_091834.1, forward strand.
CTCTTTAGAGAAAAGAAAATTTAAGTCCCTATAGATTATTCGAAACTATAGCAACTTTTTTTTCCTGAATGCTTCATAGTTAATGTTCTACCACTCATTTTTTAATTAACTGTATCCTTGGTGTGCTTATTGCATTTTTCTGTATTTTTATATTGTTTTTATTTGTTTATGCCATTGCCTCTCAATCCAAACTGCAAGCTCAGTCTGAGGACAAAGTACCTCCTTTGTCTCCCACAGCATAGTTTAGCTTTTTGCATATGGTGCATTCATAATGAGTAGTTTTTGATCCTTAAAAACTCTCTATGAATTTTCTAATAATTTTGTCACTTTATTGGCCAGAATATTGTGTTTAACTAGTATTGTGGTTAACTCTGGATTTCCCCTTTTCCCTTCCTGTCTAAATTCTAGGTTAATATACTCAAACCAAATGATATCTCCCTCTTGCTATTTCAGCCTTTTCTACAAAACCCCTACAGAATTAATCACACCCTCCTGTTTTCCCAAAGCACTTTGATTTCACTATTATAAGGCCTTTTCATGTTATATCATAATTAGTTATGCATGTGTCTGCATCTCAAACAAGTGTGTTGGCTGTTTTGTGTCTTGTTGTTTCAGCCCCTAAAAAAATGCCTGTAAATTTGTACTGAGCTGATTTAGTTTGAAGTATCCTGACTTCAAATTCAGACTGCATTAACTAGGGCATCCTGAATATACCATGAGAAGACAACATCTGGAAACTAGGCTCTGTGCTTTCCTTCCTTTTAATTACTCTGAACACACAGCAGGCAAAATCAGCTGCACAGCCCAAAGTTGTGATGAATGGCCTCGACTGTGTGCGCGGCTTCGCAATCCTCAAGGTACTTCTCTGAGTGTCTTGTATGTGGTAGGTGTTTAACAAATATTTGGGGGTTAAATGAGTTAATGAAAACAGTGGATATGATGATGATAATCAGTCACTTTATTTTCAGTCAATTTATTTCTGAATTTCTACTAACTATACAGGACCCCACCAGCATGGTTTTACAGTCCTCTCTAAGAGTCTGAGATTTACTGTCACCAGAAGCAATTTGGCAATCTGTCCTGTAGGGCTAATACCCTATCTGGATTCTTGCAGTACCACCCAATGGGAAAAGTCTATTTTACATTAAATTTTGCTAAAATGTAAGGTGTATTATACAGTTTAGCTGATTTCCAAGAGTGACTATTCAAGATTCAACAAGTGATCCTTAATTGCTCTGAAAGAGATGTGTATATCATCAGTTAGAACAACCTAATTGCTGCAGCTATGCCTGTTTCAGTCTGAGAGGGGAAAAAAATAAGGAAAGAAAACAAAGTACTTTCCAGGTGCTTGGAAAATTGTTAAATAAGTAAGCTTGTCACGACTCTTCCTCTGTGACATACCACCCCTCACCCATCGCCGTTGGAGCTCGCAGATTGAATCTGAGTAAGTGATTCTTACCGTATGGTAGTAGGTATTTGTTAGATAATGTGAAATACACTATTTCTCAAAGGTTTACATTTTGATACTGAATGAAGCCAAAAAATAAAGTTCTAATTGTAGAATTTCAGGAATCATCGATCTATGTTGGGAGCCAAAGAGGAAGGCAGCAGGGATGGGTAGAGGTAGAATAGGTATATTCTAGGCTTCTCCAACTCCACATATAGCTGCTTCTGTCCAGAAGACAGGAGGAAGATAATTACTGGGTCTAGAATATAAATCTAGAAGGATCTCAGAGGATTTGGCTGCACTTTCAGCAGAAGTTACTAGCCTGTGGTTCTTTTCCAACAAAATCTATAGTCCTCGTTCTCTCTGTACAGTTTTCTATTCACAAAACAAAGACAAATTTGGTGAATTTGAAGGGAAATAGATAAAGACAAATTGCAAAGTTCTGTGCGAGAGACAAGGAAAATGGAGATAAAACCCAAGCCTTTCAGTGTCACTTCTATAAAACTAGTCATACTTTGGTCATACATAAAACCTCTCTGCCTTATAATAAGTACTACTTTATGAATGTGCTCCCACATCCTAACATATCAGTACTGACAGATAAGAAATGTGAGAAAACTGGAATATATGTTAGTTTATGTCTAATTGGAACCAGTGATGACATGAGTTGAAAGCAACTCACCCACCTCCTTGATCTTCTGTCAGGTGTTTTCCCTTTATAAACTTCACATATTTTTGTTTCACTCTGTTTCATTTGATTGTGGCAATCTACTCATCGCTGGATCATTAGTTACATATTAAGATCATTAGATCATATTTAGTGATGGAAAAGAACGCACTTTACTTTTATCTTTATTACGGTATTACTTACATATACGTAGAACTCTCAAAAGTAAATGTATCCCTGAGTCTCATCATCAGATAAAGACGGAAGATCATTTATGGTTAGTTAATCAGAATGTAAAACTGTTAGAACTTTGCTTTATGTCCTTTAGTTTTAAACTCATAACATCATAAATAATCATAAACATTCAGAATTAGGAGAGGCCTGGAGACCTTGTAGCTCCGATGTTATGCATGAGGAAACCAATGCCAAGAAGAAGGAATGATCACCCAGCTCCTCTGACTCCAGGCTCACTGCCCTCCACAATACAGCACCCTGCCATAGAGACTTTCCTTGAAGCAAAAAGAAAAAAAGAAAAAAATCAGCTATTTTTCAAAACCTTTCCAAGCCAGAATCTTAAGGTTATATTTACTTAGCTGGGTTGGGGTGTGGTGAATAATTAAATTCAGCAGGAATGCACTTCAAAATAAAAATAAAAACACAGCCCAACCCCTTTGGCTCAAGTCCTGAGACCTCAGAAAAGAAAACCTCCTTGACTATGAACATTTGCTAGAGGTTAGAAAGCCTTTCTGTGCCTGATACAGGACTCCACATAGCCATTGCAGAAAGGGGGGTGGGTTTATAGTCAAATAAACGACTCTGTGTTTTTTAATTTTTAAAATTTTTAACAATGTTCTTACATCAACAAACATCCCCAAGGAAGGATTTTAGGAAAAATAAACAACTTTCATCATCATATAACTTACATCATATAAGAAAAAAAAGTCATCTTAAACTTTGCTTTTCTTAATAACTCATACCACCACCACTGCACCCTTAGAGCATACTTTAGATACAGTGTATTCTTCTAAGACAATGGGAGAGCAGGTGGGGGAGGAGGAGCGATTCTTATGATACCTACTCAAGGCATGCCTTATTTGTATAAAAATGATGAAACCAAGAAAAATATGCCCTCTTGTGGTTTATTTGTTCTAGTTCACAAATTATCAACAGTTCTCTATTATTTCCTGAAACTCAAACATACCTATATTCCAAGTGGAATTAAACTATTTCTTTGTGCAATAACTGGAGAGAACAGGTCCATGCACACCGCAGGATGGCATTCCAAGACTTCTGCTTTGTTCAAGGTCATAAGCAGCTGCCTAGCCACAACAAAATCAGTATCCCTAAAAACGGGGAAGATTTTCCAAAATAACCCACAGATTCTTACGGATATTATAAAAATGTCTTCCAAATAAATGCATTAGATAGAATTTCTTTCCTAAATAGGTTTGTTTTGGACAAACTTAAACCATCAGTTTCCACAAATAGGAGAAAATTTATGATATCCTTTCCTACTGTATTTGTGCCTCTATTTCTTTAACTGTGAGACAATGCTGATTTTTCCATTAAAAAAAGTAAAACATAAACCAATTAAGAGAAGACTGATTATCATTCTGTGTGTATTTTTTCTCTTCTTTCCCCCCGGTTTACACAGAAATGAGTATATAACAAATGTGTTACATCCTATGATTTGCGGATATAAGTAATTTCCTGATACCACAAAAAATGCCTACCGTGTTGTCCTAAAACAGCAAAACGGAGATGGGTTTAGTGGGAAATGACCTCTGCTGATCTAGAGAATGACTTTCACATAACTGTGATTTAAATAACTTAGCAACTAAGTGAATGTCAAAGATTTAAAACAGGCCAGGTTGCTAACTCCTTAGTCAGCCCTATAATAATAATAATAATTATGATTAACATTATTATTATTTTACATGCAAAGAAACTTAAAGTTAAGTCACTTAAATCACATCTTTTCCATTTGACTGGATCTGCGTGTGTAGTGAGTGGGCCAGTGGGCCATTTCCTAACTTGCATCCTTTGTGTAGCAAGTTGCTGCTGAAATGGACCAAATTATGTTTTACTTATTGGAAAGAATAAGTACAACTTTCCAAAATTTAATACACAGAGTTCTTGTTTTTCTAAGTTACTGCTAAAATCAAATCCTGTTCTTTAAGTTTATCTCGTTCAATGATCATTCTTACCTTTAAAGCACAGATATACTTTCATTAGAATTATCATTTGCAAAGAGCATTCATAAAACAGTTCAAGATGTTTAATTTTATTTGCTTTAATTTAGTGAAAAATAATGAATCACTATAGTATACTATTAACAAATTGAATTCTCTTTCTTCTTGACATTTCAGTGAAATTTTCTTTTCCTGTGTAAAGCAAAGTTTTACTTTCCAAATTTTATTCACGTGTTTGCCAAAAAAGTGTCTACATTAAAAGTCTATGATAATACATTTATTTTAAAAATCATCTCTAATTTTATTATATTTAAAACTTCCAATTCAAAGAATGGAGCCAATTTTAAAACACAAAAGCATGGCCACTGAAATATTGTATTAAGAAATAAAATTAACATGTCACTAATTAAGAATAAAAGACAAGTCATTCATAATAATAAAAGTCAATATTTTAAGTTATGATGCTGTGGATAGCATGCCCAATGTTAAAAATGGTGATCTGCCAATATTAGCTATTAAGACATTATAAATTTAAGATATTAAAACAGTGGGGTGCTGGTTAGTGAATAGATAACCAAATAAAACAAATTAGAAGTCCAGAAAACAGATTTAGATATATATTATAATCTACATATATATTAGGAATTTTTCTGGCTCTAAAGTTGAGTGGACAATAAATGACTTCCTTTCTAAAAATTGCTTTTGTTGTGTAGCGTTTGAAATACAATAAATACTATATACAAACACACACATGTGCAATAAAATAGAATTCCCACTCAAGATATGGTACCCAACTTCAGAATTAGAACATTACAGGTATTTTTGAAATTATCTATGCATTCCTCCCTGATTCCATCCTTTTGCCTACCACACAGAAGTAAACAATATTCTAAATTTAGTGCTTATTTTCTCTTCTGTTTATCCCCACATAGGTTTAAGGCTCTAAACAATACATTGCATGATGTGTTATTAGCTTTTGATAAGTAGTATCAGCTTCATAAAAACAGTAATTTTCTGTGACTTTCTTTACTCAGCACTACAATTCATATTCCCTATTGTGTGTGCTATTGTTTTGTTTACTTTCATTGCTTTTAATTATATGATTGTATAAATATATCATGAGTTATCCATTATCAGATTGATGGTTGGTTGTTTCCAATATTTTGCTATTTCTAACCATGCTGCATAAACATGCTTGTATACGTCACTTTATTTTTGTTACCCAACTTAAAGTCTGTCTCAAGGCCTTTGTGAGCCGGTTATGATCACAGAAACCAGCCCAAGTGTGTCAAACCAAAGGATTTAATATAGGGAATTGGATGAAAAGATATTGGAAGGAGCAAGGGGGGTGGGATCTGCAAGAGTGAAAGGAAAGGTAGAATGATACTCAGAGATTAGATGCTACCAATGCCCCAAGGCTAAAAGTCTCTAAATCCACCAGCTGCTGCACTGTTGGGCATGATGTTCCAGTACATATTGGATCTGTTAAGATGAGCTGCTTTGACCAGGACTGGACTTCTGAAAGGTGTTGTCTCTGCAGTGCTGGAGGTAGAAACACCTTGACCCCGTTATTTCTCAACCTGCAACTGCCAGAAACTGCCAGTACCTGCCTCATTCTGAGAGCCAGAAGCATAAAGCATTTCTGTTTCTCTTGCCTACTGATCTTCTGAAAATTTCTTCTCCTGACTGAATCTTACCAAGGGCCAGATGGCAAAGTAGTACAAAATGTAATTTTCAGATTCCTAGGGCCAGATAAAGTATAAAAGAGGTGATATTGGGTTCAGAGATAGGCAAATAAGCAACACAAGCCCTCATTTCTAACAGACAGCAGAAAATTTAACTTAGTTGTTCTCAGGTAAACAGCCAAGTAGTGATCTCTCAGTCATTTCAAACTTTAATAACATTCAAATCCAGAGTTCTTCTTTACTTTCTCTCAATGATAGTATTTAAATTCTAAGGGGGCGTAAATAAATCCAAGAGTTGAAAAAAGGCGTGCTAATTTGCTAGGGCCACCATAACAAGCACCACAGCCTGGGTGGCTTAAACAACAGAAATTTATTTTCTCATAGGTCCGGAGGTTAGAAGTTTGAGATCAATGTGTTGGCAGCGTTGGCTTCTTCTAAGGCCTCTCTCCTTGTCTTCTTGGCTTAGAGATAGCCATCTTCTTGCAGTGTCTTCACATGGTCTTTCTTCTGTGTGTATGTCCTATCTCCTCTTCTTATAAGGCATCTGTCATATTGGATTAGGACCCACCCACATGACCTCATTTTACCTTAGTTACTTCTTCGAAGGCACTATCTTCAAATACTGTCACAATCTGAGGTACTAGGAGTTAGGATCTTGTCATATGAATTTTGAGGGAGACACAATTCAGTCCATAACAAGAGGGAAGGGGATATCTTGTTTATAGACATTTTCTTTCTTCCACTGGAATACACTAAAATGAATACAAAGTCCCCTCCTGGAATTTATCCTCTTTTCCCACTCTGTCTCTTGATTACCCATCATCCAGTCATAAATTCCTCTCAGGTTATTCTTTGTTCTAAATGCAAGGCTCCGTTGGGATCATTAGCCCCCTCTCAGATACTTACATGCCATGTTCTCCCTTGATACTCCAACGTCTGCGAAAAATAGGGTTGGGAATGCTGGTGGCTTTCTTGGGTCCTCTTATAGCTAAACATCTTAGTCTCTCGGTTCTACTTATCGACTCTACACCGTTGTATTATGGTGCACAAACTGTAAGGCTGCTAGCTGCAGAGGTCCAGAGGTAAGATACTAATCTCCTTTACTATTGTTTTACCAAATATACAGGATATTTTATCATCCACAGACTTTGTCAAACATTGGTAAGCTGGAGGAAACCCGTATTCCCATCTAATTTTTTTGCCTCTTCCACAAAATGCTAACTTCCCAGAATGGTAAAACTTCATGTAGTCGCTGAGTAGGGATAATCTGGTTTTTCATCTATTCTCTTTCTTATCTCTCATTTATAGTATATACTTTATTACTGAGGATTTACAAATTTGAAAACAAACAGAATTTTTTTGTGCAAATACAAAGGCTTGCCTTTTGAGATCCTGATAGGAGTTCTAAGAAATCTGTTTGGAAATCTTAAAGCTCAAAATTGATTCTCTTTGTTTCATGGCATTCCTTTGGGTCTTCCTTTCAATTAATGACCCCCTAGGGCCTGGAATACTAGCGACTCAGTGAATAGTGGGTCGTGAGGTAACCAGGAACAATTGAGATAAAAATATTTGTACCCCAAAAAATGTTATCTCCAAAATATATGTGATATAGATATATTCAAAGATGATATTTTAAATTAGTGAGACAAAGATAAATAATAATTATTAGAATATAATGACTAATTAAATATTGGGAAAATTTAGTACCTTTTCTTTTACAATATTTCCCCAAATAGAATGCATTTATTAATGTTTTGAATGTAAAAATGAACCAACGGGTTCTACGAAAGTTGAAGATTCAGAATTAAAATAAAAATGAATCTAGAACCCTACTTCACACCTATACAAAAGTAATTACAGGTGGATTTCGGATCTCAGAGTGAAAGGTAAAACAATAAATCCCTTGAAGCCAACAAGGGAGAACATCTTCATGCCTTGGAGTAGGCAAAGATAGCTTGAACAGTACACAAAGCTGCTGATCATAAAGGAATGACTTGAAAAATTGGACTATATTAGATTAAGAATTTCTGGTCATCAAAAGGCACCATTAACACAGGAAAAGGACATCCACAGGGTGAGAGAAGATATATGCAATCCTTGTATTTCACAAAGTCTCAGAATTCAGGATATTGTTCAAGTGATTGAGAAAAAGACAGATAATCCAATAGAAAAATGGTCTAATGACTTGAGCAGACTCAAAGGTTTTCAAAGGGCAAATAACTTCTGTAGTCATTAAAGAAATGCAAATTAAAACCTCAATGTGATTTCACTACATATTTACCAGAACGACTAAAAGAAAAAGATAAATTGCCAATAGTTGGTAAGGATGAAAGGATCAGAACTCTCATACACTGTGGGCAAAAAGTATAAATTTATATAACCACTTTGGAAAATTCTTTAGCATTATTTGCTAAACACTAAATATATGCATACCCTATAACCAGAAATTCTATGCATAGATAGAGCCAAAGAAAAATTTATGCATAGGTCCATCAAAATAAATGTACAATAACATTTCCTGGCAAAATTATGTAAAATAATCTCTCATTGGAAACCACGCAAACTATCCTCAACAATAGAATCGATAACATATTGTAGGCAGTTCACACAATGGAAAGTTATACAGAAATAAAAGTAAATAAAGTACAACTATACCACCAATTTACATGAATTTAGGAAAACCAATGGTTAGTGAAAGAAGACAGACACACATAGTATAATTCATAATTAATCTTTTTTTTTCCCTAGGTAAACAAGTTGACTTTAAGATTCATATAGAAAATTACCGTGCAAGGTTAGGAGAATTGACTCTTTTATGATCTTGACTCTTACAAACCACTAACAAGGAACATCATTCCATTGGTGTCTTTCCATAACGTTTTAAAACTTTTCTCATTGGTTTTGTAGATTTTTAAATAATATTTCTTTTAAATGTTTTACTTTATTTCTGATATTGTAAATGAATTTTCTCTTTCATTATGTCTTCTAACTGGATATTGTTTGTATGTGTAGAAGCTATTGCTTTCTGTATGTTAATTTTATATTCTGTTAATTTTCTAAATTCTTTTATTCTTTCTTTACTTTATCATGGATTCTTTTGGATTATTCATGAATACTATCATATGATTGTTATTATCTGGTCTATGAAATTTTTGGTGGAAATCTTTAATAACTTTTTTCTTCTCTAGAAGGTTAACCTTTCTATATCTACTAGGATAAATATAGGTAAATTGTATTTTCCTAGAATGCTATCTGTTTCATTTAGGTTTACAAATTTATTTGTGTAGAGTCAGACAAAATAGTGATTTAATTTTTAATATTTTTGTTTCAATAATTCTTAGCATTTGTAATTTCTTATGTTTATGCTTTCTTTATGTTTTAAAAATTTTTTAAATTTATTTTTTATTTTAAATCACATTTAGCAAGCAGGCATAAAGCAGTAGTATATCAACTGTTTTGGGGTTTTGTTTAGTTTTCTTGTGGTGAGGAAGATTGGCCCTGAGTTAACATCTGTGCCAATCTTCCTCTGTTTTATGTGTAGGATGCTGCCACAGCATGGTTTGACAAGTGGTGCTAGGTCTGCGCCCAGGATCCAAACCTGTGAACCCTGGGCACTGAAGTAGAGTGCATGAACTTAACCACTACACTAGGCTAGCCCCCTTTCTGTATTTTTTTTAAGATTTGTTTTGGTAATTCAATCATTTTCAGTCTTTGCTTTTTATTAATATAAAAACATAAAGCATTACATTTTCTTCTGATTATAACTTTAATTAGAGCCAGTGGTGTCTGATATGTAGGGCTGAATTCTTTTTTCAGAAATTCTTCAAATTAATTTCCTATTTCCTCTCTCTCCAATAAATGAGTACAGTTTTGGGGGGTGTTTTGTTGTTGTTTTTGTTTTGTTTTGTTTACTTTTTATTAATATTATGATAGTTTACAACCTTGTGAAATTTCAGTTGTACATTATTGTTTGTCAGTTATGTTGTAGGTGCACCCGTTCACTCTTTGTGTCCACTCCCCCACCCACCCTTTCCCCTGGTAACCACTAATCTGTTCTCTTTGTCTACATGTTTAACTTCCACATATGAGTGGAGTCATACAGAGATTGTCGTTCTCTATTTGGCTTATTTCACTTAACATAATACCCTCAAGGTCCATCTATATTGTTGTGAATGGGATGATTTTATCCTTTTTTTATGGCTGAGTAGTATTTCACTGTATATATATATCTATAGATATAGATATATATATACCATATCTTCTTTATGCAATCATCAGTTGATGGGCACTTAGGTTGCTTCCACATCTTGGTTATGGTAAATAATGCTGCAATGAACATAGGGGTGCATGGGACTTCTGGAATTGCTGATTTCAAGTTCTTTGATAGATATCTAGTAGTGGGATGGTGAAGTCATACAGTATTTCTATTTTTAATATTTTTAGAAATCTCCATATTGTTTCCCTAGTGGTTGCACCAGTTTGCATTCCCACCAGCAGTGTATGAGGGTTCCTTTTTCTCCACACCTCTCTGACATTTGTCACTTTTTGTTTTGGTTATTTTTTCCATTCTAACAGGTGTAAGGTGATATCTTAGTGTAGTTTTGCTTTGCATTTCCCTGATGATTAGTGATGATGAGCATCTTTTCATGTGTCTATTGGCCATCTGTATAGCTTCTTTGGAGAAATGTCTGTTCACATCTCCTGCCCATTTTTTTATTGGGTGGTTTGATTTTTTGTTCTTGAGTTGTGCATGTATTTTATATAGCATAGAGATTAACCCTTTGTGGGATATATGACTTTCAAATATTTTCTTCCCTATTGGCGGGGTGTTTCTTTGTTTCAATCCTGTTTTCCCTTGACTTGAAGAAGCCCTTTAGTCTCATGAAGTCCCATTTGTTTATTCTTTCTATTGTTTCCCTTCTCTGAGAAGACATGGTGTCTGAAAAGATTCTTTTGTTACTGATGTCAAAGAGTGTACTGCCTATATTTTCTTCTAGAAATCTTATGGTTTCATGTCTTATCTTTAGGTCTTTGATCCATTTTGAGTTTATTTTTGTGAATGGTGAAAAAGAATGGTCAATTTTCATTCTTTTACATGTGGCTTTCCACTTTTCCCAGCACCATTTGTTGAAGAGACTTTCTTTTCTCCATTGTATGCCCTCACCTCCTTTGTTGAAGATTAGCTGTCCATAGATGTGTGGTTTTATTTCTGGGCTTTCAATTCTGTTCTGTTGGATTTGTGCACCTGTTTTTGTACCAATACCATGCTGTTTTGATTACTGTAGCTTTGTAGTATGTTTTGAAGTCAGGGATTGTGATGCCTCCAGCTTTGTTCTTTTTTCTCAGGATTGCTTTAGCGATTTAGAGTTGCCCCATATGAATTTTAGGATTCTTTGTTCTATTTCTGTAAAGAACGTCATTGGGATTCTAATTGGGATAGCATTGAATCTGTAGATTGCTTTAGGTAGTATGGACATTTTAACTATGTTTATTCTTCCAATCCATGTGCATGGAATCTCTTTCCATCTCTTTATGTCATCATCAATTTCTTTCAGGAAAGTCTTGTAGTTTTTGTTGTATAGGTCTTTCACTTCCTTGGTTAAATTTACCCCAAGGTATTTTATTCTCATTCTCACAATTGTGAATGGGATTGTGTTCTTGAGTTCTTTTTCAGTTAGTTCGTTGTTAGAGTATAGAAATTCTACTGATTTATGTAAGTTGATTTTATACTCTGAAACTTTGCTGTAACTGTTGATTATTTATAATAGCTTTCCAGTGGATTCTTTGGGGTTTTCTATATGTAAGATCCTGTCATCTGCAAACAGTGAGAGTGTCACTTCTTCATTGCCTACTTGGATCCCTTTTATTTCTTTTTCCTGCCTAATTGCTCTGGCCAAAACCTCCAGTACTATGTTGAATAAGAGTGGTGAGAGTGGACACGCTTCTCTTGTTCCTCTTCCCAGAGGGATGGTTTTCAGTTTTTGCCCATTGAGTATGATGTTGGCTGTGAGTTTGTCATATATGGCCTTTATTATGTTGAGGTCCTTTCCTTCTATACCCATTTTATTGGGGGTTTTTATCATAAATGGATGTTGCATCTTGTCGAAAGCTTTCCCTGCATCTATTGAGACGATCATGTGGTTTTTGTTTCTCATTTTGTTAATGTAGTGTATCATGTTGATTGATTTGCGGATGTTGAACCATCCCTGTGTCCGTGGTATTAATCCCACTTGCTCATGCTGTATGATCTTTTTAGTGTATTGCTGTATTCGGTTTGCCAAAATTTTGTTGAGAATTTTTGCATCTATGTTCATTGGCCTGTAGTTTTCCTTCTTTGTGCTGTCCTTGCCTGGTTTTGGGGTCAGGGTGATGTAGGCTTCATAGAATGTGTTAGGAAGTGCTCCATCTTCCTCTATTTTCTAGAATAGTTTGAGAAGGATAGGTATTAAGTCTTCATTGAATGTTTGGTAGAATTCACCAGAGAAGCTGTCTGGTCCTGGACTTTTAGTTTTGGGGAGGTTTTTGATTACTGTTTCAATTTCTGTATTTGTGATTGGTCTGTTCAGATTCTCTATTTCATCCTGTTTCAGTTTTGGGAGGTTGTAAGAGTCTAAGAATTTATCCATTTCTTCTAGGTTGTCCAATTTGTTGGCATATTTTTTTCATAGTATTCTCTTATTATCTTTTGTATTTCTGTGGTATCTGTTGTGATTTCTCTTCTTTCATTTCTAATTTTATTTGAGTCTTCTCTCTTTTTCTCTTAGTGAGCCTGGGTAAGGGTTTGTCAATTTTGTTTATTATCTCAAAGAACCAACTCTTTGTTTCATTGATCCTTTCTACTGTCTTTTTTGTTTCAATTTCATTTATTTCTGCTCTAATTTTTATTATTTCCCTCCTTCTACTGACTTTGGGCTTTCTTTATTCTTCTTTTTCTAATTCTGTTAGGTATTGTTTGAGATTGCTTATCTGAGATTTTTCTTGTTTATTGAGGTGAGCCTGTATTGCAATGAATTTCCCTCTTAGGACTGCTTTTGCTGCGTCCCAAATGAGTTGGTATGGCATGTTTTCATTTTCGTTTATCTCCAGATAATATTTGATTTCTTCTTTAATTTCTTCAATGATCATTGGTTGTTCAGTAGCATGGTTTTTAATCTCCATATTTTTGCCCCTTCCCCAGCTTTATTCTTGTAGTTGATTTTTAGTTTCATAGCATTATGTTTGGAAAAGATGCTTGATATTATTTCAACCCTCTTGAATTAGTTGAGGCTTGCTTTGTTTCCCAACATATGGTCGATCCTGAGAATGTTCCATGTGCACTTGAGAAAAACGTGTAACATGCTGGTTTTGGATGGAGTGTTCTATATATATCTATTAAGTCCATCTGGTTTAGTTTTTCATTTAATTCTGTCATTTCCTTGTTGACTTTCTGTCTGGATGATCTATCCATTGGTGTTAGTAGGGTGTTGAGGTCACCTACTATTATTGTATAGTTGTTAATATCTCCTTTTAATTTTGTTAATAGTTGCTTTACATACATTGGTGCTCCTGTGTTGGGTGCATATATATTTATAAATGTTATGTATTCTTGGTGGGGTGTCCGTTTTATCATTATAAACTCCCCCTCTTTGTCTCTCTTTATCTGTTTTGCTTTGAAGTCTACTTTGTCTGATATAAGTATGGCAACACCTGCTTTCTTATGTTCATTATTAGCTTGGGGTATTGTCTTCCATCCCTTCACTCTGAGTCTGTGTTTGTCTTTGTGGCTGAGGTGTGTTTCCTGGAGGCAGCATATTGTTGGGTCTTGTTCTTTAATCCATCCTGCCACTGTATCTTTTGATTGGAGAGTTCAATCCATTTACATTTAGAGTGATTATTGAATGTGGGGGCCTAATGCTGCCATTTTATCACTTGTTTTCTGGTTCTCTTACATTTCCTTTGTGTCTTGTCCCACGATTTTTGGACTCCCAATTCAGGTAGGTAGTTTTCTATTTTGGCTTTCTTCTTATTGGTAATTTGTGTCTTTGTTCTTGTTTAGTGGTTACCATGTGGTTTGTATAAAACATCTCATAGATGAGATAGTCCATTTTCTGATAGCATCTTATTTCCTTAGATTAAGCCGTTCGGTCCCTTTCCTCTTACCCTTCTAGGTTGTTATTGTCAGATTTTTTTTTCTTCCTTCTTGTGTTGTGAGTTTGTGGTTAAAATGACAAGATTATGTTTATTCTTGGTGTTTCCCTTCCTTTTATCTTTAATGTTATACTTAGCCTCTGGTAGCCTGTTCTGACAGAGAGCTGCAAGTTTCTGATTTTGTCTTTCTACTTATCTCCTTAGGTCTGGGTTTTGTAACCCCTTTCCTTTTTTTCTTTTTTCAGGTATGAGGGTGTTCTTGAGCATTTCTTGGAGTGGGGGGTCTTGTGGCAATGAACTCCCTTAACTTTTGTTTGTCTGGGAATGTTTTTATTTCTCCATCATATTTGAAGGATATTTTCACTGGATAGAGTATTCTTGGCTGCAATTTATTGTCCTTCAGAGTTTTGAATACATCATTCCACTCTCTTCTAGCCTCTAAGGCTTCTGCTGAGAAATCTGCTGACAGCGTTATGGGGGTTCCTTTGTAGGTTATTTTCTTCTGCCTTGCTGCCCTTAATATTTTCTCTTTGTCATTGACTTTTGCAAGCTTCACTACTATATGTCTTAGGGTTGGTGTTTTTACATTGATAAAGTTCGGAGCTCTATTAGCTTCTGTCACATGGAGTTCCATCTCCCTCCCTAGGTTTGTGAAGTTCTCAGCCACTATTTCTTTGAACAGGCTTTCTGCCCCCTTCTCCTTCTCTTCTCCCTCTTGGATACTTATAATCCTTATGTTGCATTTCCTGATTAAGTTGGATATTTCTCGGAGAGTTTCTTCATTTCTTTTTTGTTTTAATTCTCTCTCCTCCTCTATCTGCAGCATTTCTATATTCCTATCCTCCAAATTGCTTATTCTGTCTTCTCTATTATTGACCCTACTCTTCAGAGATTCCAGATTTTTCTTAATCTCCTCCATCGTGTTCTTCATCTCCAACATTTCTGATTGGTTCTTCTTTATAGTATCAAGCTCTTTTGTGACAAAGCTCCTGAACTTGTTGAGTTGTCTATCTGTGTTCCCTTTTAACTCATTGAGTTTTTTAATGATGGCTATTTTGAATTCATTGTCATTTAGGTTACAGATTTCAGTGTCTTCGGTATTATTTTCTGGGTACTTGTCATTTTCCTTCTGTTCTGGAGATTTAATATATTTTTTCATACTGCTTGATGGGGTAGGTTTGTGCCTCTGCATAGAGATAGAGTTTGGTTACTGCTTCCCCTTGCTTCTACTGGTGGTGGGGGTGGGCAGCAGCTGTGTAATCTGCACTGACCAGAATCCCTGTCAGCTCTTCCTGACCAAGCCTGGACCCCTCCTCGTAATTGCAGTGGCCTTGTGGGTTCTCTCGTCAGCTGTGGGAACAATTGCAAGGGGACCTCGGGTTGCTGGTACCTACTCTCACAGACCACCTAGACACACTCCCTTCTTAGGGTCTACAGTGGTGTTATGGGCTTTCACAGTGGCCGGGATCAGGTTCACCTAGACTCACAGCTCTGCCACCATTAGGTCCTGCAAGATCTCACTTGTCCACGGTGGGCTGCAGCAGAGCTATGGGTATCTACTGCAGTCTGTGGTGAGCTCACCCAGCTGTGCCACTTCTGCCCAGGGTCTTCCAGACTTGTGCATGCTGGGTGGGGCCTCTCCAATACTGCTGAGCAAAGGCTTTCAATGTGGCTGCTGTGGGACTGTGGATATTCCCCCTGGGCAAGGGAACAGTCAGGCTGGGGCTCCAAATTGTCACTGCCCACTCACAGAGTCCCGCTGGCTCTCCCTTGCCCCCTCTGGGCCACAGCAGTGCTGTGTGTGTTCAATGCAGCCAAAGGTTGCTCAGCTGGCAGTGCCTCTTTTTGCCCCAGGGCATCTCAGCCTTCTGATTGCTGGGCAGGGCCTCTCCACTAGTGCTGGGCAGAGGCTTTCCCTGCGGCATCTGTGGGACCATGGATTTTCCCCCTGGACAGGGAGCATCAGGCTGGGGTTCAAGATTGTCACTGCCCACTTGTGCCATCCCAGTGGGTCTCCCTTTCCTCCTTGGGGCCACAGCAGGTCTTTGTTTGTTAGATGCGGCTGGCAGGTTGCTCAGCCAACCAGGTCCCTTTTGCCCCAGGGCCTCCCAGTGGTCTGATTGCTGGGCAGGGCCTCTCTGCTATGGCCGAGTAGAGGGACTGTGGATTTTCCCCCTGGACTGAGGAGCAGTCTTGCTGGGGCTCCAAATTGTCACTGCCCACTTGCACCATCCCACTGGGTCTCTGTTGCCTCCTCAGGGCCGCAGCAGGGCTTTGCTTGTTAGATGCAGCCAGCAGATTGCTCAGCTGGCCAGGCCCCTTTTACCCCAGTGCCTCCCAGTTTGTTTGTTTTTTTTAACTCCAGGAGAAGGAGATGCTGGTGTTGTTATCATTTAGTTTGGGTTTTTTTTGATGAGGAAGATTGATCCTGAGCTAACATCTGTGCCAGTTGTCCTCCATTTTGTATGTGGGATGCCTCTACAGCATGGCTAGTGAGTGGAGTAGGTCTGTGCCTGGGATCCAAACCCACAAACCCAGGCTGCCAAAGCAGAGCACGTGGAACTCAACCACTCGGCCATGGGGCTGACCCCCGTTATTGTTTAGTTTTAAATTATGTTATTTTCTAAATCTATTGTATCTCTGTAAGAAAATGTTCTTTGTAATATTATACTTTACAGAAATTTTGGGGATTTGAGGGACCAAATATTTGGTCAATTTTCATGTCTATTTTTTTGTGCACTTAAAATGAAGGCAATTTTTCTGCTATTCTATATATTTCCACAAAGTCTATCCTCTAGATTATGTTGCTTAATTATTCTTTAACCTTGTTTTTTTTGTTCCCTTGCTTTCTATTGCCCTGAGAGTGGTAGTCTCCTACTTTTAGTGGTTGTCTGTCTATTTCTCTTGCATTACCTGTAGTTTCTACTTTATAAAGTTGGTTGTTCTGATATTTGTTCCATAGACAACCATGACATCTCCATTGTGTATTGTGCTCTTTAGTAATAGAAATTGTCGCTTTTAATGCTTTTTTACCTCTTCTACCTTATCTGTTATGAGGATTACAACCCATGTTTTCTTATTGTTTACATTTCCTGTTACAGCTTTGCCCATCCTTTTATTTTAGCTTTCTGAATAACATCATT
This sequence comes from Equus przewalskii, assembly GCF_037783145.1. Classification (NCBI taxonomy): domain Eukaryota; kingdom Metazoa; phylum Chordata; class Mammalia; order Perissodactyla; family Equidae; genus Equus; species Equus przewalskii. The sequence goes on from NC_091834.1 coordinate 29,500,612, forward strand.
TTAGGTTTGTCTCATGAATTCAGCATATAATTGACTTTTACTTCATGAGCTAGTTTGAATATGTCTATCTTTTAGTAGGTGGATTAAGCCCATTACATCTAATATGACTAATTTCTCTTTACAAAACTCAGTCGTATTATTATGTGTTCTATGTACTGTATATATAGTGTTATATTTTTATAATTTTTCTGTTTATGTTGTCTGCTTTTCCTTTGTTTTGCTCTCTTTTTCTCTTTTTTAATATTGTTTATTTCAAATGAGAATGATTTTCATCAGCTAAAATGTTTCGATTCTCATTTTATGCTTTCTTGTCACTAAATTATATGTGGATGTTTTTGCTAATGTCTGTTCCTTTTGAAAGAACAGATTTTCCTAGACCAGCAAATACAGGTAATTCTCTATGAAGAGAATTTAAGTGTGTAGTTTATTAGTTCTAAAATACAGTCTTCTTTTGGTACAGTAAATGGCAATTTTATTCATAGATGGCTTCTTTCATTTCAGGAGACAAGAAAGATGGGTAACTCTTCTGATTTTACAATTCTCTTTTGTTTCCATAGGATCCTTAGTTTCCACCATTTATTCTGTTCTTTCCCACCAGTACCATCTCCCAAGGAATGCTTCCCTCTCTCCCAGGAGCTGTGCCTTTCTAAACCTACTAGTTTTGATCCTGCATTTTCAAGTCCCTTCTTTACAATTCCCCAGCAGTCCATGCTGTGACTTCTTCTCAGTATCTAAGTGCGGGACTCTTTCTCTCATGGGTCATTTTATATTTTCTACCATTGCTTAGGGCCTACCCCTCTCTGCTTGTTTCTATTCAGTTTCTTCCTCAGTCTTAGTTCCACTGTGGGTTCCAGATATGGTCCTACTCATTTTGGGATGTTCATTTCCTTATTTACATTTAAATTTAGGATTTTGGTATTTTATGTCTCCTTAAGATCTAAGAATGACTTAAGTGTGGTTTCATGTGCATTCCTTCTTGTTCTATATGGGTTTTTAGAGGCTTTGGGGAAGGATTCCAATGTAGGTGGTTGCTATTATTCTACAGAAACCCAGAAGATTTTTCTTTTTTCCATAAAAACAATTACAGTATGGTTTTATACTGATGGAAATTATATAGTAGAAATAGAAAGGTATACGATTCTTCAGAATTAGGAGAGAAATTCTGGAATGATATCCTTGCATAGGTCAGAGAGGATGAGGTCTAGTACTCAAGATGAAAAGTTACTGTTAATAATAGCAAGGACAGTTTGTGGTAAAGTGAGGGAGGGCAGAGTTATGTGCAGGTCAATGGGTAGAAGATTCAGTGTGAGATTGTGGAGGTTCTCTCCTTACTGCCTCTCTTTTCTTAGGAATGTAGGATTAAGACCAGTAGCTGAAGTGAAAAGTGGAGTGGGTATAATGAGGAGAGACTGGAAGTTTGGAATAGATATCCAGAAGAACATGGGCATGATAGTAAGAAAATCAGCATGGTTGTATGTTTTTATCCTAATTTATTTCGGAAATATGAATATGTTCATATAATATATGTTTTCATAGGCTGATTAAATGAAGTGTTAAATTTAACCAGAATTGTAATTCTGTCTTGTTTTGAAGACAAAAAGGGATATTTCAAAAAAGACTCACTATAAAGTTCTATTGGTGTTCGGAGAAAACAGACATAACCTAAGGTCGTGCAGAAGAGATTATAAAGTTAAGTGTATGGATAGACTGTAGCTAAGATGGCTTTTGAGCAAGGTCCTGCAGGATGAACAGAATATAAGCACCTGGGAAGTGTGGGAATATAAGTGGGAGAAGTTACAAGGTGAGGCTATTTCATGGGAAAACCATGTGAACAAAGTAAAAAGGTGAGAACGTGCGCAATGTGTTAAGGGAATATGAAAATGTCTGATTTTCCTAGAATGAGGATCTATCAAAGTGGAGAGTAAGAAACAAGACTCAACAAGTAGATGTGCAAGATATCACAGCAGGTTTGGGATGCCTGACTAAGAAAGCTAGGACTTTACAAATTGAATAGGAGAGAGAAAAACAAACCAACTGAAAACGATTGAAAAAAACAAAACAAAAAACCAAACAAATAAAAAAACCTTTGAACACAGTAGTAATAGCAACACTTCTTGGTTGAAGAAGCCTAATCTGCCAATAGCATGTGTTAGAGGTGGGAGAAATTAGAAGCAAGAAGTCCTTTTAAGAAATTATTCCAATATTCCAGAGTAATAAGAATCTGAACCCAAGGAATGACTCATAGAATTGGGAGAATGCTCAGGTATGAGAAATAGTTGAAAATAATGTATCCTATGTAACCTAGATTAAACAGAAAAAGTAGCTTTTAAAAATAAATACATATTTTGTATAACTAATTCATAATTTAAAACATTTTAAAAATCTTTGAGTTCCTAAAACTTAACTTCATACTTCGGCATTGGCAGGGAAGAGGCTTGGTAGACTGGAATAGACTATTACTTAATTGACCTTTTCCGCTTTAGTCATCTGAGGGCAGTGACTTTTCCAATTTGCTAAAGGCATTTGAAACTGACTGAGCACTACTCAAAAGCACTTGAATGAATAGACCTTTCAAACGGCAGCTATTGATCTAATATGATAAAAACGGACTGTTGCCCACGTAAAAATAGCCTTCCTAGGTCATATATTGATTTGGTTAGACTTAGAAATTAACGTTTCCTAGTAACAGCCCCCAGACCTAAGCCAGTGCAATGCAACCTAAACTTGCTATGTAATAGATAACATTTCTATGGAGAAGACATTTATAGTTCTTTCAATGTGGGATGAGGAGAGGACTCCTAGCAGTGATGGGTATGGGTACTTGCTCCCTTCCATATTGTTAATTGTTAGTGTGATCAGAGGGAAGAGGCTTCTTACACACTGATGAGGCTAAGAGGAAGCTGAGTGTCCTGAATAGAGGTTTCGGGAAGTAAGGAGATCCCTGGAACCAGGGTTAGTTTCCCATCTTAGCGTTTTCTTCCTCTTACCTTAGGAATTGGCTTTCTTGCATTCTTTTTCCCTATCAACACTCCTGGTTTCATTCTTTCCAAATTCAGTAAGAACTCTGACACATTATTACAATTTTTCGTGGTACTATCTAGACCCAGAAAGAATCTCAGAGACATTTTGAAATTTTCTAATAAGTTGTAACATCAGTAATCAGAGAGAAATTAAAACAAAAAAATTTTCCTTTATTTTGTCACTTTTCACTATCTCTTTCCTCTGTTCTCCTTTACCTTCACTTACCGTAGCTAAAATCAATAATTCAAACTTTCCTTTAAGTTGTTTCAGTCTCTTTTGGATAAAAAAGTGACCAAACTATGGGACAGTTTGTCCCTCCCTTTGCTTCTTTCCCTAAAATCATGACCTGGTGCTTGCATAGCTTCCCAGGAGCAGGGAAGTACCAGAGTCCTGGAGCGTGATGTCTTCTGCTTTTTCTGTCCTCCACAGCATACCCTTACCTATACAGGTGATGATTGCCCTGTCGGCTTCTTCACTAAAGTCCATGATGGGGCCGACTAGTGATCTTTTGATTTCCTCAGGCCCAGTAGCATTTCATGACTATCTCAGGCTTACCTCAGCCCTCACTGGTTCTGTAGAACACTGAGATCTTCCTCCTATGCCCATGTAGCCACAGCTCAGGCAGTTTCCTCTGAAACAATCAATGCAGAGTTTCTTGCTATGACATCTTGACTTTGGCAGTCTCTTCAGAAACTTAGCTATGTCTCTTTAGCTGGGTCCCGTGAGAATAAAAGTTTGAGGAAAATGGCATCTCAGGGCCTCCCTCGGAGAGATCACCAAGTTGATGTATGTGGGCCCAGGGTTGGTACATGGTTGGGGTAATAGCCTCCCTCTACACTGACTTACAATAAACTTTCCCCTCTCCAGGCCTACGTTGGGATCTGCTTGACTGATTCATGCCTCTGCCTTCATTCTCTCTTCTGCTTTTTAACCCCCATTGGCTGGAAATCACCAAGGTTTTCCTTCTCCTCTTCTTATTTCCAAATATGTATAACTTACTTTATATAAAACTCTTTGATCTAGCAAGCCAAACTTGGCTCTGAACATGTTAGAGGATGAAGGGAAAAATAGACAACTTTCTTTGAGGAAAATCCTGCTTCACAAAACTATTGCTTGCTGCAAAATCTTATCATTGCACGTCATATGCAGAATGTTGTTCTTTTTCTATGCATCATTTCTGAAACAAATTCCAGGGCTCCAGGAAACAGACACTATGGGCAGAACTGGAGAATGCCAAGGGCTCAGAAAGGTGGAAGGGAAGTACATGAAGAACTTTTAAAATTGTATCCTTGTTATGTATACTGAAACGCTAATGAGGTTTCTTTAGGGTCTAAAGATTAAAGTAAGATACTCAAATGCTTAAAATAATATCACCAATTTGGGAGAAGATGCCCAGAATATCGTCTAGATGGCATTTCCTCACCAGAATGTGAATGACTTTTGACTCTGGCCTAGAGTTAGGGAAGGAAAGTCTATGTACAATATGTAGTCATTAATGTGTAGCTTCCGACTTAGTGCTTCACTCAAACATGCTATTTGCCAAATACCTACTTCCACACTATTTTTGTTGTGTTTGAATATTTGCATGATCAACGATTCTATGATTACTAGATCATCATCATATCAAATAAATTCTATTTCTGCTTTACTTTCTTACCAACAGATTTCTTGATCTCATAAAAGTAGCAATATTTATATCATGGAAATTTAGTAATTATTATACAATTGTCATAGATAAGAGAACAGACACAGTGAAGGTTATGATTAACTGAGAAATATTAAAATGTTTTTTCACATTCTTTAGTTATGTGTTTATAAAGAAGTTAAAATGAGATGTGACAGAATTACTGGTTGTAAGCGGAAAGATAATAGGATGTTTTCATCATTCTCCTTCAGCCAAACTCCATAAAAGAGGCGAGGTTTTATAACTGTGTTGGCATTTATTTATGCAAGATGTTCCAACAAGGTAGAATAGCTGTTTTCACATTGAAAAGGATGCTTTAACAAATGTCTTAATATAGTGCTTTTCAGATAGCATATACTTAATAACATCCAATGGTTGCTTGCACAGAAAGTAGTTTGCTGAAAGCAGCTGTAGGAGGAATCAAAATGATATTGTTTCAGAGTGCAAATGTTTCTTGTGATATCTGCTGTGAAGCCTCTACTAATCACACTACTCTAGAGAAGATGTTGAACAAACTGTATATTCAATGAAAGTGAAGATCCAGTGGAAATTCAGAAAATTTATTTCTTTTTATCTTGAATGCCAATTGCATCGATCTGTTGCCATGTATCTAGTTCCAAGGATTAAGGATTTTTTTCCAAGTGATTTTGTGAAGTAGCAGGTACATACAAATACAAATAAAAATATAAGTTGGGGCAATCATGTTAACTTTGTGAAAATATTCTGTAAGTATTTTCTTTAATCATTAAAAATTATTTGTGAATTGCCTCAATGAAATTTCATCTTTACCAGTCGTTAAGTTCTGGAGCTAACGTGGAGATAGGTCTTTATCTTGGTCACTTACTATAAGAAGAAAAATAGTTTAATAAATTAGTTAGAGGATCACCATCTTAGCGCTTACTGACAGAGTTAGATGAAAATATCTTGTTTCTTTTACTGACCTCAGGAGAGAATGGGCATCTATCTTTCAAAATTTCAATTTCATTTATTTAAATAATATGATAAATGAATACTAATTTACTTAGATTCAATTTTCAAACTTGCACACACTAATTTATAAAGGAAAGTCAGTAACTCTTTATTAACTATAAAACATCATAAACATTTGATTTACATAATTACATTTGCATCTATTGAAACTACATCAATTGTAAAACATTGCTTAATTTTAAAAATTTAACATACAGATGTGTCAAAACAATTTGAGACTCTGCCTTATTTAATCATTGTATTATCATCATCATAGCAACCAAAAAGTATCATATTTGAGCAACCATATGATATTGCAAATTTACAATAGAGTAACTGCACAAACAAAGAAGCTATGGACAGTGTTAAGAAATTAGTGCGTTATAAGCCAAACTTTAAAAACTTAACCATTGAATTGTTTTGGAAAATAATTTTTAAATAATGTTTTAATTTTTTTGTTTCCTAGGTGTTTGTTCTATGATGGTGAGATTCAGATTTAATCTCAGGTTAGGCCTAATTTTGATTTGCTACTTGCTCATTTGACATTTTCCAAAATATAAATTCATCATATCCTTTGTACGGAATCACAAAAATTGGAAATCTGGCCTGGAGAAACAACAGTGGTGACTTTGAGAAGATGATAAGCTTTCCTTACTCTCACCTATTCCATGTCTCACCCTACACTGCCATTGAGAAATGTGAGAAGAGAAGAGTGGCAAGGAAAGTAAGTAAGCCAAGGCACTTATCAGCTATATCCTTCTCTGACACACACACACACACACACAGCTTTAAAGAGCAAAGAAAATCCACACATCATTACAAATAATGTAGATACGTTCATTGGAAGGGGGAAAATTTGTTTCAGACTTTGAGAGATCAATCCCTCTGAGTAAAGACAAGTATAAGTTATGTGAACATCCTAATTGAATGTAGCCAAGGGCAATTGGCTCTTTTACACCCCACTGGTCTTATATAACTCCATCTTATTTAACATCCATCTTATTTAACTCCAACCCAATTAGTCTTATTTAACACCAACTCAGCACAACATATGGTTAACTTTTCAATTTAATAACTAGTACTAAACAATAAAATGTATTAGTCAAAATTAGTGTATAGAGTAGTTTGAGCGTAAAATTTCTTTAACAAAACAGACTCAAATACATCAACTGATGTGACTGACGGCAAAACTGAGTCTGTAAGATTACCGCTTATTTTTTCTAGTGTATAACAGTGTAGATTTTAAACATAATATACACGTATACACACAGTACAACTGGTGCTATAGTACAAAAGCTTTGTGCAAATTATAGTCATCATAGTTGACGTACACAATCTGGTCCCCTGGGTAGGTGCTAGTTAGGCATTTGTGAATCAGGAGGAAGTCTCTGAAAGGCTAAGGGAGGGGGAGTGGGGGGAGATGAACACATCACAATGCATCACCACTGAGTAGATGTTCTGTTTCTCACCAACCAATAATCTAAAAGCTTTTAAGACCAAAAAGAATTATTATGCTTTATTGATCATCTCCCTTTCTCTCCATCTTATCCCCCTCATCCCCAACTTTCCTTGGACATTTTCTAATGCTTCATTTCTTTTCTCCTCAAATAAAATTTTATACCAAGCAGTACAAACTCTAAAACTCAAAATGTTCAATTCAATACATTAAGATTTTTCAATAATAAATGATCAACTAGTTTTTGAGCTCGTAGGCTGTAAACATTTTACATGCAGTGTCTACATATCCAATTCTCATCAAGGTCAACTGAAATATGTTTTCTTTAAAACAACAACAAAAAACTACTCTTTACTGCAGTTCTTAGTCTTTGTCTTGGTTATTATTAAACCTAGCAAACTATCTACAATGTGTTCAAATTCTCCATTAAAACATTTGCAAGAACTAGAATGATAACCTCTGGGGCTACTATAGAAAATTGTGGAACTTTAGGATTGGAATTTATTGATCCAACCTCCTTGTTTACAGATGAATAAATTGAGGGTCAGAATGGTTTGCCCAAGGTCACACCATTAGCTAATTGGGAGATCCTGAACTAGGATCCATCTTGTGCAGATTCTATTTGATACCACAGCCTCTCTTAGAGGATACTAATATAGTAATATCATCACAAACCTTCCTTTTGATAACAAAACATACATTTCTATACTTTGGAAGATAATCAATTGATATCTTGCCTTTCTTTCTCCTATCAAAACATTGGTTAATCATCATGTAGCATAACAAATCATTTTTAAAATGAAAAGTTAATTTTAAACTACTTTATACAAGATAGGCTTACTCCTTTTTTTATTTAATTTATGGTTTTAGTGAATTCCTCAAATTACAAGCATTCAACATTCCAAAGTTAAATGGAAATCTTCTATATGTGCATACACATTTTAAGATCATTAGGAGTTCACATAGGAAAGGTAGAATGACAAAAGATTCCAGGTAACTAGATGCAAAGCATAGATCTGAAATGAATAAAATTACATCATTGACCATATTCTTTCTTTTACATTAGTAACCAGTTCAAAGAGTTAGATATAAAATTAAACATTCAATAGGATTAAAGATTGTTTTGAAAGAGACCATATTTAGAGATGGAAACTGTTTTATCTATTCTAAAGAACAGAGGACAAAAAATAGAAAGCTGCTCTGCTAACTTATGTGAAGCATTACTCCATCTAATTTGTTTGATCTGCACATACTGTAAGATATGAGTCAATATATGATCTGCAGGGCTATTAAGCTTATTGCTTACTATGGTCTTCAGCAGGATTAGGCCAAAGGATTTTTTTATGGTCACCTCTTTTTATTCATTCATCTAATATTATATTGAATGCCTGCTATGACTCAGACAATGCTGCAGATGCTAGAGATAAATGGTCAGTGAAAACAATCTCTGAACTTATGGTTTAGTTGAGAAACAGATACTATCAAATTAACTCTCAAATAAATGTCAAATTGGAACTGTGATAAATGTTGGGAAGTAGGGTGCATGGTGCTATGTGAGATTAAGTAGGGAATTCCCTGATTCTCTACCCTCCCAACTCAGCGTTTTACACACAGCAATCATCAATGCTATTTAACCAAAGAGGATGAAAAGGTTTAAAAGCAAGTTTAAGAAATTTCTGAAAAATTTTGAGCCACTAAAGATGAATTCCTAAAAATCGGTGCAAATATAAAGAGAGATAGGCTCCAAATCTAAACATTTGGTTGTTTTTATTCTCTGATTCTCCTCTGTGCTTGCTAATCTCTATTGAAGGCTTTTTCCAGATTGAATTCACAATTTTCCCTCTGTCTTTTTCTTTGCTGTATCTTTTTTAGCGAGCATTCATGCGTCCCACACCTTTAGGTGGAGATGGGAAGGCTGATAATTTTCTTTCATATGATACTTTCATTCTTAGCATCAAAGAACTTCAGCAGAGCAAAAATTGTGTTTGCCAGAAAACCCCCAGCCTCAGAACATCGTGGCTGCCTTTTAAGCTTGTTTTTTTCCCAAAGCAGACTTCAGGGCTAATCAGTTCTTCTGAGAAATATGGTACCCATGTGGTCTCTTCCACTTTTCAGCTTTGACATGGGCTTAGGTTTAAAAAAAATAAGTCTGTTTGTGAATCGTGTGTGTGTGCATGTATGTGTGGGTGTGTTCATGTAATTACACACTTGAAAAATATTCTTCCTTTTAATATCAAAATTTTATACAGTTGGAATAAATTAACCCTTGTTCAATGATTTATCAAAGATAACTTGTTTGATGTTAAAACTTCAGCTTTGGTAACAAGGTTTTCTTCCAAAATCTAATTTATACATTTATAGCATTATTTTGAAAACATGCACTATTTATTATTCATTTTTAGGTATTTTTCATTTCCACTCAATTTATAGCAACTTTATCCCATCTAATTGCATTTCAGGCAAACTGTCTGTTAAATGAAACCTCATGTAATAATGGTGCATTAGACAGAATCATAGACTTGCCTAAATTTTGCCTATAGGAAAGCTTATTTTGTCAAATATTAAAAGAACTCTTTCCTATTCTTGCAAATTTATCCTAGAAGTTCTAAATTATCGGTTTATAACAAAACATATTAGAATGCATTTAGGGATTTTAATACTAGTATTATTACGAGATCAGTTTTCCCAGATGTTAAGCAATGTATTGATTTTAAAGACTCACAGTTGCCATATGTTGGACACATCAGTTATGGTCATTGTTTTTTTTTGCCACATATTTTATCAGTAAGCAGTTAACTAATAAACATAGTGTGCTTAGTTTATAAACGCACCTGTAAAGAATTAAAAATTGTTTCTATTTTCAGCAATAGCATGTGAAAAGACTTTACGAGACTTTTGAATAAGTTCTACAAATGCTGAAAGCACCTGAAGAGATACTAAGCTTTAATAGTTGAAATTCCTTTGAAAGCATAGTCTGCTAAATTCCACTATGACATTTTTCACTTCATTTATATGATATCAGGTGAGCTAAATATTAATTGCAAGAAAAAAACTGCTTTCCAGTAAGTTTCAGGTAAGGGATTTTTTGTTATTGTAAAATTCTAGAGCATATTTTTGTTTTCTAAACAGTCACTCTTTAAATTCTGTATCTCCAGGGAACTGTTTTCTAGTGATTCAGTGTATTGATGATCCGCCTGTATCTGCCACAGTCTGTATTTCTTCACAGATAGATGAAGTATGTTCTTCTCTTTAGTGCTGTGTATCCTTTAAGAAGAGAAGAGGGGAGAGTATTCTGGGGCATTAAACAGAAGCTGTTCTCCCTTTAAACACTTAATATAAGTGCATTATGTCTTTAACCTTTGTGACCCACAGTATTTTATTAGTACTAAAACTGCACTTGATACATGTGTTTTATTTTTAATTTTCATTTTGTTTGCCCAACATTATGCTAAACTTAATTTAGTTTACATCAGCAACATTTCTAGATGTGGCTCTCTTTGGCTGCCTTTCAGTCTCATGGGCTATATAAAAATATGTAAATTATTAAGTTTAGCATCATTGAAAACATGTGCATCTATGTAAAAAGGTCATACATTCAGTGGCTACCATCTGTGGCTATGGTAATATAAACCCATAAACGTGCACAATCCTGTGTATCAGTTCAAATAAAGAAAATCCAGTTGGATACATAACCTGATATTGTGGTTTGGGTAGGTACCATTTTATTTTGTCGAATATCAAATGGGAAGAATAATAGGATACACATATTATTTTGGTTAGTTGGCACTTTCTTCCTAACGAACACAATCCACTATTTAGAGCAAAATCATTAATTCAGTGTTTGGATTGATAGCAACAAAGAGCTTTTCCACATTCCAACATTGGTCATCATTAGAAACTATGGTTTAGTTATGTTCATTTCATAATAAAACGGTTGCACTATTTTATCAGTTGTACCTAGGGTGACCTCTCTAGTATCATTCATTAGGGAAGGGGAGAAACAAATGACAAATAAAAAGAAAGAGGTTATTTAATTTTATTCTAGTGAGAGTGAGATGGTTGTTCCTTTAATAGTTTTAATTTAACATCTGTTCTACATAATGATGATTTAAGTGGTTATTCCTACATATAAACCCCAAATCAAGTAAGCTAGGGAATGTCACATATACACATCTTCCTATGATTCTTATTTGGCCTTCTCATGTGACAATATTTTTGTAATATTTTTTCCTACAAAAAATAGGAAAAAGATCAGTTTTTTCTCTATCAAGGTTATTTAAAATTTGTATTTTATTATTGATAATTTAGGAAAGGTCATTTCAGCTTTATAACTTCTTATGGCCAAGGTCATATAAACATTTAGGAATGTCAAATTTGCAGCAAATTCTACTAAGTTTTTCATATAAAAGGTGTGAGGTTTTAGGACATTTCAGATTTTCTTTAACAGAGAATGGAAACTACTCTCAATAGTAACTACTACACTAATTTACTAGGACTTTGAAGGTGCCTGTGCAAATCACAGGCCTTGAAGCAGAAGCTTCATTAGTTTCATGTTACATCTACCTCTGTAAAGAGCTTATGAAATAGGTGTTATTGTTATTCACATACTAGTAATAAGGACACTGAGGCTTAGAAGTATCAAGAGATTGCTGGCTAGTATCGCAGAGTGAATAATCTGGAGCATCTTGGATTCAAGGCCAATTTGTTTAATCTGGTATGTACCCTTTTTTTTCTCCTCTGCTTATTTACACTTCTTTAATTATAGTGCTGTGACTTCTATTTATTTATAGGCCTTCAAAACTTAAGCTAAACTAGTACTTATTTTTACTCTGCCTAGTTACAATGAGGTGATAGTTGGATATGCCTGTTATCAAGCCAGATTAATATATTCAGTCATTCATCCATCAAATATTTATTCAGTACCTACTATATGTTTACATACTCCTAGACTCTGGAAAGATAAAGATGGGTGAGAGAGAGGTCCTTGTTTTCACAGTTCTTATTGTCTAGTGAAAAGAACGTTGGGAGATTACAGACAAATAATAAAATGAGAAATCAACATATGTGTTTTGGAACACAATTCAATAAACAAGGAAGACTGATAAATGGAGAGAAGTCAATATCATAAAGAAGTGTAAGACTTAGCCAGTAAAACAGAGGATAGATGAATGAGAGTGTTCTAACTCCCAGAAACTAATTTGTGAGGACCCTTCTGTTATGATGTTTCTTTGTCCAGGAATGTCTTTTGCCAAGAGGAGCATAAGCAAACACCCATTTATTTGTCAAGGACCAGTAAAAATGTTGTCTCTTATAAAGACTTTCATGACTCTGCCAAGCAATTAGTTTCCTTGATATAGGTGTTTCCTCATTTATACATGGAGATAATAACTGCTTTTGATAAATTTTTAGCACCTTGCCATCAACCTGTCATTAAATTATTATCACTTATTACTACTATTCACTGGGCTCATCATTTTAAGTGATCAATTGTAGCATTCACAGAGTTGTATGCTCTGATAATAATCATTAGTTAGTTAATTAATTTGCCGTTTATAGATTTGTCTACAAGGGGAAGTCATTCTTGGGCATAGCTGAGGGCCCGAATAGTGCCACCTGGGTAGGAGTCCCAAAGAAACACAAATTGTTCATTTGACATAAAAGGGCACTCAATTATTCTTCGTTGACTGAGTTTCCTGCATTAAAAGTAGAGACTTTGTGAAGAAATGTATCTTTTCACTGGATAAAATAGGAGGTCTCTAGACTTGTTCTCTAGACTTTTCTGACTGCACACTTCTTTGAGTGAAAACTATTTGAATGTATCCCAACATATATGTATTTGTTTATTTATAAATGATGTACATTTACTACTGTACTAATACATAATGTACCTTATAAAACATGCATAAAATAAGAATTAGGAATAAAATAATTATTAAGTAAATAGTATTTCAATATATTTTGACTTTTTCATTAAAAGTATACTATTAACTATCTTTGATGTGACTCTATATTTCAAATAGTCTTGAAGATTTTGGATATTTTTGTATGATTTCTTTGTATATCTGATGAGATCATCATTGATTTTACTTTATGATGCATAGTTCAAAGAGTTTATGCTTGGGGAAGATATGTCTGCTCTTCCTCTTATTTTTGTGTTTCATTTGTGTTTGTACTAGCAGCATAATCTTCAATCTGAGCTTTAACAGAAAATAATTTAATCATTCACTTTAGATGGAGATTAATATATATAATAGTTGGACTATTGTATTCCTGTTTTTAGCAAGCCAGGGTCATTTACCTTCTTTTGAGAACAATGTCCTCGAATTATATTTACCATCTGTAATGAGGGACTATATTACGAGATTTTAAAGCAATTTTTATCACTTAGGAGGCTTGTTTAAAATAGGAAAATTCCAAGGTCCCAACTACCATAGATTTGATTCAATAGGTCCTGGGTGGGCCCCATGTTGTATGTTTTTAGTGTACTCTCCAAGTGATTCTGAAATACACTTGAAATTGAGAAGTAGAAGATATAGACTCTAGAAGTTTCTATGCACTAATTTTGGACAATCTCTTTGCTTCTTAATCATGGTCAATTGGAGATCTGTTAAATAGAATATGGTGCATCCTCACATCTTGAGTGGTACCAAGCAAGGGATGTACAGCTTAGAAGGCCAAATCCTCTGTATACTCAGGCATGTGTGGTGAAAAGCCCTATGGAGAAGAGTTTGCAGTGGCAGCTGCTAGAGAAAAGAATGTCAACTGTTCTTTAGAACTCAGAAAAGAAAAAGAAAGAAATCTAGGAGCCGTTTGGGGCCTGAAGAGGTTCCTACTACAAAATAGCAGAATTGGTTCTATTGGCCTCTCTGACAATACCTCAGTGAGTCAGAGCTCAGAGTGGACACTGATCATATTTCATTCATGTTTGTATTTCAAGTATTGTATTCATACCTGGTACAGGTTCATAATTGATTAATATGGAATAGAGGATATTTTGGTTTGCTCAACAATATGTTACCAATTCTATAGGTATTCTCTATCATATAGTAATTATATGTGAGTTTAGTTTATTTCATAGATGCAATATATCTAGTAAAAGCAGTTAGGTAGTTACAGTAAAATATCTATTTTTAAATAAGATTCCTAATAGAAGAGTGCAGAGTCATAACTCATGCACCCACACACACGCATGCAGTCACAGGAAAGCTATTGCAGACTGTAGACATCTTTGAAATGATGAGAGAATGATCAAAATATATGCTTATCATGGGAGAGATAGTAATACTGGTGGAAGATTTGCATAATTCTATAATTATGCACACAAAGTATCTCATATTACACTCAGCAATATGGTTTAACCACCCCACAGGAAATTTGTGGAAGAAAAATAAATAAAAATTACTGTAAAGTACTTTGAATGATAAATTATTCATACACAAATAAAGAACACACTTAACATCTCCCACAATTGGCTCGTAGGATTTTTTTCATCAATATTATTCCAATTTTGTCAATAGGAAATTTCAAATCAACAAGACTTAAATATGTTATTTTATGTCATTAACAAATTGTCAGTAACTCCTCCAAATACATTTGCTTCTAGCTTTAATAATAAAAAATCACTGTTTTTATTTTTCTAGTTTACTTTATGTCATCTTATTCTTTCAGGTGTTCTTTATATTAACAACTGGTAATATATCCTAGATGTTCTGAGTCAGATCTGGACACCATGTGTTGTGGCTATGTACCTAAACAGTACACTCTTTTAGTGACACTTTGGTTTCTTGGGCTGTATCAACAAGCCAGCCTAAAAACATTTCAATAAAAAGTACTTATGTGTGGCAGAGTTTCAAGGTCCACTTTTTTCTCTTCAGGCAATGTTCTATTCATAAATTTATGTACAATTTATCATTATGTTATTTCTGGCCACACTTCTTCTCCTGAAAAGAAACAAAAAATGTTTATTGGTACTCTGTCTTCCCTCATTTTTTCTGTTTAACAGATTGGCACCTGAGCTAACACCTGTTGCCAATCTTCTTTTCTTTTTTCCCCCTTCTTCTTCTTCCCATTGTCCCCCAGGACATAGTTGTATATTCTAGTTGTAGGTCCTTCTGGTTGTGCTATGTGGGACAGTGCCTCAGCGTGGCCTGATGAGTGGTGCCATGTCCATGCCCAGGATCCAAAACGCCGAAACCCTGAGCCACTGAAGCAGAATGTGCGCACTTAACCATTTGGCCACTGGCCGGCCCTGTCTTCCCTCATTTTAATTCACACTTTATGAACAGCTCAAGTCAGAGAAAAAAAAGTGATGGGAAAAACATGGTGGTTTTTGATTCAAAAAGTGTGAGATTATATCTCAGTTTTGTGCCTTGTTTACTGTGTGACTTTGGGCAATCCATTTAACGTCTCTGGGTTTTAGCTTTCTTGTCTATAAAATCAGGACTACGGTAACACTTGCTTTATCTACAGCATTTTATTGGTAGAAGGTATTAAAAAGATAACAGGTATATATGGGCTTTGTAAAATCTAAAGACTACAGATTTAAAATTAGTGTTTTACTTTTGCCTGAAAAAGAGTCATTGCTGTTTGAAAGACAGCTACTGAGATGGTGTTGACAGAGAATGAAAGGAAGTTTCTGCTTCTTTGATCCAACCGGAGTGATCACTTAAACTCATCATGCAATCAGTTGTTTCAGGTCAGAGGGGCCAGGACTCAATTTTAGAAAATCATGTTGCACAAACTGTAGGACAAAGAATGCAACAGAAAACTGGGTCAGAGCAGTGAAGAAGTTGGAGCAGCAAATGCACATTTTTAAAATAAGGGTCAGGGCTGGGTAGAAAAATGATGGGGAGTCCAGAGAGCCCTGACTTAGATCTTTTCAAGCAGACCTGCACTCCGATATCATGACCCTAGCAGAGAAACAGACAAAACTAGCATGGATCCCATTGAACCATTAGAGAAGGAATGATGAGACCATATCTAAACTGTCCATTGTTCAACCAGGCAATTTCATTTTGGACAGTAGATGCCCATGTTAGGGAGAGAGGAAAATATGAGTAAAAAAAAATTCAAAAAAATATTATTAAAATGCAAATTAAACTGCAAAAGGAGGTAAAATAGAAATTCAGATAACACTCTGTTGTTTGAAGTAGAAACTGCATCAATTTAAATGCTAAGGCTTTAACACACCCTCACTTTATAGCCAAGAAAACTGAGCCTTGAGAGAATACAGCATAGGCCAAAGGTCACTTGACATACTGATCAGGATTTGAATATAGTTTTGTCTGCTGTCAAACCCCGTGTTCTTGAACCCTACATCATACTCTCCAAGATGGTTGGTCAACGTGTTCTCATTTGGTGGTCACCAATGATAGTTTATCATGTTTAGTGCTCTCAAAATATGAGTAAATATAAAATAGATAGCTAAGTATGTAATAGCTCAATTTTCCATATTATGGTCACTCACATAAAATGTACACACATACACATTAGAAGTCGCCAATCAAGTTTAGCTGTTGGTTCTCAAGATGTGTACGTTACTTGTCCACTTATCATAATATGTACCCTCAGTTATAGAATATACACCCTTAAAACTAAAAGAAAATCTGGAAGTCTTTATTTCTCAAATTTATTCTGATACTACTCCCCCCCCGAAGCTAAACATTTACTTGTGTTTATACTTTTGACAATGAGTTGACATTTTATTTAAATAAAGCTCCTTTCTAAGTAGCTAAAGCTAAAATTAGAATTTTGTATTCAAATTTCAAATTACTACCTAAGGTGGCTGTCTAGAGATGGGTAGAAACTAACCATTCCAATACAATGCATATATTAATAATAAAAAAAGATTTCTCTCTCTCTCTTTCTCTCTCTGTCTCTGTGTGTGCATGTGTGCACCTACTAATGGTTAAAGGTTAAATTGACCTGTCATTTCCCTTGTTTTTTTCTTATTTTTTAGATGACTTCAGGCGATTCACTTTTCTGTGTATGAAGGATTTGAGCTTTCATAAAGACATGGACAGAATTAATTGATGCTTTCAAAACTTAATTTGAGAAAATTTCATCTTCTCATCCGTGGCTAGTCATGGCACAAGCAACCCTCCTCTGCCTCACAGAAAGGAAGGCCTTGCACTGAATTTCAGTCTCCAGTGGGCTCCAGCCCTGGGAGTACATCACCAGTAAGGAATGTGACCCTGGCCTAGGGGCTAGGAGCTAACTATAAATTTGCACTTCTGCTGCTTCTCCCATACTGTTCAGGGGGAGTTTCCTTATACTAAGGAAATGATAAGTGAGAAAAGGGCTGGTGAAATGTCATGCGCTCTTAAAAATTATTTATGGGTCTACAGATTTTTGCCTAACTTCTTGATAACACTTTATAAAGAAAGGTATGTCCTGTACTTAGAAGCACACTAGTGCTATTGCTTTTCATTTCCATAAAAATCACACCAACTGGACTATTTATAGAATTGCTGAATATAGAGCTTAAAAGAAATCTAAAAACTGTCTTACCTTTGTTTTTACTTTATAGGTGACGGAACTGAAGTCCAGAGAATTTAAATAACCTTTCTAAATACCCACAGCCATCTAGAGGTAGAGCAAACCCTGGAATCCTGGTCGGTGACTCCCAGTGCTGTGTTCTTTACTCTGCGGCACAATTCTTCTTGGATAAATGCTAGTTCACTTTGTAACTTAAAGTACATCACTTCACGTGTTAGTGGAAATATGGAACGAGAATGTTATAGCTGAAAGTAATGATAAAGTTCATCTAGTGGAATTTCTTATTTTGCAAGTAAGAAAAGGCCCAGAAAAGTTATGTAAAGTAAAGCAAAGTTGCCTAAAGTAACAGTAATAGATGTGGGACTAGAACGTGCATGTTTTAACCACTAGTCCAGTATTAGCTATATCATTGTTTAGTATATCATTTTGTTCACACGTTAATAACATCCCCATCACAGCTATGCTCATCTCTTCTCTTTTTTCCTGTACCCTACCTTTTCCCTGCCCCAAATCATTATTTGATTATCACAGAGAACTGTATAGAGTAATGATAATTTCTTAAATAATCCCCAAATTTCCGTGCCTTAACATGATTAATTATTGCTCATATATCAATTAGCCTGATACGGTTGTTCTGGTCTGTGGGAAGCTTTATTCCATAGGGACATTTAGGGAACCAGGCTTCTTCTATCTCGTGGCTCCTTCCTCCCCTAAAGCATGGAATTCTATGCATTCCGCTGGTAGAAGAGAAAGGGAAAGTGGAGATGACACACTCATCTTAAATGCCTTGGCCCATAAATAGCACACACCAATTCTGCTTGTGTTGCATTGGCACGAACTATCATATGTCCCATTCTAGGTGCAAGGAGGGCTGGACAGCACTTTCCAGTGATAAACCTGCATGGTAAATGGAGGAACACAGATTTCCATAGGCAGCTAGCTATCTCTACTGCAAGACTGAGTAAGTAAAGTGCTTCAATCTTCTTGAATTTTGACTTTGCCTACAAATGAATCATTCCAAAAATTGCCTCCTGATGGACACATAGCAGACTTTGGGCTCACATTCAGGCTTTGGACTTTATAACATAAATTTTCTAAAACAGTTCTGCTTGCTCTGGTTTTTGTTTCAGTATAATAGGACCATGAATAAAAAATCATTATTTCATGTTAAAAACAATCAATGTGCACCCATAACTAGCAATTCATATGATGGCCCCCTCATTATACCACAGACAGCTGTTACATTCTGCTAGTTCTCATACAAACTCAATCACGTTTTTACTAAATACAAAAATTCACATTTTCAACTACAATATATAGTCAAAAGATCCCTCCAAGCAATAAGTGTACAACATGAATTTCTATGCTTCTGCAAACTAAAGGGCAAATGACCTTTATACAAGGTATCAGCCTCTTTTTTTAACATCATAGAAATGATGGAAATGGACTGATTTTGTTTATCTCCACTTTGCATACAGAGCGTTGTACCAGGGGGAAACTGGTCACGTCAGTAACAGCAGCAGGCTTACCTGCATTTATATCTGAGTCTGCATAGCTCAAACGACTGTAGGTAATAGAGAAGGGAAGTTGAAAAAAGCTCTTGTATCCTCTTCTGATGGGACAATGAGTTGTAACAGTTTGCAGTGGTTGAACTGTAGTATCACAGAGAGTAGCACAATAGGATCTCATCATAACATTCCTCTTGGGGTGAAGACAGCACTTCACAAATAGATTTCATGGTTTTCTGTTAGAGAGATGCACAGCATCCTACCAGAAAATTTCTTGGTTATAATCCATGATATAGAGAAGTGCTTGAAAAATTGATCCTTTCATAATCCAAAAGTAGTAATTAAGGAGAATGTTTATTTTAATAAAAATTCAAAGAGAGATACACTCGAGAAAATTATTTAACTCTCAGCTGATATTTATTGACTGTTTTCCAAATTTAGAGCAAAATAAGACTGTAAACACCACCAGTATTGCCCTGGTCTGTTTAGGTAGCTTAGTACTCTGGTTCTAACAGAAAGAAGATATAGCTGCTTTTCATAAAGTCACACTCCTTGGTTTATAAGTTACTGCAGCATCCTTAACTTCTCTTGATAGTGTGTTATTCTTTATAACACAAACACCTAAACAAATTTATAGAAATGAAATTGTACAGTAGCTACTGGTTTTGAAATTCTCTGTGCTGACAAGAAATATTAAATTAAAAGACTATTCTCCTGTAGTTTATAATCACCCTCCTACTCAGTAATCACTACCTTAGTATTTCAAATTAACCTACTTGATGACACAAAGTAAATTTAAAAATAGATGTAGTCTAATTCACTGTGTTTCTTGAACTAGCTAGGTAGAACAACATTTTTCTAGTAATCAGAATTTTTCATGCTAGAAATTGGGATATACAAATTTTATTTCATTGGTTTTCATACAGTGGCTAAAGAAAGATACTGATTTTCTAGATCATTCACTGTGTACCTACAGCTCAAGGTAATACATTCCACAATTTCTTAACAGAGAATTTTTAGATATGCTCAGAGATAAAATTTCTCCCTTTCTTATTTCCCTAAATATTTTTACTTGTAAAGGTCAAATTCAAAAGATTTACTTTATGCTGTTTAACTTTAATATTTCCCAAAGCTTAAATCACTGAGGGTATAACCTGAATGCATTGCAGGTGAAAGGACATAAGCTTTGATACTCATGAAATCTTGGTTCGTATCTTTACACTATAATTTACTGGTTTTGAGACCTTGGGTGCATTTCCTCATTTCCCTGAGCCCGAGTTTCCTCATCTGCAAAATTTCACTAAGAATACTACTTCTATCTTACAGTGTGTGATTTTCATTATGGGGGATGTAGGAGAGTAAGTATATAAAGATATGTTAAGTATATACAGTAAGTATATATAAATATAAAAGTTTTTATGGATAATTATCAGCAATTTTTATTTAGATAATTATTCTATCTAATTGACAGAAAAATTGTGACATCAATCGTCTTAATCTGCTTAGGCAGTCAGAACAAAATACCACAGACTGGGTGGCCTAAAGAATAGAAAATTTATTTTCTCACAGTTCTGGAAGCTAGCTGTCTGAGATCAAGGTGTCAGCATGGTTGGTTTCTGGTGAAGGCGTTCTTCCTAGCTTGTAGACAGCCACTTTCTCGCTATGTTCTCATATGGCCTTTCCTCAGTGTGTGTGCGAGGTGAGTGAGTGAGCAAGCTCTCTGGCATCTCTTCCTATAACGATACTAATCCTGTTGGAACAGGGCCTCACTCTTATGACCTCGTTTAACCCTAATTACTTCCTTAGAGGCCCCATCTCCAAATACAGCCAGTCCATGCTTAGGTCTTCAACATAGGAATTTTGGAGGGGAACACAAACATTCAGTCCATAACATCAATATTAATAGGAACTAATTTCTTCTTTAGTTGTGTTTATTTTAAAAAGATCTATTAATTGCATAAATTTACAGACAATGGATTGAATAAATCTCATTTGCAGACATAATTAATCAAATTTATTTTTACAATCAATATTTGCCAAAAATTTAATTTCTAATCACGTATTCTACTAACATACTCTAATAAGTTACAGTGATATATATGTTCAAGAATTTTCATTTCAGCATTAAAGTAGTAAGAAAAGCTGGAGGCAAATTAAAGTTTCATTTCTAAGAGAACAGTAATATAAATTTTAATGTATCAGTATAGTGGAATAATATATAACTTCAAAAGAATTTAGGAGATCTATATGTACTGATATGGAAATGTGGCCAATCTATATTTTTATTGCAAACAACATGATTGAGGAGAGTTATTTGTATAAAGCAAAGAATTTATGTATATGCAGTGGCAATACTAAATATATGCAAGGAAATGTATGTAAATATAATAAGTATATTTCATAGATACTCTGGAATGAAGGAGGAGTTAACTGAGAGACTGTACTTTTTAGGCTATACTCTCCTTTAATTTTTTTTTGGGGGGGAGATTGGCCCTGAGCTAACATTTGCCAATCCTTCTCTTTTTGCTGAGGAAGATTAGCCCTAAGCCTACATCTGTGCCCATCTTTCTCTATTTTATTTGTGGGACGCCTGCCACAGCATGGCTTGATAAGCGGTGCTAGGTCTGCGCCCAGGACCTGAACTGGCAAACCCCGGGCCACCAAAGCAGAGCACGCGAACCTAATTGCTATGCCACCGAGCCAGCCCCTACTCTTCTTTAATTTTTAAATTATGTTTACCTTGAGTATTCATTATCTTTTGGATAATTTTTCAAAGGATTTTCTATAACTGGTTAGGATCAGTAAGTAAAAGGAGTGCCATGAGTACCACAAGCCTACTGTATTTAGTGGCTTATTTAGATGTAAAACACAGATCTATTATTAAACACACTTTTACTAGATACATTTTTAAAATAATTTTACCTTCACTTTCTCTGAAAGATATAACTGTGAAGTTATCCTCAACTTATGAAATAAAAAAGTTGTGAAATACATGATTGTTACTGCCGGCACAGAGAAACATCAGCAATCAATATATATATGCTACATCAAAATTTATTCCTCAGTATAGGTTGTGT
Source organism: Equus przewalskii (assembly GCF_037783145.1). Lineage (NCBI taxonomy): Eukaryota > Metazoa > Chordata > Mammalia > Perissodactyla > Equidae > Equus > Equus przewalskii. Next base: position 29,522,824 of record NC_091834.1, read on the forward strand.
CTTGAATTTTTCCTACAGCATGTTGCATTGAAATATTTTAAGCTTTTAATGTTAGCATAAATTTTTAAATAAAAAAATGGATTTTATGTTTTCATGCTGCAAACATAATTTTTAAAAGACATTAACTACATTACCTTGAAAGCCTTACTTACTAAACTATACAAATACAAAATTACGCAATAGACTCTAAAGCTTCTACATTGTACTAATTTTGATTTAAAACAGAAGAAACTTTCCTTAAATTACATTTATAGTTTCTCTTTCATCAATTCATCATTAAATTGTCAAAAGTCTTGTTCGGCCCCTCTCCATCAAATTACCATATTTTTCTACAAGTGCATTATTAGCACATTTTTCTACGGTATTAAGTCTGTTTAAAATTCCATGGCTTTCATCTGTTTTATTCATTCTCTCTAGTATAAATATTCTTTACCAGCTTGAATTTATATGATAGCCTGTTAAACATAAAGCTTTTTTTGGAGGTAGGCTCGAGTTCAGTTTCAAAGAAACCTAAGATATACCCATTACATCCCTTTTTTTTTAAGGTTTGACAAATTAAAATGGCAACTTCATGTTGCAGGTGAAAATAATATAGCTTGAAGTTTTTTCAGTTTCAATCCAGAGACAATTCAGTATCCATATTTTTATAAAACTAGTTCACATACGTAATGGCACACATTGTGCACTTGGTGACCTCTTTTTCTTTACTTAAGAATTAAACTATAAATGATAGCAAATATTCCTTCAATTTCTGTGGTTGTGTAAGGATCCTAGATAGCATGTTTGCAGATTTTGTGGTAGTTGTGGTATCAAAAAGGATTTTGAACTCAGAGTTTGCTTTGATGACATGGTTACATGAAAGGAAGGCAGTTTTCCAGTTTTGACATTGAAAGCCTAAGATACTGATTTTTGTTGTTCTTGATCATATCCAAGAAAAGTGTTTGTATCCTAAGCCAAAGATTTGCGTCAAATTAATTAGTATTGTTTAAAGTGAAGATTAAACATAGTCTTCTTTTTGGTATAGAAACATTATAGATAGCAAAGGCAGACGTTTTCAAAGTACATGCCGTGTAGCCTTTTATTGAGTTTATATTGTGGAAATTTATGGGACTGTAAAGGTTTATCCAGACATCAGTGAATAACTGATGGCAAATAAAAAATACCTTGTGGTTCCTTATAAGGCATGTGCATTAAGCACAATAACCTTTGTGCTCTTTCAAATAAAAATAAAATAGAATCATAAAAATAATAATTGAGATAATTTTCTACAGTTTATTTTTTTGAAAAAATATTAGTTGACTCTTTTTATCCTTTGTATATATATTTTTTACTGCAAAGTATTTATCTTGCTGGAAAATACTTCTTTAAAAATTGTAAATGTTCTGTCTGTGAATTATAAGGATTAGGGCTGAAAATGTTTGAACAAAATGAAAATATCCACATCACTAGCTTTGAAACATTGTCAATTCATATAACATTTAATTGAAACATATGTAATATATATAAATAGATATAATATAAAGTCTAGAGATAAAAAGTTTGTATTCCTTTTTTAGGAATAAAATATATGATGAGTTTCACAAGAGTTCTGCTTACCGTTTAGTTGTGAAGAAACTGTTAAACTTCGTTACTTATAAGTGCAATCTCTCTCAGGTTCTTTGTACAATATCAAAGTCTTTCATTTGCTTGTGATCAATAATATATTTTTCCAAAGCAAATCACATTAAAAACAAAGATCAACGTTGGCAATGAATAAGTGCATCAAATAATTTATAAATTAAAAAATTATTCTTATCTCCCTCCTCAATTTTCATACTAATCAACTTGGCATAGAGATATAGGAAAACACTGTTTTTAATATTTGTTATTTTATAATGTATTAAACTGGTCACAGGCACAATATTGTACTGTACTTTAAAATTTTATACAGGACAGCAACATATTTTCACTTACAACTGTGACTACTTTCTTATGTAACTTTGAACTTTTAATATGTTTGTCATACTGATATATATTTTGGGGGATTCTATTTTTGTTTTTCTTATAAAACATTTGCCCATGAAAAGTCTATATGTATTCTACACACTACAAAGTTGTGGCTAAATAATTTAAATATGTCCAGATAAAAAGAGGGAAAGAAACAATCATCTAGATATTTTTCTACACTAAATGTCAACTTTCTGAATGACTTTATTTTCATTTTTTGATGAGGTTTTTATCATTAACTAAGCAGTATGCTTATTCAAAAATGGAACAAATCAGAGATATCTCTCCCTCTTTATATATCTATCTATCTATTTATCTTTCTATCTACCTATCTATCTACATAACTATCATTTATCTATTTTTCTATTGAGAGACGACAAAAATCTACTGGTACCCAGTGGTCTAATATTTACTTCCAATGTAAGATCTGAAAATCTCATCAGATAACCTGTGTTGACACCTTTCAGGCTGCAGAGTTGAAATTCTATCTTTCTTCATGTAATCTCTTGATTCTATTCTTTTCTTCAACCACCCACATGTTTTGAAAAATTGTTTTTCAAAAGGGCCTAGCGATCCTTTATTCTTCTGATCTTTCATTTTACCTCCTCTATTTTTCTTGTTGTTTTTTTGCCATCTTAAAAACTGCCAGTTTTGTGATTCCACTTTTCTTTTTTGATGAGGAAGTTTCGCTCTGAGCTAACATCTGTTGCCAATCTTCCTCCTTTTTTGCTTGCAGAGATTAGCCCTTGGCTAACATCTGTGCCAGTCTTCCTCTACTTTGTATGTGGGTCACTGCCACAGCATGGCTTGATGAGTGGTGTAGGTCTGTGCCTGGGATCTGAAACTATGAACCCACACCAACAAAGCAGAGTGCACCAGACTTAACCACTACACCACAGGGATGGCCCTTGTGATTCCACTTTTTAAAGTGGAGATGAGAGAATTATGAGAAGGGTGAAGAGAGAGGAAGTCATATGCCTACTTTGCAACTCATTGCTCTAGGCTAGGAGGCAAACAGCAACAAACTAAACCTAGTCAGTGTCTTGTGACCTATTTGTTGCAATGCGGGTAATTTCTAGAGGACAGCTGAGTTGTCCGGTTTATACAAAGCCTTACCTAGCACAGCATATTGGCCACAATACATTCTGTAAGTTTTCCATAAAGTAAGAAAAGGAACTCCAGGACTTGTTTCAATGATTTTACATTCAGTTTATTTCCTAAATAAAATAAAACCTTAATTTTTTAACTTTTCTTTGAAAATTGCATTTCTTATTTCCATTGTATTTATTTCTTTTCTTATCCAACTGTTGTTCACTATAAGAAAGAGGAAATGCTCAGGAATTAAATAGAGCCTTTCTGTGTTTAATAAAAAGAAAATGTCACAATATTTTAGAAATCTTGAAATCACATATAAACTTAAGCCTCCAGAAGATAAACATCTTTAAAAAAAATATTAGTTTATGAGATAATCCTTTTATCTTAGAAAGATTTTGCCAACTATCAGTTCACTCTCAAAGAAAGCAAAATACTTTTCAAAATCTACTTGAAATGCTGCATTATTAAATAAGTGTCATGATTCATTGCTAACTTGAAAAATGTCCTCCAATAACTGAATATTTTATTCAATAAAATCATATAAAATCTTTCTCATATTTAACAAGAACATCCAATGGGAAGAGGATCTACCCCATTAGATCTTATCCAAAACAATGGTCATTATTTTTAAGAAATTATTTTTAATAAATGCGTTATATTACCTATACTGTTTGGTAACGTGTCTAACTTTAATACGAGTACGGCTTTAGTGTCTTTTTATGAAAAATAAAAATAAAGTAAGTAAAATTTTATAGTCGTATTTTGTCTTGCTAGCATTCCAATGGAACACTGGAAATGATTAAATATAAAGTCTTCCAACAACAGAATTTTACATATTTAACGTATTTAGAATTTTCCCCTCTGCTTAACTAACATTTTGATCCAGCCTCTTTCTAAATCTTTTGCTTCCCTTATTCCTGTTGATCATTTATTCCCAACTACCTACTTTGCCAGACTACTATTTACTTTCTATCCTATCCTTTGGAATCTGGTTTTAAATGTAAGCAAACTCCAGTGTGCATCTTATTTAAAAACAAACAAACAAACAAACAACTCCCTTAACTGCTTTAAATAAAGCTTAGTTAACTTGAATGGCAAAACTCAAATATCTTCTGTTCTGTAGTTCATTTATTGACCTCCAATCAGTATATCTTGCTCTTCCCACCACCACTTCCAGATCATTGTACAACAAAACAAGTTTGACTGTCCATCTGTATCTCTGCATCTTAATCCATGACCCCCCTTGTTTTGACATCTCTTATCCCCTCCATTCTCTTGAATCTGACTTTTGCCACCATGGGTCTCCTCTGTAACTTATTCAGCCTCTCTTCACTAAGCTTTTTAGAGCCCTTACAGAATCACATGTCTATCGTGCTCAACCAATTTCACGATGGCATTGCTAGAACCCTAAGAATCTCTTCTTTCCTTCACTTACTTTACCAAAATCAAAACCTTGGGTGTCTCTACACTATAGTTTCTGTGTTGGTAATTTTGGGCTGTTCTTTGGGTTCAATACGTATGCATGAAATCAACCCTCCAAGGTCCTTGATTTTGACAGTCTATTGAATTACCAACAGTGTTTCAGATTATTTTTATCTTGCATAATTATGCCCTACTCTTGCTAAATCAGTCAACATATCTCATTTCCTACACTGTAGAAATAGAGGTCATTGATTGAGAGAAGGTTTAATAGTTCTCTTCTTCTCATTATCCATTCTCTCGTTTTTCTTATTAAGATTAAAGTCCCTATTAATGTGCTGGATCCCCCCTCGCCATTTAATTCATTAATGATCACACTTCTTCCATGGTATTGAGATCTCCTCTCATCCTTGGCTGTTTGCTTGCTACTTTTCATGCTTGCTTAATTCGTCCCTACATCAAAAGGCCTTCCCTTCAACCTTTCACTTTCTCATGCAGTCCTTAAACCACTCTCCTTCCTCTCAATATCAAAGGGCACAAAGGAGTAATCTCTGCTTGCCTGCTGAATTTTCTTATCCTCACTCAGCTTCCCATTCATCTCCTGTTGCCCATTGCAACAAACTCAACAAGAACAACAGTTTCCCCCTAATGATGTGCTTTGGTTCCAGCCCTTGAACACTTTGAGCTCAGTTCCTGTGATATTTTACACCTTCTGCTCTTTGAGGAGTGCTCCTTGCCTGTTATATTGGTTGTCGTTCTTGTAAATTTTTTTTCTAGTTCTCTCACCTTGCCTTTTTATCATTTGTGTCTTCATAGGTTTCTTTCCTTTCTCTGCCCTAAATGTAGACAGTCTCAAGATTTTAGCCTTGGCTTTGTCTTCTTCCTCTCCAATCCCATTACTGTGTTATAGTATTTACTCCATTGTCTATATGGATGAATCTACACCTTTGTGTAGACTTATTCCAACATCTCTCCTAAACTCCAGAAACATATTTCCAAACGGTTGTTAGGATTATCCATCTTGGTGTGTTGTAAGCACTGAGAACTCAACCTCTGCAATTCCCAATTAATTGTTAATTTCTCTATTTCTGTTTTTTAAAAAATACTGTAAGTTTCCTAAACATCTAAGAGTGAAATATCCAAATCATCACTGAATTCTTTCAACCATCACATTGAACTAGCAATAAAGTCCTCTGGTATCAATCTTCACTGAGTTTCTTATGTAGCAAGATATGTTGAGATTTTACTTTTTGCACTTTTCTTTTTCTTATTTCATTACATATGATTTTTCTTCAAGTCATTCAGAGGCTTCATGTTGGCTGAGGGAAAAGTGGCACAGTTATAGGCAGAGTATAAAGAGGAAAAACAAAATAATTCCTCTTTTTCTTAAAAAATAAGGTCCCCGTCTATCAGAAGGAAGGGTAGAAGAAAGCAGGAAATAGTTAATAAAAGTAGTCAAATTAGAAAGAAAATGAAGAAGATTCATTCCCTCCACCTGGTGGAGTAAGCGATAAGCAGAGGATTACTTGGGATGAGACAGGGAAGAGAAGTAGATAGGAGACAATGACCTGAGGGAGGAGTGCTAGGGATGAGGGAGGGATGCAGTGGGCATTGGGAAAAGGAGTAGATTAGCATCAAACTGTCGCTACTGGGGAATCACTGGAACCTAGCTCAATACTTGCTGACCACATTCCATTGCTTTGTGGAATGTGAGCTTGAACTCGTGAATTCAAATCACCATTACACCATCCAGCAGAACAACTACCCATTACCAAACACTTGCTAACCCTCATCTAAATTATCCTGTTTTTCTAATGTCTGGACATTTGTAAGAACCTCTAACAAAAGATAGGTGGACTTTACACCCAGAGGAGTGGCAGCAGTGTAGAGAGGAATAGCTTGGCATCTATCTTGGGTAAGGTGGGACAATATCCTCCTACATATGGGCCATGATACAAACACTGTTAACTTATGAATCCTGTGCCACTGAAGTTTCCTCACTTGCAAATTCTCACCAGAAGGCAAAAAGAAAGTGTGTACATATATGATTAGGTTGGATAATCTGATCAGATCACACAGTCCAGAGGATTATTAAATACTCTAGAACTAGGTTGAATCTAGGCTTCACATTATGTTTACCTAGACAGAGCATGCCCCTGTGCAACCTTCACCCTTACCAACTTTGTTCAGTTCTTGATATTGTTATGAAAAGGAGGGAAGAGAAAGATGTTTGTAATCATCTTGGATAGGCTATGGGAATGGGGGTGATGGCTAGTTTTATCAGTGCTGATGGCTGATGTAGAGGAAGAGATATCAATAATAACAATAAGAATAAAGAAAACAATAATAAAAGCTTCTACTCCTACAAAACAGCCCGTACTTCGAAAATATCATGGTTATGAAAGACAAGAAAAGGTACAGAACTCTTCCAGATTGAAAGAGACTAGAATGACATGGCAACCAAAGGCAATGCAAGATACTGAACTGGATCCAGATCATGGGAAAATGTCATAAATGATATTATAGGGACATCTGTCAAAAAACTGAATGAAGGAAGTATATTAGATAACCATATTTTATCAATGTTTAATTTCCTTAATTTGATAACTGTACATTTATAAATGTAAGAAATGTTGCTGTTCTTAGATATTACAAGCCGAAGTTTTTAGAGGTAAAGCGGAATGCTGTCTACAACTTTTCTCTTAAATGTTTCAGGAAAAAATAAAAGCTTCAACTGAAACTTTTCAGGTTTATGGAAGTAGAGTGGGTGTAGTTGCTGAAAGACCCTGAAGGCCACCAGCCAAGATGAAGGATTCAGTATCTAACTCTCATCTGTCATCTTTTGTAATGGCCCCCTGGGCATACCCTGAAGATTGTAATAAAGAAGACAAAGCTGGTAGTTCTAGTCTTAATATTTTGAGGAATCTCCATACTGTTTTCCATAGCTGGTGAACATGATGTAGTCCACCCAGAAATCGAAATATAATGATGTATACCTGAAACTTATATAATGCTATAAACTAATGTAACTGCAATTTAAAAAAAAGAAGAGAAAGCTGGAAGCTTTAGTAAAGTGTTGGAAAAGGACAAAATGATATAAGCCCAAACCCTTTGAGACAAACCAGAATAGGTTCATATCATGCCATCCACCAGAATATTTTCCTTCAGGGTTACTTGGGCCCAAATGGAGGTAACTGTGAAGCAGAAACCTCTGGAAAATAAGCAAGAGATTGTGCAGAGATCAGTGGTCTTATTACAAATGAGTTGCTCACTGGCAAACTCTCCAATGACAGTTGCTTGAGGGCTGCACCTAGAAAAGCTTAAGAAAAGCTCAGAAAACCTCTTGAAATGCTTATAACGTTAAAACTTTCCCCTCTTAATCACGTTTAGAAATAAATAGATATCCAGCATAAAACATATTTTTAGAGAAATCATGTTAAAAGATAATAGAATAGTTGTTTTAGAAGAACTAAAATTATTTTGACAGTTGTAAGAAATAATGAGGCAAATAGTATTATTCACTTTAATTCTTCCTCTTAGAATGTATTGCTTGGCAAAACAAAGTTTGCAAAATAAGGAGACGAGGGAGAGTCTTTTTGTGCCACTGCCTGGTTCTTTATCACAGATCTGTTTGAGCAGAGGCTCTCTCACCAGGTGCTGGCCAGCAGCCCTCAGGGGCTCAGATAAACACTGCTTCCTAAGGAATTTCTCAGCTGCTTAGGGAGCCGAGCTGAGCTTGATAGGAGCTGGCACAGGTGTGTATACCATTAACCTCAGCAAGGTATTTAGACAGATAAGCCATAACTGCCCCAGGGCTGTTCTGCAGCACCTTTGGGCATATTAAGGAAGAGGAAAATAACACTGGTGGTGGACAGTTTTATTTTCCCTTCTCTAAAAAAATTCACTCTCTGAGATCATTGCAATTCTGTTAGTAGTAGGGAAAAGAAATCTATATATGTGTTATTTCTCTTCCAAATTTACATATTGTTGTGAGTTCTTTTAGATATATAAAAATTATTTTTGCCCAGCAGAATTTGAATGTCTTATTAAATGTATGAGAATAAGGTATTTTATAAAGCAAAGAGTGTGTGCTCCTGTCTTATTTATCGCTTAAAAATTTAGTTTTTCCTGGGGCTGGCCAGGTGACATAGTGGTTAAGTTTGTATGCTCCACTTCAGTGGCCTGGGGTTCACAGGTTCGGATCCCAGGTGCAGACCTAGCACCACTCCTGAAGCCACACTGTGGCAGTATCCCATGCAAAATATAGGAATATTGGCACAGATATTAGCTCAGCAACAATCTTCCTCAAGCTAAAAGAGGAAGATTGGCAATAGGTGTTAGTTTAGGGCCAATCTTCCTCACGAAAAAAAAAATTAATTTTTCTGGGGGCTGGTCCCACAGCCAAGTGGTTAAAGTCTGCATGCTCCCCCTCAGCAGTCCAGGTTCGACAGTTCAGATCCTGGCGTGGACCTCCTCCACTCATCAGCCATCCTGTGGAGGAATCCCACATACGAAAAAATAACAGGCAGATTGGCACAGATGTTAGCTCAGGGCTAATCATCCTCAGCAACAGAAAAAAAAAAAAAAGAGGAAGATTGGCAATGGATGTTAGCTCAGGCCAAATCTTCCTCTCCAAAAAAAAAAATTCATTTTTTCTGAAAAACAAATCTAAACAACCAATGAGTGGACATTATAAAAAAGACAATTAAGTATACTAATTTAACATATACCCAAAGTGTCTTAATTTTATGGCTGTTTCTCAGAAGGCAAAGAAACGTAATATTTAGAAGGGGATATATGTTCAAGAGAAGGATTTTTGGGTTTTTTTGGTGGAAGCGATTTGAGCAGGACTCAGCTGAGGATGAGGAGTCACTTGAGAGGGTTAGTGCATGATACGGGTGAAAGGAAAATAATTAATATTGATAAAGTTTTCAAAAGAAATAGAGTTCATGATTTTGAGACACAAGTGGAAGAATTGGCCTAGAATAATGAGGAACACTTTTAACTGTGTCAGAGGATGAAAATGATGACCATGTAGGCACAATTTTATGTGAGACATATGTTTTCTCTATGAATAGCACGGAGTGCTGTTGCAGATAGTGAGGGCAGTGTGAGGAGAGTGGCAGGCAGCAAACAGGTGACAGAAATGGGAGAGGTGAGGGGCTGCCCCTATGGCCGAGTGGTTAAGTTCTCGCGCTCCGCTGCAGGCGGCCCCGTGTTTCGTTGGTTAGAATCCTGGGCGCGGACATGGCACTGCTCATCAAACCATGCTGAGGTGGCGTCCCACATGCCACAACTAGAAGGACCCACAACGAAGAATATACAACTATGTACCAGGGGGCTTTGGGGAGAAAAAGGAAAAAAATAAAATCTTAAAAAAAAAAAAAAGAAATGGGAGAGGTGGCTGGTCAAAGTTAAATATTTGCATTTTGTTATAGGGATATTCTAATTTCTTCACTGTCTAAACTTGCTATAAAAAATGTATTAGATTATCAGTTTATTTTTTGCAACTAAGATTTTGTAAGGTCATCTGCCCTTTAGACTTCATGCTATTACCTAATATTTACTCCAGATTTTCATACATGCATTTAGACAGCCCACTTTTTTTTGCACATTGACACTTCTCACTGGCTTTTATATACCAAAGTCAAACTATTATGAACAGATTTGTAACATTTCAAGCTATTTCCTGGTGACACTGCCTGCAATCCAAGAACTCCTTTTTACAGTGTCATCCTCTCTATCAGAACACTTTGCTAGTTTAATGATTTTAATTTTTCAGTATTTTGTTTTGAGGTTTTATTAAATGAATAGAATATAGAAAAATAAAAGTAATGTCACTCATGTTAAAATCAATATCTCATTAAATGAATATACTGAGATAAAGTGGAAATAATTAGGTATTTTAAAAAGATCAAATCTTTGACCATTGATTGCATTCTAATTTGACATAAGTGAGTCAACTTATCAATTTTTGAGTAAAGTACCTAACATGAAGAATAGGCACAAAATACTAGAGCTATATAATTGAAAATTTGTCTAAAGAAGGAAATAGAGTTAATGCATTTTTATTTTCAGATAATTTTATATTCACATGAAGTTGCAAGAAATAGTACAGAGAAATATAGTGCACTCTTCACCAAGTTTCGCATATTACTAAAATTTAACAATACTCTACTACAAAATTAAATCAGCATTTGGACTGGTACAATAAACTGAAATTATTCAAATTTTACCAGTTTCACATGCACTGATAGTTAATGGATTTTATAGATTTTTTTAACTAACTAAAAATGGAATCTTCCAAATGAAACATTTTTAATATTTGAGTTGTAGCTCTTTTCAGGACTGCCTTATGTATGAAAGAGTATGAAATTCCTTTATCTTGGATTCATTCTAACATCATCCCACTGAAGACTTTGCTAATTCAGAATTTCTTATTTTGAACAGACTTCTGGGAAGATGGCAGCATAGGAGGACTCTGAACTCACCTCCTCCCATGGACACAACAGATTTACAAACATCCTTGGAAAAATTACCTCTGAGAGAGAACCAGAAACTAGATTAAAAGAACCCACAACAAGGGACAGTACTGACTAAGGTGGAAGAGGGCCAAATTCCTTTCTGGAGAGAAAAAAGCCAATTTCCAGCCATGGCACTTCACAGTCAGGAGCAATCTTAAGGTACAACTCTTTCCCTGGAGAAGCAGGGGATCTGAGCCCAAGAGCTTAGCCATAATAAGCAGCTTTTGAACTCAGCACAACCAAGATGAATGTCATAATATCTGGCTTTGCTTGCTATTAAATATAACAGGGAATACCCCCAGAAAAGCTATCAAACATAAGGGAAAGAAAAGCCTGTTCTTAAAGGACCCACACACAAATTCACCTATTTCAGAAAGCAACATAATACCACCAGAAAGAAAGATGCACAATCCTTTGGTGAAAAGACACTCACTTGATTGGCTCTGGGTGAATCTCAGCAAGAGGTGAGACCTCCCTAGGCTGGGACCACTTCCCCAGGAACTGAGAGATTGACACCAGCCATTATTGTAACCTAGTACAGGTATGCTGGCACAGATGCTGGTAGACGCCATTGGATTTCTTTCCCTGGCCTGTTAGTGCAGGGGTCTGCCTTACCAACTAGAGCACCAATTTAATCCAGCTCAGCTAAGGAAGGCAGCCTGCCCTAGGGACTAGCCCCACCCAACAAAAAGCCCTTGGGCAACTTATGAGTCCACATAGGTAGGGAATGTGGGAACTCTGCAGCAGGGCAAGTGGGTCCACTTCAGTGGGTGGAGCATGTGCATGGGGCAGGACTGCACTGATGGGGAGTGTGGGCCTGTGGGCAGCGGAGTTTGTCAGCTGCAGCAGACTTGTGCTTCTCAAAAAGCCACATAGGGGATCAGCACCCTCTTTCCAACACCTGAAAAAATTGTGTGCTGCCATGCCTGGGTCTGGCCCCACCCAGTTGCACTACTGAAAGAGCTGACAACAGCTTTACAGGCCAGAGGCTTACAGCAATTGTAAGCCCCTGAGCCTAGCAACCAGCCATGCTGGGGCTTACTCATTTAACAGAAAAACTGCAACAGGAATGTGCTATTAGGCCTTGTAGCCAACTGTGTTGGGCCTCCTCACACCCAATAAAGTGAGTGAAGGGACCATAGTAGCTATGCTACAACTAGTCAGGAGGGGGACAGCCTAGCCTTCCCAAGCACCTGTAGCATGAGCAACTCTGCCATGATGGAAGGTCACATGTGCCCACACAGGGGACACTGCTGGAACATTTGGAACTGGTGATGAGAGGGAAGCACATTGCTGGGCCTCATAAGGCATCTCTTACATAAGGCTAATTCTCTAAGATCGGGAGACATAGCCGATCTACCGAATACATAGATATAAGCATAAAGAAAGAGGAAAGATGAGGAGACAAAGGAATGTGTTCAAAATAGGGAAATATGAAAAATCCTCAGAAAGAGAACTAAATGAAACAAAGATAAACAACCTACCTGATAAAGAGTATAAACTAATAGTCATAAGGATGCTCACTGATTTTGGGAAAAGAATGAATGAATACAGTGAGAACTTCAACAAAGAATTGGAAAATATAAAAAAGAGCCAATCAGAACTGAAAAATATAATAATTGAAATGAAAAATTCACTAGAAGGAATCAATAGCAGAGTGGATGATACATAAGAATGGATCAGTGAGCTGGGTGAAAGAATAGAGGGTATCACCCAAGCTGAACAAAAAAAAAGAAAAAAGGATTAAAAAGAATGAGGACGGCCTGAGGGACCTCTGGGACAACATCAAGCACACTAACATCCATATAACAGGTGTACCAGAAGGAGAAGAGAGAAAGAAAGGGGCAGCAATTCTCTTCAAAGAAATAATAGTTGAATACTTTCCTGACCTAAAGAAAGAAACAGACATCCAGGTACAGGAAGTGTAGAAAACACTAAACAAGATAAACCCAAAGAGGCCCAAACCAAGACATATCATAATTAAAATGTCAAGAATTAAAGATAAAGAGAGTATCCTAAAAGCTGGAAAAGAAAGGCAACAAGCGACTTACAAAAGAAACCCCATAAGGCTATCAGCTGACTTCTCAGAAGAAACATTTCAGGCTAGAAGGGAGTCACAAAATACGTTTAAAGTGCTGAAGGGAAAAAACCTACAGCCAAGAATACTCTACCCAGCAAGGTTATCATTCAGAATGGAAAGAGAGATAAAGAGTTTTCCAGATTAGTAAAAACTAAAGGAGATTATCACTAGGACACCAGCCTTACAAGAAATACTAAAGGGACTTATTTAAGTGCAAAAGAAAATACCACAAATAGGAATAAGAGCATTATCACAATAAAATAAAATAAATTCACTGGTAAGGGCAAATATACAGTAAAGGTAGCAGATCAACCACCTATGAAGCAAATAGGAAGGTCGAAAGACAAAAGTACTAAAAGTATCTATTTCCATGATCAGAAGGTAATGGATACACATGCACAAAAAAAGATGTTAAATATGATATGAAAACGTAAAATGTGGGAGGAGAGGAGTAAAAGAGTAGAGCTTTTAGCAGGAGGTCAAACTTAAAAGACCATCAACTTAATGTAAATTGCTATATATGAAGGTTGTTATATATGAACCTCATGATAAATCACAAACTAGAAACCTACAATAAATATAGAAAAAATTATGAGAGAGGAACCCAAACATAACACTAAAGGAAGCCTTCAAATAACAAGAGAAGAGAGCAAGAGAAGAAGAAAGGAACAGAGAAGAACCACTAAAACACTCAGAAAAAAAAGTAACAAAATGGCAATAAGTACATTCTTATCAATAGCTACTTTAAATGTCAATGGACTAAATGCTCCAATCAAAAGGCATAGGCTGGCTGATTGGATTAAAAAAACAAGACTCATATATATGCTGAACACAAGAGACACACTTCAGACCTAAGAGCACTCACAAACTGAAAATGAAGGGATGGAAAAAGATACTCCATGCAAATGGCAATGATAAGAAAGCAGAGGTAGCAATACTTATCTCAGAAAAAATAGACTTTAAAACAAAAATTGTAACAAGAGACACTACATTATGGATAAAGGGAACAATCTAACAAGAGGATTTAACCCTTGTAAATATCTATGCACCAAAGATATGAGCACCTAAATATATTAAGCAAATATTAACAGACATAAAAGGAGAGATAGACAGTAGCACAATAATAGGAGATGACTTTAACACTTCACTTACACCTATGGATAGATCATCCAAACAGAAGACCAATAAGGAAATATTGGCCTTAAATGACACATTAGACCAGAGGATTTAGTCGATAAAAAGAGAACATTCCATCCAAAACCAGCAGAATACACCTTCTTTTTGAAGCCATATGTGACATTCCCCAGGATAGATCACATATTAGGCCACAAAACAAGTCTCAATAAATTTAAGAAGGTTGAAATAATACCAAGCATCTTTTCTGACTACAAGGGTATGAAACTAGAGATCAACTACAGGAAAAAAAATGGAAAATCCTCAAATAAGTTTAGATTAAACAAATTGCTACTGAACAACAATTGGGTCAACAAAGAAATCAAAGGAGGAATCAAAAAATATCTGGAGACAAATGAAAATGAAAATGAAAATACGCCATGCCAAAATGTATAGTATACAGCAAAAGTGGTTCTAAGAGGAAAGTTTATAGCAATACAGGCCTACCCTAATAAACAAGAAAAAATCTCAAACAGTCTACCAGTGCTCCTAAGGGAACTGGAAAAAGAACAAAGCCCAACATCAGTAGAAGGAAGGAAACAATAAAAATTAGAGCAGAAATAAGTGAAATAGAGACAAAAAAATAGAAAAACCAATGAAACTGACAGCTGATTCAGTGAAAAGCTAAATTGACAAACCAATAGCCAGACTTACCAAGAGAAAAAAGGAAAAGGCTTAGGGCTGGCCCTGTGGCCAAGTGGTTAAAGCTCACATGCTCCGCTTTGGTGGCTTGGGTTTGTGGGTTCGGATCCTGGGTGTGCATGTACATCAATCACAAGCCCATGCTATGGCAGCATCCCACCTAAAAAAATAGAGGAAGATTGACACAGATGTTAGCTCAGAGGATAAACTACCTCAAGCAAAAAAAACAAGAAAGAAAGAAAAAAGAGAGAGAAAGCTGAAATAAACAAAGTCAGAAATGAAAGAAGAGAAATTACAATGGATGCCTCAGAAATACAAAAGATTATAAGAGAATACTACAGAATGCCATACACCAACCAATTGGATAATCTAGAAGAAATGGATAAATTCTTAGAATCATACAACCTTCCAACCTGAATCAAGAAGAAATAGAGAATTTGAATAGAGAATCACCAGTAAGGATATCAAAACAGTAATCAAAAACATCCCCAAAAATAAACGTCCAGGACAAGACAGCCTCCCTGGTGAAATCTACCAAACATTCAAAGAAGACTTAATACCTATCCTTCTCTAACTGTTCCAAAGATTTGAAGAGGAGGGGAAGCTTCCTAACTCATTCTACAAAGCCAGCATTTCCCTGATACCAACACCAGACAAGGACAACAGAAAAAAAGAAAATTACAGGCCAATATCACTGATGAACATTGATGCAAAAACCCTCAATGAAATAATAGCAAATTGAATACAACAATACATTAAAAAAGATCATACACCATGATCAAGTGGGATTCATTCCAGGGATAGTTTACCATCTGCAAATCAATTAACATTATACACTACATTAAGAAAATGAAGAACAAAAATCACATGATCATCTCCAGAGATGCAGAGAAAGCATTCGACAAGATCCAACATCCATTTATGATAAAAACCCTCAATGAAATGGGTATAGAAGGAAAGTACCTCAAGAAAATAAAGGCCATATTTGAGAAAGCCACAGCTAATATAATTCTAAATGCAGAAAAACTGAAAGCTATCCCTCTAAGAACAGGAAGCAGACAAGGATGCCCACATTCACCACTCTTATTTAACATAGGATTGGAAGTGCTAGCCAGAGCAATCAGGCAAGAAAAAGAAATGAAAGGCATCCAAAGTGGAAAGGAAGAAATGAAACTATCAATAATTGCAGATGACATGATTTTATATATAGAAAATCCAAAAGAATCCACTAAGAAACTTTTAGAATAATAAATGGATAGGGTAAATTTTCAGGATACAAAATCAACAAACAAACATCAGTTGTGTGTCCATACATTAACAATGAAGTAGCAGAAAGAGAAATTAAGAATATAATCCCATTTATAATTGCAGCACAAAGAATAAAATATCTAGGAATAAATTTAACCAAAGAGGTGAAAGACCTGTACACTGAAAACTATAAAATATTGCTGAGAGAAATTAAAGAAGACACAGAGAAATAGAAAGATATTCTATGCTCTTGAATTTCTTATTTTGTAAATCACATCTGAACAATCTCATATTGGCAATAATAATAGTCAGGAACATTAATGTTCTTTATAGGTGTTGCTTTCAAGAAAATAATTAATAGATAATTTATAGGACATGATAAGCTTAGATTATATATGTTAATTATCTAATATACTTAATGTATATTTTCTCTATTCTTTGTGATAATTTTATGTTTATAAAACATTCTTTGCTTTGGTGGAAGACACATGTAAGTGGGTATAAAATAATTTGCAAAACACTAGGTTGGATTAGTCCAGGGAGAAATTTGGCAATCTGAAATAGGAAGTAACAAACAGTGATGAGGGTGGAAGAGAACATTTCAGGTAACATTCAAACCTAAATTATTTCTTTCAAAGAGAAATCTTGGGGGCCGGCTCCACGGCCGAGTGGTTAAGTTCGCACGCTTCCCTGCGGCGGCCCAGGGTTCGGATCCTGGGCGAGGACATGGCACCGCTCCTCAGGCCACGTTGAGGCGGCGTCCCACATCCCACAACTAGAAGGACATGCAACTAAGATATACAACTGTGTACGGGGGGGAGGGGCGTGGGGGGGGGGTTTGGGGAGGTAAAGCAGAAAAAAAAAAAAAAGATTGGCAACAGTTGTTAGCCCAGGTGCCAATCCTTAAAAAAAAAAAAAGAGAGAGAAATCTTGGGTGATCTACACAATCTAGCGTATTACTGAAGAGAAGCCCTGAGAGAAAAGCCTTCCTGTTTAAGGAATGCAGCAGGAATTTACAATTTACGGAGTATGTTGAAAATGCATATGTGGCAGATGGAGATACTGAACAAAATCATTATGATTCAAAAGCACAAGATTGGAATATGGAATGGCATGAAGTTAAGAAGAGAATTGTTGGACAGCACAGAACCAAATGATTGAAGAACAAGCGGATTTGCTGAGGCATGGAATTCAGTGTCTACATTGTGACGTACAAAAAAGGAAAAATTTCTTACAGAATCGTGCCTGAATAAGGACTGGTGGAACTTTAAATATATGGCATTATATTGTCAATTCAGATATCTATATGCTTATTTTCAAGAAATAGCACCAAGAAAGAAAATATTCTAAAAGCTTTAATCAGCTGTAATGCTTGACTGTCTCACAAAAATCTTTTTTCAAAACTAGTAGAATACCTTTATTACTTGTGTTTACTTTACATTAAATCAAATTGAAATTACTGTAATCTTTGGTTTCCCATCTTCAGCACACACGTGAAACTTAAACATTGGTCTTACGTAGGACACAGATAAGCTTTAAGCAAACTAGAACTGAAAAAGATGGAATGAGTAAATATGGGAGCAATTATCTTTCTTTTATATAACGTTTTTCTTTTTTTGAGTTCCATAGTTTACATCATCGTAAAATTTCAATTGTACGTTATTTCTTGTCTGTCTACCACATACATGCCCCCCTTCACTTCCTGTGCCCACCCCCCACCCCCCTTCCCCTGGTAAACACTGAACTGTTTTCTTTGTCCTTGTGTTTGTTTATATTCCACATATGAGTGAAACATGCTGTTTGTTTTTCTCAGTCTGGCTGATTTCACTTAGCATAATACCCTGCAGTTCCATCCATGTTGTTGCATAGGGGATGATTTTGTCTTTTTATGGCTGAGTAGTATTCCATTATATATATACCACATCTTCTTTATCCAGTCATCAGTCGCTGGGTACTTAGATTGTTTCCATGTCTCAGCTATTGTAAATAGTGTTGTAATGAAAATAGGGGTACATATGTTACTTTGGATTGTTGATTTCAAGTTGTTTGGGTAGAAACCCAGTGGGGGATACCTGGGTCATTGGTATTTCTATTTTTAGTTTTTTGAGGAATCTCCGTACTGTTTTCCATAGTGGCTGCACCAGTTTGCATTCATCATACAGTAGTGTATGAAGGTTCCCTTTTCTCCACACCCTTTCCAACATTTGTTATTTTTAGTCTTAGTGATTATAGCCATTTTAACAGGTATGAGGTGGTATCTTAGCGTAGTTTTGATTTGCATCTCCCCTATGATTAGTGAGGTTGAACATCTTTTCATTGTTTATTGGCCACCTGTATATCTTCTTTGGAAAAATGTCAGTTCATATCCTCTGCCCATTTTTTGATCAGGGTGTTTTTTTGTTGTTCAGTTGTGTGAGTTCCTTATATATTATGGAGATTAACCCCTTGTCAGATACATGATTTGCAAATGTTTTCTCCCAATTGGTGGGTTGTCTTTTTGTTTTGATCCTAGTTTCTTTTGCCTTGCAGAAGCTCGTTAGTCTGATGAAGTTCCACTTGTTTATTTTTCATTTGTTTTCCTTGTCTGAGAAGACACGGTATTCAAAAATATCAAAGAGTGTACTATTGGGGCCAGGCTGGTGGTGTAGCAGTTAAGTTCACATGTTCCACTTCTCAGTGGCCCGGGGTTCACCGGTTCAGATCCCAGGTGCGAATGTGGCACCGCTTGGCACACCCTGCTGTGGTAGGCATCCCACATATAAAGTAGAGGAAGATGGGCATGGATGTTAGCTCAGGGCCAGTCTTCCTCAGCAAAAAGAGGAGGACTGGCAGCAGTTAGTTCAGGGCTAATTTTCCTAAAAAAAAAAAAAAGTGTACTACCTATATTATCTTCCAAGAGTTTTGTGGTTTGAGGACTTATCTTCAAGTCTTAGATCCATTTTGAGTTTATTTTCGTATATGGCATGAGGTAATGGCCTACTTTCATTCTTTTGCAAGTGGCTGTCATCCTGATTTCCCAACACCATTTATTGAAGAGACTATCTTTTCTCTGTTGTACGTTCTTGGCACCTTTGTCAAAGATTAGCTGTACATAGACGTGTGGTTTTATTTCCAGGTTTTCAGCTCTGTTCCATTGATCTGTGTGCCTATTTTTGTACCAGTCCCATGCTGTTTTGATTACTATGGCATTGTAGTACATTTTGAAGTCAGGTATTGTGGTGCCTCCAGCTTTGTTCTTTTTTCTCAGGGTTGCTTTAGCAATTTGAGGTCTTTGGTTGTCCCATATGAATTTTAGCATTCTTGGTTCTATTTCTGTGAAGAATGTCATTGGGATTCTGATTGGGGTTGCTTTGAGTCTGTAGATTACGTTGGGTAGTATGGACATTTTAACTATGTTTATTCTACCAATCCATGTGCATGGAATCTCCATATCTTTATGTCATCATCTATTTCTTTCAATAACGTCTTATAGTTTTCATTGTACAAATGCTTCACCTCCTTGGTTAGATTTATTCCTAGATATTTTATTCATTTTGTTGTGATTGTAAAAGGAATTGTATTCTTGAGTTCTCTTTCTGTAAGTTCGTTATTAGAGTGTAGAAATACAATTGATTTTTGTAAGTTGATTTTGTATCCTGCAACTTTACTGTAATTGTTAATTGTTTCTACTAGTTTTCCGATGGATTCTTTAGGATTTTCTATATATAATATCATGTCATCTGCAAACAGCAAGAGTTTCACTTCCTTACTCCGTATTGGGATTCCTTTTATTCCTTTCTCTTGCCTAATTCCTCCGGCCAAAACCTCCAGTACCGTGTTGAATAAGAGTGGTGTTAGTGGGCAACATTGTCTTGTTCCTGTTCTCAGGGAGAGGCCCTCAGTTTTTGCCCACTGAGTATGACGTTGGCTGTGGGTTTGTCATATATGGCCTTTATTATGTTGAGGTGATTTCCTTCTACCCCCATTTTGTTAAGAGTTTTTATCATAAATGGCTGCTGGATCTTATCAAATGCTTTCTCTGCATCTATTGAGATGATCATGTGCTTTTTATTCCTCATTTTATTGATGTGGCGTATCACATCGATTGATTTGCGGATGTTGAAACATGCCTGTGTCCTTGGTATAAGTCTCATTTGATCATGATCTATGATCTTTTTGATATATTGTTGTATTTGGGTTACCAATATTTTTTTGAGGATTTTTGCATCTATGTTAATCAGCGATACAGGCCTGTAGTTTTCCTTATTTCTGTTATATCCTTGTCCAACTTTGGCATCGGAGTGAGGTTCTCCTCATAGAATGTGTTAGGAAGCACTCCACCTTCCCTGATATTTTGGAATACCTTGAAAAGGATAGGTATTAAATCCTCTATGAACGTTTGGTAGAATTCTCCAGGGAAGCCTTCTGCCCCGGCTTTTATGTTTTGGGATGCTTTTGATTACTGTATCAATCTCTTTACTTGTGATTGGACTATTCAAATTATCTATTTCCTCTGGATTCAGCATTGGGAGGTTGTAAGAGTCTAAGAATTTATCCATTTCTTCTAGATTGTCCATTTTGTTGTCATATAGCTTTTTGCAGTATTTTCTTATAATCCTTTGTATTTCTGTGGTATCTGTTGTTATTTCTCCTCTTTCATTTCTAATTTTATTTATCTGAGCTTTCTCTCTTTTATTCTTTGTAAGTCTGCCTAGGGGCTTCTGAATTTTATTTATTATCTCAAAGAACCAGCTCTTTGTTTCATTGATCCTTTCTACCACCTTCTTTGTTTCAATTGCAGTTATTTATGCTCCGATTTTTATTATTTCTCACTTTCTGCTGACTTTGGGCTTTGCTTGTTCTTCTGTTTCTAATTCAGTTAGGTGTGGTTTGAGATTGCTTATTTGGGATTTTTCTTGTTTGTTAAGTTGTGCCTGTATTGCGATGAATTTCCCTCTTAGTACCAATTTTGCTGCATCCTATATGAGTTGGTATAGTATATTTTCATTTTCATTTGTCTCCAGATATTTTTTGATTTCTCCTTTAATTTCTTCAGTGATACATTGGTTGTTCAATAGCATATTGTCTAGTCTCTACATCTTTGTCCCTTTCTCAGCTTTTTTCTTGTAATTAGTTTCTAGCTTCATAGCATTGTGATTGGAAAAGATTCTTGTTATTATCTCAGTCTTCTTAAATTTATTGAGGCTTGCCTTGTGTACCAACATATGGTCTCTGCTTGAGAATGTTCTGTGTGCACTTGAGAAGAATGTGTATTCTGGTATTTTTTGATGGAGTGTTCTATATATGTCTTATAAGTCCAACTGGTCCACCTTTTCATTTAATTCCACTGTTTCCTTGTTGATTTCTGTCTGGATGATCTATCCATTGATGTGAGTGTAGTGTCGAGGTCCCTTACAATTGTTGTATTATTATTAATATCTTCTTGTAGGTTTGTTAATAGTTGCTTTATGTACTTTGGTGCTCCTATGTAGGGTACATAGATGTTTATAAGTGTAATGCATTCTTGCTGGAGTGTCCCTTTGATCATTATATACTGCCCCTCTTTGTTTCTCTTTACCTGTCTTATCTTGAAGTCTACTTTTTCTGATATAAGTATTGCAACACCTGCTTTCTTTTGTTTGCCATTAGCTTAGAGTATCATCTTCCATCCCTTCACCCTGAGCCTGTGTTTCTCACTGGAGCTGTGTCTTTTGGAGGCAGCATATTGTTGAGTCTTGTTCTTTAATCCATCTCACCACTCTGAGTCTTTTTATTGGAGAATTCAATCCATTTATGTTTAGGGTGATTATCAATATATGATGGCTTAATGCCATTTTATCACTTGTTTTCCAATTATTTGCATTTCCTTTGTTTCTCATCCTGTATATGTTGGTCTATCAATTGGGTTATGTAGTTTTTTATGTTGTGCTTCTTTGTTTTCTACTTATTTGTTATCTGTGTCTCTGTTCTGCTTTTTTGTTTTGTGGTTGCCATGAGGCTTGTATTCAAAATCTTAGATAAGGTAGTCCATTTTCTGATGACCTCTTATTTCCTTAGACTAAACTGATTCAGTCCCTTTCCTCCTCCACTCCTAAGTTGTTTTCTCACATCTTATTCCATTCTGTGTTGTTAGTTTGTGGTTAAAATGACAAGATTGTATTTGGTTTTGGTATTTCCTTCCCTTTATCTTTAATGTTATTCTTGAGTATTTGCTAACCTGTTCTGATGTGCACTACAACTTTCTGATTTTGTCTGACCATGCATTTTGATCCTTTCCTCCCTTTTTTTTCTTAAGTATGAGGGCCTTCTTGAGGATTTTGTAAGGTGCGTTTTGTGGCTATGAACTCCCTTAGCTTTTGTTTATCATGGAAAGTTTTTATTTCTCTATCATATCTGAATGATATTTTTGCTGGATAGAGTATTCTTGGCTGAAAGTTTTGTCCTTCAAAGATTTGAATATGTCATTCCAGTCTCTCTTAGCCTGTAAGGTTTCTGCAGAGAAATCTGCTGAAAGCCTGATAGGGCTTCCTTTGATAGTTGTTTGCTTCAGCTTTGCTGCCTTTAGTATTTTTGCTTTGTCACTCACTTTTGCCAGTTTCACTACTATATGCCTTGCAGTAGTTCCTTCTACACTGACATATTTAGGAGATCTGATAGTCTCTTCCCCATGGATTTCCATCTCCTTCCCTAGGTTTGGGAAGTTCTTTGCTATTATTTCTTTAACAAACTTTCTGCTCCATTCCCCTTCTCTTCTCCCTCTTGAATACACCTAATTCTTATGTTGCATTTCCTAATTAGGTCAGATATTTCTCAGAGACTTTCTTCATTTCTTTGTAGTCTTAGTTCTCTATCTGGTGCATTTCAATATGTTGATTCTCAGTTATGCTGATTTGTTCCTCTATCATGTCCACTTGAGTATTCAGGGAATCTATATTTTGTTTTATCAATTGTGTCTTTCATCTCCAATATTTCTGACTGATTCTTCTTTATACTTTCAATCTCTTTTGTAAAGTAGCTCCCGAACTCATTGAATTGTTTCTCTACATTTTCTTTTAACTCATTGAGTTTTTTTGATGATAGCTATTTTAAATTCTCTGTCATTTGGATTACATATTTCTGTGTTCTCAGGGCTGATTTCTGGGTACTTGTCATTTTCTCTCTGGTCTGGAGATTTAATATAATTTCTGATACTGCTAGTGGGCATGGCTGTGTTCTTTTGCATCCTGGTATTATTTGGTCACAGTTATCAACTATTGCCACTGGGTGGAGGTCAAGAGCTGCATAGTCTGAGCCCTCTGCATTCTGCCAGGATCCCAGGCACTGGGCAGGTGGGAGGGAGGGGCGCTTTCTTATGCATGCTCTTGTGGGCTTACTAGTTCCGTCCTCACTACCTGCTGACTTGGAGTGTTGGCTTGATGAGGTCACCCTCGCATTGGCTTTCACCTTGGTTGAGGCTTGCCCCTAGGCTGCGAGGGACCTTGGGGATCTTTTATGTTCCCTCAAACAAGCATCCCCTCCCTCCTTCCTTCCATCTTAGAGGCCATGCACAGTCCAGGATCCAAGTCTTTTGGGGAGGAAGTGAAGTTTTCTCTTACCCATTCCACCTCCTCCAAGGGAGAGATCCAGTCTCCCCACCCCCTGATGTCTGGCTGTGTGGGTCTCTCAGATGTCTTTTGTGTTGTGTGGATGTCCTCTGTTGGAGTATGAAGGTCCTTTTCATTGTATGGTGGAGGGGAGAGATCACCAGGAATTCTCACTATGCTATGATGCTGACGTTACTCTCTGTTTTTCTTTTATAAGAGATACATGAGTAAAACAATCATACTATTTTAAAAGCTATAAATTATTTTCCATCATGTCTTCTCTTAGATTTCTTTACTAAAGTTATAAAGTATTTCTCACAGAATTACAAAGCATGTATGTCTAGACTTATCTTGCCTTTGGCTGTATCATACTTTGAAACAACCGGTTGAGATGAGAAGATAAAAGATAAATCAGTGAATCTGCTGGAAACTAGGGTTTGGTAACATAATAGAAATGACATAAACATCTAAGAGGTAGAACATATTGATAAGAAACAGTAAAATTAGGGGCTAGCCCCGTGGCCAAGTGATTAAGTTCATGCGCCCCGCTTTGGTGGCCAAGGGTTTCACCAGTTTGAATCCTGGGCATGGACAAGGCACCGCTCATCAAGTCATGCTGAGGTGGCGTCCTGTATGCCACAACTAGAAGGACCCACAACTAAAAATACACAACTGTGTACCAGGGGGCTTTGGGGAGAAAAAGGAAAAATAAAAATATCTTTACAAAAAAACCCAGTAAAATTGGAGGAGATATTAATATATATATTCGTTATTTGTTCTAATAACAATATGCAAGACTCAGTGTTGACTTTAATTCTGTTATAATACATTCATTTATGCTCTGTCATTTTGGCTTTGGTCATCAAAACTTTATATAGGAGCCTTCTTTACATTTATAATTTGTGGTATCAGTTGGGGAAAGCTTCTTCAATAGTATGTACATATATATGTATATTTTTTCATGAGGAAGATTGGCCCTGAGCTAACATCTGCTGCCAATCTTCCTCTTTTTGCTTGCAGAAGATTGTTACTGAGCTAACATCTGTGCCAATCTTCCTGTATTTTATGTGGGATGCCACTACAGCATGGCTTGACAAGCGGTGCTATGTTCACCACTATGCCACTGGATAAACCCCACCAATGGTATATTTTTAAATACTTCAAAGTTAAGATTATTCATGGCAGATTGAATTACAGTTCATTCAGATGAGTTGTAATGTTCAACAAGTGACAGCAGGAGTTCATGTAGCAATATTTCACACAACAGAACTGCAGAAATTTTCCTCATAACTTTACAAAGGGGTAAAGAGACCTCCAGAAACTTTATTCTCCTTCAGTTTTTCTCATTAGAGAATATGAATCATTCTTTTTAACTGATAATGTTAATATCAATGATAAATGTACCATTGTATAGGCAAAGATCTCCTCATTGGTGAAAAATGAATGACATATAAATACATGAAAATATATTAAACTTCATTAGTAACTAAAGAAATAAAAAATAAAACCACAAGGAGATATCTTAGTAGATACAAATCTGCCGGTTAGTATAAATTAAAAGCCTGAGAATAGAAAGTATTGGTGAGTATATGAGTCATAAAATGAAGATGGGTGAATGTATTGTTATAAGCACTGTAGGAAGCAATCTGATAATGCCTAGTAAATTTGAAGATAAGCATTCCCTGTGGCCTGGAATTCCACTTATAGGTGGATGCATTAGAAAGACTCTTGTATGTAGGAACCGGGAGATGGGTATAAGGATATTGATAAGCATGGCTTATACGTGTCCAAATACACAAAGATCTCAATTATCTGTCTACACAAAATGTGCCAATGAAATGTGATACAACAGTAGAAATAAAAGATGTATAGCTACCTGCAGCAAAATATATGAACTTAAAAAACAAGCAGTTTTGAAAGTAGAGGTAAATAATTGAAGAATACATTTAAAATAATTTCATTTACTCAAAAGTTAAAATATAAATCAAGATAGTGATTACCTCTAAGAATAGATATGAGAAGACTGAGATCAGGAAAGAGCTTATACAGGACTTCAAACTTCCTGAAAATTTTCTATTTGTTAAGCTACCTCCTGGGTGTATTAAGTAGTCTTTAAACTGTAATAAATATTATATATTCCTTTGTAGGCATGATATACTTCACATAATAAAAGAGATTTAAATAGGGCCATAAAGAACTTCTAGAATTATAAAATATTAACTGGAATTTAAAACTCAATAGGCATTTGAAAAGTCAGATTAAACACAGTGAAGAAGATAGTAACCTGGAAGATTTACTGAGGGAATTAGCCAGGATGAGCCCGAAAAGATAAAAGAAAGTATGAGCGAAAATGAAAGATTGGAAGACAAAAGGAAAAACCCTAATATATGACGAAAAGGAGTTCCATATGGAGAAAATAGAGTGAATGGAATAAACGTAGTACTCAAGTTGAAGTTGGTAATAGTTTAGAATATTTCAGAATCAATGAAAGATGTGTATCTTCAGATTTGGAAAGGATACAGAGTAAAGAAAAAGATAAGTAACAAATAGTTATCTCTAGACAATTCATAGTGAAATGCTGAAAATCAAAGACAGAAGAATAACCAATTTACAAAGGATACTAAAAGGAAAACACAAATTTGATTGAGATTAAATTTTTTAAAAGAAACAATAGAAGCCAAATAAATAAATAAATAAGACATCTTTAGAGTGTTGAGAGAAAACAAACTAGAATAGTGTCCCAACTAAGATTCCATTAGAAAGCTAGAGTGAAATAAATTTTCAGATAGAAAAATACTGGTTTTACCACTAAGAGATACTCATGGAAAATTTCTAAATAAAATTGACCCCAGAAGGAGGAAATAAATATAAGAAATTATGGTGAACTAAGAAACTAAGACCATGAAATAAGCCTGCCAAGCATTTGCCAGCCTGTAGCACAGGGTACAGTCACTGACACAGGTGATGCACACAGGCTGAGCCCCACATCCACCCAAGCTTCCTCCCAGAAGTAGACCTATACACATAGACATTTGAAAATTGAGAAAAGTAAAAAAAAATTAGATTGCTGTCTCATCATATACAAAAATAAATTTCAGGGTAATTAAAACATAAATGTGAAAAGCAAAAGTTTAAATGTTGTAGAAGAAAAATAAGGGGTAATTTTATGATCTTAAGGGAGATTTCTTAACTAAGACAAAGTACACAAACTAAAAAAAGACTGAGTACATTAATAAAAAATTTATATATGCATCTCAAGAAATCATAAAGAAAAAGAAGGGACCAGCCACAGACTGGGAGAGGGTATTTGCTAAATGCATAAACAAAGAAGTATTGTTACTTCACATATGTAAAAGACTAAGGGAAACCTTACAAAGCAGAACAAACAAAAATTTAAAACAATTAGTGAAATAGAAAATACAATCAAGAAAGAATTAAAACAATCAATAGAATAAAAGTTGGTCAAAGGCTTTAAACAGATGATTAATAACACAGGATAATCAAGTAGCCAGTGAGCTTACAAAAATATATTTGCTAATAATCATGGAAATTCAAATTAAAACAATGAAATATTTTGTCACATCATCAATGGGCCAATAATTTTAAAACCTTACAAAATCAAATGATGACAAGTATGGAGAGCAAAGTACATCCCTATATACTGTTTTTATAAAGTATAAATTTATACAACCATTCTGGAAGGAAAAAGATATTGAAGCATTGATTGCAATTTTGAAATATTGGAAGTAATCTCACTATCCATGAATAGTAGAAAAACTGTGTACATTTTGGAATATTGATATACACATATAATAAAAGTTAAGATATATGAACTAGAGAGCTGCCACATTTTCAACTTGGATAAAGCCTTAAAGCCTATTGAATGATATGATGAGAATGGCACTTCACCTCTGTGGTCTTCCTCCCCAAACACATAATCCCAGCCCAGCAATGAGAAAAACATCAGGCAAACATCAACTAAGGGACATTCTACAAAATATCTAAATAGTAATTCTCAAAACTGTCAATGTCATCCAAAACAAGGAAAGCCTGAGAAACTGCCACAGGCAAGAGGAACCTAAGGAGACAAGATGACTAGTTGTAATGTGGCATCATAGATGGGATCCTGGCCTAGAAAAGGACTATAGGTAAAAACTAAGGAAATCTGAATAAAATATGACCTTTATTTAATAATAATGTATCAACGTGGACTAACTAATTGTAACAAATGAGCCACGCTAATGTCAGATGTTAACAAGAGGCCTCTTCTAAATCCCTGCTCCAACCACCCTCAACACTGTCCGTTGAAAATAGTACACCTTCTTTAATTGAGGATTTTGAAAAGCAATTGCTGATTTACCAATTTTGCATTTAAAATAATTCCGTGTGCTCATGAGTGAATGTGTGTTAGTACGTGGTTTTAGGGAGAACCCATAACTTCATAACTGAAAGAAACCAAAGTCAAAAATGTAATTTTCCCTGTTAGGTTTTTAAGATTCAAGACTCCCTTCTCTTCCCAAGAAAAGTTCTTCTCTGAAATAACACCCCGAAGAAATCATGGCTTTAGTAAGTTAAATAAAAATTGAATTCTCCAAGGGATTATATTAAAAGAATAATAAATTAATTCAGTTGGTTTAAACACCTAGTAAACTTGGTTAACTCTCTCAGAGTTATAGTAACTTTTTAACATAACTTTTATAATTGACTGTAAAGCCAGAGACGAAAGTAATTTCAGAGGATTAACTTGTGATTTACTGACTTAATGCTGTCACATGTACCTGTTTCTTATAGGTAATCTAGAGGCCTATGTTGACTTTCATATCTGAGAAGTAGTAAGCTCCTATAGCTTGGGTAGTGGGATTGGTAAGCGTTTTGATTTGAGGTTACTCAGGTTTAGGTAGTAGTATGCTGTGGTTGAGATTACAGGAGTTTTAAATTGGTAGTTGGATTCAAAATCAATTTTCAGATCTTCCTTGACTTATGATGGGGTTACATCCTAATAAACCCATCGTAAATTGAAAATATACTAAGTCAAAAATGCACTTAATACGCCTAACCTACCAAACATCATAGCTTAGCTAAGCCTACCTTCAACATGTTCAGAACACCTACATTAGCGTACAGTTGGACAAAATCATTTAACACAAAGCCTATTTTATAATATAGTGTTGAATATCTCATGTAATTTATTGAATACTGTACTGAAAGTGAAAAACAGAATGGTGGTATGAGTACAGAATGGTTGTAAGCATATCAGGTACGCACCCTTGTGATCATGTGGATGACTGAGAGCTGTGGTTCACTGTCACTGCCCAGCATCATGAGAGAGTATCATCATGCATAGTGCTAGTGGGGGGAAAGATCCAAATTCAAAATTTGAAGAATGGTTTCTACTGAGTGTGTATGGCTTTTGCACATCTTAAAGTAAGTTGAACCATCATAAGTTGGGGACCATCTGCACATTATCTTTCCCCTCTCTTTTTTTTGTTTTTGAGGAAGATTAGCCATGAGCTAACATCTGTTGCCAATCCTCCTCCTTTTGCTGAGAAACACTGGCCCTGAGCTGACATCTGTGCCCATCTTCTTCTACTTTATATGTGGGATGCCTATCACAGCATGGCATGCCAAGCAGTGCCATGCCCGCACTGGGATCTGAACCGGCTAACCCCAGGGCCCGAAGCTGAATGTGCGCGCTTAACTGCTGTGCCAGGGGGCCGGC
This sequence comes from Equus przewalskii, assembly GCF_037783145.1. NCBI lineage: Eukaryota > Metazoa > Chordata > Mammalia > Perissodactyla > Equidae > Equus > Equus przewalskii. The sequence goes on from NC_091834.1 coordinate 29,552,272, forward strand.
CCCTCCCCTCTCCTTTGTAGTTATATCTTTGCCTAGTTTGTAAAAAGCTAGGAGGTAAAGCCAGATTCAGATATTGCTGAGTATGTCACCAGCTGCTTCACCTTTTAATACAATATCAATAGCTTCTAAGAAATATATAATCCAATTGAAGTTTGAGTAGGCTTAAGCACTAATTTTTAAAAATTAAAAAACTTTATTTTTTAGAGCAATTTTAGGTTCACAGCAAAATTGAGCAGAAAGTACAGAGAGTTCCTGTATATTCTCTGTCCCCACATATGTACAACCTTTCCCACTATCAACATTCCGCATCAGAGTGGTCTATCTGTTACAGTTGATGAATCTACATTGACACATCATTATCAACCAAAGTCTATAGTTTATATTAGGGCTCACCCTTGGTGGTGTTCATTCTGTGGGTTTGACAAATGTATGATGATATGTATCCACCAGTATAGTATCATACAGAATAGTTTCACTGCCCTAAAAATCCTTTGTGCTCTGCCTATTCATGCCTCTCTCCCCCTTAACTCTTGGCAACTACTGATCTTTTTACTGTTCTCCATAGTTTTGCCTTTTCCAGAAAGTTGGAATCATACAGTATGTAAGCTTTTTCAGACTGACTTCTTTCACTTAACTATATGCATTTAACATTCCTCTATGTCTTTTCATGGCTTGGTAAGATTAACTTTTAAAAAGACCTGGAGAAAAAAATGTAATATAAGAGAAGCAAGATAAAGGAACACAGTTGAAAACTTTTACCCAGGACTGCCTCTACTTTGTCATAGAATCTGCACAGCAATCGTTTCTTGCTACTTTAAACACAGCTCACAAAACAAGAGTCAGAGCATAGTAATGTGAAGCTTGAAGGGAAATCAGGTCACATTTCATTTTTGTTTATTGGTCTAGATATCCAAGTAAATCAGATTGTCTTAACTTTGTAAATAGCAGTTGGTATATAAATCCAACTTTGCCATAAAATCTACTCCTGTTGTATTCCCTACTTGCATTAGTGACACCACTGGTCAGCAATATCAGACAACTGGCAATGGTCTTTGACTCTTCTGCTGTCTCTACCCCCATATCAAATGGTTACCAAATCCCGCCTCTTCCATTTACTATCTATTATTTGACATGTCGTATTCTCTGTAGCCCAACCACTCCTCCCCTAGTTCAGTTTCTCATTCTTTCTTATCTTACTGGGAATATAGTAATAATAATACTCTAGCTGCTCTTCCACTCTGCAGTGCATTTTCTTTTTCCATCTTTGACATTGCTTCTAAAGTTAGTTAGCTGAAAATAAAAGCCAATATTGTCATTAGCGTGAAGAAAATACTTCAAATATTTAGCAAGATGTACAATGTTCCTAATGATTTTACTTCTTGTCCTTCATTTTTTGCACCAAACCTTCACTGTAGACATGCCAAACTGCCTGCACTTCTTAGTATATTTGATGGTCCTTCCATGCCCGTTTACTTTTACCTTGTGAACTTTGTTACCTTTATCAACTTAGTGAACTCTTATTTGTCAAAATACATTTATTCAGTTAGTGAACAAATACTGAAAACTTACTCTGTGCCAACCGTGGTTCTCACTCTGGGACTATCAATTTAAAATAAAATAGACAGCACACAGTAGAAAGAAACATCAAAGTCATGGTGCTCCTTCTAGTGTGGGAGACAGAGAACAAATAACAGAGGAAAAATTATCATATAATTTCATAGTTTCATACAATGCTAGACAGGAAAGTCACTGAGTCCTGTGATATAGAATATCTGTGGACATCTGGGGGCCTATCTTTTAAAAGATGGTCAGGGAAGAGCTTGCTGTTAATTGAGCTTATAATTAAATGATAACAAAAGAGTAGTCATGCAGAATTTAGGGACGAACCATCCAGGCAGACAGAAATGTAGAGAGAACTGCAATGAATAGGCCCTAATGTAGGAGGGGCTCTGACTGGTGCTAGGAACTGATGGCTGACTAGTGTGTCAGGTGCAGTAACTAGGAGGGAGTGGCATGAGATGAGGTTGAAAAGAAATCAAGAGACTGGTCACACAAAATATGGTGGGACATAAGGAATTTACATTTTACTCCAAGTGCAGATGAAAGTCATTGGAGGTTCATAGAGACAGTATGATTTGATTTATATGCTAGTGGATATTCCAATCACTATATGGGGATTGAATGGGAGAGAAGAAAACATAGAAATGAGAAGTCAGTTTGAAAGTAATTAAAAGTAGTTCAAGCAAGAGATGGAAATGGCCAAAGCTAAGCTAGTAGCAGCAAAGACAGAAATACATAAATACAAAATTTATTACAAAGGTAGATGCTAAAACTCCTTATGTGCCATAAATGTGGGAAATAAAGGAGGAGGTGTGTGGTGGTAAAAGAAGAAATAAATCAAAAATAATTCTCAGTTTGGGGGATCCTGTAAGTAGGTGGACTATACTACCATTTACTAAGATGAAGAAGCATAGGGACAAATCAGACTGAGGTCTAATCAAGAGTTTTGTATTGGATAATTTAACTTGAGTTTTCCTTGGCGTGTCCCACTCAACTTATCAAAGGGACAATAAGTTATATGGATTTAGATCTCTCAAGCGAGGTCTTCATCAAAGAAGTAAAATTACGTTACCAGCATGTAGCTATTATTTAAAGCTGTGGGAATAGAATCATCTCCCAGGTAAAGAATGTAAATAGACATGACAGGAGGTCAAGATCATACTTTGAGAAACTCCAATATGTATAGTTTGAGAAAAGGAGACTGAGCCAGCAAATGAACATTCTGGGAAGTTGGAGGCAAATCCAAAGAACGTGATATGAGAGTGAAGATAGTTTCAAGAAGGAGAAAAAGGTCAAAAAGTCACATATTCCCAAGAGTCAAGTATGATGATAAGCAAATAATGTCTTTTGAATTTGGCAATATAGTATGGAGGTCATTGGAGGTTGTGACCCCAGTGGAGTTGTAAAGACTGAAGCTAGATTGGATAGTTAAAGAACAAATGAGAAATTGTTAAAGAATGTTAAAGAATGAATGTTAAAGAATGAATGAGATGTTGCTAAATGAAATCAAGATGGATAAGCAGTTTTAAGAGAATGTTTTTGTAAAGGAAAGCAGAAAAACCGAGCAGTATCTGGAGGTTGACACAGATGGAAAGGAAGATTTTTAGTCCATATTAGAGCCAATAGAGTATGCTGATGGTAATACACTATTAGAAAGGATGAAATAGAAGATTCGGGGAAATGTTTGAACATAATGTGACCTTGAACATAACTCAAAAGTGCATTGTCTGAAATTTCTTTTGGTATATAGAAAGATGTTTTCTCTTTGGAAAACCTTGGTAGCTGCAGGTTGACTTGTGGATTTGCTTTAGAAAACATGAAGGAATCCATGTTTGAAGTATAAGGCCATCAGCCACAAGGTTGGGTGAACAAAAGGAGTGTTCAGGGTTGGGGAACAGCATTTTCACTGTAAATGAAGCCCTTGAAATTGTTCAGGGTGGTTCCCCACAGGGTGCAAGAGGTTTGAGAGGAGAGGTATAACCTCCTCACCTTGCAGTATGGGATTGTAAAAGCTTATGAAGAGAATATAATGGGATCTCAGGCTGGTATTGTTTGCCTGCATGAAATTTATGATAATGAACTTAAAATGAAGTCAAGCATCTCAGTTTCTCAATTTTTCTCTAGAAACATTTAAAAGATATAGGCCCAGAGGAGATGGATAATTTGGCTCAGATCGAGTTGGATTTTCGTTAAATAATTATGATACAGTTAGAAGAAGACAAGGGTACTAAGGTGATTCTCAATGTTGTGACATAATAGATCATAGAATTCTAAGCTGGACAAGGAAAAGAGAGGAGGAAGCTAGAAGTCATTGAGAAAAGTGGTGAGCTCAAGTTCATGGATAATCTGAAGAATTGTGGTAGTGGGGAGTACTAGAGCAAGTGAACTGCAAGAATAAAATTACTGGATCAGAGAACAGGATAAACAATTGACATCATAGATGTGATATAATTTCTGATAATAATGGTTCTATTGCCTATAATGATAATGGGATTAAGTGATTATGACAGAGAAGGTAATATAACCCTCCACTATCTATTCTTCATTCATTTCTTATTTGTTTGTTTGTTTTTGCTGAGGAGGATTTGCCCTGAACTAACATCCATGCCAATATTCCTCTATTTTGTATGTGGGTTGCCACCACAGTATGTCTGCTGACAAGTGGAGTAGGTCCACACCTGGGAACCGAAGGCAGGCCGCCAAAGCAGAGCGTTCTGAACTTAACCACTAGGCCATGGGGCCGGCAACGTCATTCATTCCTTTTGATAATAAAACTCCCATGATTTTTCAGAATACGTGGCAGCTTTTCTAGAAACCTATTTCTCTGCCTCTCTTCATCTTATTTTGGTCTTGAGAATAAATTTGTGCAAGGGATTATGAGTAGAATTTATGTGGACAACTTCAGGGCAATATCTTGTAAAAAGAAAATTGTCTGCCCTCTATTTTCTATCTTCCCCCTCTCTATGGATCAGTATGGGGACAAGATGCTAGTGAGTATGCTCTGACCATGCTGGGTAGAGAAAGACCTAGGGGACGGGAGAGTAAAATTTAAAGGAATTGGTGTCCATCTCTCATATTGTGGAACTGAGCCATAGTGTTATCTGTAACTGGTAATGTCGGGAAAAAAATAAGCTTCTGTTCTCTTTGAGCTGCTATGCAGTAAGAAGGAATGAGCTAGCTTACTCATTCAGGCTTTACATTTTGCAGTGAAAGTGGCATCTTGAGGCAGTAGCCCTATAGGGCCTTGCATGGTAAACTCAGCTCAAAAGTCCCCACCTACTCCTACCCTCTGCAAAATCAATGACTGCTTCTTCCTTGCTTTGTAGCCTCTCCAATATTACAGGTGTCAAGAGTAGTAATTATGTGTTTGCTTGTTTGTACAGTGAGGCTGTGTGCCATTTGAGGGCAGGGACTGCCTGTTTTTCATCTTCGTAACCTCAATGTCTAGCAAATGAAAGGAGTGATTTAACATTTTTTTGAGTGCCAAAAGGAACATAAAATTGTGCTAATTGTTAGAAGAAACATGAATGAGACACTGTTTGTATCCTCACAGACTTTACAGTGCAACTGCAAAACCATAAGAAGAAGGGTAGCCAGCAAAATGATGACGAGGAATAGCTCAGAAGAAGTCTTATAATTCTGCATGACGGAAGAAAGAAACAGGTATTAACACTGAGAACCCCTGAGATCCAGACTTACAAAACCCATTGCCTAACGTTACCTGTATTTGAAGTTCCCACGACACCTCACACACAACATGTCACTCCTACTCCAGCATCCCTTTTTTGGATGGTGCTTTCACCATCCAATTTCTGAAAAAATAAGACATTGGCAGTTACCCTGGATTCCTCCAATCCTCTCATTTGTAGCCACTCAGTTGGTTACTGAGTTCTGTGAATCATACCTTACACATATTTTATAAATCTGTCCCTTCACTCTATCGAAAACACTGCTTGTTTAGTTCAGGCCCCTAATCTTACTCCTGTAGATTATTTCACATCTCTAGTTTCCCCGCCAATGTTCTTTCCCTTCCCAATACCTTCCCAAATAATTTCTCATGCTATCCCAGTGGGTCACATCTGAGATGTAAATAAGATCACGTTGTTCCTTTGTTTCATAACTATCACTAGTACTAGGTCGTGTTGACATAATGACATATAAGACGCTCCGTGATTTAGTCCCTGAGTTCAGCTGCACCTACCCGAAGTATCCCTGCCCAATTTTTACATTTCAACATTACTGAACTACCTCTGTTACCCATCATTACATCCGTGTGATTGTCTTTTTTGTGCTATCTCTGCCTGACTCTTTATAGTCCAAAACTGGCTTCCCCACCACTCTCATTCTTGGCCTTCCTTACTCCTAATTAAGCATCTCATCTTCCTGAAAGACTTCTATGTGCTTCCATAGTATCTTATGCATCTCATTATTTACTAAAATGTACCTGAAAATATTTTATTACTGTATGTCTTCTCTTCTAGATAAGCTCTTCAAAACATGTATCAAGACTATTCATTGCTTAAATATACCAAATAAGAATAATCACAGGTGTTCAGATATTTGCAAAATTGTACAAAATAGTATAGAGTCATCAATGAGAAAGAAAGGAAGAGATCTGGTAATCAAAAATTTCCTCCTAGAAAAAGTCTCAATGAAATTGAATACTGATTAACAGTGAGATGTTTACTTGCCATATAAAATATTCAACATTTACATAAAAAAGTTTATTCTTCAGCCACAACTTTAACTGTTAAATTCAGTTGGCCGTTGGTAATACCTGCCGTTAGGTGCAAGGACAACACAATTCCACCTACAAATTCAAGAGTTCTCTCTGTGGATTTACTATGAAGTATAGCATTTTACATTTACTATATGAAGATACCTCTTCAGACTACCTGCAGGATTACAGCAGAGCTGAAGAGACGAATGGCATAAGATGCATCGATAACTTAGGGAAAAATACGAAATAAGCAGACTTTTCTTGGCCCCATTTTATGTTTGCATCACCCCTCTCACTGTGATCAATGATCTAGCTGGCATTACCTCTACAATTATCTTCAGCTCACAAACATCTCTTACCATGACACATGTCCCATGATTCTTTCTTCATGCCTTCCCAATGAAAGGTATCTTTCCCATCTCCCAAGTGTTTTGTGAAGTGATTTGCAGTGTTAGTCTTTGATAAATTATTATCTTAATGGCTTAAAAATTTATCCAGCTTGAAGGCATATGGATTTTAAAAGTAAGCTTTTCATTGTAAAACTGTCTCAATAAATACTGGAAGCTTTCCTTTCAGTGAGTGATGCTGGATCAGGGAAATTTGGAAGCTTTTTTAATCAAATCACTTAGATGATTTACTTCCCTATCCTTCTAATAGTTAAAAAAGGCTTGTAGGTTATAATGGATAATTAGGTCAATTATGTACTTAATTTTTAAAAACCAGAAAATAAAACTAGGGTCAAAATATTCAACCATAAAATAAAATAGGTAGAAAAATGAATATCAAAAGGATAAAATAGGAAAAGGTGTAATTCTCGTGCTTTAAACCTGATTTATATTTTCCAGGAATTGGATGAAAATATTTAAAAGTTCTCCATATGAAAGTGGAATTATTAATTACAGTATTAGGCATGAATTTGTGTAGGCTAATTAAAGCTCAATGAAAACTTCCTTATAAGGCATTATCTAATTAGACTTCAAAATATCTTGTTAGGAATATTTCTAGACATGTTTTTTTCATTCAACATTAGTCAGAATGTGTTCGACTCTTTAAATCATATAGTTCTATAATACTAGAAGGAAAGAGTATTAAACTGTGATTTGTAACATGGAAATCCCCAAAGAACTTCTATAACTATTTTTGGAAATTTTCTTCAAAATATTTGTGTCTGGGTATCCTGGATGGATAAAGTATTCAATGCAATTACTGAGCAGAGGTAAAATTGAAAGTCATTATATGAAATGAAGCAAGACAATCCATGAATAGGAGTGTGTAAACAGATTCCCCCAAATACACAATTCAGGGGATGAGCTAAGAGTTTCAGGGGATGGGATCACCTTAGGGCCCAACCTGTATACCAGAAATTATTTTACAATTAAATATTTATTCATATTTCACCCTTAGCAATATATAATCCTTCCAAACATTTTAGGTGCAGAATGACATGCCAGCAGAGCCTGTATGACCATTAAAAACACATTAGTAAAACCAGTTTTTGCATGTTATGCTGATAAAATAACAACTTAGAGTGAGTGATGACTAAATGTTTCATTTTTCTTTCAGATATCTGGGCACCTTTCTGAACTATGCCACAACATAAGCAGCACTCCATAGCTACAACAACACACTTGTGTGTCTCTTAAAGGGAAGTGTGCCCCTCATCCTCATTGTCAGAGAGTCAACAGTGTTTCTCTTCTTTACTGGAGATCCTGCCCTTTCTCACTGACAGACCCAGGTTCCCCCTCTGAAGTTAAATATAACAACATACGCAAACTCGTCTGCCTATCTCATGTTACTGTTGTATGACGCTTTCTTTATCTGAAACAAGTTAAAATATGAGACCAAATGTAAAGAACTATACTCACATATATAGTCCATATTTTTGTATATAATCATTAATTCTCAATGATTAAGACTGAAATGGAATTATCATTTATATCCCACACACTGCACATTTAGGACAAGGCAAATCTATATGAATTTTTATGGAGACTGATAATACCATTGAGATAGTCATATAGCAATTTGAGACAACTGTTTTGCCTCATGGATATTTAGGTGCCCCCAAATCAACCAAAGGAATCCTTAGATAAGTGGGATGTAAGAAAGCAATAATTCACAAAATAGAGAAAACAATCAACAATGAATAATGAAAAAATGGGGAGCAAAGTTTCCTCAGAACTATATGAAGCAATGCTAATTAAAATAACCATGAAGTATCAATTTTTTCATTAATTAGATTGTTAAAGGTAAATGAAGTTCCATATTGTTAGTAGGACTATAATCAGACTGCCTTTTCAGAAAGCAATTTGCTAATGTGAAACAAAAGATACAAAAATATTCATATTCTTTATCAAAAAGTGTTATATCTATCCTAAGGAAATATGGAAAAAATATGAAGATGTAATTTTCATTACAATATTAATCCTTGTACAAAGAAAATGGAAATTGGCTTTACAGTCCAAGATTGGTGGTGGCTAAATAAATTTTGAGAGATCTGATACATGACAGAACATTATATTGCCACTAAATATTATGGGTATTATTTCTATTTTTATGACATGAAAATGTTTACTTAACGTGTTAAGTGAGACGGTACCAATCCCAAAAATTCACATGTTAAATTATGTGCTACATATACATGCTGAGGACAAGCCAGAGGAAGGCAAACTAATTGTATTAAAGGATAATATAGTGATGGATTTCAATTATTTTCCTTTCTATTTTCCCTAAGTTATGACAGATGGTTATGGTACCTGTATAATACTACTACTAAATAATTAAACAAATAAAATATAAGTATAGTAGGTAGACTTCAAATTTAAAAAAAGAATTGATGAATGCAGTGTTGAATAACACAGTGTTAAATTGAACTTCCCCAATAATAAATGAATAATGACTGATTAAAACATCTCCATGCCGATTTGATAGCATTTAATCATCAGTTATTTGATTTAACACATTTTATATTCTTTCATCACATACTGTAAATTGCTTATTAAAAAATGCATTCATTTCTTTTGGATTGAATGGAGAGAACGGAGTGAAGTAAACTTAGTCACTGACTTTTAAATGATATGTGTTAATTTTTTGCTCACTCTACTCAATCTTTCACTTTCCCTCTTCCTCTTTCATTCCTTCCTCCCCTGCGGTCCCTACTGTGCTTTTGAAAGTCTGTAAACTTCAAACTACACAGGCCAAAGAAATCAGTATTGGATTTCTGATAAGAAAGCCACCAAATATTGCCAATAAAATATTACTTAAAAGTTTATTAAAAAGCGTATTTCTTGGGGCTGGCCTAATGGCACAGTGGTTATGTTCACGCGTTCTGCTTTTGGGGCCTGGGGTTCACAGCTTTGGATCCTGGGTGTGGACCTATACACTGCTCATCAAGTCATGCTGTGGTGGCATCTCACATAGATAACAGAGGAAGACTGGTACAGATGTTAACTCAAGGACAATCTTCCTCAAGCAAAAAGAGGAAGATGGGCAAAAGATGTTAGTTCAGGGCCAATCTTCCTCACCAAAAAATGTTTATTTCTTTTGTGTTTTTTTTTTTTTTTTATCAGTTTCTTTGTCTTGTTGTTTAGCTGAAAATTTTGGCTTCCTTACAAGGGTTGGAATAATAGAAACCAAAGACATCCTCTACTAAAATATGTATTCTAAACCGTAATTATCATGAATTAAATTCTCTACTACGTTTTCAGTTGACATCATGCAAACACGCATGAGGAAATGTTCCCATCAAAAATGCCTGCTGGTTTAATATCTGCTGGGAAATATAATAAGGGCCTATCTCTGTTGTTAATGTCTATATTTTAATTTTGTGTATGTCCATCAGATTCATATTTCTCATTCCTACTCTAAAGTAAGGAATGGGAATCTTTAACAAGAGGAAAGACAGCAGCTAAAATCAGATAATATCAATTGTGTTTCTATTCACTAATTTCAAGATATATAACTGTGCTTGCTCTGAAAAGTCCATGATTTCACTCTTATGACTGTGGCAGGCTGCTCAGCCGATAAGGACCTAGGATAGACTCCAGGGATTTACTCTTCGTTTCAGGGAGGACATTTCATGTCCTGACCTACTTCCCTAAGCCCAGCCACTCTGGACCACAAGCCAAAGTATGAAAGGGTGACTTTTAGTTTCTAAACATCTCTGAAAAGTATTTTTATATTTGAGACTAACTTGTAGTGGGTCATTAACTTCATGGATTTAAAGAACGTAGGAGTCGGAGATTATCTAGTCCCAATCTCTCATTTCACAGACAAGGAGATTAAAACTCAGAAGGAGTGAAGCTTGATATTTTTTATTGAAAACCACACATTTTTATTTGAAAGTGGACACTTTTTATTTTACTAATGAGTGCATCAATATTGTTCTTTGAATACTTTTTTCCAAATATATATGTATATGTATATATATATATATATATATCTAAAGAAGTAGTAAAATCAGCTTGAAAGTTTATAATTTTTCACATAAAAAATTTAAAATGTAGCACCAGGATCAATGATCTATTTTCTGAGTTCTCCAGGTAAATGGCTTAATACATTATGGCTGTAATTAGCATCTTTATTATTTTTCTTTTTTGTCTATCCATTATCCATGCCCAAACTTTTTCATCCTAGTTAGATTTAGTCTTCAGACTGTGAACCAAAGCATTCTTCTTTTTCCCAGCCAAGGGTTTGTCATGTGTCCAAAGCTAAGTCAATTAGACTCTCTTTGGAATTTGATTCTTGAGCAAAGAGTCTCAAGGAAAGAAAACACTTGAAGAAGATTTGTTCAGAGGGTGGCGGCCTGATGACATTGCCTTTTAAATCATGAGATCTTCCCTGATCGTGATGTTTGGGAAGCCTGTTGTTCAGCCTGTTTACACTTGAGTAAATTCTTGTGTTACTTAAGTTAGCCAGAATTAGTTTCTGTTACTTGCAACTAAAGAATCCTTCGTAATTCATTTTCGTTTACCCTTCTCAACTTTTTAAGACTATTTGAAATATGGGACAAGCATGGCTAACAACTCTCTTGCTCTTACCTGACATAATCAGAAAAGAAGTATAAATAAGAAGAAATATATAGGAACCATAAAATAAGTGTCTAGACTGAATGTTTCTGTCCTCCCCTCCCCACAAATTCATATGTTGAAATCTAACTCCCAGTGTGTTGGTATTTGGAGGTGGGGCCTGTGGGTGGTGATTAGGTCATGAATGCAGTGTCCTCATGAATGTGATTAGGGTCTATAAAAGCAGTCTCAGGGTGCTCCCTTGCCCCTTCTGCCATGTGAGGACAAAACTAAAAAGATAGCCATCTATAAAGCTGGAAGGAGGCCCTCACAGGATGCTGAATCTGCCAACACCTTGATATTGGACTTCCCAGCCTCCAGAACTGTTAGAAACAAATGTTTGTTGTTTATAAGCAACCCAATATATGGGATTCTGTTATAGAAGCCCAAATCAACCAAAACAGTAAGTATTAAGTGGTATATAATAATTGAAATTCCACAGACTTGCAAAATTCCACATTTTCTAAAGTCCTTTATCTCACTTGTGGTGACTGAAGAGATGGAAAGATTTTGCTCACTGACTCTAGTGCCTACTATTTACTACCATCTTCTTCCTCAGGTCTTAGTGGTGAATACTCTCCTGTTGGACAAAACAGGAATTGTTTGTTTCATGCATGGTTTGTGAATTATTGAAAACTACTTTTCACAAAGCAAAATTTCTGTAATTATCTTGGTAAAATGCCATCATTCTTTTCTCCTCAGGTGCTGATAACTTTACCTCACCAGGGCTTTATACTGAATAATGTCACTGCTTCCTTCCTGTGGAGTGTCACATTGCAAATCACTAGTGTGTCCCTCTTCTCTATGGTACTTGCAAAATCTCACTTCATCCCCTACTATTGATGGTAACTGCTAAACTATAATTGTAATTCTGATGTTTCTTTATATTTCCCCTTGATTCAATGCAAATTTTCACTTAATAAGAACAATAAGTTTATGCTAATATATCTTAATGCATAGATTATTTCCATTTTCAAAAGCACTGTCTCCAATTTGAGACTTAAATATTCAGGTGTGAATTTACTAACACCCTCTTACGGTGTTTACTTTGAGTTAATTCAGAAAATATTAATGATTCAGAAGATAAAATAATGTAAAATGATTATAAAGTATTGTTTTAAATAATCTTTCTTAAGTATGTCAATCTTTATCCCCTCAAAAAAAAAATCTTGGTCCACTTTGGCAGTTTTCAATAAATGCAATAAGAGAATCCCTAATAATAATTATTATGAAAATAGTTAGCATTTTCTTTTTTTTAAACTGTATTTCATGTTCTTTGAAAACCATTTTACATATATGTGTTTCTATCTTCATGCCCCTAAAAGCAAGTATTCTAAAGTATCATAATTGTTCTCATATTATGAATGGAGACTCTGAAGCTTAAGAATCCTTCCAGAGACTTGTGATGATACCAAGGTTTTTAACCCAGATCTACCTGACTATAAAGTCCATGGATTTTGTCTCTAGTTGAAAAAGATAAACTGGAGATAAGGGAAATAAGATGGTCTTCAGATTGTTAAACTTAAAAAGAGAGCCACATAGGGGCTGGCCCTGTGGCCGAGTGGTTAAGTTCGGGCGCTCTGCTGCAGGCGGCCCAGTGATTCGTTTGTTCCAATCCTGGGCGTGGACATGGCACTGCTCATCAAACCAAGCTGAGGCACCGTCCCACATGCCACAACTAGAAGGACCCACAACGAAGAATATACAACTATGTACCAGAGGGGCTTTGGGGAGAAAAAGGAAAAAAATAAAATCTTTAAAAAAAAAAAAAGAGAGCCATATAACAGTCAAGTGATGAGACATCTGAAACGGTAAACAAACTAATCTCTGTAACCACGATCATCAAGGACTCAGGATTTGCATGAATGTATTTAGTTAATTGTGAAGATTCTCTTTTTTTTTTTGACAAAGATTAGCCCTGAGCTAACATCTGTGCCCATTTTCCTCCATTTTATATGTGTGATGGCTACCACAGCATGGCTTGATAAGCAGTGCATATGTCCGTGCCCAGGACCTAAACCGATGAACCCAGGGTGCTGAAGTGGAACATGCAAACTTAACCACTATGTGACTGGGCCGGCCCCCTCAAGATTCTCTTTTTGAAATAGACAGCATAGAGAAAGCAAAAGAAGTAGCTAGCCATAAATAAGAAAAATAAATCCTGAGGGGATAGAAATAAGCAATGTCCAAAGCAGCATTGCCCAGAGTCTAGGCTGCCCAGGTCAAGGGCATAACCTGTAGAAAGGGATGCATTAAGTTGTTCAAGCCTGGTGTCATTAAACACATGAATCACACAACAGATTCCCATTATTTTGATTCCAGTCTCATCACATACTTTTAATTTTAATTTGGCTTTCCGTGTAGCATGACAAACAAATATAATGGTCAGATGAGACAAGCATTCTGGACTGTTAGTCAGGACTCCTTCTGTTACAAAGGACTGATATGTAACTGAAATTGACTCAGGAGAAAAGAGACTAATGGATTCATGGAACCAAAACATCTAGGCCGGTAGAGTAGCAGTAAATCTGGGTGAATGCCATCACTCAAAAGACTTAATTGGAACTTGATCTCTCTACCCTTAGGCTCTGTTTTTATCTATATTGGCCTCATCTCAGGCAGCTTTCCCCCTGTGATGGTCAAAAGGTACTTTGACGGTTCCAGTTTATATCCCATCAACTAGCATCGCTTTCCTGATAGTTTCAGAAAAAGTCCTAGGGTTGAAGACACCTTTGTCTATCCTGAGTCATGTGTCCAGTTGTGGAGCAAGGCTTTGGCTCTGTCTCATCCAAATAACTTTTTAGTGGGTTTAGTTCTCCAAAGGAAAATTGAATTGCTTTTACCAAAACCAGGAGCAAAGTGATAGGGTATAGGCAAAGGCAACAAACGTCCTTTACAATATGACAATCTAATTTTTTATCATAATTCATCAAACACTATTCTGCATTTTAAACATCAGTTTCTGTAAGCTTGATTAACATGATTATAAATCTGAAAGATGAAACCACATTTTAGGATACTAGCAATACAAGTTGTCCAACTGTATTAGATCCCTTTTGTGCTCCATCTCCAATTTTCTCAGTCTCTGCGACCCTCCCCTCCCTTCTTTAATCATTGCTGCCTCTGCTGTGTTCTGTGTCTTTTGCTTTCTATCCTGTAGCTTCTCTGACATAAGGCCTATGAGATCCCACAGATCACTTCACATACATGAACCTGGAAGTGTAAAGTGTAAAGTGCCCATGGGGCAATCCTTGATCAATGGAGCAGCAAAGCCTGGGATAAATACTCCCCTCTTCTATCCCTCAAGTGGACAATTCTTAGGATCCCTGTAGGACTCAGCTTCAGTTGCCACATGGTGACCAGCTTATTAGCACACATTTGATTCAATTTGCTTTCTCCTCCTCTCTAGTTTCACTTTTCCCACTTCTCCACTCTTGCTCCCTTGGATCACTTCTCCAAATAAACTACCTGTGCAAAAGCCATTGTCTCAACTTGTGTTCTCTGGAAGAAACCCAGGCTGAGACAGCCATTGTGTTAAATTCTCTGAGAACATTTCACAGAAACTAAATGTAGCTAACATTTATTTAGCGCATACATATTGCCAGACTCTTACCAAACACTTTGTATGATATATAATCATATTTAAAATTCAAAACAACCCTTCAAAACAGATATTATTTCCACAGTAAAGATGGAATGCTACAGCTTAGGGAATATTGTATTCACTAGCAATCTTGTCAAAACTTCCAGTTTTCCTAATTCCACACTCATGATAGGATATATTTCCCTGCACCCTCTGAAGTTGGACATGGTCACATGAAGAGTAGGAGACTTTAAAAACCAATGTCTCAGTATCTGTCTTCTCTTTCCACTGCCACATTGCGCAGGGAAGAGACTCTGTCAGTCTGAATGTCACTGAGAACGAAAGAAACAGATTTGAAACCCCGGCCAGCCTGCTAGCGACATATAGCATGAGAGAGGAGCAACATTTATTTTTTAAAGCCACTGAGATTTGTGGATTGTTTATCACTTCAGCTTAACTGACTGGGGTGTGGATTTGAACCCAAACAGTCTGAATCTAGAAACTACCCTTTTAATAACGATATTATTCTCATAGGCCTTGAAATGGACACTGCAATGTAGATCAAATTGAGTAGTTGAAAAAGAGTTGAAAACTTTCCAAAACAAAGGAAGAGTACAGCAGTAGGCCGAAATCAGGAATGTGCTGGCAAGTTTAGAGTTCAGAAGGTTGATTATATAGGTGGCTCCAAAGGTTTGTTTAGGGGAGTAACCTAAGCTATGTGTAGCGAGATAGGATTGGAGCCAAAATAGAGAGGAGACTGGATATGAGTCTAAAAATTTTATTTAGAAGTTAGTGTTGAAGCTATTAAAATTATCTGTTCAAGCAAAGAAACATTATAGGTTTTATGAAATTATTGAATACATTTGTGTGAGACATGATTCAAGAGTACCTGAGGAAGATGTATTTGGCCCTAGTGTATAAGATAGACCAAAGAAGGTGAGCGTGGAGCTCGGAGGTCAGTAGGGAAGTCTAGGTATGACATCTGAAATATGGACATAGTAACTGGAACAGAACTATTTCACAGGGAAAAATGATGGCACTTTTCCACTGAGTGATTATAGAAGAAGATAGGAGGCCAGAAATTACAGATGACTCAAGAGTTAAGTATGGGCGGCTAGAAGTAAGTTAGGGTAGAATCATTATAAAAATCAGGAACCCCAGAAGGAGGATAATAGGGTATTAAAAAGGAAATGTCTTGAAAATTTTCAACTGAAGCTCAGGACAAAACTCAAGACTAGAAGTGTAGAATTGTTATCTTTTTGACACAGTGCTGGTTTTGTGAGTTATGTGTAAATGATATTTGAATCAGTGGACTAAGAATAAATGAAAGCAAGTAGGTAGCTTCTTCAAGGGGAGAATAACTTTTCCCCCCATAAAAGGAAATTTCATACTTTAAAGGTATGAAACACATTTATATGTTGTTAATTGTTAAACGGAACTGGTTAGGTTTACATGCTCACGTCTATCTAATTATTAATTTCAGGTTAGCATGTATCATGGGTCTAAGTCATTGAAAATGAGAAGCCCAAAAGCAGCTCAATTTTTTCTATTACTGTGTCAACTATAATACCAGCTAAAAATGTAAGAATACTTTGTATTAAAAACTCTCTCTTAATTATAGAAATATCATATTTATTTCCTGATTATTTTATGTTTAAACACAATTTTCCTCTTCAGATTTTATGTAAGGAAAGACTTCTGTATATACTTAAGTCTTTTTGTACTTAGAGTCAGTCTTAAAGGGCTGAAAGTCATAGTAGTGAAAAGGAATAGGGTAGTAAAGAATGTCATTCTCCTGGTGGGAGGGAAGTGGGGTAAAATAAGAATGCTTCTTGGCAACATCAACTGAAACTCAACCTACACTCTTTTGTTTTCCCTTTGTTCTACCAATGACCAGCAACCTTACCTCCCATTAATCAAATGTGTTGCACAAGTCTGGAGCCAGCCTTTATAGAGCTCTCTAGGCTCCTTTCACATTTCTCTTCGGGGGTAAAAATAATTATGCTCTGTTCCTGTCCAAACAGGTACCCACTAACCTTTGGTGGAAGCCAGCAATTTGTAATCAGATGCACGCTGAGATCTTAGATAAGCAGCTTCAAAAAAGATTTCTGGAATCCTTGGTAAAACATTATCTACTGGATCTTCCACACTCTGAGTATTTACTTCAGTAGTCATTTAAAAAAGGTGAAGTGCAGTGGAAATGAAATGGAGTTGCATTTTATAAAGATGGGAGAAGCAGAATGTTGTAAAATTATCCTGTTGTATCTAAAAGGCAAGAGAGAGAATTCTATCTTTGATACTTCATATCTCAAATCATAGAGAAATTTGGTCAGTAATTTCTACCACTGAGATAATAAATGGGGTAATTGTGCAAGGTACGGATCATAGTGTGATGAAAGAGAATGATACTTTCTAACTTTGGGACTCTACACAATGAAGTCATGTAAGGTCAGGGCTAAGATAGTACCAAGCCACACTTGGGGGAGTTTATGTCACTGTTCTAGTACTTTACATCTTGAATTTTACAATGAAGTTGAAAGAGGAAAGGATTCACTGAATATCCTTGGATGTCTTATAATCTATCAAGTA
The DNA here is from genome assembly GCF_037783145.1 of Equus przewalskii. Classification (NCBI taxonomy): domain Eukaryota; kingdom Metazoa; phylum Chordata; class Mammalia; order Perissodactyla; family Equidae; genus Equus; species Equus przewalskii. Next base: position 29,569,790 of record NC_091834.1, read on the forward strand.
GTATGTTTAATTTTAATACAAGTTAATACAATTATGCCCAAAGTAACATGGTGAAGTGGAAACACACTGGAGTGAGGTCCTGAGACCTGGAGCTAGGGTTCCCTCTGCCGTATCTCACTATGTCACTTTAGGCAAGCCATTTAAAATCATTTCACTTCTCTGGGACTGAATTTCTTCACTTGAAAATTCAGAGATTTCTGTTAAATGATCCCATATATCTCTTCCTATTCAAAGGACTGAAGATTATTTTAGACAATTGTTTTTTGTCAATGTGTAAAATATGGGATGGATTTTGAGTCCCTGTTCAAGTTGAAAATTCTTAAATAAAGAATATAAAATAGGAAAAAATGAGACTAGTCATTTTTAGTTATGAAATGGAAACCTCTTAAATATCTACACGAAGAAAAAGTATGATTCCAGTAGCTCTTACTAAACATTTCACAGATAAGGTAATATTTCCCTGCAACAGAGAAACCACACACAAAATCAGGGAAATTATTTGAAGTTCTCTTGCCCTAGAGATGATTAAAGTGACACATTAGTAAGGACAGAAACAGTCTTAATGTAGGAAAAAACAGAGAGATGTTTGTCAGACCTAAGTGTATGTGTGATATTTGATGGGTTTCTTACTAGGGTAAACCATAGGCAGAAAGAGGAAAGTATCAAAGAAATGAATTCACTATTCACTCTACTCACCTAGTGTTTCCATTTATGTAGAGAAATCTTCAGTGAAATGTAAAACAGAATACATTTCCAAGTTTAATGCAGAATTTTAGATAGCAATACAAAATTTGATACCAATGAAAAGTTAGTGTAAACATTTTCAGAAGAATATGATTTGCTATGATAGTCATGGTACCACTCAGTGAGTTTTACGTTATTAAAATTCTGCATCTGCCATTTGAATTTTGACATGTTCCTAAAAATATCATGATTCTATTATGACTAAAATTCTCATCACTTCTGGTATTTTAATCTTGTATTTCACTTTTTCTAATGACATGGGTGGATATGTAAACCAGAAACATATGAGAGCTGTGAGCTCCAAAAGAAACTACAAATCTTAACACAGAGTTATTTACTTCTACTGGGACTAAGCTATAAGCAAACTCTAGATTGGTGGTCTCCAAAGAAGGTTTTGGAGTCATGCATTTCTTTTGTAGAATTCATATAGAATGTCAGTCAAAATTACCAAACTAAAAATCTTCAAGTCTCTAAGCAGAAGTTAGAGTTCCAGAAGGGTAATTTGGAAATTAGGGTCTAACTGATAATACAGTCAGGTTTTTTTTTTCTCTTTAGTTACAAAGGCTTATAAAAAAGTATTCACCAGTATATCCAAGCACAGAGATCAATCAAGCTGCAATAAAATATTCTTTCTTAGATGATGCATTACAATTTAAACATTGCAAAATAAGATACGTAGGGAAAGAACTTTGTCCAATAGATTGTAGTTAGGTTTCCTAGAGGAAATTTCTTCAGTGGGTCACCCTGTAAAAATGACACATATTAACCAACATTGTAGACTTTTTAACATAGTAGAACTACTAGTAAGATGGAGCTCAGTTATAAGGCAGATATAGTTATGATTTAACTTAAAAAAATTAACGCTAGAATAGTATCCACATAGCTATGGTGAAATTACATAGGAATAACTGTTCAAATTATAGAGCAAGAACTCAAAAGTAACAGTATGACCACCCACATAATTTTACCATGACTCCTAATGGCACTGATGACTGAATTTTCTTACTCCAGTAAGATTTTATTAACTTGGCTGAAAAATGAATGGAAATATACCACTATTTTCTAGATGATTATACTACATTTAATGATGTAATAGCTTCAGAGATAAAATGTCTATCAAAACTAAGGTACAAATCGACAAAGGCAGGTACAATGAAATAAAGCATGACTACCCAATGAATTTTTTTATCTTCATGCATTTATTATTCATTCAACACATTCATTGAATACCTCTCATGTGTCAGACTCTGAGGATATGATAGTGAACAAAATAGAATGGCCTCCATTTGTCCTTTTTGAATTTACAATTTATACTTATCACTGGTTCTTTCGGAATAACACTAGCATTTATAGGAAGATCTTAATCTTTCTACACGTAAGAAGGAGTGGTCAGACATAAAGGCACTAGTGATAAGTTGGAGCACAGTTCATTATAAGGCAACAGCATAGCCTGTAAAGTGCCAAAACACATTCCCCAAATAGTACTAGTGCTAGACAGTCCCTCATGACTGTGAACACTGATATTTCATAATTTTTGATTTCCAGTTCTGTAGCAACTTATAAAGTAATATAGAAACGGCTCTGGGTGAATGAATCCTGCAGGCAAGACATAATACTGTTGATCCTAGTTATGCACAACCATTGTCAATCTAAATTTTCCTTTCTTGTTCTGAATGAAAATGACAATGAACAGGAGAAGATGAGGTAGACAGTGGAAGAAAACAGTTGCGTATAAAGAAGCTTATCTCTTCTCTACAACAAAACTGAAATATTTGGTTTTAAATTAATTATAAATACATTATATGCATTCATTGCATATATACATAGACACACACACATATGTGTATCATGTGTTTATATATTTGTATATATTTTTTCAACTCCTGAAATTCTTGTCAATTCTATTTTCAAAACAATGAAAAATTACATTACTATTTCTTTTCCACATAAAGACTACAAACTGATGGTTTACTGTCGTGATCTTATCAGATTTACATTCTTTCTAGATTTCTATGACTATATAAATAAAACATAAATAGAAAAGTTCTGAACCAAACAAAATAGTAAGTCAGAAGCCTTTCCTGCAGGAAGACACAACTATGGTTTGTTTCACTGAAACCCTTGCTACTCAAGAGCATATTTTCTTTAAATCAAAATTCTTTGCTTATTGATAACCTCTTTTCAAAAATATTTTTTCCTTTCTATGTCAACTCTAATGCTTTGTTATGGTCAAGAGTCATTCAAATACGTGCTGGACCTTGAAATATACTGAATAATATGGGTTTTTTTTGTTTTAATGTTGAAGATTCTTGTGTTGTTATAAAGAAAACTGATCCTGTTCAAAGGTCAATTCTATACCCCATCTCCTGTCACCTCAATACACTAAAAAACTGAAGGAAAATAGTTTTAAAATAACTGAAAGCTTTTTTTTCATAGAAATTTGGTCTTTGATGGATAGAAAAAATATCCACTGAAAGTCAAATATTTTTATAATGGAGGAATGGAAAAGTGATTATTTTAGTAAAGTGTTTTTATTTGATTGCCAGAAAGACACCCTTGATATTTATTTTATTCTGGTAGCCAAATCCACTGAAGTCAAGGTTCTTATTTAAAAGCTCATTGCAATTACTGAGACCAAACATACATAATGGAGAGGAAGGATAGCCTATCAGAAATTCCATGCTCTGTTCTCACAGTACACTTTTTTGTCACTATTTCTGCATGTGGGAAATGAAGTAAATACTCTATGGGAAAACACCTTTATAGCCTATATGATAAGAACTGAAATCCAGAGGAACTTATACAGCCAGGTTTCTAAATGGTAGCGCATTATTTCTATTAGTCAGTTATGCTGTGCTGATTTATTTAGGATTAGAGACTAATTTGATTCCCTAAAGAAACACATTATCTCATACAAGTGACAGGAAATGACCACTGGCAAAATCTACTCCTCCAACTCTCCCAAGACACCACCATGAAGTCTTACTTTTTGTCTTATAAATTCAGAAAGATTTGTATTGAAAGAACTTCATAAAAAAGACTTGTCACACATCTCATGTTGAAAATCCTATAATATGTCCCAGGGAAAAGCCGGAGACAGAGTTTAGGGTTTGTATGGGAAATTTACAAAGGAAGGAAATTGTAAGTCTGAATTTCTAAGAAAACATCCTAGACAAGTTGACCCCTGCTTCTAAAATATTCTTTAACAATATTATTTTCTGTCCCTGGTAAAGTGCATCACAGAGAATGAAAAACATGACATTTTCTCTCATTCTTTTCTCCAAATTCTAGAAGTAAAATGCAAGAGGAATATATATATTTTATTGGGGTAGGGAAAATACATAATTTTGTTAATAGTGTCCAAAAGTCTTGATTCACTCCAAACACACAGAAACCACCTCATTTAAGAGCAGGAAAAAAGAAAAGCTAAGTCTGGTCTATTATAAGACTAAACAGCTTGAGTAGGACATGGTACCAGGAGCAATGGTTTAAACTGGTGTGGTTGAATCCACTTATAAATTAATCTGAAGTAGGAGCTTGGTCATTTCTCCAAATATTTTTCACGTGTAATCCAGAAATTAAGAACCACTGTCTTAGCAGGTGTTAGAAATCTACTTTTAGTGTAAGTATCATAAAATGTCTCCTAGACCATATATAGTTAGTTAAACAGCAAATTACATAATATTCATTTTTTCCTACCTTATGATTTCATATTTCCTTTTAAAAAATTATAGTATGGCAGAAAAGTAAACAAAAGAAACTAAGAAAGTAAAATAGTTCTAGCAAAGTGAAGAGAGAAGATAAAATTCATACATACGGTGACTAACAATTTATATATTTGCAGTGTTTTTAACCTTGTATCCTACAATGTGTGGGATATAGGTTAAATTGTTTAGCAAACATTAAAGTAAGTGTCCCAAAGAATTTTGATTGTTCTTTTGTTATAATCATGTTCATAAAACCACTCATATCACACATATTAACTTTTTTCTCTAATATACGGACAAATTTAAGAGAAAAGTAATTAGTTCCTTCAAAATATTCTATTAAATATAGATTAAAAATTTTTTAAAATGCTTTCTTCATAGCCTTCTAAAAGTACATGTAAAAATATCTTTAGAGGATATGGTAATCTATCCTTATAAGATTTATGAAAGCAGTTATTTATGGATGAAAGTCTTAGTGTATAACTGACATGGGAAATACTTCTTTTGTCATGGAAATCCTATACCCCCCTATCTCCACAGTCCTCCCATTAAAAAAATAAACAAACAAACAAATGAACAAAGATATAAAAACTGCTGCAATTGATAAATTTCAGGCAGAAGGAAAGTCAACTCCTCAGTGTTAACTGGATGCTGTTGCTTTACTGCTCTTATCTTCAGGCCCCCCCATCTGAGCATATAAATGCATGAGGTGACTAGTCAATTAGTCTTTCCTCTCAAGAGAACTGACTTTGGCCATGCACAAAATAAAAGGAGTCTATTAACTTCATTCTATCTGCAATTTGTGTACATGACCCAAGACACCTCTAAGTAAATTATGATTAGTTGTCTGAACCTATGAAAGAAGTAGGACTAGAATCAGACTTAAGGCCCATAGGGAGATGGTAGAACTGTGAGGGAATTGTGTACAGCAGCTGCCTACACTCTGCCCTGCTTAGTCAACTGCATCTTCATGGGGCACTGGAAAGAAGGCTGGAAGATCACCAAAAGCTGTTTACACAACTGGAACCATTCCATCTCAACTCAAGTGAAGCAAACGACAGTGAAAGGGTTCTCTATTCCAATCCCCCAGCAAAAACAATATGAAGTGGACATCTTGGGAAGTAAATCACCAGGAACATTAAGACATCAGGGACAAGAGAAATTTAAAAAAAAAAAAAGTAGTTCAGTTAAGAAAATTTTGCTAAGTTTATCTCTAATTTTTGCTGTGGGATCCATTACTTTCTCTAAGAGCAAGACAAGCGATGGGATGTTAATGTGTTATGCACAAGAAAGTGAGAAAAAAGTATACTCGAGTTATGAGAAAGTGAAATCTTTCTTTTTTCATCACGTGCTGCCTTGAGCGAGTTCTTTAATTATTCTCACAGCTTCTTGTAGCCTTGCGTATATAAGATTTCCAAGCACACAGACTCCTTAACCTATATTTCCCACAGGGACTTTATATAAAATCTGGTGTAAATATCCTTTTTAAATAAAAATGTAGTTAAAATGAAGATCTTGGATTTTTTCCCCAACTCGACTCCTAACTTTAAAATCCATGATATTTTTCTCTTTTGAATTCTTGCAATTCTCATTATAAGCATATATTTTGTTATCAATGTTATCTTTTTACACTGGACTAATTGCAAGATTTCATGTTCAAAGGTATGGGCTTGGCAGAACTGTATAGTCACAAACAGAAAACAAAAGCAAACAAATACTGTATGAAATGTCATACTTTATAAATGGAAACTAGTTACAATTTACTTTCTCTGTGCCAGGTACTGTGCTAGGTGTTTTATATGTGTTATCTCATTTAAATCCCAAAATGTCATGAGGCAAACAAATATTAATATTAATAATGTAATATTATTATTCCCAATTTGACAGGTGAAAAAGTACGGTCTTAGAAATTAAGAAATAACAACAACTTTGCCCAAGCTTACACTACCACTGAGAATCCGACTGGAGATTTGGCTGGTGTTTCCAAATTCAGAATTCAATCTCTTAATCATGATTTTTTTATATTACCAATTCTACAAAATTTTGGATAGGCTTTCTAATTTATAGAATAAATATGACTATGGGGTCAGCCGGTGGTGCAGCGGGTAAGTGTGCACATTCCACTTCGGCAGCCCGGGGTTCGCTGGTTTGGATCCTGGGTGCGGACATGGCACTGCTTGGCAAGCTGTGGTAGGCATCCCACATATAAAATAGAGGAAGATGGGCGTGGATGTTAGCTCAGGGCCAGGCTTCCTTAGCAAAAAGAGGAGGATTGGCAGCAGATGTTAGCTCAGGGCTAATCTTCCTCAAAGAAAAAGAATAAATATGACTAAACTGTAAAAGGAAAAATCTAGGAAAAAAAAATCATTAAAGAGGCAGGACACCGTGGAAGATAAAGAAATATTATAAGGTCAAATATCTGATAAATATGAAATGATAGAATAAAATCTTCTCATGATAAAAAGGAGACTTTTCCAATTAAGAACTCTTTGAAAATTCTTATTTAAAATCATGTAAACCAATAACTGTGTGAGTGCATCAGTTCTTACTATATTTTCAGATCATATTCAAGAGGCGACATAACTTAGTGGTCAAGATTTTAGGTTTTGGAGTCAGATTGCCTGGCTTCAAAATCCATTTCTTCTACCTATTAGTTTTGTCATCTTGAGTAAATTAATTAACCTCTTTAGGCCTCAATTTCTTCATTAGTAAAATGAGGGAAATGATTGCGACCTATTTCTTGGGTTCTTGTGAGAATTAAATGAGTCAATTCATATAAAGAATGGAGAACACTTCTGGCATATATTAAGCACTAAATAAATGTTAACCATTTACATATTTAGTTTTTGGGAAGTCTTTTCTGTCTAGTTCACATACTACACAGTGTGGGTACAACAATGAGGTGATCTGAATGAATTTAACATGATTAATATGGTGTTCTTAATCTCCTTGGGATATCTACACATTGCTGTGTCCCTTTAATATTTGAAGAGTTCCTAGCTGCTTTGAATACTCTGATTTCAATATTAATGATGCAGTGATAACTTTGTTGAGCAGCTGATTAGAACGGAACTCAGCTGTGATAATGATGTAAGCTCATGACCTTGATAGAAGAATAAACTAATTGTACTGATAGTCAAAAATAGCTGAAATGTGCAAGCTTGGGGTACCAGCATATGAAGCTTGAGATAAAATTTGTTCACAAGTACTATATTCTTTTTTCTCAGACTAATGAATATTCATGTGAAATCAACTGAGTTCTTAAAATACTGCAATGATACTTCTTTTGGTGTATTGAAAACAGGCAATTGTATAAACATGAGGCAAATTATATACGCCAAGGATGAAGAAAGCACAGTTGGAAACAATGAAACATTGAAGCACTAGTATAATGAGCAGGAAAATACAGCAATAAAATGCTTACATCAGCATTTAGCAATCAGTGACTCAGAACAAATACATCATGTTGACCATCAGATTAGCAGACATTTCCACAGGTAGACCCAGTAAGTAGAGAAGACTGAAACTATGCAAAGCCAGACCATAAACTGCTGTATATGGCATCCAGTTATTTAATTATCTATGCTTGTTAGATTGCTTTACCACATTTTTCTTTCCTTATTAGAAGAAGCTGTGATACATCTCTAAAATGTATGTCAGTTGTTGAAGCTGTGCAAAGGTAATCTGTGATACCCTTCCACCACAAGAAAAGATGTGTATTTCAAACAGAGGGAAACAAAGATTTTCAGTTGTACATGAACCTTTCACCGAGGCATTACCCTTAATAAGGGTAACTCATTCCTCTCATATACATCTGGAAATAACATATCAAGATTCTTTTTAATGATGTACATATACCCTCTATGATTGTTTTAATAATTTATTCTGCAAATCATGCTTTTTACTATTCTATGATTACTCAAGCAGCCTTCTTTGAAACAATACAAGGAGGGATATAAGGAAATCTTAGCATAACATAGATTGCTGCCAAATTGTCAGCTGTTGCTGGTTGAATGGTGAGACCAAGACACATTTTTACTCCCCTGGGCTAACTATTTTAGATGACACATCTGTATACAGTTGTCCGGGTAATATTAGTATGTCTTTACTTTTGACGTAAATAATATAACTTACAAAACTACGGCTGCAGTGATGACTTTCTTCTGGAATGTAATGTGAGGCTTATAACCAAGGCAGTTACTCCTGTTGATCAGTCACAAGAGTTTAAGCTATTCGGAGGGGACTGTTGAAAGCACTGCTAATTTTTCATGCCTTAAGTATGTATGTAATTATATCCTAGAGACTTGAGTTACATACTGATAACAATTGCTTCTTTTCTAGGAAACAAACCACACCAACCACAGAAGAAGAGAATTAAAATCTCTCTCCATAAATTTCTTGTGGACACACACAACAATGTTTGTATTGAGGAATATCATCTGCTGCCATTGTCAATGGTCTCTTCATCCGGAGACAACTGCTAGCCCTGCACCCCAGAGGCCTTTTAAGTTTTAAATTTATGATTTCACACTTGAGGCAAGTCTGTTGTCATTTAAAAAGACAAATGCAGATTCCAGAGAATTAATTTCCCCTTAAATACAACTGAAGAGGCATCTCATGATCTTTTGTAGTCTTTTAAAGAGGATCTCCCAAGATTAGCAGAAAATTGAAAGTAAATATGACAGTAGAACACACTAAAAATTCCAATCTTTTGTGAAATATAATGCAGAACATATGGTTTTATAAATTATATTTGTAATGCCCATTTGCAAACGCCACTGTGTGGCATTTTAAACAAAATTGAGAGCCTAGCCCTCAGGACCAAATTGAAGTGAAAACCTAAGTCTATTATCAGCATAATTAGTTAGCTAAGTAGTTTAGGTAAGTTGTGGTTTGATTTTGATGATTTCTATAATTGTCTGAGTTTGTTTTTTAAATTCAAAATTCATATATAACCAGTTACTATAAAAAATCAGCTGTTTGGGGTAAAGTAATTCATAATAAAGACAAAGTACCATATTTTCCAGTGAAGTGCAAATGACTTTGTAAACTTATTTAAAACTTGAGTAATACTAGTGCGAACAAAACTAAACAATATAGTTTATAAGAGTTTCTCAATAGCTTATTATATTTAAGAAAACATCATTAAATTATTCTATCATTATTATTATATTTGAGCACGGCTTTTAGAGATTCATACTCTATTTTAAGGTTAGAAATAAAGAAGACAGAATGTTTCTTTATAATACTCATATTTTGAAAACACAGGGATTAAGAATCTTACTCTTATTCCTCCTTTGAAAAAGCCCCTATATTATTCTTTGCCTCAATTTCTATGTCAGTATTCTATTAAAAGGATTAATAATTTAACTTGTTACTTTTGAGAGTATTCCCTTACATAATGGACAAATATTTTAAATATAGAATTTCTCTGTAACAACCTACTCACTCTCCATATACTAAGAGCCAACACACAAAAACTAGTGAGATCATCACCAACAATTCCTATCTGAACCATCCTGCTACATAAATGCAATAACAATCTTGAGAGTTCTTGACCTAAATATATGCAGATGCATTAGCACTTAAAAATGCTGACTAGGGACTGAAACTCTACTTCCAGACTGACAGACATTTGTTTATATTTATTTCTCCTTTCTTCTCCTCAGTTCCTCTTACCTATCACCCTTCTTATCTCATCAATGCCATCAGAAAGACTTCCCTGTTTCTTGCTTTGCTCCAGACTTGGTGGAAGAGTTCTTCTGTAGCCAAAGTCGTGGGGAAGGTAGGGAAATGGCATCCTTCGGTGCACATCATTTTCCCTGAATTGTGTCTCTTCAGCCCCCAGCTTCTCCTTTCCTTACTATCCATCCCGCAGCTTCTCTTGACTTCTCACATCAAGACCTCTGACAAAATTAATTCACTTATCAGAGAACCCACAAAATGGAGGCCGGCCTAGCTCACAAATGTAAACCTAAGTCAGCCGGCATTTACAGGAAACACCTGTCAAGGAAGCCTAACGTATGCCAATCACAATCCTCCAACTCAGCTTTAGCTAGTTTATCTCACCCTAGAAAATAGGACCTGCTAGGCTTATAAGGAAATACCCAACCTCCTAGCCGATGATGCTATTTCTACCTTATCTCTTCTAATGCTCTGTTAGAACTCGCTCATGCCCAAAATCCTTTGGGAGAGGGCTCTACTACTTGTGAGGCACTGTACTCTCCCAATCCATAGATTGTTTCCCCTTGAATAAAAACATCAAACTTGCTAAATTTAGTTTTGTCATCTGGAAGTTTTGGTGATGAGATGGACCTGAAATTTCAGGGATGGCTCCTAGACACAGAGGAAGGTACCCCCAGAGTCCTTTTGGTTTGCCGCCTCTTGGGCTGCTCTCTGGGATCTCCGGTAGCTTCTCTTGGATTGAGCTCCATTTCTTTTGCGTTCATTCTTCTGGGTGGAAAATTGGGGTGGGAGAGACTCCAGGTTTTCACGTTGAGACTTAGTGGGCCACAACATTTGGGTTTGTTGCCTACGTTGTCTACAAGGTAAGTGTCTTCTAGAGGTCCTGAGAGGTCTCAGGAACTGTGCGCAAGCAGCCAGAAACAGTTAAGTCTAGTTCACTCAGGGAGGATTAGTTCAATAAGGGAAAATAACGGGTACCCCTCAAATTAAAGAAAGTAAGATGGCATCCATTGGGACTCACAAAGACCTCCAGGTAAATCGACAGCACAAACCACTGAGGGATTTAGGAAAATAAATTGACAAGAAAATTCAGACTTTTTATTCAATGGCACACCAAATCCTAGGAGGCACAAGTCAGACTATTAAAAGCCATTAGGTGATCTACAAATGGCCAACAGGTACATGAAAAGCTGCTCCACATCATTTATCATCAGGGAAACGCAAACCAAAACCACAGTGAGATATCACCTCACACCTGTTAGAATGGCTATTATCAAAAAGACAAGAACTAACAAGTGTTGGTGAGCATGTGGAGAAAAGACAACCCTTGTGCACTGTTGGTCAGTCATTGCCAATACTGATGTCAAGGAGCTTATTGCTTATGTTTTCTTTTAGGAGTTTTATGGTTTCAGGTCTTACATTAAAGTCTTTAATCCATTTTGAGTTAATCTTTGTGTATGTATAAGATAGTGGTCTAATTTCTTTCCTTTGTATGCAGCTCTCCAGTTATCCCAGCACCATTTATTGAAGAGACTTTCCTTTCCCCATTATATGTTCTTGACTCCTTTGTTGTGAATTAATTGACCATATGTGCATGGGTTTATTTCTGGGTTCTATTCTGCTCCACTGATCTATGTGTCTGTTTTTATTCCAATACCATACGGTTTTAATTATTTTACAATTATATTTTACAATTTATATTTACCTTTGTAATATAGTTTGAAATCAGGGAGCATGATACCTCCAGCTTTGTTCTTCTTTCTCAAAATTAGTTTGGCTATTTGGGGTCTTTTGTGGTTCCATACAAATTTTAGGAGTATTTGTTCTGTTTTTGTGAAAAATTCCATTATAGTTTTGATAGGGATTGCATTGAATCTGTAGATTGGTTTGGATAATATGGACATTTTAACAATATTAATTCTTTCAATCCATAAGCATGGAATATCTTTCCATTTATTTGTGACTTCTTTAATTTCTTTCATCAATGTCTTATAGATTTCAATGTATAGGTCTTTCAACTCATTGGTTAAATTCATTTTCAGGTATTTTATTGTTTTTGGTGCAACTGTAAATGGGACTTTTTTCTTAGTTTCTCTTTCTGATAGTGCATGTTAGCATAGCGAAATGCAGCAGATATTTATACATTGTTTTGTTTATTAGTTATAATAGTTTTGTGGTGAGATTTTTAGGGTTTTATATACATATGTAAATCATGTCATTCACACACAGTGACAATTTTGCTTCTTCCTTTCCAATTTGGATGGCTTTTATTTTTTTTCTTGCCTAATTGCCCTGGCTAGGACTTCCAATACTATGTTGAATAAAAGTGGTGAGAGTGGGTCTTCTTGTCTTGTCCCTAATCTTAGAGGAAAAACTTTCTGCTTTTCACCATTGAATATGATGTCAGCTGTGGGCTTGTCATATTTGGCCATTGTTATGTTGAAATATGTTCCTTCTATATCCACTTTGTTGAGAATTTTTATCATAAATGGATATTGAATTTTGTTAAATACTTTTTATGCATCTATTGAGATGATCATGGATTTTATCCTTCATTTTGTTAATGTGGTGTATCATATTGACTAATTTGCAGGTGCTGCAGTGTCCTTGAATCCCTGGAATAATCCCACTTGATCATGGTGTATGATCCTTTTAATGTATGGTTGAATTTAGTTTGCTAATATTTTGTTGAGGATTTTTGCATATGTATTCATCTGGGATATTAGCCTATAATTTTCTTTCTTTGTAGTGTCCTTGTCTGGTTTTGGTAAAAGGGTCATACTGTCCTCATAAGATGGATTTGGAAGCATTTCTTCCTCTTCTATTTTTGAAAGAGTTTGTGAAGGATTGGGATTAATTCCTCTTTGAACATTTGGTAGAATTCACCAGTAAAGCTAACTTTTGTTTGTTGGGAGGTTTTTGATTATTGATTCAATCTCCATACTATTAGTTGGTCTATTGAGGATGTACCAAGACCTGTCAGTATTCCAAAGGGAGGGTTCTCATTCAGCACCTAGTTTCAGGCTGATTGGAAACCAGACCCTCAGGCAGTGGTTCTATGGCACCACAATCGTAAACCCTGCTAGGCTCCAGACCAGGTGATCTGGAGGTGTCCCCTTGGTGACAGTTGCAAAAATTGAGACTCCAGATGAGTGTATAAGCTCCTTTCTGGTGAACTGCAACAAGGCCAAGGGAGAGTAAAAAGATGGTATCCCTCAGCCTATGTTCCCTGAGAGCATTTCTGTAGCCTTTGGATATGTGGCAAGCCTGAAGCCCGTCCCTCAAGCTGAAGATTTGGACAAGTAAATAGGTCTTTTTCACAGGAAGACTGAGGGTGTGCTTCAGTCTGCTCTCTGTGCAGTGCTTTGGGGGCGGTAACCTGCCCAGAACACTCTCTCCAATTGTTTCAGTCCCATGGGGTCCAGAAACACAAGCACCCCTGGTCACCAGAGCTAGGTACTCTACAGGCATCCCCTGTGTGGACTGCATACACCCACTGGTTTTAGTGAGGTCATGGGAGAGTGTGGGATCAGGGTGCGCCTACCACTGCTAGCAAGGTAGGGGAGAGTGAAAAACTGTCATTCTCCAGTTCCTATGTCTCTGGAGAGAGTCCCAAGAGATCCCTGCACCTCAGGCAGATGCTTTAAGATTAGCAAATGAATCTCTTTCACATAGGGCCTAGGCACTTTTCAAATTGCTCCTTTTGCACTGGGTCCTGGGGCAAGTGAGTCTGCACGTGAGCCCTTTAAAAGCAGAATCTCAGTTCTCTACAGCTCTTTTGAGCTATCTTACTTATGTTTCCTGGACATAAGTCCCATTGGATTTCAAAGCCAGACATTTTGGGGGCTTGTCTCTCCAGTGAGGTCCCAAGGGTTAGGTTGCCTGAAGTGGGGCACAAACTCCTCACTCCTCAGGGAGAAGCTCCATATGTGTGTGATCCTTCCCTGTTTTGGGTTGCTGTGCTGGGAGTAGGGTTTAGGAGATACTGTGTCTCTACTTTACCTACCCGTCTCAATGTGGCCCTTTTATCCTTTCTTGTAAAGGAGCTGTTCACCTAATTTTGCATCTTTTTCAGAGGGAATTTTTTTTTTTACCTTCAGATTTGATGTGTCCATAGAAGGAGGTGAGTTAAGGATTTTCCTACGCCACCGTCTTGAACCCACCTCCAAAAAGAATGAAATCTTGTCATTTGTGAAAACATGGATGGCACTTGAGGACATTATGCTAAGTGAAATAAGTCATACAGAGAAAGACAAATACTCTGTGATCTCACTTTCATGTGGAATGCAAAAAACAAACAAATAATAGAGCTCATAGATACAGAGAACAGATTGGTAGTTGACAGGGGCAAGGGGTGAGGGATGGACAAAACAGGTGAAGGTGGTCCAAAGACACAAACTTCCAGTTAGAAAATAAGTCATGCAGATGCAGTGTACAGCATGGTGACTACACTTAATAACACTTTATTGCATATTTGAAAGTTTTTAACAGAGTAAATCTTAAAAGTTCTCACCACAAGAAAAAAATTTTGTAGCTGTGTATGATGGCAGATGATAATTATACTTATTGCATTGGTCATTTTGCAAAATATATAAATATAAAATTGAAGCTAATATAATGTTATATGTCAATAATACCGCAAAAAAAGGCCATTCGGCATCCATCACTATAAAGAAATCTTCTCATGAAAGGAATAATAGGTCTATTGCTAAGGTGAATCTCCGAAGCCAAAGCTGCAAAATTGGCGACCAAGGGTCAAGTACTTAAAAGCTGTTAGAACACTGACCCACTAACCCTAAGATTCCTATGTTAGGATAAGTTGGTCACAGAAGAGGTAATCTCTTCTGTCACCAACTCTAGGTCACCTCCAATTTCAGGAAAGTTTCTATGCAATGAGGTACATTGTAAAGCACCGCCAAGTCCCCCACCCAGCAGCACATCCCTCTTAGGTACTAATTTGGTTCAAAGAGACCCAAGGCTTAGCTAAGGAATGGGATTCTCAAGTTTCAAAGAACTGAGTGCACTACCTTCCAGCACACCTGCATATTTTATGTCTAAGAAATGTGGTCTCAGAAGCTGTATATATCTACAAAAATGGCAGTACATTACTAAGACAACCTGGAATTACAATGGCCATTATGTGGAATGTTCCAATTAGACAAGAACTTTCATTTAAGAAGTGCATTTGAAAGCAAGGACTGCCAAATCAAACAGAAAGGGATACCTATTTTAATTGGCATGCAGAAGCCTCCAAGAGGCTTCAAGATTCCAAAATAGCTTCATTGAAAGAGTCATTGCAAAAGGCTAATGAACAATTAGACACATGAGTTACCTAAAACAAAAGACTGTAAGACTGATGTGACTCCTGCTGCATCCTCGTTTACCTGAGTACTCACAGTCTACTAATTCTCTTTCTGAATTGCCTTTCCATTATGAAGAGACCAAAGACCATAAACAAAAGTCCACCAAGTTAATGGCCTTAAAGAAACCCACATCTACCCTTGAAGAAGGGCCCCCTTATGGGCCCCTCTCAAGGTTGACAGGATACTGAGGGATTCTCTGGTAAACTGCTACTAATTATTTTCTTAAACAGCTGAAGGGAAACTAAAATTAAAATTAACTAAAACCTGGCCAAATTCTTGTAGATACTGGAGCTACAGTTTGTACTTTAAACCTCACTTGCTTAGGATTTTGCAGGTGGGATCCTGGAAGAACTGGCAGAAGCCAGTAAACAGTGAGAAGTCTATTTAGAGTCAGCTCTCCAAGATCTCTATCTGTAGTGCTCAGCTGAGAGACGAAGATAAAATTTCACGCTGTCCCTTCCTTTCCAAATCCAGACCCATTGGTTATTGATACTTTCTCCCCAAGTGACAGCTATTACCTTCTTGTTTTTCTCATTTTGTGACCTGAGAATTTGGTTTGACAACCATCAGGTTGGAGGGCCCCCAAAATATGTCCATACAGAAATGTGGGTTGCACCCTATTTGAGCTGGGGATTCTAGCAATTGTTGCCAGTTCTCAGTGGAACTGCCTAATCTTTATTTGGCTATCCTTGAGAAAGGCTCTGGATCTGGAGGGTAGTAACTTTTGCACCTTTTTTGGGGTTGCCTCTTGTCTCCAAGGGGTTACTCAATAACAGCAGGAATATTTACTGTTTGTCCTGGCTGAAACTTACAAGATATTGGAAAGGATTTTTTTTAAGGTAACGCTATTGGTTCCAGTGTTAAGATGGTGGTGTAGCTGGACTATGAACTCAACTCCTCCCATGGACACAACAAATTTACAGCTCCTCTTGGAACAATTACCCCTGACAGAGAACTGAAAACTGGATAAAAAGAAGCCCCACAGCAAGGGACAGTGCTGACTAAGGTGGAAGAGGTATAAATTCCTTTCTAGAGAGGAAAGAGCCACCTTATAGCCATGGCACTTCACAGACAGATGGGAGCAATCTTAAGTACAAAGTCCTTCCTGGAGGAGTAGGGGATCTGAGCAGGAGAACTTTACCACAATAAGCAGCTTTTGAACTCAGCACAACCAAGCCGAGTGTCATAATATCTGGTTTTACTGGCAATTAGGAACAATGGGGAATACCCCCAGAAAAGCTATCTGACATAAGGGGGAAAAAAGGCCTGCTCTTAAAAGGCCCACACACAAATTCACCCATTTCAGAAAGCGATCTAAATCACTAGAAAGAAAGGTGAATAGACCTTTGGTGAAATTGGACTCACTTGATAGACTCTGGATGTATCTTGGTGAAAGGAGAGACACCCCTGGGTTGAGACCTCCTGCCCAGGGACTGAGACATTGGCAGAAGCCATTATTGTGATCTAGTATATGTGAGCTGATTCTGATGCTGGCAGATGCTATTGGAGTTCTTCCCCTGGCCTGTTAGCACAGGAACCTGCCCCGCCCTCTAGAGCACCAATGGAAGATGTAATCCAGCTCACCCAGGGCAGACAGCCACCCCAGGGACTGGCCTCACCCAACAGCAAGCCCTTGGGCAACTTGTGGGCCTGCATAGGCTGTGTATGTAGAACTTCTGCAGTGGGGTGAGTGGGTCCACCTCTGCAAGGCAGAGTGTGTGTGAGGGGTGGGCCTGAATTAGCAGGATGTGTGGGGTCTCAGCAGTGGGGTGAGTGGGTCTCCTTCAGTGAGTCAGGGCATGTGTACAGGGCAGGACTGTGTTGATGGTTTGTGTGGGCCTATGGGCAGTGGCATTTGTCAGCTACAACAGACCTGTGCTTCTCAAACAGCTACATAAGCAATGGCCCCACATTCCAAAGCCTGAAACAATTGGATGCTCCCATTTCTGGGACCTGCCCCACCCAGCTGCACTACTGAAAGAGCTGACAACAGCCTTCTAGGCCAGAGGCCTAAAGCAATTGTAAGCCCCTGAGCCTAGCAACCAGCCATGCTGGGGGCCTACTCACTTAACAGAAAAACTGCAACAGGAATGTGCTATTTGATCTTGAAGCTAACTGTGCTAGGACATCCCATGTCCAATAAAGTGACTGAAGGGACCCGAGCAGCCATATGCAGCTGAGTATTGCAACCAGCTAGCCAGGGGGACATCCTACCCTCCCCAGGTGCCTGCAGCAAAAGCAACCCTGCCACAAGAGAAAGACATACATAGTCCACACAGGGGATACTCCTGGAACATTTGGAACTAGTGATGAGAAGGAAGCACACTGCTTGGCCTCATAAGGCATCTCCTACATAAGGCCACATCTCAAAGCTCAGGAAATGTAATGGATCTACCTATTACATACATATAAGCACAGAAAAAGAAGCAAAATGTGGAGACAAAGAAATATGTATCAAATAAGGGAACATGAAAAATCCTCAGAAAGAGAATGAAATGAAACAGAGATAAACAGTCTACCTAGTAAAGAGTACAAACTAATACTCATAAGGATGCTCATTGATCTTGGGAGAAGAATGGATAAACTCAGTAAGAACTTCAACACATAATTGGAAAATATAGAAAAGAACAAATCAGAAATGAAGAATATGATAATGAAAACAAGATATTCACTAGAGGGACTCAATGCCAGAGAGGATGATACAGAAGAATGGATAATTTAGCTGGGCAAAACACTGGAGGCCTAGTCTAAGGGAACTCTGGGACAACATCAAGCACACTACCATCCACATTATAGGTGTCCAGAAGGAGAAGAGAGAGACAAAGAGGCAGAGAATCTATTTGAAGAAATAGTAGCTGAACACTTTCCTAACCTAAGGAATGAAACAGACATCCAGGCACAGGAAGCATAGGGAGCACCAAACAAGACAAACCCAAAGGGACCCACACCAAGACACACTATATTTAAAATGTCAAGAATTAAAGATAAAGACAGAATCCTAAAAGCTGTAAGAGAAAGACAACAAGCTACATACAAAGGAAAACCAATAAGTCTATCAGCTGACTTCTCAGGCTATAAGGGGGTGGCATGATATATTTAAAGTGCTGAAGGGAAAAAACCTACAGCCAAGAATACTCTACCCAGCAAGGTTATCATTCAGAATGGAAGGAGAGATAAAGAGTTCCCCAGACAAGCAAAAACTAAAGGAATTTATCACCAAGAAACCAGTCTTATAAGAAATGCTAAAGGGACTTATTTAAGTGGAAAAGAAAAGACCACAAATAGGAATAAGAATATTATTTTAAAAAATCTGAAAACAATAAAGTCACTGGTAAAGGCAAATATATGGTAAAGGTAGCAGATCAACCACCTATGAAGCAAATATGAAGGTCAAAAGACAAAAGTACTAAAAGTATCTATTTCCATGATAAGAGGGCAATGGGTACACATGCACAAAAAAGAGGTTAAATATGATATCAAAAATATAAAATGTGGGAGGAAGGGAGTAAAAGAGTAGAGCTTTTAGCAGGAGGTCAAAGTTTAAAGACCATCAACTTAATATAGATTGCTATATATGAAGGTTGTTATATATGAACCTCATGGTAATCACAAAACAGAAACCTACAATAAATACAGAAAAAACTAAGAGAAAGGAGCCCAAACATAATACTCAAGAAAGACAACAAACCATAAGAGAAGATAGTAAGAGAAGAAGAAAGGAAGAGAGAACTACTAAAACACTCAGAAAAAAGTAACAAATGGCAACAAATACATTCTTATCAATAGCTACTTTAAATATCAGTGGGCTAAATGCTCCAATGAAAAGGGATAAGGTGGCAAATTGGGTTAAAAAACAAGAGCCATATATATGCTGCATACAAGAGACACACTTCAGACATAAAGAAACTCACAAACTGAAAGTTAAGGGATAGAAAAAGATAGTCCATGCAAAAGGCAATGAAAGGAAAGCTGGGGTAGTAATACTTATCTCAGACAAAATAGCCTTTAAAACAAAAAACTGTAACTAGAGACAAAGAAGGACACTACATAATGATAAAGGGAACAATTTAACAAGAGGATATAAACTTGTAAATATCTATGCACCCAACATAAGAGAACTTAAATATGTAAAGCAATTATTAACAGACATAAAAGGAGAAATAGACAGTAACTCAATAATAGGAGACAACTTTAACACCCCACTTACACCAATGGATAGATCATCTAAACAGAAGATCAATAAGGAAACATTGGCCTTAGATGACACATTTGACCAGATAAACTTAGTAGGTAAAAAGAAAACATTCCATCCAAAAACAGGAGAATACACATTCTTTTCAAATGCACATGAAACATTCTCTAGTATAGATCAGATATTAGGCCACAAAAGAAGTCACAGTAAATTTAAGAAGATTGAAATAATACCATTACTTCTGACTACAGCAGTATGAAACTACAGTAAGAAAATTGGAAAAGCCACAAACAAGTATAGATTAAACAAAATCATACCTAACAACTATTGGGTCAGTGAAGAAATCAAAGGAGGGATCAAAGAATATCTGGAGACAAATGAAAATATGACATGCCAAAATTTATAGGATACAGCAAAAGCGATGCTAAGAGGAAAGTTTATAGCAATACAAGCTTACCTCAACAAACAAGAAAATATATCAAATAAGCAATCTACCAGCGCACTTAAAAGAACTGGAAAAAGAACAAAGCCCAAAGAAGGAAGGAAATAATAAAAATTAGAAAAGAAATAAGTGAAATAGAGACTAAAATACACAATAGAAAAACTCAATGAAACTAAAAGCTGGTTCAATGAAAAGATAAACAAAATTAACAAGCCTTTAGCCAGAGTCACCAAGAGAAAAAAAGGAGAGGCTCAGGATTGGCCTTTGGCCGAATGGTCAAAGATCCATATCATCTGCTTTTATGGGTTGGGTTCACAGGTTCAGATCCTAGGTGTGGACCTACACCAGTCACCAGTCATGCTTTGGTGGTATTCCACCTACGAAATAGAGGAAGTTTGGCACAGATGTTAACTCAAGGCTCCTCTTCCTAAAGCAAAAAAAAAAAAAAAAAAAAAAAAAAAAGAGAGAGAGAGAAGGATGAAATAAATAAAATCAGAAATGAAAGAGGAGAAATTACAATGGACACCTCAGAAATACAAAAGATTATAAGAGAATACCACAAAAAGCCATACATCAACAAATTGGATAATCTAGAAGAAATGGACAAATTCTTAGAATCATCCAACCTTCAAAAACTGAATCAAGAAGAAATAGAGAATTTGAATAGACCAATCACCAGTAAGGAGATCAAAAAAGTAATCAAAAACCTCCCAAAATATAAAAATCCAAGACCAGGCGGCCTCCCTAGTAAATTCTACCAAACATAGAAAGAAGACTTAATACCTATCCGTCTCAAACTCCTCCCCAAAATTGAAGAGGATGAGAAGCTTCCTAACTGATTCTACTAAGTCGACATTACCCTGATATCAAAACTAGACTAGGACAACACACAAAAAAGAAAATTACAGGCCAATATCACTGATGAATGTCATTGCAAAAATCCTCAACAAAATTCTATCAAATCAAATAGAACAATACATTCAAAAAATCATACAACATGATCAAGTGGGATTTATTCCTGGGATGCAGGGATGGCTCAACAGATGCAAATCAAACAACATGATACACCACATTAACAAAATGAAGACTAAAAATCACATGATCATCACAATACATGCAGAGAAAGCATTTGAGAAGATACAGCATCCATTTATGATAAAAACTCTAAATAAAATGGGTATAGAAAGAAAGTGCCTCAACATAATAAAGGACACATAGGATAAACCCACAGCTAATATCATTCTCAATGGAGAAAAGCTGAAAGCTATCCCTCTAAGAACAGGAACTAGACAAGGATGCCCACTTTCAACACTCTTATTTAACATAGTATTGGAAGTCCTACCCAGAGCAATCAGGCAAGAAAAAGAAATAAAAGGCATCCAAATTGGAAAGGAAGAAGTGAAACTGTCACTAGTTGCAGATGACATGATTGTATATATAGAAATCTCTAAAGAATCCACCCAAAAACTTTTAGCAATAATAAATAGGGTAATGTTGCAGGATACAAAATCAACCTACAACATCAACTCTCGATTCAGTTATTTTTCTAAACGCTAAAAATGGAGTAGCAGAAAAAGTAATTAAGAATACAATCCCATTTATACTTGCAACAAAAAGAATAAAATACCTAGGAACAAATTTAACCAAAGACGTTAAAGACCTGTACACTGAAAACTATAAAACATTGTTGAAAGAAACTGAAGACACAAAGGAATGGAACGATAATCTGTGCTCTTGGATTGGAAGAATTAACATAGTTAGAATATCCATACTTCCTAAAGCAGTCTACAGATTCAATACTATTCCTATCAAAGTTCCATTGACATTATTCACAGAAATAGAACAAAGAATCCTAAAATTTATATGTAAAAACAAAAGATCCTGAATAGCCAAAAGAATCCTGAGGAAAAAAAACATAGCTAGAGGTATCAGACTCCCTGATTTCAAAATATACTACAAAGCTATAGTAATCAAAACAGCATGATACTTGCACAAAAAGGGACACACAGGTCAATGCAACAGAAGTGAGAGCCCAGAAATGAACCCACACATCTATGGACAGCTAATTTTCACCAAGGGAGCCAAGAACATACAACGGAGAAAGGAAAGTCTCTTCAATAAATGGTGTTGGGAAAACTGGACAGTCACATGTGAGAGAATGAATGTAGACCATTATCTTACACAATACACAAAAGTTAACTCAAAATGGATTAAAGACTTGAGTGTAAGACCTGAATCCATAAAACCTCTAAAAGGAAACATAGGCAGTACACTCTTCAACATAAGTCTAAGCAGCAAGTATTTTGAAGTACCGTGTCTGACCAGGCAAGAGAAACAACAGAAAAAATAAACAAATGTGACTACATCAAACTAAAAATTTTCTCTACAGCAAAGGAAACCATCAACAAAATGAAAAGACAGAAACCAAAAGATAAACTGAACAATTGGGAGAAGATATTTGCCAATCACATATATGATAAGGGCTTAATATCCAAAATATCTAAAGAACTCATACATCTCAACAACAAAAAAACTAACAACCCAATTAAAAAATGAGCAAAAGATCTGAACAGGCATTTCTTCAAAGAAGATATCCAGAAGGCCAGCAGGCACATGAAAAGATGTTCCATATCACTAATTGTCAGGGAAATACAAATCAAAACTACAATGAGATATCACCTCACCCCCATCAGAATGACTATAATTAACAAAACAGGAAATAACAAGCTTTGGAGAAGATGTGGAAAAAAGGGAACCTTCATATACTGCTGGTGGGAATGCAAACTGGTGCAGCCTATAGGGAAAACAGTATGGAAATTCCTCAAAAAATTAGGAATAGAACATCATACAATCCAGCTATTCCACTGCTGGGTATTTATCCAAAGAACATGAAAACACCAATGTGTAAAGACATATGCGCCCCTATGTTCATTGTGGCATTATTCATAATAGCTGAGACTTGGAAACAACTGTAGTGCCCATCAAGGATTAATTGGATAAAGACCCTGTGGTATATGCAATAGAATACTACTCAGCCATAAAAAAGATGAAATATGGCCATTTGTGACAATATGGATGGACCTTGTGGGTATTATGCTAAGTGAAATGAGTCCCAGGGAGAAACTCAAATACCATGTGATCTCATTCATAAACGGAAGATAAAAACAACAAACAAACACATGCAGACAGAGATCGGATTGGTGGTTACCAGAGGGTAAGGGAAGAGGCAGGAGGACAAAAGGGGTGCTCAGGCACATGTGTGTGGTGATGGATGGTAATTAGTCTTTGGGTGGTGAACATGATGTAATCTACACAGAAACCATGATATAATGATGTATTCCTGGAATTTATATATGTTATAAACCAATGTTACCTCAATAAGAAAAAAAAAGAACAAATACAAAAAAGTAGCTCTATGATGAGAGGTTGGCCGAAGTGAAAGCTGATATTTAGAGCCTGATAGGAACTTTTTTAGGCCTTCCCCACTAAGCTAAATGAACCTATGTACCCAGAGGGTAAGAAAAATTTTCCAAAGACAAACAGCTCTAAGTCTAAAACATAGGAATCTTTTGATTTCTGTCTTAGTTGAAAATCTTCTCCATGATTTAAAGAAGCAAATTGAAGATAATGTAGTTGGATGGGTAGGTTGTTCCTTTGATGTCATTTAGGTTGCAGCTCAACTCTTTGAGGAATTAAAAACAAAAGTCTTTGTCTTATAAATTGAGTCTTTATACGAACAGAAATGCAGCTCTAGAAGCAATTCAAAGCCCACCTATCCTTTTTACCAATTCTGAAAACCTCTCCTCTTCATCTGTAAAGGCTTGTCTGTATTAAACAATTCTGGATTTAGGAAACAAAAGTCCTTCTTGGAGGAACTTGCATTCTTTTCCTGTGTCTTTGAGATGTAGATGTTCTACCCAGTCTTCTCTAGCAACTGAGGTCACCTCTGTGAAATACAAACTTCAGGGAGGTATTTCTTATCGGAAGGAATAAAAGAAAAAAAGGAAAAGGCTACTTGGAAACTAGAATAATGAAAAATCTTAAAAGTCTTCTCCATAAATATTAGTACAAAGTTTAAGCCATGTGAGCAGAAAATTTTAACTTATTTCAGCTGCCAGAAATGTAATTTGGATCAGAATGTTTTATAAACTAGTAAATTTTGTTATTATAGTACTTGTCTTATGGCTAAAATTTTAAATTGAAAACTATTAAATCAATGTTTGCATCTGTCTGCATGTTTATGTATGTCTATGAATCTATTTTATAAATGCGTGTTATTTTTTTCTACCTCTGGATGGTATTATTTGTGAAGAGCTCTATTCAAGTTCATGTTATCTGGGATAATCTTTGGTAAATGAAAGGTAGTTTAAGGTTGTTGTTTTACTTAAATAGACTTGTCTTTAGTTATCAGCATTAAATATAACTTAAGAAAGATAACTTAAGATGATAGTTAGCTATTTAGTGTCTTGTGAAATTTCCATGAGTAATCTAAACATAATTGTTAAAAACAAGTCAGTTAAATAGATGTAACTAAGATAAAAATTTATAAATGAACTTTTCAATAATAATTATGATGTATGGTATGTCTACTTAAAAATACTTACCAAATCTTTCTGGTGTCTTAAAATCTTAACGTTATACTGAGATAAATGAAATGATAGATGTTCATTGAATATCTAGATCATTTCCAAATAAGAAAAAGTACTGAAACATTAATTACTGAACATAGCTTTATCTACATTTACCTTCCTTTTACAGAGAAACTAAAGATATTTGAGTCTATTAGTAAACATGTTTTGTGTCACATTGAAAATTTACTGTGAGGAAGAACATACTTCTAGAAATAATGAAATATATTTATAAATTTCTCAATCCATAGAATGCTGGTGTAACAGTCAGTCCACGCTTACTTCTTAGTTTTCATTAGGAATTCAAGGATTCTAAAGGTTAAGAATTTTAATTAATATATGTAATTAAAACAGATAGAAACAATAAGGAAAACATTTCCATACAAGAAAAGTAGGATGTGTTTTTGGTAAGAAAAGTGTGGGATATATTTCTGTTAAGGAAAAAAGAGTGATTTGTTCTAAAGTAAAATGATCGTTCCAGAATGAGAAAAAGGAAAACAAAAATAGGACAAATCTTGAATGGACTTCAAAAAGTTGTAGAATGTTTGTAGAAAAGGAATCTTGGATAAGGAATTTTAGGTGTGGTCTAGTTGGCTAAGCTTGGAATAGGTTTATTTATTTATTTATTTTAATATCAAAAGTACACTGGTACAAAATTAGAATTTGCTTTTTCTTTCTGTTTAAAGGACAAAGTTTTACTGGACTATTTGTTTGTGCTTGATAAGAGATTGTCAAAGGTTGTTTAAACAACTTTTTGAGTAATCTACCTGGACAGCAAGGGTTTTTTGTCACACTGATGCGGGATCGGTGAGCCGAGGAGTCGAAAGAAAGATTTCTTAGACTCTCAAGATCTGGCAGTAGTGCTCTTTTATTTAGAGAATAGTGTGGAATAGCATGGGGACAGGACCCATGGGCAGTCAGAGCTTCTGCTGCTGCTGCTTCTGCTGCCCCCACTGGCATGGGGACAGGGCCTATGGGCAGGCAGAGCAGCTGCTGCTGCCCCCGCTGGCATGGGGACAGGACCCATGGGCAGGCAGAGCTGGTGCATGGGGACAGGACCCACGGGCAGTCAGAGCTCCTGCTGCTGCCTCTGCTGGCATGGGGACAGGACCCATGGGCAGGCAGAGCTGGTGCGTGGGGACAAGACCCACAGGCAGTCAGAGCTCCTGCTGCTGCCCCCGCTGGCACGGGGACAGGTCCCATGGGCAGGTAGAGCTCCTGCTGCTGCCCCCACTGGCATGGGGACAGGACCCATGGGCAGGCAGAGCTGGTGCGTGGGGACAGGACCCACGGGCAGTCAGAGCTCCTGCTGCTGCCCCCGCTGGCATGGGGACAGGACCCATGGGCAGGCAGAGCTGGTGTGTGGGGACAGGACCCACGGGCAGTCAGAGCTCCTGCTGCTGCCCCCGCTGGCATGGGGACAGGACCCACGGGCAGTCAGAGCTCCTGCTGCTGCCCCCACTGGCATGGGGACAGGACCCATGGGCAGGCAGAGCTGGTGTGTGGGGACAGGACCCACGGGCAGTCAGAGCTCCTGCTGCTGCCCCCGCTGGCATGGGGACAGGACCCATGGGCAGGCAGAGCTGGTGCGTGACTTATTTTTACTGGAAAAAAAGAAAAAGAAAAAGATGATGTAAAAAGTCATTAAATGATTTCAGTGCAGATGGGGTCTGGTTATTGTGCGGTCATATAAATTTAGATACGAATCTGGCCATATAGATCGGCATGCAGGTGAGGATGCCCCGGGCTTCTCTCCCTGGGGCAGTCCTAATTCATACCATAAAAAAAGTCCACTGGGTCATATAGTTTGGCATGTAGGCCAGGTCACCTTGGGCTTCTCTAGCTGGGGCAGCCTTAATCCACATCAACACCAAAATAATTTAGTATACTTCATATTGTTTTTATCAGTCTTGGTTACTTAGGAAAACCCAGCCTTCTTAATACTAAGAGAACGAAGTGTTATTCACAACTCTGTAAGCTTCTGTGTTTGCCTTTAACACCTTCTATTGTTACTTTGTTTAAATAAAGAAATATTATTTCCTAATCATCTATGATCCCATTTAGTTAAATGTTCAAACCTTTTGATATTTTGAAAAGTTCCCCAAATCAAATTCTAAAAGGAATCTTTTTGACCTCAAAGTAACTTTGAGAGCTCCTAGAGGGTCCCTGGGAAATCTCAAAGGATTTTTCTCTCACTTTGTAAAAAGGAAATGTTAAACTAACTAGGTTTATTTGTCATGTTAAATTATGTGAGCAGCATTGTCAACTAAGAAGTGAAGATAACCTTTCTTAGGTTATTTGTCTACTGATATATGTTACTAATATAGGAATTCCAGACATTGTTTAAAGTTTCTAAAGATTTGTCAATACTATTATTGTCCAATTCTTATCTTACATTATTGTATGCCACAGAAATAATTCAGCATAAGGTAACAGTTGGAGTGAGAAATAGAAATCCTATTTTTCCTCTTTTTCACCTCAGTTTTCAACACTGAAGGATCATTCAAAGAGAGGCAGCATGTTTAAATGCATCCTATGTCTTGTGATCTAAGGTTTTTAAAATAAGGATGCAAAAGAGGAAATGGATAGGTTTCTTCCAGAGTTCATGGATGTTTTCCCTTAATATTACATTACACATAGACAGGTTCTCTGGTGCCTGAAGACTGCACAGCTGTGTGCATTTGTGTTCAAGATTAGGTTTGTTGTATTTAGCTTGCCTCTTCTTTTATGATTAGTCTTCCTCAGCTGTCTTCCCATCTCACTTTCACCTTTAAACTCTCAAAGAAATGTAGAAGGTAATTAAAAGACCCTGGAATTTCTTCAGTTAGAGATACTAAGTAATAGATGGAATAGAAGTGCTCTGCTGGGTGTTATTTTTCATAAAATTATCCAAAGCTTGAAAATAGACATTAGGTTAACTGCTCAGAAAATTTTGTTTAAAACACTTTAAGGAAAGTCAAATAATAAGGAGCATAGGTGGGGTTAAAATGCAAATCATTGTTTATTGAGGGTGATAGGCTTTTAATTTTGGACACGGACTAACCTCCTACCAATTTCCAAGTTTTCTGAATGCATATAGCAAAATAATACCATCCTCTCATTCTTACCCTTGGTGTACTATTCCTTATTATATGACTAAGTTGAATTTTTATTTGACTCTTTTACTAATAAATATATATAAATTTACACAAATGTGGACATTAAAATATATACATTTAATATGTCATAGATTTTGAAGTAACAAAACAAAGGACATCTTTCAGGTTTCACCTGTCTTTTTTGTGATTTTAGCCCTTTTTTTGGCCTTTTTCCCTCAGTGTTACTTCTACCTCATCTCTTCTTTTACAGATGTCCAAGATCTACTTGCCCCCTTGCTCTCACACAGATCAAATTTTCTGTCAGGCAAGGTGATACTATGACCAAAATCATTCATCTCATGCAAGATTTAAAAACTAATAAATTTCACAGGAATATTTTTTTCTAATCAGACATACTTGCTAATAGAATTCCAAGCATTAAAAAGCTAAGGTTAAAAGTTATTTCTAGATCAAGAACCAACCTGTGCCTGGAAATCAGAGCTCAGAAGAGGTAGTATGTCCCTCAGCATAGGCCCTGCATCTTCCACTTGGGTGTGCTGATATGTTAGTGTAAAGGAATTAAGTTGGAGACTGGTCATGTTCCAAAATCAAGTCCAAACTGACAGTTACAGCTCTGGCTCTATAGCTGCCTTGGCTAATGTTGGCTCTTTCATTGCAGTAAGGAACAGTTCATTTTTGCTTTTAAGACCAAAATTTAGGGTTATCTTCAACTTTATTTGCTTATCTCAAAGGCTGAAAACCACAGATAAAATTAGTATGAAAAATTTAACACTTTATAGACACTTTTTATTGGGTACTTTATTAATGTATCTATTATTTCCTAAAATAATATTATTTTAAGATTTGAAAATACAGTACTTAGTTTTTATTACTCCATAAAAACAAATTTAGTTCAGGAGGAAAAAGAATCAAATAGCTTAATGTTTAAAATTAATAAAACTGCTATTATATATCAAGCATAAAGAGATTATATATTGCTTTTTTAAGGTTCAAAGGATTTATAGCTACTTAAAGTTTTGTAAATACTGTATTGTGAATTGCGTATATGTTATGGGATGAATTGTGTCCCCCACAAAAAAAGAATTTATGTTGAAGTTCTAACCCTCGGTACCTCGGATCTGGAGATAGGTTCTTTGCAGAGGTGACTAAGTGAAAATGAGGTCATTAGGGTGGCCATAATCCAATTTGACTAATATTCTGATAAGAAGAGGAAATTTGGACACAGACACGTACATAGGGAAGAAGATGTGAAGACACAGGGAGAAGATGGCCATCTCTAAGCTCAGCGGAGAGGCAGCTCTCAGAGGGAACCAGCCTGACCAACATCTTGATCTCAGACGTCTATCCTCCAGAACTGTGAAAAATAACTTCCTTTTGTTTATTCCACCCAGTCTGGGGTACTTTGTTATAGCAGCCCTAGCAAACTAATAGTATGGAAATGATCAATTCAAAAACAGAATTTGAAAGTGAATTTAAATTAAATAATTAATATTAGTTCAAAGTTTGCTGAAGTTTTTGGTTGAACTGCTTTGCAAAGTTTCAAGAAAGAATCTGGTTTTAAGAATCCATGAGCAAAAAACATTGTAAAATACTGATTTCTTAAGGATAGTTTCAAGCTACCACATGTTTGGATGTATTTGAAAAATGTCTTGATCATATTCATATATTTTTTTTAATTGCCACATAATCCAGTTAACTTTAACTCAGTCTTGATGTGGTACTGTAGTTTAAATCTTGGCAAATGTAGATTAAAAATACATTATGATGTTAAAACAAATATGGTAGTAGAATTGTGAAATAAACAATCACTAACAGAGCTTGATTAATCTGCATATTTCAGCTTAGTTTACCAAGGCAGTTAGTATAATTTCATCACATCAGCTTGGACTTTCATCTAATGTAATCCACCAGCATTTCCTAATGAATTCAATTTTTTTGGAAAAGCATTTGGCCAGAAGTTTCTTAAAAGGTGTATTTCCAAGAAAAGAGTTTTAGCTACATATAAAACTAAGAAAAGCAAAATTGCTTCTCTAATTTTGATTTTGTATAGTAACAACAGAACTAGATTTATTCATATCATTTTATAAATAGTTTACTTTTTCCTTAGACATTCTTTTCAAAACAATTTGATGCTACTGTGAAAATAAATGATTTTGTAAAGAATTTGAATCATTGGTGTGTGAATACCTGTGTCTGGAGCTCTTGGGTAGGTAATGTGGGATTAACAATGATTGATGGTACCTCTAATTTTTATAGGAACACATGGATTTTCACAGTACAGAAAACAAGAGTTCAATACAGGAGATTTATCAAAGCAGTTCATAATTAGATACCAAGCAAGAGGTATAAAATAAATGCTACCTAAATTTAGAGGGAATGAACACTAGGGATATGGTGGTTTAGGAAGACCACCTCATTTCACTACTGATCCAGTTATTTATCCAACTTTAAGTTGAACAGTAGTATTCATAAATAGTTACAAAACCAACTTATTTTGTCAAAAAAAATTTTCAATTTTTTAAGAAAAGGAGTTTATTTTGAGGTTAAGCTGACAGACATTGTTAATCCCAACTTTGTTGAAATACATCAATACCTCTACTTTTTCTTTAAAACAAATCTTACTTTTTTTTTTTACTAAACCAAAATTCATGAATGTTAAAACAGAATGTTTGACCTTTCTCCTTTCATTTGGGTTCCCGCTGCACTGTGGGGTTTACAGCAGACAGTTCATTGACACAGGAGTAGAGTCAGATGTTTGTGCCCAATTGTTCACTCTTTGACTTGCTGTAAACTCAACATTTTGGGTGTCAAATCTGTGCTGTGCTAAATGTAGCAGTTGCTATAACAACCTGATGAATACATTAAATTGGATTTTCAAAAGTGATCATAAGAGATCTGTAAGGAGAATTTTAGTGAATATGCAGCAACACTTTGAAAGTAGAATTTAAGCATGAGGGGGCTGTATTAGTTCTGCTGGGGCTGCCATTAAAAACCATAAACTGGGTGGCTTAAAAAACAAATTTATCATCTCATGATTCTGGATGCAAAAGACTGAAATTAAGATGTATTCTTAGGTGTACTCCCTCTGAAGCCTGTAGAGAAAAATTCTTCCTTGCCTATTCCAGCTTTCTGTGTTGGCCAGCAATTCTTGAAGTTCCTTGATTTGTAGATGCATCATTCTAATCTTTGCTTTTGTTGTCACATGGCTTTCTTCTCTCTTTTTGTCTCTTTCCTCTTCTTTTAAGGAACCCAGTCATAATGAAGTAAGGGCCCACTCCCCTCCAGTATAAACTCATCTTAACTAATTACATCTGCAACAATGGTATTTCCAAATAAGGTCACATTCTGAGGTACTGGGATTTAAGATTTATGCATATCTCCTGGGAGGACACAATTCAATTTACAACAAACCTCTTTTAATTATAGGAAAAAGAAAACCCATGTATTAGTTTCCGTTTGCTGCTGCAACATATTACCATAAATTTAGTGGCTAAAAACAACAGTCTGGAAGTCAGAAGTCTGAGAAGAGTCTCACTGGGCTAAAACCAAGTTTTAGTAGGGCTGTGTCGTTTTCTGGAGGCTCTGGGAGAAAATCTTTTTTCTTGACCTTCCCAGTTTCTAAAGGCTGCCTGCCTTCAAGGACACATTCCTCCATCTTCAAGGCCACCAATGGTCAGTCAAGCTTTCCCCACAATGCCATCTCTCTGGTTCTGACTCTTCTCCCTCTTCCCATTTGAAGACATTGGGCCTACCTGAATTAACCAGGATAATCTTCTTCTACGGTCAACTGTTTGGCTAACTTAATTCCATCTGCTACTTAATTTCCCCCAGACCATTTACAGAATATACTCAAAGGTTCCACAGATTAAGGTATGGACAGTTTTGGGGATCCATTATTCTGCTTACTACAACCCAATAAAATTTTTCTTTGCTCTTAAAAAACAATTATTAGTTCCTTTGTAAATTGGTAACAGAAAAAATATTTTGACCCAGAGAGCCTATAAGTTCACTTGTGTATCAATTTGTTCATTGATTCATTTAAAAATGCTGCTGAATGCCTGCTATATGGCTGGAAACTAGGCATGTTTGACTTCTTCCTCTCCATGAGCTCTCAGTCTAGATTAGGAAACCATTTATAAACAATAATTTCAGTAAATGTGAAGTGTTATAACTCAGGTTCGTTAATAGTTTACTGACAACACAGTGGAGGAACACAAAGGACTTTTCCTAACAGAATCATACAAACTTCTTAGACAAAGAGGCAATTGAAAATGGTCTTAAGTGTGAGTAAAAGTTTATAAGGTAGAGACAGTGGGGTCTAGCAAGGCAGAAGAAGAACCTGTATAAATGCAGAGGACGAATAATAGAGGGATGTTTTCAGGGCACCACAAATGCTGCCAATCTCTTGGAACATAAGATGCAAAAAGCTGGGAGATAAATTGATGATGGAAAGAGGCTGGGTTCAGATTATAAGTGGCCTTGCATGTCAATCAAGGGAACTGGGACTTCATACAGAGGACAATATTTTTTTACCCTTTTCAGGGAACTAGCCCTTTTAGAATCTGATGAAACTCTAGAATCTCTCTCTTCAAATATGCAGAAATATACCTATATAAATCTTTTACACATTATTTCATGGGTTATGAAAACCCCAGTTTAAATCTATAAAGCTATCTGGAGTCCATGGACTCCAGGCTAAAAGATTGATGGTAGTGAGGGAAGGGAGAACGACAGAGAAGAAGACAAATAAAAAACCAAACCCTTGATGTAAGCAATAGAGAATTATTAACAAACTCTGAAGAACTTTGTAATGTAACTGCATTTATGTTCATAAAAATAACCCTGGCCTATGAATGGAATTGAGAAGGATAATCAGAATACAAGAAAAGGAGGTCAATTCCCAAACGTCCAGATGAGAAATCAAGAGCATTAAACTAGGAGCATTCTGGCTACTTTGCTAGAATCTTAAGATAAATATTTTTAAAAAGATTCTTAATTTGTTACACCATTTAAGAAATTAGAGTATATGAAAAATGATAAAGAACTTGTGAAGAGGAATAATATCAGTAAGTATTGCAATTATTGAGTATTTTAATGATGTTAGGCTGGATTCAGTATTTACAATATGTTTTAATGGGTGAAATATAGATTCTCTGAAAACAAAATATAAAAAAGGCATAGAGAGAGAAAATTAGGGGATCAAGAAATAACAAAATGAACACATTTTTTAACAGTTTTAGTGAGGTATAAGCTATATGTCATAGTACTCAACTATTATAAAGTAAAATTCAATGATTTTTCGTTAATGCATAGAGTTCTGCAAGCAGCCCAGCAATCCAGTTTTAGAAATTTCCCATAATCCTCAAAAAGCACTTCTGTGCTCTGCTTCTCCCTCCACGTAGTTAAGCCTTGCTCCGACACCCAACCCCAAGCAACCATTAATCTACTTTCTGTCTCTACGTATTTGCCTTTATTTGTTGATTTATTGTTTAATTTTTAAAGATGCTTTCTTTTACTTGGTTGAACGTATTTATAATAGCTGCTTTGAAATTTTGTCTGCTAAGTCCATCATCTGGGGACACAGAGACAATTGCTATTCTTGGCTTTTTTTTTCTGGACACATTTCCATTTCTTTGCAAGTCTTGTAATTTTTTGTTGTTGTTGAAAACTGGACTTTTAAACTAATATATTGTAGCAACTCTAAATTAAGATTTTTTCCCCCTGGAGGTTGCTGTTGCTGTTTTGTTTGTTAGTTGATTGGTTTCTTCATTTACTAACTTGTTTTAGCTAAGTCTGTCTCCCCCATGATTTGTGGCCACTGATGTTTTTATTTTGTTTATTTGTTTTAAAATCTGGCCTTCTAGGATTTGCCCCTCTATCTGCATAACTTAGTTGTCAGCCAATGATTAGAAAGAGATTGTGCCCAAGCATGTGGAGCCAATAAGGCTTCTTTTCTTGCTGAACGATCTATATGTGATAGGACAGTGTATTCAGGCTGTGATTGTCTGCCCTAGCTTCTACTCCATGAGAATCTTTCATGTTTCCTCTGCACATGTGTGCAGCCTCAATGTTGCCTAAGAGTGTGTGGCTGGTTTGAGTCCTCTTAGGTCTTTCCTTGCATGTGTACAGACTCAGGCAAGAATATGTTTGCTTCAATTGTAACCACAATATAGTCACTTCTACTAATAATCATTGAATATGGTCATTGCTTACTGTTCCAATTTGAGTGGATTCCCTTGGACCACAGAAGCAAAACAGCCAGATCTCCTAGCCTGCCTAATGCCATCAGAACCTCCATCTCAGTGAGCTGAGAATAGGGAATGGGAGCAGCCCCAGGCAAGAAAACCACAGAGTTCTACTGTTCTTACCTGAATTTTAGCAGTTCTTCAAACATAAATGCTTCTCTGATGGTTTATGCCTTTGTTTGATATCCAGAACATGGAAATGTTTGTTTTTATCCCTTTCGTCTACCTTTACAGGTGAGTTTTGCGGAGGGAATTTGTCAGTCTTCTCACGTGACCATAGCTGAGAATCTCTTACTCATAGGTCTGGGCAATTCATCCATGACTCTACTTATTCATGCATTTGTAAAACCATTAGTATTTTATTTTCTTTAAGTTCAGTCAATGTAGAGAGCCTATATCAATGAACTAGCTATTATGTCAATCAGGGTTCTTAGTTATATACTCTTCTTCATATCATTATTCCGCTTGCTCGAGACTGTTGTGATATTATTAGCGTCATTATCTCTATTATTTGACAGAGTAAGATCATTCCTATCATGGTCAACTGTTGGCACCAACACAGTTAATTCACTTTGTGTCCTCTCAACTTCCCCAAAGCTCTATCTTCTTAACATGGGCCAGATGGAAGTTTTTAAAGGCTTACACACAAAACAAGTAAGGGAAAGCTATGTAAAGGAGTTAAAAGACCTAGTAGAAGGAATATGTATTACAGAGTAACAGTAACCGCTCTGTTTATAATTTAGAAAACTGTTCTGGCATA
This sequence comes from Equus przewalskii, assembly GCF_037783145.1. Classification (NCBI taxonomy): domain Eukaryota; kingdom Metazoa; phylum Chordata; class Mammalia; order Perissodactyla; family Equidae; genus Equus; species Equus przewalskii. The sequence continues at coordinate 29,604,654 of NC_091834.1, forward strand.
CTATGAAACTGTGAATTATATTAATTATACACATTATGTGATATTAATTAAAGCATCAACTCTTTCAAAATTATAAATCCAGCTTAAATAATAATTCATATAATACTCAATCCTTTGTTATTAACAGAGCAATATGGATTTGGGGTAAATTACACATATACAGAGATATCCCTTATCTCTGCAAAATAATCTTATGCAGAGTTATGATTGCAAAATAATGAGACTGATTTTTCTGTTTAGATTGTAGCTTACTTTTTTAACTTTTTATTAAGATTATGATAGTTTACAACCTTGTGAAATTTCAGTTTTACATTATTGTTAGTCATGTAGGTGCACCCCTTCACCCTTTGTGCCCTCCCCCAACCCCACCTTTCCCCAGGTAACCACCAATCAGTTCTCTTTGTCTATATGTTTAATTTTCACCTATGAGTGGAGTAATACAGAGTTCATCTTTCTCTATCTGGATTATTTCACTTAATATAATACCCTCAAGGTCCATCCATGTTGTTGTGAATGGGATGATTTTATCCTTTTTTATGGCTGAGTAGTATTCCATTGTATATATATACCATAACTTCTTTATCCAATCATCAGTCGATGGGCACTTAGATTGCCTCCACGTCTTGGCTATTGTAAATAATGCTGCGATGAACATAGGTGTGCATGGGGTTTTGGAATTGCTGATTTTAAATTCTTAGGATAGATACCCAGTAGTGGGATGGGTGGGTCATATGGTATTTCTGTTTTTAATCTTTTGAGAAATCTCCATACTGTTTTCTGTAGTGGCTGCACCAGTTGGCATTTCCACCAACAGTGTATGAGAGTTCCTTTTCCTCCACAACTTCTCCAACATTTGTCGCTTTTTGTTTTGGTTATTTTTTCCATTCTAATAGGTGTAAGGTGATATCTTAGTGTAGTTTTGATTTGCATTTCCCTGATGATTAGTGATGATGAGCATCTTTTCATGTGTCTATTGGCCATCCATATATCTTCTTTGGAGAAATATCTGTTCATGTCCCCTGCCCATTTTTTGATCGGGTTGTTTGACTTTTTGTTGTTGCGCTGTCTGACTTCTTTATATAGTATGGAGATTAACCTTTTGTTGGATATGTAACTAGTAAATATTTTTTCCCAACTAGTGGGTTGATTTTTGTTTCAATCCCCTTTTCCCTTGCCTTTAAAAAGTTCTTTAGTCTGATGAAGTCCCATTTGTTTATTCTTTATTGTTTCCCTCGTTTGAGGAGATATGGTGTCGGAAAAGATCCTTTTGATACTGATGTCAAAGAGTGTACTGCCTATATTTTCTTCTACAAGACTTATTGTTTCAGGTCTAATCTTTAGGTCTTTGATCCATTTTGAGTTTATTTTTGTGAATGGTGAAAGAGAATGGTCAATTGTCGTTCTTTTACATGTGGCTGTCCAGTTTTCCCAGCACAATTTGTTGAAGAGACTTTCTTTTCTCCATTGTAGGCCTTCAGCTCCTTTGTTGAAGATTAGTTGTCCATAGATGTGTGGTTTTACTTCTGGGCTTTCAATTCTGTTCCATTGATCTGTGCACCTGTTTTTGTACCAGGATCACACTGTTTTGATTACTGTAGCTTTGTAGTATGCTTTGAAGTCAGGGATTATGATGCCTCCAGCTTTGTTCTTTTTTCTTAGGTTTGTTTTAGCAATTCGGGATCTTTTGTTGCCCCATATGAATTTTAGAATTCTTTGTTCTGTTTCTGTAAAGAATGTCATTGGGATTCTAATTGGGATAGCATTGAATCTGTAGATTGCTTTAGGTAGTATGGACATTTTAACTATGTTTGTTCTTCCAAACCATGTACATGGAATGTCTTTCCATTTCTTTATGTCGTCATCAATTTCTTTCAGGAAAGTCTTGTAGTTTTTGTTGTATAGGTCTTCCACTTTCTCGGTTAAATTTATCCCAGGGTATTTTATTCTTTTTGTTGCCACTGAATAGGATAGAGTTCTTGGGTTCTTTTTCTGTTAGTTCGTTGTTAGAGTTTAGAAATGTTACTGATTTATGTATGTTGATTTTATACCCTGTAACTTTGCTGTAGCTGTTGGTTATTTATAATACTTTCCCAATGGATTCTTTGGGGTTTTCTATATATAAGATCATATCATCTGCAAACAGCAAGAGTTTCACTTCTTCATTGCCTGTTTGGATTCCTTTTAATTCTTTTTCCTGCCGAATTGCTCTGGACAAAACCTCCAGTACTATGTTGAATAAGAGTTGTGAGAGTGGACACACTTGTCTTGTTCCTGTTCTCAGAGGGATGGCTTTCAGTTTTTGCCCATTGAGCATGATGTTGGCTGTGGGTTTGTCATATATGGCCTTTATTATTTGAGGTCCTTTCCTCTATACCCATTTTATTGAGAGTTTTTATCATAAATGGATGTTGGATCTTTTCGAATGTTTTCTCTGCATCTATTGAGATGATCATGTGGTTTTTGTTTCTCATTTTGTTAATGTACTGTATCACGTTGATTGACTTGCAGATGTTGAACCATATCTGTGTCCCTGGTATAAATCCCACTTGATCATGGTGTATAATCTTCTTAATATATTGCTGTATTCGGTTTGCCAAAATTTTGTTGAGCATTTTTACATCTATGTTCATCAGTGATATTGGCCTGTAGTTTTCCTTCTTTGTGTTGTCCTTGTCTGGTTTTGGGATAAGGGTGATGTTGGCTTCATAGACTGTGTTAGGGAGTCCTCCATCTTATTCAATTTTCTGGAATAGTTTCAGAAGGATAGGTCTTAAATCTTTGAATGTTTGGTAGAGTTCTCCAGAGAAGGCATCTGGTCTTGGACTTTTACTTTTGAGGAGGCTTTTGATTACTGTTTCAATTTCTTTCCTTGTGATTGATCCAATCATATGCTCTATTTCTTCCTGCTTCAGTTTTGGGAGGTTGTAACAGTCTAAGAATTTGTCCATTTCTTCTAGGTTGTCGAATTTGTTGGCATATTTTTTTCATAGTATTCTTTTATGATCTTTTGTATTTCTGTGGTGTCCCTTGTGATTTCTTCTCTCTCATTTTTAATTTTATTTATTTGAGTCTTCTCTCTTTTTTTCTTAGTGAGCCTGGCTAAGAGTTTGTCAATTTTGTTTATTTTCTCAAAGAACCAACTCTTTGTTTCATTGTTCCTTTCTACTGTCTTTTTTGTTTCAATTTCATTTATTTCTGCTCTAATTTTTATTATTTCCCTCCTTCTACTGACTTTGGGCTTTGTCTGTTCTCCTTTTTTCTAATTCTGTTAGGTGTTGTTCGAGATTGCTTATCTGACATTTTTCTTGTTTATTGAGGTGAGCCTGTATTGCAATGAATTTCCTTCTTAGGACTGCTTTTGCTGTGTCCCAAATGAGTTGGTATGGCGTGTTTTCATTTTCATTTGTCTCCAGATAATATTTGATTTCTTCTTTAATTTCTTCAATAATCCATTGTTTGTTCAGTAGTATGTTCTTTAGTCTCCACATTTTTCCCCTTTCCCAGCTTTATTCTTGTAAGTGATTTCTAGGTTCATAGCATTATGGTTGGAAAAGATGCTTAATATTATTTCAACCCTCTTGAATTAGTTGAGGCTTGCTTTGTTCCCCAAGATATGGTCTATCCCTAAGAATGTTCCATGCACACTTGAGAAGAATGTATAACCTGCTGTTTTTGGGTGGAGTGTTGTCTATATGTCTACAAAGTCCATCTGGTCTAATTTTTCATTTAATTCTGCAATTTCCCTGTTGACTTTCTGTCTGGATGATCTATCCGTTGGTGTTAATGGGGTGTTGAGTTCCCCTACTATTATTGTATTATTGTTGATGTCTCCTTTTAGTTTTGTTAATAGTTGCTTTACATACTTTGGTGCTCCTGTGTTGGGTGTGTATATATTTATAAGTGTTATGTCTTCCTGGTGGAGTGTCCCTTTTATCATTATAAGTTGCCACTCTTTGTCTCTCTTTATCTGTTTTGCTTTGAAGTCTACTTTGTCTGATATAAGTATGGTGACACCTGCTTTCTTATGTTCATTATTAGCTTGGCGTATCATCTTCCATCCCTTCACTCTGAGTCTGTGTTTGTCTTTGGGACTGATGTGTGTTTCCTGGAGGCAGCATATTGTTGGATCTTGTTCTTTAATCCATCCTGCCACTCTGTGACTTTTGATTGGAGAGTTCTATCCATTTACATTTAGGGTAATTATTGAAATGTTGGGGCCTGACATTGCCATTTTATCGCATATTTTGCAGTTCTCTTGCATTTCCTTTGTTTCCCACCCATCATTTTTGGACTACCAATTCAGGTGGGTTGATTTCTATATTGGCTTTCTGCTTATTTGTAATTTCTGTCTTTATTCTTGTTATTTGTTTAGTGGTTACCATGTGTATTGTATAAAACATCTCATAGATGAGATAGTCCATTTTCTGATAGCCTCTTATTTCCTTAGACTAAACCGTTCCATCCCTTTCCTCTTACCCTTCTAGGTTGTTATTGTCAGATTTTTTTTCTTTCTTCTTGTGTTGCGAGTTTCTGCTTAAAATGACAAGATTATATTTATTCTTGGTGTTTCCCTTCCTTTTATCTTTAATGTTTTACTTAGCCTTTGCTAACCTGTTCTGACAGAGAGCTGCAACTTTCTGATTTTGTCTATTTATGTCCTTAGCTCTGGGTTTTGTAACCCCATTCCTTTTTCATCTTTTTCAGGTATGAGGGTATTCCTGAGCATTTCTTGTAGGGGAGGTCTTCTGGCAATGAACTCCCTTAACTTTTGTTTATCTAGGTAAGTTTTTATTTCTCCATCATATTTGAAGGATATTTTCGCTGGATAGATTATTCTTGGCTGCAAGTTTTTGTCCTTCAGAATTTTGAAAATATCATTCCACTCTCTTCTAGCATGTAAGGTACCTGCTGAGAAATCTGCTTACAGTGTTATGGGGGTTCCTTTGTAGGTTATTTTCTTCTGTCTTGCTTCCCTTAGTATTTTCTCTTTGTCATTAATTTTGCATGCTTCACTACTATATGCCTTCAGGTTGGTGTTTTTACATTAATAAAGTTTGGAGATCTATTAACTTTTGTCACATGGAGTTCCATCTCTCTCCCCAGGTTTGGGAAGTCCTCAGCCATTATTTTTTTCAACAGGCTTTCTGCACCCTTCTCCTTCTCTTCTCGCTCTGGGATACCTATAATCCTTATGTTGCATTTCCTAATTGTGTTGGATATTTCTTGGAGAGTTTCTTCATTTCGTTTCAGTCTTAGTTCTCTCTCCTCCTCTATCTGCAGCATTTCTATATTCCCTTCCTCAAAATTGCTAATTCTGTCTTCCATATTATCAACCCTACTGTTCAGAGAATCCAGATTTTTCTTAGTCACCTCCATTGTGTTCTTCATCTCCAACATTTCTGATTGGTTCTTCTTTATAGCATCAAGTTCTTTTCTGACATAGGTCCTGAACTCGTTGAGTTGTCTATCTGTATTCTCTTTTAACTCATTAAATTTTTTAATGATGGCTATTTTGAATTCCTTGCCATTTAGGTTATAGATTTCGGTGTCTTTGGGATTGTTTTCTGGGTACTTGTCATTTTCCTTCTGTTCTGGAGATTTAATATATTTTTTCACACTGCTTGATGGTGTGGATTTGTGCCTCTGTATAGAGATAGAGTGTAGTTACTGCTTCCACTTGTTTCTACTCGAATTGGGGGGGGGGGCAGCTGTGTAATCTGCAGTGACCAGGATCCCTGTCTGCTGTTGCTGACCAGAACTGGGCCCCTCCTCGTGGTCACAGTGGCCCTGTGGGGTCTCTTGTCAGCTGTGGGGGCAATTGCAAGGGGGCCTCAGGTTGCTGGTGCCTACTGTCACAGACCACATAGATGCACTCCCACCTTATTGTCTGCAGTGCTGTTATGGGCTTCACAGTGGTCAGGAGTTGGTTCACCTAGACTGGCAGCTCTGCCTCTGTCAGGGCCTGCAAGATCTCACTTGTCCACTGTCGACCATAGCAGAGCTATGGGTATCTACTGCAGGCTATGGTTAACTCACCCAGCTGTGCTACTTCTGCCTCAGGGCCTTCCAGCCTGGTGTTTGCCAGGCGGGGCCGCTCCACTAATGCTGCACAGAGGCTTTCCCTGCAGCTGCTGTGGGACTGTGAATTCTCCCCCTGGACCACGGAGCAGTCTTGCTGGGACTCCAACTTGCCACCGCCCACTCACATGGGCTCACTGGGTCTCCCTTGCCCTCTCAGGACCACAGCAGGAATTTGTGTGTCAGAAGTGGCTGTCAGGTTGCTGTGCCACCAGGGATCCTCCTGCCCTGGGGCATCCCAACGTTCTGAATGCTGGGAGGGGCCTCTCTGCTAATGCCGAGTAGAGGCTTTCCCTACGGCTGCTGTGGGACCATGGATTTTCCCACTGGGCTAAGGGGCAATCACAGGGGGCTTAGGTAGGGCTGTAGTCACCTGTTTCCACTGTCACTCTGCCAATGTGCTCACACACCCACCCTTGGTGCCGTGGCAATACCATGAGTGTGTCCACTGGTAGAAAGTCACTTGCAGATACTAGGCTGTCTGGGGGTTGGAGAGTTTTCACCAAACTGTGCAAATGTCCATCCACCTTCCAACGCATAGCAGCACAGGTCTCTCAGGCATCCTGAAATGCTGTGTGGATATCCTTTGTTGAACCATGAATGTCCAATTAGTTGTAGTTCAAAGGGAGAGAAACAAAGACAACTGTTCACTCCGCCATGTTGCTGATGTTACTCCTGTAGCTTACTTTTTAAAGTCTATACATTCATAGAATTTAACTCATTTTGTGTTGGCACAAATTAAATAAATGTAAGTTTAAAAAATCTTTCTCTGAAACAAGCAAAATTAAGTATCGTATATTTCAAAACTCAATTTTCTCATTAATTTATTCACTCATCCAATTACTTAGCAATTTTTAAAAAAATTATCTCTCATTAGAGCTGACTACTATAGTAGTGTTCTGGGGGTTGGATGCCAAGGGGGATCATATATGGTCTCTGTCTCTCACAAGTGCTCTCTATTAGAGAGTTAAGAATGCCATTAAATAATTTTCCACAAATATTTCTGGACTACTTACTATGTGCTAAGAATTGTACTCAGAATTAGGAAATCATAATACAAGGTGGAATTCTAACTATTCTCCAAATTCTAGATAGATTCCCTATTTTCATTTTTTAGAAATTACAAATATTACGTGAACTATTCTAATTTTTGGCCCACCAATGCTATTCTGCACAAAGTTAAAAATAATAGCTATTGTTTATTGAAAGCTTAGTATATATCAAGAACAATGCTGAGCACTTTACCTTGTATTAGATCATAACAAACCTATAGGTGTTAGTATTATTATCTCCATTGTATAGATGAGATATTGTGGCAGTATGTTACCTGTGATTACAAGTCTAGGAAATGGTTGGGTGACTTGGTTAAGTCCACAAAGGTAGTAAGTGGCTGAACTCAAAAGTGAACAGAAGACCTGCTTATAAGTCTTTTCTTTTCTTTTTTCTTTAATTAGATCCAGTGGACAAGAATTTGTGTAATATATAAACTTCAATAAACAGTGAATTGTAACCCAAATATCTCATAAAATAGAACAGCAGCCATCTAATGGATGGCATATCTGACTTTAAATTTAAATGAAAAATACTCTCTCTGGATCAATGTACAGATCCAAATACAACAGTTCATACATCTTGGTGTAGTAATTCACATGGCTTCTGTTCTTTTCAGATATGGCACACCATTTCTTAAGAGGAGAGTATTGTAAAATATTAACTTTGTGTTTACTTTATATTTATTAAATTATTTTAAAAGCTAATATTATTAGCAATTTCTCTACTGACCACCTGCCTCCACAAATCACCTATTAAGATATCAGATAACATTAGTGCTGTATGAAATACACTTTGGAAAAAGTGGTACTAACATTAATATGAAAGACAAGAGAAAGATCAGGTTTGGAATAATGAGTTAAATTATGGGATACTAGAGCATTAATTTGGACAGCTAAAATGTAGATGAAGAACATAGTCTTAGGTGAGAGAATCTTTCAGGATCACTGAGGGCCCCATACCTGAGAAGAATATTAGAAAATTCGAGACTATGGAGTCTGGGTGATGATGTTTTAATATAGATTCACCGAATGTAACAAATGTACCACTCTAAAGGGGATGTTGATAATGGGGAGTCTATGCATGTGTGGAGGCAGGGGATATATGGGAATTCTCTCTACCTTCTCAATTTTTCTGTGAACCTAAAACTGCTTTAAAAAATAAAGTCTATTCAAAAAAGTTCAAGAATGTATTGAGAATTGTGCCTGGCTAAGCAATGTGAGCAGTGTTTCCTACGGTGCTGTCTGAGTAATGTCAACTAGCATTTGATTCAAGAGAGGTAACGCTAAGACCAGAATCAAGGGGTTAAATCAGAATGGAAGCTAGATCAAATCAGATATTTATTAAAAAATCAACAGAAGTTCATCTGTGACCCTTATGTTCTCTCTCTCTCTCTCTCACACACACACACTTTTTATTTTTAATGCTCGTATGTTTCTTTATAGTTACTGCAAAGAGGGTCCTTAAAACAAAAGAAACAGAACTAAAATATGTCTGTGTGTTTTTCACAGATAGCAGCATTAGCAAGAAATTAGGAACCAGTATTCTGATATGTATTTAGCTAAACAGAAGATGAATAATAGGGAAATAAAGGAATTATAGAAGTCATTAAAAAAAGTGCATCAAATAACAAGGACCTGTTGGAGAAAATAGGAAGGAATTAGGAACAGACTTGTCAGTATTGCTTGTGTTGAGATAAAAAAATTTCTCTTAAGATGTCCTGTTCTTTGTAGGAAAGTGCTAAATTATCAGATGCTATCTCAATTCAAGATTTCTCACGTCCACAATTTTTCTGTGTCCCCAATATATCATTTTTCAAAATTGAAAGAATTCTTTCATTTAGTCTCATGTAGTTTTTCCTTTGAATCTCTTGGCTTCAAGAAATTAGGAATTCTAAACAGAAGTCGCTGATGAAATCTATAACAGATGTCAGGAGACTATAAATTTTGTGAGCAAGGAATACTTCTTCTATGAACTTTGGTTGAGTTTTATGCTAAATATTCCATCCCCTAAAGTCTAGTTTCATTTTGTTTTCTCAATTTTAGACCTATCCGGAAGAAAGAACATGTCTGTTTCTCTTTTAGCCACAATAAAATTAATAATGCTTTCTTATTTCAGCTTTCCAAGCCAGATTCAAAGCTAGCTGAATGTCATAAATTGTGGAGACATTGACAAGATGAAAGGAACTCATATCGCTTTCATCAAAACTTAAAGCAGAAGCACAGAGTGGTAGCCATGGGCAATCCTCACTTGTAAATAACAACATGTCAGATTGCAGGTGTCCCTGGAGATTGCGGAATGTGCATGGTTTATGTGCCTCTTTCTGTCTAGGGTTCCACAATACATATATATATATATTTGGAACAAATCAGTATTAGTTCCTTTTTTAGTTTATATTACATGATTCCCTGAATATTAATTTTTCTCCTCGCATTCTACTCAACAATTTGGACTCCTGGATTTGATATAGCCACTTTTTAAAAAAATTCATTTTGTGTTGTGCCTCTCCCTTCGGCATCTGAAAGTCCATGAACAGAATTTCACAAAAGTCCAATCTCTATGTGTCATCTCTCTGAGGAGCTATTTGTGATTGTAAAGGAATGTTTTCTTACATTAATTCTTATCCACTCTCCATCAACTAATTGGGCTGACTTTGGACTCATATATATTTTTGATAAGAGTGTCCCTGGTGAGTGGGTAGGTTCTGTTAAAAAGCTTTCACATATTGACATTTGCTTGAATCAGGCTTTGGTTTTGTGTTTTTCAAACATGCTATGGAAATATTTTTTTATCCAACATATTTTATTAGTTTTATGAGTCTACTGTATAAATAAAATTGAAACCATTGAAGAGAGATGGAGAAACCAATATGTCAAAGAATTATACCTATTAACAAGAGGTTTCTGACATAGGAATTAAATTGGCAGCAATGAAAACCCTATTACATGTTATATGTTCCATTTTATTTCATTTTAGCACTAAAACCAACATTTTCAGATGTTAAAAAGTTTGGCAAAGGTAAGGCTTCATTTCTTTCTATGAAACTAATACTAACATATCCTTTACTGTTGATTACATTTCCTTTTTATTTGCCAAGCCAAAAAAAATTATTCTTTAGGCAATTATAAAAAGCTAGATAAAAATTGACGCAATTACTTCTCCATCATATAATTTTTCTCCTAAGAGTTTCCTGTGATATATAAATAAATGGATTTATTGAATAGCAATTGTTGGATCAGACGGCACTAAAACATTTATTGTTTTCTTTATGAAATGTTTGATCCAAGGTCAAGTTTTATTTAATTTCATGGGGCTTACTCTGGAACAAATGGAGAACCTGGTAGCAAATAGGATTCTTAAATATTTATGCACCTCTCTCTCTTCTCCTTAATATTAAACATCAATTTTAAGTCATATGCCTTCTTTAGAAGATATTTTAATTTCCTGTAAATTGTATGGTAAATGTAAAAAAAGAGAGAACTATCCCTATTTTTCCACTTTTCTTTATTTGAAAAAGAAATTGCTTCAAATTTTATGGAATTTTCTTGGAAAGAAAATGTATTCCAGCTCAATAACAATTTTACTACCAATTCCCTGCAATTTATCCTAACTCTATACTTTGGATATATTTTCTTAACTTATTTTATCAAGAAAACAAAACTATCAATAGTGTTATGTGTAAGGATGATTGTATGTAGTCTATCATTAAATCACACTCTCTATCATCATTTTATGAGATATATATAGACTTCATATATTTACTGTTCTATAAGTATTTACAGATTCTACTGCTTTCTGCATGAGCTGTACAGTTTAGTAGTAAATTTAATAGCCTACTCTCTGTTGCTGTTATTACAGTGTGATGTAACAGAGCTCCATTGATAGCATAGGAATTTGTAGTCTTACCATATGTCAAAAGCTGTAATAATTAGCATTTTCTCAAATTCTCACTTATGTAAACTTACAATTACCTTGTAAATTGAGTATTATTATTCCTGTTTTACATTTGAACAAATGGAGGCTCATAGATAGTAATCAATGTGTCCAGGGTTTTGAAGTTAATCAATGGCAGAACTGGAATTAAAATAATCCTATTTGCTGTTGTTGTACCATATGACTGAACCTTGAAGATAAGATGGGAATAGGGAAACTAAAGAGAAGCTAAATTGTGTTATAGTGACAGTTTAATAGTTTTAAATTATCCATCATGGGTAAAGGTCCTGAGAACTCCTAATATGGTTGTTCAACTTCCATCTTTTACTAGTTCTTTCCCAGTCTTACCAGACCTCAGCCTTCCAAGGTATAATCTGTTCTTACTACTCCTTCTCAACAACCAGGCTTATTGGAAGAGTAATTCTACTTCTTGAACTCTATTCATCTCTATTTTTTGATTTCTGTTTCTATTATGCATTGAAATGACTCTTGCTGAGGAGCGTGCCAAGATGGCAGCATAAGAAGACTTTGAACTCACCTCCTCCTATGAACACAACTAAGTTACAACTATTTTTGGGAAAATTATCCCCAAGGGAGAACTGAAAACTGGATAAAAAGGACCCCTGCAACAAGGGACAGTCCTGACTGAGGCAGAAGAAGCAGAAATTGTTGTCTGGGGAAAGAAAAAGCCACCTTTGCAAGCCTAGGAGCTTCAGATCTGGCTGGCTAGGAGCAAGCCTAAGGTATGCAGCCTTCCCTGGAGGAGTAGGGGACCCTAGCAGGGGAGTGTTGCCACTATAAGTGTCGCTCAGAGTCATCACAACCAAGAGGAGCATTATAATATCTACCTTCACAGGCTATTAACTACAACAGGGAATGCTCTGACAAAAGCTGTCAGACATAAGCAGAAAAAAGCAAACTCTTAAAAGGCCCAGGCAAAAAATTCACCCATTTCAGAAAGCAACTTAAAATCACCAGAAAGAAAGGTGCACAGTCCTTTGGTGCAAAGAGATTCCTGTGATAGCCTCTGAGTGCATCTCAGTGAGAAGTGAGACCTCTCCAGGGACTGAGACATTGGCAGTAACCATTAGTGCGACCTATTATAGGTATGCTGACACAGACTCTGGCAGACACCATTGGAGTTCTACCCCTGGCCTGTTAGCCTGGTGACTGCCCTGTCCACTAGAACACTGATTTAATCCAGCTCAGCCAGGGCAGAAAGCTTGCCCTAGGGATGGGCCCACCCAACAGCAAGCCCTCAGGAAACTTTTGGGCCTGCATAGACTGGATGCTGGCACATCCTCCACTGGGAGACAAGCCTACGCAACTGTAAACCCCTGAGCCTCACAACCAGCCATGCTGGAGGCCTACTCATTTACCAGAAAAACTGAAGCAAGAATGTGCTATTAGACCTTGCAGCCAACTGTGCTGGGGCTCTCCAAACCTGATAAACTGACTGAAGTGTCCATAGCAGCCACACACAGATGAGAACTACCACCAGCAAGTCAGAGGGACAGCCTAGACTCTCTGGGCACCTTCAACAAGATCAACCTTGCCACAACAGAAGGACACATGTAGCCCACACAGGGGTCACTCCTGGAACATTCAGAACTGGTGAGGAGAGGAAAGCAAACTTCTGGGCCTCAAAAGGTGTCTCCTACATAAGGCCACTTCTCCAAGATCAGGAAATGTGGTTTACCCAGCTAACACAGAAAAATACACACAGATAAAGAGGCATAATGAGGAGGCAAAGGAGCACATTCCAAGCTAGGGGAAAGGAGAAAACCCCAGAAAAAGAACTAAATGAAAAAGAAATAAACAATCTACCTGAAAAAGAGTTAAATGAAAATGTCATAACAATGCTCACTGATCTTGGGAGAAGATTGGATGAACACAATAAGAACGTCAGCAAAGAACTGGAAAATAGAAAAAAGAACCAATGAGAAATGAAAAATACAATACTGAAAATGAAAAATTCACGAGGGGGAATCAATGGCAGAGTAAATAATACAGAAGAACAGATCAGTGAGCTGGATGACAAACTAGGGGAAATCACCTGAGCTGAACAGATAGAAGAAAAAAGAATTAAAAAGAACAAGGACAATCTAAGGGAACTCTGGGACAACATCAAGTGCACTAACATTCAAATTATAGATGTCCCAGAAGGAGAAGAGAGAAACAAAGGAGCAGAGAACCTATTTGAAGAAATAATAGCTGAAAACTTTCCTAACCTAAGGAAGGAAATAGACATCCAAGGACAGGCAACACAGAGAGCACCTAGCAAGACAAACCCAAACAGTCCTACACTAAGACATATTACAATTAAAATGTCCAAAATTAAGGTAAAGAGAGCATCCTAAAAGCTGCAAGAGAAAGGCAACAAGTGACATACAAAGGAAACCCCATAAGACTATAAGCTGGCTTCTCAGCTGAAACCTTACAGGTTAGAAGGAAGTGGCAAGATATATTTAAAATGCTGAAAAGAAAGAACCTACAGCCAAGAATACTCTACCCAGCAAGGTTATCATTTAGAATGGAAGGAGAGATAAACAGTTTCCAAGACAAGCAAAAATTAAAGGAGTTTATCACCAAAAAACTACTTTTACAAGAAATGCTAAAGGGACTTACTTAAGTTGGAAAGAGAAGACCACAAATAGGGATAAGAAAATTACCAAAAAACAAGGCAATGAAATCACTGGTAAAGGCAAAATTCATAATGGTAGCAGATCAACCTACTGTGAAGATAATATGAAGTTCAAAAGACCAAAGTATTAAAAGTACCTATTTCCATGATAAGAGGGTAATGGACACACATGCACAAAAAAGAAGTTAAATATGATATCACAGGGGCTGGCCTGGTGGCACAGTGGTTAAGTTCACATGTTCTGCTTTAGTGGCCCGGGGTTGGCCAGTTTGGATCCTGGGTGCAGATATGGCACTGCTTGGCAAGCCATATATAAAGTAGAGGAAGATGGGCATGGATGTTAGCTCAGGGCCAGTCTTCCTCAGCAAAAAGAGAAGGATTGGCAGCAGTTAGCTCAGGGCTAATCGTCCTCAAAAAAATTTTAAAAATATGATATCACAAACATAAAATGTGGGAGGAGAGGAATAAAGAGTACAGCTTTTAGAAAGAAGTCAAACGAAAGAGACCATCAACTCAATATAAGATTGCTATATATGTAGCTTATTATATGAACCTCACGGTAATCACAAATCTGAAACCTATAATAAATACACAAATAAATAAGAGAAAGGAACACAAAGATAATACCAAAGAAAGCCATCGAACCACAAAGAAGAGAAAAAGAGAACAAGAAAGGAACAGAGAAGAACTACTAAAACATTGAGAAAAAAAGTAACAAAATGGTGATAAGTAAATATTTATTAACAGCTGATTTAAATATCAATGGACTAAATTCTCCAATAAAAAGACATAGGGTGACTGATTGGATAAAAAAACAAGACCCATATATATACTGTGTGCAAGATACACACTTCAGACCTAAAGACACTCACAAACTGAAAGTGAAAGGATGGAAAAAGGTAATCCATGCAAATGGCAAACAAAAGAAAGCTGAGATAGCAGTACTTATATCTGAAAAAATAGACTTTAAAACAAAAACTGTAACAAGAGACAAAGAAAGGCAGTACATAATGATAAAAGAAACAATCTAACAAGAGGATATAACACTTGTAAATAGGTATGAACCCAACAAAGGAGCACCAATAAATAAAGCAATTATGAACAGACATCAAAAGATAAATAGACAGTAACACAATAGTAATAGAGGACCTTAACACTCCACTTACACCAATGGATAGATCATCCAAACAGAAGAGCAATAAGGAAACATTGGCCTTAAATGACCCATTAGACGAGATGGACTTAGTAGATATATATAGAACATTCCATCCCCAAACTGCAGAATACACATTCTTTTCAAAGGCACATGGAACATTCTCCCAGATTGATCACATATTAGGTCACAAAACCAGTCACAATAAATTTAAAAGGATTGAAATAATGCCAAGAATCTTTTCTGACTACAAAGGAATGAAACTAAAAATCAACTACAGAAATAAAATCAGAAAATACACACATATGTGGACATTAAAAAAATACTACTGAACAATATCTGGGTCAATCAAAAAATCAAAGGAAAAATTTAAAAAATACCTGGAAACAAATCAAAATTTAAATACGCCATGCCAAAATCTATGGGATACAGCAAAAGCAGTTCTAAGAGGAACGTTTATAGCAAAACAGGCCTACCTCAACCAACAAGAAAAATCCCCAATAAACAACCTAATACTACCTAAAGGAACTGGCAAAAGAAGAACAAACTAATCTCAAAATCAGTAGAAGGAAGGAATAATAAAAATCAGAGCAGAAATAAATGAAATAGAGATAAAAACAATAGAAAAAATCAATGAAAACAAGAGCTGGATCTTTGAAAAGATAAATGCACTTGACAAAACTTTAGGTAGATCCACCAAGAAAAAAAGAGAAAAGTCTCAAATAAACAAAATCTGAAATGAAAGAGGAGGAATTAAAATGGACACCTCAGAAATACAAAAGATAATAAGAGAATGCTATGAAAAGCTATACACCAATAAACTGGATAAGCTAGAGGACCTGGATAAATTCTTAGACTCATACAACCTTCCAAAACTGAATCAAGAAGAAATAGAGAATTTGAATAGACCAATCACCAGTAAAGAAATTGAAACACTAATCAAAAACCTCCCAAAATTTAAAAGTCCATGACCAGATGGCTTCCCTGGTGAATTCTACCAAACATTCAAAGAAGACTTAACACCTATCCTCAAACTCCTCCGAAAAATTGAACAAGAGGGGAGGCTTCCTAACTCATCCTACAAAGCCAACATTATCCTGATACCAAAACCAGATAAGGACACCACAAGAAAAGAAAATTATAGGCCAATATCACTGATGAATATCGATGCCAAAATTCTCAACAAAATGCTAGCAAATCAAATACAACAATATATTCACAAGATCATACATCATGATCAAGTGGGATTTATTCTAGGGATGCAGGTATGGTTCGGCATCCACAAATCAATCAATGTGCTGAACCACATTAACAAAATGAAGACTAAAAATAACATGATCATCTCAACACATGCAGAGAAAGCATTTGATAAGATAGAGCATCCATTTATGATAAAAACTCTGAATAAAATGGCTATAGAAAGAAAACACCTTTTATTTCTTTTTCTTGCCTGATTGCTCTGGTTAGGACTTCTAATCCTATGTTAAATAAGAGTGGTGACAGTGGGCATCCTTGTCTGGTTCGTGTTCTTAGAGGGATAGCTTTCAGTTTTTCTCCATTGAGAATGATATTAGCTGTGGATTTGTCATATATGGCCTTTAATATGTTTATTATTATGGTATTATATTAAATACCAGAAATAAACCTGCACACATATGCACCTAATTTTCCACAAGGAAGCCAAAAACATACAATGGAGAAAGGAAAGTCTCTTCTGTAAATTGTGTTGGGAAAACTGAACAGTCACAGGCAAGAGAATGAAAGTAGATCATTATCTTATACCATATACAAAATTAAGTCAAAATGGATTAAAGACTTGAATTCAAGACCTGAAACCATAAAACTTCTGGAAGAAAACATATGCAGGACGCTCTTCAACATCGGTCCTAGCTGCATATTTTCAAGTACCATGTCTGACCAGGCAAGGGAAACAATAGATAAAAAAAAACAATTGGGACTACATGAAACTAAAATGCTTCCGCATGGCAAAGGAAACCATCAACAAAGTGAAAAGACAACCTAACAACTGGGAGAAGATATGTGGAAACCATGTATCTGATAAGGGGTTAATATCCAAATTATATAAAGAACTCATACATCTCAACAACAAAAAAACCAACAACCCAAGTAAAAAATGAGCAAAAGATCTGAACAGACACTTCTCCACAGAAGATATATAGAAGTCTAAGAGGCATATGAAAAGATATTCAACATCACTAACTATCAGGGAAATGCAAATCAAAACTACAATGAGCTATCATCTCACTCCCGTCAGAATGGCTATAACTAATAACACAAGAAACAACAAGTGTTGGAGAGGATGTGGAGAGAAGGGAACGCTCATACACTGCTTGTGGGAGTGCCCACTCGTGCAGCTACCATGGGAAAACATTACGGAGATTCCTCAAAAAGTTAAAAATAGATCTACCATATGATCCAGCTATTCCACTGCTGAATATTTATCCAAAGAACATGAAAACATGAATGCATAAAGATATATGCACCCCTATGTTTGTCGCAGCATTATTCACAATAGCTGGGACTTGGAAGCAACCTAGGTGCCCATCAAGGGACGAATGGACAAAGAAGATGTGGTATATATACTCAATAGAATACCTTTCAGCCATAAATAATGATAACAAGGATGGACCTTGAGGGTATTAGGCTAAGCGAAATACGTCAGAGGGAGAAAGTCAAATACTGTATGATCTCACTCATAAGTAGAAGATAATAAAACAACAACAACAAACACATAGAGACAGAGATTGGATTGGTGGTTACCAGTGGGGCAGGCGAAAGGGAGGAGGGCGAAAGGGGTGATTAGGCATGTGTGTGTGGTGATGGATTATACTTATTGTTTGGGTGGTGAACATGTTGTAAACCACACAGAAATCAAAACATATAACGATGTACACCTGAAACTTGTATAATGTTATAAACCAGTATTACCACAATATAAAAACAAACAAAAAAATCAATTTACACACAAAAAAGAAGAAATGACTCTTGCTAACGTTCCTTAATCAAAACTGTTACCTCACATTGAAAAGAATCTGTCTGAGTTTAAATGAGGTACATTATCATAGTAAAACTTTGAATTCATTTTACTTACTGTAATAAAAAGAGAATGTCAGTAACAAACTTTGAAAATTAGATGTTTAGTAACAGAACATTTCAATCAGTATAATCCAACCAATACTATTTAACTCAGTATATTAGTTGCTGGGTTTATAAGGAAAAACGCCTATGTCTAGTTCTTAAAGAATACACAATCATATAGACAAAAACCCCTCATATTTTCAGTAATGAAAGTATAATACTGGAATTTTGATTCTAGGGAAACAGATATCAACTGTATTGTCTGGAATATAAGTGATTCAATAAATATGGATTGAACCAAATGGAAATTTTAAAGTATAAGTTAATTAATGAAACGATGATATATGGTATAAAAATACAGTAAGTGCTCAGTAATGTTACTTATTGGTTTAAGCATACCTCGTTTTTATCCTTCCTCAGCCGTTTCTCAAAAGATACAGAAGTTCTAATGCAAAATGACAGATGTGTTCATGCTGACATACAGCCTAGAAAGACAAGTGAAGCTTATGCAGTTACCTGGACCACTCCACAGCCCAGAAACTAAAGGAAAAAGGCCTAGTACCACAGGCACTCTTTGTAACCTTGCTCTAATGTTATGGACTATGTCGATTGGAATTCCTTTGTGGTATGTTGTGGCAGTTGCTAAATTTTTGAAAATTACATCTGTGTTTCATTTGCTTGGTTAGCTTAACATTTCTAATTGTTTATGTCTATCATCCTCCTCTTATAATTTAGAATCACTTCTCCATCGAAGAACTCATTATGTGAAGGGCTTATTTTCCATCTTTTCTACTTTAATAGCAGTTAAGAGGAGAAGAGAGCCATGTCTTATTTGCCTGTCTTTCTTTCTTTCTTTCCTGCTTCCCTGCCTCCCTCGCTTCCAGGGATTAGCCCTGAGCTAACATCTGCCATCAATCCTCCTCTCTGTGCTGAGGAAAATTGTCCCTGAGCTAACATCCATGCCCATCTTCCTTTATTTTATATGTGGGGTGCCTGCCACAGCATGGCTTGCCAAGCAGTGCCATGCAGTAGGTCTGCATCCAGGATCGGAACCAGTGAACGCCGGGCTGCTGAAGTGGGAACGCACGAACTTAATCACTGGGCCACTGGGCTGGCCCCTTATTTGGCTTTCTAACTGGCTTGACATTCAGCACAGTCCTTAGCACATGGGAAGAGATCAAAACAAAGTTTGCTGAATGAGTGACCGAATGATGACTTCACTAGCCTGTTGGCCATTGCCTACTTAGCTGTCCAGAGACTTCACTACCTCCTTATTCTGCATGTGTCCCATTATTGGCAAGTAATCTTTCTTGCTTAGACATTGGGAAGATTATTTGGCCTAGTATCTTATTTTTAAGGTGAATCGTCGGTCATACCTTTGGAGATTACTATTCCAGATTGTCTTCCCTTGTACGTGGCAGCACTGCCCCACGTTCTGGGGATCGGCAGAAACATACCACTGAAATAGTAAAGAATATGAGAAGAAGCTTGGTGCAGTTCTCCCTTGCTTTGTTCCTTCTTCCAAACAGATTTGAAAGTTTTAAAATTTGGAGAAAGATCATGGACAGGTGCAAGTTTGCACAACTTTGTTCTCCAAAAGCTACTATTAGCAGATTTAGAAGGACATCATATAAAGTAGTCAGTTCTTAAAGAACTATTTATAGTATCAGTTTTATGGAGCAAATCTGTTTCAAGCTTTAAACTTCAGTAAATGGCTCTAAAATCAGCATGTAACCTGACATGAAGCCAATTGAATGTCTTTAAATTAGGCGTCATATTTTATCCTGAATTACTTTTTCAAATATGGGTTCTTTGAAATTGCCGTTTAAATTTGAGCTTCTAAGAAACTTACCAAGAGAAAATCGCTTGTTCCCTTGAATCTCTTACAAAAAAAAGATTTGAAAATGATGGAGATTATTAAATCTGAAACCTAGCTTTTAACGAGTTACTACCAACCTTCAAAGCGTTCTTTGAAATA
The DNA here is from genome assembly GCF_037783145.1 of Equus przewalskii. Lineage (NCBI taxonomy): Eukaryota > Metazoa > Chordata > Mammalia > Perissodactyla > Equidae > Equus > Equus przewalskii. The sequence continues at coordinate 29,624,589 of NC_091834.1, forward strand.
TACGGTTTCTTTGTAGGGGGGAATCGTTATTGACACGAAAGCAGTGTTTTCTTAGTCCACCATCCCTCATTGTCTTCTTCCTGACACTTACGTTGGTGTACCCTAATATTCTTTTGAGATCTACCAAGGGGTTTTAAAAGTGTATGCTCGACACTGGACATATATTTTTTCTTCCTCTTTAGGGAATAGAGATAGTAGACTTTGAAATATGTAAGTGACAAACTGTTAAAGTTTTAAAAATGTATTGCTGTCATTAATACTAGTATCAATTAAATCACACTTTAAGTAACATACGAATTTATTTTTGCTAAAATTCAAACTGTAGAATTATGTAGATTAATGTAAATAAAAGAATTAGGTAAAACAGCTTGCATATGAACTGTACTAATGAAGTATTGATTTTTAAAAACATCACTTAGGGAACTTAAAGGGAGTCATTCCCTTAATTCATTTGTATGTTTCTTTCATTGAAATAAAGGTACAAATTACTGAGGAACTATTCAAAAATAAAATAAGTAAAACCATTACAATTTTATTCCAAACATTTGGGTAACCCTCGTGATGGGTCAGTTCCCAGCGCACTACTCACATATCAGCCTTTGCCATGCTCCACTGAGGGTGTGCAGTTTTCTTTGCAAAGTGTGTTTAGCAGCAAGTGTTCTTTACAACATTCACGTCTAGTAGAATCAGTCTCCCAAATGCCGTATAATTACTTTTTAATGCAATAGGCTACTTAGAAGAGGATTCTTTTCCAAGTTTAGTAACATTTTCCCTATTAAGCATATTTATCTTTCAACATACTAGCTAAGGAGGGTTGGCCTGGTGGTATTGCAGAAAGGACCAAATGTCTTCCTGCTGACTAGGCAGCCATCTTAAAGTAACAATTTGGATCAAACAGATCCAGGCAGCATTAGTGTTTCATGTAGTGTTATGAACTCTTTTGTTTTAAGCATACTTCCAGGAAAGTTAGTTGTTTACATTTACATTTGTATTTTTCTTAAACTTAACATTTATTAAAAGTCATACTTCAGGGGCCAGCCTAATGGCACAGCGGTTAACTTCTCACATTCTGCTTTGGCAGCTGGGGTTCACTGGTTCAGATCCCGGGTGCGGACATGGCACTACTTGGCAAGCCATGCTGTGGTAGGCGTCCCACATATAAACTAGAGGAAGATGGGCACGGATCTTAGCTTAAGACCAGTCTTCCTCAAAAAAGAGGAGGATTGGCAGCAGATATCAGCTCTGGGCTAATCTTCCTCAAAAAAAAAATTCAATTCACAGTTGTGTATTCATGTATTTTACTCATAGTGAAAGTGGATAGAGGAATTTAATTGTTTATTAAATGTAAGTATAGTTTTAGACATGCTAATCTCAGAAAAATCCTGTTTTGTTTAAAGTCTAAATTTAAGATCCCCAAATTGGTGTTATCTATAACCAAAATATCTAAATTCAAGTGAAACCTAAAGTCCCAAGCAGTCCCAAACCTAAAACTACATTTGTCCCCAGCAGAGACTGACACCACTGATTTGACCTCCCTGCTTTTGTGCGTGTGGAGTAGAGGAAGGAGATGAGACAGAGCTGTGGTAACAGAGAGCCACCCCCACGCTGCTAGGAAGGCCCTAAAATAAACTGGAGACTCGAAACTGCAGGACAGAAAACTCAGGTTAAACGTGATCATTTATTCCCTATGAACGGGTTAGTATGAATTGTTTCTAAATCTCCATCTCTCCTCACTCATGGAGAGGGATAATAAAATTCATCTTCGTATCTTAGATTTTATTCCCCCAGACTCTGACCGTGAGATAGACTAAATGAGACTAGGGGAGGATGTTCCTCGTGTGGTACTTAACATACAGCGAATTTCAATAAACGTTAATTCTCTTCCCTCTACCTCCCTTTCTTGTTTAAAGATTATTCTTATTTGAGGTTGCTTAAAATTTTCAATATATCACTTCAGCCCATAAAAAATTGGTTGAAGCCACTGAAAATACAAACAATATATTCATTCAGCATTACATTATGAACACCTACTGTGTGACAGTTATAGGCACTGTGCTTAAGATAGTAAACAAAAGAAACCAAAATCCCCGTTCTCAAAATACTCTGAAAAAATGAGACATAAAAGTTTATATGATCCAGCTATCCCACTGCTGGGTATTTATCCAAAGAATTTGAAAACACAAGGGCATAAAGATACAGGCACCCCTCTGTTCATTGCAGCATTATACACAATAGCCAAGACTTGGAAGCAACCTAAGTGCCCATCAAGGGATGAATGGATAAAGAAGATGTGGTATTTATACACAATGGAATACTACTCAGCAGTGAGAAATGACGAAATCCTGCCATTTGTGACAACATGGATGGACCTTGAGGGTATTATGCTGAGTGAAATGAGTCAGAGGGAGAAAGTCAAATACTGCATGATCTCACTCATAAGTAGAAGATAAAAACGACAAACAAACACATAACATTGGAGATTGCATTGGCGGTTACCAGAGGGGAAGGGGAGGGGGGGAGGGCAAAAGGGGTGATTAAGCTCACATGTGAGGGGATGGACTATAATTAGTTTTCAGGTGGTGAACATGATGTAACCTACACAGAATTCAAAATATATTACAATGTACATCTGAAAATAAATAAATAAAACAAGGATTATATGCAAGGAAGACCATTTGATACATAACTTTCTACTCACTGATCAGCATTATTTGCATGTCACTACTATTTGAGGATCATCATTATTCGAATATCATTAATATGAATTCCAAAACTGCCTCATTGGTTGTCTATCGCAGTGGTCTGGTGTTTCAATGTTTCAATGTTATTCTTGATTTAAAAAAATAAAAACAAAAAGCTAATGAGCAAAAAGATCTTTGCAGTACCTCCCAACTTTAAAATTCTATGAAGTATGACTTTTTTTTTAAAGATTGGCACCTGGGCTAACGACTGTTGCCAATCTTCTTCTTTTTTTAAAGATTGGCACCTGAGCTAGCAACTGTTGCCAACATTTTTTTTTTCCTGCTTTTTCTACCCAACCCCCACCCCCATACATAGTTGTATATCCTAGTTGCAGGTCCTTCCAGTTGTGGGATGTGGGACACCGCCTCAACGTAGCCTGACAAGCGGTGCCGTGTCCTCACCCAGGATCCGAACCCTGGGCTGCCGCAGCAGAGCGTGCGAACTTAACCACTCGGCCATGGAGCCGGCCCCAGTATGACATTTTTTTGAGGACGATTAGCCCTGAGCTAACATCTCCTGCCAATCCTCCTCTTTTTTGCTGAGGAAGACTGGCCTTGAGCTAACATCTGTGCCCACCTTCCTCTACTTTATATATGGGACGCCTACCACAGCATGGCTTGCCAAGCGGTGCCATGTCCACACCCTGGATCCAAACTGGCGAACCCCAGGCCACTGAAGCAGGATGTGTGCACTTAACGGCTGTGCCACTGGGCCAGCCCCACGTGAATTGAATTTTAAGCAACACTTTTCCCACATTAAATAATACACTGCAAGTCTGAAGGGACAGGTTTATGCCAGTCATTGTTTTGTCCCAATTTTTGCTCTGCGACACCCTGTTTACACTGGCTGCAGTGCCTTGACTATTTCTGTCTGCATTGTCAGGCCTGACAGAGGAGGCCTTTTGACTCTCCCTGTGTGTAATGCAATACCCTACAATTACTGTTATTATTACACATGACGCTTTGCTTTCCCTGTTTCCTCTCAAGGTTGTAGACTTTTGCCTTTCTTCTGTTCTTGCATTTACCTCTCCTGCTTTTTGAGCATTGTGTGTTCTGCATACTCCATGAGGTGTGCCACCGTGGCCTGTTGCTCTTCTACTGAATATCTCCTTGAACTCTGGTCACTCACTCAAAATCTGCAACATCCACAATTAGGTTGTGCTCCTTCTGGTTTTTTGCTTGTAGGTTTTTTCTCTCTCTGTAATTTGTTCATTCCCATACCAAACTTGCTCTCTAATCGTATCACTCAGGATTTATTTTGATCTTTACACTTCACATTAGTTGACACTAACTTGTTTATTTACCAGTTTTGGGCGGTTTTTCCCTCCCGTATGAGACTGCAAGCTCCAGGAGGGCATGTAGGAGATGCTGTGTTTCTTGTTTCCTACTGCATCCCTGGATCTTAGTACATGTCCTACAACAAAGTATATACTTGAATATTTGTTGAATAAAAATGCCTCTTGCTCAGGGAGGGTATTAGAAATCTTCATCTTAAGAAATAATGCCATTGGTATTTGATCAGAAGAGAACTGGCTTCCAGGAAGACAAGTGACTAAGAGGACAAAGCAAGACCTGCTTCATTGCAGTTCACTACAGAAAACTTTTAAAATTTACCTTTTACAATATGAAATTATTTTTGCAAAGAATAAAAAATACTTCCTACTTTAGAAGGTGATTCTCTGGTTTCATCAAGAAGACAAGAGTTTATGAAAGTATTCCACAGAAACGTAACTATGATTTTTTTCCAGTGTATTTATCTCCGAAGTTAATGTAACTAATAAATTGAAGAAGCACAATATGTGATGTGTGATTAAAAAGTAATTTGTTGTTTTATAAGTGTTTAAACACTGCTCAATGGGCTAGTTTATCTTTTGCACCTAGAGAAAAACACAAACAAAACTAAAGAAATCCCATGATTTCTCTAATCACTATTAAGTAATAAAAGTCCTTTGATCAATGCAATTTGCAAGATGCCATTTCATTTCAGAATTAGAATGTCCAGTTGCATATGATGCCAGACTGTCCAATGATTCACAATTTCTTCCCCCCATTTCTGTCTAGATACCTGCTGCGGAGAAGGAAGCAAAGTCTGCTTCTTTCTTTCTCAATCACCTCACTCCCCAGTTTGACCCCTTCTCTAGTTTTCAGCTCCTCAGAGTTTGAGGACTGGTGGAGGAGGAGAGGGATGGAGAGTAGGAAAGGTCCCACGTGGCTTATGTGGTCATAGGCTGACTGAACATTGACTCTCCGATGGGGCACTTCGATGGGCTCTTTGAAGACTGATCCATCATTACCCATTACTGGGCAACTCTCACCTGTAGTTACTCTGATGGAGGTGATACACTCTCCCCTGGCTTGTTGCTGACTCCTTTCCAAGTCCCTAGTAACCCTCAGTACCCTCTGCTGAGTCCTGCTCAGTCTTCAGAGTGACTCTAATAGACAGGGTTTAAGATAGCTCCACTCTGAATCTCTCTTGTGTCTAACTTGCACCCTGTCTGTGGGTAACTGTCAGATATTCTTTCAGTTGACTAAGGCTGGGAATGTAGGACAATCGTAAGGAAGCAACAAGTTCTTTCTTCATTCATCAGCAGGTAGTCAATCCACTTTGTGCAGTTTATATTGTTCAGGTAGGAATCTGACATCGGCTTCTTTCACTAGGCTTGAGGGGCAGGGGTGCTTCTGGGTAAGCGTGGGATTCACAGCAAAGCTCTCTGCAAAGACATCCACCATTTCCCACTTGTTCTAGCTCAGCCTTCTTAGCTTTCAATGTGAATGAGATGTTTGAATACTGTAATTTGTATTTGTACAAATATGTTTACATCTCTTGTAACTTCCATTTTAACATCCTTTTACACTAAAAAAAAAAAATCTCACACACACGCAAACTTTCCATTCCTTTTCAGTCATATTTATATTCCATAGATGGGGCTCATTTACAATGACAGATCAGTAAACCAACACAGACTTCTTAAAAAATCATATTAAAATACAATGGCTGCTTCACAAGCCAAACAGTTGTTTGCTAAAAATTTATCCAGTGGGTTTAACTAAAGCAGGAAATATTGACTTTAATTCTTAGAACAGACTCCCAGTTCTGTGTTTCTGTGATAAATAATAATACTAGCTAATATTTATTGAGTGTTTCCTAAGTTCCTGGCACTGTGTTGTTTCATGTAAATTATTATTTGAGAAGAACCTTATTAAGTGATTTTGTTTACCAAGCACCATTCTGTAATTCATTAGCCAATTTAATCTTCACAACAACCCTATGAAGTAGATACTATTATTATCATCCCAATTTGAGAAATAAGGGAATTGAGGAACAGAGATTTAAGCAAATTATGTGAAATCACATAGTATGAAAGGCCAAGCAACGACCTTTCCTATAATGCATACCCTATTTTAGGACTCAAAATATTTTGTTGAAATATCTGTTTGTGTCAATTCTACTCTCAAGAATATCAGCTTTGCAAGGGAATTGACCAAGTATGATTTAACTTTCTATTCTAAGTACTTAGTGCACAGTAGATGTTAAAAAATCATCTCTTTGAAGTGAACAGAACTTTCAACCTTGGGCTTTTAAATCAAATATTTTCTTTTTCTTTTTTTTGAGGAAGATTAGCCCTGAGCTAACATTTGCTGCCAATCCTCCCCTTTTTGCCAAGGAAGACTGGCCCTGAGCTAACATCCATGTCCACCTTGCTCTACTTTATATGTGGGACGCCTCCCACAGCATGGCTTGCCAAGTGGTGCCATGTCCACACCCGGGATCCAAACCGGCGCATACCCAGCTGCCGAAGTGGAACGTGCGAACTTAACTCCTGTGCCACCGGGCCGGCCCCTAATTCAAATATTTTTTAAAAAATTACTATTTACATAAAATTAAGAAAGTAACTATTGGATATCCTCCCAAATGTGGTTGAATGAGTTATTCAACAAAAATAGAAACAAGTAGCAAGAATATTACCTGGTTTATATTATTTTAAAACTCCAAAGAATGTTAAGAACTTACTCCTTCCTAAACAATTGTCAGTGATTAATATTTTGTTAGATCATCACAGAGATCCATTTTACACAAAATAATGGGGCTTCCATTTCTACTGTTCTTGTTTTGTCTATTGACCAAAGTTGGGCTATGTTACTCCTGAGATTGGTGCGCTATCCAGAGCCTTTGGTTTGTTGGTCTTCTTAGTAAAAATGCAAACATTTCAGGAATAACTTTTGAACATCACAGCTTTTTATGATACTAGTCATAACTACATCAGGAAACTAAAATTTTAGTTTGAGCTTCCAGTTCAAAGCTATTACATTTATGTAAGAAATTCAGCCTTTATTAAAATCCACTGTCATAGAAAAGAGGTTTTCATTTCAGAACCAAAACTTGGGCTTATTAAATTCTTTCACATGTAAGTTCTCTAGTTATAGCAGAATGCCTTAATAAATACTTGGGCTTTGAGAATATAAGTGGCTTGTAAAGTAAAATACACTAAATATACTTTGAACATTAATTGGATTTTGGAATGTAACTTTAACATATTATTTGGTAGTTAATGTTTATAAACATGTTTTACCTCCTCCCCATTTTGCCCTCCACTCCAAGCAAGAAAACACTGGTCATGTTTATATAACTCTACACATATCTACTTATCCAATAAGTAATTAATATTAGAAAAACAATTCTACTGTGACATATTCTCAAGCTTTAATCCGAAGAACCTCTTGGCTGAAGAAAGCTCATCCCACATCAGAGACAAATATGAAGGAATTTTTTTCCTTCTTCTAAGCCACAACTACACTTTGTTTTCATTTATAAGTGTTTTAGATTCTCTAAACAATATCTAAATGGGCTAATCTTCATTATAATTGCCACAAAAACTTCATTCTAATTTTGTTTATATGTACAGAAATTTATATATTAAACCTTATAATAGATAGGAGCTCAGAGTAAGAAAAACCTCTAATGTGTCTTAAAACAGATTATTATAATTAAAAGTGACTATAAAGATCATTAGTGAAATATATCCACGTTTCAAAAGAGAAAAGTAACATCCAGCTCAATATGCACATCCCACTAATAAAGCTGAGTCTGGATCACAGGCATCATGGTTTAAAATGTAAATTAGAATGGATAACCAGATGCTCAATAAATGTTCTGGGAGTCAACTAATCTTTCAAGTTCTAGTACTCATCTTTTAAATGCTGAAATTGCAAATCACCATGAAGATAGGAAAAAATTTTCCTCCAAGAGGGAAAAACTGCACGTAAGTGTTCTTCTGAAATGGAATCTCCTTTGGTTCAAGTGGAAAAAATTCCTGACAAAAGTGATAATAGACCAAAGAAAACTGAGCGAACTTTTCAGTGGTGTCGCGCTAGGATTACATAGGAAAGAGCAATTCATTAGTTCAAGCCTGGTCACAAGTGGGACCAGAATTGGCAAGTTCCTCTGCTCTGTAATTTGAGGGGAAAATCAAGATGTTATTTTGCCAGAAACATTCTCCACCAGCCTCTGTGTTCCTTGAAGTGACTTTTGTCACCCTTTTTTTAAGAATTAAGGCATTGCTAACAAGTACCATCACATCCATGACTAAACTCTTATCACCACCAGCAGCAAGAAAAGAGAGAATGCCACCTCAGTTAACTGAGAAAGAAAGTCAGAAGAATGGGTTCATATCTAGGTCCCATGTAGCACTGGGATGGAGGCTTTGAGTAGCAGAGACCTTGGTCACTAGAAGAATCTGCAAGACACTACCTAGAAGAAGGATAGAGGGATGCACAAGACAAAAATCACCTGAGTCAAATTGCATTCAGTCAATTCAGACGTTAATAAGAGAGTATGTGATTGCAGTTACTTTGGAAGTAAACACATTTAAATAAGATTTTGTAGTATAGTCTTTCATTGTACATTCTACTTTTCCTTCACAGCACTTAACTGTGGCTTGTAATGGTATGTTATAGGTGTGATTATTTAACTGCTGCCACCCAAATTAACACACACACACAGATAAACACACACACACACATCCCATATACCAATATAGACACGTGTGAGTTTTATGGGCCTTTAAGGCAAAAGATCTGTTTTTATACTACTTTATCACCAGCATCTAACTTGGGGCTTGACACATAAAAGTTGCTTGATAAATATTTATTAAATGAACCTAAGTTAATGAAATAAAAATCTGGTAATCTGGGCCTGGCCCAGTGGCGTAGCAGTTTAGTTTGGGCTCTGCTTCGGCGGCCTGGGGTTCGCTGGTTTGGATCCCAGGCATGGACCTATGCAGCACTTGTCAAGTTATGCTGTGGCAGGCATCCCACACGTAAAGTAGAGGAAGATGAGCACAGATGTTAGTTCAGGGCCATTCTTCCTCAGCACAAAAAGGAGGATTGGCAGCAGATGTTAGGTGAGAACTAATCTTCCTCAAAAAAAACAAAAAAACAGCTAGTAATTCTAAATTGCATTTCAGAGAGTTGGCTAATCTTTGAGGTCTTTGTTTGATGTTATCTATTGTTTCTTAAATTACTTAATTCTGGCTAGAAAAATGCAGCGTTTGCTGTGGAAGAAATAGAGTAATAGCCAAGCTGTAATAAACTTTAGGTTCACTTTTAAATGCCATGGACTTAAGTGTAAACAATTGCTAAGGGTTAAGGAAGTCAGTCATGGGTTGGGTGAGGTTAACTATGTAAACCGTACGATATTTCAAGTAATTATTGCTTATGCGATGCCATGGCTTTTATGAAAACAAGATTCTGTAAGGTGAAGAAGTCATTTTAAAAATTATTGTGTGAGCAGTCAGCAGTGGCCACTGGATCAGAATCCAGAACCACGGAGATGTTGGCCTGAGCTCTCAGGGCTACATCAAGCTCTCTCTCACGTGATCCTAATCAAAAGTGTATATATCTCAAAAGCCAACAATATGTGGAAAAGAAACTTCTGCTGAATGATTATTTACTTTGGGCTAAAAATGAATACCACAGCTGGATTCTTTCTACGTCTTTGTTTCTCATTTTGACCACTGCATTTGAGAATAAAGACATTGGATTGTTAAAGAGTGTTGTAGAAATTTAAATTTGACTAGTCTCTACTTTGAAAGACCAGAGGACTTTCTGTAGTTCCCTTTGCTTTCCTCTCCAACATGTATCACTCATTTTAAGAGCTCTGTTACCTATGATAGCATCAAATTTTATTTCTGGAGAAGGAACACCCTTAGGTCTCACTCCATCCAGGGTGAGATGCATTCTCCTATGTCTCCTAACACTAGAGCAATAGAAACATCATTCACTTTGCAACCCAAGTTAGAATTCCACAAAAGCCAGCACAGCGATGCCGGGCACACTGAGTAAGCCTAAGCCAAATTTAAGCTTTGACTCCTAGGCTCTGTGACCTGAAGTTGTCAACCTCATTACTGAAGATGATTTTTTTTCACCAAAATACATTTTATATCCATCCAGACATTGTTTCTCCTTAGGAACCTTAGAAACCAAGCCTAGTAAAATTTGTATTAAATGGTCTTGGCTAATGAATGTTTTGCAAGTTAAAGGCCTATTTATCTGACTTCTTGTTGTTATTTCTACGAAGGAATTTTAGCATATCACAATGAGATTGGGTTGAGCTTTAAGAAGCAAACAACCACCACCAACAGCAACAAATTGTGGATACATTTAAACTTCAGTTCCCAGGTTAACCTATTTTAGTTTAGTTTTTGAGGAAGATTAGCTCTGAGCTAACAGCCATTGCCAATCCTCCCTTTTTGCTGAGGAAGATTGGCCCTGAGATAACATCTGTGCCCATCTTCCTGTATTTCATATGTGAGATGCCTGCCACTGCATGGCTTGATGAGTAGTGAGTAGATCCATGTTCGGGATCCAACCGGCAAACCGTGGGCTGCTGAAGTGGAGGACACGAACTAACTGCTGCTCTCCCAGGCCAGCTCGCCCCAGGTTAACCTTTTGTAGTTTTTAACTTTGGTAACTTAACTTTTGATAACTTGTAAACCTCTTTATATGAACAAAACAAGAATTAATAGGAATGTTTAAATAAGCAATCAATTGATGGTGAACAAAAATACCGGGTATGATGTTAACCAAATGTTTTGTTGCCTAGAATACAAATCAAATCTCACTACAGCCTCCCTAGAGATGTCAGATGATGCTTTGTTACTCCCTAACAATAAATGGCCTTTGAAAACTAGCAGAATGTCCTTCAATTGCCAAAAGGACCATAGTAGCTAGTGGAGGAGTAACTCTGAGAAAGGAGCCTAACTCCATCATCACCTTGATACACAAATCCAACCGCTCACTGTACTGGTGGCAGATGAGTAACACAGTCTTATACAACAGAGGGGCCATCAAAGTGATCAACATTGGGCCAAAGCACATGTTTAGATCATAGAATTTCCTAACTGCATTCAAGCGTTTATTTTCTTCTTTTGTTTCTTTATTCTCAGTATATATTGAGGACTAAAAATCCTCAGTATATTATAGACTGATTCATAAATTTGTATTATATCAGGAATAAATAAAAGTGGTATTAATTATGATGTAATTATAGAGATTTTTATTATAATGTTGTCTTATGCTATATGTAAAGAAGCCTGTTTTTTTCAGGCTGTTCAAGGAAAGAACAAGAAGTACAGTTTGAAACACAAGCCATCATTACTCGTAAATAAATATCTAAGAAACTGGTAGTTCTATTTTATTTCCAGTCTAAAAAAGAACCAAGATGTGTTTCAGGATTTCTGTCACTTTAAATGTCCTTTGAAAAAATAGACAGTGAACTGTTCCAGCCATCTTCTTAATGTGTCCCAGTGCTAAAAATTATTGTCTAGCGTGTGAAACTATTCACTTAGCTTAATTCAATTATGCTTCTGTAGTTGAAGACTTTGAATCCTTCAGCATAAGTAAATGTTTTGCCACTGATATTGTTCCATTTGTTTTCATAAGCATTTGTTGATACCGGATACTTTCCATCACAAATGCTTAGGTTATAATTAAATATCTCAATGGTTATTAAATAATAGTAATGTGGCAGTTTTTGAAATAGAGGTTTAAACTTTCTGAAGGGTACGTGTATATGAAGGAATAGGATTGATGTACTTGACAATATACTGCCTCTCAATCTCTTAGTAGCTCTTAACATCAGAGTAAGTGTGTATACGTATATTGAAAAATAATTCAATGCCAGCCACTACAGATTTAGTTTGGACACAGCTATGTATTTATAAATAGCAATGTAGACCAGGTCACGTGTATATAAGTGTATTAGACTTTCCTAGGCAATTTTTGTGATCAGACTAGAATTTGTCAATCATTTCCATCACCCACAGACCATGAGGAACATCGATAGAACCCCTTCTAGACAATTTTTTTTCATGCTCTATTACATATTTTATGGCAAAAAAAGCAGTGCTATGCATAGTTGGGCTACTAACAATATTTGCTATTGATAAATTTTGCCTGAAGGGCTATCAACAAAATAAAAAATATTATCTAATATTTTATAAATGTTATTGTTACTAGAGAAGGTAAGATAATGTTTCTTAAAAGTGGTTCCTCTTTTGTGAATTGTTATGTATGAGAGTTTACTTTTTACTTCTTCATAGTTATTGGGCAAATAAAAGCATTCTGTTTCTTGCATAGTGTATGAATTGTGAATCACTATAAAGGGATATAATTTTAAAAGAGGAAATCAGGAATCACAAAAAGATAGGATCTGAAAACTGGACAGCATGGAAAACTAAAGGTTTATACAGCAAAGTTTTATACAAAGACTGATGGAAGATGAAAAAAAGTAAACATGGCTTAGAATTGTAATTTTGTGATATTTGGGAGAGGGAAACAGATATATAGCTGGAGTTGGTGGAAGGTACAAAATGAGGGAAGCAAGAATCTACGCATTTGGATCATAAAATCAGTAAGCCATTGAAGTTCTTGGTAGACAATCATGAAATGAAATTTGTCTTATCTATGAAAAAATAAAAAATATCTACCTCATTAAAATTACAGGAAAAGGTAATCCTGAAATTTTGTTTTGAGTAAGATGTGGTAAAATGTAAGGAAATAAATTGGAATTCAGTACATTAATTTGAGTCAAATGTTATTGATCTTGACCTTCATTTGGTATGCTAATGTATTTGTTTTGTCTTAAAGAATAAAGAACTTTGTAGTGAGTATAGTGATGCCTGGCCACTAATCATACTGCCACACATTTATCAAGCTTATAAAGATGCAAGAGGTCTTAATCTCCTAAAGAGAGATTTTTCCTACTTCTGAGTTTTGCAGTAACCCTCTGCAATTAGGGAGATATTTTTTTAATTATTCTTGTGCCAGACCTCTAGCAATTTATATTTCAAGAGTAAATGAAATATAAACACATGTTATTATATCCTCTCAATTTTGGTGGTAGGTAGAGTGTGTTTGACAGGATCTTAGGTAACTTTAAGCTTAAAGAATGTGCATAATGAAAAGATCAGGAATCTTAAACGTAGTTTATGAATGCACAATTCTGCCATGCATAGCCTACGAACTTAAATTCTCCCTAAAATCAACAAAATACCATAGTGAATGGGAAATGTGACACTCATTCTGATGATACCATGGAAATATTTTATATGAAAGCCAATCCATAACACGTATGAGAGGAAAAGATTAATCTTATAAATGTGGTCAACCCACAAAACTCTCAGGAATTCCTGGGAGCTTTTCAGGAGCCTCAGTGAACCAGATTTTAAGAATGATTTTCTTTTATCTTTTCTTCCATATAAGCGTTAGAATCATTACAGTAGAAAGAAGAAACTGAAACAATATGTGATCCAATTTCCTTATGCTGCGTATTTAAAAACTAAAGAAGTAATATAGCTTACAATATGTTTAAGGTAGATTTTAACTTCCCCCTGAAAATACCAAAGGAAGTATCTCCCTTATGCGAGTTGTATGGATATAAGTTGACGCGAGTTATGAGAGTCTCAGTTGAAGTTTAGATTTTGTGGGTAAAACTCAAGACTGTGCCTCTAAAATGATCTGTGGAACAGGTACCTTGTCTTTTTTTTTTTTTAATTTTCAAATTATTGTGGACTGACACTTTTGTAAGACACAATAAAAATTGATTACTAGATAAATGATCAAGTGCATAGGTTTGGGGACAGCGTCACATTTTTACAAACATTTCTAAAATCTTGCTCTCAATCTGACTTATTTTATATCAGATCAGTAAAAGTTTGTAGACCACATACTATAATTTGAACACCAGTGAGTTAAGAAAATAGAATATCAAGGGATATCTTGGAAAGAATTTTTCTATTAGCTCCTAAAGCTAATGATACATGAGGAAATTTGAAACTTTTGTCAAGGAAATTTGAAACTTTTGTCAAATACCCTAACTACATAAGCATAATATCATGGCCTGTATGCTTTTATACAAATATATCAGATAATTAGTACTATTATTCCATTCTAAACCTCAGTTTGCCATTGTTAAGTGGCCATAATGATTTTATTTGACCTATAAAGATTTCTATGAAGACTGAATGAAGTAATCCACGCACAAAGTCTAGGGCAGTGGATAGTATATGGTAGCTATTAATGCTATTGTTGAATAAATCATTTGGGATTCTGTCCCTCCCTGTCTCATCCTCAATTTCTTTCTCAGCACTTCTGAGACTATCTGGCAGCAAGTATTTATTTTAAGAGTAGCATTTTAGCAAATGTCTGGTCAGTATCTGCTTCCATAGAGAATCCCAAATTCTCCATGCAATCCAAATCTCCATCTACTGCACACAATTACTAAAAGATCTTGAATTCTTTTGGGTTCAGATTTTGAACGACTCAGTTGTGGGTATGAGATTTAGCAGCATTCCTTCCAGAACACAGAGATTAGTGACATTCTCTGTGATCTACTTTTTTCAACTAAGTGTGTGCTACAACACAATTATCAGAAATCCTTTGGAATTATGAGAAGTGACCCTAAGTCAAGGGCATAATGAGGGGCATTTAAGGTGAATGGTTCAGTTATGACTGTTAGGTTCCATAGTGATGTGCTTCTCTAATACTATGCTAAAGTGTGTTGAATCAATGCTTATGGAAACTCATCTTTAAAAGAGCTGATTAAGACCCTAATTGCCACTTAGAGGTCAACAGGAATGCTGACACAGGCTATCCTATAGAATATTATCTCAGATGAGTCCTGTGAAAAAGGTAATTGTTGCAAGCTGCTACTGCTGAGAAGACTGATCACTAGAAGCCCATAAGTAATCATCATCACTGATGGAGCTACCACCACTGATGGCTGATGGATCCTATCAGAAAGCTGCCAATACTAAGTGGAAATGGCAAGCAGTACTACTAAAGGTTCTGCCCCCATGTGCCCTCATGTGATAGCCCCTGTCAACTCTCACCCCATGGGCTTGTGATCCCTGTAGAACTTCTCAGATCTGGGACTTTGTGTTCTTCATTTCTACATCACCAGCACTTAGACTAGAGGCTACAACATAGTAGAAGATAAATAAATATTTAATAAGGGAAAGAAGGAAGGAAGGAAGGAAAAAAGAAACTAATTGAAAGAAAGAGGTTGATTTATACATGGGAGCCATTACTGAGATTAGCGATTAGATTGCCATCTTAAGGGAATCTGAAGGTCAAAGAATCCTTTTTGTTTCACTGTAAATTACCCTACAGTGAGATTGTGGTATTGTTTGTGGAGGGTGGGCTGGAGTTCAATCATCGCTGAAGATGATTGGTTGGGATGGAGAAAAAATAGTACACGTTGACTTTTCAAATAAGTATCTCAATGCGAAGAAAAAAATACTATTACTCAGTAGTAAATTTCATGGTGCTGAAAGTCCAGAAATTCTATTTTGTTCTCATATTTTTGGTAGGTGGCGTGACAGGAAATTTTAAAGAAACTTTTTGAAAATTTGGAAAAAACAAGCCAGGATGAGATACCTGGAATGAGTTGTCTTTTGTTCATGTCGAAGAGAAATATTGTGGCACTAAGTTGTCAAGGCTGTTTTATAGAAGAAAAATTAAGGCTCATACTCTATAAATTTCAGTGCTGCTACAAAATATGGGAAGATCAAAGAGAATTAATGCTTTTGAGAGAAACCAACAAAAATAAAAGGATGCAGTAAAACAGTGATAAACGTAGAATTTATTTCAAAGTTCAGCCAAGGTACATGTCATTCTTAGAGTCTGAAGGAATTGAAACCTTCAAGAATATTTCCAATATACTTCAGAGCATTACAAAGTATGGACTTCACTAAAACAAACATATCTTTGATAGTGTTGTGATAATACACAAAATTCACTTTAAAGAATGTGGGAGGAAAAGGCACCTTTTAGGACTCTCAGCAAGCCCAGGCAGAGTCACTGGAGAGGCTGTGAAATCCTATTGATTGGGGCCTTAACTCACCTCCCAATTGATTTGATGCCTGATTGTGACCTGAAGCCATTTATCAGGAGAAAGCAAGGAAGATCATGAGTAATGCATCTAAGAAAAGGATAGAGCTTGTAAAATGTTGGCTTTGCGGGATGGTAAAGTCTATGGGTGTCAAATGTGCTGGCTGAGAAAACACATAATTCTAATTTTTACCTTTAAGAGAATGGCTTGGGAAAGACTATGATATATACTTTTTGAATCTATAAGACAACTTTGATTGCTCATTAATCAAAGTATGTAAACTTAATCAAAAGAGATATATGCTAGATTTTAATTCTTTTAAATAAGGGAGATGGGGCTGATGCAAAGAAATAACTGTGGTTCCCTAACACTCCTTTTAAAAATAAATTTGCTAATCCCAGGAGGACATGTTAATAAAATAGCCGCATACATTTCTTATGGTGTAAATTTATCTTATGTATTAAATTTCATACATTGAAGCAATATTTTTAAAAACTGTTGGTTTAAGGATATATATATATGTTTTTTTTTTATTTAATTTTTAATCCTCCATTCTACTTGCTTTTATTTAGAGTCTCTCCTCTCTTCGACACTCTACACATAGGCTCTTTCCTCATACTATCTCGCTACTACTGTCTGTTTTCCAAAATATTTCTCTTTAGTCTCTTTGCTCCCAGCCAATGCATCTTATGGAACCCTAGCATCTTGGCCCTGTGTGTCTCAAATGACCTAGTATGGGAAATTATTTTCATGTCCACCCTGTTCCATTTCCCAGTGTGACAGTTACAGAAGAGACATTTATTTTTTGACCTTGACAATTTTAACAAAGATAAAATGTATCCTTCACATCCTATCTACCCACTCTCCACACACTTACACTACTGTGGTTTACACATGGTAAATGTCAGATGAATTTTGCTGAATATTAAGCGAACTGACTTTTTTTTAGTTCTCTATCAGAAATATCTTTCTTCCCAAGACCTCCATGACTGTAAGTGGAAATTGGGGCCATCTTTTTCATATGTTTTTATTAGGTTATCTAGTCACAGTCTATACTTCTCTTTCTTGAAACCCCACTTTTCATTGATTTTAACTCTTCATGATTCACTCCTCTACTATTCTCTGGAGTCATGTATTTTATGCTCTCAAATACCACACTGCATATACTATAGCATCAGATTTTATCTCTCAGTTGAAGAGGAAGTAATAAATTACTTCATTAAAAATAACTAGGAACAAATAACTATTAGCCAGCTCTGAGGTCTCTTGCTTTTGCTTTCCTCACCTTCTCCCAACTAGATAGATCCATTAATAAGTCCCATGTCAATCAGCTGGAGCTTAATAATGCTTCAGCTCCCACACAGTCCTGTGTCCAGCCAGTTGAAAGCTGACATTTGTTGAGTGGAAAAAAAAGTCCTCACTAGGGATTAAAAGGTAAGTTTTATTATTTTGTCATTAGAGATGGAGATATGAGACTTAGATTATTTAACCTGCCATGAAAAACTAGTAGCTGGAATAGATAAGATTTGTGTCTGTTGGCTTAGAAATAATCCACCCCAAAATTGGGCTCTGATGCCCTCATTGCAGTAGATGAGTTGACTTATGACACAGTAGAACTGAGGAACAAACATCCATGCTGTTCCAAATGATATTTCTCTCTCATGCTACATCTGGCCACCATGTTTGTCTAAGTCAAAAAATTGAGGTTTTGCTTTAAAATAATCTCTACAAAGTTTAAAATTAAAACTTTTGGCTAGGTGCTCTGCTTTCTCAAGATCATCTTTGGAGCTGAAGCCCAAACTCAGTAGCTGGGCAGCTTATTTCCTAGTCTGATCCTGCTAGTCATCCCGAAAACTCTATCCCATTCCTCACGCCTTAACTTGTAGCCCACTTTGGTGCCTGAGGTCCTGTAGCCTCTGAGTAGATAATAACAGTTACATCCCAGCCTGTAAATGCCTGAGAATCAATTGCTGCAGCTCTCTTTTTCTTCTGTACCTCACCCATCTAATTAGACTTCCATTAACAAGCACCTTCCTTCTACATGACCTTCTGACTGCCATTCCAGAGGATCCCTCCTTGGCCAGGGGAGCCTGGTCAGGGCATGAGACGTAAACTCTATACTAGGATCTGGTTCCCTTCTTTTACTTTTGTGAGAATTCTTCACTCCTTCTCATTCAGCTTAAACCATAGATTTAATGATTTAATATAGTATGTCGTAAGGCATTTTACCAAAACCTTATCCCAAAGGAACAAAATTTTATTGGAGAGATTTTCAATAACAACAGTGGTCGATTGGGAAGGTCATTTTGGAGCTGTCAGTTAGTTAGTTACTATTAGTCAGATAGACATTAGTATAGACTCAATTTTGGTGCTACTCTATGTGATTTTTAAATTTACTTCTTTTCTCCTTATAAATTTAGAGTCTTCACTGATGTTGCATGGTACCTAAGAAGGCTAGAGGCAAGTTGATAGAAAATTCTTTTCCTTAGACTTCTTATTTTCTTGGGGCTCTTATAAATTGCTTTTATAACATCTGCAGGGTATGATGAAATGGCAATTTTCTAGGCAAATTATTTCATGATTTTATGTAGAAAGTAATCTTTATAATTCATGTTTATTATATTATTATTTAGAATTAAAGAATCATAACTCATTTCATTTCTTATATAATAAAGTATATGATGAATTTTAAAAAGAACTTGTTGAATAAAAATTAATTTAAAAAATATTATTCTTTGAGTAGAGGAAAAATACTGGTCAGGTTTTTGTTGGTCTTTTCCATATGGATATATGAGGGCTAAATACTCCATAAAAATTGTTGAACTAACTTTCAAACTGAGCTGTATGTTTCCTTTGAAGATTTACAGCATATTAAACATGGTATCTCTTACTTGAGACAGTTAAAGCAACTCACCCACAAGTGCAACTCTGGCTTACTTAACTGGATTTTCAGCTTCTTGGTTTTAGAGCCCCCATGGCTCCCTTGCACTGTGCTTATAAATTAAATGGCTATTCTGCTAAGATGTGTACTTCAATTATGTGATCTTTAAAAGGAAAGGAAAATAACTCGCTACTCTTTTTTAAATTTAATTTAATTTTTTTTTAAAGATTGGCCCTGAGGTAACATCTGTTGCCAATCTTTTTTTTTCTTCTTCTTCTCCTCCCCAAAGCCCCCCAGTACGGAGTTGTATAATCTAGTTGTAGGTCCTTCTGGTTCTGCTGTGTGGGATGCTGCCTCAGCATGGCTTGATGAATGGTGCTAGGTCTGCGCCCAGGATCTGAATCATTGAAACCCCAGCCACCAAAGTGGAGGGAATGAAACTAACCCCTTGGTCACGGGGACAGTCCCCCCAACATTTTTATTTTTACAGTTAAAAAAATAAAAATATATGGCCCATGCAATATGAAAATTATGGGTTATGAGATAGCGTTTCAAATTACAACGCCTTTTCACAGGGCAAACGCATGGAATGCTTCCTAGGAGTTTCTGTACCCTTTGAGATTCAAATGGGAGACTGTTTCCCTGCCCCCACCCCCACCGCCTTATTTTGTTTGCTGCAATTTTTACTGTGTGATTAAAGTATCAGTTCATGAAGTACATTCGTTTTTAAAAGTATGTAAATAAGTATCTATTTACTCCAAAATCTACCCTGAGCAAAATCAAGTGAGAACATTTCCAAAGATGGTTAAATCCAAAATTAAATATAAATCTTGGAAAAGAAAATCTTAAATAAATGATAAAATTTTTCAAATCCTCAGGGAATATTTGTGTAATATTTGCACATTGAATATGGGGAATTGGCTGCATATTCTTTGAAAAGCTTTGGTTTCATTCAAGGTCCTTATATCAGTTATGAAAATATATCACCTCAGAAAAGTATAATGGCTATAGTTAGTAAAGATTAAAAATGTTAAAAAATGCTGTTTTTCCCCAAGGGCGAAAGATTTTATTATATCTTACATCTTTCACACTCACAGGAATTTAAAAAATTCTGTTTTTCTCCAAGGGAAAAAAAGTTCATGTATCCATGCAAATACAATATTATAAAATCATATCTCAAAGAAAAGCTGTGTTTTAAAGTGTTCAATGGTCAACTTCTGTGGCATAAATCATACCCTTTCAATGATATATATTTCCTATAACAGAAGCTTATTGCCTGTGTGTCATTTGTACTCAGTCACGAGACATAATAAGGAAAATATATTTTATATAAAGTATAACATGTCTCAATGGGGATAAGCTATTCAAAGAATTTATCTTGATAGAAGTGCTGACAGTTAAAAGATGAACATTTTATCTATCATAAAATAAGTCATTCCATGATTCCATAGACAGCATCTCCAAGGAGTTAATGTCCAGGAAAATCCTCTCTGGAACAACTTTTACGATTCACCCCCTCTTACTTAGTAATTAGTTCCTAAATGCTGAATTTTTATCTTTTTGTCTTTGAATTTGGCTCTTATTGTAACTATTTGGGCTGCTTGCTCCAGAAGAGCCCCAATTTTGTCTGTGTTTTGATCCCCACAAGCCAGTTATCCCTTTAATCCTAGATTTCTAAGCTACAGGTCCCCAGTTTGGCAAAGATCCTGCTCAAGTTAGTCTATTTCAATTGTCATATGCACAGCACTACCGTCACTGTTTACTGCACCTTCATATACCCTGACCTGGGTTTAGTAAAACAGTGATTAAGAAACACAAACACAAAACAAAAAACTGAAAGGAACTGGTGTGTCAGAGGCAATGTGCTAAAGGAATAACTGTGATGAATTTGAGGTTTCAGGATTGGATTGTTTCTAGACTATCATTCAAACATTCACTCATTTTCTCAACGTTCTGCTGTTGAGTATACAGAGAGTTAAAGTTAATGCAAGCATGCATGTTTGGCGCTCAACAAGCTTATAATATAGTGAGAAAGACATATGAACAGGCAACTGGTGAATACTGGAAAGCAAATAGATCTCAAGAGAAATGGGGGAATTTTGAATTCAGTTTGGGATCTGTTGTGGAAAGGGTATCTTGGAGACATTGCAGAAGGTATTGTGATTCATAGATACTGAACACCATGGAGTAATTGGATCAGAGATTTGAATAGTCATTCATACATGTACAGTACTTTGAATCATTGGAGTGTAAGAAATCACTCAGTGATGATTTATACAGTAAAAAAACAAAAACAAAACAAAATGAGACTCAATACTAGACCCTGAAAACTCTCAACGTTTTATTGAGTTGAGCCACCAGTAGCTATCTTGGTCAATTCATTCATTAGTCATTCGTTAATCAAACGGTTATTTTCAGGTTTTATTCTCTTCAAGTTCTTTATCCTAATGATAACTTAGTGTAGAGTTTCTGCAGAATAGCAGCATATTTGCTTTTCTCAGATTCTGGTTCCATTTAACCTTTCCAGTTGACAGGACTGAGAAAATCCAGAAGCTGGAGAGTATGTCAGAAGTTACTGTCATAATGAAGGTTAATTGAACTAAAATTCACTGACTCCTCATTTATTATTACCTCTAGGCTCCTTAATCTTCTCATAGTTGAAAAGACTTAGTGCTTAATTGACCAACTTATGAATGTAAAACAAAAATCAACATGATATTTTAATGGCTAATATTTTTCAGACAGTCCTTATCAAAATCAAATTACTAAAAGCTGATAAAATATGTCTTATAACATACTTTGTTTATATCTGTTCTACATGAGGATGCCCAATGTCTTAAGCCATGAGTAATGTCATCTTAACTTTCCTTATTAGATTTATGGAAAATTGGTTTCTAAAGAAAATTAGAGGAGTTATCTCTTTTGAGTGTAAAGCAATGTTTTTTCAGGTGCTTTCCTCAAGGAACTGCATATTTGCTGACAAATGATTTCTCCAGTATGATTTATTACACTTGGACTAAATAGTACTTCTCTGTAAGCTTTCACAAAAGAAAATAACATGATTCTCTACCTTACTGGGAATTGATCTCCTTTTCATGATAATGGTGACTAAAGGAATTGATATTAACTGTTTTATTTGTGGGCATTTGCCTTATAAAGTAACTTTCACAAGGAGAACACTCCCAAAATATACTGTTAGGGTTTGTATTTCAAACAGTTCCAAACTTAAAAGCAAAGTCTGCAAATTTTGCAAAACAAACAAACAAATATGAAAGCATTTTTCTCTTTCAATCTTTCTAGAATATGCTTTGTTAGAGTAATTTAATGGCTACCAGAGACCAGATAGACAATGTAAAAGAAAAACATGGTTCTGAGGATTTAACCACTGAATGGGTCAGACTAAAACGTAAACAATAAATTACAATATATAAAGTGAACACTATACAGAAAATTATATAAAGTGGTAAGTAAAGACAGCCAGCCTGCATCAGTTATTCAACTGCAGTATCTGAATTCAGATAAAGCTATGTGAAAATAACCATTTTCTATTTGTTTAAAAGCATCATGGACACAGTAGTGATGTGTGTCTACACAGTGTCTACAGTTATGAAATTTTCTAGAATTTTCCACATATAAATTAGTTTTATACAAAATTGATTTTGTTTAGATAGCATGATAGCACGTGGTTGATTCAAATGCCTATATTCCATTTTTTTCATAAATGATGACCTCAGGAATGCTGGAAATAGGTCAAAAAGATAAATGCTCTGATAGACGATATAGAGCAATCACGTACATATAAGAAGTTCATGAATTTTGTTATATTGATTGGGTAGTTGGTTTTGCATTCTTCTCATTTAAACCTATGCTCAAGTCTCAATGAGTATTATCCCCGTAAAAAAATACAGAGATTTTTGCCATAATAAAATCAATTTTCCATGCGAACTCTTATCCAGCTTTCCATGGCTGCTCTGGACTCCATCCTATCACTACCATCAAACATGCTCAGCATGTTTATTTTACAGATGTGGAAACTACGATCAAAAGTTAATGACTTTTCCAAAATCCTACAGATGGTTATTACATAATACCTTCATTAAAAGTTAAAAGGATAATCCCACGTTTATAAAATGAGTAAACACTGTGAAGAAGTTAGTGATTGTTCATCCAGTTGAGTGTGAGGTAATCCCTTTCCTCACAGACCTTCTGTCTGAGAGCTGACAACTACATATGCAAAAATCTTTTATTTGAAATTTTTAGCTTGTATATTTATTCTCCTTCTTTCTTGTCTCCAATGTCCTCCAGCCCAAACCCCTCACACATATCAATCTAACTCACGAAAAGAAAGTATAATTAGGCTTCGATGTTATCTGCCATTTCACTTTTTTGGTAGCTCAGAATAAAGTGTCTCAGATATCTGAAGACAACTTTTCGGGTTTAAGTATGAAGATTGGGCCTTTGAGCTCCATTCCTGGAATTCCTATTTTTTTTAGAAAAACTGGGCCTAAAACTTTTAGTGACCCTGTGATGGTATTATGCTTCTTTGGATTCTTTGCTTAGAACATGACAAATTACACATCAGAAACTCAAAGAAGTTATACAGCTGTTTCTCTTTTCTGTTCCACACCATCCACAGTTCATCAGCCTAATACTAAAGCATTATACTCAGAGATATTTCTTTTTTATTGTTTTCCAGCTGTGGTAAGAAGATAATCCTATGTGAGCAACAAGCATAAAGAATACTAGAATGAATTGTAAAGTTGAAAAAGGGCAAAGTGGTTTTGATACACATGTTGAATTTTGTTGTCCAATGCAATATTAAGCATAAATATATTGTAAGCTGTTCAAATGTGAAGAATGATTTTACACATCTAAGCCAAGATTTCTGTCATAAATTGATAAAAGACGTTATTATGGGAAGAATGAACTGGAGTATATGTCCCCAGCTTTCCTCCCAGTCAAATTAGCTACTGCTTCACAAGTTCCCTCCAGACCAAATATTATGCTGAGGAATGTGTCATCCCACATTAAGCCTTATTGAACCATGTTGCAAAACTCTTGCTAGTTCAATACTTAAGGGTCAATGAACCACTTGGCAAGAATGAATAGGGGAAGGGTCACATAATATCCAGTGTTTGAATATTTTTCAATCATTCCTTTGAGAAAAAAACACAAAACAAATGGTCCTCTTTTATATTATAAATATCCCACTCAAAAAATAGCAAGTCTTCCTTTTCCTTTGACTTATTGATGATCTCTCTTTCTTTATAAGCGTAGTTTCCACTCACCATATGTTGAGAGATAAAAGTTAGTGGGGAGAGAAGGAGAAGAGAAAACCTTTCAAGGAGTGACAAAATGCCTACCTAAAGATACCTTCTTTAATGAAGAAGGATGACTATTGAAGGGAGTATTGTATGAGTCTGAATTACTAAGTGTAGTAAGGTCTTCCATGGCTTCTTCTGTTTTACGGAACACCTCTCCCTGAATGATATCATCCTCACCCATGGATTTTACTTTGCCCCTGTACAGTAGTCTCAGGAATTTCTGTGGTTTTACTTTCCATGGTTTCAGCTACACACAGTCAACTATGTTCCAAAAATATTAAATGGAAAGTTCCAGAAATAAACAATTCATAAGTTTTTAAATGTATGCCGTTCTGAGTAGCATGATGAAATCTCGAGCTGTCCCACTCCATCACACCCAGGGCATGAATCATCCCTTTGTCCAGCATATCCACCTGTTTACTACCCACCTGTTAGTCACTTAGCAGTAGGCTAGTTGTCAGATGACTGTCACAGTATCGCGGTGCTTGTGTTCAAGTAACCCTTATTTTACTTAATAATGGCCTCAAAGCACAAGAGTAATGATACTAGCAATTTGAATATGCCAAAGAGACGCTATAAGGTGCTTCCTTTAAATGAAAAAGTGAATGTTCTTGACTTAATAAGGGAAGAAAAAAAATCGTATGCTGAGATTAAGATCTATGGTAATTTTTATCACAGTATATTGTTATAATTGTTCTATTTTATTATTAGTTATTGCTGTTAATCTCTTACTATGCCTAATTTGTAAATTAAACTTTATCACAGGTATGAATGTATATATATAGGGTTCAGTACTATCTGTGGTTAGTACTGGATTCTAGACTTTCATGGGGGGGTCTTGAAATGTATCGTCTGTGAGTAAGTTGGAACTACTGTACTTTGTAGTGATACTTTCTCATAAAATTTTCATATATGTTTCAATTTGTTTGCATGCAATCTTTCCTATTTCACTGATTTATTTGTCTGTCCTTGTTCCAATACAGGCATACTTTGGAGACATTGTGGGTTTGGTTCCAGACCACTGCAATAAAGTGACTATCACAATAAAGCTAGTCACACAAACTTTTGGTTTCCCAGTGCATATAAAAGTTATATTTATACTTTACTGTAGTCTATTAAGTGTGCAATAGCATTATGTCTAAAAAATGTGCATACTTTAATTAAAAAACACTTTATTGCTAAAATATGCTAAGCATCATCTGAGCCTTCAGCAAGTCATAATCTTTTTGCTACTGGAGGGACTTGTAAAAAACATGGTATCTGGGAAATGCATAAAGTGAAGTGCAATAAAATAAAGTATGCCGGTATTACATTGCGTTAGTTGTTATAGCTTTATAAGGTGATAATTAATGTAACGTGCTATGAATTATTATAAAATTATGTCTCACTTTTTGCTTCTTCTTTACAAGTGTCAGTTGTTCTTGGTTCTTTACCTTTCAATATAGATTTTATAATAATTTTTAAATTTGCAAACGCACAAACACACACACCGCCCCACGCAAATCTGGTGGGATTTTGATCTGTTTTGAGAGCGATGAGATCTTTAGTTTCCTGTTTCTAATCCATGAACATGCTCTATTCATTTAAGTCTTCTTTAATTGCTCTCAATGATATTCTAGACTTTTCTGCTAGTCTCCTGCTAGATTAATTCTATATATTTGATGTTTGTAATGTTGTAAATGGTATATTTTTAAAGTTTTATTTTCTATTTTCTGTTGGTGTAAGAAATAGAACTAATTCTTATACGTTAACCACTTTGCTAAATTATTACTGATTCTAATTCTATATGTCTGCAGGGCTGCCTGCCTTCCATCGGCATTTGGTGACTGTGATGCCACAGACCCCAGCACATGTGGTTTGGACCCACACAGTGTGCAGCAGATGGCAATAGTAAGCTACTACTGTACTTTTCTTTCTTTTCCTTTTTCTCCTTCTTTTAAACTTCTTTTACCATTAAAACTCTATGTTTAATCTGTACGCAGAGTATATCATGAAAAACTAGAGTATTTATTATTTTAGGTTTTCTATTTATACATTTCTATTAGCTGTGAACAAATTTAAAATGTCTTTTTTTCAAAATCTTATATACATATCTTTCTCTTTCTCTAATTTAGAGGTTAGAACGACCAGCACTGAACTGAATTAAACTGGTGTTAGTGGACATTCTTGTCTCATTCCTGATTAAAAGGAAAGCTTTCAGCACTTCTCTCTTACGTATGATGTCTGCTATGAGCTTTTTGTGTATACACTTTATCAGATTAACATTTCCCTCTAATCCCAGTTTGTTAACAGTTTTGGCAGGAATTGCTAGAGAATTATTTCAAATACTTTTTCTGCATCTATTGAGATGATCATAAGATTTTCTTACTTGTCCTTTTATCTCTGTGCCCAGGAAGAAAGAAATAGTACAAAGATGGAGATAGAGTGAAGAATATTCAGCAAGAATTAATAGAGCACCTCACAACTGGTTACAGTGGGGAAGCTTTATTACACCAAAGCTAGAAGAGACAGGAAGGCAGTGGTTGCCTAACTTTAATGAAATACATAGCTATAAGAGAGGACTGCCCAATCAAAGCTCTGATTTGGGGTTGAAAATACACCAGTGCAAGCGGACAACATAATGGACAATGTAACTGCAAGAATAAGTATTTGATATCACTTTTCTGCTATCTTATTTTGCCAGTATTTTCCATGGACCAGACAAACCAGAGAGCAATTGAAGCTTATTGACATGCCAGGGCACAGCTCTGGGCAGAGGTGAGTGGAGAATAGTCCTGGAGGCGCTAACAGGAATCTCAAGAACAGATCTATTAATGTGGTGAATTACACGGATTGATTTTGAAACCATATTGCATTCCCAGTATAAATCCAACTTGGGTGTGATTTATTATTATTTTGCTGCATTGCTGAATTTGGTTTGGGAATATTTTATTTAGAATTTTTATATATATAATCATAAGTGAGATTTTTACGCATAACGAACTTGTCAAGTTCTGGAATCAAAGTTATTCTGGTCATATAAAATAAGGTGTGTATTGTTTCCTCTTTTTCAACTTTCTGCGAAACTTTGGAAATGATCAGTGTTATTTTTTTCTTCAAGAGTTTGGTATAATTCTCTGCTTCAGCCATCCGGGCCAGAAGATTTCTTTGTTGAAAGTTTTCTGATTAGAGATTCGATTAATTATTAATAGAGATCTGTTCAGGTTTTCTACTTCTTCTTACATCAGATTGGTAAGTTATCTTTCTCTAGATATTAGTGTAATTATTCCTTTGTTCTTGATAATTAAATTAATGATATCTTCTTGCTCCCTTTAAATGTCTGTAGATTATTGTGTAAAGTCCCACTTTTTTGTTCCTGATTTTGGTTATCTAAACTCTCTTTTTTTCTTGATTATGGATTTATAAATTTTATTAGTCTTTTTGCAGAATCAAACTTTGATTTTGTTGATCTACTTTACTGTAGATTCTTTTCTAGTTCATCAATATTTGTTTTTATATTGTTTCCTTCTGTACTTTCTCTGTCTTTTTTCTTATTTTTTTGCTAACTTCTTGATATAGATGCTTAGTTCAAGGATTTTCAGCATTTATTTTGTTATAAAGTATACATTTATATTATAAATCCTCTAACTATGATTTTAGGTATATCTTAGAAGATCAGTCACTTATATTCTCATTTTCATTCAGTTCAAAATATTTTCCAATTTACATTATAATTTCTCCTTTATGCGTGTGTTCCTTTGAATTCAATTTCTTAATTTCTAAATACATGGGGATTTTTAAGTTATTTTAATTTTATTTCTTGCTAATTTTTATTCTGTATGATTTCAATTCTGTGAAATTTGTTGAGACTTTGCTATGGTGTGAATGTTTGTGTTGCCCCCCCACCCCCCACCATCGCCAAATTCATGTGTTGAAATCCTAATGCCAGATTTGATAGTATTAGGAGGTGCGGCCTTTGGAGGTGCTTAGGTCATGAGGGTAGAGTCCTTATGAATGAGATTAGTGCCTTTATAAGAGAGGTCCCAAAAAAGCTTGCTAGCCCCCTCCTGCCACGTGAGGATGCAATGAGAAGTCTACAATCTGGAAGACGGCCCTCGTCTGAACATGCTGGCACCCTGATCTTG
Source organism: Equus przewalskii (assembly GCF_037783145.1). Taxonomy (NCBI): domain Eukaryota; kingdom Metazoa; phylum Chordata; class Mammalia; order Perissodactyla; family Equidae; genus Equus; species Equus przewalskii. The sequence goes on from NC_091834.1 coordinate 29,653,049, forward strand.
GACTTCTGGCCTCTAGAACAGTGAGAAATAAATTTCTATTGTTTATAAACCACCCAGTCTGTAGTATTATTATAGCAGTCCTAACAGACCAAGACAGTCTTGCTTTATGCCAAGCACATGGTCATTTTTGATAAATTTTCCACGTGCATTTTAAAAGAATGTGTGTGTAGTTTTGAGTGGTTGTATTATGCATGTATTTGTTAGGTCAAAGTTGGCTGATCATGTTATTTATGCTTATCGATTTTTAATTGATTGCTCTTTCAGTTATTGAAAGAATTGTTATAATATGACATAACGTTTATTACTTTTAAAAATTTTCCTGTAATTTAGTAAATTTTGCTCTAGAAAATTTTAGAATATGTTGTTAGGTAAATAAAAGTTTGAAATTAATATATATTGTTGGTGAATCGAACCTTTTAATGATTATAAAGTGCGCCTCTTTATCACTAGCAATGCTTTCTCCTTTAAGTCTTTCTCTGGAATCAATAAAACTATTAGATTTCCTTTAAGTAACATTTGCCTAATATTTTTTTCTCATCATCTTACTTTTAATCTTTCATATCCCTATATTTTAGCTGGTTTTTTTTGTACACAGCATTTAGTTGTCTGTGTATGTGTATGTGCGTATCCACTCTGACAATTTTGTATTTTAATGGCAGTATATAGTCCACTTACATTAAATGTAACTACTGATATATTTGGGGTTTTAAATAATATCTTTTTTACTTCTTTTTATGTGTCATCTATTTTATGTTCTGTTCATGTCTTCTTTTTGGATAACTAATAACTTTACTCCATTTTCCTTCTCTATTAGCACCCCTTATATTATTTCCACTCATTTAACATTTTTAGTGACTACCCTTCAATTTACAGTATGCATCCTTGATTTCCAAAGTTAAATATTGACAGTTCTCGCATCCCAAAGAGTAAATGGGTTTGATCACTTTAAAGTGATTAAATCAATCAATCAATCAATAAAATGATTACATAAATCACTTTAAAGTGATTAAATAAAAGATTATAAAAGAATTAATTCTTTTAATCTTTCCCCCTTGTGTATGCCATTGGTTTCTTGAACTTTCATTTTATGCATATTTTAAACTCCATGGGCTATTATTATAATCACAGAATTAATATTTATTTATATTTACTCAGAAATTTACCTTAATACAATTTTGAGAATTGAGCTGTTTCAAAGCTGACCTGTAATACCTGCAAGGCCCTACTTGCATTTCATCCTTACTCATAAGGTACACAAGATTTTGGTGTCTTAACTTAAAATAGGGGGTTCACTATGGTTCCCCTACCCTCACTTTGTACATAGTAAACACTAATTCCTGGTCATCTTAGCCCTGTGAAAGCGTTAAAAGTGTGGCTTACCCCAATGGAAAAAGAGATGCCAGGCACCAAATTAAGCCTCCCTTGTAAATTGGCCTGTATCCTTTGTATACTGCCTCTGTCTCTCTCACTATCTCGTGTGGCCTCCAGATCTTTTATTTTTCTTAATGAGATTTTTTTTTTAATTACCTTGTCAACCATTATCAGCAGAAGTCCCATTTCTTGATATTTTAAATAGCTCTCTGGTAGCTTATATTTTATCTTTATCTCTATATTATATTTTTAACTCAATTTTCTGGGTAGTAGGTTTGCTTTTATCTGTTTTTCTCAGTATTTGGTATGTTAATTAAATAAGACGAATCAAGCGTTATTCATATGTTATAAGTTCTCAGGAGTCACCTCTCAAATAGTGCCTCTCTCCAATTCTCTATATCCTCTCCTTCTGGAACTCACAGTCAACATATTTTAGAGCTGCTTAGTATAGCTTCTTTATCTGATAACGTTCTTTTTTTATCTGCGCTAAATATTGTGTGATTTCCTCAGAACTATATTCTTTTTTTTCTCTTTTTAAAGATTGGTACCTGAGCTAACAACTGTTGCCAATCTTCTTTTTCGTTTTTTTCCTGCTTTTTTCCTCCCCAAAACCCCCAGTACATATTTATATATTTTAGTTGTGGGTCCTTTCTAGTTGTGGCGTGTGGGATACCGCTTCAACACGGACTAATGAACAGTGCCATGTCTGCACCCAGGATCGGAACCCTGGGCTGCCGAAGCAGAGCACGCAAACTTAACCACTCGGCCTCGGGGCCCATCCCTCATAACTGTATTCTAATGCAGTAATTCTCTTTAGTTTTGTCGTACAAACTCCTCTATCTGATTGTAGGTATTTTTATTTCAGGAACACGTTTTTCATTTCTGTAAGTTTTACGTATTTTGCAAATGTCTATGTTTGTCTTCAAATCTATGTTTGCTTTATAGCATATACTGCTTCCTTCATCTATCTGAACCATTTGATAAACATATTTTATTCTCTTTTGGATTGCTCTTGTTTCTTAAGTTGTGTGATCATAATTCTCCTGTGTTTTTCACTTACACGCTCTCCTAACATTTTGTTTTCCTTTCACGTTTTGTAATATTGGACAGCGACCTTATCAGAAAGAGGTATCTTCCACATGAATTGCATGCGTACCCTAAGTTATGAATGTCGTTAATGTGGCTGCTTTACATTTGACATATGGGTTTTCTAGTTTGGGGGCCAATTTTCATGGTAATTTCTTGGCTTATGATTTCCAATCTGTATATTTATAGGTATGGACTTCAAAATTTCACATGTGATTATCTTTACCTATAGCCAATGCTCACTTTTGTTTCACATGGGCTAGTGGGAGAAATTTTGTTAATTCCCCTTTTTATATATAGTTCCCAGGTATATGTTGAGAGATTAGTTCCAGATTCACACATTAAAGCATTAGGACCTGTGATCTTAACTTCAGTCCCTGCATGGGCTAACATCCCAGTCCCTTAGGTATATGCTATTCTGATAATCTTCCTCTAATTTTTACTACCACTTTTTTTTAAAAAAATCTTTCTTGCTTTCAAATTTAGCTATGTAAAGAAAAAAGTACCAAAACCAAACTGAAATATATACATGTATGTTTTGGCTGTCATTTCTGTCTGTTGTGAGTTAAGTTCCTGTTTTCTGTCTTTGACAAATTTTTAATCTCTGACAATTTTTTCCTAACCAAGATGACATCTTGTCCTTCTCTTTTGCTCGGACCTTCTTCAGCATTTCTGATATTCTCCCTGGTCAAGTCAGATGCGGTTCTTCACTGAGTACTTGCAATTTTTCAGCTTGCAACCTGGGGAGTGAGTCAAAAACCTCACTTCCTCAAGATTCCCCCAAATGTATCTGGGTTTTTCTTAAAAACCCCTTCCAGGGCAGCCGGCAGCATAGCGATCAAGTTTATGCTCTGCTTCAGTGGCCCAAGGTTCGCAGGCCTGGATCCTTGGCGAGGACCTAACACCGCTTATCAAGCCAGCTGTGGTGGCATCCCACATAAAATAGAGGAAGATTGGCACAGATGCTAGCTCAGGCCCAATCTTTCTCACCAAAAAAAAAAAAAGTCATTCCCCTGGGAGTTTGGCCAACGCATACAGAGGCTTTGTGTTCAATTATTGGCTGATAGATCCTAGAATAGTAACTGATACCTCGTAAGCACTGGGTAAATATTGTTAAATCAATAAATCAAAAAAATAAAATGGGGCAACCATATCTAATTCTAACATGTATTTTTTTTCTCAGTCCCCTCTTTGCCTTTAGGAAGGGATTCCCTCTTACACTTCCTGTTACTTGATTATGTTCCTCATTTCATACATCTCCTGAGTTCTCTCTACCCAAAACTTACAGTAAGACTTTGTTTTACGTTAAGCCAGGCTTTCTTTTGACAGATAAAGGAGAGGTTTTGGCATATATAAAACACTTGACAATGCCTGATTTTCCAAACTGTCATCTGCAATTTAAATCTGTTCAGTCACTTCTTTGTTCTAGGTAGTTGATACTACTTGGCCCCTTGGGCAATAAACTTTCTTTCGTAGTCTCAATGTCAGAAGGACTTCTAGGATTGAGGAGGGAGGCATGATTTATTAGACAATAAAAAATCCACAGTTTAATATTTTCAAAATATTATACCTATTTAATAGGAAAATTACAAAATTAAGAAAATGTTCAAAGTTAATATACAGAGGGTCCCTATCCCACAAATATTGACAATCTTGAAGAAATTAAAAACTGTAAATTGGACTTTTTAATTTTGAGGATAGAGTCTACCTTGCGCACTAAAAGAGGTATAGAAGACATGAAAACAAATCCTCCTGGGCTCAAATGGATAATTACATCTCTGTGGATTGTCCCACTGGCTATACTGGCTATACATATTCATTTCTGTTTCTTGTGTATGTTATTTCCTTTGATCATTCTTCACTCTTCAACTATTTTTCGAGAAACATCAAATTTTACCTCCTACACATGGCCATTCTTAACAACGTCCTCCTTCTAGTGAAATCTAGCCCATCTTCTCTCACTATTTTTTTCTTCCCTTAGTATTTCTCTCTGAGCAGTAATGACAATACTTTATGACTATTTGCTTTAATATCTTTCTCCTCTTTTAGATTTGGGTTTCTTGACATTCTCTTTCATTGGAATTTTCTGCACGGTCTGCAACATTGCAGTGCTTAATTATGTTTGAATGGATGAATCAAGATACATTTTAATGTTTTTCTCTTCTTTCCTCCTCCTGCAACATCTCCATAACCCTGAGTTGTTACTTGTCCTTTCTACTGTATTAATGAACACTAAAGTGAATGACAATAGAGTTTTCATCTACTTAAAGAAAATTCTAGCTTCTAGTGGATCTCCATTTGGGAGAATGAGTGGAACAGATTGCTGGTGAACTGATAGATTTTTCCATGGGTGGTCTCCAATGCCTCTTGCCCATGTCTTGCATTGCTCCTGAGCTCCCACATACAGACTCTTCTGACAGGCAGCAGGAATATAGAAAAATATTTTTTAAAACATGCAATTGTTCCCCACTAACCCACCCTCCTCTTTGTTGCAATACACATTGCTTTCCTTAGGTCTGAATAAAAACAAAATTCATTCTTTTCCTGCTAGAGAGGGAGCATGTTTTGGAGATATATATCTCCAAAGAATATATAAACAATGAAGGACTGTCTGAACCATCCAAGTTCAAATTTTGGTAAATTCAAGTTTTAGGGCTGAATGTATTTTATCACGTTGCACTTTGAAAGTCAGTAATCCATGCATGGCATCTGTATCCTTGAGTTACCCACGATTTTCTATTAAGCAAACCGTAGCATTCTTTAGACATTACAAATAAACATGGGTTATTGCATTTTAAATTTATGTTACTTTCAAACATTTTTCTGCCTTCGTCCTTGTGACATCAAATCTCTTTTCATTTTCAATTTGCCTCTTTCAAACTGGTGCCCCATAAATGTGCTGTCCAAAAGTGGAAAGTCTTTCTTTATTTCTGCCAAGCCTAATTTAGAGACCACTGACGGGGCCAACAAACATACGTGGGAGAATGAATATGGAGGGAATTGTTAAAGCAAAATGGCTTATGTCTGCAGCAGTTTGAGGAAAGGGTAAAAGCTCTTGAGAAACGAACTTTTCCTAAACCAAAAGTAAAAATAAAAATGCTTAAAGTATGTAATTATCCTGAATGGTGAATCAGTTTGGGACAGTTATCTAAAATCTATAGGTTAATTGAAAAGCTATGTTTCTTTTTGAGTACGATATGACCTTGAGTTAATGAACCACAACATCCATGATATGGCATTTTGTACTGGAGGGTATATTTTAAGTGAAGCTTAAGCAAATAAGAACTCCCAATACTGCCCCAAGCAAAACTAAATTGTTATTAGGTTTTGCACAGCAGGAGGTAAACATTCTTGAAATAATTGGACATGATAGGGTATTATTCTTATTTTTTTTTAAGTCTCACACAAAACATATCTCATTTCTTCTAAATTGGTTCTGAAGATTTGAAAAATACCATGCTCAGATGTGTGGCATGGAACACAGCCATTTTCTTTATAAAGAATATTATTTATTCGTGTACTGTACTACTGATGTACAGGCTGAGGAAATTATACTAGATTTCTAAATTGATACTGGTAAAGAATTTACTCTTTTGAATTAATCCTGAATGCTCACTTAATCAGTAGATATTATTATGCATGTAAAAATAAAAAAATTTACATTAAAAAAATAAACTCCTAAACAAAAACACAATTTCCATGAAACTTCTTTCTAAATGTGAGGAGGGGTGTAAGGAGGTGGGGTCATGGCCAGGAGAGTAATGGAGAGTGTCTTCGATTAGATATGAATAAATTATCTTCATATACTGATTGCGTTCTAAAAAGACCTGGGTCTGTGAAATCCATCGTGTCCAACCTCTTACTCTACATATAAGAAACTGAGATCCAGAGAGTCAAAATAACTAGACTAAGTTTTTACTACCATTAGATAATCACCTTCTGATATTTACAACCAAGTATTCATAAATACGTCAATTTTAACTTTTAGAAAAATTCACATAGAAAGCTTAATGAAATAAAAACTAATCAGTATTCAAGAGGGATATCATAAAAACAATCCTGAATCTTGCGTAATATCAGATATGGTTTTATTTTACATTGATCCATCTACACTGATACTTAGAGCAATACTTCTCCAGAACAAATTTCTTTTCACAGTAAGAGAAAGCAAAGATATAAGAACAGGTTGCATATAATCATATTACCTACTTCTGAAACCTTGGGATCAGGTGACTAATAAGTTATCAAACTCAGAAACACTTATAACCTTCCAAGTAACCTCCCTTCTGTTTGACTATGATGCCTGTTGACATCAGTGTCTGTGTTAGAAGACGGTTGTAATGATCCAGCCCCTTGTGTTCTGACTGCAGAAAGACAGGCAAGGCAAGAAGAGGGGCAGTGCAGAGTTAAGGAAACGGAAGTGGCAGGAAGCTAGCAGGATTGTAGAGACCCATCAGGGCAAAAGGACCCACTCAGGAAAGGAGTGGTGATAGGGATAAAATCCAAAGAAGGCCGTGGAGAATTTAGTTCAGTCTTAGACAGCTCAGTTGTCAGTGTGGAGAACTGGGATATCCTGACTTGAGTATATTTGGAGATCACTTCAAAGGCTCATGATGGTGAAGAGTGGATCAGGATGATTAGAGAAAACCTGTAAAAACAAATAAACAAAATAAACAGACAAAAACAATGCTGGAGGGAAGGGCTACAGGATGCAGCCCTTGGGAAACAGAAATAACAGGAATAAAACAGGGAACCAGGCTAGTGGTGGTATTCTGAGGAAAGGGAAACACATATTCCATTAGTACAAAAACCACAGCCAAAAAGTGACCCAGGAGGATGCCTACCCTTTTCCAAGAGCTATTCATTGTGTCTGTCCCTCCATTATATGAGATTCTTCTCTTCTGGGGCTTAGGAGACCTGAATACACTTTTGAAACCCTGCTGGTTTTTAGGGAGACAGCTATTGCTCTATTATACTTCTGGGCTTCCAGGAGAGATGTGGATGAAAGAAAGCTTTTTAGATTTACCCCTATTTGTTATTTCTCAGCTCTTAGTCTAATTGCTTGTCACATTAGGCTGATTCTACATCCACAATAATTTTTTCCATTTAAATCTTACTTCCATTTCTACTTTGATGTCTTAATTCTTTCTCTTTTCTTCCAAACTGATCTCCATTCCTCTAGTATCATTCATTCTAATCCATTATGCATGGTAATACCAGAATTACCTTCTAAAACTCTGATCTGACAACCATTTCCCTGGTCAAACTCATTTGATGACTCTTCACTGCAGAGAAAATAAAGACAAGCCCTTCAATATGGAAATTTAGCTATCCCAAGAAGTGGCTCTACTTACATTTTACGATTGACTATGAATGTGCCATATTCTTAGATTATACTCTTCTTTCACTATCCTTCCATTGTTTTCTTATCTTGTCCATTCTCTTGAAAACCGTATTGAATTCTTGCCCATCTCCAATGAGCGCTCTCAGGTTCCATGGTTACATTATTCTCTTCTCCTGCTCCCAGTGCACACTGCTTAGGTATCTATCAAACCGTGTATTATAACAACTTATTATATATTAATATCATCTCTCTTCCTTCTATATGAAGAACTACCTGGAAAAAGAAGCCTTTGATCATGATAAAAATGCTACTGATCTGATGGGATGGGTGGGAGACTTTGAAGGAGCATGAATGAAATAGTGAGGATAATATGATTTGGAGAAAGATATATGTACGAACTTCTCAAAATGGGTCAAGATCAAGAGAATAGCTGTGTTTTATTTAATACTTATAAAAAAAAAGCCTTTGATGAAGAAAAGGCTCTTCATATACTGAATATGATAACCTGCTCTGTAGATATCAATCAGCTGCCTCTGTCTCTAAGTAGCTTATTGTTTTTCAAATGGGTTCCTGAGGAAAGTGATCCTAGTGGTAGAGATGGAGGCTATATGTATATTCTCAACAAATTGGACTCTCCTTTATAAAGATAGACTTGGCATCCACCGTGAATGAGTGACCAGTTTTCCACCTGTACAAACCAATCCTTGACCTTCAGTTTGGTTCCATAACTCAAAGGGACAAGTAAGTTATATGGTGTCCGATTGGCTACACTGAATTCATTACATTATCAAGATAAAAGTAGTAGGAGAGAATCTATTCTGAAATTGGATTTGATTTCCCTGTCCTTCATGCCTCTGCCCATATCATAGGCTTAGCAGTTCTGTCTTTTATATAGCTTTGGGGAATATCTCACAATATTGTTACTAACTAAGGAACTCAATTCACATTGAAATGAAAAGATTTTCATAAGATCTACTTTTACCTACTTTCACTACTTTTATCTTAAACTCAGAAGCAATTCACTGTACAGAACAGTGAAGTGTCTGTTTGAGGCTAACATTCTAATTGGGAGAAAATAACTTTTGAGGTAAGCGTACTCTTATAAGATCCAATGTGTATTATGAAATAACAGTCAATACATGTGATGCTGTTTCATTTAAACTTCATAGTCAAAAGTCACTGCTCCATCCGGAAGCCAGAAGTAGAGACTGTGTGTGCGTGTATGTGTGTGTGTTGGGGGGAGAAGTGGATATCACAGCTCTAATGGTCACACCTAATGTCTTAAAATGTTGGCATCTCATTGTCATGTGTCTGCTTTCTGCTAATTTGAAGGTTTCATTATAAATAATCATGGGTTCATGGAATTGGAATCCAAGAATGTCTTCCAATGATAATTAGCTTTTCATGCCACAGGAAAAACAGTAAAATAAATAAAGGAGAGAAGTTATCATATTGGTTGGGGTGATGGGTAGGATGATACCCAGTGTCACAAAATAGGAACAGCGAGAAGAAGGTTGAAATTGCATCAATGGAAAGAAGGAATGTGTTTTATGATCTCTTCAAGGGATGCAAGGACATCTGTTTTGTTTTATGCTCGATTTCTCTTTTTCTTTTATTTTTTTAATTATGTATTTTGTATATGTATTTTCCCTAGGTGTAATTTACATACATAAAATTCATAGATTAAATTGCAGAATTAGAACAATTTTGACAACTGTGTACATCCACATAACCACCATCTATATCAAGATATGGAATATTTCCATCTTACCAGAAGTTTCTTTTATGCCCCTTTTGAGTAAATCCCCCTAACTCCCACCCACTGCTAAACAATTACTATCTAATTTCTATCACTATGGAATACTTTTCAGTAATCTTCGACTTAGTGTAAATGGAATCATGCAACATGTATTCTTTTGTATTTTGCTTCTTTTGTTCAACATTAGGTAGTTAAGTCCATTCATTTATCAGAAAGTTTTGGTTTTTTTGCTTTTCTGAGTATTAATTCACTGTGCAAATATGAAGTACAATTTGTTCTCCTGTTGATGGACATCTGCATTGTTTCCAGTTTTAGGCTTTTTTGAATAAAGCTGCTAAATACAACATATATTTTCTTTTCTCTTGGATGAATACATAGGAGTGGAACTGATATCACTACCTAACTCCTTTTTTTTAAGTGGAAAAAGTTTATTTATTTATTTTTATTACGGTAACATTGGATTATACCATTATATAACTTTCAGGTATACATGATAATACATTTGGAATTCTGTGTAGATTACATCATGTTCACCATGCAGACCAATTACAATCCATCACCACACTTGTGTACTTATTCACCCTTGTCACCCTCCTCCCTCCCGCCTTCCCCTCTGGTAACCACCAATCCAATCTCTGTCTCTATGTGTTTGTTTGTCGTTGTTTTTATCTTCTGCTTATGAGTGAGATCATATGGTATTTGACTTTCTCCCTCAACTTATTTCACTTAGCATAATACCTTCAAGCTCTGTCCATGTGCTCAAAAATGGCCAGATTTCATCATTTCTTATGGCTGAGTAGTATTCCATTGTATATATATACCACAGCATCTTTATTCATTCATCCCTTGATGGGCACGTAGGCTGCTCCCAAGTCCCGGCAATTGTGAATAATGCTGCAATGAACATAGGGGTGCATGCGTCTTTATACATTAGTGTTTTCATGTACTTTGGATAAATACCCAGCAGTGGAATAGCTGGGTCATATGGTAGATCTATTCCTAATATTCTGAGGGTACTCCATACTACTTTCCATATTGACTGCACCAGTGTGCACTCCCACCAGAAGTGCACGAGGGTTCCCTTCTCTCCACATCGTCTCCAACACTTGTTGTTTCCTGTCTTGTTAAGTATAGCCATTCTGACCAGAGGGAGGTGATATCTCATTGTACTTTTGATTTGCATTTCCCTGATTGCTAATGATGTTGAATATCTTTTCAGGAGCCTGTTGGCCTTCTGCATAACTTCTTTGGAGAAATCTCTGTTCAGATTCTTGGCCCATTGTTGCTTTTTGTTGTTGTTGAGATGTATGAGTTCTTTGTATATTCTGGATATGAACCCCTTGTCTGATACATGGTTTGCAAATATCTTCTCCCAATTGTTAGGTTGTCTTTTCATTCTGTTGATGGTTTCCTTTGCTGTGCAGAAGCTTTTTAGTTGGAGGTAGTCCCATTTGTTTATTTTTTCTTTTGTTTCCCTTGCCTGGTCAGACATGGTACTTGAAAATATGCTGCTAAGACCGATGTCAAAGAGCATAGTGCCTATATTTTCTTCTAGAAGTTTCATGGTTTCAGGTCTTACATTCAAGTCTTTAATCCATTTTGCATTGATTTTTGTGCATGGTGTAAGGTAATGGCCTACTTTCATTCTTTTCCATGTTGCTGTCTAGCTTTCCCAGCACCATTTATTAAAGAGACTCTCCTTTCTCCATTGTATGCTCTTGGCTCCCTTGTCAAATATTAGCTGTCCATATTTGTGTGGGTTTACTTCTGGGCTCTCGATTCTGTTCCATTGATCTGTGTGTCTGTTTTTGTGCCAGTACCATGCTGTTTTGGTTACTATGGCTTTGTAGTATATTTTGAAATGAGGAGTGCGATACCTCCAGCTTTGTTCTTTTTTCTCAGGATTCCTTTGGTTATTCAGGGTCTTTTGTTGTTCCCTATAAATTTTAGGATTCTTTGTGCTATTTCGAATGGTTGCTTTATATTGAACTATATTTTTGATGATTTTATTGACTGAATTACTGAAATGTCAAAATTCTAGACAAAGTGTTAGTTAGCCAAGTAGATTAATGTTCATTACAGAAATCATAAAAGTATCATAAAATGTTGGTAATGTTCAAGTGTTTTCCAAAAAGACTGAGTCTATCGTGTTTTTTTGATTTTATAATTGGTTCTGTAATTACACATCCAAAATCCAAAAGACCAAAGCCTAAATATATACAATTTCTAGCATTCAGTCAGAGATTTTTCTTTTCATGATTTCAGACATGCTTGATCTTATTTCCAGCTAATGTCAATCTTATTTTTTGTGACTCTGATCTCAACCCTGCCTCTTGCCAATGTACTTAGTGTACATATTTGGTATCTCTAGTATTTGAAGCTTGCTCTTTCTAGAGGGTTTCTGACATGACTTGAATCTTTGGATCAAGGCTGTATGCTATGGTGGGTAGATAGCAATCACAGACACTTCAGTATTTAGGAATCTCTGCTGGACCAGTACTTATATCCCCAGGGGGGAAGCTGGGAGAGATTCAGATTTCATATGAGGCCATATATAATTCATAGATGCAGAGTGAAGATGGATTCAGGGCTGTAAACCAAGGGTTAATATAAAGTGCCTTAATATATTGAAAATAATGACATTTAAGAAAAGCCTTCTTTATTGAATGAGTGATTTTTGCTTAAAAATACCAATAACAATATTGTCATTGGGATCAATAGATGTATAATAGTAGGTGGGATTTATATAAAAGTAGGTGATTTTTCTGGAATGAATTAAATTGCTATGGTTTCTCTGTCAAAGCTTCCTTGAAGAGGTAAATCTTGACCAGTGTTTTAATGATGAAGATATGGGTCCAGGTAATCACAGAAGTTCCTTCTATGGAAAAAGTGTGGGCATGTGTGATCAAATTAAGTGTTGTATGTGTATTGGCCTCCATTTATTTCTTAAAGAGAGAAAGGCTGGACAAAGACTGGTAGATGGAAGGAAGAGCCAAGGCTGGAATGAATTTAGAAATAGAAAGAAATGATGCCTATAGTTTATTAATTTAATTCATATATCTTTATGAGTTTTTGCATTGCTTTATAATGCTGAAATGCCATGTGTACAACACTTGACATTCACTTTTATTTCTGGTTGAAATTATCATTTTGCCCTCTCCTTAAGGACTCAGAATGAAGAGATACATCTATAGCACTATGTTATACACTTTAAAAATTACTTTGTTCAAATGTGCTAAGCTACAAACAAAATTTTTCTTCCAAGTAAATCCATCACTAAATAAAATTCAATTAAGTGATTCCTGGTCATCTTTGAGAGTTTTGTGTCAGAAGCTGTAATATGTTCTACCTATCATTTCTGTATTTAGAACATTTAAGGGCTCCTTAAAATGGCATGGTTACCTAATATGCACAGTTGGGCTTAAATGAGAAAATATTTCAAGATTAGATTCTATTTTTCTCCCAAAGGCAGAAAATTAGTAAATAGTTAAAAGATATATCCCCAAAACAACTAAATTTGTATTATGTCTTAAATGAAATAAAATGCTGGTTTTTATCCAACAAGTTTCTAATTTCTTTCAAGATTCACTACTTGGCTTGACATTCTACCTATAGATGCCAAAGACTGAGGAGAATATGTATGCTGCTTGATCTTTTATTTTCCTTTAAAAGTCTGTTCCAGATTTTTTTTGCCTTATTGTCAAAAGAAGACCAGAGGGGATTTATACTGCCTTTGTGGATAATGACATGTCTGATGTACCAAGCGCTTTCTAACAATGTTTATGCAACATTTAAAAAAAAATTCAAATGACATTTTTTGTTATAAGCATGGAGGTTATAATGTGTTCAGCATCTCCATCATAAGAAGTAAATAGATTGTTTAAAATACTAGAATAGTTTTCTTCAATGTGTGCAGGAATTTTAAAAGTGTAGGTGAACATCGTCCAAAGAAAATAAGATATTTACAAACAGGCAAATGAATATGATCTCTAACCTGTTTCTGACATACAATGACAAATCTCTTGAAACTAGAATCTGCCGACTCTTCAGAACTTGCCTATCTTCATTAAGGTGTCACAGGTCATTCTGCAGGACCTTTTTGCCTGAGTGCTCCCAAATCAAGTGATCTAGTGAAGGAATACAGGAATTCAACATTTAGGGAGTTCTTATGTTTTTACAAGTATATCATATCATAATCTGACCCCAATTACCAACTGCAGTTCTTAAGAGAACATTTGAGCCCAAGCAATTTTGAAAGACTCATTGCCGCTGTTGCTGATGAAGGGCAGACTTATCTATAAACACTTTCCTGAAAGACTTGAAATCCAAGCAAAGAAAGAATTACAATTTTTCCTAGGCCCAGAAATAATAACAGATGTTGAATTTGCACCGAAAATTAGACTATTTCATCTCTTTGATCTGTTAGTGATTCAAAGCAAATTGTTAGATGAAAAAAAATAGAAGTAGTATTTCCTTTGGAAAATACAGGAGGTATTTAATGGTTATCTATATATATAGGGCAAAAAGCTTACATCTATATGAATAGATCCACACTAAAACATTTTCTTAAATCAAATGGCTACCTTGTCAACATTTTATGTCCTCAACATCTTGTCATTTCATAAGTACAAATGAGCTCTCTTAATCTACTTCCACTTAACTGACTTCCAAGATTAATCAATATGGTTCATACTGTCTGATGACTTTTATGCAGGGACACTCAGGGTGAGTGAGCTAACTTCTAGAGCACAGCCCTCACTTTTTCCCTTAACAGTTATGTTGTCTCAAGGGGGGATCATTCTTAGTATTATGCTTATCAGGGGGGCATTGTGCTTATTTTAAAACTTGATTGTGCCAATTATAATTGTTATTATAACAACTTATTATAATTAACCAAATATTACATAATGGCAAAGTAGCAGTATGAGAAGAAAGAAAACTGTCACTTTTACAAAAACCGAATTAAATGCTTTGGAAAAACCTGTCCATTGTTTGCTGTTAGAGAGATGTCCATGAGACAAATGTAAAGGATTAGGAGATATGTCTTAAAAGTCTAGGATGGTTTGTGCATATTAATTTGTGAATCTTTAAGGGCTTACTTCAAGTAAAACTAGCCATTGGAGACTATGAATGATAACAGTGGCTGATGACTGAAATATTACATGTTACTTTAATCAACAAACATAAATTTTTGATTAATTGTTAGCTGGTCTTGATCTCATTAGATAAGAGGGGGCCTCTATAGTATATCAAATTCTTTTTTAATCAAAGAAATGAGATAGCAATGTAAGAGACTCCAGCTGTTTTTAATTTATATAAGAACACTCAAAATAGACCAATGTAAAACAATTCTTTCTTCCTTCCTTCTTTTCTTTTTCTTTCTTTCCCTTCCATCCTTCCTTACTTTCTTTTTCTTTCTTTTCCCTCCTTCCTTCCTTCTTTCCTTCCTTCCTTCCTTTCTTTCTTTCTTTGTCTTCCATTCTTCATAATCCCATTCTCTATTCAATTTCTCAAAGTTCTAGTTTAGAGCATTCCTATTTGCATCATGTGTTTAGATGTTATATAAAGCTAAATTGTTATTCAAAACATGGAATTCCCCAATGTCTGCCATTATTTTTATTTTTTTAGGTGAAGAAGATTGACCCTGAGCTAATATCTATTGCCAATCTTCCTCTATTTTATGTGGGATGCCACCACAGCATGGCTTGAAGAGTGGTGTATAGGTCTGTGGCTGGGATCCAAATCCATGAACCCTGGGCTGCCGAAGTGGAATGAGTCAACTTAACCAATACATCACTGGACCAGCCCATCTGCCATATTTTAAGAATAGCCATTGGCATATACTAATATTCCTGTTAGAATTTAAATATAATGGAGGAAATATATAATAATGTTTATATTGACTTATTTGAAAAAAAGTTAAAAGATTTTCATTCTAGAACATAAAGAGGTTGAATTATTGGAAAAATGACTGAGAATAATAGATAGAAAATAAGACTATCTTATATATTAGATAATTGCTATTCCTGTTTCTTTGCTAAAACATTTGTGAGATACAAATCAGGTAGCTCCATGATGAAAAGGTCAAATAAATGGGAAAACTCTGGGATCAGAAACAATGGTATATTTTAATTTTTCTCATTTGTATTTTACAAACATTTAATTATTTATTTGTCTCGTAGGTATAATGATTTTTTCTCTTTTGAAATTAGTCATTTATAGCTTTTCACCACTTGGGCAGAGTATTTCTACACTCCTTAATCATGATTGTTTTAAGATTTGGGTTTTGGCTTTACTGCTTTAACTATGTTGTTTGGTGTGTTATGAAACAGGAAATAACTGATAAAGCTGATTAATTAGAGCATTCATTTAAAGTGAAATTCTGTCACCAAAGTAAGTAAGGTATATTTTGTAAATTCCAAGTTTAGTTATTATGTTCAACACTGCCACAATATACTATCTTTCAGGGGATTAGGAAAATAGGATCCTTTGTTAGAAGTTTTTCAAAACCTTGAATTTTACACCTCTTACAACATTTCCACATGAGGACAATCCTTCCACTTTATAGTGTTAATAAATATACTATGAGGAAAAAGTGATAGAGTTCAGTCATGCTTTCAAGAAAAACCTCTTTGTATCTTTGGATAAAATTTAACCTTTATCAAACATGATTTGTACTATAAAATTTGAAGAGACAAAATTGAGATAAACAAAAAATATACATTTAAAACATTCTTTTAAAAATAAATAATGTAGAAGCAATAAAGGAAGTATAATTGTAGCACTAAATTACACTTGTAATGTTAAGAAATAAGAGGTGCAGAGGGTAACATAAATGTACAGATGATGCATTTAGAAAATACTGCACTGAGAAAGTTCAGAGATCAATTACAGGCATTTAGTCAATTATGAGACAATTGCTTGACACGTGCAGTTTTGCATTGCCCATTCAAAGTAAGAGAACAATAGAATTTTAGATTTGGAAGAGGACTTAGAGATTTACAAAGAGAATATTTTCCACCCAATATAGGAATTGCCCGATGTGGAAATAAACTCAATAATATACTTAAGTGATAACATCTTCATTTCTGTTTGAAGATTTCAGTGACAGAAAGATTCCTAACTCAAAAAAAATTCATTCATGTCTCATTATCTCTAATTTTATAACATTCTTCCTTACTTCAGTGAAAATTTGTTGTAGTATGGGGCAGCATGAACAACCAGCAGGGTTGCATGTCAGATTCCAGGAGCATGACTTTGACAAGTCTTCATTCCTTCCCTGGTGAGATCAGGGGCTGGGATATAATAACAACTATTTCTATCCTGCCAGCTCAGTGGGGACAACAGATACCATCCTTTGCTTGGAGGGATGGGAGTTGGGCTTCAGGTCCAAGGTTACAGTAGGCTTTGACACATCAGTGTTCTTCACCAGGAGTTTGGGAGTACTTGACTAAGAGGGATGATTATTTTAAGTACTGGAAACATAACCATTTCCCACATAGCTTTGCAGACCAGTTTTTTTTTTTTTCCTCCTGAGGACAGCCTACATGGAATCAGGCTTGGAAAAGTAAACCTTCTCTATTAAAATATCTTCAAGTGTTTGAGGGCAACTTGCATTTTCCTCTAAGGCATCCTTTAGGCTAAATATTCAGATCATCAGCTCGAGTTTGAATGCTTTAAGTGCAAGAATCCCGTTTTAATACCCTTTATCAAGTGTACTTCTGTTTTATAGTGTGCACTTAAACATTCATTAAATGCGTGGATAAGTAAAGCTTAATCCGGGATATCATTTCAGCGTGCTTTCCATAATACTGGAGTTTATGAAGACTCCTCCTAAAGTTGATGCCCAGACTCAGGGACCATACTCCAGATCTGTGTGTTTAACTTTCCTTGATAAAGCCATATGTAAATTAGTATAGTCCAAAAGTAGATTTTCTTTTTTAGCAACAGGGTAACACAATTGGCTCATACCGAATTTGTGGTCATATGAAATCTTGGAGCTTTTTACACAAACTCTTGTCCTTCCAGAAGACCAACCCGTATATTACGTTCAGAAGAAAAATGGTCTCATCTTTGAGTGGTTACATCCTGTACTTACAAAATTGTCTTTTGAACTTAAACTCAAGGCCACATGTTTTCACTATTCAATTTCATTTTACTGCTTTCAGTTCATTTCATTCTACCAAGTTCATTTTGCTTTCTGAATGTACACCAAACACATTGCATTCTGTAGATCTGAGAAGCATGTCTTTTTCATATTATTAACCAAATTCAGCCATTTAGGATAGGGTGAGACAAGCTACAATCAACTAGGTTTTACATGGATGCACTCATTACAATTAATTTGATGTGTTCTTGTTCAGCTGCTATGAATTAGGGCAATCCATGCAAAAACAAGAAAGCTATGAAAAATGTGGCAGCTATTGTATTCCCTTGATCTTGCAATTGAGTACTGTATCATCTGTATAAAATGAAGGATTAAGCATAGGTTTGCAACTTTGATTCACATTTCCACTCCACTATTCTGTAGCTGTACATGTTCAGCATCAGCTTCTCTGACTTTCAATTTTCCTTATCTGCCAAAAAAATTGTAAGTATGAGCATTAAGCGAGATAGTGTATTCATTGTACCAAGGACAGCTTGGGGCTTGCAGTTGGGAAGAATTAAATGTTGAATTCCTCCATGGTGAAGAAAGGACATGAGAACGTTTTGAACTGTGAACATCATAAACCTTTTTGTTATTTGTTTGTCACTTCATCTTTTTTACTTTATTTGATCTCAATACATCTGAAGTTTATAGTTTTTTGGATTATATGTTTTAGCTTTTAAATATTGGGATATTTGTGTATCTCTAGTCTTTAGAGTCTGTGTTTGTCTAGAGCATCTGAGAAGAAGATGCCAAGATGCGATTTTACGTGCAAGGATATTAGAGGGCCGCCTGTGTGAGAGAAAATGGACAGGGAGTGGAGAATTCCTGGGATAGCTTTAAGACCACATGGTAGTCTGATTCTGAGTGAAGGAGAAAGGGAGAAAGTTTGCATGGAAGCCTCCTAAAACAGCCATGTGGTCTAGGGAAGTTTCAGTAAGACCGTCAAGGAGTCATCCAGCCAAAGACCTCAGGGAAGTTTGTGTTTCCCAGGGGCAGCCCTGTCTTTGCATGCTTTGTATGTCAATGACTGGGAGCACCCAGTGAGTGGGAAGCATGGCCTTAAAGCAAAGGCCAAGGTGGAGTTCTGAGCAGTGCAGCTGCAGTCTTAATCAGTCAAGCTTCCTGTAGTTGGAGGTGTGTGAGCCAGGGCCTCTTTGAAGAGCTTGGGCCTTTATTAAAGGAAAGTGGAAATAACATATAGACCATTGTCAACCAAACTCTACTCAGGATTTTTCTAATGACATTAGAAACACAACATTTTCTTGTTATGAGAACTTGTTATAAATGAGCATCTTTGAATGCAAAGATAATAATTAATATTATGTTAATAATGCCATGTAATATAATTAGGCAAAAACACTGTTAAAAGAAATAAGAAGAGGAGAAAAGGGGAGAAAGGAAGGGGAAGGCAAAAGAGGAGAAGGAGAACACCCCCACGACTAACACTGATACAAATACGAGCAAAACGCTGTGAAACCCATGGCGCTTTCTCACTGAAATGGACCATAGAAATTACCCAATGCAAACTAGTCATCTTA
Organism: Equus przewalskii; assembly: GCF_037783145.1. Classification (NCBI taxonomy): domain Eukaryota; kingdom Metazoa; phylum Chordata; class Mammalia; order Perissodactyla; family Equidae; genus Equus; species Equus przewalskii. The sequence continues at coordinate 29,672,296 of NC_091834.1, forward strand.
AAAATTAGACGGCAAGACCAGAGATATAAATAATTTGGTGAAGACTGCACTGATCCTTGACCCTGTTCTTTCCATATATCACTTCGCTAACATACTTACCAAATGGAAAATTATAGAATGATCTAAAACATAGCAGGCAAATGACCTGGAAAGGAGGAGTGAATCTTACCCCCACCACCTGGTCACACAAAGAAAATTTGTTGAAGGCCATACATAATATTCGTATTCTAGAAGAGCAGATATTGTTGCTGTTTACTCTCAGGTGAAGCAGAATCTCAACTATAGATCAGCAAAGATTGACAAGCAGTGTTCTGGGATAAACATGAGGCATGATATGAAAAGCAGAACTCTTTAATTTCCAAAAGACTTCACTGCTAAAGCAGACATTGCATTGAGAATACAAATGCAGTTCTACAAACAGGCCAAATAAAAGGAGGAACTACACAGTTGACATGGGACTACAGAACTAGTACCCTTCCTGATATATATACAGAAGGACTATTTATGTACCTGCTTTAGAGAAGGTAAGGTTAATTTGTACACCAGGGCCAGTTTGGGAATGCGCAAGACTTCACAAAGGTCCATTTTCAAACTCTGAATATTTTTTATCCAAATATGCTTCCAAGGAAAGAATTTGTCATTACTCCTAGTGTCCTTTTTATTGTTTAGACATGCGATAAGCAAAATAATCACTAAAAAATAGTAATATATACTTTGGAAATGCACCAAATATAATATGAGCCATCTTTAAAATTTTTTTTTAAAATAGTGAATAATGAAAATCATTTAGACATGTCCATGCAAATAATCCATAATCAATCTATAAGTTAAAATTGAGATGAGTTTATTATGAGTCGATTCTGAGGACTGGCATGGGGCCTTCCTTCCCCAAGGAAGAAAGGGCACCAAAGCATGGGGTGTACAGAATGGTTATATACCATCTGAGAACAAAGAGCATGCATCACATATGACAGGAATGTCCCTTTTCCAATAGTCATGAGATTGCTTTTCTGGCACAACAGATCAGTGGTCAGCAGGTTGGTGGTCACAAGGTAAGTACAGCAGGTCAGTAATTTATCCTTATTTCCCAGGAAGAGATGCTTATCCTTAAAAAAATGCCAATACGAGGGGAAGTTACATCCCTATCTTTAAGGGCATCATTCTTGTCTTTGGGACATAGAAAATATTTAAAGCAGATGTATAATGCATGCTCAGCAGGCCATGTCAGGCCCTTCTTTAAGAACAAGGTCAGGCTGAATTAGTTTTAACACAAATTGCTTCTTCGTATACTCCAATATATCCTATTACCTTTTATTTATTTATCAGACACTTAAAGATTAGGGGGTTTTGTTCATTTGTTTTTCTTTACAAAATAACCATATCTCTAGTTCTATAGTTTTAAACTTTTAATGTCTGCAAATAGAGATTTTACTTTTTTTTCAATTCCTGAGAATAAGAATAGGTAAATTATACCAATTATAATTAAGGAAAATAAGTATAATATAAATATGATATTATTACACAAAATATATAAATGGGAAGAATGAAATAAAAACAGAGAAGGGTCGAACCACAAATTGTTCCTGACAAGTTGTTCTAGATTAGTGCTGTAGGGATCATACTCCCCCAACCCCCTACTCACATTTTAACCTCTCTCCAACCCGCCATTTCTATGTCCCACTGAAAGTCATTTCAATTTTCAGAGATTTATGCTCTGAGGTTCTTGACAGCGGGAGATAAATCCTGTAACTGTATTAATCCCTACTGAATTGTTGAGATTATGGGCCCTTGACCTTTAATGTAAAAACTAAGCAACAAAAATATTTTTAGTAAATATAGCCAGACAATTATTTCAATGAAAATGTTAACAGCCATTTGGTTTTGATTGTAAAAAATTTACAAATACAAGAGCACAACAGCCTACATAAACTGATATTCAATTACTGTTCAATTACAAAACTAGAAGGTATTATGAGGTTTGATATAAACTGGGAGGGAAGGAGGCTTAAGTCGTTTTCATGTTTTCCAATGAGAATTTTAACTTCAACCTAAACATTCCATTACAATTTTAGGCATTGAATTCTATAATGTTCACTTATCACTAACACTAACAAGGAAACAGGAATGCGTTCTCATATTATGTCCTAAAAGATTCTTATTTGAACTAGAAAGGAAGGGAAGGGCTGTCAACAAATCCAGCTTTGAGGAATATCCGCTATTAAGAACAAGAAATTTTCATCATTGACTCTTAGTGTTTAACACCTTCAATTCTTAATTTCATCATGCAGCCTTACAGAAATTTAGTAACTTGCCTAAAGCCATGTGTTTAATCTATGGAAGGACAAAGAACCTACACATTCTTGATTTTTACTTCACAACCCAGAATAATAGGCCACCCAGTCTCTGAAAATTTAGAAACATTACGAGAAGCAAAATATCAGAAAGCAAAAGAAAATAATAAACAAAATCAGTATAGGTTCATAAAGGAAGTAGTCCTCAGTTTCCAAATGCCATTATTTATTTATAACTAAATTTCCTTTTAGTTAACCTTGTGGTGTCTTTGCTTCTAGAATCTGAAACCTGAAAGTAACCATGGAGGTCACTTAATCTATTCCCCAAACCCATAAGCTGGCACTTAACCATTCCTATTTGATTGATGTCTGCACTTTGAGTGACCGCCAAAGAAGGAGATTCCTAACCTCTCCTTTGGGTTCAGACCTGTCTTGTATACAGGGAGTTCTTATCTATAACCTATATTGTTCCTAAGTCTTCAGAATTAGAGGAGAATTGGCCATGATCCAACTCTTTTCACAATGGCATGACTATTTTCAAAGTGAGTCTCCATCTTTGCTCTTTCATATTTTAAGAAATCTGTCACTGCTCTTCAGTACTAGACTTTCCACTTGTCACTCCAGTTTCCATTTGAATTTTTAAGATTGACATTGATGAGTTTCATTGCATGCTGATGACTTTCATTGTATACTGTCTTTTTCTAGCCTTTCCTTAGCATCGTGGCATGAAATTAAAATATTACTTAGTAGGACTGAGTTACAGATCTGGGCACTGATGGGTGTTGCCACTCCTACCTGCCAGGCACTAACTATCTGAAATGTTTGCATGTCACTGCCTTGGAAATTAGACACCTGCAACTGACCTATTATCAGATTAATGTCTGTGAGATAGAAACAGACAGGAGGACAGATAAAAAGTTTTGTGTTTTCTGCTTTAAGAAATCAACATCTTATCTTTGTGTTTACACCTGTAAAAATGCCAAGAGAGTTTTATTCTTTTCCTTATCTAGCAAACTAAAACATTAGCGCCTACAAAAATTTGCCCCAGGGCAGAAAGGCTGGCTCACTTTCTTATAATTTCCTTCAGTGGGAAGAAGCCAGAATACGTGTTAGTTTGGTTCAGGTTGTTGGATTTGCTACAGGAAAAATTAGACCACACTACAAAGATTCATCAGATAATTATGTTTTGTTTAACCACAAACTAACAACTGAGGACTTAGAAAGGATTTAAGTCATTTAAGGAGAAAAAGAAAAAAAGCTCCTGAAATTCTGAATCTATTCATTTTCTTTAAAATTATATTTACATTTCCAACTAAATAAGTAATTATCTTCTCCATTCCTGGATCTGCAGGGCTCAGTGGAATGTGCAATGGGCCAAGGAAGAGGTATTACTTCAAGGAAGGGGATATAATTACAGTTCTGCTGCAGATTTACTCAGACAAATAATTTACATTTGATTTACCTCTGTTTATTTAGATGTAAATTGTCATTAGCTGGTGTCCTTACCTGATAGTTAGACATAACTTTTTCTATAAATGGTGAAAACTTATTTACCAAAAATAATGAAGACAAATATTTTCATCCACTAATACTTATTATTTTTTTTTGAAAATAACACGTTCTGCCCAAAGAACATTATTTGGACAAAATAGAGTTAACCCTAGTGTAATTAAGCATTTTCTTATTGAGAAATGTATCATTTGGTTTCATATATATATTCAAGTTTCTATCACACCTTATGTTAATGTATTTAACCACATATTATAGGAATATTTTGTTTGTTGTCATTTGTTTGTTAATTAATTTTGGATGAGGCTGATTGAAAGTATATATAGATATGTGTGTGTATATCCATCTATCTACCCAGCTATCCATCCATCCACCCATCTATCTATTTCCAGTTCCTTGAACAATTTCTTAGACTTAGGGAAATATTCTTAAAAATGTTTGCTGTGTGTATGATTTCAGAACAAAAAGAATTCTGTAGATAGGATAATATATAACACTAACCTAATACACAATGATAATATTTTCCATTTAAGTCTTAATGATTCATCTTTACATGTGACCTGTACTTAGCATTATATAATTTTCTTTATGTAGTCCCTGATGTCAAAAAGTTTACAGTTTTGATGAGAGAATATTTTTTATATTATTAGATTAGTACTTCCATTTATATTAGGGAGTAAATGTTTCTTACCTTATTACTTTCTTCCAGTTTTTGTTTTGTGATTAGACTTGGAAAACATCACAAAGCCAAGTCGGTGGTTGTGTATACTACTTTGATCATGCCAGTAATTGATGCATGCTTTTGTTGGCAAGATTTGGGGGCATTCATCCTCATTTTTGGGAAAAATAAAAATATATATTTCTCTCAAATCATTATTTATCAAAGCCTTCTCTCTAAAACTAACTCGCTATCAGCCTCTGTGAACTATGCAAATGGACCTACTCTAAATTACCCAGAAGGATATTGAAAGTAATGATGCTGTAAATATGATTTGTAGATTAGTGAATGTAGTATTCTGAATTAAAATATAAAACAAATATTAAAGTAAGATTTGAATTGTCAAACATTATACTTAATTTATACTCTTTACTCTAATAAGACTGTTTTTACAAAGTATATCCCCAAATTAAGATGTCTCTCCTTGGGGCCAGCCCTGTGGCCGAGTGGTTAAGTTTGCTCACTCTGCTTCAGCAGCCCAGGGTTTTGCGGGTTCAGATCCTGGGTGTGGACACGGCACTGCTCATCAGACCATGCTGAGGTGACACCCCAGGTAGCACAACCAGAAGGACCTATAACTAGAATATACAACTATGTACTGGGGGGCTTTGGGGAGGAGAAGAGGAAGAAGGAAAACAAAGAAGATTGGCAACAGATGTTAGCTCAGGTGTCAATCTTGAAAAAAAAAAGTCTTTCCTTAAGGTAAATTTAGCATCTTGAAACAAGTAACAATTTCTAGTATGTATTCTCTGTATCTATTTGTATCTGGATTAGATAGCTGTTTGTTGCTGATGTAAAAGAAGAAGGAGATGAATGGCCTTCTTGTAAGGAAGAACAATAACTGGAACCAAAGAGTAGACTCCACACATCATTAAAGCCTTGCTCTATGTGAAAGGCAGATTTCTTCAAATGTCTTGAAAACATTAGCGTGAGGCTGGTTCTCCCTGGACTCTGCTCTTGACTTACTGGTTACTGGCTCATGGTCACGTCTCTTTTTCTGATTTCCTGATGGACTTTCTGTTCTACATTGCTACATAAACCACTAGTCTGCACCCTCAATCACATTTGGAAATGTTTCCCAAGATGTGGTTTTTGCAGTTAGCATTCGCCTTGCCTCTGGCAGGCAGTTCAATCCCAGCTAATCGTACCTCTTTCTTTTTTCCTTTTTGGTGCTGGAATACATTTCTTGGATTCAGCTCTCCCCTTTGCTCCTGGTTTGTTTGAATTTAAATATAGTTGGCATTTATCAAGGAGGAAGTCCTAAACAAAACTTTGCTTACATTTCCAAAGTCATTTTAAAGATCTTCTCTTATTTTTTATTTTTAAAAAAATTTTATTTATTTATTTATTTTTTGAGGAAGATTAGCCCTGAGCTAACATCTGCTGCCAATCCTCCTCTTTTTGCTGAGGAAGACTGGCCTTGAGGTAATATCCATGCCCATCTTCCTCTACTTTATACGTGGGATGCCTGCCAAAGCATGGCTTGCCAAGTGGTGCCATGTCCACACCAGGGATCCGAACTGGCTAACTCTGGGCCGCCAAAGTGGAATGTGCGAGCTTAACCACTGTGCCACCAGGCTGGCCCAAGATCTTCTCTTATTTTGACCTAACTATAATACAGATGAAAATAGGTTATGCATGACACTTTGGTTAGATAATATTTTCATCATTCATTGCTACTGTAAAATTTTTTTCTTCTTTAGAAAGTATAAGAGATTAAAACTTTGCTTGCCATTCCTCTTTATTATGGTATCATTTTTACAAAAAAGGTAGTGTTTTATATTAAAACTAACAATATTGTCATCTTTTGCCAACATTTCTATAAAGAAGAAAGTAAAAAACACATAGAGAAAATCTATTTGTCAGGCAGAGTACTGAATCCTTGATAGAGGTGAATTTCACCAAGTGCTAGACGTTATTAAAGGATTATATCAGCAAAAAAAGGGGAATAAAAAAACCAACTCCTGCCCTGATGGAGTATATTCTTCCAAATCCTTCTCTGATACAGTTTATATTCTACCCAGAGTTGGGATGAGTGACATGAATATAAAATAACATACATAATAAAATTATTTGATATTTTTGGAGATAATAAATACATGGAAAAAAATTGAGCAGCCTTGAGGAATCCTGATGGAGACATGAGTGGCAACTTTAATCAATGTGGCCATGGGGGCTTCATTGAGCAGTGACGTGTGATCAGAGGGAAGAACAATGATGAAGGCCTGAATGTGGGAGCACACTTGGTACGTTTGAGAACCATCAACAAGGCCAGTGTGGCTGGAGCGGAGTGAAGTGAACGAAGGGAAGGAGCAGAGGATGGGACCGCTACTCCTAGAAGGCCATACCTTGTAGGTCCCTAGAAGCCTATGTGGGGATGTTAGCTGTAGTTCTAAATAAGATGGGGTAATATTGTAGGGATTTTAGGAGTAGAATAAAATAATGTAACATATGATCTGGATCAATTGCTCTGACTTCTTTGTTGAGAAGACTCTAAGGTGCCAATAATTGAGTAAAGAACACTTAAGATAATGGTAGCTCAGATAAGCAAGGTGGGCATACATGGTTGAGTTCTGGTGAATTCTGGATATATTTTGAAAGTAAAGCCAAGAATATTTTCTGATGGATTGGGTATTAGTATAGAAGAAAAAGGGTAATCAAATATGCTAAGCTGCAAGACTACCTAAAATTACCAAAGATTGATTGTAGATTGAGAAGAGGACCAAGACTGAACTCTGGAATATTTATTATTAAAGGAGCTGGGAAAAGGGGAGAACAGCGTAGAAGACTCAAGTAAATAAGAGGACAACAAAGAGAAAGTGGTGACCTGGTTGGAAATCAAGACAGGAAAAGAAGTATCAAAATGGCAATAATTATCAACTGTTTTAAAAGCAACCAGGGTTCAATCAGGGAATTAGAACCACTATGAGTATTGTGGAATAAGGAATTTGTTGCTTATGCAATTGCAGGGGGGAGCTAAGGAAGTAAGATCCCATAAAGGGGATTTAAGTGGTCAGGGAAAAGCTATTTTCCAGCCCTCCTGAAACACTATATGGATGGAAAACTTGGAGCTTTCAGGGATATATCTAGGAAGGCAGATAATTCTAACTGGAAGAGACAGTTGGCAGAGAAGACTGTGGAAGGCTATTGCCTCTGCATTTGGTGGTGGGCTTGGCATGTTATTGGTTTGCAGAGCTGGTAGTTGGGAAGAAAAGCTGCAAGCAGGGAGGGAGAGAGAAAAGACAAGCTGAAACCCACTAACACCTTGTGTCTATTTCTTAGCACATTTAACCATTACAAACTTCAGGAAGTAAGCAATGATTCTTCCATTCTGCCTTCCAAATCTCAGGAACATTTCCCTTTTGGCCAACTCCAACTTAGGACTATAAAGAGAAAGAGATTCCAGAAAATGTAGTGATTACTTAGTCATGTTGACATAGTACAAAACTACCACAGTCCACCACTTTTCAACTTGATAACCATATATACCAGTTTAAATCATATTTAATTTTCATATAAAGACATCAGCAAAATCTTGTATCAGTGTAACCTGATACAACTATCCCTCATGCAGCTGAAAACACATGAACCCACTCTCTAAAAGAGGATACAAAGTCCGCATAGCACAATATCTATTTTTGGGTAATGTTCAGTCATTTTCTCCCTGATCCACATTCTCTACTTGATAGTCTATAATTTATATACTGAGATATAAGTTTAACCCTTATATTAATATATCACATATCTTAAATATTAAGAGAATGGGAGATGGGGGAAAAGAAATAAAATGAAATGAGTAATACACAAATATATTCATATCAATGTAAGGAAGAAATACTCGTAGCTACGTCAGTCCTCATTTCTTTATGTGGTCTCATGGTCGTAGCTATGATATATATTTTCCTTCTTCTCCTACCATCCATATTCCTACTGTCCTCAGTAAGAACTTTGACTGGATTTATCTCCTTGCCTGATGGAGTGACCTAAGCCTTTATTCCTGAAGAGTCTGTCCATTAACAATCTTGCCTGTATTGGGCTATTGTATTTTTTTTTCCATTAAGTTTTACCACAGAATGTGGGAGAACTAAGAAGTATCTCAGAGGATCTGCAGCATTCCAGCTACACTCCTTCTTACCTCCTCATATAAACCCAATTTCTCTTTAATAGTCAGAATCAATTCTCCAATCTATAGAGGAGCCCCCTTCTTTTCCTGCTGGTACACTAGAATGAGAAACCCAGGGTGGCCAGGTGCTCAATTTCCAATGTTCTGTAACCACTGCTATGCCTCCAGGTGGTAACATTCCGCCCATGGGAACTAACACCTGTAGTCCAGCAGAGCCCAATGTTGTAGGGAGGGGAAGCAAAAATTTTGTAGTGGATAGTAAGGGGTAAAAGTACAAGGATATGCTCTCTTTTCCGCTCCTTGATTCCCAGACCCGTGAATTCTGGATAGGGGAGAAACAGCACCACACATTGATTACTGATTCAGAGAATATACCATGTTCTAGAGAACATTACTCCATTTTGCAGTGGCCACGTATTGTCACCCAGTAGCCTCCATTTCTACGTCTTCAAAAGGCCATCCTGCTTCAGGCAAATTTGGCAAAATCTTTCCATTCTCTTGGTGTCTGTGGTGACTTCTCACAATTCACATTTAGAACCTGACACAATGGGGCTTTTGGAACTTGAATCTGTTGTAGGTCTAGGAGCAAAGAGAAGGGATGGGGCCAGTCCTCAGGAGGGTCAGCTTTCCTCTGAAAGAGAAGTGTCTCAAGGATGGCCATTACAGATCCTTCAGCCAGGGGAGGATGGTTTAGTTTTACTGGCAAAGGAAGCTCAGAGAATTTTGGGGGTTTAAGCTGTTTGGCTTTGTTTAAATCTGCACACATGTTATCATCCCAAATTTTAGGGTCCCACTGCTTCCCAATAAATGATTTAACTTTCAGATAAAAGACAGTGTAAGATTGAGAATTCAATTTACATTGTAACTTCAATACCCATAGAATTAGATTTTAGGTTTGGTTTTTAGAAATTTCAACTTTGTGGCTATAGGAGATAAGGTTTTCTTTCTTTTTATTTTTCTTTCTTTTTTCTTTTTTTTTTTTTTGGTGAGGGAGATTGGCCCTGAGCTAAAATCTGTTGTCAATCTTCTTCCTTTTGCTGGAGGAAGATTGGCCCTGAGCCATCATCTATACCAATCTTTCCTCTGTTTTGTGTGTGGGTCACCTCCACAGCATGGCTTGATGAGTGGTGTAGGTCTGTGCCTGGGATCTAAACCTACGAACCCAGCTCTCCAAAGAGGATCACGCCAAACTTAACCACTATGCCACCAGGCTGGCCCCAAGGTTTTCTTTTAAGGAAGTCTTAGAATCTTTCTATTTCCTTGCTCATACCTTTACCCAGGAATTTAAAGTCCTGAATTTATAATTTTCTTTCTCGAAGTTCTCCAGTATACTTAGAAGCAAGCAATCAACCAAGCACACTATTTTCTCTAAATGTTCTATGTCAGCAACTTCTTGTCACCCAAAGGCTTGATTCTGAAGATGCTTGATAACAGGTGTTTATAGTGATAATTAAAGTAGTTGTTTGGCATTGCATGCTGTGGACTACACCATTGTTTCCCTTGCCACTGTCAAAAGGGTCATTTGTATCTTTATGTCTAATCAGATCACATAACTAATTCCACACTTCTATCCTCAAGGTTATATTGACTAATAGACTGGTTGCCACAAAATAATTACTATTTCCAAATATATTTTGGTAGAGGATTTCAGATATGGACAATGCTTACCACTTTTCAAATGATTCACCTAGGACTTACATCAAATTTTCCTTAAGGCAAAGAAACTGAGCTATTATATGCATGTGTTTATACATATATATTATATTTTATAAATATATAAACATATATTTACGTTTTGAATTTTGGAACTAGACCACGTTTATATGCTCAATTTTAGTTTTATGATTGTAAGACAAATGGAGATATAATATGTAAACAATTTCAATTTTAATAGAATTTTATTTAAAAACATTAAAAAATTGTATAAAATATACACAACATCACAATATAGCAAGAAGAAAATAAAATAGGTAATCCACTCACCCAGTTAGCATTTTTGCATATTTTCTTTCAATAATTTTGATGTATTATACATATTTCTTTATTCCTTTATATTACTTGAACAGCACTATTTATACAGTTTTGGCATTCTGTTTTGTAGTTTCTGTCATGAGCATTACCCCATATCACTAACAGGACTTTTTTTAATATAGCTTCATACTGTTGCATCAAATAGATGTACCATAATTTATTTAACCATTTGCCTACTGTTAGTTAATTCTACAACACCAAAGCCAGTACTCTTTTGATTGCAACCATGAGAAAGCAATTAAAACTAGCTTAAGCCAAAAGGAGAAAAATAATTTCTTGGGTAAGTTAGAAGATGTGATATAGTTACTCATGATCCAGCAATATAATGTCACATTTAATCATTTTCAATATACTTAAAATGCAATAGGATAAAATGGATAAACCTGTAATCAAAACTCCCATTTTGATAAAGAAAAGCAGAGAGACAGCACACAGCAATCACTGGTCCAAATCCCATAACACATCCTGCAGAGCAGTGAGTACTCGCAATGCTCCCTTCCCCAGCAGTGGAATGCCTTCCATGCCCAGCCAATCTTGTTCTGCTTTCTAAGAAGAGCTCCTGTTGCTTATACCATGTGGTCACATCTGAAGGACCTTAAGGAGGAGGGGCCTCTTTCTGGAAAATGCTCATCTTTATTGCTCATGTCTTCAGGGTATGGATCTGGGAACCCAGAAATTGAGCAGTGAGTGGAGCTCTGCCAGGTATGACAGCCTCCTTCAGAGTTTCTCAGGAAAAATATTTCCCTCAAAAGATTTGCAAGACGTCAATTTTCTTGCCTGTGGTCAAATTCCAAAGACAAAGATCAGTGAGGAATCATAGATCATTCATCAAGACTTTGACCTGGAAATTTCCATCTCCTACAGAAAAACCTTTAATGCTCTGTGTATCTCCTTCACCCTCAGCTATGGGCTTAAGTCATTTTCTCAATGAATTTTGAGTGAATAGCCAGAGATGAAGATGGAGAACTACTTAGCCCTTCCCCAAAGGTTGTGGTCCCAGCGAATCATGCATAAGAGTGGGAGCAATTATTAACTCTGTCTGGCTGAGAGGGTGTGGTGGGCAGATGCTTGGAGGATGGAGATCGCTTCCCAAGTCTCCATATTATTTTCAGCTTTGTTTCCGTCTTTATGATTTTGCTGAATAAACTTCAACTTAAAGCAGAAAACAAAGCTACACCAAGCCTGTGAAGCTCCATCTCTCATCCAGTTTGGACTTCTGCTTTTCTTAACAAAATGTAGTTTCCTTTCCTTTATGCTTCTAAACAGGCCTATTTAAATTTCAATGGAAATAAGACTTTAACAAAGGCCACAGAATAAGCTTACCAAAAAACTCTGAATTTTTTTCTATTTTCAGACTTTATAATTCATACTTTGAGTTCCTAACAATAGGATACATTTCAAACAGCTGCTTTGCATCTCTATATAAAAAAATAGTCCCCTTCCCAGCTAAGAAAGAAGGATTCTCATTTCCCTCTACCCAATTCTACATTTAAGAGTTTGAGCTTTAACATTACCCCTCATTTACCTTGCTTCCTATGTTCTCAGTCTATCTTTTACTACCACCATGTTTTAGCAAACACTTGGTGCATGTGTAAGATGACAACACCTCATATACAACACACCTCACGTTTCCACCTTTTGGCCTGAATCACACTGGTAAAAACCATCTTACAGTTACACTTCTGAAACCCAGAAATGTAAGGGAGTCAACACATCCTGGGGAAGAGAAATCTCTTGACCAATGGGGATGAGAGCTGGTGGATAAATGTGCCTCTCTTTTGTTCTTTGGGCAGACTATTCTGGACACATACTTCAATGTTCCTCAGAAATTCCTCGTGGGATGGAGCCCACATTAACCACCATGATGACCAACTCAAGAAAGCACTCTTGTGTTGGTTTTCCCTCTTTCTAAGTTCATTCTTCCCAGTCTCCCATGATGATTCTGGGGATGACTTCTCAGAATTCACTACCTGCCCTCAAATACTTACTCCAGGCTATTCTTTCTGGAGAAGAACTCAAGCTAAGGCATCTCCACATTCATATACAATCATTCTTTGATTTGGAATTTTGCTAGTAATTGACAGGCTGCAGGATGCTTCAGGCATAGTTGAAATCACAGGCTTAAATAATTCCATGAGGATTTTAGCTCCACATCTCTTCTCTGCTTTCATCTGCTTATCAACACCTGGTGGGCCTCACCAGAAAAACCCTGTCTACCATTAATAACATGTACATTCAGTCACTTCTTTATACAAAACGTTTTGAAGTCTTCTTAGACCTGGTTCTTCTGAAGCCCTTCAGTGTAAACTCAGGGCATTATACTGAAAGGTAATTTAGAATAAATAGTTCTACGGATGCCAATATATTGGAATCTGGGTATGTGCTTCTCTAATAGCCTGACTTAATTCAGTAAAAACAATTCCGAATATGGAGAGTAGATTTTCCCTAGATGGCACAATGGGGATTAGTCCCTAATGCACCTCCACTGAAACGGGACAAAACAAAAATTTCATAGCCACACAAACTTGAGAAACATTGGCTACTCTCTTAGAATTTAAAAATCATATTAGTAATATTAAATATTTTGAGAAAATGTATAGTAACATTTTTATTCATTCTTCATTTCATTAGTTCATTTATTTATTCAACATATAATACATACTCTGTTCAGAATATGTGCTAAGTGTTAGGAATTGATAGTGAGCAAATACAATGGATGCTCTCTTGAAGCCAACAGTTTAGTGGAAGAGATTGACATCAATGATCGAGTTTAAGGAGATATAATTACAAACTGATATAAGTGCTCTGAAGAGAATAACCTGTAACTGGTATCTTCCAGGACTCTTCTAAATGTTTTATGTATACTAATCCATTTACCCCTCCCATTAACTCTGTGAATTAGGTACTGCTATGATACTGAATTTACAGGTGAGAAATCTAAGGCACAGAAAACAAAGTCACACAGTTACTAACTGACAGTGCTACAAATTAAACACTGGCAAGTCTAGTTCCAGAGTCAGCTATTTGCCCATATGACATGGAAGATGGTTTTCTAGGACTATCTAAAAAAAGGGGGACAGAATAGAGGAGGCAGAGCAAAATGGTGGGGTGAGCTCACCCGGGACTCTCTCCCCTCCAAAGTACAACAAAAGACTGAAAAAAAACCCCTGAATTTCAGCTAATGAACCTAATGCCAGGAGTCAGAGACCTACACTATCAAAAGACAGAGGAAGGAGCCCCTGCTGCCCACCTTGGAGGAGCTGGAATGGGGTAGGAGAGAACATCGCTCCATCCCCTAGAAACCGGGATCACCACGTGGGTCCAGGAAGGAGTGGGGGAGGGGCTGCACGACCAGGGGATCGTCTAGGACTCCTGCCGCCAGTACAGTGGAAACCCACTGATGAGGGAAAGCTTCCATGCGCAGGGACCCCATAAATGCAGGGCTCCAGGAGACAAGAGAACAGAACTGATTGAATCCAGATCGGCTGCGAGAGAAACCACCCCTGCCCCTGCCCCGGCAAGGTGCACTGGACGTGGCCATCTTGCCCAAAGGTGGAGAGCTCAGAACGTGTGGCACTCGACCCCATCTAGTGGCTACAGGCTGTAACTGCAAGCGAATTCTACCACCATGCGAAAAAACTGCTCCTCTACCATCCAGCAATTTACAAAGCCCCAGACCAGAAGGAAAACAATAAAAACATAGAATTAAGCCCTGAGGACTTGAAATTAGGTAAACTAAATGAAAATGAGTTCAGAGCAGCTATAATCAAAAAACTCAATGAGGTAGAGAGAAAGATAGAGAAACAAGCTGAGTTCTGGAGTTACTTCACAAAAGAGATTGAAATTATAAAGAAGAATCAAACAGAATTACTAGAGATGAAAAACACAATGGACCAGATAAAACAGAATACGGAATCCCTGAATGCCCAGGTAGACTCCATAGAAGAGCAAATTAGCATAATCGAAGATAGACAGGCTGAATGGCTCCAGACCAAGGAAGAAAGAGAACTAAGGATTAAAAGGAATGAGGAAAGTATTAGAGAGATAGTGGATTCAATGAGGAGAAAGAATTTAAGGATCATACGAATACCCTAGAATGTGGAAAAGGAAAATGGAGCAGAAAGTGTGCTTAATGAAATTATAGAAGAGAAATTCCCAAATCTAGGGATTGAGGGAGAAATGTGTGTAGAGGAAGCTTTCAGATCTCCTAGATTTGTCAATGTAAAAAGACCTACTGCAAGGCATATAGTAGTACAAATGGCAAAAATGAATGACAAAAAAGAATACTCAAGGCTGCAAGACAAAAGAGAATAACCTACAAAGGAGCCCCTATCAGAGTTTCAGAGGATTTCTCTGCAGAAACCTTACAAGCTAGGAGAGAATGGAGTGACACATTCAAAGCTTTAAAAGTTGAAAATCTTCAGCCAAAAATACTCTATCCAGCAAGACTATCCTACAGATATGAGGACGAAATTAAATCTTTTCCAGACAAACAAAAGTTAAGGGAATTTGTAACCAAAAGTCCGCCACTACAAGAAATCCTCAAGAAGTCTCTCATACCTGAAAAAAGATAAAAGGGAGAAAGGGGTCACAAACCACAGAGTAGGGAGACAGATAAATAGAACCAGAATAGGATAGCAAATATTCAACTATAGCATTAGGATAAAGCTAAGGAAACTACCAAAGCAAAGACGATCTTATCACTCTAACTACAAACTCATGCCACAAGTTGGAACAAGAAGTGAAAATAATAATTTAGGAGGGGAAGAGCAAAGGGACTAAATTAGTCTAGGCCAAGTAAGTAAGAGACCACCAGAGAATAGACTATATTATACATGAGATTCTAAATACAAACTTCAGGGTAGACACTAAACTAAAAAACAGAACAGAGATGCGAAGTATAAATAAGCAAAAATCTAAGAAACCCAGCATAAGAAATTGCAGTATCAAATGGGTAGGATAAAGCACACAGGAAGAGAAAAGAAGGAAAGCCAGATAACGAGCAACAGATTGACATCTTTAAGTCCACATGCATCAGTAATCACTCTCACTGTAAACGGATTGAACTCTCCAATAAAAAGACACAGAGTGGCAAAATGGATTAAAGAACAAGAGCCAACAATTTGTTGCCTCCAGGAAACACACCTCAAACGCAAGGACAAACACAGTCTCAGAGTGAAGGGGTGGAGGACAATACTCCAAGCTAATAGCAAGGAAAAAAAAGCAGGTGTTGCAATTCTTATATCAGACAAAGTGGATTTCAAAATAAGATAGGTAAAGAGAGACATACAGGGACAATATATAATGATCAAAGGGACATTTCATCAAGAAGAAATAACGCTTATAAATATCTATGCACCCAACATAGGAGCACCAAGCTTCATAAAGCAACTCTTAACAGACCTAAAGGGAGATGTTAAAAACAACACAATAATAGTAGGGGACCTCAACACACCACTCACGTCAATGGACAGATCAACCAGACAGAAAATCAACAAGGAAATAGTGGAGCTAAATTAAAAACTAAAACAATTAGACTTAATAGACATATATAGATCACTTCATCCTAAAACAGCAGATTACACATTCTTCTCAAGTGCACATGGAACATACTCAAGGATAGACCATATGTTGGGAAATAAGGCAAGCCTCTACAAATTTAAAAAAATTGAAATAATAACAAGCATCTTCTCCGATCATAATGCTATAAGGCTAGAAATTAATTACAAGAAACAAGCTCAGAAAGGCACAAAGATGTGGAGACTAAACAATACACTACTGAACAAGCAATGGATCATTGAAGAAATTAAAGAAGAAATCAAAAAATACCTGGAAACTAATGAAAATGATAACATGCCATACCAACTCATATGGGATACAGCAAAAGCTGTATTAAGAGGAAAATTCATCGCAATACAGGCACATCTTGACAAACAAGAAAAATCCCAAATAAGCAATCTTAAACTACACCTAACTGAACTAGAGAAAGAAGAACAAATAAAGCCCAAAGTCAGCAGAAGGAGAGAAATAATAAAAATCAGAGCAGAAATAAATACTATTGAAAGGAAAAAGGCGGTAGAAAGTTTCAATGAAACAAAGAGCTGGTTCTTTGAGAAGATAAATAAAATTGACAAACCCCTAGCTAGACTTACAAAGAAAAAAAGGGAGAAAGCTCAAATAAACAAAATCAGAAATGAAAGAGGAGAAATAACAACAGACTCTGCAGAAATACAATGGATTATAAGAGAATACTATGAAAAACTCTATGTTAACAGAATGGATAACCTAGAGGAAATGGATAAATTCTTGGACTCCTACAATCTCCCAAAGCTCACTCAAGAAGAAGCAGACAATTTGAACAGACCAATCACAAGGAAGGAGATTGAAACAGCAATCAAAAACATCCCAAAGAATAAAACCCCAGGACCAGATGGCTTTCCTGGGGAATTCTACCAAACTTTCAGAGAGGATTTAATACTTACCCTTTTCAAGCTATTCAAAAAAAATTAGGGAGAATGGAACACTTCCTAACACATTCTATGAGGCCAACATCATGCTGATACCAAAACCTGACAAGGACACCATGAAAAAAGAGAACTACAGGCCAATATCACTGATGAGCATAGATGCAAAAATTCTAAACAAAATTTTGGCAACCAGAATTCAGCAATTCATCAAAAGGATCATACATCATGATCAAGTGGGATTCATACCAGGGACACAGGGATGGTTCAACATCTGCAAATCAATCAACGTGATATGCCACATCAACAAACTGAGGAATAAAAACCACATGATCATCTCAATAGATGCAGAGAAGGCATTTGACAAGATCCAACAGCCATTTATAATAAAAACTCTGAACAAAATGGGGATAGAAGGAAATTGACTCAACATAATAAAGGCCATATATGACAAACCCATAGCCAACATCATGCTCAATGGGCAAAAACTGAACACCATCCCCCTGAAAACAGGAATGAGACAAGGATGCCCTTTATCAGCACTCTTATACAACATAGTGCTGGAGGTCCTGGCCAGAGAAATCAGGCAAGAAAAATGAATAAAAGGAATCCAAATAGGGAGGGAAGAATTGAAACTCTCGCTGTTTGCAGACGACATGATCTTATGTATAGAAAACCCCAAAGAATCCATTGGAAAACTCTTAGAGAAGGATAATCTGTGTATGACTCCACTCATATGAGGAATTTTAAAATGTGGACTAAGAACAGTTTAGTGGATACCAGGGAAAAGGTGGGGTGGGGGGTGGGCACAAAGGGTGAAGTGGTGCACCTACAGCACGAATGACAAACATTAATGTACAACTGAAATTTCACAAGATTGTAACCTATCATTAACTCAATAAAAAAAAACCTCAATGAGTTAAAAAGAGAATACAGATAGACAACTCAAAGAGTTCGGGAGCTATGTCAGAAAGGAGGTTGATACGATAAAGAACCAATCAGAAATGTAGGAGATGAGGAACACAATGGAGGAGAGTAAGAAAAATCTGGACTCTCTGAACAAAAGCATCGATAATATGGAAGACAGAATAAGCAATTTGGAGGATAGGAATGTATAAATACTGCAGATAGAGAAGGAGAGAACTAAGACTAAAAAGAAATGAAGAAACTCTCCAAGAAATATCCAACTCAATTAGGAAATGCAACATAAGGATTATAGGTATCCCAGAGGGAGAAGAAAAGGAGAAGGGAGCAGAAAGCCTGCTTAGAGAAATAGTGGCTGAGAAATTCCTAAACCTGGGGAGAGAGATGGAACTCCATGTGACAGAATCTAATACATCTCCAAACTTTATCAATGTAAAAAAGACCAACCCCAAAGCATATAGCAGTGAAGCTTGCAAAAGTCAATGACAAAGAGAAAATATTAAGGACAGCAAGGCAGAAGAAAATAACCTACAAAGGAACCCCCATAATGCTGTCAGCAGATTTCTCAGCAGATACCTTACAGGCTAGGAGAGAGTGGAGTGATATATTCAAGCCTCTGAAGGACAAAAACATGCAGACAAGTATACTCCACCCAGCGAAAATATCCTTCAAATATGATGGAGAAATAAAAACTTACATAGATAAACAAAAGTTAAGGGAGTTCATTACCACAAGACCTCCCCTACAAGAAATGCTGAGGAAGACTCTCATACCTGAAAAAAGTGGAAAAGGAAAGGGGTTACAAAACCCAGAGCAAAGGAGATAAATAGAAAGACAAAATCAGAAAGTTGCAACTCTCCATCAGAACAGGTTAGCAAAGGCTAAGTAAAACATTAAAGATAAAAGGAAGGGAAACACCAAGAATAAATGTAATCTTGTCATTTTAACCACAAATTCACAACACAAGAAGGAAGAAAAAAAAATCTGACAACAACAACCTAGAAGGGGAAGAGGTAACGGATGGAATGGCTTAATCTAAGGAAATAAGATGCTATCAGAAAATGGACTATCTCATCTATGAGATGTTTTATACAAACCACATGGTAACCACTAAACAAATAACAAGAATAAAGACAAAAATTACCAATAAGAAGAAAGCCAAAATAGAAAACTATCTACCTGAATTGGTATTCCAAAAATCATGGGACGAGAAGCAAAGGAAATGCAAGAGAACCGGAAAACAAGAAATAAGATGGCAGCATTAGGCCTCCACATTTCAATAATCACCCTAAATGTAAATGGATTGAACCCTCGAATCAAAAGACACAGAATGACAGGATGGATTAAAGAACAAGACCCAATAATAGGCTGCCTCCAGGAAACGCACCTCAGCCCCAGAGACAAATGCAGACTCAGAGTGAATGGATGGAAGACAATACTCCAAGCTAATAATGAACATAAGAAAGCAGGTGTCACCATACTTATATCAGACAAAGTAGCCTGCAAAGAAAAACAGATAAAGAGAGACAAAGAGGGGCAGTTTACAAGGATAAAAGGGACACTTCACCAAGAAGACATAACACTTATAAATATATATGCACCCAACACAGGAGCACAAAAGTATGTAAAGCAACTATTAACAAAACTAAATGGAGATTTAACAACAATACAATACTATAAGGGGACCTCAATACCCCACTGACACCAATGGATAGATCATCCAGACAGAAAGTCAACAAGGAAATTATAGTATTAAATGAAAAACTAAACCAGATGGGCTTAATAGATATATATGGAACACTTCATCCAAAAACATCAGGTTATACATTCTTCTCAAGTGTGCATGGAATATTCTCAGTGATAGACCATTTCTTGGGAAACAATGCAAGCCTCAACAAAGTTAAGAGGGTTGAAATAATATCAAACATCTTTTCTGACCATAATTCTATGAAACTAGAAATCAAGTATAAGAATAAAGCTGGGAAAGAGGGCAAAAATGTGGAGACTAAACAACACGCTACTGAACAAAAAATGGATCATTGAAGAAATTAAAGAAATCAAATATTGTCTGGAGAGAAATGAAAATGAAAACACACCATACCAACTCATTTGGGATGCAGCAAAAGTAGTCCTAAGAGGGAAATTCTTTGCAATACAGACTCACCTCATAAACAAGAAAAATCTCAGATAAGCAATTTCAAACAACACCTAACAGAATTAGAAAAAGAAGAACAGACAAAGCCTAAAGTCAGTAGAAGGAGGGAAATAATAATAATTAGAGCAGAAATAAATGAAATTGAAACAAAAAAGCCAGTAGAAAGGATTAATGAAACAGAGTCGATTCTTTGAAAAAATAAAGAAAATTGAGAAACCCTTAGCCAGGCTCACTAAGAAAAAAGGAAAGAAGACTCAAATAAATAAAATCAGAAATGAGACAGGAGAAATCACAACAAATGCCATAGAAATACAAAAGATAATAATAGAATACTATGAAAAACTATATGCCAATAAATTGGACAACCCAGAAGAAATGGATAAATTCTTAGGCTCTTACAACCTCCCAAAACTGAAGCAGGAAGAAATAGAGAATCTGAATAGACGAATCATAAGTAAAAAACTTGAACAGTAATCAGAAACCTCCTCAAAAATAAAAGTCCAGGACCAGATGGCTTCTCTGTAGAATTCTACCAAACATTCAAAAATTTAATACTTATCCTTCTCAAACTATTCCAGAAAATTGAGGAAGATGGAGCACTTCCTAACACATTCTCCAAAGGCAACATCACCTTGATCCCAAAACCAGACAAGCACAGCACAAAGAAGGAAAACTACAGGCCAATACCACTGATGAACATAGACACAAAAGTCCTCAACAAAATTTTGGCAAACTGAATACAGCAATACATTAAAAAGATTATACACCATGATCGAGTGGGATTTATACCAGGGACACAGGGATGGTTCAATATCCACAAGTCAATCAAGGTGATACACTAGATTAACAAAATGAGAAACAAAAACACATGATCATCTCAATAGATGCAGAGAAAGTATTTGACAAGATCCATCATCCATTTATGATAAAAACTCTCAATAAGATAGGTATAGAAGGAAAGGACCTCAACATAATAAAGGCCATATATGACAAACCCACAGCCAACATCATACTCAATGGGCAAAAACTGAAAGCCATCCCTCTGAGAACAGGAACAAGACAAGTGTGTCCACTCTCACCACTCTTATTCAACATAGTACTGGAGGTGTTGGCCAGAGCACTTTGGCAGGAAAAAGGAATAAAAGGGATCCAAACAGGCAATGAAGAAGTGAAACTCTCGCTGTTTGCAGATGACATGATCTTATATATAGAAAACCCCAAAGAATACATTGGAAAACTATTAGAAATAATCAACAACTACAGCAAAGTTGCAGGATATAAAATCAACACACATAAATCAGTAGCATTTCTATATTCTAACAACGAACTAACTGAAAAAGAACTCAAGAACACAATCCCATTCACAATTGTAACAAAAAGGAAAAAATACCTTTGGGTAAATTTACCCAAGGAAGTGAAAGACCTATACAACAAAAACTACAAGACTTTCCTGAAAGAAATTGATGATGACATAAAGAGATGGAAAGAGATTCCATGCACATGGATAGGAAGAATAAACATAGTTAAAATGTCCATGCCACCTAAAGCAAACTATAGATTCAATGCTATCCCAATCAGAATCCCAATGACATTCTTTACAGAAATAGCGCAAAGAATTCTAAAATTCATATGGGCAACAAAAGACCCCGAATTGCTAAAGCAATCCTGAGAAAAAAGAACAAAGCTGCAGGCATCACAATCCCTGACTTCAAAGCATACACAAAGCTACAGTCATCAAAACAGCATGGTGCTGGTACAAAAACAGGTGTACAGATCAATGGAACAGAATTGAAATCCCAGAAATAAAACCACACATCTATGGACAGCTAATCTTCGACAAAGGAGATGAGGGCATACGATGGAGAAAAGAATGTCTCTTCAACAAATTGTGCTGGGAAAACTGGACAGCCACATGTAAAAGAATGAAAATCGACCATTCTTTTTCACCATTCACAAAAATAAACTCAAAATGGATCAAAGACTTAAAGGTTAGTCCTGAAACAATGTCTTCTAGAAGAAAATATAGGCAGTACACTCTTTGACATCAGTATCAAAGGGATCTTTTTGGACGCCATGTCTTCTCAGAGAAGGGAAACAATAGAAAGAATAAACACATGGGACTTCATCAGACTAAAGAGCTTCTTGAAGGCAAGGGAAAACAGGATTGAAACAAAAAAGCTACCCCCCAATTGGGAAAAAATATTTACAAGTCATATATTCAACAAAGGGTTAATCTCCATGATATATAAAGAACTCACACAGCTCAACAACAAAAAATCAAACAACCTGATCAAAAAATGGGCAGGGGACATGAACAGACATTTCTCCAAAGAAGATATACTGATGGCCAATAGACACATGAAAAGATTCTCATCATCACTAATCATCAGGGAAATGCAAATCAAAACTACACTCAGATATCACCTTACACCTGTTAGAATAGAAAAAATAACCAAAGCAAAAACTGACAGATGTTGGAGAGATTGTGGAGAAAAGGGAACCCTCATACACTGCTGGTGGGAATGCAAACTGGTGCAACCACTATGGAAAACAGTATGGAGATTTCTAAAAAATTCAAAATAGAAATACTGTATGACTTCACCATCCCACTACTGGGTATCTATCCAAGGAAATTGAAATAAGCAATTCCGAAAGTCCCATGCAGCCCTATGTTCATTGCAGCATTATTTACAATAGCCAAGACGTGGAAGCAACCTAAGTGCCCGTCAACTGATGTTTGGATAAAGAAGATATGGTAACTATATGCAATGGAATACTACCCACCCATAAAAAAGGATAAAATCGTCCCATTCACAACAACATGGATGGACCTTGAGGGTATTATGTCAAGTGAAATAAGCCAGATAGAGAAAGACGAACTCTGTATGACTCCACTCATAGGTGGAAGTTAAACATGTAGACAAATAGAACTGATTGGTGGTTACCAGGGGAAAGGGGGCATCAAGGGTGGGCACAAAGGGTGAAGTGGGGCACCTACAACAAGACTGACAATAATGTACAACTGAAATTTCACAAGATTGTAAACTATCATAGTCTTAATAAAAGTAGAAAAAGAAAAAAAGCATTTTGCCATGGTACTGGAAAACCGCTTTTAACTGGGGACTTAGGATTGAAAAGGGCTGAGAAAACTGTCTTACTTGTAATGCATACCTATAGAAATAATATTTTAGAGAATTGCAAAATAGGACAAAAGAGCTGACCCTTTAAAAACCAACCATCTAGAGAACGTTTTGAGATTTCTGTAACTTGCTAGATCTAGTATAAAGGAAAAGTTTCAGGAAGATGCATGTTTTATGTATTTTCATTTCATAAATGACAGTATGTGTGCTCTTTTAGTTTCAAAATCTCCATCTGCAATGAATATCTTTGATACTGGTTTTGCCTAAGGAGAAAAACAAATTCTCATCCTGTTTTATCTTTGATTTCAAGAATTTTAAATTCAGAATATCCACTTTTTCAAAGCTTGTTTATGTTATATAAATATCCTAAAGTATTCATTAGGCAGAGGCTGTGATGACGTCAAAAATGAAAAAGAATAAGCTAAAAGAAAGACTTTTATTCATACGCAACAAGAGTCTTCACATGATGATGCTAAGAATTTCTCAAACTCTAGGAAATAAATGAACCAAATGTCTTCAGGTTGTGATAGATTTCAGATTTAGAATTAACAGCAGCCATTATAAAATTATTAGATAATCAAGAAGAAATACTGCTTTTAAATATCTAAGAGCTCTAAATGCTTTTAGGCAAAATTTTTCTTTCAGTCTACAAAAAACAGGGGCCCATGTATTAATATTAAGAAGGTATAGGAACTCACGACATCAGACGTCATCTCCCTATAATTTAATTACTTTAATTCATAATGGAAACAGTTATGTCCAATTTATAAATGAATTGTAGTTCAATTTATAAATGAATGGTGTGAAACACCCTACATTACTTGTACTAAGTTACACAAAAAAATTATTGGTAGAGCAAAAAATGCATGTCAATCAATATACTTTGCAATTTGTTTCTAATAAATCTGTTTCTGATAAAAGGAAAATTAAGATACTAAATAAAAATGGCCTTTCAGTCTCTTTTATTCATTAGAAGATTATGCCCATTAACAGCCATCATAGTTTTCCTGTCTAGTCCCTAATACTTCTTTCTAAAATTCTAGTTACTTATTAGTATTTATCCAATGGTTAAAAAAATCATTTTATGCCGGGGTCCAGCCCCAGCCGGAACAGGGTCTCCTGAGGAATGGATGGCGTTGGTGAAGGAGGAGGCAGCGAGACAAGGAGTTTGGTGTTCAAGTCTAACTGTATTTTGTGTATGTATGATTTATATAGGGCCCAGGATATGCAAGGATGATTTCATGAAACAGTCCCAGTACATATTTTTGGCTCTCGTAAGCGGGTCTTCGCAAGGTAGACAATAGTCCTAAGAGCAACTGATTGTGTGTAGGCCCTGGGGGAGTCAAGCTTCTGTAATTCTTTACTTCAAGGAGGCTACCCCCAGCAGCCTCCTGACTCAATGGGCCATGGCAACCACCGTCCTCCCAGAGAGATCTGTGGGGGCTACAGGTTTCTTTGTTCCCTCTCCATTCCCATCGCTTTACCCACCAAAGGACGGGTCAGAATGTTCTTTCCCTAGAAGATGTTTCTCCCCAGAACTTTCCCTAGAATATCGCATTGTATCATTCTCATTCCCAGGGCCGGGCTGACTTCCCCTGAAATAACCCCAGGTGCAGAACAGAGTAAGCAGAAGCAGGAAAATCAAAAGTACCAGGGAGACTTGTTGCATGGGCAGCCTGGTAGATTCCCTTGAGGGTCGCCGTGCGTCCCCTCATCTCTCTCCCGGACCTTGTCACAAGGCAGAGGCTTAACTTGCATACTGACGGCTCCCGGCAATTTTATTCTTTCATTTGGTGAGACTTTCATAGAAGCACATACATGCTGCTGGAGAAGGTAGAGTCTTCCTAAGAGGATGCTGTTTGATTGAATCCATGTTTACAAGGTATGTCAGGACTCCCCAGTAGAGGCACAATAAGCAATTGCCAGGGAATTGTAACTAATTGTGCCCCCTATTAATATGCAAGTTTGGCGCTACCCTCCTACCAATGGTATGGATCTCCTCTTGAACTTGCGTTAATATTGAGAAGTGGTGCTGGGAAACGGAAAAGAAAGAGGTTAGGCTTTGAAAAGATTTCTTGTTGAAACTATGCTCATGCCTAAGGGAACCAAAAATATAAGCCTTTGGTGTGAAAAACCAAAAAGCTGTCTCACCACAACAATGATCAAAATAAGCACTCCTTACAGAACCCATGGTATAAATGGCATTCTGTAATTCCCATAGAGCTCTTTGAGGCAGGTACTTTATCATAACCATTTTCTAGATGAAAAAATACATAACAGGTTTATTTAGTTTGACACTGTTTCACATATTTTAAATGAAAACATGCTGACTAAAGATCACAGAGTCCAGAGATTCTTAGTTTAGGGATTAGTGAAAACACTTCATTCCCACCCCTTCAGAGGTCATAGCCAAATTTTACTTGGGCTATTTTAAAGCTATATATACCTCAAGTAAGCTCAGAGTCTGACACAGGCAACTGCATCTAATCTTATTTTATATTTTTATCCCGCTGTCCCCTTCAGTAAAGCCATTTTGTGCATTTGTAATAGAGTTAGATTTTCTTGCCATAGCCGCCCTTCTTTTCTGGTATCTCCTGGCCTCCTAATTGATCTTCATTAATTTGTGTATGTCAGGGTTCACTCTTTGTCTTGCAAAATTGTAGGGATTTTGAAAATGTATAATGTCATGTGTCTACCATTACAGTATTATACAAAAGACTTTCACAACCCTACACCTCTCCTATGCTTCACCTTTTTGTCTCTCTCTCCTTATGAACACCTGCGACCACTGATCTTGTTACAGCATCTATAGTTTTGCTTTTTCCAGAATGTCATACAGTTGGAATCATATAGCATGTAGCCTTTTCAGATTGGCTTCTTTCTCTTAGCAATATGCATCTAAGGTTCCTGAATGTCTTTTCATGGTTTGATAGCTCATTTCTCTTTATCACTGAAGAATATTCCATTGTAAAATGTACTGTTTTCTCTCTTCAACTTTTAATGACATTTTGGTTGCTTCCAGTTTCGAGTGATTATAAGTGAAGCTGCTACAAACATCCTTGTGCAGGTTTTTGCATGGATATAAATTTCCAACTCAACAGGATAAATGTCTAGGAGCACATTTGCTGCATCACGTAGTAAGACTGTTATTTTATTTGTAAGAAATAGCCAAATTCTCTTCCAAAGTGGCTGTACCATTTTGTATTCCTACCATCAATGAATGAGAGTTATTCTTGCTCCACATGTTCACCAGTGTTTGGTATTGTAAGCGTTGTGGGTTTTAGTCATTCTAACACATAGTGGTATCTCGTTGTTTTAATTTGCATCCCCCTCATGACAAATGATGTTGTGTATCTTTTCATATGCTTCTTTGCTATCTGTCTATCTTCTTTAGTAAGATTCTTTTCTGATCTTTCACCCACTTTTCACTGGCTTGTTTGTTTTCTTATTGTTGAATTTTATGAATTATAGCACTCAATGCTATAAATGTCCCCCTAAGCTCTGCTTTCACTATCTCCCATACATTTTGAAAAGTTGTATTTTCATTCACATTTAGTTCAAAATAGTTATTAATTTCTCTTGAGACTTTTTCTTTGACCCATGTGTTATTTAGAAGCATGTTGTTTAATTTCTAAATATTTTTGGATTTTCCAGCTGTATTTCTGTTATTGATTTCTAGTTTAATTCCTTGTGGTGTAATGTCTATTCTTTTAAGCATACTAAGGTGTATTTGATGGCCCAGATGTGGTTTATCTTGGTGAATATTCCAGGTCAGCTTGAGAAGAAAATATTCTGCTGTGTTGATTGATGTATTCTATAAATGTCAATTAGATCCACTTGACTGATGGTTCTGTTCAGGTCAACTATGCCCTATTAATTTTCTGCTCCCTTGACCTGTCAGTTACTGAAATAGGGATTTTTTTTTTTTACTAAAACAGTTACAAGTGCCAATATAGTTATCTAACATTTATATCTCATAAATTTCAAAATTCTTCATGACATCTCTCTCTTTGGGACCCATATCATCCTTCTTTTTTTCCCTAAATCAATGAAATATTTTGTAGGCCAAGTCATATTCTAAAGACGTATTTCTAGCAGCCATCTAGAAACCACAGCAGAGAGTAGAATCCCAGGAATTTAAAAAGCTGGGAATCTGCTCATAAAATCTACCTGTCATAGCAATCACTACTCTGTCATCACTGCTTAAGTTTGGGTCTCCATGACCCTCTGAGGAGAGCCTGATTCTCCCGCTGTTGCAAATATTTGGCAAATAACGTCACTATCCTCTTCATTGAGAGGCAGTAGAACATGGTAATTAAGGATCCAGATTCTGAAGTCAGA
Organism: Equus przewalskii; assembly: GCF_037783145.1. Classification (NCBI taxonomy): domain Eukaryota; kingdom Metazoa; phylum Chordata; class Mammalia; order Perissodactyla; family Equidae; genus Equus; species Equus przewalskii. The sequence continues at coordinate 29,699,992 of NC_091834.1, forward strand.
TTGACTGGCTTTGAACCCTTCCACAGACAAGCCATATGACCTTGGGAACCTCATTTAACCTCTCCATGCTACAGTTCCTTCATCTACAAAATGAAAATTATAGTAGTGTCTAACACATGGGGATCATGTTGAGTTGTTGAGAGGATTAAATAAGCTAAAGTGAGGAAAGTTCTTAAAATAGTACTTGGAACTGAAGAAACACTATCTGTCTAGGTAGCTGGAAAACATTTTCAATCCCTTTTCTTCATGCTACTTTTACTACAGAGCTTGGAAATCCAATAATTCATTCTCAGCCTTCTTTACATTTAGAGGTGTCCATTGATCTATAGGGGGCTTCAAGCAATCACTCGCTTTCCTGATTAACAGGATATTTGAGATTAATACTGCCCTTCTCCCTCCTTTTCTATCAATCTATAAAGCTGACACGTTGGCTCGAGCTGCAGTAGGACAAAGTCAAGACAATAATTTAATCCTCAGCCCTAACATCATTAAGATGCTGAGCCAACAGTGGCAAACTTATACTCCTCAAATGACAAATACATACCAATTTTTCAGAGATGTGGCCAGTTCAATACTAACATCTATACTGGTGTACAACTGCTGCAAATAATACTACCTTCTAAAATGCTTGGCTAGGGCTTGCTAATACCAAGTACCGTGCTACACATTTTATATGTATTATGTTTAATTATCACAAAACCTGTTGGGATGGGTAACATCATGCTACTTTAAAGATGAGGAAACTGATGCTTAGGGAGATTACGTAAAATTACCAAACTTTTGAAGTTAGTAAGTAAAGGAATGGAGATTTGAACCAAAGTTTACCTGATTTAATGAAGTTCTTAACAATTATGCTATTCAACGGCTCTGTAGTTACAGGAAGCAACTTAGATGCAGGGAAGGAGAGAATTTGAAATTGCTTTAATAAAACTAAATAGAAAAACATTTAGCACTTAAAGGAAAAGGAGACATTTGCTTAAATTATTTATATAGGTTTCTAAATTGATCAAAATGATTGGCATTATTTTAGTTTTCAAATTCTCTTTGCCCATAGTAAAATGGAAAAGTACTGCTTAACTTCTAAGTTGAACATTCAGTCTTTGATGGAAGAAACCGATGGTTTCTGTCTGAAGGCATTTTCCGTAGCATTTGTGAATGAGTTAGTGGTTGAAATCCACTTCCTAATTGTCATGTGTCCACCCACCGCTATTGTTACAGACTTTGTGGTAATTCCAAGGTCTGGTATGCTAGGAAGAGGCACTATTTTTGGGGGGCTTGGTATATATGCTTTCAGAGAAAACAGGTTAGATACAGGTTAATTCCATTCCAACAGAATCTATCTCCATCACTTCTCATGTCGAACATGCTACTCTATTTTGTGAATAGGCCCACAGGACTATAAATTCTTACCTTTAGAGGCAATAGCCCTTCCAAAAGTAGTCTGAAACTTGAATAGATCTGTAAACGTTTATGTAGGAAGCATAACCACAACCCAAAATAAACAAACATAGGAAACCATTGGGGTGGCTGGTGAAGTTTAAAACAATAATAAATATGCTCACATTGCTACTAGGAGATGAAATAATAACAAAACTAACTATGCAATTAAATATGGTGTTTCGCCACATGGTTATTTATTTTTCCTTCAGAAGTAAATTGAATTCTTTTTTTGTTGAAATAGTTATATAGTTTTGAATCAAAAAACAAAAGACATTGTGAAAATGAAAATGTTAATGTGTAAAATGTTATACATACATTGTGATCTTGGGTAATATAGATCATAATCATGATTTCTATCCAGTACAGTTTTGTTCCTTTTGAAGATTTAAGCAATGACGTATTCTAAACACATATAACAAAGTAAAAATGCAAATTTCTGCTCATTTGTTCTACATTTTCCTTATTTTCTTTTTACTCATTAATCCTACAACTACTTCTATGGCCTCTGCTCTTTTAGGGATTGAGGGAACTGCAAAGCCTTCATGAAAACTCACCCTTTCCATGTAAAGGTTTATAATCTAGGATGAAAAATGAGTGGTGACAATTGGGAAGTATAACACATAATAATGTGTAAAATATCATAAGATTGAAACAAGTAATATCTGTAGCTCTTCAGAGAATAAAAAACTCAATGAGAGAATGGAGGCAGAGAATGAAGGATGATTATGTAGAGGAGGTAGAAGTCAAGATGGGCTTGCATGCTGACTAGGCTTTTGTAGGAAAAGACGGGGCACTTCAAGTTTTGGCGGATCAACTTCTGACTTCTGAATATCCCTCTCTCTGATGCTTTGGACCCATCCTATCTCAGCAGCTGTAGCTGTGCAAAAAAGACTTATAGCAGGCCTGAGGCTCTTATGTATAGAAGGTCTGCTTGTAGTTTGGGCCCTCGGCTCGGCATCTGGAAATTCAGCCTTTGAAATGCTTGACACACTGATAAATTTTTTGCCTGCCTGGGGCACTAAATACCTGCTTTCCTTCTGGAAGTCTGGCATTTCATTAGTTATGACTTGTTCTTTGTGCTTCTGTCACCGTTTTCCAATAAAAACCTTGAACCCTGAATCGCAAATACATTTCCCTAAGTAGACACATTGCTCAGTGAAAAGATACTTGCTTTTCACAGCTGAAGGCAGGGCTCCCTTGGAGCAGCCCCTCTCCAAAGAGAGAACATAAGAAGCTTATGCATCGACACCTCCATACTCTGCCTTTATCCTTTTGCCTTTCTGTAATCATGCTGTGTATGCTTACTGTGTTCTAGCGGGTACGAGTTCTGGGTCTTTCTAGTGAATCACTGAGTGTCTGAATGGTTCCTGTGTCCTAAGAAGATCAGTCTACCAGCACCCTTCATTTTGCACAAGTTTTTTCTATCTAGAATGGACACCAAAATGAATCATTTCAGTACAACTCATTCATCACTCTAAAGTAAAAGAATATTAGGGGTTGCGTCTGTGACCTCCTTAAAGCCCTCCAGTGGGCTCCCATGACATCTTTTGTCTTCTGGCTCTACTGATAATTCTCAAGTCTCTCTTTTGATTGTCATGCCCCAGCTACACTTACCTCCTCCCAGTTTCTCAAATCTAAGCTTTTTTTTTTTCTTATTTAGGGTCTTTGCTCATGCAGTTAACTCTTTCTGAAAGATTCTCCACCAACCTCTTCTTCCCAACTACTTGCCAAACACACATTTGAAGATGGATTTTTTTCATCCCTGAGGTCTTAGCTTAGATATCATCCTCTCAAAGAGGGCTTCATTGACTGCCCAGTCTTAAATAGTACCTCTCCTCTCTGTTACTTACTTTCATAATGCTCTGATTATTTCTTTTGTCATTTATCACAGTTTATAATTATATATACATACACACTTTTTTCCTTTTTAATTTTGTCCCTTTCCCATTAGTCTGTAAATTCCTGGAAGACAGGGATGAGTCTAATTTGTTATTCCTGTATATTTAGTCTTTAATCCAGTAGCCTAGCACAGACAAGGCTCTTAATGGACAGTTATTTAAAAAATTTTTTAAACTAAAATATAGGAACTAGATGTGGCCAACATTACTCAAAGCAAAAAGATCACAAGGAGGAAAATGATCTATAAAGACCTTTAGATAGAAGAAAGTGCATCCAATTATTTGTTAAATGCTTATCATTGTAGTAATTTTGGAATTATATTAATTTTATTCTCATAAGTAGAATTGATTCTGTGTAATGTGATGGGCATTTTTGGGTCAAAGCAATGATAATTAAGGATTTTTTGTAGTTTTAAATAAAATACAAAAAAAGCTAAGAGTAAGGTCAAATAATACCATTTTCTCCCTGGAGCAACATGTGTGAGAATGTGTAGGGGGAATTTAAGGAAGCATTATCCAGTACGCTCTGATATGTCTAGGAGAATGGGGGTTTTGTCCAAATGAAAATTTCTCCCTGAGCTAAGTTTAAACTTTCCCCTAAAGAGAGTCCAAATGATCTAATTCAAGAATTGGTTCAAGTTTGTCATGACCTAAAAAAGCTCAAAAAAACAATTGATCATATTTATTTATGAACTTGTATAAAAATCGACCCAGTGCCATGTGTTTTAGTTTTAACCATTGGCCCCAAACTGACTATTTCCCTTCAGGTCATTTCCCTCAATGATAAGTTTTAGAAAAAACTTATTTCAGTAGAAAAGCTGATTCTGGGAAATTTTTTGAATTTCAAAAACTTTAATATTTGTACCCCGAAATCTAATAAAGATTTTTGAGGTTATGTTTTCCGTTGATAGCAACTGTGTCAAAATCTCCCACAAAACACAAATATACATAAGCTCCTCATGTATATTTTAATAAAATCTATTTATAAAACAGCCTTACGTGGCTCCCAAACTTAGGTGTAAGTATGGTCACATTTAGCAGCCTTGACTAACTCTGTTGATTTTTTGCCAAGGTATAAGATAAGAAACTACATCAAGCCAATAAGCAGGGAACTCTGCTTAAATATTTTGTTTAAAACAGTTTGTTTTGCAAGGCATACCAGCTGTATCAGTGGATCTGTCTTTAAAAAAAGTTTTAAAACATTGGAAGCAAGCTGCTGCCTTTGCTAAAGAAATGCTTTGAAAAGAATAATATTTATGTAGTATGCACCATACATGCATTATATGATTCACTAGACACAAAGTGTGTACTCAAATACTTGCTAATTATTATAGTTTATCCAACATAACCAAAAATATATTCTGGGACGAGAGAGGATTCTTTATTAGTTTTAAAGAAGGATTCCCTCTGTATATTTGATATCAAGGAATATCAAATTAGAACTCCAGGATACTATATACTTATCCTCAAAACCTGTTCTATTATGTTTGTTAGAATGCCTTCTGATGAATTCCATGCTGGCTCTTTTTTCTTCTCAATAAGTAAAAATACCCTTTCTGCTCTTAAACTAATTGCACATTCAATGGAAGAAAATTATATGAAGAAAACTGTTTCTTCCTTTTTTCAGTGAAAGCAAAAAGGAAAGCAAATACAGAAACAGAGAATTACAAATTTCTTTCTCCAGTAGGGAAGACAGAATTAAACTCGGGGCCAGGTGGTATGAAGAAGCTAGGAGACAGAATTCCGGGCTGGAGTGGGGAAAGGATGTGGGGCTAAGCTCCAAGCATTCCAAATTCAATCCCACCAATTCGTAGCTGGGTATTCTTCGACAAACTTCCAAACCTCTCTGATTCTAGTTTCTTCCTCCATAAAGTTGGAAAACCACACATGCGTTGAAAAACTTTCCTGAAGATTCAAGGATATAAAATAGAATATTATCTGGTACATATCGGCACTTCAGGCATTAAACAAAAAGTCAACTCCTTTCCTTCTGTTCCTTAGAAGTCGTTGGGCTAGGGAGGCCTTGTAGAAACTCACCAATTTTTTTCTGAAATGAATGGCATCAATTAGGGTTAAGCATTACCTATTCCTCTCCTTTCTTCTTTTTCTCCCTCCTTCCTACCTTTCTTCCTTCCTTCTTATAAAAAGGGTTAGAAAGGCAGTTAAAAAGGAGTGAGAAAAGAACTTAGTAAGCATAGCTGTTTTTGTAACCTTCTCTATATGTATTATTTTAGCACGGTCTTTACTAGATTTAAATAGTGAATTTCATGCTAATTTCTCTTAACTACAGAATTGTATATATACCTTCTCAATAACTTCACACGGATATCTAAAGGGCATCTCTAAGTTAATATGGTCAAAACTGAATCCTCAAACCTAGTCTCGCCCAAGTCCTTCTCTGCTTATTAAAAGTCACCATCATCTGCATATTTGTTAAGCAAAAATCTAGGCGTCATCCTTCTTCCTCCTTACGTCTTCTCAACCTCAACATCCAAACAAGTATCATCAAATTTATCTTAAAAATATATTCCAAATCTGGGGCTGGCCCCGTGGCCGAATGGTTAAGTTCGCGCGCTCCGCTGCAGGCGGCCCAGTGTTTCGTTGGTTCGAATCCTGGGCGCGGACATGGCACTGCTCGTCAGACCACGCTGAGGCAGCGTCCCACATGCCACAACTAGAGGAACCCACAACGAAGAATACACAACTATGTACCGGGGGGCTTTGGGGAGAAAAAGGAAAAAATAAAATCTTAAAAAAAATATATATATATATATTCCAAATCTGTCCTTTTTACTTCAACTCCATTAACATTCTTCAAAGCCATCATCATTTCATCATTGTTTCATCTTCATCATTTTAGTTTTCATCATCACGTCTTCCTAGTTTACTAAAGAAACCTCCTAACAGGATTCCTTCCAGTCAGTTCATTCTCCACAGGAAAATCTGAATGATATCTTGAATATATAAATTATGGCACTCATCTACTTAAATATCTCCAATGACTTTGCCTAGTGTTTAAAATACAACCCAAATAGTTTACACATATGAATCCCTACCTGATCTGTCCCTTGCCTACCTTCTTGACCTCAACTCACATCACAAGAACACTGGTCATCTAACTGTTCTTTAGACATGTCTAACACTTCGAAAAATTTAGACTCTTTGGAAGAAATTTTTCTCTCCCTCAAATGCTCCTTTTCTTGATCTTCAAAAAGCTATTTCCTTTTGACATTCAATATGAACTTAAATGATACCCCTTCAGTAGGGCTTAGCTTAACTAATCAATCTAAAGAAACCACCCTGAAACTGTTGACCACATCACCAATTTTGGATTATCTGCCTAACATGTGTCATACTCGGTTAATTGTCAGTGGTTGCTTTGTTCTTTGCATATCCTTCCTAGAATGCAAGCTCCATGGACAGTAATAAATAATAAAGAATCAACAAACAGGAATCAATGAAGGAAGGAATGAATAGATGCTTGCTTTATTCTTCTATTGATCTTTAAGTCCTTTGAAGCCTAGATTGTGTGCTATTTGCCGTAGCACTCAGCAAAATACTTTGTGCATATTTGACAATCAATGAGTACTTTTTTTTTAAAGATTGGTACCCCAGCTAACATCTGTTGCCAGTCTTGTTTTTTTTCCTTCTTCTACTTCTCTCCAAAGCCTCCGCAGTACATACTCGTACATTCTAGTTGTAAGTACCTCTGGTTGTGCTATGTGGGACACTGCCTCAGCACGGCCTGATGAGTAGTGCAATGTCCATGGCCAGGATCCAAAACAGCAAAATCCTGGACTGCCAAAGCCGAGTGTGAGAACTTAACCACTTGGCCAAGGGGCTGGCCCCAATGAGCACTTTTGATTGATGTAATTCCTGTCTTTTATTCCTGAGGAAGGGATTTCAGTGCACCACTGTTTTCCTGCACCATAACAGGTACGTTATTTCCAATTTTAGCACGTGTGCTGATAGACTGAGAACAAGTGTGTCATTTCAGACAGTTCTGTAGATGTATATTTAATAATAAAATAAATACAATTAGATGAGTATTGTTGAGTCATGTAAAAAGTCATTTTTATGTTCAATGACGTGTAAATATATCTGCAGTGATTTAGAGACACTGTGAGTCATTTCACTGTAGTTTCCTGTTCTGCATGAAATCCAGAAATTTACAGCCACTACTTTAAGTAAGAATTGTAGAGAAAATTAGAACTAAAGTTTTAGCAAAAAAATCAGAATTTTATGGCTAGATGAGCTCTTAAATTTCATTAAGGTCAATGATTTATTCTTATATCAAGAAATTGAGGATGAGAAAAGTTACTGGTTTGCCTAATTTCTTACAAATATGTTTAGTAAGCTCTTACCAGTTTTTATAATTACACTTCTAAAAATGCTGCGTAATTTACCAAATTGCCAAGTTACCAAAGTAATAATTAGGAAAAAAGTTAATTAAAAAAGAGAGAGCTGGATAAAAAATAATAACATGCACAATTCATAGCGGTTTATATCTTCATTTAAAAATTAATCGGATGTGCGTTGCAATAAAGCTACTCCGGTAGTTACTCCTCACACATCACCAACTTTAGCTGTCCATAAACAGAGCACCACGATCTAAAAAATATCCCAACATACATAAGTTTTCAGGTAAAAATTGTACCAATTTCTAAAGTTTGCCACTAGACCTGATTGGCTTGAAATGGATGACTTTTTGATTTGTATACTCTCTGCTGTTGTTGCTGTTGTTTCTTCATTTTTTCTCCTGATCTGGACAAATTACATGTGCAGTCCTTTAGACTTGAAAAATCATTGATATAAAATATTGATATATTTAAGTGTATAATGTTTTCTGGGCCTCAATTTCTATCACATAAAGGAAGAGTCTTCTCTTTTGCAATCTCAAAGATATAGCTACATAACCTAAGGAGCAATAATTATGATTGTGGTTTCCTAGCAAGGGAACTGGAGAAAACCATTGTAAAAAGACTATGTGTTTTAGCACTCTGATAAACAGGCATAAAACCAAGTTTTGTCAAAACTTTTATTGAAGAGAAATAACCGTACATGACAAGTACATTATAGCATACAATTCTTCAGACACGTAGTCCAACGTTCTTCCCAACTTGTGATTTTACAGTCTAGTTTATCAGTGTTTATAATAGATACTAGATTCTCAGTTCAGAGGAGATCAGCTCTGCCTGGCTCCCTCTCTTTCTCTCCCCTTCCCCCCTCTTTCTTTCTTTTTTTTTTGTAGTTGTTTGATGACAAAAGGATTTACTAGGACATTTATTAATGTGGAGTGTTATTTAACTCAAAATAGAGCTCTTTGGCATCTGAGTTGGAAGAAAATGGATAGTTCAGTAAACGTGTGCTAAGTCAATCAGTTAACTTGAAAATAGGAGAAGAAATAACAGGAATTGGTTGGTGCCTAGATCAATTGTTGGAAAGCATAATCAGAAAATGGCATTAAATGAGGAAAATGATAAGCGTTCTTTGATCTCAGCTCCCATTCAAGGTAAATCAGGACCAGTGTAATAAATCACCCTAAATACCTCTTGTGAGTGGCCACTGCTAGAAGGAAGGCTCTCAGTCTCTCATCATGCACTGCCTTGCTTGATCAGGATGGAGGTTAAAGGGTGGTAAGAAGGCTCTACTTCTTTGTATGCCTATAGAAAATAGTTAACTTACACACTGTGGTGAAGTATGGAGAATCAAACTGTGTACAACTAGACGTTCTCTCCAATTTAATAAAAATGGTCTAATTGAGCAACTACTTTAGAACTTCTAACTGTGCATTAAAATTATTAAAATAAACTATAAGATATTCTTTCATTGCTTGAATGGAAGCTATTCAGCACCTTATCTATTATCTAGTATAATCTTGTCATTCTTGTGATGCCACTTATTTTACAAGATTTTTGGATTTCCATTAAAAAAGAAAAAACCTGCTTTTCAAGAGTAGGAGTATCTTTTCATATTGCCATGAGCCACAGACAACTTCCAAAGTGTTTATTTATGCTTTTTAGAAAAAAAATACATTGCATTTATTTTGGGAAAACCAAGCTTTGGTATTTTGGTTTGAAATAGTTTCCATTTCCATAATTTAAACTCACACACACACACACTTTTTCAGATTGAGACTAAAAAAAGCTGGAAAGAGGAGTCAAGTGTTATAAGTGATTTTTTTCTGATTATTTTATTGAGGTTATAGTGGTTTATAACATTGTGTAATTTCAGATGTACATTGTTATTTATCAGTTTCTGTATAGACTGCATCATGCTCAGCACCAATAGTCTAGTTTTTATTTGACACCATACATATGTGCCCTTTTTATCCCTTTTGCCCAACCTCCATCTGCCTTCCACTCTGGTAACCACTAATCTGTTCTCTTTAACCATGTGTTTGTTTATCTTCCTCATGTGAGTGAAATCATGCAGTGTTTGTCTTTTTCTGTCTGACTGACTTTGCTTAACATCATACCCTCAAGGTCTGTCCATGTTGTTGCAAATGGGACGATTTTGTTGTTTTGGGGGCTGAGTGCTATTCCATTGTATATATATATATATACCACAGATTCTTTATCCATTCATCAGTTGATGGGCACTTGGGTTGCTTCCACTTCTTTGCTATTTTGAATACTGTTGCAATGAACATAGGGGTGCATAGATCTCTTTGAACTGCTGATTTCAAGTTCTTTGGATAAAAACCCAATAGTGGGATAGCTGAATTGTATGGGATTTCTATTTTTTATTTTTTGAGAAATCCCCATTCTGTTCTCCATAGTGGCCACACCAGTTTGCATTCCTACTAGCAGTGTATAAGGGTTCCCTTTTCTCCACACCCTTTCCAACATTTGTTATTTGTTGCCAAGGTAATTATAGCCATTCTGACAGGTGTAAGGTGATATCTCACTGTAGTTTTGATTTTCATTTCCCTAATAATTAGTGATGTTGAAGATCTTTTCATGTGCCTGTTGGCCATATGAATATATTATTTGGAAAAATGTCTGTTCATATCCCTCTGCCCATTTTCTGATTGGGATGTTTGCTTCTTTGTTGTTGAGTTGTGTGAGATCTTCATATATTTTGGAAATTAATCCCTTGTCAGATAGATGACTTGCAAATATTTTCTCCCAGTGGTGGGTTGTCTTTTTGTTTTATTCATGTTATAGTTTGCCTTGCAGAAGCTTTTTAGTCTGATGTAGTCCCATTTGTTTATTTTTTCTTTTGTTTCCCTTGCCTGAGTAGATATGGTATTGGAAAAGATGCTGCTAAGACCGATGTCAAAGAATGTACTCCCTATATTTTCTTCTAGAAGTTTTATGGTTTCAGATCTTACATTCAAGTTTTTAATCCATTTTGAGTTAATCTTTGTGTATGGTATAAGATAATGGTCTACTGTCATTCTTTTGCATGTGGCTGTCCAGTTGTCCCAAATCATTTATCAAAGAGACTTTCCCTTCTCCGTTGTATGTTCTTGGCTCCTTTGTCGAAGATTAGCTGTCCATAGATGTGTGGTTTTGTTTCTGGGCTTTCAGTTTTGTCCCTAGATATGTGTATCTGTTTCTGTGCTGGTACCACGCTCTTGTGATTACTATAGCTTTATGGTGTATTTTGAAGTCAAGGGATTGTGATGACTCCAGCTTTGTTCTGTTTTCTCAGGAATGCTCTGGCTATTCAGATTCTTTTGTTGTTCTGGATAAATTTTAGGATTCTTTCTTCTATTTCCATGAAGAATATCATTGGGATTCTGATTGAGATTGCATTCAATCTGTAGATTGCTTTAGGTAATATGGACATTTTAACTATCTTTATTCTTCCAATCCAAGAATATCTTTCCATTTCTTTGTCATTTTCAATTTCCTTCCATAATGTCTTATAGTTTTTGGTGTATAGGTCTTTCACTCCTAGGTTAAATTTGTTCCTAGATACTTTATTCTTTTTGTTGTGATTGTAAATGGGATTGTATTCTTGAGTTCTCTTTCTGTTAGTTTGTTATAAGAGTATAGAAATGTACATATTTTTGTAAGTTGATTTTGTACCTTGCAACTTTGCTGTAGTTCTTGATTATTTCTAATAGCTTTCTGATGGATTCTTTAGGATTTTCTATATTTAGAATCATGTTGTCCACAAACGGCAAGAGTTTCACTTCTTCCCTTTCAATTTGAATGCCTTTTATTTCTTTGTCTTGGCTATCTGCTTTGTCCAAAACCTCAAGTACCGTGTTGAATAGGAGTGGTAAAAGTGGGCACCCTTGTCTTGTTCCTCTTCTCAGAGGGATGGCTTTCAGTCTTTCGCCATTAAGTATGATGTTGGCTGTATGTTTCTCAATATATGGTCTTTATTATGTTGAGGTACTTTCCTTCTATACTCATTTTATTGAAAGTTTTTTTTATCAAAAATGGATGTTTGATCTTGATAAATGCTTTCTCTGCATCTATTGAGACAATCATATGATTTTTACTCCTCATTTTGTTAGTGTGGTGTATCACATTGATTGGTTTGTGCATGTTGAACTATCCATGCATCCCTGGTAAAAATCCTTCTTAATCACTTGACAATGTTGTTCAATCCTTTTAATATATTGTTGTATTTGGTTTGCCAATATTTTGTTGAGGATTTTTCCACCTATGTTCATCAGTAATATTGACCTGTAATTTTACTTTTTTATGTTGACCTTGTCTGGTTTTGATATCAGAGTAATATTGGCCTCATAGAATCAGTTAGGAAGCATCCTGTCTTCAATATTTTGGAATAGCTTGAGATGGATAGGTATTAAATCTTCTTTGAATTTTTGACAGAATTAACCAGAGAAGCCATCTGGTCCTGGACTTTTGTATTTGGGGGAGTTTTTGATTACTGTTTCAATCTAATTACTTGTGATTAGTCTGTTCAAATTCTCTGTTTCTTCTTGACTCAGTTTTTGGAAGTTGTATAATTCTAAGAATTTATCCATTACTTCTAGGTTATCCAATTTGCTGGCACATAACTTCTCATAGTATTCTCTTATAATTCTTTGTTTTTCTGTGGTATCCATTGTAATTTCTTCTATTTCATTTCTGATTTTATTTATTTGAGTCTTCTCTCTTTTTATTTTTAGTGAGTCTTGCTAAGGATTTGTCAGTTTTCTTTATCTTCTCAAAGAAACAATTCTTCATTTCATTGATTCTTGCTACTGATTTTTAGTCTCTAATTCATTTATTTCTGCTCCGATTTGTATTATCTCCCTCCTTCTGCTGACTTTGGGCTTTGTTTGTTCTGCTTTTGCTAGTTCTGTTAGGTGTAGTTTAAGATTACTTTTTTGAGATATTTTTTGTTGTTGGGGTAGACCTGCATTGCTATATATTCCCCTCTTAAGTACTGCTTTTGCTGCATCCTATAAGACTTGGTATGTTGTGTTTTCATTTTAATTTGTCTCCAGGTATTTTTTTATTTCTCCTTTGATTTCTTCATTGATCCAGTGGTTGTTGAGTAGCATGTTGTTTTGTCTCCACATATTTGTGACTTTCCAAGCTTTTTTCTTGTAGTTGATTTCCAGTTTCATAGCATTGTGGTCAGAAAAGATGCTTGATGTGATCTCAATCTTCTTAAATTTATTGAGGCTTGCCTTGTTTCCCAGCATATGATCTATCTTTGAGAGTATTCCTGTGTACTTGAGAAGAATGTGCATTCTGCTGTTTGGGAATAGAGTGTTCTATACCTATTACGCCCATCTGGCCGAATTTTTCATTTAAGTCCACTGTTTCCTTGTTGACTTTCTGTCTGGATGATCTATCCATTAATGTAAGTGGGATGTTGAGGTCCCCTTCTATTATTGTGTTGCTCTTAATTTCTCCCTTTAGGTTTGTTAGTAGTTGCTTTATATACTTTGGTGCTCCAGTGTTAGGTGTGCATGTTCATAAGTGTTATGTCCTCTTTGTGGAATGTCCCTTTTATCATTATATACTGCCCCTCTTTGTCTCTCATTGCCTTTTTCATCTTGAAGTCTGCTTTGTCTCATATTAGTATGGTAATACCTGCTCTGTTTTCTTTGCCATCTTCTTGGAGTATCATCTTCCATCCCTTCACTCTGAACCTGTGTTTGCCTTTAGAGGTGAAATGTCTTTCCTGGAGGCAGCATATTGTTGGATTTTGGGTTTTAATCCATGCAGCCACTCTGTGTCTTTTGCTTGGAGAATTCAATCCACTTTACACTTAGAGTGATTATTGATGTATGAAGGCTTAATACTGCATTTTTATCTATTGTTTTCCAGTTGTTCCATATTTTCATTGTTTCTCTTCCCTTGAATTTCTTACTGCCATTTCAGTTGGTGTTTTTCTGTGATATGGTTTTCTCTTTATTTGTGATTTGTGTCTCTGCTCTGATTTTTTCTTTAGTGGTTACCATGAGATTTGTATAAGTGATCTCATAGATGAGGCAATCCATTTTCTGATAGCCTCTTAACCCCATCAGCCTAAATAGGTTTCATCCTTTTCCTCTTCCTCTTCTGACTTATTATTGTCACAAATTATTCTGTTTTGTATTGTGAATTTTTGACTAAGTCAAAGTGTTTATGGTTAATTTTGATGCTTTCATTCCATTTATCTCATGTTATAATTAAGTGTTTGGTGACCTTTTCTGATAGAGAGCCCCAATTTTCTGATTTTGTCTATTTATCTCCTTGCTGAAGGCACTGTAAACCTTTGCCTTTTTGTTTCAAGTATGAGGGTATCCTTGATCATTTATTCTAAGGGAGGTTTAGTGGTGATGGAGTCCCTCAGCTTTTGTTTATCTGGGAAAGCTTTTATTTCTCCATCATATCTGAAGGATAGTCTCACTGGATAGAGTATTCTTGGCTGAAAGTTTTTCTCTTTCATTATTTTGAATATATCATTCCATTCTCTCCTAGCCTGTAAGGTTTCTGCTGGGAGATCTGCTGAAATCCTGATTGGGGTTCTTTTGTAGATTATTTTCTTCTGCTTTGTTGTCCTTTATATTTTCTCTCTGTCATTGACTTTTCCAGTTTTACTATTACATGCTTTGGAGAAGGGCTTTTTGCATTGACGTAATTAAGAGTTATGTTAGTTTCATGTACTTGTATGTACAGTTCTTTCCACAGGTGTGGGAAGTTCTCAGCTATTATTTCTTTGAGAAAGCTCTCTGCTCCTTTCTTGTACTCTTCTTCCTCTAGAATACTTATAGTCCTTATGTTGCCTTTCCTAATTGAGTCAGATATTTCTTGAAGAATTTCTTCTTTATTTTAAGTCTTAGTTCTCTCACCTTCTCTACCTGAAGTGTTTCTATATTTCTGTCCTGTAAATCACTAATTCTTTCCTCCATAATGTCAGCTCTGTTTTTTAAGGATTCTAGATTGTTTTTTATCTCATGCATTTTCTTCATCTCCAGAATTTCTGTTTGGTTACTTTTTAGAGTTGGAATCTCTTTGGTGAAGTATTCCTTCTGCTAATTACTTTTATTTCTGAGCTCTTGAACTGACTTTCTGAGTTTTCTTCTAACTCATGGAGTTTCTTTATGACAACTATTTTTAATTCTCTGCCATTTAGATTGTAAATTTCTGTGACTTCAGGACTGGCTTCTGGAGACTTGTTATTTTCCTTCTGCTCTGAAGTGTTACTGTAGTTTCCCATGGTGTTTGCTGAACTGATATTTTCCCAAGGCACTTGTAGTAGTATCAGATCACAGATTCCACCTGCCTCCTTGGGGAAGGAAAGTGGGGCAGGAGCTGTGTTTTCTGAACCTGCCAAGTCTACTGGAAGTTGTGTTGATAGGGGTCCTCTCTGTTTGCCTGTTGGGTGAAGCCACTTGGTGGGTCACACACACACATGCAGGTGCTCTGGTGTGGGACTGCTGCCTTGGCTTGGGACTGTCAGAGCTGGTGTACTAGACGGGAGGGGAGGGACACTTTCTTTCATGCACATGGGCCTGTTCTGTGCTCATGGGCTGTTCACCTGAGCTGCCACACTTGGTGGAGCTTCTTCATGAGGGCTGAACCATGCTACTCAGTGTTGAGTGTTCCCATGGGCAGTGCCACCATGGCACTGTGGGTGATCCCATGGGCTGGGCTGCAACTCCAAAAGCTAAAAGTGTTTGCATGCAGGCCTGCCTGTCTGTCACCACTTAGAGTTGCATGCTGGCTGCTCTGTGAGGACCTGCAACCTAGATTGCTGCCACTGGGGAGGGGGAGGGATGGTTCACCTCCTTCTGCTGCTTCCTAGGTAAGCAGTACACCACCTTCAGAAGTGTGGCTATTGTGCTTTTTAGGGACTCCTCTGTTATTTAATGAATGTCCATTTAGTTGTAATTTAAGTGATAGAAACTAAGGGAACACCTCAGTCTACCATTATGCTGACATCACTCCCCTGTGATATTTTTTTAGATTTCCAAATGTGTTACTAAAAAAGCCAAAAAAGGAAGTCTAGGACTCATTAATTAACTCCTCTATTTTACAACTGAGGAAACAGGTTATAGCTAGGTGGTTTACACCAGGGAGGAACCAGTTTCTAGCTAGATATTCTGATCTCCAGAGTTATGTTTCTCACAGCACACTTTCCTGCCTCTACTGGTATGTTTGTGAATAAAGGACACAGAGAATAACTGTGATCAGCTATTCTGTGCATGTCACTATAACATCTTGACACATTCAGGCCAGAATTAAATAATAGCCATGTTAACTTTTCTGTAGTTTTGATTTACAAAAAATTGTAAACTCAAAAATAATTCTGTAAGTAATTTGGAGAAAATATCTTTACATAATATACTTTGAGAACACTTAATTAGGACAATAAAAATTTGAAATGGTTTGGGCACTTATTGATATTGTCACTATTTACATTAAAAATTCTGTATTAATCTTATGGATCAACTTTTTAACTCCTAATTACCTAAGTTAATTTAAGTACATATTTGCAGATCAATGACTTATTAGCAAGGAGTTTCCGAGAAAGAAATGTTAGAATCTATTGCCAATTGTTGTCCAAAGGAAATCACATAAAATCTCCTAAAATGATGTGTCATTGTAAGAATAGGATTACATTTAAATAAAATTTAAGAAACACATCAGTAAATAACATAAAATATATCTGATGGCACTTATTACCAATTCTCTTGTGTGAAGCATGAATTATGTTTACAATAATGTTATATTTCAATTATATTTTAAAAAATAAAAAAATTGTTTGTATCTTCAAAAAGAAAAAAAATACTATCAAGAGCAAGAAAATATTGTAAAATTATAAAGTTAGGACTATAGTATAGAACAATCTCTTCTCAGATGGACAATGCCCTGCTTATGAAAATTGAGAAGATAAATAGAAAATGTTCTATTAAAGAATTTATTTATTAGAAAGAATTATAATAGGATGAAAATTTTAATAGACTGAGGGTTAGCATATGCAACACTATATTTTAGACTTTCCTTTTTCTTTTGGTATCTTTTAGAATGGGTCTAGATAATTGTTGTTAAGAGGTGTCAGTCCTGTATGAGAAGGTAATGTCATAGGTGATAACAAGTCAGTCCATAGCTAAAACAGGATGTGGACTTTTTCCATCTATCAGTAGCATTTGATAAAGCTACTAATAATTCAGCAGCTCAAAGCTTTAACATCTTTCAACACTATATATAGAAGAAAGTAAGTAATGTTCTGAAAGGAGAAGCGTAAACTTAAAATAAATAACTGATAATAGAGGATGTCAGTGCCATTGAGCTTTTGCATTTCTTTAGATCTTCAACTATAATATGTATATATTTAAAGTGTAAATTATGAATGAGTAATTTACTCTATTAAAAATAGAGTATATTTTATAGGAAACAAGGTAGAGTACTGTAAATTTTGGTCAGGGTTATGCTGGTGAATGTTCAACAACTGATTTTTGGGGGATAAAAATATTCGTCATCATTTGCTGATTTCTATGGTGTAAATACTCCAAACATGGCCAGTTTTAATTTTTTTAGTTATCTCTTTTTTTTGAGGAAGATTAGCCCTGAGCTAACGTCTGCTGCCAATCCACCTCTTTTTCTCTTTTTTTGCTGAGGAAGACTGTCCCTGAGCTAACATCTGTGCTCATCTTCCTCCACTTTATACATGAGATGCCTACTACAGCATGGCTTGCCAAGCAGTACCATGTCCACACCTGGGATCCGAACCAGCAAACCCCAGGCAGCCGGAGCGGAATGTGCACACTTAACTGCTGCACCACTGGGCCAGCCTCCACAACATAGCCAGTTTTAGATTGTCAATGTGGCATCTATGAATGCAGGGTTGGGAAGTGATATGCACCACACAATGGGCTCTTGAGAACACATACGTGTTTACTCTAGTAACCACTGATTTTAGCTCACCTTTCATATTTTTCCATACCTGGAATATCTAGACACAAAAACCTAATGCACTGATACAATTTATGGACTATTTTGTTAATTATATTTTGCATAGGATGAAATAATAACTATCTATAACATTAGTTTTCACTTCACAAAGTTATTAGCAAATTTCACAGAAGATTGCATTGGAGAGGATCCTCTTAACGCTAACATAATGTATCCATTTATAACATATCCAAATATAATGTATTCATTTGCTTGAGAAAGTTTTGGAATAAGACTTTATCTTGCATAGGTCAGAAAAGTGGTACTCAGTAAAGAAGTGAAAAGCTCATTTTTAGTGCAATTGGCTTCACATGGATTCTCTTTTTATCTGCCCCTTCAATATCAGAGCTTCCCAGACTGTGCTTGATCCTTAATCATCAATTCCCTACACCTAGCACCTCAGCACCAATTGTGGGACCCAGTTTTAATAACACCGTGGAATCCTGTGGTATGAATACATTCTGTTTTCTCCTTAACCTCATTTCTTTTGTCTACTACATTTTTGTATGTTTTCTAATTTAAGGTTGTATATATTCTATCTAAAGTTCCTTAAAATCACTTTGTGTATAATAAGATAAGGAGGAGAGATATAACTTAAAAACCTTCCACATATAGTTACACCTCATTATTTGCAGATTTCATATTTGTAAATGCATCTACTTGCTAAAAGTTATCTGTAACCAACAAATCCATACTTGCTGCTTCACTGTCATTCACAAATAGGCAGGGTGAAAAATTTGAGTGCCCCAATGCACATGTTCCCAGATGAGCTTGAGAAAGATGATACGCTGCCTTCTCGTTTCAGGTCTCATACTGGAAAAGTGTCCCTTTTGTGGTCTATTTAGTGCCACATTTTCCACATTTTTGTGCTTTTTGTCAGTGATTTTGCTGTTTAAAATGGCTGACAAGAGTTGTGCTGAAGTGCTATCTAGTGTTCCTAAATGCAAGAAGGCTGTGATGTGCCTTATGGAGAAAACACATGTGTTAGACAAGCTTTGTTCAGGCATGAGTTATAGTGCTGTTGGCCCTGAGTTCAGTGTTAATTAATCAATAATGTGATTCATCCAGAAAATGTAAGAGGAAAGTCACTGATCTGTATGTAAGGCAGCTCTGGAAAGGGCTAAAGTACCATCTATAGTTTATGAGGAAGCTATGGAAAAGACAGAAAAACCACTAAGTCTGTGGATTCATGAGATGAAAACTGCATTAGGCAGAGTGGTTCTTCAGAGAAAGAGGACCAACAGGATGTGTACATATATAGACATAGGGATTTATTTTAAGGAATTGTCTCATGTGATTGTGGAGACTTGGTGAGTCCAAAATCTGAAGCCGGAGGGTGGCAGGCTGGAGACTCAGGGAAGAGTTGCATTTTGAGTCCAACAGCAATCTGCTAGAAGAGCACCTTCTTTTTGGGGAGAGGTCAGTCTTGTTCTATTAAGGTCTTCAATTGATTGTATGAGGCCCCTCCACATTATGGAGGGTAATCTGCTTTACTCAAAGTTCAGCAATTTGTGTTAATCTCACCTAAAAAACACCTTCACGGAAACATCCAGAATAATATTTCACCAAATATCTGGGCACCATGGCCCATCCAAGTGGACATGTAAAATTAATCATGACAAAAACCAACAAAAGAAGCATAGTGGGCAGTACTATTGTGAAGCTAAAAACCAAAGAGATTTATGGTAACATTATCCAGCGGCAGGAAAATGTTAGAACTTTCTCAGCTGGTATTTTTATATTATTAATTATTTATAAGAAATAGGTATTGAGTAAGGTGTCTTTAAACAGAAACACACAAAATAAGGTTATGCATTTGTGAGTTGACAAAAATATTGTGACCAGACATCCTCAGGAATCTAGCCCTTTATTTTCCCTAGGAGTAATGGCTCAGTATTTGCTAATTCAGTGTTTGTGGTAATATTCTAGAACATAACTACCTTGAATAACAAGAATCAACTGTATATGCAGATGGTACACAAACCTCTATCCCACTAGATTATACTTCTATTGTGATTTCCAGAGCACACATCCTAGTGCCCAGTGGCCTTTCTTCCTAGATGCATAAAAGGAAAATGAAACCCAAAATGTCAAAAATTGAATTATCTTTGCCTCCACTGCCATCCTTTCCCCTTCTCCCTAAAATCTCATCCTCCTTCTACATTCCCTAACTTAATGAAAGGGATCATTATCCAATCAGCCAACCAAGCCAAAAGCTAGGACACCCCCCTTTAGTCTTTCTTTTCCCTTAACAACACCTCCACAATTAATTGACACACACATTCTGGTTTTGTTTATTTGCTTGTATTTTTACCTTTTACTATCTCTCAGTTCAACTCATTCTGCTCTGACTACATCTGTGTATAGACTGATAGCTCAGAACACTTGATTTATAGACAGATGGAACTGACTTTGATAATCAGAAGGAAATAGCATTGACTCTGCAACTTACTAGATGGGGAATATTGGGTAAACTAATTTATTTAAGTCTCAGTTTCCTCAACTGCAAATGTGGATAATAAAAGTACCTATATCACAATGTAATTCTGAGGACTACTTATCAACAAATTTACAAATCAGCATTTTGTCCAACTGTGAGTGATACTAGTTATTGTTCAAAGAAGTGATTACTCTTATTTTTTATAATTCAGTCACTGTGCTAAGTGATAGAAATGTAACAATGAATAACACAGTACTTGGCCCCTGTACTCACGAAGTTTATAACCTGTTGAAATTCTATTTAAATGTAAAACATGGTCATCTTAGGTTAAGCTCTCTCTTTTGGTTAAGCTGCTCATTTTTCAATGATAATCCTCCCATTTTGGAAAATTGAATTAGAACCAAAGTTGATATGAAAAGACAGAAAGTGTCTTTATTTCACTTCTGCAACTTTCTACTGCAAGAATTGGTCCAATTCATGTCTAGCAAAGGCAGTTATCAATGGGTTAGGTTTCTTCCTCCACTCAAGTATACGTTCTCCACAAGACTGAAACCATGCCATTTGTTTCTTATTTTCATCGACACACTGTAACTATCCTGAAGAACTGTGTCTTTAATTATTGAGCTTTGTACCCGGGAAGACTGCAAGGAAGTAGTGACCAGGACAAAGTGAAGCTGGGGAAGAATGTCTTTGAATTCAAATTTCAATCACATTGTTGTTTTAATCATGCAATTAAAGATGTTGACAAATAAGAGCTAATGTAGGGCCTGGAGACAGTGAGAATGGGGTGTTTTGTGGATGTTTAAAAGTTACTGAGAATTACTGGGATATAATGCCTATTATCCCTGTGTGAATGCCTCTAAAGCAGCATTTCCCAGGCATATGGAACAGGTTTTTCTCTCCCCAGAAAGATATGAAAATTTACAGAGAGGAAACAGAGCGAACAGACAGAGAATTCACTTATTATGTGGCTCCTATGGACCATATTACTCAAGGAACAACACTGAGCAAGCCCCCACACAAAAGTGGCAGGTATAACTAACCAACTGAGCCATATGTTTAAAACATTGTAAATTTTCCCCAGAGTTGAACTCTCTGAAATGCAACTGAGCTCTATATAGTTAGTCCAAAGAGGTTTACTATAACTTTGAACAAACTTCTTATAGTCAAACATTTTTAAAAAGCTGAACTAGCCACTAAAGAGTTCAGATTGCACTGTAAGTCACAAATCAACAGAGATTATTATTATGCTTGAACTTTTTTTATACCACCTAGCACTCTAGAGGATAATTCTGAGTTCATTTTGCAGACTAGAAGTGAGGACCAGAAAGGCTTTTTAATGGCACATTTTTTCTTTCTAAGCAGAAAACATGTCCTTGCTTGCACACACACACAGGTTCTTTTTCATGTGACTCAACAGCAACGCATTATCTTTAGCAAGCACGAATTTATTGAAAAAAAAAGGATGAATGCAAAACAGAGACGTAAGTGTTGCTTCACAACAAAAGAAAAATAAAATATATTTAGTACTCATTTATGTTCTCTGAAAGACTGGAACCATACCTCTATTTTAATTGTTATGCTTCCTTCCCTTCATATATTCACCCTTCACTATTGCATTCAAAATCTTCCCTCTTGGCAAACTTCATTTTTAGCAGCAGGAGGAAAATGAGACATCTAAAGGAGTCTCAAAGCAAAGCAGGGTAGAATGTCTTTGAATTCAAATATCACATTGTTGTTTTAATCATGAGATTAAAGATGTGCAAATAAGAGCTAGTGTGGGGCCTGGAGACAGTGAGAATGGTGTGTTTTACATATGTTCAAAAGTTACTGAGAATTACAAGTGGATATACCAAGAAACTGTGGCTATTATCTCATAGAATAGAGATAGAATAGAAAACTAAGCTATGGGTAAAAATATGTGTTATAAATGTATTGAACTTGTGGTACAATTTTGCAGATATGAAATAAAGGCAATATTTAACTTTTCACATCAACTATTGTCCTGATTTTTATTTTCTCAAAAAGGAAGGGACTCTCTTGGAGGAGGGAGAGAGAGGAAAATACTATTTAAGGTAGAACTGTCTGGAGTTGTTTCTTCCTTCAGAATGGATAACATAGTTTATATTTGAATGAACTGACATCTATAGCCTTCCCTTATGCTTACAGAAACTGGTTGGGAATGAGGAAAGGAAAGACTGAAATTTTAAAGCCTTTACTATTCTTTCTGTGCTGTAGAAACAAAGAGGTCATCTAGCACTCTATCCTTAGAAGAAAAGAAAATCTGGAGTACACTGTCTTTTATTTTAGTGAGGATGTTGATGAATCTTCAAATATGCAAAAGGTAGAGCTAAGAAGGAGTGGAATATATAAATAGTCATATATGAAAATGTGATGTGAAATGTGTTTTCAACAGCATCTGAGGGTAAATGTGCCTGAAAAATGGAAAATCAGAGAGATAAGAGGAGAATTTTTTAAAATGTGGCAAAAGCAGGAGTGGGGATGCTGCACTTCCTGCTGCCATGGTGCCACTGCCACAGGCCACACTGGGGCGGGCACCCACAGAGTGATATCTGCATCATGGCGGAGTGAACATGCCTGGGACTCTCTCTTCACAACATACAACTAAAAGGGGCATCCCTGTGCCAACAGAGGACATCCTAACACAACACAAAAACTTCAGAGAGACACGCAACCATACTATGGAGGGTGCTCCTTCCCCTAAAGACTGCAATCTGTGACCACAGGAGGCACTGTGAGGGAAGGAACGGGGGAGGAGACCATCATACGTGGGATCATCAAGGACTCCCTGGGACCCTTGCAGCCTAGAGGGAGGCCCTCTAATGGGCAAAAGCTTTCATGGGGGGTGACCTCCTCACGCCAACACCCCAGGAAACCAGATAGCAAGAGCAGAGTGAGAAAACCTTGAAAGCACACAGGAGAAAGCGCCCCTCCCCACACTCACCTAGCACATCTCCACTGCCTGGGATCTCCTCTGAAGGCAGAGGGCTCAGAATACCTGGCTCTCGACCCCTCCCAGTGGTGATAGGTGGTAACTGCAACCAAATAATATCAGAATGCATAACAGCTGACCCACCTCTAGCGATACCAGAAACTACATCACATCTCCAAATCAGAGGGAAAATGACAGGCACCCAGAATTCAGTCCTGAGGACACAGAAATATGTAAATCAAAATGACAATGAAGTCAAAAGAGCTATCATCAAAAAACTCAACAAGGGAAAAGAGAATGTAGAGAAATAATTCAACGAGTTCAGGAGCTACTTCATAAAAGAGATTGAAACTATAAATAAGAATCAATCAGATATATTAGAGATGAAAGACACAATGGAAGAGATAAAACAAAATATGGATTCCCTGAACACTCGAGTGGAATCATAAGGAGTGTATCAGCTTAATTGAAGACAGACATGTCAAAATGCTCCAGACGGAGGAGGAGAGAGAACTAACACTAAAAAGAAATGAAGAAAGTCTCTGAGAAATATCCAACTCAGTAAGGAAATGCAACACAAGTATTCTAGGTATTCCAGAAGAGAAGAAGGAGAATGGAACAGAAAGCATGTTCAAAGAAATAACAGCAGAGAACTTCCCAAGCCTAACGAAAGAGAGGGAAATATGTGTGGAAAAGGCTTCCAGATCTCCTAGATTTGTCAATGCAAAAAGACCTACTGCAAGGCATATGGTAATAAAACTGGCAAAAGTGAATGACAAAGAAAGAATACTAAGAGCAGCAAGGCAGAAGGAAATAACACACAAAGGAACCCCTATCTGGCTTTCACCAGATTTCTCTGCAGCAACCTTAAAAGCTAGGAGAGAATGGAAGGACATATGCAAATCTTTAAAAGACAAAAATCTTCAGCCAAGAATACTCTATGCAGCAAAAATATCCTTCAGAATTGAGGGAGAAATAAAAACTTTCCCAGACAAACAACGGCTAAGGAAGTTCGTACCCACAAGACTGCCCCACACGCAGGAAACGCTCAATAAAGCCCTCATACCTGAAAAAAGAAAAAAGGAGAAAGGGGTCACAAAACACAGCGTTAGGAGATAAATAGGTAGACAAAATCAGAATAGGATAGCAGGTACTCAAGTACAGCATTAAGCTAAAGGGAAGGAGAACACCAAAAACAAAGGTAATCCTGTCACTTTAACCAGAAACTCATAACACAAGATGGAATAAGATATGATAAAAACAACTTAGGAGAGGAGGAGAAAAGGGACTGAATTGGTTTACATTAGGGACATAAGAGGCCATCAGAAAATGGACTATCGTATACACAAGATTCTGAATATAAACCTCAGGGTAGCCACTAAGCAAAAAAGCAGAACGGAGACACAAATAATAAATAAGGAGAAAACAAAGAAAGATATCATAAAAAATTACATAGTTCAATGTTTAGACCAGTTGGACTTAATAGACATATATAGAACACTCCATAGAAAAACAGCAGAATACACATTCCTCTCAAGTGTGCATGGGATATTCTCAAGGATAGACCATATGTTGGGAAACAAGGCAAACCTCAGTAGGTTTAAGAAAATTGAAATAATAACAAGCATCTTTTCCAGTCACAATGCTATAAAGGTAAACATTAGTTACAAGAAAAAACCTGAGAAAGCTTTTTTTGGACAAAGATGTGGAGATTAAACAACATCCTCTTGAACAAGCAATGGAACATTGAAGAAATTAAAGAAGAAATCAAAAAATATCTGGAGACAAATGAAAAGGGTAGCATACCATACCAACTCATATGGGATGCAGAAAAAGCTGTATTAAGAGGGAAATTCATCACAATACAGGCACACCTTAACAAACAAGAAGAATCCCAAATGAGCAATCTCAAATTATACCTAAATGAATTAGAAAAAGAAGAACAATCAAAGCCCAAAGACAGCAGAAGGAGAGAAATAATAAAAACCAGAGGAGAAATAAATGCTATTGAAACAAAAAAGGCAGTAAAAAGGATCAATGAAACAAAGAGCTGGTTCTTTGAGAAGATAAAATTGACAAACCCCTAGCCAGATGTACAAAGAAAAAAAGAGAGAAAGCTCAGATAAATCAAATTAGAAATTAGAGAGGAGAAATAACAACAGATGCCGTAGAAATACAATGAATTATAAGAGAATACTATGAAAAACTACATGCCAACAAAATGGATAATCTAGAGGAAATGGATAAATTCTTAGACTCTTACAACATCCCAAAGCTGAATCAAGAAGAAACAGACAATCTGAATAGAACAATCACACGGAAAGAGATTAAAACACCAATCAAAAGCATCCTAAAGAATAAAACCCCAGGATCAGATGGCTTCCCTGGGGAATTCTACCAAACTTTCAGAGAGGATTTAATACCTATCCTCAAGCTATTCCAAAAATCATGGAAGATGGAACACTTCCTAACATAATCTACAAGGTCAACATCACTCTGATACCAAAGCCGGACAAGGACAACACATAAAAGGAAAATTACAGGCCAATATCACTGATGAACATAGATACAAAAACCCTTAACAAAATTTTGGCAACCAAAATTCAGCAATACATCAAAAGGATCATACATTATGATCAAGTGGGATTTATACCAGGGACACAGGGATTGTTCAACATCTACAAATCAATCAAATGATACACCACATTAACAAACTGAGGGATAAAAACCACACGATCATCTCAATAGATGCAGAGAAAACATTCGACAAGATCCAACATCCATTTATGATAAAAGCTCTCGATAAAATGGGTATAGAAGGAAAGAACCTCAACATAATAAAGGCCATATATGACAAACCCACAGCCAACATCATACTCAATGGGCAAAAACTGAACGCCTTCTCCCTGAGAACAAGAGCAAGACAAGGATGCCCACTCTCACCACTCTTATTCAACATAGTACTGGAGGGTTCGGCCAGAGCAATTACACAAGAGAAATGTATAAAAGGAATCCAAATAGGGAATGAAGAAGTGAAACTCTCACTGTTTGCAGATGACATGATCTTATATATAGAAAATCCTAAAGAATACATTGGAAATCTAGCAGAAATAATTAACAACTGCAGTAAAGATGCAGGGTACAAAATCAACTTACAAAAAGCAACTTATAGCTGCTTTTTTGTACACCAATAATGATCTTACAGAAAGAGAGCTCAAGAATACAATTCCATTTACAATTGCAACTAAAAGGAATAAATTTAACCAAGGAGGTAAAGTACTTATACAATTAAAATTATGAGACATTACTGAAAGAAATAGATAATGACATAAAGAGATGGAAAGAGATTCCATGCACATGGATTAGAAGAATAAACATAGTGAAAATGTCCATACTACTCAAAGCAATCTACAGATTCAATGCAACCCCAATCAGAATCCCAATGACATTCTTCACAGAACTAGAACAAAGAATCCTAAGATTCATATGGGGTAACTACAGATCCTGAATTACTAAGGCAATCCTGAGAAAAAAGAACAAACCTGGAGGTATCACAATCCCTGACTTCAAAATGTACTACAAAGCCATAGTGATCAAAACGGCATGGTACTGGTACAAAAACAGGCACACAGATCAATGGAACAGAACTGAAGGTCCAGAGATAAAACCGTACATCTACAGGCAGCTACTCTTTGATAAAGTTGCCAAGAACATAGAAAGGAGAAAAGATAGTCTCTTCAATAAATGGTGTTGTGAAAACTGGACAACCACATGCAAAAGAATGAAAGTAGACCACTATCTCATGCCATACACAAAAATAAACTCAAAATGGACCAAAGACTTGAAGATACGTCCTGAAACCATAAAACTCCTGGAATATAATATAGGAAGTACACTGTAAGACATTGAACTATAAAGGATCTTTTCGAATACCATGTACTTTCAGACAAGGGAAACAAAAGAAAAAATAAAGTGGGCGCTCATCAGACGAAAGAGCTTCTGCAAGGCAAAAGAAATTAAACTCAAAACAAAGAGACAACCTCCCAATTGGGAGAAAATATTTTCAAATCATATATCTGACAAGGGGTTAATCTCTATAATATATAAGGAACTCACACAACTGAGCAACCCTAAAAACAAACAACCTGGCCAAAAAATGGGCAGAGGATATGAACAGACATTTTTCCAAAGTAGATATACAGATGTCCAATAAACACATGAAAAGATGTTCAACATCACCAATCAACAAGGAAACACAAATCAAAGCTACACTAATATACCACCTTACGCCTGTTAAAATGGCTATAATCACTAAGATTAAAAATAGCAAACGTTGGAGAGGGTGTGGAGAAAAGGGAACCCTCAAACACTGCTGGTGGGAATGCAAACTGGTGCAGCCACTATGGAACACAGTATGCAGATTCCTCAAAAATCTAAAAATAGAACTCCCATATGATCCAGCTATCCCACTACTGGGTATCTACCCAAACAACTTGAAATCAACAATCCAAAGTAACATATGCACCCCTAGGTTCATTGCATTACTCATCACAATAGCTGAGATATGGAAATAATCCAAGTGCCCATCGACTGATAACTGGATAAAGAAGATGTGTTATATATATATACAATGGAATACTACTCAGCCATAAAAAAGACAAATTCATTTCATTTGCAACAACATGAAAGGACCTAGAGGGAATAACACTACATGAAATAAGCCAGACCGAGAAGGACAAACAGCAGATGATTTCACTCATATGTGGAATATGAACAAATACATGGACAAATAAAACAGTTCAGTGGTTGCCATGGGAAGGGGGGTGGAGAGTGGGCAAGGGGGTGAAGGGGAGCAATTAATGTGGAGACAGTCAAGAAATAATGTACAACTGAAATCTCACATTGATGTAAACTATTATGAACTCAATAAAAATCATGCCAAAAAAATAAATGTGGCTAAAATACAGAGAGAGAGGCTAGAGTCAGCAAGGATGGTGGAAAGAGAGATTCCAAGAGACATGGTGGTCAACTGACTTTTGAAAACACCCAAAATCTTGAGAAAATGATACATGCAAGAATGTTTTGTGGTTTCTCCAAGGAATTAAGGAAGAAGAGTGATGTTAAAATTTGAATTATTGTGAAAATCAGAGAAAAGAATGGCCACAGGAGGTGCAATGCATGAAGATATTTTTAATTGCCTAGAAAATGAATAAGGGATGTGACATTAGTCTAACTTTTGTATTTAATGCAAAACTCACACTTGGGCTAGTAGATTTGAAGGAAGGTTGGCTCATAACATGGGTTTAGCAGATGCCTGTGTGCTTGAAGATCTAAGGAATCTTTTGGTAAAGAACTGATCCTAAGAAGGAAATAAAGAAGCCAGTAAGACTCAAGAGGTCAATCAGAGGAGAAATTTTTGAGCAGAGCAGGGTTTAATTACCGAGACTTAGATTGTTTGATGCTAAGTTTGTTACAGAACAACAGGGAAAAGAGGTGAAAGAAGTAAAGAGTTGGTGTACACACACACACACACACACACACACACACACACACACACACATGCAGAATTAGAAAGACATGAGGGGCACAAGCTGTGCTGCATTAGCATCTATTAGCAGAATGCAGAGTGGAAGAGTTGGAGAGTAGTATCTTATTTTAATCAACATGTGTACCCCAGTTCATTGTAAAGTGTATCACAGAATGGCAGTCTGGTTGAGAATTTGGCCTGAAAAGGATGATGATGCCTTCAGCACTTAGTGAGAACAACCTAATTCAGATTGCAGAACTAACAAGGACTCCATGCATCAGGCACGCCTTGGGCCATCACAGCAGCAGCAAGAACAGGAGACGAAGGAATGAAAACCTCACAAGGCAGCTAAGAAGACTGTATTCCCGAGCATTTATAAAGTTAACCCTTTGATTTATCTGGGGGACATTTGACGTAGACTGAGTTCTAGAAATGTCCAGGTAGGGGCTGAACTGGAAAAATAGCATTTTGTTATTGCTAGCATAATTATATTTTATTTCCAATCTAGTCTGGCTTGAGTGAAAGAAGAAACCTAATTTTA
This sequence comes from Equus przewalskii, assembly GCF_037783145.1. NCBI lineage: Eukaryota > Metazoa > Chordata > Mammalia > Perissodactyla > Equidae > Equus > Equus przewalskii. Next base: position 29,729,154 of record NC_091834.1, read on the forward strand.
AATTTCCTCTAGCGTATATTACTCTGAAGACACTTTCTCTTGACTTTCGACTCTTCAGTTGATCTAATCACTCAACGGTAGTCTTGCTGCTATTAATCACTGCAACTCACTAGCTTGCAGCCAGAATTCAGCATTGTGTACTACTATGTAATTTTGGGTGGGATATGCAGATTCAAACAGTATCATATGTAGAAAACCTATTCTGCAGAATATAGACACAAATTATTTGTTTTCTCTTGTTTGGAATGAGGAATATTATTAGGAGATGTGATTTTTTCACCTTTACACAAAATGTAGTGTTTACCTTCAAGGAAAAAAACCGCAAAGTTTGTAAAGAATATTCTACTCTTACTTCTTGAGTGTTTCACAGGAGAAATATAGGAGAAAGACAAACCAATGCAATCACCTGGTTTTATCTGCGAAAAAGCTTTTGACCTTTTCTTTTTTTTTTACCTTAGGTATATTTTAATGTTGACATAACACAGCAATGGGGGCAATTTTTAGCCATGAGAATTCTATTGATGTAAATAATCAAAGTCAGGGAGAAGAAGTGATTCTCTGGCTGTGTATTCTTGGGCAAATTGTTAATGACAATTACCTTGTGTTCCCTCTTTTTGAAAGCAATAACAATAATAACAATAAAGTTTCACTCACAGGAACTTTGTGACAAATGAGATAAAATGTGATGAGCACTGTATAAATTATACGATTTCTTGTCATTAGTAGAAATTGAACTAATCATGGTAGAATCCCTAAGAATTGCTGCCTGACTGACATGTAACCACAATTTCCATGAACAATCTGTGAAAGAGCTATTCTGTGATTATTTTTAGGTTTGAGGATAACATAATTTCTTTTCAGGTTAAAAATGGAGTTAAACTATAGAGAATTCATAAAGTTATCAACAGAAAGACAGAAGAAAAACACTTACATGGGCAAAGGTTCTACATTTCTATGTAGAAAAACTTGTTATTGAACACATAAATAACCAACTCTAGATATCGTTTATTATATAGATTCTAGATTAGTAAACATTTTCTGAAAAGGGTTGGACACTAAATATTTCAAGCTTTGTGGGTTGTATAGTCTCTGATGAAACTCTGTCATTATAGTGTGAAGGTAACCATAGAGAATATGTGTGGCCATTTTTCAATAAAACTTTATTCACAAAAACAGGCAACTGGCCATATTTGGCCCATGGGCCATAGGTTACCAACCCCTGGTGCATACTAAAAATGATGGTATAATTCTGGCTACTTTCCTGACAGCATTAGGCCAATAAAAGACAATGAGATCCAAAAGGCCATCATGGACTGGCATAATCAGGAAGTCTATTAGAAATCATGTGCTTATTTATTTAACCAACATTTACTGAAACAATGGTTAGTGGCAGTTGCTCTGCTGTTATCTAGGTAAAAAAGGCTTATAGGACATGGGCCTTGCCTTCTGAGGAGCAAACACAGGTTGTATGATAACTGGTTGTTACACTCTTAACAAAGCTATAATGGAGTAGAAGAAAGTTTTTAAAGGCCCAATTAGAATGATCAAAGGATTGGAAAGCTTCCTTTATAAAGATGCACTTAAATAATTAGGACTTTACAATCTGGAAGGAATAACTAAGAGGTGATGTAACTGAATTTAATAGAAGTAACTTCATAGATGCTAATAGGTTACATGTGGTTATTAACATAATAACAATAGCTTGGGGAGTCACTTCTATTGAATGTTTTTTGTATGCTACTTTAAGAAAAAGACAATAATAAAGCAGGAGAAGAAATGAAAAGTCCAAAAAATAAGTAGATCTCTGATATGCAACAATTTACCTTTTATTTTTTATGTATTATCATTCAGACTTTTTCTATACATATATATTTTTTTCACTATTATTCTAGCTGAGATGTAATCCTTTTTTCACTTAATATTGTAGCATATATTTTCATGTTGTCATTCACTATAATTCCCTTCAATTTTGGTGTTATCTTCTGATTTCTTTCACTTTTCACTGTATAGTATATGTTACCTTTTGATGTCTTCCTGATATACCTTCTACTTTTTTTAAGCAGGCTTTTCTCGCCTGTGTTCCAGATATTTATATCAACTGTCTATTGTATTTTCCCTTGACTAGGCCACAGATACCTCAAACACAACATGTCCAGGAAATAAATTATCATTAGCCTTGCTCAAAGCTATTACGCTTCCTTTACTCCTCATCTTTTCAAATGGTATTAACATAAACCAAACTTTCTTTTTTTTGAAGAAGAAGGTTAACCCTGAGCTGACATCTGCTGTCAATCCTCCTCTTTTTGCTGAGGAAGACTGGCCCTGAGCTAACATCCATGCCCATCTTGCTCTACTTTATATGTGGGCCTCTACCACAGCATGGCTTGCCAAGTGGCGCCATGTCTGCATCCACGATCCGAACCAGTGAACCCCGGGCTGTGGAAGCAGAATGTGAGCACTTAACTGCTGCACCACCAGGTCAGCCCCATAAACCAAATTTTCAAGGCAAGATTCTGAGAGTTTCTTTAGATTCCTTCTTCTCCCTCTCCTCTAATTCCCCCAAAAATTATGTATTAAATCCTATCACCTTTATCTCCTTGGAACCAGTGCCTTATTCTAGCCAATAATGTTGCTCACTGTGATTGTTGAAAAAAGCTCCTCCTTGCCTTTAATCCATCTTCCTCCCTGCTGTAGAATTGGTCACTCTAAAAGTACATCTGATTCTATTATTCTTGGTTAAAAGTCCCTCTGTGACTCTCAATAATAACCTAGACTCTTTTAAACACAGTTAATAGAAATGTAACTTAAACTGGCTTACAACGAATGAGACTTGACTGGTTTACCAGTTTAGGAGGGTGAAATAGGGCTGACAAGATCCCTGGAGCAAATGATGTTTTTAGGTCTATTACCTCTGTTTCTCTGTTTTTGCGTCTCTGTCACTTCTCTCTGCTTTTTCCTCTTTCTCATTCTCACTTCCAGTTTCTCTCCCTCTCTCCTTCCCTCCTTCCTTCCCTCCCTCAAGCCCTTCCTTTCTCCCTCTCTCTGTTAGTAATACATCTTAACCAAATCAATAAAAGAGTATTTAAAAAGCAGGATATGCATCTAAGTACCTTGGGACAAAAGTGCATATAAGAAGGAAAAATATATATTTAATGTTAGGAAAAGCAGGCTAATGGTCTGAACATTGCTCTAGCTAAGTTCACAGATATGTCTGGACTGAACTCAATCCCACTTGAGCCTCAGGCATATTATCAGACACTCAAGTGATTTTATTATTTTGATTTATAATTTGTGTGAATTAATGCATATAATTTATTGTACCATTTGATTTATTCTAGTGTATTTTTTGTTTCTGATTTTCTATTGAGCAAGTTAATTAAACAATATGCACCTTTACTTTCTCCAATCATATCCTGTTAAGTAAGAATATTAATTAAACACAACAGAAGTGCTTTGGATGTCTAAAATGTATCAACCAATATAAAAATTCAGAAATTGAAAGTTGCGTATACACACATACACATACACACGCGGAGCAAACTTTTTTCATATATCCCAAATTATGTATTAGTGTTCAATTCATTATTTCTCAGTTAATATTCTCGAAACACAATAGTTTCGAGGGCTAGTTAATATGGGAAATCAATACATTGATGATAAGGAGGAAAATTACAGTTTTTAATTAAAAACTGGAACTCCAAAATGTTATTTGTTTGGTTATTTTTTGTATCTTGCAGTGAGCTCTACAGACCTCTCTTATGCTCTATACTAATAAGTGTCACTATGGAAACCAACCTAAAGAGGGCATCATCCCCAGCTCTGGGGCAATCCTCTGGGGGTGCTAAGGAAGCATCAACTCACATATACAGAATGATGTTGCAGGGCCTTTTTGTTGAACTTTCCATCTTTCAGCTGATAGAAAATATTTAGCCATGTATAAATGCAAAGAAGGGCCTGTGCATATCTCTGTGGCGGATCTCCATCCTGGTTGATCCATGAGACAAAGAAGGAATACTTCATTAGTGGGTAGGATTTATTGGTTTCCATAGTGATATATGTATTTATAGACATGCTTTTTCATTTTTCTTCTTACTGAATCTGGAACCACTTAAATCCAGGCTATACCAATTGTCGATTACAGTTGTCTGAATTCAGGATTCATTGACAATATGTTTAAAGTTTTGTTTTAAACTATCATATTCATAGATGCTTAAAGAGCCAACCCCGAATGCCTTCAAGTAAAAGTTATATGAAAGACCACGCTTACAGTCCACCTCCTTGTATATACGGTAAAGTTACTGTATTTACAAAGGAAGGACATGATCTGTTATTTAAAACTTTTATCGCTTTTTCTGATTATTTTCAAATAGGATTCAGGCTGAATCATTAATAAATATCTAATGCTACAAAAAGATATTACTAATTATTTACCTTTGATTATTATATTAGTATTTTATTATTTCTTACCTGAAGATATTGAGTAAAGATAAGGAAACATACATTTATTTAATATGTTAGACATCATATTTGATTATGTTTATTTTCAATATTAAAATGTGGCACAAGTCATTGTAGAAATAATACATTATTTGCTAAGATTGTGATTGTGTATGTGTGACATGCTTAAAATGAATCATATTGTTAGAAATAAAACTAAAGGTAAGGTCATGTGATCATCAGATTACTTGACATGGAATTAATTAACTCAGTAATTATTTATTTATTTTTAAATTACCGATATGATGAGAAATCATGAGGGATACAACGCAGTTCTAAAATATTGTCTCTGAACGTGAGAGATTAAAATTTAATAGCGCCAGAATTCACAGAAACTGGTAATGGCAGTAAATGTAATACCACATCAGGGAAGCACACTGTTTTCAAGCCAAATTACCAGAAAACTATGGTTCCTGGGAGCAATTCAAGGATTTTGAAGACTTTCGCTTTGAATTTTATTAACAATACATATATTTTAAATACTTAAAATTGCTTGAAACACTCAAATGAATAATTTACTCAGTTTGAGGACATTAAAGAACATCAGTAGGTTAACTTTTGCTACGAGGTTAAGCAGCCTCAGCCCTTGAGCTCATTATTGCACAGACCTTAAAACAAATCTCTCATATGAAAGCCACATTAAACTGCATTCAAATTTGTCATAATGTATCACGGGTCTTTACTTGAATTCACGTATACACGATGGGCACCCATGTAAAATGTATGTCTGAGGACACAACCAGAGCACACATGTGCCATTAAACGCCCAATAAGTCCTAGCTACCTGTGCTGTGGCCACACTCTCTCCATGGGGGTAGCAGTTTTTCAGTAAGAAATAAACATATAACACACTGTATCATGATAATATTGCATCATTTTAATGTTTAGAAATTCTAAATATTGTGCATTTCTTATATTATTTTGATATTTATTTTAAAGATTAAGAGAAATTGATTAAATTTGCACATAATATTTGTTATTTCACTTTAAATTTTCGAGATCAACTTGGTTCAACACTATGTGATATGGCAAAGAGATCTTAAACAAGATCTGATTCTATGCTTTGAATACACAGGCTATTCTTAGACGATATATGAGAAACTGTTAACAAGGTTATTTTATGTAAGAGGTCCTCAATTCTGGGTAGGAGGGAAGCTTAATTTGCTTTTAGTTGCATTATATTCTATTGCATACTCTTACAACATGGTTATTGTCTAGAAAATTTTACCATGTGACATCTGTAACTTTTTAAATTAATTGTACAGTAAAATGTGGTAAATGTTATAATTAGGATTATTTTTTAAATGTCATTTGTAAGTACTTCATCATGGGAATCCAAATATTCTTGATTCTATGTAACCAATATAAAGTAAATTGGAACCTAAAAGTTAAATATTCTTGTCCATAAATTTTTAATATGTAAATATTATATATTTTAACTCAGGGAATACTTTATAAAAATACATTTGAATACTGTTATTTTTGTTATTGGGGTTCCAATAGAAATTTCATTTGGGGAAAAAGGTTTCAATTGGCAATTCTTTTAAAACCACTGATATAAGGCTTGAGTTTATAACATATTTTCTTTTGTATTGAATCATTCAATTCTTTAAAAAAATACATGTAAGGTGGGAATTATTATACCCATTTTATAGTGAAGGAAATTGAGGCTCAGAGAAGTTTCAAGCCTTCACTAAGATCAAAGAGCTAATAAATGACAGAGCTTGGCTTGATCCAGATATATTCAATTCTGTATCCAACATTTGTTCCATTTTCTCACAGTATTTTGAGGGAAGTATGATGTATATTTGAAAAATAAATAACATGTAGTTAAAAGTATAAGACAAATATGTACAATAGTTTATAGTACTTTCTCTACAAGAAATTGAGAATTCAAAAAGTGATAAAGGAGTAGACATTATAGTCCAGGAGCATTGTGAAGAGGCTGTGCGGCCTCAGTGCTCTGAACATCAGCATTGATACCCGTGGGAACTTGCCTTGGCTTGATTACTAGGCATTTGTTGGGTTCTTCATGCTAAATCCACGTGCTAAGAATCTTTCTGCCCTCCTGTTTCTTTAGGATTGAAGCCTTAACTATTCTTGCTAATAATACTGCCTGAAACATCGTGTGTGGTCCTTCATAAATATCTGATGAATAAATCCTCCTTCTTTCCTGTTATCTACCCACAGACAGGTTTTGCTTTCTTGAACCTAAGACTGATGATTAACATGTGGTTACCTGATGCCATAATTGTTCCAATGTGCATAACTTATTTGCCTTCTTACGTTATGAATTATTATTTATTCATTGATCCCTATTCTCATGTCCAACTAACTAGTCAAAATATAACCTATTATTTTACATATATAAATATATATATATGTATAGCTTCCCTCTCTGTCTCCTTGCATTCCATTGGCACACACAATTTTTACTTGTCTTGCTATGTACTATCAGGATACTATGTTCTCTCTTCTGCTCACAACTTCCTGCAGAGCTTACAGCTTACTTCATTAACCAGTGTCCGTCCCACTCAACTTGAAGTCTAGTTTCAGGTCAAGTCTACCCTATGTATTTAAATAGGCTGTGTCCTGGCCTGTCCTGAATCATCACACAGAATATTATTTACCACATTGTTCTGTGTAAAGGTATGTCTCCAAGAGATATTTGACATAATGGGGAAATTGAAATAGATCTTATTTTGCCTTTATGGTGTCATCACTAAGGGTAAACCCAAGCTTTTGAAAGTCCTTTTCTCCACTCTTACTGCCATGTTGTGCAGTAGCTTTCCCCTTTCAGGTAATCTACTACACTTCAGAGATGCTTTGGGTGTGCAACTAAACTTAACGGCTGTACAATATATAGAAAGCCAATAAAAGTCACTTAATTGAGGTTTAAATATAGGAGTTCTTTAAATAACTTCCAGCTAATAATTTCTTTTCATCCACCAATTTCTACCTAGGATCTTGTCAACTAGGGCCATGATTATTCTGATATATTCTAATGTGTAATACAACAATAATGTTATTATTAGTGTATCTCATTTTATTTTTTTTCCATTTAGTTAAATGAGTTATGTTAGCCCTACTGTTTCATGTGGTCTCTGGAGGACTAATGTCTTTTCTTTTATTTCTCAGTGTTTTCTTCCCAATCTTTGTAGTGTCTTGTAGTGGGTGGACCTGGACTATGAGTTCAGAGTTTTGAGTTCTAAGACTGGCTTCATCACTACACTTACTTAAACCTTACATAATTTGTTTCACTTCGGGAGACTTCAGTTTCATCGTTAAAAAACTGGGAGTGACACTGTAATTATGTGATTCTCTGTTGAAAGGTATTTTTGCTTTTAATGCTCTGATTCTTCAGATTTACCATCTTGTAGTATATCCTCTGCTATTTTTTTCTTTTCTTGTCCTCCACTAGGTATAATTAAATCCACAAAATTTCTGGAAGCTCATAATTCTCTATCACTTTTAGGGAGAGATGATATTTTGTCACAACTAGATGCAAGATAGTTTAGGATTTAAAAGGGTTCTGACTATAAACTTGAGGGGAATTCATGTTGAACATGAATTGTATATTCTCTGAAAGTCCTCCAACTTGAGTTAAGATCTTCTACAGTGTTTAGCAAACGGGCAGTTGCAAAACTGAAAAACACTCTGAGAAAAACACTGTATTTTTTACTAATTGACAGATGGCTCACAGTCATAGGCTTTTTCATGAAATTTTCTTCTTTTGTCACTTCATTTGTGGTGACTCAATCATGTTAAGTAGTGGACTTTTTTTCCCTCGACCTCATGGTTTTAGATGTTTATGAACAACATCATATTAACTTCTTTGAAAGCATGCAAAACATTAAGGCCAACACTCCCATGAATGAAGGGAATATATTTATCCATGTCTCTCAGCTCCTAACTCCTTCCTGTCAGTGCTTATGTTTCTGGACTATAAGTATCCACTGTCCTCATGTATTCTTTCTCTGCCCTGGTCCCTCCCTTCTGCAAGAATCTTAGAGCTGTTTCTGCCTTCCTGTAATAACTGTGTCCTCCAGTTCTATATTTCTCTGTTGTGATTTCCCTTCAACATATAAATTGCCTTATATCTAATTCAATAAATACTTTTGAGCAGGTATGTCTAAGCTACAAATATTCAAAGATAACTTAGATACGCCTCCTACACTCTAGGTTTTGGTAAGACAGAATGTACAAATGGATATAGTAGAAGGATTGGTAGCATAGTGGGGATTTAAAGAAAGGATTCAGTTTGCTAGGCTGTTTCTTCTTAGCTATGTTTTAATCAGTTAGTTTGTTTTCAGGTGTGGAAGGCTAGAAATAGAGTCATACATACATTTTAACAGTGGATTTATGCAGTTTTCACTGCCTTCCATAAGGATCAGGACTCTAGTACTTTTTGTGTAATACTGTGAAAGTGGGAAAATGGTGGTAAAGTAGCCTTTGGTCGTAAAATAGCTTTTCACACTCACTCCTTAATTTACACTAAGTAGGCAAGAGACAAGCATGTCTGCAAATGAAGTCAGCTGTGGTTAAATGCTACCAAAGGAAATGTTTCATATCAATGATAAATAAATTTATGGAACACTTACTATAGGCCAGACACTATTCTCAATTCACTGATGTAATCGTCACAATAACCTGCTGAAACAGAGAATGTTATAATGCACACATTACAGATGAAGAAATAGTGAAGAAACAGACACAGAAAAGTGAAGTGAGTCACCCAGCTAGGAATAATCACATGAGGTGGTTTAGCTCAAGAGTTCACATTCTGTATGCTTCCTTGGAGTAGGAATGCCGTGTGAAGATGGATCTACTGCAAGGAGAACTGTTCAGCAGTGGAAGTCTCAGATCTGAGTTTCTAGTTAGCAAGCATGGCTGTAGGATGGAGGAGAGGAGCAAATGGCTAGGCAATCACAGGCTGTTCCTCAGACTTTGTATGAATCACACTATTCTTTTCAGATGCTTTAGAAAATTAATGTAAGCTGTTCTATACAAAATGCATAATTGGCTTCTTTGAGCGAGGACACTTTCATAGTGTTCAGTCTCTGCCATGTGGGTAGGAAGTACCACAAATTGCATTTATGAACTTTTATCTTTTGAAGTGCACATGTATTTTATTGGCATCTTTTCAGTATGTACATATGGGGTGCATCACATTGAAAGATAAACACATACCCCAATGGTGGAAATACTGTTCACAAAATAGTTGCATTGAAAGTTTTTTCTGTCTCTCACCATTACCTAACCATCTGAAACAGCTGGCATGACAACAATATCAGAACAGCTGTGCTATTTTAAAGCGTTTTGATTCCTAAACAACCTCCCACTATTACTCCCTTTTTAGATTTGCTGTTTTTATCCACTTGTACAAATGAATTATTACTTGAACATGAAAAAGAGCAGGAGAAACATGAAAAATATACGCTAAATATATTTTCAGACCCAATAATCGGATTTGTCAGCTAGATTCAGTTTGTACATTTTTTAAAAATGAATCTGCTACCAGGAAGACAGAGTTAAGGAAGTCCAGATTGGTTTGTGACAATTTCCTGCTGTTTTTTTGACATAGGTTAACTCTGAGTCAACAAAATGTTTTTCTATATCATGTAGCTTGGCATTATTAATTAAATACTCCCCTCAGAATTTAAACCATTGACAAGCCAGATTTACATGATGCTTCCAAGAGTCAAAGGTGAATTAGCAGTCAGTAGTTTTCTTTGCAGGTATGGTTTTTCTGTGTAAAAAGGACCAAATGAAATATACTGTTGCTCAGTTTAATGCTGAGTTTGCCGGGCGAGAAGAAAAACAGATCCACTGGAGGGTGAACATAGTGTCATGATAACTAAGGTCAAATTTGTTTGCTCAAGAATCTGCTTTGAATTTTAGTTATTCAGCTGTGTTTACTAATAAACTGTGCAAGTATATAAACAAGCAGTCTTAGAGACACAATGGCTAGACTTTCTGTTTCCAAAATATGGGCCCAAGTTGCAAAGTCCGTTCACAAAAAATACACTTCTTGCTTAAGCAAAGGGTTGCTAAGCAAAAGAGATGCAGTTATTCTAAATTTGTGGTATTTTTGATTGCGCATTATAAATGTTCGAGGTATATACTAGGTAAGACTACCAAAGAATAAAAGTAGAATAAGTCAAATTTAATGTAAATACATTCACATAACTGCCAATCAAAGCTTATAAAGAAAAGGCAAAGAAGGTCAAGATACTGAGATACTGTGATTTTCAGGCTTTTGAGGCAGGATTTGGTAAATGACTATCACCAAATAGATCTGCTATAGCAGGTAGCTCCTGACCTGCCATCCTTCACAGACCAAATTTCCCAAACAGTCTCCAAGATTCTTTTTTTACTAAGTCATTTCATATTAATTAGTTCTGCCAGTTACATACTTGATTTTTATCTGGTATTCTACATCTGGTAAAACAAATATTGAAATCTAACATGTTATAAGTAGCTCAAGTCAATGACTTAGCAATTAATATTTTATGAGTTATAAATACGATATATATATTTTTTAGTTTAAGTAGTGGTTTTAAAAACAATTTAACTTTAGTTTTTTACTCAAGACAACAGTTTTTTTGTTTTTTTTAACATTGTTGAAACATCTTTGAGCTCAAAGTAGTTTATGTATATGTTGACCGAGTGAACTACTTGCTTTCTGATTCTTTCTCCTTCCTCTCTGTCTCTCTTTTTTCACTTTTAGAGTACTTCCCATTTACTTTAAAATATGAACAAAGTGAGGCTATCATTTCTATAGTTGGTAAGAAACAAAATGAAATTCTATTACATCTAAATGTTTTTAAGACGTGCTAACACCCAAGAAATTAGAGAATTCTCAGATCCTGGATTTTACTTTAGCTTGCTTTCTCCTTTTTTTTTTTTCCCCTGTGGTGTAAATATGTTTAATATAACACATAGGGAACCATTTTTTCTTTTCCAGTTAAGAGACATATAGTAGAAAAACAAACAAAATATGTTAGATCACATTTTTGAGACAAATAAAATAAATATAAGTAATAATGGCAAAGAATAATAAATAATTATTAAATTATTTTAATTTGATTTTTGTACAGTTAAGGTAACAAAAGAAAATAAGAAGGAGAGGAGAAAAAGAAAGGGGTGAAATAAAAGGGTGTGTTAGAAAGTTAATTTATTTTGTAAAATAAATTATATCTTCCCATATATTGACATAAATGTAATCCACTTTTCCTTCTTGAACAGCTAAAAGTAAATCTTGCATCATGTCTAACTTCAAGGGAAGATTCATTACCCTTTTAGTTTGTAAATACATTTTCTGTTACACAGTACATTAATTTTAAAAACTGATATTAATGGGTAATTTTCAACATCAATACAATTACCAGTAACACGTTTCGTATTTTTACAGTAATTATATAGGTGTCCAATGACATCTGTAAGCATTTCATTCTAAATAATAAAGTTGCAGGATGACCATGATTTTCAGTTGAAACTAGAGCTTGAACTATTGAGCTTCCCCATCTTATTTTCCTGCCTAAATTCTTTTCTGCCTTCCCCTCTAGATGAAAAGGGAGGGCATTACCTCTTGATCAAAAGCCAAAGATATGACTAAAATTGATAAAAGTTGTCCTCTTTCCTTCCAAACCTTCTGCATTTTTGGCCAACAAATTCCCTAGAGATATGAAGCAATTAATTTCATGTTTTGATTTTTTAGCATCTGCACATTATATACAGGAGGGTGTGAACAGAAAATGATAACAACGTCAACAAAGACTAATATTTCTGTAGTGTGTAAGTAAAGAAGCCGATAAAATAATTATGAAGTTGAAAGACAAACTATAGAAACTGTGAATAATTGGAAAGCCGGCTTTCTAAGTTTTAGTACATTCTTAGTTCAAAGATCTGAGTGAAAGCCAATACAAAATGAATTTATTTTCATTAAGTGAAATCAGGTAGATCACAGAGTTTCCTCAAAAATATTAAAACTAACATTTAAGTTGAATATTACTAAACAAGCAGTAACTTTTAGAAATGTATTAATTAAGCGTAATTATTAAAATAATTGATCATTTCTGTTACAGTTATATGTCACTTACCGACGGGGATATATTCTAAGAAATGTATTGTTAGGTGATTTTTTCATTGTGCGGATGTCATGGAGTGTGCTTACACAAAGCTAGACACGCCTAGGCTATATGGTACTGCTCTTATGGGAACACCATCATATATGTAGTTCATCACTGACCAAAATGTTGCTATGCGGTGCATGGCCATGTATAATCACATTATTTCAGTTTTAAAGGTAAGGGATCTGTTAAATAAAACTCAAGTATTAGAGAAGGAAAGTGTAGTTATGTGTTGAATGGTTTACTCCAAAAAGATACATCCATGTTGTAACTCTTGAAACCTGTGAATGTGACTTCATTTGCAAAAAAGAATTTTTGCGGATGTAATTAAGTATCTTCATGTAAGATTGTCCTAGACTATTCAAGTGGACCCTAAATCCAATGACAATTGTCTTTATAAGAGACAGAAGAGGAAAAGCCACAGAGGAGAAAGCCATGTGAAGACAGAGGCAGAGATTGGAGTTATGTAGCCAAGGAAGACCTTGAATTACCAGAAGCTGGAAAGAGGCAAAGAAAGACAGTCCGCTAGAGCTTTAAGAGCGTGCGGCACTGACCGCGCATTCAGTTTGGACTTCAGCCTCCAGAACGATGAGAAAACAATTTCTGATGTTTTAAGCCACCCAGTTTTCAGCCATTTGTTACAACGGCCGCAGGAAACTAATGCAGAAAGCGGCTATATATTCCATATAACTTATGTACTCGAATTATTGTTCATATCTGTCCAGCACTACATATTGGGAATTAAGGCTTCTATTCTTCATGAGGTATTAACTCATTAGGTAAATAATAATAATAATGGCAGTTAATATTCATTCTACACTACCCATGTTGAAAGCGCTGTTGCAAGTGCTTTCAAATGTTAATTTGTTTAATTCTAACAAAAAACTCAAAAAGTAAGCACCGGGAGAGTAGAGATAACTGCGGTACAGACCATGTCACCAGCCGAGGGTCCCACACCATGTAAGTGGTGGAACTTGGATTTGTGACCCAGGCAGCTGAGCCTCAGGGCATATGTTCTAAATTGTCATATTGGGTGAATTGAGATAAAAAGAGGTAATAGAACTTAAACTGATACTCCACAAAGATGCTTTCATTTTCTTTTGAATAAGAATCTAAGACAAGGAATTTGAGTCTCTGAAAATCAAATGGGCCAAACAGGAAGATAAACAAATATACAGTAGTGAATAGGGTTGATTCTTCAGGTCTTTTTTCTTCTTCCTAAGACCAAGACTATCAGGCTTCTGCTAAAAGAAAACAAAAAAGAAAAAAAAAGAAAGGAGCCAGTTATACATTTCTATCTTTCAAGCTTAAATGAATTGGAATCATGCAATGAACTTTCCCAACTAAAATAGCACAGAAAATTAACTGCTTTCAGCTGCTTGACTGTGTCATTACTTTATCAGATTAATTCAGCGTGTAAAAAAACAAAAAGATATATCTGTGAATGCAAACAGAACTAAATAAAAAATTTCAGCTGATTGTAAGTTGTTGTGTTTATTAAGTTTTCCCTGAAAAACCATAAATTTAAACCAATGTTAAACCTTGCCTCTTGAAAACAGTAATGTATAATTTCAAGCCTGGCCTAATATAAATATATTCTCAAAATTTATTTTTTAAAAATTGTTTTACTGTACTTTTGCTTTTAATGCATAATATTTTGATTTGGTTCTGTGGCCTAAATACAATAAAGTATTCAGTCCACACGGTTAGCTCACTGATGTCGAAACTCAGTACATAAGAAGCTTTCCAGGCAGAATGTTAGTGGATTATCCAGATAAGCCCTAAATTCAATAGTAATTGTCCTTATAAGAGACAAAAAAGGCATTTTACATTATTCAGTCATTTTTAAAAAGTAGGGGCTTTTAAATAAAAACTACTGTGAATATGATTCCATTTATATCAAATATATTTATTTAAGTCAAAGAATACTGATTTTATATATAATGTCTACCTCTGAAATAACTCTTTTTAAATAGTCTACTTGGTTCTGATATATGAATTTTTCATCTTCAAAATGTTACTAATCAAGGGGCCAGTCCCAGTGACTTAGTGGTTAAGTTTGGCATACTAAGTGGCCCTGGTTCAGGTCCCAGGTGCTGACCCACACTGCTCTGTTACTGTCCATGCTGTGCTGGCAGCCCACATACAAAAATCTAGAGGAAGATTCGCATGAATATTAGCTCAGGTGAATCTTCCTCAGCAAAAAAAAAAAAAAAAAAAAAAAAGTCTTAGTAATCAATCCTTATACTAGCAGTGTGACTTTTTAAATGTATCTACAAAGGCAGGGACTAATTTATAAAATGTTCTCAGATCATTATATTTTTGTGGTTTCTACCCATGTATTGACAATGCATGTAAACACTATCAAGAAATATTCACACTAGGTTGTTATAGCACAGGGTAGGTAAATGCTAAAGAATGAATTAGGAAAGACATTTGATTTGTTGCTTTCTTTTTAATACCAACTGAAATATTTTGATTGTCACAAATTAAAAGCATATACATCTTTACCAAACTTTGTTTATGGAGGTTTGCTTATGTATTCCTTAAATAAAGAACGAAAAGTGTGAATTCTTCCATTTTGTTTCTCCCCTTTCTTAGTACAAATCTACAGTATTGACATTAAAAACTTGTATCAACCACTATGGAAAATAGTAGGGAGGTTCCCCCAAAATTAAAAAGAGAGCTACCATCTGATCCAGCAATCCCACTTCTGTGTATGTATTTAAAAAAATTGAAATCAAGGTCTTGAAGATGTATTTTGACACCCATGTTCATGATAACACTACCCACAATAGTCAACAGGTGGAAACAACTCAAATAACCATTGAGGGATAAATGGGTAAACAAAATATGACATATACATACAGTGGAATATTATTAAGCCTTAAAAAGAAAGGAAATCCTGTCACATGCTACAATATTCATGAAACTTGAGGACATTATGCTAAGCGAAATAAGCCAGTCACAAAAAGACACGGTGTGATTCCACTATAACGAGATATTTAAAGTAGTCAAATTCATCGAAGCAGAAAGTAGAATGGTAGTTACCGGGGCTGTGGGGGAGAGAGAAAGGGGAGTTGTTGTTTAATGGGTACAGTTTCAAATTTGCAACACGAAAAAGTTCTGGAGATCTGTTTCACAACAATGTGAATATACTTAACACTTTTGAACTTTACATTTTAAAATGATTAAAATGGTAAATTTTATGTTATGTATTCTTTACCACAGTAAACAAACAAACAAACAAAAAACAGCATGTATAAGAAAACATCTGAAGCAGAAAGACTGCTCCCTGAAGCTCGTTCTAGGAGGATTCTTAAAATATATTTCCAACTGCAAACTAATAAAGTGAAGGTATATTTTTAAAAAAACTATTAAAGGTTTTCATTTTGGTTCCTTAAACTGTGGTTTCTTAAATAGAGATTATTCGAGAGAGTAAACTCTAGACAGGAAATTTTTGATCTAGAGTACTTCAAGAGGATGGCAGAAATCCTGGAGCTTATGGAAAAGAAGCTCTGTGGAAAAGAGAGAAAGAAACAAAGACTGGCCAAAAAACAAAAAAAAAAAGAAAAAAAGAAAAAAGACAAGATTTGATTTGTCTTGTTTGTGTAATATTGATTACTTACCAACATAGCATTGGCGTTTTGGTTTGTTTGAGAAGAATCAAAAAGATTTTATTGGTAAAGTCTTGGGACCGTTTCTTAGGAAAATTTTGTTCAAAATTGCTTTCTTGGGAATTTCCACATTCAGCTTATTGCAAGGGAAAGACGTGACTCAGATATTCTCTTCAGGTAGTTTTCTATCCACTCAACATTTATATACTGTGTGTATTTATATACTGCTTCCTATGATCATTTAAGAAGCTGCAGGTGTCCCTGAGGAAGTGAAAATTTGTCTTCAGAGGTCAATGAAAGTCACTAATGTGAACATGGGTTGGCGGTGTTAATTGTTCACAGCCTGTCTATTTAGTTGTTAATTATCTTTGTATTTCAAATGAAATACAATCTTTTCATTGTAGAAAAAAAATTAATCAAAAAGAGGCAAAGAGAAAAAAACATGTTTAATGCCTCTACCTTGAGCCCCTGTTAAAACGTCAGTGTATATATCCAGATGTTTTCTTTACTCATTTACGTTATATATTATAAAATACATCTATATCTATATATATCTGTATATATACCTATATATACACATGCACGCACGAACACAGACATGTGAGAAAATTCTGTGAACCCAAGCTGTTTTGCAGAACACTGTTTTTGCTTAATCTGTCATCAAGTTGATTACCCTGTTATTTTTTTCCTGCCCTTTTATTGATAGTGTTGGTCTTTGGTATGCTGTTACTTTTGCTCAGCCTTCATACTGCAGGGGTACCAATCTCCTTACCTGTAAAAAGAGAGAGTTGAAGTTGATATTTCTAGAATCCTCTCCTGATGTAGCCTATGATTCTAAATCCTATCCATAATCCCCTGTCGGGACCATCTTTGGTTCTTTGGCCCACTTTACTTTCATGCCTGACTCCCCTGTGTTCTTATGTTGAGCTCACTTTTGGAACCAGGGTGGTATCCAAAGGGTGGCTGAATGCTCTGAAATTATGACGTCCTTGAGGATAGACTTATGTGTTGTACTTCTTTATTATCACACAGAGCAGATGTTCGGTAAATACTTATGTTCATTATCATCACAGAAAGCACTTATATTAAAAAGAAAAAGAAAATGCCTACCAATTAAGTTTCCTATATTTTTCTTTGGTAGAATCTTTTATTGTAATTTTCGCTCAGGAGAGATTTAAATCTAAAGAGAGCCATTAAATATTACTCCTTTCATTGCATCATTTCCCCTTCACATCCTGGTTTAGAAATATTCTTTCCTCACCAAAGAAACAGCTTTGAATTAGTAAATGTTTAATTATGTCTGGCAGAGTGTTTGTTTACACATAGTTAAAATATATTGCTGTTGGAGTCATTGAAAAATAATATTTCTCAACATCTGTCAAGACGTCAGATATGCATTTAGGACAGGCTTCAAAAACCTGTTTGACTATAAGTGAATAGATGGTCATTATTTCTAGACACGTAGTTGAACTATAGCTTTGCTGCTTATTATGTGAATTTAGAGAAGTAAATTAGCCATTCTGAGACTCCATTTCTACATTTGTAAAATAGGGATGGTAGTAACTATCTTATATTTTTGTTGAAAGGATTCTTTAAGATGATGTATGTAGACCACTTAGCACTACTTGGAATAGAGAGCTTCAATAAACAATTTTGTTAATATTTCTATCTTGATATGGAAGGATTGATAGAGTACATTATTTTATACCTTTAACAACAGTTTGCTTTGGTTTGTCAGATTAATTTGTGAGAGCGCGAATGGAAGGGTTGTGCGAGACACAGAGAACCTACTGAGCATAAGATCACAGAACCACAAATATCAAAACAGCAACAGAGCCCTGAGAGAGCAAACACCTCTTCACACACTCATAACACACAACACATGATATACGTACCTTATACAGATGAGGAAATGGAAGCCCTGGGAGTTGGAATAGGTTTTCTTTGATTACACAGATGGATTGACTTGGGAACTGGTCCTGATGCTGTGTTTTCCTATCCAGTACTGCTTTTTCCACACAATTCTGTCTCCTCAGACAATGAGGGATCACTGTGAAGAAACTTGCAGGGAAGTAACAAAACAAAACCTAGAGATGGGGTATCCATGATTTATTGACACAATAATGCTATATGGCAACCAAAATGCTCAGTGACACACAGTAATAAACATTTACTTCTGCTGTGAATCTACTTATGCTGACTCAGCTGGCCAGTGTCTCTGATGTGGCTGGGTGCCCTCGCACATCAGTCTTCTGCTTGGGCCAGTGAGGCAGCTCTGTTCTTCAGATGGTTGGCTGTTGGTTGAGGGATCTCAGCTCTTCTCCATCTGGTCTCTCATACTCTAACAGAGTAGTGTCTGCTTGGTTGCATGGAATTGGCAAGAATCTAAGAGAGAGCAGAGGCATACAAATCTCTGAGTTTTAGGCTTATAAGTGCCACAGTGCTGCTTTGGCACATTCTACTAATCAAAGCAAGTCACAAGACCAACCCAGAACCAAGCAGTGGGGAAACAGACTACACTTGATGGAAAAAGTTGCGAAGTCCTATTGCAAAGGGATGAATACAGAGAGGTGAAGAATTTGGGCCACTTTTTAAATCAATCAATCAGTCAATCAATCACAAGAGACCCTTCAAATATGTGATGAAATTAACAACATTCCCATCCTCTGTTCTAGGATATTTCTCCCACCTAATTGATACATTGATGTTTAGTTGCTGTCCAACTGATATCACAAGAAAACTTCAATATTCAACAAGAAAAATGTCAAAACAAAGCTACATAATGTTATAACCCAATGTTACTGCAATTAAAAACAAATAAATAATTTAAATAAATAAATAAATAAAAATAAAATAAAATAAGTAAAATGAAGAAGAATGAAAAAAGTTTCTTAAATGTTAATGAATTCAGTTAAACTGCGAAAATGTTACTATCACTCTGTTATCTTTTCTTATCACATATAACTCTATATGTGTTAGTCAGGGTGAGTGTGGGCTAATTCCTTATGATAAATAAAGGCCAGCATTTGAAATCTCTTTCAATTTCTTAAGCCAGGATTAGAGAGATACACTGTCTTTGTTGATTATTAAGCACCAATGCTACTAACTGTATCCAATCATGCAAATCCAGACATTTAGGCCCTCATTAAGAAGACTTGTTACAACCCTATTACGGCACAACATGTCGGAAGATGTTGAAAATTATCACTCTGATATGTATTTGTATGTATTTTTAAATTTTTATTTTATTTATATTTTGTACGTGGATAAGGGTAACAACTACTAAAATAATGAATTTTTTTCAGTCTTTATAATGACAAAATCAAGCAGATTGTATTTGAAAAGATTTATACAGTAGAAATCATATGACTATCTCATGTATGAGGTGAAATTTCTGCTCTCTTTATAAAATTTTTATTCTGTTTATTTACAAGAAGCCAATCTGAGAGGCTTCTATAAAACCACTTGCAGTTACCTCTTTAAATGTGAGTTATTTTCTCTAAAGATATGTTATCAAAACACTACAAGAAGATGGATTTCTGAAATTTGTCTTCTATCATTAAAGAAGGTAAACGTTTTTTACAAAATTTAATTCTTTACAATTTTCTAGATAATTTTGTATTGAAGAAATGAGCTTATCTCAACATAATATTATTAAAATAAGCCTGTCCCATCCCCTCAGTTGGCAATTTTTGCTTAAATTAATTATGTCCATAACAAAATATTCTATGAGAGAGGAGTTCAAGTTTTCTGCCCTATTGTAAATAAAGATAAACTTTAAGGTCATTCTTTTATAAATCTCAAGACAGTTCTACTTAAAAAAAAGAAAAAAAGATTTCCTCATCCTTAGGGTGTTAAAATCACCCTACTCTCAAAGCCAAATCATAAGAAACACTGAAAGAAATTAAACTAGGAGTAAATGAAATACAGACCAGTAAGCTTTAACAAGAGTAATGATCTCAACTAAGTTTTTTGAGAACTTAATAATCTCTTTTTACATCAATTGACATTGTTGGAGACACTTTTAAAATTGATAGCAAATATTGTCAAAAACTTTGATTTAAAGAACTATAAATGCAAGGCTGTAGTTAAAAACAAATGCTTCTATATATCACATTTACTTTTCTCTTATCCATTTAAAAGATTAGCCCTTATAAATTAAATATTTTCTCTTTTCCATCTTTATTTCTTCAACCTCAAATGGCTTTCAAATTCTTTCATTAGCATAGGATTAAGACTATTTCAAAGTGGTTTTTCCTGACCCTGTATATTGGCAATGTGCTGTGCTAGGTGAGCATCTAACACTGGCTCATATGAAACCTTGGCTCATGTGCTATTTCTGGAAGTACTATACTGCAATAATTCGTCCTTTGTTGACTCACCTAGTTAGAATAGGTAGCTAATCCGAAAATGTGGCTCTTGTTTATTGTGATTCTTATGATCATGTACAATGTTCAGTATTACTCTATAGTCTTCTTAAATGCAATCAGATAAACTCCAACAACAACACCAAAAATCTCTGAGGTATTCATGTGCAGTAGGGTGTAGTAATCTTGGCTGTTTTTCCAATAATGTATTTGGCACTTACTGCTTATAATAAACAGCTCTCTTCTGTGCTTTGAGGGAATTTGATCTTTCACTGAGGTGAGTATTGCCCCAAGGGTTTAGAAAGGATGGAAAGAATTTAGAAACCTCAAAGTTGGCTTCCATGAACCCTTGGTCAATTATTTGAGACAATAAATGGGAAGTATGGAAATTTAAAAAATACTTAACTCATTTCCAGACTACCAATGTACATGTGAATTTGCTTGTTTTCCTGTTTCTACTTGGAATGACTTTATGGAATATGATCCTCCAGACTCTAGCTTGATTATCTAATTTTACATTAGAAAGAACAGGATTAGTCACCAGTCTTTATAATAAATACCTGAAAAGCTATCAGATCATTATGACTGGAAATCAAAGTACATGGATAGGTAGGGAGAGTTTGGAGCACTCTGCTCCTTTACAGTAGTCTTATGAATTCTTTTAAACTGTAGGTATATTTGTGATTTTTTTTAGTGCTGTGGAAATACATTTGGCATTGAGACACATCTCAATCTCTGCATATTAGCTGTGATTGTTGTTATGTTCAATGAGAGATAAGAACAACTGTCCCATTGTCTTTCACAGTAAAATTAACAACCACAAACAATAGCCAATGAAATATGCAATTACATGACATATATTAATCTTACCCAAACTATGCTGATTTTATTATTATTATTATTAGAATTTTACTGATTAGAAAGTTTAGGCTTAGAGTGGTTAAACAATTAGTTGCCAGGGGTGACCCAGTTTACAAGTAGCAAAACTGGAACTCAAAGTCAGATGTAATGACTCCAGATTTTGAGTTCTTACTAGTTGCTACACTATACACTGAATCATTTGGCTATATTAGGAGATCCAGTCTCACAATTACATTTGTAGCTATGCACAGTAATAATGCTCCACTGGAAATGAATATGGGTATGAGAAGGACCCCTTTTTCTAGCTCATGGTCTCTTTGCTTTATGTTTATTAAAACTTTTCTAAAAATGTAAAAGGTTAATTTTATGAGAATATTTTCCATAAATTATGGAGATTTGCATGTTATGTCACTACCAACAGAGAGGTCGGTGATGAGCATGACTTTGCACCATGAGATCTTTAGTTTCCGTTTGGTAAATAGGTCATGGTTTGTTTCCAAATGCTCATGAGACACAGTCCAAGATGGGTCTTATCCACAGGCAAAATAAGTAACTTCCTATATGTATAACTGAATTCAGAGAGGCCAGGAGAGATATTATGCATCACCCTTCCCTCTTCACTTCCCCCTCTCACCCACCATTAAACAACTTACCTACTCATCACTAAAATCTGAACTAACAGGATATGCAGAACATGAAAAAATCCCCAATGGGGAGAGTGCTGATAGTTGGGCCCTGAACTAATACTTTATCCAGCCTGTCCACAGAGGTTGAGAGAAGGCTATCTCCCACTGAAGAAAAGTTAAAACAAAAGGGAAAATAAAACTGCTATGTTCCTTTAAAATTCTAAATGAGCTCAGGGCCCAGAAAACAGTACACTTTCGTCAGTGTGATTATAGAATCTCATAAAATGAGCTGTATGGAACCTTAAAAATCTAATCTGGAGTCAGCCCTGATGCCCTGATGGTTAAAGTTCAGCACTCTCACCACTTCGGTAGCCCAGGTTTAGTTCCCAGGTGTGGAACCACACCACTCATCTGTCAGTAGCCATGTTGTGGTGGTGACTTGCATAGAAGAACTAGAAGGACTTACAACTAGAATATACAACTGTGTTTGGGGAGGAAAAAGGAAAAAAAGGAAGATTGGCAACAGATGTTAGCTTAGGGCAAATCTTTCCCAGCAAAACAAAACAAAACAAAACAAAACAAAATAACCCCACTAATCTGATTTTTCAGATCAAAATACTATTTTAGGAGTGATGTTCAACTTCCTTCATAAGATTTTGGTTTAAATTCAAAAGGAAAGTCAGAAAATATATATTTTTAATGCTGTTGTCATAAATTCTCTGTTTTTGTTTTTCCTCTGTTTCAAAATCATATCCACATAATTCTTGCGCTAAATTATAAAAATGACCACAAATTTCACCCTCTCTATATACACTTACCTTTGTAATATAATTTTTCTTAAATTGTAGTAAGAACATTTAACATGAGATCTACCTTCTTAACAAATTTTTAAGTGTAACAATACAGTATTGTTGACTGTAGGCTCTATGCTGTACATCAGATCTATAGACCTTACTCATTTTGAAGAACTGAAACTTTATACCTGTTAAGCAACAGCTCTCAATTTTCCCTCTCCCCAGCACCTGACAATTACCATTACTCTCTGTTTCTATGCCTTTATTTTAGATATCTCATGCAAGTGGAATCATGCAGTATTTGTCCCGTGACTGGCTTATTTGTATTTCCCTGGCAATTAGTGGTGTTGAGCACCTTTTCATATACCTGTTGGCCATTTTTATGTCTTCGTTGGAGAAATGTCTATTCAAGTTCTTTGCCCATTTTTAAATCTGGTTATTATTATTATTATTTTTATTGTTGAATTGCAGATGTTCTTCTTCTATTTTGGAGGTTAACCGTTTCTCAGATATAGAGTTTGCAAATATTTTCTCCCATTCTAGGTAGTTTATCCATTTTGTGGTTTTCTTTGCTGTGCAGAAGCTTTTCATCAGATGTAGTCCCACTAGTCTGTTTTTTATTTTGATGCCTGTGCTTTTGGTGTGACAAGAAATCGTTGCTAAGACCAATGTCGGGAAGCTTTTCCCATATGTTTTCTTCTAAGAGTTTTACAGTGTCAGGTCTTAACCAAAGAGGTGAAAGACTTGTACACGGAAAACCACAAAATATTGATGAAAGAAATTAAAGGAGATACAAATAAATGGAAAGACATCCCGTGTACATGGATTATAAGACTTAATATTGTTAAAATGTCCCTACTACTGAAAGTAATCTACAGATTCAATGCTATCCCCATCAAAACCCCAATGGTATTTTTTACAGAAATAGGAAAAATTAACCATAAAATTCAAGTGGAACCACAAAAGACCCCAAATAGGCAAAGAATTTTGAGAAATAAAAACAAAACTGGAGACATCACAATTATTTCAACATATATTACAAAGCTCCAGTAATCAAAACAGTATGTTACAGGCATTTAGACAGATGTATAGAACAATGGAACAGAAAAGAGAGCATGAAAACAAACCCACACGTATGCCATCAACGGATCTTCCACAGGATTCCAAGAGGACACACTGGGGAAAGGATAGTCTCTTCAGCAAATGATGTTGGGAAAACTAGATAGCAATATGCAAAAGAATGAGATTAGACTCAGCTTACACCATACACACAAATCAACTCAAAATGCAATGTAATTTTACATCTCTTCCAACTTTCAATTCTTCCATCAAGAGACAGAGTTAATTTCCCAAACTTTGATTCTTGAATTGTTCATATGACTTGCTTTGAGCAATGAAAAATTAGTAAGTGTGATGCAAACAAAGACTTGAAAACTATTTATGCATTGGATCTTGCTCTCTCGTTGCTCTTTGGAACACTGATGCTACCATGGGCAGAAGCCCAGGGTAGGCCTGGAGGATGAGAAACCTTCCTGAATGAAGACTCTGTAGACCAGTCAACTTGGAAACTGTCAGACATGTGAGTAAGATCATTCTAGATCATTCAAGCCTTGGCTGAGCCTGCCTAGAGAGGAAGACTGCCTAAGCAATCCAAAGAATCCTGAGAAATAATAAACGCTTGTTGTTTTAAGCCAATAAGCTTTAGGGTATCTTGTTACACCACAAAAGCTAATTGATACATTCCTAGTTTTCCTTTGTTATTCTTGTAGATATAAATCTTTAAGAAAACCTGGCTAGTACTTCCTGGCACAAAGAAAATATCCAGGAAAATAAAAATGTGAACGTTTATACTATTCAGTAATTTTAGGAGAGAATCTAATGGCTGTGTTCAGAAACACAATGAACCCCACTGCTCAGTTCACAGTGCGAAGCTGAACGTGATTGTTTTGCCAATATTATATGTGAGGAAAATGAGAAGTACAGTTATGTTTATGTTGACATGTCTTCTTTGCAGGTTAAGCATTTGATTTGTTTATACTTTTCCCCATTTCCCTGTTTCAGCTGCACTGTCTGGGTTTTAACAGGCTTCAGTATTTGCTCATTTGGTGAGACAGTGTCTGAGTCAAGGATTAACATTTGTATAGTGAAACATAAATGCTTGTGAATTGTATATAATATTTTAGAAAAGCTTATTTAGTTTTACCACTTTTACAGATTTTTGGTTTAGCAAGCAGCCTTTTGTTATTCCCTTAGAATTCCAATTTGATGGACGCTAGGAATGCAACAAAAAAGGAAGAATTGTTTAATTCTATGGTTAGTAAACATAATAAGTGGCTGCTGTGTGCTATGAATTAAAAAAATAGCTTTCAAATTTTACTTTGTCTTTTCCTATTTCCCTCTATCCTCCATTCCCACAGCTGTTTTAATAAATGAATCAAAAAGTTTCTTTTAAAGTTACATTGAAATAAGTATATATCCTGACCAAACTAAGTAAAAACAACTCTTGAAAAGTTTTTTAAAAAATGCACATAAAGTTCTATGTGACTATAACACAATTTTGCTATGTTTTATATGTAAAATTTGTTTTTGAAATCATCTGTTTCCCTGTTTTTGCCCTCCCTCAGTCTCCTGAAATAAGCTCTCCAAAAAATCCAATGATATTTAAGATATGTGTATCTTAAATATATAAATTAAATATATTAATATCTTTAAGATATTTATTTTAGAGCCTGTAGAAAACGTAGAAGTTCTCTTGAGTTTATATTTAAAACATGTTTTACTCCCATTCAGTTAGAAATGCATCTATAGGCATACATATAAAATTAAAACAAGTTTCATAAATTAATTATTTATTCTTTATAGTCATTGTATCCTGATGCTTTCAATTCAATTTTATTCCTTTTGCATTCTCTTCTATTATGGTCTCTCTCTCTCTTTTTTAAATGTTGATCACTACTTATTCAATTTATTTCACAGTTTACAATTGGATTTTGACCTACTGATGGAAAAACTCGGTTCTACACTAGAAAGAAGAAAATAATTCACAGTTTATGATGCCTATTATTGCTGTAATTCTTTACCCTCATTTCTCTATGCTCTTCTAGCAAAGCAGCTATCTCTATTCTAACCTCTCCTTGAAGCAGAGAGATTTTGTCTCTGTGGATCAGGCCCAGGACCAGAGTCGCCCCATGAGTCTTCTACCCTTGGACCTTCTTATCTTTGATTTCTCTTTATCACTTGTCACTCCCAAATTGATTTACAGTTTATTTCATCTTTTTGAAAGTACTATATCTTGTTGCTCTGTCCTCCTCAAAACCCCCTACTTCCAGCTACATTTCAGTTTTCTTTTCTAGCTTCATTTCTTCCAGTTGACTCTGCCTCACTCACTTGCTTTTGGACTCCATTCCTTATCATTATAACTCTTATCATTGTCATTTTGTGGGGACCCAAACAACAATAGAATGATTTAGAATGACTGGGATCACGTATGGCTAGCAAACATAACTTACAAAGAGGGAGAAATGAAAAAGATTACCATGAGAAATGGGTCCCTCTACTGGTCTAAGAAAATAATACAGATTTTATTAGCTAACTTCTGCCTTTGAATACCTTTTTGTCATTTTTCCAGACAAATATTGATCAGTTATGTAAATAAAGTTTGAAGACATTTCCTCGTTGAGAAACAAGTGAGGTTATCTCTAATATATAACCTGAAGCCCAGTCACCCCTGATTCCTAGAGCCAAGGCTCAGTGAAGGGCAGCTCTTGCCTTTCCGCCTCCAGTGTCTGCTTGAACTTAGACACCCTCTTGGCTATGAGCTTCCCCAGCTTCTACCCTCCCTTGTATTTCCCATACCAGGCATTTCAATCTATTATTCTCTCCAATTATCTGCTTCCACCTTTATGAGGAATGGAGTACTGCTACTTTTAAACCAAACGGTAACCATCCTTGCCAGGTACATCCAATTATAATGGGGTAGGTGCTTTCTACTATGATTTACAGGACTGTTAGCTGTAAGATGGAAATGCATTCATATTGTACAAAGAATATCATTGTGGAATCTGAATTGGATATATCTTTTTTTCTGGATCCAAATCACTTCCCCTTATTTTCTCTTTTCTTCTCATTAACCTGCATTCCCAGGTACTTAGTGTTTATCAATCTCAGCTAGGTGTAGACAGGAAGCAAAATAGAAGGTCAAAGGTCTCTACTGGAGGGCATTTGTGGTTTAGAAGATTATAAAATTAATTAGATTCCCAATTGGTGGATTTCAATAGGGAGGAAAGAAATTCAGTCAGTGTGAACTGAGAAAATACTTGAGTGACAATAATCTTACTTCACATTTCATGTCTTCTCCATATTACTGTTTTGTTAGGTTTATTGAGTTCTGATTATTTTTTATCACTTTTTTATATCAGAATAAATCACACAGTAATCTTCTATCTTTCATAAAGCCAACATGTGAATTATTTTTTGATCCTTTTATCTGGAGAACCAGCTGAAAACTTTTAATATTGGAGACGAAAAGCAAAAAGCAAATCTATTCTGGAATAGAAAAGCAGCTGAAATCCTTAAATCTGTAAGACCTCAAGCAATGGAAACTAGAAGATGACAAGGGCAGGCTAAAGACAAATGTTGCCAGACAACATTCTCCAGACATAATTTGTAGGGCCCAGTACAACCAGCACAAAATTTAAAAAAGGAGCTCTGTGTTAAAAAATTATTAAAAATTTCAATATGGCAATAGCAGAACATTAAACTAAATTCAGGCCCTCTTAGGCATGGGGCCCTGTGTAACTGTATAGTCATCCACCCATGAAGCCAGACTGGTCTCTAAAACTTTTCCTGTAAATGCGTGCTGAAAGCTTTCAATCCTTCCCCACCTGCCTCCTCCATTGCATTAATTAGTGTCTCTCCTTTGCTTCACAGACAGGCTTGTGAAATAGTCGTCTAACTGCTAATAAATAGTGCTGGGAAACTGTATAGATATATATATGGAAAGTAGTAAAATGAGATTTCTACTTCACGCTACTAAACAAATACTTCTAAGTGGATTCAAGACTGAAACGTGAAAGGCAAAACTACAATAGTTTTAAAAACTTTTAGAAAACAATAGAGATTATGTCTTCAGGTCAGGGAAATACTGCTTGAAGAAGGTGTCCAAAACAAAAAACAAAAAAGTAAAGATTGATACATTTAACTATATTAAATTAAAAAAATTACTACTTTAAATTAAAAGACATTTTAAACAAATGGAAACACAAGCTATAACCTGAGAAAGTTATCTGTCATACATAAATCTGGAAAAGGATTATCATCAGAATATACAAAGAATATTTTAAAAAAGCCAATGGTAAATTTTATAAAAATACAATAAGAAAAATAAATATGCTTGAATGGCCAATAAAACTATGCGAAATATGTTCATGATCAGAACACAAAGAGGTAGCATTTCACACCTCATACTCAATATCCCCATCTTTCCACAAGTATGTCTATGCCAGCAGCCTTGGGCACAGTCACAGAGCTTCTGATTCACTAGGGTTGGGGTGGTGCCTTGGAAAGTTAACTTAGAAAAAACGCTCTTAGGGTTTCCGATGTGCACCATGGTTGAGACATAATTTCCTGAATTTTTGCAAATCCTTGTCCAAAGCAATCAATCATCACATCCTAAAGTTGTAACTTCCAAACAGTATTTCAGCCTGTCATATCCTTTCCATTACCTTACTTCAGACAGGTTTAGAAAGGGACTTTGGTATGGGGAAAGACGTTGGTCTTGAAAGCCATGCAGCAATGTGCTCCAGTTGTACAGGCAGTGCAAAAGCCATCAGCCAGAGACACTATAACCACATGGGGAACGAGGAGGATGGTGTTCATGAGTTTCCATCCATGTCCTCTTTCTTAGATACCAGTCATTTCCTCCACACTGTTTCTCTGTAACTACATTTAATTAGAGAGATTTGCAACTCTCAATCTCCACAAGAACTCTATCTCACTTCTTCGTCTTTCATTCCCAATTGATGGAAGGAAGGAAATATTGTTTACTTCTTAGGGGAAAAGTAGGGAGGAAGAACTCAGGAAAGGCTCCATCCAGGACATGGATCTCACGTTGAATCTGAAAAGATGATTAGTTGCTCTATAATGGGGCAGGTAAGAGGTGTGCTCTGATAACGAGAACTTCTCATCACTTGGGCTGGACACAACAAAAACTTTACTTAATATCTCACAAAAGCATACTTTAGCTAATCTCTTTAATATATAGAAGACTCTAAATGTTAAAAAATAGAAAAGGGGCTGGCCCAGTGGCGTAGTGGTTAAGTTTGCATGCTCTGCTTTGGCAGCCTGGGGTTTGCGGGTTTGGATCCCAGGTGCAGACATACACACCACTCATCAAGCCATGCTGTCCTACACACAAAAAAAGGAAGAATGGCAACAGATGTTCGCTCAGGGCCAGTCTTTGTCACCTAAAAAAAAGAAAAAAAAGAAATAAAGAAAATAGAACAAAGCTTATAGAAAATGGGCAAAAGGCATGAATAGAATTTGGACAGAAAACACATTCATAAATCATATAAAATATGTATTATTTTACTCTTAATGTAAATGCAAAGTAAAACTATATGGAGATTACTATTTCCTACTTATCAGACCAGAAAACATCAAAAGCTTGACAACATACTCTGTAGCTGGAGCTTTTAGAAATGAGGAACTCTCGTCGCAAAATGGCCAAGCTCTATGGAGGGAAATTTGGCAATATCTAACAAAAGCCATATATACATTTACCCTTTGACCTGGAAATATCACTTTTGGGAATTGACCCTGAAGATAAGCCTTCCAAAACACAAAACAATGTCTGTCAAAGATTACTTGTTATGATATTATTTATAATAACAAAACTGGAAAACTTAAATGCCCATCCATGAGAGATTGGTTAAAGACACTACAGTATATCTACAAAAATAAGAACTCAGTAGCTTTTAGAAAGAATGAGAAAAATTTGTACAAATTGATTGAGAAGTGATATCTAGAACACATTTTTATGGGTAAAAGCAAGGTGCAAAAATTGCACTTAATAACTTAATAAGCTATCATTTGTGCAAGAAGATAACATATTTTTCCCAAAAAGAACCAAAGGAAGTGTAAACCAGAAACTAATAAAAATAGTTATTTATAGTGGATGGGAAGGAAAGGGGGGAGCTGTGTATGGTGAAAGCGAGATTTCCTTTAGCGAAATTTTTAACACAGCTGAATGTTTACAGATGAAGAAAAAATAATGTCAAAAGTGAAGGAAAGCAAACTGGAAAATTAAATCAAAATGGAAAAATGAACTAATTATGTAATAATTTAATATGATAACCATACAATAAAAAATAATTCAGGTAACTTGAACAGAGTGTTCTGACTGTCCAATCTTAATCAGATCTAAGCATAACAATATTAGGAAATAAAAATCTAAGTCTATTTATTAAGTAGGTTTATTAGTAGTAGTAATAGTAATATTAGCACATTTTTGATGTTATTGTATGTGTATTGTAGATGAGATTAAGTAAATAAATAGCTTAATGTTTAGTAACAAGAAAGATCTTCAGTGACAGAGAAATGAGGTACCAATATAAAATAACAGAAAGTAGGAAAAACCGTGTTAATGCTAAATTTTTATTAGAAATATTAGCTTGAACTCTTCATTAGAAACACCAAAGAAGAGTTCCTGTGTCCATCCATGAAAATGTCTAGAATCAATGATAACCTAGCAGTAATGAAACACTTAGTGCCCAGATCTTGGTTTCTAACCAGCATTTTTGATGAAAAGAAATGAATAACCATTATGCCAGAAGCAAACAAGTGCTAAAACACTAAGAGATTCATTAAAAACAATCCTCAGCACTGACCTAAAGGGACCTCCACTATTTTGGTTAATTTGAGAATCTAATAGAATAATGACAGTTTAGATTACAATCCCTTAATAAATGTATGAGTCCAAAAACATAAAAGAATAAAGAAAGAAAAGGAAAGATCTCCTTTTACAGAAGAATGCCAAATAATAGCTGTAAGAAAATGATGAAATTGGAGTACTAAGCAGTTTGTAGCTCCCAATGTAGTAACTGATTTAGGCTATTACTATAAATGGACGCTAAAGCCATTAGTTTAAATATTGTTGGGGAAGATAATTTTTGCATGGTTGCACGTTATCACCCCACAGATTATTAAATAATTACAAGGGAAAAAAATTACAGTGAAGAGATACGAGGATCGCTCCCCTAATCCATAGATCAAGCAGTCTCACCAACAGTGGGATAAGCTGGTATTAGGTCCCTCGTGACGTAATGCTGTAAGAAGTACACAGCATTACCTATGTGCTATTATTGCTAAACACATTTTACCTGAATGTATTTATGAAGACCTAAAATACAGCAAATACAGAAAGTTGAACATTCTATAAGACAAATGGCCTGGACTCTTCAAAACAGAAAATAAACAAATAAAATAGCAGTAAGGTCATGAAAAACAAAACAAAACAACAACAACAGGACAGTCTAGGGAAAATGTTTCTAGATTCAAATAGACTAAGTAGCCATAACAATCAAGTGCAATGCATGAAATTTGATTGGAGTCTATATCACGGGAAAAAAAACCTCTAAGAGACTTCTGGGACACTTGGGGATATATGATTGTGGTGTATATATCCAACTTTTTTATGAAATTATTTTTAATGGTTTTAGGAAGGGGACCTAGGAAAATAATATAATCAAGGGTGTTCTTGAGTTGTCAGCTTCCTTCAACATTTTTACTTGCTGCTTTAAAGAAATAGCTGAATGGATCACAGAAGTCTATTATGAAAGTAACTCTTCCGATTAAAACTCACAAATTTGAAAGCCCTGAAAAAATGTTTATGCTTCTGATTTTATGCTTTATTAACATACTAGATCTGCTCTCCAACAGATCCTTACTTTAATGTTTGCAATTGTTGTTATGGCTAATAATTTACATTAATTTTAAAATAAATATTAAAAGTCCCTAAAACCAGTGCCTCCAAAAGTGTGTATGCTGCATATAAAATAGCCATTGCCGTAGCAAATGTTTCAAAACTAAACTCAAGGCAATCCAAAGATGTGTGATGGAAAAGAGAGGGGGAGTTAAGTCAAGAAGCAACAATTAAGGAAATTTCTTAAACACTAACTCTATTTTGGTTTTTTCTAGCCTTTCCACTCTTCCCACTTGTGTTAGTCACCATCCCACAGTTTCCTTTCATGTCACTAAAGTAAGTTAAATCAGAAAATAAAGAGTCATCTGTCTCCAGGCTTTCACTATTCTAAAAACAACTTCTATTGCCCACTACTGTGGCATTTGTCTAGTCAGACTCATTTTATTCGAGTACCTTCCTCTGTCTGCTCAGAATAAACACCATTGGAAAAATTTACTATAGTAATCTTATGTAAGTGGTTTCCCTCTCCTTGAACGCAAAACATTCCTTAAATATCTGAGAAGGGCAAACTCAATCATTATGCTCAACGAGACTTCATTGAATCCTCTGACGGTTCAGAAAACTGCTAAATGAATGTTTTTTATATGCATGCAAATGGTACATTACAGGGAGGAAACTACTTGAAGCAGTTATTCTACCTGTAAACAAAGTTTGCCTAGATGGATTTTATTTTATTCACAGAAAAATGCCATGGGTTAGGTGGAAAAATTAATGGATATATAATCATAATTTTGTTTGGCTGATTCTGCATCTTGTGTAACCAGGAATGTCTATTTCCATAGATTTGGATTTTGGCCCAAGTGAACACTTGACAACAGACTGTGTTCTGCTGTTCCTAAACATCATGATCCCTGAAAACCCACACCATCAGCCGCAGTGGTTACAGCAGACGAGGGAGGCAGATATATATATATGTATTTAATGGCAGTTCTCAAGGCTCCCATGAATACTGTGTCTCTCATGAATGGATCTCAAGGTTTATTTTAATTGTCATTGTTGTTAAATGAAAGCATACCTAGAACTTACCTATATTTTCAACAATAGTTTCAACATAAAGTCTAACACTTAATATCAACATATATCTGATACCCTTAACTACGTTGAGATTTATTATCTTTTTTATTATCAGGATTCTACTCAATAGAACAACTGAATAAGATCTGCTAAAAGTCTGAATAACTCCAAATCTTATTTTATAATCATTGGAGAAATAGCATAGCTAAATAAAAGCCATGGCCATAGAATCACATGAAGCCAGAGTAAAAGTGGAATTGTTAAGATGTTGTATTGGACTTTGACATCCTCAGATGATTCCAGACATGACCCAAATTGTTCATCATAATATTGTATCAGTGTCATGCATACATTCAAAATTAATTTCATGGCTTCTTTTGTTAAAGTTCTTTCTCAGAGAATGTGAAAAAATAATGCATTTTTTTCAGATAGCATGAAATATTTGGACTAAATAAAATTTTTCCTCATATCAACATCCAAAAGGAAAAAGAAGAGTGACCCATGTCACCAAAAGAAACAGGAGAGAAACATTCATTTTAACCATCTACTTACAGCTGTAACCATAAATTGTTCTAGCCTTTATGATAGTGTAAGATGGAAAAACAACCATCAAATATCTTAATTATCTTGATTTCTGTTTTTTTTCCCCTGGGAAGATAAGTGACCCTTGTTTGTCAGTTATTTTTTTTTCTTTTTTAGTGCAGGTGATAATAAAATGATGTTTTGGTGTTTGTGTTGAGTATCATTCCGCAAACATTATCTAAAATATGTGATATTTTTATATATTAATTCCAGAAACTCTAAATAATGCAATGTTTTCAATAAAAACAAAATGCAACAATTTTGAAGTCATAAAGAATAAAAGGAACTTTTTTGTTAAGATGATTTTTCTATTAGGGTCATCTTTCCACCTCACAGCATTGAATAGATACATTTATCTGGTCAAATCTGTATACCCTCATTCAGATCCATATACCTGCATGCAAGAAGGGCAAAGTCCACACATATTTATCTAAGTAATTCGAGCAGATGTGCTGACCTATATCAAAATAGGAAGAAAATTATTGAGTAGAAATTTCCCAAAGGCAATCAAATTCAGCCATTTGAATAGTGATTTTATGCATCTTGTTCCACTTTGCCCCATTATACAAGACGTCACCTCCTGATCATGTCAGAATTCTGTTTTTTCCTTTACAAATCTATAATCCCTGCATATGCCTTTCTTATAATAGTCATTTTATCTTCCTGTTTATTTTCCCCTATGACACACAGAATATCTGTTGATACTTTTATGGTTAATTTTATGTGTCAACTTGAATGTGTTAAGTGATGCATAGATAGCTGATATAACATTATTTTTCTGTATGTCAGTGAGGGATTCCAGAAGAGACTAGTATTTGAATTGGTAGGCTGAGTAAAGAAGATTGCCCTCACCAGTGTGGGTGGGAATCATCCAATCCATTGAGGGCCTGGAATAGAACAAAAAGGCAGAGAGAGGGCAAATTTGCTCTCTCTGCTTAAGCTGGTACATCCTTATTCTCTTACTTTTAGACAGCGGAGCACCTGGTTCTTAGGCCTTTGTACCTGGACTGGAAATTACAAACCATTGCTCCCCTCCCCCATTCTTGGGCTTTGGATCCAGAGTGGCACTAATACCACCAGCTTCCCCAGTTCTCAGGCCTTCACACTCGCTGAATTATACCACTTGCCTTCCTGGTTCTCCAGCTTGCAGATGACAGATCATAGGACTTCTTAGTTTCCTAAGCCAATTGCTTGAAAATTACAATTTCCTAAGCCAATTCCCATGAGCCAATTCCTACAATAAATCTCCTCTTACATATATAAGAAATATAAGATATATAAAAGACAGATAAGATATATATGGTATATATGGGACATCATGTATATATAAATACATATCTATCTATCTATCTATGTATATATATGTATCTCCTATTGGTTCTGTTTCTCTGGAGAACTCTGATTAATACAGTACTCAATCACCTCAATCACACATGACATGTAGAACACTGTTTGGTACTCAATAACAGATGTATAAGTGAACAAAAATCGATCTTCTAAATCCTGTTAGGTTTTGTATAAGGTGATGCTGCAGAAGAGTACAAGGGAATGATTAAGACACAGTCAATAAATTTATCAACACAGAAATTGATCCCCGTCAATGAATAGTTTGCTTAATATTAACTTATTAAGCAGAATTTATGACAAAAGTTTTCAAAAAGTAAATGGCGATATTGTATATTATGGTCCCTAAAACAGTAGCACAGTAACTTGTACATATTACACAAAGAGTAAATATTTGTAGGTTTAAATTGATGTTCTTCTGGTAAAAACGTCTCAGTTAATTCCAATTAAGTTAAAAGTTCTACTTTGGAAAGAGGAATTATTGTGTGTTTTTCCCAGGTAAGGTGCATTGATGACAGCTTAACGCTGCCACATCTTATCATGAGAAGGCCATATTTTGGCAATGGCCTCACTCCTACTGCTAGTTTATTCTTTTTCTGAAAGCTGCAGCATGAAGCTCTAACTACTAACTACACTCCCACAACAGAATGCTCTGCTCCGATTGGCAGTGAGAGTTTGAAGGTGGGCCTGCATAGACTGTGACCACTCTGATTACATTCTCCAGAGCTGTGGTAAAGAAATTGGAAGTCACCTTTTGTGAAGCAAAAAACCTCAAAGTAATTGCTATGTGCTGTAACTTCTCCTCTTGTTTGGAAAACAGAAATAAACAGTGCATTTTCCTCATGAACCTACTGTATTTACCAATAATTGTTCATGGGATATACTTTGCCAGTTGACATTACTTTAGGGAACTTATTATTATATGGTCAACACCCCCCATAAATATAGAATAGAGAAGTTATATTATATTTGTGTTTGGTGAAATGAAGTGTTACCCAAACTCTGATGTGGTGAAGACCTTTGGTGCTCTCTATATTTATGGGAGCTACATGCCACTTAACATATACCCAATGGGATAAGCAAACATGCTTGACTCAAAGTTCAACTCTACATGATCTCTGTGACCGGAGATTGAGTCAGTTGGTTTTTAATGTATAGTTTCAACTGAGTCAGAACTCTAAATTTGTTTTAAATATTTAACGTAATCTTTTAAGTTTCTTATTGAATAGCTGCATGCTGAACAAGAGGAAGACTTGAACACCATGATGGATTTTTCTCTTACTAACATAGGAAGCCATCAGAAGTTTACTTCAAGATTAGATACTACTTACTAAGATAAAATTAAAAAGTACAGAGCCTTGTTTTTTTCTAAAGCAACATGACGTAATGGTGTGAGAGACCAGAAGCCAGAGGGATCTGGACTTCTATTTCAGCTACGCTCTGTAGCTGTGTGTTCATAGATAACTCACTTCAAGTCTCTGAATCCTAATTTCATTATTTAAAAATATGAACTATATCCTGTAAGGTTGATTTAAGTGTTTAGCGATATTTTACGTGAAAGCCCACAGTCTCTGGTATAGAAAATTAAAAAATATACATTGTTGCTGTGATTGATTTTAGTACTACTACTCTTGTACTTTTACAAATATTTTATAATCTAATTAATCTGATACTGTAATCATTTTCCACTGTCTTATTGTGAAGATAGAAATAAAACTATTATCATCACCATAAACAACAAAGACATTGTTGACTGTCTACTGTGTCCACTTGTTAGACAACAGAGCCATAAGAGCTGCAAGATAAACACAACTTCCTAATCTCTTTCCTCAAGTCGGTTTCATTGCTATTGAAAAGGAATTTGGTCAGGATCTTCTAGAAGAAGATATGGCTCTAGAACTGGGGGTCAAATCACGTGAATTGATTAACAACAATTTCTTCATTTTTCAGATGAGCAACTGAGACCTATGGAAATGATGTGAACTAGGAAGTAACTGTCTGTTTAAAAAATGTATATATAACCTAGCTACTTTCATGCTATGTGTCCGAATTCCAGAGCACAAGACAAACATTCAATCTAGAGTTTCTACAAATAAAGCAGAGCCATAATGCTCTGCTCTCCTTAGACTGGAGGAAATAATGTTACCAGATGAAAATGTGAAGAATGCCTGTCCTGCCAAGGAAACTGAGGATTGTGGACTGGAAGATAGAACAGGATAATACCCTTTAAGGAAATCATTCTACATCGAGAAATATGGGCAGGTTACTAGTTTCTCCCGTTTAACTCCAGCTTCTTTTATTTAGGAACAGAACTTCCCATTACAAATATGCTGCAAGAAATACCCTTCTACTTACATCTTGGCACACATGTGCGGGTGTGTCTGAGGCATATATTCCTGGAAGTGGAATAACTAGCCTGAGACAATACGAATTTTTTATTTTGATAGAGAGTACAAAGTTGTTTTCTGTTGGATTTTTTTTCCCCATTTCCATGGCTGCTAATAATAGTTGAGAGTCTCTGATCATCAGTAGAAGAACTGACATACAAGTAGTCATACTTCTATACAATGGAACATCCAGCAACTAGTTTTAAAAATTGAGGCAGCTTTACATAAAATGAAGTGAATAAATCTTAAGACGTTGTTAAGGGAACAAAGCAAAGTTTAGGATGAGTATATAATTCTATCATTGTTTTCTTATTCTGGGACTTAGCTTGTTTACTTTCATTTTTTTTATTATGGTAAAAAATACATAACATGAAATTTACCATCTTAACCATTTAAAAATATACAGTTAAAAGCGTTAAGTATATTCACATTGTTATGAAACAGATCTCTACAACTTTTTCATCTTGAAAATCTGAAACTCTATACCCATTAAACAACTCCCCTTTCACCTTCCCCCAATCCCTGCTAACAACCATTCTGCTTTCTGTCTCTATGAATTTGACTACTTTAGATGACACATATAAGTGGAATCATACGGGAATCTTTTTTAGACTGATTTCACTTAGCATAATGTCCTCAAGGTTCATCAACGTTGTAGCATGTGACAGAATTTTCTTCCTTTTTAAGGCTAATATTCCATTGTATGTATATATTACATTTTACTGATCCATTCATCCATTGTTGGATATTGAGTTCCTTCCAACCCTTGACTAATTCATTTTTAATTGGATATATATGTAAGATATATATGTATGTATACATTCATAATTGTATTTATGATATAAGATATCAATATAATATATATAAATATAAATACTTTCCCAAAAAAGCAGTTTTGAGAGTAGAGCAAAATATCATCATCATTTCTTACTGAGAGAATATTATTTCTCCCAAAATATAACCACTCTTATCAGTTAATATATATCCCAATGATATTGTAAATAAACTTATAAATGTACATGTACACATGAAAGCAGGACTATGTCCTCTATGACATTGTATTTATTATTCTACTTTCTTTTTTAAGCATAGCACTCTTTTGGTTTATATTCATGTTAGTAAATAGAACTCTACCTCATTCATTTTAACTATTGATTAAATATATGATTATTTATGATTCTGTGAAATACTTTCATTACCATTTTTTCTTTAAATTATTTTTGAGGTTTAATATACATATAGAAAAGTGCACATACCAATCAACCTTTCCAGTCAACCCTCAAGACTAACCACTATCCTGACTTCTAAGAGCTTAGATTAGTTTTGCCTCTTTTTGTGCTTTATGTAAACAGAGTCATGCATGACATTTTTGTGTGTGTCTGATTTCTTTCATTCAACATTACGTTTGTGATCTTTAACCATACTGATGCAAACAGTGGTAGTTATTTTATTCTCATGGCCATATGTGAAACTGTAAGAATATATCCCAATTTGTTTATTTACTCTACTTTTGATAGGCATTCAGTTTTTTTTTTTTAAATTTAAGGCTACTACAATAGTGCTACTATGAGCAATCTCCTTCAAGTCTCTTGGTGTATGTAGATACACATTTCTGTTGGGTCTATACCTGAGCGCGGGATTGTTGATTCAGAGCATACATACATAGATTTAACTCTAGCAGATCTTGATAAATCATTTTTCAAAGAACCTGTACTAGTTTACATTCTAATTCGCAGTGTATAAATAAGCAGTTTCTTCACATTGTTGTCACGTTTGGCATTTTCAGTCATTTTCATTGTAGTGCCTCTGGTGGGTGTGCGGTAGTCTCACATTGTGGCAGACAAACAGGTGCTATTATATGCATGGACCATTTCTGGAAATACACGTAAGGCTTCAATGATTGCCTCTGATCAGGGAACTAGAATTTGAGGGTCAGGGACTTAGGGAGAATTATTTCTCACAGTATATTTTTTGGTTTTTTTGAAAATTTTTACCATCTGCCTATATTATCTTTTTAAAGCACTCTGTTCCTTTATTTCTTTTTTCATCTTTGAGAGAAAAGTCATTTGAGCCTAGAGTCTTATAGCCTGTAGTCTTAGTCTGCAAAGCAATTCAGTTTTGATCTCCAAGGACACTGGGAGTAGAACACTCATGTCCCTCATGGAAATGTAAAGCCCTACATTTTCAGCCAACCCTTAAGTTCTGGACAAATCAAGGGAGATGGGAAACACATCAAGAAATAAGGCTGAAGCCCTGGTGGAGTGTAAAGAGCCAAATATCCAGGGGGTCTCTGAAATATCACTTGTTGTTCTCTGCTCTACCTGATTACAGATGGTATGTACACCATCCCCAGAGATCCAGCCTGGAGGGGTGGAGGTGAGTGTATGTCTCTGCCTCTCTCATGTGGCCTATAGGTTCATACTGACCTGAGTGCACACCTAAGAGAAAAGTCATTAACTTGGAACATAAGGACTTGACTAGAATCCCTAGTGTTGTTGAGAGACAGAAAATGCAAAGGCAAGGTATAAATTTAAGCATAACATGACCAGATTTTATTTTTCCTTACTAATGAGTGAATAGAATTACCCCGAATGACTTAACTGATCGATGACTAGAGTTTTAAGAGAACTGTATTGTTAGGGAAATCCATGCTTGGAGATTAGCTGCCTATGGCTGCCTCGAGAACATGAAGTACCATTCTGAAGTACTGTTTGTGTTGCAGAGCCTAGAGCAGAGGGACAGTGTCTTACCCACTGCCCTCCTGAGT
The DNA here is from genome assembly GCF_037783145.1 of Equus przewalskii. NCBI lineage: Eukaryota > Metazoa > Chordata > Mammalia > Perissodactyla > Equidae > Equus > Equus przewalskii. Next base: position 29,769,122 of record NC_091834.1, read on the forward strand.
GTGGCTGTGGAGACCAATGGAGGAAGGAGAGCCTCATGGTGGGTTAAAGCAGAGAATTTATGCCAGTAGCAAAGACACATGAGCTTGTGATGATACTTTTCTGCTTTTCAAATAGGGATATTTATCGTGCCATGTCTGGACTTGATTAAGAGAAATGCATTTTACTCAGAGAGGCCAGCCTTCAAACAGGATGACTTAACGTGTCTTTGGGTCATGCCCTTTGAGGAGAGGATGAGTACTTTTTGTTTTTGTAAGTGACATAATTATGTTAGGTGAAGTTATTCATTGAATTGTATATATGTACGTTAACTTGGCAACTAAGAGGTGAAATGAAGTGGATAGAATTTTAACACCCTTGTTTCCCTGCATTTCATATATTAACAACCAACTCCATCCTTTTTTGGAGAGCCACATCTTGTCTCTTTGTGGTCCCGGTGGGACCAGTGTCATGCATGCTCTCCCACCTTCCTTCTCACCCTGTGGCCAGAGAAATGTCTGACACAGGTATGACTTATCACATTACCCATCATTTTAACCATAATCATTGGCCCAGTGATGGCAACAATAGCTCTTTTCTGAGATTTAACATGCAGATGCTAGATAGGAGGCGAGTACATTCCTCTGAGTCCATTAAGCTTTGCTGAAAACAGTCTATAGCCTTTTGTGGATGTATTACTATCTCTTCTAACATGGGGAAATCTTATCCACGGCAAAACCAAATGACCTACACAGAGAAAAAAACAGAGCTGAGAAAGACAGGAGACAGAGTAACTCCCCAAATCACTAAAGCCTGTGTAGCCTCTAAGTACCCTCTGAGTAGGAACTTTCCACAGTTCTACAGCAAAGGAAGAACTAATCAAATAAAGAAATCACGGAAGAGGGGCAAGGTAATTAAGCAGCAGAAACCCCAAGTTCCGAATCAACTTGAACTGCATACAATTTAGCAGTTCGTCATAGGTATTTAGAAAATCATGGTCACAATGGAACTGTAAACTTTTTATATAAAGAAAAACACTTTAGCTTGTCACACTCTGAAATTCATGTCTCCATTACATGAAGATGAACATGTATATAAGTAGATATACTACTTTATATACAGCATGATATATGATTTTCTACCCAGTTTGTCTTTGGCCTATGAATCAATAATAGTTTAAGAGAATAGTGAATAATTGAATAAATATTAAAAATTATAAGAAAGGATATATTAAATATATGATTGCTTTTTCATCCAAAGAAGTGTTTACAAGGGGAATGGAATAACCTTATTATGCATAATATATTATTATGACTGTTACAAGTAGAGCTAAAATATACTCTCTTGCCAGGCGTTTAACATCATCTAAAAACATACATAGAAAGATAAATACCCAAGAAGAAAAAGAGACATATGTTCTGCTGCTATAAAAGCATAATTTTTTCTTATATTGTTATTAAAAACTATGCTTAATAGTAGGAGTGTGAATTGAATTCTTACTGTATTAAGCCAATTTAACAGATAAAAATAACTCAGTACATTAAATAATTACATTTTTCAAGTGATGTATTGAGGAAATAGATATCTGCTGCCTTATTAATGTGTGTAATACGAAGCACACTGAGGTCTAATACCTTCATTTTATCACTTTTTCCATTTTCTCAGCTGAAATGACAAAATGAGTCTTTCTGGTCCTTATTGAGTGAGTTACAACCAGCAGCATCCTGTGCTCAGCCAACAGACTCAGCCCAGAGCAAACAGATGTGGGAGGAAACAGAATGTTATTCAATATTTACCTGGACTTCAAAAGACTTTCTCTTCCCTCATGTGCCGTCAAAATCAAATGTCTTATGTCATAGAGCTGTACCTTCTCACTACTCTGTGTTTTAAACTGCTTAGATGCATTGACCTGTAATACAGTGGCAGGAAGAAAAGGATATACATTGATTATATTTTTGTACACTGCTAATGGGAGGAAAGAAACTGCTTGCTTAAGCAGTATAATTTGCAGATTTTAAGATTATTTGCTAAATGATAAATCACCATGGACTTCAGAAAATGTAAGCCTATTAACTGATCCAATATGACTTGAGATTTTTTTCAATACAGTACACATATTTTCAACGCTTGATTCATTAACTGCTTGAGGTTACTTACCTATTACCTCTTAAAATAATCCATGGTGAAGGGCCTGTTATATATAATGTAATATATGTTTTTTAAACAGATATTCTTTAAGAAATCTGATATTAATTTTCTTTAATTACATTCTTTGTAATAGTGAATGGTTAAATATTGATGCAATTATAAATTGCTCAGACATAGTAAAAATCTATATTAACCAAATATGGGCTTTATTAATTTTTTTGAGTGTTACTTATATACCTCTATCAAGATCTTAAGTGTCTCAGAGTTTATTATCATGAAGAGTTGCTGATTTGTGCTGTCTGTATATTGAAAATAATGCAGGGTGGAGTATTATTCAATGACACAGTTAAAACTAGTGCTATTCTATTTCACAACAGAGAGGACAAAAATTAATGGGCTGAGATTGTATTGAGGGAATTTTAGGAAAATAGTTTGTTTTTCTACTCACTAAGAAATTATACAAATTAATGATGCAAGGCTTCTCGAAATATTCTTGCATATGAATCTGCAAGAGATGTTAGATGCTTCTGTCCAAGATATTTAAAATTAAACTGCTTGGAAAGAGGTTACATAAACTTTGGAGGACCCTTCAGGTTCTTAAGTCAGTGATTCTGTGATGTAAGCAAATAAGACAGTATGGATTTGAAGTGGATATGTTTTAGCCAAGACTTTCTAGAAGCCAAACCAGTCATCTGGTTTTAATGAGGCCCTTTGGAATGAAAAATTTTATTATTTTGTTGGGGACAATATAGTTTTAATTACTTGTATTTGACATGTGTTGAGCAGCAACTAAGCACTAGCATTTAACAAAACATAGTATTTGGTTCAAAGCTGGCCTAATGTAGGTTGAAGGGCAAAATACTAGCATCTTTCAGGCATCATAAGGGAAACATACTATAATGATAGAGCACTGGTATTTCCAATGAAGCTTGAAAAAATCCCAAATAACCTAGGGTTAGCATGACCTTCTGTCCAGTTTTTTTGTACATATTCAGTTCTTTCCAAATATGTAAAAAACTTGATTCATGTAACTTTAAATGAGAAGAGTATGAATATTTGATCATAACCAGATGTTTTCAATCTCCACTAACTACAGACAAAAGGGCAGAAGACTAGATTGCATCAGTTAAGAGAGTTACCTCATTGAGATGGAGTAAATTAGTACCTAAACTTTTTCAAGTCTGAAGACCTGGTCTTTTAGGTCAAAATGTTTTACAGATATCCACAAGGTAGTAGTGATACTTTTAGGAAACTCTGATCAGGAAAACATGTAACAATCAAAATCTATCATGACGTCAATGATATTTTACAGTAAATTTATATTTTTAAAATTATAATATCTACAGGCATTTTAAAAAAAGTATGAATATGAGAAATACTATCTACTGAACCTAGAAAAATGTCCATAATGGACTTTAAGATCCCTTGTTATTACTCTAAGAACTCCTTGAAGCTTCCTTCATCTTGATGGTACTAATCTAATTATTAGAAAGCAATTTAATATGTTTAATACCAACTTATTATTTAAATAAGTTCTCAACATCTAAACCTATTTTAAGAACACATATAAAACTATATTAAAATAAATAAGTAAAAAATGATAACTGAGAAACAATGAATATGCTCCAAAATATATTGGGCATATATCATAGAAATGGTTTATTGTTTATCTGTTATCATAAGCCTGTGTAAGCACTGCTAACTCATATTAGAAGAAAATGTAGACTCTTATGTCTCAAGTAGAGATAGCTCTAAAGCTTTAGTTTTTAGATGTGAAAATGCCCTTCACTATTTTTATTAGGTATAGTCTTTTTTTAATATTAATTTTACTTTTATGGTGCTAATCAGAAATGCTTAGACTAGGTAAACATGATCTTAAGAGACTGAGTTTGAATCTATTTCCTTATGCATAAATTTATTTTGTTTAACCATACAAACTGTACCTCTTACTGGTTTTACTCATAAATGTAAAAAAGGAATGAATGGAGTCATCAAGTGTAAATCTATCATTACTACTGTAAGAATAAGTTGCTTCTTACATAGTGGTTATGTTCTGATATTAGCATCTAAAATAGAGAGGAAAATTGTCAAGCGAAGTATAGCACCAGTTTTTAAAACCAATAGGAACAGTGTTCAAATTTCTTGTATTCTATGAACCCAAGTCAATCAACATTCATAGCATTCTCGCCCATGACCAGCAGTATTCTAAGTTATGATATGAGGGTTACAAAAAGGAAAATGTGAATGGTTGTAGAATTCACTTAAGTTTAAGTGGATGTACAACAGCGAGACTCCACTCCACTTCCTGTAGCAGGGAAGGCACAGTTTTGCTATACTATTTGGCCACTGCCACAGCCTTTACAAGTTTGATTGTTATTATCGTTACAAACTAGGTAGTATTTTTTAGCATCACTATATTAACAGGGCCTGGCAGGTTTTACACTGACCATTTTCTTTTTCTTTTTTTAGTCCAACCAAATCAATTTCTTAAAGCTGTCTATACAATTCCATTAGCCCCAGAATTAATAATATTAGACTTCCTGTTCACAGGTATTGAACAACTGGGCAGACTAGATATTTAGAGCAGGTTGATTCTTCTTTGGTCACATATGCAAGAAATAACATGATTAATACTAGATTATTCAATGTTGACTGGGAGAGTCTGAATGATTATGATAATATGCTTAGTCTGTTCCTTAGAGTTTCTTGGGACTATAGAGAGTGAACAGCAAGAACAAATCCCTTTTGGAAATAGATTCAGAAGTTTTATCAACAAAATTATTTAAGTATCTATTTCTGTGTTTTCAATTTTGTTAGATTTTTAGTTGCAGTAACATTGGATTATAATATTATATAGCTTTCGGATGTATCTATTTCTTATCACTCTTAACTTAAAAATGGCGTCTTCATTCTACAAATTATGAAAGCCAAAACTTTGATGTTATTTTTGACAATTTTTCCCTTACAGCATACATCAAATTCATCAGCAAATTCTGTCATCTCTAGTTTCAAAATGTACACAAAATCCATCCACTCTCACAATCTCTACATTTACCACCTTGGCAATGTTCCGCAATCTTTCACTTGAAGTAAAGCAGTAACCTTCTAACTGATGGGTAAAGTGTTAAACAAAGTACATTCTTATCCTGTAAGAATCACACTGTAGTGGTTGAGACAGACAAAAAATGATTAAGCTGTATATATATATATATGTGTGTGTGTGTGTGTGTGCATACATACTCATAAATATGCATGTTTATCAGGTGTGCTTTTATTTTAAATACACGTAGTTTTACAAAATACAGAATAAAACAAAAAACTCTAACACCATGCAAATAATATGTAAAATAGAAATGCCCTAAAACAAACAAACAAAAAATATATATATATCCATCAGTGATCCTCAGTGCTGCTATGTCTCTCAGAATCTTCAGTGATTCAGTATGTTCATCCAAGTCCACAAAATTGATTATTGGAGCTTCTTAAGTCCAAGGGCTAGTCTGGCTTAGGTATCAATCTCAGATCCTCTCTATGGTGTATTATAAATTCTGCTTCTCATTCTTTGGAACACAGTATGTTATTTAATCTCACTAAGGTAAAATCATTATTTCTACCAAAAGGATGTATATGCTAAACAATTTTTGGGTTTTAATTTGTAATTTATAATAAAAACTGAAGAAAATTGTCTTATAGGACCAATAATTATAGCCAAATAAGAAATCCATAAGAATTGTTATACATTTTTAAGTCTGGTAGATGGAATTTTCATTCAATTGTTATTTATTAAATATCTCTTGGTTTCCAGGCACTGTGCTCAATCCAGGAATTCAATGATGACTAGAGTAGAGACCTCAAACTCAGTATTCACACATCACTGTCCATGACGCATCAAGAAAAATGGTCCTTGCTGTATATCTGTGGTTTTCTTTTCTTTTCTTTTGGTTCTATTTGGAAGAATATAGATAACATCTACCTTATTCCAGATCTATAGATAATATCTATCTTCACTTAAAATGGGATGAAACTTTAACGTTATTTATGTAGTTTCTTTGCAAATTATAAATATAAAACAATAAATTATTAGATACAATTAGCTTATGGAAATTGATAATTGCAGCGTTTTACAAGTTGTAATTTTTATCAAATATTTGTTTTATTAATGCCATTAAACATAATAAATGTTTGTTTTATTTAATATAATTCTTCACATATTTCATAATAAGCTAACTATGGTTTACCATATAATTTTCTCTTCATATATACAATATTATTTAAAAACATATTTTTGTAAAATAATCCAAATTATTTCTATCACGATATATATATTATTGGTAAATTGCTTATTGACATTTTATGTGCAATCTGCTAAATACTAAGTTTGTATTTACCTGGAAAATACCCAGTTGGATGACTTAGGTCATGTCTTCCTCATCCTCTTCTTATAGTTGGCAGTAAGTGTAGGCGTACGTCTGGGCCAGTTGTCCAAACGCACCAGTGGCTCCCTTTCATTTCCTTTCCCTGATTCAGCAACAAGGATGAGTGACAGGATGGTAACCAGCTTTCAAGACAAAAAATAACTTGACAAGAGTAAATGTTTCCATTATTTTAGTCATCTGGGACTCCTCTCTGTGGTCAGTACCTGTGTGGAAAAAGAATGAAAATTGTGTTTTCACTGATATCCCTTCAAATATATTTTGTTTCAAAGAACACCAAACCACAAAGATGGTTCCAGTCAGACTTCCAAATGTTTCCTCTGAGTCACAGAGTAGTTACCACACACTGGGATGAGGGATTCCCTAAGTAGGTCTCTGGGTTTTCTATAGACATGAAAGGCTCTTAGATATGCATTTGAGTGGCTAAGTTTTATTTAGTTTGCTGACTTGCAAATTTCATTCAGTGACTTTTTTGACTAATCTGTGTAAGACCCAGAGCTATGTTCTATAATAGATAGAAAGCAGAGTAGAGAAGAGTTCCCATAATGAGGTATTTCATAGTTATATCACATAAGTGTAAGAAAATACAAAAATGGTTACACCAGTAGACAGATTATAATTGGCATCTTAAAAGAGTGTTTGAGGGATTTAGAGGCAAAAGGGATCCCATATATTTGGAAATACAAAGAAAGCTTCACACAGATAAGTAATACTAATTCTATGCTTTGTCAAATTGTAGAATTTCAAGGCTCAGGAAGAAGGTGACGTTGAGGGAGAAGGAACAGCATGAGCATTTGTTTCAGGAAGAGAAATTATCTGGTTGGCTTGGCCTGTTGGATGCTAGTAGGGAATTGTTAGCATTAAAGGCTAAATACTAAGTTGGGCTTTGATTTTGGATGCCAGTTTAAGTAAATTGTATTTAATTTGGTAGCCAATTTTTCTTTTGGAGTAATAGCATGATCTAAGTGTGATTTATAAAAATTAATCTGAAGTCTTGATTAGAATTAAATAGTGTCAAACAGCCCTGATGGCCTAGTGGTTAAAGTTCTGTGCTCTCCACTTCGGTGGCCCAGTCAGTTCTGGGGTGCGGAACCATACCACTTGTCTGTTAGTAGTCATGTTGTGGTGGTGGCTCACATAGAAGAACTAGAAGGACCTACAACTAAAATATACAACTATGTACTGGGGCTTTGGGGAGGGGTAAAAAAAAAGAGAGAGAAGAAGATTTGCAACAGATGTTAGCTCAGGGTGAATTATTCCCAGCAAAAAAAAAGAAAAAATATTTACAAAAAGAATGAAATGGTGTCAGAAAAGACTAAAGAAATGAGATCACAGAGGAGATAGGAGAAAAAGATGCACTCAGTATAAAGTACACAAAAAAGAACCAGAAAAGAAGAGATAAATGCTTTGACAAAGTAGAAATTATATGATGAACTGATTATGAGAGATTTGAGAGAGGGCACTAAAAATTCCTATTTTGACTTTGGCCTAGTGTAAACCCAATGTTTTTCACAGATTGAGGGATATGTAAATGGATTTGGCTTTCATCCTGTTGCGTTTGAATTCCCAGGATTTCTCTAGGCAGTTTATCTAGTAGACAATTGAACATAGGGAGCAGGAAGTTCAGAGATTACAAATCGTTCAATTGGAGGTAATTATGAAGGTTGCTAAATGCAAACCTAAGGTCTTTATTTCCTTGACAGTGGTGTAGTGTATTCAATCTGCAGTATGATTAACTCTGTGCTGTAATCACTTCATGAATAGTCATTTCATCTTGCTTTTGCCTCATGCATTGGCTCTAACTGACAATGCTTGGGTGTGCAGCGGCTGGTGGAGATGGCCTTACTATCCATACCCGTTTATTCTTTCTTTCCTTTCTTCCTTTATTGCTCAATCAATAGTAAATGACTATTATTTGCTCAACAATATTGTAATTACAGTGTGATACAAAGGTGAATGAAATAGAGTTCCTCAGGTTACTAGATTTGTTGAGGAGTAGGAAGTCATTGTCAATAAGTCTGGTTTTAGAATCATCAGTTTGAAATTTCCATTACGTTGATGAATTTGTGGTCAAGGCTCACTTAGAAATCAGGAATAATTGATTTGCAAATATATTTATCAAGAAACATTCGAGAGTCATTTGGCAAGTGTACATTTGGCAAGAAAATAGAATTATTTAGTAGTCTGTATTCATGAGAAATAAGAATCATACTCTGGGAATAATTGCCCTTCTGTGAAAAGTCATCTTTTTCAGTTTGGCATAAAAAATAATTTGGACAATGCTACTTCTTGTTTAAAATAAAAGTGAAGTTTCATACTGTTTAAATCATATTTCTGATTCTTGAACTTAATATGCTACTGTCTAAATTTGTTTTAATATGTCACATTAGATTTACTTCATTTGGAGTGTGGAGGCTGACTCCCATGTCACTAATTATTTATTTGCACTTTTTTTCTCTTTTTTTCCTTTGGCTTGCTTTGCTTTTGTTCTCTTTGCTTTTTTCTTCTTCTTTTTTTTTTAATTTATAAGTGAATTAGGAGACTGAGACTCTATGCATATACAAACAGTCACATCGTCATTATGGTCCTAATAATACAATTAATGTTTCATTTAATTTAGCATAGTCTTGGTGGACAACAATAATTGTATGAACTATAGAAATATGCACTTCTTGGCTATTTAATTATACTTCACCAAATAAGGCTAGTTCTATCAAGTTTTGTTACCTGCAATGCTGACACTTCAGCAATATTAGCAATGCTGCAAGCCACCAGAAATAAGTTATGCTTTCTGCAGTCTTAAGACTACAAAACTCTATTTTTAAAAATATTTCTGAGCTCTGAAAACTTTTCCTTGATTTCAGAATTTCATTTCAACTTATGCAATGTAGACCTGAGTACACTATTTGTTATTGTTAAAATTTAATTTCCTCTCCATTATAGTTAAGGAAAAAAGAAAAATTAGCAATAATGATAGTAATAATCAATTCTTTTTAGAGTGTGCCATCTCTACCTGGAAAATAATAGATTAGGTATAAGACAAGGCATTAAATTTTCATTTTCTTCTTGGTCACCTTTCCTTTTCTGGATTACGTGTGATTGTGTACATGTAAGAAAAATTTTGAAATTTTAAAACTTAAAGGGAACTAGTAACAGCATTAAGAAAGAAAAATATATATAGCTCCTGGCATTACATGGCTTTTAGAAAAGGTTTATTGTGGGGAACGGTTAGGGCTTATCAGCACTTCTCTATCGTCTCTATAATCCACAGTAAAGAGATTATTTAGGAACCATCACTAAATTGGTGGTATTTTTATTATAGTGTCTAAACAAAGACTTCTGAGGCATCACATCACAGAAATTGAAATAGTAGAGTAAATGTCCATTGACTTTGATTATTTGGAGCAATTTGGAGTAGGTGCAAAGTATCGTTTTTCTGTACATTTCTTGAGTAATATCTACAATTAAGTATCTCCAAGTATTTTATGTACAAATAGCATTGTTTAATTCCATGCTCTAATTACTTCCTCATGCAAAGATCAAAAGGTTTGAAAATATAATGATTTATTTTACTGGACTTAGTTTTATCCTCCTCTTTTCCTACTTTTCCCATTGGGGATACACTGTCCAAAGTTGTTTAAAAAGAAGAAGAAATCACCTTTAGATCTTTGGATTTCCTTATTCAGCCAAGGAAAACACTGAATGTGAACATCAAATGTTCCAGTAATATTATCATGATTTGTCATTAAACTATTTTCCTTCCTCAGAATTTTTTTAAACATTAGTAGTTTAAGTCTACAAAAGACCATTGTCTCCCAAAAGTGAACAATTTTCTTTAAACTGAATTTTTAATTTAATTCAAATATATTTTTTTCAAAATTGGAAATTGAACTTTGATGATTGCTCTTTCAATACAGTATCAGCATTCAAGTGTTATGAAAGCGCCAAAACTTATAAAGGAAAATGGTCATAAAGTTTATTATAGAAATTTCAAATCTTCATCTACAAAAGCATAGATAATAGGATAAACAAATGCCTGAAACCAACACTCAGATCTTACAAAAAAGATGTCCATGAAAACAAATATTTTATGCCTTTCTTTTAGAAGTAAGATATTAAATTAAAAATGTTAAATTTAAAATACTATCTGCATACTCTATTTTAAAATTAAGTACAAGAGTTGAAAAGTTGTTAATTATATATAAAACCAAAGAGCAAAATCTTCCACAAACTAAACCTATTGTCTTCTTAATTGATATATTTAGGATTTTTAATAGGAAACCTTTATTTAACTAGTATATTTGGCATCTATTATGTTAAATCTATTGGTAAGTTTGAGGAAGACAAATGTTAACAAGATAATTTGTTCTATTTTAGAAATGTCCACTCAAGTCTTGGGGGGAAATATATATTATTTCAAGAAGAAATCACTATTTTTCCCTGAACAAATGTTCATGAACATAAAAACTTTTGGACACGGAAAGTAAGTTTTTACTCTTCTATCTATTTTTATCATTTTAAGTTCATTAGCACTATCAAATTAATGCTTTAATTATATATAAATTAAATACTTATTATTTTAAAATATTTTGTTCTAGATTTTTGTTTCTATTCAATTCTACAATGCCTGAATATTTAGAAGTGATGGGAAGAAAATTCCCCTTCGTGGGCCTGGATAGTAACTAAGTTGAAAATAATTTAATTTAAAATGGTCAGAATAAGTCAAGTGAAAGACTGCATGGTTCATTTTGTATTTTCATCTTTCAGTGTGTAGACATTTTTCACAGTACTGATGTGTAAAGCTTAAGTTCATTTATCCAGCTTTCTAATAAAATATAAACCAAAATGTTGGAATTCTGATCATTGGTAGAGATATTCACAAAAGTGAAAAAAATTCAATGTAATAGATAATTAGCATATTTTGAGCTTTGTCCAAAACCAATAATTTCTTTTAGAAAATGATCTATCACTATTATTTAATTTTAAATCCCTTTGGATGTTTTCTAACTCAATATTTTGCTTATCCACATATTGAAACTGTTCTTATCAAAGTAATTGGTAGCAAGCTCTTTCAACAAAATTCATGCCCCTTCCTTCCTGCAGGTAATAGATTTTAATTATACCCATTATACCTCTCTTATATGACTAAGGCAGATTGAAGACAAAAAGAAGTAAGTTCTCAGCAAGGACGGAAGGATGGTTTACTTTTCTTTTATGGTAGCAGATACTGGTAACCATGTATCAAATTCTGTGACTCTATAACAGAGTATCAAACTAGCAACTACATTAACAACGTGTACTCTGTACTTATCCTTAAAGCGTGTTTTAGTATAACAGATTTACTAGGCTTAATGTGCCTACCGGAAAAAGTAAATGTTTGATTTAAGTATCATTATGAAAGAACAATTGTCCACCTTCTTTGGGTGTTAAAAATACTTAAAAGAGTGACTTGACTATTCCATTCTTTTGGTGTTTTTTGCTTAATGAACACAAACTCGTCATCATTTTGCTTTTATTCTTGCCATTGAATAACATGAAGATTAAAGATAATATTTTCTTCACATTTAGCAGTTCTTTAGCTACAGTCTTCTCTCTCTTTTTCTGTCTATCTCTTTTTTTTTTTTTTTGAGTACTGATCACGTTAGGACATTACATAAATTATCTCAGATTTTGTATTTGCCAATTATAAAATTCCTATTTGGTTTTTTCTAATTGTTTTCATTTTTCCTTTGAAGTCTCTTTTTTTTCCTTATTACAGCGTATTTTTCTTTGCATACATGAACGTAATTGTAACAGCTGCGTTACAATCCTTGTCTACTAATTCCAAAATCTGGATCATCTCAGGTTGGTTGCAGTTTCTCTTGAATATGGGTCAAATTGTTGAATGTGTCCTGGGCATTGTGGATGAGTATGTTGTAGAGATTCCAGCTTTGGTTATAGGCTTCAAGAGATTATTGGTTTTTGTTTGTGTTAGTACACAGTTGACTAGGCAGAACTCAAACTCAAAACTACGTTTTCTGAGGCAGGCAGCAGCTGAAATCTCAGTTTAATCCTTTCAGCTGTGCCTAGGTTGTTTGGAGCCTGCCAGGTGCATGCGTAATTCAGGTGCTAGCCAGGGATTTGGACAGAGTTCGGGTGCAGAATTTGAGGCTTTTAAAACATGGATCTCTCCTTTCTTGTATTTCTTCTTTCCTTTCCAATTGCTGTGATAGCCCCAAACTCTTTCCTATCGTTCTTCGAGCCTGTAAGGTTGCCAGTCTCTCTCTCAGTTCCTGCCACCTCACAGTTCACAGTCCGGGGCCTGCTTTTAGGTAAAAGCTATAAAAATGGGAACACCATCCAGTGCCATTTCTGTCTTCTGAGTGGTCCCTCCTTCTCAGTATCTTCTGCCTGCTTTGGTGATTCTCCAGATAATTGCTTACTTTATTTATTTATTCACCAGAGGTGGTCATCTGTTGGAGGAAAGGTCTGATAGGAGCTACTGTTATCATTCTGGAAGCAGAACTTCCTTCATAAAGTTTCACATCTAATTTTCCAACAAATTTATCTCTAACAGAGAATAGTTGTTTGGTTAATTTTCACAACATTTATGTGTCTCTTTTAAGAATGGCTCTATTCAAAATATACTCAACTTACTGCCTGATACTATGAAGAGGAAACATATTTTATTAATTATAATTACTTTTAAAAAGCACATCTGCATTCTATACCAATATGCATTTGTTCTTAATATTTGCTGAATTTCATGCAACTGCCTGCACATGAAACAGAGCAGATATGACCATTTTAACACTAAAATACACTCATCAAAATATGTGTAATAGATTAACACATTTAAAAATCACTCATAAGATAGACAACATAATTTATTTTAACATCAAGGTGTGTCTTTTGTCTTATAATTCATGCTGTTTTGTAATAATAATTGGCAGCATTTTTTGAAATCTTGGTGGCACATACAATAATGGTGCCTATAACTGACAGTGTCTTTGATTTGAAGAAATAATGTAAAATATCTTTCCATATATTCATATAGTATTGCAGGAATTGCAAACTGTTGTAGAAAATCTCTTTAGGTTCTTTAGAGTTAAAAATATGTACTTTAATCATGATGAACCGAAGTTTGTATACACGTATTTCATTCACATTGCTGCAACTTCTTAAAATATGTTACCTATTGAAAATTGTGGATAAAAAAATGTTAATTTTTTTCTTAGTTTCCATCATGAGTATGTCTGTGTGTGTGGAAACAGAACAATAAACTAAACATTAAATAGTAAAATAACATCTTCTATAATGAAAAAGTTAACACTTTGCTATAAAACCAAGGTCTCAAAACGTTAGGGATAAAAATCGAAGAAAAAGATATGATTTTCATGTATATTCTAAAATAAGGGATAATAATCACCATTTTTCCTGACTAATACAGAAACTTTCAGCTGTAAAAATTAATGACAAAGCAAAAGCTTTATAGACTAGATAAAAGAAATGTGTTTTTAAAGCTAGGCATTTGGCCAGCTGTGATTATTGTCTAACCCCACAAACATGTCTTAAAGCCAAGACTGTCAAATGAACTTGAAAAAATCACTAGAATTATGAAATCTTCTAGAGAGACAGCAATCCTTGGATCCCTGGAGATTCTCTCATTTTAAGTTTTGTATGGTGGCCAAGAAAGTTAAAACATTCTCTGTGCACATTTCCTTTACTTGGTCTTCTTATCACAATTTTAGCATTAGAAGGAGGTTAACACCAGACGCTACAAATCCTAAGCAGTTAACTGATTTACTCATGTATTCCAGTTTACGTAGCAGAGGAGAAGACTGAATATTGACCTGCTTTTGAAAGAACAGATGGGCCTGCAAAACAGGGCTTTGGGTAAAGGAAGAAATACATGAGATGAAAGATTAACAATAAGTAAAGAAGTATATAGATGCTTTAATAATATCAATAAAAATTAGAGTTGGATATAAAGAAATTATCTGCATTGCAAAATAATGAATGGGTAAACTCTAACTTGTAGTTCCATATCTTAGTAGAACATTCACTCTCAAAAGAAGTGTTTTAATGCTTTTCTACTTGCAGAATCTGAGTAATATTTTTCTTAATTCAAGGTAGATATACCCCTAGGTATTTTACAATACTTGATATGCTCTTGTTTTCTAATATAAAATTGTACTTGTATTACGAAAAAATACTTTTTAATCAATAAATTTAGATGTAGTTCTACTTACTTGATTTGCATATATTTTTTTTTTTCCTGGTAATGATTTCTTTCACACCAGGTTATAAGTTCCTAGAGATGACGCAGTATGAAGTATTCGTTTCTATATGGCCAAAGTATGCATTCAAAGCAATTGGCCTCACCTGGAAGTCCTCAGTTATCCTGATTTCATCTAACAATATTATTACTAGTTGGAGAGCATTTAAGGAGCCTTAGCTGACAAGTGAGCATCAGATGACAGCCCATCATTGTCTCACCCTGCTATTTTTCCAGCTTTACTGATTTCTAACATTTTTTTCCTGCTTGTCATTGAATTCCTGTGGGGAAAATATTTGCTTGATTTTTCCATCCTTTCGACTTGGCTTAACTTTGCCATCACAGTGAAAGTCCTGGTCCTTGCATTCGATCAACAAATATCTATTGAGTATGTGCCACTCACTGTTCTAAGTGCTTGGTATATATCACGGAAGGAAACACCAATCACTTCCCTTATACAATTTACCTTCAAGCGTGGTGTTTCAAGGCAGATCATCAACTGTAAATGCAGGAATGGGAATATTAAATAATATGCTGGAAGAAGAAAAGTGCTAAATAAAAATATAAGTCAGGGTAAGGAGCATCTGGGGTGGGGAGAGCTGGGAAGATAGTGCATTGCATGTTAAAGAGTGTAGTCATTGAGAAGGTGATGTTTGAGCAAAGAAAGGAAGTAATCTGGGAAAAGATCGGTTTTCTTAGAGGGAGCAGCGAGTGCGGAAACATGCCTAGCATTTTCAGAGTGCGGAGACCAAGAGCTGACGCAATGCCAGTGAGGGCAAGCAGTAAGAACTGAGGTCAGAAAGATAGCAAAGGGATGAGTTCAGCCAAGGTCGGGGCCATTATGAAGATTTGTTTTCTCTCTTTTTTTTTTTTCCCCAAGGAATGTTAGCCCTGAGCTAACATCAATCCCCTTCTTTTTGCTGAGGAAGACTGGCCTTGAGCTAACATCTGTGCCCATCTTCCTCTACTTTATATGCGGGACGCCTACCACAGCATGGCTTGACAAACGGTGCCATGTCTGCACCCAGGATCCCAACCAGCGAACCCCGGGCCGCCCGGGCGGAATGTGTTCACTTAACCGCTGTGCCACCAGGCAGACCCCGAAGATTTGTTTTCATTCCGAGTTGAAAATGGGAACCACGGTGCGGTTCTGTTCAAATCTTCCATGCATTTGCTAGTCTCTATCTTTACTTCCCCTATTAATAATAGAGAGAAATATCCCAATATTATAGGAGATGTGTCTGTTTTCCCTGTAGTCTTATAAGTTTTGCCTTAAATGCTTTATTAGCTGAATACAAGTTAAGAACTGTCATATCTCTCTGGTGAATTCAACATTAAAATATTTTTTATAAGAGGCCATTTCTAATAAAGCTGTTTTGTATCCTAAAACTTATTTTGTCTGAAAGTAATATACAGTGAATACAGTGTCTTTTGGATACTATTTCCTGTTTGTTTGTTTTTTTTCATTTTATTACTTTCAACTTTTCCTATTTATGGATATATCTTAGAAAAAGCATACAGCTTAATGTTGATTTTTGTTTGTTTGCCTGTTTTCCTTATTACTTTTACAATCTAATCTGATCATCTCTGACTTTACATTGAACAAAGTTTTCTTTTTACATTTGTAGTTATTGTGATTCCTATATATTCCATATTTTTATGTTCTTTTATCTTTTTTTATTTTAGGGATTGGCAATTTTTGTCACTTTTAGCTTTATTTTATTTATTACATACACTGATTTGAGAATTACAAACATAATTATAATGTTTAAGGAAGATGCTTGAAAATTTAGTACACATATTAAATTAATTAATGGATATTAAATTGATCCATACCTTAGTTCGCACTGGAAAATGCTAGGACCCAAGGAAATTCCACTTTGATCCCTTTAATGTTAATATCGTCCAGTGCTCTAGTTTTGTCCTTTTTACAAAAGTAAATCCAAATTAAAAATTATTATTGTAAATATTATTCTTGTTTTATTGTAGCTTATTTTATACAAACAGTATTTTTAAAATTTCATCCACTTGTTTTAACAATTTATTTGCTCATTGTTTCATTTTGCAATGCGTACTTTCTTTGTGGTAGAGTCATTTTCCTTCTTCCTACAGTGTATCCTTTGAAAATTTCTTTTAGGTCAGACTGGTACTGTAAACTTATTTTTCCTCTTAAATTGTTTTTATTTCTCCCTTATTCTTGGTAGTTCAGCTGGGAATATAATCCTAGATGATAGCTATTAATTTTTCTGAAACTTTTGAAGGTATTATTGTACTGGTTTTTCACTTCCATTATTGTTTTGAGAAGTGGCTGTCAGTTTTTTATAGTTTCTTTGTAGGTGATCTCTGCTTGATCTTGGCCAGCTATTAAGATCTTCGCAATATCTTTGGTTACCTACCGTTTAACTACACTGTGTCAGTGGATATCGTTTTACTCATACCACTTGGTGTATGTTATGTCTTATCTATTAGCTTGTGGATATTTTTTATCAGTTCTTGAAAATCTGTCATTTTTTTCTCAAATATTCCTTCACCTCCATTTTGCTCTATTCTCTTCTTGTTTATTTGTATATTAGAAATTCTCACTCTGTCCTCCATATCACTTATCCTCTTTCACCTGTTTAATTTCCTTTTCTCTCTGCAACTTTCTGAGTTAGATCTTAATGTCTAAGTTACAGTTCAAATATGTTCTCTTCATTGGGTCAGTTCTGTCGTTATATTGCATTTTTAAATTAAAAAATGTATTTTTTTCTTTTCTACAAACTTGATGTTTTTTTATCCACCCCTCTCACTCCACCAAATCTGGTCACTTTTGACAGTCTTTCATTATTTTTTTTGTTTAACAGACATTTTATTTCTTTAAACACGTCAAGTACATTGTATTTCTTTAAACAAAAAGAAATTTTCAAGCTTAGCTAACATACATTGCAGCATGCTCAAGGCTTAAAGTACCCAAACGTTTTGAAGATTCTGTCGTTTATCCTGAAGCTAGCTGAAATTTTACTCTGCTCATTGCTTAGTATGCCAGGCTTAGGATTTAGCTCATAATATGCTCATTACACACACACAGGCAGCATTGTAAGTGTGTGCATGTGTGTGTACATGTGTATGAATGTTTTTCTTATAATTATTGGAAAATTGTTTTGGCTTTTTACCTTGGTTACAGATAGATGTAACATTTAATATAGGAAGAATAGAGTAACTTACTTGCACAGTTTTGTTTTCTTTAAGTTTTTAAAAATGTTTTTAATTGCAGTAACATTGGATTATAACATTACATAACTTTCAGATGTACATAGTAATATATTTCGAATTCTGTGTAGATTACATCATGTTCACAACCCAAAGACAAGCTATCACCACACACATGTGCCTAATCACCCCTTTTGCCCTCCCCCTCCCCCTTTCCCCTATGGTAACCACCAATCCAATCTCTGTTCCTATATGTTTGTTTATCATCATTTTTATCTTCTACTTATGAGTGAGATCATACGGTATTTGACTTTCTCTCTCTGATTTATTTCACTCACCATAATACCCTCAAGGTCTGTCCATGTGGTCACAAATGGCCAGACTTCATCATTTGTTATGGCTGAGTATATTCTGTTGTGTATATACCACATCTTTATCCATTTGTCCCTTGATGGGCACCTAGGTTGCTTCCAAATCTTGGCTATTGTGAATAACGCTGCAATGAACATAGGGGTGTATGTATCTTTATGCATTTGTGTTTTCAAGTTCTTTGGATAAATACCCAGCAGTAGAATAGCTGGATCATATGTTGGACCTATCCTTAATTTTCTGAGGGTACGCCATACTGCTTTCCATAATGGCTGCACCAGTTTACACTCCCACCAGCAGTGTACGAGGATTCCCTTCTCTCTACATCCTCTCCAAAACTTGTTGTTTCCTGTCTTGTTAATTATAGCCATTCTGACTGGAGTGAGATGATATCTCATTGTAGTTTTGATTTGCATTTCCCTGATAGTTAATGATGTTGAACATCTTTTCATGTGCCTGTTGGCCATCCGTATATCTTCTTTGGAGAAATGTCTGTTCAGATCTTTTGCCCACTTTTTAATTGGGTTGTTGGTTTTTTTGTTGTTGAGACATATGAGTTCTTTGTATATTTTGGGTATTAACCCCTTATCTGACACGTGGTTTGCAAATACCTTCTCCTAATTGTTAGGTTGTCTTTGCATTTTGTTGATGGCTTCCTTTGTTGTGCAGAAGCTTTTTCATTTGATGTAGTCCCATTTGTTCATTTTTTCTTTTGTTTCTCTTGCCCGGTCAGACATGGTAGTTAACAATATGCTGCTAGGACCCATGCCAAAGAGCATGCTGCCTCCGTTTTCTTCTAGAAGTTTCATGGTTTCAGGTCTTACATTCAAGTCTTTAATCATTTTGAGTTGATTTTTGGGCATGGTGTAAAATAATGGTGTACCTTCATCCTTTTGCATGTGGCTGTCCAGCTTTCCCAACACCATTTATTGAAGAGACTCTCCCCTCTCTATTGTATGCATTTCTCTATTGGCTCCCTTGACAAAAATTAGCTGTCCATACATGTGTGGGTTTATTTCTGGGCTGTCAATTCAGTTCCATTGATCCGTGTGTCTGTTTTTGTGCCAGTACCACGCTGTTTTGCTTACCATAGCTTTGTAGTATATTTTGAAATAAGGGAGTGTGATACCTCCAGCTTTGTTCTTTTTCCTCAGGATTCCTTTGACTATTGAGGTTCTTTCATTGTTCCACATAAATTTTAGGATTCTTTGTCCTATTTCAGTGAAAAGTGTTGTTGGAACTTTGATCAGGATTGCATTGAACCTATAGATTGCTTTGGGAAGTATGGATATTTTAACTATGTTAATTCTTCCAATCCAAGATCATGGAATATCTTTCCAATTCTTAGTGTCTTCTTCAACTTCTTTCAACAATGTTTTACAGTTTTTGATATATAGATCTTTCACCGCTTTGGTTAAATTTATTCCTAAGTATTTTATTCTTTTTGTTGCAATTGTAAATGGGATTGTATTCTTAATTTATCTTTCTGCTACTTTGTTGTTAGTGTATAGAAATGCAACCAATTTTTGTATGTTGATTTTGTATCCTGTGACTTGACTGTATTCGTTTATTATTTCTAAAAGTTTTTTAGTGGATTCTTTAGTGGATTGTTTCTCTATATAAAATCATGTCATCTGCAGAGTGACAGTTTCACTTCTTCTTTTCCAATCTGGATCCCTTTTATTTCTTTTTCTTGTCTGATTGCTCTGGCTAGGACTTCCAATAATATGTGAAATAAGAGTGGTGAAAGTGGGCATCTTTGTCTGGTTCCTGTTCTTAAAGGGATAGCTTTCAGTTTTTCTCCCTTGAGAATGGTATTAGCTGTGGGTTTGTTATATATGGGCTTTATTATGTTGAGGTCCTTTCCTTCTATACCCATTTTATTTAGAGTTTTTATTGTAAATGGATGCTGTGTCTTGTCAAATGCTTTCTCTGCATCTATTGAGATGATCATGTAATTTTTATTCTTCATTTTGTTAATGTGGTGTATCATGTTGATTGATTTGCAGATGTTGAACCCTCCCGCATCCCTGGAATAAAATCCCCTTGATCCTGATGTATGATCTTTTTAATGTATTTTTGTGTTCAATTTCTAGTATTTTGTTGAGGATTTTTGCATCGATGTTCATTAGTGATATTGGCCTGTAATTTTCTTTTTTTGTGTTGCCCTTGTCTAGTTTTGGTATCAGGATAATGTTGGCTTCATAGAATGAGTTAGGAAGCCTCTCCTCCTCTTCAATTTTTCAGAAGAGTTTGAGAAGATAGGTATTAGTATTTAGTATAGGAAGAAGAGAGTAACTTACTTGCATAGTTTTGACATTATTGTGTGACTGCCTTGAACATATTGACCAGATGTTAATCTAAATGCACAAAATTACCATGTTCTTAAAAACAATAGGCACTTAAATTATATTTTTAAATCCAATTGGTGGTTTTGTTAATTTATTAAATTTGCCTCCAAAATTATTCAGAACAATGACACTTATTTTGCATTCATGTAGTTATACAGCATAATGTGGGAAATTATCAATTCTTTGTTACTATATTTTTATTTTTTTATTTGAGATTCATAATAGTTACATCATTGTGAAATTTCAGTTGTACATTATTTCTTGTCTGTCACCACCTAAATGCTCCCCTCACCCCCTGTGTCCACCCTCCACCCCCCTTCCGCTGGTAACCACTGAACTATTTTCTTTGTCCATGTGTTTGTTTATATTCCACATATACGTGAAATCATATGGTGTTTTTCTTTCTCAGTTTGACTTATTTCGCTTAGCGTAGTACCCTCTAGGTACATCCATGTTGTTGCAAACGGGATGGTTTTGTCTTTTTTCTGGCTGAGTAGTATTCCATCGTGTATATATATATCACATCTTCTTTATCTAGTCATTTGTCAATGGGCACTTGGATTGTTTCCATGTCTTGGCTATTGTGAATAGCGCTGCGATGAAAATAGGGGTGCATATGTTACTTTGGATTGTTGATTTCAAGTTGTTTGTGTAGATACCCAGTAGTGGGATAGCTAGGTCATATTGGAGTTCTATTTTTAGTTTTTTGAGGAATCTCCATACTGTTTTCCATAGTGGCTACAGAAGTTTGCATTTCCACCAGCAGCGCATGAGGATTCCCTTTTCTCCACATCCTCTTCAACGTTTGTTGTTTTGGGTCTTAGTAATTACAGACGTTCTGACTGGTGTAAGGTGATATCCCATTGTAGTTTTGATTTGCATTTCCCTAATGATTAGAGATGTTGAGTATCTTTTCATGTGCCTGTTGGCCACCTGTATATCTTCCTTTGAAAAATGTCTGTTACTATTTTTCAATATTCTATTTATTCATTTTGGTGATTCCTAGGTTGAGATAGCAAAATCAAATAATGCCGCTAATACATATGTGCCAGATTACCTTTTCCTTATAACTTATATTAAATTTCCATTTTGTCTATGTTTTGAAGTTTGTAGCCTCAACTTTTTAGTCTTTCAAGTCAGCTATTTCTCAGAATATGATGCATCTTTTTATGTCATTTACTGGTCTGGGCTTTCAGGTTGTAGGATAAAGTGGATTTATCAATTTTTACACCAGCTCTTTTCGCACTCTTTTTTAAATGCATACACGTACAGGTTTATTATTTCTTTTTGGAGAACTGACCACTTTATCATTATGTAATGCTCCTCGTTGTGACTAATAATCTCCCTCGTTCTTAATTATATTTTGTCTGAATTAGTATAGATACTTGAGCTTTCTTTTGGTTAGTATTAGCATGGTATCCCTTTCTCCATCCCTTTGCTTTTAACCTATCTTTATGTTTAAAATTAATTTCTTGTAGACAATAGGGTTGGGTCCTGTGTTTTTATCTGACTTTTTCTATATTTTAATTGGTGTTATTTAAATGATTCACATTTAAAGTAATTATTGATATAATTGGATTAATATATACCATGTTTTTAACTGTTCTGTTCATTACATTTTTCTCTGTTTCTTTTTCCCCTCTTTTTCTATCTTCTCTAGGTTTTTTTTTTTGATATTTTATATTACTCTATTTTATCTCCTCTTTTCATGTATCAATTATACTTCCTTAAAAAAATGTTATAGTAGTTTCCCTAGAGTTTACCATATACATTTTTGACTAAAATCTAGGTTCACCTTCAAATAACATTATACCCTTTCACATGTAGTTCAGATACCATATAACAGAGTATTCTCAATTCCTTCCCTGTGACATTGCTGTCATCAATTTCACTTATTCATATGCTATAACCACCTAATATATTTGTTACTATTATTGCTTTGAAGAGTAATTTCTTAAATCAATTATGAATAAGAAAAACAAATGATTTATTTTATTTTAATTTGTTCCTTCTCTAACACTCTTTCTTTCTTTGTATAGATCCAAGTTTCCTACCTATCTCATTTCTATTCTGCCTGAAGAATTTCTTTAAACATCTCTTGCAGATTCAGATGTGCTGGAGATAAATTCCTTCAGTTTTCATTTGACTGAGGAAGTCTTTCAATTTTGAATTTGAATGTTTCAATTTTGAAGGATAATTTTCTTGTATATAGAATTCGAGGTAAGTTCTTTCAAGATTTTAAGTATTTCATTCCACTTTCTTCTTGAGTTCATGGTTTCTGATAGGATTCCAATGTAATTCATATCATTGTTCTTCTATAGATAAAATGTTTTTATTTCTCTGGCTTCTTTTAAGATTTTCTCTTTATTTTTCCTTTCTTCAATTTAAATATAACATGTCAAGATTGTGGGGTTTTTAAATATATATTTACCTTTCTTCATATTCTCCAAGCTGGTTTGTGGATCTATGTTTTGGTATCTGTTATAATTTAAGAAAATTCTTGGGCATTATTTCTTCAAATATTTCTTTTGCTCTATTCTTTTTTCTTCCTTCTTGTATTCTAATTATGTACATGTTATACTTTTTGACAATATCCCACAAATCTCCAATGCTATGCTCTTTTTTATTTCATACATTTTTTCTCTTTGCATTTCAGTTTGGGAAGTTTCTATTGGCCTCTCTTCAAGTTCATCGAACTCAGCCATGTCACATTTACTGATGAACCTATCAAAGGCATTCTTCATTTCTCTTACTGTGTTTTTTATTTCTAGAAGTTCCTTTTTGATTCTTTCATAGTTTCCATCTCTCTGCTTACATTACCCATATATGCTTACATTGTATCTATTTATTCTATTAGAATCCATAATATATTAATCATTGTTATTCTAAATTTCCTGTCTGAAAAATCCAATATCTGTGTGTCACATTTATCTGTGGTTCTGATGATTGCTTTTTCCTTTCAGATTGTGTTTTTATCTTGGCTTTTAGTATGTTTTGTTTATATTTATTGAAAGCTGAACATGATTTGTCAGGTAAAAGGAACTGAGATAAATAGGCTTTTATGTGATGATGTGTGCTAATCTGGCTAGGAACTGGCATGTGTTAATGTTTGCTCTAGGTGTAGATACCAGAACTTCACATTCTTCTTGTGCCTTTTTTTAGTCTCCTCTTTTGACCTTAGGCTTCCCTAAGTGCTCCTCCTCAGACAGTCTGTCTTCTAGCTCTTTGCCTGTAATCTACTGTTACTATACTGGAGCCCTGGTGGTAATATATAGGGGAAGGTTCGTGTCCTATCATCTTATGATTACATTTCAGTCTTGTAGTGCCTGTGTCTCAGGATGGTAACAACATTTTTTTCCTCTTGCTCCTTATTCTTTTCCCTGGTGCAGCAGGTTGTGTATCTATTTCCTTAAAGCCCTGCCTCCTGTTTAATATATATTTTGCTTTGTTTTTTTCCACTTAGCTGAGACACAAAACACGGAGGAGACTGGAGTGGGGAGGACTTCCTTCCCCTAGTTGGAATAAGAGTTTAGAACTAAGCTATGGCAACGTCCTTTCCCATGAAGGACTCTTTTCTGGAGAAGGCTCTGGATAGATTTCCCAATGCTCTTGGCATCTCCATCTTGATCTTCCCACAGTCATGAGTGAATTCTTCAGAGCTCCTCACCATGAGAACCTGGTAGAGTTTCTGGAGGGAAAGATGAAAATGTGGGTGGTCCCCATAAGACTATGGCCCCAAGAGTTTCTCATTCTCTTGCTGCCCATGCTCAGCCTCCAGTACTTCTTCAAAATTAACATTTAAGTGTTCTTATTAGTTATGCTTCCAATAGCTCTGTTCCAGGTAAGGTAGATCTTGGGTGCTGTACGTCTCTGGGTATGCCTTACCATAAGATCTAGCAATCACACTTCTTGGTGTTTACTGGAAGGAGCTGAAAAGTTATGTCTGTGCAAAAACCTGCACTTGGATGTTTATAGTGGCTTTATGCATAATTGCCAAAACTTGGAAGCAAACAGGATATCCTTCAGTAGGTGAGTGGATAAATAAACTGTGGTATATGTAGATAATGGAATATTATTCAGTGCTAAAAAGAAATGAGCTATCAGGCTGTGAAAACATGGAGGAAATTTAAATGCATATTATCAAGTGAAAGTAGCCAATCTGAAAGAACTACATACCATATGATTTCAATTATATGACACTCTGGAAAAGAACAAACTCTAGAGACAGTAAAAAGATCAGTGGTTGCCAAGGTTGGAATAGGGGGGTGGGGAGAGATAAATAGGCAGAGCACAGAGGATTTTAAGGGCAGTGAAAATACTCTGTATGATATAATGATGGATATATGTCATTATACATTTGTCCAAACCCATAGAATATACAACACCAAAGTGAACCCTTGGGTAAACTGTGGACTTTGGGTGGTTATGTGTCCATGTAGTTTCATCCTTGGTGAAAAAAAGTACTGCTCTGATGAGTGATGTTGATGATAGGGGAGGCTATGCATGTGTGGGGAGGAGTATATGGGAAATTCTGTACCTTCTCAATTTTGTTGTAAGCCTAAACTTCTCTAGAAAATAAAGTCTTGAGAAGATGTTAAAAAATCCAAATAATTAGTTAATTAAATATCTGTTTTGTATTTGTCACTCTCACAAGTGCTGAAAGCATATAAAACAATAGGACAAACATTATTTAAAAGTAATTGGCATTCAATTGGTAGAGGAAGAGAACATATAATTTAATAAATATAAGAACAAATAATTTAATGATATATAATTTAATAAAACATTGTAAGTGATAAGATACTTTCTTTTTCAAAGTTAATTAGTTATGCAGAGAGAATAAAAAAATTCAGGAATGAACTAACACTAAAATCTGAGAAACGCACTTGAATACTCTTATAATTATACTCAACCTTGGAAAAGCAACTAAAATATTTTAGGATAATAAATATTCCTTTAGGTTTTACATAGAAAATATTTAATTTTTCTTTCTGATGTCCTTTTGCTGTATTTTTTTTATGACTTCTTTCTCCATTAAACAGAAGATCCACAGTGTATTTGAGGACAGTTTCCTGTAAAGATATTTTTCGGTTATTTTTTAAAATGTTTTAAAAACTGATTTATCTTGCAAAGACATTTTAATAGTTTACTATTAATCAAACAATTTTAAAAAATATAAAGTTACATATGCTCATAATGTAAAAAAAATCATATAAATCAACAGTGAACATACGTTCTTTTAGAAAGTAAAATAAATCTAGAATACAAACTCTGTTACCAGAAAGAACAAAACTAACTCTAATTTTTTGGGAACATTTAGAACATTTTATACCTAAACAATGAACAAATAAGTTAGCTTTCCAATTCTCACAGGGCTTACATATTTAAATTATTCATAAGAAATTAAATGTGTCTTCTTAGCAAAATAATTCCTCCCTCTATAAGAGATGGCACAAAAATAATTAACCTTTATTTGAGAATTTTATTTGAATTTTTGAATATAGAATTTGTTCCATTTGGAACAGAAATGTTTGGATGGGCTGCTTTGGCATCAAGAAAACAATTACATCCAATCCCTTCTGGAAGAAACCACTAATTGAATAATATCCTTTAAGAAAAAACAAAACTGCAACCTTTCATTAAAAAATAGAAAATTATTTTAAACATCACAATAACTTGTTTTTTTTCCTGTATTATATGTGGGATATTTGTGATTAGAATAGAAAGGAGGAAGGAAGGTGTTATGGACCATAAAAGGTATAATTCGTAAGAGTTATTATTTCTCTTTTTGTTTTTTAAAGATTGGCACCTGAGCTAACTGTTGCCAATCTTCTTTTTTTTTCTTCTCCCCAAAGCCCACAATATATAGCTGTATATTCAGGTTGTGAGTGCCTCTGGTTGTGCTATGTGGGACGCCACCTCAGCATGGCCTGACAAGCAGTGCCATGTTGGCGCTGGGGATCCGAACCCTTGAAACCCTGGGCTGCCGAAGCAGAGTGCGCGAACTTAACCACTCGGCCATGGGGCTGGCCCCTGGGTTATTATTTCTAATAATGTTTTGTAGCATAGTTCAAAGAAGTACAGTAAGCTAGGATCCAGGAGCATTTGATTATGGTCCGGACTGTACAACTAGTTTACTACTAAGTAGATGTGGGTCAACCTGTTTATATCTCTAGACCTCAGTTTTTTCATACATCATTCAGCCTTAAGAAATAAGACAAAAACACTGCTAAGACATTAAAAGCAGCTACCAAGTAATTGACAATTCTCATTGATAGTCGTGGAAAGGCAAATACATTATTGAATTGAGTCATATTTGTATTTTTCAAATACATCAATTTAATGGAAATATAGACATGGGGTCCCACTTAAGTAAATGTGTGAGACTCAAATTTAATCAAAATTTTGTGTCAATATTTTCTAAAGGAATGCAGAATGGCATGGGCCTAGCAACACTGGTGTTACAATATTGGCACCATTATTGGACAATCATTCCTAAAATTAAGCTAATCTTTAAGCTAAATTTGCCAAAATAATATACACATATGTTAGACAGAGAGATTTAGAGATAATGCAGTGATATTTTAATTATTTTATTACACATGGCAAAAAACTCGGAATAAGCTCAAACAACTTTGCAGGGTCATCATTTGATATCTACAGGCTATATATAATTCATATGATCTTAGTAGATTAATCAACTTGAGCAGAGGAAATTAATTAGTGGTGTTTAATGGAATTGTGCCTTGCAATATATTGACTGCAAATATATGATTGCGTATTTTTGAAAGTCAAACATTTGTGTGACACATTACTGGCTTTATCATTAAAGACTAATAAATAATATCTTATCTTAACAGCATTTTAGTTGTTTTTTAAATGTATCTACTTCCAGAACTTATAGGCAAGTATAACTAATTTGAGCTGTTACGACTCCTGTATACTAAACCATGTTGACAGAAGAGCAGTTTAGAGAAATGGGGCTTAAGTCCCATCAGGGCACCAAAGTCTATTGACCTTACAATATATGCATTATACTAAGAATTCCTACTTTTTCATAAACACAAACCATCCATTTGTGATTTTATAATCCATAATAAAACTATCAAGAGGGCAGGATTTTCAATTTATAAAGCAGCATGTTATTTCCCTATAGACAATTCTACATGAGATGCCAAATTCTAATCATAAGGGAATATGGTGAGTTTGAAATAAGAGGAAGGGTAGCCATTACAAAGTTGAACCCAGTTGCTTATGCTTTTCCATCATAGGAGTTATCATAAAATAATTACATGTATATCTGTGCTTGTGTATTTATTGACTTTTTCGTTTACTAGATCGTATAGTTCATGAGGACCATGTCTATGTTTCTACTCAGAATTTAGAAGAGTGCTCAATATGTGAGCCATAAATATTTGTAGAATGAATGGATAAACAAATGACTGGCTAGTAATATCTAGCTTCTCTCAGAGACTTTTTGAATAGTAATTGAAACTTTCACCACCAAAAGAAAATAAATTCATTTTTAAGAGTATTTTCAAGTTAGTGAAAAAATAGGAAACAAATTTTTCTCTCAGCCTCCCTTTTTTCAAAAATTAAATAAATGCATATCATTTCTTTCTCCTAAGATTGATTCTAGCTGGAATTCTGATTGATATATATAAGTATTAGTTATATTAATATAAATAATTATACATATATACATATATATAAGATTTCTCAAGAATAAATTGCAACCAAGGAAAAAATAAAAACCGCAGGTACTGAGAACAGAAATATATCTTGAATGTTTATTCACAACAGTCTTCAATAAAAGACTGCATTAATTACCATACACAAATATGTATGGTTTTCTGTAAAGAAAAAAGTGGAGTTTCTTTTCTGTAAGGAAAAATAGATTTAGCTATCAAGAGTTGGCCTGAAACTTTTACTTATCTATGCTCTGCTTGGTTGGAATGTCTTACCAACTTAAGTGGACAGAATCACATGAGTTTTTTTTGGTTTTTTTAATTCATTTTATTTTTTTAATTGCAGTAACATTGGATTACAATATTATATAGCTTTCGGATGTACATCATAATATATTTTGAATTCTGTGTAGATTACATCATGTTCACCACCCAAAAACTAATTATAGTCCATCCCCTCACACTCGAGCCTAATCACCCCTTTTGCCCTCTCTTCCCCCTTCCCCTATGGTAACCACCAATCCAATCTCTATTGCTATGTGTTTGTTTGTCATTGTTTTTATCTTCTACTTATGAGTGAGATCATCACATGAGTTTTTTTTTTTTTTTTTTTTTTTTTTATTAATGTTATGATAGATTACAACCTTGTGAGATTTCAGTTGTACATTTTTGTTAGTCATGTTGTGGGTACACCACTTCCCCCTCCGTACCCTCCCCCCACCCCCCCTTTTCCCTGGTAACCACCAATCAGATCTCCTTCTCAATATACTAATTTCCACCTATGAGTGGAGTCATATAGAGTTCGTCTTTCTCTGACTGACTTATTTCGCTTAACATAATACCCTCGAGGTCCATCCACATTGTTGTGAATGGGCCAATTTCGTCTTTTTTTATGGCTGAGTAGTATTCCATTGTGTATATATACCACATCTTCTTTATCCAATCATTAGTTTCTGGGCATGTAGGCTGGTTCCACGTCTTGGCTATTGTAAATAATGCTGCAATGAACATAGGGGTGCAACGGACTCTTGAGATATCTGATATCAGGTTCTTAGGATAGATACCCAGTAATGGGATGGCTGGGTCATAGGGTATTTCTATTTTTAACTTTTTGAGAAATCTCCATACTGTTTTCCATAGTGGCTGTACCAGTTTGCATTCCCACCAACAGTGTATGAGGGTTCCTCTTTCTCCACAACCCCTCCAACATTTGTCGTTCTTGGTTTTGGATGTTTTTGCCAATCTAACGGGGGTAAGGTGATATCTTAGTGTAGTTTTGATTTGCATTTCCCTGATGATTAGCGATGATGAACATCTTTTCATGTGTCTATTGGCCATATTCATATCTTCTTTTGAGAAATGTCTGTTCATGTCCTCTGCCCATTTTTTGATCGGGTTGTTTGTTTTTTTGTTGTTAAGCAGTGTGAGTTCTTTGTATATTATGGAGATTAACCCTTTGTCGGATAAGTGGCTTGTAAATATTTTTTCCCAATTAGTGAGCTGTTTTTTTGTTTCAATCCTGTTTTCCCTTGCCTTGAAGAAGCTCTTTAGTCTGATGAAGTCCCATTTGTTTATTCTTTCTATTGTTTCCCTCAACTGAGGAGTTACAGTGTCCGAAAAGATTCTTTTGAAACTGATGTCAAAGAGTGTACTGCCTATATTCTCTTCCAAAAGACTTATTGTCTCAGGCCTAATCTTTAGGTCTTTGATCCATTTTGAGTTTATTTTGGTGTGTGGAGAAAAAGAATGGTCAATTTTCAATCTTTTGCATGTGGCTGTCCAGTTTTCCCAGCACCATTTGTTGAAGAGACTTTCTTTTCTCCATTGTAGGCCCTCTGCTCCTTTGTCGAAGATTAGCTGTCCATAGATGTGTGGTTTTATCTCTGGGCTTTCAATTCTGTTCCATTGATCTGTGGACCTGTTTTTGTACCAGTACCATGCTGTTTTGATCACTGTAGCTTTGTAGTATGTTTTGAAATCGGGGATTGTGATTCCGCCGGCTTTGTTTTTCTTGCTCAGGATTGCTTTAGCAATTCGCGGTCTTTTGTTGCCCCATATGAATTTTAGGATTGTTTGTTCAATTTCTGTGAAGAATGTTCTTGGGATTCTGATTGGGATAGCATTGAATCTGTATATTGCTTTAGGTAGTATGGACATTTTAACTATGTTTATTCTTCCGATCCATGTGCAAGGGATGTCTTTCCATCTCTTTATGTCATCGCCTATTTCTTTCAAGAGAGTCTTGTAGTTTTCATTGTATAGATCCTTCACTTCCTTGGTTAAGTTTATCCCAAGGTATTTTATTCTTTTCGTTGCTATTGTGAATGGGATAGAGTTCTTGAGTTCTTTTTCTGTTAGTTTATTGTTAGTGTATAGAAATGCTACTGATTTATGCACGTTAATTTTATACCCTGCTACTTTGCTGTAGTTGTTGATTATTTCTAATAGTTTTTCTGTGGATTCTTTGGGGTTTTCTATGTATAAGATCATGTCGTCTGCAAACAACGAGAGTTTTACTTCTTCGTTACCTATTTGGATTCCTTTTATTTCTTTTTCCTGCCGAATTGCTCTGGCCAGCACCTCCAGAACTATGTTGAATAGGAGTGGTGAAAGTGGGCACCCTTGTCTTGTTCCTGTCCTCAGAGGGATGGCTTTCAGCTTTTGTCCATTGAGTATGATGTTGGCTGTGGGTCTATCATATATGGCCTTTATTATGTTAAGGTACTTTCCTTCTATACCCATTTTACTGAGGGTTTTTATCATAAATGGGTGTTGGATCTTGTCGAATGCTTTCTCTGCATCTATTGAGATGATCATGTGGTTTTTGGTTTTCATTTTGTTAATGTAGTGTATCACGTTGATTGACTTGCGGATGTTGAACCATCCCTGTGTCCCTGGTATAAATCCCACTTGATCATGGTGTATAATCTTTTTGATGTATTGCTGTAATCGGTTTGCCAAAATTTTGTTGAGGATTTTTGCATCTATGTTCATCAGTGATATCGGCCTGTAGTTCTCCTTCTTTGTGTTGTCCTTGTCAGGTTTGGGGATCAGAGTGATGTTGGCTTCATAGAATGTGTTAGGGAGTTCTCCATCTTTCTCAATTTTCTGGAACAGTTTGAGGAGAATAGGTATTAAGTCTTCTTTGAATGTTTGGTAGAATTCTCCAGAGAAGCCGTCTGGTCCTGGACTCTTGTTTTTGGGGAGGTTTTTGATTACCGTTTCTATTTCCTTACTTGTGATTGGTCTATTCAGATTCTCCATTTCTTCCTGATTCAGTTTGGGGAGATTGTAGGAGTCTAGGAATTTGTCCATTTCTTCCAGGTTGTTCAATTTGTTGGCATATAGTTTTTCATAGTATTCTCTTATGATCTCTTGTATTTCATTGGTATCTGTTGTGATTTCTCCTCTGTCATTCCTGATTTTATTAATTTGCGATTTCTCTCTTCTTTTCTTGGTGAGTCTGGCTAGGGGTTTGTCAATTTTGTTAATTCTTTCGAAGAACCAACTCTTTGTTTCATTGATCCTTTCTATTGTCTTTTTTGTTTCAATATCGTTTATTTCTGCTCTTATTTTTATTATTTCCCTCCTTCTACTGACTCTGGGCCTTGTTTGTTCTTCTTTTTCTAGTTCTGTTAGGTGTCGTTTGAGGTTGCTTACGTGAGCTTTTTCTTGTTTAGTGAGGTGAGCCTGTATTGCGATGAATTTCCCTCTTAGGACTGCTTTTGCTGCATCCCAAATGATTTGGTATGTCGTGTTCTCATTTTCATTTGTCTCCAGATAATATTTGATTTCTTCTTTAATTTCTTCAATGATCCATTGTTTGTTGAGAAGCGTGTTGTTTAGTCTCCACATTTTTGCACCTTTCTCTGCTTTTTTCTTGTAGTTGATTTCTAGTTTAATAGCGTTATGATCAGAAAAGATGCTTGATATTATTTCAACTCTCTTGTATTTATTGATGTTTGCTTTGGTTCCCAAAATATGGTCAATCCTTGAGAATGTTCCATGTGCACTTGAGAAGAATGTGTAACCTGCTGTTTTTGGATGAAGTGTTCTATATATATCTATTAAGTCCATCTGGTCTAATTTTTCATTTAATTCTATTATTTCCTTGTTGATTTTCTGTCTGGATGTTCTGTCCATTGGTGTTAATGGTGTGTTGAGGTCCCCTACTATTATTGTATTGTTGTTGATGTCTTCTTTTAGTTCTATTAAGAGTTGCTTTACAAATTTTGGTGCTCCTGTGTTGGGTGCGTATATATTTATAAGTGTTATGTCTTCTTGGTGGAGAGTCCCTTTTATCATTATATACTGTCCCTCTTTGTCTTTCTTTATCTGTTTTGCTTTGAAATCTACCTTGTCTGATATTAGTATAGCGACACCTGCTTTCTTTTGTTCATTATTAGCTTGGAGTATTGTTCTCCATCCCTTCACTCTGAGTCTGTGTTTGTCTTTGGGGCTGAGGTGTGTTTCCTGGAGGCAGCATATTGTTGGATCTTGTTCTTTGATCCATCCTGCCACTCTGTGTCTTTTGATTGGGGAGTTCAATCCGTTTACATTTAGAGTGATTATTGAGACGTGGTGGCCTACCACTACCATTTTGTGTCTTGTTTTCCGGTTTTCTTCAGTTTCCTTTGTTTCTCGTTCCATGGTTTAATCTGTTCTGATGTAGAGCTGCTACTCTCTGTTGTTGTCCTTCTACTTATCTCCTCTGCTCTTGGTTTTGTAGTCCCTTTCCTTTTTTGGATTTTTCAGGAATGAGGGTTTTCCTGAGGATTTCCTGAAGAGGAGGTTTTGTGGCAATGAACTCCCTTAATTTTTGTTTATCTGGGAAAGTTTTTATTTCTCCATCGTATTTGAAGGATATTTTCGCTGGGTAGAGAATTCTCGGCTGTAGGTTTTTGTCCTTCAGATTTTTGAATATATCATTCCACTCTCTTCTAGCCTGTAAAGTTTCTGCTGAGAAATCTGCTGATAGCCTGATGGGGGTTCCTTTGTAGGTTAGTTTCTTTTGCCTGGCTGTCCTTAATATTTTCTCCTTGTCGTTGACTTTTGCTAGCTTCACTACTATATGCCGTGGAGTTGGTCTTCTTGCATTGATAAAGTTTGGAGATCTATTGGCTTCTGTCACCTGAAGATCCATCTCCCTCACCAGATTTGGGAAGTTCTCAGCCATTATTTCTTTGAATAGGTTTTCTGCCCCTTTCTCCTTCTCTTCTCCCTCTGGTATACCTATAATCCTTACGTTGCATCTCCTAATTGTGTCTGATAATTCTCGGAGAGTTTCTTCATTTCTTTTGAGTCTTGCTTCTCTCTCCTCCTCTGCCTGCAACAATTCTATATTGCCATCTTCCAAATTGCTAATTCTTTCCTCCATATTATCGGCCCTACTGTTCAGAGCATCTAGATTTTTCTTAATCTCCTCTATTGTGTTCTTCATTTCCAGTATTTCTGTTTGGTTCTTCTTTATCGTATCAAACTCTTTTGTGACATAGCTCCTGAACTCGTTGAGTTGTCGGTCAGAATTCTCTCTTAACTCAGTGAGTATTTTAATGATGGCTGTTTTGAAGTCATCATCATTTAGGTTATATATCTCATTTTCTTTGGGATTGTTTTCTGTGTATTTGTTACTTTCTTTCTGTTCTGGAGATTTGATGTATTTTTTCATATTGCTTGATGATGTTGATTTGTGCCTCCGCATGGAGATAGAGTTTAGTTGCTCCTTTCACTTGTTTCAGCTGCTGCGGTGGGGGGAGCAGCTGTTTATACTTCACCAACCAGGAACCCTGTCCGTAGTTACTAACTGGGCCTGGGCCCCTCTTCGTAGCCACAGTGGCCCTTTGGATTCCCTCCTCTGCCGTGGGGGCCGTCACGGGGGGCTTCAGACTGCAGGTGCCTACTGTTGTTGCCCACCTAGATGCGCTCTCTCCTTGGGGTCTGCAACGGTGTTATGGGCTTTTCCAGCGGCCAGGGGTGGGATCACTTTTATTTGTCGCTCAGTTGCTGTCGGCACCCACCAAATCTCACTTGTCCTCTATGGGTCGCAGGAGAGCTATTGGCATCTTCTACAGTCTGTGGTTAGTACACCTAGCTATGCTGCTTTTGCCCTGGGGTCTTCCAGCCTTGTGGCTGGCGGCTGGGTGCCTTCTACTGGTGCTGTGCAGAGGCTTTCCCTAAGGCTTCTGTGAGCCTGTAGGGTTTCCCCCTAGGCTACTAAGCTGGGTCTCTGGAACTCTCTCCAGCCCCAGTCCTCTCCGAGATCTCCGGCAATCCCTAGCCTCACCTGGTGGGCAACGGCAGCTGGGGGTCGCCCCGCCCTCTGGGCTTCTCTCCGGGCCTCTGCCGGGAGCTCTGAATGCTCAGCGTGGCCCCTCTGCTACCAGCAGACAGAGAGTTTTGTCTGCTGCCCGGGCGGAGCTCCGGCGCTTCTCCACCGGATCGCCGGATCCGCCTTTGAAAGTTCCCCCGCCCCGGTCCTCTCCGAGATCTCCGGCAATCCCTAGTCCCACGGGGCGGGCAACGGCAGCTGGGGGTCGCCCCGCCCTCTGGGCTTCTGTCCGGGCTTCTGCCGGGAGCCCTGAGTGCTCAGCGTGGCCCCTCTGCTACCGACAGACAGAGAGTTTTGTCTGCTGCCTGGGGGAGCTCCGGCACTTCCCCTCCGGGTCGCCGATCCGGCCTTTGAAAATTCCCCCGCCCCGGTCCTCTCCGAGATCTCCGGCAATCCCTAGTCCCACGGGGCGGGCAACGGCAGCTGGGGGTCGCCCCGCCCTCTGGGCTTCTGTCCGGGCCTCTGCCGGGAGCTCTGAATGCTCAGCGTGGCCCCTCTGCTACCGGCAGACAGAGAGTTTTGTCTGCTGCCTGGCGGAGCTCCGGCGCTTTCCCACCGGGTCGCCGGACCCGCCTTTGAAAGATCCCCCTCCCCGGTCCTCTCCGAGATCTCCGGCAATCCCTAGTCCCACGGGGCGGGCAACGGCAGCTGGGGGTCGCCCCGCCCTCTGGGCTTCTCTCCGGGCCTCTGCCGGGAGCTCTGAATGCTCAGCGTGGCCCCTCTGCTACCGGCAGACAGAGAGTTTTGTCTGCTGCCCGGGCGGAGCTCCGGCGCTTCTCCACCGGATCGCCGGACCCGCCTTTGAAAGTTCCCCCGCCCCGGTCCTCTCCGAGATCTCCGGCAATCCCTAGTCCCACGGGGCGGGCAACGGCAGCTGGGGGTCGCCCCGCCCTCTGGGCTTCTGTCCGGGCTTCTGCCGGGAGCCCTGAGTGCTCAGCGTGGCCCCTCTACTACCGACAGACAGAGAGTTTTGTCTGCTGCCTGGGGGAGCTCCGGCACTTCCCCTCCGGGTCACCGATCCGGCCTTTGAAAATTCCCCCGCCCCGGTCCTCTCCGAGATCTCCGGCAATCCCTAGTCCCACGGGGCGGGCAACGGCAGCTGGGAGACCTCCGTGCCCACCGTGTCTCTCTCTGGGACCCTCCGGGCGCCCCGAGCACCAGGCCGGGTCTCCCCGCCAATGGCGGGGAGAGACTCTCCCCGCGGGCTCAGGTGTGCAACTCCAAAGTTTCCCTCTGCGTTTAGGAGTAATTGCGGGGGGTTTAAGTAGGGTTCTGGTCACCTGTTTCCACCGTCGCTCCTCTGTTGTGTTCTCGCTCCTGCCCTAGATGTGTGTGGATCCTCTGGGGGCGTCCGTTGGAAGAAAGCCGCTTGCGGGTACTAGGCTGCCCGTCGGGGTCGGAGAGTTTTCACCTATTTCCACATCCTCCCGGAGGAAAGTCCGTCCGCCTTCCGATGTATAGTCGCGTGGGTGTCTCAGACGTCCTGAGATGCTGTCTGGATATCCTTTGTCAAGCGATAAGTGTCCAAATAATTGTAGACTCGAAGGGCGAGAGACAAAGAGGACTACTCACGGCGCCATCTTGGAAGAGCCACATGAGTTTTTAAAGGCAAATAAATGCATGTAATCTTACACTAAGGGAAGAGGGAAGGTTGGAAAGAATTGTGTTGTGTAAGCACTAAATCTGTTTGCCATGTGGCATGTTTCCAGTGCGATAAAAAAGAATACCACATACTAAACTGATATAAATGTTTTGTATATACATGTAGCCTATTTCTGTGCCAGCTCTTATGAAGTAGGAAGGCCAAATGGGAGTGAGGGTTTGAAATTCCAAACCACTATTTTCAGGAGAGTTTTTGCACGGTCAGCAATATTCTCTTTAGCTGGAAAAACTACTCTCTGTGTATTTGTTTATGTTTGTTGGTGTTTGCACACAGACATATAAAGTATACCACCAGGGCTAGATGGAGACATGTGGACGCCCCAGGCAAGCTAACAAATTCGCACTCCTTCAAACCAATATGCTTTCAATGTTTATTCTACATTCATGTAGATGAAAGTTGACTTCTTTGCAGCAGAAAAGGAGGGAAGGTGGTTCACTGGAGGTGTGGTCAGTCTCTTCCTGTTTTCTCAAACAATTTGCCCATGGTCTCGTATTCTACTTGGCAAAGCAAATAATTCTATAGTTAATGCAGTCCATTTCTAAGAAGGCAGTTTAATGTTGCTCTGTTGATAATCGATGACTTCCCAGTTTGTTACTCATCTGCTTAAACAAATCATCAAAAAATTTCCTCAACCTCATATATAATTCTTCCACCCGAAAAGGCCCTGGTAAGCATAATTTCTTTCTGTGTACATTTTAGTGATTTTTAGGCCTCTTTTGGATTTTGATCCCGAGCACTTGCCTAGGTGGCCTGACTCTTAAACCAATTTGTTAAACCACAAAGCTGTTCAACCTGGCACAGCCAAAAGTGAGACCAAAGCAGCATGTGAGCTTCTATCGCAAAAAGCCTCACATAAGCAACATCTGTCTTTACCACTTGTCTTTACCTTCTTCAGGAGCCTCTGGTCTTCTTCTCATTCCTCTCACTTTGAATTCTGTTCTCAGAAAAAAGGACGTATTAGGAATCTGTATACATTGGAGTATGTGATTAGGCAATTTCTCCTCAAATGCTATTCTTATTCAGATTTTTTAAGTGCATAAAAATCTTTGTTTCTTTTCAAATATACTATAAAATCAAAAGACAAGCAAGGAAAGTATTTTTTGAGTAGTACAGAATACCTTAGTGTAGTCACACCACCTACAGAGATAGGTAATGGATTTAGTCTTATTTTTTGAAATCAGAATATTTAATTTTATGAGTTGAAAGTTTTACAGAGTATTGAGTTAGTGACAAAGGCAGAAGTTAGATTAATATGGTTAACAATTTCTAAACATAAATAAATGGATGCTAGTTTTCATATCTTTCTGGTAGAGACCAGATGTTGGATTATATGTGTATATAAATAAGCATACACAGAGGAACACACACACACGTGTACACACACACAGGAATGCACACACTCACTATCAACAGTCTATATAGGCTAAAAAGGGATAAGAAGATTTGGTAAATATTATATATTGATTACTTTCCCTGAGATACAGACATACACAGACACACACGTACACACATATGCTCACATAGTTAAAAATCATACCAGAACAAATACTTTTTATTTTTTTTAGGTAACTACAATAGTCTGTTAAAAAACTTTTTATTTTGAAGTGTAAACTCATAGGAAGTTGCAACAACAGTACAGAGTTCTGTAGACTCTTCACCCACCTTTCCCCAACAGTGACATCTTACGTAACTATAATATAATGTTAAGCCAGGAAATGGCACATTACTGCTAACTAGACTATAGTCTTTTCATCATTTTAAAATCTCCATTTATTTGGAGGAATATACAGTTCTGTGCAATTTTATCACATGAATAGATTTGTGTAACCACCACCAAAATCAAGATACAGAACAGTCCTATCATCACAAAACAACTCTAGCATGGTATCTCTTTGTGTTTGTATCCACAATCCCACCACACACACACTCCACTTGTACCCTGGCAACCACTAATATGTTCTCCATCTTTATATTTTTCTCATTTCAAGAATGTTATATAAGTGGAACAAAACAGTATGAAACATTTTGAGATTGACTTTTCACTAAGAATAATACTCTTGTGGTCCACTTAGGTTGTTAGATATATTCAAAAGTTCATGCCTCTTTATTGGTGAGTGGTATTCCATTGTATGGATGTACCAGAGTTTGTTCATACATTCACAAAAGGAAGGATATTTGGGCTGTTGTGAGAATTTTTCTTTTACAAATAAAGCTTCTATGAACGTTCATGTAC
Source organism: Equus przewalskii (assembly GCF_037783145.1). Taxonomy (NCBI): domain Eukaryota; kingdom Metazoa; phylum Chordata; class Mammalia; order Perissodactyla; family Equidae; genus Equus; species Equus przewalskii. The sequence continues at coordinate 29,807,758 of NC_091834.1, forward strand.
AGGTATTTGTGAATGTATGCATGTATTTACATATGTATGTGTTTATTGTGGGAACATAACTTTTCATTTCTCTGTGACAAGTGCCCAAGAGTCTGATTGCTGATTCATATAGTAAATGCATGTTTAGATTTGCTAGAAACTACCATACCCTTTTTATGAGTGGCTGTACCATTTTACATTCCCACCAGCAATATAAGAAAGATCCAGTTTCTCGGCATCCTCACCTGCATTTAATCTGGCCACTGTTTTTTATTTTACCTTTCTAATAGATGTGTGGTAACATATCATTGTGGTTTATTTGCATTTCTCTAATGGCTACCAATGCTGAAGATCTTTTCATGTACTTATTTCATGTTCTTATTGTGTTCTTGTCTTGCTTACTTTCTAATTGGATAGCTTGTTTTTCTTCTGTTGAGTTTGGAGAGTTCCTTATATATCCTAGATATAAGGGCTTTTTGTCAGATTTATAGTTTGCATATATTTTACCCAGTCTGTGGCTTGATTTTAACCCACTTTACAGAGGTCTTTTACAGTGCACAAGTTTTGGTTTTGATGAATCCTAATTTGTTGTTTTTTTCTTTTATTGATTGTGTTTTTGGTGTTATGTCTAAGAACTCTTTACTTAGCCCTAGGACTCAAAGTGTCCTCCTATGTTTTCTTCCAATATTTTTATAGTTTTATGTTTTATATTTAAATAGATTATTACTTTTGAATCAAGATCCCTATTCTGTTCCATTGATCTATACGTCTATTCTTCTGCCAGTACCACATTATTTGATTACTGTAATTAAATAGTAAGTTTTAACATTAGATAGAGTGATTTCTCCCATCTAATCTTCTTTATGAAATTTGTTTTAGCTATTCTAGTATCTTTAAATTTCCATAGGAATTTTAGAACAAGCTTGCTTATATGTATAAAAAGTCCTGCGGCATTCTTGTTAGGCCTTGTGTTGAACCAATGTATCAGTTTAGAGAAGATTGACACTTTTACTGTCTTGAGTCTCCAATCCATTTACTCAGTATGTCTCTCTGCTTATTTTGATCTTTGGTTTCTCTCATCAGCATTTTGTAATTCACAATATAAAGTCCCTTTATGTGTTTTTTCTTAGATTTATAACTAGGTAATTAACTTCTTTTGGAAAGATTATAAATGATTTTGTCTGTTTAATTTTGGTTTCTATATGTTTGTTGCGAGTATATACGGATATAAGCATATGTGTATTAATCCTTTTTCCTGCACTTTGCTGAACTCACTTATTGGTTCTAAAAGGTTGTTTTTTTTTCCTTTAATTTATTATTTGGGATTTTCTACACAGACAATAATGCCATCTGCAATAAAGAATAAGGGATTGCTGTATTTCTCCCTTTCCTGTTCATGTTTTTTATCTACTTTTCTTACTTTATTATGCTGGCTAGAGCCTTCAATATTATTTGAATAGTATAATGCATCACTGCCTTTTTCTCAATTTTAGAGGAAAACATCCAGTCTTTCATCACTAGGTATGATGTTAGCTGCAGTTTTTTTTTTTAAAGATTTTATTTTTTCCCTTTTTCTCCCCAAAGCCCCCCGGTACATAGTTGTATATTCTTAGTTGTGGGTCCTTCTAGTTGTAGCATGTGGGATGCCGCCTCAGCGTGGCTTGATGAGCAGTGCCATGTCTGCGCCCAGGATTTGAACCGACGAAACACTGGCCCACCTGCAGCAGAGTGCACGGACTTAACCACTTAGCCACGGGGCTGGCCCCAGCAGTTTTTTTTATAAATGGTCTTTAACATGTTGAGGAAGTTCCCTTGTACTCGTAATTTGCTGGAAGATTTTTAAAAGTTATTTATCATAAAAGGATATTTGTTGAATTTTGTCAATTGATTTTCTGTACCAATTGCTATGATCAATAGCCATACACCAGCTACCAGAGGATGTGTTAATTTGCTCAATGAGACTGCATCTGGTACAGCAACTGAAATTGAAATCACTAGGTAGTTAAACTGACAATAATCCACTGTCATGCCCCAAGAGCCACCTGTCTTCTGCACAGGCCAAATAGGTGATTTGAATGGAATCACCATCCATGCAACTTTCAAGTCCTTTCAGTGGCACTAATGTCTGCAATCCCTCTAGCAATGTGGTATTGCTTTTGGTTTACTATTTTCTTATGGTCTTTATGGTCATTGATAAATCTGACTACATTAAAATTAAGAATTTCTATAAAAATTAAGAATTGGAAAAGACAAGCTGTGATGTGGAAAGAGATAATTACAACATATATAATCAATAAAAGATTAGTATCCAGGCTATATAAAGAATGCCTTAGAATCAATAAGAAAAGCTTAAGAAACTAAATGGAAATGGGTAAAATTAATATGAATGTATATAATAGGAAATATTCAGGGTCCATAATCATCAAAAGATGTAATTCCTCATTAATAATCAGAAAAACACAAATTTCAATTAGAAATTACATTTTGAGTGCACGTACACACACACACAAGCACACACCCAGATTGGCAAAAAGTGTCAAAGTAGGCTAGGATGTGGAGAAAAGGGAACGGCATCCACTGCTCGTGGTGGTAAAAACTGGCTACAAGCTCTTTGGAAAACTGATAACACCAATTAAAGATGAAAATATGCATACTTCATGGACCAAAAATTCCTCTCTTGGATATATACAGTAAAGCATAAGACTGGATTACTGCATTTGTCATCCAGGAGTCATGTACAGAAAATGTCTTGCAGCAGTATTCATAATAACAAAAGACTGACAAGATCCCCCAAACAGGAAATAACCCACACGCCCATCATCAGAACAACATTTCAACAAATTGCTGTATAATTGCACATTGAATTAGCATTCAACAGTGAAAATAATGAACTATAACGAAATGTGTCAACAGGGATAAATCTCAAAAAACATAATACAGAGCGAAATAAATCACAAAAGAATGCAGGATAATTCCATTCATCGAAAGTGAAAAATAAAAACACAGGCAAACAATAGATTTTTAGGGAAATATACATACATAATAACATTAGAGGAAAGTGAGGCAATGTTTAACAAGATATTCAAGAGCAGAGCTGACCTCTTGGAAAGTGACTGCATTTTCTTACAGAGGGCTTCTTCGGTCACGGCAAAATCCGATTTTTAAATTTGAGCGGTGCTTATTTATTATTACTATTAATTAAACTGTACTTAACTTATATATAATATTTTTATATGTGCTATATTTCCCAATAAAATAAAATGAAAAATAGAAAAAATGGTACTCCATTATTTTACTTTAATTAATTACTCTAGTCTTTTCTCTCTGCCATGAATAAAACATACACACAGACAGCTCTCTGTTGCTTTTTGCTTCATAGACTTTATAACTTAACCTTGTGTCTGATCAGCTTGCAAATTGAAAGAAGAAAGTAATGTGTTTCTTTCTCTGTACAATTCTGTCAATATTGATGCCTTTTAATCGTATTTATTGTACTCCAAATATGATCGATATATTTAAATATTGTCAGAGCTTTCTGTGGGAGTGTGGGAGGGGAGACAATCTAAAGCTTTTAAAAGTCAGTTTTCATTTTTAAGAAGTTTCTTGGAAATTTAGAAAATCTTTATTATATTTAAAGACAGCTTTTTACTATCCTCCTTAGAAGGATCAAGTAGTCAGCAAAAGAAAGAGGAAGAAATTTAACTGCTCTATATATTAATAGGGGAAAGTGCATGTGTACCTCATTCATTAGATAAGTAAACAAATCAAATTTATTTTTTTATTTCTTTCATGGGGAAATAAATCCAGAGCGACATTTAGCTGAGAGGCATAATTTAATAAAATCTTATTTGATTAATAAGTTCCTTTAGAAAAGAATTTTGAATTTATAAATACAGGTGCTAAAAGTGACATATCTGTTAAATAAAGATATGGGTACAAATATTAACCCAATATGTACTACAACATACGTTAATTTAAAAACATTATACTTTTGAAGTTTCATTAATTAATTAGAATAATTAAGCAGGATTTTTTACACTAAGTCAGACTTTTTAAGTTATTAGTAAGAGCTCTTCTTTAATGCAGGGATAAGACCAGCTGGGTAGTTTATTTAAATGTCATCTTTATGTCACCACATGCTAGTTAAGCTGTTTTTCATATCATTGCAACTGGTACGAACCACATAATCAAATATTGAAGACACACAAGCATTTATTAGGAAAAAACCATGTCCTGCTTTCCTTTTAGGAATTAGATTTTTTTTCCTAATCATGAAATTAACATCTTGCCTTGTAACTCACTGAATTTCATTATAACTCTCCCTGGGTTGGGCCCCCAACAATCCTAAATCTATCACTCAGACTTAATTTGCATTACGCCCCAGGTGAACATGTCCTAGCATATTGCCAAAGTTAACATCTGTCCAGTTGGTTATATACTTGGTGACCATACAAAAGTGCTTATATATGTACTTCCAACGATGATAGAAAAAACATTTGTAATATTTGTTTAGAGTACTTTTCAGTTCACAATGTGATTTAAAGTATATTATTATATTCCATCCTCAGGTAAATAAATGACTGATACTATTATTTTGCAGATTAGAAAAGTAGGCTCAGAAAGCCTAAGAGTGTGCCAAAGTTCCACAACTAGTAAGTTAGGTGGTGGTTCTTCATGATTCTGTCACATTTGTGTTTGTTTTGCAAACAAAGGCACTAACTGCCCTTTGCCTCTGGACTGTCATTTCAAGAACATTTATAAATAGAATAACCTTGCAAGATTAAAAGAGTTTCTCCTCCAGAGCAAAGGTCAGGAAAGTTTGCTTGCAGCCCATTACAAAAAGTTTGGATTCCTTCAACTTGATGTTCCTTGGCTGTGATGCAAACCTACTGTGTTGCCACATCCACCTGGACCTTTTCACATTGGTTCCTAGGGAATTGAGGAGAAGAGAAACTGATGTGAAAATGAAGTCACAAATAATAAAGTCCTTTGTCTCTGATTCAAGAGTCTCATATCTTCTGCCAGCACCCGTAAAACTGGTCACCTGGTTAGTTTGCAAGTATGGTAAAATCCCAGACCTGTTACAGTTCTTGGAAATAAATTGTGAAGCAGAGGAGTTAAAGATTTCTTTAGTTTCTTGGTCCAGTACACATTTTGTATACTACAATGAGTCCCAAGAGACTAAATTAATATATTCAGATCTCCAGGAATTTTTTTTACATGAAAAGAGGAGAATGTATGTTGTTTCATACTAATTTTGCCAAATATCTCACATACAACCATTCTGTATTATGTATGTTTTTGTGTATAGGATATGTCTGGAAGGATGAAAACAACTGATAATGTTAGTCTCTGGCGAAAGGAATTACATACATCAAGATGAGAAGGAAGTTTTCTTTTTAACCATATACATATTTGCACCTACTGAATGATGTTTTTTGTGGAAGGCAGTATATTATAACAGCCGATAAAATCAAGCTCCCCAGCTTCACATTCTCAACTAATTGACTGTATTACATTGATCAGGTTACTTAAATTAATTTCTACGTACTTCAATTTCCTTACTTGTAAACTTGTGCAATTATAGTAACTATCTTACAGGTTGTGAGGTAAATGAGTTATTACCTTAAAGGTTTTAATACAGTGCCTTAACAAAGAGTTCAAAAGGTGTTAGCAACAATGATTCAAAATAATTTATAAACGATTTTCAAATATTTTTCATGTTATCCTACTTCTAAATTAATTTTAAGTGAGAAAATATTTCATGATATGAATACAAGGTACAATGAAAAGTAAAAATACTTATATATATATATTATATTCACTATTTGTGGTAAGCATTATTATTATAATCATTTAAAAATGTGAAGACTGAGGGCTAACAATGTTATATAACTTACTGAAAGCCACACAGCTTAGTGCACTTATTTGTAAAATGCTGATAAAAATGCTACCAATTTTTGAGGATTAAATGAGATAATAACTGAAAATCACTTACTTTAGTGTTTGTAATGCTAATCTCAGACGTACAATACTTCTGGAACAATTGGTGGAACTTCAGGAATTGATTCACTCTGGTACTGCTTTTTTGTAAGTAAAAATCCTACTTATGCAGATAATACACCTTACTCCTGTCCTACAACATACCCATTAATATCTTCTTCCATTGCCTTAGTGATGGGGCATCTCTGAAATTAAAATTCTAAAAGCTCAGTTTCTTGAGCACTGGCCCTCGGGACCTAAAATCAAAATGAATTGGAGAATTCTTCCTTTGTTACATAACCACCAGTTGACTGTGCACATTGATTCTCAAAGCATAGATCAGAAACTTAGCTAACTATGATTATAGCAATTCTGTGGACACAGACAAGACCAGTGATGTTCTGAGTCAGGCTGGGTCTTACTGGTAAGTCCCATTTTTGATTATCTGTGTCTTTTTCAACTCACTATAGTTGGGAAAGATACAGATTCATCAAAACCTTACTCAAGTTAAAAATGTGAGGCAGCATTATTGAAGGGTTACAAGTCAATTCTGCCAAGACATTTCTACCAAATGGGGAAATTTTAGAATTTCCCAACCTGCACTCTCTTTACATAATCCACCACATTTCATTTGCCTAAATATCACTGTACTTGTTTGTAATATGCAGAATTCTAAGACAGCCTCCTAAGATTTCCAGCCCCAAGTGTATACACACTTTTTCCCAGTCAATCAAACTCTATCCTGGGTGCTTCTGTGAAGAGACTTTTCAGATGTAATTAAAGTCCCAAATCAGTTGACTTAAAAAAAGTAAGATATCCTGTCTGAGAGTGACTCAATCATCTGAGCCCTTAAAAGGAACTGGGCTTTTCCTAGAGAGAGAAATTTGAAATGTGAGAAGAATTCCACGTGAAGGAGATTCTCTGTTGGTGGTTTTGAAGATGAAGGGGGACATATGACCTCTAGGAGATAAAAGTGGCCTCCATCTGACAGTCAGCAAGGAAATGGGTCTGACAACCACAAGGAACTAAACTAGGCCATCAGGCTGAAAGAGGACTGCAAGCTTCAGATGAGAGTGCAGCAGCCTGATGCCTTGATTTTCAGCCTGTGAGACCTGGAGCCAGGAACGCCATCACGATGTGCCCAGACTTCTGACCTACAGAACTGTGAGCTAATGAATTGCTGCTGTGGTCAGCCACTCAGTTCGTCCTAATTTCTTACACAGCAATAGAAGACCATACACGGCTGGACCATGCTTTAAATGCAGTTTTGCTGAAGCATTTGCCTTTTAGAATTCTTTCTATCTTCTAGTTTTCCCTCTTCTGCCTGGATAACTGTATCAGTAGTAAAAACTCCGATAGGCAATCTGATATGTCACAAAGGAGGAGGAGATCTTAAGGAACTGGGATATAAATGTAAAAATGAATAAATATCTCCTGGCAATATTCAATAGAATTTCTCCTGAATCTTTGTCTAGGTATACATGTTTCCAATAACATTGAACAGATATTTGTCTAATTGCAACAGAAAAATATTTTTTTACCCTGCTTCTATCAGGAGCTCAGGAGCTTAGCCTGGTTTTCCTTGGCGCTTTTTACCATGTGGAAGACTTACAGGTTCAAAGAAGTTATAGCAAGGCTGAGGTATTTGTATCTTTTGACCATGTACCACTTCAAGGGAAGTTTCCTTCAAACTTTCCATGACAGTCTTTCATTTATTTCTGTTTCCAAGATATTTCATTTCTGTGGTATTTTCTTAGTGTGGCTAAACCACACTTCAGATTCTCCCAACAGCTCTGCTTCCTGGCAAATACTCAGTTGTTTAAAGTCAACTCTGGGTTGTGTAGCCTGCCTTATAGTCTACCCTGGAACATCATGGTCTGAAGCTGTTTCAAAGTTCCAGAAACTTGCCTTTGCTCTCCTGGAGCAATCTAATGTCACTTAGATCCTCTGAGATGAATAATGAAAGCTTATGTGCCTTGGGAATTAGAATTCTCTCCCTACCTCCCTCCATCTCTCGTTATCTGTCTCTCTCTCTTTCTGTCTCCCTCTCGCCCTCCCTTGTGCTTATCCTTTCACCCTTTCACTTTTCTGTCTCTTTCCTCTGCTGGTGATCATACAGAGAGGTCCTCAAAGTATATGTGCTCAGTTTACTTTTCAAGAGTCACAACTAATAATTCCAGGTTTCAGAGTTTATATGGGGCCTGGTGAGGACTAGTTGAGCCTGCTCGCACTGTGGGATGACACTCCAGCTAGTCCATCTCTTGTTCCTTTCCACTTCTGGGTAGGAAAAAAGAAAACCTTGTACCTGAAGACAGGGGAGAGACTGAAGGCTACAGAAATTTGGCGGTTTTTTTTGATTGTTTGTTGTTGTACCAAATACACTATTTCATCTAATCTAAAATACCATTGATTGCAAATGCATATTATTTTTCAAAATGAAGAAATTGTTACCAATTAAATCATGATGCAATGCTTTCTTAACTTTTCAAATTTTTATTTTATGGTAATTGAGAGGAATCTTTGGATTTAACTGTACAGAGTTTTCTGAAAAATTATAAATCACCATTCTGTATATATAAAGTAAAAAGATATAAGCTAGTTAAACTGGGTATCCCGTTTCTAAATGCATATTCACTCTGAATGTGAGTACAACTTTTTGAATAATTTTTCAATTCATTGTTGTTGACATCTCTGTTTTTCTCTGCATAATCAAAAGCATTGATGACAGAAAATATTTTTAAGGAATCTCTCTCTCTTTTTGTTCCTTAAGCTACTGATGCTGATCTCTTACATTTACACAATGTACAACAAACCTACTTTTGGCTCTTGTGTTTTCAAAAGTTTTTAACTCATTCAATCCACTATCGTTCAACTATTTTGTTTCTTATGAATTAAGAATTAAGAGCTATCTTCCAAAGAGCTAAGACCCTTTTTCCAAATTTTGATGGCTATATTTTGGACATGTACAAGTTGTGGAAGAACAGGCTCTTAACGGAGAGAAAATTATAAAATATTATTGATGTTAACATACCTCCATGTTTCACAGATGTGAAAATATGTCATTTAAAACTGAAATTAAGTATCTCAATATAAGTATCTTACTGCCATCGTTCAACTCTGGAAGACTTTTAAACATTAATTTGTTTAAATTACATTGCAAGCAAATTACCTATGAAAGCTTTCTTCACTAACTTGGCACTGGGGACACTATAATCAGTTATCTTTTCCTATTTTCTTGGTCTTTTCCTATCTTTGTTTCTGGTTCTTCTGACTGCTACAAGGAGAATACAACTTATGTTACCAGACCTGCCTCACCCTTCCTTCAAGATCCTTCAAAAATGTGAAGCAAGCATTAATGACTTTTAAAATTTCTTTCCCATATAATGCTAAAGTATTCTCAGTTTTGTTGTATGTTCTTTCAAGTATCCAAAAATATCTATTTTTATTTATATAATACATATTGTATTCTAAGGGAACACAATATTTCCAGAGCTGATCATATGACTAAATTTTACATCATATATTTTCTGTCTATTATGCAATAAATTTGGATGTCTCCAAATCAAATACACAACATATTCAAAATTAAATTCATATTTTTCCCCTAAAACCTATTTATTTGCCAATTTCCTGTCTCAGCACCTACTACTTATATGGGAAAACTAGGAATTGCATCTCTGCTCTCTCCCTCTTCCCTTCATCAGTCTATCAACTATCTAATCCTATAGATTCTACCTTCCTAATATTTCCTGAAACTGGCTTCTTCTCTCCTTTCCAAGATTCACTGACTTAGTTCTGTCCATCATCACTTCAATCCTGGATTAATATGATAGTCTCTTAACTGGTCTTCCTATAACCAATCCATCTTACACTCACTCCAGCATCCTTTCAGAGAAATTGTTTTTGACAAGGAAGATTCACCCTGAGAGAATTGGCAACATCTGTTGCCAATCTTCCTCTATTTTCGCTTGAGGAAGATTAGCCCTCAGTTAACATCTGTGTCAATTTTCTTCTATTTTGTATGTGGGATACCTCCACAGCATGGCTGATGAGTGGAGTAGGTCTGTGCCCAGGATCCAAACCCGCAAACCCAGGCCACCAAAGCAGAGCATGCAGAACTTTAACCACTCAGGCACAGGGCCAGCCCCCAAACAAACTTTTAAAATAAAAATACTATCATGCTATTTATATGCTTAAAGGACTTCAAAGTCTTTCCTAAAACTTTAAGGGGAAAAATGTTTCAACTGTTCCACTTATAAAAAGCCCTTCGTGATCTGACTCTCCAATTATTTCACACACAATATCCTTAATTTCTATTATATTAAATTATTTTTTATTCTGAGCATGCCAAGTAATTTCACATATTCCTACATTGCACATACTAATCTATGTGCATAGATGCCTCCCACCTTAGCAGGTTAATGCTCGTTCATCCTTCAAAACTCAACTCAAGTCTACTCTCATCATTTTTGGGAAAAGTCTTCAACCCTCTCAGTCTGGTTTATGTGACATTTTTCTTTAATGAAGTCTTTGCATCATATCTCTGTCATTCCTCTTAACTCACGGTACTATAATACTTAAGTCATATCTTCCTCCTGTTCTACCCTGTAAGCTACTAGAGAGCAGACTAATTTATTGCTGGAATGTTTAGTTATTTTGCTATTTGTCTTTTTGCTTATTTTAACTTTATAGCCCCAACACGTTAAACAATGTTAAGCATTCATATATATTTACTGACCAAATTAGAAATTCCCTCTATTACAGTTTATAGTTACAGTTTGCAAGAAACATGTCTGTTGGCCACCAAACAGTGGTTTTCAAACCTTGCTCTGCCCAGTCCCCTAGGAATTTCTAATTCTGGGGAGGTGATTTAGAGGACTTCTTGAGAACCAAGAGATCCTCTTGAGAAACTCCTGAGACATTTTTGGAGTTTATTTGATGTTTTAAAATACATATGTTTAAGGCTTTGATAAAGATTAAAATTATTAAACAATATAAAATGAGTATAATTGGCATGCTTCATTTTACCAACTATCAGTAGGAGGAAGGACAATTTTATTTTAGTGTTCAAATATAATGACTGAGCCCCAACTTAAAAAGATTGCCAGGATATTACATCAGCTTGCAGGCTTCCTTTTGCAGATACTCCATGGATATTCCTTACCAAGACTGACTACTCAGGAAATTAGATTTATCCTTTCAGGTTGATTTCTAGAAATTTTTACCTCACAGAGTCCCACTTCTAAGTCACTATTTTTTACATTGTCATGTTTGCTATAGTTGGGGCCTTTTGTTTCCAAGAACTATACTGTTTGCTGTATACTATAAGACCCTGTTCTCCTCAGAAATCACCCAGTATTTGAGAAATGGTGTCCTACTGAAGGCTATGAAATATAGAGGTCCAACATGGGTTCCTGTTCACCGCATGGATTATCATGGGCTCAAGATACAGAAACCAAGGTGGTCCAAAATTCTAGGTAAGGTGTCCAGGGTGTTATAACCTTGGACCTGTGAGTAGATTTCAGAGGATCCTTAAAATTGTATGGGTAAAAATTATATATTTGTTTTCACTAACCTCTAATGAATTTTAACATACCTTTTAATTATTAAAGTAGGCAACACAGTTTAGTAGATTTAGCAGTATCTGTGACTTTTCACTATTAAAAAAATACAGAATATTTTCACACAAGTTTAATGACTCTTAGTACTAGATATTCAGCCCTTAAACATAAGTTTTCCATTACAAAAGCCAGTCATAGCACACGTTTCACTAGATTAGAAGGGAATTCTACATGAGAGAGAGACTTTTTTATAGACGAATTTGCAGAAAGTCAATTTACTAAAAGCCAATTTGCTGAAAATAAAAGGATCGATCTAACTAATCAATTTAATGAATTTATCCATTTTAAAACTTGTTTTGAAATCTTTGAAAATAATTGTTCAAATATAGTAGATTAATTTTTACTTTTCTTTTATTAAAAGTGCTCTTCCAATTTAAGGAATATAAAACATTTAGAAACTGAAGAGGCAAGGAGAGTTTAGTTGCATTTATTCATTTTTCAAGAATAGTCACATATGACCTTCTAAACAGAGGCAGAAAAAAAACATTTGATGTGATTCAGTACCCAGTGAAAAAACAATATCTTTGGAAAATAAATCGGGTAAAAGATTATAACATAAATCTGAGGCAGAGGGTAGCGTAGAAGCTACCTCTTCAGGGCTTGACAGCAAGGACTTCATATACTTTATAGTCAAGAGATTGACTATAAATTTGTGAATCCCAGGCTGAATGGTTGGATTCCAACATAAAGTACAAAGGCACAAGTTCTATGCATGAATTGCTGTTCCCTCACCAGGCACTGGATAGATACTCTCCCTCTGTCATGGTAGTTATCTAGGGCAATCTTCCACCATGACTGATTTCTGGCATTTGAAAAGTTGGCATTCCCTCTGTTTAACTTCCTGTCCTAAAAAGTTTGGAAGTAACTTGTAATGTAAATATCAGTTTAAGAAGAGAACTGCAATCTTTAATTCAGGTACTTATTGAAGTTGATCTACAAAATTAGATGCTAAGAAACTGAAAGAATAATATTCATGAACTGTTTGATGCTGGAAAATGTCAAAGATTTTAAATAAATTTGTGGGGGGAAAAGTTGCTTTGGAGTTGTGGAAGCACATATATCTTATTGGCCTGCTGTGTGTGGTTGAGGTGAATGGCATTTTAAGACCTCCTTGTGAGCACAACCACTTAGGTAATTTTGCCCATGTACAAATTAGGAACATAATGTCTTGCCTGAAGCCAAATATAATTCAGTTTGGGTCAGGATCTCTGTGAGGGTAGTCTGTAAAGTAGTCTAACTGGGATGAAAACTGTCCATTTTTAATAAAATTTTATCCAGTAATAAATCATGTGGAATATGATCTTAGTGACAATTTTTAATAAAACATAAAAATAGATCAAAGGGAAAATGGGACAAATTATAATTTCCTGAGTAAGATATAGATTTTGTTAGAATGTCCATAAAGGGATACCTGTACTGGTCATACCAGTAGCTAAAATGTGGATTACATCAGATCAAGAAAAAGCCAAAGAGAGAGAGCACCTAGACAAATATTTGAGGGCCTTGCTTAGGCTGAAGAGATGTAGATCAACTAATTTAATTAAATGTTTCATTAATCTTTAAAATAGCTAAATAATAAATCCATCTACAAAATTCAATTCAATATACCATATAAGCATTGTCATAAATGCCCTAAAAAATAGCTTGAAAATTTCTAAGAGGTGAATTTGTACTTTGACTAAGCTGTCTCTCTTACTGGGTTTTGTAACAATATTTAATGTGTAAGTCTCTTCTTATCTTAGCCATGGGCACATTTTCAAATATCCAATTCTTTTTATTTTATGCCCCAAGTATTTCTTGTAAAGATTGCCTCAAAATGTGCAAACTTCCCAAATAAAAGTATTTCTCCCCAAACTGTTTTGTATGACTGTTTATGGAGCTCATGGAATCCACAATAGTAAAATCATTACCAGTGTTTATGCTTTGGCAAACTAATTTTCCACACAGTGTAATTACTCAACTCATTAGCTTTCATTTTATGAAGAAAGCATAGTTTATTCTCAAGACTTTTTCTGTGAGGCATCCTGTCATCTTTCAACAGGAGGAGATATATTTATTCACTCATGAAAATACTCTAAATATTATCAAGATACCTACTAATCTCTAAGTTAATAAGAGAACTGGGGGGAAATTAGTTATCAAGATTCTTTTCTATTTATGTTATTTTAGAATAACCTCTCTTTTTATTAAAGAACTGAGGTTTTGTAATATGCCTGGAAATATTTCAGAACTTTTTGTCAGTTTTGTACTGGTTCTCAATGGAAAGCAAATCTTTACACTGGTCCTCCCATAAATATTTTATTCTTTTTTTCTTTGGCCAATGTGCTTTTTTTATATAAAAAAAAAAATCTGTTTATTGTCCAAAAACTTCATAGTATTCCTAAATATGGGAGTTTACAACTGTGTGGTCAACTGTCTAAATTTTTATGATTTTCTACCTAATAGATTTTTTCTTTATTCAGGCATATTTTAAATTTACCCCATATACATTATTTTAAGTAATATCTTAATATGATTATTCCAAAATTAACTTCTTCTGCCTTGACCACTTATCTGAGCTTAATAATTTTATATTTAATAGCTTTACATTTCCATGTGTATTTCTAGTAGGCACTACAAACTTAACAATGTATAAAAATAGAACAACTTCCATTCCCATCTCTGAACCTACTTGTCACTGTCTTTCCCATTTCAAGAAAACAGTAGCAGCATCAGATAAATATCTAGAAGTTTTACTGGATTATTTTATGTTTCTCAGCACCCATATCCAATCTAACAGCAAGTCCAAAAACTCTCCAAGATCTATTCATTTCTCTGCATTTCTACTATGATTATCTTTAGTTGTGCCCACTACCTTTTACTCGCAGAACTATTTCATTGGCTTCTCTTTTTGAATATTTACTTCCACTATAGAACTTCAGAATCCATCCCCGAATTTTCAGTGGTCTTATTTTTTTTTAAGACTTAAATCAGATTAAATCACTTATTAAACAATTTTATCACATTGGAAATTTAAAAATTTTCAAATGGCTTACACTAAAAGCCTAGGGTCTACATGACCTCGCTCCTATCTACCTCACTAACTTTATTTTCTTCCATTTCCCACTTGTTCCCTCTGCTCCAGCCACAAGAGTGATCTTTCTGTGCCTGGATCAAACCAATGAGTTTCTACCTTTGGGCCTTCACACTAGCTGTTGCTTCTGTCTGTGACATTCTTTCTCTTGATCTTTGCTTGATTGCCACCTCTTTGCCATTCAAATCTCAGTTTATTTGTCATATTTTCTGAACACCAAAACTTATTTTTATTTTCTGTATAGCAACATCCACAATCTGATTTCTTGTTTATTATTTTTCCCTGTTAAAACATAAGTTTCATGAGAAGAAATAACTTGTCTATCTTGTTGACTATTATATTCTTAGTGCCTAATATATAGAAAACATAGTAAAAACTAACAATTTTGGAATTAAAATTAGTGTGATAGTATTAACTTGATTGGAGTGTTATTTCAGCTCTGAGTTATTTGAGAAAATTGTGTCAGGATCAAATAGAATTCAAAGCGTTAAAACTGAGAGCAGAAGCATTGTTCGAACAATATTAATTTATATGATACTTAAGGAAATTATTGTTCCATTACTGCTAATCCATCTTAAGCTATTTTTAGTTGGCTACTTATCCTAAAATATTTTTAATGTACATTTTGTCTTTTGTTTTGGAGGAAGAAACCACTTCATCATGATGCTATTATATCATAAGTTTATGGCACAAGCCATCTCATTGTACAGTTTTATTGAAATTCTTCTCATTGCTGCCTTCCTGGAGGAAATTTCAGATGCATAATTTGTTATTTTATCTTATAATCCTTCACTCACACTGGCAGCCTGAATTCCTGTTGCTTCTCTGCCAAGAGTTAAACATCTTTCAGTAAGGGCATTATGCTCTCCTTGCTTAAGTTTTTTTTTTTTTTTTTTTTTTATTGTCTTTGTTTAGTTTTACTCTAAGGCAAGGATGAAAATGTGACAGCCTTTCATGACCTACCCCCAGATAGAGTTATCCATATATGAATATGGTGGTCTCCAAAAAGATAAACTTTGATAGAAATATTGCTAAATTCTTTGGATCCCATATAGAATTTATACACACACACACACAATAAATAACAAAACAAACACCCATTTCCATTGTAATAGACTTTGTGTGGGGTCTTGTTCTTCTGATTCAGTTCTCTATAAGGAAGAATTTTTACTGAATTTAAGAAAACCAATAGAAAACATTTGTAGGCATTGGGATGTTGAAAATATTTCTCAGTGTAGCAAATTCCTTGTGGTACAATTAGACTACATTTTTAGGATTCCATGAAATATACCATTCCCATTCTGTAAGTGACTACTTGTATTATTTTGTAAAATGTAGACTGCTTGACATAAATTATATGCTCTAGGCCTTCCTCTTTTTAAATTAAAATGCATGCAATAAAATCATAGTGATGATGATTGGAGTGAATGAACAAAATGAAAACTGACAAACATCTTAACAGTGATTAAAGTATATGAAAATTCATTTTCATGTTTTAATAAGTAACAAACACCTCAAAGATTTTCTTTACCTTTTACATAATTCCAATATAGTGTAATAATAGTACAGACACACGTATTTTAGATTTAAATATGCTTTGAGTAAAGCATACAGGAATTAATTAATTTAATTTCTGACTTTCTGCTTTATATTGTCTGAATTTTACTTGAGGTAGCTAATTTTGTTTTATTCTAGTGTTACTTTTGTCACTTTCTAATTTGAAATCTTATTTTCTGTCTCATTTAAAGTCTCAAAAGTTACTAAATTTGTCTTTTTAAAGAGCCCTAGAAAGGAAGCCTCTTGCAGGCACACCATCCACTATACTGTCATGTGTGTATATTAATATCAATAAATATTTGTTGGAGGAATGAACTTAAACGAAATGGAATGATGGTGCATAATTACCCTATGCTATAATGTCAGTTATTATGGCTTATTTCACTGAGTATAATGCCCTCAAAATCCATCCATATTGTCATAAATGAAAGGATTTCCTTATTTTTCATGGTTAAATAATATTCCATCATTTATATATACCATATCTTCTTTATCCATTCTTCTGTTCATGGGCACTGATGTTGTTTCCATATTTTGGTTATTGTGAGTAATGCTGCAGTGAACATGAGAGTGCAGATATCTTTTTGAGATCCCAATTTTATTTCCTTTGTCTACATACCCAGAAGTGAAATTTCTGGATCACACCGTAGTTCTATTTTTTATTTTTTTATTTTTGGCTGAAGAAGATTCACCCTGAACTAATATCTATTGCCAATCTTTATTTTGTATATGAGCTGCCATCACAGCATGGCCACTGATAGACGAGTGGTGTAGGTCTGCACCTCTGAACCAAACCTGGGCCAAACTAAAGCAGAGTGCACCAAACTTAACCACTAGGCCACTGGGACTAGCTCTCTATTTTTAATTTTTTGAAGAATCTCCTTTCTGTTTCCATAGTGGCAGTACCAAATTATATTCCCGCCAACAGTGTCCACGTGTTCTCTTTTCTCCACATCCTTGTCAACATTTGTATTCTTTTCTATTCCAATAGCCATTTGAAAAAGTGTGAGGTGATATCTCATTGTGGTTTTGATTTGTATTTCCCTGATGATTAGTGATGTTGAGAGCTTTTTCATATCCTTGTTGGCTGTTTGTATGTCTTATTTTCTCAAAATAATAGGGTTATTTGTTTTTTTAGCTATTGAGTTGTATGAGTTCTTTATATATTTTAGATACTAACTTCTTATCAGATATATGTTTGCAAGTATTTTCTCTCATTCCATACATTGCCTTTTAACCCTGTTGATTGTTTCCTTGCTTTCAGAAGCTTTTTGGTTTGATGTAGTCCCACTGGTCTGTTTTTGCTTTTGTTGCTTGTATTTTTGGTGTCATATTCAAGAAATAATTGAAAAGACCAACGTTGAAGTGATTTTCTCAGTGTTTTCTTCTATGTATTTTATGGTTCCAGGTCTTAAATTTAGGTCTTTAATCCATTTGAGTTGATTTTTGTATTGTGAGATAAGGGTTTAGTTTTATTCTCTGTAATGTGGATATCCAGTCTTACCACTACTATTTACTGAAGAGGCTATCATTTTCCTATTGTGTATTCTTGGCATCCTTTTTGAAGATCAATTGACTATAGATGTGTTGATTTATTTCTGGGCTCTCTATTGTGTTCCATTGGTCTATATGTCTCTTATTATGCCAGTACTATACTGCTTTGATTACTGCAGCTTTATAACATTTTTTTTTAAATCAGGAAGTATAATGCCCCCAACTTTGTTCTTCTAGCTCAAGATTGCTTTGGCTATTCATGGTCTTTTGTGGTTCTATATGAATGTTAAAATTATTTTTTCTAATACTATAAAGAATGTCATTGAGATTTTGATAGGATTTGGATAGGCTAGTCTCTGTTTTTGTGCTCCATTGGGTTGCTACAACTTCTTCATTGTACTTTGGAGTTCTCCCAGAGCTATTTTTGTCACTGGGTGCTTGTTAAATGAGTGTTTTGGTGGAGAGACAAAGTCTCCTAGTCTGCTGTCTTGCTGATGTCATTACATTACTTTGTAATTGATTATTTTTCTGTCCAGGTTCTTGAATTTTGAAAGCAGCATTATGTCTATTTGATCGCCAGTGTATTCCATATACACAGTGGAATTAATTTTAAACAAATAATTCAATATTCAAACTCATTGCAAAGGTAAACAAGGCAAAGTAAGTGTTGATAGCTCATAAATAGTAACTACATTGACTAAAGCTACCTTAGATTCTTGAAGATTAAAATAATCTTCTTATGAACATCAGCCTCATGGTGGAATGAGTTGTTCCTTTTGTCTTTCCCCTCTAAGTTACAACCAGTAGGATATCCATTGACCAAAAAAGTACTCCCTGCGTAGCACATTAGGGTGCCTGAGAGATCCATGCATCTATACATCTGCAAGTGGGTGGACTGGACCTCTGGGAAGCAGTGAAAGAAGGGGAACAGAACCCCACTTCTTCAGTGGTAGTAATGCAAAATTTGGATGCCCCCAGCACTGGAGGTGGTGCCCCGAACTGAGGCTTCAGAAAGTGTACCCAGAGCTAGAGACCAGAGTCAGCAGGAGCAGCAGTGATGCTCATGCCTCAGCTCATCCCTCTCCCCTAGGAATGGCACCTCTGACCTAAGGCTTCAGGAACCACAGCAGAACCCATGACCCAGACCATAATGGCCACATCTTGACACTGGCCCTACCATCAGTAGGGACCACATAGAAGACCCTGGGCCCCTGGCAATAGCAGTGACACCTATGAACCCAGTTAACCCAGGAGGAGCAGTGTAGGTGATGTGCAGTGCAGCAGCACCCAAATCTGTGAAGAGCACATGGAGAGCCACTGAGGGAACAGGAGACCCAGGTGAACCCAGAAGCAGAAGAGGTGCTTGAAGCCTGGTAATCCCAGTGGGGACACCTGTGACTGCAGTGATATTGTAAGTAACAAGGCACCATCAGCCTCAGATGCACAAGCAGCACAAGAAGGACACTGAAGATGCCTCTGGCAGAGGCAGTGGAGGGTAAAAATTGCAGCTCTCAAATAAAATCAGGAGCAGTTCAGAACCAAAGTAACCAAAGCCTTACCCAAATGAGAAAGGTATTTACTACCACAAATGCACTGGCAGAGGATCAGTTCATCAAGCACCATGAAGAGCTATAGCAACACAATAGAAGAGAAAGAAAATGACAATCCTCCAGAAACCAAACTTGAAGTCACAGAAGATTGTGATCTAACTGACAGAGAATTCAAAATAGCTGTCACAAAGAAACTCAACAAGTTAAAGCAAAACTCAGAAAGACAATTCAATGAGCTCAGGAACAAAATTAGTGAACAGAAGGATACTTCACCAAAGAGACTGAAACTCTAAAAGATAACAAACAGAAATTCTGCAGATGAAGAAAACAATTGGTGAGATGAAAAATAAAGTAGAAAACACTAGAAATGGAGCATACCATATGGATGAGAGACTTAGTGAACTTGAAGATAGACATCTAGAAATTATTCAGGTGCAAGAGGAGGGAGAACTAAGATTTTTACAAAATGAAGAAATTCTACAAAAAATATATGACTCAATTAGGAAAAGCAACATAAGGATAATGAGTATCCCAGGAGGAGAAAAGAGGGAGGAAGGAGTAGAGTGATTATTAAAAGAAATAATAGCTGAGAATTTCCCAAACCTGGGAAAGAAATTGTATATCCAAGACCATGAAGTTAATAGAAGTCCTAATTATCTTAATGCAAAAAGACTTTCTCCAAGGCACATAATATTAAAACTGGCAAAAGTCAATGACAAAGAAAGAATATTAACAGTGGCCAGAGAGAAGAAAACCTACAAAGGAACCTCCATCAGGGTATCAGCAGATTTCTCAGCAGAAACTCTATAGGCAAGGAGAGACAAGAATGATATGTTCAAAATATTCAAAGACAAAAACTATCAAAATTTTTATTCAGCCAACTTATCCTTCAGACATGAAGGAGAAATAAAGCCTTTCCCCGACAAACCAAAGTTGAGGGAATTCTTTGCAACTAGATCTGCCTTACAAAAAATGTTGAAAGGAGTCTTTCTACCTGAAACAAAAATCCAAATGTTTACAAAGCTTTGATCAAAGTGATAAATAGACAGAATTAGAAAATTGGAACTCTAGATCAAAATAGGTTATTAAACACTCAATTATAACAGAAAGGCTAAAGGGAAAGAAAGCATCACAAATAACTATAATCACTTCAATTTGGTAACAAGCTTGCAACACAAAAAAGGATAATTTGTGACAACTGAAACATAGAAGAGGAAGAGGAAAGGATGAAACCTGCACAGATTAATGGAGATCAGATACTATGAGCAGATAAAAGACTATCTCACCTGCAAGATCTTTTATACAAACCTCATGATAACCACAAAACAAAAAATCAGAGCAGAGTCACAAATCTTAATAAGGAAACTGGGGAAAAGATCACAAAAGCCACAAAACTGAAATGACAGACAGAAACACAAGGGAAAAAAACCAATGGAAGTAGAGAACAACCAGAAAACAAAAGATAAAATGGCAGTATTAAGCCTTCATATATCAATAATTACCCTGAATGTAAATGGATTGAATTCACCAATCAAAGACACAGAGTGGTTGGATGGATTAAAAAACAAGACCCAACAATATGCTGCCTCCAGGAGACTCATCTCAGCTATAAGACAAACATAGGCTCAAAGTGAAGGGATGGAAGATGATACTCCAAGCAATGGCAACCAAAAGAAAGTGGGTATAGCCATACTTATATCAGACAAAATACACTTCAAGCCAAGAAGGATAAGATAAGACAATATACAAAGATGTACATTACATAAACTTAAAAGGAACATTCCACCAAGAAGACATCGCACTTATTAATATATATGCACCAAACATAGGAGTACCAAAGTATATAAAGCAACTAGCAACAGACCCAAATAGGAAGATTTACAGTAACACAGCAATAGTGGACTTTAACACCCCACTTTCATCAATGGATAGATTATTCAGACAGAAAGTCAATAAGGAAACATTGGCCTTAAAGGAAACACTAGAACAATGGACTTAATAGATATATATAGAACATTACATCCAAAGGCAGCAGAATACATATTCTCAAGTGCAAATGGAACATTTACAAAGAGAGACCATGTGTTGGGAAACAAAACAAGCTTCAATAAATTTAAGATGATAGGAATCATATCAAGCATCTTTTCTGATCACAATAATATGAAACTAGAAATCAACTACAAGAAGAAATCTGAAAAAGTCCCAAATATGTGGAGACTAGATAATACGCTACTGAACAGCTATTGGATCAATGAAGAAATCAAAGCAGAAATTTTAAAAAACCTGAAGGCAATCGAAAACAAAAACACAACATACCAAAACTTATGGGATGCAGCAAAAGCAGTACTATGACTGAATTATTTAGCAATATGGGCAAACGTTGAGCAAAAAGAAAAATGTCAAACAAACAACCTAACACTATGCATAAAACAACCAGAGGCCAGCCCAGTGGCCTAGTGATTAACATTCTTGCACTCCACTTCAGCAGTCTGGGTTGAGTTCCTGGGCAAAGACCTGCAACAATCATCAATGGCCATGCTGTGGTTGCAACCCAATGCATACAAAAAAGAGGAAGAGTGGCAACAGATATTAGCTCAGGGTGAATCTCTCTCAGGAAAAAAAAAAAAACTAGATAAAGAAGAACAAACAAAGCCCAAAATGAGAAGGGAAGGAAGTAATAAAAATCAAAGTGGAAATAAATGAATTAGAGACTAAAACAGCAATAGAAAGTATCAAAGATACTAAGAGCTTGTTCTTTGAGAACATAAATAAAACTGACAAACCCTTAGCCAGACTCTATGAAGAAAACAAAGAAAACTCAAATAAATGAAATCAGAAATGAAAGAGGAGAAATTAAAACAGATATCACAGAAATACAAAGGATTATAAGAGAATACTATGAGAAGCTATATGCCAACTAATTGGATAACTGGAAGAAATGGATAAATTCTTAGAATTATACAACCTCTCAAAACTAAATGAAGAAGAAACAGAGAATCTGTTCTTCTCTGAATGGGAGAAGTGAAGAGATTGAAACAGTAATCAAAATCTCCTGAAAAAACAAAAGTCCGGGACCAGATGGCCTCTCTGGTTAATTCTACCAAAAATTCAAAGAAGGTTTAACACCTATCAATCTCAAGCTATTCCAAAGTATTGAAGAAGACAGGTTGCTTCCTAACTCATTCTTCAAGGCCAACATTACCCTGATATCAAAACCAGACAAGGATAACACAAAAAAGGAAAGTTACACGCCAATATCACTGATGAACACAGATGCAAAAATCCTCAACAAAATATGGGCACACCAATTACAACAGTATAATAAAAGGATCATACACCATGGTCAAGTGGACTTTGTTCCACGGATGCAGGGATGGTTCAACATCCACAAATCAGTCAATGTGATACACCACATTAACAAAATGATGAATAAAAATCACACAATCATCTCCTCAGATGCAGAGAAAGCATTTGACAACATTCAACATCCATTTTATGATAAAAACTCTCAATGTATTGCTATAGCTGTGGCCGGCCCGGTGGCACAGAGGTTAAGTGCACATGTTCCACTTCGGTGGCCTGTAGTTCGCTGGTTCAGATCCCAGCTGTGGTCATGGCACTGCATGCAAGCCATGCTGTGGTAGGTGTCCCATGTATAAAGTAGAGGAAGATGGGCATGAATGTTAGCTCAAGGCCAGCCTTCCTCAGTAAAAAGAGGAGGATTGGCAGCAGTTAGCTCAGGGCTAACTTCTTCAAAAAAAAAGAAAAAAGAAAAAAAGTGGGTATAGCAGAAAAATACCTCAACATAATAAAGGCCATATATGATAAGCCTGCAGTTAACATCACACTCAACGGTGAATAACTGAAACATATTCCTCTAAGAAGAGGAACAAGACAATAAGATCCACTCTCACAACTCTTATTCAACATAGTATTGGAAGACCTAGCCAGAGCAATTAGTCAAGAAAAAGAAAAACAGTATCCAGACTGGAAAGGAAGAAGTAAAATTGTTGTTATTTGCAGAGGACATGATTCTATATATAGAAAACTC
Organism: Equus przewalskii; assembly: GCF_037783145.1. Lineage (NCBI taxonomy): Eukaryota > Metazoa > Chordata > Mammalia > Perissodactyla > Equidae > Equus > Equus przewalskii. Next base: position 29,831,065 of record NC_091834.1, read on the forward strand.
TGAAGAATCTTTCAAAATGTAAGACCTGAAACCATAAAACTCCTAGAAGAAAACATAGGCAGTAAGCTCTTTGACCTTGGTCTTAGCGGTAACTTTTTGAATATTATGTCTCCCCAGGCAAGGGAAACAACAGAAAAAATAAACAAATGGGACTACATTAGACCAAAAAGCTCCTGCACAGCAAAGGAAACCATGAACAAAACAAAAAGACAACCCATCAGCTGGAAAAGAAAATTTGAAAATCATATATTCGATTAGGGGTTAATATGCAAAGCATATAAAAAACTCACACAACTAAACAACAAAAAAGCAAGTAAACCAATCAAAAAATGGGCAGAGGATATGAACATAACATTTTTCCAAAGAAGATATTCAGATGGCCAATAAACACATGAAAAGCTGTTCAACATCACTAATCATCAGGGAAATGCAAATCAAAACTACCATGAGATGTAATCTCACACCCATTGGAATGGTTATTACCAAAAAGACAAGAAATTACAAGTGTTGGAGAGGATGTGGAGAAAAGGGAACCCTCATACACTGCTGGTCGGAATGGAAACTGGTGCAACCACTGTGGAAAACAGTATGGAAATTTCTCAAATATTAAAAACAGAAATGCTATACAGTCCAGCTATTCCACTTCTGTAATATTTATCCAAAGAACATGAAAACAATAATTCAAAAGGCTATTTGCACCCCTATGTTCATTGCAGCATGATTCACAATAGCCAAGACTTGCAAGCAACTCAACTGCTCATCAATAGATGAATGGATAAGGAAGTTGTGGTATATATACATACACAATGGACTATTAGTCAGCCATTAAAAAGATGAAATCATGGGACCAGCCCAGTGGCATAGTGGTTAAGTTTGTATGTTCCACTTTGGTGGCCCAGGGTTTGTCTGATCGGATCCTAGGCACAGACCTACACACCACTCATCAAGCCATGCTGTGCCAGGCAACCCACATGTAAAATAGAGAAAGATGGACACAGACATTGGCTCAGAGCCACTTCCTCAGCAAAAACAGGTGTATTGGCGGCAGATGTTAGCTCAGGACTAATCTTACTCAAAAGAAAAAAAAGATGAAATCATGCCACTTGCAACAACATAGATGGACCTTGAGGGTATTATCCTAAGTGGAATAAGTCAGACAGAGAAAGACAAATACCATATGACTTTACTTGTATGTGGAAGATAAACAAACAAACACATAGATATGGAGAACAGATTGGTGGTTACCAGAGCGGAAGGCAGTGGAGGCACACATGTATATGATGGTAGATGGAAACTAGACTTCTGTTGGTGAACACTATGCAGTCTATACAGAAGTGAAAAAATAACGTAGACCTGAAATTCATATAACGTTCTAAACCAACGTGACCTCAATAAAATAAATTTTAAAAAAATAAAGAAAAAGGGTCTGGCCCCGTGGCCGAGTGGTTAAGTTCATGTACTCCACTGCAGGCGGCCCAGTGTTTCGTTAGTTCGAATCCTGGGCGTGGACATGGCACTGCTCGTCAGACCACGATGAGGCAGCGTCCCACATACCACAACCAGAAGGACCCACAATGAAGAATATACAACTATGTACTGGGGGGCTTTGCGGAGAAAAAGGAAAAAAATAAAATCTTAAAAAAAAAGAAGAAAGAAAAAATCTTCTTACTACTTTTCCTAATAGATAATGTACTTATTTAGATACATGGTCTTGAATTTAAGACTCACAAATGTTAATTACTATGGACTTTGAATGAACTATTGTCAGTCTCAAGGATTAATGAGTTAATTACTGGGCTTTTGAAGATATATTTTTAATGCTGTTTTCTATTCAAAGCAGCTTGCCTAAGTTTCCTGAATCTCTTCTCCCTTGGATGATATTATCCACACTATACTAGCAGAAAATAATCCTCAGTATATGTGTAAGAAAGAACAGAGTCTTCTCTTCAGCTCTTTTCTCTCAGTGGTCAAAATTTACTGACCTTTTTATCCATCACATTCCTGTTGTGTTACGTATTGTTGAAGGAAGTTGTATTTAATTGGAATATTAGAACTCAAAGGGCAATAAACATACATAGCCAGACAATGTTGAATCTTTGGCTTTGGTTATAAATGTGGAACTATCTGCAGGCTAATTACTCTCACTGATCACACATACACATAGCTTAATTCTAAATGGGAAACGTGGTGTTTGGGATACTGTTCTTTCATATCAAGGTAGCAATGTAGTTAAATGATGTCCACAATTATGGGAAACATAGGATTAATTGCATAAATGACAATTGCATGTGCTTGTACTAGAACATATGTAGGTTTGGGGAATGAAAATATAACAAGAAGGCTGTTAAACTTTATTTTAAAAAAAAGATTAAAAATACATGCAAAACATGAAATATCCACTATTACTTTGAATGCAATAAACAAGTTTATAATATATAGCCACATGCCATTTGGATTTTGATAGAAATTTAAGATGTAAACCTAAATAATAATGAAAATTCTACAATGTGATTTACCATTTCTCATATACCAGATGTGTACCAGGTGCAATACCAAGGATTTTACACAAGTTATTTAATCTAATCATCACAGTTCCCATATTAAGCAGCCTATCCTGCCCCTAATTGCTAGATGAAGTAACTGAGGCTCTGAGGAGTAGCTTGACAACTGGGACACTGAATAGGTTTGTCTGTTTGATTGTAAAGCATCTGCACATTTTTCAGGCACATCACACCTAATTAACTTGGCCAAAATTATCAGGGAAGTGAATTTTTTAACCACCTCTTATGGTTGGAGTTTATAAACACTCGGATAGGGCAAAAACTATGAAATGACATATAGGCCCAGGAGCAGAGGATCAAATGGCTGAGACTCTGCTCAGATCTCATTAAGCTGATACATATAGAATTTTGTATTCAAGGTAATAATCTAGGAAGTAAATGAACTTAAAAGTCTGTAATTTCAAGGGTGGAGACTCTTTCAGGAAGATGTAAGATGTTAAGCAGCTGAAATTCTTATGTTGTTCCTCCAATGTATTCTTTTGTTTCAACATCTGATTCTATATGTCTAGAATAATGCAGCACTATTTTAACTGGCCCCTCTGTATCATGTCCTCCCTTTTGGAGTCTGTTCTGTCAAGCATAGCTGGCACATTCATCCTTCCAAAGCATCAAGGTAAATGTAAGCTCTGTGAAGATAGGAACTAGGTTTCTGAGGATGTCTTATATATGAGAGCCTATAAGTAAATATGCGTGGTCTCTTTCAGGGATTATAAAGTGTCTTTTTGCTAAAGAGGCTTCCAGAGTGAGAAATAGGGTCATCTTCATGATCTTATCTTGTCCTTACAGCCAGAAGAGCTCAGCCATGGGTAGGGAAGTGTGGTGTGGGGATAAAGATCATGCTTATCTAGGCCAGCCAGCCATTTGTGTATTCCACTGCAGAATGATACTCTTTGCCACATTTGGCAAATGTTTAGCTCTCTCTTGTATCATGTTTTGTACATGATATAATATATCATATATAATATGTAATATATACCCATATTTTTATAAATAAATACGTATATCGTCTTACAAAAGTAAATTGGGAGAATTGCTAAAGTGAAAATTACACACAATAACAAGTACTGGTGAAGATATAGGGTGACTGAAACTCTCATCATAGCTGGTGAAAGTATAAATTAGTACAACCATTTTGAAAGATGGTTTGGCAGCATCCACTAATCCATGTAACTTATAAACCTAGGTTATATACCCAACAGAAATGTACACATATATGCATCAAAAGATATGTGCTAGAATGTTCATAGAAGCTCTATTCATAGCAGGCAAAATTGGATAAAAGTTGTGGTACCTTCATACAGCAAAATACGTGGTGATGATAATGAACAAGCTATGAATGGCTGGAACTTCATAAATATTATGTTGATTGAAATAAGCCAGCCACAGAATCATTCATACTGTGTAATTATATTTAAATAAACTGAATAAAAGACAAAGCTAATCTATGGCATTAGAAGACAGGATACAGTTACAAGGAAGTGAAGGAAGTGAACATTAGGTGACTCTGGTGTTCTGGTTATGTCCTATTTCTTGACTTTATTGCTGGTTTCTTAGGTGCATTTAGTTTGTAAAGAAAATCCTCAGTTCCTACAGTTTGATCTGTGTACTTTTCTAAATGCATGTTATACTTCAATACAATTTAAAAAAATTTTCAAAAACCTACTTTCTCTTTGGGGTACAGGATTTGAAACATATTTAGCAGACACATGTATTTTTAAAATCTATTGCATAGAAGTTTTCCTGTTCCTCTTCACTTATCCATGTAACCCATCTCTCTGTCACTTGAATGTAAAAAGTAAAAAATGTTTATCTTGGTGTGTTACACTATATTTGATTTAGGTTGATCATGCAGCACATTCTCTCACCTCTGGTATGACTCCAAGGTCTGCAGACAAATGAAGAAACCATTTGTCTCTACAAACGTCTTCCCCATTTACTCAGTGTGAATTGGAATTCCATTCTGGGTGTTTGTTCTGTTGGAAGCTTTTATATTTTAATGTACATTCACCTAGTGGAATAATATTTTAAATTATTTACACTCCAAAGTATTTTCCAAGAATAAAAATGAAATTCACTGAGATAGAAGGTAGGAAAAATACTCATGAAAGAGAAGTATGGAAAACTCATAGAATGGAAGTGTTGCTACTTCTCCATTTCACAGACTTATTGAGAGCCAGGCCCAAGGCTTACAATCTGATCCGTCCTGTAGGATGGAAGCAGAGAAGGCTTCTGAGTTAAATTAATATCATCCATATTATCAGATGTCAGCATCATGGTGGAGTGAGCTGCTTTCTTTCTCTCCCCTCTAAGTTACAACTAAACAGACATCCATTAACCAATAGAGGATTCCCTACACAGCACAACAGGACTTCTGAGAGATCTATGCAGCTATACATCTGAGCATGGGTGAACTGGACCCCTGAGAAGCAGTGGAACCAGGGGAGTGGCCTCCTTCCCCTCCTCAGCAGCAGCAATCCAGGTTGTAGATCCTCACAGTGGACCATGGGACTGTGATTGGAGGCAAGGGCAGCATGGCCTGTGTGTGAAGGCCTGCAGGGTGGCTGTGGCAGCACCACCTGTGTGACCACTCCCCATTGAGTGGCACTGGATCAGCCCTTGAGAATGCGCCCCACCCAAGTTGTGGCCCTGCCCAGATGAGCACTACCTGCCCACTGATCAGCAGCCTGGTCTGTGCAAAGGCACCCTGCCACGTGGCTGTGGCCCAGGCCCACACAAACACAGGGCAGTCAACGAGCACAACTATGAGCAGACAAGGCGGGAACAGAAAACACAACCTCTGCCTGCTCGTCCAATGCTGGCAGGGGGAATCTGTGATCAGAAGCAACATAAACCACAACAGAACTAGTGATTCAGCCCTCAGTTGTGGCAACCCCAACACTAGCTCCATGAGTAGCAGGGGCTATATACAAGTCCCTGGTCTGCAGGCCCTCACCAGAAACAGTGACATCTGTGAACCCAGCATGCCTGGCAGTGGTGCAACCAGCACCTCAAGACAACCTGGGAAGAGCAGTGCATGTGGTGCATGGGACAGCAGCATCCAAGCCCACAGAGAACCACTGGAGGAATGAGAGACCCAGGTGACCATAATCAAAGCAAAGAAGTACCTAAATAAGAAATAGTGATTACTACCACAAATGCACCAGCAGAGGATCAATTCATCAAACACCACGAAGAACTACAGCAATGCTACAGAACAGAAGGAAAATGGCACCACTCCAGAAACCAAATCTGAAGTCACAGGAGTGTACAGTCTAACTAACAGAGAATTCAAAATAGTTGTCAAAAAGAAACTCAATTAGTTACAAGAAAACTCAGAAAGATGGTTCAATGAGCTCAGGCATAAAATTAATGAAGAGAAGGAATACTCCACCAATGAGATTGAAGCTGTAAAAAAAAATACAGAAATTCTGGATATAAAGAGCACAATGAGATAAAAAAAGTAATGTAGAAAGCATAGAAAAAAAATAGAGTAGACTCTATGAAAGAGAGAATTAGTGACCTTGAAGACAGAAACCTAGAAATGCTTCAGGTGGAGGAAGAGGGAGAATTAAGATCATTTAAAAATGAAGAAATTCTTTGAGAAATATCCAGTTCAATTAGGAAAAATAACATAAGTATTATAGATACCCCAGAAGGAGAATAAAGGGAGAAAAGAGCAGAGAGCTGGTTCAAAGAAATAATAGCTGAGAACTTCCCAAACCTGGGGAAAGAACTGGACATACAAGTACATGAAGTCAATAGAACTCCTAATAACCCGATGCAAAAAGAACTTCTCCAAGGCATATAATGTTAAAACTGTCTAAAGTCAATGAAAAAGAAAAACTATTAGGGACAGCAAGAGAGAAGGAAATAACCTACAAAGAGACCTCCATCAGGCTTTTAGCAGATTTCTTAGCAGAAGCCTTATAGGCTAAGAGAAAATGGAATCATATATTCAAAATACTGAAAGACAAAAACTATCAGCCAAGAATACTCTCTCCAGTGAAATTATCCTTCTGATATAACAGAAATAAGAGCTGTCCCAGATAAACAAAAGCTGAGGGAGTTCATTACCACTAGACCTGCCTCAAAAGAAATGATGAAGAGAGCCCTCTTGCCTGAAACAAGAAGGCAAAGGTTTACAAAGCTTTGAGAAAACAGATAGACAGACAAAAATCAGAAAATTGCAGCTCTCTATCAGAATAGCTTAGCAAACATTTAATTATAACTTAAAAGATAAAAGGAAAGAAAGCATTGAAAGAACTATAAATAGTCAATTTAGTCACACACTCACAGCACAAAAAAAGAATAATTTCTGACAACAAAAACATAGAAAGGCAAGAGGAAAGGCATGGGATCTGCTTAGGCTAATGGAGATAAGAGGCTATCAGAAAATGTACTGTCTCATCTGTGATATGTTTTATATAAGCCTCATGGTAACCACAACACAAAAAATCAGAGCAGAGTCACAAATCATAAACAAAGAGAAAACTGAGGAAACCATTACAGAAACCACCAAATAAAATGTCAGTCAGAAATACAATGGAACAGAAACAATGGAAATACAGAACAACTAGAAAACGAGAGATAAAATGACAGTATTCAGCCCTCATATATAAATAAGTACTCTAAATGTAAATGGATTGAATTCATGAATCAAAAGACACAGAATTGCTGGAGGGATTAAAAAACAGGGCCCAACAATATGCTTCCTCCAGGAAATATATCTCAACTCCAAAGATAAACATAAAGATAAACATAGGCTCAGAGTGAATGGATGGAAGATGATACTCCAAGCAAATGGCAAACAAAAGAAAGTGAGTATAGTGATACTTATATCAAACAAAGAAGACATCAAGATGAAAAAGATGAGAGACAAAAGTAGACATTATATAGTGATAAAAGGGGCATTCTACCAAGAAGACATAACACTTTTTTATATATATGTACCAAACAGGAGCATCAAAGTATATAAAGTCACTAGCAACAGACCTAAAGGAGAAATTAACAGCAACACAGTAAGAGTAGGAAAGCTCACCAGTCCACTTACATCAATGGATAGATTATCCAGATGGACTTAATACATATATATATGTATGTGACATTCCATCCAAAAACAGCAGAATACACATTCTTTTCAAGTGCACATGGAACATTCTCAAAGATAGATCATATGTTGGGAAACAAGGCAAGCCTCAAGAAATTTAAGATTGAAATCAAATCAAGCATCTTCTCCAACTACAATGCTATGAAACTGGAAATAAAGTACAAGAAAAAAGTTGAGAAAGTCACAAATATGTGGAGACTAAAGAACATGCTACTCAACAACCATTGGATCATGGAAGAAATCAAAGGAGAAATCAAGTAATACCTGGAGGGGCCATCCCAGTGGCATAGTGGTTAGGTTCTCACATTCTGCTTTGGTGGGCTGGGGTTCACCAGTGTGAATCCTTGGTGTGGACCTACATACTGCTCATCAAGCCATGCTGTGGAGGCACCCCACACACAAAATAGAGGAAGATTGCAACGGATGTTAGCTCAGGGCCAATCTTCCTCACACACAAAAAAACCAAGAGATGAATGAAAATGAAAACCCAACAAACTCTTATGGGATGCAGCAAAATCAGTACTTAAAAGGAAAATTTAAAGTAATACAGGTGTACCTCAACTAATAAGATACATCTCGAATAAGTAATCTTAAACTACACCTAACAGAACTAGAAAAAGAAGAACAAACAAAGCCCAAAATCAGCAGAAGGAGGGAAATAATGAAGATCAGAGCAGAAATAAATGAATTAGAGACTAACAAAACATTAGAAAGAATCAATGAAACTAAGAGCTGGTTTTTTGAGAAGATAAATAAAACTGACAAAACTTTAGCTAGACTCACTAAGAAAAAAAGAAAGAAAACTCAAATAAATGAAATCAGAAATGAAAGAGGAGAAATTACAACAGATACCACAGAAATGCAAAGGATGATAAGAGAATACTGTGAGAAGCCATATGACAACTATTTGAATAACCTGGAAGAAATGGATACATTTTTAGAATCATACAACCTCCCAAAACTGAATCAAGAAGAAACAGAGAATCTGTTCTTCTCTGAATGGGAGAAGTGAAGAGATTGAAACAGTAATCAAAATCTCCTGAAAAAACAAAAGTCCGGGACCAGACGGCCTCTCTGGTTAATTCTACCAAACATTCAAAGAAGATTCAATACCTATCCTTCTCAAGCTTTTCCGAAGTACTGAAGAAGACAGAATGCTTCCTAACTCATTCTTTGAGGCTGATATGACCCTGATATCAAAACAAGACAAGGATAACACAAAAAACAAAAATTACAGGCCAATATCACCAATGAACACAGATGCAAAAACCCTCAACAAAATATTGGCAAACCAATTACAACAATATATTAAAAGGATCATACACCCTGGTCAAATGGAATTTATTCCAGGGATGCAGGAATGGTTCAACATCTACAAATCAGTCAATGTTATACACCATGTTATCAAAATGAAGAATAAAAATCACGTGATCATCTCCATAGATGCAGAGAAAGCGTTTGACAAGATCTAATATCCATATGTTATAAAGCCTCTCAATAAAATGGGTATAGAAGAAAAATACCTCAATGTCATAAAAGCCATATATGACAAATTTACTGCCAACATCATACTTGATGGTTAAAAACTAAAAGCCGTTCCTCTGAGAACAGGAACAAGACAAGGAGGCCCATTCTCACCACTGTTATTCCACATAGTCCTGCAAGATTTGGCTAGAGCAATTAGGAAAGAAAAAGAAGTAAAAGGGATACAAATTGGAAAGGAAGAAGTAAAATTGTCACTAATTATGGATGACATGATTCTATATATAGAAAACCCTAAAGAATCCACAAGAAAGGCAGGCCTGGTGATGTAGTGGTTAAGTTCGCATGCTCCGTTTCAGCAGCTTGGGGTTTGCAGTTTTGGATCCTGGGTGCAGACCTACATACCACTCATGAAGCTGGCCTGTGGTGGTGTGCCATATATAAAGTAGAGGAAGATTGGCACAGATGTTAGCTCAGTGCCAAACTTCCTCATAAAAAAAAAAAAAAAGAATCCACAAGAAAGCTGTTAGAAATAATCAACAACTACAGCAAAGTTGCAGGGTACAAAATCAACATACAAAAAAGTCTGTTGCATTTCTATACACTAATAACAAGCTGCAGAAAAAGAAGTCAAGAATATAATTCCATTTACAATTGCAACAAAAAGAATAAAATGCCTAGTAATAAATTTGACCAAAGAGGTGAAAGACCTATACACTGAAAACTATAAAATATTATTTAAAGAAATTGAAGAGGACATGAAGAAATGGAAAGATATTCCATGCTCATGGACTAGAAGAATAAACATAGTTAAAATGTCCATATTACCTAAAGCAATCTACAGATTCAATGCAATCTCAATCAGAACCCCAAAGATATTCTTCACAGAAACAGGAAAAAAACCTTAAAATTTATATGGAAGAACAAAAGATCCCAAATACCCAAAGCAATCCTGAGAAAAAAGAACAAAGCTGGAGGTATCACACTCCGTGACTTGAAAATATACTGCAAAGCTATAGTAATGTAAACAGTATGGCACTGGCACAAAAACAGACACACAGATCAATGGAACAAAATTGAAAGCCCAGAAACAAAATCACACATCTATGGAAAGCTAATCTTCAATGAAGGGACCAACAACATACAATGGAGAAAGGAATGTCTTTTCGATAAGTGGTGTTGGGAAAATTGGACAGCCACATGCAAAAGAGTGAAAATAAGCCATTATCTTACACCATACACAAAAATTAACTCAAATGGATTAAAGACTTGAATGTAAGACCAGAAACCATAAAACTCTTAGAAGAACAAACAGGCAGTATACTCTTTGACATCTGTCTTAGCAGTATCTTTTTGAATACTGTGTCTACTTAGGCAAGGGAAACAAAAGAAAAAATTAACAAATGGGACTACATCAGACTAAAAAGTTTCTGCATGGGAAAGGAATTCAGGAAAAAAATGAAAAAGAACCCATCAACTGGGATTAAATATTTGTAAGTCATATATCCAAAAAGTGGTTAATTTCCAAAATATATAAAGAACTCATACAACTCAACAACAGAAAAACAAATAACCCAATCAAATAATGGGCAGAGGATATGAACAGAAATTTTTTCAGAGAATATACACAGATGGCCAACAGACACATCAAAAGCTGTTCAACATCACTAATTATTAGGGAAATGCAAATTGAAACTACAATGAGATATTGCCTTACACCTGTCAGAATGGCTAAAACGAAGAAGACAAGGAGTAATAAATATTGGAGAAGATGTGGAGAAAAGGGAACCCCCATATGCTGCTGGTGGGAATGCAAACTGGTGCAGCCATTATGGAAAACAGTATGGAGATTTCTCAAAAAATTAAAAATAGAAATACGATACACTCCAACTCTGCCCTACTGGGTATTTATGCAAGAACACCAAATAACAATTCAAACAGATTTATGCATCCCTATGTTCATCACAAAATTATTCACAATAGCAAAGATGTGGAAGCAACTCAAGTGTCCATCAACAGACGAATGGATAAAGAAAATGTGGTATACATACACAATGGAATACTCAGCCATTAAAAAGACAAAATCTTGCCATTTGCAATAACATGGATAGATCTTGAGGGTATTATGCTAAGTGAAACAAGCCAGACAGAGAAAGACAAACCCTGTATGTTTTTACTCATATGTGGAAGATAAACAAACACATAGATAAGGAGAACAGGTTAGTAGTTATCAGAGGAGAAGGGGGTAGGGGGAGAGCAAAGGGGTAAAGGGGCACAAATGTATGGTGACACACAAGAACTAGACTATTGGTGGTGAACATGATGCAGTCTATACAGAAACTGATATATAGTAATATACACCTGAAATTTACAAAATGTTATAAGCCAATATGACCTCAATAAAATAATTTTAAAAATATACTATTCATCTTATCTTTGAAGTGCATTTATGAATCTAGTAGGAACTTTAGGATAATGTTTAGATATACCACATTCATCAAAAGAACTGAAAAATAACAGTACTGTATGCAGCAAAGCATTTTCCTCTTTTTCCCCCATACCTGGCCTTATTTCTTGAACAAAGGAACTAATAGGTAAGTTACATACTTTTCAAAACATTTTATATAACAGATTTGTTCTAGATTAAGAATTCACAAAACCTCCATGACTAAACTGCAAAAATAATTTTTATTGAAAAATGATAAAATTTTAGTGTCATATTCCTTTTTGCTCTTCTTCCCTATTCATATGTGTTTTCAGTGCGTTCCCATACATTTTTTTTTAAAGGGAAATATTTTCTGTATACGTCAGCTTTCACAAATCTATAAGAAAAAGACCAACAGCCCAACAAAACAATGTGCAAATGGAAATTCCACAGAAAAAGGAATATAAATGTTTATTAAACATATTAAAAGATAGATAGCTTCATAATAAGAGAAATAGAAATTAAATTTATACAGACACATATTTAGATTGTCAATGATAAAAATTTACACTGTGTTGGTAAGTAGTCTGAGGAGACAGGTGCTCTGATATATGTTGGGAATGTTGGGAAAATAAATTGACACAACCATGTGATGGGTTATTTGGACACATCCTTCAAAATTAGGAATATCTATACGCTTTGATGAGTCAATCCTCCTCTTTTTGCTGAGGAATACTGGCCTTGAGCTAACATCCATGCCCATCTTCCTCTACTTTATATGTGGGGCGCCTGCCACCGCGTGGTTTGCTAAGCGGTGCTGTGTCTGCACCTGGGATCTGAACCAGCGGCCTGGGGTCGCCGGAGCGGAATGTGCAAACTTAAGTGCTGTGCCACCAGGCTGGCCCCTAGGAATTTATTCTATAGATTTATTCACACATATAGCTAATAAAAAGTGGTTCAAAAGTTAGACATTGAAGCATTGTTTGTAACAGTAAAAGATTGGAAACAATCCAAATAACCATCAATAAGTATATTCATACTTTTCAACAAGATATGTGATACACAATACAGAAACATGCAGATAAATACTTAGGAGAAAAAAGTAAAAAGAAACTTCCATGAATCCAATGTAAGTAGGAAAAGCCTCCTGCATCACCATTGCTTCCTCAAATACTTCTTGCCTTCTCCAGTGTCACTGCCCTAATTTTTAAATTACTTCGAATCACCAACCCTGCCTGGTCTGGAAACTTCTACTGCCATTCTGCGGACACATGTTTTTCAAAAAGCCCCGGTCGTGATTAGGGGCAGTGGGGAAGGAATGGTAGTATGTTCAGCCCCTCTGACCTTCACTTACGTTTTAAGGATTAAGAGTGGCAGGATAAAAAATAGTTTAGTTGTTGTATATATATCCAGATCAATTTTTAAAACAAGCTTAAACTTCCTACCCATTTGATAAAAGATATGATTTCACTGTTTAGTAATCCTAAGGGATTCACATTACTACATCTCTGTGTCTGATTCTATTTTTATTCTTCGTTATTCTTTTTCTTTCTTTCTTTTTTTCTTACATGAAACACTGTATACATACGTGTGCAACCTGGAGAAACCCTCAACAAATAATCAGCCATGAGGATGCATACTAGAGGATTTCATAGCTGAACAGGCTATATGGTCATAAATGACAAAGCAGAGAAGAATCATGCAAAAGTCAAGCAGTAACTCTCATTTCCTTGGAAACTTGGACCTAAACTATATTTAAGACTTCATGCATTTCACAAATAACAACTGTATACTCTTCCTTGAAGTGATATAAATAAGATAATAGTAAGAAATTTCAAAACAGTTAGGAGTCTATCATTTTTTCCCCCTAAATAGAGCTTTTAAGTGGATGCACATCCCTCTAACAGTAACAGCCGGTAACCTACAGTTTGCAAAATTATTTGACGCAGCTTCATATACATACTGCCACCTGCTGGTAATTTTGTATATATCTGCCCCGTAAGTGGTCCTAAATGCTCTGATTGTTTCAGAACTCAATCGTAAGGCTTTGGATTTTGAATGAATCTTTCTGTTCATTATTAGAAAAGCGCATTTTATCAGCATCTAGATGTAAGGAACCACTGTTGATCATAATGGTGACTTTATACAGATTTTGTACTTCAAGGGAATCAATTTTTGAGACAGAAGCAAGCAGTATTAGTGAACTATATGGTTAGCTTTTCATAAATACATTGTGCATGATCAAGTTATTTCCAGTAGTCTTTGGTTACTTTTATCATTTTTGACTTTTAATTTACAAATTAATTAAAGTTAGAATGATCTGATAGTTTTAATAGTAGCCGTCATTACTATAGAGAGAGTAGTGCAGCCTGGCTACATAGGTCTTTTGATTGTTACAGCAGTATTATGAGGCATTTACTGGAAATATTCCCAACTTAAAGATGAGTTCAAGGACACAGAAGGAGAGTAGTATAGAAATAGATCACTGAATATTATGAAATATTAAACAAAATCACTTTTAAATTAAAGCTAAGTCCTTTAAACTTGTTGACCTAGGCATTAATCAGTTATGATTATACAAAAACTGAAACCATTTTATTGTTTTGTAATAAACCTGATTATGATTCTACATTTAATTCTTTTTTTTTTTTTTTTTTAGGAAGATGAGCCCTGAGCTAACACCTGCTGCCAATCTTTCTCTCTTTTTTTGCTGAGGAAGACTGGCCCTGAGCTAACATCCATACCCATCTTCCTCTACTTTAGATGTGGGATGCCTGCCACAGCATGGCTTGCCAAGCGGTGCCATGTCTGCACCCAGGATCCAAACCGGCGAACCCCGGGGCCGCTGAAGCAGAACGTGGGCACTTAACTGCTGAGCCACCAGGCCGGCCCCCTACATTTAATTCTGAAGAGTTTTGTGTGGAGGAAATACACATGAAGATCTGTGGCTGTTTAAAAACACAAAATTGAACAATTAAAATATGTAGGCATATAATAGTACATATAACCAGTATAGGACTAAAAACAAAATGCACACATTTCAAAGGAGGGTCGTGTACTATGGACGTAAATGTGGAAAACAAAAAATGTTGAAAACATGTCTATGATAATTATACCTATGATATTACCTAATTAAGGATGACATGTTATTTCCAAATAGATTCTGGTGATGTAATTATTAGTAAAACAGCAAGAAACTTCCTAAAACATATATTTATGGCACTAGGTAATTTCTGACAAAAATGTATTAATCCATTTTTTGAAAAGACTGTCATGAATACTGAATGTGGACTGCTACTGTGAATCCACTTACACAGATTTGGAAGACACATCCTCCAGCCTTGTTAGGACGATGAGAAACCAGTTTGCTTCACGATACTCGAGTGAAAGGCATGACTTTAGACTTAAGCGTATTAGGGTAACCACATGTTCTTCATTTTCTGGGACAGTCAAGACATCTTATAATTATATGCTTTCCAATAAAGATGGTCAATTAAATTTACAACTAATATAATTTCACTTTAGCATCCATCATTTAAATAAAGTATAGAACGAAATGTTTTGCTCCATCAGATGTGCTCAATTTATACTTCACCAGTATAATTTTCTCTATTAGTAAGTTGTTTTAGGATAACGGACTTTGGTTGTATCAAAAAGCAAGCATGACTTGGGACCTTGCATTTTTCAGTGTGTCTGTGAAATGACATAGAATGTGGCCATGTCTATGTAGTCAAAATTTAGAATCAATGGAAAGCCTATCCTGCCATTGCCCTTTTACCTAACTCACTAAGTTGTTACTCCACATTTAGGCATTTATTATTTTATTCAAATTAAACATAAGCTTTATCTTCTTAAAATGGGATCACTGTACTCATTCATACGTATTTTGAGTGTGTGTACAAAGGGCTTATATTATTTCATATGATCACGTGTCACGATAGACTGGGAAGATACTGTGATCCTGAAAAGGGAAGCAGAGGCCAACTTTACCTACGTTACTATTACGCCTATCCACATGATATGATGCTACTTCTTTTCAAGTCTACCTAAGGTAAAGTCCATTTCTCATGCTTGCTAGATGATTCCATATACCACACACTTATAGATTTCAGTTCCAGATTTCTACAAGATAAAATAAATTCCATGTTTAAAAAAGTTTATTTTTTCTCCAGAATGTTGAAATTTAAGTTTAATAGCTGTACCAACTTTATAACTCATTCCACATATGTGCTATTTTCTTCTTTTCTCAAACTTAACTGTCACGAAGCTCATACATAGCTTAAGCTATGCTCCCAAAGTGAAATCCGGATCACTTTTTAACTGTGTGCTGAGTGGTTTCTCTGATTGTCTGTTGATTAAACACACATTTCTTATGAGACTTCAATAAAATCACCACCCACCACCACCACCACTAAATGCCACACTCCACCACATAGAGGACACACATATGGATGAGGCACAGTCTGTGCCTTGGAAAGCTTATAGTCTGAAAAGGACAGAGTTATACATACGAATGCGATGATAGATGTTTACCAACTAGCTCTCAAGGGAAAGAGAGAGCCTGGTGGGAAGAATTTGCCAGTATTTATGGTGTCGATGCTCTCACCATGCTGGTTTCTAGCTCCCAACTTGAAGTCACTAACCTAGAGGTTGGGAAGAAATGTGCGTATTTAACTCTTGCAAACTGGTAAAAGCCAGCTATAGTACACCATTGATTAGGCAGATGCAATTTCTAACACCCTTGACAAATGATTTGATTGAGGCATGTCATGGTGCTGAGGAAGCACAGGAGAGTGGGGGAGGTGTTTTGTCAACCAGAATCAGAGAGGGCTTCCATAGGGCAGTCATTAGCCCAAACTCCGCATCTGCTCAATGCTTCCACTTGGTTCTCATCTTGTTCTGCTTGCTTGTATTAACACGTAACAGTATTTTTCCAGTTACTTGGAAGGCAAGAAATCTTAGACTTACCATTATTTCCTATTAATCTTTTTCCCACCACCACATCATTCAGTTTTGAAGTCTCATTACTTTTACCTGCCTTAAAACTTTGATATGAGTCCCCCAACTTTGATTCCCACTGACTCAATCCCTCCACCCTGGTTTCAGATCCTTTTTCTGATCAAGATCAAACATATACTTTCAAGCTATTGAAAGAGATTACCTGTAAGCATTTTCTACCTCCTTCTTTGCATCTATAATATCTATATTTTCATTGCAATTATTTATGTGTCTTTATGAATCCTCCTTCAATCACTTACACTTTGCTCAAGGACAAACATTGTGCTTATTCATCGAGGCATCCTTAGGGCTTAGTGCAGTGTCTCACATTAGGTTATTCCCAATAGATATTAGTTGAATAAATGTATTTCTAAATAAGTAAGCTTATTTAGGAACTGAATAAATGAGTTTATGTCTTTATTTGTTCTTTAATTATTCTTCCATCCATTTCTACTTCCATCACTTTTTATTTCCTGCAGTAGAAAATACTGTTTTACCTACCACAACATTCATTCTCTCCCTCCTTCTAACTAACAGAGGTACTCAAGGTGGCGACACTGGCAGGTAAAGGAACATATTTGTTGGCTTCTTTGTGGCTAGGAGTCCCATGCAATGAATGATATGTAATTAGAAGTGTTCTGGGACAGTTCCAGGGAACTATCAAGGAAGTCTCCTTAAAAAGATGGTGTACTTTCTTCCCACTTCCTGTTTTATTTTGCTGGAATACAAATGTAGTGGCTCAAGTTCCAAAAGCCATGTTAGGACATAAAATGACTTTGAGAATGGAAGCCATGAACAAGGATGGTGGCGTAACAAGATAGAAGGATAGAAAATATGTATGTGTTCATGACATAATTGGACCATCGTATTAGCTCTCAATTAAATTTCTCAGGAATTATTTTATTGGAGAGAGAAAAAAATGCTGATTTTCCCTATAAACTACTTTTCTCATATAAACTACTTTTAATTTCTGTTACATATAGCAGAATCTAATACTAATCAATAGTGCTTCCAACATTTCTTGTTCCAACTTTTTGTTTTAAAGATTAGCACCTAAGCTAACATCTTTTGCCAATCTTCTTCTTTTTTTCTTTTCCTTATTCTCCCCAAAGCCTCCCAGTACACAGCTGCATATTCTAGTTGTAGGTCCTTCTGGTTGTGCTATGTGGGATGCCAGCTCAGCATGGCCTGATGAGCAGTGCCATGTCCACCCTCAGGATCCGAACAGGTGAAACCCTGGGCCACTGAAGCTGAGCATACGAACTTAACCACTCAGCAACCGGGCTGGTGCCCCAACTTTATTTTCTAAATTCTTTTTATTTTCCTTGATAATCACCACTTGTATCCATCATGCACTGTATCTTCAGCTTGAATTTCTAAATCACTTACTGCTTAAAGACTTCTCAGGGCCCTATACAGTTTAACTGGGGACTTGCATAGGTTTTGAGGCCCCTCCAAATATCGAAGTCTTAGTAGATCTGTATGTGATTACTGTTTGTCCCTGATTTTTGAAGCATCTCTTGGCCATTCTTCAGAAATAGCTCAGGTTTTCTAAGCTAAAAAAAGATCATCCGTTATCTTGGAGATGAGGAATCATTGTGAGGAGGCCATTTAGCAGAATTTATCTATTGAATATTTCTATTTTCTGAGTTTAGCTTTCCTCTGATATATGTCACTGGGATTCATGACTACATGGAAATATCAGGAATCTGCATTATTCACTGTAGAAAGGTTGGAAATTTTGGTTCACCTTATGAGAGACTTACCCCAAAATATTATGGTATAAGTAGTTTCCTGTCATCACAGATGTGGAATGGAAATCAATTATACGTATACAAGTCTATATAGTTTTCAGAGTCTTTGCCATCAATTATCCTATTGGAGCCTTACAAAATCTGGTGAGGAAAAAAACCAGCATTACTGTTTATATGTTTCAGGAGAAAGAATTGAGACTCAGGAGACTTTCTCAAAGAAATTAGAAGTAACTGAATCCAATATAGGTGTTTTTGATTTCAAATCTCATGACCCTCCCTCTTTAATACCTCTTTGGACCTTTACTGAGCCATATTTGAACTTACAACAAACATATTAAAGGAGAATTAGTAAAATTTTGCATTTGAACATCCAAAGGGAATTACTAATCCCCAAATATCTACTGACTGCTTTAACCATGAGTTTGGGCTAAGATGTTGTGGTAACTAACTGGCCAATTATTTCAATGGCTTAAAACCACAAAAGTTTATTTATTTATTGCTTGTAATCACATCCAGAGCAGATCAGCCAGACTAATCTTCTCATTAAGTCAGCCAGAGACACAGGTTGATGTAGGCAGTATCTTGATTCATGCTTCCATAATCACTGAGGCAAGGAAAAGAGAGTGCTATAGCGCCCTGCAGTGGAAATTTAGTGTTTCCACTTAAAAGTGGCTGTCATCATTAATGCTCACATTTTACTGGCCAACACAAGTCACACGGCCCCAAGGGAAATATATTGGTTTTCTAGGGATGCTGTAATATATTACCACAAATTTGGGGGCTTAAAACAACCAAAAAAATTTATTCTCTCTCAGTTTTTGAGGCCAGAAGTCTGAAATCAAAGTGTAGACAGGGTCGTATATCTGCTGAAGGCACTAAGGGGAGAATCTTTCCTTGCTTCATCCAGATTCTAGTGGCTCCAGGTGTTTCCTAGCTTGTGGCTATATCCAATGTAGCCAATACCTACATATTTACATATCTACATATATATATATACATACATATATACATATATATGTATATATATGTATGTTCACATATGTCCAGTATCTAAATATGCCTTTACATGGTCTTCTCCTCTGTGACTGTGTGTCTTCTCTTCTTGTCATTGGACTTAAGGTCCAACTGGATAACCCAGGGTGATCTTGTCTCAAGATCTTCAACTTAATTGCATCTGCAAAAATACTTTTTATGAATAAGGTCACAATCACAGGTTCTAAGTGTTAGTACGTGGGTATATCTTTTGGGGGGCTACCATTCAATTACCACAGTAGGCATGTTTTCCAAACCTTATTTCAAATATTCTTAAGGACAATTATGGCAATAGAGAAACCTCCCATAAGGCTGAGTCAGAAGTTGTGGAGAATTGTGGCCAAGGAAGATACATCCAGGCAGTAGAAATAGGGCAAGGATGCCCCTGAAATATTTGCTCAGAGAGATTTCAGTACTGCTATGGATCAGAAACTGCCAATTATCTCACATTCTACCACTCTCTGAATGAGAATATTTATGCCATTATTGTGATCTTATCGTGCCCCTGAAAAGTGGATGTGTGGGGGACAGATAATTTATCTTATGTTCATAGACCTCCAGATCTAAGGAAGTCACATGTGGGTCATATAGAGAGACTACTGTGCATCACCTCTAATGTAGAGAGTCTCACATGCCACTCAAAAATTCTGCACTGTGTGCTTGTGCCCTGACTCTGTGGTATTTCAGGGTTTCCTCCCTTCGTGGAGAGAATGGGTTTATATTGCATGCTGAAAGGGAATTAAGATTTTTGGGACCACAAGGGTATACTCGGATAGACATTACGTATGTTCCAAATGTCTTTTCTGCACATGGTAGAAATGTACTCATTCACCCACTTGAAGTTAGTCATGACCACATGTCTTGTTTGGTTAATGAAATGTGAGCAGAATTGCCATGTGAGACTTTAAAGAATTCTGTAAGGGATGTATATCTTTCTCCTTTTATAGCAGCTGATAATATTCCATATGGCAGAGATTTTATTAGCCTTGGTTGCAAAATGAAGAGGTGTGAAATAGAGCTCCCATAATAGGTGTTTGTAGGAGCAAGAAATAAACTGTTGTTGTCACATGCCACTTGAATTTTGAGGTTCTCAGCTACTGAATAATAACCTAGTTCTTTTTGACTGATATAACTCTTTATGACACAAAATTATAAGGATGATATGAGATGAATAATGAAAAAATGAACACTGACTATTTAGTCAAAATGTCTCAAGAGCAATTGAGTTACAGGTAAATATGTTTGAAATACTTTTAAGTATTTATGTCAATTATTTTTCATTAGTAAGTGTACCTTTGTTTGTAGGGAAGTTCTCTCTTGTGTACATAACTCTCTAACCAAAAATATTGGCTTTGATTCTTCTTTATCACTAATGAATGCAAGAAAGATGTTACAAAAGGCTCCAATGCAAATCTAAGTCTGTCTATCTATTGCGCCTCAAAAATAACTTACAGAAAAGATAACTCAGCATGGTAGGTGACACCAAGCCCAAGCATACTCATGAGACTATCTCTAATTAAATACTCTGCAGGGCCAAATTATGGCACCGTTTGCATTTTCCCTATACGTAAGATATTTTTTGGTGGATATATGAATTAATGTATCTATTTGTCTCTTCATGGAGTAATAAAGTGAGAAGTACTAGAATGGAGAAAATTATTTAAATTATAGATATTTTTTTCATGGCAGCAAAAGCAATTCAAATTTTCCATTATTGACTATGATTTCATTAAACAATATTTTAAAAATAATTCATAATGCTAGTGGATGCATTGTGTTTAAAAATTATAATAACTTCATATTTATAAAGAAGGTTATCTCTTCCTGGATTTTGCTTTTGCATTAACTTAAGATGGTCAGTTAACAATTTATCATTAGTGTCAATTAACACTCCAAGCACTTTGTCTGACCAGTGTCAGACACACTCCACTTCTTTATTTTCACTTAACTTCAGACACAGACAGAGGATCAGTCTCACTCAATTCCTGAGCCAACAAAGGGAAGGAAACTAATATACCTTCAATATCCTCAGTGCTGTGCTCAAAATTTTATGAAGTGTCATTATTCTCAATTCATGTTTGAAGTAGCTTGCCCAATGTCTGTAGCCAGGCAATGACAGAGCTAGCATTTTAATTCTAGTCTCTCTGATGTGAAAGCCCGAGTTCATTCCCATCTATCAGGTAATCCCATTTCCACAATGGATTAGGGCTAATATTATTCTTTCTTCCCTAAGCTTGGTATTTATTTGGTTGGGATGAACCCTAAATACTCATCTATACTTTGAGTTTCACACCTGCTGCTTTCTCAGAGCTCCTAAAATTTGGCTTCTATTTGAATGACTGATTGCACCCTAGTTACCTTTTGGATGGGCATCTCAACATTTTTCCAGCTCTGTCTACTTAAGGCCAACGCATATATTTTAAGATCCCCTCTATATATGGAATGTGGTGGGCAGAATTCTAATATGGCCCCCAAGATTACTGCCACCTCAGTTTACATGCCCTGTATAATCTCATTCCCTTGAGTGTAAGCAATATCTATGAAAATGATGGGATATTACTCCCATGATTATGTTATGTTATGTGGCAAAAGTGATTTTGAAGATTTAATTAAAGTCTTTAATCACTTGACTTTGAGTTCTTTAGAAGAGGTATATCCTGGGTGGATCTGACCTAATCATACGAGCCCTTAAAAGAAGTTAGCAATTTGGAGCCATAAACCCTCACCTACTAGTTTTGAAGAAGCAAATTGTCATGCTTTTGAGAATGCTGAGTGTCAGGGAATCATGGGCATTCTCTAGGGACTGGGAACCTCATTTCTACAACCCCAAGAAACTAAAATTTGCCAACAACCTGAATGTGCTTGGAAGTGGACTCTGAGCTCCAAAAGGAGAACACAGCCCAGCTGATACTTGGATTTTAGTCTTCTGGGGCCCTTAGCGGGGAATCCAGTTATGCCAAACCTGCACTTCTGGCCTACAAAACTGTGAGATAATAAATGAGTGTTGTTTTAAGCTGCTAAGTTGATGGTAATTTGTTACACAGGAATAGAAAGTTAGTACATAGGGCATTGCACTTTCTATGCTTACTAATGTTTGGCTTTTGCTCCAAACAAATTAGCTACCCTAAATGATGACACTGTCACACATCTAACTCTTCATCTTGATGTTATATAAAAATGACAGTTTATAATTCCTATCCACCAAGTTATAATGCTCTATAAGTATTGAAGCTGGGCCAGGATAAACTTAAACATGCCACATCCCTCTGAAGCTGGCTTTGTATTCCGCCATTTTTCATGAAGGCTTTGGTGCCACATTAAATCATTTATTCTCCACCCTCTGATTTCTGGCTTCCTCATCTTTCCCAGTATCCACTGATGAGATTCCTGCCTATTTAGCCCAAAGGCAGGATAGGTTGCATCAACATATTGTTAAACTGATTAAAATATCTAGAATTTAAAAAGAGGTTAATGAAGCTGCTTCTCTTAGTTGGTTATTACCATCAATGAGATTTCTAATAATATGTTCCTTTGAGTGGAAAAAAGAGATGGTTATACTGTATGTGAATGAAATTACACTAGCAGCAGGACTGTGTATTTTCTAGCATTTTCTTTATTATTTAAAGCCATGTTTAGCTTTCACTGAGTTTTGCATTTCTCATTAGATATGTATTCCTCCCTTTGATTTCACTGTGGTAACTTCTAAATATTGCCTGTCAGAATCTTGGCTACTTTTAAGTGTATTAATATATAATCCTTTCATTTTGTTCTTTAAAATATATACAGTTTTTGAATTCCTTTAAACGCATCTGTACTGCACACCTCTGTATATCATGTCAGTAGTGGAAAGTTCATCCCAAGAACAGAGATGATGAACAGGACACCACAACAGCGAAATTTAAAATAAAAGAAAACCATATTTATTGGCATGAAAGATGTATACAGTGTAGAGAACTTTCTGCCAACTCCTCAATTTTAACTCCCAACAGCCTCATCCAAAATAGAAAGAATTCCTCCCCATTTGATGCAAATTCCTTTGCACTTGAGGAATCTGCACTGGACACAAGGGAAGAGATAGGCATGCTTTCAAGAATCCATAGAGGTTAGGAGGAAATCAGGAAAGATAAATGGCAGCCAAAGAGTAGAGTAACTTGGCACCTTAGAAACCTGTGGAACAAATCCAGAACAAGAAAGGACACTTTAAAAGCTGGGGCAGTCAAACCGGTGATAAATTTGATTTAAATTAAAACTACATGTCTCTTCCACTTTTTAAGTGTGAATCTCGCTTTGTAACCAATTACAAACAACACAGTGGAAACCTGGCAGCCCAGCTGCTAAACTGGAGTTTGGCCCTGTCTTCAATTTAATCTGTAGCTGTAAGTCACTAAACTGTCAAAGCCATTGGATTGCAGATGTTTAAATGACTGAAATAATATTTACCTAACTCATAGGGGCACTTTGAGAGTTTCATTAATTCTTATTTGCAAATGTCTTTCTCTCTTTAAGACCTCTAAGTGAAAAGTACTGAGATATATAAAGTAGTATTATCATTTTCTTTCTAATTGATTGATGGCAAGAATACAGTATTACGCCAGTTTTCACCAATAGGAGTTAAGTCAAAATCTTAAACTGATTACGGCTTAAATTTTGCCTTTTTTTTTTCTTGATGATAAATGTCCTAAGCTAAATGTACAATATATCTTAAATACATGACAAGAAAAGGGGTAAGGACAACTCCATATGCACTTTATCTTACTATAGTCAGTAGATAGGCATTGGTCTCAAGGTAATGGATAGTCATTATCTCAAATATTTGAGATTAAAATGACACTTAGTAAAAAAATAACTTATATGCCCTGTGGTTTAGTATATCTTTAAAAGTAGAGCAATTTGGACATCTCACTTTAGGAGTCTTTTATAGTTTTTCTATTTAATAACTTCCAAACTATTCTCACCAAACTATATTTGTTTATATTTTATATAAACAAATTTATATTTTATTTATATTTAATATAAATATATATTATTTATTTTTAATAATTTATTATTATTATTATTTATATTTTATAATATATTTTATTATAAAATAATAAAATTTTATTTATTTTTATATTTTATATTTTAGCAGCTTATATTTTAGCAGCTATTTTACACCGTGAGCGTTACACATATTACCACAACTTGTATTTAGTTGTCTGCTTCCAGGTAAACTGCAGGGGCTCCTACTAGGCAAATTACTACTAAATATTGTGGGAATCACAAACAGCATAACCACTCATCCTCAAATGAAACCAGATTTTTCATGGGTAGGTAAAATCTGTAAACATAAAAACTTATTGAAATATAACTAAAATACAAAACATCTTAAGTTTCAAACAAGCACTAGAAACATTAAGTACAAAAACAATAATTCCTCTTAAATGCTTTTCTTTTTAAAACAACATTAAAATCAAGATTTTTTTTTCGAGATTGGTATTTTATTTCCATGTAGAAAGTGAAACTCAGGTTAAGAAACCTGAGCTGGAGTCAGAGGGAAAAGCTTGTGTAACTTAGAGACACGGGACTGCCAATGGCAAATGTAGGGCAAGGAGTCTAGTCAGGCTACAGCAAGGGGTTCAGACAGGTAACAGGAAAAATGAGACTAGAGAGAAAGGGTAAGTTTGCATCTGGAAGATTTTTTTTCTAACTCAGGTTCATTATTACATGAGCACACAAATTGTCATCCATGACAATAGAGTTTGGCTTTTCAGTTTTTCAGCATTGCCTTCTTGTGTCACATGGACACATTTCACATCTTCTACTTGGTTCATGTGAGTGTAATGTAGACTGGTGCAGTAGCTGATGCTTTTTTATTTTACTTTTTTTTTCCACACAGCATCCATTAACCCTACTTCTGACATTAGCCACCAGTTCCTACTTGAGGTTCCAAACCTTGTTCAATCTTAGTTCATGAGTGTCTGCTGACAGTATTCCTGATGCCAAAGTTGGCACACGACTTAAGCCTTATTATCTCCTGGAGCAGTGATTAGACCGACAGTAGAAACAGGACTGAGGCCAGGCCAATCAAAGCCAAAGATACTAACTTGAGACTTTTATTTTAGTTGAGTGAAATGGACACATTCTTTACTACAGCACTGAAGAGGATGTGGGATAGAGCTGCCACTGCATCCACGGGGGCAAACTGAAGGCAATAGAACTGAGGGGAATCCAGAGATTAAGAGGGAAGCACCCTCCTCATGACACCATTTAAGTAAATGTTCTGGATAGAGCTGTGCCTCGAACAAATTCTATTCACTAGACTTTTTAGTAATATGACTGTGGTAGGCAGAATAATACCCCCAGAGATGCCCAGGTCGTAGTCCCGGGAACCTAGGTATTTATTAGATAACACAGTAAATTAAAGTTGCAGATCAAATTAAGGCTGTTAATCTGCTGACCTTAAAACAGAGAGATTATTTTGGATTATCTAGTGGGCCTAATGTCATTGCAAGTGTCCTAAAAAGTAGAAGAGGGAGACAGAAGTGGAGAATCAGAGGGAAATGTGACTATGGAATAACGGTCAGAAGGTAGTAACATTGCTAGCTTTGAAGATGGAGGAATGGGACCATGATCCAAGAAATGTGGGCAGCCTTTAGAATCTGGAGAAGGCAAAAGAAGAGTTTCTTCCCTGGAGACTTCAGAAAAGAATGCAGCCTGGTAACACGTTGATGTTAGCCCAATGAGTTATATGTCCTATGGCTAACCTACAGAATTGTAAGTTAATAAATCTTGTGCTTTTCTTTCTTTTTTTTTTTTTTTTTGAGGAAGATTAGCCCTGAGCTAACATCTGCCGCCAATCTTCCTCTTTTTTGCTGAGGAAGATTGACCCCAGGCTAACATCCGTGCCCATCTTCCTCTACTTTATATGTGGGACACCTGCCGCAGCACAGCTTGATAAGTGGTACATATGTCTGCACTGGGATCTGAACCTGAGAACCCCAGGCTTCTGAAGCAGAGCATGCAAACTTAACTGCTATGCCACTGGAGGGGACCCAAATCTGTGCTTTTGTAAGCCAACAAGTTTGTGGCAATTTGTTACAGCAGCAATAGAAACTAAAATGAGTAAATAAAAGCCCCACCCCCATCTTTTTTTTAAAAGTCAGTTGGGGTGAAGTTTTCTTTTACTTGCAGCAAAGTGATTTACTTAGTTGAGATGACAAGCTATATGAAAGGTCTTAAGATAATTTAAATAAGTTCAGGACTTTGTGGCATGACCCAGAAACGATATTCAAGGTCCACAGTTTGGCAGCAATGTCATTAGTTTGAGAAGTTTTAAAAAAATCTTGCTTATTTCTGGATGCACTGATTCTTTGGAAAACTGCTATGGAACACGCTTATGTTCAGAGTGACAAAGTGAGGAATTAGGAAAAATTTTGTTGTTACCTATTTTGCTTTAATGCTTTTTAATATTATATATCAATAATTATCATTTTTTTCAA
The DNA here is from genome assembly GCF_037783145.1 of Equus przewalskii. NCBI lineage: Eukaryota > Metazoa > Chordata > Mammalia > Perissodactyla > Equidae > Equus > Equus przewalskii. Next base: position 29,857,902 of record NC_091834.1, read on the forward strand.
GGTAATGACTTTCATAAGAATCCTTATCAGATATATTATTAAAGGTAAGCACAGAGTTAATAAATTTAACACAATATCGCAATTTAAGTGAGTATTCTATACATAATCAAGAAAAAGTTGTATCAATTTAAAGAAACAGAGAAATTCAGTATTGCATTTCATGATTATTTCTGTGAAGTATTTGTTTCATTTATTACTTATAAAACTGTATCGCTCATGAAATGTGGTTAATCATTCTCTTATGTCCTAGGAAAGACAAAACAAAATGTTACCCTACATAGAAACGATGCAGCCACCTCATGAAAAATACCAGCCACATAGCTTTCTAACTGTTTTCCAAAACTCATAATGTGCCTAAGAGTGTTAGTGGATTCTAGAATCCCAACATACGTTTTTTATTCAGTTGTGGCTTGGCACTTTGGAGGAGCTTTGCAATTGAGTCAAGTAATTTTTGGTTGAAACATATGTGTCTCTTCATTTGCTTTTAAAAGCTGCACAGTTTGTGTATGTACACTGGTACTTACAATAGCAGTCCTGCAAATTATTAACAATTATGAATTAAACTTCATATGTACACCCAAAATGAATTTATCTATGACAGTAATTTTATAGTTGTAACTAAAAACTAAAGTGAAAAAAATGAAATGAAAAAGAGTTTGTAGTGGACAGAAAACCAGGCTCATAGCCAAGTTGGACAAATCCAAGTACACTTTGTGGTCCTAACCCAGAGGACCACCAAGAAAGTTATGTGACTGTCTTGAAGGCTTCTAATCCATGAGGTCTGCAGGAAAACGATGGGAAAGTAATTATTCCAGAAGGCCTATTTGGCTTAATTTTGACCTGTTGGTAATGGATGCAAAGAAACCATAGAAAAACTTGTCTAGACAAGTTTCCAGTTCCTGAATAAATCCATAAATACCATCCACTTATTCTCTGGAACTTGGCAAAACAATCTTTATTGAAGTGTTAAGAGTTGACAAGTCAATATCATAAAAGTAGAACTTGGATTCTAATTTTGGGCCAAATAATTAAGTTCTGTATTACGTCAAACACTTAAGTGAAGAAATACTTTCTTCACTTAAATATTCTTTTTTTCCTCTCCTAAGAGACTGCTAACCCCCTTAATGTTAGGGAATAATGGGCTCCCAGTATAGCATTTTGAAAACACTTGTAAGATTTTACTATGGGTATACATTCTGAGAATATTTTATATCATTAGAAAATTTTGAGAAACTTACATAAAGAGATGAATTACTCATGACCAAATCTTTGCTCCATTACAAGTTCTTCAGGGATGTATATTTGGACAGGACAAATCTCCACAGGGTTGTCTGCATAGGTAAGAAAATCTTACTTGGTTGTCTGCATGGAGGATTGTTGTTTGTGTAGAAACCATCATGTCTCCTGTGTTCCTGTGGATGTTGCATAAGATCAGGATGATGTGCCTGCAGACATTTGCTGCTCTAGACACATAAAATGGAATTTAAGTATAAAAGCCATCACAGGGAGAGAAATGCTATTTTATTGCTGGAATAAACCTTAACAAGATGCTGAATCATTTATATTTTTGGAAACCATTCTGGAATTATTGTGTTGCCCAAAATATATTGGCATATTACATTTCTGGCTTACTATTTAGAAAAAACTATGTGAATGTTTACTGATTTCAGCATTCCTTTTGGTGTAAAGATGAGTGAAGCAATTATGTTTGGCTCTAGCCAAGTCCAAAAAGAAATAATAATAAGGAATATTCCATTTGTCATGATAAACAGATCAGATGAACAGTACAAGGTCAGTAATAAATATGAGAGAAAAACCAGGCTTTTGGATCCACTAGCACTTACTAAATTTTTATAAGAAGAAAAAAACCTCAAGGAAATAATTTTCTGAAGTAAAAAACATAGTAGAGTAAACATTACTGAATATACAATTTCTCTAATCTGTCAATTCCTTTCCATTCTTACTCTGTTGCCTGAATTTAGGTCTTTACTTTTTCCCCCTAGATTGTTGATTTCCCTCCTAATGTAGCTAGAACATTCTAACCAAAACATAAATCAAAACACATAATCTCCTTGCTAAAAATTTTTCAGTGGCTCTCTAATCCCCAAATCTGTTATTTGTCCATTATTTACTTGTAGTTTCACCTTCTGCCACTCCTCATTTTATGATTTAGTAAAACAAATTTTATTCAGTAGAGTTCCACACATACATTCTGACATGCTTTGTTGCCTTATTCATTTCCTCTGCCTGAGTGGCTTGCCTATGTATTTTCCACCTGGACAATTTTAATTTATCCTTTACAAATTGGCTTAACTGGAACCAAGTCAAGGTTGCTATTCTGTTTGAGCTAAATACTCTTATGCTCCCTTAGCACCTCTTTCCCTTACATATCTCTATATTTATCATCTTATTTTGACATTATTTATTGTCTTTCTCTCTCTTTTAGACTCTAAATTCCCTGAGACCATTTTTCTATCCTCAACAGCTAGCATAATGCCTGACTCATAATAAATTTTTGTTAGCATGAATTAAATTGAGTTCACAGAGCCTGCTGCATTACTATTTGAATAATTCTCATGCAAATATTAAAGACAGTCATGATTGATACTATTATTCACATTTTTTGTATGAGAAAACTGAGGCATAAAGAGTTCTAGTGATTGACTCTGAACCACATATTGAGTCAGAGGAGATGCTGGAGCTAAAATCCAGGTCTTCTGATACCAGATTTCATTATCTTTTCATAATACTTCACTGATTTTCTAGAACATGGACTCCAACTAATTAAAGCTCTGGTCTCAGCTTTTACACAAAACTCGCTACATGACATTAGGCTTATCAAGTGAGTACATTTGGTTTCAGTTTCCTCCTTTGTATAATTTGAGCCCTAAACTAGCCTCCAGAGTACTGCCCTTTTGCTTTATGGTCTACAGGAGCCAAAGTAAACACTTTGTTTTTACCCAGCACTACATTATTCTGCTTTTACACTTCTACTTAGTCTTTTCCATAATATTAACATTTTTATGGACCTAAATTTTTGCTCAAATTCAAATAGTTCTTTTGTGTTAGTTGTTGGGATATTGAGAGAGTCAACTCCAAATTTCTAGTCTTTCTTCCCTTGGGTTTAGACCAAATGAGACATAAAACAAGAGTTAGCAGGTGGAGAAAGAAAACATTATTATTGAAACAGGCTAAACTGGAAGATGTAGTTTAGTGTGACTATGAAAATGAGCTTCCTAAGCCCAGTCTTTCAGTTTAGACCTTGGAATAACCCCAGAACACAGGCTTCCACTGCTCTGAGTGAATAAGCAAGAAGAAAAGAGACTAAATCTTTGAAGATAAGAAGCTCTGCTGATTGGCTTCCGTCAGTCAACAAACATAACTAACGGCGATCATCACCAACCAGATAATTTACTTTCCTCCCATGATGTATCAATTATCTATTGCCACAATAACTACTGTGTAACAAACCACCCCAAAACCCAGTGGATAAAAACAATAAGCATTTATTTAGCTCATCATATGTTGGAAATATATATGGGGCTCAGCTAAGGGATTCTTTTAGTCACAACTGGATTGCTGTAAATGTCTGGGATTTGATTGTCTATTGATTCATATAAGATGATGTTATCAAGGACTGCTAGGATGACTGGGACAATACACATGGTTTGCCCCTGCTCCATGAGACTCTTACATTTCTTAAGCAGATTAGCCTGAGCATGGTCTCATGATGTCACACAGGTATAAGAACAAGAAAGCCAAATTGTTCAAGAAATAAGCAGAAATGAACAAGTGTTTTTGAGACCCTGACTGCATTGTGTATGCTCATATCCCATTGCCCAAAGAAAGTCACATGGCCAAACTCAGAGTAAGTGTGAGAAGATGTAGCTACAGAGAAACACAAAGAAATGGGGCCATTAATCAGTCAAACATGGGATGAAACAAGGGATAGGGAAAAAGATCAGAAATATTTAAAGAATAATCATCATCATGGAAATGAAGACTGAGATAAAAGATTATCTTAATATACATATAGATTAGAATAGCTTCATGCCAAGGAACTAGTTGGAGCATTGTCTTAAGGAAAGACAAAGTCATGAATTTAGTAAGTTTATGGACCAGTGAGTTTTTCACAGAATATATATCATGGTTTCAAAGACATGGCTGAATCTCTAATACCAGTTTGTAATCCTAAAATAGACCAGGTGAGAGACTGGAATCAGCTCAAACTCAACACATCTATTAGGAAAACAAACAAAAAATCTCTACCATCGTATCATTCATATCATGAAGTAGTGATTACATGTAAAACTATACATAAATGCAGTTATGTATACAGAAGTGGCTGTGTAATCTTTTATCAGAAAAACCTTCTAACAGATAAGAATCATGAAATGTGGACAAAAATATTAGAAAAAATACTAATTGAAGGCATTGGAGATGTCAGCAATAAAAAGGTAAAAACCCTACTACCACACACAACATTAGGCTGAGTGAACAGTTTTTCACAAAAGGGCACACACAACGTGATTCCCTTTGTGTGGAGTTTGGGAATAGTAAAAACTAATCTTTGGTGGAAAACAATTAGAAGAGTTGTTGCCTTTGTGGGAGTGGGAGTTTAGATTTACTGGGAAGAGGCATGAAGGCACTTCCTAGAGTCGTTAATACCTCATATCTTGACAGGAGTTGGAGTTTCACAAGCGTATGTATTTGTCAAAATGTATTAAATGATACCTTTACAATCTGTGCATTTAATTTATGTAAAATTTACATAAAAATAAAAGAAAAATTATTGAACTCTAGTAATATGCATGCTGAATATATGTAATATATATGAAGTATTTGTAAAATGTAATATGAAAGCTGAAGTGAATTGATGCCTACAACTTTGAAATAAAGCAAAAATTACTGGATTAATAGAAGAATTGATAGATGGATAGGTATTTAATAAGGCAAGTATAGTAAAATGTTTGCTACAAAATTTAGGTAGTATGTATATAGGTGTTCAGTGTAAAATTATTTCCACTTTTCTGTATTTTTAAAAATATTTATAATAAAACTATAGCTAAATGGAAACACGTGTATATAAAATTACATATATTTGTAAAATACTATAAATAAATGTAAAATATTTGGCCATAATACATCAGATGGCAGTTAAGAATTGAACTCACTTGTGTTTCATTGGGTCTTGCTCCTAATTACTAATGCAATCTCCAGCCTCTTAAAAAGAATTACTGCCCAAGTGTTTGTGGGAGTATCATGCCTTGTAGATATGTGGTTTCCTCTGACGTCCATTGGGTTGTCTTGACCTCATCTCCAGATCCAGGATAAATTCTATATTATTACCCTCTCCTCACAGCAATGGGTAGATGATCTAAGAAGGTCCAACCTAGAATCAGTCTCAGTATTTTTGCTGAAAAATTGTGGAAGAGGTTTCTCACTCACCCAGATGAGGATCAGAACGCATGCAACTCTTCCTCCCACAAGTAGGGCTAACCTAAGAAGAAAACTGTGCCATGGAGTGGGGCAGAGCAAAGAGAGCCACAGGGAATTGGAGTTGCAGTCCTAGACTATAGTGACCTCTGGATGAAAGCAACCTGAAGCCAATCTTATCTCTAGTTATTCTACTTACATAAATTTTCTGATTATTTTAATATATTTTGAATTATAATTTTAAATAATCTTCAACCAAAAGAGTACTACTATTGCACAAGCATATGCCTTGTATATATTCAAAAAGTATTCCGTCATCTAAAAAGTAACATCTTTCTTTTGTATCTTCTCATCTCTTGCTGTGTTTGCCATTTTCTACCATGTCTGCTGGGTATTATACAGCAAGCTCTGATGAACAGAACTCATACTTATATCTGGCATTTTTATTCCCATGTGTATCATCACCCTCTCTTCTGAGTTCCACTTCTGTCTCTTACTTTCTGCATATTTCTTTGGCTATTCCAGTGTACTTTTTTTCATTTTCATGAATATATGTGCTTGGGCATCATTGCAGCTGGACTCCTAAGGCTCAGGAAGATGCCTCATGCAGGCTCAAACAAAGAGCAAAGCACAGACATTGCTAACTAGTAATGGCGCACTCCTGTGCAGGCTCTTAAAACAGAGTAAACTATGCTCAAAGTCACGCCCCATCCCTATCATTTATGAACTGTGTCTTTGGACCAGTTACATCTAAGTTCTCAGTTTTCTCATCTATAAAACAACGCCTATGTCATGGATTTTTTCTAATGATTAAATGAAAGAGTTTATTAAAAATCGACTTCTATGGTTCCCAGAAGATAGTGCATACTCTCTATACATTTTAGTTGGCCTTATTATCATAAGCTGTTATTATTAACAAATAAGGTGAAAACCTCAGATTCAGTGCTTTCTGTATGTTAAATAGTTGAATTATAAGTCAATCTAATTGGAAGACAATAGAAGTCAGTTTAAAAAAGGAGGGATGAGTTGAGTTCACTCAATTTATTAATCTTTTAATAAAGATCTTTTGCAAATTATTTAATCTTTTGATCTTTTGCAAATTATTTAATCTCTGAGAATTGTAAACAAGGACTAACAATACCTGTCTCCTATCAATAAACGAAAAATATAGTGGCACTTATGATAACAATCGATACATAATAGAAACTCTGAATGGTAACCTGTCTCATTTTAAATTTTATTCATTTTAATGCCTGGAAAAGAGATTTTATTCCTTACAGAAAGGCCTTTATGTAATAACTGTAGGGCAAAATTTGGTCTCGTGAACTTGAACCACTAAACATCATTTTGGAAAAAATAATTAGGAATAATAGAGAACCTCATGAATAGTTTTAAAATTCTACTACAGATATGGTTTGATAACAAAGAAAATTATAAAGCTTGTATAGAAATACTAACTATGTTATAGGCATGTTGTCGAAATTTTTCTCAAATTCACAGTGAGATTGAAACTCGATAAGTGCCTGAGGTTCCCAAATTCTATTTCATTATTTTATTCAAACAATTTTTGGGCAATAACAATATTCATCAGTGATTCTGCTTAATGACATTCACATTTATAACCTTAATTAGTTGGTTCTTATTTAAAAGTTAAAATTGCTGGATATTGACTTTTAGGTTAAGGAAGATTTTTACAACTCAAATTACCCCCTTCAAGTATTTTTCTTTAGGTTTTTGGCTGGGTTTGGATGGACTAGGGTAAAGTTGTCACAAAGAGTGTGTTTCACCCATGGTCAAACACAAGGAGACTTTACTTTGGAATTTAGAGGATAAAACATTGATTTCTCTTTTTAAACAAATGAAAATTTGGTGCAGTCTTGGAGAATTCATTGGTTTATATTCAGGTTGGAAAATAAAAGTTGCAATTCGTAAAATTACATTTCAATTTACACACTGTAAAATATGATATATCTAAATACATACAGGAGATATTCTTTTTGCTTATCTCTTTTGCAAATCCATTAAGCTCAGAAACCTTTCCAAATAATCTCACCTATAATTTATAATGTCCATGCTCTAATTATGAGATACCTGGGCAGATAAAAAGCAAAAGAAAATAAATTACTCATGCTGAACCATCTTAAACACAGATATAGTGCCTTTATCCTACAGTACTTTAAGCATGATAATAACTATAATGCAACTAATTAGAGACTATTTCAAATATTTTATATTATTTCCTATTTTTCAAAAGGTATTGGTTGAGTTTGCATTGTGAATTTTTATACTTGAAGAGTTTGGTTTTCAAAGTGTGTAACTAAAATGAAAACAGTGTTTAAACAAAATAACCTTTGACAGATTTTTTAAACTTTCCATAAAGCATATCAGAATATACATGTTTTCTTGCCAAAAAATTACATAATATTGAGGTGGGCTTGGCGTATATTTAGAATTCCTCACATCCTCATTAAAGTTACGTGGTTGTTGAGGGTATGATTTTTATACTTCCATAGAAATAGCAATAGTGTTGTGGGGTTTTTTGTGCTATTGTAGTCAATATCTGAAAGGTTTGAGTCAGAATTTATACTAAATTTTAGAAAGCAAGATAAAATTTAAATTTGACTTAAAAAAATATACAGCTCCCTGCTTTTCTCCAAGATCTTAGCCCTGATTTTCACAGTCTTGATGGTGTGTAGGAAGCTGAAAGTACAATCTCCAGTGATAAGATTTGCATTCTTAGTGTTATAAATGTCTCTGCTTTCTTGAAAATTTTATTTGATTGATATCAACGTTTGTGCCACATTATGCTTCACAATGCATTTGTATAAAAAACGTAACTCAATCATTCAGACACTATGCAGCTTTACCAATTATTCCTGTTCATATAACATATCATAAATTATTTGAGACATTTGCCACACATAAAAAGTGTGTTTTGAATATTTCTCAAATAAGCCACTCAATTAATATGACAATAGAATGTGTATTTACATGATTTTGAAACTACCAGATGTGTCTGATCATTCAGATAAAATAGTAAGAGTTTGGTTTTTTGCATTATATAGTTGAATAGGCACTTTATAAATATTTTATGTTCTCAGTCAGTAGTGATGGTGTCAGAGAGAAAATAGCTAAGATAATAAAATCAAACGCAGGTGTGTGTGTGTCTAGTCCTTTAAAGGGAGACTGATCTGTTGCAATTGGTGGTTCCATTCTCAGCTTCTTACCTATTCTAAGCAAAGAAATAGTAAAGTTCAATTTACAAATATTTTTCTGATGTCTCTTATGTGCCAGGCACCACAGATGCTGGAAATTTAGCAGTGAAAAAAATAAGTAGAGGAGAACAATGAGCAAAGTAATTACACATGAAAAAATGGACCTTGATTATCTAAAATTATATACTTGACTTAATTGTCTACACAATAATGGAGATTTGGAGGAAATTCATAATCGTTGAATGTAATAATTCATTTTATTTGGCATTTATCTATGCAAAACTCTAATTTAGAGGTAAGGAAAGAACAAGAAAAAATGAACAAGAAGAAGATGAAGTTGAAGGAAATAAAGAAAAAAAGAAAGAAGGAGGAGGAGGAGGAGGTGGCAGAGGAGAAGGAGTGGGAGGGGAAGCGGAAGGAGAGGCAGGAGGAAGAGGAATAAGAGGGAAAGGGGAGAGAGGGGAAGAAGGAGAGAGAAAATGATGTATTCTTTGTTCCAGTAAAACACTAGATTTAAATACGTTTTTAGCACCAGTATATACACTGGTTTTCTTGTTTTTTGGTTTTGTTTTCCCAGCTATTTGCACATTTTGTCTATCTCCAAAATAATGCTATTCTCATAAATTCTTTTTTCAAATGTATTGACGGATATTTACATGATATAATATCTACCCACTTTGAGTGTGTAGTGTGACTGAATCGTGGTAAATATGTGGTCACATAACTCACTCCACAATCAAGATAGAAAAATGTTCTCTTATCTGAAATACTTATGATATGCCCCTTTGTGGTCTATCCCCTTTTTCAACCCCTAATCCCAGACAACCACTAATCTACTATCTTTTACAGTTTGATTGGATATGGTTATGTGTAGTACATTGGGTAAATAGCTAGGAGTGTTATTGCTGGTAATACGGTATGTATACGTTAATCTTAGCAGATACTGCCATACTCCAAAGTAGCTATAAGTTTTATATTCCAACCAATGACACATAAAAGTTATGGTTGTTCCATGTCCACAGCCACACTTGTTATTGTAAGTCGTTTAAATTAACTCTAAGCACATCTTGTTGTGTTTTTATTTCCCTGGTCTGTTTGTGCTCATATGTATTTCCCTGATGACTAGAGATTCTGAGTATTTTCACGTGCTTATTGACTATTGTATAATTTCTTGTGTGAAGTGTCTGTTTAAATTTTTTTGCAATTTTTGCTTGTTTATTTTAATGAGTTGATTATTTTCTTATTACTGAGTTACAAAGCTCCTTTTATATTCTACCTACAAGCTCTGTCAGTTACATGATTTGCAATTAGAATACTTAATATATTAACAAGTAATATTTTCTGTAAATTTTGGATTTAGGTCTACTCCTTTATTATTAGTTTCTACGTCTCTGTTTTTGTTTTTTCTTCCTTCTGTTTCTTTTTTTTAATTATATCAATATGTTTTAGAATTCCACTTTAATTTTCCTATTGGCTTTGTTCCTATACTTCTTTGTATTATTTTTAATGATTGCCATAGGGCCTACAGTATACACCCTTAACTTTCCATGATCCATGTCCAATTAATGTTCTATCACTTTATATGAAATATATAAATCTAGTAAATATTTAAGTCCATATCTGTTTTTTCTCAGTGTTACTTTCTTTGCTCCTGGAAATACGTTCCCTTTATTTTATTCAGATTCTTTGTATAACCAGCAATTTTGAATTATATCCTAGAGATTAAGAATATTAGCTTTTGGAACTTGTGAATTATACATTTTCTCTGATGAATTTCGGGTTTTTGTTTTCGCTGGCAATTATCTTTGCCGTACTTGAGCTGTGTACTCTATTTCTTGAGAAGCAGCTCTGAGTTAAGTTCACATTTCTTGTCTATTGTTGAGCTGCTTTGAGTCTGCTCTGTATATACCTAATTCATTCGGAAACGGAAACAGACAGAGTTTGAGAATCCACTTTCTGGATTTTTTTCCACTTTGAGATTCCTCCCATTCTTTTTAGCAGTCACTGTTTCCCCAGCATTCGTTTTCTGGCTCCCCTTGTCAGAGGATGTGCAGGGTTTTTGTTGTTTTACTTCTTGTACGCTTATGATTGAATTTAACCCCAAACTAAAAGCTGAAAAACCTAGAATTTGTCTCCTCCTACTCCGTGTACTTTTCAATTTCATAAGATAGCTTAAAAAAATTTCTTTTCAGGTTTTATAGTTGTTTTCTGTTCGGAAGTCCATACAATTCTCTTAGTATTTTACTCTCTTGAATGATGGGATGGTTAGTTTTATGTGTCAGTTTGACTGAGCTAAGGGATGCCCAGATAACTGGTAAAACATTATTTCTGGGTGTATCTGTGAGGGTATTTCTGGAAAAGATTAATATTTGGATCAGTAGCCTCAGTAAGGAAGACCCAACCTGACCAATGTGAGTGAGCATCATTCGATTCCTTGAGCACCTGAATGGAATAAAAGGCAGAGGAAGGGTAAATTCCCTTTCACTCTTCTTCAGCTGGGGCGTCTATCTTCTGTCTTTGAACGTTGGAACGCCTTGTTCTCAACCTTTGGACTTGGATTGAATTGTACCAGCTTTCATGGTTCTTCAGCTTGCAGGTGGCAGATGGTGGGACTTTTAGGCCTGCATGAGCCAATTCCTATAATAAACCTCCATATATACACATGGAGATTGTTTTTAAATAGTCATCTTTTAACTGAAGTGGTTTAATCTCAAGTTTTTACTACTTTATTTTTTTTTATTTTTACCTCTTTAAAAGGGCTGATTGGTTTACTATAAATTTAAAAATAAAATATAAAATGCATTGTCTTTTGAAATCTAATTATGATTTGACCCAAATGACTATAATATTATTTGTTTTTTCATGAGGAAGATTTGCCATGAGCTAACATCCATTGACAATCTTCCTCTTTCTCGGCTCGAGGAAGACTAGCCCCGAGCTAACATCTGTGACAATCTTCCCCTACTTTATATGCGGGATGCCTCCACAGCATGGCTGATGAGTGGAATAGGTCCTCTCCTGGGATCTGAACCTGTGAACCACAGGCTGCAGCAGTGGAGCATGGAACTTTAACCACTTGGCCATGGGACGGGCTCTGTTAGTTTTTTGTTAACTTAATTTTTTATTGAGGTAACATTGGCTTCTAACGTTATAGAAATTTCAGGTGCACATCATTATATTTGGATTTCTGTGTAGACTACATTGTGCTCACCACCCAAAGTCTAACTTCCATCCATTGCCATACACATGTACTCTTTTACTCCTTTTTCCCTCCCCCCTCCCTCCTTTCCGTCTTGTAACCACCAATCTATTCTCGGTATCCGTGTGTTTGTTGTTGTTGTTGCTTTATCTTCCACATATGAGTGAAATCATATGGTATTTGGATTTCTCCATCTAACTTTTTTTGTATGTTGATTTTGTACCCTACAACTTTACTGTATTCGTTTATTATTTCTAATAGTTTTTTGATGGATTCTTTAGGGATTTCTACACATAAAATTATGTCATCTGCAAATAGTGACAGTTTTACTTCTTCCTTTCCAATTTGAATCCATTTTATTTCTTTTTCTGGCCCAATTGCTCTGGCTAGAACTTCTACTACTATGTTAAATAAGAGTTGTAAAAGTGGGCATCCTTGTCTTGTTCCTGTTCCTAGAGCAGTCATTTTCTGTTTTTCACCATGGAGTATGATGTTAGCTGTGGGTTTGTCATATATGGCCTTTATTGTGTTAAGATACTTTCCTTCTATAACCATTTTATTCAGAGTTTTTATCACAAAAGGATGCTGTCCATTTTATTATAAATATATCTTGTCGAATACTTTTTCTGCATCTATGGAGATGATCATGTGGTTTTTATTCTTCATGTTGTTAATGTGGTACACCACATTGATTGATTTGTGCATGTTGAACTATCCTTGCATTCCTAGACTAAATCCCATTGATCATGGTGTATGATCCTTTTGATGTATTGTTGTTTTTGATTTGCTAATATTTTGTTGAGGACTTTTGAATCCATGTTCATTAGTGATATTGACCTGTAATTTTCTTTTTTTGCATTGTCTTTGTCTGGTTTTGGTATCAGGGTAATGTTGGACTCATAGAATGAGTTAGGAAGCATACCTTTCCCTTCAATTTTTTGGAAGAGTTTGAGAAGGATAGGTAGTAAATCTTCTTTAAATGTTTGGTAGACTTCACCAGGGAAGCTGTCTGGTCTGGACTTCTTGTTTTGGGGAGGATTTTGATTACTGTTTCAATCTTCTTAGTAGTGATCCATCTTTTTGGATTCTCTATCTCTTCTTTTATCTCTTCAGTTTTGAGAAGTTGTACAATTCTAAGAATTTATCCATCCCTTCTAGATTATACAAATTGTTGGCATATAGCTTTTCATAGTACTCTCTTATAATCCGTCATATTTCTGTGGTATACTTTGTAATTTCTCTTCCTTCATTTCTGATTTTGTTTATTTGAGCCTTTTATCCTTTTTCTTGACAAGTTTTTTCTAGCCCCTTTAGGTGTACTGTTAGATTGTTTATTTGAGATTTTTCTTGCTTCTTGACGTGGGCCTGTGTGATTATAAACTTCCCTCTTGGTTCCACTTTTGCCATATCTCACAGATATTGGTAAGGCAGATTTTCATTTTCTTTTGTCTCCAGGTATTTTGTGATTTCTCCTTTGATTTATTTGTTTGCCTAATGGTTGTTCAATAGCATTTTGTTTAATCTCCACTTATTTGTGACTTTTCTAGTCTTCTTCTCATAGTTGATTTCCAGTTTCATACTGTCATGATTAGAAAAGATACTTGAAATGATTTCAATCTTCTTAAATCTATTGTGACTTGTTTTACGGCCTAATATGCAATCTATCCTGGAGAATGTTCCATGTGCATTCAAAAGAATATATATTCTGTGGTTTTTGTATGGAATATTCTTGTATGTATCTGCTGAGTCCATCTAGTCTAATGTGTTATTTAATGCCAGTGTTTTATTATTGATCTTCTGTTTGGGTGAACTATCTCAATGTAAGTGGAGCATTAAAGTTCTCTACTATTATTGTATTACTCTCTATTTCTCCTTTTAAATCTGTTAATAATTGTTTTATATATTTAGGTGCTCCTATGTTAGGTGCATAGATATTTACAAGTGTTATATCGTCTTGCTGGATTGTTCCTTTTATCATTATATAGTGTCCTTTGTCTCTTGCTAACACTTTTTGTTTTAAAGTCTATTTTGTCTTGTATAAGTATTGCCACTCCAGCTTTCTTTTCATTGCCACTTGCATGGAGCATCTTTTTCCATCCCTTCACTTTCAGTTTGTGAGTGTCTTTATGTCTGAAGTGTGCCTCTTGTATGCAGCATATATATGGGTCTTCTTTTTGTTTTATCCATTCAGCCACCCTATGCCTTTTGATTGGAGCATTAATTGGTTCACATTTAAAGTAACTATTGTTAAGTATGCACTTATTCACATTTTGTTATTTTTTTCTGGATGTTTTTGTAGTTCTCTATTCTTTCCTTCTTCTCTTACTCTCCTCCTTTGTAACTTGATGGCTTTCTTTAGTAAGTATTTGGGTCCCTTTCTCTTTATTTTTTGAGTATTTATTATAGGTTTTTGGTTTGTGCTTACCATGAAGTTCATATATAATAACATCTGTAAATAGCAATCTATATTAAGTTGGTGGTCTTTTAAGATTGGCCTCTTACTAAAACTCCTACAGTTTTACTCTCCCCCCACCAATTTTATATTTTTGATATCATATTTTACCTCTTTTATTTTTGTGTGTCCCTTAACATCTTATCATAGACGTAGACGATTTTAGTACCTTTGTCTTTTGACTTTCATACTAGATTTATAGGTGGTTGATCCACTACCTTTCCTGTCTGTTTGTCCTTAGCAGTGACATGTTTTCTTTGACAATTTTCTTATTTCTACTCTTGGCCTTTTCTTTCCCCCTTAAATAAGTCCTTTTAAAATTTCTTGTAAGGTCAGTTTTAATTTTGCCTGTTTGGAAATCTCCTTCTCTCCCCTTCCATTCTGAATGATCACTTGTTTGGTATAGTATTCTTGGCTGTAGGTTTTTTCCTTTCAGCACATTGAATATATCAGGCTACTCCCCTCTAGCCTGTAAGGCTTCTGCTGAGAAGTCAGCTGATAGCCTTATTGGGTTTCCTTTGTACGTAGCTTGTTGCCTTTCTCTTGCAGCTTTTAGGATTCTGTCTTTAACTTTAATTCTTGACATTTTAATTATAATGTATCTTGGCATGGGCCTCTCTTGGTTTATCCTGTTTGGTCCTCTCTGTACTTCTTGTACATGGATACCTGTTTCCTTCACCAAATTAGTGGAGTTTTCAGCTGTTATTTCTCCAAACATGTTCTCTGCCCCTTTGTCTCTCTCTTCTCCTTCTGGGACATCTATAAGGCAAATGTTAGTATACTTAATATTGTCCCAGAGGTCCCTTAGGCAGTCCTCATTCTTTTTAATTCTTTTTTCTTTTTTCTGTCCCACTTGGGTGACTTCCTCTACTCTTTCATTCAGATTGCTGATCCATTCTTCCATGTCATCTACTCTGCTGTTGATTCCCTCTAGTGATTTTTTCATTTCCATTATTGTATTCTTTAGCTCTCATTGGTTCTTTTTTTATATTTTCTAATACTTTGTTGAAGTTCTCACTATATCTATCTTTTCTTCTCCCCAAATAGTGAGCATCTTTATGACTATTAGTTTGTGCTCTTTATCAGGTAGATTGTTTATCGCTGTTTCATTTAGTTCTTTTTCTGAGGCTTTGTCCTGTTCCCTTATTTGCAATATATTCTGGTCTCTCCTCATTTTGCCTATTTCTCTGTGCTTATTTCTATATATTAGGTAGATCAGCTGTGTCTCCTAATCTTGGAAATATGGCCATATGTAAGAGATGCCTTATGGAGCCCAACAGCATGCTTCCCTCTCATCACCAAAGCTAAAGACTCCAGTAGTGTTCCCTATGTTGGCTGCATGTGCCTTTCTGTTGTACAGGTGTTGCTATTGCTGCAGGCACACAAGCAGGCTAGGCTGGCCTCTAGGCAAGCTGGTTGTAAGGCTCAGCTGCATGTGGCTACTACAGACACTTTTTGGACAAGGAAAGCCCCAGCATGACTAGCTGTAAGGTCTAATAGCACACAACTACTGCAGTTGTGCTGGTAAGTGAGGCCCCTAATGTGGCTGGTTGCTAGACTTTGGGACTCACAATTGCTGCAGGTCCCAGGTGTGGCTCCCTCCAGGCTCAGCTGTCTCTGCATTGGTGGATGGGGCAGGCTTCAAGTGAGGCTAGCTGAGCAGCACATGGCTGTTGTGAGATCTCTTTTGGGAGGGGAAGGCCTGTGGCAGGAACTAACTACTGGCTACACTGCCCTGTTCTACACAGCTGCCTCAGGTGCACAGATGGATGGTGTAGGACCCAGGCATGGCAGTGCACAATCCTTTCAGGAGTTGGTAGATGAGGCAGATTCCCTGTGTGGCTGTTTGCAATTGTCAGTAGCACAAATCTACTGGGGGCTCACAAGACCTCCGTGTACCCACATCCCTTCTGTGGGCCCATGAGCCTGTCACAATCCCACACTTCCTCTGTGGGCTGGCTGATGGGCAGGGCTGGTCCCTGGGGCTGGTTGCCTGATGCAGCCTGTGCTCGAATACCTTGGATACTCTAGTGGGCAGGGCAGACCCCTGCACTAATAGTCTAGAGGAAGGATTCCAATGGTGTCTGCCAGAGTTTGTGTTAGTCTCACTGAACTGGGTCATAAAAATGGCTGCCACAGGTGTCTTACTGCCTGGGAGGTGGGCCCAGCCACCTACTGCCTCTCCAGGAAGCATTCTGAGCTTAGCGAGTCTCTTTTGACCAATGGACTATGCCCTTTTCTATCTGATGTTTTGTGCTGGTTTCTGTAGTGAGTAAGTCTGTGCATGAGCCCTTTAAGTGCAGGTTTTTCTTTCCCTGAAGTTCTACAGTTTCCTGGGCTTATTCCTCGTTGGTTTTCAAAGCCAGCAAAGCCAGGTATTATGGGATCTTGTCTCTCTTGCGCTGGGTCTAAGGGCTGGGGTGGCTAATGGGGAGCTCAAATCTCTTGTTTCTCCAGCAAAAGCTCTGTACCTTTGGGATGACTCCCAGCCATGAAGCAACATGGCTAAGGTATGGGTTTTTCCTCAGCAAGGCTGTATCTCTGTGTCTTCCACCTCTGTCTGTGTTGTCCCTTGCTGAGGATTCTTTTTATCCAGTTTTCAGATCTCTCTCAGAGGAAATTGTTCCACAAGTAGTTGTAGATGTGTTGTGTTCATGGGAGGAGGTAAATTCAGAATCTTCCTATGCCACTGTCTTTTACACTGCTTGATGATACTATTCATTTTAAGAACTAAGCTAGTTCAGGCTTTTTGAAACCCCTTGAATCATATCACATGTGAGCACCCTTATAGCTTTTAGGGCTGGCCATTCTTGGAATATATTTTCTAGTTCCGTTGAATATGTTATTCTAGCATAGATGAGGTTTTTCAGATTTCATACTGAGTTGGGTTGACTGCATGGTTAACAATGGCTAAAAAATTAATAATATTTTGGTGTGTAGACATTTAGGTCTTTCTTAAGGCTGCAATAAAATATTTCTTGTAAATGTGCTGTTATGCTAATTTTATTACCAAAAATAGCCTATGTGTGCTTATTATTCTATTTTGCAAATTTTAAGAATAATTGAAACAGAGAAGGCACATTTAGATACTTTGTCATGCAAAAGTATATTTAATTAATATGTGGTCACACTAAATAATGAACATCAAGTTAGTACGTTCATGTCATACAGAGGTCAATATACTCTTGGCTTCCTTAATCCCAATTTGAACTTGTATATTATTTTGCTCAACTGTCTCTTAGGACTTGGTCCTTTCTTCATATAAATTACCAAGTATGTGCTTTGGAAGCTTCAGATCAAGTTCCTCTAAACCCTGGGTGAAATATACCCTCAGATGTATGCTTGAAGAGAAGGGAAAGAAGGAGATGTTACAATTGTTTTTCTCTATGTTATTCCCCTGTATTCTTTACTTACTATTTCTTTCCCTTGGATCTCCAAGGAATTTTTCTCTGCTGGGTCAGTCACTTTTGGTGTTTTCTAAGGTCTGTCTTATTTCTAGTTATTTCTTGAATAAATCTCTCCTCGTCTACCCATGCTATAATTCTGTGTTACAGCCATGTTACTTAACATTATGAGTTGATGGAAGATTATTAGTTAGGAAACATCTAACCACATGATCCTAATTATAAGTGATGCTGCACTCTTGATTCTTACTTATAGCTTATGTGCACTGCAAAAGCATAGCTAATCTAGATTGAAGTTGAGAGTCCTACTTTGTGACAACTAAATCCTATTAGCAGGAAAATAATCTAGTATACACATTTCTAGAAAATTAGTCATGTACATGGTATTAGGGAATTGGGAAAGGAGAATCACAACATATTTACTCCTGTTAATGCAAATGATTCAATCCTTATTGAAAACATCCCTTACTTGGAATTCTAGCATTCCATTTATATAAATGGCTATTCTACCTCAAATTTCTGGTGGAATACATGCACCTTATAACATCCAGTGAAATGTAAGGAATGATGCTGTATTACTAGCTTTCAAAATGTGGAGTATATAAGACAGATGTGCAAGGCACACCGATACATCCATTGTGAATATCAGGCTGTCACCACACCTCTAGAGTATCTCCTGCAGGCCCTGCTTCATCTGTCATTGTTAATACATTTCACTTTAAAAAGAAATAAAACAGAGCAGACCATGCTTCTGAATACATTTTCCTGTTTAAAGGCCTAAAATGTGATTCCATTATTAATTTAAGTAATTAAGTCATAGTATTGGGCAGCTTCTGGCTCAAACAGCAGTTTTAATGTTTTCTCTAATGTTATAGTATCTGTGGTATGTAGATGTTTAAAAAAAAGTTCCTATTCTAAACAAACCTTGAACAACTCCTTTAAGTGAACTTAGTCCTGTCGAAGAGAACTGTCATTTCTCTCTCATCTCTTGGGTAGCAGGATTTGGGAGGTCTCCTTTCAAATTAACTCTAGAGGGCTACATTTGTTGCTCATACGGTCTGTTTACTGACTTAGGAGCATGTGCTTCACAAGTGTCTGCCTCCCTTAAGCACTGACAGTTCTGAAATTCCAAGTGAGTCTTAAAATTCAGAATATTCTATTTTGCTTAACAAGATTTTCACCATGAAGGCAGCTGACCATGCAAACATTCAAAGATGGTAATGTGAAGATGCAGCCTATGCAACTGCAGTTTTGTTAATGTGGGATCATTTAATTTCAAACTTGGAATTTTTAAAAAAATTTATACCAGTTCTTTGGAGTAGTTCTGAAATGCTGTGAATTACAATTATAGAAGTTTTCAAAAAGGATTTATTATTTAATTCACCATCAGTATTTTG
The DNA here is from genome assembly GCF_037783145.1 of Equus przewalskii. Classification (NCBI taxonomy): domain Eukaryota; kingdom Metazoa; phylum Chordata; class Mammalia; order Perissodactyla; family Equidae; genus Equus; species Equus przewalskii. The sequence continues at coordinate 29,877,005 of NC_091834.1, forward strand.
ATTATTGACTTCAAAAATAAGTGTAGTTTCTTGCCAATTTATGTTATGGGGTCAACACAGCCCTAATCCTGGAACTGGACAAAGACATTACAAGAAAAGAAAATAATAGGCTAATATGCTTCGTAAATATAAACGTAAAAATTCTTCACAAAATATTACAATATATAAGCAATATATAAATTAGATAATACATCCTAACTAAGTGGGATTATCCTGCAAATTCAATGAAAATCAATATAATAAATAACCCTCTTTAACAGAATTAAAGAGAAAGAACATTTATAACTCAACAGTTAAAGAAACATCTCTTTATAATATACAATTTATCTCAGCAAACTTAGAAAGAAACTTCCTCAATCTGATAAAAGACATATACGAAAAAATGTTTAAATAATATCTTAACTAATTGTGAAATATTAAATATTTTTCTCATAGGATATAAAGTGATGAAAGAGTATTTGTTCTACTTGCAATTAGGCAAGAATTATAAACAAAGAATTAAAAGAAGTAAAATTCTCGTTTATCACAGGTGACTTGATTTAGACACAGAAAATCTAACGGAATTTACAAATTATTATAAATAATAAATAAACTTAGGTCACAGGGTACAAGGTAAATATGTATATTCTAGCATTAAACAATTGGAAAATGATTTTAAAATATGTTTAATAGTAGCATGAAGAAATATCGGATGAGTAAGAATAACTCTAATGAAAGATCTTTATACTGACAACTACAAAACATTGTAAAGATAAAATGAAGATCTAAACAAAAGCATAGATAAGCCATATTCCTGGATTGGAAAACTCTGTATTATTAACATATCTTTTCTCTACAAACTGATTCATAGGTTCAACCATAACCCCTATCAAAATCCCAGGAGGCTCCTTTGAGGAGGAAATAGGCAAGATGCTTCTAAAATTTATATAGAGGTGAAAATAATCTACAATAGCTACAATCATGCAAAAGAATTATGAATTCCTTTTATATATATTTTATCAAAAGTGTAATTATAAATTATGTTACCTGAATTCAAGGTTTACTATAAAGCTACAGTAATCAAGAGAGTGTGATGTTAGTATATAGGCTAACAAATACATAAATGTAACAACATAAAGAATTCAGAAATAAGCCCACATATATAGGGTCAATCGTATTTTCATAAAAGATGCTGGGAAAATTCAACGGAGAAAAGACAGTGTTTTTAGCAAATGCTGCTGCAATAACCAGATATTCATGTAGGGAAAAATGACTATTGCAAGCAGATGTTAGCTCAGGGATAATCTTCCTCAAAAAAAAAAAAAAGTGACAGTAGAATTTATTAAAATTAAGATTTTTTGGTCACAACTAGAAGGACCCACAACTAAAAAAATATGCATCTATGGACTTGGGGGATTTGGGGAGAAAAAGGAAAAAAAAAAAAGATTGGCAACAGTTGTTAGCTCAGGTGCAAATCTTTAAAAAAACAAAAAATTCTGATCATCAAAAGATGCCATTGAGGAAATGAGGAAACAAGGGACAGGCTAGGGAAAAATATTCAATCATATATATCAAAGAACTTGTATCCAAAACGCATAAAGAACTCCCACAAATTAACAATAAAAGGTTGAACAGTCTACAAAATGGGCAAAAGACTCAAATAGATACTTTACAAACAGAAGATATAAATGAGCAATAAGCACATAAGGAGATGTTCAATGCTATTAGTCATCAGGGAAATGCATATTAAAATCACAATGTAATATCACTTCAAACCCAGTAGAATGACAAAGAAAAATGGCTGACATCAATGTTGGTGAGAATTCAAGTAACTCTCATACATTGCTGGTGAGAATGTAAACTTGTCAAGTAGTTTGGAACCTGCCTTCAAGTTTCTTATAAAACTGAATATACAACTACTATACAACCCAGCAATTCAACTTTCAGTATTTACCCAAGAGGGATGAAAGCATATCCACATAAAATCTTGTACAAGAAAGTTCAAAGTAGCTTTATTGAAAATAGCCAGAAATTGGAAAAATTCTCAACTATCCATCAACAAAAGAAAGGGGAAACAAATTGCAGTGTAGTCACACCATCTAATATACTCTGAAGCTAAAAACAAAAACAAAGAATGAGATGCTGAACACTCAATAACAGGAAAGGATCTCAAAATATTATGCAAGCAAATAAAGCCACACACACAAGTACAGAGTGATGTCATTTATCTAAATCCAGATACAGGAAAAAACGAATCTCTGATCATAGTCATTGTGATAATGACGCAAGAGGAATTTCTAGGGGCTTGGTTCAACATTTTGATTGGGGTGTTGGTTTCACAGATGCATACATTTATCAAAAGCAATTGAATGGAACAATTAAGATCTGTGCATTTTATTGCAGGTTACTTTTATCTCAGTTGAAAAAGGGAATAGCACACTGTCTAGAATACAGATGCTCTAGTTTGGAAAACTAAACTATTCAACACTGTCTACAAATAAAATAGCCACAAAACATTTTTTATATTGAATTTGTGTTTGTATTGTAAAAGAACACCTTAAAATGCTATATTTCCTATTTTTATATATTTTAATAAAACTTTTCTCAGCTTTATTTCTCTTTGTAATGTGTTCATGTAAAAGGTAAATTTGGGGAACACATAAAAGTTAAAAATCAATACTACAAATCAGAAAAACAAAGGCAAACAAACAATAAAACTCCCCGTTAACTATTTGGTGAATACCTTTTCTGGTATCACTCTGAATATTAGGTAGCTTAATGACGAATTTCAGATAAAAATGTATTGCTTCATTAGCAATAACCCAAAGAATAAAATGAGCTGACTTAACCAGCTGTTTGCAGGCATACAAATAAATAATTGGAGATAACTTTTAAATGAATAAAGGTATTATCTAAATAGTATTCTGGCAAGCTTGTTTTATGATTAGTGGTTCCACTGGGACATTGAAACTCTGATCCATAACCCCTTTAAATCTCTCTTTTCCTTTGAAATAGAGATTAGCCCACTCTATGTATGTATTACTTCTATCTCTATGGCCACTCTGTCTTAGGATCACTTTCCTGCATTTATCCTTATCTCCCAAAGTTTTCCAGGGACAGTTCTTTGATCATTTTAGTACTGTCCCTTGGTGAAGTCATCCACAACCACAGAGTTAGAGACCATTCACACAGTAAGTGTCCAGAAATGTGTATTTCAAATCTAAATCATTTCCTGAGCTTTGGAGACAGTCTTTTAGTGTCCACAGGCATTAAGGATTCAACACATTCAAAATCAAACTAACTGGCTCCCTCCCCACGCCTGCTAACTAACCTACCCTTTGCCATTGAATGGAATAAACAGACACAACTGTACATGACAGAAACTAAATAATCTTTTCACACAATGATACTCTCACAACCATGCACCAAATTATCCCCATTCTATTTTCTGAATTTCTCATAAATAAATTTTCATTCTCCATTGCTACTGCCACTGCATTAATTTAAATCTTCAACACTTCTTTTGCTGTTCTCAGTCAATACAATGATAATGTCTTTCTTCTCTTATCCATCTTCTAATTGGCTATCAAGTAGATCTTCCTGTGGTGAAAATCTTATGAGGTCATTTCCTGCTTAAATCAGCTTGCTACCGCTCTTCCATTTAGGTAATTCCTATGCATTCTAAGTCTTGGAGCATGCATCATTTTCTCAGAGGAACTATTATTCATATCTGTCTCCTAACACAGGTGCCTTCCTCTTTGATCCTGTCGAATTCTTTACATATCTTATCAAAGCACTTATCATTCCAAATAATTTTTTATCACTCTGCCTTTTCTTCCTGACATTGACCTCATTGATGACAAGGACATTTTCCCATCTCTTTATACTTAGCAACTAACCCTGACCTAGTACACAGTAGGTGATAAAGAAATATTTTTGAATAAATGCCATCCTTTTAAAGTATTTCTCAGAGTAAGCATAAATCCACTTTAACACAATAATATTGAAGATGGCTAGATAATTTTCAGCCTGCTTATCGAATCCACTCGTCATTTCAACAAACTATTCAGTGGCTCTCATGACACTCAGGGTGCTTGGTGCTGTGTAGTTGTGATGAATTAGGCAAAGTCTCTACTTGGAAAAAGTTTCATTCCAAATGATAGAGATCCATGTAAATAACAAAAGGTTGTTGAATATTTTTGGAACTATGATATAGTTAGTTCTGGAGAAGGATGGGAGATTGTTGGAATATTTTTCACCTTTGAAATCTATTTTGAGTAATGAGTTGAGTAGAGAGAGTGTATAGATTTGCAGACTAGGGCATTTGAAGTAAAAGTAGCAGTTGGAGCAAAGTCATGCAAGTGTGAAACATCTTGACATTTAGAGGAACTCCACAGGGGACCAGGATGGTTAGAGTAGAGAGTAAAGTGAAAGTTTCTGCAAGAAATGAGTTTGGCAAAGGACAACCAGATTTTGCAGGCTCATGTGTGCTATGTCAAGGAGAATGAGGGGAGACAAATAGGTCAAGTTGAAGGAAAAGAAAAGCCTTGAAATGTAAGAACAGGATAGAAAAGTAGTTAATGAAGCATTGGAAAAACTGGAAAAACAGAAGAGGAGGGATGCGGGTGGAATCGTGGGGTGTGCCAGACTTAAAGGCTAAGTAGCCAAAGAAGAATTGAAGCACAGGGTTACAACAGAGTTGGCTTCACATATTGTGCAGACTCATAAATCTGTTTTCTCTATTTTAAGCATTTGCTACATTATTATCTGGACATGGTGAAATGTGTTATATTGCTGGACATGGAACTGCATTATTTTGGTTCTAAAATGGAAGTCTGTCTTGGAGAACTTCATAAAACAAAAAACCTACTCTAAAAACCCAATTAATTTCACGTAATCATTGGCAGTTAGCACATGGATAGATTTAATTCCTGTTTTTTAAAAACCAAGATTCTTTTCCCCAACTTTTATTTAGAAAAATTTCAAATTGATGGGAAAATTGATAAAATAGTATAATTAACAGTCGTTATGTACCTTTCACCTAAAATCAATTGTTAACATTTTGTAAAGTTAAATTTGTCCTCCATTTTCTCTTTTTCTATTTTTATATATGTATATTTCATTTAACTGAACCATTTGAAAATGAATTGCAGACTTGATGTTTCACACCTAGACACTTCATGTTGTACCTCCCAAGAATAAAGAACTTCCACAGTATACCAATACTATTATCACAGTAAAGGATGACTCCTGATTGGGTTAGTTTAGTAGTGAAAGGGTTATTTGAAGTTTTCACCTTCAGTTATGGATCTGGTCAAATTCCTCAAGTTCAGGTTTGGTGGTCTCAGCTTTCACCTCTCAGCAGAAATGTATGCTGAAAGGAGATATTCCGGACGGCCCTTTCTAACATAGTTCCCAACCCTACCACCTTGTTATGCTCTATCTCTCTTGCCTGCTTTTTTTCTCTTCTTACATTTACTTACTTCTGTGCTGCATATTTATTGCATTGTATGTTATTTCCTCCTCCCCACTAGAATGTAAATTCTACGTCTTATTCATATTTTTGCACCAGGAGTGCAGAGCTAGGATTCAGGATCTGGGTTTCCTTCTGCTTCTGAATTTCCAAATTTCTTTACATCTCCTTCCCTTTCAGAAACAAACTTTTTTGGCTTTTTTTCCATTTTCAAAATTAAACTTTTGATTCTGAGCAGAGACATGTGCTAGATCTTTTGATAACAATCGAAACTTTTACATATATTGGTATGTTATGAAGTGGCGAAAATAATTCACTCCACTATTTTATATTTAATGATTTTGTCTAAACTGAATATCAGGAGATAATCATACCACAGATGTTCTTTGTGTCAGCTAGACATTAAGTCACTGTATTTTGAATTTTCTTATATAAACATTTAGATTTTGTTTGGAACATGTTCAGGTAAATGGGAGCATATGGATTCTATTTTCCAATGCAGAACTATTTGGAAAATACTACTAAAGGATCCATGTTCAGAGCGCTGATCACTTTCCATTTTGTAATCTTATAAAGTTTGAAGTATTTCCGTGATCTGAAATTGCTGTATGCAGCTCAGTAGGATTTAAAATTAATGTTGCTTCTCAGATTTGTTTTTATAAGCACCTGAATCTGGAAATCTGTCAAGGGGCACGTGTGCTTGCTGGTAACAAACATTTGGATTTCATTTAGCATATGTATCACCTAAAATGCACAATTTGTGTGATATGGTGTCATCCCACATGGAAACATGTACCACAAAAGCCTTGTCAAGCACATAAACAGCATTTCCATTTGGGCTGGGAAGCAATCACAGATGACCAGGAATTGATCACAGAATGGCTGAATGAGAATTGAACCAATTTCCCTTGCACACTATTGCTTCACCTCTTAAAGCTTAAAAAAGGAAATTAAAAATGCATAATTTTATACTTTATTTGACAGGGCTTCATGTTTTTCGTGGAGAGGACAAAACTTTTAATTTTGTTGAAGTAAGCATTATTTTATCACAGCCTTTCAAAATTTTAATCTCTCCCCTCTCAATCTCTCTTTCTCTCTCTCTTCCTCTTTCTCTGTCTCTCTCACACACACACATACACACACATGCGAGTGCACTCATTATAGCTGAAAATATTCATTCTTCCTTTGCCTTCTATTAGGTAAGATTAGTTCTTTCCCCCAGTCCAAACTATGTCAACATGCCTTATCCATTTTTACATTCTATTTGAACTACATTATTAATATTGGTGGACAACTAGCCGTTTATCAGTCACTATGCTTGGGGCTGTTGAAAGTGGTGGGATGTATCTGAAAGTAAGATATAATTTCTGTTTGCAGGAATTACTTCTCATTAGTATACTTTCAGATGTTTAAATCTTGGCTGAAGCCATTCAATATGTAAAGTTCAGATATTATTTTAGATTGATGAATCTGGCTGGCTTCCCTCCTTCAAGCATGATGGCTTGCTACACTAATTTCTAGACAACATACTAGTATCTAATATCAACTTTACGAACTATCCAATGTGCCTTTTTAATACTGTTATGTGTGTCAGTAGCATTTACAAAAATAAATGAATAATATTAACATTAGAATAATACATTAATATCTATTCAAGAAGAGGCTATCTTTTGATAACAATAAACAAATTAATCATGATTGATAAATTTAACATAGAGTTCATAGGAACATACTTTGGTACACTGGATAATAAAGAGTTGCTGAAAGTATGTCTTAAGCAACAAATAGCGTTAGCATTTAATACTTGAGGTACTCTCAGGGCCGGCCCAGTGGCACAGCGGTTAAGTTCACACCTTCCACTTCTCCGTGGCCCAGGGTTCACCGGTTCGGATCCCGGGTGCAGACATGGCACCACTTGGCAAAAGCCATGCTGTGGTAGGCGCCCCATGTATAAAGTAGAGGAAGATGGATACAGATGTTAGCTCAGGGCCAGTCTTCCTGAGCAAAAAGAGGAGGATTGGCAGTAGTTAGCTCAAGGCTAATCTTCCTCAAAAAAAAAAAAAAATACATGAGGTACTCTCTTGATATAGACAGAGAAGTAGAGAGAACTTGGCTTAAGAAAGATGGCAGTCTTCATTGAGACGGTACACCCACGGGCTCATGGTTGAGCATGGCAGGTACCGGATTTCCCTGTTCATTAGCTCCAAGGTCAAAAGGACTGTCTTTGAACTCCTTCTCTTTAGAGAAGCAGGGATTCAAGTGCTGACAAATTAGGAGAGAGAAGGAAAGTCCCTTCTGCACTGCCTGTCAGTTACTGTTAATGGATTGGTCACATTTGCCTTGTAAGCAGATAGCTTTATTGATTGTTGAGTTTCTCTCCCTCCTGATACTGGAAGCCTGATATTCCTTTTAACTAAGTAAACTTTTATTCTGTAGCTATAGATAAGAAGCTTAAACTGCTCATGTTTTGGGGTTAATCTTTTGCAAGTCAAGCATATTGAGGGCACTCATCAGTCCTGCATATGTGATTATGGAGAATGTCAATAAATAAAGCCCGAGAACATCAACTGTCAAATTTGAAGAGCAAGAAGCCTTACAATTGACAAGTTCTTCCCGACCCCTCCTTCTCCTTCTTTTTCTTCCTGTGCACAATATCGTTCTATTGAAACAAAGGGGGAAAAAACAGGAATTTTACTTGAAGCTATATTGGTCATGATAACACAGGCAGACAGCTTGTCATGGCTGGTGAATAAATTTTAATGGGCAAGACTTATTTTAAAGGAATGTGGCATCCAAAAAGTATTTTAATTTATGTATCATAGTAACATTGTTAACATTTTTCTTTTTTTAATATTATTTTTTAGGAACAAGAGATATTGAGAGAAAAATACCGCTTTTGCACTTACAGAACCCAAAGTCTATCAGTTTTAGATCTATGCTATGTTAGAGGTGCTTTCAGAAAGCCACAATGATAAAAGGGAGAAATAAGCTGTGAGACTGATTTGAGTCTAGATTAGTCTTCTCACAGTAATGAGAAAAAAAGGTGCCTGTCTGTTCTCCTTCGTTGGTACAGTAGATCAAATGAGATGTGGTACGGAAAATTGTATTCATAACTTGTAAACTTTAATGATTGTAAATTTGAATTTATTTCCCAGTCAAGGGTAAGCTCTTTTAAATGTGTTTCTTTGAAAATTAGACTTATTTCTGGTGGGCTTTACATTGTTGGGATTTTATGAATTGTTATAAAAGAATTCTCATTTCCTTATCATGGGCTTTGAATCCTGTAAGTAAGCCAACTTGGTTTTTAATTCAGGTATAATTTATTCTTTTTCAAATCACTTATAAATTGAGAGCTATATTTTCTGAAGGCTGCCCAATTTTTACCCAGACTTAGCCCTAAATTGCTGAGTAACTTTTATAAATAATCTAAAATTAGAAAAATAAATAATATAATCACATTCCATCTTAACAATAAATATTTACAGCATAAAAAATATGACAGCATACAGCATACAACACACATAAAAAAGTAGTCTTGTTTTATCAGAGGATTTTTACTTTATAATTTAGTGAGTATATATCATTTGAAATTAAAAGTCATTTATAAAATGAGGACACTAGACTAAATCTCTGAAACACTCTTCAGCTCTAGGGACTGGACTGAGTTATTTCAGCACTACAATTGAAGAATGCATAAGATTTTCTTAATTTTAAGGGTTTATTTTCTTAATAGTTCTTCTTAGACCTTTGCTACAAGTTCAGCTGACAAACATCAACAAACCATACCACATATGAATCAGTAATTAAGTGATATTAATGGACATAATGAGAAATGGTAAATCATGCTACATCACTATCTTATCTTTTCTATACTTTAGGATATAGTTTATTTTGCACAGTGCTAATATAATCATATTTATGTTGCTAAAAGTATTTCATGTTCATATGAGAGAATTAAATCTGCCATTATTTTATAGTCTTTTGTTATGGGTATGAAAATCCCCAGAGAACACTATGACTTCAGGTGCTTTTCCATATTAGTATTGGGCCAGATGATCTTTAAAATCTATTCCAGCTCTACATTTCTACAAATAGTTGATTCACAATTAGATAAAATATAGCCAAAATGAAATATAGACTTTAAAAACTGTTTGAATAGAGTTTACTTTAGATTTTACTCTTTACCTTGCCGTACACTTAAGAAAGATAACTAAATGATGGGTCATGATTAGTGAGGGTTCAATCAATTTCTGATCAGTGAAATAAACACCTGTTATTTTAACAGAAAAAATTAATATAAGAAATTATTTGCAAGATCTGGAGAACTGAAGAGGCACATGGAGAACAGTGAAGTATCACAGAGGTGGTATGCCAAGGAAACAGTTACCACTGCTACAGCTTCAGAGACAAAGCAAAGAGGCTGAGATGAGACCGTAGTCTAGAATTTGAAGGAGGATCCCACCCTCAGGGATGGAAGCCAAACCTCTGAGGAGAGAGCACAGCTGGGCTGTGGCTGATGCCTTAGGATGTCAGATGAGGGCTCCTGCACATCTGCGACTTGGACCTCTGAGGACAGGGTGCCAGCCAATTGCTGCTGGTATTTGTGAGAGGGCACGATGAGGCTAGTTCTGGAGTGTGGAAGACAAGGTGCACACTGGAACCAGCTTTGATTGCCAGGGTAAAGAACTATGGCTGGGGCAAAGCTGACAGGAAGAAACAGGAAGCAAGCTGGAAGAGTAAGACTCTTTTCTCTTCCAGACTTCCAACCTCCCTCCAGAAAAGCCTAACACGCTTTTTTGTCAAAGACAAAAGCTGCATTTTTATGAAGTTTATATTTCTACAAATGGACTTGAAATGACAGCATATTTATCTTACAGAAGAAAAAGTTCAGCAATCTCGTCATTATACTGAACAAGCAGTTGTTTTTAGTTAGATGTTAAGTAGTGGCAATTAAAGACTATCACCTCCTTCCATTAAATGAAAACTGAAGCCCTGGTACAAAGAGTAGCTATTTTTCTCCCCCTAGAACTCACATACATATACATGCAAATACGGATGGTTAAATAACCTTTCTTCTACACCTGCTAACTTTATTTTCCAACACTGAATATTAGCAACTGATGGGCATGAATTTACCAATTTTATGCCAGTAACTTATCTTGAGAATCAAAACCTAAAATTCACAGTGGAGCAAATGCCTTTAAAAATAAACGGTTCATTTAATGAAAACCAAAGCAGAACATGGAACTGTTCTTACATCCAAAGAAAAGAACTATTATAGTGGAAACCCACTAAAATATCTACTTATTATTTAGGTGACTTTATGAATGCAATAAAATTTACAGTGTTATTATACAGCTCTTGGAATGTTCCAGCTGCCTTGACTAGTTAATTGATCCACCCAATTATTTTTCACTACTGAAATTCATTGACTAATTAATGGAAGTGATTCAATTAATTAGTTGTTTGGCATTATGTGACATAAACTTTATTAAGAATTAAAAGCCAATCTGTATCTAATACTCAATTCATATAATAATAACAAATGAAAGTTAAAGTAGAAACTGTTGAGCAAATGATGTTTAGTTTTGAGTAGAATAAATGATCTGCAAATTACATTTTTTCTGATTTTACACAACTATTTAGATATTAGATAGAAATAGCTATAATTCATTTTACCAAAAATTGGAAAATCTGTAATGTATTTTCACTCAACCACACTGTAGATTTCTTTTCTTTTCTTTTCTTTTTTGGTGAGGAAGATTGTCCCTGAGCTAACATCTGTGCCAATCTCTTTTTATTTTGTATGTGGCACACCACCACAGCATGGCTTGATCAGTGCTGTATATGTCTGTTCATGGGATCCAAACTTGCAAACCCTGGGCTGCAGAAGTGGAGCACACAAACTTAACCGCTATGCCATCAGACCAGCCTCACACTGTAGATTTTAACCCAAGCTAAATTTATGGGATTATACACAAATTTCATCTTTTTATTGAAATGTAGATCTTTTCCTCTCTACTATTTAGATACTATTAGAATGTAGATACTATTCCTTTCATAGATTTCAATGAGATTGGGACAATTTAAATATTTTCATACTTGATAATGCACCTGTTGAAAATTCAATTAAAAGAGATTCATATCTTCACTTTTACTTTACTTTATCATCTTTAATTCATTTTCATAGGACAACACAAAAATACTGAACAACCTATTTTATGCTAACAACCACTAACTTAACATTCAGAAATCCAAAAAAACTTGTGTAGACAGGACATAGTCCTGAACCTGGAAGAAACGTTTAATTACTATTAAATTAATTACTATTAAATTAATTATATCTTTTGTTACTATTAATTAATTCAATTATCCATTCAATTAACATTTTTAACTAATTTTTATATGGAAGATAGGGTGCTAGGAGTTATGAGGAATTTAAAAATGCATAAGCCCAGTCACCATACATTCCCAAACTTCTAAGACATATCAAATTAAAACAGTTTGTCCCTGTATGAGACCTATGTATTTTGGGTTCATAAATATAGTCTCCATAGTATAAAAGTTACTGCTTACCTTTGAGTTTCTTACGAGTTAATGGGGGCAGTAAGTTGTGTAAAAGACTAAATGCCAGGCAGCTTCTATAACCAAGTTATTTTGGGGAAACAGGATAGAACAGAGGATCTCTCAATTTCTATTCTATTCTAGAATTCTATTGAGCGCTCCTATTGGAATCTATTGTTTAGTGAATTTTCCATTGCAATTGCTGTGACAGTCTTCATTGTCTCTGCAATCTGGTGGCTGCTTTTTTGTGAGTACAAGTCACCTGTCTAGTGATATACCTCAGGGGCCTATTTGAACTTTCTGTATAAGAAGTCGGTAATCTTGACAGTTACTATCACTTTCAACGGCTGAATGTGGCAAAGCTGTGACATCTGCAAATTCCTGGGATATTGAAAACTGAAAAATCTAGATGGGCAAATTGATATCCTTTGTACCTAATTATAGCCTAAATTCCTAGCTACTTTTCTACATTCATAGAATGCTGCTGTTGCTATGTGTTTTGAACCTTTTTCTGGAGAATAAAGGAATGATTGTCTATCACAAACAGTTTTTGATTTCTGAAATAAATGTGTTCTTTCTCAAATATTTTGACATTAGGTGGGTATATGAGGCTTCAAGAAAAGATTTATTTGCTCCTTCCTTGTAAATGTTTTCCTGAAAAGTGTCCTTGTCTTTGTGTTCTTTTCTCATTTATAGCTGAGAGGGGTTTAGAGACAAATATTTTACTTTCTGGAGGTGCCTGTACTTAGCTAAAGAACTCTTAATGGCCCTAGTTTAAGATGGCTGTGAAAATATTGTTTACGACTATGAATTAAAGATGACACATTGTCCACAAAGAAGTAACATTTTCAATGGATTTTATTCATTGCAATGATGCTTAATTGTAAGTTATTTCAAAGCAGATGGAACAGCTTCTACATGGTCTATTACCCTTCTCAAGCTTTCGGTAAACTCAGTCGGTAGATAAGAACACAATTTAGAAGTTTCTAAGTCATCTGGTACTGAGTTAACACTTGTTTTATTTAGTAACTTTTGATACAGCTATTTCTTTGAGCTAACATAAATAGTAAAAATTATGTAGAAAAATATTTTGATTCAAATTTAATAATCCTTTCTGACAAAAAAAAGAAACTTATCTATCTACTTTGCCTTTTTTTAGGATAAATTTTTTTTTTTTTAATTATTATGCTGGCCATACAAAGGCCATACAAAGTACTGACCCATGCTTGGATGAACCTTGAAAACATTATGCTGAGTGTAAGAAGCCAGCCACAAAAGTCTAAATATGATATGATTCCATTTATATGAACTGTCCAGAGAAGACAAATCTATACAGACAACAGGGATTAGTGGTTACTTCGGGCTGGGGGAGGGGAGTGGGGAGCATAGGAGGGAGATAGCTAACAGGGAAGGGATTCCTTTTGAGGTGAAGAAAATATTCTAAAATTGACTGTGGTTTTGGTTGCCCATGTCTGTGAATATACTAAAAATCATTAAATTGTACACTTTAAATAATTAAATTGTATGGTATATCAATATCAATTGTATCTCAAGAAAGCTGTTTAAAATTTTAAAAAGTTATTATGAACTATTTTATACATATAAAATAATATATGGTATAAAAAATAAAATAAACAGTCTGCACCTGTCACTTGCTTAATAAACAAAACTATCGCTACAGCCTTTGAAGCCAGATATCTGCCCAGCCCTTCCTAAACAACACTTGGCCTCCCCTCCTAGAAGAATCATTCATCTGAAGTTGAAAAAAATATTATCCCTTGCACTTTCATTACAGTTTCACCACATATGTATCTCTAAATAATATACTGTTTAACATTGTAAGTTTTTAATCTTTCTATAAATGTATGAGCTATACATACATATATATATGTATATACTTTTAGTAACTTGCAGTTCTTATTCAACATTGCATTTTTTGAGAGTCTTTCACATTTCAAAAAGTTTCTTATTTGAGTCTATGTATTGTTTACTAATCAGCCTCTACAGTGCAGATACTCAAAACTGCCTCAGGGGAGGGTTCTTGTGAGACAATGAATATAAAGCGCTTCAGGCAGTGCCCGACTCCACAGATGTTCCATTACACATGTAACATTATACACAACAGTGTGATACAATTAGTAATAATCATATATATCATTATAGTGATTGCTTCTTTCTCTGTGAATGTATCTTATTTCATCAACTGCATTATGGATCAATAGTCTTCAAACTGTAGTAAGATCCAAGTTTAGCAGAAATGCCTCATTCTAGATATCTTAAGTTTCTGTGTACTAAGATTTAAATTCTTTATGAGCCAATTTACTTCTAAACATATATTAAGTTAAACAAACGAAAAGGGTTTTATAAAAAATTTCAACTATTTCCAAATTCTCTTCCAAACTTGTTTATGAACATAGGTGACAAGAGCTTTAATCAGACTGTGTGACTGTTACGTGTTCTGCTTTTTTTCCAGCTTTATTGAGATATAATTAACCTGGGACATTGTATAGTGTTCTGCTTTTAAAATACTCCTTCATTTGTACACTTCCACGTACTGCCATAGCGTACGTAGTTGCCACTTTTAATATGTTTGTGTGCTTACCTGATTTCCAGCCAGTCAGAGGGAGAACAGCCCAGGAGAGAGGAAATGAAGGCGTCTGGCTCTGAGCTCTCACCAGGAGAGCTTCTGAGATTCCAGTCCTCTCATGGGGTGCATCACATAGTCTTTTTGGGGGCCATTAGTTTTTTCCACTGCAGCTGCGGCATCCAGTTTCCACTCTACCTGCTATTGGAGGGCAGTTTTGACATTGTTCGCCAACACCGGTCCATTTGTGGCGGCTGCCTGGAGCCCTGTGCTGGAAAGGACTGTGAGGTCAAGTTCAGGCTCCACAGGAGGGAGGCCTCTGATTCACCACCAGGTGTCTGCAATAGTTAGGGTTCTCAGCTCTGCCTTCGCTGCTGCTCCTAATTATGAGAGGATGCCAAATTGCTTCCGGGTGGTGATAGGGTCCTGATGAACATAACCTGGTCACTCCAGAGCTTCTGAGTTGGAGAGCTCTCTCCTTCCCCAACATGGCATATGGCTTGTAAATTACTTAACTTCTGTTCTTCAAAATCTGAGAGTAAAATTGTGCTCTAGAAGGTTGTACCACAAATAGCCTGCTGTTTTGCATCCTTTCTGTACGAACTGAGGCTGTGCATACTTCAGGTGGAGAAGCTAGTAATAATGTGGTACTTGGAGTCGATGGAGCTAGGAGAGGGCAGGCGTAGGGGAGAGCATGGCCACGTTGCGCAGGCTGCGAGAGGTGCCTCAGCGCTGGCTGGTCTGGGAGAAATCCAGCTTCGGCCACGACAAGTCGCGCCACCGGCATCTTGTGGAGAAGCACTATGACAATTCCCGGGTGGGTGCACCCGCCTGCGCCCGTCGGACCGCGCTCCATCCCCGCTGGTGGGAGAGGCTTGGGGAAAGCCACGGTCTGCCCAGCGTTGTCGCCTGCCTTCGGCAAGCGGCGAGCGAGGGGGCCACTTTGCCATTTTTATTGGTTGAATTCTTTCAAGGAATCTTTGGTTACTTTTCGTTAATTTACATGAAAAATGTATTCATTGTCTGATCTTGTTTTCTTTATTCTTTACTAATTATCCTTATAGTCTAAATTACTTTTTAAATAAATTTGCTGAATCACTTCACTTTATATTCTTGAAGCAAACTGTGTGCTATTTCACTCCAATGGTGTTCTTGCGTTTCTTGTGAAAAAAGACAAATTTGGTTGTATTCATATTCTCATTTTCAGATTTTCAAAAAAGTAAATCAAGATGTTTTAGTCCACTGGTTAAATTCTTCTGATTTCTGGACCATTATGTTGTCATCTGAGTAACTGAGTAGTGCCTTTAATGAGGTGTGTCTGCCTGGTTGCATTAGCTGCCTAACAGATGTCTGAGTGACTACAGCTGCCCTGGGTACCAGAGCTTTCACCTTTCCTTGAATCCCATCTGCCTTCTGAGCCAGGAGTTCTACCCAAGATTCCCACTGGATGCTTTATTTTTCCTTTTCAGCTCTTAACTGGAAGATCAAAATAGTTTATAAATATGTAATTATCAAAGGTCATCTTCCTGGAGTTTGTACAAAATTATTTCTCCTATCCTTAATTCCTTAAAAAAAATCAATGTCAGTAAAAGAAATGAAAATATTTCAAAATTCCAAATACCCTATTGGGATCCAGGAGTTGTTGGCCCACCAGGTATTTTGGTCTGGGTCCCAGAATAAGGCAAACACAACTTTGTACTATTGCATAAGAGAGACAAAATTATCTGTAGTGGCTTCAAAGTATATTCAGGACATGATTTGAAGGTGTCATTAAGAGACCCCCCCACCTCTCCCCACACAAAGAGCTGGGTTTTTGGAACCTGGTTTATCTGCTTCAGAAAGAGGAAGGGATTGGTTGACAGAACTTAAACCTGTGGCTCCAGGCAGTCTAGGGTCTCTAATGTGGATTCTTAGATCAGTAGCCAAGCCCTGTAGCTCTCAGAAACTCTATATTTATACATAGATAATGATTATACCAACCAAGTCGACATTTTAGGAATAAGACTTTCACAAAGTTTCACTTATGCCTTCAAATGTGTTATTGTTTAATCTCATCATGAGTCAAGTTGAATCAAAGCCAACTTGTCCCTTTTTCTTCTAATATCAATTATGGATAATTTTATCTGACTTTCTTTCCTGCATTTCTAGACTCTATTCTCAAACAATATCAGAGCTAGTGTTGACTAAATATTATGATACTCCCGTATCTCTGAAAATTCATTAAAAAATAAAGCACAGGTTTCTCTTGATTGTAATAAAAACTATGTTGTATATTGATATTAATATCCATAAACAAAGAGTGATGGAACTAGAACATACATTTTGTGCCATTTTCATATTACCTTTAACGAAAAATCATTTCAAAATATCATTTTCTCTAATCCTCCTATTCACATCCGATTTGCTCTACATTTATTACTCTGTATATTTGGCCTTTATTAAAAGCTAAACAATAAGTTTCTGGGCATCTAAAGTGGGCACGTAGGAAAAAATAGCTAATATTTCAAATTATAATTAATTTTTGGACTACTGTGAAACATAATACACATGTTCCCTAAATTAACATTATTAATCATTTTTGTAATAGTTTTTTCTCAAAAAAGTTAATTTATTCATCATTTAATCTATATATAAAGTTATGACAGGGATAAATATTGCTAAATAAAGATATATATTTTATGTCAATTTCTAAAACACTCAGAAACATATAATAGCCTTTTCAGTTATAAAAATAAATAAAATGTCACAATTGCTAGTAAAATGTAGCAAAGTTAAACTTTATTTATATTGAACAAAGACAGACGAGGAATAGCAGATAGTACCGAATATTTATTTTTTGATATTGGCCATAATATGTGCATATATAATTTAGTAAGTGTAATAAAACAAAGTTAATTATTTGTCCCTTATGGTAAGTGTCAAATTAACCTTATCTTTAGGCATAACATGAATTTGGAGATTTTTAAATTATGATTGAACATCCTCAAGCTAAAGTATTTGTTAAAAAATTCTGCTCACCTCAAGGAAAGTGAAATCACTAGGCGCACCCCCAACCCCAGAAAATGTTTTAAAAAAGGAGTTCATTTTGACCTGGCTCTCTTTTTTTTGAGGATTGCATAGTCTGTCATTTTGATCCCTTACTCTTTTCCTCGGGTATTTATAAATTCTCCCTTTTGAGGCAAATGGTGAACTAAGCCATTATTTTTACTCACATATTCCTAAACTTGGTCCAATTTTTATATTTTGTTTGGATAAAGATAGAATCATTTTACATGAAGAGTAAAATTAGTTGTAGCCTATACTTTTCAAACATAAACTGTCTTCTCCTGTACATCTTGTTTCTCATCTATTTTTAAGCAAGTTGAAGTACGCTAGCATTTCAAATATACCCCACCCCCAAATAACTGGAATAAAAGAAATTCATATTAGGTGAGTTTGAGATGGGAAAAATATGAAAAAGTTATTTCTGAATAGATTCTGCTGCATAAATGAGCAAGTTAATAAGTAAAAACTTCCAGTGTCCTCCTAGGTGTAAGATATCTGAATTATGGCAATCTCTTTTTAGATTATTTTTTATGCATATCTCTGTAGAGAAGCTCTGGAAGGCACACTAGCTAATATAACTGTAGCTCTCAATTCTGACAATAAGTTAAGAGAGCAGATGAATTTCACTATGAAAATGGACCGAACTATTCCTTTTGTAAAAATGTAGAATGGAAAATAAACTGACTTATGAAATATCTAAATTCTTATCCAGTGTATTGAAACTCCCTGTCAACTCAGTAATCCCACCTTACATTTTCTAACTAACAATTTTTCACCTTCAGTACTGTTTATTTACTAGGTTATCAGTAGCTCTATCACCCTATATTATACATTCTTCTGTGTGCATTTTTCTTCATAAATGTCCCTGCAAAACTAGAAGATACCTCTGGGGCTGGCCCGGTGGCACAGTGGTTATGGGCACACCTTCCGTGGCGGCCCCAGGGTTCGGATCCCTGGGTGCGGACATGGCACCGCTTGTCAAGCCATGCTGTGGAAGGTGTCCCACATATAAAGTAGAGGAAGATGGATATGGATGTTAGCTCAGGGCCAGCCTTCCTCAGCAAAAAGAGGAAGATTGGCAGCAGATGTTAGTTCAGGGCTAATCTTCCTCAAACAAAAAGACCATAAAATAACCCTAGAAGATACTTCATTGCATGTAAAAAAGCTGAATTCACACCCAAATTATGTCTTACTTCACCATTTTATAAGCTGTAAATTAAGTTTAAAGTGTATGTGTACATCTGACCTCATTCTTCTCTTACCATTTATCCCGCCATTGATCCTCTCCCCTGTAAATCAGAAAGTAACTGGTATAATTCCAAGAGTCTTGAATACATTTAGTATGCACAATCTTTATACTTTACTCAAGTGGAGAATTACCTCAACTGTCTCATTGCAAGATGCCACTACGAGAATGGCATAGGCAGGGTTGTAGAGTGCACAACCTGAGCAGCCATACAGAGGAGCAAAAAGTAGTAAAAAGAATCTATGTTGTAGAGATTAAATGCTTATGTCTTAATTACAATTATTTCTTTAACAGTAGCAGGAATCGCTTCTTTGCTGATTCTTTTTTTTCAGGTGTTGCTATAACGACAGTAAAAACTAGTGCTGACTGGATTCTACCATGTGTTTGGCATTATTCTAAGCATTTGCCACTGATTCTCTTAATCCACACAACAATCCTATGGGAGATTGAAAGAATGGATAAATGAATAGATGGATGAATCATCTATGTCTCTAATAATATTTTCCATATGCTACAGATATACATAAATATCCTACTACCTGAGTTCTACCTACATGTTTCACAAGTGCCTTCAATTGAACTGGTTCAGTTCTGAACCTGTTATCCGCCACATCATCACCAACATCTCTAAGCTACTCACTATATCTTTAGTCTCTATAATTGTGCTGGTTATGTACTTTTCTGACTCAGAAACAAATCTGCTCTTTTTTAAAGCAGAGTCTGTGAAGAATCTGCACATTACACTTCTCCTTTACTAACAGACTTCCTTTTAGTACCCATGGGTAGCAATACATAGAGATTGGCAAGCAGGAGGAAGAGAGCATGTGATTTATTGCCATTTGTTTGCTATTTGCTTCGGCATCATCCTAGCAGCAGCTGATTCCAGCACCCAGCTTCCCTTTGCATACACAGAACAAGTTTGGTTGTGCCCCCCAGCAGCCCACAGTGTTCACTCCTTCGTGGTCTAAGCCCTAATCCAGAGTCCTTCCTCTGAGTTTCTAGGTTCTGATAACATCAACTTCTTCCTTTTGGTCCCTCAGTTCTAGGGTAGTAGCTGCTTCCTGCAATTATATTCTTAGTCTTTCCTTTAATTCTCCCAGCCTCCAACACCAGTGTAACCAATTGTCTATATTAAATTTCATCTGCTAAAATACCTAACATGATTTCTCTTTTCTCAATGTGTCAATGGTATGCTCACTTGTTAGAATTTCCTTCAACTACTCCCTTCCTTTCGTGGACTGTTCCAGGCATTTTCTTTACCTATTCCAATTCCTTTCTCTTCAACATTCAACGAATTTCCAAAAACTGCCAGTTATACTCTAGAATATCTCAAAAATCTATCTTGGCCCTTTTATGTCAATCAAAATGCACTGGTAAAAATCAAGGAGTTTTGATCCAGAAGGCCTGGATTCAAGCACTAGATCTACTTTTCATTACCTCTAAGACATGGAGGAGACTTATTGTTTGGTTAGTTTATCACCAACAATCCTGGAAGTGCTAATTTAGGGAAGAATACTGATAACTATAATCTGACAGAATTTGCTATTGAAGGAAGTATAATCTTTGCACTTATTTATTTTAGAATTATTCTTTTGTCTATTTCTATTTTTCAGAGGCAAGGAGAAGGAAAAGAGCAAGAATACAAGGCACAGAAAATGGCAGGGGGATGACAAAGAATCCAGTTAGAATCAAAGCAAAAAGTGAAGGGAATTTTTAAAAATGAAGAGAAAGAAGCACACACAGACCCACATAAACACACAAATATATGAAACTGTATATATACATGCAAACACACATCTGTGTATATATATGCATGTACACATATATGAAATATTTTCTATTTTGTGTATATAATTTGGTATGTTTAACATAATTAAATATATATTTATTTCATTAGCACTCTCAGTCTGAGACTGTCTTTGCCCAAATGACTATTTTTGCAATCATCCCTTAAAAATTATGAAGAACTTAATTTTTTAGGGAGTTGACAACTGCTAGATTTACTAAAAATAACCTGCTATTTAAAAAATATGCGTTACTTTCTTTTTTCTTCCCTCTGTTAAATAACTCTTCTAAAACCAATCAAAACTATATTCAATTAAACAAATTAGTCTTGTTTTTAACACATAGCAGTATTATCAAAACTCCAAATGCGGGTGGTAGAAGTATGAGTCACAGGACACCAAAATACAAATATAAATATTGACAGTGTATGGTATACTTATGTTGCAAGATTATGGAATATTTATTTGGCTAAATACAGTCTTGTGATTAATAAACTTACCATAATCTTGTGCTTAGATAATGATAAAAGAAATCCACTCATAACATCTTAGCTTTTTAGAATATTTAAAAAATATATCTGTATAATTCACTTTGGTAGTTATCATGAATCGTGATAGCTATGAATGCATTCCAGTGAGTAGGAAATTCTAGTGGGTAGAATGCCAGATACACCATTTTTGCTGCTTTGAGCAACATTTGCTGAGCCTTGGAATGTCTTGCCCTGGCAATATTAAAAGTTCTATGAAGAAAACTCTCCATTTGCTCTATGTCCTTTAACTTTCTACCTCATAGTGTCTGGCATTATTCCCATCTTTCCCTGGTGATTCATATATAATTGTATTGAGTTTTTTAAAAAGTCAAGTCAAAGAGGATGCTTCCCTTGTTTAAAAGAGCAAAATTAGTTTTCTATTCAACAGTACTGACACACTTTCTACATCTTAATTATTATAAATAAAAGTAATAATTTTCTGTTTTTGTACAACTAGTGTTTTTTAAAATGTTCAATGTATGTGGTTCATGGAATTAGAACATGATAAATTTTCCTAATGCTCAGTAAAGTTAAATGCAGGTGTTTCAAATAATTTCCTGGAGATACAAGTTACATTAAAGTTGTTTTACATGATAAATATCACACAGTGAAACAAATGTTGGAAATGTTTTAAAAACAGCTATAGGTATTAAAAAATTCTACTTAGAATAGTCTATTACTCAAAGTAGACTAAATAAAAGGATTGTGGTTCCAATAGTGAAAAGAAAGGAATTTGTAGCTATGAAAATGTGTAGAGGGTAGAGAGCCACATCTTCTCTATCTTTTTTATTTTTCTGAAGCAGTTGGTTTGGTACTCTATACACAGAAACATTTTAACTTAATGACTGGCTAAGCCAATGATCAATCATTTTTACATATAGCTCTCTACAGATGGTAAGACTAACTCATTCCAACATGTACCTATCAATCTACTATCCATCCAATGCCATTGTTAAAAAGTGTTCTGTAGATACCTATGGAATTTTGGGACCCTTTCAAGGGGTCCTTGAAGTCAAAACTATTTTCATAATAATAGAAGGAAGGTAAAATGGCTTTTTCTACCATATTGACATTTGCAAAGCAAAGACAGGGTAAAACTGCTGGTACCTTTGAATGATGAAGACAGTGGCAGCAAACTGTACTAGTAGTTGTATTGTTTTTTGTCACCATGCATTTCCAGTTAAAAAAATTAAAAATAAAATTAAAAGGCCAGTTTATACTCCAAAATATTCTAAAAGAAGCAGTAAAAATTACTAATTATTTAGGATCTCTTTCATGGGGCACATATTGTTTTAGTATTTTCTGTAATCGCATGGGAAATATGTATAAAGTACTCATGCTGCATTTGAAACTATGATAGCTATTTCAAGGAAAATAACCTATATTATGATTTGAGTTGTTAGTTGAAGCAGCCACTTATTCATGGAACACAATTTTCTTACGTGAAAAATAACTCACAGACAAACAACAGTTATTCCTACTTTCACACTTGGCAAATATCTTTCTGAAAATGAACAAAGTGAGTCTGTCATATCAAGGAAAACAGCTGACACTATTTGCTGCCAATGGTAAGACTGGAGCCCTGGAGCAAAACTAGAACCTGGGGTAACTTGTCTCCACCACCATAAAATTGACAGCTTCCCAATTCTAAAAGTCTTATCTGATGAGATCTGTGGTGGTAGCAACAAAAGTTATTGTTTGATTTGTATTATGAAATGTGTCAGACTTTGCAAGATCTGCATAACTCAATGAACCAATGTTTCCGAATGACCAACTCACGATGTTACAAAATCATGCTTAGGTAAAGTATATACTTAAAGTGCAAGATAAACTGATGGATTTTAATGTAACAAAGTATTAAAAGTTGACTGATATGGTTTCATATTTTGCTTTGCTACTAACCTCTAAGATACTACCTACCACTTGTCAAACTTCAGTGTAGTGGTAAAAAGCAGTATCTCTAGTTATCTGAAAAGGTTGTCAAAGTTATCCAAGATTTTCCAGTTATATATTTGTGAAAGCTTCAGTTTTCTTTATATACTTCAACCAAAACAACATATTGCAAAAATTTTATTGCAGAAGATAAAGCAGCTTTCTTCTATTAAAGCAGATATTAAAGAGATTTGCAAAAATGCTTCTCTTCTCATTGAATTTCTTCTGTTTTGAAAATATAATAAATTTAATAAAATGTAATCATTTAATAAAATATTGTTGTTTAATAACATTTTCAGCTATTGTATTAGGTAATAGATTTATTATTCTTTTAAAATTATTTATTTAAAATTATTTTTAAGTCACTTAATAAGCATCTTAAAATTTTTTCAGTTTCTAATAAGTCAATATTGATAGATACTTATATAATAAACGAAAGCTTTTTGGAGATTGACATGTGCCCCTTGTTCCTGACATAAAGCTCCTAAGACCTTTGTAAATTCCTGTGTGACAGGAGCATATGGCACTGAGCTCCTAAATACTTTGGAATTTTCTGGATGATAGGAATGTTTTCTGTTCCAATTACACGACTCTTGGTAGACTCTTGGATGGGGGTTTGGTTGCCAGAAAGACCAACCTCTGATTAGAAGTTTAGAAATTTCAGCCCTACTCCCTCATCCTCCAGGAAAGAGAGAGGAGCTGGAAAATGAGTAAATGATCATCATGCCTATGTAATGAAGCCTCCATAAAAATCCCAAAAGTAAAGGGTTGAGAGAGCTTCCAAGGTGGTGAACACATCCACACGTGGGCAGAGTGGTATCCCCCAACTCTGCAGGGACAGCAGCTCCTTCACTGGGGGCCCTTCTAGACCTCTCCCTATGTATCTTTTTATCTGGCTGATATCCTTTATTATTTCCTTTGTTATATAATAAACCGGTAAACGGAAGTGTTTCCCTGAGTTCTATGTGCTGTTGTGGTGAATAATCAAATCAAAGGAGGAGTTTGTGAGAACCTCGAATTTATAGCACGGTTAGAAAAAACTTGTGGCTAACCTAGGGACCTACTACTTGTGATTGGCATCTGAAGCGGTGGGGTTGAGGGGCAGTCTTGGAGGACTGAGTCCTTAACCTGTAGAGTCTACACTTGTTCCAGTTGTTGTCAGGATTGAACTGGATTGTAGGACACCCAGTTGGTGTCACAGAGAATTGCTTGGTGTGGGGGAAAAACCCACACATCTGGTGCCAGATTGTGGGTGTGTGAGTGGAGGAGAAACAGGAGTATTTTCCTTAGACAGGGATTATCAATAATTTTTAAGTGTGAGAAGAGTTATTGAGGTCAAAATGTTTGAGAAGATGATACAGATGTGTAGGTAGGTAGATAGAAAAAGATATGGCTACAAATGTAAGTTATATATGACAAGAATCGGAATCTATCAGAATCTGGTAAAGAGAGACCATGAAAGAAAAAATATGAATGAAAATAAAGTCATGGAAGATAGAATAAGAATGAATAATAAATATTTTAACAGACCCCAGAAAACAATTAAGAAAATGTGAGAAGGAAAGTTGGCAATATTATGAAATACATGTCTGAGAGTATAAAGATTTTCCAGAGTTAAACACATAAATTTTCAGATTCAGGAAATACCATGGATCTCAGTGATGACAAATAAAAATAAATTAATACTTAAGACATATGGATTGAAGCAGCAAAGTACCAAAGGCAAAGTGAGTACTTAAAATTTTACCAAGAAAATATATTTATAAAGGACTGGACCAGACTGACAACAAAGTGCACAAAACCAACAATGGAAGCCAAAGTCATTACGGAAAATAACATGTGTTCTAAAATTGAATATCCAACTATTACTCAAATAAAAGAGTAAAATTAAAATATTTCTAGATAAGCAAAAATAGAATTTACCATTGATACAGTCTCAATAAACTTACCGTAGGAAGAAGAAAAATTATCATAGAATGAGGTCTGAGAAGCAAAAAGCAGTGCTGACAAAAAATTAAAACTGTAAACATATGGGTAAGTCTAAACATAGGACAGTATAAACCAGCAATAATATAATTTAATCTGTGGAGTTAAAAACACAGGATGACACTAAAATGTTGGCAAATAATAGCTAATAACTAGGAAGATGTAGTTTGGAGAGAAATTGGTGCCAAAAATATGCTTGGCTTTAAACTTTAGACATATGTCTTAATCTTTTTAAAGAATATTAATTCAAAGAATTTAAAGAATACCAATAATGAGAAATACATTGGGGGAAAGCAATTGTTTTTTTAATTTTAAAAAGCAAAAAAGAAATGTAAGGAATAAAAAAAAAGTTGAAACAAAAGTGCAACATTAAATGGAACAAATGAATTCAGCTGTCAGTTATCACAATAAACATAAAGGAATTCCCAATAATATGGCTTTAAAGAATAAAATTCTAAAAATTGATAGAACTACAAAGTCAATTTGAAAAATCTACTATTATATTGAGAAATGTATGATATATCAAGCAGATAACGTGGACAAGGAGAAAATTGTTCATAACCTGATAAAGGATATCAAGATTAAGACTACAATATCATTCATAAAGGATAAATGTTAAAAGTCTTTTCTCTGGAATCAGGGATGAGAAAAGGACTCTCACTATTTTTATTTAGCATTGTGCTGCTAGTGGTCCATGAAGCAAAATAGGAAACATAAATAAATTTACATTAAATTGGAAGCAAGAAGCAAACTGACATTATTTACTGTTGCTGTGATTACCTAAATAGAAAAAATGGAGGAATAAATAGAAACATTATTAGTATTAATAAGAGAGTCCAGCAAATTTGATGAATACTATTACAACACTTTTACTGTATGTATGTGTTACTGTACAACAATATCCTAAAATGTAATTTAGAAAAAAATAGTATTTACCCTAGGAAAACAATTATAATCTAGCAATAACTTTAAATGAAGATTTGCAGGAGTACTTCCTACTTCTTGCTGTTCAGACTGAATATGTACAATATCATCAACTAGGAGACCAATTTGATTTTCTGCTGGACTTTCATTTGGTCTGTATTACATGAAAGCAGCAGAATGAACATATCTCTGGGGCAGGACTTTGAATGTATGTAGTTTTCCATCTTCTGCAAATGAAAACTTCTGATCCTCCTTCCTATTGGGATTTTGAAGAAACTGCATTTACCAAATTCATGGCAGGATACCATATGCCAGAAGCTGTGTTAACTCACATTAGTAAATACACTACTGTCGGTACAGCAGCTACGATTGTGAGTACTACTTTGTGGAGTTTGCAGTAGTCCACAGCCATTCACAGCTCTTCTTCTGGTTTTCAAGGTCATATTGTTGAAATAAATGGAAACAGGAAGAAGACTACATCTACATACAATACCTCTGCACTGGGTCCTTTTACTTTTTGAGAATAGCACCAATTTTTATCATTCACCATACTATGCAATATTGGTTTTGATTTATTTTCTTAGCCAAGAGAAGAGGGCAAAGGTAGGTTTATTGGCTTCCACTTTAGTTCTTTCTCTAAAGACTGAGGAATTAATGTGAAATTTCTGCCAACTACTAACTAGGTATATTCCAATTGTGTATTTGGAAACTGGAGTAATTAATGCTAACATAACCTAGTGGGCCCACTATGAGGTTGATGGGACTAGGATGCCACTCACGATTACCTGACACCCATATGCCTTCACTTTAAAATAAGAATTCTTTAGGTTTCCAGGTGTCAGCATCAATCCAGACCCAAACCTAGCATCCCTTAGATGATCTGGTATCCCTCTTTTCCCAGTGTAAAGTTACCTGATAAAATTTCTCGAGGTCCATTTGGTGAAAGACTAAAGTGATCTCCTTGTTATCATTTGACATAGAGTTGTGGGATCCTTTCTTATGGGAGCTCAGGATCATTTTTAGTAGACGAGTACCGAATCTGAGAACAGACTCAGCTCCGGAAAGTAGGCAAGGAGTTGTGACTTTCTATGACTTCAGCCTTTGTCCCTCTGAATAACATATATGAAAATATAAGATATAATTGTATAATATATAAAAATATAATAAATATATGTTAAATTTATAAATATCTGTCTTTCTACCTTGCTACCAAATCTATCTTGCTACCAAAAACATTGTGGTCCATTAGACATTTCTACAGATCTCTGAAAGTCAGATCCGCAGCTGATAATCTAACCTAATTGCTTCTTACAGTAAATATACTCACTTGTTTCTGATGGTTAAGGGCTGACACCTACCAAATGCTATTATTGGATCCTATTATCTCTATTATTGCAAACTCTTTCGTAGAGCACTCTTTACCACTTTGATAAGCAAAGTGTTGTAGCCTTCAGAAGAAACGCAGGCAGCTGGTGGGTTTTTGCAGTTATAGGCCATAGCAGACCTGTTCTGGCATAACCACTTCCTTGAGCCTTTTGCTCTCTTCCTCCACGGTCAGCATGTGTAGTACATTTAATGTTGGCCATCATATTTTTAAAATTCAAGTTTATTGAGGAGTAATTTACATACGGCATTCATTCCTGTAAAGTTTTACAATCATGGTTGTGTAACCATCATGACAATCACGATATAGAACATTGTCATCACCTTAAAAAAGTTTTCTCATACCCTTTATAGTCAATCCCCTCACACAACTCCTAACCTCTAGTAGTAGTAGATCTCTTTTCTGTCCTGAAATTTGGCTTTTGCCAAAATTTCATGTAAAAGAATCATATAATATGTAGTATTTTGAGTCTGGTTTCTTCCACTTTGCATAAATCTTTTGAGATTGATGCACATTGTTGTATACATTAATAGTTTGTTTCTTTCTATGGAAGATTAGTAGTCTACGGCACGGATGTGCCAGTTTTGTTGTTAGTTCCCTATTTGAAAGCTATTTACAAATGTTTAATGGATCTGAATAAAGCCACCATAAAGATTTGTGTTCGGGTTTTGCTTCATTGGCTAACTACCTTGGAGTGGGATCACTGCAACATGTGGTTAAGTATATGTTTATCTTTATAAACGGCCTAACTGTTTGTTAAAGAAGGGGTGCAAAATGGCTTCACCAACAAAAATGCAAAATTATTTCACTAACATTGTATGAGATTTCTAGTTGTTCTTTATTATTTCCAGCACTTGGCATTGTCAGAATGTTGTTATTATTACTGTTACTATTATTGCCATTCTAATAGGTGTGTAGTGGTATCTCATAGTGGATTTCATTTGCATTTCCAAATGGATAATGATGTTGAACTTCTTTTCATGTGTTTGTTTACTATCCAAGCATCTTTTTTGTTGAAGTGTCTCTTTAAATGTTTTGTCCATTTTTTTTAAATTGGAATGTTTGTTTTCTTATTATTGGATTGTGATAGTTCTTTATGTATTTAAAGTAACAGCTTTTTGTCACAAATGCATTTTGAGAATCTTTTCCCTTCAATTTGTGGTTTGTGTTTTCGTTCTCTTAACAATGTCTTCAAAGAGCAGAAGTTTTTAATTTGATAAAGCCTAACATATTTTCTTTTATAGTTTGTGCTTTGGATTTCCAGTCAAATAAAACTTTTCCTAATTCAAGTCTGAAAGTTTTTCTTCTAGATTTTTAAAAGATATTTTATAGTTTTACGTTTTATGATTATATCTATGATTCACCTCAAATTAATTTTTATGTGCTGAAAGATATGTCACATAAGGATATCAAATTGTTCCAGCATACTTTATTAAAAAGGTGATTCTTTCCCCATTGAATTGCTTCTACAATTTGTCAAAAATGAGTTCTGTGTTTCTATTTGTGGGCTTACTCTGTCCAATTATCCATGTGTCTATTCTTTGTCCATTATTGTGCTGACCTTATTATTGAACCTTTATAGAGATTCTTAACATCAGGTAGTGTGAGCTCTCCAAATTCTTTTTTGTTTTAATTGCATTGATTAATCTAGACAACAGATTTTGGAATTTTGATTGAGATTGTTTTGAATCTGTAGATCAAATTGATAAATTATATCATAAAAATATTGAATCAAAATCCATTAATTCACTATGTCTCTCTATTTTTTAGGTCTTTGATTTCTCTCATTTATGTTTTTGTAGTTTTCAGCACACATATCTTACATGCATTTTTAGATTTACTCATAAATATTTTGTGTTTTGTCAATGCCATGGTTAAAGTAATTTTCATTTTAATTTCCAATTGTTCATGACAGTAATTAGAAATACAACTGATTATTTTATCTTGAACTTGCATCCTATGACCATGCTAAACTTACTAATTTGTTACATTAGCTTTTTGAAGATTCAGATTTTCTACACTGATGATATTATTGCCTGCAAATATCGAGCACTTAATTAATTTATTTCTAATCTGTATGGATTTTATACATTTTTCTTGCTCTACTGAACTGACTACAACCTCCAGTATAATGTTAAATAGGATTCCTGAGAGTGGGCAACCCTGGCTTGTTCCTGATCGTGGGTGGAAAATATTCGGCATTTTACCATTAAGTATGAAATTGGCTATAGGATTTCATTAGATGTTTTTTTTAGCAGATTAAGTACATTCCCTTAATTCATAGATTGCTTGCTTAGAATTTTTATCCTAAATGGGAAGTGGATTTTCCAAATGTGTTTTCTGCATCTGTTACAAAGGTCATATGGTTTTTCTTCTTTAGCATGTTGACATGATAAATTAAGTTGATTGATTTTCAAACGTTGCACCAACCTTGCATTCCTGAGATAAAGCTCAATTTGTCATTGTATATTAGCTTTTTAATCAATTTATGCATTTTATTTGTGAATATTTTAGAATGATAATTGTGTATATGTTCTTGATAGATATTGGTTTATAGTTTTCTTTTCTTATAGTTTCTTTATGCAGATTTGATATGCAAACCTTATAAAATGACTTGAGAAATATTTCCTCATTCTTTTTTCACTTGTATTATTCTCCCTTAAATATTTGATGAAATTTGCCAGTGAAGCTATCAAAGGTTTTATTAGGATGAAACTATTCAAGTTTTCTATTTCTACCCTATAGGCATTAGTTGTTTGTGCCTGTCAAAAAGTTTGTTCATTTCATTTAAGTTGTCAAATTTTGGAGCATGAAAGTGTTCATCATATGCCGTTATTAACTATTTAAGGTCTTTAGGGTCTGTAGTGATGTCTCAATTTTCATCTCTGATGTTGATAATATGAGTCATCTCTCTTTTTCACTTTGTCAGTCTGGCTAGAGATTTATCAATTTGTTGGCATTTTCAGAGCACCAGAGCAGCAGTCTTTGGTTTCATGCATTGAGATAGTTTCACTTTTATTAATTCATTCCCCTATTTTTAGTTTTTCCTCCTGTCTCCTTGCTTTGGATTTAATTTACTCTTTTTCTCCTATTCCTTGAGCTGGAAGTTTAAATCATTTATTTAATGCCTTTCATCCTTTCTAAAATATGTATTTAATGCTCTAAATGTCTCTACAAATAGTCTGAATCCCACAAAGTTTGAAATGTTGTGTTTTCATTATCAATCAATTAAAAAATGTGTTCTGATTTTCCTTGTGATATTATTTTTGTCCCATGGATTATTTAAAAAGTTGTTATTTAATTTCCAAATATTTTATAATTTTCCAAACGTGTTTATTTTATTGCCTTATACTTTAATTTTGCTGTGTGCTGAGAACATGCTTTGTACTGGGAAAGCATGGAGGAAAAAAGCATGGGAAAAAATTCTTATGTTGTTCTGGTTTGTTTTATGATATAGAATATCATCTATTTTGGTGAATGTTCCACGTGTACTTTTGTTAGGTGTTGTTGTTGTTGAGTGATATTTCATAAATGTCAATTTGATTGGTAGTGTTGTTCAGGTCTCCCATATCAGGAATCTGGAAACTTTTTCTTAAAGGACCAGATAGTAAATATCTCAGTCTTGGGGATCATACTGACTGTTACAACTGTTGAGCTCTGAAATGTGTGTGAAAGCAACCATAGACAGTATGTAAATAAGTAAATGTGACTGTGGTTCAATAAAACTTTATTTACACAATCAAGTACTTGCCCATGGGTCATAGTTTCCTGACTCTTGTTCTATATTCTTTTGGTGTTTGGTGTACTTGGTCTATCAATTACTGTATGAGGCTTTGACATATCCATCTATAAACATGGATTTGCATATTTGTTATTTCAGCTTCACTAGTGTTTGCCTCATGACTTGTATAGCTCTGTTGTTAGGAATATATATGTTTTAAGATTGTTATGTCTTGTTCCTGAATTGACTTTATCATTATGTAATATCTTTATCTCTGAAAATATTGATTTTTTTGAAGTCTACTTTGTCTGTGGTAATACAGCCAGTTCAACTTTCTTTTGATCAGTGTCTGCATGCTATATCTTTTTCCATTCTTTTGCTTTAAACTTATCTGTGTCTCTATACAGTCATGCGTCACTTAACAGTGGGAATAAGTTCTGAGAAATGCATTGTTAGGCAATTTTGTTGTGTGAACATCATTGAGTGTATTACACAAACCTTTATGGTATAGATTAATACACACCTAGGCTATATGGTACTAATTTTGTTGGCCCACTGTCATATATGCAGTCTGTTGTTGACTGAAACTTCATTATGCAACACATGATTGTATTTTAACTGAATTCTTTATAGACATCACAGTTCTTATTTTTTTAAAAATCCAATCTGAACATCTCTGTCACTTAATTGAGATCTTTAGAGAAGTTAAATTTAATGTAATTTTTGGCATTGATGGATTAAATCTATGATCTCGGAAGTTGTTTTCTATTTGTTCCAACTTTTTAGTTCCACTGAAAGTCCATGGAGACCACCTTACAAGTGAAGAGATTGATAGTTTGCCAAGAAAATCTGTGTATGATTTTTCAGGCCCACTTGTAGGCAATTACAAACGTTTCACCTAGCAGGACTCATGAGGGGAAAGCCGCCCTCCCCACACAAGACTTGGTGCATAGCCAGTGCATTACAGTCTCTAAAAGAAGTTTCAGTAAGGACTCAGGAACCCCTGACTGGCCATGCTCTTATGCATAGCTGCATTCCTGGCCCAAGTTCCTCCATTTGAAGATTTCCTTATTAGGGAAATGTGAAGATACTTTTCTCCACTCTGACTCCTCAGCACTTTTCCTCTCCTCACCCTTTTCCTTCTTCATCCTCCCAAACCCCCACTCTATAAAACTGCAGAAGACTTTTAGCTTTTGTTCAGAGCTCCATAAACATGGATGATTCCCATGTCTGTATCTATCCACTTGAACCTCTATTGGTGGGGAGAAACGATAATGGAGAGTCCAAACTTTCTCTGGTATGATAATCTTGCTCAGACCATCACATTAAGTGAATAAAGCCTTCACTGTTAATTTCATGTTTGTCTTGTGTCCTTAATTGACTGTTCCCATATCTGGCAGCTAAGCTCTCTCCAGATCAGCCGAGCTCCTGACAGTGAGTAAATTCAAACTATCCATGTACCTCGAGCTCCCAGGTATTATGTGCAGTCTTGCTAGCCCATACTTCACCTTCAGTAATTTAGTAAAATTTTAGCTGATTTCATCTTACTCAAGTTTCCTGGGAGATCCTTTGATTTTAGGCTATTTTGTTATGCTGTGACTGCAACTAGCTTACTGCTTCAAGAAAAGGTCTTGTTGTTATGGCGAAAGTGATGTTCTTTCCAGCATTTAAAATCTTAAGTGGAAGCCAAAATATCTGGCCACCATCCTTTTTTAGCTTCTAAGAACTAACCAATCAGCCTATTATAATTTTTTCCCAGGGACTAAGTTGTTAAATTCTATATCGTGAGAGAGTAATTACATATTGCTAATGCTTCTTATCTAGTTTCATATTCCACTCCCCTTTACCTAGCATCCCCATTATCCACTGTTACTTACTTTCTCCTGGTTCCTGTCTATAGATGTTAGCTAGATCCTTTTTTGGTATAAATTTTGGAACTTTTTTGGTGTAAAATCTCATTGAGCCCTTAGCAAGCACAGCAATTCTCCAATCGGGTCATGCTGATATTTGGCCCAACATGTGGGTCTGATGTTCAGGAAAGGAACTGAGAACAGATCCAGGAGAGAGAGGCATTGTCTTGTAAAGCTCTTGCCATATGGAGGCATCTGAATAGTCTTCAAATAAAGAGGAGCTTGTATTTTCAAACAAGAGTAAATAGGGTCCTTCTGTTGCCCCAGATGATTCAGGAAAAACTAGACATTCAAGGTCCTCACATATCCCCACTTGAAGTCTCAGGATCATCTCTTCCATTTCCAGGTCCAGATATTTTCCTCTGTCTGCCCCTAGAATGCAGAAGGTGAGTGTCTCTCAATGGAGCCAAGGAGGCCATTTCATTTTTACAGTTCATATTAAATTTAGGATAAATAGATCTGTGCCTGTCATATTCTCTCATCAATGCATCAAAAGCCCACTAAAGCAATCACCTAATTGCACAGTCCTTATTGTTACTAATTTCCTCCATTATTTCCAAACACGTGAGATTTTGTGTATACCAATACATCCCCTTCCTCGTGTGTCGTATCTCAGTTTACCACAGATGAAAATCCTAGAAACTGCCATGCTAATGCATGCCAGGGACTTTCAATTATTCACTTGACATCAGTGATGAAACCCCAAAGTTCAGTCAGTAATCATCTGTCCCCATAGTATAGTCTCCAGGGGAAGGGCAATCCATAGTGGCACATGGATTATAGGTTAAGGTAACTCCCATTAAGCCTAGGGGAAGTTTTCAGAAAAGGGGAAAGTTGTTAGTGTTTACCAGCCTAAGTTTACAGCAGCTCAGGGAAGCATGCACTGGCCTGTAGAAGGGAATCTGAGGGAGACTCCAACAGTCTCTGCTATCAAGAGAAAACTTAGTGCTTTGCCCAGAACTGAAGCTCAATATCTTTTGAAAGTCTTATTAGCCTACTTCACTTCCCTATGACTTGTTATTTGCTAATCCTGATATCATGTCCTTTTGTATATGAAACAAAACTCCCTTATCTTTTAAATTTGTTAACAACTGCATTTCACATTAAAGATCCTAAAAAAAAAAAAAGAGTTTCTCCTAACATATTTGCTTATCCCGGGTACTTGAACATGGTTTTCTTGAAAACAGCTTTGACCTATGGTTGATAATTTCTCTTGCATATGGAATGCTTTTTAATCTTTTTTTTTTTTTTTTTTTTTTCCTTTTAGGTTAGAGCTCAGTTAAGTTTCGGTAGGAAGTATTTCTTCCAGAAGCCTTTCTCCTACACATAAATCCATAGTCAAATTTTCCTCTTCTTATACATTTGAGAGTGCTGCTGCCAGTATCACTCATTTCGATTTTATTGTATGATGGCACATATGATTATTACTACTTACCCATTTTTCACATATATTTTATCCACACCACTAGAGTAAGTTCCTTGAAGCAAAAATACCATAATTTATGGCTCTTTTTATTGTTTTCAGAATTAAACTAAAAGTAATCTATCTATGAGGGCACTCTGTAATGATTTCAAAGTGAGGGGTCAAGTCTATTTAATGTGTGTTGCTAGCATGTAGCACAGCACAGTCTCTGGCACAGAGAAGCACTCCATAAACATTTGCTGACTGAATAAATAAATTGAGGCTAAATTAATTTATGATAAGTATATATTGTGGTTTATCTTGCCTATGTGTGCATTTTGTGGTGTTAATACAAAAACACAAATGTGACAAGTTGATTTTTTAATTTGACAATATTTTCTAAAATGGCAAGGATGTTTTCTCTGTTTCCTTAGTCTGCTTTAAATTACTATGAGAAAAGTTGCTCTTTTATTCATTTGTAAGCCACATAGTGATGAGCATTCTTGAATTGATTTCTCAATTTCTTAAAACCACAGACCTACAGATGAGTTTCAAACAGATCCACAGTCTTTGGGTATTTGAACACATGTGGGGCAGGCTGCAGTTGTTGGGGTCTACAGCTGCAAGCACATGACAGCTAGAAATTAGGAAACCAATTTGGGTGGAAAAAATTGAGCCACGTTTTTGTTTAAACTGAGTTTACTGACTCTTGTTGATGAAATAACCCTTGAGCAGAAATTCTTAAGAAACTATTGGTGAATATCAAGCAGCTTCAATTATTATTTTTTTTCTTTTGTGTACATCTTTACAAGCCCTTATGATGTATGTTGTAGTCAGAATAATAAGTGGGTTTCTGTGAAGCTGTTCAAGAGCGCAAGAGATGGCTAGTGTTGCCAACACACTGAAAAAGGAAATACCTAAAGTCTATATTCTTCCATTTCTAAGAAGCTTTGCAGAGTAGTTCTACAAGCCCAGGAGATTTGTACATTTTAAAAGAAAAAAAAATTTGAGCACTTGTTCAGATTGGACCCTGACTGTCAAAGCATTATTTTGTTATCAAATTTTCTTTTATTTTTAAGAATTATTATTTTATTTTCAAATTATTATCATACAATAATAAATGACAAAATATTAAAGGACAAATTTTCTCTAGTGGGCTAAATTATTTCTCATTTAGGCAAGTGAATTACCACAGGGGGAACCTGTCAACTTTCTTATATGCCCTTCTTTCATTTTT
This sequence comes from Equus przewalskii, assembly GCF_037783145.1. Lineage (NCBI taxonomy): Eukaryota > Metazoa > Chordata > Mammalia > Perissodactyla > Equidae > Equus > Equus przewalskii. The sequence goes on from NC_091834.1 coordinate 29,912,706, forward strand.
ACTGACTTTTAGTTATTTCAAAGCGGATTTCATTTAGTTTCCACTATTTTGACATTGAATTTTTTTCTCATCATTTTTTCCTCATTTGGCTAATATTTGATTGCCTGCTTAGAAAATTTTTAAATTGCCCTTTCATTTTTATTCTTTTCCTTCTTATATGCCTAGTCTGTATAGAAAGATACTTCAGCCACTTTTTTCAAATCTGCTGTCACATCACATTTTATTCCAATGCAGTAAATCATACTAGTATTGCTCAGTGCAAGTATGCTTCCATGTTTTGTACATGCTGCTCTTTTTGAATAAAATATGTTTATTGTCCACCTTCTATCACATGCCCTACACATCTCACATAATGTCCAGTTTGTCAGGTGGCAAATCACTCATTTTGCAATATTTGGTTTGGCTAGCACTTCTCTCGACAATTCTAAAACAGCAACTACATTATACCTGGCCTGCTCAAGAGAAGAACTGAGGGGTCGCTATTGATTCAAGAGAGCACTAGAGCTCTTAGGAGAAATAATTCATGAATCTTCAGTCTCATGTTTCACATATAACGTGATATCCTACTAACATGCTATCTTATTTCTGACATCACAGCAATTGCTGAACTTCTCCTTTACCTTTAGTTTAAATTTCTAGAAAAAGGTATGTAATTGTCTCAGTTAATTACTCACTTCTGTTAAGCCTAACTCTTTCATAACTGACTATATTTTAGGCTTTTATCCTGCCTGGGATTGAGCTCTCTCGGCTTACATATTTATCACTGATCCAATCAAGGGTGACCTATAACATGACCAGCCACTGTGAAAGGGCTGTGGCAGTGCCCCTGATTCAAGAGTGCAGGCGTGGACAGGGCAAGCACTGACTAACATGCCTGTTACTTTCTATTTCTTGATGCACTGAACACACTACATCACTCCTATACATATATTTCCCAAAGCAGTCCACCTAAAATTGTCCAACTAGAACATATTTAGTCATTCAATATTTATTGAGTACCAAATATGTGCCAGGTGAATTTTATATTTATTCATATGAAGATAAATTAGGAATATAGAGCTAAATGAGGCAAAACAAAATCCTTCCTTTCAAGTTTCTTGCAAGAACTACAAAGATTATCAATTACTTATTGATAAATTAACAAATACGTAGTTAAGGAGAGTTGAAAAATGAGGGAGATGAGATAAGAGAAGTAAGCAAATGAAAGATCATATAGGTCTTTGTATATTACAACACGAGCTTTAATTTTACTCTACTTATAATAGAAAGCCTTTGGAGGGTTTTTTTGTTTTTGTTTTTTTTTGGTGAGAAAGACTGGCCCTGAGCTAACAACACCCGTTGCCAATCTTCCAATCTTCCCCTTTTAGCTTGAGGAAGAGCGGCCCTGAGCTAACATCTTTGCTCATCTTCCACTCTTTTGTATGTGGGTTGCCACCACAGCATGGCTTGATGAGTGATGCAGGTCCAGGCCAGGGATCCAAACCCACGAACCCGGGCCACTGAAGTGGAGTGTTCAGAACTTAACACTATGCCTCTGGGCCAGCCCCTTTGGAGAATTTTTATTTAAGGGTGTGTGAGGATCTGATTTCTGTTTTAAAATAATCACTTTGGCTGATGCCTAGAGAATGGACTTGATGGGATTAAGAACAGAGGCAGTGCTGGCCAATTAAGAGATTGCTGACATGGCCCAGATGAAATGATTGTATTTTGAACTATACCTGGGGCAGAATGTAATGAAAATAAATTGTATTAGGGATTTTAAAGGAAGAGCCAACAAAATTTAGTGTTGGATTATTTGTGGGTTTCACACAATAACTCCTAGAATTGAGTTTTAGGAGCAACTGAGAGGACAGCAAGGTGATCTTCTGAGATAGGGAATATTTGCTAAGGAATAGATTTGTCGGGAGGATTTCTAAATTGTCTAAAGACAATTTAGGTAGAATAGAGAAGGCTGAAATTTTGTTAAAGACCAGGTAAAAAGAAAGACTAGTAAAGGAGACTGAAAAACTGTGACTCGTGAGGTAGGAGAAAACACAGGCTTGTTTTGTTGGAGCCTAGAACATAGTTCTCATACGTAAGGGTGCATCAAAATCTCCTGGGAAGCTTCTTAAGACATGGATGGTTGGCCCTGCCCTCTGACTTTTCCAATTTAATACATGTGAGATGGGGCTCAATAATTTGCTTATTTTATAAGTTTTCAGGTATAATAAAGGGTCTGACCGCATTTTTTGATGTTTGCTGACAGTTTTTAAACTTCACTCCTCCATCTTCTGCCCACATCTAGATAAGCTGAAAAGAAAGCCAAGGTTCTTCCTCTTTTGGTATTGACAAGAGGTTCAAACCCTGAAAAACCTCTGCCCCAGTGGGGGAACTTTTACCTGGCACACCCTCTAACACAATAAAAACCCTATGCTGGTCTCCTTTCCCTGCTCTCACAAGCTAGTTTTGGACCTGCTTGGGAACAATTCTGTTCTCCCCAAAGCCTTATTATGTGGATAATAAACATTTTCATACCCTCTTAGTATACCTGTGTGGCATCAGTCTTGACATATGAATCAAAGTTTGGGGAGTGTCCATCTTGCTGTTTCAGGGTGGCCACAGGTGATGCTTATGCTGTGTGTCTGGGGACCACACTACAAGAAACACATGTAAAGATTAACATGTTTCAATAAAGAAGGAGAGATCATTCAACTTAAAATGCTGCTAAGAAATCAGCTGAGGACAGAAAGTTGGCCATTGATGTTAGCAAGATCATTTGTGATCTTCATAAGAGCTCCTTTAGTGGGGTGGGTTGGGGGTATAATGGAATGGAATGGAGTGATCACAAAGTCTAAAGAATTCTTTCAAGAAGTAGCTTTTTGTTAAGGTTTATTTCTATTCTGATGGAATGATCTAATATAAAAGGAGAAACTGATCATGTGATAGAGAAAGGAGGTACTTGCTAAGCAAAGGCCTTGAGAAGTGAGAGATGTACTCTATAGCACAACTGGCAGGTTTACCCTTGGACAAGAAAAGGGGGAATTTTTATGCCATATTAGAGAATTCTTACATACATATTAGAGGAGGAAAATTAAGTCGGTTTCAGCCGATTGTGTCTGTTTTCCTTATGACATATAAGCTGAAATCATCAACTCAGTAAAGAAGGAAGGATTATGGAGAAATAGTCATTGGGAGAGGGAACAACAATTTTCTAGGATATCTACTATGGTCTTTTTGGCAGTGATGAATACTTATCTGAGATGTGTGATCATAAATTCAAAGGGAGAATGAGTCTCACTGGAAGCCAGTTATTGAGTATTGGGTTATGATTGCAGCATTTAAGTCATACCTTCTGGTTTCAAATCCTGCTTTTGTCACTTATTAGTCGTGTGACCATGGACAAAATACTTAACCACTGAAAAGGCTCACTGCTTTTTACAATATTAGTTTGCCATAGGAACATACCAGCCCTCAAAGGTCTGAATACTACTTTGTGAAAAAATTTCTTGCTCTATTGTAAGTAGATAATTTACTTTTTTATCTTACTTTAATACCAGGCCTATGGAAGGCTTGCCTAAGTCCTGTTACACAAGTGGGTGGCCCAGTGACGAATCATAAGACAAGCACTGGATTTGTTCCTGGAAAATTGGGATTCAATCCAGGAAGAACATGGTAAGAAGAAAGTCATGCTCTTGATTTTGTCAAACACTCTCATCCTGCTCTCATGGTTGCTGTAATTTTTTGCCATTAAGAAGAGCCAGGTTGAACAATAAAGAAATAGTTGGTCATCTTGGTTAGTTTAACCAATTCTTTGTTAAAAATCTTTCTCTAGTGAAGGCTTTCTGGTGAGCATTAAATGTGATAAAATAGTCTTTCCTAAACTTCATTATTATTGAATCTTTCAGTCTTGCTACTTTCAAATCACTGACCATCTAGCCCAAGTATAACCAGCTACCAGAACCAGCTTCACTGGTATGTGAACTGTCTAGTAGCATAGAACCCCTGCTGAGAAGAGCCCTATGCTTTGTTGAATGCTTTGCTTTCACCATCTTGAAATTTTCTGGACTTGAGTTTTTTGGTGAAGTCTGACTGGACAGTAGAGCATGCATGTGAGCAGAAGAGACACACTGTGTGGCAGGGCACTCACATGGTTGTGGTCCAGCAGCAGTCAACACCTGCTAGATCAAGCTTGGGGGCATAGTGGGAAGCATGAATGCATAGCAGTTGGCGTGGCACACAAGAACCTGCCTTGGGGCAGTTCAGAGCACCACAGGGACTGCCAAGCTAGGACCTGTGACCAGACTGGAGACAACAATGGCTACAGCAACAGAAAAAGTGCCAGAAGCAGGGGCTTTGGGAGGGAGGAGGGGTTCTCCCTGGGACTCAGGACCTGAGGTGTAAGGCTGGCTTGCTCATCTGTCTCCAGAGACTGTCCTAGAAGCATCTGAAGAAAAATTAACTCTGCAGTCTGAGTGCTGGGACAGAAACTGCTGGAAGTGAAGCAGTAAACTGCATCAGTCAATTATTGCAAAATAAAAAGTTACACATGGATATTGCAATAAAGAATACTGGAAGTTATTAGAGCACTTCAAAGAGTTTGGAATCTCCAGTTTTGATAACTCATGCAATATGGCAAAGCAAATATCCACAGGCTTGGAAATAGAAATTAAATTTAAATATCATTGCATTATTGGAAAAGAACTCTATTTTCATATGAAGTTTTAGATAACCTATTATTAACAAGGAAGGCAATTTTAAATTAAATTATTTCCTTGAAATTGAAAGTACAGCAATAGAATGCATAGAAAAGCATTTTGAATTATACACAAGTCAGGAAGCTGCTGTGTTTCTTATATGACCTTCACAAGATACAGGAAATGTCAGAGGAAACATTAAAATGTCATCATATAAATTTACATTTAAATTAAATTCAGACTTACTCGAAAGTGATTTGTATGAAGAGTTAAATATTTTCGGGAAAACTGTTTCATGAGAAATATCAGGTCCAGATGTGCTAAAATATATATTTTGAAATAATTTATTGGAAATTTATCCCAATGTTATCACAGGCTATAACATTCTTATCAGTTCCAGAAACAGTTGCATCATCAGAAAGGTCCTTTTCAAAATTATTTCTGATCTCACATTTACCAAGAGTGACTGTTGTTGCTTTCAGTTATATCAATTGTAAGTAAAGTTGCTATAAATATACATTTTGATTATCTAGTAAATAAATTTGAGAAAAAAGAGACAAAAATTCCATGATCAAGTAAGGTACTACAGTAAGAACTTATTTATGGTTTTATATAAAATTATAAAGCAAACAATTTTTTCTGTAACTTGTAAATTAATATTATTTCTCATGTAGCACTATTGTCCCTCTTATGTTTAGAATTATGTTTAGTCATAAAAATCTTGTAAAAGGAAAAGATTTATATTTTTGTACTTTTAATAACAAGATACTAAGCAATGGGCCCCATGTTTTCATTTTGCTCTAGGCAATGCCAATTTTGTAGCTGGCCTTACATACTATTTAGAAACTATTTTAAGTCATACCTCTGGTTATCCTTTCATCTAGGTAGAGTAAACTTTGAGATATATTGTTCAAATTTCCAATATTGAGAGAATTTTTCATCTTTTTCAGGATTACTCATGAAAGGGGAGGTGGTCCAACATATACATGAAATGTCTGCCAATTCCCATACACCGATCCTTCTAAGCAATATTGCCAAACTTTTGATTTAGTTCCCATGTTGTATACCATTAGTATCATGTTCTGCCATTAATAATTTATGCTGCATGTTTAAAAACTATCAGGTCAGCCAATCCATAAGATATCCAGTGAGCTATGCCATGGCTTGTAAAAATGAACTGGGCCAGTCCAATCTGATTTTTAGTTTTGTTTCCATCACTTACAAGTTGTGTGATCTTGGACAACTCAATTTTTTTTGGCTGAAGTTTATTTATCTGTAAGATAGTGGAGTGGTTTAGCTGTGTTTTAAGCTCCCTTGCAACTCTAAAATCTTATATAACAGAGGTGACTATGTCAAAATATTTAATCACAATGATGGTTGATTATCCAAATATAAATGCTATAACCCAAAAACTTCAGAATTATAATTTTAAAGCAAAATTAATAATTATTGACTGACTTAATGGAGGGTGTCATGATTTATACATTCTAGGACTCTATAATGGAATCAATCTAAACCAGCTTCCTATAATTAAATGGGCAGTTTTACAGAGGAGTGCATGTTGTGGCTCAAGAAAAGCAGTAGCAAAGACCAGAATTTATCAGTGATAAACTTTGTTATAGATTTTTATTGGCACTCTGCAGTTTGGCATTTCTTGTATAACCCATAATCTCATTTCCCTTTCCACTTCCTCAACTCTCCCACTTCTACATGTGTAACTTAAATATATTTGAGAAAGCATAGTATCAAACATCAAAATTTTTTTCGCTTAAATTTACAAAACCTTTCTGAAACCTAATATTACCACAGTAAGAGTCATACTCTGAAGAAACTTCCTCATTTATCTTTATGACAATGTAGAAAATGTATTTGTTGTACTAAAGATGAAGCAGCTAGTGATAACAAAGCAGTAAGTTTCTTCCTGTTCTCAAGGTGTAACAGGCCATTTATTCAGGAGCCAATTGACAAGTGCGGTATAATATTTTCTGTTCCTAAGCAAATGAGTTCACAGTTCTGTGGTGAAGAGTCCCAAACAGCACGCTGTGTTTGCTTAAATAGTGTGGTAGAAATCAACAGCTCTGAGTAATTGATTGCAGTGCCCACAATTCCTGTTTGTTTCCAGTATTCTTTGCAGTTTCTGGATCTGTTTCTCCTGGGCCTACTCATTCTTTCTTTCCAGACCCTCTGCTGATTTCTGAACTGAGGTCATACTGTTCTTTCTAGCACAGCCTTATAAACAAGTGATGAGGAGATATGTAATACCCCAGTGTAGATCTGAAACTTCTAAAATACTGTTTGGAATGCCTGACACACTGCATAGCCTTTGAGCAAACAGATGGATTTCAGATCAGTCTTCCACTTCTTCATTTGACTTTATATAATGGAGGAAACCATTTGAATAAAATTAGGAATTTAGAATATTAGAACAAGAAACCATTCTGGAATGGAAAGCATGCCATGCTGTAGAGTCCTCTTTTGGATATGATGTTGGCCAGAAACCTTTCTCAAGTTAAAGGGGAAAGTCTGAGTTGTAGTGATTTCCTCCCTTTCCTTAATGCCATACCATATTAAAACAAGAGAGAAAATAAAAACTTGCTCCAAATTCTGTCAATGGATAAATTTCTAGATGGTCTAATACAAATCAATAAGAAAATTAATACTTTACAAATGAATATGACATCATTAAAAATGAATCACAGAAATAGCATTTGTTTTTATCCTGAAATAAAAAGGCTTTAGTTCAGAATCATATTGTCCAAAACTATTTTCACTCATATTTTATGTAAAACTTGAAAAATGTCATTAACAATTTATCACTGATGCTGTTATCTTTTCTAAATATATTCCAATTTAATAACTATTATTCATAAAATCATTAACTGTGTTTATTATTTCATAATATAGTTATGAGGGATAATTATTGACATTTGAAATACTTTCATAGAATTCACATGCAAATAAGAATATGCCTATCAATATTGCTGCTTAGCTTATGAATTACAAAATAGTAAAAATCAACAAAATTATGATACCATCTTCAACATATACCTACCCTAGATTGAAATTTGGGTCATTTAAAAATCTTAAATCTGCACATTCAATTGGTCTTTATATCCAGTTATTTTCTCAGATCTAAGAATGTTAAGTCTGAAATAATCAAAAATTTTCACAGCTGTTATTGGTTGAATTGTGTCCTACAAAAACCACATGCTGAAGTCCTAACCCTCAGTACCTCAAAATATGACCTTATTTGGAGATAAGGTGTGTTAGTCCATTCAGACTGCTGTAACGAAAAATGCTATGGACTGGTGGCTTAAACAAGAAATAGACATTTCTCATAGTTCTGGAAGCCAGAAAGTCTCAAGGTGCTGGCAGATCTGATGTCTGGTGAGGGTCCACTTCCTGGCTTATAGATACTCACATTCTCTTTGTGTCCTCACACGGTAGAGAGAGGGAGAGGAAGCAAGCTTTTTCATATCTTGTCTTACAAGGGTACTGATCTCATCATGAAGGCTCAACTCTCTTGACGTAATTACCTTTCAACGACCCCCATCCTTAACTACCATCACATTGGGGATTAGGGTTTCAAACAATGAGTTTTGGAGGAACAAAAACATTCAGTTTACAGCGTAAGGTCTTTATAGAGGTAACCAGGTTAAAATGAGGTCATTAGGGTAGGCCCTAATGCAACATGACTGTTGTACTTATAAAAAGGAGAACTTATGAGAAAAACATGAACACGAGGAGAAAGTCAAATGAAAATTAAGGCAGGGATTGGGGTGATGCTTCTACAAGCCGAGAAATGCCAAAGAATGCCAGCAAACCACCAACGGCTAGGCAAGAGGCGTGAACTAGATTTTTCCTCATAGTCCTTCGAAGGAAACAACCCTGATAACACTTTGATTTAAGACTTTTAGCTGCTAGAACTGTGAGACAATAAATTTCTGTTGTTAAACCATCCACTTTTTGATACTTTGTTATGATACTAGCCCTGGTAAACTAATATAATAGTACTATTGCATGTACATAAAACCAATGTGTACATTCTTATAATTATATATGTATATGTATTTCACATGTACTACATATGAGTGTATACAAAAGCAAATGCATGGAGAGATACAAAGAAAATTCATATCAGTGGTAATGAGGGTATAGGAGGGCCTTATTAAAGGATTGGGTTTTTCTTTGACATTCTAGTTTGTAAAAGGAGAGCAAATTAAGTCACTTGTGCAACTAAAAGTTAAACACAAAGAAATGAATAAGCTTTAACTTTAGGCTTCTGCTGAAGTTGTCATTACATCTCATCTGGATAATTGCAATAGCTTCCTGCTGCGTTCCGTTTGTTTAAAATTTCATGCATTTATCGTTTCTCCACTTACAGAAATACCACTAATCCTCCACGAATGAGTCCTTTCCCCAGTACTGCCAGGTGAAATTAGTTATTCCCTCCTGAGTAAATATATGATACTATGCTTCAGTTTCCATTATGGCATACTTAAGAATTTAATTTTCTAGAGAAACTTTGGTATATTTTGGTGTTACTTACTAGAGTGTGAGCTTTTTTTGAGGAAGATTAGCCTTGAGCTAACTACTGCTGATCCCCCTCTTTTTGCTGAGGAAGACTGGCCCTGAGCTAACATCCATGGCCATCTTCCTCTACTTTACATGTGGGACACCTACCACAGCATGGCTTCTGCCAAGTGGTGCCATGTCTGCACCTGGGATCCGAACTGGTGAACACCGGGCCGCTGAGAAGTGGAATGTGAGAACTTAACCGCTGTGCCACTGGGCCGGCCCCGGAGTGTGAGCTTCTTGATGTAAGAGACATTCTCGCAAACGTGATATTTATTATTCTGCTTTATAAAGAGTAGGAACTTTCAAATTATTTGCTGAATTTTACAGTATACTGTCTAAACGGGGGCTAATACCATAGCATTCACTAGCATACATTTTGGGGTCAGGCAGACCTGGATTTTTATTCTAGCCCTGACATTTATTTGTTATGTGGTCTTGAGCAAATAATCTAATCACCTACTATTTGAATAATAACACTTATCTCAAAGGGTTATTGTGGATACTTAATGTGAAGCACATGTGAAATTTTTTGACACCGTGACTGGAGTTCAGTATGTAATAATTGAAGTTTGCTATCGTTGTTGTTATAGTTTTTGGTTTTACATAAATATATTTGGGTTCCTTGTTGTATTGTTTGTGTCTATAGATTTTGACTGGTTGTACAAACAAAACCTCCACAGCAGTATATTAAGAACCATGATGAAACATATTGGGAATTCTTTGCAGAGCAATACCAGGGGCAGCAATTGTCCAGGAATCCAGACTTTTGTCTCTCTTGGTGGTTTATCCATATAACCATAAGCTGTGTATTTCTCTGTCTCTCCTTATCTTAACTTCCACTGATGCTGACCTCATCCTAATTCCTATGTGTTTGACATTTCTTTCTATTTTCCATGCTTACTTTATATCAGATCTTGATTCTGCTTTCCTGATCTCCACAGGCAATCTGACCATTCCTTCTGTTTGCTCCACTTTTGCTTGAAGATTTGGCTGTGCACTTGTCCCTGGAAGATGTTCCATTTTAGAAAACCCAGCTGAAGAAGGATGTGTAGAAAGAGATCTGAGAAAGATGACAAGGATAGTAGTTGCCTAAAAACATTGTCAAATGAAGAACAGTTGTTGAAGAAACTAGAAAAGAAATAAAATACTAAGAGATGATGGGAATAGCTTTCAAATATTTGAAGAATTGACACACAGAATCCAGAGTAACTTCTACATTCCAAGAGATAAAGACAAAAAGTAATGGTTGTAAGATATAGAACAAGTAGATTTATTTCAATATAAAGTTCTTTACACAACTTTAAGATCTTTCTTTATATTTTCAAGACTGACTTTATTTTATTAAATGCCTTAGATTCTTCCTATTCCATAAAAGGAGATTGTACTTTCTCGATTAAGATGCCAGAAGCAGTTGGAGTATGAGATAAGTCATCTTGAGGAGCACTTGTACCAACTGCCCGCTTCAATCACTTAGCATCTGTAGACTCTCTTTTACAGCTGCCACCCGTAGCCCCTGGCATGTGTATTTGGACTTAAAAATACAGTAGCACCCATAGTTATGAAGTGGAAACAAAGTACTGTTTGGGTTCTTTTTCAGCCAGGAGGGCCATGTACGCTTCTCTGAGTTCTTTCTTCTGAGAGTCTTTTCTTTCCTCACCCCTTACAGGTTATCTCCATCCTCTGGCATTTTTTTCATGCCTTTCTTCTGCTGTCAGGTCATAAATTGAGAGAACAGTTGGTTCTAAGGTATAGTTGCTATTCAAAGAACTGAAAATTCCTGAATTTTGAATAGTGTCTTCCTTATGATGCCAGTGGCACATTGAATGGTCCATCTTTTAAGCATTTTCCGTAATACCTCATGTGAGTACAACATCCAAATTCCTGGTCTTCACAAGAATGCCTTCCAGGATAGCCAGCAGGTGATGTAATTCTAGAAAGCAAAGGAAACTGATCACCTTAATTAAAACATTTCAGCAGAGGCTGGATGATCAATTATTAGAACTGTTGCAATACCTACATTAGCAGGAGGTAGGAATATATTATTCGTACTTCCATAGCAAATATCCTGTGCCCACTTAAAATTCTCTTTGCCTCAACTCTTATTAAAAACCCTGCTCTATTGACAAATTCCAACAGGATTTATCCAGCTTCAGATAGGTATAACATGGAAGTGCCTCACCTCAAACTTCAACCTCAATCTCCCCACTTCTTGTCCCTGGCCTCCTCTGACATTACTGCATGAGACAACCAGGGGAATGTACTTGTCACTTTTCCCAGAACATGTATAGGTGGTGGGGGTTATCATTCTGTTGGGTAACTGTTGATGCTTAGTCTTCAATATGAAATAGTTTTACCCAAAACCAGCCTCTTGGTGGGAAGTTGATGACCTCATACCCCTCGTATCTTAGAGAGACAAGTAACTCATTCTTATTAGAATTGACACCAAAGCTGAATATGGTTTGCTTTTCCTGTGCACAATGCCTCCACAAGTGTCACCATCTAAATGCTTGTTTTATCAGCATGGTATGTTGCACACAAGGGACCCATTTTATGTCAACAGAGATGCAATAATAGCCACACAACTATGGGATCTGCTGGGTATACCCTATCACCCAGAAGCAATTGATAAATGAAATATGAAATGGCCTGTTAAATGTTGGGTTTGTCCTCTGTAATGTGAAATATATTTCTATAATTAGACCATATAATATCAGGCCTAACTTGGACATTACTGCCATAGGGATTCTCTGCCTTAGCGATTCTTCCTCTATGACCTGGAACAATCTTTGAACATGGAAATAGGAACTGATAAATAAATACCTTTCCTTTTTTCTGCCAAGTAAGTGTTCATGAGGTTTCTCATATGGCCCCTAGAAATCAAGCACCTTATTTCCATAGTAAAGGCCAATTTGATAATGTCCTGGCTCTCTTTCCATTCCTGCTTTTCTTACCCCATGTCTCACCCCAGTTCCTGTGATCAGAGTCTCAAGTAAACTGTTCACACATCATCCTTTATCTCAGACAATTTTCAGAGAAACACAAGATAAGACAATATCTAAAGTCTCTTCCAATTCTGGCAATGTATCAATTTTCCTAAAGATAATTGTACTCTAAATCTGACTAACTTTTCCATAAAAGCAGGAAGATTCTGGATTCCTTTCTCTGAAAGGAGCTGTCACTATCTGCTTTTTATTGAAAGGCTATGAGAGTACATTAAGTAGCCTCTTCTTATTTTATGATTTAATAGGTACAGTTTTGTGATATCAATTGTTTGTAAGATAAAATAGAGCTGAATCAAAATGGTGTGATTAATGCAACAGAACCAAGTTTAGATATTAACCTTTGGCAATAAGAATATGCAATCAACATATTTGGCAAAAACTGTTGCTGTGGATTCATGTAGATCAGAACAGACACGTTTTTCTTATTGGCCACGAAAACCACAATTTTATTATATAACGTAAATAACTCTAGGCCAAGGGTCTTGGCAGTCATACATGACTTACTATAGAGAATCTGTAGAAGTTTTTAATCCTTAAATAATTTTTTATTCTTTCACTCAGATATAAGAGCATGAGAAATTCTACCACTAATCTTTTGACATAATTAAGCTTAGTCTGTTTTGTGAATGCTACCATGATGGATGAGGACCAGGTTTGTAGAATTTGGCCCCTGGTACACCTAATTGTTTTCCTGTCAATTAAGGGTGAGTTACTCTATTATATTTAGATGAGTGTTGAGTTCTTAGGATTCTCATTTTTAACCTCCAGTTTCTCCTATTTGGGAGGTTGAAAAGCTAAAAAAAACAGATTTCCTAGAGTTCCTTTGAGGTTATAGATATAAAATGTGTTTAACCAATTGCATATATTTTATGAAGATCTGGAGTCAAAAGTGAGGTGACATTTTCCTTCTTATGCCTCTTGACTATTACTGAACACTAGCAATATGGATAAATGGGGCTTCCCTACAGCAGCATTCAGAGTCTTCTCTAGCTTTTTGGGAGTGAGAGAGAGTTACAGGATTAACAGTGGCTGTTTCTTGCTTTCAGTATTCATAGCTCTAATGGCAGCTTCAGAAATCATTTTCTTAGTGGATCAGCACTATATTATTCATGGAGAACTTCCAGGGGGTCCAGTATGCACCTTCAGCACTTATGACTAAGTGCTAAATCCCCTATATCAAACATCTTCCCATTTAAAGTACCCAGAGAATTTTCTGTTTTCTTTCCTGAACCCAGAGGGATACACCAAATTAAGAAGAGCTTAGTTCCACAACATAACAAACAGTAGAATTTCACGTGATTGAAGGAGTGCCATTACAGAGATGAAGAATATAAAGCGAAATCTATGTTCACATAAAATCATTTTCTTAGGAAAATAACATGTGTTAATTATATTAGCAAAAGTGAGAGGAGGAGGGTCCGAGGTGGAAGTCCTGGCTTGTATTTATTTTTAGAGGACTTAGTCGAGTTAAATAATTTGGAGACAGAGAAAGAGATTACACTAGCCTTTGGGCATTTGTGTGCTCTAGGCCTTAAACCATGATCCATTCTGTAGACCTTAAAAAATCAACATAAAGTCTTTTCAAAATATAAAAAAAAGCATTTGAATTTTATCTGACTTCAACTTTAAAAATATTTAAAAATACAAGATATACCTACACATTCCAATGTGTTCACACTCCTTTCTCCCATTCAGTGATCAACTCAGAGCAACGTTCTAGGGGAAAAGATCCATGTCCCACTTTGAGCACTCATACATTTCTCATACAGGTTCATATAGTTCTAGATTCTTTTATTAAGGAAAACAGTTTTTTATAGTCAATCACTGTGCATGCTGGAGGTCAACAATTCTTCACAATTCCAATTCCTCACAATTCCATCAATAGACACTATGGTTTATTAACTGATTGTAATTTCAGGAACAGTTCATAGATTCTAGAAACTGAGAGTTTAAACCAAACTGGACTTGTAATTATCTGAATATTAGCTCTTCACTGACGTATTTTTTAAAGAATCCATAAACAGTACCAAGTCTGCTAGCCTTATTAGCAGGAATCCGTTAAATACAACACGCATGCAAGAATTTTTTAAATTGTGTATTTTTCAGTTTCGGTGAGAAGTGAAAAATCTGACTCTTAGAATACCTTTCCAATGATATTCTTTTGTTTTTGCAGGGAAATAAGGATTATTCCCCGTGTTCACTCAACAGCTTACAAGAGCATTTGAAATCATGGATGACACAAGCAGCTTGTCTCTTAATCTTTTGTGCTAAAGCTGTTCCCACTCTATTTGTTTCTAAGACTATATTATTTATACATTTTTCTTAATCTGCACTCTTAAATAGTGATCTGCATAGCATAGGAGTTTATAAATTATAATAAATTGAATGGCATAGAGGTCATACAAGGATGTAATTTTTTAAATGAAATCAATTATTTTCAGACTTCGTGAAGAAACAGTTATACCAATAATGAACATTAAATCATTCATTGTACTGAATATATAGTGAACTAAGACAAATATGTGAAAGTATCCTTCAATTTCTTTAGAATTAAGAAAAAACTTTAATAAATAATCAAAAATAGAAGTGTGGTAAAGTAAGTGGCTCCCACTTAGACGTTGAGAAGTATATTTCTGTTGCTTGCTGCTTCACTGCATAAAAACTCAATGCCTGTTTGAGTGTTTGAAAAAAAGGTATGTAGGCTTTTAGCTTATTGATCCTTTAGCACAATGCTTCTCTTAGTGCAGTATTGTCACTGGTGATCTCTTTGCACTGATTACTGAGAAGAAATTCAAATAAATACAATTAGAAATTTTAATTATGCCTCTGTCAGGCCTTTGGTGCCTGACAAAGAGGAATGGAAATCGATGAATTCTGAAAATATTACTCTTCCATTGGCCTGACAAATTCCTTTGAGAAGGAATTGAAAGTTTTAGCGGTTTCTGTTGAATCCCAGAGGTAATCTGTTAGTATGAAGGGTTGAATGACTAATGCATTAACGTCTGGAAGACAGACAATGGGGATTTTAGCAGAGCTAGCTTCCAGGTGATGGAGGGTTCCGTCTGCCTCCCCCACGAACACCCCACACACTTTTATGAAAGCATCTACTTATTATTCCAAGTTTATGTGGTAATTGTTTGCCAGGAAATTCCTTCAATTAAGGGACAGGAGAGACAACAAAGAAAACAATATCTGGCAAGAAAGAGCAAATGCCATTTATTCCATTATCTGCTGCTCTTTGGGGACATTCACGGGATAATGTGATCAAACAAATGTTTTTTTCTTGTATGCCAAAATTTCTCCAAAAGAATATTTCACTGAACATGTGGCTTTGATTTTGCCTGCCAATCACCTTTCTTCTCCCACCATCCTTTCTTCATTTTTAAACTAATGATGACATAATTCACAAGGGAATCAAGCCAGGTTTTTAAAGTTCCTTCTTTGTGCTACTAATTTTTTCACAAAATTAATGGATGCTTGCTGATTCTTTTCCTCAGTACTGCTTAACCCCTTGCGAGCTGCCTTCTGCTCCTGCCCTAACCTCCTAAGGATTTCTTTCCTCAAGTGGGTCAACAGTGTCTTTCCAGTGACAAACCACTTTTTGTTCCATAATGCCATCCTCTTCTTCAGTCTTTGTCTCTGGTTTTAGTTTATGCAATATTATTTATTTCAGCTCTTTTCCTACTTTCCTTTCTCTTTTCTTTCCTGTCTCCTTTCTTTCTCTCTCTCTTTTCCCGGTGTGTTTTCCACAATTCCTAAATACAGGCATTCCCACAAAATGTGCATTCTGCTTTGTCACTCTATTTTTTATCATATACTTCCATGATTTCATTCATCATAATTTTGAAACTTCTCTAAACTTAAATACTTACTATTTATCTTTTTTTCATTTTAAATATGCATTTAAAAATGCCTATTATAATTACACATGGATGATCCACAGGCATCTCAATCACAGTATGTGCAAAGCAATCTCAGCATTGTCATTCTGTGTGGGAGGCAGATTGCCAAAATGCGACTAACGTTCCCAATTCCTTGGTCTACACACCCTGCATAATCTCTGAGATTGTGAGGATATTATGGATTTTACTTATATGATTAGGTTATATTTTATGTTGTATTTGTTCTTAAGAAAGGAAGATTATCCAGATGGGCCTGACCTAGTAACACGAAATCTTTAAATCTGGGTCTAGATGTCAGAGATAGAGGAATTCAGAGATGTCAAGCATGAGAGGAATCCGAAGCAGGGGAGATTCTTTGTACCTGACACTGAATATGGAGGGGGCTGCGTGACAGGGAATGAAGGCAGCCCTTAGAAGCTGAGAGTGGCCCCTACTGACAGCTGGCAAAGTCTCATGGACACAGCCCTACAACCACAAGAAACTGAATTCTGCTAACGATCTGAATGAGCTTGAATGTGAATTTTCCCCCAGATCATCCAGATGTGAACTCAAACTAGCAGACATCTTGATTTCAGCTTGATTATACCTTGAGGAGAAAAACCAGCCATGCTGTGCCTAAACTTTGGACCTACACAAAGAGTGAAGAGGAAGGAAAGATGGAAAGGAGGGAGGGGAAAGTAAAGGCAAATAAATAATGGCTCCAGCTCTCCATTACTTAGTAAATGTCAAATTCTTTATCCAGAATGTTCACACATGGAAGCTTAAGTTGATATTAGTGGAATGTACTTTAAGCAGTGAGGTAGAGAGATTAAGGGCACAGATTGTGTAGTCAGCCTGGGTTTGACCTCACTCTTTTAGTCTATTTACTTTACGTTCTGAGGCAAGTTACTTTTCTTTCTGTGTTTCAGCCTTTTATCCATAAAATCTATAAAATGAAGATGTTAATAATAGCACCAATCTCATAAGGTTATTTGAGGATCAAATGAGCTAATGTATTAAGTGTTGAGAACAGTGCCTGGTCTATAAGAAGCATTAAAAAAGTGTTAGCTGTATTCTCTCCCTCTAATTTGTAAGAAATAATTAACTGTAATGAATGTATCTATTTCATGCACTAAATCACTTCACTTAGAGAATGCGCTCAATTCCTGAGAGTGGAATGAATACTGGTGGGGCGGACAAATTTCCCACTAGGCATAGCCTCATACCCTTTCCTTACCTGAGTTTATCCTAGTGTCTGTGTGCTTCAAGACAAGCTGGGCTCCTCTGCATCCTCAGGTGAGTATTCCTATAGATTACAAACAGTGATAGTAAAAGCATGATTGTGGCCAGAGACTGATTTAGAGGTAAGTGTGTGCCACAGTTTTGGCCAACGGCATGTTAGGAGATATCTGGAGTGAGAGTAGGAGATGGCATTGTTGAAAGGTTTTTTTGCCCTTGAAAGAAGATATTATAAAAGGAAATATCTTTCTGCATCTGGATTTTGCCATCTGGAACATCTGGAACCTCTACAGCCATTCTGGAACAATGGGTAGAATTAACTAACGAGCACAAGTCAACATGCTAAGGATGGTATAGCAAAAGAGGGCAGGAACTTGATTGCTGTATGGTGGCCTTGAGCATTAGTAATGGTGAAATCATCCGAATTTAAGTTTCATTCTTACGTGAGAAAATAAATTTCCTCAATTCTAAGCCATTTATTGTAAGGTTTTCCATTGCTTTGGAAAAGAACGTTCTACTTGATACATTGACGTGACTAAAATTCATATAGCAGCAGGTTTAAATAATGCTCCTTTTCTAGTTACAAAGTATCCTCTAATATTAAGGCCATGCATCTGTAATGTTCAATAAGCTAATCAGAGCAAGTCCAATTTTCTCAATTCTGCACCTTGCAGCTGAATCCACTTTGTCTTTCATTGCAGCTGAATCTGGATTACTTATGTGGATACATGATTTCACCAAAAAAAAATTATTACACACTAATTGTGAAAGTCAAGTAAATATAATCATCCTGTGGTTATAAATTAACTATCCTGGGAGATGCTTTAATATTTTAGACTACTTGAAAGTGTGGCTGAATATGTGAATATATGGCTTCATATTCTCGAGAAATAAGTGAATTTTCCCAAATTGCACATATTATGCTCAAACCCAACATTGACAGTGTCCTGAATCCAAGCCCCTCATCTCCCAGACCACCCCCTGCCCATAAATGACTCCTTGTTTCATTCCATTTGGATTCAGAACAGCGAATATTGTTGAGCAATGGCTAGCTTAACCATCACTCTAAATGTGCGAAGATGTTACTAACACTTTCAGAATGTGGACGCTGCTGTGGAGATTCACTTATCTTTCTAGCAATTCTTATTTTAAACATTGATTGTAACCTTACAAAGCCTTTAACTTAGCAGAAGAAAAATACTATCCTCAAATGTCACAGCATGATGTGGGTTTCGAAGTAGAAACAGATGACATCTCACATATATGATTCAGTTTCCTTTTCTGTAGTTCATCCCATAGGGCTTAAAAAATCATGTGGAAAATGATATAATTATACTATTCCACAAATCTTGAAATAACTTTTTCTCTTGGTGATGAATTTCCCTTCTCCATTAAATTCTGGATGCTACTCAACATGGATGATTATCTGAATTTTTCCTGTGTCCTTAGTTGAGGTTTCTACTTTTAGATACATATCTAAAATGTCATACATTTAAATAGTTTGGAATTATTACAGTGCTAAATTTTTAAGCAAAGATAAATTGTAGATTGGGCACACATATTATTACCAACAATAAATTCATGAGTTATCTTTTCAATATTTGAAATTATGAAGCCAAAGTCATATGATTTTCACACATAAGAAAGATATTTCAAATACAAAAATGGCAGCCCAATGAAGCCATGCTTTGTAATCAATAGTCTTTTTATTTAACACTGATTATGTTTGGTCTAATCTCAAATTACCTCCATTCATTAGATTTTAAAATAAAATTTCAACAAAAAACAACACTAACTCACCACCCTTTTCATTCTGAAAATCCGTTTCATGTTACCAGGTTGTCCATAAATAACACAGCCAGAGAATTATGCATGCCAAGTGGGTGCTCATTCATTTCAGACACATACAACAGACCAACTTGATAACGACTCCTGGGGATCAATTCCAGGTCACAAAATGAGTTATCTGGGTTTTCTCTGAATTACATGGAGGCAATTATTTTTCACCTAGGTTTTATTTCTTTGATTAAAAAAAAGGTTCTATGTTTTAAATATCAAGAAAAAGAGAGGAAGAAATTACAAGCAAACGTAATTTTGTGATTTGAAGTTAAAACGTGTAAGGAAAATAAAGCAAGTATGGATGAAAGCTGCATGAAAAAACACAAAACTGTTAATTTAATCTTTTTAATTATCTCAAGTAGCATTTTGGCTTATATCACAGCAGGTCAGATCTTCTGGACTATTTATCTTAAATATAAATAATCCATTACATTTCATGTTCAATTTTTCCTACACGTAGACACATTTTATTGTCATTCAGGAAACAGGTCCATGACACTAAAATCTCAATTAATTAGAGCCAAACTAATTGGTAACTTTACAAGTAAAAATTCCAATATTTCATTTTCTACATAACAAAGGACAAAATAATTTAATTTAATTTAATCAGGGATATGTTGAAGAAGGAGAAGATATTGGAAAAGAAAAAAAAAGATGAACCCTCAGAAACGAATATCTGGCTTTTTTGTGAAAACATCTCTGTATCCCCTCAGACTAGTTCAATGTTCTTTCCCTTATCCTTCCATAACACAATTTAATAAATTTAAAGAATTTGGAATTATTATACTTCTAACTTTTTATGAAAAGATAAATTGTAGCTTGGACACAGCTGTTATTACTAACAATGTATTCATGAGTGATGCTTTTGGTATTTAAAATTTGAAAGCCTAAGTCATATGATTTCACACATAAGAAAGGAAGAGGGGCCAGCCCGGTGGCCCAGCAGTTAAGTTCACAGGTTCTGATTCTCGGTGGCCTGGTGTGGACATGGCACCGCTTGGCAAGCCCTGCTGTGGTAGGCGTCCCATGTATAAAGTAGAGGAAGATGGGCATGGATGTTAGCTCAGGGCCAGTCTTCCTCAGCAAAAAGAGGAGGATTGGCAGTAGTTAGCTCAGGGCTTATCTTCCTTGGGAAAAAAAAAAGAGAGAGAAAGATAGGAAGATATGACAGGATATTGTTGTTATTTGTTTACATTACTTTATATCTCATTAACCTAAGCTCTTTGAGAGCAAGACTCATGTCTAAATCATCATTATATCTCAGATATTAACCCAGCATCTGAATTACCATTTCCACTCAATAACTGTCACATGAATGAATTATAACTACTATAAAAATAATAGTTTTATTATATAGTAATTTTAATAATATACCTAATGATGCCTGTATCAATCAAAATTAGCAAGCATGATATTTGCAAAATGATGAAGGTAAGAATAAAAATACTAAAGAAGCAGATGAATGGGAGCCATAGCATTGAATAATACAAATTAATAAAGTTTTAAAATATTGGCATAATAAATAGCAAAATGCCTACTAAAAATGGAGAATAAAATGTTATTAGGGGGTCACACTGAGAAGTAAACCCAATTCTCTAATTTTAAACATTATTGAAGCTAGAAGTCTTTCATAGGTGGTCTTTAAATTTTTCATAAAACACAGGAAAAATTTTGTCATTTAAACAATGATATACTGATGAGCTTCTCTCTGTAAGCCAAGAACACATGAGAATTAACCCATTTTTCTTCTTACCATATACCTCTGCCAAGATCACCTGCATGCAAAATTTAGTGATTTTAAGGGAGTTTCCTACTTGGTCAATTTTGCAGTGAGTGAGACACATAATAAATGTACTCCCAAAGTATAAGGGAAGAAGCGTGATTTCAGAGAATGTGAGTATCTTTGGGGTTTATAGGTTAAAGCTCTAGTTTGGTTATTGACTCTTTTCTGAGCGTGGTTCTATATACACTTCAATTTCTCCATTTGTAAGTCAAAAATATTAATATATTTTTGCCCTCATGCTAGCTAATATTGACTTTTTTTCAAAGATATCCTCAGTGTTCATTTTATTATTTATATGATTAAGTATATTGCAGCATTCATGTAGGATGAAGTCAAAGGAGCTGCTCTACATCTACTCATGTTAAATTTAGTTGTACTTGAAGAGAAGTAAAATTTATTAACTGACTTTAAAGACCCATTGTTTCATTTCTAAATGGAGTTATATGCTGTTGAGATGTAGTAAAGAAGATATCTACAAGAGTAACAAATACTCAATGGCAGCAGAAGCAATTTTCCAGTATTTTTTTTATGCTGACTTGAGATTGGTTATTAATAAAGTAGAAATTTTAAAATAAACAATTTTGACATTTACCCATTGATTTCATATAAATACAAATGAATTAAGTATTTTTATCAAAGTATTAAAATGGCTATTTGGCTTGATATGGACAAAAACTAACAAAATTCTCTTTGCCTGGTTTTTGTCATTTGGCCACAGATTTCATTGTCAACATGAAATCATATCCTGATTCTAATAAAACAAATTTATTCTAGAAAGCAAATTCTCTAATACGAGAAAGCATAAGTACTTTATATAAACATGTTGAGTTATACCAAATTTAGTTGTTACAAAGGATAACTTAGGTATCATCTTTTGTTTGATGATGGAAAGCAAAGCCAACTAAGTTGCAGGCAGTGGTTATACTTTGGACTATAATTTTCAGTAGAATGATCACCTGTGGTATATTTATGACAAAAGACACAAGGTTCTGTGTGACTCAAACCTGTTAAAGAACTAAAATTATATTTTTATTTTTTATATTTTTACATTTATGTATTTTTATGTTTTTACATCTTTTTCCTCCATTAGAAGGCATGATGGGCAAATCAATGCAAATGATTTCATTGCCCATTACATGTTGATGTCAAAATAGTGAATCATGAAAGATTTGTCAGTTCTGCAGTAGTTAGAATCCAAAGTAATGGATATTTCTTAAATTATTCCTGTCACGATGACTACATTAGATCAATGACTGTTCAAAGAACAACATAAGTTATTTCTTCTTAGTCAATACATTGATTCTTTACTGGTCATGATGTTGAACCTCAGTCCCTGAGTTGCTTTTTGATTGAATACATTAAAATAACATTCAAAATAGTTTACTTTAAACATTTTACATTTTAATTCTCAAATGAGTTATTAAGAATGGTACCAACGTCAAATGTGCAAAAGGATTTGTAATAAAAGTTAAGTTTTCCTTCCACCTCTGGTCACAGATAACATGGTTTCTCGCCCGGGAGGCAATTATCATTTCTACATTATTGTGTTCACTTCCAGAAATGTTCACATAAACTGCTCTCTCCCTCTCTCTCTCTTTCTCCTGCGTGTGTATGTTTCAGTTATTATGGATATATAGTATCATGTAGTTTATTTATACAATTCTTTTATATAGTTCTACCATGAGCATCTATATTGTTTCTAAAATTTGCAACTTAAAAACAGGACTTTCAATACTCTTTCATTTGACCTAGCTGTCTACATGTCCACTCATACCATGCCGCTTAGTTATTATGGTTTAATTTTTTAATATCTGGTAAGAATAATGGCCATGGGGCCAGCCTGGTGGTGTAGTGACTAAGTTCGCAGGCTCCGCTTCCGTGGCCTGGGGTTCGCTGGTTCGGATCCTAGGCACAGACCTACAAATGGCTCATCAAGCCATGCTGTGGCAGCATCCCACATACAAAGCAGAGGAACATTGGCACATATGTTAGCTCAGGGCCAATCTTCCTCATCAAAAACAACAAAAAGAAGAATAATGGCCACACCCAACTAAACTTTTTCTTTTTTTTTCCAGAATTTCCCTGGACTTTTTGGTTATTTGTTTTCACTGTGAAGTCTGTCTAGTCTTTCAAAGAATAGTACTTTGATGGGCTAAATTTTACATAGATAAATTAATTTAGTGAGAATCACTACTTTCATATTGTAGAGGCTTCGTAAATAAGCACACATAGTGTTTTTCACTTTTTGAAATGTTCTTTACCTTTCTAAATATTTTAATATAGAACTTGACTACTTCTTGTTAAATTTATTAACAAGAATATTCAAATCTTCATTGTTCTTATCATGTAATATCTTTTCTTCCATCTTATATGCTGACTGATCCTTGTTTGAATTCTGTAAATTTATATTCTTGGATTTTGCAGGTCAAAATTGTCATCTTCATATAACAATATTGCCCATTTCTCCATCAAATTCTATAACTTTTATTTTTTCGCTCTTGTTTTGTTCTTATTGCCTAATACTGTTAAATATTGTTGATTTTCTTTCATTATTTTAGCAAACCTGCAGTTTTCTCGTTAAGCACAATGCTGCTTTTTGGGATGAGGTGGATGTATTTTATCATGTGAAGGAACTATCTATTCCTGCTTATTGAGGGTTTTATTCAAAACTTTTTGTTGATTGTTATTATATTTTATTAAGTACCTTTTCAGATTGATTCTGATATTTTAATTTTTGGTCTATAAATGTGGTATGTCATATAACTGACATCCTAATATTCAGGGATCTTTGTATTTTTTGGATAAACACAATTGTGTCATAGAATTTTATTATTCTTTTAATGTGCTGATGAATTCTTTTTGGTAAAATTGTATCTAGGATTTCTTCATTGGTATTTATCAGTGAGATTGATCTGGAGGTAAGATATTTTTGTGTTTACATTCCATGTTAGATTTTGATATGAAACTTTCTTCATCAAAATACCTAAATGATTTGCTTTGCTCCCCCCTCTCAATAGAAGATAATGCTAAATGGTATACAATGAATCTGTCACTTAAGTTTCTGTGAGATACTTCTTCTATCTTGAGAATATCTTAAAAATTTTTATTTATTATCTCTTTTTTTAGTTTAGGCTTTCTATACCTTCTGGGTCTGTTATGATCATTTATATTTTTATAAAACATCATCTTTTTTATTTTTTTCGGATGTACATCATATTTCAAATTCTGGATACATTACATCATGTTTACCACCCGAACACTAATTATAGTGCATCCTCTCACATGTGCCCCTAATCACCCCTTTTGCCCTCCCCCTTCCCCAGTGGTAACCACCAGTCCAATCTCCAATGCTATGTGGTTTTTTTTTTTTTTTTTTTTTGTCGTTTTTATCTTCTACTTATGAGTGAGATCATATGGTATTTGACTTTCTCCCTCTGACTTATTTCACTCAGCATAATACCCTCAAGGTCCATCCATGTTGTCACAAATGGCCGGATTTCGTCATTTCTCATGGCTGAGTAGTTGTCCATCGTGTATAAATACCACATCTTTTATATCCATTCGTCCCTTGATGGGCACCTAGGTTGCTTCCAAGTCTTCGCTATTGTGTATAATGCCGCAATGAACATAGGGGTGCAAGTGTCTTTATGCCTTTGTGTTTTCAAGTTCTTTGGATAAATACCCAGCAGTGGAATAGCTGGATCATATGGTAGATCTATCCTTAATTTTCTGAGGATACTCCAAACTGCTTTCCATAGTGGCTGCACCAGTTTGCACTGCCACGAGCAGTGAACAAGCGTTCCCCTCTCTCCACACCCTCTCCAACATTTGTTGTTTCCTGTCTTGTTAATTATAGCCACTCTGACCGGAGTGAGGTGAAACCTCATTGTAGTTTAGATTTGCATTTCCCTGATAGCTAATGATGTTGAGCATCTTTTCATATGCCTCTTGGCCATCTGTATATCTTCTTTGGAGAAATCTCTGTTCAGATCTTTTGCCCATTTTCTAATTGGATTGTTGGTTTATTTGTTGTTGAGCTGTATTAGTTCTTTGTATATTTTGGATATTAACCCCTTGTCTGATATGTGGTTTGCAAATATCTTCTCCCAATTGTTAGGTTGTCTTTTCATTTTGTTGATGGTTTCCTTTACTGTGCAGAAACTTTTTAGTTTGATGTAGTCCCATTTGTTCACTTTTTCTAATCATCTTTTATCCAGGTTTGCAAGTTTATTTCATGAAGTTGAACAAGGAACTTCCTTAAATTTCTTATAATTTCCTATATATTATGACAACTTCTCACTTATTTTTCCTTATTTTACATCATTATATTGTCTTTCTATCTTGACTTAATATAATTAATATTTTATATATTTTATTGTTTTACTATGTAAAGAAGTTCTTTACGTAGAAGTTAACTAACAAATAATTAAATTAACCATACATCTGTTATTTTATTAGCTTTAAATAATTTTTTACACTTGTAAAAAATGGAAAAATGACACTATCTACTAAATTTATCTTCTCCTTTCCCTGACATCTCTTTTTACTTATGTCTTTTCCAATGTTTTAAGGTTTATGATATTCATATGGTAATTTGTAAACTTAAGCTCCATATTCAACTTATTCATAGTCACACATTCCTCTTGCCATAGTTTCATCATTATCTCAAGGTTGCCTGAAGTTGAACCTCAAGTAGTGAGCTAAATAAAAACTTATGAGCAATATATCCTAAGTTATTGTGAGCTCAAACAGTCTGTCTGTTACCTTTGCATTTGAAAATAATGGGTTGTGTATAATGTCTTTGAGTTACACTTTGGAGAACTGTCTTTTTCCAATGTCTTTCACTATTGGAATTTGGAGGGCTATTTCCAAGGTAATGAAAATTACTTTTATGACAGTTTTGTTTTTGTTTTTGTTTTTTTTTTCAGGAAGATTAGCCGTGAGCTAACTGCTGCCAATCCTCCTCTTTTTGCTGAGGAAGACTGGCCCTGAGCTATCATCCGTATCCATCTTCCTCTACTTTATATGTGGGACACCTACCACAGCATGGCTTGCCAAGCCGTGCCGTATCCCCACCCGGGATCCAAACCGGGCCGCAGAAGGGGAATGTGCGCGCTTAACTGCTGGTCCACCAGGCCTGCCCCAATGACCGAATTTTGTAAGCAAGTGAGTTCTTTTATCTGTTACTTCTCTTAGGCAACTGAATATATTGCTTCTAGTTCAATCACTGTCCTCCACTCTGCGTCACTGACAAAATGATTTAAGCAAAAGTTGCTCATCTGTATGACTAGAATTCAAACCAGTTCCAAGAAAGTTCCTGCTGCCATCCCATGGACCTACCTCCCATGGACCTACCTCCCATTATTGCAAACACAGACCTGTTGGTTGGCACCTTTGCTTGTGACCCTTACTTTGGAGAAGTGTTACCTACCACCCAGCGTCCCCTGGAGCAAGCATGCTGTGTCTCCCTGCACCCCGGTTCAACGATCACTCCATTTGGGATTCCTTCCTATTAACTTGTGGTACAAGGTTTCAGGTATCTGTAAGGTTTATCAAAGATCCAATTTACATTTTTGTTTCTCATTCCCTTTAGAATTTTTGAGTAAATCCCAAGAAGAAGGACAATAGACTTAACTGCATTTTGTTAAAACCAGAAATTGCAAAATATACTTTTATATTTAAAAAATAATAAGCCATGTGTGATGCTAATAAATTATATTATTTTAAATTGTTTGACAACAGAATACTTTATTTCTCAAGGATAGCAGATAACAGATATTTCTTTCTATTTGGCACTAAGAGAAAGAATGAGTAAAAGTCAGAGAATAAGAAGAAAAATAAAAAATAATTTCACACAGATTTGTTATGGTTATGTAGGTCCTCTTTATCAAATTTAAAAATAAAGGTAATTTTAAAAGTTTTTGTATTGATTAATTTGCAGACAATGAATTGCAGTAGATAGTCTGCCCATTATTTTTTAAATTAAATTTTTGTGTTTTAATTTAGTGAGCAATATAGTAGGACATGGTGCTACCTTGTGTACATCTTACTCCACAAAATAACTCCAATATAAAAACAACATTCTTTCTTTATCCTTTTCATATTCTCCTAATAATTGAACTTTTTATTGGTTTTAGAAAAATAAAAATTTACATTCCAAATACAATCTCAGTGCCTCAGAACCCTTATAAATGCAATTGCTAAAATAGTCCAACTGATTTCTTTTCCAAAATATAATTATTTCCTTATTTCAAAGTCATGTATAGCAGGATATATAGATGTAGTTTAAAAAAATGTAAATTATTCATTTTATACAGTTGGTGCAAATTTCACATTTTATCTCTATGAGATCTTATTTGAAAGCAGGTGTTTGACAATAGTGTTTTATGGCTACTTGAAATAAGTACTTGTATATTTCAGATATATAGTCAACATCACTTACCCGAAATGGTGAACCAGCAGTAAATCATTCAGAAAATGCTGAAGGGCTACATAGTTAAGGCACATATCAATAGAAGTCAGAAGATTTCTGCATTTAGCAACATACTTATTGAACATCATTAACCTAAAACAAAACTTTCATAATGTTAGAAGAACCATATAAGAGTTACAACAACATTTTCAAATTGTTATGTTATACGGCCATAGAAAAGTAAAGATCATATAGGAAGAAGATCAAAGGTAAGAAAATTTAAAAATATTTTAAATCACATTTCTCTAGTGTCAATCCTAGTTATGAATTGTAATAGAATATTTTTAAGCATCCTACCTTTAGGGCTATTCCATTTGCTTACGTTTAAAACATTGAAATATGAGATTAAGTTATTAGCATTAGAGCTTTACCATTATCTTGGACATGTGTTAACCTAGAAAAATGAAACAAAGGTCGCAGACTTCAGAATTTAGTTTACAAATATAGTTTAATGGATTTTAATGCTAAATAATTGATGTAGTTTTTAATGTGTGAAATTGGAAGCCTTCATCTAGTGAAATATATTTCCTTAATACTTTATCTTCTGTTTACATTCAATAAATATTGAGCATCTACAATATAAAAGGCACCATGCAACTTATGAGAATTAAAAGACCAAAACGCAATATCTGATATCCATGAATGTTAATAAAATATTTTGTTTATAATTCCTATTTAAAACTTTTTAATGAGACATAATTTACATGCAGTTAACTGAATTAATCTTATGTGTGCATCTTAACACATTTTCACCTATTCTGACATCTGTTTAACCATCATCCAAATCAGGCTATAGAATATTTCCAGCATCACAGGAGTCTCTCTCTTGCACTCTAATAGTCAATAGGATTCACATTCAACTACTATCCTGCCCTCTGTCACCATAAAGTAATTTCCCAATTGTGAACTTGCTTCCACTCTTACCAGCACAATTTACGGAGGGGTGATGAGGGTATATGAAAGTCCTGTTACTTAATTGCCATTGTTAAACAAGTTCCCTGTTGCTAGTCCCTTGCCTCATTCCAGCATCTTTTGGAAACTGTTCTTACGTGAATCCCTTTAGAGCTTTTGCTGAGCCCAGGGTTGAACTTTTCACAAGTCTCTTTCTTAGCTGGTCCCTATCCAACACTTCCGCTGCTTTCCAGAAATTTGTTTTGCTATTATATCCTCTGATATTTCCCCTCCATTTATTCTTGTCTACATATTGAGTTTATACACTAAATAGAATATTATTTACTGTCATTTTATTTCTGTTTTCAGAGAAAGTTGTGATAAATATCTGTGGTCAGTCCTCTGTGTTAATTGGAAAACTTACACTGTATTCTTCTACTTTACTTAGTCAAGTTTATGTAGATATAATTTACATACAGTAAGATTCAATCTTTTTAGAATAAAATTCTATGAGTTTTGACACACACATACAGCTGAGTAACCACTACCACAATCAAGATACAGAAAATTTCCATCAACTCAAAATTATCTCACGCCACTTTGGATTTAACCACAACTCCACCCCTCAATCCACTCTTTAGTTGTCTTTCTTATAATTTTGCTTTTTCCAGAAGCTCATTCAAATGTAATCACATTGCCTCCAGTTTGCATAGTCCCTGGTGAGACTTCTCTAATTCTTATCTCTGTTCCTCTGTGTATGATGCATCTTTTATTCTCTTACTGCCCTCATGATTTTCTCCTTATCTTTGGGTTTGCAAAACTTAAGTATGAAGCATCTAGATGTGTTTTGTTTTTGTTTATTTGTTTCTTTATTGTTATTTGTCCTGCTTAGGGATCTCTGTATTTCTTGGGTATACAATTGATGTTATGTCTTTTGTTATTTTTGGAAAATTCTTGGGCATTCACTCTTCAAATATTTCTGTTTCCTCTTTTCTTCTCCTCCTTTTGGTATTATAATTGCATATTCTCTTTTCTTCTGGGATTTCAATTGCACATATGTGACTATTTCTTAGATTCTTTTCTTATAGAAGCAAATCTTATTGATGAGTGACCCCAAATCCATACTGAAAACTTTCTCCTTCATTGTATCACAATACAGAGGACAAAAGTCAAATACTCATTTTTCCAGCCCCACATTACAGCTAGTGGTGACTCCAAGCACTGTTCTAGTCTGTCAAATTTAAGCGGAAGTCTGCTGTAAGAGCTTCTGGAAAAGTTTTTTATATTTCAGATGAAAATAGAAAAATGCAGCCAAGAGAAGTCTTGCCACCTACTTTATGCCTTGAAGACACAATTTTTGGCACTATAACAGCCACCTTGGACTCAGAACTGTAAACTGATATGCTAAGATTGTAGAACTGAAATGCAAATTAAACCTGAATCTTTGATATTGTTGAGCCCACTGAACCAGCTCTGAAATTTCTTTCTTTCTTTTTTTCCCAGGAAGATTAGCCCTAAGCTAACATCTGCTGCCAATCCTCCTCCTTTTTACTGAGGAAGACTGGCCCTCAGCTAACATTCATGCCCATCTTCCTCTACTTTACATGTGGGACACCTACCACAGCATGGCGTGTCAAGTGGTGCCATGGCCTCACCCGGGATCCAAACTGGGGAACCCGCGGCCACCAAACTGGAACATGTGCACTTAATCGCTATGCTACCAGGCTGGCCCCTGAAATTTCTACACTTAGACTATACAAACTTTTTTATAATGCTAAAAAATAAAATATCAGTCAAATCTGAATTCGAAATTTGATAAAAGTATGCTTCTCAAAAGGGTGTGAAATAAAGACATTTTCAGATAAATGAAAGGTGGAAGATGTGTCAACAGCAGATTGTACTATAAAAAAAGCCAAAGGATGCTTTTCTTCAAGGTGAGGGTAAGCAATACTGGATAGATTCAAATCTGAAGGAAAGAATGAAGAGCACTAGAAATGGTAAATATTGGATATGTACAAAGACTATATTTAATTCTTAGAGAAATTTCTTTAAAAGACTAATTACTGTTCAAATCAAGAATAATAACATTGTAAACCAGGGTCTATGCCTTAGATAAAAATAACAATTATGACAATGGTAAAAAAGATAGGAGCTAAGTTAATGGAATTATATAACTTTACAACATTCAACTGGGAAATACGAAGTGAGAAATCATACAGTACTTACTTTAAGTAAACTCTGATAATTAAGAATTCAAATTTTAGATTCAAAGCAACCAGTCAATGTAATTAACTTTACAGAAAATAAATGTAGTTGTGTAGACTGGAAATGAAAAATTGGAAAATAATAATAATGATAAAAATTTATAGTGGCATTAAAGCAAAAAACTGAAGAATAAATTTTTTACAAAATCCTACAAAACCTGTACTGTGAAAACATCATATATTCCCAGGAGAAATTTAGGAACTTTAAAAAAATGGTAGGGTATACAAATTTCATGAATTGGAAAAATTAGTACTGTTAAGGTATCAAATTTCCCCAAATTGATCTATAGATTCAATACACTCCCAACAAAATTCCAAGCAAGTTTTTTGTAGACATTGACAAGCTGATCTAAAATTTATGTGCAAAAACAAAGAACCTAGAAAGTCAAAACAGTATTAAAGAAGAAAAGTAAATTGGATGACTTACACTATCATCTTTCGAGACCTATTATAGAGCTATAGTGATGAAGAATGTGCAGAATGTCATAATGATACACTCATAGATAAATGAAACATAATAGTCTAGAAATAGATTTATACAGATATGGCCAATTGATTTTCAACAAAGGTGATTCAATGGAGAAAGGATAGTCTTATCAATGAATGCTCCTGGAACCACTGGATATCTGTATATAAAATCTGAACATTCACCCCTATATAGTATTATTTCTTAAAACTCAAGATGAATATTATCCATAAACATAAAAGTTAAAACTATAAAACTTCAAGAAGAAAATATAGAGAAAAATCTTCATAAACTTGGGATAGCAAGGATTTCTTGGAGAGGATGAAAATGCATTGACCACAAATGAATTAACTGATAAGTTGGACTTCATAATAAATTAAAGTTTCTGCTTTTGAAAAGAGGCTCACATTGGAGGTAAAGTACGTTCCAAGCGTGTTTGGCAAAGGGCTTCTATCTAGGAGCTAGAAGACCTTTTACAAATTAATACTAAAAAAGCAAACAAATTTTTTTAAGTAAACAAAAGTCTCCAACAGAAAGCACAGAAAACAAGATATATAGATGACCAATAAGGTCATGAAGAAATGTTCAATGTACAACAAGAGCTTAAAATTAAAACCACGATGCTACAACATTTCACACTCACTAGAAGGGCAAAAATTAAAAATGCTTACAATATCAAGTGTTAACCAGGATGTGAGCTATTTGAACTCTCATATTATAATGAGAGAGTAACTCTGAAAAATATTTTGATGTTTCTTGTAAAAGCTTATCATATTTTGAGATTTTCTCAAGAGAAATGAAAACATGTCCATCAGTGACATAGACCAACATTTATAGCTGTTTTATTTATGGTAGCCTCTGATTGAAACAATCCTAATATACATAAACATCTGAGTGGAAAAACAAACTAGTATGTGCATACAATGGAATATTACTCATCAGTCAACAAGAACAAACTTCAGATATATGCTACAAGCAGCATGACTCTCAAAACACCATACTGAGCAAACAGAGCCAGACAGACAGACTGTATAATGCCTTTGATATGAGGTCCTATGAAAGGTGAAAATAAGTTATTGTGCTGGAAATCAGCTTAGTAGTTGCCTGGAGTCAGAGTTTGGGAGAGACTTGAATGAAAAGAATATGAAAGAACTTTCTGGAGTGATCAAAATTTTCAAGGTCTTGATTGTGCTGATAGTTTAAAGGTGTACTTAGTGCCTCAGAGACAATTCCAATTCCTAGTGACAGTGTGCAGAGCAAAGTGGAACTCTTCCTGGATTTTGGGCCGTCTTCTCACCTACTGGCACCATATCAGACAATGCTCTCCTGCTATTCATAGTGTTTTCATGGCCAATTTTTTCAGAAGTGGGTGGCAAGGTCCTTCTTCCTAGTTGGTCTTAGTCTGGAAGCTCTGCTGAAAGCTATCCACCATGGCTGACTCTGGGGGTATTGAAATATCAGTGCCATAGCTTTCATCATAACAGCAACACACAGCCACCACAGTTGTCATAACTGCACAAACTGTGGACATATTAATTAATTTAAATTATAATTAAAAAATTTAATTCCAAATAACATAATCCAAACTATGCTTCAGAAAGATAATTTATCAATGATGTGTATGTGGAATGAGAGGCAGGAAGTAAGTGTTAGACTGATCGCAGGCTGGTAGATCAGTTAAGAGAGTACCGTCATAGTCTAGACAAGAAGCAAGGAAGACCTGTGGTGGAAAAGGTAAAACTTTGGAAGAGAAATACAAAAAGATAATCGAGGACTTTAGTGCTTTGCTTTTGCTGAACATCTGACGTTTCTGAAATTCTTGAAATATATGACTACGATATTTTCTTGTTGGGAGCTATTATGATAATGATATACTTCACAAAAAAGTGATTAATAGACAAAGAAACAAGGCTACATTGGAGCCAACTTAGAATACGAACTACACACTTACCAGCCTATGCTACGTGTACAGCCAATTTTTGTTACAGACGGGTAGTAATACGCTAAAACAAATGAAACCAGCATTTCTGAAGTATTCACTCAAACATACCCAAATACTTTGTGAAAAATTATCACATTTTGTTGACAGTCTTGTGGATCTTTGGCTCAGCTGTACTACAAACTGTAGGATGCATATTTGAAAAATATAGGGAATGTGGGGCAAGTTTATATAAATTTTTTGTTTAGTATAGTTTTCAGAAGTCATCTTTGTAACAATAATGAAATGTCAAGTTCATGCCCTACAAAAGGCATTTAGTCTTCAATATATTAAACAATGCATTTTAATTATGCTAACCTTTAAAGGACAGAAGTATTTTTTCAAAATGTAAAATTTTTATCCGTAAGAATAAACTGTCTGACTCTTTTCTTACTTTGTCTAATTTTTATATTCTTTCCATTAAAACAAAGCTCCATTACAGAAAGAAACAGCTGGAATTTCTCTAAAAGGTGAAACAGAAGTATTTTGACATGAATTAAGGTTAACTATGCTGAGAAGGCAGAAGTAGCTAACATGAAGAGACTAATATTCTGATAAAAAGAGGAAATGTCTTAGAGAAGGGAAAGGTTAAGAGTTAAATGCCATAGTATTTGACTGTTGGCCAAATAGTACTCTGTGGTTTATATCCTAGTTCAAGGTCTGAGATGTATCCCTTTGCTATTGCTCCCAAATATAATAATAATAAATACATTGTGTTAATACACATGTAAAGCGAGGAGATTGGAAGGGGGTTATTTAAATTTTTTAAAGGTGGACATGCTAGGACTTGGAATAGTCTTTGCTCTGGCAAGATTTTAGGAAAGATGACATATTTAGGGAAGTGTATATGAAAGCATATCTCTTGGAGAACCTTAACTTTTTGAGCTTAGTACTTACCTAGTCACTAACATTTTAATTAATCGATAAATCTTAGATCATATTTATAAAATACGATTACCCCGGATTCTTTCCACTCTGAAATGGGAAGAATTAAAAGTCTGTAAGCAGTTTTTAAATTTCAGGAAAATAAAGGTTGATATCATAAAATTAACTATATTACTAATTTAATTTAATGTTTTCTTATATCTGATGTAAAAATGCATATTTGCAAATCTGTGTCATTCACAGAAGTTTATTTAAGTATATCTATAGGTATACTTTTTGTGAGGTACAGTTTTTTTTTCCAGAAAGCTGTGGGGTATATGCGATTCTTGTATTTGTATTATGCCGAATCAGAAATCCCCATAGTCAGACCTTCCTTAGTCCCTTCTGCTTACCCTATTATTGCATTGGTCACATTGCATTATAATTGCTGTTCTGTCTCCCCAGGGAGATTGTGGATTCCATGAATGCTGAGGCCAGTCAAGCACAATATCTCAAACAGAAATGTGGGTGTTCAGTAAATATTATTAAATAATTAAAAATGGAGGAAATTAAGAACCTCAGGTCTTAAGCTGACATTATTCTAAATAAACATTCTTAACATCTTTGAATTAACCCAGCAATAATGAAATAATAAGAGACACAATGTTTGTGAATGATGAATTAATTCTCTTCTTTGAATTTGCGGCTCCTTCATTCCTGTGTTTTTTTGCATCTAGTTTGACATCAACAGTTCTCAGGAAGTCTCTCTAATAAACAGAGAACTGTTAGCATACTAGCCATGTCACTGAGGGTTGTGAGCTTTCAATATAATCCAGAAAGTTGTTTTGTGCACAAGATAGAACAGAAAAAGGCTTTCCCTGATAATAGTCGAAGTATAGGCATTGTACTATGACCAAATGAGAAGCCAGAAAATAAGATCGCTTTGATGAATTATATATTTTCATTCACTTCTATTGCTTAAAATGAAAAATCATGAACTTCAACTAAGCTTCAAAAGACACATTATAATTTTAAAATATTACTCTAGTGTTGAGCAGCTTTTCCTCAATTTCCTCAGGGTAATGGAGAATCTTGAATTTTCCTTGTTTATTTTTAGGGGAAATTAAATCTTTGAGTAATATGGAAATGCATTTTGTAAATGTGATTTTTTTTCATCTGATGACATAAAAAATCTTATTCCAGAAAGAGATCTCCAATGTTAACCCTGTCTATATTTTTACATGTAAAGAAACTCAGACAAAAAAGTTAAGTTATCTGATAAGCACAGTGACCAAAAACCTGGCCCTGGAACAAGACTGCTGGGGCTGCATTTGGTGTCTCCACTGAGGAACTGTGAGACACAAAGCAACTTAGTGAAACTCTATTTTTCTATTTCTTATCCTTCCTCTTTGTAAAATGAGGCTATTAGTGAAGCCTAACCATGGCATCATTATGAGTATTAAACAAGTGAATGTGAAACACATAGAACAATGTCTGATACTAAGTAAAGCCTTATTAATAATTCATTCTCTACTGTGGAAATTCTAAGTCCTACTCAGATCTTTTTTCAAGACCATTTCTGGGGCCGGTCCCGTGGCCGAGTGGTTAAGTTCGAGTGCTCTGCTGCGGCAGCCCAGGGTTTCGCTGGTTGGGATCCTGGGCATGGACACGGCACCGCTCATCAGGCCACGCTGAGGCGACGTCCCACATGCCACAACTAGAAGGACCTGTAACTAGAATATACAACTATGTCTGGGGGGGGCGGGAAAAAAATCTTTCTTAATCCACTATAGTATGTGCTCTTTATTGTAATGTTTAGTGAAAACCCTCTTATGTTGCTGTCAAAACAGGAACTTTTTGAGGAGCAGAATTATCTTTTATTACATATTTCAATAACCCTCTTACTAATATACAGTGAAGTATAGTTGGGGAAAATGGGGCAGACGAGATGATGAAAAATATGTAGATTAAAATTAATTTATATGATTGACCTAAATTACAAGTTGTTAAATAATAAATTCCTACTATCTCTGGTTTTTAATGCTAAACTAGCTCTTATTAATTAGTCATTAGTATAAGAAAGAGTATTTAATCAGATACTGGTTTTCTAAGGGTAACAATTATGTCAGGCCACACGCCCAGTTGGGTGAGCAGTCCGTGATGGGTTGCAGAGAAACCAAAGAAAAGACCCAGAGATGGTGAATGAGACATAAAGCTTTATTTGGAGTTACTTACAGGGGGGCTAAGTGGCAGTCAGCTGGACAGCAATGGCTGGGAGGGGGTATCTTGTATAGGTAGGGGACACAAAGGCTACATGCTTGTCAAGGGGCTGTCCCTGGTACCACCGGAGTCCCCAGGAACAGTAGCTCACGTGGAGGGGCTCTGTGTCCCTTTAAGATGCGATGTTCTTTGATTGAGATGAGGTAGGATCCCTGCTGGCCAGGCCCTGGATTGTTACAAATACCAGCAGCTGGGTGTCCTGCCCAGAAGGCAGCAAGAAGGACTCATGATTGCAATGGGCTTGTGAGCTTTTGCTGAGCAAGCAAAGTCCAGGCTCTACACTCCACCCACCACGTGTCCGAATGGCCCTCACAATCTTACTGTGTGGTTTTTCCACGTAGTCCCTTGAGCCAGACACATACACATTGTAACCAGATACCACAACAGCAATAGAGAGCACAACGAGAGAACAAAATCAATAATGAGAAGGCAAGAATACCAAAGAACCCCTTTTGCCAGGTTGAGGGGAGGGAATGAATCCAAGCAGAGATGGAGTCAGTGGACCTGTATATAGGTGCGTAGGGAGGCTGTTCCAGAAGAAATGTTATGAGCACAGACACGACATTCTACCTTTATCAGAGCACACGTCCCTCCCTGGGCAGCAGTGAGCATGTCCAGAGCCATCCTATTTTGTAAAACTACCTGTCTTGTTTGGGAGGGTTCTTCATTTAGTAGAGTTATTGCATGTCAGGTATCATTGAGGGCTGTCGCTATGTGTTAGGTTAAGGCGGACACTTGCCATTCTACATCAATAAACACAGCCTGTGGGGAAAAGCTACTTAGGGGGTAAAACCACCCCGCAGTGTGCCTCACATGATAGCTTGCACAGACTGCCTCCCAATTAGAAGGAAACTGTTGAAAGGAAGACAGGGTGTATGTGGGGATGTAGGGGCACCCCCATTTGCATCTCCCAGTCCAATTATAAGGCAGATAGGGCCAGCCGTGAGTGCCACAACCCCACAACCATCCCCAAGGCGAGGCATAGGCTCCTCTGATGGTGTTGTTTTGTCTTCCCAGCCGCATATCAGCAGTAGTAATTGTCTGGTTACACATTGTGTTAGGTGTCTACCCCACATTTTTTGAAATACTTTCATGTGGTGGTGCAGGGTTATTGTGATGTTCAGTACACCAGGAAAGGGAACCTCTTAATTCTATTTGTCCAGCAGTTAACGATCTTATACTATTAAATACAGCGTACCCTACCTTTGGAG
This sequence comes from Equus przewalskii, assembly GCF_037783145.1. Lineage (NCBI taxonomy): Eukaryota > Metazoa > Chordata > Mammalia > Perissodactyla > Equidae > Equus > Equus przewalskii. The sequence goes on from NC_091834.1 coordinate 29,950,127, forward strand.
TTATATTAACCTGCTCATGCACAAGCTGGAAGATATACTTTCAAGAGGCAGCATAAGAGGACAAGGACAGGTTGCTTGGTGGGAGGGGAGTAAAAATAGGAAAGTGGGTGGCATCCCTCCACCCTTGCAGGACTCTCCAGTCAGAGGCGTTGACAACTTGGAGATGCCATGGTAATCCTGTGGTAGAAGAGAGAGGCATCTCACTGCATACCCAGCAGTTGGAGTGATATTGTATGTCAGCAACTGTGTGTGCCAAAACAGGGAAGAGGTTGGCAGACATTGTCCTAAGGATGAAAATTAAGATGTTTAGAGGGGACTAGAACAGGGAGGTCGTGACCATCCAGCACGACCCATGCAGTTGCAGTGTCTTGAGTCAGTATGGTACCAACCTATGGTTTTAGACCAGGCAAACAATACCACATCACTTGCCTAGTTGGTGTGGGTACCACAGGGGCAGTGGTAAAGGATAAGGGAGGGACAACAGCACACCAGAGGGAAGGGATGAATGTACCTCGGGGAATTGGAGGCCTTGGATTAGTGAGTTTGGACGTTTTGGGTGGCTTCCCCACGACGAAGGGTATTACTGTGATATCTTGTTCTAAGCCTGTTCCCCAAGGGGCTAAGAGACCACACCAGTGGGGCCCCACATTCCAGTCCCAGGGCCAAATCACCATGTGGGTCCTGGTAGGAAGTTCTAGTGGCAGAGGCAGAAGCAAGTTGTTCTGCATGCCCATCAGGGTTGTAGTGTGTCTCCTTGATTAGTTCTTGTCTGTAGACATACTTTCATATTAGGTCCTTGTGTCAACATCTGATATGCACTGGGTCAGGGGTGCCTCTCCTGTTCATTCAGTTGACATATTGCAATTATCAAGTGTCTCATCCAGAGGGCTAAGGTCCTGTATTCTGACTTCAATTATTTCAGCAAGCCCTTCATTTGTTCCACCAGCCCTGCAGCCATAGGGTTGTAGGGTTGTATGGCCCATGAAAATGCCAACGTATATCCATTTGATCAGCCCATGTCTGTACCTGGGGGCCAGTAAAATGCATACCTTGGTCACGGCCAATGTCCATGGGAACACCGTATATGGTGCAGAGGTGTTCCAGGCCTCTTACTGTGGTCATTTTGTGTGACCCTATTGCTGAGGTATGCCTGTAGCAGTCCTGGATACATGTCCACACAAGTAAGGCCACACCAGCAGCCATCAGACAGTGGCAAGGGCCCGATGTAGTCCACCTGCCAGTGTTGAGAAGGCTGGTTGCCTCTGGCAATTTGGCCTGTGTCTCAGTGAATGACTTGGGGTCTTTGAAAGGAACAAGAAGGGCATGCCTGACAGACCTGCACTATGTCTGCATAGCGTAGGGGGAGGCCTCAGGCTTTAGCAATAGCCCATAAGGTCCTTTGTCCTCTATGTCCAGTCTTTTTGTATAGCCATTCTGCCACTCTTTCAGCTGGTACTTCTTCCAGGAGACAAATCCAAGCTAACTCCATATACAGACATATTGGATCAGGCTCACGAGTCAACACCATCCAGGCAGCCCAAAATTTGGCCCATTGACTACTGTACTCAGAGCCAGAGTCCAATCACATGCTGTTGATTGAAGGCTGGATAGCCACTGTCATCTCCCAGGGGGAGTTGCCCCTTGCAGAGCTATCTGTATACCAGTCCCCTACTGGAATTGCTCCTTCTCCTTCCTGTACATTTGGCAGGGGTTCAGGCATGGGTACTTTGTCTATTGGGGTGGTTTCCTCTTGGTATGTGTTACTGGCCCCAGGATGGTATGCAATTCTACACTTAGGGGGCTATTGGTGAGGGTCCCTCATTGTTGTAACCATGTATGCCATTTTGCTAATGTCTGTTTTGGCTGTTCCTGAGTGGGGCTTTTGGAAAGCGTCCCACAGCCACCCTTCAATGGGCAGATGAGGATGGACTGTGACTGGCAGGGAATGAGTTATGGGCTTCACCTGCTGGAGGACCAGGTAAGCAGCACACAATTATTGTTCCAGGACACTGTACCGATTTTTAGACTCTTTCCATAATTGGGACCAGAAGCCAAGGGGCACTTGTTTACTGCCTTGCCTCTGCCAGAGACCCCATCCAAGCTCCTCTGGGTAACTGGAAATGTTCAATTCACATGGCTGCCCTTCCGTTAAAACACTCAAAGGCTGGATTTGTTCTACTGCTACTTTGGCTTGGATGAAAGCCTCCTACTCAGTGGTGCTGCAGTCCCAGATAGCACCCTTTTGTACCAACTTATAAAGAGGACAACGTAGTTGGGCTAAATGAGGGATGAAAGGGTGACAGTAACCCAATAGGCCCAGAAATATCTGTAGTTGTTTTGGGGTGATAGGTATAGGTAAAGTCTGTATCTTATCTAAAACAGCAGCAGGAACCACTTTTGTCTTACCGACCAAACAACACCCAAATATTTGACAGGTAACTCAGGCCCTTGCACTTTGTTGTCAGTCACCACCCATCTTCATTGGCCTAAGTGGGCAATGAGGGAGTGGGAGGCTTCCTGGGGGTCTGCAAAAGACTCAGTGGTTAACATGACATCACCAATATAATGAAACAAGGTTACATCAGGGGTTTCTGTCCATCTGGCCAAGTCAGCAGCCATAAGATCATGACAAATGGTAGGACTATAGAGATACCCTTGAGGCAGAATAGTAAGAGTCTATTGCTTGCCCTGCCAGGTAAAGCCAAACTGCTCTTGACTACTTTCATCCAAGGGGATGCTGAAAAAGGCATTAGCAAGGTCCAGACAAAATCATAGGCCCCCAAGCCATCCTCTACTTGCTCTAAGAGGGAGGCTACATCGGGGACGGTAGGGTACATAGGCAGTATCACTTTATTCAATTCCCAATAGTTCACGGTCATTCATCAGGATCCATCTGGCTTCAGGACGGGTCACACTGGGCTGTTAAATGAGCTATGTATGGGTCTAAGATTCCTATCTTTGCCAACTCCTATATAGTCCCAGAAATTTCATCTTGTCCTCCTAGGAGAAAATATTGCTTTATAGTCACCACAGGATGTGGTTTAGGCAACTTTACTGGAGTCCATTTGGCATGGCCCCTTATTACAGCTTTAACCCTATGGACCTGGAGGCAGAATTCTCCAGCTGTAGTCTGTAGGGTCAGGCCAATGAGGATATCCATACCCAGGATGTATTCCGGTATGAGGGCAATATCCCATCTTGGCAAGAGATGCCCTATCTGCAACACCAGTGGCACAAGTTTCACTTTGACTATGTCCCCACCATGATCATCTATGACTGAAATAGGGCCATGAAAACAGGACGGATTGACATGAATCAAAGTACATTCTGCTCCTGCAACTACTAAGGCCCAAACTGTCTGTTTATTCTTAGCAGACCACTAAATTGTGAATTCTATGTGTGGCCTCCAGTTCCCCAATACCTAAGCCACTTGAACACTGTTGCAGGGCTGAGTGGAGGTCCCTTGGCCTTCCCCCTAGTCTAGGGGGCTGGTGTGTTCCCAGGCTGTTGCTTGGGGCACTCTTGGTTTGGTGATCTTTATAATTCTTTCTTTTTTTTGAGGAAGATTAGCCCTGAACTATCTGCCACCAATCCTCCTCTTTCTGTTGGGGAAGACTGGCCCTGAGCTAACATCCGTGCCCATCTTCCTCTACTTTATATGTGGGATGCCTACCACAGCATGGCTTGACAAGTGGTGTGCGTAGGTCAGCACCTGGGGTCTGGGCCAGCAAACCCTAGGCCATGGAAGCAGAACGTGCGAACTTAACCATTGCACCACCAGCTCAGCCCCTTGGGGTGACCTTTAGGTGGCCTTCTGAATCTTTGTTTTGGCTCCAGCTTTTGCCACAAAGCCACCAGAACTGCATTTGGTTCTTACCCATTTTTTCCTGAAGGGTGTCTGCCACCACCAGGTCATGCCACATCTGTGTGCCTGCTACTCTGAAAGGGTCCTTGGTGGTCTCGGCTTCTTTGTTGTCTCTTTCTCCAGGAGACCTGGTAGCCCTTATGCCCTTACCCCTGACCTTATCCATTTACCCCAGGTTGGCCGTGGCTTGGGGACACCAGTTGCCTTACCACGGGGCTTAAGATGGAGACTAGAGCCCCATACTATTGGTTTGGAGCCGTTTATAACACAGTGTCTTTCATGCTGGCAGTGAATAATTCATTATAAGGCCCTCTGTAATGTTCAGCATAAACAGCAAGCTTCATGCCCAACTCTCTTAACAAATCCTGTAGCTCTTCTATGATCTGCCCCCGGTGGGGGCGGAGGTATAGGGAGGAGGCATGGATATTTCCCCTCTTTAGGCCAAGCCTCCCTGAAGGTGGCCATTAACCCAGAGGGAGATTGCTTGGTCTTCAATCACAGCATTATAAAGGTGTTGCCGCAGGGTGGGGCAAGAAGTGACAGACACCATCTTACTCACCTCCACCCCTGTGCCTCAACCCCACAGCAGAATGCTTCCTACTCTAGTATCCTAGAGATGCAAAAGCCACCCTGCTTTTGGGATGCTTTCTCTCACCTTCCACGTGAATTTGTTTCCCAGTTCCACCAGCTCGGCAGCAGTGTGGTCTCACATAGTAGAATGCATGTGCCAAATCAATTGGGGCAAGTGGGCTGGAGCAACCCATGGGACCTGAGATGATCAGATTTCATTTCTGTGCCACAACCAGGCATGCCACCAGGACGGTACTTCTATCATGTCATCTCACCCTGCAGCATCCTCACTTTTCTCACTTCTAGATTCACATGGGTCCCATTGCTTTGGGTTCCATTCTTCTTGGGTCACAAGGGCCCACACCTTTGCCACTCGTAGCTGTCATGCCTTAATCTTAGCAAAACAATAGGCTAGGATCTCTCTTTTCTCACCAGACTCCTGCAGGCCTGTCGACAGCACCTCGGTTTTCTCTGCTTGAACCAGAAGAGCCTCTCTAACTTCACTTCCTCTTGTAGCTGCCTCACCTTGGCTCTTGCTTCCATCTCAGCTTCTGTTGTGGGCCTTTCTGCAGTGAGGAGAGGCCACTCAACCACCCCAGCTACCACCCAAGCTTCTGACTTCTTCCCTACATCTGTCTTGCCCAGGACTTCCCCTAGACCCTTTGGCATTTTGGGGGTGACCCCACACTCTTGCAGTGGGCCCCATCCATCAAGGATGATGGCCACCAGCCCCACAAGGAGGACATTGGTCAACCCGGGAGTACCCCCATGGATGTCCCCTTCCCATTCCACATAGTCTTGGCTCTCATGGGGGGTTTCCTTGGTCTCCTGGCTGGCTTGCCAGTTGTCTGGCCCCATACCAAGTTGGCTGAACACAGCAAGATAGATTGCCAAGAGACTGAAAAAAGGCCCAGAGATGGCGAAGGAGACATTAAAGGTTTATTGGGAGTTACTTATAGGGAGGTCTAGCAGCGGCTGTCTAGCCGCAGGTAGGAAGGAAGTTTCCTATATAGGCAGGGGACACAAAGGCTACATGCTTGCCAACGGGTTGTCCCTGGTACGACCAGCATTCCCAGGAACAGTAGCTCACATGACGGGGCTCTGTGTCCCTTTAAGACATGATGTTCTTTGATTGAGATGTGGTAGGATCCCTGCTGGCCAGGCCCTGGGTTGTTAACAAATCCCAACAGCTGGGCATCCTGCCCAGAAGGGCGAGAGAAACACACGTGGTTGCAATGGGCTTGTGGGCTTTTGCTGAGCAAGCAAGGCCCAAGACCTACAAATTATGATAATGAGTTTAAGATGCTAAATTGGTAGATGAGAGATAGTCTAAAGAACAGTTATCTCTTTTGAACTAATATTTTTTGAGCAATGAATAATTAAAATTAGCTACTCCTTTTTCCTTATTACCATTTTTGAAAGTTTTTATCACAGTCAATTAACTATTTAAGAAATACACTGTTAAGTACTGCTAATTCCTCCTCATTAATAGTCAACAACATGGAGAAATGTTTATTGTTCATTTGACCATACAATTTGGTCAATATACTTGGTGCAAATTCCCAGGAACTCCCCTTAAATCTCATCAGTTGGCCAACAAGGCCCAGTTCCTTCTCATTTTCCAGAAAGCCATGTCTCTCTCAGCAGCCCATTCTCATTGCCTAACACTGTGAAGAACTGTGAGATTTTCTGTACCTGCAAGGTAGTAAGTTAAGTTGTCACAGTTTTCATGGAAACTGACAAAAGACAAAAGATTCTTGAATCAGAGAGGAAAGACTCACAGCTAAAGCAGCATTCAACACGTCAGCATATTTCAGCTGGTCCTCTGAGTCCCAGTTCCCACAGGACCACCTTGAGGGCTGGAGGATACCTGCACATACAGTGAGCTGCTTTACAGGAGACACACCTGTGGCCAATGACCCAATCCTTCTTCTTTGCAAACAACAAACATTGTAGCAAGCAACAAAGAAACCAGCCACCTTCACTTTTGGAGCAACAGATACATATAGTCAGTCTGTGGTCTTCTTAACCTACTCAGCTGCCTATGTGACTGGCTACAGAAACTTCTCTGTATCAGAACAAACTTTGCAGCCTGGCACATTCAACAAGAACATGCAGGGATGCTCAGGGCCCATGGTAGACTTCCTCTTCCAATATGCACTGCAAAAATAATAAAACTAAACCAACAAAATTATGACTAAATAGTAAATTTAGAGACTTAAGGTAAAATAGTTATCAATAACTGGAAAATAACTTAAATTGCAAAGCCCAAAACAAACCAACCAACTCCTCATCACCTCTTCTCCACACTCCACCTCCATTAGACCTTGACAGAGTCTCAACTGGTGATATCTAATTCGGATGGGGTAAGCAGGGAAAGAGGAGAGAATCCCCCAGTTCTCTCTAAGCTCCTCTTGTTTCTAGCCCTAGTTAGGGAGGAAAGAAGTCTTACCCTTGAAAGAAGACTAAAATATCAATAAATAAATTGAAATGTACATCTTAAATTGTGAACTGAAACTGTACTTATGGCCGAAAGGAATGGCAATTCTCTTATTATCTAAGAATAAGAAGAAAAGTAATAGGAACCACCTACATAGGCTCAGATCTGGTTCTATTGTAATGTGGCTAAGAATCTTCTAGTTACCTCAAATTACTTTAGTCATGTTAAGTCTGCTCTCACAATTTTGAGGAAAGGGTTAATGTGAATGTTAATGATATTTTAATAACTGTCTAGGATGAATTTAATTGCTTAAATCATAAATCTATCAGATATGAAAGGTGAAGAGTGTGGTCAAAATTACATAAATTTCAGTTATATCAATCCAAGGCACAATCATTTATTAACTTAAAACCATGCTATCTAGAATTTTAAAACATAATAGGGCCTTAGAGTTCACGTAATTTAATAACTTTGATCTATGAGTTGAAGCTTACTAAAATGTGCTTAGTACAGGAGCATGAAATCAATTAATAGAAAGTTGGTTTAGAAACAAGAATCTTGGTATTCCATCTAAATATCTTTGCATTGTAGCATAACTCAAGTTAGCTATTTCAACCTAATTCATACAACAACAAAATAACCAGAAATACACAGACAAAAGTAAACAAAATGAGCAAGATAATAGTCAAAATAATAAATAATTGAAGATTACATACAAACTTTATCTTTATATGGCAAGAATTTATAATTTTCCACTTCTCTTGCTCTTTTCTTTGTGACTGGTCTCTGTCAAGAAACTTTGAAAGATCACAGTTACGTTAAAATTCGCTCCAGAATGAGTTACCCTCACCAGTTTTTGATAATAGTCTGTGGCATTAGATAACCCGGGAGCAAAATGGATTATAAAACTCTTTTTTTAATCCCACAGATGGCAGGTAAAGGCACAAATTGAAAGGGAGAAGTTTTCCAGTGTATTTCTTAACTTTGAACACTAATGTATTTGGGGTAAGGCTTAAAAATAAAGCCAAAGAGGAGGAATACTGCAAGAATGACAACCTGCCCAAGGAGGTTAATAGCACATTGCTTACTCCCAATGGTTAAAACCAAACCTGGAGAGAATATCACTCACCACTGATAAGTCCAGACACCAACACAACCAAGTTTTACTTTCTTGTGCCACCAGATGTTACTAACCTAAAGTTAAAATGCCCTACTGAGTGTTCCCTAAATAGCTTTTGAGTGATGTGATTTATAATGTTTGTTTGCCTTGGCTTTATCCTCTCCCAGACCTCCACTCACCCCTTGCTGCTGATGCCCACAGGGAGAGGTCCTTCTCCTGCACAAGCTTCAGGCACATGACAGGACATGCTTAGGGTGGCCATGTGTTTCTCCTCCAAGGGATTTTGAGATTGTCATTCTGCAGATCAACAGGCCCTTCTGATTGACATCCTCCTCAGTGTGTGGAAGGTGGAAGTGGAGCCAACATTTAAAAAGATGACTTTCTAGGAATCCAGTGATTATTGACTAATGATTCAAGAGAAGACATGATGGCTGGAAGATGTGTTGTTTTACATTTATGTCAACAAATTCTTAAATATAAATTTAACCTGACCAGAAAATTAATTATTGTTCACATGCTTATTTACATTATGAGTAAGACTTGCATTTGCTGTCATCATCAACAAAGCATAGTAACATTAACAGCCTTTGAAAGAGTCATTGGAAAAAAATATTCATCGGCAGCGCTACATAAAAAGCAGAATCATAGGTGATGATGTAATTAGTGTTAAATGATAGTCATAAACTGTAGAAGCAAGACTTTCTATATTGTTTCATGGCACTGTGAGTACTAAAAGCATTGTTACCCTTTTCTCCCATTGGGAGATAACAAAATTAGCCAGGATGGAGCATTTAACAATAACCATAAAGACACAGCTCCTGGACATTAATAAGAGGAAATGGTGCCTGGGCACCGCAAAAAAATCTCCATGTGAATTGATTGGACAATAAACTGAATAAAGGAAGTTCCCATATGGAAGTATCTCTCTAGCCATTACTCTAAATCTTCATTGATACCTCACTATACCCAATATGGCACTATTTATTTTGTAATCAAACCATTCCATCACACAAGAACCCTGTCAAATATATTTCCCTGGAAACCTGCACAGCCAATAATATTATGCTAAAAAGTAGAACCCAAAAAATGTATGCCTGGAAAGACACGTTTCAGTGCTCCAATGCCTTGATGCAGCTGCCGCTTCTCACATCTGAGTCCAATAAAGGCCTATTGGAAACAGCTGCTTGCTATTCCCAGTGTCCTCACTCACCCAGGGTTCTGTGCACATGGCAGGAGGATGGAATCTTGGTAAGCTGAACCTGTTATAAGTTCGAGTAGTGAAACGACAGCTTTAAACAGTTAGTGTTAAAAGCAACTATTAATTGTCCTAAAAGGAGACATTAACAGCAACACAATAATAGTAGGACACCTTCACACCCACTTTCATCAATGGACAGATCAACCAGACAGAAAATTAGCAAGGAAATAGTAGAACTAAATGAAAAACTAGACCAGATGGACTTAATAGATACATATAGAACACTCCATCCAAAATCAGCAGAATACACATTCTTCTGAAGTGCACATAAAACATTCTCAAAGATAGACCACATGTTTGGAAACATGGCAAGCTTCAATAAATTTAAGAAGATGGAAATAATACCCAGCATCTTTTCTGACCATCTTTTCTGGTTTCTGCTATGAAACCAAGAAAAAAGCGGGGAAAGTAAGAAACATGGACACTAAACAACATACTACTGAACAACGAATGGATCATTGAAGTAATTAAAGGAGAAATCAAAGAATATCTGGAGACAAATGAAAATGAAAGTACACGACACCAACTCATATGGGATGCAGCAAAAGCAGTCCTAAGAGGGAAATTCATAGCAAGGCAGGCCCACTTTAACAAACGATAACAATCTCAAATAAACAATCTTAAGTTAAACCTAACAAAACTAGAAAAAGAAGAACAAACAAAGCCCAAAGTCAGTAGGAGGAAAATAATAAAAATTAGGGCAGAAATAAATGATATAGAGACTTAAAATATAGTAGAAAGGATCAACAAAACTAAGAGTTGGCTCTTTGAGAAGATAAACAAAATGGACAAGCCCTTAGGCAGACTCAGTAAGAAAAAGAGAGAGAAGGATCAAATAAATAAAATTAGAAATTAAAGAGGAAAATTTAAAAGAGATACCACAGAAATACAAAGAATTATAAGAGAATACTATGAAAAACTATGTGCTAACAATTTAGACAATCTAGAAGAAATGGATAAATTCTTAGACTCATACAACCTCCCGAAACAGAACCAAGAAGAAATAGAGAATATGAATAGACAATCACAAATAATGAGCTTGAAACAGTAATCAAAAACCTCCAAAAAAAATTAAAGTCCAGGATCAAATGGCTTTTCTGGTGAATTCTACCAAATATTCAAAGAAGATTTAGTACCCATCCTTATCAAACTATTCCAAAAAGTTGAAACATTGCCTAACACATTTTACAAGACCATCTACCTGATCCCAAAATGAGACAAGGAGAACACAAAGGAGGAAAACTGGAGGCCAATATTGCTGATGAACAGAGATGCAAAAATCCTTAACAAAATATTTGCAAACCAAATACAACAATACATCAAAAGGATCATACACCATGATCAAGTGAGACTAAACCAGGGACACAGGGATGGTTTAACATCCATAAATCAATCAATGTGATACACCACATTAACAAAATGAGGAGTAAAAATCACATAATCATCTCAGTAGATGCTGAGAAAGCATTTGACAAGACTCAACATCCATTTATGATAAAAACTCTCAATAAAATGGGCAATTACCTCAACATAATAAAGGTCATATATGACAAACCCACAGCCAACATCATACTCAATGGGGAAATACTGAACGCCATCTCTCTGAGAACAGGAACAAGACAAGGATGCCCACTCTCACCACTCTCATTCAACATAGTACTGGAGTTTTTAGCTAAAGTAAGTAGGCAAGAAAAAGAAATAAAAGATATCCAGATTGGCAAGGAAGAAGCGAAAAACTCAGTTTGTAGATGACATGATTTTATGTATAGAAAACCCTAAAGAATTCATTGGAAAGCCATTAGAAATAATCAGTAACTATAGTAGAGTTGCAGGGTACAAAAACAACTTACAAGGAGGTAAAAGACCTTTACAATGAAAACTATAAGACATTACTGAAAGAAATTGATGATGACATAAAGAGATAGAAAGATATTTCTTGCACATGGATTGGAAGAATAAACATAGTTAAAATGGCCATACTACCTAAAGCAATCTATAGATTCAATGCAATCCCAATCAGAATCCCAATGAAATTTTTCACAGAAATAGAACAAAGAATCCTAAAATTCATATGAGGTGACAAAAGCCCCAAATAGCTAAAGCAATCCTGAGAAAAAAGAACAAAGCTGGAGGCATCACAATCCCTGACTTCAAAATATATTACAAAGCTATAGTAATCAGAACAGCACGGTACTGGTACAGAAACATACAGAGATCAATGGAACAGAATTGAAAGCCCCAAAATAAAACCACACATCAAGGGACAGCTAATCTTCGACAAAAGAGCCAAGAACATACCATGGAAAAAAGAAAGTCTTTTCAGTAAATGGTGTTGAGAAAACTGGACAGCCACATGCAAAAGAATGAAAGTAAACCACTATCTTTTGCCATACACAAAAATTAACTCAAAATGGATTAAAGACTTGATGTGAAACCATAAAACTCCTGGAAGAAACATAGGCAGTACATTCTTTGACATTGGTCTTAGAAGGATCTTTTTGAATGTGTCTACTCAGGCAAGGGAAACAAAAGAAAGAATAAACAAATGGGTCTTTATTAGACTAAAGAGGTTCTGCAAGGCAAAGGAAACCAGGAACAAAACAAAAAGACAACCCACCAAGTGGAGAAAATATTTTAAAATCATCTATCTGACAAGGGGTTAACCCCCACAATATATAAAGAACTCACACAACTCAACAAGAGAAAAATAAACAACCTGATCAAAAAATGGGAAGAGGATATAAACAGATATTGTTCCAAACAAGACATACACATTGCCAATAGGTTCATGAAAAGATGTTCAGCATCACTAATGATCATGGAAATGCAAATCAAAACTACAATGAGATACCACCTTGCAATCATTAGAATGGCTATAATCACAAAGACAAAAATTAATAAATATTGGAGAGGATGTGGAGTAAAGGGAACCCTCATACACTGTGAGTGGGAATGCAAACTGGTGCTGCCACTATGGAAAACAGTATGGAGATTTCTCAAAAAATTAAAAATTGAAAGATGATATGACCCAGCTATTCCACTACTGGATATTTATCCAAAGAACTTGAAATCAACAATTCAAAGAGATTTATGCAACCCTGTGCTCATTGCAGTACTATTCACATTAGCCAAGCAGTGGAAGCAACCCAAGTGCCCACCAACTGATGAATACTACTCAGCCATAAAAAAGACAAAATGGTGCCATTTTCAGCAACTTGGATGGAACTTGAGGGTATTATTTTAAGTGAGATAAGCCAGACAGAGAGAGACAAATGCTGTATGATTTCACTCACATGTGGAAGATAAACACATGGACAAAGAGATCAGACTAGTGGTTACCAGAGGGCACGTGGGTTGTGGGGTGGGCATAAGGGGTAAAGGGGCACATATATATGATGGCGGACAAATAACAACATACAACTGAAATTACACAATGTTATAAACTGTTATGACCTCAATAAAAAAAAACCCAAGAAGCTAGTGTTATTTCTGATGTATGTATATGACAATGAGATCAACAGACTACAACCACATTTCCCAAACTATCCACTGATGCACTCTCTCAAGAGCTCCAGCAAACTAACGGGGGAGCTGCATAATGTTTTAAACTTTGAATAGAAACATAGTAGTACTCAACATCTGTCGGATACCAAGTGAACTATGAACTATGAACAGTTAAATATACAATTTCAACATTACATTGGGCTATATTCCTTTTGATGACATCATAACTTGCTAAGCTGTGTCTCCTGCAGTTGCATGATAAAAAGTAAGTAGCATATGAAAATCTGTGTGAAACAGGAAATTAATGTGTGAGTGCTCTGTCTGACTTAAGGGCTCACAGAGCCAAACAGGAGCACACATCCAATTTGTAAGTAATTGTGGTTATTTAAGAATAAACTAAAGATATTATTTTGTTCTTTCAATTAACGTGTATTTTTTTCCAAAAGCCCTACTAAGTTGTGAGGACATAAATACTTATTGAGCTGTTTGGAATTAGCTACTAAATAAATGGAGCTGTTAGGTATTTCTTTTGGCCCAGGACATGCAAAGAAAACCTTAATCAGATACGAAGGGTATTGAGTCCAACCGTTCCTGTACCTCCCAAGCTTTGGAAGAAGAGGAACTGTTTTGGATAATTTTTTTATAGGGTGACTTATATTTTCTTGACACATTGCTTCTCAGGCGATCTGAATGTACAAGTCGCAATTTAAAGGTTAATCTGTTCCATCTGAATCATATTGACATTTTAAAAGATTTCAATGTGTAGTTGGGCATCTGTGGAATGATTACTGCAAGGCTATGGTTTTAGTACTTTAACAAAAAGATGAATTTGAAGAATACGAAATAAATTGACATATAAATGAACTTGGTTCATTTTAAGACATTAATACGTATCCCAAATTTGAAATTGATAGTATGAAATTTGTACCTTGATAACCTCTAAGAACTAAAAGTCAATATGAAAAAAAACAGTGAAATACAATACAAATAAACTTCATTTCTGAGAAGGACAGGCCTTAATCTAGTTTGTGACAACTCTTAAAATATTACAATCTGATTCTGCCAAATTCTCCATTCCCAAGTGGATCATATGACCTTGACAAAGTAGACTTGTGGTTAAAGGTTTAGCACCTTGGAGGGTTTGTTTTCCTGTAATACATGTCACTCTCCTTGATGCCTGGAGTGAATAAATCATGGTTTTAAGGAGGCATACAAACAGTGCAACCAAAATGAACTAATAGGAATGGATAAAATTAGTAAAGGAGTCAAGTGAGAAAGATTTTCTCTTGGCTCCATTTTATCCCCTCAAGGATTTTAGCTCATTTTCACGTGAGATGATGAAATGAAAAAAGCCATTCATTTTTCTAAATATGTTGAAACCAATTTTGTTAATTTAAACATATTCTTGTGATTCTGATTACAAAACATCTCAAATATTTGTAATTAAAGGTCACTTCTTTATACTTTAAAGTTTTAATAGTTATCTATAAAGATGATATGAAATGAGTGTAAACCAATGTACATTTCAATTGAGAGCTTGTAGTTAAATTTTGGCTAGAGACAAATAGAGACAATGAGAACTATAATGTTATACTTACCGATTGTGTCATCTGACTCAACAATTTTCTTTTTGGTATGACTTTCTGGTGAATGGGAGTGGTCTTCGTTTTCTGACAAAATGACCTTCCATGAGAATACAGGGGACTATGTGAGTGAAAGCATTATGTGAATGTGACTTTTTTCTGTAGGGGGATAATCCTGTAGATTTCTCTCAGTGGTGAATAGTGTCAGACTGGCATTGAATTTTCCATCATCACTGTACGTTTTAATGAAAGACTAGAAAGATGGAATAGATAGAAACACGAAAAATGGTCATCAAGTTTCAATGATGTCGTAACTATGGTGTTGTCAAAGCATTGTAATACACATGGTGTAAAGTGCATTCGAAAATCTTTTAGTCCCTCTCAACTAAGTAGTTTCCTTTTCTCCTCCTGCTCCACCTTCTCTTCCTAATCCTCCTACTCCTAGTGCTGAGAAATACACCTAATTAAATTTAAGCTTAATGGAGAGATCACGTTCTTTGGAGTCAGAACTAGGTGTAAATCAGAATCTCATGGTGTGTAGTAGTGGGGAAGATATTTAACCTGATGATGATTTGAACATAACAAATATGGTTACAGAATTATTCTCTGAGGGTTTGTATGTAAATTAATTCAGATAAGCCAGGTAGATTTTCAATACAGTGTGTTTCTTTTACCTCCCATACATTTGTTTCCTTGCCCTGTGAGCTTGCTCAAGGTCTGTAACCTGCCCAAGCCTCAATATCTTCAACTATTAAACTGAGGCTAATAATAATACCTAATTATAAGGCTGTTTTAACAATTAAACAATATAGGCCAAGTAAAATACAAAGTACAGTACCTCCACAGGGAAAGTGATATATGTTAGTTATTATTATTATTATATCACTACTTCTGTTATTACTATTAATAATGCAACTTCCTTCTTCTACATGCCTAGTGAATAGAAATAAGCATTAAACTTGGCACCATTTTAAGTGTCTAAGAATTTCAAAAGAATGTTTATAAGTTGCACTTTAATGAAAAGCCTGTGTTTCAAATGTGTTTTCTCAAATGAATTGAGTGTGTCACCACAGCTGGGCTCCTATGTGAAAGCAGAAGATCCCAATGAGAAAAACTAAGGGAAGGGCAATCTATGTGTCTGTGGACGCGACCAGAATAATTTAGGAATTGTCTTCTACCCACTGGGAGATTTCATACACTCATCACTTTCTTTTACTGAGATATATGGGCAGTTCCCTCTAATACTCTTATTCTTGGCTCCCTTGAATGATTGCTTTGCCAGAAATAAGGCCACAACTCAGTGTTGCCAGATGGGCCATGATCTGCATGCTCTCAAAAGAGGGCCTGAAGCCTGTTTATGATACACATCATGTCTGAGGTGAGTTAGAGATTTCCCTGGAATTTCACAAAAGAAGGAAAGCCCATATTGGTATTCAGCAATTGTTTGAAGTGGAAAAAAAGTACAGCTTGCTTTTCATAATGTCAGATGACAGGACACATGCAATGTCTGAAAATGAAGTACATTGAATGAAAGAAAGAAAAGTGAAGAATTTAGTATGAAAACCACCTTCTAACTCAAGAGGAATAAATTAAAAACTCTGAGGTTTCACATTTGAAAAGGAATCTGTCTTAAACTTTGGACCCTTCTACTTTATTTATTTATTTCATAATTAAAAAATTGTTAACACAACAAATCTTATGTTGATTAATGGATAGTAGCCAATGCCTTGCCTGGATTTTGTCCAGGCTTCTTATGCACAGTAAGATTGGGAAATGCATTATAAACTTTTTGATGATATTTTGACAATACTGTGTGAGATACATCAAGATAGCCATCTACATTTCAAAATCGATTTCGTTCAACAGAAGTTATGAAGTTTTCTATTAACATTATCCCTGAAACTTTAAGACTGAAGAGCATTTCTGCAACCCACTTCTCTAAACTAGGATTTGAAATAAAGCAACTGTGATGGCTCTGGGCACTGGGGAAATATTCCTGATCTCAGTCTCTCAAACCTCATGAGCTATAGCCATAACACAAGTAGTTGGGCGGTGAATGCATAGAACAGGATTTAGTATCTGAAATCCATAAAACCATGTCTAAATACACTGTGGACACACCTGCTTCAAACTCGAAACTTGACTGAGACCGCAAAGGTTTTCCTTGAAATTATTTCTCAGTGGTGGATCCTACGTGGATGGAAAGCATGCAGTTGTACTGTTTAAAGAGTCTAGAGATGTCAATGTGCTTATACATAATGGTTTAAAATAGAATATTAAGCGTGTGTTCCTTGAAGACAGAGATCATCTCTTACTCATATATGCATACACAGCACATAACTAAATCCCTGATCAATAACAGATACACAAAGCATGTTTATTGAATTCAGCTAAATTGAGTCATACCATTTTGCCTTGGGGTCAAAAGGATTTTAGACTGGAAATATAGGGCAGCGGCTTTCAGACTAGCATGGACAAGAACCTCCTGAAGAGCTTGTTAAAATAGTTTCCTTTCTCACCATGTCTCTTTCCCTCTTTCTCTCTCTCTCTATTTCTCCACTTCATACACATACATATATATTTTCACTAGGAATAGAGTCATAATGCAAAGAAAAATTCAAGTAATAGAGAAGAAAAAGAAGGGAAAAGAGAAATGGTAAAAAAAAACAAAAAACAAAAAAACACCCTAGGCATTGAGAAGATAACTTGGCTATGTCTCATAAGCAGCCAAAACAAAGGAAATATTTTCATATGCATTTTAATTAGGCTCCAATAGGAGACATTGATAAAGATGAAGAAGAGGAAACCTCTGGTAAGCCCCCATGTAGCAAGTCATGGGATTTATTTTTCTGGAAATTTTACCCTAGTTCAAAATATTGTTATAAAATAATTTTGTATTCCTGTTGTGAAGAAATAGCTCCTGTTATAATTCCTTCTGGGGAGTCCCCTCTCAAACCCTATGTGGAGCCGACTTCAGTGAATAATTTGAGCAAGAGAAGGGAAAGATGGAGGGGTAATAGCAAAGGCGGTAGAGGCTCACAGTTCAATACTTACTTTCATAGTACCCTCCAGGGCACGCCTGCGACACGTGTGTTTTTATACCTAGACTACACTTAATCACGGGTTAAGGTTATTTAGCAAAAACTAAACTTTCCATGCTTTGTTTGGTTTGCAAGTCATGAGGATTGGTTACTTAGAACACATGATAAATTTGTTTTGCAGACTTTGTAACACAGTGTACCCTACAGGGATTTACGTTTTACTCTGATGATTGTCTGTTTTTCAGAAATCCTCGTAAATCCTGAGCTTACCAAATATAACATACCAGGCCAGTCTGCTGTCAGCTTCTCCAAACTGGGTCCTGCAATGTCATTAGTAGTTAAAGTTACTTTATGTGAGTGAGTAAAAGTTGAACGTAAGTAAAAGTTGGCTTTTGGTTAAATGTTTCATTTGACACAATTATTAGTTCCAAGCTATCAAGAGAATATCTCATCCATATGCATGCATATGTTTATGTTATATTTGGCTGCATTTAATTAGTTGAAAATGTTCTATGGTACATTTTATACTCAGTAATTTCTTTCGTTTTATTAACAATTTTAGGTTTGTGGAAAAAAATTAGCATTCCCTAAATACTGGCTAAATCTCCGTATTCTCGTTAAGCATACTGTGGGTGTTCATTTCAGCTGCCTTATTTTCTCTCATAGCTGATATGGCCTCAATATCAATCTCTCCTGATAAAGCCAGGACAATAGTACTGAGGATAGATCCTAGACTGTGCAGAGAATTAAGCTAATACAAAACCATGGCACTGAACAGAGAGGCATTTGAGGCTGAAGTTCCTGCTGAATTCATTGGAGGAAAATAATGCCCTTGAAATTAAATTGATATTTAATTAATCACTGTGTGAAAGCTGTATTTAAAGTCTTAACATTGAACAACTGCAAATTACAACATCTATTTATATCCAATTAGTAATAAAAGATGTGGTCTGCGGAA
This sequence comes from Equus przewalskii, assembly GCF_037783145.1. Classification (NCBI taxonomy): domain Eukaryota; kingdom Metazoa; phylum Chordata; class Mammalia; order Perissodactyla; family Equidae; genus Equus; species Equus przewalskii. The sequence continues at coordinate 29,968,466 of NC_091834.1, forward strand.
ATGACCGTTCCAAGATAGACCCTAGAGTGTGTGAGCAATCTGGAACATGAGAGAGGGTAAGAGAGGATAAGGCAGATTATGGCCACCAGCCTACCGCTGCATAAAGACTTCTCCAAATCTCAATGAGGAAAGGTTGAATGAAGTGTATTAGCAGAAACAAAGCATATTGTATTTATTATTGTATTTATCATTAACTTAATTACCTTAACTATCTAATAAACTATACACTTTGTTTTTTAAAGATTTTTTTTCTTTATCAAATCCTGGTAACTGTGTAAAACAATTCAGATATTTTTTGTAGCTAGATCTCTGGACCAGTTGGGCCATAACTCATAATTGAGATTCAAGATTTTATTGTGCAAATTAGGAAGATGAGACAAACAGCATCCTTTCTGGTGGGCTTAGCCCAGTTGGTCTGTATTCTGTATTGAATAAGCAATGAGAGAACACTAGACCTGGAGTTAGGCAATGTGTCTTCACCTCTTAGTGCTGCATCCAACAGCTGGGTCATCTAGCCTGGGGCATATAGGCCAGGTGGATAAGTTTTCTTCTATTCATAGAAGTCTTTGATATTTCCCTTGCTTTAACAGACAGACTTGGGCAAATTATGCAATTCTCAGGGCCTCAGTTTCCTCATATATAAAATGAGTATAACAGTGGTACCTAATTAATAGGATTGAGGAAGGATTGAATTAATACACGTAAAGGGTTGTGAATAGTTCCTAGCATATAACGTACGTACAAGAACCATAGCAAGGCAGAATAACAGGGTGGTCAAGAGCACAACTCTACGACAGCCCGACTGTGTGGGTTTAAATTCAAGACCCCCAATATGCTAGTGGTGCACTGCTCTGAACCTCAGCTTTATTATATGTAAAAAGGAGATAGAATAATATCAACTTCACCAAGACATTTTGGGGGGACTAATTGAGAATGTATGTGTAAAACACTTAAAAGCTTTGTAAAATGTAGCTATTTTTTATTTAATTATCATTACAAAATAATTATAAGATTATGCATTTTTACTACCTACATAAAGTAGTTTGGGTTGTATGGAAGTAGTATAATTCAAAAAGTTTGCTTATCATATTTATGATATATTTATGACTTATGAAGAAAATGGTTAAAAAGGAGAATATGAGTTCTTGAGGTAGTGTTCAAAAGAGAGAAGCTGAAGTCTTCAGAAAAGTTTAATGTATAAGCAATAGCATCTACAAGGCATATTATTACACATTCTCTAAAAATAAAACCTCCTTCTAGAAAGAATGTACAGTGATGTGATATGATATTGGAAGCATATCCTGATTTCCAAGAGAAAAAAAAATTCTACTTATCATGTAAACAAACAAAATATGTAAAACTGAAGTTGATTGATTGCTCATTCTGAGCATTTTTGTTTTATATTGCTTATAATCATGTTATTTCATACATTATGATATTTAAATACATAATTTCTCTAAAGTAAGTTGGTTGCAATCATGCGATTTTTGTGATTCTAGTTGCTGTGATCAAAAATTGACTAATCATACGTAATCGTGTGGAGTGGAATATTCTAATAGATGTGTTCACAAGACATGGAACTCAAGAAGAATCACTTAAGTTCTGTGTGTTGTTTCTCCATTTTTTCAACCTCCTCCTGTGCTTCAGAAGCCTCTAGAGGCAACCAATTAAGTTTGGGCTGCCAGGCCTTCTTCACTATCTCCTCCATATATTTTCCTCTTTACCTTTGCCACTGTCACCAACCCATACTTAGCAATAGCCACTTCCCATTAATGCCTCTATTGCAGGGTCTGTTAATAGTGTCTCTTTAATACCCACTTAGTTGCTGATGGCCTACTTCATAGGTAGCTTTATGCATATTTTATATGTTTTGTGATGGCCTTTCCCATGTCCTTTATGTCTTAAAGAGGAAATACAGTCCACTGGTAAACTATAACAATTGTGCCAAATAACAGTTTCCAATGGAGGGAGAATGTATTCACGGAAACTTTTTTGGAAAGCTTTTATTTTCCAAAATTTTAAAATGTAAATCACCTAAAGGCATATGCCTGAGAAATATTTAGCATGGCAATGAATAATAATGCGTAATAATGTGTCCTATTCACTGTAGTTTTCCTCATTATGCAGTTATGTCTCTTGTCCATCTGTTCACCATTTTGCGACACTGATCCAGATGGTTCTTTAAACATGGGAGTGCAGACATTTTTAGCGGAGAAGAGTACAAGGTAGTCCCGTTACATCAATCAAATTTTGTGTTAGTTTCAATATGAGAAGAGTGTTTGGAAAAGCTGAAAGGAATTTCTTCTTAAGAAAAGACCAAATGGCTATTGAAAACTTTCTCTAGGCAGCTTTAGCACATTTTTATGGGAGTGATTTTGATTTACAGTATAAAGAATTATATAAAAGTTAATGATTTGAGGAAATGTTCCTAAGGTACGGTATCTGTGACGAAGCAGTGTGTTTACGACAGGAGAAAATTGGGAAGCAGAGTCTTGAAAACTGATCCTCACTATCATATATTGTATTTGGTCTATTGATATTGGGTGGCAAATTATACCTCCTTGGCTTTTTCCATCCTTTTTGGATCTTATAAAATGCAAAATGGCCCACACCTGGCTTTCAAAGCAACAGTTAATTGAGTACTTGAAATTAATGCTGGCACAGAAAATAATTATTTTTATTTGGTCCTAAGTTTTGAATCTTGCAGTTTTAAACATATATTAATAAATTAATGATAATACCATTGTTCCAAGTCGTATACTAATCTCTCAAGAAATGCATGTAAGTACATCATTTGACAAGTGTGCTCAATTTTCTTTGAGAGGAAACATTTCTTCATGAGAGAGTTGCCACAACAACTAAAGTTTAATCCTATTCCCAAAATTGTATTACCTTGGGCAAACCATGAATTATTATTGAGCCACTGTTTTTTTCTACTTCTGAAGTTAGTGTATTTAATCACAACTAATATGAAATGTCTTGAATGAGGTATGCTTAATCAAAATGGTCTCAAGGAGTTTTGTTTGATACCAAAAATTTTTTGAAAAGACTTTATTTCCCAAATTTAGTAATACTTTGATATCACTGGAGCCATTTGTATTTTATCTGTAGGAAAAATTAATCCTCACATGAAAAGTCCTTTAATCATTCTTAAAGCATCATGAATATTTTGTACATATGACCTAATATTTCTTTGTAAGAGGAAAAAAAATTTATAACCCTAGCATTTAGAGGTAGTGGACCAAAGCAATCCACCACTAGTATGAGATTTATATGAAAGTTATTCTCGGGCCGGCCTGGTGGTGTAGAGGTTAAGTGCGCATGTTCTGCTTCAGCGGCCTGGGGTTCGCTAGTTTGGATCCCGGGTTCAGACATGTCACTGCTTGGCAAGCCATGCTGTGGTAGGCATCCCCTGTATAAAGTAAGGAAGATGGGCATGGATGTTAGCTCAGGGCCAGTCTTCCTCAGCAAAAAGAGGAGGATTGGTAGCAATTAGCTCAGGGCTAATCTTCCTAAAAAAAAATTATCATATGTATCCTCGAAAAGATGTCATTCTACTTCAGAATATATAGTGTGTTTTTCTATACTAAAACATGAATAGCATTTAAATTTCTTGTCAATTAGATAACATTTTCCCCCAAAACTTCAAGTGAAATTGAAAGGTATACTTAGTTACCTGCAAGGAAACCTGTACTTTTTCTTGTGTTGATAACCAGTAGTATGATCTGCAACAGTTAGTGCCAAATTAGTCCAGATTTTTAAAAATCTCACTTAACTTAAAGATTTTACCTGCATAAGATCAGAGTTTAAGCTCCATAACTCTTCGCTTTCATGAGCTCCTTCTGGGACCCCGACAGAGGCCATAGCAGTGTATTCACATGGTCTTATATTTCAACTAAAATCACTTGAGATTATCATCTCTTCTCCAACTTCTATGTCAGTAGCTTTGGAGTAGCCATGGGCATTTTTGGAATCTGCCTAAGGGGAAGTTTGGGTTATATTTTGTTTGGGTTTATTAGGATATCTTTTTTTCTTTTTTGAGGAAGATTAGCCCTGAGCTAACATCTGCTGCCAATCCTCCTCCTTCACTGAGGAATACTGGCCCTGAGCTAACATCCGTGCCCATCTTCCTCTATTTTATATGTGGAACGCCTACCACAGGATGGCTGGATAAGCGGTGCGTATGTCCACACCTGGGATCTGAACCGAGATCCCAGGGCCACTGAAGCAGAACGTGCAGACTTAATGGCTGCGCCACCAGGCTGGCCCCATTAGGATATCCTTTTGACAATCAGTGTGTGATTTGGAAATGACTTCTGTGCATAATTAATTCATTGCTCACCGTTCCCTTGCCGCAATGGTTTCTGTAAGTGTTGTGCCAACTTGTCCAGCATTGTGGCATGGAGGTACAAAACCAAAGCTCATACTAAGGAGTGAACACCCGTTCTATGGCACCCAAGTCTTGATGTGTGTGGGGAGTGAGGAAGGTACAAGGTGAAAATGTATTGAGCCAGTTGCTGATCTCTGTAAAATTGTTCTACTGACAGACACTCAGTTTAAAACAAACTTTTCTCTTTCAGGCGTGTACTCATCTATGCCCTAAAATCTTAGAACTAAATAATAACAATAATAATCACAATAATAACAAGAAAGTTTATGGGTCAGCCTAGTGGTGTGGGAGTTAAGTTCGGGTGCTCCGCTTTGGCAACCTGGGGTTTGCTGGTTCGGATCCCAGGCGTGGACCTCCACGCTGCTTATCAAGCCATGGTGTGGCAGGCGTCCCACATATGAAAGAGAGGAAGATGGAAGATGGGCACGGACGTTAGCTCAGGGCTAATCTTCCTCAAAAAAAAGAAGCAGTTTCTGTGAACTGTGCTAAAATACAGTTTCAACTCTTTCTCTACAGAGACTATTACAAAATCATTATCATATGAAAAGTTAGAGTTTTAAGCCAAAAACTCTGGGGCAAAATGTATCATAAAACTGTGTCAGGCAGATAAATTGAAAGCACATTTACATTATTTTTCTGGGTTTTTTTAACGTGTGTAGTATACGTCAGCTTTTGATAATTTGTTAATTGTTGTGATTTATTTTCCCAGTTAAGTAAATTTTCATTTTTCATACTGAAATTTAAATTCATAATTTTGTATTTTTAAGGAGAATCCTGCAAATTGTGTAAACCAGACCTCATGAAACTGGATCTACCTCACTTTAGAAATAGGTGTTAATTGATATGCCTCTTGGTTAAATTATGATTGAAAACAGATATGTGAAAAATCAAATTTACATCTGTGATCTCTCTAATAATTTATGCCTGAAGAAAGCTTAGCTAATGAATCCTCACAATAACCACAAAAGACAACATCTAATTCTAGTAACGATGGCTGTTTCCCGGTACTGTTTTACCTATATTAATTTGTTCCTCACTGTAAATTCATAAGGAGGGTTCTATAACAATATCATCTCTATTAAATAAATGAGAAAACTGATGCACAGAGAGTGGTTTTCCTGAGCTCATGTAGCTGGGAGTCTGCACCAAGACAGTCTACTCCAGTACCCATGCTCCGAACTGCTACCCATACTACCTCTCAAGGTATCCTCTTTCATCTAGTCGCAGGTCTTCAGATTTTGGACTTGTTGAGGACAACTTAACCAGCCTAGCAGATTTTTTTTCCTCTCCTGGATTTGAGGAATGAGATCACACAAAGCAATTTAGTATCATCTGGGGGGCTTCTTCAGTGTTCATGAGACTAGGATCTGCTCCCCACGTGAGATCAGATGCAGTGCTCACCCCCATATTTATATTTTGAAAATTCACCTGGGTGATACTGCTTTTAGATGACAAGTAGAACAAACCTATGATAGCAAGAACAGACTATGAAACGTCAAAATTTGATGAGAGAAATCAAAATTCTTCTTAGAATGAATTGGCATTTTCTTTTCTACCATTTTCCCACTTTGGTGTCCCCACAAACTGATGTGTTCATAGCAGTTTGTGGAAAGGGATGAATTTACACCTAACATCCTAGAGAAAGTGTCCATGGTGCTGTAGTCGTGATTAGACAGTGATTAGACTCAATAATGATTCAAGTACTACCTGCTCAAACTTTGAAACATAGCGCAGGTTCTGAAATTGATAAATATAAAACAAGCAAAAGAATACTGAATATTAAGGTGTATGTGTATATGTAAAAAAAAAAAGAACTTGAGACCTTGGAAATAATAATGAAATTCAAAATAGTGGTGTTTTCTGTGATGGGGGTGGGGAAGAATAGGAGAAAGAAAGAGATATGAGGGATAGGCAGACGTGAACTACCAATCATATATATGTCAGTTTGCTTCAGTTTTGGGTTAAATCATGAGTTCTTGAGTGTGTATTATTTCAGTAAAAACAAAGAAATGGAATTAAATGCAAGCAAAACTAAAGAGTATATTGTTTAGGCATACACATACATGATATAAAATTCTTTTTAAAGGGGCTAGGCATAGACCCATGATGACAGTGTGTTATAAACAAAAGATTGCATTTTCCTGTACTTGGAAAGCTTCTGATTTAGGCCATACCCTGCCCCAGGATGGGTGGACAGCTTTACAGAGTATTTCTTCCTAGGTTTTTAGTGCTAATCCAGCCCTTAGATTCTTTATTTGATTAATCCACAACTAAGAGAGCTCCTTGAAAGATGAGCACGTTTATTTTTGTCTCTATCCCTGATGCCTCAGACAGTATATGGTACAAAATAAGCAGGCAGTCTGTATTTAACCAATGAATGGATGCTGGCTATTATGTTCATTAGTTATATCATTTATTACTTAGTAACTCAAGTCTCTCTCAGAGTCTATAATCATTGTAACATATTTTCCATGAAGTAACATGAAGAGCCTGTTATAGATGTGGTCTGCTCTTTCAATCTGAAAATTAGAAAAAATTTCCACTGTGCTATTAAAATTATGTAGAATTTAATAAATTCTTTAGTTATTTTTAGATCAAGGAAACATAGTTTAGAACATGAACTACTGTGAAAATTAATAGCCACATAGCTAGTCCAACTTGAAGAAAATTAATTCATTGGATTTCCAAATCCTATTACTCTCCTCTCTTTTCCATTTTGCAGTCCTTTCGCTTTCAAAATACATTTTTATTGTTAGTACATTTGTAATATAAATCCTGGCTGTGTGTCAAAAATTGTGAGGACAGGGTGCAATTCTGTAACCTCAGGAAAATATTATTTAGAGTATGTTGGTTTGGGATATTTCACATTAAAATTCAATGTTATCAAAGGAATAAGATGAATTCATTGGTATTAACAAGATCATAAGATTATGAGGTTTTCTTTTTACTGAAAATTCTTGACTTCTGATCAAATTGGATATGTTTCAGTAATTTTCTGTTGTATGACTTTGTATCAAATTTCTCTTGCACATTTAATTAAAACTTTGGTGATCTGCTTTAAAATTCAACTTCCATTCTGTAATCAGAAAGATGGTAATTATTGGAAAGCCTATCAAGGATACACTTAGTTAGACCTGAAGGTCACAATTTTCTTTAATCATCATTTATTAATACTCTAAATCCAAATGTTATCAAGTAAGCATATGCATGCATATAAATCAACATCTTCATCAAAACTGTCATAATTTTGCAAGGCACAATATTACATTGAGGGTATGCTATATGCAAAGTGTGTTTTTCATTTTTTTTCAACCCTAGACTTTCTCCTTTATATTCAGAGTCTTTCAAAACTCTTTCCACTTGTTCCTTGACCCAGTGCCGCAGGGTCCAACTAATCATACTTTTCCATTCGTATTAATGTTTTATAGGTGGTAGTGGGAGCTCTCAAAATTTTGCACACTTCCAGCTAAGAAATTTTAGCTGATTTTTTTTTCTCTTGTATTCCAAAGGCAAAATTAGTGCAGTTTCAGGAATTCTAGCAAGTCATCCTAGAAAGTAATTTTCTGGTTTAAGAAATCGTTGGTAGTTAAGATAATTAAGACAATTCTGTATGGTTATATGACAAGGAAAGAGAAAGATAATAATGCTTCCTTTGTGTCTTTAGAGGAGCAACTTTCAAAATGAATTTGTCTCCAGCTAAGCGTTAAGTTCTGGTGTGATGTAGAAAAGACTGTGGTAACAGAGCTCAGCTCTCATGGTAAATAACGGTGGCCCTTTAGTGGGAGGCAAAGTGCAGGAAGTGCTAAAATACAGGCCAGTCCGTATTCCCCACTGAATTAACCTAGTTTTAGAGATACGAGAAGGGCAAAGGAAGAGTCAGGGTTAAATATATTAATGCTGGTGCTTTCAAACTGAAAAAGTAAGAGCAATTGTGAAAAGGCCATCATTTGAATCATTTAACAGAAGAAGAAGGAAGCATTTGGTAATACTCTGGGGAGTTACGCTTCATGTGCGGAAGCACTAGGGGAAGAAAGTGGGCCAGTGGGCATTTTTCAGTTTTAGGTTCTTTAATACTACAGTTCATTTCTAGCTTCTTTTGGAAATAAAAATGGTTTATTTCAGCACCTGCAGAGCTTTATTCCTAGAGTTGAACTTCATGCTACTCAATGTTTTCGGACAGTACCTGTCTGGGACATAACACATTTAAGTGAAATAGCAGAATGATTATAGTTTTGTGGCTCCATGAAGTCAGAAGGTCAATCAAAATTTCTTTTCCATTAGGTTATTTTGTGTCTGTGATAAGCAAGTCACAGCATTGTCTCTAATTTGAATTTCAAGATATGCTTTTGCAGAATTGTAATTATGACCTTAAATTTATTTTAAATAGAAATATCATTAGAAGTGCATGAAATGGAGTATGTTTGTAATTGAATGGAGTGGAAACAAAGGTAATATTATTCTCTTTCCCTTTCCTCATCATCAGGCAATATTTTAACAATGTGAAACTTTTTTTTAAAGGTCTACCACTTACTCCCTGTCTGCTATAAATAGACTCTATTTATTATTTTTAACCTCACATTTAGAAAGCACTTTGCAATATTCTGGACACATGCGTCATGAGCCTTGACATGGTGGTCCTAATTTAATAGATGAGATCATTGAATCATATGCCAAACCTACATATTGTCAAAGATAAAGAGATGCTTAGGCATTTGAAGTTAAAATGGAAAGGAACAAAAGGAAAAAGAAAACAAGTAAAGAATGGGAATGCAATATGTATATACACACAAAGGACACAGAAAGAAATAATTCTGTCTATGAAAGAACGGGAAAATGGTGTAATAGGGGTGAATATAAGTCTAGGAATGGGAATGCTTTGCACTGGGGGATGTGATGTTATATATGCACATGTGTAAAATGGTATATGTTACTGTTCAGTGTAAATATTGCTATTCCTTTCTATTCTACTACAATACAGTAAGCAAAGAAAATGCCAAGTGTATATGTTTGACTCATCAGCTCACTATCTAATGCAAAGAAATTAGAAAAAAAATCCATGGTCAGTTCAATTTTCAATCAAGTTTTTAAATCAATTTTTAATCAAGTTCTAAAATTCTTTGATATTCTCAAAACTATCATATGTCATTTTATATTTTATTTTCATGTTATTTCTTTTTAAATATTTCTTATAAATAAAATATTGTTTATATATATTTATTATTTTCTCAAAGATTTTACTGAGATATAATGACATATAACATTATATTAGTTTCAGATGTTCAACAACGTCTGATTCAATAATGATTCAATGAATGTATATGTTGCAAAGTGATCACCATAGTGAGTCTAGTTAACATCCATCAACACACATGGTTATAATTTTTTTTTCTTGTGATGAGAACTTTTAAGAGCTACTTTCTTAGCAACTTTCAAATATACAATACAGTATTAGTAATGATAGTTACCATGCTGTACATTACATCTCAAAGACTTACTCATCTTATAACTGGAGTTTTCTACCTTTTACCACCTTCATCCATTTCTGCCATCCTCGACCTCCAGCTTCTGGCAACCATCAATCTGTTCTATCTCTGAACTTTTTTTTTTAACATTCCACGTATAAGTGAGATAATATTATCTTTCTCTGTCTGACTAATTTCATTTAGCATAATTCCCTCAAGATCCATCCATGTTGTTGCAAATGGCAAGATGGCCTTCCTTTTTGTGGCTGAATAATATTCCATTGTGTGTGTGTGTGTATACAGATATCATATTTTCTTTATTCACTCATCCAATGATGGACACTTACATTTTTTCCGTGTCTGGGCCATTGTAAGTAATGCTGTAATGAACATGAGGGTGCGGATATCTCTTCAATATAGTGTTTTCGTGTTCTTTGGATAAATGCCCAGAAGTGGAACTGCTGGATCCTATGGTCATTCTATCTGTAATTTTTTGAAGAATCTCCATGCTGTTTTCCGTATTGGATGCACCAGTTTATGTTCCCACCAACAGTGTACAAGTGTTCCCTTTCTTCACATCCTTGCCAGCATTTGTTCTCTCTTGTCTTTTTGATAATAGCCATTTTATCAGGTGTGAGGTGATATCTCACTGTAGTTTTGATTTGTATGACCCTGATGATTGGTGATGTTGAGCATCATTTCATGTGCCTGTTGGCCGTTTATATATTTTCTTTGGAAAAATGCCTATTCATATCCTGTGCCCATTTTTGAATCAGATTGTTTTTACTATTAAGTTCTATGAATTCTCTATATATTTTGGAAATTAACCCCTTATTAGATATGTGATTTGCAAATATTTTCCCCCATTCTGTGAGTTGCCTTTTCATTTAGTTGATGGTTTTCTTTGCTGTGCAGGAGCTTTTTGGTTTGATATAGTCCCACTTGTTTTTGTTTTTGTCGCCTCTGCTTTGGGCGTCAAATCTAAAAGGTCATTGCTAAGACCAATGTCAAGGAGCTTAACACATATGTTTTCTCCTAGGAGTTTTATGGTTTCAGTTTACACTCAAGTCTTTAATCCATTTTGAGTTAATTTTTATGTATGGGGTAAGATACTAATCCATTTTCATTCTTTTGCTTGTGACTGTCCAGTTTACCCAACACCATTTATTGGAGAGACTGTCTTTTCCCCAATGTATATTCTTGGTCCTTTTGTCATAAAATGTTATTTATTTTATATTTATGTCATTTTACCCTCATTTTAAACTTTCTCATTGATTTCTAGCTTCTTATCTTAAAACTATTTTTAAATGCTTAACTTTTAGGATATTTAAATCCTCAAAATGAAGAGCTGGCATAATAAAAAAAATAATAATGAGAAATTGAAAAATGCTTACTACATACTATAACCTATTCTAAGCATAGCATATTTAATCTGAAATCAATACTTTGAAGTAGATGGTCTAATTATCTTTGGTTTCAGATGAGAACATTGACATTGAGAGGTTCAGTAATTTGTTCAGGTCACACAGGTTATAAGTGGCAGAAATTGAACTCGAACCCAGAATCTTTTTGCACCTGCTGTTTTCATGCTCCCTAATACGTATTCTATGTTTTTCTAGATAGTTCTAAAAAAATTATCCCAAGAAGCTCTGGAGGCCAATATGTTAACTGTCCCCAGAATAATAATTACTCAATGTACAATTATCATGCTTGTGTTATTGGACTAGAACTAAATCGTTGCATCTCATATCATCCTGTCCCTATATGAAGGGACTTATTTCTTAAGATTCTGGCATACCTAGTAGGTTTTGAGCTAAAAAGCAAAAACAGAAACAAATGAGGGAGAGTCTATTCAGGCAATGCCATTTCCCTGATCTTGGTGAGAAATGAGAGATGGTGGACATCCTAAGAGTCAGGGACAAAAACTCAGTAGAAGGGTTAGGGTCACCGGTTCTGATATCATAAATACACAAATCTACCTTCAAAAGAATCAATTGTCATTTTCCTCCTGTACTAAAATTCTTGTCAGTATTATATGAATATTCTGATGCTATGTGGAACCCCTCAATATTCTCCACTCATTATGAAAGCAGGAGAAGCTAACTGTTGTGAAAGTTGTTCCAAAAATACTGTTTGTTCATTTTTTGAATAAGAGATTGGCAGTGGTCTCTGATATGTTTCTCTCTATTTTAACTGGAACCCACTTCAGTTCAGCCTGGGGCACAATTAAACTCGGGCCCACAGAATTTGGTAGGCGTAACTATTCACCATTAATATTTCTGAATCTCCTTCTAAACACATTGGGATTGAACATTTTAATATTCCAGTTGTTTGCAAGCGAATTGCTTTAGGCAATAAAATATAAGTGGCTTTTAGACATGTTGTTTTATATAATGTAAATATCCTTAAGATGTAGATAATATTATTACCTCCATTTCATGTATTAAAAAAAACCCCCTGAAGTTTAAAATGTGCCTTCAAATCACACAGCTACTGAGTTGAAAAGCCCATTTAAACCTGTGTCTACCTGAATTTAAAGATCAAGATGTTGGCAATACTTCCACATGTGGTTATTTAGTGTCTCCAGACACACATTTGAGTCGCTTTGGAACGTAAATGAGGAACTCTCTATGATGGGAACTGCTCTCTCACTTTGAGTGATAGCACTGGTGATCTGCCTTAGTTGGTTTTGTTTAATTTCTGCATCCAGATTCTCTACCACTGTACTCTACCCAATTTAGATAACGTCTGCCCAGAGTCTAGCCATGACTCATATTGAAGCAGTAGAAAGACAATTTAGTTCGTTTTACCCAAAAGCAGTTATGACATACTTGATATTAACCTCCATAGTCAGATGGATTTTTTACATTTTTTAAAGTAATTCTGAATTCGTCTTTTTCTACTTTTAGTTTATCTTGACCTCATTTTCCTATTTATTTTTTATTGGCACCTGAGCTAACAACTGTTGCTAATGTTTTTTTCTTATTCTTCTCCCCAAAGCCCCCCCAGTACATAGCTGTTTATTCTAGTTGTGAGTGCCTCTGGTAGTGCTATGTGGGACGCAGCTTCAGCATGTCCTGACGAGTGGTACCACGTCCGAGCCCAGGATCCAAACCAGCAAAACCTGGGGCCACCGAAGCGGAGCACGCCAACCTAACCACTCGGCAACACGGCCAGCCCATCATTTTCCTATTTATCCACTGACTTATTGAATCATATGTATTCTAGTAAATAACCATAAGCACTATTTTGATCATAGTATGGTGAAAGTAGATGTATTCATGAACAGTGCTGTTACTTGTTACTATTGATGCTTATATCAGGTCCATTACTAAATATACATAAATACATATATGAGCCTATATTTTGTTCTTTTAAATTAAGCATAATTCACATTTATTATCTATCTATAAGTGTTTATGAATATGATGCTCTTATAAGTTAAATTTCAAATAACAGTCCACTTTCTAAATAACACACTTATTAAATGACTTCAAAAACAACATCCACTTATAAAATAACCCACATTTAAAATGACTTTTTAAATAACTCCTTTTGAAGTACAAGGAACCAGGTATATAAACAACTCTTTAACCTCTGAGTGTACAGGCTTTGGGGATTGCAGATGGAAAATGTGGATTACATTTCTGGTAGCCACAGATGTTTGATGTCCAGGATGCATGATTAAAAAAGACTTTGTTCTTAAAATTATTCAACCCCTCCTAACATTTCATTATTGTTTCTTTTTGTGGTTATTTTTTTAAATTAAAAAATCTTATCAAAATTACTAAAAATTACTTTGATTACAAATATTTTTTTCTAGATTTGAAACAAGAGACAATTAATTTAGTATTTTCTTTTTTTTAATTTTTATTTTTTTCGGATGTACATCATATTTCAAATTCTGGATACATTACATCATGTTCACCACCCGAACACTAATTATAGTGCATCCCCTCACATGTGCCCCTAATCACCCCTTTTGCCCTCCCCCTTCCCCCCTTCCCCAATGGTAACCACCAATCCAATCTCCAATGCTATGTGTTCTTTTTTTTGTCGTTGTTATCTTCTACTTATGAGTGAGATCATATGGTATTTGACTTTCTCCCTCTGACTTATTTCACTCAGCATAATACCCTCAAGGTCCATCCATGTTGTCACAAATGGCCGGATTTCGTCATTTCTCATGGCTGAGTAGTAGTCCATCATGTATAAATACCACATCTTCTTTATCCATTCATCCCTTGATGGGCACCTAGGTTGCTTCCAAGTCTTCGCTATTGTGTATAATGCCGCAATGAACATAGGGGTGCATGTATCTTTATGCCTTTGTGTTTTCAAGTTCTTTGAATAAATACCCAGCAGTGGAATAGCTGGATCATATGGTAGATCTATCCTTAATTTTCTGAGGATACTCCAAACTGCTTTCCATAGTGGCTGCACCAGTTTGCACTGCCACCAGCAGTGAACAGATTCAATGCAATCCCTATCAAAGTTCCAACAACATTTTTTACAGAAATAGAACAAAGAATCCTAAAATTTATTTGGAATAATTTAGTATTTTCTAAGTGAAAAATAGAAATCAAGACTTTCATTGAAAATGACATCTGTGCTAACCTCTGACACTACCTTTTACAAAATCCTAATAAATGCACATTAAAATACAGGGAAATCTGCCAGAATTTGGGAAGAAATACCACTAACAATAAGGCCAGCAGACCTGGACTTAGAATTTGAACCAAATCAACCAAACAAATTATCTACTATCGCTACTTACCCTAGATCAGGTTTGAAGAACATCAATAGATATTTTCAGACTATCTTAAATGTTTACCTGAATCTCCTTGCTCTTGTGTTCCTGATAAGATAGGTTCAAAAGTGTAATTTCATATTAGATGAAAGTTAAAAGTTCTTCCTAAAAATTATGCTGTTCAAGGGAGTTTATGTGTCCATAGTTGCTACTGGTTCTTTATTCCTCATTGTATAAACCATGTTATGATACTACTTGCTGTGTGTATTCTTATAGCATGGCAAGTCTGGAGTGAAAGCCATTGCACAAAATAAGACAGCTAGTCGGTAGACACTGGGCTGAGTGCTATGCTTGGTCTAGGTGACTAACTGTTACAATTTACCCAGCACTGAGACGTTTTCCAGAATGTGGACCATTCAGTGTTAAAACTAGGACATTCCCAGGAAAACCAGAAAGTTTGGTCACCCTAATAGTGAACTTAACTTTCATCTCTAAATATGAGAGGGGGCTTCAAAGATTTAAGTGAACGTTGAACAAGATACACGTAATCTACGTATCTGTTAATTCAATTGATAAATACAATTTGGAGCTTTCCCACTTCAGAAAAAAATAGATACAGAAAAGAAGAAAAAGAAAGAAAAAGACAGTACACAACTTATGATAAAATATTATAGAATAGGAAATTGGTAACATCATGCTGACATATAGGAGTTCTGAAGAAATAGGCAAAAAGGAAACATGCTAGAAAATTTTTGAGGGGCATGCAAAGAAAATATAGGGATCTGTATTCATATGAAGCATGACTAAAAGTCAGAAGAGGCAACAATCCCATCAGAATAAGACAAAATAACTTGAAGAGACAATGAGGTAGATGCAAAGACTACAAATTGAGATTAAAAGGAAGTAAAAGTAAGGGATATTTCAAAAAGAGTGAAATATCTCTAACAAAATTGAAAATTAAAGCAACATTGGTAGCAGAAAAGAGTAGCTTCTACAAAATGGGAAATTAAATCAGTAATGTAAAGGGAAAACAAGATTTCTCAAAATGTAGAATAAAAAAAAACTGCAAAAGATGAAGGAGAATATGATAGAAAAATGGCCGAAATCCAGTCCAAGAATTGTTGTCATTGTAGAGTAAGGAATAAGATACAGGAACTGGAACGATAGTTAAAGCAACGTTATGTTTATAGAAACTTTTCTGAGTTAAAATGCACCTTGGTATATAAAACGATGCATTCATTTGGTTCAAAGAAAAAAATCACACCTGTAAGCATCACGGAAAATTATTGAATTGCAATTTTTTATTATGAAAATGTTCAAATATACAGATAGGTTCAATAACAGTAAAATGAAACCTATATACATCTTATCTAGATTCCACAACTTCATCATGTTACCATAATTAGTTTTTATACGTACAAAGATGTGTGTGTGTGTGTGTGTGTGCGTGCACATATTCTGCACAAGAATCCAGGTGGGAAAATATTTTATTACAAAGGAGCAAAAAATCAGTTGGCTTCAAAATTCTCTTTTGTGAACCAAATTGCCAGAAGACAAAGGAAAAATGTCTGCAGTGTTGTGAGAGGGAAAGGGTAAGATCCAATTATTTTATGCACAACTGAGTGCACTTTAATGAATGCAGAGAATGCAAAAACATTCTTATGTAATTGATATGTTGAAAACCACATCATCTGTGTGCCCTTCGAAAACAAATAATAAAACAAAACTTGTTTAAAAATTTATGTTAGCTAATTTGAGAGATGAGTAATATTAACAGTTAAAGAATAAGACTTAGATGGGAAAATGGACTGAGATAAGCATGAGAATCAAACATACGTATGGTTAACTTTGATGTAAATCTGCCAAAACCATTCTTTAAGGAGAATGCAGGTCCAAAAATAATGATTATACTTTGGAGGTAAGGGTTTATATAGTATTAAAGCCTATTAGCAAAAAGATTGAATAAACAGTTTGAGAGAGTTCAAATATGCTGTAGTATGTTATGTTATATATGAGAATAAGAAAATGCAAGTTTATTAATTTTCACATAATAAAAAATAGAACTTAAGGAATGCATAGAAAATAACCAAAAGCAAAAAACATTGAAAAGCGACAGAAAATACAAAATAATCAAGTGTAAATCTCTAGGATAATGAGTCTCTCCGTTAAAGAAGGAGATTACCAGATAATTATATCAAAATTGATAACTACCTTATACGTTCAAAATTATCTGTTGGAGGGGGCTGGCCCCGTGGCCAAGGGGTTAAGTTCCTGCGCTCCGCTGCAGGCGGCCCAGTGTTTCGTTGGTTCAAATCCTGGGCACAGACATGGCACTACTCATCAGACCACGCTAAGGCAGCATCCCACATGCCACAACTAGAAGGACTCACAACAAAGAATATACAATTATGTACCAGGGGTCTTTGGGGAGAAAAAGGAAAAAATAAAATCTTAAAAAAAATAAAATTGTCTGTTGGAAAATATAACGAAACAAAGAGATTCCATTCATAAAAGAAATGAACTCAGAACATCAATAAGGAAAGACTCCAGGTTATAATATGCAGGTCTAATAAGTACCTGCAATCTTCCAGAAATGTAGTAGGTAGTAGGAATAGAGTTATAAAAGAGCTTATAATATAATTAGAAAAGAGAGATTGAAGAAAACCTCTAGTGTGATGAGTGGTAGAGAAGGGAAAACACAGAGCATTTAAATGAGCATATAGCCTTGAATAATGAGAAGGAAAGAGTTGGATAGTTGGCAAAAGTCTACTAGTCAGAGTGGATCAAACAAGAAAAAGCACAGAAGCAAGAAAGGGAAAAGTGATTTATTTTTTATTTTTATTTTTTTCAAGATTGGCACCTGGGCTAACAACTGTTGCCAATCTTTTTTTTTTTTCTGCTGTATCTCCCCAAACCCCCCCTGTACATAGTTGTATATCTTAGTTGCAGGTCCTTCTAGTTGTGGGATGTGGGATGCCGCCTCAACGTGGCCTGACGAGTGGTGCCATGTCCGCGCCCAGGATCCGAACCCTGGGCCACCGCAGCGGAGCGCTGGAACTTAACCACTTGGCCATGGGAGCCGTCCCTGAAAAGTGATTTAAAATCCAGAAAAACTACCAATATGGCTAGTGAGTGTTCTAAAACTTTGTCATCAGGAAATATTTTATGAAATGTAGCATAAGTATGGCCTTCCAACTTCAAGTAAGTATTTTTCTATTTTCAAAATAATAAATATTAAAAATAGATCTTAGCAGTATCTTTTTGAATACGATGTCTCCCCAGCCAAGGGAAACAAAAGAAAAAAATAAACAAATAGAATGATGTCAAACTGGAAAGCTTCTGCACAGCAAAGGAAACTATCAACAAAATGAAGACAACCTAACAATTGGAAGAATATATTTGCAAATTGTATAACCAATAAGGGGTTAATATTCAATTACAAAAAAGCAAACAACCCAATTAAAAAATGGGCAAAGGCTCTGAACAGATATTTTTTCCAAAGAAGACATACAGATAGCCAACAGGCATATGAAAAGATGCTGAACATCACTGATCATCATGGAAATGCAAACCAAAACTACAATGAGATATTGCCTCATGCCCGTGAGAATAGCTATAATTAACAAGACAAGAAATAATGTGTTGGAGAGGATGTGGAGAAAAGCTAACCCTCATACACTGCTGATGGGAATGTAAACTGATACAGTCACTATGGAAAATAGTGTGGAGATTCTTCAAAAAATTATTGGGTATTTATTCACAAAGAACATGACAACATCAGTTCTAAAAGATACTTGCACCACCATGTTCATTGCAGCATTATTCACATTAGCCAAGACTTGGAAACAACCCAAGTACTCATCAATGCATGAATGGATAAAGAAGATGAGGTATCTACATACACAATAGAATATTACTCAGCTGTAAAAAGATGAAATCTTCCCCTTACAACAACATGGATGGACTTTGAGGGCACTGTGCTAAGTGAAATAAATCAGACAGACAAAGCGAAATACCATATGATTTTACTAATAAGTGGAAGATAAAAACAACAAAAACAACCAAACGCATAGATATAGAGATTAGATTGGTGGTTACCAGAGGGGAAGGATTCAGGGAGGAGGGTAAAAGGAGTAAAAATGCACAAGTGTATGGCAATGGATGATTAGTTTTTGGGTGATGAACAAGATGTAGTCTACATAGAAATTGAAATATAATTTTAAAAATGTTTTAATATAATTTTCTTTTTTGGTACGCCTTTATGAATAATACTACTTAGGTCTTTATTTAAGGTAACCATATTCAGTTTTATTGTGTGTAACTTGAGCAGTGGATTAAATTTCCATATTATATTTTTCATCTTTACTGAGTTCAAGAAAGACTTAAATCTTATATCATGAAGTGACACTGAATTTGGAAAGGAAGTATGAATAAACGAATAATATGTCAATAAAATATTTGAATAGCAATTATGTAAAGAAACTCTACGAGCTGTTAGAAAGAAAATCTGCTTGCCCATCAAATATAGAATTATTTTAGCATAATTTGCAGTGTTAGATGGTTAACAACAATGGGTAATTAGTGATTTCAGAATTCTAGAGAGAATAATTTTAGCACCAGAAAGCTATATTCACACAAAATAACATTTAATTCATAAAATTAAAAATTAAAAAGAAGTTTTTGAAGGCCCTGGTTTAATAAATTTTTATTTCATGACGAAAAGATTGTAGAAATAAGAATAGGTGATACCAACTAAACTGATGGACTAAGGACCTAAATGTAAAAAATCCATCAAACTACTAGGAAAATATAGGTTGAAGGTAGGAAAGTGTTTCTAAGCATTGAGTAAAATCCAGAGAACTCAAAAACACACTGCCAAATTTGACATTATAAAAATATAAATTATTTCTATGTAAAAAGATAGTATAAACTATGTATTGAGAAGATAAACTATGATACAAAGTATTTGTAAGACAAACTATTAAAATCCTTAGTATGTAAAGAGTGTTTCAAATCCATAAAAGAAAAATAAATATTCCAATAAAGTACTCTATAGAAATATGTCTTTACTGTGCTCTTCTTATATTGATTTTAAAATCTGTCTTATATGTCTTATTATTTTCTTATAAACAATCATGCACTGCATAAAGACATTTTGGTCAATGGTGGACCACATATATGATAGTGGTCCCATAAGATTAATACCATATAGCCTAGGTGTGTAGTATGTCACACCATTTAGATTTGTGTAAGTATATATACTCTATGATGTTCACACAATGACAACATCACCTAATGATGCATTTCTCAGAATGTATCCCTGTCATTACGTGACAGATGGCTGTATTTGATTTTTGTTTTCTCCTAATATACCTGTTTAAAAGCTCCTTTAGTTGGTATTCTAATTTACAAATCAGAATACCTTTCTGCAGTGCCTCTCCTTGCAATGCTCCAGTGAGACAACCTCACTGACAGGGGTGAGGGAAAAGAGCTGACTTAAGTAACTTTGGAAATTAGTGTATTCTGTAAGACTTAAAGGCAAATAGAACTGTTTATATGCACTAAACACTAGTTGATAAAATTGTTTTCCATGAAGTATTGGTTAATGACTCTGAAACCACTACACATGTACACTGGAACTGAATAACCCAGTCAATGGATATTGGATGGTAGGAGCCTGTTGGAATGGGAATTTTCAGATAAGAAAGGCAAGAAAGCTGGAATGTTCCATGTGGTAATGGATCACAGTTAATGATGTCAGTGTGTACTCAGATTTAGCCTAGAATAGATACAGATTCTTACATATAGAAATATTTATGGATATGTATATGTACACAGATTAGTAGACACACATATATCTCTTTGTTATGTCAGCTTAGAGGGCCGAGAAGCAATAACACACAGTAGCAAAGATTACTCTTAGCACCTAGAATTTTGTTTGTAATTCCATTCTCTGATAAAAGAAACTTAGGCTCTTTGGTGAAATGGTGAAACTCTAGGACTAGAAAGGACTAGAAAAGAAATATACAAGATGAGTTTAGAACATTCTGCAGTGCCAGAAAGTAAAGAAGTGACCACTCCTAATAAGATGGGAGAATGTCAAAGGGATATATCACACAGTAGAATGAGCTGCTGTCACAATTAAGAGGAGCCGAAGGTGACATGACTACTAAATGTAATGTGGTATCCTGGATGGGTCCTGAAACAGAATGAAGAAATTAGGGATAAACTTAGGAGAGCTGAATAAAGTATGGACTTTCGTTAGTAATAGCATATAATTAAATTATTGCTGTTCAATTTAAATATCTGACTACTCCTTCCTTCTATGGCTTTTCATTTGACTGTCTGGAATGGCATATTAAATCTCATTTTTATCTTATTGAACCTTAGGACTTCTTCAATTTTATTTATAATTTTGCCAAGAGAGAAAAATCTGAATATATAGTTATGTAACTTGGGTACTGGCACTAAATTTACCACTTATTTTAATGAGGATTGCAATTAATGAAGTGAATTCAATTATATCATTTATTTCAATTACATTGGCCTGTTCATCAGGAAAGATACTCTATGTAATATACTACATGAATCAAAATCACAAAATATTTTATTTGAAATATAAATTCATATTCTTTGTAACCCCATCATAATATTGTCTAATTCACTTATAAATTATGAAAGTTTGTTCAAAAGATGCAGTTCTTATAATCAGAATTTAGAGACACAGTGAAACTTGTTTTTCAATTTGTTTGTTCTTGGCAGCTGTTTTCTGTTGTTCTTTTGTTTAATATACTTTTGACCTAAGTCAATAGACTTAGTTTAAAAAAATTAATGGGCCTTTCTAAAAATCCATCTTGAAACCAAAAGAAATCATGTTCTTTGGATCAATTTCTATTATTTCACATTTTATACCTGTATTTTAAAAACCACAGATTAGAGGCGTATTTTCTTTTCATAAACATAACAGTTTGTGCAAATTCAGTGTTATTAGTAGGCAACGCTACCAGTGCATGAGTCCTTAGAATATGAGCATAACCCAAGTTTGCTTTAGAAACCACAGATCTGGCTTGGATTGAAAGTAACAGAATCAGCCTGGTGTGTTTCCTTAAGCTGATCCAACTTCATCGTCTGCAGGATTCAGAATTCCATTAGTGTTGTTAATCATGACCTAGAATTATCTCTAAACTCTTTAGTCAATTGATTGGACAAATTTTCACAGGGTAATTGTTTCAAATGATATTGTTTATTTTATTTATAAGGAAATTGTAACTGAGAGAGGCTGAATGATTTGCCAGAGGTCATTAGGAGAGAGAGAGAGAGAAAAAAGAAAGAGGTGACAAGATGAAGGGAGGAAAGAGAGAAAGAGAGAGAGAGTGTTCAGAGGAGGAAAAGTGACAAACACTAGGTTTCCTGAATCCTCAGCTGGGGTTCCTTACATTTCACAACACTGCTAATTAATACATGAGAGATTTGTGGTTCATGGCTAAAAAATGCAACCAAATACCCAAGTGTGAATACTGAAAACATGGAGCAAATTTTTCATGATGTATTTCTATAAAACTAGATTGTAGGCTTTCCATACTGGTAAACTTTTAACATGTATGAAATGAAAACTAGTATGTGGTATAAAAATATAGTTTATTAATGAAATTAACTTTTTTCTTATTTACGGCAAAAATTAAAAGATTTCATGATAGAGAGGAAGAGTTCCACTCCTTATGAGTTGTATTGCCTAAACCTGTGTGGTGGCCATGAAAATATACAGCTAATATTTCTGGCTATGGGAAGCACAAATGACCGAAGGTCCCAGCTGCTGCTCCTCTGGATCCCCTGTCATGGTCATGCCAAGGCCATACTCCTCCCAGATAGCTCCCAGCCAGTAACTGATCATGGCAAGGTACTAAGGCAGGCCCATTATGGTGAAATGTGTAACTCTTCCCTCAGGAGACAGCCTCACGATTTCCCACCATCCCAGCTGCAGTAATAGACTCTTTCAATGCAATCCTCCTTATTCATCTCTCTTCTTCCACTGGAGTGAGATCAACCTCGGGGTCTGAAGCTTTCCTGCATTTTCCTCTCCCTCCCCGATTAAGTCTATTTTATGTCTGACTCCATCTTGACATCTCTTTTTGAAGGCATGAACTAACACGTATTTGCTCTTGATAGCTCGGATCTTGAATTTCCGTATTTATAAAATATAGAAAAAATATTCATCTTGCTGATTGAGTAGGATTTCAGTTTGAATTCACAGAGAAGGCACTTTGAAAGCAATATTCAAATGCATTGCACATATTTTCATATAATCTAAGACAAATTACTTCCTGTGCAAAGAAAAACAAAAAACACTATCAATAAAACACAAAATGCCAGCAATTGTAGAGTGTATCTCAACTCCAGAGGTATAAAACTGTGTGTTTTAGAACCAGTGAAAGTGATCATTATTGTTTCCATTATAGAGAAATGTTTTTCAGTATAGATATCTTGTAGATCTCCTTCAGTTTTCATAGATGTTTTTGTGAGAAAAAGCATTTTTTGTTTTGAAGAATATATATTAATAAAAATCCTGTTAGCTTAGTTCCAAACATTTGCTTACCCATCAGTTTGCACATTAGAACATAACAGTTTAATTTTATATATTTTACACCTAGATCAGTGAAAATACCTTTGAGAAAAAAAATAATGCTCTGAAAGTATAATTGATCATTGGATTTTACGAAGTACTTTTAAAATTTCCAGAATAACTTATTCTAATTCATTAACTGTCTTCTACAAGAGTTCTAGGGGATGTGTTTTTATCATCTTTTTGTGGATGAGGAAATTGAAAAGTTAAGTAACTTCAGAAAGTCACACAGAAAAACAACCAAGGCCGGGTACATGCGGTCCAAGGTTCTGACCCTTTGACAGGACTGCTTCAAGAATCTGCTTCTTATAAATGTCTTATATTCGCTTTGCAAAAGCTCATTTTTTTAAGTCACTAGTTACAGAAAAATATGCTGAGACAACTTGAAAAATTTGACCAGTATCATGGAAGTTTTTTCTTTTCAGTTTTAAAGCTTTGAGAAAATTAAGAGTCTTAGTTCAGGAGAAGTTTTCTGAACTCTGAGTCTCTTGGCTTTTACACATTTGTAAAATGTCATACTGATTATTTAAACTGAGTGACTGTATTTTTGACAGGTGTGCTATGGCAACGCTTTTGGGAAAAATCTTCAGTAACATTAACAAAATGTGGGCAACCACTTCGACACCTAAAGCTTTGTAAACAGTGAAATTGCCCCCAGGAAGCTTCCACTCAGTTGGCATTTGGGATAATAAAGTGTGAGCTGGGAAATGTCACTGCAACAGCTTCAGTAGAAGCTAATTGCTCTTTTTATCAGCAGATTTTTATTTTCTTTAATTTTTTTCCCTTTCTGTCAATCATCTCAAATATTGCAATGAAGAAATTTTCATAAGCCTTTACAGAAAATCTTGTGTGCTTTTCATTCCTCTATCCTCTCTGCTTCAGCTTCTTCCCTCCTTTCACTTAATTTTCTGGAAATAATGATCTATTCTTTCCTACTTCATTTTCAGATACACATGGAAACAGTTCTTCAGCAAATGGATTCCATTGCTGAGATTGGGGAGCAGTCAAACAGGATATGGTCATCATTCCTTCAGACATTCTTTGGGAATCTCAAATCTCTTTATGGCATTTGCCTGCTTCCTCTCAATGCAATGCTATCAAAAGTTTGTTATTTAGTTTCTTAACAAAGAATATTTTCTTTTCTTTTTTTTTTTTTGAAGATTGGCACCTGAGCTAACAACTGTTGCCAATCTCCTTTTTTTTTTCTTTCTGCTTTTTCTCCCCAAATCCCCCCAGTATATAGTTGTATATTTTAGTTGTGGGTCCTTCTATTTGTAGTACGTGGGGCGCCGCCTCAACAGGACCTGAGGAGCCGTACCATGTCCGCTCCCAGGATCCAAACCAGAGAAACCCTGGGCCGCCATAGTGGAGCGCTCAAACTTAACCACTCAGTCACAGGGCTGGCCCCCAAATAATGTTTTCTAATCATTGGTTTAGTTCCCAAGTTTCCTGCCCTCAATATAACTATCCTTCTATTTAAAAAGAAAAACAAATACATTGAGTACTTGCTACGTTCACAATGTTGTGTGAGAAGTCTTTATCTCCAGGCTTTATCCCTGAGTTTTTGTACTCATATTTCTACCTGTTTGCTGGAAATTTGCAAATTGAATATGTCGTACATTCATTATTTCATCTCCAAATCTGTATTCTCCTATCTAACTTCTCAGTTGGTTGTGCCATTCTCCATACAGATGTGAGAAATTCGGAACTAAACTCTGACTCTTCCTTTACCCTAACCTTCCCATTAATATTCGTTTACCAAAGCACTTCAAATTTTGCTTAATATCATTAGATTAAAACTTCCTATTCTTTGTGTCTCAGCTTTTGCTCAGGGTTTTATTTTCTACCCAGACTAGTGTAACAGGTTTTAAACTTATCTGTCAAATCTCCATTCTGCTACCAGATTCACCTTTTTAAAAAACACAAACCTGGCCATGGTCCCGATTTCCTTTAGAAATTTTTCAGTGCCTCCTTTTTGACTATATGATTTTTTAATTTCTTTTTTATGATGTATGAAGAACTTGCTTAGCTCTCCTATCCTGCCTGTTGATGTGTGATTATCAGATCTTATGGTTTAGCAATATCCAAAAGTGGAGATTGTTTCAGAACTGTATGTCTTCATATACATATGTACTATTTTCTATGACCCTACTATTTGATGCCACAGGCTATGACTCACCTGTCAAAATCTAATACAATTTTATGGTCCGAGTACCAAGCTGTAATATTTAACTAAGTTGACCTTTCAATCCTTCAACCCTTAACTATGTTGACCCTTCAAATTATTTCTCTCTGCTATACCCAAGACAGGAAATGTTAGCTACTACAAAAAACATATTAAAACTTCAGTGCCTTGACAAGATAAAGTTTGTTTCCTAATCCCTCCAAGAACCTCCCCTTCAAGTAGACTCAAAGTTCTGGCTGCCTCTGTGCTGTGGATCTGCAATCTCCACAAGGCCCTCTTGGTCATTACCAAAGAGAAACAGAGAAGGAGGGGAAAAACTGTCTTTTAAGTGATATACGGTCCACAAGCAGGCATAGTCATATGGCCTCAAATTAACTGCAAGAACTGTTGTAAATGTATGGAAGCACATGGAATATTGTCTGCCATCCTTGTTGACCTGCCTCAATAAGACCTAATCATTGGGCCAGCCAGTGGCACATGGGTTAAGTGTGCACGTTCTGCTTCGGCAGCCCAGGGTTCACCAGTTCGGATCCCGGGTGTGGACATGGCACCGCTTGTCAAGCCATGATGTGGTAGGTGTCCCACATATAAAGTAGAGGAAGATGGGCACAGATATTAGCTCAGGGCCAGTCGACCTTAGCAAAAAGAGGAGGATTGGCAGCAGATGTTAGCTCAGGGCTAATCTTCCTCAAAAAAAAAAAAAAAGACAATCACAATCTTGTCAGTATTTCTTTACTTTGCCTGTCCTTATATTTGCATGTGTTATATTGTATTGCAATTGTGTGCTTACATTTCTCTCTCTTTCTCCCACTTGAATATGTCTTCACAGCAGAGGAATTTCCTATTTATTGTTGTCTGTACAGAATCACATAATGGCAAACAATAGGTGATTATGTTTTCAGAATGAAGTAACATATGCTAATTTGATGTTTGGGTATGGGCAGGACCAAATGCACTGAGACAAGCAAATATATTGAATGTGTAGGACGCCGCTTGCAGCCTTTGAGGATAGTGGCTAGGAATGTAAATATTACAGAACTTTTTAATTCTCATATATGAAATTTCAGGTGAAATTTTTGGTCTATGCCAGTGTGCCTTGTTGCCTGCTTATTTTTTAAAACCCTAGTAACATATGAAAATAACTTCTCAGAACAACTTCTGCCACCATTTGGCAGGAGTGCTGTAGTACAGCCCCAGCAGAGCACCCCAAAAGGAACAGATGTTAAGTCCCTCCTGATGAGGAGAATAACATCTCTTCTTCACCAACAGAGTTTCTCATATTTTTTATTGAATTTATGTGGTATTCTGTGCATCTCTACTGCAATTTTAAACTTAGTCATTTACCATGTGTGATATTGTCTTATATGTAAGAAAGACCTTTTTCATTAAAAGCTTACATGTCTGGAAATCACAAAAAAGATCTCCACTTGACCTATTGATCTTTCTCGGGGCATGTGGAACTAGAGAAGGGTCAGTTTCATGACCTTCCCTCTATGATGTTGCCACGTAACAGCTTTTTATCTCCTGACTATACCACATATGACAGTAAGGTTTTCTCTTTGAGGGGTGAAGCGCTTCATGCTTCAGCTTTTCCTAATGTCATTATAGAGATAAATCTCTGGTTACTGCTGCCAGCACACTGGAAATAAAATGGGGTTCTTGTATTATTAATTCTTTTTTGAGAAATTACTTTTGACATATACATTTTTAAGTTGCAAATCCTTTTTCATAAACACTTCCACCCTTCATTCTAGAGTGCCAGTGTTCATGTTCATGGATGACAGAAACTCAGAAACTCATCAGAATCCTTTAGCAGTTGGATTAATAATCTGCTAGGGGTGTGCAATGCTGGGGAGACACTGTAGGTAAGAGATCAATATGAGATTCCTGCTGTGGTTTGAAAGGAACCACATGGACTACAATTAGGCTGATAGCAATATAAATATTTAATTGAAGCATTTAAACCCTTGACACACAAGATTTATCAAGAGAGAACTTGGGAGAAAATAATTATCCTAGTTCTTCAGGCAAAGACATAATGGAACCAATAGGAACCACTCCACACCTTAGGGTTTAAAAATTGTCATATGAAAACTGGCTCCAGAAACAACTAGCTAGATTAGCAGGAACCTAATACTGCGTCGCTTTCCATCTTCACTGAATTGGCCAATATATAGAAGCCTTTGTATATCAACACCTTGAGAGACTGAAGTGGAATCTCACAGTGTTCAATTGAGCCCTATATCCTTACTCATTGCTCTCACAGCATGCATACCATGTTAGAGTATCTGTGTTGGATTCAAAGTACAAGTGCTTGATATCAACATCTTTGCCTCAGAATAGGCCTTCCTATTGAAAAACTAAATCCTGAATTAGACTTTTTTATTCTATCCCAGTGAGTTATCCAACCCTTGGGGAGGAGAGGATGGTCCTTCACATCCTTTCCTTTTCCTACCAGCAGATATCAGTTGGGGATCTGTAAATCCATTAAACAGATGAGCCTTTGATACTCTTCTTGGAATGTTCTTGATCATTCAAATTTCTTACCTCCAACTCAAAGCGTTTATGTTTGCCTAATGGTAGAGATATTGGTGCAGTGTTTGTCACCTAAAATGTTCTGTTAAATTTTTCATGGGCCGGCGAGTATCAGTTTAATTGACATTTATATAACTAAGTGAGAATTCTAGTCATCCTTCCAAAATAGACATCAACTAAAAGTGACTTGTTTTTTCAGTATAGAACAGGGATCCCTAAAAGGGACAGTGTCTGGACAGGGAATAGAAATCTTTCCAGTTATTTCAAGCCAAAAGAAAAAAAAAAGATTGATTTTAGAGAATTAGATCCTCCTTTATGTGGTCATGGAATGACTAGAGAAGCTAGAGTCAGAAGACTGCTACTGCAGTAGTCAATTCATAACTGCAACCCAGGGCTCAGCAGCTCCTGTTGCTAACATCTAGGCCACTACAACTGTCTCTTGGCAGCAGGTTACCAGACACTGTAATGGTGGGTCCTCCAATGTAACTGTTACTAAATGCTCACATCTCTCAAGGACACTGCTGGAAACGGAACTACCTCATCTCTTTCTTCCAAAACTAACCTGCATTTATCAATTGCTAGAAGCAAAGTCACATCCAGAACTAGTTCTAAGGAACTATGGGAAGATTTTAAGTTTCCTAGCCTCTGTAGTTGCAAGAAAGTATAGGAAAGTAACTTTTTAAAAATGTTTTCAGCCAGTATGGTAAAGGAGGGCACTATGCTGAGTTCCAACTTAGTGCATTTGGCACAGGCAGATAAACTATGCAGAAATGAAGAGGATCAGGTACAAGGGCAGTGAGAAGTGTAAAGGATGATTTTAAATTGAAGAAAGCACATCCTGTCTAAAGAGGGATTCAATTTTTTTTCAAATAGTAAAAATTCATACATTCATATAAAAGCTCCCATTTTTACGTATATATTGAATAATACTTAAAAAATCAATCACCAGATCTGGCTCAAGGGCTTCTCTTTTGCTGCCTATGAATTAGACATATTTGCAAAGGATAATCAGCAACAGATAGGAAAAATACTTATCACTGATTTTTATTTTCATTATTAAGAAATTTCAGGGGCCGACCTGGTGGTGCAGCGGTTAAGTTCACACATTCCACTTCTGTGGTGGCCTGGTGTTCACTGGTTCAGATCCCAGGTTCAAACATGGCAGCACTTGGCAAGCCATGCTGTGGTAGGTGTCCCACATGTAAAGTAGAGGAAGATGGGCACGGATGTGAGCTCAGGGCCAGTCTTCCTCAGCAAAAAGAGTAGGATTTGCAGAAGTTAGCTCAGGGTTAATCTTTCTTAAAAAAAA
Organism: Equus przewalskii; assembly: GCF_037783145.1. Taxonomy (NCBI): domain Eukaryota; kingdom Metazoa; phylum Chordata; class Mammalia; order Perissodactyla; family Equidae; genus Equus; species Equus przewalskii. The sequence goes on from NC_091834.1 coordinate 29,997,717, forward strand.
ATTTCATTTGAAGCACATTTATTGCTGATGAGTGTCTAAATGGAAATGCATACCTTTTCCTCCATCTTTCTCTGTTTAACAGTGTGTGTTATTTTCTATAAAATTGTTGTGATATTTTAGGGGCTTGCCTTGTCATTAAGTTTAATCAAAAATTAATGAAACAGCAAAATGCTGGGGTGAGCTGACCCAGGACTCTCTCCCCTCCAATATAAAACCAAAGAAATGGAAAAACTGAATTTCAACCAATGACCCCTAATGCCAAGACCCTCAGAGACCTACAGAGTAAGAAGACAGAGAATGGAGAGGCTGGAGCCACCCTCGGAGGAGCTGGAATGGGGTAGGAGAGAACTTTGCTCCCTCCCCTATAGACTGGGATTGCTGCCACAAGTGAGGGAAGGAGCGGGGAGGGGTTCGCACAACCAGGGGATCTTCCAGGACTCCCACCACCAGTGCAGTGGAAACCCACTGACGGGGGAAAGCTTCCATGTGCGGGGACCCTATCAGGCCAGGGCCCCAGGAGACCAGAGAACAGAGCTGATCCGAATCCAGATCTGTGCGTGAGAGAAACTGCCCCTCCCCCCCAACAACCACACTGGGTGCTGCCATCTTTCCTGAAGGTGGAGAGCTCAGAATGCACAGCTCTTGACCCCCATCTAGTGGCGACAGGCTGTAACTGCAACCGAATTCTACCATCATGTGCAAAAACCACTCCTCTACCATCCAGCAATTTATAAAAGCTCCAGACTAGAAGGAAAATAATAAAAACACAGAATTAAGTCCTGAGGACTTGGAAATAGGTAAACTAAGTGAAAATGAGTTCAGAGTAGCTATCATCATCAAAAAACTCAATGAGGTAGAGAGAAAGATAAAGAAACAAGCCAACGAGTTCTGGAGTTACTTCACAAAACGGATTGAAATTATACAGAAGAATCAAGCAGAATTACTAGAGATGAAAAACACAATGGACTAGATAAAACAGAGTATGGGTTCCCTGAATGCCCGTGATGACATCATAGAAGAGCAAATTAGCATAATCGAAGATAGACAGGCTGAATGGTCCCAGACAGAGGAAGAAAGAGAGCTAAGAATTAAAAAGAATGAGGAAAATCTCTGAGAGATAGCGGATTCAACGAGAAGAAAGAATTTAAGGATCATAGGAATTCTTGAGAATGTGGAAAAGGAAAATGGAGCGGAAAGTGTGCTTAATGAAATTATAGAAGAGAACTTCCCAAATCTAGGGATTGAGGGAGAAATGTGTGTAGAGGAAGATTTCAGATCACCTAGATTTGTCAATGTAAAAAGACCTACTGCAAGGCATATAATAGTAAAAATGGCAAAAATGAAAGACAAAGAAAGAATACTCAGGGCAGCAAGACAGAAGAAAATAACCTACAAAGGAACTCCTGTCAGACTTTCAGTGGATTTCTCTACAGAAACCTTACAAGTTGGAGAGAATGGAGTGACATATTCAAAATTTTAAAAGATAAATATCTTCAGCCAAGAATACTCTATCCAGCAAAAATCCTTCAGATATGAGGGAGAAATTAAATCTTTTCCAGACAAACAAAAGATAAGGGAATTTGTAACCAAAAGTCCTCCAATACAAGAAATCCTCAAGAAGGCTCTCATACCTGAAAAAAGAAAAAAGAGAGAAAGGGATCACAAACCACAGAGTAGGGAGACAGATAAATAGAACCAGAATAGGATAGCAAATATTCAACTATAGCATTAGGATAAAGGTAAGGAAACTACCAAAGCAAAGACGATCTTATCATTCTAACTACAGACTCATAACATGAGTTGGAATGAGAAATGAAAATAATAATTTAGGAGGGGAAGAACAAAGGGACTAAATCAGTCTAGGCCAACTAAGTAAGAGACCACCAGAGAATAGACTATATTATACACGAGATTCTAAACACAAACTTCAGGGTAGCTACTAAACTAAAAAACAGAACAGAGCCACAAAACATAAATAAGGAAAAATCTAAGAAACCAAGCATAAGAAATTGCAGTAGTCAATGGGTAGGCTAAAACACACAGGATGAGAAACAAAGTTAATGCAGGAAAACCAGATAATGAGTGACAGATTGACAGCATTAAGTCCACATGCATCAATAATCACTCTCAATGTAAACGGATTGAACTCTCCAATAAAAAGACACAGAGTGGCAAAATGGATTAAAGAACAAGATCCAACAATTTGTTGCCTCCAGGAAGCACACCTCAGCCCCAAGGACAAACACAGCTCAGAGTGAAGGGGTGGAGGACAATACTTCAAGCTAATGGCAAGCAAAAGACAGCGGGTGTTGAAATTCTTATATCAGACAAAACAGAATTCAAAATAAGGCAGGTAAAGAGAGACACAGAGGGACAATATATAATGATCAAAGGGACACTTCATCAAGAAGAAATAACGCTTATAAATATCTATACACCCAACATAGGAACACCAAAGTTCGTAAAGCAACTATTAACAGACCTAAAGGAAGATGTTAAAAACAACACAATAATAGTAGGGGACCTCAACACCCCACTCACATCAATGGAAAGATCATCCAGACAGAAAATCAACAAGGAAATAGTGGAGCCAAATGAAAAACTACAACAGTTGGACTTAATAGACATATATAGATCACTTCATCCTAAAACAACAGAATACACATTCTTCTCAAGTGCACATGGAACATTCTCAAGGATAGACCATATGTTGGGAAACAAGGCAAGCCTCTACAAATTTAAAAAAAATTGAAATAATAATAAGCATCTTCTCTTATCATAATGCTATAGGCTAGAAATTAATTACAAGAAAAAAGCTGAGAAAGGCACAAGGTTGTGGAGACTAAACAATATGCTACTGAACAAGCAATGCATCATTGAAGAAATTAAAGAAGAAATCAAAAAATACCTTGTAATTAAACGAAAATGATAACATGCTATACCAACTCATATGGGATACTGCAAAAGATGTATTAAGAGGAAAATTCATCACAATACAGGCACATCTTAACAAACAAGAAAAACCCAAAATAAGCAATCTTAAACTACACCTAACTGAACTAGAGAAAGAAGAACAAATAAGGCCCAAAATCAGCAGAAAGAGAGAAATAATAAAAACCAAAGCAGAAATAAATGCTATTGAAATGTAAAAGGTGGTAGACAGGATCAACGAAACAAAGAGCTGGTTCTTTGAGAAGATAAATAAATTTGACAAACCCCTAGCCAGACTTACAAAGTAAAAAAGGGAGAAAGCTCAAATAAACAAAATCAGAAATGAAAGAGGAGAAATAACAAGGCTCTGCAGAAATACAACGGATTATAAGAGAATACTATGAAAAACTATATGCCAACAAAATGGATAACCTAGAGGAAATGGATAAATTCTTGGACTCCTACAATCTCCCAAAGTTCACTCAAGAAGAAGCAGACAATTTGAACAGACCAATCACAAGGAAGGAGATTAAAACAGCAATCAAAAACATCCCAAAAAATAAAACCCCAGGACCAGATGGCTTTCCTGGGGAATTCTACCAAACTTTCAGAGAGGATTTAATACCTATCCTTTTCAAGCTATTCCAAAAAGTTAGGGAAGACGGGACACTTCCTAACACATTCCATGAGGCCAACAACACACTGATACCAAAGCCTGACAAGGACACCACGAAAAAAGAGAACTACAGGCCAATATCACTGATGAACACAGATGCAAAAATTCTAAACAAAATTTTGGCAACCAGAATTCAGCAATTCATCAAAAGGATCATACATCATGATCAGGCGGGATTCATACCAGGGACACAGGGATGGTTAAACATCCGCAAATCAATCAACGTGTTACACCACATCAACAAACTGAGGAATACAAACCACATGATCATCTCAATAGATGCAGAGAAAGCATTTGACAAGATTTATGATAAAAACCCTGAACAAAATGGGGATAGAAGGCAGCTACCTCAACATAATAAACGCCATATATGAAAAACCCACAGCCAACATCATACTCAATGGCAAAAACTGAGCGCCATCCCCCTGAAAACAGGAATGAGACAAGGATGCCCTCTATCACCACTCTTATTTAACATAGTACTGGAGGTCCTGGCCAGAGCAATCAGGCAAGAAAAAGGAATAAAAGGAATCCAAATAGGGAGAGACAAAGTGAAACTCTCACTGTTTGCAGATGACATGATCTTATATATAGAAAACCCCAAAGAATGCATTGGAAAACTCTTAGAAGTCATCAACAACTACAGCACAGTTGCAGGGTATAAAATCAATTTTCATAAATCAGTAGCATTTCTATATTCTAATAACAAGCTAACAGAAAAAGAATTCAAAAACACAATACCGTTCACAATTGCAACAAAAAGAATAAAATACCTCAGGGTAAATTTAACTAAGGAAGTGAAGGACCTACATAATGAAAATTATAAGACCTTTCTGAGAGAATTGGATGACGACGTAAGGAGATGGAGAGACATTCCATGTACATGGATTGGAAGAATAAACATAAAGCAATCTATAGATTCAATGCTATCCCAATCAGAATCCCAGTAACATTCTTTACAGAATTAGAACAAAGAATCCTGAAATTCATATGGGGCAACAAAAGACCCCAAATTGCTAAAGCAATCCTGAGACAAAAGAACAAAATGGGAGGCATCACAATCCCTGACCTCAAAACATACTACAAAGCTACAGTAATCAAAACAACATGGTACTGGTACAAAAACAGGTGCACAGATCGATGGAACAGAATTGAAAGCCCAGTAATAAAACTACACATCTATGGACAGCTTATCTTCGACAAAGGAGCTGAGGGTGTACAATGGACAAAAGAATGTCTTTTCAACAAATGGTGCTGGGAAAACTGGAAAGCCATATGTAAAAGAATGAAAATTGACCATTCTTTTTCACCATTCACCAAAATAAACTCAAAATGGATCAAAGGCCTAAAGGTGAGACCTGAAACCATAAGGCTTCTAGAAGAAATGTAGGCAGTACCCTCTTTGACATCAGTATTAAAAGGATCTTTTCAGACACCATGTCTTCTCAGAGAAGGGAAACAATAGAAAGAATAAACAAGTGGGACTTCATCAGACTAAAGAGCTTCTTCAAGGCAAAGGAAAACAGGATTGAAACAAAAAAACAACCCACTAACTGGGAAAAAATATTTGCAAGTCACATATCTGACAAAGGCTTAATATCCGTAATATATAAAGAACTCTCGCAACTCAATCACAAAACATCAAACAACCCAATCAAAAAATGGGCTGGAGACATGAACAGACATTTCTCCAAAGAAGATATACTGATGGCCAATAGGCACATGAAAAGATGCTCATCATCGCTGATCATCAGGGAAATGCAAATCAAAACTACACTAAGATATCACCTTACACCCATTAAATGACAAAAGTATCTAAAACTAATAGTAACAAATGTTGGAGAGGTTGTGGAGAAAAAGGAACCCTCATACACTGCTGGTGGGAATGCAAAATGGTGCAGCCACTATGGAAAACAGTATGGAGATTCCTCAAAAAATTAAAAATAGAACTACCATACGACCCGGCTATTCCACTACTGGGTATCTATCCAAAGAGCTTGAAGTCAGCAATTCCAAAAGTCCTATGCACCCCAATGTTCATTGCAGCATTATTTACAATAGCCAAGACATGGAAGCAACCTAAGTGCCCATCAACAGATGAATGGATAAAGAAGATGTGGTATATATATACAATGGAATACTACTCAGCTGTAAAACAGAACAAAATCATTCCATTTGCAATAACATGGATGGACCTTGAGGGAATTATGTTAAGTGAAATAAGCCAGTTAGAGAAGGATAATCTCTGTATGACTCCACTCATATGAAGAATTTAAAAATGTGGACAAAGGGAACAGATTAGTGGCTACCAGGGGAAAGGTGGGGTGGGGGGTGGGCACAAAGAGTGAAGTCTTGCACCTACAACACGACTGACAAACATTAATGTACAAGTGAAATTTCACAAGATTGTAACCTATCATTAACTCAATAAAAAAAAAGGAGGTAAAAAACTTAATGAAACATTTCTCTACCTGATTTTTCCTCAAATTTACAAATATACATTACATTATGTAGTGAGTTGTATTCATTTAAAGAGCGATATCTGAAAACTGAGAAACTCTCAGTGAAAGGGCACCACAGCAATAGCCTTACAACCTGACTCTGGACTGCTGTGAAATGTTTGACCTATTGAAATGAAGTGCAACAGGATGATCTTTCTACTGCCTGTCTGATATCTGAACTGTCTTTGGAGATTATCCTCTGCTGGCATGGTGGCTGTGTCACAGATTTTCAACAAAAACAGGACTCATGTTGTGAATGTAATTAGAACCAGAGACCTAGCAGCATGTGTTTTGAAAGCATAGCCCATTCCAGAATTTCTGAGCCATTATGCTCCTCCAAGGATTTTATTAATTTAGTCTATACGATTCTGACTGTACTTTTTTAAAGTACATTTTTAATAATGACAAATCAATTTCTTTGGAATAGATAAAGCTTTTCAGTCTTGTTGGAACACCTGCAATTCCTAGTTCTATTCTGCGGCTTGGATCTTGAGCCAAACACAATCTTTTCGTAATCATCTCTATATTCATCTCACCTACAAAGATTTGGAACATATATCAGATATTGGAATTTTTTTTACCAGAAAATGTATACTGACTACCTTTTCGGATATGTGACATTGAATCTACACTTCCTCTCACTTAGGGCAGTGAAACATAAGTAGAGATTTAAAATAAACAAACAAAAAAATTACTGTAACTCAATATCAATGATTGTAGACCCATTAAATATTAGAAAAGAACTAAAAAAAATCTACATCAATTAATCTCTCTATTTATGTATATGTTCCTCACAATAGAATAATACTTTATTCTATTGTGGGCATAATCTGGGTCCTTCTGTGGAAAAGGCTTTTCATATGGCTAAAAGCTATATAATTTAATATCCTTATTGGGACACTTTTGGGAATGAAATGGGACGCTCTTCCTAATTATACCAGGATAACAGGCATGGACTGGTTCTATACCCAAGAAACTTGGACATAAGCATTCTTATATATCATTGATGTTAGAGTAATGAAAAGGTTCATCCTTACTTCCAAGCAGACCTCACAATAGGTCTATTTGTACCTGATATTACAGAGGTACTTGTTTGTGTCCTTTTCTTTAATAGATTTTTAAACTGTCAAAAAGGAAAATACCACTGGGGAAGTAGACATGCTTTTTGTTTGTCATGCTGAAATGTAAACGAGGTCATCAGCTCCTATCTAGAGAGAATTTCTTGAGAGACTACCTAAAGATTGAGTAAGCAAGAAAAGCAAAATGTACAGAAAGTCCCGGATAGTGAATTAAAAAACAAATTTTATTACTTCAATATAGCTGGATTTACTGTATTTGAGAAGTCTGACAACTAAAATGCAAATGGAAAACGTAGGTCAGATGAAGTACTGGGAAACAAATGTGGATGGATTGAGTCAGATTTATTACCACGGCCAGGAAAACAAATGAAAGTCCATATACTTCTGATAGTGTTTCAAAAAGATCAGGTTTATATACCTAAGACGGCATCATAATGGTACTGATTGTATATTTACATACCATTACTTATCAGCAAATTGGCCAGTATCATCGAGTTACAACAATTCTCATATGACAACAAAGTAGAATATTCTGTTTTGAACAGGTTGAATTAAGTTAAAAGCTTAGCGATATAACAGCACTTAACACTAACATAAAACTGTATACTTTTTTGAGAAACAAGGTCGTGTTTTCTTACTGCTCAAAGAATCCAAGTGGTAATGTGGTCCATCTGGATTTCTTGAAACTCTACAAGTGTAAACTCCTAGGCATTTTACTGATAGAAAATGGACTGCAGAGTATTGGTTAAAATATAGTTAAACGTTCATAAAGCTTTTCCAATCCTATATTTATAGTACCCAAACATACAGTGACATGCACAGTATTTCATCTGTTCACAGAACCTTCTGTTAATGGGTTTCTAAATGATTAATTATGAAAGCAGATCCTATAATTGACTTACAATTATTCTCTCAAGTATACTATGCTTATGAATATTAACATAAACCTATTATCAAAGCAATTACTACATTTGTTTTCATAACTCTGTTAAATGTATCAAATGTAATTGAACATTTGAGGAGAATATTAAGATACAAATGTCCTATCTGGAAATATGATAGATGGCGTTATAAGCAAGCCTCAGAAAACTTAAGGTATAAGTCCTTCTTTCATGAAAAAAGTGAATATTTCTGCACGTCTAACTACAAGAGTATGTAAAATCTTACTCTGATAGAGAAGAATTGTTATATATACTGCCTACTACCAGTTGAAATGTTTAAAACATTAAGACCATTCTCTTGGGTCTCTTGCTAATTAGATGCTATTAGTGTCTAAAATAAGGTAAATTACATACCACTATTTTAACAACAGTATTTCAGTAATATAGTCAAGAAAAACTTATATCCATATCTATTTATTATATCTATCTATCATTTATCTAACTAGCCATCTATCTAAAACTTCACCTGTTATTCATAAAGAGAAATATTTGGTTTATGTATAATTTTTTCAAGATTATCCTTAAAATAGGAAGTAATATTGACTTACAAGTAGTATCCATTTTTATTATATCACACTAAAAATTTAGATAAGGTAATGAATTTGTGAAGTATTCACAATTTTCCTAAGGATCTCTGTAAGTATTCTCCTTTATCTTGGACCAGTAGAGTTGACTTCCACTTTACGTTTATACAAAATATTAATATTTAAATATTTTTATATTTTCTATATTTCAAAGGTTTTGTTGTTTTAATTTTTCATTTTATCTTCATCTAATTTTGTGAAGCAAGTTAGAAGAATTTTAACCTTGAATTAAATATGTAACAGGAAAACTGAACACAGACATATTATTTCTTAGTTTTGTCATCCAGGAATTTTCTGACAAAGCTGGCACTAAAATCCATTGTATTGAGTCATGATCCTGTTCACATTCCTTAGGCCATATAAAGAAATCTTTTAGGTAAAATGAATCATCAGGATGGTATAATTTCCCACTACTTGAACACACGAGACTTTTTTTCCTCCATAGACAAAACTGATTCTCAAAAACAGCAAAGTAAATAAATCAGAGAATGAAAGACCTTTCCAATACCAGCATTACCAATGAATGGGAAAGTTAGTCATATCTTGCTTAAGATATTGTGCAAAAAGATAAAATTATGGAGTTTTAATTGTGGAGTTTTTTAAATTGTACAAATATTACAGATTTCCTTCTAAAATCAATTAAGCAAGCCATCAATCAAGTGCTTCTTAAAACAACAACAAAAACTAATGAATACCCAGAACACTACTAAATGCCATAGGGCATACAAAAGAAGCATAGCCATTTTCTCTTCTACAAAAGCATAGTCATCTAGTTGGAGATATGAGTAATATATATGCAGCACTCTTGTTGAATATTAAAAAACTAACATATCCAACAAAATAGTATATTAATATGGCTGTTAATATGTCCACACTGAATAATGTAAGAGATTAGAAGGAAGAATATAAGAACATGAGCAATCAAGGAAGGCTTCTTCTTGGAAATTTGAAGTAGATCGAGTCTGAAAATTCATCAAGTTTGACTAGGAAAGGAGAGCCAAGAGGATATTCTAAACTAAAGAAAGAACACAAAACACAATGATATAGGTGAAAACTGGGAAATATCGATGTTTTAGGATAAGCTAAAAAGATCTTAGAATTTTAGAACTTGAAAGGACTTTAGATATCATACAGCTCAGTCTCCTGTTTTCTGAGTTTGTCATCCTAAGACCAAATGAACAGAGATGACTTGTCAAAGACACACAGCTTGTTAATGATTCAATTGGTACTTGAATCTGGGTCTCTTGATTTTCACAATTCAGTACTCTTTTAAATAAACAAGTTAAATTTTACTAGTTCACATTTAATTCAACATGAGTGGAGAAATTAAAATTATAGACAGGAAACAAGAGATTGCCAAAGAGAGGGGTTGAAAAACATATTGTCATAATTATTGTTAACCTGTGAGAGTTTCATCATGTTCACTTATCTTCCTGTTTTCGGCAAGAGGTAGTACTTCTGAAATCTAATGTAGCCTCTTGCAACTATTGGGCATAAATGACCTAAATAGTGCCAGAAATATCATGAGAGAGACTGTACAGTGATGTCTCCACCCCATTTTTAGTGTTAAGATTCAAATATAGTTTGGTTAAAACTTCTGATGAGAGTTCCAGACTTGGGAGAGGTAATGCCTGTGTGTTAGATGGTGATTGTGTCAGAAGAGCAGGCACAGGTTGCAATTTGATGTTGCAGATTTGATTCTTTTATTTTGATGACTGACATGTGTTGGGGTAGAAACTTAAGATCAGGAAATATTTTATATACTAATACAATTTGTAGTAACTAATAGAAATACAAATAATAAATTTCATGATTAGATGCTTTTGGATCAAATTCCAATTAAATAAATAACTCAAATTAAATAAACTAATCCCAACCCAATAAAACTATATGAATTCAATGAATGTTTCTTTATGATTTTGTATGTGCCAAGCACTTTCTAGGTGATCATGATACTTTAACAAACAAACAACAAAAACCCTGTCCTCATGAAATTTACTGCTTAGTAGAAATTTACATTATAGTTCATTTTCTATGTGCTAGATAAAGTGTAAAGTAGAGGGTATGAAAAGATAAAACAAAAGTGACCCTCCATTTATGAGCCTATTATTTTGAAAGAGAAGGCAGACATAAAAGATAATTACAAAACAATAGGTTATGATCTCCAAATGAAAAGTGCATTGCATCACATATAGTACAGGGAAACAAGAGAATAACTGTAGGCAGCAGACAGAAATGGTTTTGCAAAGAAATAGGCTCTGTATGAGTGGAATTTAGAAAGCAGAGGTGAAGCTTGATCAAATAAAATTGAATAGTAAATGTATAAAATCTGACAATTTTGGAATTGAGTTGAAGGGTCATTTAAATAAGCAAAATTACTTAGATAATTATACATACTTCTTGCTTCCTGCAAAATGGAATGAGAATAATTTTTTCCCCTCCTATGTAATTGTAACAATCACTGTAATGGAACCCTTCATAGAAAATATTGATTAGTCAGATTTAATGACTGTAGATGAAGTATGTCTTTGCATTGGAGAGTGATGTCAGCATGATGGCAGAGTGAACTTGCCCAGGACTGTGACCCCTCCAACATACAATGAATAGAGGCATCTATACTCCAACAGAGGACATCCTAACACAAAACAAAAAATGTCAGAGAGACACACAACCACACCACAGAGGGTAGACAGGCTGGAGCCCCCTTTGGAGGAGCTGGAATGGGGTAAGACAGAACTTTGCTCCCCCTCAAAGACTGTGATCTGTGACCATGAGAGGTTCCATGAGGGAAGGAGTGGGGGAGGAGTTACTCCTTCATGGGATCACTAAGGACTCCTGAGGACCCTTGCAACATAGGGGGGAGCCCTCTAATGGGGCAGAAGCTTTTGTGGGGGTGACCTTATCAAGCCAACACCCCAGGAGACCTGATAGCAAGAACAGAACAAGAAAACCCCAAGTGCATGCAGGAGATAGCGTCCCCCCCCCCCACCCACCCAGTGCGGCTCCAATGCCTGGAATCTCAGCTGAAGACAGGGGGCTCAGACTACCCGGCTCTTGACCACCACTCAGTGGTGATAGGCGGTAACTGCAACCAAATAATATTAGAATGCATAAGAGCCAGCCCACCTCTAGCAATTATCAGACACTACATCAAATCTCCATACCAGAGAGAATACGATAAGCACCCAGAATTCAGTGCTGAGGAAACAAAAATATGTAATCTAAATGACAATGAATTCAAAATAGCTATCATCAAAAAACTCAACGAAGGAAAAGAGAATGTAAAGAAACAATCCAATGAATTCAGGAGCTACTTCAGAAAAGAGATTGGAACTATAAAGAAAAATCCATCAGAAATATTAGAGATGAAAGACACAATGGAAGAGATAAAATAAAATATGGATTCTCTGAATGCTTAAGTGGACATCATAGAGGAGCATATCAGCACAGTCAAAGACAGACATGTTGAAATGCTCCAGACAGAGGAGGAGAGAGAACTAAGACTAAAAAGAAATGAAGAAAATCTCTGAGAAATATCTGACTCAATGAGGAAATGCAACATAAGAATTTTAGGTATTCAAGAAGGAGAAGAGAAGGAGAATGAAGCAGAAAGCATGCTCAAAGAAATAAAAGCAGAGAATTTACCAAACCTTGGGAAAGAAGGGAAATCTGTGTGGAAGAGGCTTCCAGATCTCCTAGATTGTCAATGGAAAAAGACCTACTGCTAGGCATATAATAGTAAAACTTGCAAGAATGAATGACAAAGAAAGAATACTAAGGGCAGCAAGGCAAAAGAGAATAACCTACAAAGGAACCCCTATCAGGTTTTCAGGGGATTTCTCTGCAGAAACCTTACAAGCTTGGAGAGAATGGAATGACATATTCACATCTTTAAAAGACAATAATCTTCAGCCAAGAATACTCTATCCAGCAAAAGTATCCTTCAGATATGAGGGAGAAATAAAAACTTTTCCAGACAAACAAAAGCTAAGGGACTTCATAGCCAGGAGACTCCGTCTACAAGAAATCCTCAAGAAGGTGCTCATACCTGAAAAGAAAAATGGGAGAAAGGGGTCACAAAACACAGAGTAAGGAGGAAAATAGGTAGACAGAATCAGATTAGCATAGCAAATACTCAAGTATAGCATTAAGCTAAAGGGATGGAAAACACCAAAAACAAAGATAATTCTGTCATTTTAACCACAAACTCACAACACAAGATGGAATAAGATATGATGAAAACAACTTAGGAGGGGAAGAGGAAAGGGACTGAATTGATTTACACTAAAGAAATAAGAGGCCATCAGAAAATGGACTATCTGATACATGAGATTCAGAATAGAAACCACAGCATAACCACTAAACAAAAAAGTGGAACAGGGACAAATAATAAATAAGGAGAAAACAAAGAAACTACATAATACAATGGGTAGACCAAAACACACAGGACGAGAAACAGAGGATATGCAGGAAAACTGGAAAACGAGTGCTAAAATGACAGCAATAAGCCCTCATATATCAATAATCACCCTCGATGTAAATGGATTGAACTCTCCAATAAAAAGACAGAGAGTAGTGAGATGAATTGAAGAACAAGAGCCAACAATATGCCGCCTCCAGGAAACACATCTTAGCTCCAATGACAAACACATGCTCAGAGTGAAGGGGTGGAAGAAAATACTCCAAGCTAATAGCAAACAAAAGAAAACAGGTGTTGCAATACTTTTTTCAGACAAAGTAGACTTCAAGATGAGACAGGTAAAGAGAGATAAAGAGGGTCAGTATATAATCATCAACAGGACACTCTGTCAAGAAGAAACAGCACTTAGAAATATCTATGCACCCAACACAGGAGCATCAAAGTTCATAAAGCAACTATTAACATACCTAAAAGAAGATATTAATAATAACACAATAATAGTAGGGGACCTCAACACTCTACTCACGTCAATGGATAGATCATCCAGACAGAAAATCAAGAAGGAAACAGTGGAATTAAATGAAAACTAAAACAGTTGGACTTAATAGACATATATAGAAGACTCCATCCAAAAACAGCAGGATATACATTCTTCTCAAGTGCGCCCAGAACATTCTCAGGGATAGACCATATGTTGGGAAACAAGGCAAGCTTCAGTAAATTTAACAAAAATGAAATAATAACAAGCATCTTTTCCAATCATAATGGTATAAAGCTAGAAATTAATTACAAGAGAAAATCTGAGAAAGGGACAAAGATGTAGAGACTAAACAACATGGTATTGAACAAGCAAGGGATCATTGAAGAAATTAAAGAAGAAATCAAAAAATATCTGCAGACAAATGAAAATGATAACATATCATTCCAACTCATGTGGGATGCAGCAAAAGCCATATTAAGAACGATATTCATGGCAATACAGGCACACCTTAACAAACAAGAAAAACTCCAAATAATAAATCTCGAATTACACCTAACTGAATTAGAAAAAGAAGAACAAACAAAGCCCAAAGTCAGCAGGAGAGAAATAATAGAAGTCAGAGCAGAAATACATGTTATAGAAACAAAAAAGGCAGTAGAAAGGATCAATGAAACAAAGAGCTGGTTCTTTGAGAAGATAAATAAAATTGATAAACCTCTAGCCAGACTTGCAAAGAAAAAAAGAGAGAAAGCTCAGATAAACAAAATTAGAAAAGAAAAAGGAGAAATAATAGACACCACAGAAATACAACGGATTATAAGTGAATACTATGAAAAACTATATGCCAACAAATTGGGTAATCTAGAGAAAATGGATAAATTCTTAGACTCTTACAACCTTCCAAAGCTCAGTCAAGAAAAAACAGACAACCTGAATAGACCAATCACAAGGAAAGAGATTGAAACAGTAATCAAAAGCATCCCAAAGAATAAAACCCCAAGATCAGATGGCTTCCTTGGGGAATTCTATCAAACTTTCAGAAAGGATTTAATACATGTCCTTCTCAATCTATTCCAAAAAATTAGGGAAGATGGAATGCTTCATAACACATTCTACAAGGCCACCATCATTCTGATATCAAAGCCTGACAAGAACAACACAATAAAGGAAAACTAAAGGCCAATATCACTGATGAACATAGATGCAAATGTCCTCAATGAAATTTTGGCAACTCGAATTCAGCAATACATCAAAAAGATCATACACCATGATGAAGTGAGACTTGTACCAGGAACATGTGGATGGTTCAACATCTGCAAATCAATCAACGTGATATACCACACCAACAAATTGAGGAATACAAACCACATGATCATCTCAATAGATGCAGAGAAAGCATTTGACAAGATCCAACAGCCATTCAGGATAAAAACTCTTCACAAAATGGGGATAGAAGGAAATTGACTCAGCATAATAAAGGCCATATATGACAAACCCACAGCCAACATCCTACTCAATGGGGAAAAACTGAATGCCATCCCCATGAGAACAGGAACAAGACAAGGATGCCCACTATCACCACTCTTATTCAACATAGTACTAGAGGTTTTGGCCAGAGCAGTTAGGCAAGAGAAAGGAATAAAAGGAATCCAAATAGGGAGAGAAGAAGTGAAACTCTCGCTGTTTGCAGATGACATGATCTTATATATAGAAAACCCCAAAGAAGCTATCAGAAAACTAATAGAAATAATTAAGAACTACAGTAAATTTGCAGGGTGCAAAATCAATCTTATCTTATGAAAGATCAGTTTCTTTTCTATACTCCAATAACGAACTTACAGAAAGAGAACTCAAGAATAGAATTCCATTTACAATGCACCTCAGAGAATAAAGTACCTAGGAATAAATTTAGCCAAAGACCTGAAGGACTTCTGCAATGAAAACTATAAGACATTACTGACAGAAATTGATAATCACATAAAGAGATGGAAAGAGATTCCACGCATACGGATTGGAAGAATAAACATAGTGAAAATGTCCATGCTAACCAAAGCAATCTACAGATTCAATGCAATCCCAATCAGAATCCCAGTGAAATTCTTCAGCGAAATAGAACAAAGAATCCTAAAATTCATTTGGGGTAACAAAAGACCCTGAATTTCTAAGGCAATCCTGAGAACAAAGAATAAAGTGGGAGGTATCACAATCCCTGACTTCAAAATGTACTACAAAGCCATAGTGATCCAAACGGAATGCTACTGGTACAAAAACAGGCACACAGATCAATGGAATAGAACTGAAAGCCCAGAAATAAAAGCACTCATCTGCAGACAGCTACTCTTCAACAAAGTTGCCAAGAACACACAATGGACAAAAGATAGTCTCTTCAATAAATGGTGTTGGGAAAACTGGACAGCCACATGCAAAACAATGAAGGCAGACCATTATCTCATGCCATACACAAAAATAAACTCAAAATGGATCAAAGACTTGAAGATATGTCCTGAAACCATGAAACTTCTGGAAGATAATATAGGTAGTACACTCTTTGACATCAAACTAAAATGGATCTTTTCTAATACCATGTCTTCTCAGACAAGGGAAACAAAAGAAATAATAAACAAGTGGGAGTTAATCAGACTAAAGAGCTTCTGCAAGGCAAAAGAAACTAAAATGAAAACAAATAGACAACCCACCAATTGGGATAAAATATTTGCAAATCATTTATCTGACAAGGACTTAATCTCCACAATATATGAGGAACTCACAGAACTGAACAACAATAAACAAACAGCCTGATCAAAAAACGGGCAGAGCATATGAACTGACATTTTACCAAAGAAGATATACAAATGGCCAATAAACACATGAAAATGTATTCAACATCACTAATCGTCAGTAAATCAAAACTACGCTAAGATACCACCTTATGCCTGTTAAAATGGCTATGATCACTAAGACTAAATTTAACAAATTTTGGAGAGGGTGTGGAGAAAAGGGAACCCTCATACACTGCTGATGGGAATGCAAACTGGTGCAGCCACTATGGAAAACAGTATGGAGATTCCTCAAAAAACTAAAAATAGAACAAACATATGACCCAGCTATCCCACTACTGGGTATCTACCCAAACAATTTGAAATCAACAATCCGAAGTAACATATGTACCCCTATGTTCATTGCAGCGCTATTCGCAATAGCCAAGACATAGAAACTATCCAAACACCCAACGACTGACAAATTGAGCAAAGAAGATGTGGTATATATACACAATGGAATACTACTCAGCCATAAAAAAAGACAAATTCATCCCATTTGCAACAACATGGAAGGACCTGGAGGGAGTTACACTAAGTGAAATAAGCCAGACTGAGAAAGACAAACACCAGATGATTTCACTCATATGTGGAATATAAACACATGGACAAGGAAAATAGTTCAGTGGTTACCAGGGGAAGGGAAATGGGGGGTGGGCACAGGGGGTGAAGAGGAGGACTTATGTGGGGACAGTCAAGAAATAATGTACAACAGAAATCTCACATTGATGTAAACAATTATGAACTCAATAAAAAAGAATGTCTTTGCATTTGCATAGTAAAATATAGCTCATTAAATGCTATGTCAATGAGATCTATTACATATTTAAAATGTGAGTCTTGGTTGTTGATTGCTGTTCATGACTTCTACATTAAATAAGTCATTGAGTGAAATTTACATGTTATAGTAGCACTAATTTCAGATGGAATCAGATCTCACCTTACTTTATTAATTTCTCTCTAATTACTAATATGTTAACTGCAATTTTTGTCCAGTCACACTAAAAAATAGCCAAAGAAACACAATATTTAAAAGATTGCTGAATGCAGATGGGAACCATATCCTCATTTACTTTAAAAAGTTGATTCAAATATTTGGAAGTTTCCTTGCACTAAAAATGTAAGCTGATAAGTTACATCAATTTTGGCAACTAAATATGACTTAAGAGTAATTTGAAACTTCACAAGCCCACCTAGTATTTTGATTTACTTTCGGTGGAATGCTTTCTTTTTTCCTAATGAAAGACTCAAGGTACCTAAACAAAAATAAAAGTATTCAGTGACCTTAAAAATTCCGCACAAGGAGTGGGAAACAATGCCTAAGGAAAGAGAAAATAAAGCGAATAGACTTTTACTATCAGCTTTTGGTGAAGTCTATTTAAAACTGTGCTAATCAATAAGATCAAAGTTCTATCTGCAGTTCTCAGTGGAAAGACAATATAGTCCAGAGAATAATTGTAACTGTTTAATGGAATGCTGGAAAAGCAAGAAAGCTCATCGTATTAAGAACAGAAATTGTAAAAAAAAACCCTTTAATTTATCAAAACTGTGTATGCTTGAAGGAGTTGAGGAAAATGTACTAAGCTGTGAGACTACAGTGCCTATACGGAAGCAGACGAGCCCACGGACTCCCTGAGCATTGGTCTCTCCATGGATTGCCATTCCAAACACATATACTCAGCGTTAAGAGCTAGACTGAGAGGAATGTAGACCACAGAGGAACTGAGTCCATCACACTCTCAGGAGCATGTTTTCAGGTACTGTTTTTATTCCAAGGAATTTGGCGTTTCTTTTTTAATATGAAGAAATTCTGGGTAGGGGTGACAGGGAAATTTCTAAGGAGAAGGATGTTGCTTTGCTGTCCTCTTTGCCTCTAGATTACGTGGCATATCACAGTTTCAAATTTTTCTTTGCATACAATAATTAGAATTATTATACATACTTTTTTAGTTGAAATAACTTTTCCAAGAATCATTATTGTTCTTTTGAAAAATGGATAAATTAATTATTAATGTGAAAACTCTTGTGGTTTCTATCATTCCTCACAGGGGAGCTTTAACAGACATGTTTGGGTTGAAGCTCAGACCTGTGCATTAAGTTGTCTAACTCGGCTAAAATTATTATCCCTCCCTAGGTGGTCTCCTTACTCGTAAACCAGATTTTTGTGAGGCTTAAAGGAGATAATCTTTAAGCACAATTAAATTTTCCCTAATAATTCTATTAAAATAAAAGGAAAACTTCAGATGCTCATTTAATGCTCTAGAGGTTTGTTTTGTTTTTCTTTTTGAGACAGATGCCACCTAAAGTATTAAAAAACAAAACAAAAAAATAAAAAACAAATAAATATCAAGTCCCTACTATATGTGATGCTAGGTTTTGTGTGAGTTTACAGAAATGTAGCACACAAACTCTACCCTAAAAAGATATAATATAACTTCAGAGAAGATAAGCTATGCTAAAATTTCTGCTACATAATGCAGATTTTAGTTAGTGGTATGCATTCTTATACACTGGAAACTTGTTCTGGTGATATTATCAGATTTCTGTGTGCGGTATGCTTAGATAAATATGGCCCATGAACCTCTTTCATTTCCATCAAGAAACCTCCTTGGATGAAATCCTAGAGAAGCCAACCTATCCTCACTGTACCAGACCACAATGTAGTAAAGATATGTGGTGCCATGTACCTAGCACCCCAGCACACATAGGAAACAGTCTTTGGGGGAAATCAGGTTCTTAAGAAGTTATACTAGATCTTTTGGGTATTATTCTGAATATTCAAGGGAGAGTTTACTAAACAGCACCCTAGTGATTTCTAAAATTCCTTCCAGTTCTAAAAATTCCATGATTTTAAGATTCTGTAATTTAGCCTGTATAAACACTCTCCAGAAAATCACATGAGCCATTCAGGAAATAATACCACAAGGCCTGTCATGTTTGTGCTTCTACTTTTTGGATGGACTACTATTTATTTTTATAGTTTTCCTTTTTGATGGACCTAAATAGAAGGAGGAGATATGAAAATATTGTGCTTATTATTATCAGTTCTTATTTTTTGCAAGCTTGGAACTTATTTGAGGGAAAATCATTAGATTTATCCTGACTCTAGTTAATTTGTGTTGGAGCAAGGTTGATAGTAAAATAAAATACTGGAAACAAAACTTCTAGAAAGTTTCCAAACATTATAAACCTTTGTTTTCTATTATCTTTGTAAGGCATTTTCACAAACTGTGACTTGAGTTCGATTAATTTTTCTCTGTATATTTGAAAATGCAGTAAAGGGAAACTTATTAAGTGTTATCTGACTTCTCGTTTTCAAAGCTACAGTTAACAACCAAATGATAGAATGTTAAACATAATGAAATACGTGACATCAGCTTCAACCTGTAGTTTATTACATCTGCAAAGCCTGAAAGCATAATCAGTTATTAAAGATCTTTGAACTTTTTAAACAATGTTAAAGATTGCTAAAAAGTTCTACTTAGCTTTTGAATTGTCCTGATAATTCATAATTATTTATGGAAGAAAGAGAAAATCATTCTAAGGGATGGAAAAATTGTATACCTATGTATTTCTATGTTATATACATTATCTAACTATACAGCATATAAATATTATTTACATGTATATACAACATATAATGTATACATAATCTATTGTATAAAAGATGTATATATTATATAATATATGATTATATTATAATACACAAACATATATATATTCTTAGTCTATATGTCCACATAAATATCAAATTAAGCTATAGGGATTTTTAGCAAATAGCATGACAAGTTTTGAAAAGGATTTTGTGCATATGAATATTTTACTTTCAAAATCATAAAATAATTGAATATGACAAAAGTCATAGCCCTGAGGTCTCTCTTAATCCTGAAATGAACTTCTTTTAGAATTCAGATGTCTCTCAAGCAAATTTAAAGTATAATCAACATAAATATCAGATTTCATCTTATCTCAGGCACAAAATTCTAACAATGTTATCAATAGTTCCCAGAGACGCCACAAAGATCTTTTACATTTATGAGTAATCAAGATTTGAATATGTTATTAGTAAACAGGTAAATTGGAGAACATGATAGAACATAATACTATAAGATGATAAAAGACAATAAGGCATTTTGGTGTGGTTGGGCACTTTGAAATTTTATGAATACATCTCTGAAATTTTCACAAGTGTTGCCTTCGAAGTAATGAATTTGTGCATTTAACTAAATATATGGTGTTTATCTGAATTCTTTTGTGAAGAAAAATTGTGACAATTTTAAGAGAAAGTCTTAACTATATGTCATGAAAAGTGATTGAAAGCATTAATACTGATCAGATTTATATATTTTTTTATGTCAAGTTAAAATATCAGTTCAGACCACATTAGATTAAGACCCTAAAAATTGCTGTAAGGAACATCATTCTACTGCCTTTTATGGCACAAAAGGGTTTAATCTTAGCATCGAGAAGGAATATTTCTCCTTGGGGAGTAGGAATGTGATAAAAAGCCCATAGTGGCTATACCCATTTATTCCTTCCTTTGTTCTTTGAAAACTTGGATCATTTTTGGTGTGCTTCTCCCCAGTGATGTGGCTACTTATGCAGAATATGCCCTTTGGACAGAAAAGTCTCCTTCACTGTGCTTGAAATTCCAAGAAGAAAGATGGGATGTCATTCTTCATCTTCTCAGTTGTCAGTAGTAGTAAATTTGAAAAGCTATATTGGGCTTTCTATTGAATTATGTATCAAAGTGGTTTTCCTGTTCAATCCAGGGGGAATCTGCTGAGGAGAGGCCACAACAGAATCCTGGAAAGAAATACAAAGCCTTTTGTGTCAAAATTAGTTTCTGTCATCTGTGAATATATTTGACCAAAGAAGATGATTGGGTAAGGCACAGGTAAGGAAGCAGTGGAGAGAGACAACCTCAGATGCCTGTAGGCATACATTTGTCACTTTTAGTCTTGATTTAATTGGCTACACCTGTCCTCATTAACATACCCTTTGTTCGTGGCTTGCTAAATGGAAAATATCTGGAATTTAATGAGTAACTTTCCCAACCCCATTAGGAATGACCTAGGTCATTTGCAGAATGTAAAATTATAATACATATGTTTCTGATTTATTTACAGTTAATTCAGAAAAATATTGCTGTCTCCAAGCATTTTGATGTCCAAGAATGCTATAGAAAAAAATAAAAGGTCATCTATCCCTGATCCTTTTGGTTTAGAATTCCTTTATTGTCTCCACTCTCTTTCATTTCCCCTGTGGTAGTTTTAGTAATCACAAGTTATCCTTTAGATCCCCA
Organism: Equus przewalskii; assembly: GCF_037783145.1. NCBI lineage: Eukaryota > Metazoa > Chordata > Mammalia > Perissodactyla > Equidae > Equus > Equus przewalskii. The sequence goes on from NC_091834.1 coordinate 30,019,451, forward strand.
GGGAGAGAATTCTATAATATAATTATTTTTTCTGGTTTCTCTAAAAATTTAACTTTAACTTCCATGTGGTTTCTTCTATATTCAAACAAATACACATTTTATCATTATTTTCTTAAAACCACTGAAAGTCACTCTTCCTCTCCACAGAACACTTAATATTAATACTGTCAAGATAAGAATCAGTAGCAGTTTTTGACATTTTCTTAACAACATTCCAAGTAATTCCTCTAAGTGCTGTGAGGCTGAAATATATGTTAGGTTTCCAGGAATCAGATACGGTTTTAAACTGAATCTATATGAAAGGTCAGTGGATCTCGTCAAGATGTCAGTGTAAGCAGACTCTGAACTCATCTCCTCCCATGAACACAACCAGGTTAAAACTATTTTTGGAAAGATTACCCTGGAGAGAAAACTGGAAACTGGATAAAAAGAACCCCCACAACAAGGGGTGGTCCTAACTAAGGCAGAAGAGGCAGAAATTCCTGCTGGAGAGGAAAAAAGCCACCTTTGGGAGCTGCGGAGCTTCTCAGCCAGCCAGGTGGGAGCCACCCTAAGGTACGCAGCCCTCCCTGGAGGAATGAGGTCTGGAGTGGGGACTGATACTGCTATAAGCATCCTTCAGACTCAGCCCAACTGAGACAGGGGTCTTACTGCCTGGCGTTGCTGGCTATTCATTGCAGTGAGGATATCCTCAGAAAATCTGTCAGCTGAAAATTGAAAAGACCATGTCTTTTTTTTTTTTTTTTTTAAAGATTGGCACCTTAGCTAGATTGGCACAACTAAAGATTGGCACCTGTGCTGACACAGACCCTGGCAGATACCATTGAGGTTCTTCCCCTGGCCTGTTAGCCCAGGGGTCTGCCACGTCCACTAGAGCACAGATTTAATCCAGTTCAGCCAGGGCAGGCAACCTGCCTCAGGGACTGGCCCCACCTAACAGTAAGCCCTCAGGCTACTTTTCAGCCTGCATTGACTGGGTGCCTTGATCCTCTATAGACAGGCAGGCATGTCTGCCTCTGTGGGGCAGGGCCTGTGTGAGGACCAGGTGAACTGTGGGGGGCATTGGTGGAGAGGTGGGGGCCTCTGCAGTGTGGCATCAGGGTATGTTCCAGGGGGTTGAGAAATGTTCATGGACCAGGACTGTGTTGACAGTATGTGTGGCCCTGTGGGGGTTGAGGCTTAGCAGCAGCAGAAGACCTGTGCTTCACAAATAGCCATGAAAAGGATCAGCCCTGCATTCCAAAGCCTGAAACAATTGAGCGCTCCCATGCCTAGGGCCAGCCCCACTCAGCTGCACTCCTAAGAGAACTGACAACAGCCTCCTAGACCTGAGGCCTATCACAACCGTAAGCCCCTGAGCCTAGCAACCAGCTACACTGGGTACCAACCCAATTAAGAGGAAAACTGCCAAACGAGTGTGCTGTTAGACTTTGTAGCCAATGGTGCTGAGGCTCCCCAAACCAGATTTATAAAAAACTGGCCAGGGAAGGAAATACTAGACTCCCTGGGTACCAGCAGTAACAGCAACCCTGCCACAGCAAAGGGACACAAGTAGCCCACAAAGGAGTCACTCCTGCATCTTCTGGACTGGTGATGAGAGGGAAGCACACTGCTGGGCCTCATAAGGCATCTTATATATAAGGCCACTTCTCCAAGATCAGGAGACATAGCTGACTCACCTAATACATAGAAATAAGCACAGAGAAAGAGGCATATTAGGAGACAAAGGAATACTTTGCAAGCAAGGGAACAGGACAAAACCCCAGAAAAAGGACTAAATGAAACAAACAAGCAGGCTACTCAACAAAGGGTTCAAACACAATATCATAAGGATGCTCACAGATATTGGGAGAAGACTGGATGAACACAGTGAGCTCATCAGCAAACAAGTGGAAGATATAAAAAAGAACCAATGAGAAATGAAGAAGACCATACTGGAAATGAAAAATTCACTAGAGGGACTCAATAGCAGAGTAGAGGATGCAGAAGAACAGATCAACAAGGAAGATGAAAGACTAGAGGAAATCACCCAAGCAGAACAGAAAAGAGAAAAAAGAATTAGAATGAGAACAGTCTAAGGGAACTCTGGGACAATATTAAGCATGCTAACATTCGGATTATAGGTGTCCCAGAAGGAGAAGAGAGAGAGAAAGGGGAAGAAAATTTATTTGAAGAAATACTAGATGAAAATTTTCCTAACCTGTGGAAGGAAACAGACATCCAAGTTCAGAAAACACAGAGAGCTCCAAACAAGATAAGCCCAAAGAGGCCCTCACCGAGACATATTATAATCAAAATGTCCAAAATTAAAGATAAAGAGAGAATCCTAAAAGCAGCAAGAGAAATGCCACAAGTGACATACACAGGGAAACCCATAAGGCTATCAGTGGAATTCTCAGCTGAGATGCTACAGGCGAGAAGAGAATGGCATGATGTATTTAAAGTGCTAAAAGGAAAAAACCTACAGCCAAGAATACTCTATCCATCAAGGTTATCATTCAGAACAGAAGGAGAGATAAAGAGCTTCCCAGACAAGCAAAAATTAAAGGAGTTTATCACCAAGAAACCAGTTCTACAAAAAATGCTGAAGGGACTTATTTAAGTGGGAAAGAAATGACCACAAATAGAGATTAAAAAAATTATCAAAAAAACACAAAACAACCATTACAACAAAAAAGCAAGCAATAAAATCACTTGTAAAGGTAAAAATATAGTAAAGGTAGCAGATCAACTACCTGTGAAGATAATATGAAGGTTAAAAGACAAATGTACTAAAATCACCTGTTTCAATGATAAGAGGGTAATGGATAGACACACTCTAAACAAGAGACTATATATGATATGAAAAACAAAACTGTGGGAGGAGTGGAGTGAAAAAGAAGAGCTTTTAGAAAAGGTCAAACTAAAGAGGCTGTCAACTTGACATAGACTGTTATATATATAGAATATTAAATAGGATCCTCATGGTCATCACAAATAAGAAACCTATAATAAGCAAGCAAAAAAGTAAGACAAAAGAAATCAAACATATTACTAAAGATAGCCATCAAATCACAAGAGAAGAGAGCAAGAGAAAAAGACAGGAACAGAAAAGAATTACTAAAACACCCAGAAAAAAAGTAACAAAATGACAATAAATACATATTTATCAATAGCTACTTTAAATGTCAATGGATTAAATGCTCCAATCAAATGCCATAGGGTGGCCAATTGGATAAAAAAAACAAGACCCGTGTATATGCTGCATACAAGAGACACACGTCAGACCTAAAGACACTCACAAACTGAAAGTGAAAGGATGGAAAAAGATATTCCATACAAATGGCAAAGAAAAGAAAGCAGGGGTAGAAATACTTATATCAGACAAAATAGACTTTAAAACAAAAACTGTAACAAGAGACAAAGACAGGCACCACATAATGATAAAGGGAACAATCCAACAAGAAAATATAACACTTGTAAATATCTATGAACCCAACATAGGAGCACCTAAATATATAAAGCAATTATTAACAGACATAAAAGGAGAAATAGACAGTAACACAATAATAGTAGAGGACTTGAACACTCCACTTACACCAATGGATAAATCATCCAAATAGAAGATCCATAAGGAAACACTGGCCTTAAAGGACACATTAGACTAGATGGACTTAGTAGATAGATACAGAACATTCCAACCAAAAACCACAGAATACACATTCTCTTCAAATGCCCATGGAACATTCTCCAGGATTGATCACATATTAGGCCACAAAACAAGTCTCAATAAATTTAAGAAGATCGAAATAATACCATTCATCTTTTCTGACCACAACAGTATGAAACTAGAAATCAACTGCAGGAATAAAACCAGAAAAGCCACAAAAATGTGGAGATTAAACAAAATGCTACTGAACAACAATTGGGTCAATGAAGAAATCAAAGGAGAAATGAAAAAATTCCTGGAGACAAATGAAAATGAAAGCACGACATGCCGAAGTCTGTGAGATACTTCAAAAACAGTTCTAAGAGGGAAGTTTATAGCAATTCAGGCCTACCTCAACAAAGAAGAAAAATCCCAAATAGACAATCTAAAAGCACATCTAACAGTACTGGGAAAAGAACAAACAAAGCCCAAAATCAGCAGAAGGAAGGAAATCATAAAAATCAGAGCAGAAATAGATCAAATAGACACTAAAAATACAATAGAAAAACCTAATGAAGCCAAGAGTTGATTCTTTGAAAAGATAAACAAAATTGACAAAGCCTTAGCTAGACTCATGAAGAAAAAAAGAGAGAAGGCTCAAATAAATAAAATCAGAAATGAAAGAGGAGAGATTATAATGGACACCTCAGAAATACAAAAGATAACAAGAGAATACCATGAAAAGCTGTACACCAAGAAATGGGATAATCTAGAAGAAATGGATAAATTCTTAGAAACATACAACCTTCCAAAACTGGAGCAAGAAGAAGTAGAAAATTTGAATAGACAGATCAACAGTAAGGAGATCAAAACAGCAATGAAAAACCTCCCAAAAAATAAAAGTCCAGGACCAGATGGCTTCCCTGGTGAATTTTACCAAATATTCAAAGAAGACTTAATTCCTAGTTTTCTCAAACTCTTCCAAAAAATTCAAGAAGAGAGGATGCTTCCTAACTCATTCTATGAAGCCAACATTATCCTGATACCAAAACCAGACAATGACACCACAAAAAAAGAAATTTAAAGGTCAAAATCACTGATGAGCATTGGTGCAAAAATCCTCAACAAAATACTAGCAAATGAATACAACAGTATATTAAACAGATCACACATCATGACCAAGTGGGCTTCATTCCAGGGATGCAGGGATAGTTCAACATCTGAAAATCTATCAACGTGGTACACCACATTAACAAAATGAAGAATAAAATCACATGATCATCTCAATAGATGTAGAGAAAGCATTTGACAAGATACAGCATCCATTTATGATAAAATCTCTAAATAGAATGGGTATAGAAGGAAAATACCTCAACTTAAAAGGCCATATATGACAAACACACAGTAAGTATCATTCTCAACAGAGAAAAACTGAAAGCTATCCCTTTAAGAACAGGAACCAGTCGAGGATGCCCACTGTCACCACTCTTATTTAACGTCGTATTGGAAGTCCTAGCCAGAGCAACCAGACAAGAAAAAGAAATAAAAGGGATCCACATTGGAAAAGAAGAAGTGAAACTGTCACTCTTTGCAGACAACATGATTTTATATCTAGAAAACCCTAAAGAATCCACTAAAAAACTTTTTAGAAACAATAAAGGAATACAGTCAAGTCACAGGATAAAAAGTCAACATACAAAAATGGGTTGCGTTTCTATACACTAAAAACGAAGTAGCAGAAAGAGAAATTAAGAATACAATCCCATTTACAACTGCAACAAAAAGAATAAAATACCTAGGGATAAACTTAACCAAAGAGGTGAAAGATCTGTACACGGAAAACTGCAAAACATTGTTGAAAGAAATCGAAGAAGACACAAAGAAATGGAAAGATATTCCGTGCTCTTGGATTGGAAGAATTAACATCATTAAAATGTCCATACTTCCTAAAGCAATCTATAGATTCAATGCAATCCCCTAACAAAGTTCCAACAACATTTTTCACAGAAATAGAACAAAGAATCCTAAAATTTATATGGAACAAGAAAAGGCCCCGAATTAGCCAAAGGATTCCTGAGAAAAAAGAACAAAGCTGGAGGTATCACACTCCCTGATTTCAAAATATACTACAAAGCCATAGTAACAAAAATAGCATGGTATTGGCACAAAAACAGACACACAGATCAATGGAACAGAATTGAGAGCCCAGAAATAAACCCACACATTTATGGACAGCTAATATTTGACAAGGGAGCCAAGAGCATACGATGGAGAAAGGAGAGTCTCTTCAATAAATGGTGTTGGGAAAATTGGACAGCCACATTCAAAAGAATGAAAGTAGACCATTCCCTTACACCATGCACAAAAATCAACTCAAAATGGATTAAAGACTTGAATGTAAGACCCGAAACCATGAACTTCTAGAAGAATACATGGGCAGTATGCTCTTTGACATCGGTTTTAGCAGCATATTTTCGAGTGGCATGTCTGACCGGGCAAGGGAAACAAAAGAAAAAATGAACAAATGGGACTACATCAAAGTAAAAAGCTTGTGCACAGCAAAGGAAACCATCAACAAAATGAAAAGACAACCTAACAATTGGGAGAAGATATTTGCAAACCATATATCAGATAAGGGGTTAATATCCAAAATATACAAAGAACTCATAGAGCTCAACAAAAAAACCAACAACCCAATTAAAAAATGGGCAAAAGATCTGAACAGAGATTTCTCCAAAGAAGATATATGGATGGCCAACAGCCATATGAAAAGATGCTCAACATCATTAGCTATCAGGGAAATGCAAATCAAAACTACAATGAGGTATCACCTCAGAATGGCTATAATTAACAAGACAGGAAATGACAAATCTTGGAGACGATGTGGAGAAAAGGGAACCCTAGTACACTGCTGGTGGGAGTGCTAACTGGTGCAGCCAGTATGGAAAATCCTCATAAAATTAAGAATAGATCTACCATATGATCCAGCTATCCCACTGCTGGGTATTTATCCAAAGAACTTGAAAACACAAAGGCATAAACATACTTGCACCCCTATGTTCACTGCAGCATTATACACAATAGCCAAAAGTTGGAAGCAACCTAGGGATGAATGGATAAAGAAGATGTGGTATTTATACACAATGGAATACTACTCAGCCATAAGAAATAATGAAATCAAGCCATTTGTGACAACATGGATGGATCTTGAGGGTATTATGCTGAGTGGAATAAGTCAGAGGGAGAAAGTCAAATACTGTATGATCTCACTCAGAAGATAAAAACAACGACAAACAAACCCATAGCAACGGAGATTGGATTGGTGCTTACCATAGGGAAGGGGGGAGCCAAAAGGGGTGATTAGGCTCACATGTGAGGGGATGGACTATAATTAGTTTTTGGGTGGTGAACATGATGTAATCTACACAGAATTCGAAATATATTATAATGTACATCTGAAAGCTAATAATAATAATAATAATGTGATGTCGTCCTTATGGACATTTTTCTATGCTTGCATAGATTTTTAAAAATTAGAATGGAATTACATATCTTTGCTTTTGAACTGCTTAAATTACTTAACAGTAAACTATAAACAACAACAAAAAAGAAAGGTCAGGGGTGAGGGATCGGAGTGACTAAACGCAGCATTAGGGCCGCAACTGCAGGTATGCTTCATGTGACACAGACAACAGTGACACACTCTGTCTTTAGCTCAGCCTTTGGGAAATGTTTCCTTTTATCCACCTTGATCCATTTCATCAAGTCTACTGAGTCAATGGATGTTAATACTGTATTATAATCCTTCACTAATGTATTAATGAAAATAAAACTGCTTTGTCTTTTTCTTACAGCGTTTGTTGTGTTCTGCCATTATATCACCAGCATTTTGTATGTATTCTTATAGCCCTTATACACACATTATATCTCCATTTTTAGCTTAGAATATCTGTAAAGACTGCTTTAGCCATATGGACTTTTATTTTTTTTTTGTAGTTTACAAGAAGCATTCGTAGATGGATAGATAGACAGACAGACAGATAGACAGATGGAGATATACTGCCTTCACAACAATCTTGTCCAGTAGGGATACAACAGGTATTTTTCTTTACCACTTAACAAATGTGGGAACTGAGATTATGGAGAGGTTAAATGACTTGCAGAGGGAAACACAACTGGTACATAGCGGAACTAAAATTAACATCTAAGCCTCCTTATTCATTATCCAATAATCATCAGTATCATCATCAACATTTATTAAATGTCTATCTTATGACAGATATTGAGCTATATAAAACTTTACATAAACAAAATATTCTTGCTACTCTATTATAGTATTCTCTCCTTGCCCCAGGATCTAGTATAATATGATTAAAACTGTAGAAATCTAATAAATATTTTTATTTGAATAAGTTTGAAATAAGTTTGAATTTCTCCTTATTACATCTCCATCATGTTTTAGGTAACTCTGTAGCTTTCCTAAGAAGAAAATAACTTAGTTATAATGTTCTTGGGCAGAGTGAATGCAAAATCATGTAATTACAGTCATGTAGTTGTTTAAATGGTATGTAGTTGTATAAAATAAAAGTGGACAACATATTATTGAGTATTAACTATGTATTAATTCTCAGGCTACGTTCTAACCACAGGTGACAATTTGCCTATCCCCCAACTTCCTTCAGCCTTTTCTACCTCAATTTCAACTCTGTTGAAACCTCATTGTTCTTTCTGGATCTTTGGGAAAATAATCTTTCTATATATCCCCAAATAATTGAGTTCTAAACCCCACTCTAAGTATCTACTTGCATTTTTTACTAATCTAACTTGGCCCAGCATCCCAAGCATAGAACTTCTTTTTGCCTACAACTGCTCCCAACTCTCTGCCCCACTGCCTCCAACCCCATTGTCAGCTCAGTCACTTTCTGTGAGAGTCTTATTTTTCAGCCTTTGTTTAGCATGCTCTTGTTCCTTTTAATATTGAACAACTGTCATTTACCAGTTGTTACTTCAATCTCCTGGACCCTATCAAGTCATTTTTTATAGAATCACAGATTTGATAAATACTTTTCCTAAAACATTATATATGTTACAAATAGGAACCAAAGCGATTACAGAAGTGTCCAAGTTTACATATCTTGGGATGTCTCTTTCTTGTTGGTTTTATTTTTCTGCCTCTCCCTATCTGCTTTTCCTTGAAATTGATTTTTTTAATCTAGCTACAAGATGTCTTCTTCATCATTTCAACTGTTTCTGGGCTATTATAAAATAGCCACCCCCAAAATTATGTTTGAGTCACACATATATGACTATATTTAATATAAAGAGAAAGGGGTGTACATATTTAGAGAATTTTGGCTAATATAGTTTTATAAAAAGATTGGCAATATTTGATATCAGAAAGCACTTTTATGCTTTACCCATTTTTATTGTTTATTGTTTTATTTTAATTAATTGGAATTAGAGTTTTTATTTTGGTTTTAAAGTATGAAGCAAATATAAAATCATAAATCCTAATTTAATATGATCTTACATGTCATATAGGATATTCTTTTATTTTTCTATGTCATTTATACATTTTTGTATTAAAACCACTGCTTTCACTAGTCCATTAATCATGTTTCAATGCAATGTGTTTTGAACTCTAAAGAAAGAGATTTTTATGCTTCTATTTATAATATTTTGATAAATTTTTACTTTCTGTGACAATGAATAACAATGTTAAGTAAAAATAATCTCTACATAATAATCTTCATAGGTATTTACTTTGACCAAGATGCTTCTAAGGCAATCCTTCATCATCCGCAAATTGTAAGAAGAAAAATAAGCCTGCCTGCTCATAATTGCACTGTTGTTATCAGTGTGTGATTTGTACATTTTTTAAACTAATGAAATGTTAATTGCCTTATTTTTTGCCATGGAGTTGCAGGTCACTGATACCTACGTTCCTCAGAGTTTCATATCTTCACCAAAACCCTTCCTTTCAGAAGATAGTACTCTACCTACTGGAAACGACCAGTCAGGTGCTGTTATTTTGGGGATGAGGAATCTGAGGTCCAGAAATACAAGTTTATAGACTTGCTTATGGTCACAATTTTCAGGCACCATAACTGGAACTATCTTTCGATGTTGCTTCTGAAATTCTAGAGAAGTCTTAAGGGGTTTTTTGTGTTTGTCTTATGCTTCAGCCAGGGTCACCCACTGATGTGCAGTGCTTAGAATTTGGAGATAAGCGATTTGAGGCTGCTCACATTCGACCTTTTGTCCCAGATATAACTTTCTTTTTTTTGAGGAAGATTAGCCCTGAGCTAACTACTGCCAGTCTTCCTCTTTTTGCTGAGAAAGCCTGGCCCTGAGCTAATATCATGCCCATCTTCCTCTACTTTATATGTGGGACGCCTACCACAGCATGGCTTGCCAAGCAGTGCCATGTCCGCACCCAGCATCCAAACCAGTGAACCCCCGGCCGCCGAGAAGCGGAACATGTAAACTTAACCACTGCACCACCGGGCCGGCCCCCCAGATGTAACTTTTGATTTTATATTGTTGTTTTTGAAGTGGTGGTATGGTAAGCAGAATAATAGTCTCAAATGGGGTCTACATCCTAATTCCTGGAACGTATGACTATATTGTGTTATAATAACAAAAAGAGTAATCAAGTTTTCAGGTGAAGTAAGATTGCAACTCATTTGGTCTTCAGATAGGGAGAGTATGTCAGATTATCCAGGTGGGCCCAATGTAATCACAAAGATACTTAAATGTGGAAGTGCGAAGGAGAAGAGTCATTGTCAGTGTGATGAAATGTGAGAGAACTGCTAGCCGTTGCTGACTTTAGGGTGGGAGGAAGGAGGCCGAGATCCAAGAAATGTTGGCAGCCTTCAGAAAGGAACTCATCTCTGATGATGTCTTGATTTTAGCCCTGTGAGCCCTATTTTGGATTTCTAGCCTCCAGAATGGTCAGATTTAAATTTTGTTGTTTTAAGCCACTCAGTTGTAGCCGCCCCTGACACAGGAAGGGTTAATAATCACTGGAAAAGTCTTGCCAAGAAACTGTGACCCGGAGGTGAGAAGGCCGGTTAGCCAATGACGGGTAAGACCCCCGGGGGGGCAACCTAAGCCAGGCGGCAGCTGCCCGGGGGCACAGATGGAGAAACAATATCGATATCGGGAGCAGGAGGGACCGTTGCCTAAGAGACCTTGCCTGCTCCGAGATAAAAATATAGGAGCACGGCAATAACATGATAATCAAAACAGAGGCCAAGGGAGGGCTCCTTGAGAAATCACTAAGAATTCTTGGCATTCGCTAATTACTTCATCCAGAACACCTGTATATGTTTAACAGCTGTAAGCTATGTATATATTGAAACGCTGGTTATAATAAACTCAGAGTGGCCATCAGCCCTCTCCGCACCTATCCTGATGTGTACATTGGATTGCAACACTGACATCAGTTTGTGGTAGTTTGTTACAGCAACAATAGGAAACTAATACAGGAAGAAATCCTTCTTTCTAGCTGTTAAAATTTGAAAATCTGATTTATGGAAAACAGCCCACTGGTGAAATATTCCAAGGGTGTCTTTCCTACTGGTGCTCTTAGTTTTCACGAAGGCTATCCTTTGCTTCATGGATGCACAGTGAATAGGTTTTAATTGTATTTGCTTTTTAGAAGAAAGGTGTTTCTTCTCACAGATTATTAATAATAGGAATTAGATTTCTACAAAAAAAAATGGAATGCTGAAGACATGTGACTCTATAAAAGACCTCAGAGCAATATCGAATTGATGCCTTGGTGGAGCAGCTACCTCTAATGCCACCAGTGGAGATCTGAGATAGCGACAGTACATCAATATCTGTGCTGTATGAATCTGTAAGCTCCACTCAAGAACCCCTACCATTTCATCTGTGATTGCTAATGTTGGAATAGAGATGTTGAAATGATGCAAAAATAATTCCACTGCACACTTCTGTAATCTTTCTTACCAGTGCAAGAAGATGACTCTTGTTGCACTTGTCCTTTTGAAAATCTCACATATTCATAAAATTGACAGAAACTTGTCTACATCCAGAAGCCTAGTAGCAAGAGAGTCTTAGAAATATAATTTAATGCTCATTCTCTCCAATTAGGGTGGAATGGAAGTTGAGAAACCCAATCCAGAATATCCACCAAAGGTAATTATTTACAAGCCATATCGATGTTTTATTATCAGGTCACAGCATATTGATATCAATGTTCTATATGTCTTTTTGTATTCCTTGTTAGTGTAATTTCTATTCACCAAATATTTCTTAGACGTAGGGAAGAATAAGAAAAGCAACTTAAAATGATCTTGCTTTTTTTGCCGAAACTTGAGGCAAATTTTTTTGTTTGTTTTGATCAGGAAGATTGGCCCTGAGCTAAAGTCTGCTGCCAATCCTCCCCTTTTTTGCTTGGGGCTGATCGTCCCCGAGCTAACATTTGGGAGAATCTTCCTGTATTTTTTTTTTCCAGATTGTCACCTGAACTAACATCTGTTGCAATATTTTTTCTTTTTCTTCTTCTTCTCCCCAAAGCCCCATAGTACATGGTTGTATATTCTGGTTGTAGGTCCTTCTGGTTGTGCTATGTAGGATGCTGCCTCAGCATGGCTTGATGGGCAGTGCCATGTCCATGCCCAGGATCCAAACAAGCGAAAGCTTGGGCCACCAAAGTGGAGTGTGCCAACTTAATCACTAGGCCACAGGGCCAGCCCCTTCCTCTTTTTTTTTATGTGGGATGCCTCCACAGCGTGGCTTGATGAGTGGTCTGTAGGTCCACGCCCAGAATCCAAACCCCCAAACCCTGGGACACCAAACTGGAGTGTGCAACCTTAACCACTATGCCACCAGGCCAGCCCCCCAAATTTTATCTTTTTAGCAGTCAGACCCAATAATGGTACATTGGCCCTGAAAGTACAGGGGAAATTACAGAAAGAGGCAAACTTCACTATTTGACAAAATGAAATGAATTACATATGGATATATAATTGTATTGCTAAATTTTATATTCAACTTTTTTACTATAAAATTGAATGCAAGGAACACTACTTTGAAAGAAGGAATTAAAAACAATTTTCATGAAGTCCAATAGTTGGAATAATATTTTTGAAAGTTAAAAATAAAATTATGCAGTAAACGAGAGAAGAATAAAATACTTAAACCCATGGTTTAAACATGTTGACAATGTCCTTTCAAAGACTGATCTTCTAAACATTTATTCTGTGAAGCCTGTTCCCACAAACCAATATGATGCAAGTCAAACTCCAGGTTCATTTAATAACTGTGAGACAGGAAAGAGGTAACCATTTGAGCAAGTTTTATTCTTGTCCAACCAGTGGCTCTATCATGATGAAAAACTCCTACATGATAACTATTTTTCAGTTGATCTAGATGTTGTGTATATGGTATCATTAATCCCCCAAGGAAGAAAGATATAAAAACATGAAGTCAAAATCATATCAATCACATCAAACAATATTTTACATGGTTTTCTATGTTTAACCTAAAATGGCAGCCATCCAAATGAATGAAGTTTCAAGAAGACCTGTGCTAAGATGTAGAAATTAATTGGAGGCTTCTTTGGGGCATCTAGTGTTTGTCTTAATCTCAAACTGGGTGTAGAAATACTGGGGTTGAATTAGAAATTCTGGAGCACAGTGATCTCACTTGAAATGTTTTTTCAGGTTAGTGGAAATAATTGGAATAAATCCTTTAGCCATACGAACAACAGATAAGCCACAGAGACAAAATATTGCCAGGAAACTCAAAGCAAATAAAGTGGATTGTGTGGATATAATTCAAATCTCATGAGAGCAAAGATTCATTTCTGGGGTCAGTCTGCTTTGACTGAATGGTTCTAATTTTACATTCTGGAATTACCACTGAAATCAAATTTTCTATAAATAATACACTTTTATCTGTGGGGTTATGTCCTTAAATCTGGAAAATAATATAAAATGATATATCTAGCCACATAATAACTCCTTTGAAATTGAAAAAAAAGGATCATTCCTTTTGAAATAATCTTTTGCCATTACAGTAACTGTAATATTTGCTATTAAATAACTCTCCCTTTTATTCATTGTTTTAAATACATGTGTGGGTCTGTGTCACTTTATACATTGGGGCTGTAGAGCGGAAAGAGGCAAAAGTTGATCAGGGGCATCAAGAAGATACTAGTGTTGCTGAAGAATTAAAAGCCTCTTCAAGGAAACATTTGCTCAGGAATTTAGAAAAGAGGGTCTGGAAACAGAGTGAGAAGACTCAAAGGCAGAACACAGCATTTTCAGAGGATTGTTTTGTCCAATTAAATTTCCTTGGAGTGAGAAGGAGGAGACAGAGAGTTAGTTTTTCTAATTATCAGTGTTTTTTAAATCACTAGTAAATTAAGCTCAGCACATAAAAGTTTATTAATGAAATCAAGAGTCAGTGGATGAAGTGTTAGATAGAAGTTATCACTAGTTTCTATTTTAAAAATAGTCAAATCAGTGCCTGAGCTTAGGGGAATATAATATTTATGACTCCATATTACTTTTACCAAAACTTGTGTAGGTCCTGAAGTAAATACAAAGGAATACAAAAGAATCTTAAGGATGGGAAAGAACAGCAAAAAGAGAACATCAAAATTTAGTAATATTTTAACTTAACTTTTTTTCCAGTGAGAAATCTATACTTCTCATTTGATGTAAGCGGCCCTGGACTGGGAGTCATAATACCAATACCTCATTCTTTCTTTCCACTAATTAACTCTATGATCCAGAGCCTGGTTTTCAACCTGTCTGGAATGTGTGTATCTAATGATCTTGGACTAGATAATTCCGGACATTTCTTGGAGAACTTAACCTTTACATAATGTGGAGCATTAAGATGGTGAAAACAGGAGGTGGAGGGAAGGCCAAGTATATGGGTACAATGAAAGCAGGATTGGAAAGGGCAGATACAGGATGTGGGATTGGAATCAGAATAAAGGAAGGCTGCAGAAATATGAATGTGAGTGGGACTTGACAAGAGTTTAGGATGGGAGGTAACAAAGACGTAGTCAAGAAGTGGAAATGAAATGTCAGTGAGGATGAAAGAAGAGCAGCAGTCTCAACGTAGATATTTGAAATGCATATCACAGGATAAAGCTATTTTCAATGGCCTGGGTGCAGAGTGCTGGTTGAAAATATTAAGGTCTGTTTCTGGAACCATCTAAACTGAGAATGTTATGTTAAATTTTTCCAGTTAGAAAAGAGACTGGATTTAGTGTTGGGATTCTTTGTAATCTAGCAAGCCTAAGACATCTTTTGATTCTCTAAGCCTGATGAAATAACCCCATTAACAGAGGCCAGAAACATCTGTATGTCCACAGAGATTTATCTTAGTTCAAATTAGAATGCCCTATACTTATCAAAGAGTTTGTTTATTGCAAGAACTCAAATAATTAAGTTATATGAGCTCCTTTATTATTATATGTAGACAAAATATTAGTGTGTGTCCACTATGGGGAAATTCCGTTAGTGTGTGTCCACGAGGGGGAAGTCCATGAGGGGGACCTGAAGAAATGACCAAAGCAAGCAGCTTTTATACATTTTAGACATAGAAACACTAAATTTGTGAGGAATTGAATTAGTTAGTGAGGAATCTAGGCAGAATTTGGGCTTGGGGTAGTGACTTAGTAAAGAAATAATAAGGTTTGTTTATACAGGCTTGTTGGCCCTGAATTCCCTAGCTCTGCTGAGAAGGATGTCTATCTCCAGGTGCGGGGAGGGTCTCTTTCACATGGGAGATTTGTTTCCTGTTTTCAAGTGGAACAGAGGGAGGAAGTTCAGAGTGCTCTTGTTTTTGCTTCAGCTATTTCTCAAGTAACTTTAATTCAAAATAATTAATATGCCATCACGGAATATTTTGGGGCAGCCTCCCCTGGGCCCAACACATGCAAAGCTCATAATGAAAGAAAATAAATACAAAATCATTTTTAAAAAAAGAAGCATGTTACTGAAACATACACATTTTTAAGAATCCTACTACAAATGTATATATTATGGAAGAGTAACAGGATACCTTCTCAAAGATTTGGATCAGACGTGAACTGTTGATAGCTTTTCTTATACTACCTGCCACTTAGGGATTTGGGGCTAGTCCCCTCCACTGCAGCATTAATGAGAAGTATCTTAAGTTTTCCTTCCCAAAGTGCTCTTACTTCTATGAAAAAATTCCAGTGGATATCTCATTATAGTTTATTCTACCCACGATCTTTTTAAATGTATATATTTTTATTTTTTTATGCATTTAACTTGTCAAATGTTTACTGGGCTGAAGAGGCCATGGCCAAGAGACATATTCTTGTCTCACGCCTTGTCTAGATGGTTCTATCCAAGTTGGCTCAGAGCGAGGCCCGGGGCATTTGTTTCCCCTAAGAAAACAAACAGATCTACAGAATGCAATTTCTTCAACACTTATAAGTATTACATTTATTTACATATATTTTAACATATATCAACTTACAAAGAAAACTTTAATTAAATGTCAATAAAATTTTAATAAACTTTACCAGAACTTGAAAAAAACTTGGAAAAGATGATTTTAAGCTAATAATGTCCATTTTCTTTTCTATTCAATGCAAAGGAAAAGGCCCAAGTTAAGTCAATTTCTTCCCATTTCATAATTATTTTTGTTAACTGAAATATAAATGATAAAGGACAGTAAATTGACCTACTGGAGAGAATGAGAATGTCATGAAGTTTCTAAGACTTATGGTCATTTTCATGATATCTTCAGACCTAAAAACAGCGTTTTTCACTCATTAAAAGCTAGAATTTTCTTTCGTGAACAGATATGTGAAAATGGCATTGCCACCTTGTTTTGCTAGGTTTTATCATCACTGATGAGTATTGATAGCTTTATTTAAACTTACTAATATCAATTCCTCAACTAAAATCAGTCAGTTTAGGTGACTGGGTACTGAATCAGGTTTCAAATTAATTGATTTTAAATCAATTGACTGGTCCAATCAAATAAATTTATTCAAACACTATTCATTTGAATTCTTCAATGAAACTGTTCTTTCAGGACCACAAAGCTTTGTTGAAAACAAAATGCCTCAGAAGACTGTCTGGTTTCTGTAAAAAGACAATGAGGGCAGAGATTCCCAAATGTCAGGGTCAATGGAAAAGAAAATGTTACAAAAGAAATTTAGAGGACAGACAAATTTAATATTTTGCTAAGGAAAGATAGGGGGAGACCCTATACCCACAATCGTCATGATTTCATAAGAGAAAGGACATTTGTCTTTCTTCCTGTAATTCTGCAATCCTGGTATTCACATCATTGTTTGAGAGAATACAAAGACGTACAGAAGATCCAGAGTTTTATTGTTTTCACTTCCTTATCATCAAAATCGTATCTTTGCTAGGAACATGGACTGCTCTTCTTATGTCAAGCCCTTCAAAAAGAGAGTCGAGGCCTAGAGAATGTACACTCTCCCTGACCACCATCTTATTTTTTCAATTTGAATTTTAAAATTTATCTAAACATTACATAAAAATATATAAATATTATATATTATATGATATGTGTATAAATATATATACTTGTATAAAGAATAATAAGTAAACACTTGTGTTTAGTTCTTCTTCAAAATTAGAATATTCCAATACCAATGAATGTCCTTAAGTTTCACCGCCCTGTTAGATTCTCTTTTCTTTTGTCCTCAAGAGTAATACTATTCTAAATTGTTTTTATCATTTGATATTTTTTAAAAAATAACATTACCACATGTATGTACTATGATTTTGTTTTTGCACTTTATTTAAATGCTTTCAGCTCTCTATTTTTCTACTCCTTGCTATTTTCATCCAACAATCCATTTTTGAGATTCTTCTATGTTGTTGAAGCTGTTGTGTGCTCATCTAAACTGACAGTCCATTGTATGAATATAGAATATTCAATATAATATACATCATGCAATATAATTTCCCACACTCCTGCTGAGAGAAAACTTTCCCACCCAGGTTTTTTTTTGCTTTACTTTTACCAAAAAATGGTGCTAGGAATATTCTTTTAATTAGAAGGATATGTTAACCCCTACCCTCCAAAAAAGAAAAAAAAAAAAAGGGAAGATAGTATTTCAGATAAAAGACAGATCTTGATGTTTTTCCCCTCATGTTATTGCTGCCAAATGAAAATCTCAGCACTTCAGTTTATGGAGAAGCACTGCCTAGGGCTTCTTTTAATAGGAAACATCATTTTAACTCTAGCATGCATCCACAACCAATATTTATTGAGTGATATGATTATTTATTCTGTGCCATGTTCCTGAAAGCACTCCCCTCCCTCTGAAAGTATTTCCTCTACAGGCAAGTATTGAACAGCCCAATTCATCGCATAGGATTATTTTGAGGGTGAGCTGAGCTACCTCATGAAAGTTCTTTAAAACATTAACAAACAAAACAGATATTGATACGATTATAAAGACAAACTTATTTATATTTGTTTGTATTCAAGAAACTCTTTCATGTGTGAAGCATATTCATGTACAGACCACACGTCCCAAAGGAAGATGAAGCAGAGCTGAACCACCTTGCCAGAAGGCGGATCTTTGCCCACTTTACCTTAAAAATGTCTGGATTCTGTGGTAGTTCAGCAGACCGTCTTCCACCCACCTCCAAACTCTGTCCCTCCTCTTCAGCACAGGAGAGCCTCACCAGTCTTTTTCTCTCCTGCTTTGTGAGCGGAGGGGTTGCGTTCTTTTATCTTGGATGGTACTTATCCAGGTACAACACACTGACTCATGTCTAAATTGTTCTCCCAGGAAGTCAGTCTACCATCTGCCGCTTTTGCCCTGCTCTCACATTTGCCATGTAGAGAAATTTCCTGCATTCATTTTCTTTTTGTTAATATTCCTCAGTTGTTTACTGAGACTCTGTGGAGCGGTAAGGGGTGTGAGAGGCTTGCCCAAGAATGTAATGCGTTTTATCCTCAAGGATCTCACAAACCTGGGGGAGTGATGCCATGCTGGGATACATCCAGACTAGATGACTTCCTACCAATTAATTCTTAGTTTCCCCCTTTCGTTTTCTTTTTACTACTTTTCTTTTACATAGATTCTTGATTTTATATTTACTCTCCTACCTACCATGTGTTTGATGAAACATAGTGTCAATTGTGCTATTATTTACATATATAATGTATATGTACTTGGGGGCCAGCCCAGTGGCCGAGAGGTTAAGTTCACACACTCCCCTTAGGCGGCCCAGGCTTTTGCTGGTTTGGATCCTGGGCATGGACACGACATCTCACAACATGGCATCGCTCATCAGGCCACGTTGAGGCGGTGTCCCACATGCCACAACTAGAAGGACCCAAAATTAAAATATACAACTACGTATTGGGGGGATTTGTGGAGAAAAAGCAGAAAAGAAAAAAGAAGATTGGCAACAGTTGTTAGCTCAGCTGCCAATCTTTAAAAAAAAATTTTTTTTTAAATATGTACTCTATATACTCTATTATTATATCTATAGAACATAATTCTTCCCAGTGGTGTTAGTATTTATTTACATTTATCTTTTACATAGTAGCTTTCATCAATTAAATCTATAAAATACCACAATAAAAGGCAATAAAATAAAAGCAAATATATTTTATTTAGGGAACAAATTATCTGATCACTTTATATCAGTCAGATACAGTAGCTAATCAATTAAATATTTTACATTTCAAAATGGTGGCTAATGACTTTGAATATTTATTGCTGATCATTGTCTTTATACACAGTCATGCATTCACAAGACATACATTATATTTGCAGGTTAAATTTAAGACCCTAAATCATAAATCTGAATCTACTAATTGTTAAAGGTAAATTCTTTTTAGAATAAAATTTTAAATTAGCATTTAGACATAGGCAAATGTAGACAAAAACAATATTTGGTAAAGTTTTAGAGAGGAATGCAAGAGAGCATCGCTATCCCAGTACACGTGTAATGGGAAATTGATGAAGCAAATATTTGCATACATACATACAACTTTCTTCCTGTGGATTTGACTTATCTAGGTCATAAAAGCAGTGTCCTCAGCCAGAGAGCTACAGAGCTCTCCATTCTTATGGCCTGCCTTTGCCCCTAGGCAGAAACTTTGTGCCACTGCTTCTGAGCACCTACTTCTCCTGGAGTGATACCGCTGCTCTATAAATGGGGTGCTTGGTGACATAGGATCCCTTGATTATCTCAGCTTTCCTCTTGTGGTGTGGAGTCTGCCCTAAAGGTGAGCTGGTACTAGGGTGATTGGGGCAGAGTACTCTCAACCTGCCAGGTCTAGGGTAGGACCTCCACTATAAGGACGGGGCTGGGTGGAGGAAGGGAGTCCCAGACATCTCAGCTGCACTCGCCTCAAGTAGAGCTTCTGTAACACAGAACTGCAGGAGGTGGGAGGGGAATGATAAGTGCTGGTGGTCGGTTAGAAACAGTGGTCCTTGACTGGGAGTTGGGACAGAGGGAGCCCTGTCTTCTTGGTTGCACCTGCCTAGAGTAGAGCTTCCTGACCTGGAGTGGAAGAAGAGAGGAGGAGGTGGTGGCTCAAATGTCAGAGACTTTCAGCGTTCACACCAAGATTTAGCAGATTTTCTTAAATAACAATCTCTCCATTTGCTGAAATCCTTTAGGGCTCTTTTCCGAGACTTTAAATGGCTGTTTTCACCTATTATGATTGTTTCGCTGAGAGGTACCATGGAGCTCTGCATACTGTTATTCTGGAAGTCAGTTTCCCTGTATTATTGTACTTTACATGGCTTCTGGTAGAATATAGTTGTTTCATATTTTTTAATTCATTCTGACAATCTCATCTTTTTATTGGTTTGTTTAGACATTTAAATTCAACACATTGATTGATGTCTTTAAATTTAGGTCTAACATTTCTTTTTGTTTGTTTGCTTCCGCTCATTAGCCATACTCTGTTTCCCCTTTCTGTCTCCTTCTGAGTTATTTGGACATTTATTGTTTTATTTAAATTCATCTTATCTTTTTTTCTTTATTTCTTTGAATAGTTCTCTTAGTGATTGTCCAAAAGGATTACAATGATATGCTTGTTTATTCACATTCTACTTAGAAATGATATTTTGCTACTTCTACTGGAGATAGAAACCTTGGCACAGGATGTGTTCTTTCGCCTCTCCCCTTATGCTGTACTTGCCATCTGTTACCCCTACATACCTTGAAATTCCATCAGACGTTATCATTTTTCATTCAACTATCAAATGTATTTTAAAGGAGTCAAGTACAGATGACTAGTTAACAATATTCACCCAGGTACTTACCATTTCTGCTGTTGCCCTTCGTTCATTCCTAATGATAGAGTTTACTGCTGGTGTCCCTCTGGCTGAAAACCTTCTCTGAGTGATTCCTTTAGTGCAGGTCTGCTGGCTACAACTTCTCTGAGTTTAATTTCCTCTAAAACTATGCTTATTTCCCCTTCATCATAAACCATATTTTCACTTGATATAGAATTCTGGACTAGAAGTTTTTTTCCTTCAGCACTTCAGAATTTTTCTTTCTTTAATTCTGTCCTCAGTTATTTATTTTTATAGATGAAGGAAAGTAGGATGCCCAAAGATACACAGCTGCTAGTTGCTATCATTAGCATTCAAATGCAGTCTATGTTCAAAGCCCCTGCATGTTTCACTACACCACACCACTATTAGAATACATTTAATTAATTACTGGTATTATTTCTCTAACACTTAAATATGCTTCCTTTATAATCCAAAGGCATTCAGTAGTCATTTAGTTTCTAAACATCTTCTCTTTTTTTTGGCTGCAGGTAGGATGCCTATTAATAGTTTGCTTGAGGTATAAAGGAGAGTGTTTGACTCTCCAACTACTCTGAAAAAGGAGAAAAAACTCACTTATTTCTATTTTTCCTCTGGCTTCTCTCCAAATTAAAGGGTGGAATGATATGTGAGAAGGGATGGAGGGAAGAGAAATTATGGAGCATTTGTGTAGTCAGAGGTAGTCCAGACAAAAAACTCCTAGTATCTGCTGAACTCTGCAGTGTTACACTCAGTGCTCTACATTTCAGGAATACTCTCCATACGAAGTACTTTTTTTCTTATTTAATCTTCAAAACCACTTTATTTGTTAGCTGTTAATGTGATGCTCACTTTAGAGCTTAGACAATTTGAGCTGATAACTTAAGTAACTTTCCAAAACTCGTGTACCTATTGTTAGAGTAAGGGTTTGAAATGAAGTTTGTTTTACTCCAAAGTTCATCCTCTGCATTCTTTCTTTAAAAAAAAAATTAGTTTAACTCATTCTGTCCTCAGTTATTCCTGAAGTAAAATTTGTCAACTTTCAAATTGTTATTCTCCAACAATCAATGAAATATTTTTTTTGGCTGCTTTGAAAAAAAGTATTTTGTCTTTAATTTCCAGCATGTTTATCACAACTGATATGGATATAGATTTCTTTGGGTATATTCTGTTTGGGGTTGATGAGTTTCTTGAATGTGTAAGTTTGCCTTTCATAAAATTATGGAAGTCTTCAGCCAACATTTATTCAAATATTTTTCCTGCACTATACTCTTTCTCCTCTTCTTTTAGGGCCATTTGGTATTGTCCAATATGTTACTTAAGCTGTGTGCATTTTTTATAACATGTTTTGTATCTGCTGTTTGGAGAATTTCTATTAATCTACCTTCACATTTACTTACTCTTTTCTCTGTCTTATCCACTCTGCTATCAAGCACACCGGCGAGGTTTTATTTAGGGGGTTTTTATGTTCAAGTTGTAAAATATCCATTTGATTCTTCTTTATATATTCATTTATTTCCTGAGCTTTTCTAACTTTTTATTTATTTCAAGAGTGATCTGTTTTCCTTATGGGAACATCTTTTAATAGCTGCTTTAAAGTCTTTGTCAAATAATTCCAACATTTTGTCATGTTGTTGGCATACATTCATTGTTGTATCATATGCCAGTTGATAGTTTCCTTGTTCTTTGTGTGCAGAGTACATTTTAAATGCATCTTGGACATCTTGAATATTGTGTTCCCACAAGTTCCACCCAGCCATCTACGGATTGTGTTTTCAATATTATTTTTGGTTTTTTATTTCCAGAATGTGCTACACAGTGGAATAGTCTGGGAACTGAGTGGTTGTTGGCCTTTTAATTTAGTTCCCAAGGTCTTTTGTTGACTTTTTAGGACAGATCTATGCATGCATACCTTGGTGTGTGTATGTTGGGGGTAATCCTTGGAGTTTGAAAGCATTTTATAGATTTTCCTTCTCAAGTTGTTTCCTTTCTGTGATCTCTGTGGTACTTTCCAATTCCAATTTCCAAATCTTCTTTTCAGTGCTCTGGCTAGAATGCTGGCACTTTATTTACTCTGTACTGCTGCACATTCCTTGTCACTGTGCCTGCATCCAGAGCCAAGTGTTAGGTGGACAGGAAGAAAAGATCAACAGAGATTTGCCACACATACTTGGGACAACAGCTTTTCCAGTCAGAGGGGAAGGCTTACTTCCATCAGAGTTGTAGATGGCCATGGGCCCTGCTGCCTTGATGTTGCTGGGAGTCTTCTTTCTCCATCCTTAGTCCTGAACTAGAGAGCAACTCCTGGAGTGCTCTCTGCATGTGCCAATGCCCCCTTACATTTAGAGATCCCTGGATTTCAGGCCAAGGAATCCTGGAGGAAAAAATATATAGGTGATTTCATCATTGATTCAGTGTTACCTCTAATTTTGGTCTTTCCCCCCAAACTTTCTATTACTTTTTACTCTTTGGAGCTCACATATATCTGTTCCATGCATTCCGTCTAGGATGTATGCTTGCTTCATTGAGTGGACTGACAGGCGGAGTACGCTCACTCCATCTTACCCAGAAGCTGAACAGTATTGCTAATATTTGAGACATAATAGTAAATCATAATTTCTTGATAAACGGAAAATCTAATATGGATCAGGACACATAATTTTTGGTAAATATGCTGAATATGTTTGTATGCAATTTTGGAAATCCTGCTGAATGGGTCATTCTCAGGGTCAGGGTAGATAATGACATCCTAATATCTAAATCATCATCCTATTAGAGAGGCGCAGTGACTTTTGTTTTCATATTTTTACATGTCTCTTTAAAGAAAACACTACCATACTGCACCCTGTCACACTGTTGACAATCTCTGAAAATGATGAGAGTATTCTTTTCAGATGTGATTACACACATGAACAAAATCAAAGCAGAAGAAAGTTTGAGAAATACTCCCTTAGACCATGTCTTTCAAATGCTCATTGTCCTGCATTTTTGTATAGTTCAGTCAGCAAATATTTCTTCATTTAGCTTCCAGATATCTGCTTGGAATACTTAATTGAAAATAGGTCTTTTTGTTTAGTTATTAATTGTGAAGTATGGAAATTACTTACAAATAAACTGTAATCTTTGTCCTTCATTTAATAATAATAATTTTAAAAAAATGCTATGACCTCTTCATGGGCATTAAATATAGAAGTCCTTGATGTCAGAGTCAACCTTTCCTTCAAGACAATGCTGCATAGATGATTTAGTACCAAATGCAGACTTACTAGAGGACCCATTTTGCCAAAAACAGAGCACAATAACTCATGACTTGAATCTGAATCGTTTTTAGAAGACGTTATTATTTAATATACAAACTATGTATGAAAAAGACATTTCTGTAAGTCATCTGACTTGGACAGAAGTGAGTCATTGTAGAGACTCGATTAGACATGAAAAGATACACTTACACATTCTTATACCATATTTACCTACAGAAATGCAACTCAAGATTTCAGTGGATTTAAGTTCAAAACTGGGCAGGATAAATTAAACTGCATTTACAAACAATTAATGAAAAAGGGACCACTCCAAGTTAATTTAGTCCCAAAGTCACTATTCTAGCTAACTTTTTACATTATTTTGTGCTGTGTCAACAATGTCCATTACTGTAAATTATCCCCAGACCCCAAGATATAAAAGGATCAAGAACATACATTCCGCACTATCTACTATGCCAAAATACAATGTAGAAATACTCTTTGAGCTCAAGAAAAGAAACTTCACTTTGACATTCAATATATAATCTCTTTTTGATAGGCCTTGTAAGAGGAACAGTTTATACATCAAATGATAAAAGGGGCTTGTTTTAATTAGAACCATTATTTTAGAGTGTTTTGGCAAGCTGCCTGAAGAAGAGTGTGCTGTATGTGTGCTTATGAGATTAGCAAAAGAAAAAAGTCTTTTAATGATACAAATCTAATGCTCCCCCATAAGATCACTTTTTGTGGAATCTAGGCTACATCCCAAGCCAATGGTAAATTAACAGTAATATGGAAACTGGCTTCTATCATTGCTGCAACTCAGTCCGTAGAGAATGCAGTAATAACCTAGGACAGACTTTGGTGAACACGGCAAAGCCAAATGCCAAGCCTGAATTATGATAGTTCTGCAAATGAGACATCTCACATTACCACAAAGCTTTTATGGATGATTGCTGAAGTGTTTTTAATTACGACTCAGTAGAATCACATCATTTCACCTCCATGTTATCTTCTCTGAACATCAAGTAGATATTGTATGGTATGCATATTTACAATTGTTTTGACCATCCAGTTCTTCCTTGGTAGTATAATCTAGGGTTGGGCTTTACTTATGGGTCTTTAGCATGCTATCTAAATTTTAAGCAATATACTAGACACAGCATTCTGGATTTTGTTTTCTCCTTAAAAGTCAAATCTGTACTTTGAAATGTGTTACAAATGCATGTACTTGATACAGGAAAATCTCTGAGAGTCAGAACCTAACTTTAAATTAAAAATGTATTTTAGAGACTGATGTGATTACATTTAAATTAAATATGATATTTAAAAGAGAATCTATATAGAGACAAATTTGGTCAATGATTTGTGATATTGTAAGGTGGGGGTGTGTGTGTGTACATGTGCACATGTATGTGTAATAAATTACATACCTAGAGAATAGTGTGATACTTACGGTTGCTTGAGATTGCTTACTCCATTCCCAGGAGTTATAGTCACATTCCCAATCAGCTTTGAGGTTTTTATTTTTTTAAAAAGACAATATGTTTTGTTAATGAATTGTCTGCTTGAAGGATCTAAATCTGACATACAAATAATGTTTTCATGTTAATATAAGCATAAGTTCTAGCGGCAATCAACTCTATGTTTTAGTCAACAGCAATACAATTGCTCATACTTACTGCAAGACTGTGTCTTGCATCTGGTTCTAAATAGTATTTTTTATTATTAGCTAACATTTTCTGTTATAGATCCAGTCTGTTGTTTGTTTTGCACCAGAGTGCTTCTGTCTTTTCACACTTGATCTTTTTATCTTTGTTCTAAAGGCTTATAATTATTTACCCCATTTACTCTATCTTTCTACTGGCTGGTTTTCATACAGTTTTGAACTGATTCTGAGACCAGCAATCTATAAAGTAAGCTGTTCTGTCTCTGCTTGATATCTTAGTGTGCCCAACTAAAGACTATTGTAACTGTAATAAAATTGCTGTTCAAATGTCAAAGTTACAGGTCATCAAAAACATGTTGCACATAATTCTATCCAGATGGGTCTGTGTTGAAATATTTAGCTGGAATATGGGGACAAAATGAGTCATATCTTCCTCAATTTTTGACTATTTTTCAAAATGCTTGAATAATTGGCTAAACAATATACTATATTGGATTTTAGTATATGGTATACGCATATGCATATCAAAATTAATTTCATACTTTCATATTATGATAATTTAATCATATAAGTGGAAGTTAATGATGTTCTAAGATAGTTGTAGCTATGAAATAAAACTGTGTGGTATATTATTTGGTTACAGATCTATGGACAGTAAACTACTAGATTTGCTATGATTATCAGTGTTGAAACAAAACACAGATAGTAACTTACGATTTTTATTAAATAGTTTTGAAAATAAGAGTCTCATATTAGGTATCATTTTAGATATGTGGTCATAGAGAATCTTGCTTTCTTAAGCATCAATTTGATAATGTCAAATGCACAGCAAAACTGTAGCATTTTTTCTAAAGCTCGAGATTTCACTGTAACTCAAAAAGTAGTGAAAGTCATGAGGTTGTTATTGTAAAATAATGAAGCATTATTTACAAACAGAAACCAATAATTGGCACACTTCACATGCCCCTTACTCCTTTACTTATTGCCTTAAAGCAATTGATGTAGTGAGCTGCCTTCTCATTGACTCAGAATTGCCAAAAGTGTTATTGAGACTCTGGCTTATATTGTATAGATTTTTTGTGAGAAAGTGAATTTGAAAATCATGTGAAGCTATTTGTAAATATAATTGTTCATATATTTAATTATGCAGATAAGATTGTGGCAAAACTTTTAGTTACTATTGTACAGATGACATGCATTGTCAGTGTCTTCAAGCATATCTTCATAATAACAAGGAATCATGTTGAGAGAAATATGTTTTACATACCAACCATTGCAAATAATTCTTATTAGTCATTTTCTCTACTGATATAAACCAAACTACTTGGATAATCAGAAGCAGACAGTTAAACTATTTTGAATATAACAAATATTTATTTTTATTTAACTACCAATAAACCTCAGATTTTATAATTTAGGAGAACTCAGTTTTACAAAAAATATTTTCCTTAAGGCTATGTGCAAATCTAAGATGATTTCAACTTTGACCAAATAAGCATGCCTTATATTTTGTGTTCCTCAAAGTACATAACAAAACTTCAATATGCAAAACACATTAAAAATAGAGTAAGATGTTCTTATGTCAACTTCCTATTCCTCTTCACTTCTACGTATGACAAATTTTTACCCTATGCCAGATGTGCTGGGAATTATCACTCCTTGTCCCAAGGGTCTTTTTTGTATTTTCATGTGGTCCTCAAGCTCTGACAAAGCAATTGCTAAGAGTGTTTGTGTATACATGCACGTATCCAGGAATTGGATTGATGCATTAATACAAAGGAAAGCCTCTCTGTTCGAGCTTTATAGAGGCTTCCATTTGCTTCTGTATGGCTTGTCGGTGCCTGGATGCCTATTTCGCTTGTTAGCCGGAGAAGCGTGTGTTAACTCAGCTCACCTCTCTTTTGACAGTTGTGCAGTTCATCAGTATTTTTAGGCATTTTGCAGCTACGGAGAGCAACAACTTCCAGTCTCTTTAGTGAGACTAGCTAGCTTTTGATGTGGTCAAACTCAATTTCTATTTTCCAGTAAAAATAAATAGGGAGATCGCAATACCATATGTGACATCATTATCCAATATAGCTATCCCAATTTGGTATTTTCTGACCATTAATGAATGAATTATATGTACAAAAGGTGGAGTGTCCGCTGAACTTTCCACAAAGGCACACTTCATATGCATATTTTCACTGGCTTGAACTGTGAGAGCCTGGGTACTGTACACCTGCATGCCATAGCATAACGGAAGCAAAGATGGGGGGATAGGGGTACACCCAGTTACCATGTTCATTTATAACATTGACTATAAAATCCTTCTTTCCTGGAAAGAACACTGAGGAAAGAAAAGATAAGTAGAGACAATGAAACTTAACTCCACATGACTAAAGATGTTGATGAGACTGAGGGATTGAAGGCTACAAAGACTATGGAAATAGGAGTTAGGAGTATCTGGTAACCCTGATACAAAGGAAATGTTGAAGCGGTCAAACTATTCTCCAGTCTAAGACATGAACCTTGAATTGTGCACTGTTGTTTGTACTATGTTATCTTTGGTTCTCAAGGCAGCATAGCTACAGTGGTTAATTTACACGCTCTAAGGCCAGATTACTTACTAACTTTTTGACAGCAGGCATAGAAGGCAAGTTTCTCTGTTTTTTGTTTTTCTTTTTGAGGAAGATTAGCCCTGAGCTAACTACTGCTAATCCACCTCTTTTTACTGAGGAAAACTAGCCCTGAGCTAACATCCATGCCCATCTTCCTCTACTTTATACATGGGACACCTACCACAGCATGGCTTTTGCCAAGCGGTGCCATGTCCACACCAGGGATTCGAACAAGCAAACCTGGGCTGCGGAGAAGTGGAATGTGCACACTTAATCGCCGTGCCACCAGGCTGGCCCCCTCCGTGTTGTTTTTATCATCCATAAAAGTGGAATGAAAACCATACATAGTACCTAATCCACAAGTTTGTTTGGGGGATTAAATTAGATAAAATGTGTAAAATATTTATAGTAGTATCAGGAAGCTAGGAATCACTATATAACTGATTCTTCTTCTTCTTATTTACCTCTTTGGGAGCTTATCTTTTCTATTTTTACTTGTTTGTTTATTTATTTCTTCATTTATTTAATGGAAGTCACATTGGTTTACAACACTATATAAATTTCAGGTTACCAGAGAGGAAGGAGGCAGGGAGAGGGCAGAAGGGATAAAAGGACACATGTCCTCTCAATTTGCCAATAGACATGTTGCACCTGCTGATTACCTATTTCAAAAAAAAAAAAAAAGAAGAAGAAGAGAACACAAAGCCTTGGAGAAAACTTTTGATTGACTTGAAGTATTTTGGAATCCATGCTGATACTTGTCAGATAGGAGACAAAATCTTGGCAAACTCTTTATAGTAATCGTAATCTTGAAAATGCCTGCAGTTATTTCTTAATTTGTTTTGCAAATTTAGTTTTAATTTATCAGCAAAATGCTACTATAGTGCTACTATTACTACTAGTTGATGCGGGGTCGGTGAGCCGAGGAGTTGAAAGAAAGATTTCTTAGACTCTCAAGATCTGGCAGTAGTGCTCTTTTATTTAGAGAATAGTGTGGAATAGCATGGGGACAGGACCCATGGGCAGGCAGAGCTCCTGCTGCTGCCACTTCTGCTGTCCCCGCTGGCATGGGGACAAGGCCCATGGGCAGGCAGAGCAGCTGCTGCTGCCCCCGCTGGCATGGGGACAGGACCCATGGGCAGGCAGAGCTGGTGCGCTGGGACAGGACCCACCTGCTGTCAGAGCTCCTGCTGCTGCCCCGAGTTGAGGGTTAGGGCTAATTTTATAAGGCATGGGTATGTGACTTATTTTTACTGGAGAAAAGAAAAGATGATGTAAAAAGTCATTAAATGATTTCAGTGCAGATGGGGTCTGGTTATTGTGCGGTCGTATAACTTTAGATACGAATCTGGCCATATAGATCGGCAGGTAGGTGAGGATGCCCTGGGCTTCTCTCCCTGGGGCGGTCCTAATTCATACCATAAAAAAAGTCCACTGGGTCGTATAGTTTGGCATGTAGGCCAGGTCACCTTGGGCTTCTCTAGCTGGGGCAGCTTTAATCCACATCACTAGTCATAATAACAAAATCATTACAAAATCAGTGGTTCTTAACCATTTTGAGGTAAAATTCTGATGTCGTGTTTTCTTTAGAAAAAACCTGAAAATATCTGTACTATATGCCTAAAGTGTTTTTTCTTTTTATTTTAGAAATTTTGTGACCTCACTGAATTACATTTTTGTACCTCAGGTTAAGAACCTCTGAATAAAAAAGTATCTCACAGGATATTTGGATACATATATACAATTGTTTGCTTCAGCCAAGTTCAAGTTTAACTCCTTGCCAGAAATAATACCTCATTACAAATTCATTTCTAAAAAATGGCCAAACAATATAGAATCTGTTATTATGAAGATGCTAAGTTGTAAGATCACTGATGATGGAGTTATTCTCTGGATGTAATATCAGCTGTTTTAATGTTACACATACAGATCTGTAAAAGAGAAGCTACTTAGAATTTATTCATATTCTCTAAAGCCAAGTGCAGGAAATAGCCTCACACACTGAAACATCAAGCAAATGAGCCAGGACTCATG
The DNA here is from genome assembly GCF_037783145.1 of Equus przewalskii. Classification (NCBI taxonomy): domain Eukaryota; kingdom Metazoa; phylum Chordata; class Mammalia; order Perissodactyla; family Equidae; genus Equus; species Equus przewalskii. The sequence continues at coordinate 30,049,914 of NC_091834.1, forward strand.
TATCCCTAGATCTAATCGTTGATTGCATTCCCTGATGTACTCCTGGCTCCGGAATGCTTCCTTAGAGAACACTGAGTTTCCCCAATGACTTGGAATATCTGTGAAAGAGTAAAAGCCTGAACTAGAAAACTGGGACAAGGAGGTGTTATTCTCTTCTGTTTTCACAATGTAGCCAGTAAATTCAGATTGCTTTCACAGAGTTGCAGGACTAATTGGATCCACAAGAAAAAAAATCTACTGGGCCCCTTCTTAGGAAAATTAAAGAAAGTCAACAGTATCTGAGTAAATTCAGAGTGAATAAACTGCCAACTTTCCTGCTAAAATACAGTTAACACCAGTGCTTTCTAATCTCCAGTTACTTCTTAAGTCAAAATCTCCTTTCTTCAAATTAGAGACAATAAATGCGAGTTTGTGCCAATAATTCCAGTTTTTATATGGTAATTACACCTCTTGCCATAGTACTGCATACTAATTTAGGCCATGTACACAGCACATATACACAACACTGCACACCAATCACTGAAGACTTTGTAGAAACATTGAAATGCAGTGTCCCATTTCCAGTGAGCCAGAAGGGTTCTCTCATAACTGAAGCCTTCAAATAGGCAGCAGAACACTTGGCGCATGATTTTTCTGGTTATAACAGGCTGTATCCAGAGCTCAAATAAAAATAATCCTGAAATTTGATGCTGACTAAGAGAGTACAGCAGAGTGGGGTTTCCAGATATCTTCTTACTCGATGGAGTTCTATTTTCTAGACTTACAATATTCAATTTACCTCTCTCCTGTATGATTTAGTAATCTTACTGGGAGAAATTAAGAGAATAATCATTTATAAGAGAGTTTAAGAAAGTAATTTATCAAACATATCAAACTGCCAATTATATTATTCTTGTCATAAACAATGAGATACAAACATGAATAGAATTCAACTTCTCTTCTCTTCCTCTGGCATTATTCGTCACATCAGGTAAATTACCACTTCCAAGACTGAATTTCAATGAATCCTAATTCTATCTTTGACTCAGCTTGGGGCTTCTATTATGCTGATGGATATCCTTCCTCCATTGATGGCAGTAACTTAATTAAGGGGGTGCATGGCATACAGAGTTTGTCCTCACATGCTGAGATCAGTATTTCTTTAAAAAGCCTAAAACCAGTTGATGCCACCTTTTTGCTTGCACTGTAATTTTAGTTACTGCAATTCCAGTAATGATTTTCACACTTTTTTAAAAGAAAGATAATCATGTCTTTATGAACTGTTATGAAAGTTCTGTTTTCAATACGTAAGAGAGAAGAGAGGAACAGATCTAGTTGAAGAGTTAGATATTGGAGCGAGAATCCCACCCTCTGCTCTACCTCCATCCCCTCCACCTTCTCAAGGGGCTGAAAACTACTAACACAGAAAATTACCTTCTTTTCTTACTATAATCCAAACTGACAGAAGCAGAGGATTTTTCCGCATTCCCTCGTCTAAAAAGTAAGAGCCTTTGACTGTTCTGACAGAATAGCTAATAAGCTGCCATTCACTTTATCTCACATACCTGCTGTCTCCCGCTGTTTTACCTATAATATATTCCCCAAATTTTCCTCACGAGCCTGGTCCTGAAACACACACTGGACCTCACATTGAAACACAGCTTATATACACAACACAGGCAGATCCTGTGCGTCACGCATAAGAAAACCCTGACTGTGTGTAGGCAGGAAGGAAAGCAAACACATTCTGTTTTCACTCATTTGCACAATACATTACCATAAGTTTTACCCTTTTCAAATAATGCAGATAGAAAATTAGGCAGCATCCTGCTGTAAATCACTGTTAGTGCTGTGGTAGTGGCAGAAGAAAACAGTTAAGGGATTCATTTTTCTTCCAAAAAAAGTCATACTTTTCAAATCAATCTCAATCACACCAGAGGATTACTTCTTATCTGGCTGTAACAAAAGTTCTTTCCACCAGTCTTGGATATAAAAAGAAATTGCCTCATTGTACTAAACAGTACCATGCACTCCAAGGTCAGCTACAGTTGCCCAGCTTTGCAAACAGGCTCGCAGCTGCTGTTTCTATGGGGGATAGGTGAACCGCATGCTGAGATGTGGGTCCTGCTTTGAAACTTCCTGTGTGAGCAGTTTGTAAGCGAGGCTGAGAGCTTTAAGGTTCAGGTCTTTATAGACCTTCTGGTGGCACACTTATTTTTGGATTTGTGAAAAGAAGAAGGTACTCTGTTCTCTAAGGTGGAGAAAAGACTATCACAGAAGTGACAGGGGTGGTGTTATAATTTATGACATCCCCATCTCCCCAAGGAAGTCCTCCTGGGAGCCTACTGTCATTCATATTACAGTGATGACTGAGGAAAGGAGAACTAAAATAAGTTAAACCACCTGAGCCTTCAGCTTGCCTTCCTGCCCTGCACGTCCAGGTGACAGGACTATTCCAGACGGGCCTAGAGTCACGAAGCACAGAAGTTCATCTTTCTGCCAGCCTGCCACGTTTACAAAGCTGTGAGAATCATGCTGAAATACTAGATACCCGAATGTGTATATGCGTATGCCAGCATTCATTTCTAGCTCAAAAATCAGTCCCGTTCACTAAATGTATACATTTCCCAGTATTATGAAGGTGAAGAGTCTTAGAATTTCAAAAGGAGCTTTCCAAGGGATGAATCAAATAATAAAAACAGCGGGGAAAGGAAGAAAGAAAGATAAATGAGGCTTCATTTCATGATGTCATTTAGGGACTTAAGAATAGGTATAAAAATGGTATTAAAGTTCCAAGAGAGGAGCCTATTAAGAAATAGCTTAATTGCCATTTTACATGACAAAATGTAAAATTAGGGTTATTATCCCCAAGTGAGTTACATACCGAATTGTGAGTTATGGCACCTCCAACTTGATGATTACTTCTTGAAGGACACAGCTATTTGGTCCCATTTACATGGACGTTATAGGGAAGGAAGAAACTTAATGCTTTTTTCCTTTCAGTATAAAAATGGCTTGAGCTACACATTTGACTTGGCAGACAAAATTAGTGATGTTAATTTTAGATTTACTTTTTGAGGAACAAAAAAACTCAGTGCATTCACCAGTCAATACAAGAAATCTTCCAGAATATATAAAGCTATGAAAAGATTTTTAAGGCTGAAAAGATCTTGGAGTTTCAAAAACTCATTTTCAGCAATAGTCACTTCTTGTTTCTTAATTTTTTTGGGTGGGGGGAGTGAGGAAGATTGGCCCTGAGCCAGCATGTGTTGCCAATCTTCCTTTTTTGCTTGAGGAAGATTGTCCTTGAGCTAACTTCTGTGCCAGCCTTCCTCTATTTTGTATGTGGGATGCTGCCACAGCGTGGCTTGACCAGCAGTGTGTAGGTCCACTCCTGGGATCTGAACCGGGGAAACCCTGGCTGCCAAAGCTGAGCATGCTTTGAACTTAACCGCTATGCCACCAGGCCAGCCCCTCTTAACTATGTCTTGCAACAGGAATTGAACATAATTTTCTTGTATTTTCAAGCTTTACTAAAAGGTACCACGGAATTTGGCTAAGAAAACATAGACGTTGTCAATCAGATATTCCCCTTAATGGAGATACTTAGGCTTACCTGCTGCTTTCTAGTATCTTATCTGTAATATATACATACAAATGTACAGGTCAGGAAATAGAACATCACCAACACCCAGAAGATATGCCTATATGTGTATGTGCATATACCAGCATTCATTTCTAGCTCTAAATCACTCCCATTCACTAAATAGATACATTTTCCAGTATTATAAAGGTGGAGAGTCTTAAAATTTCCAAGGAGCCTTCCAAGGAATGAATCAAATAAGGAAAACATTATAAGAAAATTGTAAGATATGAAGTATAAGAGTTAGAATTTTATATATAATTATAATTTTCTTACAATTATAAGAGAAATGAATAAGATGCATTTTTTTTGTATTTGACTTCTGTTGTGCTAAATTTCGTGGGTAAGATTCCTCTATGTTGTTGTATTTAGCGGTGGTTTGTTTAATTTTGTTACTAGATACTATGCCATTGCATGAATATTCCATAGTTCTTTTATGCAGTTCCACAGTTAATTCTACAGTTGATGAATGTTGGGTTAATTTTAGTCAAGGTTAGTACAAACTATGCTGCTATGGATTTCCTTATACACAACCCAGTAATCAAATGTATGTATTTCTCGAGTCTAGATTAGGAATGGAAATCTGGGTCATCGTGATTACGTATATTCAGCCTTAGTAGACATTGCTAGTCTTTGAACATTGTTGTAAAATTTACACTCCTACCACCAGTTTCTCCATATCCCTGCCAACAGTTGATATCTTCATTCTTTTAGCTATTCTGATGCCTGCTGTGAAATGTGCTTTTTTGTTCTTGTTATTTATTTTTCCGGGAGGAAGACCGCTTTTATAGTTTGGACAGATGCCCAGAGTGGGTGGGGCAGGTGGGGGTGGGGGCGGGTCCCTGACAATAAAGGTACCTTTAGCAGACGTGGGCCATGCCTCCAAAGAAAGGTGTCTCCACGCAGCGGGTGCAGAGCTAGTCCATCCAGAGGGGCGCCTTGCACTGCATGGGAGTGCAGGGCAGGTAGAAGGTGAAGTCCACGTGGTACTGTCAGCAGGCAGCTGAGGGAGGCCATGCAGAGGAGCACGTCCCACCGCAGGAAGAGGTGGGGTTGTGGAAGTTGCTGAAGATGCTTTCTCAAACTGAGTGTTGAACAGGACTTCGGTGATTCACCTCAGCTCCTTTCATGCCTTCATCCAGGCACCCCGCATCTGCTGCGATTCTGTGTCCTGGAAGGTCTGCCTGTGCTCTAAGCAGTCTGGTGAACGCCGCTGCTGAGTCAGTGAGTGCGGGTTCTGCACTGCGTTGATGATGCGCGTCTTGCACTCCAGCTTGGGGATGATGATGCCCTCACGCCAGGTGTGCGGCAGCAGGAGTTCTGCCAGGTCACTGTAGAGGCGGTTTCTGAAGGAGAACTTGCAGAGACCGCACCATTCCATCAGGCACAGGAAGTCCAAAAGGTTTCCCTGCCGATAGATCGCGCCCTTGTCCAGGGCGCTGATACAGTCTCACACGAGTGAGCCCTTCTAATCGAGGTTTCTGAACGGCTTGCGCCAGTAGGTGAAAAGTCTGGGCTTATCTGCCTGTATAATGACTTCCTTGAAGAGTCAACGCCAGTGGTGATCCGCCACGTGCCACATCCCCCTGTCACGAAGCAGAAAACACCGTTGGTGATGAGGCCAGCTGTTTCCCATGGACCAGGCGCTCAAGACGGCGAATATTTCCTCCACTTTGGAGATGTACTTCTCCCTGTCCCACTGGATCCACTCGTATTTGAGGCCCTTCACGTGCACGTCTCCAACGGCATCTGTCTCACTCTTGTAGAGGCAAGCGTGGTCAAACTCCAGGTTGTGGCCCAGGAAGCGGTCCACCACTTGGGAGAGCGGTGCCGTCTCCGGCAGCGAGGACATATCTACGAACTGCTTGATGGAGGGACTTCTGCTGTTGGAACCGCCTATCTGCCACAGTGGGAGTGGGTGCCCCCATACAGGTCTCACAAAACTGGAGGCCCCAGTAGGCAGTCCCCAGTTGCTCGTAACGGAAAGCCTCAGTCTTCATCAGAAAAGGCTCTTCTGAATGTTGTAGTGGAAGCCGCAGATGGCAAAGTTGGGGTTGTAGTCATAGTTCCGAATCCTCTCCGGGTACTTGTAGTGATCACTCAGGATGTCACATGTGGCAGTGTACATCTCCAGGTGCAGTGTATCTGTCTATGGAGCAGCATGTAGTTGTAGCCAAAGCTGTAGCCCTCACATTACTCAGGCTGATCTTATTGGCCTAGATATGGCTGCCGGTTTCAGGAGACTGAAGGCCTGGGCGGGATGGAGGTGGGACAAGGAGGTGGTCACGCGCCAGTCTCTGCACGTTCTGGTGAAGAGCCTACAGATGTGCACCGAGCTTGGCGCTGCCAGCAGGCAGTGGGCTCTGAACATGGGAGGGCTGCAGTCATGGCAGGCGGGCAAAAACGAGGCAGCTGGAGGTCTCCTGTGGTCCCTGTTCAGCAGCCAGCATCAAGCTGTTGCCAGAGACCCGCACCGGTCGTGCCTGCTGAGAGCCGCTTGCTCTGCCCTCGGTTGGTGGGTAGGCCGGTCCATTGCTCTCCGACTGTGGGTATTACTATGGTTTTAATTTAAATGTACATAATAACTAATGAGGGCAAATATCTTTCCTTACATTTATTGACCATTTGGATATGCTCTTTTTTGAAGTGATTATTATAGGTGATTTTTCTTATAAACTTTTTTTTTTAAGATTTGTGGGAGTCTTTTTATATACTCTTTATCTGAGTCCTCTTTAGTTATATGCATTGCAAATATTTTTCTCAACATGATGTCTTGCCTTTTCACACTCTTAATGATGTCCTTTGGTGAATTTAAATTCTTAATTTTTAATATAACTCATTATTATTTATAGTTAACTTTTATGTCCTATTTGAGAAATCATTACTTGTCCCCAAAGTCATAACATTAGTCTCCTATGTTCTCATCAATTGACTTTATGTTTTCCTAATAAGTGATTTTTCAAGAGAAGAAACAGGTAAGAATAAAAGGATTGCTAATAAAATCTGATACAATTAATAAGCAATTAAATTTCCTGCATAAATTTAACAATTCATTTGATGTTAACACAATTTTTAGTAATGAAGGAATGTTGACAGAAAATTAGAAGATTAAAAAAAAGAACCCAAATCTATGTGGTGAGTGGCGTATAAAAATGTGGCATTTTTTAATCGGTGGGGATAAAATCAATTATTTGGTAAGGTGTGCTGCTATATTGAAGGAGCCTAAGGGGAAAATAAGTTGTATCCCATACCTGATTTCTTTCACTGAAAAGTAAAATTCCAAATTGATTAAAGATGTAAACACAAATCGTAAAATACTAGAAGGATTTGTTTTTTCTTTTCGTAACATTTGAGGGGGTTATCATGTCTCTAGACTCAGAAACTACTGAATAAATACTTTTTTAGAGCAGACTTTATAATTTTAAAATATACGAATAAATGAAAACAAGCTATAATACTTTCATTTTTACAACATGTAAAAAAACTCAGGGTATGTATTTACAAGAGATAATACACAAAAGATTCATTTTATACATTATAAAAACTCAATAATCAATAAGAAAAATAAAGATAGCCATTTTAAATAAATAGGATGGAACAGGTATGTTCAAGAATTATAAACATGAACTTCACAGGGGGGAAAAAAGAACAAATGGTCAAAACTGTCTGAAAAGATGCTCAACTTGGTCAACTTCATATACAATTAAAGACATTAAGTCAATGAAATATTATATATATGATTGCCATGGTATAAGGAAGAAATACTTTCATATACTATGGACAGAAATTTAAGCATATTTAGAGTGCACTTTGTCACTGACCATCAAAATTGAAAACACACATACCCTTTGACACAATTCCACCTTAAGGAGTTTATTCTATGATTATGCTTTCATGGAAAACAAAAAGACAATTTGAAGCACCATTCTTTGTAGTAGAAAAATATATACATAAAGATATATTAGTAAATTCATATATTTTCATGGGAAATATACCCAAGACGATTTGTTAAATAGTTACATGAAAAAGATTAAAAAGCAGTGTGTTTATTTGATTGATGTTGTGTCAAAAATACAATTGTGTAAAACATTTTTGGCTGAATCCACAAGAAACCATTAATGAGGTTATTTTTGGAGGTTTCTGGGGTTTGGAATCTCTTACTTTTCATTTTACAATCTCCTATATGGTTTGGAATTTTTATATAAGGATATATTGTTTTTATAATGAAAAAGAAAAATAGTGTGTGATTTCTGTGATTTTCAAAAACTGAATTCTTCTACATTAAATGTGCTTAGTTCCCTGCTGCTTTTATGACTGAGTTGTATAAAAATTACAATATTTTGTATAAAAGATGTGAAATTGCTAAAACTAAGCTCACAATTTCTGATGGAGTTAGAGTTTGCGAAAATGGAAAAGTAGTAAATTATGAATCAGAAAACAAGGATTCTGTTTCTTAATCTATTTGGTTTCAAATTCATGCCTTATCGTTTACAACTGCCATGTCTATTATGTCAGTCATGCTCTCTGATGCGCAGTTTCTTTTTGCTGTTAAAATTTATTGAGACAATTTTCCTGTATATTGTATTGATCTATAGGATTAAATAAAGAGAAGTATGAAAAGGAACTTTGTTTTATTTTATAGCTATTCTTATCCAAGCTCAACAATCTTTAGGCTATTGCACCAAGAAACAAACACATCGCTAAATTTACATCAATAGCTCCATGAGTTTTCTGGTTCTAGCCTCTACCTTCTAGAGTAAGACCTGAAACTGTCTTCAGAATCACTCTTCTTTGTAGGTGTTTCCTGTCCTCCATGGTCGAGTTTTCTCAAACTCCCTGGCCTCCAAGGCTTATACTGATCAGTAAGATCAGCAAGCCCTCCCCTGATTCCCAAAGCCAAGAAAAGCATCCTTCTGTTTACTGTCAAGACACGTCTAGTCTGCTGTTACACTACCCCAGTACTGCCAACTAGCTTGCCAGGAATCCCTGGATGCTTCAAGCCATTCCTTACAGCATTGTTCTCACAGGTTCTGCCACTATGTCCTCTGCTGCTACCACAGTTGGTGTCTCCTGAAAAGGAGAGAATACTTTTCCTCACAAATTCTTAAAAGACTTTTGGGTGACAAAATAGTTACTTTATTATTTTTTTGCTTCAATTCTTTTTTTATTGAGATATACTTGACATTTACACTTGACATGCACACCTGAAACTAAGTAGACCATACTATTATAACATAATGATTCGATACGTGTACATGTTGCAAAATGGTCGCCACAATAAGCCTAGTTAACGTCCATCACCACACATAGTTACAAATTTTTTTCTTGTGATGAGAACTTGTAAGATCTATTCTCTTAGCGACTTTCGAGTATACAATACAGTATTATTAACTATAGTCACTATGCTGTACAATACATTCCAAGGACTTATTTATTTTATAACTGGAAGTTTTTGGGTTTTTTTTTTTTTTTTTGGATTCCACATATAAGTTGAGATTGTAAGGTATTTGTCTTTTTCTCTCTGACTTATTTCACTTAGCATAATGCCCTCAAGGTCCACCCATCTTATTGCAAATGGCAGGATTTCCTTCTTTTTTGTAACTGAATAGTATTCCATTCCATATACATACCACATTTTCTTTATCCATTCATCAATCTTTGGACACTTAGATTGTTTCCATATCTTGGCTATCGTAAGTAATGCTGCAGTGAACATGAGGGTGTGGATATCGCTTCAACATTGTGTTTTTGTGTTCTTTGGATAATACCCAGAAGTGGAACTGCTAGATCGTATGGTAGTTCTATTTGTAATTTTGGGGGGAACCTTCATACTGTTCTCCATAGTGGCTGCACAAATTTGCAGTCCCACCAACAGTGCACCAGGGTTCTCTTTTCTGCACATCTTTGCCAACACTTGTTATTTATTGTCTTTTGGGTAATAGCCATTCTAACAGGTAGGAGGTGATATCTCATTGTGGTTTTGATTTTGTTTCCCAGAAGATTAGTAATTTTGACACTTTTTTGTGTACCTGTTGGTCACCTGTATGTTTTCTTTGGAAAAATACGTATTCAGATCCTCTGCCCATTTTTTAATTGGATTATTGTTTTTGCTATTGAGTTGTATGAGTTCCTTATATATTTTGGATATTAACTCCTTTTCAGAAATATAATTTCCAGGTATTTTCTTTCATTTGGTAGGTTGCCTTTTGTTGCCTTTGCTGTGCAAAGTTTTTTGGTTTAGTGTAGTCTCATTTGTTTTTTATTTTGATGTGTTTACTTTTGGTGTCAAATCCCAAAAATCATTGCCAAGATTCTCAAGATTGCTTTGGCTATGCAGGGTCTTCTGGGGTTCCATACAAATGTTAGGATTGTTTATTCTATTTCTATGAAAAATGCCACTGGAATTATGATAGAGATTGCATTGAAACTGTAAGCTGCTTCGGGTAATATGGACATTTTAACAATATTAATTCTTCCAATCTATGAGCTCAGAACATATTTCCATTTATTGATGTCTTCTTCTATTTCATTCATCAATGTCTTATAGTTTTCAGTGTATAGGTGTTTCACCTCTTTGATTAAAATTAATCCTAGGTGTTTTATTCTTTTTGATCCAATTGTAAATGGGATTGTTTTCTTAATTTCTCTTTCTGATAGTTTGTTATTAATGTAGAGAAACACAACTGATTTTTGTATATTGATTTATATCCTGCCACTTTACTAAATTCATTTATTCTAGCAGTTTTTTTAAGGAGTCTTTAGGGTTATCTATATATAGTATCATGTCATCTGCAGACAGTGACAGTTTTACTTCTTTCTTTCTGATTTAGATGCCTTTTATTTCTTTTTCTTGTGTAATTTCTATAGCTTAACACTTCCACTACTATGTTGAATAAAAGTGGGCATCCTTGTCTTGTGTCTGATCTTAGAGGAAAACAAAGCTTTCAGCTTTTAACCATTAAATATAATGCTGGCTATAGGCTTGTCATATATAGACTTATTAGATTGAAGTACTCTCCCTCTATACCCACTTTGTTGAGAGTTTTTATCACAAAAGGATGTTGAATTTTATCAAATGCTTTTACTACATCCATTTAGATGATATCCTTCATTTTGTTAACATGGTATATCATATTGATGGATTTGTGAATGTTGAATCATCCTTGCATCTTTGGAATAAATCCCACTTGATCATGGAGTATAATCCTTTTAATATGTTGTTGAATTTGGTTTTCTAATATTTTGTTGAGAATTTAGCATCTACGTTGGTCAGGGATATTGGTCTATAATTTTCTTTTTTTGTAGCATTCTTGTCTGGTTTTTGTATCGGGGTAATTCTGGCTTCATAAAATGATTTTGGAAGTGTTCCCTCCTCTTCTGTTTTTTGGAAGAGTCTGAGAAGGATTGGTATTAGTTCTTCTTTAAATGTTTGGTAGAACTCACCAATGAAGTCATCTGGTCCTGGACTTTTGTTTGTTGGAAGGAAAAACAGTTCTTTAAAATTTTTTTCCAGTAAATTTTCTCCAAAGCACTGTGACACAAATCACTGGAGATCAGCTGGGCAAATCTATTTTGTATACATGCTTTCAGCAAAGTTAGTGTTTTTTTTTTTTTTTTAAGACTTTGTTTATCAATAGTGTTTCTCTGTTCTCTTAAATTATGATATATCTTGGTAGGCTTTGTAGACTGTCCATAAATAGGCTGCTGGAAGAAGCCTATAAACATGTCTAGACATAAGGGATCTTAATGACGTATAGATTATTATCAAAGAGGGGAGTCACACATCCTCACTGTCCCCATCTTATGTACACACATAGAAGTGTAATATTTTTATATGTAAAATTTTGTTCTGAGTCTCTAAAAATTAAGACAGAAAATAAACTATTTGGGGCTACCTGAAAATGCATCCCCAAATTCCTAACAGGTTTTGTAACACCACAGATTCTCAGTTTTCTCATAATAATAGCAACCCTATCTACCTCTCACAAAGTTCTTTCAAAGTTCAAATGAAATAGCAAATGTAAGCTTCATTGCTTATCATGGGGGAAACAAAAAATGTAGAAAACTCGTAGCACTAAAATTACAGCTGCACAATTCATGGTGACAGCACAAACCAAGATATGCAAATCATTGTTCACTTAGAATGGCTTTACACCTCTATTTAAAACATATTACATCATGACGAAAGGCTGAAGCCTGAGCGTTAACCGTTTAACCAAGAGAGAAGGAATCAAGAGCAAAAAAGTGTACCATGCCAGTTTTTCCTTGATTGGATGGCATTAATTCATTCACGCATTCAACAAGATAGCTTTTGAGGACAATATGTTAAGGCTCTATTTTAGACACCTGATAATTAACCTCTCTGAACCACAGATTCTTCCTCAATATAATGAGGGAAAAGAGTTGATCTAGTCCAGAAGTGTGCTGTTTAGTAAGTTCTAAATTCTCTGATAAGAGGCAATTGGCAGAACATACACTTAACAGAAGGCACTAAAAATAAGCATGATATTAATGACATTCCAAAGATAATTTTTTTGTCTGAGAATTATATTTTGGAAGTTTATATAATTTCTTATGAAATATGGAAATTCATGCACCCCACATCTCCAATTCCTGAAGTTTTTCTCATAATATAGTAGGAGACAATAACAGAACATCTGACTGCCTAAATTTCCTGGGAGAATATAAAAAGATTCCTTGTTTTCCATAGATTTTCAATTTGTAAACTATTTACCACACCACCAGGATGCAGCACACAGACTATTACATTTGGCAGCTATTTTCTTATATATTCTTTTAGATATAACTTCTTTTTCAAGCAGCTTGTCGAGATTGGGTATAAATTATGACAAACTTTGTATGGATCTCTTCCTTCAGAGTTCTGTCATTTTGGTTAAATTCTGTTAGCTATGCCTCCCCCTAAGTAGTGGTTATCTTTGAAGACTTACAATTGTGCTTTGGCTTTGCAAGATATATGTCCTTCGAAACTGTCATGTAAATGAGTAGAGAAATCCTATTCTGAGATACAACAGAGTTATTATGCACCTCATTGACTATTGCAAAGGATGGCTGATATCATTCTTGCAGTAGACTGTCCACAGAGGAGATATGCAGGTTTTATATTAGTGCTTTCTGTCACTGTTTCACTCTGGGACTTAATCAGATCCATGTGTGTAGTGAGATCCCTAAGAAGAAACAGGCTCACATTATTTCATGCCTACGGGGCATAAAGCCTTGTTTAAGATTAATTTATTAGAACAAGAGTGTCCACTAGCTACCAATTTCAAAGAACCATGGTGAAAAGAAATTCAGGGACTGTTTGTCAAACCTAAATAGCATTGTTTTGTGATAAGAATACCTTCCATTTGCACAGAAATTTATCATTTTCAAAATATTTTGTAAATGCTCTCCCATATAATTCCTAATATACAATTTTATAGGTAATTAGAGCATGTTCAACAATAATAAAAATAATAAAATAACTAATGTACGTTCTATGTGCCAGTCTTTATTCTATGTGCTTTATAAATAATAATTTAATGCTCACTATTGCTCTGTGACTTAGGTACTGTTTATATCTCTATTTTACAGCTAAAGAAAATGAAGCAAAGAGAGACTGAATAACTGTCCAAGGAAACAAAGTTAGGAAATGGTGTAGCCAGGCACTTGACTGATGTCACATCAATGACAGGCCCGTTAGGCTACAGCCATTTAGCGTTTTTGCTGAACACGGGTTTCTTTGATTAAGTCTTTTTAAGATGAAAGAAAAGAAGACATTTAAGAGACCTTGAGCTACCAATTAGAGTGAGAATGAATGAACAGTATTTTGGTTTAATGTGTTTTCATCCCTAGTAATTATCACTTTAATTACATATTAAAAAGTCTATGAGTGTCTTCATAGTCATCCAAAACACCTGACAGAGATTCATGACGGTAAGCTTCTATAGCATAATATGCTAGAAAGTAGCTGATAGACAGGGTCTGCATTTCCCCTTTTATCTACCTATGGCCATGTGACTGGTTCTCACAAGTAAAATGTAACCCAAGGTGATTGAGGGGAAGTTAGGCTTTCTCCACCATGACTTTTCAATGTGCCTACTTTGAGGTGATGGCCAGGGCAAACTTGGAAATCTTTTGAGGATGGAGGGAGGTGTCAGATAACCTGGAGTATCCATTTTTAATTTTCATGAAGTGGTCTGTCGTGTTTTAGGATTATGACTTTGGACTACTGTAAAACGATTCAATAAAAAGTGATAGTTATTGAAGATAGGCAAAGAAGATAAAAACATACATGATAGGATTTTCTGAAGAAGAAAACCAAAGCATGGAAAAATAAATACAAAAAAACTCCCTATAACTTAAGAAAATTTCCTGACATTCAAAAAAAGGAAATCATATTGAAAAAGTACATGAATTTTGATCTATATTTAAGAATTTTGATCTGAAAGATCAACCCCAAGACATATTCTATTAAAATGATTGAACTTAAAAATGATGTTTTTAAAGAGCTCAAAAACAACAGCAATGCTTTTTGTCAATAAAAAATGGAGTAACATGTTGAATACACTCAATAAAATAAAATAAATGTGAGTCAACATAAAACCCAGCAAAATCAGCTTTCCGGTAAAGATAGCAACAAAGTTTTATCAACATGGAAGAACTCAGGGAATTTTGTTACCTTGAGCCTTCCAAAGAAATCGACTAGAGAAGAATATTCAGACAACCAAATGGCTATGCAGGCATTGACCTGAGGAAGGTGGTGAACAGTGAACGTATAGTTACTCATAGAGTTAAAAGTGAAGAAGGCCTAACCATGAAGGAGAACAGTGTGCAATGACTTGTGCCCGTACGTCGTAGATATAACACAACTAGCAAAGCTGGCGGAAATTGGGAAAATATATGAAAAGGTTAAACTGTTCTAATTATATATCTGATGGAAGCATTAACATCCCTTTTCCGGGAATGTTGTATGCATAATGTGGGATAAATTAAAATAATGCTTATGAAATATGCAAACTTTATCTCTTATGCCCTAGAGAACCTGGATTCTCAGTGTAAAAGAAAGAAGATATAGCTGTAATATAGATGATACAGAAAAAGTCCTATGGTCCTAAATTTGAATGGAAGTAGTATCAGTAAGACTTCATGAAGCATATATCTCTTAAAAGTTCTGCTGTTTATTTGTCCGTCTGTCTATCTATCTGTCTATCTACCCATCTATCTAATCTATCATTACTCTATCCCCTGCTCAGTCCACTGCAGAGGCCTAAAAAGAATGGCCAACCTCATATCAATAAGAGTTCTTATTTTCCAGATTGGGGTCTTAACTACTTTTCTCACTAAGTAAAATGAATTCTTAGAGAAATGGCTGATTTCAATCTGGAGCAGGAAATGTCCAAAGAAAGCATGGGAGATGGTGTTACACAGGATAGTAACAAAGATATCAAAGACTTCTGGGGTCACATCAAAAGGAACAGGAGCTAATTTGAAGGGGATGCTCTTGCTAAAGATGGGAAAATTTGAGATATGAAAGTGGTAATTACAGCTGATGGAAACCAGTCATATATGTTGGGATACATATTCTTCTTAAATTAGCAAATAACATTCAATTATTTTTCAAATACTCTTAAAATTTGTTCATCATTCTAGAGAAATAATATCATGGAGTTTGGATCTTAACTTTTTATTAAAATTTTTAATACTGAAGGAAAGACATATTTTGTATTTTTTTAAGCTGGGAAATAAAATTGAGAAATCACTTGGGAAGAGATACTAGGATGACTACACAATTGCTACAGGACTCCTCCAGAGGACTGCATTTTCAGTGGAAGGTAAATTTTTTGAAATTTCTTTTAAATGCTATCTTTATGGAGATGTTCCTGATTTCTGCAGAAAGAGTTGATCTTTCCTCTTCTAATCTCTTATAACACTACCTATATTTCTCAAATGATGATTTCATAGTTTGGTATATTTGTACATTTTTTATATATATTCCTAGGAAATAAGTTATTTGAGAAAAAGATCCATGTTTCTTTTAACTCCCTATCCTTTGTCCAGTATCCTGTAAATAACAAAGAAGAAAAAGTTATTAAGAAAAGAAAGACGAATAGATAATCTATATATCAATTCTATCAATAACAGTTAAAATACTTTGATATTTGATCAGCTTAATTTCGTAGGTTCTAAGGAATACATGTGGATAGCCAGATGTGTCTAGCAGTAATATGCCTATTATTTTGAACTAAGAGTGAGAAATGATTTACATCATTGTGTAAATTCAGTAAAACAATATCAGAAGAACAAAGTGATGAAAACAAATTTACCTCAACAAATTAGCCCTGAATAGTTTACCAAACATGAAAGGATATATAAGTCAGTTGTAGAAGTAAATCTAGAAAGTTTAACACAAACGAAAGGGGCACAAAAAGCGCATGATATGGCTAAGCAAGACATTTTAAAATGTTTAAAAACACTGAATTTAATTGATGAAAGGGACAAGCTCAAAAGATATTTTTGGCACCAGGAAGAGGTTTGAAACGTGCTTGTTTTTGCCCTGTGGGAAGAAGAGCTTTCCTATTCTCCTTGGATCTCACTCATGACAGTTAAGCTAGAGCAAACGGAGAGAGGGTAGGTAGAAAAAAGCAGAGGTTGGAGGGCTGATCCTGGGTCACTCTACTATTTAGAAGTTAGGGAGGAGAAGAAGCGAACAGAGACTGGGACGGAGTGACCAGTGAAGTGGAGGAGATCCAGGAGACAGTCTTGCTGTGGAAGCAGAAGGCTACTTCAAGGGAGAGAAGATGAAAACTTTTTCAAACGCTCGGGATAGGTCAAGGAAGTCAACTGAAAACTGACCATTGGATTTAATAAGGAAGAGTTTATTGGCAATCTTGTAAAGAATGAATGTTGGTGAAATGGTAGGCCTGAGGCCAAATTGGAAATAATTCAAGAGAAAAAAATTGAAGACATACCTCCAGCACTTGCTGGAGAAGAATGTGACGCCAAAGGAGGTGTTTTTGTATTTGAAAGAGAGAAAGAAGGGGAGAGAGAAAAAAATTTTGATAAGAAATATAAATTTTATCTTTTAAAGTATGATTTTTGTATTTGTTTTAAAATGTAAACAGTCAGTTGCTCTGAAGACAATATGGGGAAATCTTGATTTTGAGATTGTTATTGGCTCAGAGTACAATAATTATTACATGTCAATTAGTATATGAATTCTTAGTAACTGACAAGTCTTGCCTCTTTCTTTTTTAAAATAAAAACTTCCTATCAAAATTTTGATTTTTGATAAGGTAAATGGTTATTACCGGAAAAATCACACTTGCATATTATCTAATGTTTTTAGACCCTACAATGCTTAGTTTCTGTGGCTTATTTTGTTTAAAAAAATTCATTGAGAATTACAATGCTTTTATTTTCCTAAAACAAGGGCATTTTAAAGTATCTAAAGGATTCATTTTCTCTAAGTCACTGACTAAGTCATCTTCCATCAAGCTTTACTGGATAAAACTATATAACAAAGTGTGTTGACACATACAAATTCACCTAAAGACATGTACCATTTCTTGTTCCTTATGAATATCAAAGGCCAAATAACTATTCTGCTCATCCCAAAACCATATATAGAGAGAGCAGGTCTGTTCCACCGACAACTGAAGAAAAGTAATAATCAATTACGACATTATTCTTATTGTGCCAAAAGTTCATTACTACCACTTACAGCTGTAAATGAAGTAACTATATACATATATAATTTCAGTCCTCATTATTTAAATGTACTACAATATTAAAGTGCTTGTGCTTTTTGGATTACTCACACTTCATTAGAGAATTAAATTCTTGCCGAAGCCTTCTACTCTTAGGAAATTTCATGGGGGATTATAAACTGGATGAAACCAATAAGCTTCCAGTGCTTTTCTATACTTAAAACTATATTTTCTACCAGGTTCTGGATTATTTAATCATCATTGTTGAAAGGCTAGGAATCTACCTGAAATGTTCTGCCTATAACTTAAATGAAGGATTGAATTAACAAGCCTTTCTAACGTTATTTTCTAAAAGAGTGCAAATAATTATTTTAGCAAAAAGGTGACATTAATGAAGACACAAATATATCATATTGAAAACTGTGCTATTATGAGACTAGCACAAATCTTTAACTACATATTTATATCCAGACCTCAAATGTCTGTGTTCTGAGATCATGCCCTACTACCATTTCTCTATGGATAAGATCTACGAGGAAAGACAACAAGGGTACGTCGGTCATGAAGACCTTGATGGGTTGACTGACTTCTATCACTCTCCAATTGATAAGATAGAGAGAGAAGGAAAAAGGCAAATATCAGGACAAACCTAACCAAAGAGACTCCTTGCCTGATCTGTTTCCTGCTTAGATGCACTTCCAGACTAAAAAAGGTATTAGTAACAGAGGTTCTCGCAGTGGGAGATTTCAATGAGTAAGTCATTCATTTGAGGCTTTAAGAACCATAGAGTCGTGGAACCATTCTTTCTCTCTTCCAGGCTGTACACATTTGAGGGCAAATACAAGGAGTCTTAGAATTAGTAAAAATTAGAAGGTAGTTTAGTGACTGAGTTAGGCTGATAGAGCTGATGCAAAATGTCACAACACTTGTAATTAAAAGGGAAACTTTATTCCATGGCCTATGATATCCAATAAAGTACAAATGTTCTATTTGAATTTTTAAGTTTTATTTAATTCAAAATTGTAGGAAATTATCAAGTTAGTACAAAGAACTCTAGTATACTCAACCATATTCTCTAATTTTTACCATTTTGCAATATTTGCAAATATATGGAGATAGCTTTATCTCCACCTTTCTATAATTCTTTTGCTTAACCATTTGAGAGGAATAGAAATCATATTTCTTATTCTTAAACACTTTAGTACCTATTTCCAAGGAAACAAGGATATTGTCTTTTATAAACAGAGTGAAATATCAAAATCGATAAACTAATATTGATATATAGTCTTACCTAATTTACAGTCCATATTCAAATTTCATGCATTGTCTAAAGTCTATATGACTTTTTTTCCCTCAGGACAGATTGAATCAATGATCACACATTGCATTCAGTAGAGATGTTTCTATTTTCCTTTAATCTAGAATAGTTTCTCAGTTTTTCTTTGTCTCTTATGATTGTGAAGGAGTACAGGGCATTACATTTGTAAAATGTCCCTCAGTTTAGGTTTGCTATTTCTTCATGATCAAGTTCATGTTATATATTTCCAGTAATACAATAATTACGATTTTGCGTCATTCTTAGTGCATTATATCACTAAGCACATGATACCAATTTGCACCATTGTTGGTGCTATTAATTTTTTATTGATGTATAATTGACATGTAACATTATATTGGTTTCAAGTGTACAACATAACGTGATATTCATGTATATTGTTAAATGACCACCGCAATGATCTAGTTAACATCCATCACCATAAATAGTAACAACAAAGTGTTTTTGCTCAAGATAAGGACTTTTAAGATTTACTCTCTTAACAACTTTCAAATATGCGATACAGTATTAACTGTAGTCACCATGCTGTGCAGTATACTGCATCCCCATGACTTATTTATTTTATAAATGGAAATTTGTAGCTTTTGAACCACTTCACCCATTTCTCCCACCTGCACCCCATGCCTCTGGAAAACACCACTGTATCTATGAGCTTTCATGTGTGTGGGGTTTTTGTTAATTCCATATATAAATGAGATCATATGGTATTTGTCTTTCTCTGTATGACTTATTTCACTTAGCATAATGCCCTCGGGGTGCATCTGTGTTGTGGCAGATGGCAAGATTTCATTCTCTTTTATAGCTGAACAATATTCCATTATAGGTATGCACCACATCTTCTTTATCCATTCATCCATTGATGGACACCTTGGTTGTTTCCATATCTTGATTATTGTGAATAATGCTGAGGTGAACGTGGGAGTGCATATATCTTTTCAAATTAGTGTTTTTCTTTTCTTCTGATAAATATCCAGAAGTGGAGTTGCTAGATCACATGGTAGTTCCATTTTAATTTTTTGAGAATCCTCCGTGCTGTTTGTTATAGTGGCTGCACCAATTTACATTTCTGCCAACAGTGCACAAGGACTCCCTTTCCTCCACATCCTTGCTGACACTTGTTATCTCTTCTCCTTTTGATAATAGCCATTCTAAATATGTGAGGCAGTATCTCATTGTGTTTTTTATTTGCATTTCTTTGATGATTAATGATGTTGAGCATCTTTTCATGTACCTGTTGGCCATCTGTATGTCTTCTTTGGACAAACATCTATTCAGATACTCCTCCCTTTCGTTTGTTTGTTTGGTGAGGAAGATTGTCCCTGAGCTAACATCTGTGCCAATCTTCCTCTGTTTTGTATTTGAATCTCCACCACAGCATGGCTTGGTGAGTGGTGTAGGTCCATGCCCAGGATCCGAACCCACGAACCAAGGCCTCCAAATCAGAGCGTGCCAAACTTAACCACTATGCCACCGGGCCAGCCCATCCACAGCCATCTTTTAATTGAATTGTTTGTTTTTTTGCCAATGTGTTGTATGAGTTATTTGTATAATTTGGATATTAACTACTTATCTGATAAATGGTTTGCAAATATTTTCTTTCATTCAGTAGATTGCCTTTTCATTTTGCTGATGGTTTCCTTTGATGTGTAGAAGCTTTTTAGTTTAATGTAGTTCCCACTTGTTTATTTTTGCTTTTGTTGCCGTTGCTTTTGGAGTCAGATCCAAAAAATTATCACCAAGACTCATGTCAAGGAGTTTACCACCGATGTTTTCTTCTAGGAATTTTACAGTTTCAGGTTTTACATTCAAGTCTTTAATTCATTTTGAATTAATTTTTGTATATGGTCTAAGATAGGGGTCCAGTTTCATTCTTTTGCATGTGGCTGCCCAGTTTTCCCGTTTATTGGAGAGACCGTCCTTTTTCCATTACATATTCTTGGCTCTTTTGTCTTAAATTGATTGACCATATATGCATGGGCTCTCTATTCTCTTCCATTGATCTATGTGTCTGTTTTTATGTCAACACTATACTGTTTTGATTACTGTAACTTTGTAATATAGTTACTTTGTAATATAGTCCCTGAAATCAGGGAGCATAATGCCTCCAGCTCTATTCTTCTTTCTCAAGATTGCTTTTGGTGATCTTAACTTTAATTATGTGGTTAAAATGAAATACGCCATATCACTACATAGTAAAGTTACTATTGTTCTCTTTGTAATTAGCAAGTTTTTGGTGAGATACTTAGATGCCATGTAATATACTTTTTCTCATCAAACATAAACCGCTTGTTTTAGCATCTGCTGATGATTCTTGCCTGAATCAGTTATTGCTATCATGGTTGCGAAATAGTGATTTTCTAATTCAATCATTGTTTCTACATTTTGGTTAGCATTCAGCTGAAAAGAGGTACTTTCTTTTCTCCCCCATGAAGTTATATATTTTTATTATTTTTTAAAATAAAGCTGAATTACTAGACATACTTTCTAAAATCAGGATTAGCTAGAAAAATTTTTATTTAACCTTTATTTATTGTGGTTCTGAAAGATTTTTACCGACATATTAATACACAATGAAGAGATAAAGACCTAAGAGAAAAATGAGGAGATAATATCATCATTGTTTGTAGTTCAATGTGTGTTGCATAAAAAACAAAAGATAACAACTTAAGAATTCTTACTTTTAATATAGTGGTATGAAAATATAGTTAGATACAATTGAAACGCACATAAATGAATGGCTGATTGATTTATATCCACAATAATAATGACTTGATTTTAATTAAAATATATATATATATAATCCATAATAATAAAGTCATTTTACATAGGTAAGAAAATATAAACTATTAACATTCCAACCAAATATGTATTACTTGAATATGAATAAAATTATAAAACTTTACTACTAAATATGAAATTATTTGCAAAATGGAGAGGCCTATGTTCCTAGATACAAAGAGTAAATATTATTAACAAGGTGAGTAACTTTGGGGTAATAATTAGAATCGAAATCCTAAAATAATCTTTCTTCTTTAGAAAGAGGTGTAGAGAAGACCTTAAAATTTTTTTTGAAATTTTGTTTGAAAGAATAGCTAATATAATTTCTTTAAAATAATAATTAATGTGGCTTTTGCTACTAAACATCACCATATAAGAAAAATTAGAATAGTGTGGTACTTGCATAGGAATAGACAGATAGGGGGAAAACAGACATCACAAAGAGCCTCCATTATAAACAAACCCAATAGCTAATAATGGAAAAATTACAATGAGTGGACTATGGATTGTTGACTGTGAGAATGGGATAGCAGTATTTTTCAGAGAAGCAGGATAAATTCTTACCTTATATCACAGAGAAAATTTCTTTTTAAATGGGCTCATTAGTTAACTATACAAAGGGAAGATACAATAAAGTTTACCTAGAGTTTCTCATTATAGGTTTATTCATTTTGGTCTTAAATGCACGTCTGCCTGTCAGAATAACATATCCATATCCCTGGGAAAAACAATGTTCCCAATTAAATGAGCTAAAATTCTATTACTGTTTCTTACCAGTTATCTTTTGACTTTTAGGTGGGACAATTCTTCATGGTGTGGGCTCTCCCACACATCGTAGACTTGAACTCTAAATTTCCCTGACCTTTGGGCACTAAACACATATAGATCCTCTCAGTAACCATTTACTTTCAAATATCCCCTAAATTGACAGTTGAAAGCAAACTCTTTCAGAATACACAATCGGATGTTTTCATGGATGAACAAAAACAGATGTAGAGTTTTAAGGGATCTACTTATAACTTTTAATTGTTTTTACATAGACCTAATCCAAATGTATAAATAAACTTTTAGCAAATAATCTCAGTGCAAGAAAGTGTAATTTTGGGGGCCCGCCAGGTGGTGCAGCAGTTAAGTTCGCACGTTCTGCTTTGGGTGGCCCTGGGTTCACCAGTTCGGATCCTGGGTGCAGATATGGCACCACTTGGCAAGCCATGCTGTGGCAGGCGTCCCACATAGAGTTATATAGAGTAGAGGAAGATGGGCATGGATGTTAGCTCAGGGCCAATCTTCCTAAAAAAAAAAGTGTAATTTTTGACTCCCATGTCCACTGTGCTAATTGATCCCCAAAACTCATATCCACATTTTAGCATTGGGATTAAATGCTTGAATGCAGTTGAGAAAAGAGCTTTGTAGATCATAAGGTACCATCCAAAACAAAGGTCTTGATGTTACTGATATCTTCAGGTGTGTGGTTCCAACATATTTTTTGTGGAGAATACAGCAAGCAATAAAATAAAAACTGGACAATCTTTTTTATTCCCTCATTATTTATATAACCATTTTAATATTTTAGGAAGATAGCTTTCTAATGAAATGGAACTGATGCCAATTATATTTAAAATAATCTATAGTCATAAAAATCACTCTTTCCACATATGTATGAGCATGCCATTTTATTACATCACTAATAAAAAATAAAAGATTTTGAAATTTCAAAAAGAGTCATTAGCAGTGATATGAAGCAGTCTCCATATGTCATCTATTCTAAGATCCATGCAAAATTGCTTAAAAAGAAGTCAGAGCTCTTTGCTAAGAAGGAAACAGCTTACTTGATATATCAACTTCTTTCTTCCTGTGAGTTTTCATAAAACCAGCCTCAGACATCAATGGTGTATCTAAATGAAATATTGAAAAGAAAAGCACAAGAAAGGAAAATTATTATTGAAAATATTATTATTTTATATAAATAATTACAAATATAACTCTTTTGTAAGCCATACAAACTTACCTTTCAGTGGTATCATGGTACCTAGTCCTTTTAAGTAAAGAAAATATTTGAATGCTTTTTCCTTAATGAGCTATTGGGAATAAAAAATGATCTTAGTGGATTTCTCACTAAAATTCTACAAGATTATAAGTCTTCAATAATTCAGTTATTTCTTAACTCTGCAATGGGCATTAACAAAAGCTCAATTTTTCACCTTTTGTGTCTCTCAAACAGTGGAGTTTATTGCATATGGTAAAGTCTAACATCTCATACTCATGAGTGCTGCACTTGTTTAAGAATCATTCTCAGTGTTATTCTAAAACCACTTTCCATAAAGCCTGTTGACTGGGCAGGGTTGTGAATGGCTGACAACAGATAAGGAGCACTTGTCACATCCATAATAGTTTTTAGTTTACACTATTCTGGTACTTATGTACCAGAATTCTGGTAAATATACTGGTTTTATTTAGCATTACCCTTTGAGGGAGGAAATAAAATACACTATCCATTTTTGAAATGAGCAAAGGGACATTTAGAAAGCTTAAGAGATTTGTCATAGTCCATGTGTTTAGATTCTGCAGAGAGGAGCTTGACATCGAATCCTAGGACCCTTAATTCTATACAAGTTAAATCTTGTTGCATTTGTGTGTTGCTTGTATATAGTTCAAGGAAAACTCTCAATTCTCCATAATTCTATGAAGTTATTTTCTAGACCATTGAAATGTTCTGAAATAGAACAGATATGACTATTTCATAGACAAGCAATAACTGTTAGCTAAAAATTACAGTTATCTTGATATATCTATTTCAAATAAGCCTATTTGTAATTTTTAAGTGAAGAAAGAAACTATTAAAATAGGAATAAATGAGTAAAGAAATGTTAAAATAGTAAGTGGAAAGGAATCCTAATTTATACTGTAAGTCAATGTTAAATGTTTATTTATACTAATATCGTGTGATAGATTAGTGAGCCAGCCCTGATGGCCAACTGGTTAAAGTTCAGCACGCTCCATGTTGGTGGCCTCGGTTCAGTTCCTGGGCATGAAACCGCATCACTTGTCTGTTAGTAGCCATGCTGTGGCAGGGGCTCACATAGAAGAACTAGAAGGTCTTACAACTATGTGCAGGGCTTTAAATAAGGAAAAAAAAAAGAGAGACGAAGATTGGCAACAGATGTTAGCTCAGGGTGAAGCTTTCCCATCAAAAAATAAATAAAAATAAAAACATAAAGCTTAGTAAAAAATCTACATTTCCTAGATACTAGAAAAGAACAGGTTGCACAATTGCTAATTATAAAAAAAAGTGATAACACTTAAGGTAGAAACTACAGTAAAGTAAGTAAATATTATTTTTTAAATAACTTAAAAATATATGAAAAAGGAGCTGGCCCTATGACATACCAGTTGCATTTGGTGCACTCTGCTTTGATGGCCCTGGTTGGTGGGTTTGGATCCCGGGCACAGACCTACACCACTTGTCAGCCATGCTGTGGAGGTGACCCACATACAAAATACAGGGATATTGGCAACAGATATTAGCTCAGGGCAAATCTTCCTCAGAAAAAGAAAAAAAAATGAAGCAAATAATAGAGAAAGGTAAAGAAAACATTAAAATTAAAGACTAGATAATAATAATATATATTTGTTGTATTACACATAGGGCCATACTATATAATATGAACCCATTTTATTCAGTAGGTCATTTATTAAAACATTCATATCCTGTTACTAATTCTGTAATAAACGTGTCAAAAATTAAACTCAGCATTCAGTCAAATCCTATTTGCAGTTAATAATATAGTGTATTTGAGTAATAGAAGTTTAATCATTGTACCTCAATAAGGGGAGCTTAATTGTTAGGGTTTCTATGGCAATAAAAGACACAATTATCTCAAGGGAGAATGAAAATAGGGTACATAATGTAAACAACCTTCACAGAGGCCACATACATTACTTCTTATCTATAGGAGTCATTTCAAGTTTAATGTTTTGTCATTACAAAAACTAGGTTGCATTCTGCATGTTTGTTCCTTTTGTCCCTTTGCCCCTAATTCTCCAATGATCTTATTCTCTACCATAACTCAGCCACCCACAGCCAAGTTCAAATCTCAGACTTTGGCATTACCAATAAATACTACTTTCTCTAAAAGTAAAATTTCACTCTCCCAATTTCCTCAATCCCAGCAGCAATCCCAATTCAATCTGGAATTTATTGGTCTAACCAAATTTCATTGTCCCTCACATTTTTTATATCACCAACTTAATCTTTTACCCATCTTGGATTTTATGGCCCTTTATACAATGTCAACTCTCGTGACCAATCTAGCCTAGTTGTACTTCTTTGCGATAACCTTGACCCCGTTGAATTCATTTTTCTATTTAATGGTGTCCTTATATCTAAACCTGTCTAGAATCATATAACCACTGTTACTGGTCTTATTTTAAATGCAGGATCATTATTTCTCCTAATGTTGACAGCAGACTACATTTTCAGACCAACACTGACACCAAAAATAGCCTAAAATGCTGGATAAACATATGCAAAGCAAAATATTTTCTTAAAAGTTAAGAATATCTATCAAGACAGTAAGAACTTAAAGACTAAGGAGACAATCTGAAGAGGTTGCTTTTGCTCTGAACATATTTTCCAATCACGATGGAATACAGCTGAGAAACTAAGCTGTAATTGTGAAGGCTCAAAGGGCCAAAGGTACCTAAATCCATTCTAATAACTACTACTCCCCAAAGTGGGAAGGCTGATAGATACCCAAACATAATCTAAGCAAGGAACATTTGGACTATACCCTTTAGGACAGTGGCAACAATTATAGTTGTTCTTTCAGGGAAAGTTGTAGTCCTCGTTTGAGCATGGGAAAAAGTGAAAAAAAAAAAAGAGCTAAATCTTTTCTCCAAGAGATTGTGAACCCCTGGGCAGATATCACATGAATTTCAGTTTGAATTTGCTTGATTGAGTGGTCAAAGAATCATCAAGATAGATTCATTTAAAGTTTTCTATTTGGTAGTACCTCATGCACTTGGCAAAAACAAATAAAAATGCAAATACTTTCCAGAAGAGATACTTTCATTTTAACCCTTAGTAGTCCACTAGGAGCCATTGTACAAGGTTAGCAAGAAGTGCCAGGCAAAAACAACCAAGAATACAGCAAAAAGTCACCATGACTGAACCCAAGCAGTTATACCAAAGATGAGGAGTTAATGCAAAAAATGACAGATTCTGAAAATGACACCTGTCCTGATATAGGTTCCCCTACATCAAGCCCAGCATGTATGGGGTTAAAACTAAAGCACTCATACCCTTCCCCTGCTTACTCCTCAGCTCCTTGGCACCAGAATCCACTATCCACCATGGAGGCAGTCAACCAAGGATATCAACCTGTGGATTCCCTTATCTTACCATCTTACAGCCTCACAGGGCCAAACCCAGGCCAGTGGGAAAGCACCAACCAGCAAGGCCACAGGCTCCTCCTCCCTACAAGCAGGAACATTCCTTGCAATCTTTAAAACCCCTTTCCTCCAATCTTTCTAGGAAACGAGATGAATTTGATGGTTCACTTTCGTCTCCCAGCTGACATCACCTGAAATAAAAATGCTTTCGTTGCCATAAGCCTGGTGTTCCAGTTTTTACTGGGCCCCACTTATGTGGTGGGTAAAGAACCTGTGTTTGTAGCTAGTAACAAAATTATTAGACCAGATACTAAAATATATGTATGTATATGATATTTTTAAATAAATAAAAGAAAAGCAAAGAAGTCTCTACAGAGAATTAGAGACTATAAAATAACAATGCCGATCTAAAAAAGACCTAAATCCTAAGTATATATAATTATTATTCATAGACCCAACACAATGAAAATACCAATAATAAGAACAAATAGAGGATCTTAAAGAGAAGCTAGGGAGATACCCACTTCACAAGAAGTATACTAGAAGCTTACAACTTCTCACAAGGAAATTTGGGGATCAAAGACTAGTGGCATGATATCTTCAATGTGCTTCAAAGTACCTTCCACAAAGGAAGACAAACTAGAGACATTTTCAGAAAACATAAATAAGAGAGCCTCAGACTAGCAGATGTTTACTAGAGAAAATTCCAAAGGATATAGATAATTTAGGCAGGAGGTGGTAATGAGTAAAAAAGTGATAGTTATGTAGGTAAGGGTAAATAAATATTAACTACATACAACAATATCAGTAATATCTGGTGGAGGTATTTTTGTTTAGCTTTTAGTGAGGAAGATTGGCTCTGAGCTAACAGTTGCCAATCCTTCTCTTTTTCTTGGGGAAGATTGCTGCTGAGCTAATGTCTATGCCAACCTTCCTCTACTTTTGTATGTGGGATGCCGCCACAGCATGGGGTTAATGAGCAATGTGTAGGTCTGTGCCTGGGATCTGAACCCATGAACCCCAGGCTACCTAAGTGGAATGCACAAACTTAACCACTACACCACTAGGCCAGCTCCTGGTGTAGGTTTTAGAAAAGCAACTGAATTGGGAATATAAAGTAGTAATGACAATTTGGAAAGGGTTTAAATGGAGTTGAAGTGTTCTAAGGTCTTTGGCTTAAGAAAGTAGAGGTAGTAATTGTGGATTGATAATTCTATATGTTTCATTTTCTGTTGCATGCAGAAAAAGAAGAGAATACAAATATATGAGTTCAAATTACTAAATGAAAAAAGAACACACCTGACATGAGAGAGAGGAAAAAGTGAAAATATAACAGGCAAGAGCAGAATTAAGCACAGAATAAAATGTAAGATTGAAACCTAAATAAACCAAAAACCGCAGTACATGGAGGTAGATTAAATGCTTCAGTTAAAACAAAAAGAATACCAGGCCAGCCCCATGGCCTAGTGGTTAAGTTCACAGGCTCTGCCTGGGTGACCCAGAGTTTCGCCGTTCGGATCGTGGGCGGGGACCTGGCAGGGCTCATCAGGCCATGCTGAGGCAGCGGCCCACATAGCAGAGCCAGATGGACCTACAACCAGAATATACAACTATGTACTGCAGGGTTTTGGGGAGAAGAAGAAGAAGAAGAAGAAGAAATGAAGATTGCGCAATAGATGTTTGCTCAGGTGCCAATCTTTAGGGGAAAAAAACAACAAAAGGAATACAAGTTTAGATTAAAACAAATATACAACATTCAAAAAAGACACATATTACACGTTAAGAAATGGAAAGATTGACAGTAAAACCTGGAAGGAGATACCAAGCAAACACTAACCAAGAAAAATAATGTGTAGTTCTATTCATTTAAAATATGCCATAGGGAAAAAGCTTTTCTTAAGATAAAAGATGTCACATCATTGACGTTCAGTTCACCAGTGAGGTATAACAGTTTTATATTTGTCTGAATTCCAACGGATTATTGTCATACCGAGCAAGTTCTCTCACAACAGTACAATTAAGTAGAAAGTAATAGCAAAAAAAATTTTAGAAAAATCTTCATATTATTGGAAATTAAGAAACACATAAGTTACCACAGGTTGTAGAAGAAATCATAACAAAAATTAGAAAATCTTTCAAATAAGTAAGAACGAAGCAGTATATTCTAACACTAGTGTGATGCAGTTATAACAGTACTTACAGTGAAAAAAGCCTTCAACACTATGTGGGCAAATGGTATATGACAGAGATGGTATGGCTGATTAGCAAGAAAAGAAATTTTTTCAAAAAATGTGCTGAAAACATTGGATATACTTATGGAAAAATATCAGATAGAATCCTTTTTTAACAACATAGAAAAAATCAATTACAAATGGATTCCAGAACAAAATATGGAAAACAAAACTATAAATCTTTAACAAAATTTTATATGAGAATATCTTCACAATTTCGAGATAGGGAAGAATGTCTTGGGCAAAAACAAAGGAAAAGATAGATAGTCTCAGACACCATAAAGAAAAAGATAGATAATTTTGATTATATTAAATTTAAAACTTCTGTTCATCCATAGCAAAGAACATATGAGTAAACATAAGAGTTGTGGAATGAGATAAGATGTGTACAATACATGTAACTGACAAAAGAGGACATTTTAGAATTCCTACAAATCTCTCTCTCACACTCACACACCCACAGATAATCTAATAGGAAAAAATTTTTTTTTTGAACAAGCAATTCATAGAAGTCAAACAACAAATGTATAATAAATATTTTAAAATGTTTTTAGCTACATAATCAGAGGGATGCAAACAAAAACTGCAGAATAAATTACACATCCATCAGGCTGTCAAAATTTTAATATCTGACAATGCTGTTAATAATGTGGAGCAGCAACTTGCAGGATCCCATATATATGAAAGGTCTAGAGAAAGTAATCTATGGAGATAGAAAGCAGATTAGTGTTTGCCCGAGGCTGGAAGTGGGATTCGAGTGTGACTGCAGTGGCATGAGGGATATCCTCAGGGGATGGGAATGTTCTAAAATTGTATTGTGGTGATGGCTGCACAACTCTATAAGTTTACAAAAAACTATTGATTTTCCCATTTTATGTTTGAAACGACTCAATTTTATGCTATGTAAATTAAACCTAAATAAAGCTGTTAAAATTTTAACAATTTAAATTTCAATAAACGAGTTAAAATTTTTTAAAAATAATGTGGAGCAACAGAAATTGACGCAAAATGCTGAAGGGAATGTAAATCATGTTGGAAAAACAGTTTGGCAAAATATATTAAAATTGAGAATATCAATACTCTATGACCCAGCATTGCTAGTCATAGGATATAAACTAGAAATTATTTTGCCCATTTGCAAGAGTATATCTGAATGAGAAGTGTCAGGGAAGTAATCTTTTTTCTTTTTTTGAGGAAGATTAACCCTGAGCTAACTACTGCCAGTCCTCCTCTTTTTGCTGAGGAAGACTGGCCCTGAGCTAACATCCATGCTCATCTTCCCTGCTTTATATGTGGGACACCTACCATAGCATGGCGTGCCAAGCGGTGCCATGTCCACACCCGGGATCCGAACCGGCAAACCCTGGGCCGCAGAGAAGCAGAACACGCAAACTTAACCACTGCACCACTGGGTCAGCCCCTGGGAAGTAGTGTTTGTAACTACCTCACAATCTGAAACATCCAGATTGCTTAGCAAATGTCAATGTAAACTAACTTCAGCTGAACTCAAGAACATAATGCGACAGAAAGAGGTAAAATACACTAGTGTATAAAGCTTTACTCCATACTTAAATGGTTCAAAACTACACGAAATAAAACCATACATTTTGGAGACACATAATCTTGTTTGCGTGTACATAGGCGGTAAGCCTATAAACCTACACAGTGAGAGAATTTTCACAAAATCAATAACAATTTTAGAGGGGAGAGAGAGAGGTAGTTAAAGCTACTGAGAAGAATGTGGATAATTCTGGGATATTGTTAATGTGTTATTTCTTGAGGTTAGTGGTTATATTTATTTTACAATTTATTTAGTAAATTGTGCATATAACTTTATGGTCACTAATTAAATTATGCATATATGGTTCATTAATTTTTCTGTATTTTCTATTTTTCACAAGAAGAAAATGACAAATATTTAGAAAATATGAATAATATATAGACATGGCAGAAATTGACATGAAATACTTTTATCTATTCTTGTGCTGGGAAAGATTCTCTCGGAGCTAACATCCATTGCCAATCTTCCTCTTTATTTTCTTTCCCCCAAAGCCCCAGTACATAGTTGTATATTTTAGTTGTGAGTCCTTCTAGTTCTTCTCTGTGAGCTGCTGCCATAGCACAGCTACTGACAGATGAGTGGTGTGGTTCCATGCCCATGAAGCAAACCTGGGCTACCGAAGCAGAGTGCACCAAACTTTAACCACCAGGCCATCAGGGCTGGCTCCACGAAATACTTTTCATAATATTAGATATATATATATTTAATGTTAAATTATTATATACACATATATACAGATATGTATAAATATATGTTATTGGGTGTAGATATATGCTTATGTGCGTATGTATGTGTGTATTGGTATGCTCAAGACTACAAATACCATCACTTTAAATTAATGCACTAGAAGTCCTAGGTAATTCAATAAGTCCAGAAAACAAAAGGCATCACGATTGGAAAAAAAGACCAAAAATGTTGTTTTTCACAAAAATATGATTGTCTACAGAGAATTTTGGAGAACTACCATAAAATTATTATAATTAAAATTCAGTACTACTGGTGTACTTAACAGTTCATTCAAAAGCAAAAATAATCACGTCTGTAAACTACAAATATCAAGAAAATGTAATTTTATAAAAAAAATAATTATATTAGAAATATCTATTTCATCTTGGAAGGAATATAACAAAACCTACATGTATCCTTTGTGGAGTACACATTATACATCAATTATTAGGATAAACATCAGGCGATCAAGGGAAAAAGATGGTCACTGTATCCATCCTCATGGAATGTTTTGTTTGAGAAACAGAATTGGTGAGCAAATTAACAATGTTATGGTTGAGAACGCAGAGTTTGCTGGAGGTAAAGTAGTCCGGGTTCACATCGTTTTGCTGGCATAATCATAACAGCACCTCCCTTCACCCTCAATTATGTCCCAGTATGGGAGATAAATTACATAGTCATCGTAACTCCGGGAGCATTAGTCATACCTAGGTGGAGCATTCACGCTAATTTGGAGGTTTCAGAAAAGATATCACTGAGGAGGTGGCATCAATGCCTGGTTTGACCTGAGTTGGGATTCAAATTCACCCAAGAGAAAAGAGAGTAGAGGTGTGTGACACACAGAAGCAACAATATATGTCGTATAATAAAGAATATGTTATTTTATCTCTCACTTAAACACTTTACTGCTTAGAAGTAATTAATGAAAAGTGTATAAAGTTCTGTTGTCATTTTACATCAAGTTGAGAAAGAACAGCCTTCTATAGAGGCGGTTCTAGGAAAAATCCACAGAATTGATGTTAAAAGACCAGATGAAACATATATTATAAAAGTACTATAAAACTTGATAATGATCATATTCTTTTCAATGCATTCATAATGCCAAGAAAAAGAAAATTCCCTTTCAAGTTGTTCAAAGTGAAATACTTGTACTAATTTTTCTTAAGGTTTATCTTCATGCTGCTCATACTTAAATTTTTTAAGACCTGTGAAAAGAAGATGAGGTTTTCTTAAGAAAATGGTGATGTATTCCTACACAGTGCAGCAGGTAGTTAAGGAGGAGGTGGTATGACACAGTGGTTACGAGAACAGGCAGTCAGCTCTGGTATTACTCCATCTGTGACTTGGACAGTTTACTTAACCAGTTCTGGCCTCAGTTCTTTTTGTAAACTTTGGCTATAATTGTGCCTGCCATATGTAATTGAATTGAAGCTTAAATAAATGCATAGCATGTAATAATTGCTCAATAAGTATTATTTATTTTTCTTTAGCTCATATACTTTACTTTTTATGAATTAAATAATCTATTATGAATTAGTTTTTTTAATGACATCTTTCTACCGTGAACATCCATACATTTATAAAAACAGGTCCTGTGGTAAATATGATTAGCAGTTTATATTTTATGTACAGATTGGTATGAAGGATCTCAAATAAAGTTGTTCTCATCTTCTAAGAAAAGAAAACGTTACTGATGTTTTACATAGAAAACATCTTTCATTTTTATCCTCTAATTTATATTTTCTTCTTCTCTGCTATATTTTTCTTTCTTGGGACCATGAAACTCAGTGAAGAGTCATTATATCCACGTCCTTTCTTCCCATATTGGCCACTTCAATTCACTTGCTAAGCCAAAAAATTCATCTTGAATTTTCTTAATTCTTTGTCATATATCCACAATTCATAATTTGTTAAATCATTTTTTAGTTATTCTCTAAACACCCTATACTAATTTACTTATTCCTTTTCAATCTTTATTTAAATATTAAGCAGATTCTGTAATTGACAGTAGAAGTACTTAATGCAAAATGAGTGAATTTTTCTTTACAGTCTCTCTAGAATTTTATTATTTCTCCCATTCCTCAATTTTTATTCTCTGTTCCATTCAATCAGAGATACTTTACAGTTTCCTGAGTGCCAAGGATCCATCTTCTGCTTTCTAGTCACTTCAACAGACTCCTTCACATCCTGTGATGGTTTTACGGACCTATTTTCTACACAACTATATTTAAAAGAAAATCTGGTATTGAAATATTTTTTCCGTATTACCAGACAGTATTGAATTTGCTTAGACCAATTTGTTGTGAGTCATGGTGCCATGTTTTGGTGTTGTGCAAACAAATATGCCTGGCACTGTCAATGATTAGGACAAAATGCACCATTCCATTTGGCCAATATACTCAGTGAATTTCTGACTCATTCCTCTTTGGCAATAAAACCCCATGCAAACACTGAGGGTGAGCATCCATGGAAACCAAATATTTGCAGAAAGGTGTTTAAAGGAAATTTAAAAATGAGTGCAAGTTAAAATTTCATTTTGTTGACAAAAGTAGTCCCAAGTTTTAAAAAGTGTACATAGAGAACATTTGCCTAAGCAATAAAATATACCTAAGCAATGTGTCATTTATCTAATGTGAAATCTTCAAAGTCTGTAAGGGAATAGAACACACGCCAGCATGCACTGAATCCCCATCGCAAACTAATAAATGTACATTCTTCTCTTACTCTCTGAAGGACAAACAACTGTGTAGTTAGTACCACAAACATGGAATCCTTTCTCACTTATGTTTGGCTGGTGGAAATTCACCACTGAAAAGAAGAGAATTTACTTGGCTTTTCCCTTGCCATAGTGGGACAAGGAAAAAGAAAGATTTTGAAAAATTAGATGCAAAATATATATGTATTTTGTGGTTCAAAAGTGGACGTCACAGATGTTTTATCTATAATTATACCCCCTTTCTTATTACAGTGTGGAAAAAATCTGTGATGCCCAGAATTTAGAATTAAAAAAAAAATCTCTTACAACTTAAATGGTTTGAAATGTTTTTAATTTTTTCTACTTAGAGATTATAAAGACAAACTACTAAAACTTTTTGCTTTTATTTTTTTTTCCTTTTTTTTTCCTCCCCAAAACCCCCCAGTACGTAGTTGTATATTCTTTGTTGTGGGTCCTTCTAGTTGCGGCATGTGGGACGCTGCCTCAGCGTGGCTTGATGAGCAATGCCATGTCCGCACTCAGGATTGGAACCAATGAAACACTGGGCCGCCTGCAGCGGAGCACGCGAACTTAACCGCTCGGTCACGGGGCCAGGCCCACTTTTTGCTTTTATTATCTAACATTCAAAGCATTTTTTCTCCCAAAGAGAGAAATGGGAATCTACAGTTTTTCTTATTCTCTCATATGGACTTTTTTAAGCTTAAGCCTTTGTTAAATCCATATTTTATTTTTCTTGTGCTGAAGTTTATTGAACTCCTGATACCCTGATTGAGGTTACTGGTATTCCTCCAAGCCTGTGACAAGTGCCACTGGCTTTCTAACCTTAGGCACAGAGGCAGACATAAGGTGCATGTTCATATGGGTGGGCTCCGACCAGACCCAGGCACACAAGAGGAATCTTCACATGTTCAGTCCGTGCACTACTCTGCTTTGTTTCTAATAGTTTTACTTTGATGGGTCAAGAGAGAGAATTGCAGAGTCAGGCTCAACAGTCTAGAGAGTTAATTTATTTTTATGGGGTGGGAGAAAATATAAGTACCTTATAGGGAACCAGAAACCTAAGGTAATGTTGCACCTCTTGGCTCTAATAGGCATTTATATTCTAATGCGTACTCTCTGTACCTATATTTTCCTCTGACACAGTAACAGAACCACGCTTCAGGGAACATTTCAAGGTAAATTATTTCCAGAAATGCAATGGGGAAAGGAAGAATACAGTATTCCTTTGCCACTATAGCATTTAATGGTACATTTCCTAGCTACTTCACGTAACTCCCCATGAGGGTCAAAGAAAGAGTGTCCTCTCTGTGGATATTTACCTTGG
Source organism: Equus przewalskii (assembly GCF_037783145.1). NCBI lineage: Eukaryota > Metazoa > Chordata > Mammalia > Perissodactyla > Equidae > Equus > Equus przewalskii. The sequence continues at coordinate 30,085,305 of NC_091834.1, forward strand.
CATAATCTTACCTCTTTAATTTGCTCCAGTCTCCCTAACCTTACTGAGGCAGGAGCCCCCTTAATATTCAGGGAACCAGACAAAATCAAACTTTGTCAAAGGTAGTCAGCAAAATCAAAGATAGTCAAGGGGAAGACAGCCTTCTGGGTGTGGACCAGGAAAGCCGAGACCTATCTCGGTACCCATGTCCATCAGTCTGCAACTGGCCTTTGTGCAATTCTGCTATCAGCTCCTCCCACTCCTGTTGCTCTATTTTCTCCCTTAAAAAAATTTGAGACAATTGATTTTCCAGTTAAAGAATTAAAAGATTCAGGACACAACTAAAAACTCTGCAAAAATTAACACATTAAGCTTATTACCTTTTAACTGCTTGATGGTTTGTATAAATAAACTGAATATCAAAATATCTATCGGGTCAACTTCTGTGCTCCTGTTTGAGGAGAAATTTATTTTTCCTAACAGAGTTTTCTTGACTATTAATGGGGCAAAGTTTTGATATATTGCCAAAAAGCACCTGACATATCTTTTGCTGCAGTTTGATGTCCTACGAAGTTATTTGTCTCTTATTTACAAATAGCACTGTGCTATCGCATTGCATGGCCTGCTCACTTCAGTGTTTTGTCACATAATCCCCAGCATAGAGGCATGTACATTCACTTGCGATACACAAGTTTTTATCGTTTTTGATTGCAAAAGTAGCACATCTGCGAGAGAAGAGCTTCTGGCACATCAGTATGCATCTCAGTGGTTGAAAACTACTGTTTCACTGTTTCCTTCTGATGCTTATAATTTGGCCTGTTGTTTCTGATCCAGTGTAGATTTTCTACAATACTCAAGAAAATATGACATATTTATCCATTCCTGTGGCCAATAAGTAGGAAAAGATAAGAAATACCTAAAATACTGGGAAATTAACTTTCAGGTACTTGCTAAAGGTTTCATCTCATTTAATTCTCACAAAAACCATGTGTTAAGATTATTATAAAAAGCCTTAGAATTAGAGAGATGAAGGGAATTATCAAAGGTCTCACAGCCACTTAGCCCAGGGGGAGAAGGGCCTGGATTCGCGTGTGGGCTGTTTCACTGCTGGTGCCTGCCAACCTCCATCAGTGAGTGAAACACATGTTTGGCCCCTCATCTTTTAAAAACTTTTCTGACTATAGTTTTTGTTTCCTGACATCCTTTACTGAGCTCTATTCTCAGAGACAGATGAGTTGGCAGAAATTTCACCTCTCCCCATGAGAGAAAGTTCTGAAGAGCAACATATTTATAGACCAGAAGAGCAGCCCTGCTTTTGTGTTGTATTTTATCCTCTTTATTTATTTAATAAAGCATTTTCTCATTTGAAAAATGGGTACAGTTACTTTCCATTTTTGTTAACACAAACAAGAGGTTGGCTTCCCTCTAGGAAGAAAGGAAATAGTTTAGCTATCTGGCCTAGGACTAGGTCCCCTACCAGAATTGATGGAAACAGCACATTTGGACATAAATACAGAATCAGAGGCAGAAATTGAAATTCTTTTCCTATTTGTAGAGCAAGCACTTAGTAGGGAAAATATGATTATTTCTCAATTTTCAGAAGAAGACCTCATGACTTGTATATACACTTCCTGGGCTACCCTTATGTATTGACTTGCATTATACAAACTTGGAGAGAGAGAGATATATATATATCTGTCAATTGGTATATTTTATCTATGTATATTTTATACATATGTATAGATTATATAGACCAATTAAGATATGTATATATTACAATTGACTTTGGGGTTTTTGAGAATTTTGTTAATTACTAGGTTGCCTCTCCACCCATGAGTAGGAGGAACTTGATAAGCACCATCACCACTATCTACCTAATTCTCTAGGCATCATGCTAGACATTCTCTTTCAGTTTTTCCAAACTCGATTGTTCTTGTCTGCTCTTTATTTTGGACCAGTGCTTCACATCTCCAATCTTAATCTTCATAGGAACCACCTGAAGATCTTGTAAAAAAATGCAGGTTTGGATACAGTAGGAATAGGGTAAGGCCTAATAGTTTTCAATTCTAATAAGAGAGGTGGTGCCAGTGCAGCAGGTCCAAAGGCCACACTTGAAGCAGAATTTAGTCCAGTTGTTTTCAAAGTGTGGTCTTGGATCAGCAAAATCAATATCACCTTGGAACTTGTTAGAAATGCACAGTCTCAGGTCTCATCCCAACATCAGAAACTGAATCTGATGCCCAGTCAGGTTTGAGGAATCACAGACTTAGACTGCTTTCTGTCTCTCTATCCCCTTTGCCACTGTCTTAGCTCAAGGGCACATCAGATCTCTCTTAGACTAGCCAGAGGGCTTTCTAGCTATCTTCCTCTCTCTCAAATCTCATTTTGTTATAATCCATCCTCCACATTGCCAATACAATGATTTTTAAATTGAAAATGGAAGATTTTGTCTTCCTCAAATCTCTTTCTTGCAAAATAAAGCCTAAAGTTTGTAACCTAGCATTTATAGACTAATTAAAATAAATCCTAATGATTTGCAAACAGGAAGTGATGATTTAAAATTTCTAGTCTGAGTATCATACATGGATGGAAAAAGTTGCTATATGGGAGAATTCATAGAGGAAAAACAGTGCTGGCTAGAATAAATCAGTGTTCTTGATCTTGTTCTCCCTAACTATGAAAGAAACATGGGAAAAAATATAATTGCAAATCTGAGAGATGCTAGAGTAGGTTTTGCCTCTGTTCAGGAAAATGTTAAATAAGGATAGTCTTTGTTGCTCTATGAGCATTGGTTGAATAATCTCCCTCAGCCTCTAGGTAGATTTCCAAAAGAAATTTTAGAAGAAAGAGAGGAAAATTTGGGTCAAACTGTAGAGTTTGGAAAGTTACCAGTATCTGTAATTGCTTTACTTCTGTGCCAAACTTTTTTTTAAGATGAAGGGCATTAAACATTTCTAGTGTACTTTTTCCAATCATAGTGCCACAATTTGGCATTTTGGTGTAAGGAATAAAGTTTAAAAATGTTTTTCACACCCTCTAATTTTGTTTCCCAAGATCTGTTTGTAGTGTGATATTTTCCTTTTGAAAATTGAGCCCATAGGCTTGGTTACAGGCAGTGTTGTTTAAAGAGGGATTTTGAGAACTTGCTTGATGAATAGCCCATAATTATTTGAGTTTAAGACTATCTTGCTGTATTACAAATGTTTTCCTTTCATTTGATAGCTTTTGCTTTTGCTTTGGTTTTATTTTGTTTTATGGCTATTATTAAGTAACGTAAGATTCAAAGTTAAATTCATTAAAAATGTGTTAGAAAGTAGAAAAAAAAGTAGGTTAGAAAGAAGAAAACACTTTCCAAAGAAAACATCAAGTTTACATCAAGGTTTGCATAAAGTTTTGCTGAAAGTTATTGGCAGTGGTGGTGGCAGCCACTAGGTTAGGTTAACTTCCTGATTAACTTTATGTAAACAGTCAAACAAACCAATTATAGTGCAAGATAAAAGAAATGTATTATTTGCACACATTGTTTCTTTTATGGTGCCCTTAGGAAAAAGAATTGACTCAAGAATGCAGGGCCTTTCTTATGTCCTGTGAGTCCAGACACTTGCAAATCGTAATTATCAGCAAAACAGGATTTCAAAAAAATGGATTCAATTTCTGGTTTATACCTTTATATAAATCACTCACTTTTCTGGGATTCAGCATTCTGAATTATAGTATGGAGTAGATTGTCACCAAGGATTTTTCCAGCCTAAAGTATTCTGATTTGCTAAATAGTTAAGGGAATTAACGTCTTTTTTTACAATGGAGGGTGGCTCTGTGATTCATTTATTCTTTACCTGTTGTGCAGTTCTTCACTCCCTGACATGTAGAAGCTCAACTACTATTGAGAAGATATATCTAGACAGTCTTTCAAGTAGCTTTTTTGAATAAAAACTTCTAATTAAAAGTTTATATTGCGTTCAGTTGGCAACGTTTATGCTAATTTCACTCAGTACTATCAACAAGAACATTTCCTTATACTTTTTACAAGGCTGTTTTCTAATAGTTGTGGCAATAAATGTCTCTATGTTAAAAAAGTTTCAAAGATTTTACATAGATAACCATAAAATTTAACAAAAACAGCTAAGAAAAAAAGGCAAATACGTAAAAGCCATGTTAGTCATTTTTCACTAGATTTGTCTACTTTTTCAGATTCATCTTTAATTTTTGAGCACAAAAGTTAAGCCTTTTTTTTCCATGTTGCTTTCTACCTAATGTGACTAGGAGACGTACTGATGTAGAGTAAACAGAGGACGACTGTGTAGACATTTGAAGTGATGTCTGCCGTGTCTAATGTAAACATATTTTATATATAAATAAAAGAGCTGTTAGTTTCTCACTTACTTACTTAATAAAATACGTAAGCAGCTCATTTGTTCTTCCTCTCTTTTCCACTTACCCAGCTTTCACAGATGAAGAAATTAAAGGAGAGTTGAATTAAAATCTGTTGCCATCATTGTGAGAAGAAAAGTTGTTTTTTAATGTTTCCCAAGAATGAATGAGCTAGAATTTCACAGAGGGTACCAGAAATCATACCATCCACGTGGAAGCTATGTTGGGAATAGAGGTGGGGATATGAGGGGGCTGGGAACAGGGATCCATAGTAGATGATGAATTTGGGGGTAAGTTTGCCACATAAAACTCCTCAAGCAATACTGCATGGCATTTTGGCTTTTTGGATTTCATGAGATTCAGAAGATGGATGGGAAGAGGTGCAAGTTCGGCAGAACATGAAGGCAATGCTGTGATGACAATGTTGAGATAATCAAGAGGCTTCAGTCTAGAATTAGATCATCTGCCACTTGTGTAATTAGCTTTACGGTACAGTTAATCTGTTCCCCAGTGTCCTTCTCCATAAATATGTGGATGAGAAAAGTTTTCCTTTCTGTCTCATGGAAGTATATGATTAAAATAGTGTACTTGAAAGTGCTTTTTAAAAGTATCAAGTAGTTTACAGTTCTACAATATTATTGTTGATAATTAAATATAACTAACACAGATTGGAAATTTAATAAGTGCTAGCCACAGTACTAGATTCCTTAAATATATTACCTAATCTAAAACTAACAATAATTCTATAAAATACTTGTGGATATTCTTTTTATCTTCATTTTACCATGGAGAAAGCAGGCTTGTCTGTGCCCTTACAGATTATCAAGAAGTAGAGCCAGAATTCAAGCCTGGGACTGATGATACTCAAATCCGTTTTTTGAAGACCTAGTAAGTTCCAGGCACAACATTTTATTTGTTTTGTATCTTATAAATATTTAAGTATTGTGCTCAAAATCTCTTAAGTGGTAGAGTTAGAATTCAAACTAAGTCTATGGGTTTCTATGTTTCTGTTTCAAGTTGTTAAAATCACCATTACATTATTTCTTTCATAATTTGAAAGCTCTCTGAGGGTAGAAAACTTGCCTTACATAATTTTTGTTTCACACAAGAAATAGAGCATCTCAAACAAGTGTAGATTCTCAAGAAAACATTTTGAGATTTAATGTTAAGTATTTCCATTTTTAACAGAAGGTAGCCCAGCATATCTATAGAAAAAACTTTATGCCTATTCCTTGTCTTGTGGTGTTCTGAGGTAACCTTTTAAAAAAGAAGTTCTCAGTATGTCTGGTATCTTCCTAACTTACTCTGGAGAGGAACTATTAATCAAAGTCAAAATATGCCCCTGGGCATAATTATGTATGGAATCGTACTTAAAATCAGTGGTTAGTTGAATATGCTGAATTATTTTATTAAAAAATATATATTTTCCTATTCATCAAGGAAATATTATTATCGACAATTTTCTCTAGTTTTGAAGATAATTTTTGCCCCCAAACTGCCATTAAGTAAAGGCCTGATTAACAGATTAAAATAAAGTAAACTCTTCTTCCAACTTTGTCTAAATTAGCATCATCAACTTTTGATTGAGATATTTACACCCTAATTACAATTTGATACATGTTGAATATTTGTATCCTCTTCCATGTAGCAAATCATATATGTATGATATAAGAAAAGCCAATAATAGGAAATGGATCTAGGAAGAAAGACTTGCATTTGGTCTGAGACATGAAGCACAGGTTATCATGACTAAATTCAGGAAGAGAAAATATAAGCAACAAAGATTCTAAAGGTATGAGGACTTTGCATGTGACATGCAGGCAATGAAAACAAAACTAAAAAATAATATAAAGAAATATTTTAAGAGTTGACTTGAGTGACAGGAATTGTTCACAATCTTATGTCAGATACTGCATAGAGGAAATATGTTCTTTTCACTAATATCTAAATATTACACATTTAGTACAAATTTCATTTGACTGCTATTATCAGAGACCTGATTATTATATCTGATCAGAGGTCTGATTATAATATTATATCTATATAGTTTGTATGGCAAGAGTTTATTTTTCTCATATAACAAGAAATCCAAAAGCAGGTAGTTGCTAGCATTGTTTTGGTAGTTCAGGATATTAGGGTCAAGTCTCTGTTTCTCTTAGCCTTTTCCCCATGGTCCTAACATGGCTGCTACAGCTCCATTCATCCATGCTTTAGGCAGCAGGAATTAGGATGAGACAAGAGCCATAAAGTGTGCTTCACATAAGGATGCCACTTCTGTGAGACAGAAGTCCACAAAGTGCTTTCCCTAAAACCCTATCCAAGGGCTCCTGCTTACATTTCCCTGGCACCCTCATTGCAAAGGAGGCTGGGCATTATAGTTTTACACAAAAAAATGTGCCATTAATCCACAAATAGGATTCTACTACTAATAACAAAGATGAGAATGTATGTGGGAGAGACAAGCAGTAATTTCTGTCACTACATCCTAGAGAAACTGCTTCACAGCTGATATAGTGAGAAATGTTATATAATTAATAAATTGTGTTTATTATTGTGGACCAGTAATTATAGCATGAATTTGATTATTAGATGGGGGCTATGAGATTTAAAAGTTGGTATTTTCCATCAGTCCATTAAAGTATATTATAAAGAATAAAAAGGAAATTCAATTAGCCAGTTAAATCAAATAATTACAAGCATCAATTTCAAGTTTTCATCAAAGAATTTTAATATTCCTTACCCTTACTCTAATATTATTAGTTATCTTTTAAAGAAACACTAATCAAGCATCCCAAAAATACTTCCAGAAAAAATAAGACTTCAAATCATAAAGAGAATAATCAAATTTGCATATCACTCATATTTTCTAATTTCAAAACCAGTCTTCAATTTGCTTCATCATATTATTTTCAAAATGAAAATGTCCAAGTTATAACATTAAATAAAAAATAGTGGAAAATATACTTTGAAATTTTTGTCTTCAGAAACTTCATAATGTATTTCTCACCTTTCTTTATATGTTGTTTTATCATTTTGACTGTAAATGGTATAACAGTTTGTGAACATAGGGGATAAAACAGGTTATTCAACATACTGTATATGTTTGAAGACCGACTGAGTGACTGACAAGCTTGAAATATTTTTTTGCTGAACACATTCTCTATTTCTTAAAGGATTTAATAGCAACATAAAGCCTTAATATACTTGCAGGACTAATGCAATCTATTCGGCCATTTCTGCAGCAGATAGTAGTGACTAAGAAAGTAACAAAGTACAATTTCTTTTGGAAATCCCAGCTAAATTAATAAAGAACAACTTAATTTAATCTTCCAAAAGTGTGTTGCTTATATTATGCAGCTGATTAAGTATCAGAACACTTTTTATTCAGTAAATATGACTACATGCATTTTCTTATATTACATTTTACAGATGACAGATGGCCAGAGCATGTGTTCTATCTTGAAATGCAATCTAAATTCCTGATTCCGATGACTGTGCGTGTGTGTGGTTGTGAGCAGACGTGCAAGCGCATCAAACAGAAATATGGACAGCCATACCACACGTTCTGGTCTCATGCTGAATGGGAAAGGTAACTGATTATTAACAACAAATAATTAAAAAGGAAAGTACTCTGAATGTTTTCTTTCTATAAAAGGGTACATAGGAATGAAGGGCTTCTCAAATGACCTGAAGTAGATTGTTGGGAATACCCTATACTCCAAAATTTTAGTGTTGGATGGTCCATTTAATGTCATTTGGTGCCCCTCATTTTAAGAAAAGGACTTGAAGCCATAGCCTGGAGGGTTTAAGTATATGAACCAGATGACAAAAGTAGGAGCAGAGGATCTCTGTTTCAAGTGAGAAATAGTATTACTCCAACCTTTACAAGCACGAAAAAACTGGACAATCTAAAAACTAATTACTTTGCTTCTTTAAGTCACCAGAGAACTGCAGTCACAGAAAGAGAAACCAAATAAACAAAAATCTGGGAAGAGTCAGACACTGGCAGGGAGAAATGGAATCTGGACATTTGCTTACCTGGACAAAATATCACTAGACTCCATATAAGCCTATAAAAAGATACAGCTAAAACTTTTCAATTAATTGCTGAAGATCAAGTGCAGGCTAATGAGAATGTGAAGCCTCTAGGGACAGGTATAAAGGGATTCACACATTCTTTCAGGCTTTGCCTCCACAAATGATGCCACACACTCATCGGAAATAGTGAGAATCCCAAGGAAGTTTTATTAAGGTGCTGGCTCGACTATGGTGGGGGCCAAGTGTTGTTTACAGGTGTCACTGCCAAAAGTCCATCGAAACCCATTCCCATCTTCCATACAGAATAAAAGCTTTAGTCTTCAGGGGAAGGACAGCAAACAGCGTCACCTTGGGGCACTAGTGGAAAAACATCCCAGGTGAGGGAGAGACCAGGAAAAAAATAAGTACCTCTGAATATGACCAGGGCTATACACTATTACTAACTCTAGAATTAGAGGAAAAGCAAGAGTTGTAAAAGTCACACTACTGAGACCCAGGAACACAACATCATCCTAAGACTGTGGCTTAATCAGAACATAAGAGAATACATTTCCTTCCCACTCTTAAGGTAAAGATCTCATAAAAAACAGTGGATTACAATTGGTAAGTCTGCAAGAGATATTATTTCTCAGGAACAGTGTAAAAGAAATACCTAAAGCCAATGCGGGGAAACAATCATTGACAAAAGTGCTCTGGACGTCTACTTGATAAAAACTAGGTATCCCCAGAGGGCTTTGAAGCCTGTGTGGGACACCTGCGTGTGGGAGACTGAGAGGGACTGTACCAACAACTTCCAATCCAGCCAAACTCCCTATTGGAATTACATGGAGCCACACACTGAAGGTCTAGAAGAAGTTTCTCTAAGAATAAAGCATATTTACCCCAGTAACTACTCTCCTTGAGAAGATGTCAGTTTTCAACAAATGAGGTAAATGAAAAGGCGAGGAAAAGTATAGACAGGCACTGGCAGGGAGAAACAGAAGCTGAACATTTGCTTACCTGAATGAAATCAAAAGGTACAAACCAATCATCAGACCAGACTTAGATTTCTGATTATGACAGGAAATTAGAAAAGAAAACTGTGATTAATAAGTTGGAGTCTAAAGGAAAAGGTAGACAACATGTAAGATCAGATAGAGAATTTCCTCAGGGTGATGGACACTATAAAAAAAGAGTCAAATGGAAATACTATAAATTAAAAACATAGTAACATAAAAAAAGAATAATGGAGAAAAAAATGCCTTTCAACAGATTCATGAGTAGACTTGACACAGCCAAGGACCGAGTCACTAGAACTACCTAAAATGAAACACACATCAGAAATAGAATAAAAGGAAAAGAAACAAAATAGCAAAAGGAAACAGAAGAGAGTGTCTAGGAACTGTGAGAAAACGTCAGTTTTGCATATGCATAATTGGAATTCAAGAAGACTATAAAGAATATGAGGCAGATGAAACATTTTAAGAAATAATCCCAAGAATTTTCAAAAATTAATGACAGACACCCAAGCACAGACCCAAGAAGACCAAGGATAAGTCAAAACATACACACACAAGCATATCTTATTATATTCAAACTGCTGAAAATAAAGTCAAATAAAAAATATTGGAAGAAGCCAGAGAAAAAACACCTATTACTTATATAGGAACAAGGATGAGAATTACTACTGAGTTCCATAAAATTCCAGGCAAGTAAGAACATCATAAGTGACATTTTAAATGCTGAAAAAGAACAGGGAAAAAATCAACCCTGAATTGTACAACTGGTGAAAATATCTTTCCAAAAAGGATAAACTTTCTGAAACAAATATAAAACACTGAAGACCTCCATTGTCAGCAGATCTATTATAACAATTAATTTTAAATGAAGTTTTTCAGGCAGATTAAACATAATATCTTAAGAAACTTGCATCTACCCAAAGAATGCAGAGGATTAGAAATGGAATAAATGAAGGTGAAACAAAATTCATTTATTTCCTTTTAAAAAAGTGTTCTAAAAGATAAGTATGTAAAGAAAATGTGGTAATAACGTATGTTAACAGCATATACAAAATGCTTTCACACAGCAAGAGTGTCACATAGGATGGGAGAGAGAAATAGTTGCCAAGCCTTTACATAACACATGGAGGGGTATAATATTATTTGGAAATTGAATCTGAGCCATTAAAAATACACATATATAGTAAAGCCAAGAGAAACCATCCCAGTTTTTAAAAAATAGTATAAATAATAAGTCAATAAGTGAGATAAACTGGAATCATAAAAATACAAATACAGGGGATTATAGAGAAAAAAAGGAAAAGAGAAACAAAGCACAAATTTAAAAGAGAAATAATCATATTAAATATTAATGTTATAAACATATGTTATAAAAGACATAGATTGCCAAGTTGGATATATATAAAAAATGCAAACTCAAAAATATAGATTGTCTATAAGAAACTCACATAAAATATAACCATAGTACCATAGTAAACATAGCAACTTAAAAAAAATGTAAAAGAGAAGAATAAAAGTAAAAGGATAGATAAAGATATATCATGCAAACACTTACCAAAACAAAGCAGGACTAGATATATTAATATCAGACAATATACACATGAGAACAAGGAATATTATCAGGCATAAAGAGGGATATGATATAATGATAAAGGGGTCATTTCCACAAGAAGATAGAATTTTAAGCGTCTAGGCACATACATGACGCAAAAAAAAGTACAGAACTGAAAAAAGAGATAAATAGACAGTTATATGTGGAGTCATCAATATTCCTCTTTCATAAATGTAGAACAAATAAGAAGAAAATCAGTAAGGATAAACACGGCCTAAATAGCACTATCAACCAAAATTGACCTAGTTAACATTCATAGAACATGTCACTGAACAATAGCCAGGTACACACTATTTTCAAAAATATTTATCAAGATAGAGCCTGTTGCAGGCCATAATACAAACCATAAAAATTTAAAGAAAACAAATCCTGTGTTCTTGGAACATAATTAATTAAACTAGAAATCAACAACACAAAGATATCTAGAAAATTGCCCAAATATTTAGAAATTACACAACACATTTCTCAATAAACCATGGGTCAAAGAAAAAGCTTTGCGATAAATTTAAAATTATTTTGAACTGAATAGAAATAAAAATATGTGGGATACAGCTAAGCATTGCTTAGGGGAAAATTTATTATTTAAAATGCTTATATTAGAAGACATCCCACTTCAGTGATCTAATTTTCCAACTTAAGAAAGCTTAGAAAAAAAACAGCAAATATGACTCAAAGCAGGCAGAAGGAAAGAAATAATAAACATCAGAGCAAAAGGCAATGTGGCTGAAAACAGAAAAACAGCAGAGAAAAAATGAACCAAAAGTGTGCTTGTTAGAAAAGATCAATAAAACTGATAAAACTCTCTTTGGATTAGGAGGGAGAAAAGAGAAACAGAATTTACAAATATTAGGAGTGAAAGATGGGTATTCATGAGGGGTCCCACAGACATTTTAAAGAAAATAAAGGGGACCATCCCTGTGGCAGAGTGGTTAAGTTTGCATGCTCTGCTGCGGCGGCCCAGGGTTTCGCTGATTGGGATCCTGGGCGCAGACATGGCATCAGTCGTGAGGCCACATTGAGCATTGAGGCAGCGTCCCACATGCCACAACTAGAAGGACCTGCAACTAAGGTATACAACTATGTACCGGGGGGGATTGGGAAGATAAAGCATAAAAAGAAAAGAAAAGAAAGGAATCCTACAACTCTATGCTCATAAATTCAGCCACTTAGGTGAATTAATCATTTCCTTGAAAGACACAGACTAATAAAACTTGTGCAAAAATAAATACATAACTTTAGTAATCCTGCATCTATTAAGAAATTGAATTTGTTTTTAAAAATAATACAAGAAAAGAAAACTCAAGGCCTGGATGACTTCATTCATGAATTCTACCAAAATTTAGGGAAAAAATAATCATTATACACAATTCCTATCAGAAAATAGAAGAAAGAACACTTCTAAACCCATTTTCTGAGGCCAGCAATACTCTAATACCAAAACCAGAAAGTAACTTTACAAGAAAACTACAAACTCGTCATCATGAACAAATACACAAAAATCCTGAACAATGGAATCCAGCAATATATAAAAAGGATTAAACATCATGACAAACTGGATTTCTTCTAAAAAACACAAGGTTGATTCAGTATTTTAAAAGTAAACAATATCACTTATAATATTGGCAGACTAAAGCAGGAAAAATATGAATATTTCATTTATGCAGAAAAAAAAGCAATTTCATAAAATGCAATGCTGGGCAGGCCCTGTGCCCAAGTGGTTAGGTTTGCATGCTCTGCTTTGGTGGCCTGGGTTTTCACTGGTTCAGATCCTGGCCATGAACCTAGCAGCGCTCATCAAGCCATGCTGAGGCAGTGTCCCATATAGCAGAGCCAGAAGGACCTACAACTAGAATGCACAACTATGTACTGGGGGGCTTTGGGGAGAAGAAGAAGAAGAAAAAAGATTGGCAACAGATGTTAACTCAGGTGCTAAACTTAAAAAAAAAGAATGCAATGCCAATTCATGATAAATACTTGTAGCACACTAAGAATAGAATAAAAGTCCTTAACCTAATACAGGGCACCTAAAACATAGAAGCAACAGCAAAATTCTAAATCTTATAGCATGCTTAAGTCTGAGAAACTGAATTGTTTACTTCTAAGGTCAGTAAAAAGACAAAAGTGTCCATTCTTGCCAGTCTTAGTCAACATTGTTTTGAAAGTTCTTGTCAGTGCGATAAGGCAAGATACAAAAATAAAAGTCTTCCTGAATAGAAATAAAACCCCAAAACATCTTTTTTTCTATTCTCAGCATGACTGTCCATGTAAAAGTCCCCCCAAAATCTACCTAAAAGCTACTAGAACTAATACGTGTGTTTGGCAATGTCAGAGGATAAACAATCAATACAGAAAAATCGATCCTATCTCCATACAATACCTAAGAACAAATGGAGTTTGAAATGAAAACAAACAAAAATGCCATACATAATAGCATCAACAAAAGAAATACTTAGATATGAATTTTTTTTTTAAGAAATGAATGCTGGAACTCTATGCTAGAACCTAGAAAACAACAATGAAATAAATTTAAGAAAACCTTTAAAAATGGAGAGCTATAGGTGGCTAATCTCCCTGAAGGCATGCTGCTGTCCTCTTGACATCATCCCCTGGGAACAAATGAATATATCTGAGCAACATCAGTGACATTCTGGAGAGAGCTGTTCCCTTTCCCCTTTGAACTACAGCTAAATGGGCATTAATTGACCAAGAAAGGATACCCACACAGCACAACAGAATGCCTGAGAGATCCACGCAGGTATACATCTGAAGGCAGTTGGACTGGGCTCCAGGGTAGTAGTGGAGATAGGTGAGAACTCCCTTCCCCTTCCCTGGTAGCCCTGTGCACATGCACAAATGTTATCCCAGCCAGCGAAAGCACACATAGTGTCACTGAGGTCCCAATGAATGGCCCAGGCTTGGACCCCACAGAGAAGCCACGCCCACCAAGCACAGTGGCCAGTGCAACCATAAGAAGAGGTGGCAGCAGATCTATGCATGTGCACAAATGCTTTCCCAGCCAGCAGGAGAACCCATAGTACCACTGCTACCCCATAGATGGGAATGCATCTCAGCATGACTGTAACAGATGGTGGCAGCCATGAACCCATGCATGAATAATTTCCATGCTGGTAGGAGTGCCCACTGTATCCCCACAACTTCCAGCAGATGGGGGGATGAGAAACACAGCTCCCACTTCCCCCCAGTGGTAGCAGGTGGAATCTGAGACCTGATGCTACCACAAATGCACCAACAAAGATTAGTTCATCAAACACAATGAGAAACTACAGCAACAATTCAGAGCAGAAGGAAAATGACAAGTCTCCAGAAACAAACCATGAAGTCACAGACATTTACAATCTAAATGACAGAGAATTCAAAAAGGCTATCATAAAGAAACTCAATGAGTTACAAGAAAACTTAGAGAGTCACTTCACTGAGCTCAGGAATAAAATTAATGAGAATAAGCAATACTTCACCAAAGAGATTGAACCTATTAAAAAAACATGAGGCATAAATTCTGGATATGAAGAACACAATGACTGAAATAAAAAATAATCTAGAATCCTTGAAAAATAGAGCTGAAATTATGGAGGAAATAATTAGTGATTTAGAGGATAGAAATATAGAAATGCTTCAGGTAGAAGAGGAGGAAGAACTAAGATTTTTTTTTTTAAATGAAGTAATTCTTTGGGAAATATCCAACTCAATTAGGAAAATCAGCATAAGAATTATAGGTATTACAGGGCGAGAAGGGAAGGAGAAATGAGCAGAGATCTTGTTCAAAGAAATAACACCTGAGAACTTCCAAACGTAGGGAAGGAACCATGCATACAAATACATGAAGACAATAGAATCCCTCATAACATCAATGTAAAAAGACCTTCTCCGAAGCATATAATAATAAAACTGGCAAAAGTCAATAACCAAGAAAAAGTATTAAGGGCAGCAAGGTAGAAGAAAACAATCTACACAGGAACCCCTATCATACTTTCAGCGAATTTCTCTGCAGAAACCTTAAAGGATAGGAGAGAATGGAATGATAGATTCAAAATACTGAAAGACAAAAGCTTTCAGCCAAGAATACTCTATCCAGAGAAACTAAATTTCAGATATGATGGAGAAATAAAAACATTCCTAGATAAATAAAAGCTACAGGAGTTCACTGCCACTAGATGTGCCTTACAAGAAATGATGAAGGAGGCCCTCCTACCTGAAACAAAAAAGCAAAGGTCTACAAAACTTTGAGCAAGGAGATGAGAAGACACACAAAATCAGAAAACTGCAGCTCTAATCAGAACAGGGTAGCAAACAATTATAGCATAAAAGATAAAAGGAAGGAAACTATTAAAAGTAGCTATGAACACTTCAACTTAGTCACAAACTCACAACACAAAACAGAATAATTTGTGACAACAATAACTCAGAAGGGGAAGAGGAAAGGATGGAACCTACTTAGGCTAATGGAGGCTAACAGGCTATCAGAAAATAGACTATCTCATCTACAAGATCTTTTATACAAACCTCACTGTAACCACTAAACAAAAACTCAGAGCAGAGTCACAATTCATAAAAAAAGAGAAAACTGAGAACGACCACAGGAAACCACCAAACTGAAATGACAGACAGAAAGACAAAGGAAGAGAAAAAAATAGCAATATAGAACAACTAAAATTCAAGAGATAAAATGGCAAGCTTAAGCCCTCATGTATCAAAAAATCACTCTAAATGTAAATGGACTGAATTCTCAAATCAAAAGATACAGAGTAGCTGGATGGATTAAAAAACAAACCCAACAATATGCTGCCTCAAGGAAACATATCTCAGCTCTAAATACAAATATAGGCTCAGAGTGAAGGGATGGAAGATGATAATCCAAGCAAATGGCAAACAAAAGAAAGCAGGTGTCACCGTAACTGATCAGAGAAAGCAGACTTCAAGACAAAAAAGACAATGAAAGACAAAGAAGAGCAGTATATAATGCTAAAAAAAACTTTCCACCAAGAGGAGATAACACTTATGAATATATATGCACCTAACACAGGAGCACCAAGGTATACAAGCAACTAATATCAGAACTAAAGGGCAAAATTAACAGCAAGACAATAATAGTAGGGGACCTCACGCCAAATTTATCTTGATGGATAGGTCTTCCAGACAGAAAGTCAACAGAGAAATAGTGGATTTAAATGAAACACTTGGTCAATGGACTTAGCTGTATAGAGCATTCCATCCCCAAACAGCAGAATACACATTCTTCTCAAGTGTACATGGAACATTCTCAAAGATAGATCATATGTTGGGAAACAAGGCAAACCTCTATAAATTCAATGCAATTCCAATCAAAAGTCTTGAAAACTTTTCTCTCCATATTGATAAAATGATTCAAAATTTATGTGGAAAAGCAAAGGAACTAGAATAGACAAATAAATCTGAAAAAGAAAAATAAAATTTGCAGACTCACTGTACTCAAACTGAAGACTTACTATAGAGCTGCCGTGATTGACATAGTGTGGTAATGGAAATGATAGACACATGGATTTTGAAACAGAGTAGAGAGCCCGGACAATCTACAGAAATATAGCCAACTGATTTTTGACAACAGTGCAGAGGAAATTTGATGGAGAAAGTATACTATATTCATTAAATGGTGCTGGAATATTTTGGCATTCATAGTCCAAAAACAAAACAAAAGTAACTTAAGCCTCATACTCTGTATAAAAAATAACTCAGAATGTATCATAGACCTAAATGTAAGATATGAAACTATAGAAGAAACTTATAGGAGGAAATTTGCATGACCTTGGGTTTGACAAAGGTTTTAGATATGACACCAAAGACATGAGCCATAAAGTTTTAGAAAATTGACAAATTTCAGTACTTATCCAAAGAAGTTGAAAACTTGTGTCCACACAAAAACCTGCACACAGATGTTTATAGAAGCTTTATTCATAACTGCCCAAACTTCGAAGCAATCAAGATGTGCTTCAGTAGGTGAATGGATAAATAAACTGTGGCACATGCAGACAATGAAATATTATTCAGCACTAAAAAGAAATGAGCTATTAAGCCAGGACAAGACATGGAGGAACTTTAGCAGCATATTACTAATGAAAGACGACAATATGAAAATGCTACATACAGTATGATTCCAAACATATGAAATTCTTAAAAAGGCAAAACTATGGAAATAGTAAAACGATCAGCATTAGGCGTTGTTGGGGGAGGGATAAATAGGCAGAGCACAGAGAATCTTCAGGGCAGTAAAAATCACTGTGTGATAACATAATGATGGATTCATGCCATTACATACTTGTCCAAACCTGTAGAATGTACAGTATCAAGAATGAACTCTCTGGGCCGGCCCCATGGCACAGTGGTAAAATTCACACATTCTGCATTGGCAGCCCGAGGTTCTCCGGTTCAGATCCCAGGTGTGGACCTATGCACCACTTGTCAAGCCATGCCTTGGCAGGCCTCCCACATATAAAGTAGAGGAAGATGGGCACAGGTGTTAGCTCAGGGCCAGTCTTCCTCAGTAAAAAGAGGAGGATTGGCAGCAGATGTTAGCTCAGGGCTAACCTTCCTCAAAAGAAAAAAAGGGTGAACTGTAATGTAAACTATGCAGTTTGAGTGACTATGATGTGTCACTGTAGGTTCATCAGTTGCAACAAATGTACCACTCTGGTGGAAGATGTTGAAAATGGGGGAGTCTATGCATGTGTGTGGAGGAGGGGGTATCTGAGAAACCTCTGTACTTTCTCCTCAATTTGGCTGGGAACCTTAAACTGTTCCAAAAATAAATAAATAAAGTCAATTTAAAAAGTCGACAAATTAGACTTTATATAATTTTTTAAAAATTCCTTTATGAAATACCCTCTTAAGTGACTGAAAAGGCAAGCAACAGAATAAAAGAATATATTTGCAAATAACGTATTTGATAATGACATTTATCAAAAATTATATAAAACTTTTAACATTCAATCATAAGAAAATAGCCCAATAAAAAACGGGCAGAAGATCTAAGTAGATACTTCACCACAGATATACAATTGACAAAGATATGAAACAATTATCAACATAAACAGTCATTAACAAATTGCAAATTAAACTCACAATGAGATCCCACTAAAAGCCTGTTAGGATAGCTAAAATTTAAAAAACAAAAACTGACAACACCAAGTGCTGCTGAGGGTTTGGAACAACTGGAAGTCTCATACACTCCTGCTGGAAACTCGGTATTGTAGAAAATAGTTTGACAGTTTCTTTATAAAATAAAACTATGATACAATAATCATCTTCCTAGGCATTTAAACCAAGTAAATCATCCAAAAGATTGTATGTGGTATAATACCATTCATATAACAACTTAGAAGAGCAAAACTCTAAAAACAGGAAAGAGATCAGGGGTCGCCAGGAATTGAGGGCAGGGTGAGCAAAGGGCATCATGGGGAAACGTTGGGGGTTGACAGAAGTTCTGTATGTTCTGTATGATCTGTTCTGTGTGATAATGTGGCAGTGGATACAAGATTATATACATTTGTTAAAACCCATAGAACTGTACACCAGGAAGAATGAAAATTACTATTTGCAAATTAAGAATCAACCAGGATGTATGGGCAATCCAAGATGAAATGCAGACTGCGACAAACGTATGTAACTGTATTCCAAATGCGTGGCATATCTATGTTTTTTGTAATCATGAAGTGCTTTGTGTCCTTTATTTGTTGGGAAGTGTAACTTTGTTCTCAGGTTCTCCAATTTAAAATTGTCACCACCAACAGAAAATGTGTGGTTGTGAGCAGCATCATCCCCTTCACAACAGTATCATCTCTTCACGACAGCTCAGAAAGCAGCTGATCTTCTGAGTGTTTCAGAAAGATGATCGATCCAATCAATATATACTGCTCAGTTTCTTAGAATTCCAAAAATCATTCACTTAGGCCTCTCACACTGCAATGCCGACACCTAACATTTTGAGAGAAAAAAATATGCTATTAATATTTTCAAAAAAGCTTATACTTCAGTATCTTCATTGACTTTGTTCTTCTGTGTCCCTAAAATACACAGCTATTTGATCAATTGACAACTGGCAAAAAAAGTTTACCCCACCCCCATCAGCCTGCCTTTCTCCAGTCTCCAACCTAGTGTCCCACACACTCAGTTCTCCTCTTGACCGAGCACTTTGTCCAACACGTCAAATGCGTTTACCCTCTTTAGCAATTACTTGCTACTATTATTATTAACACTACTATTGTTTTTACCATTATCATCATTATTATTGGCTGTTCAGCTTGTTTTGGCTTAATCTAAACACTTTACTTCCCCCATCAAAGCTGCTTCCTCCTGATTTTGAACTTTTCTCCAAGCCTCCTGAATTATACTTTTACCAAATGCTAAAATGAATTTTGTTATAAATTCTATTCCTCCTCTAGAGTAATGAGAAGCCATCAGTTTGAAAGAAGTTCCACTGGCGCTGCCTGTTGTAGACATGCAGGTATTGGTTGGACAGACATGATGGTAAAGGTGCTTGCCCAGGAGACATGTGGTTGTGTTCTGATTGCACTTTCACTGCATCAAAGTGTCATTTTCTTTGGGAAGAAATGTGCCATTCTTTTGGTGGTGATCTTGGGAAAGTCACTTAATCTCCCACTGGGTTACCTGAAAACAAGATGATTGGAGGAAATATGTTTAGAAAATTCTTAGATAAATGGAAGTGATCCCCAAGTGTCTTTTCTAAATTAGGATTTCTGAATAAGCACCTGTGAGATCATTAGAGACATTCATTAAAACAAAATAAAAGAAAACAAAGACCTAGCAATGAAAACATGTTTTGTGAGGTTGGAATGATTCTCTTACAAGACACAGTTTGTAGCCTTAAATTAATGTCATAGGCAGAATAACGACTCCCCAGAGATGTCCACGTCCTAATCCCTGGGACCTGTGACTACGTTACATGGCAAAGAGATTTTGCAGACAGAGATAAGATTGCTTGCTAATCAGCTGATATGAAAGCAGAGAGACTGTCTGGGTAGGCCCAATGCAATCACATGGGCCCTTAAAAACGGAGGAGAAAGGCAGAAGAGTCTGTGAGAGAGAGATGAGGCTTGTGAAGGATTTTACTTATCCTTGCTACTTGTGGCGCTGTAGGAGCTTCTTGTGAGACCAGAAAAAGGCTTCTAGGACCTACAGGCAATTCTCAGCTGACAGCCAGCAAGGAAATGGGGATCTCAGTCTGACAACCACATGAAACAGCCAACAACCTGCATGTCTCTGAAAATGGATTTCCCAACAGAGCTTCCAGAAAAGAATGTGACTCTGCCTCCCCACATTTTGATTTTAGCCTTGTAATACCGAGAGCAGACAAACCAGCCAATCCCACTGAACTTCTGACCAACAGAATTGTGAGATAACAAATTTGTATTGTTTCAAATTGTCAAGTCTGTGGTAATTTCTTATGGTATAAATAGAAATCTAATATACTTACTAACAGTAGTTCTGCAGCATTGGGCCTAAAGGTGCTCAACAGGGATAGAGAAAATAGATCGTGGACTAAAAATTTCTTCTTGACTTACAGAGTGAGGGATTTATTACTGATATGACCAGTCTTAAACTTGTACATTCTAATTTTTTAATATAAATCTGTCATTACACCTTTATATTAGTAAAGTATTTCAATCTTTTTATGTATAACTGCTAATGAAGCAATGAATACTAGCTATAAGTTCTAGGACAAATGGAGTTTATTCAGATTCTTGTTTTATTCAGTGGATATGTCTCACAAGTCATTCTTAGTGGAAATGCCCTCGATACTCTTTTTCTTTTACTTTTCCCATTAATCCTCGAGTATCTTAAAATGGCAAGAAGCAGATGCATGTCATTGACCACTGGGGGAAGTCTTTACCACAGGGATCACAGGAGAGGTTACTGGTCCGGATTGACTTGAATCGTCATCCAGGCACACTTTTAATAGTATTTTATTAAAAACTTCCAAAAGCTCCATTTAATTTACTACTTCATAAGTTGGGTAATAACTCTGAATCTGT
Source organism: Equus przewalskii (assembly GCF_037783145.1). Taxonomy (NCBI): domain Eukaryota; kingdom Metazoa; phylum Chordata; class Mammalia; order Perissodactyla; family Equidae; genus Equus; species Equus przewalskii. The sequence goes on from NC_091834.1 coordinate 30,106,346, forward strand.
GAAATATTGGCTTCTTATTTTAACAACTATCACAGCAATTGGTCTCGAAAGATCTGCTCTGGGCAGCCCCTGCATGGCCTAAGGCAATCTAGATAAACCAGAGATAGAATCCTGGTTCTACTCTAAGAATTCTGGTAAACCTTTTGATGCATTAATTTTTAACAGAAGTGGGTGTAAATGAGACTCCAATGTACGACAGAAAAAGAAGGACAATGAAAGGGCCCAGCTCAATCCTCTTGTATAGATAAATAAACACACGAAAAGTTAAAAAAAAAAGTTTATATATCAAAGATCTGCATCTTAAAACTTTCTTTTCCCTCCTAAGGGGTGAAAAAAAGCATCTTAAGTCTTCAAGCTCAGCACTGAGATTATGGTGTGCAGGGTTTGCTTTGAGCACCCCATCCTCAATGAGCTAGGGCAGTAGTCCTGAATTTACTTCCTTGCTTTCATACACAAGAGATTTAAGTTTAATCGCTCAAATCCATTTTCCACTCCAGAGCTGGCCAGAGCTGTGAGTTCTGCAGCTGAGCGTCTCAGATTCTGGGGTGAGAAACTTTGAGCCACACACGACTTTTCATTCACCTCACCACTCACAGAGGGACTGTCCTACAGCTGTCTGGGAATTGCACTACACGGTTTAAAGAGAACTGACAGCTCTCTGAACAGATCCTCTCACTCAAGGGAAGTCGCTACTTAAACATGAAAATCTTCCTTTAACAATGCCCAACTTCTTTAAGCGCAAGCAAGGCCTTGGGATTCTCCTAGAACTGTAGTTTTAAAAATAGGCTATATTTTGAAAATATGAAGGTGTATTTTATAATGTGTCTCATAGCATTTTCATTCCACTTTCTAATATTGTTGTACCTAGAAATGTAAAACAGGTCAAAGTTTTAGTCATTTTCTGCATGGGGTTAGCCCTCAGAATCTGCTCATAAAGGACCATTTTCATAGGTTCAGAGTTAGTTCACCTAACTTATCAAGGCTCTTGCCCCAGTGTTTAGTCTTCTGCTAATGCCCTGACAGTGTTGACGGGCCACAGTGATGTTGACAGGCCACAGAACAGTTCAAATGCAAATGTTTATTTCCACCCAAAGCACCCATATGGAGAGGTACATTGAAAGAGGCTTTTTCCCAGAGGATATATAATCTCTATATAATCAAAATATTTCATGAGAAAACATCACAAAGTCAGACCAAGACCTTTGATCATGAGAGCAGAATATTGAATATAGAAAACAAGATACAATCCTTTTAATAAAGAGAAACAAAAGGTATAGCTTTGAATGCATGAGCGAAATAATATTATTGCATGATTTCTGCAAGAATGAGCATGGTTAAATATCTTTGTTTATGGAAAACATTCATGGAAGGCTACTCATCTTTTTTATCTGGCTTTATTGTAAAGTTCCTTCTGGTACGTCTTTGCACCTGACAAGGATGAGCACTACTTAGTGAAGTTTGCCATCTTGTGGCAAATATATTAATACAATTTACCATGCAAGTTTATTAAGGAAGCTTGGGATTTAAAGTTTATTAGAAAATTTAATGATGCAGGAAAAGTATATATAAGAGAGTTCTGTTTATCCAGAATATTGGAGAGACTGGATCTTTTTGTTAACATTTTAAGTAGCTTTGAATTACCATCAATACAAATATTTATATCTGTATGGTATTTTTAGAGGCACTGCAAGTTAACAGTGCAAGATCTGGAGACAGAGTGTCTGGATTCAAACCACAGCTCAACCATTTTTTAGCTGTATGACCTTGGGTAAATTAGCTTATCTCAGGATCTGCCAGTTTTCTTATATGCGAAATGGAGATAACTGTAGTAACTATCTAGGGTTGAGGTGATAATTAAATGTAGCATGTAACAAATTGAGGACAGTGCGAGGCAAAGCTACTCCCTCTCTGCATATGCTAGTTATTACTGTTATTATTATTTGTGCCTTAAATTTTCTGGGATGGTCCTGATTACAAATAATCCACCTTGTTGTCAATTAATGTGTGATATTTTTAATTTAGAGAATCTAAGGAAAAAATGTGGAGATAATAATAATATTTAACGGCTCTGTGGTGCTTATGATGTACCAGGCACTCTTTTAAACACTTCCCACATATGGATTTATTTTATCCTCACAACAATCCTACAAGATAGGTACCATGTTCACTCTAATTTTACAGGTGAAGAAATGGAAGATAGAGAATTTAAATAACATTTTTAAGGTCACAAATTCTAAGGAATGGAGCCAAGATTTAAGTGTTGATGATCTTGCACTATAGCTTGTCTACACAGATTGCCTCTTGGTATAACTTATATTTGGGTGAATTAGTAAATATTAGATAGCTATTTTAGGGGCAAAAAGAGGTAATAGGACTGTATCATACACATATTGCCAAAAGTTATCAAATTCCACCAGAAGCACCAAGCTCTTTAAATTTTCTTATCCATTCTACTCCTACATGAGGCCTCCACTCCATAATATCACTTGTTCTTTTCTTGTTTCTATTATATTCCATTTTCAAAATGAATTCATTGAAAGAATTTGAAATTCAAAACTTAAATTTCCCCTTTGAACAATCTAATAGTATACTACATGTCTGTTTCTTTCTTCTCCTCCCTCTCTACTCAGAACCTTAGAAAAGTGAACAGAAAATAATAGTTCATTTTTTTCACCTCTAAAACTAGAAATACCGTATCAGTGGAAACATTCATTCAAATTTCTCCCATAAAGGAGTCAATTAATGTTCATTGAATAATTTATGAATGAATGAATGCTATATAAATATACCTAATTGTAGGTTGTTACAGGTTATGATAATGTTAGGAAAATCCACAATATGAAAAACACTAAAGTTTAGTTAACACACAAACGGTCTCAAAGCACATATGCATCATCTCTTTATCTCCTTCTCACAGTGGTCTTGAACAGTAAGCAGAGAAATTATTATTATCTGTATGTCACAGCTAAGGAAGGAGAGGGAAGGCTGGTCGCTGTGGCAGGGGTGGTCACATGGCTACCCGGAGAAAAGCCAGGAGTGGAAATTCAGAGCTCAGCAGTGTAACGCATGAAATTACTCATGTGCTTTATTTCTATTGAAAAACAAATAATTTTCTATCAGTACTTGTTTTATGAGTAAAGAGTTGCTAAATAAATGTTTTCCACCTTTACAGTATTGTTGCTCTTGGAGAAGTGCTTTTTTTCTATTCTATTTTATCACATATTTTCTTTCCCTATGAGAAAAATCTGTAAAAGCCCTTCTTCCCTTTTAACAAAGAAAACGTTAAGTTCTTCTGAGAGGAATAAAAAAGAAAAAGTGGTCTCAAAATGGCCCTTCAGAGTCTGCCTTGAGAGGGAATTGGAAAGTGACTGGTTAAGGGAGAGTAAGTTTTACATTTCCAAACACCAGTCACATTTATCCTTTTACTTACTGTATGTTTTGATCTACAGTGATACTTGAAGTATATATGGTAAAAAATGGCTTGTGGGACTGATGTATCAATTACCACAAGGGAATGAACTTTAGTGTTACCAGAAGTTCCAAACAGTGGAATGACTGTGTGGAAACAAAGGGCAGTTTATACATTTGGTCTAAAGAAAGAAAATAATCAGAAAGTTTTACTAGGATATCTAATATGCTAACTGACGCCACGATGTCATAAAATGTGGACTTACAGTTGGATATTTCTTGAGATTAGTAAGATTTCCTTCATGCCATTCCTAAATGGAAGATAGAACAGATCAAGCCATGGTTTTGCATAGGTGTACATCTGAACACATTCTCCTACACAGGGACTCTTTTTGTAGCTTTCCTTTTTTGTTCTGTCACCTACCTTTTGACCTCAATGTCTCTGTTTCGTACTTAGCATCTTTCCTGTTGACTGGATCTGACAATGGTCCAATTGACTAAGTGACTGGAAAATGATGCCAAATTTTGGAGGGCTTTACATTACTTAATACAATTCCTAAAAGCTTTAAGCATTTGAAAATTCTATTAAAATGATTACTTAATATTTAGACAAAAACCAAAAGCAACAACTAAAATCTGCTTGCCTCTTTATGGAGAGGACAGAAATTAAAAGTTAACAAACATTGCTCTTTTATTTCTTTCAGAAATTGAAATAAATGAAAGAATCCAATGATTTATAAATTCTTATTACCATTATTCACGAAACCCTTCTAGAAAGAGTTACAATATTGTCTACCTCATGACCCTTCAATTAAAAAGAGAAAATTTTATCTCGAGATAATGTCAGTAAATTGTTAGACTTCTATATAAATATATTATTTTTAAACTATATTTCCAGATAACTTTACTCTAATTTAATTGCAGTCACCTGGCATTTTCTGACTATGGAAAAGAGTGGGAATCACTTGTTGAAGATTTCTATTGACTGCCAGTCTCTATAGCTATTCGATAACTTGCCACATAAACTAGCTACTAAAGAGTTCAGTTAACATTCAGCACATGCTGACTGTCAAAAAATCAAACTATTTAAGTGAAACAAGCAAAGTCTTTCTGGTATATTGTTTTTTACAAATGGACTAAGTAATGTGTTCTGCAAATGGGTAGAAATAAGTTGGGAGCTCATGCATTCAGATATTTCATCACTGAAAAATAATATTAGCATTTTTCATTCTTTGTTTTTCATGTTTGTATATGGAAATCAGTTGAGCTATATATTACTCACAGATCATAAAATCCAAAGAACATATGCTTGGTTTGATGTGCTTCCAGTGCAAAATGCCTGCGCACTGGAGGAAGCCACACAGAATTACACAGTATTCATCAGCCCATACAAATTTAACGGACGAAATCAGCATAGAAATATCATGCCAAGAAGAACTCAAGACAAAATGTTAAGATGTTCAGTATGCAACTAAACATTTAAAATATTATTTCTTGAATAAAAACATCTTTAATTGAAAAACTGTACTGTCACTGATAAAAAGTGAGAGTATTAAAAAAAACTTACATTGTATTAAAATACTGTGAACTCAATTAATTTGAGTTGGCTATTCCAGACAGCTAATTTGGAAAATATTTTCTTTCTTTTTTTACAACATGAAATTAAAATATCCCAGGAATGTAGATATTTTTCTTTGTTCACTGTAAAGGTCATTATTACGTGGATACATATTTTGTGATAAACTAATGCAACCGAACTTGCTCTCAGATTGTCTAGTAGTTAATCTTATACAAAGATCTGCACAGCTGCTCTCCTCCATTGGAAGTAGACAAGAATAAAATTAAAAGTCACCAAATGGCAATATAATACAAGATGAAAAGTAAGAAACCTGGGTTATTCACCAACCATGTAATCCCTGAATGATCAAAATGTACCCTTGCATGTGAAGTAAGTCTTCAAATCCTTGTCATATAAATCAGTATTTTCTTAAATAATACTTAGGTATAACATACATAATACTTACAAAAGATATATATAAAACACTAGGAACTACATAATAGATTTCTTTGACTAGAGCCTAAATCAATGGTTCTCTAAACATGGTGCCTGGAATAAAACCACCAGCATCAACCAAAAACACCTTAAAATTGCAAATTCTTGAGCCTCATCTCAGACCTACTGAATGAAAAGCTCTGAAGGTGGGATTTATCAATCTGTGTTTTATCAAGTCCTCTAGGTGATTCTGATGTACACTAAAGTTTGAGAACTTTTTGTCTAAATACATTGCACCAATAATTTTTTAATTAGTTATCCCTGTATACCTGGAGTTCTGGTAAAATGCCATTACCTTAAACATCCTCCACAGGGATGGAATGGGCACAAGACACTGTCATTTCTACAAATTCATTTTTTCCACATTATAGAAATGTATACTGGTTTTAACAGTTGTTTTCTAACTAAAGTTATAGAAATCTGTGAAATATAATGGCATAGTTGAAGTAGTCAAAAGGTTTATATCAAATAATCTCCCTTTAAAAATAGACTCAGAATATTTTGAAAAGATCTAGCCAGCATTAAGGCAGTGAGGGGGTCAGGAGGGGAGAGAGAGAGAGACCGAGAGGAGAGAGACTTCACATTTGTCTTCAGAGGGCTTTAATTTCAGAAAATAGCCGTGTGCTGACTGCAGAATGACTGTAATGGAATATATCATGATATTATAGCAAACTTTGGGAAGCCAGAAAGCTAGGGTAAGCCAGATATCTTAGGAGGAAATCTAGTTTGCTGTTAGAAAGATAATCACTACGTTAATAAAAAATAAAAGGTGGGTTACAGGCTTCACACAGAATGTACTAAGGTATCAACAAACACAATATTGCATTATAATTTAAGCCCCGTCACTTTCCAAAAGGATTTTAAATAATCAGAGTTGGGAAAAGCAGATAATTACTAAAGTTTCTAATGTCCCCATTTCTTCCAGAAACCAGTACAAGCTTTAAGAGTTTCATTTCACTGTGAGGTGCCAAGTATTCTGTATTCAGAAAATAAACTCACACAAGAATACCCGCATTTCCATTATGACCTATCTTGGTTATGAATTCATCAGAGTACCAGGGTCCTTTAAGGTAAAGGTTGATCCCTGCTAGAATACTTGTGACAAACTGGGCCCCATTCTATGTACAACTATGAGAATGCCCTTTCCTGGTAGAGGATCCTATCAGGCTTACTTTCCTGTATTTTACCCTTATATAGTGTAATTTTCTCAGGCCATTTTTCAGACCACTAGATTTGAAATATAGTATTTCCTAAATTTTCCTTAAAGTATAACTACGAAATTTGTTTCCATATCATTTTTTTCTCTGTAGATCTACAATTGATAAAGCAAGGAATCATTTGAAATCATCTTGTTTCATTTGTTTATGCATGCAAGGTATCAATGCCTCTCAAGATCTTCTGGTTATATATATGGTAGATAAAATAACTAAATACTAGTCAAAAATTAACAAAAGGAAAAACTACTGATGTGGCAATGTTTTTTTTTTTTTTTGATATTAGGACATGCCATGGAATAGGAATAAATTTTAACTGCCATAGAATGCTAGAATTTTGAAGCAGAAGGTAGCTTTGGATTCATCTGGTCTAGCTGTTTCCAACCAAGAAGCAACATCATGAGTTTGTAGTCTTCACCACTGTGCTGCTTCTCTAGGAGATGGGTCTGAGTGAAGCCCCAGCAATCCCCGTGTGTCAAGGATGTTTTGGGGAAACTGAATCTGTTATTTCTGCTCCAGGAAGGGAATATACACTAGCTGAAAGAGAAAGTACCCAACAACTCTGCAAGGGGCCCTGAAGTTGATATAAAGCAAATTGACAGCATAGAATACAGGGTGGAACATCCTGTCAGGATGAGACATCAATATACTTATGTTTTAGATCACTCAATCGGATTGAGAGAACCAGAGAAAAAGCTGAGGTAAATTACATTGTGTGATATGCCAGCATAAACTGAGGCAGATGAACACTGAGACACGGACAGCATCTTTCTGGCAGTGAGGAGGGGCCTGAGAATTTGTCACCATTTTCAAATTAATTCATTCAATGATATGTATTCAGTATCTATTCTGTGCCATGCACTGACTCAAAGTAAAAATCCTGGACGTCTTGAAACTTACACTCTTGCAAGCTTATGTTATTTATTAGTCTTTAAAATCACTGAATTTGACTACATTTATGTTGAAAAGAAAAGATTAACTTTTCTGAATCAAGGAGATAAATGTTCAGGGGCCGGACTGGTGGCATAGCGGTTAAGTTCACACACTGCTTCTGCAGGCTGGAGTTCATGGGTTCAGATGCCAGGCAGGAACATACACACCATTCATCAAGCCATACTGTGGTGGTGTCCCACATACAAAATAGAGGAAGATTGGTACAGATGTTAGCTTAGGGACAATCTTCCTCACCATAAAACAACAAAAAAAGAAGATAAAGGTTCAATGCCAGAAATTATATTGAGTTGCAGAAGATAAAGTTAAATTAAAATTATAGTATTGTTGTGCATGATACATGTATATTAGTTGGCATAGCACTCTTCCCAGAACTACTCAAAATGTAGTAACTACACAAAATGTTAATTCTATTTTATAATATACCCCCCTTAAAACCAAATCTGGGCCTTATTTATGAAGTTTATTATTTTTATGTTTTATATTTTTTTGTTTTCTGGTTTTTGTTTCATTATTCTGTCAGCCTGCTTTCCTTTTATTTTTATATTATTGTACTAATAATTTATTTTATTATTTTTTGATTAATGATAAATCACTTAAGGCTAAATGATAAATCATTTAAAGTCCTGTCTGATGAGAACTGTAGCTGCATCTCATGCTTTTTGATATGTAGAATTCCAAAGTATTCAGGAATTCTAGTTTTTATTCTTGTTTTACTCAATACTAGGGGAGTTTTAAAATATTCTTAATTATTTGAAAGTGATTAGGCATTTCTCTTAACTTAAAAAATTGACCTTCATTATTGATTTGTGTTTAACATTTATTGATACTTCCTTTCTATTATAATTCATATTTAATATTTATAACTATTCTATAGACATTTGAAAACAAATATTTTTCCTACATTTTAGGATATTTATATATTTCAACTTTATGTATTTTATCATTGTAATCTTCCTTTTTTCCTGCCCTGTGCATCACTGTACATTAATAAAGTTGATGAAAAATTCAGTTTTGTTTTAGAATATGCTCTAGTTACTGATAAAAACAAAGAAAGAAAACAAATAGAATAAAGAGGAGAAATGGGAAAGCGACTATAACCACAGATATAGAGATTCGTGTACATGTTTATATGTGTATTTTTTAACTTTATTGATAATAATAGTCATGCAATAAAATTCATTCATTTTTAATAATACAGATGAATTATAAGTATATATAGTCATGAAATGCAGTTTTAAATTTTATGAATAGTGTACAACATTGTGGAAACAGTACATTTTATCTTGTATTTAAATGGATATTCTGCAGTATTATATTCAGTTGATGATTCCATGTGACAACAGTTCTGTTCTTTATGTCAAATAAAGAAATTTTGAAGGAGATGGCAATGTTATACATAAATATTTAGGGAACTTAATGGGGATAAATATTTATTTTCAACAAATATAATGAGGGATTTGACCTAACTTCAAATAAAAGATCTAGGGAAAATTACTCTAATATTTCAAACATATTTCAGTTCAATATAGAAATACTTTTATGAAAATAGAATTTAATATATAAATGAGCTACCCTGAGAAATGGTGTGCTTTATTTCACAGGAGCATTCAGGATGTGGCTTCCAGAGTTACTGCAAAGAAGGCAGCCACACAAGGGAGCAGATTGAGTTAGATGCCTTCTAAGACTGCCTCCAACTCTTAGATTCTATTATTCTGTGAAAAGAGAAAAACAGAGACAGACAATTAAAAAACACACTTCTCTCTGAAACCATATTAGTTACTCCTATAAAAAATGTAATATATACTGTGTCACAATTCATTACTATTATTAAAACATTAACAACTAGATCAGTAATAAATTACATATCATTGGAATTAAGAAGATGTTTTCTATTTCTTATAATGACAATTTACAATCACACTTCTGTTTAGTGTTCCATGAGGGATGGGATGCTGAGTATGATGCCCACGATGCCCCTGGTATATGAGATGGTGTAAGTTAATGACTAATGAGGTACTTTGGATTATTTGGAAATTCTATTTATATGCAAAGTTCAGGAAAAAAGAACATTCTTCAGTTCTGCTGCTCTGTTAATTGTTTTCTATTTTATTTTTTAAGAATTATGCATTTTTATTAGTAAATGCTAAATATAAACAAAGACACGGGATGGGAAGAAATAAAACCCTAAGAGATGTTGACCTTCTATTTATTCTGTGATTAAATTCTCTTTTATGCTTCAAGTATTTTAGATGGAACCTTGGAAATATGGTTTTATCTAAACTAGGTGGGGTTAAAAGGCACTTAAGAGAACACTTGCCCTATAGATTTTTTTTAAAATTCCATAGCTTCAATTTCATTTTTAATGAGAGCCAAAAGGCTTTTCAAATATATAATCGTTTTAAAAGCTGTAACATGCTTAAATGGACATTAGAACTGTTGTCTCTTGTAATCTTAGCTGCAGTACTGTTGTAGCTTTTGAAGGGGTTGGATGTAAATTCCTGAATAATTCTAGATTTAAGTATTTCAAATTGTTGGCAATAAATAATTAGAAATGAGAAACCACCCCAGGAAAACATCTCACTGAGTGCATTTATTAAGCACTGACTTTTTCTGGCTCAAAAATATTTGAAATTAGTCTATCAAAATGTCAAAATAAACCCATCTACTTTCATAAATTAGGTTTGTCTTTAATATCGCTGATGAGAAAAAGCAGTAATATGAAAATCACTTTGATAAGACATTTCCCTATGATGTAGCTCATATATACATACAGTTAACATTGGATCAATGATTATGCTTGCTTATAAAACCATACAAAAAAAAAGCAAGTAGAAAAACAAGACTTGGTAATCAGAAATGTATATAAAATCAGAAGCAGTCATAGGTCAATTCCAAGATATTGAGAGTAAAATAAAAGGTGCATTTAACTATGAGACATATTAAGATTAGTTTGAAATAAAAATGCTGTCATTTTGTATTTTTCCATATATCATCTTAGTCATCCGGACGGTATTACAATAAAACGTCATTAATTCAGGTACCTGGAGTCTAGTCTTCCAGGCGCTTCAAGTACCTGAAAGGCTCAGAACGCATAAATGAAAGAGAAGGAAAGGGTAAGAGGTGAAAAGGCCACAAAGAATCTGCCTTGGAAAAGAAAACAGAAGACAAGAACAAAAAGTTCAGTTTGTCCAATGTTCTTTTTATTGACTGATCAAAAAGAAATAGCTTGCTACTTGTTGTCAGGCTTTTCTTTGGAAAAGCAAGAAACAAAAGTAAACAGACCAAAAGACACAAAATAAGCAAACGTAGCAGGAGAAGGAGGAGGAACAGGAGGAAGAACAGACGGTGGGGGAGAAGAAATACGGACCTTGATGGTGAGGAGAAAAGGAATTAAAACAAAGAGAGGAGACAAAACACTTCCGGAGAATATTCAGTTACTTTCAATAAAATGAAACGTGTGGGATTAGAAAGTAGGAGAAGTTAAGATTTGCAAATGACCCAGTGCTCAATAGCAAAAATGTTCCTAATATCAGATGAATTTACAGATGAATCTGTAGCATTAAAATTGACTGTGAAATATACATGCATTCAAGTTTGAATTGTATAGTAGCAAAGAGTAGATCTATCAAACTGAGGAAAACCGGTCTTGCACTCCTTCCTCTCCAAAAAAAAAAGAAATGAAAACTAAACTAATACATAAAAGAGCAGTAATGAAAAATGAGATCAACTTAACATTAACTGATTTACTATAAAAAGTAATGGAAATGTTTCTTTTATAATTTAATCAAAGAAAATTTATATGACTAATATGAACTTTGAAGAAAACTGACATTAACCTTAGGATTATCAGCAAATAAAAACTTCGCAGTTATCGAATGAGGTGATCTGGAGCCAGCAAACCATCCATATATTATAATGACAAATTAAAAGAAGATGTGGCTATCTGATCCCAATTGGACAGAGAAGTAGGCAGCCTTGTGGGCCAACCTTGGGTATACCATAGGCCAACTAGAAGGCATCTCATTGAAATCAGAATGCCAATAGCGACATTAGTATTTGACACTGTTTTAAACACTGGACAATGTAATGAGATAAGGCATGGTACAATTAGGTATAATTTTTGGAAAAAATAACTTTATTTGCAGAAATGTAATCATATAATTACAAAAACTAAGATGAAGTCAAAATTCCAAGAATTAAAAGAAAAATTGTAAAGTGGCCAAAGATGAGGCAAATGTACACAATAGGGCTTTCCTATATTCCTAAAATAACGTTTATAGAAGAGTTGAAATTTAGCAAACTATCTTTACCTTTCAACGTACAGGAAAAATGTAGCTTCTGTGTTTTTTATAACTGACCTCATCTTTCTCACCGGTCCTCACTGGATAGTGTTAGGGACACGAGGTAGAGACGTTAGACTTTAACTTGCATATTAAGAGAACATCTCTGTTGTGCTATCTTTTGACTTAAAGTTCAGCAACAAGTTATTTTAACTTTGAAGCTCTTAATCACATTAGCTATATATATATATCTATAGCTAATATATATAGCTATAGATATATATATATAAGGTGCTATAATAAATTTTTATTGGGATGAATCCTCATGCCTATAAAACTTAGAGAAATTTTCCTAGAGATAGAAAGCTGGAACAGCTTATATGTGGCAATTGTCCAATTTTAACTCTACAGCTGCCTGAAGGCTCCTCTGATATTGTTATAAAGGATAGCTCCTCACAGCTCATTCTGATATTTTGTGGGGAGACATTTTTTTGTTGGTCTCTAATAGGGAGAACTAATGAGAGGCAGAATCAGGAAAGAATTTAAATCTAGGAAATTCTGCCCAAAAAGATTTTGCTCGCTTGGGATCACCACATCAAACACAGAAATCCAATTCGGTTGTAAAGGTGTAAAATAATCCTCAAAGCAGGATAAATAACAATGAAGAAAAAAATATGTTTTTAGCTGGCTGTCACAAACTGTGTGATTAAATGTTAGCTTCACAAAAGCTAAAGCACACTTTGTCAGTCATTTCCCCACCAGTTTCTGAGCTTGGCATCTAGTCAATGAAATTAAATCCATTTGAAATGAAACCATCAAAGGAATAGGTTTTTAAAAACCTATTTGATAACAAAGGCACCCTTATTCAATAAGCTTTTTATAATCTTTAAATTGGAAGATTTCAATTCATCAAACTCATTCAGACATGAAAGCTTTAAGATCAAGGTATCATATTTAGAGCAGGCTAAACGGTATATTAAATGTGATAAGCTCTGCTTTCTCTTGAGGCATGCTCATTAAACTTAAAAGAAGCTATCTTTAATATCAAGACGAATTAGCAACACTAAAAGGGAGAATGTAAATATAGTGGCTATATTTGCCAACGTAAAAAAAGTCTTCTTCTCTTCATAATTCCCAGCCACCTTAGAACATATCAGTACCTGCTCACCATTCCCGAGTAGCAATTTATGCCCATAGCCTCTGGGACACAAAGGTAACACACTTGATAATGTATGAAAATATATGTAAACAATGATTCAGTTTTAAAATGTTACCATAACTTAGTGACTTTCTTCAAAAGAATAGTGTATGGAAAAGGAAATTAATCAGTTTACAATAGGGTAAACTTTGCAAACACCACATTAATATCATTAATATGTGTAGAACCGGTAAGGATGCCAACTCTCTCATTCCTGATATTGATAATTTGTGTCTTCTCTCTGTTTTATGTGATCACTAGTTTTAGAGTTTATCAATTTTAGTGATCTCCTCAAAGAAACAGCTTTGGTATCATTAATTTTCTCTAGTTTTACTATTTTCTATTTTATTCACTTTTGCTTTGATCTTAATTCTTTTTTTTCTACTTTGGGTTTAATATTTAATAAAAGTTTCTTATAGGCAGCATATAATTGGATCTTGCTTTATTATCTAATGTGACAATTTCTGCTTTTTAAGTGGAATTTGAAAACCATTTACATTTAATGTGGTTGTTGGGGTAGTTGAACTTAAATCTACCATCTTTGTATCTGCTATCTATTTGTTGTCCCACTGGTGTTTTCTTAAATCCTTTTATGCCACAAACTGAGTATTTGTTTTAAGGTTCCATTTTATCTGCTTTATTGACTCTAACGGATTTACCTCTTTTCTCATGCTTGTATTAGAGCTTGTATTAAATATCTTTAACTTCCAGAGTTTACCAACAAGGGATATTGTACTACTTCACATATAGTGAAAGAATCTTAGTACAGTATCTCCTCCCCTGGCATTTGTGCTATTGTTTTCACATGTTTACTTCTACATATGTAAGTTAAAACATCACTATTTTACTATTTTTTCTTTAAAACTAACTTTTAATGTTAATAAATAAAACAACCTGCTATATTTATTGATATAGTTGCCATTCCTGGTACTCTTTATTTCCTCCTGTAAATCCAGATTTCCATCTAGTATAACGTTCCTTTTGTCTGAAGGACTTCCTTTAACATTTTTTGTCACATAGGCATTCTGGCAAAAATGTTTTATTTGTTTTGTACATCTGAAATATTCTTAATTTCACCCTTGTTTTTGTCAGTTATTTTTATAGAATTCTGAGATAGCATTATTTCAACACTAAAGTTGTTATTTAAGTATCTGCTGGATTGCATCATTTCTGAAAAAAAGCTGACTGTCATTGTCATTATCTTTGTTTTCCTGCACAAAAATGACTTTGTTGTCTGGTCACTAAGTTTTTCTTTAGATCATATTTTAAAGCATCTTGATTACGATGTGCCTTGGTATAGTTTTATTCACGTTTGTGTGTGTGTGTGTGTATGTGTGTGTGCATGTGCTTGGGGTTAATCAATCTTCTTGGATCTCTGGGTTTACATTTGTCATCAAATTTAGAAAATTTTCATCTGTTGCTTTTCAATATTGGTTTTACCCCTTCCTCCAGGGTATCTAGTTTTATGTACATTATGCTGCTTGAAATCAGGCCCACAAATTACTAATGCTTTGTATATAAACATGTTCAGATTTTTTTCTCCCTGTGGTTGATTTTGGATAATTTCCATTACTATGTATTCTAATTTACTGATCTTTTATTTTGCTTGTATCATGTGTCGTTAATCTCATCTAACTTACTTTTCATCTTAGACATTGTAATTTTCATCTCTAGAAGTTTGATTTGGTCTTTTTATTCTTTTAAGTCTCAATCTTCTCTCCAGTTTCTTGAACATATTGAATAGTTTAATATCATTGTCTACTAATTCTGTCTTCTGTGTCGTGTCTGAAAATCATTGTTCCATATATTTTCTCCTGTTTTTAATTTGTTTCGGGCAGGAAGATAAGTACTTTTCAGGTACTCTACCTAGTTGGAATTCTAATTAACATATTTGATTTACATTTGTACCGCTTTTCCTTTAGCATAAAAATATTTTGCTAGTAACATTGCCATGCATCTTTTCTTATTTTCATAATAAGTATGCTTTCAGATTAATGACAATTGGTTTTATAAAAAAGAATTTCAATTTTTTTGTTTATGTCATCCTATATATATATCTCTTTCCTTCTGTCTCTCTGTCCATGTCAGTCTGTCTGTCTCTGTTTTATATATATACATATTAAAAAATTTCTCTCTTTAAATTCACTTTGAATACTTTTAGTGTGAGTAAGCAAAAACAAAATTGATAACAGATTCCTCTGTTTAATTTTTCCTTTACCTGTTTCTTTTGTTTAAATTTAATTTTATAACTATAAAAATGTTTACATAAGTGCAAAGTCAAATCTACAAAACAAAGTCTTTTCAGAGAATTTTCTATTCTTTCCATATCACTTTCATCCAATTTCACTCCACTTTGGAATACATTTTTATTAACTTTTTATCTTTTCTGTTGAAAAAATATGTTAAGCAAACATAAATATTTATTTGTATTCCCCATTGTATATCCTTTCTCAGATAAGGACTGAATATCATTTCTAGTTTTTTGCATCTTGCTTTTCACACTTACAACATATCTTGATCATTCTTACAAGTATAGAGAAATTCACTCTTCTTCATAGTTCTCTCTTGTGTGAATCTTTATTCAGATAGTGTCTTATTGATTGAAAATCATTTGGTTTTTCTTCATTTATTGTTTTTGTTTTGTTTCAGTCTTTTGCTATTTAAAATAGTACAGCAATGTATAATCTGAAATAAAAATGGATAGAGAAATCCATAAATTTTAAGCTTTTCAGGATTTTAGAAGTCAACTGCTTTTCTCCACCCAAAAATAATAGATGGAAGAAAAACAAGAAAGATTCAGTAAGATTCCTCAACCTAACTGTGCGACTTAGTTTTGAAGTCAATGCTAGATTAAGAATGTTACCTTCCACTCAATCCATTTGCTCCAGGTAGGCCCTAGTGACCCTGATTTAGTTGAAGGAAAGCCATGGGGCAAAAAAGGCAACAAAATAAATCAGATTTGAAATATAGGTCTAAGAAAGAGCTTTGGGTGTGGTTACCGGCACATGGAGCTAAGTGGGCACAAATAGGTGAGAAGCATAAAATATTTTAAAGAGAATTAAAATGACCAAGGCACATTGAATTTGGAATTTAAAAATCCTGTGACTGTTGAGAGAGTCTTAAAATAACACTCACATTAAATACTGCAGAGGTGGTGAAGGAATTTGATCCTTGGTGATTTGGAAAACTTTTGGAAATGTCTTGTGAATACTTAGGATAAAATTTTCTATAGGCTAAGGATTGTTTTCCTACTTGCTATAAGAACATTGTTGAATGCGTTGCACATTAAGATGATCTAGACCTAGCAAACAAATGACTCCGTTATAACTCCTTTTAGAAAATTCCTTCACAAAAATAAATAAATAAATAATTTTATTTTTTTTTCAGGACTTCCAAAAATAAAGTGCTGTATTAAATTAGCAACTACTTATGTTTGTTAGGCTTACGTAGCTAACTTTTTTCTTTATCTTCACGGTTCTTTACATTTTAACAGTTGCATTGAATATGTGGATTGTATTGTAATTTCCCTAAACTAATTGCTGGAAATAAATCTGATATAAATAAAAAGTCCATAATAAATTTGCTGTGATAATTGATCTCAGATTATAATTCCTTCTGACCCTCCTGATTTGTTTCTAAATATATGAAGTGAGTGCATGAGCATTTTATGTGTATGTGCTGAGGGAGATTTATTGGCAGAACCAAGATTAGTGTGTTAGAACATCTATTGCTAATGAAATGCTGTTTTATGCTGTGCTTTGATAGAAGGCTGAATATTTGAGGGCTGACTATTTCCTGACTTTAGGCAATTCTACCGATTTATATGCTTGTGTTAAGATCTTTCTGATGTGTTTAATTCACATGACATCAAAATCATATTAGATATAGACTGTAGTCATGACAAATTTTGTTTTTATAAATGCATCCGAAATTTGTATCTTGAGATAGTGAAGAAAATGGGACACCAAGAACATATTGATAGTGACTAAAACAAAAGAAAACTATGACATACTCATAAGTTAAATATTTAAGGAGTTAAATATTCATCAGTCAGTGCTGGGGATGTAGAGATGCTATGATTTAGATTGAGGAGAACAGAATAGGTTGAATGTTGGGACAAAAATGATATTTTTATTTCCAGAAATGTGTTACATGAAAACAAGTTCTAGGGTTAAAATAAATTGTATACTGGGCCAAAAAAATTCAACAGATTTCTTAAAGATATTCTTTAATGGGCTAACATACATTTAGAACCCAAAAAATTATGTTGTAGGGACATATCAGGGTATAGTATGCAGAATTTTCATAACTTTGGCAACAAAACTCTTATTATTGGAACCTTTTTTTTTAGCTCTAGTATTCCAGGTATTGCATAGGAAAATGACTGATTCTACAAATAGAAGCAGCAATTACAGGAAAGTCAGTATGATGCTATCAGTGTAAAGTAGCGTTAGCAGTAATAATCGCATATAACATGCCCCCTTTGAAATTTCTTCCTGACAATGTAGTGAAAGTATCTGAGGCATCAAGTATACATTCCTACTTATGCTTTAGATATATTAATTTAATTCCTCAATCTTAGTTTTCTTTTCCTGACCACAATATTACCCCACTCATTTTTACTATGTGTGCTTGTGTTTAAAGTAAAGAGGCATCCATGAGCAATAAGTCAAGTACCCTACACTGTCATGCAGTTTTTGCAAGAATGAGTGTATGTCTCAGACTTGAGAGCACATGCAGATGTGGAGCACAGAACAATCGCAGTACCTCGGAGACAGTTACAACATTTGTGTTGGATTCATACTTATAATATTCTAACACGAATTGCAATATTCATATCCAGATGTTGGCCATGCTGTTTATTTCCCTGGACAAATAAAATGCATGGATATCAAAGGATAACTCATAACCTGAGGGCAAGTGAATTGGAAATATATCAGAAATTGTGTATTTGAAAGAATACTTGACCAGGCCTCTAATTCCAGCAATGGTAGAGCAGTCGTTTAATCTATTATGTTTGCATAATAAGGAAGTTCTAAGAGATTTTTACTAAGATACCTACATTTCAAAAGTTTATTGAAATTTTCAGTTGACTCATTTTTTAAAAACAAGATGGCTATTATATCCCGGATATGTTTCTGTGTGGCCAAATATTTAAGATTATTTCAATGATAATTTTTATTTTATGATGATACACCTTGTCAAAAAAAGTTAGGCTCTAATCACAGCATAAAGATATATCTTTCTACATTGTGAATGTATAGTTCACCCTGATGCTTCTTTTGTGAATATAATATCAGAGCTTCCTCCATCTTGTGTTTATAATAAAACTTTGATAAAATGTTCTGGTAAGTGACTGTTAGGAGAAGGAAAAATGGGTTTAAGCCTCCTGACCTGTGATCAGTATTGGAATTTATTTAAAACCCAAGGAATTATTCTGGCCAAATGCTGATAACAAATACAGCAAGAATTGCCTCTAAAAATATGACACTAAATTCAAAATTAATAGACATTTACTCACTGGGCATTTTGTTTTCAGTTCACTTTTATTGATCCTTGACATCCTTGGTGAATGAAACTGTGCTCAACCCTTTATAAAGTGTTCTACCACCATCTAGTGTCAGCAACAGAAATTTCACCCTTTCAGTTGATAGATCTTTCAATTTATAACATGTTATTTGAAATTTTGTATAACTTTGGCAATATGGGATATACAAAGCACTTCAAGTGTCAGCACTTTAAAGAGGCAATACTGGTTTTGTGAGAGAAATATAAATAAATTATACAAAATGGAGTTTAATATTACTGGAAATAATGCATTATATTTAATATTCAATAGGAATATTAAGAGACATTTTATTTCTAAGCTATAAAAGAGACAGATAATTGATAATCCAGTTTTAAGTGCGCTGAAAGATACGGTATATTAAATATCATACTTGAATGAACAATTGTGTATGATAAAACAATGCACTCTTCGATGTTAACTTTTATACTTATATATCACTTATATATAATTCCTTATCAGAACCTTTGTTGATGGATTTAAAATCTTAATTAGACATTAAAAACTGTTAACTTTTATACTTATATATCACTTATATATAATTCCTTATCAGAACCTTTGTTGATGGATTTAAAATCTTAATTAGACATTAAAAATTCCAAATAATGCATCAGTAATTTCCCATATTAAGTTTTCACGTGTTTTTGTGTTTTATTCAACTAGTTTACTAAGTACTTCTAGTTAGAATTCTGATCAGTTTGTATTTTGTATCTTTATAAACATATTTTAATTCATCTGCAGTTTCTCCTAATCTGACACCTGAATGTTATTCTGTATTAGATTATTATTTTACATTTCATTAGCAATCATTTAGTAATTGTTCAGCAATTACTAAGCAGTAGTGCTCTAACTCATATAACCTTGGAGGGTAACATTCTACCTATCTCAAAATATTTCTGTCTTTTAGTAGCCTTATAGACAATATAATCAATATTAAAAATTCGCTATTGACCAAGTAGAAAATATAGCAATCAGTGAGCTATTTATGGACATATTCTAATATATTTATAAAAATTGCTGCTAAAGTAAATATATTGTTAAGGGTTAAGGTCATGTCTTTATCTTATTAAAAGCTTTTGATACTTAGGACCCTTTAACAGCTACAAAAAATTGCCGCAATGTCCTATTACTTCTAGTTATTATAAGCCCACTTGGTTCAAATTTTGACACAATGACCATAGGAGTCACCAAAAACCACAGTTCTACGCTAATCACATTTTATAACAATGGTAAATGTTGGACATAATCCCATAGACTGAGATCAGCAGATAGCCTTAGAGACGACTGCAAATGTTCTGAGTTTCTAAAATTTGATCTTTGATTATCTGCCACTTCTATTTATCTGTATGTAAGAGGACGATGCTGAAGTGTTTCAAACACTATCTATAAACTCATTCTACCTAAATTTACATCTTTGTTCTGTGGGTCTTTCCTGAAATCCAGACTCATATCAAATTGCATAATCTACACTTCCACTTGAACATCTAGTAGGCACTTCATAAAACATATGCTCAAAACTAAACTCAATTTCTTCCCTCACAATCTGCCCCTCCCTGTATTTTCCATTTCAGTTACTGGTAATTCACATCATGTTGCATAACCCCCAAACCTTTACTCTTCTCTTCAGTCACAGCCCACACTCATTGGCAACTTTCAAATACAACTCGAATCTGATGACTTCACACCATGTACACAGCTACTACCTTGGCCTTAATCACCGGCAACAAACTTCTAACTGCTCTCCCTGTTTTCCCATGCATTCCCTCCTCCATCGTCTTAGCTCAGTAAAGCAACCAGAGCCATGCTTTCAAAACATAAATTTAATCATATTATGTTACTTCTTAAAACTTCTCATGACTCCTTATATCACTCAGTGGATAGGCCCACATTTTTACAATGCCCTACACAGCCCTATACACCCTGCCTCCCGCAATTACCTCTTAGACATCATCTACTAATTCTCTTCCTCCCTCCATCTTTTCCAAACAGTCTGACCTCCTTTTACTTCTTTTGAACATACCATGGATGCTTCCATCACTTGTACTTACTGCTTCACTTACTTGAACTGCTCTTGACCCAGCACCCCATGGTTCCTTCCTTCTCCTTCTGGGATGGTACTTAAACATCATCTTCAACAGGGATTTTCTCTCACAATCCATCTACAACAACCGCATTCTACCCCTGATGTTCATTACTCTCTGCTTTATTTTCCTTTACAGTGCTTATCACCATTTAACATAACATTTATGCTACTCTTTTGTTGTTTTTGTTGTCTTTCTCCACTGTCTAGAGTACAAACTTTAGGAAAATACACAACGTTTTACTCCTGCATTCGCTGCTATATTCTAGTACATGGAAAAGTGTCGGGCACTTAATGAACATAATGGCTGAATGAATGCAATCAGTTTTTACCTAGAAAATGTTCTGGATTGATTCAACATAAGAGTTTGGGCAAATTAAGTCAATTTTTATTCATTTTTTAAAAATAGGTGTTGAAAATTATGATCTGATGTTACAAAATATTTAACCCAATAACCTCCATCCAGGAAGCCAAAGATATCTCTGTGGACTAATTCACAAGAGACAGAAAAACAGGCTTGCCCTCCGGGCAAATAATGTATTTCATTCACTTTCCTTTTATTGTTTCTAACTGAACATCTGGGTTCCTACCAAATAAATATGCAGTATCCTTTTTCATATATAAAGTTATTTTAAGCTGTGCAGCAGTTATAAAAGGTAGGATGCACTGTGGCAGTTGCAATGAAATGTAAATGGTAGATGTGATCAAGAAGAAGACAAAACATGCACTTACTTGTTCCTGAGGTCTCCTGAGCATCTCTTAAATGTTTCATACAGCAAGCTGAGGATGAATGAGAAAAGTGTGTTTGTATGGGGACATGGGTATTCTTTCCTGCTTTCCCCCCTCACTCTTTTGTGAGTGATAAGTCATGTTGAGTAACTACTTTTTTTGACGTATACGCAAGAAAACACCAGAACTAATTATTAATGAGTAATCAAACATATAAAAGGAATACCATCTGCCTCTTTGTACAATGATTAATATGAAGAGAACTAACATCTCTATAATATTGTCTTCATATATTTATATATAATAGCCTATGTCTTTTATTACTCAGTGTTTTCTAAACTCTATGATGATTATGTAAGTTGAAAGTTGAGTTTGAACTAATCAAGACAAAGGGAAAACACTGCGTATTTAAGGATACTTAGTACATTCACCTTATACATTTAAATTCACTCATATTACTGCCAAAGCACAGCATCATCTTTACTTTTGTACTTAACATTTTTGGATAATATAAATGCAATGCATCTGTATTTACTGATATCAAAGACAACCTAAATAAAACTTCTAAAAAAACCCTCAATTTCCTCTCTGATTGAAAACTAGACAATTTCATGTGTTTAGCAAAATGAAGTAAGATTTTGCTGGATAATTTATTTGGGGGGTAATTTTTTCAACTTTATGTAATTTTATTTTTCCTGTTTTATTGAGATATAATTGACATACAGCACTGTGTAAGTTTAAGGTGTACAACACAATGATTTGACTTACCTCTATCGTGAAATATCCACCATCTCATATAGATACAAAAAATGAAAAAGAAAAAACTACTCTTTTCCTTGTGATGAGAACTCTTAGGATCTACTCTCTTAAGAACTTTCCTCTATACCATACAGTAATGTTAACTATAGGCATCATGTACATTGCATTTCTGGATAATTCTGATAGAAAAAAATGCAATGCTATGTTTTTCATTGACTGGTGAGAAGTTCTGATCCAGTTTAACTTTACTAAGATTTAGAGTATTTTCAGGAATTGTGAGTAGGCTGAACAGTTTCATCACGTAACTATGTCTCTCCAGCACTTGTTATCTCCACAGTAGTAATTTAAAATGACATGTAATATCCTAGAGATGGTGGGAAGTCAAAAGGAAGGGAGAGTTTGGTGTGAAGGGTGACAACCCAATATTAAAGACATTGAGGAAATAACTTGGGAGAGGTGTCAAAGTTATATTTATTTATTTCAATAATTAATAACAATAATTTTGACTATTGAATTTTGCATTCCTATAGCTATATGCTCTAAATGGAAGCATACATAGGGAATCATTCCTTCTTGTTTTTTTATGTAGAAATAGCACGATATTAAGATTCCTATTTAATTACAAATATATTAATATTTATGGATGATTGCATTTACCTTTGGTTTCAAACTTTTCCCTTTACAGAACCTCAAACAGATAAACAATAAAAACATTACTTTCCGTTTATCTTTATCATTATTGTAAATTCTTCTTTATTCTAAAATACTTTCTTAAAAATGCCAAAGACAAAATACCAAAGTTTATAGATTAATTCTTGTTTCCTATCACCCAACAGTCTACTCACAGAGAATATTGATATATTAACCTCAAAATAAAAGATTAAAAGTTGGAAATGAATAATAGAAATGCCAGACTTCAAGGGTTTCTTTCAAAATTCACTAAATTTCAGAAAAGAGGCTGTCAAAAACAATTGATACAGAAAGACACAAAAATTAGCTGTCATATAATAATGAGATATCTAGGTTCTTGTAGAAGAATATTAAGATTACTCTTTCTTTCACCCCTCCCCCCCAAAAAATAAAAGCTAGGTAATTAAATTGTAACAAAACAAATGCCTTTAAAATACCTAGTTAGAGCAGGAGTTAATGATTTGAAGGTCGACTGTACAGATTTGTGAAGGACAGATAAAAAATGCAATGAGGTTTTATAAGGATATGAGAATGACAAAAGTCAATATTTTGGGGTCAATAATGGCAATTTTCCCTTTTGCTAGTTATAGTTGTGTTTATATAAGTTTTATATTTTAAGTTAGGATTTATTTAGATATTTTAGAGAACACACAAGAGAATAGAATATTGGAAACAAATACGACTTTGGTATGAAAATTGTCTTTGTCTTTGTGTAGAACAATATACTTTTAATTTATCCCATTCAGTCTTTCTCTCTACAATAATTTCTGGCACATTCAAGAAAATAAATTTTTACAATTTTGCATGGCATTACTTTTAAGTGACTCATACCAAATACGATCCAATTTTTTTAAATGGAATAATGTGGTGATATGTGTTTCCTTGTACTTCTTATTCTCTTTTCTTAAACTATTATTTAAATGACATATTAATCAAATTTTCATGTGATTTTGTATAATTCATATAGCTAGTGTCCCACATCATCTAGCAGACAATTTTGTACATAAAAAGTGTTGGATTAATATTTATTAATTTGAGAAAATAAACTCATTAATATTTTATAGCAAATAGAACCAAAGATTCCAGAGTACAAATATCTTCTTAATTTTGTAATGTATCACTATTCTTCATAGTGTATAATGGAAGAAGTGAATCATCAAACATTAACTCCTCAACACCAAGGACCAAGATTCACTTTTATTTGCCCAGTGCAATCATGACGTTCATAAATTTGTTTGACTACTTTGATTGATGTTAAGTACTTAACTAGACCTCGAATCTACATACATAATGAGTTGTGATAAAAAAAGTAACTGCAGTTGAAAATCCCTTGTTTATATTAATTTGGATTTCACAGAATAATGGGAATGGTGATTATTGTCTATAGAACACAGTTGTCATCAGCATTGTTCTATAAATGGAGCTATTTCCTATTGCTACTCTCACGTTATGCCACCCCTAGGTTTTAGAGGAGTTTTGAAATCAAATTGTGAGGATTGTTACTTCTTTTAATAATCTCCTGTTTTCTATAATGTGATAATTATTGTAAATACTCAGGAATCCCTATTTTATAGAAGAGAAACTAAGATTTAAGGAGATTAAATAGTTTATCCAATGCCACAGAGTGAGTAATAATTATAGAAATATAAGAAATGGAAAACCAGAAGAGAATTAACTGACTTGTAGCTGGAAAGTCTTAGGCAGGGTGGTTGTTAGGATAAATTGATGCAATGAGTGAATATTGTGACTAAAGACCCAGTTTTTGTCTCAAACTCTGTCCTTTATTGTATCTGCTTAAAGCCAGCTTACCTTTTAATCAAACTATCATTGTCAGCGCCCTCTAGGACTACTCACTTACCTGTCCAGAGAGAGAGCAAGAGAATCATTTTCTAAACCACCAAAGAAAATGCTCAATTTCACTCTGAGTCCAGTTGGGTCACATTTAAATTTTAATTACCTTGACCAGAGGGTGGGGTTTTTCAGATTGTCTTGGCAAATAAAAAACTCTCTCTGGAGCAATGAATGTTGTTAATCCCACTCAAACTGCATGGCTACAAATGGGAGAGTGATGTTCCTCAAAGAAAAGTCTGAAGGCTGTTAGAGAAATGAATGATTTGTGTTTGCTCACTATAGCTGGTAAACTGTGGTGATTGGATCCCACCTTGGACCTACCTATCTAATATTTATCAATATGTATATTCAATATGTGGACTAGATATACTAAGGAGATATGTGAAGTGCGTATAATTTCTGGACTAAGAATTAAAGAACACATAGAAGTTTAGGAAATCCACTTAACCAGTTGTGTGCTTACTTTCACTTTCATAAATATAGAAATGAAGTTAAATAATAAAAAAATCATTATCAATTTATTCAGATTTTATTATTCTTTGGAGAATATATTTTAATTTTTTTAATATTAAATATGTATAGAAATGAAAAAAGAAGGCTCAATGTACATTTCAGGAAAAGGAATAGGTGAATAGAAATCCTGAATTCCACAGCTAGTCCTGACCACCACATGTAACTTCAACAAAGGAAGAATAATTTAGGCTGTCTCATTTTTTTTCTATCTGCAAATGTAAATATAAATATTTCAACAACACCACAACCTTAATAGAGAAAATACAAGTTTTCTTAGTAATTTCTATCCAGGAACAGTGATAATAGTCAAAATAGGGACAAAAGAGACCTGTAAAAAAAAGCTGATAATGCATCAATGATTTTGGGCGCCTTAGAACCACACCATTATATATTTCATTAGCTCTTCTGGCTTCTATTCCTCTATCTAAGGGAGGTTTCCAAACTCATGAAATAGTCAGAATTCACATAAAAGAAAGTTTTTGAGGAAGAATTTATAATAGATTTCATTGGTTCAGTGTTCAAAGGAAGACATGCCTGGGAAAGGATTAATATGGTATTTAATCATTGAACAAGTCTTTTTTAAAAATTTTTATTTATTTATTTTTTTATTTTTTCTGCTTTATCTCCCCAAACCGGTCCCCCCATACACTGTTGTATGTCTTAGTTGCACGTCATTCTAGTTGTGGGTGAATGAGTCTTAATTCAAAATTAGAGCAAATTATTTTTAAATGATTAAATAGAAATATCACATAAGTGGTTCACTTACAAGAAAATGAACTGAAGATATTGTGGATTTTCAGTTTTCGTGTATCTTCCACATGTCATGGAATATCTGGATAAAATACCATGGAATCATTGCATTTTTCAATCAATTTTCTCCTGCATGAAAATGATCTTCAAAATGTATTTGTATTTTACTATCGTATTATGCAGAGCTATCTGTTGCACAAACTGTAAGGGTACTCTCATGTAGGCTACAATATGAATAGTGCTTCCTGGAGTTGTGCAAGGTAGCAACACTAAATATAAGATATAAATATGTGACATATGATATTTTGGAAAATGATTGTATCCATTCATTTTGCATTGATTCTATTTCAAAATCTCAATATCCACTTCTGAACTTTTACTCTTATCTCTAAAATAAGGAGTTTACAGAGATTCATAGCATATGGTAATACCATGTATTCCCTTTTAACATAACATAAGATTTCCTTTTAACATAAATTTTTAAAAAAATAATTGCCAGTCTTTAAAGTATTTAGGGAAGTATGTCAGTTACTCTAGATGAAACAAAGAATTAACTTTCAAGGATCATACAATTCAAGGCAAAATAGAAAGTAAAAATTAGAATAATAAAAAAGACATTTCAAGGCAGTATAAGAATAATTCCTTAGCAAAGAAAAGCAGTCCTTTATTTTGCATATTCTTTTTGTATATAACCAAATTTGATTCAGATAGTTTGTACACATCTAGGAATAATACATAAAATATTTATCAATCACTATGACTTTGTCCCTCACCAGTTAGAAGCACCCACAGCCACAAGGCTGGAAGGAGGGCCTAGTGCAAACCCCTGCTGACGGGAATTACCTCTTAAACTGTTGGATCACTAAGAGGTCTACGTCATGCAACTTATACCCAGTTGATTTTTCAATCTAGTATTTCTTCCTCAAAAATTTCATAAACTAGGGGCCGGCCAGGTGGCGGGCACAGCAGTTAAGTTCGCACATCCACTCCAGCGGCCCAGGGTTCAGCAGTTTGGATCCCCGGTGGGGACATGGCACAGCTTGGCAAGCCATGTTGTGGTAGGTGTCCCACATATAAAATAGAGGATGATGGGCATGGATGTTAGCTCAAGGCCAGTCTTACTCAGCAAAAAGAGAAGGATTGGCAGCAGATGTTAGCTCAGAGCTAATCTTCCTCAAAAAAAAAATTCATAAACTGTAGTTATAAGAAAGATCTTGCATCCTCTACTTATAATCTCCCTCAACTAATTGTTAGCTGTTTCAGTGAAGCCATACTAAACTAACCTATTATGGAGACTGTTAGATTTTGACAGGATAAAATAAAGCATTGCATTAGAATTCATTTGCATGATTAATATTTTAGGGCCTTGAAGCAGACCTGATGTAATTAACTGAAAAAACTAAAGGTGCTTGTAAGATTTCTACTAATTAAATAGTATGTATTGAGGTCTGAAGTTTATGCTCACAATGATTACAAACCAATAAGATAAATTTATTTTAAAACATCAAGATTCTAGGCTAAAATAGAAGAGTTCCTCCCACTCCCGCTTCTTCCCCCTTCCCTCAAGATGCTATTTATACAGAGAAGCATTTAGGATAAGAACAGGCACAGCTACACTGTTAATTTGAATCATAAAGCTATTTTGATGTACCATTCTTCAAAGTCAGAATATTTTCCTAAATCAAAAGCAGACTATTGAAAAATCCCCAGAAGAAATAATCAGCTTAACCCCTGTTTAAATAATTCAGATTGAAAAAGAGTTTTGATTGGGAATCAAAGCACATTCACGTTAGGCAATTGGAAGAAAAATTTAAAGCTATAACCCAACCAATATAACATAAAGTAGCAGGAAATGGGAAGCCACTGAAGATTCTCAAACAGGGAAATTAATGATACAATAGTATCTGAGGAGCATGATACTGGCTGTTAAAGTGTAGGAGAACAAGAAGAACCTAAAGAAAGGAAAAATAGTCTACAAAGCTATTATAATGGTTCATATATGAGTTGAAAACTGTCTTGATTTGAGTTGTTATTTTTAAAAGAGAAAGCAATGAATTAATTTATGACATCACTCAGTAACATCTTCATAACCGCAAATCTATTTAGAACACAAATCATGTCAAACTTCCTTGCTCAAAATCCTCTCATCACGTCCCATTGCACTAAGAATAAGACCAAACATATTTTTGATTCTTTACAAGGCTTAGCATGTCCTTGGTTTGGTCAAAATATTCTACCATTGTTGGCCTTACTCATTTATTTCTACCTGTACGAAGTTTTGCTGTTCCTACGTAACACCAGGAAGGCTTTGCACTTGCTGTTTCCTCTTGTAAAAGTTTTCAACACATATACACAGAACTTCCTCCCTCATTTCATTCAGATCTGTGTTTGCATGTCACTACCACAGACCCAGAGTCTACTCTATGAAAAGGAACAGCTCCCATCACACTCTATTATCTTACTTTGCTTTGTTTTCTGTATCATTTATTGCTACATAATTTTATATTTGCTTATTGTCTTACTCACTGGAATGCAAGTTCTGTGAGTGCAGGGATCTCATTTGTTCACTACTGCGCATGGAACGTGGTTGAAGCTCAATAAACATTTGCCAAATGATTAAATACCTTTGTATAACTACATATCTAGATCTTTATGTGCACACGTATTTACCTCTGTCTATATCTTTTACTTCACACATGCTTGCACATAAATAATCTCATTTAATCTTTATAATGCTTTATGTAATGCTATTATTATGACATCTACTTATAGAAACAGGTAGTGGGGCTTAAGAAAGAAAAGTTTGCCCACATTCGGACTGCTAAGTAAGATTTGAACTTCAGATTCTTCGACACCGAAGTCCTTTTTTTCCTTTACATAGTATTGTTTACCTTGAGCACCCTTATATTTGTCTTTTTACCTGAATTTTAAAATCTACTGGGATTTCAAATTTGCATTATGAAAATTCATAGTTTTACAAGCAAAACTGTTGGGTATTAGAAAATAAATATCACCGTGCTATTACTATCAAAACATCATCATTACAGATATTCTTTCATTTTTGTTCCACCAACACTTTATACATGTTATATATAAAATAATGCTTTCCAAGGCCAGCCCAGTGATGTAGTGGTTAAGTTTGCATGCTCCTCTTCAGTGGCCTGGGGTTCATGGGTTTGGATCCCAAGCATGGACCTACATACCACTCAAGTCATGCTGTGGAGGCATACTACATACAACATAGAGGAAAATTGGCATGGATGTTAGCTCAGGGCCAATCTTCCTCATCAAATAATAGTAATAATATAATAATGCTTTCTGAAACACAATTTCATATATTTACATGTTGATTTAAATGTACTTAAGTAAAATTTGGGTAATTCAGTATATTCTGGGTTTTATACTATCTCACCTAACTTTATGTTGTTTTTCCCCAGGACTAAATGTGATTTTGTGTAATTTATTTCCTTGTTTCCTTTCTTCTATGAGCCATCTTTATTTTGTCTTTTCCCACGTTGACTGACACCTGTTTACACATTGTCCTCCCCTCTACCCACATATGCTCCTGTTGCTTCAGTCCTACCAAGGAGCCCATGTTAACCACCTTTATGCATTTGTCTGTATGTTTCACTCTCAGACTTTATATACGCATAATGATACACAAACATACATACATCTTGCTTTTCTCACATAACTCTACTTTGAGGATATTTCTCGACTGGTATAGCCTAGAGCTATAAATTGAAAAGGCTGCAAAATATTGTATGGTATGAGTGTAATCTATTTTATTTATTTTTTCTAGTGGTGGTTATTGATTTTTATTTTCATGTCTTTTTTCCTTGTCTTTTTCTTATTCTTTTCCTCCCTTCCTTCTTTCCTGCCCACCTGCCTCCCTCCCTCCCATCCTTCCTTCCTCCCTCCCATTCCTTCCTTCCTCTCTGTCTTCCTTCCATCTTATCTCTCTCTTTCTTTCTCTGTCTTCAATGAATATGATATGTATGTCCTTACAGTTTAGATTTTTTTTCATTTTTTCTACGGAAATTCTATGAAATAGATTGTCAGGTGGGATCAGGGAAACATTTTTAGTTACTAAATTTTGTAATATTTATTTACGTATTACAACTTATTTAGTTATACTCCTATTATAAATTTATACTTATTTTTATTTTTCCAAAGTAATTCTACAACAAATATTCTGATACATAATTCTTTGTATTCTTGTGATAAATATATCCTTCATTATTTCTTAAAGATACATGCCATGCTTTGAAATAATTATACAAGAAGTATGAATTTTTTCAAAGTTCTTGCTCCTTGATGCCAAATTATTTTGTATACCCATTGTACCAGACCAGTTCCAGCATTTATTCATTTGACAAATATTTAATGAACAGCTTTTGTGTCTTAGACTCAATTACTTGGTTTTTGATCTTTTCAAATTAGATAGTAAAAATTGATATTTTATGTTTGATCTAATAATCATCACTGACTGGACTTTTTCCAAGTTTATTGCTTTTGTTCTGTGAATATGTTACTTATACTGTGTTCCATTACCATTTATTAATCTATGCATTTAACAGATATTTACTGTTCAGCTACTACATGGGCAAGCATTCTACTGAGCATGCGGCTACAGGGTCAATAAGACATATCAAGTTTGTGCTTTCATAGGGCTTACACTCCATGTTTGCTTCCATAGGAGGAGCAAAAATGAATAAACAAAAAAGTAACTATAAAGTGAGAGTCAGTTTTGGAGATTTAAGTTTGAGATGGCTATTAGACATCCAAGGGGAAATTGCAATGACATAATTCACACATCTGTAACTCAGTGGAGAAATCAAGATTAATGATGTTGATTTTTTCCTTTGGAGTGTTAGTGAATTATAAAGCCTTTACAGATTTGGGGAATATGAATTCTGAAAATTTATTTTATGCTTCCATCTCTGTTATAAATATCATCTATGTCTCGAGTAGAGCAGTTTCCTAAGCTACTGGTGCTGGCTTAAGTATGAAGTGTGTCTGAAGCTTCTGACTCTGTTGTAAAAGTTCTCCCAGTGGACAAAGCCGGGGCAAAACTTTTATTCTCTGCTTCTGAGTAGGAGGAAATCAAATATTAGAAAACCAAATTTCTTAAGTAAGATGTTACCCATGATGGAAATCATTGGAGGGGTTGCATCAGCCTTTGCGAGTGTCGGTATATTTGCGGATCTCCTTGACCTCAATTCATTATCGTAAGTTCCAGCCTCTGAGGCAAAGAAAGGTGCACTTTGAAGCTAGACATGCCTGGTAACAAAAGGCTTCCTCCAGGCTTTTGATAAATGAGTGACAAAATATTGTTAGCCTTTCCTCTCTCATAGGATTATTTCCAAAAATGTATCTTAGCATTTGAACTTGAATTCCCAGGACTTATAGAGCCATAAGTGAACACTTTATGGGAACCAACAGCAGAAAGGAAGAAAAAGCAATCACAAGAACAGACAAAATGGAAGACAAAGAAAATTGAGAGAAATATAAAGTATTAAAAGAAGATTCAGTTGCAAAATAGAAAAATTTTATTTTAAAAACAGTTTAATTTAAGAAACCAATAGATGAATTGAATAACGGCATTGCCATTATTGAGACCTGAGTTTGTGGACCAAACAATCAAATGGAAGAAACGTTTTGTTTCATACAATAAAAATTAAAAGTGTTGCACTTATGAGAGAAAAGTAAGTTTCTTAGATGAGTAATGCAGGATATGTGAACAAAACATCTCCCATAAGGAGCAAATGGAAGAGAAGAAATAATTAAATTAAAAATAGTATTTCTCTGAACTGAAGACTTGAATTTACAGAATGAAAATGGCCCCCCAAATTTCTGAGAAAACAGGAGGAAAGAAACACATCTAGATACATAATGATTCCTAAACTTCAGTATAAAACGAATATCTTGCACATTTTTATTCAGATTTTTTCGTAGAAAATGAAAATAATAAAACTGACATTATTCTTCTCATCCATTACACCAGAAGTTAAAAACATTCGAGTAACATGTACAATTACTAAGAGAAAGGAGAACAAGAATTCCAAACCCAGACACAAGAATGCTCTGCTATCATGAAAAGAAATGAAAAGAGGCGGGCATTGACTCATAGCATGTATGCCATTTAGAGCAAGATGCATGAGTCTTAGAGAACATTTAGATGAGTTCTCCAAACCAAAAGTGAACACATCTGTTAGATTGGGGAAGATAAATAGGAAAGGTAACAGTGGTTATCAATATCTGCAGTTTAGTCTAAATAAATGACTGGGGTGTTTAATTTGAGTGCTAAGTTTGGATTCTTGAAATGAATGCTCTACTTTTTTCCTTATAAAAGTGAAAGTTATGATTAAATCAAGACTGAAAAATGTTTGGGTTTTGTGTATTACATATTTGAAATTAGAGATGTATACATAATTGCTAACTAAACTTTTAGAGATATTGTAACTTGTCTAATATTTAGTAAGAACACATTTTCTCAGCTATTGCTTTTATTTTTTTATTCACCCAAGAATCCAACCAGGAAGTTTGCACATAACGGCCCTAGACCAATCAGTAGCCAAATGTATTTTAGTATAAAAAAATCCTTAACTGTATACAAAATGTTCAATGTTTCACTATATGAAACAAATTCCAAGTTCAGAAGTAGATTATATAAAAAGAAAATTATGCCTGCTTCATTTTTATAGCATTATCACTACAGGTAAGCATTAGATAAAAATAACTTTAAACTCTGCCATTTTTTTCTTTGGATAACTGACTTAGAAAGAGGTTGTGAGACTTAGTAAACTATACTAAATAACAATTTAACTTCCTTTTTAGTTAAGTATTACCGGTTTTGAGACTCATTACTTAAGATGAGTATGGAGAATTTGTTGAGGATTCCCAGTATTCATTAACATAACTAAAGTTTTAGAAATAAGAACCCTTTAATAAGCCACAAACTTGGCTTAATAAAGATATTCAAAACAAATACTCTGCTGAATATACATGTTATATAAGTAACTATATATAGATAGATAGATAGACACATGTGAATACACATGTTAAATATGTATACTGTATAACATATATTACATATATCTTCAAAACACTTCTAAATATACATTATATAAGTAACTGTATATATATATGCTGTATATACAATAAATGTTATATATGTTATATAAATAACTATATACATGTTATATAAATACTCTGCTGTATATACATATAATATAATATATTATGTATATAGAGGAGAGTAGGGCTCTGGTGATTTTGAGATAGACCACCTCGGAAAAACCTTTAACAGGTATCCAGGTACCATGGTAGTAGATAGAGGCAGAAGCAAGAGAGAGCAAAAGCAAAAGGATTCTACAGAACCAGTTATGATAGAAAGATACAAGAGAGAACATGACTCCAAAGATGTTGCTATAACAATGAAATAAGGAACAATACCTCTGCCAGTGTACAAGTCATCTATTGAAATAGATAGGTGGAGAAACTGAATGTGGGTGTGCCGAAGGTGTTCTGATAATGGAGAGGAGTAGCAGCAAGTTTTAGTGATCTAATTCTTAGGAGAATGGACTTCAGAAGCAAGGGATGAACTCACTGTGAAGATATGGTAAAGGAAATTCTCAATCATAGCAGTAGGAACACAAGGTGAGAGCAGGCGAAACAAAACCATCCACTTGATGCTTCCAGTGGCCTGCTGCCTACATTGCCACGTCTACTCCCTGTGTCATAGCTGAAGCTCCTATTAGTCAAAGTTCAGTGAAACCAGAGAAAAGAATGAAAGTTTCAGAAATAAGAAACCAGGCAATAATGAAAAAAACTCTGCAAGGTGGGTGTCCTATTTTTTTTACATTTCATCTGAAGCTTTTACATTCTGCTGGCATATAGATATTAAATAGGTGGATATTCAGGTGAAGAGAAGGGAACAGAAAGAAAAAAATGAAAGTAAAGAGCAATGTCAAGGACTCAGGTGTTTTGTTTTGTTTTTGTGACATATTTCCCTCTCCTTGGTTCATTTAAATGGAAAAGTATCCATTTTATTCAAGTTTTAAATAAAATATTCCAGTAACCAATTACTTAGTTGTAAGTAAAGATGAACTATTTTTTAAAAAGTTTAGAAAAGAGAAATGGATCTAGTAAATATTGAAGGATGGTAAAAATAAATTGTGAGCTGTTAGATATTAGAAGATTATTTTTTATACATACAGGTGTTTACAATTAGATTAATCATATATTGCTTCATGACATAGTATTTAAGTTGGTCTATGAATGCACGAGTGTATGTATATTTACATTTGTGTGTGTGTGCTTACATTACCAATAAGTTACTTCTTATGTGATTCTTTCTGTCACTTAACCCTTCTTCCTAGCCAGAGATAGCCATTTAACTACTAGTATCCACAGTTGTGTGCCATATATATAACATATATATTATATGTATTTTATATATAATATACATATATATGTCACTAACGTAGTTATCTTAACATTCCTTTCCTTAACATTTTGTTACATAGATTTATCCGTGTTGTTGTATGTAGCTGTACGTCATTTTTATTGCTGTTAAAATCATTGTACAAATATACCAAATTAATTTGTCAATTTTTTTCTTGACGGACATTTGGCGTGTTTCTAGTTTTTGGTTATTATGAAGTGCTACTGTAAATATTCTTAAATATCTTTTCTAGTATTAAAGTGTAAGAATTTAATATACATAGTTAATTATGTATTTTCTGTATATCATATTGCATATCTTGAATTAATAATTACCTCTATCTCCCTCTTTCAAATAGGTAAAGCCTTTAGACTTTTGGAGTGGTGTGAACTAAAGGCAGTTTTTTCACACCAGGCTTGTGGTGCTATAATTTCTCCATAAACATAAATTTGAAATAAAGTAGTCACACTAAGTCCTCCCTAATGCTGTCTCCCTCTCAGTTTGGTTTTCTAATAGTCTTCTCTATCCATGTCAGTCACTATAGAGTAGTCCTAACCCATCGATTTTGTAGAGAAAAAGATAAAGCTCAACTCAACGTATAATTTAGGAAGTAACCAAAACCACAGTCTAGTTCATATAGACTAGAACTTGAGTGAAATTCTGGAAGGGATGTGAACTGTCCTTCCCGAAAACGCAGAGGCACCCATCGCACTTGCACTGGAGATCTGAACATCCCAGATACCTTCGCTCTCTTTTATTCAGCAGGTGGCAAAGGCTTTTGGAACTTGCAGGGACTACAGAAGTCACTGCTTTGTTCCTATAGAAGCTGTGAACTAATCCTCTTAGCAGGCATGAAAAAAATTGCTAATATATTTCAAATATGTCCATAAGCCAACTTAGTCTTAAGGTGGTGATGAAGCTATGGATGCTTAGAAAAAGTGTTACAGAAAAAAAGTTTGAAAACTGAGTCAGGTGAAAAAGAATATATCTTCAATTCGGTCAGCATCTGGTTGAACACTTATGTTACTTATAAAACATATAGATTGCATCTTATGAAGTAGGATATATATATATCACTACATATGCATACATACACTATATATATATCCTACTATAATACAAATAAATTGTGTGTATATAAATATACACACACATATCTTACTATAATATGTAATTCTTACATGCAAAAATTTTTTCTAAGCAGGAAATATTCTGGTTGTTTCAGCACTGAAAACTCCAAGAGACATTGCTGGTCTAAATCCAGATAATAATCAATAATGCTATATGTGCTCTTAGTCTGACAGTGAGGAAACTATGACAACTATCATCTTTGCCTGGGGTGTATTACGTCTAATAAAGAATCAAGGGTAATCCGATCCCCAAGAATTCTTCAATATGAAGGTATTAGCTCTTATCTGGTGCAGTAAAACTGTACGAAAAGATATGGGTGTGAGCCTATCCTTCTTTCACTATAGGTCTTAAAATGTCAGAAGGATCCTTGTGCTCTGCTGCAAATCATTATAAAACTAAGTTGTGAAAACATTTGCTAAATGGAGAAATGCAATGTTGGTTATTGGGATAAAAGATTCCTATTCCTATCTGGATTATTTATTGCTTTGTTTAAACTATTTTTCATAGATAATAATTCAAAACTCAGGCAGCCAGTACAGCATTGTGTAATTTACAAAGTGCCTGTAATATCAAACTGTCATACAAACCAGGTATGTTTGCAACTATCCCATATGACTCAAACTGCCTGAATACAAGTGCATTCATCAATGTGGCCACCCCAACTATCCAGAAGGCTTCTAGGAATGTAGGAGTCAGTACTGAGGTCAGCAGGTCCATGTGCTAAGAAAACTATCTCAGATACTGTCTCAGAGCGTAGTCCAGTTTTGAGCAAAGTTCTTACAAGTTTGATAAGACGGTTTCCCAGCTCACAGAAGCTTATAAATAGTAAATAAGAGAGATGGATTGGGAAAAATTCGGTAGCTGCTGGCAGCAGATGGATCAAAGACATGTCCTTGAGTGGGGCAGGGAAGATGCACAGTGATGAATGAGACAGGCCTGCTCTTTGGAAGTGTGTCAGCTAGATAAGGATGGCTCGACTATAAACGAAAAAGAATGGTCATACAAACCGAAACACAAAAAATGCCATTCCATGGAAAGGCAAAAATATTAATATTTTCAACATATTTCAAAGAGTTTACTTGTCCTTGAGGTCTTTGCTCTTTTGCTGTTCATTATAAAAACTGATTGTTTTCATGATCCCCTGCCTCGTTAAGATAAGACTACCCTATATTCATCCACCATATGTAAGTAGATAAGGGACACATACTTGGGAAACCTATAAATGCTTTTTTGTAAAAGTAAAGATAAGCTCTTAAAAATTAAGCTTAAATCAGCTAAAACATTATCTCATACAGATGCCTATTCCCTGACAATATTGGATAAGATCTTTCAAGGAAATTTAGAATTATTTTGACATCTCCAAAGCTATAGAAAAAAAATAAAACATTCTTATGAGTCTAATATTGTGCTTCTACTGATTTCAGTAATAATATCATGAAAGACAAAGACTGTGTTATGCTTTGCAATTGTGAGAAACAGTCCTTAAGATTTAACAAGTAGATTTAATTAACTCATATATAGAATAGCCACACCTGCAAAAATAGTTAACATTTACCTATTTGGTTATTGCAGATTATAAACTACTCCCATCTTCTTATTGTTATGGTAATGAAGTAAAGCAGATAGTACCAGGTAGAAACTGTGCTTTTATTAATCAGTTTAGGCTTCTAGACTATTTAGACTTAACCTTCTTAATCTTTAAGATTTTTCTGAAAATGAGCAAGAGCACATGGACACAGCTGTGAAAGAGTTGTGTTTTGAGGTAAAGTTTTATGAAAAGTTTAAAATATGAGCATAGAAATTCAGGGGCACATTGAAGTAAGCATGTCCTGCATTTGCTAATAAGATGCTTTTCACATAGAAAATATTTTAAAACGTTGAATTAGTTAAATTAAGGTCAGATTTATGCAGCACTTCTGTGTGCGTGTCCACTGGTCACTGAGCTGGTTTGAAACTACAAATCATGAAAAAAAATCTAAATATGGATGTCACTTTATATTTTCTAAAATATCTCTACACACATGGTTTCAATTCGTCCTCACAACTCAGGAGCAAAGGTATCTTTGCAAGCATTTCGTATCAGGCAGGGAAAGAGAACTAACACTTTTCAGATGAGGAATTGATTTAGCACTGATTATGCTTTTCATACACTAGTTTAATTCTTACAATCACTCCATAACATAGACACCTCACTAGAATAGCTATTTAACAGATTTGATTTTTAATAAATGATTCTTGCCCGAGGTCACGCAATTAGTAAGTGAAAAGGCCTGGATTTGAAAGTACGCCTCTCTGGTGCTGGACTGTCCGAAGTTTTTAACTTATATTATTACATTTGATCACAGTTCATTATCTCTGTTTTACAAATGAGTAAATTGATATTCAAAACATGTCAGTGAATTGATCTCTGACTTAAAATGAAGACTTCTGATTTTTAAATACTGGTCTCTATCTATATATTGTTGACTATCTACCATGAGGCTAATTAAAATGTATATGTGATAATTTTGCTTTCTTTGCAGATCACAAGAATTTTTTTTTCTATAATGTGTCATCAAAAAAATATATAAACTGTATGACCTTTATGAAA
Organism: Equus przewalskii; assembly: GCF_037783145.1. NCBI lineage: Eukaryota > Metazoa > Chordata > Mammalia > Perissodactyla > Equidae > Equus > Equus przewalskii. The sequence goes on from NC_091834.1 coordinate 30,144,561, forward strand.
TAAATATTCATCATATCAATTTATAACTGGAGCATGTTACTATTTGGTTAGGAAAAGTGGAAGTAGGTTGAATTTTTCTTTTTTTTCTTTGAGGAAGATTAGCTCTGACCTAACCTCTGCCACCAACCCTCTTCTTTTTGTTGAGGAAGACTGGCCCTGAGCTAACATCTATGCCCACCTTCCTCTACTTTATATGCGGGACGTCTGCCACAGCATGGCTTGACAAGCAGTGTGTATGTTCAGCTCCAGTAGGTTGATTTTTAATATAACCATGTACAGAGATATTGCCACAGTGACTTTTATGTAAATTCAAATTTCTCATTTATAATCTACACAGGTATTAAGGGAACATACTAGTGAAATAATTTATTGGCCAAGCAATTTGTGTGCAGTTTTTATGAGATGATGTTGAATGCCCTTTTTCCTGCCTATGCTCTTTATTGTAACAATAAAGAAAATTTAGGAATTATGCCTCTCCAAGTCATTAAGCATGCAGTTTCTTGTACAAACTGGAACTGGTTCTAAAGTCAACTGTGCTAGTATATTTGAATATTTTGGTGAGGGTCAGGGCCTGCTTCAATTGCAAGTGAGTTACAAATGGCATGGCAACCAATCTTTCTTCCAGAAGGTCAGTTCCTTTTGTTTGTTTGTTTGTGTGCTTTTATAATAAATGTACTTTATATACATCAACTCAGTGTGTGATGTATGTAAATAATTATGGCATTTCTGGTATGGTTAGTTTTTCCTCTCTCTCACAGTATGAAAAGAATTTTAAGTAGGAAAACAATTATTTAAGGTATTTCTTGTCTCTTTGAAGGAAAATAATTTTATTCTATTTTTGGTTTTTTTTTTAAATTGGCACCTGAGCTAACAACTGTTGCCAATATTTCTTTTTCTTCTTCTTCTCCCCAAATCCCTCCAGTACATAGTTGTAGGTCCTTCTAGTTGTGGCATGCAGGATGCTGCCTCAGCATGGCCTGATGAGCGGTGCCATGTCTGCACCCAGGATCCAAACCAGCAAAACCCTGAGCTGCTGAAGCGGAGTGCCCGAACTTAACCACTCGGCCATGGGGCTGACCCCAAATTATTTTATTCTTTAATACACTTGGTTCCAAACACATTATTTTTATGAATTATAAATTTCTGAAAAAGCAGAAGTTACATGTACAAGGTCTAAATGGATGTAATAGCAATATCTGTTCAAGATCTGCCAATGCCCACCAGGAGTTTTCTACCCACATGTATTCTGCACTATTTTACAGGGCTTAAAATATCAATTAAGCCTAAAAAGTTATGTAATTTTAGTATCTTTAAATTTTCCCTATTTTGTAGATACAAGTGTGTTTTAAGGACAAAACATGCTCTTGCTTTGTTGCCGAAAATGAGACAAGAACAAATGTCCTTTTATTAATGCCTTAAATAAATAACCATAGACTTAATCATATAATAACTTGTTCAAGAAAATGAAAGCTTACTCTTAAATCCTTCTGCAAGAAGAAAAGAGCAAGCAGAATAATTCAAAGAAATTCTGAAGGTAAAATTCAAACAAATATGATTGTGAAGAAAATATTTTTAGGAGAAGAATTCTAGCAACAGATTAAAAAAACATAGGGAACGCAAAATAAGGCTACACTGATGATAGCAGCAAGTGTAGTTCACTTTTATTGAAAATATCATCTGATAAACAAGCCTGGAAGTAGAAATAAAAAGATGAATATGAACAGTAAGAGAATTTCTGATGTGAAATCACAAGAATTTGGTGATGATGAATCTTAAGTGGGGAGTAGAAATGATTATCAAAGTTTATAAACAAATTTTTGACATCATCAACAGGTGTGGCTGTACTATAATTACAATGTCTGAATTTTGATTTCTGTTACCATGGTTATTATAGTTGGTTAGCTTTGGTTTAGTTGAGGAGACTCTTGTCACTTTTCTTGAATGCTAATTTTGAACCAAAATTCTATATATTCTCTTAATCTGAGACTCGTCTTATAATTTTTTTCTAACTGAACCTATTTTTGTTCCCTGAATCAAAGAAGAACATTTAAATCATTCTCTTACATTTCCCTTGAGAAAGAAAAAGTTTTCTTATAGCTGGATTGGGACAACTCCATGCTTAACGTCTGAGGGTACTTAAAATCCTGGTACTGACTAGATGGACTACTAGTAGATGAATGGAGATTAACTAATGATCTGAAGTGTACTACTTAATGCTTGATATGCCTTTGGCAGCACCTAGGGCCAGTTTGTTATCAATGTCCTATTGTTGGTACCCAAGTTTAAATAGCCCATCCTGCCTATGTGACCAGTAGGCTATGAAAGACCACAGTGGAAGCATTGACTGACTCTCCTGAAGTCAAGACTCCTGTGGTAAGCTGAATAATGGCCCCCCAAAAGATGTCCATGTTCTAATCCCTGACAACTGATTTATATGGCAGTAAATAAATAGACTTTGCAGATGTGATGATGCTAAGGATCTTGAGATGAGGACATTATCTTGGACTATCCAAAAGGGTCCTAAATGCAATCACAAGTATCCTCATAAGATTAAGGCAGACGAAGATTTGACACTCACAAAAGAGGAAAGAAAAGGTAGTGTGACCATGAAGGCAAAGGTTGGAGTGACACAGACACAATGAGCAGCTGGTTCATCCACTAGTAGCCAAGGAATGTGGGCAGCCACCCAAAGCTGGAAGAGGAAAGAAACATATCCTCTCTTAGAGCTTCTAGAGGGAACAAAGCCCTGCTGAAAACTTTATTTGGGCCCAGTGATGCTGATTTTAGAATTTTGGGCCCCAGAACTATGAAAGAACATATTTCTGTTGTTTCAAGCAACCAGGTCAGGGGTGATTTGTTACAGCAGCCACACGCAACTAATTCAGCTCCTTACATACATCTGGGTGGTTTGTGATGTGGAGACAAAATGTATTCTGTGTGACTCAGAAATGTCCTGGAGGGGTTAAGCCTGGAAGTCTCTTGGGCCCTGTTGCTTGCCTGTGCTTTCTTTCCATCTGTACCTTATTATTTGCCCTTGTTAGAAGCTCCTTGAGCAGACTCTGTAGAGGTTTGTGAGTCCTGTATAATCATTGCAGTTCACATTATAAAGAAAATTTTTGTAATGACTCCCAACTTGATCATTTAGGTAATGGCTAAGGCTTTGTTTGAGAGGAACAAAGATGAGGAAAGTGGAAGTAAGAAACCATTGTTGCCAAGATGGCTTTCTGGCCATCCCTGGGGTGGAAAAACATATTGATGTCACTTGAAGTTGGTAGATCCCAGGCCTGAGGGAATTGCTAAATCAAACACAACAGAAAATCTAATGGAAAGGAAGTCTTAGCGCTTGTCTGTTTTAACAAAAATGAAAGTAACTTAGAAATAGTCCAAGAATGCTAGAAGCATATAGTTACAACTGGTGATTCAGTCTGTAAAGTGGAGGGCATATTTATTGCCAAAAGAGAGCTGACAAATATCTGTTCTGATCAAAATGATTCCTGTCGGACTAATAGTCAATGAAATGATTGTGTTGATGATAGGAGGAGGGATTCTATAGATTACTAAAACATGGAATCTTTATTGGTAACACCTTTCTGTGCATCTATTGAAATGGATTTTGCACATGAGACACAAAGAAGCTATTTCCTTGTGTTAGATACTGTCAAATGGAAGAGCATGTTCAGACCTTCTCATCACCCCCACTTCACTTAGCTTTTGCAGAAGTGTAGATAGCAGGAGTAATTTCCAAATGCTAAGTCAGAAAAGAGTAGAAGTATATAATGTATATCCTAAAAGAGAAAACTACCCAATTCCATCCTTAGATGTTAAGTAAAGAATATTCTTTATGAAGCTACTGAAATCTTGTAACTGCAACAAACTTAGAACAGGTTATATGACAGTACTAAAGTTTCTTCTAAACCACATCTTTTTTGCTCAGAAGTGATGGTTGATACTGTGGTACAATTGGTACTAGCTCCTTATGTGACTTTCTTCATTTATATATTTATTTTGGTATTAGTTGTCATCTTATTTATCAGTTCACACTTTCATTACCATCACATCAGCTTTTCAGGTGTCTTGTAACCTAGAATTCCACATGTCAGATGAATTAAGGAGTTAAAGTTTGTTGTTAGTGCCATTGAGTTGATTCTGACTCCTAGTGACCCTGTGTACAGCAGAGCTGAGCACTGTCAGATCTTTATGTGCCATCTTCTCACCTTCCAGCACTATATCAGACAATGCTCTGCTGCTGTTCAAAGGAATTTCAGGCTGAATGTTTTGGAAGTGGGTGGCCAGGTCCTTCTTCCTAATCTGTCTTAGTCTGGAAGCTCCTCTAAAACCTCTCCACCACGGGTGACCCTGCTGGTATTTGAAATACAAGTGGCACGGCTTTCAGCATCACAGCAACAGGCAGCCACCACAGTATGACAATGGACAGACAGCTGGTGTGGTTCCCTGACTGGGAAACAAACCTGAGTTATGGTGGTGAGAGTGTCGAACTTTAACCACTAAACTACCAGGGCTGGCTAAGGAGTTAAAATAATCCCTCTAATATAGGTTTGTGTATCAAAAGTATTCACAGATCAATTGTTTGGCACTCAGAACATGTTTTACTATTGAAAAACCATATTGTGAATGATAGTTACATTCCCAAGCCTATTTAATCTATAATCAAGCTGAAATTCCAAACATGTTAAGTAAAATGCAAGAAAACATTGTGACATCACTGTTTAAGTATAATAAAATGTATGTAAACAGAATATGTCAAAAAAAATGAGAAAACACTTTTCTGACATTTTCTTTTTTTAAAACAGCTTTATTGAGGTATAACTGATTACAAAAAACTGCCCATATTTAATATATGCAATTTTATGTATCTGGATATATGCATACACCCATGGAGCCATTACTATAATAAATGTAATAAACATATCCATCAAAATTTCCTTTTGTGTCTGTGTGTGTGTTGTGGTAAGAACACTGAAGATGAGATCTACCCTCTTAAATTTTTAAGTGTACAAAACAGTATTGTTGGCTGTAGACCCTATGCTGTAAAGTCTGTCTCTAGAACTAATTCATCTTGCTTAGCTAAAATTTTATGCCAACTGACTTGTCTTGCTTATCGGGATAAAGTGATGCCAAACTGCCCTGAATGGGGCTGAATAATGGGAAAAAGATTTAAATTATTGCAAAAAATAAAATAAAATGGAAAAATACAATTAAATTGGATAGAAGTGTACAGATGGTTGATCAAAAACGTCATGGAAAGAGAGAGATGGAGTAGCTACTCAAATTCTAATGGATTACTGTAAGAGATTAAGTGGTCTGGATGTCCCATCAACTCCTCAAACTATAAAAGAACCACTACAAAGTCATTTAATTCATGCTAAATTTAGACCCTTAAAAGTTCTGATTGTACAAAATATAAATCTATAATCCCTTCAGAGCCAGTTCCAAGTAAAGCAATGTGAGATAAAGAAGAGGATTATGACTCTGAGTGATGGAGGAACCAAGGTCTCTTTGCACTACCCCCAGAAGAGGACTCCGGTAGTTTGCATTGAGGTAAAGATAAAATGGCTGGAGGACTTGTTGAATCCTAATGCATGATATGTGGTCATATTTGAAATTACTAATATAAAGCTAAAGAGCAATATTTAAATTAGCAGGATTTGGTAAAACAACTGTAGAAGGCTTGCAAGTGAAAGTATGGCTCAAAGTAGGAATTAACAGTGAATGCTTTCTATGGTTGTTGCTTCAGCCATACTTGAATGTATCATTGGAATGAATGTGACATCTGAATGGAGGATTCTTCCTATACTTAAATCATTGGGGGAAAGAGGATGCAAACTCACCCTTTGGTTTTAATTGTGTATGCTTGATGAAAACATCTAGATTTATCTAGTCCCACTTAAGTCGTCAATTTATAACAACGTCAGCTATCTGGGGGCACCGGGAAATATTGGTTTTAATTAGGGATCTATGAGATGCAGGTATATTAGTACCCACAAGTTTCTTTTTTATAGTCCAGTATGATCTGTAAAAACACATGATGAATCCTAGAGACAGATTATTGATTGATGTCTTAATATAGTAATGCCTGCATCCCCGCAATACCATTGACTATGTTTGATATGGTATCAACAGCTCAAGCTGTGAGCCGTGCTCAAGGACATTAGTTTTTTCTGACCAGTTTGGCTAAAGCATTTTTAATCTCTATTTTGGAAGGAAGCCTTGACTAGTTGGGTTAGTTTGTATTTATGCATGATGGACTTGAATACACATGTATTACTCTCTCACAAGGATATTTAAATTAGCCTGTTTATTACTGCAACTTGGGGAGAAGAGATTTAGATTTGATTGAGTTGGAAAGTACTGTTATTTATTCTCTTGATAATAAAATAAAATTGATATTTCAGTCTGGAGACAAAGTTAAAACTAAAGGACAATGTTCAATAGTCAAATGACCACACAGGATGTCTGAATAGCCTAAATGAAATAGAGGCCAGGGAAAATGGAGAAATTCTTATGCACAACTTAGACAAAAGCTACAAGAGATAGACATCCCTCAGACAACCAAATATAAGTTAGTGTTGCCAGTTCAAAAAGCAAAGCAAGAAGATCAAAAATTAATTGAATCTTTTTGTCTTGGGAGAAATCATAGACCATGTCTGGTAATTTTGTTAAGCCCTATTTCTAAACTTACCCAGGGAATAAAAATTGAATTTGCATGCAGTTTGGAAGAACAAAAGACTCTCTCAGAGCTCCAAAGAGCTGTAACACAATGGAGTCTTCTGGGTTCTGCTGAAATGATATTGGAAGCATCTCTACACCATAATCATGCTGACTGGAACCCTTAGGCAAAGCTGAAGACAGTCAACCAGTGGTAGCTTATGGGATTCTGAACTAGAAAGTTGCTTTGCACAGCTTCAAGATAACACAGACTTTCGTAGTTTTTTATCTATTATTGGGCATTAGTTGCAACTAAAATACTGTATGTTTCTTCCTTGCAATTTTCCCTTTGATTTCTTCCTCTTTATGCTGGTGGGAGGTTTTATGTTCATTGTCACAAGAGAGAGATGTTAGCAAAACTGAAAAAAAAAAAGGAGCTTAAACTCTTAGGTGAAGGGAATTTTCAGGTACATAATGGCTATGTTGAAAAAACAAAAAAGTAGAAATAATTTTTGCAGAAGAATAAAGATATTTCCTTAAATTCAAGGGAAGAGCTGAGAAGAGAAATCTGTCTTTTGGCAGGGTGCTATGAAAGCAGCAAAGTGGCTATGAAAGGTAGCTTCACAGAACATCTCAGCAGCCAGTATTTCAAGTACCCACTGAGATCCACATGCACTAAACCTGGGTGGCAGTCACAAGAGAGCTACCTGACCAGAAGTGGCCAAGGGATTGAAAATCGGGAGATTCAGCAATAACCTGTGTGAACTGATGAACAAGGAAAGCATCAACCTCTCTCACCCTCAACTGATAGAAAAATGGAAAGCATCTAAAAAAAGAAATATTTAAATCCAAATATATCAATGTGTATAAAGCCTGAGACTCTGGCAAGACCTGAGACTCTGAACTGGAATAAACCACAGAAAGTTCTTTTTTGTCATAAATTAAACAGAGTTATTGAAAGTAGTATTTATTCCACAATAAAAAATGTTATATTTCTTAAACAATGGGACATGAACAAAAATTCCTATCAATTAGATTTCATAAGCTGTTCTTGCAGAATTGTTCCCCTTTAACAGACAGCAAGTAGAAAAGTAGGCATACAAATTATCTCTTGCTTTACAAAAAGAAGTATATCCGTACTAGTTCTGATTCCCATCTGACCATTTGAAAACGTTTCTTTTGATAATTTAATTAAAACATTTGGCATTTCAGTAATACTTTTGGTCATGTAGTGTTGTTTTCATCCTCAAGGGGGCACTTTAATATAAGCTAAATCACTTCCCAGAGGTATTTTCAATTCTCTATGGACAAAATGCTTAATTTCACATCTGTCTTTCAATATAACATTTTTCGTACATAGTATCGGCATTCTTTCCAGTGTACATCTAAAAGTAAACAGAGTTGCCATTGTGTAAAATGTAGGATTTTGTTCAAGATATGTAAATCTCATTCTTCCCTTTTTCCTTTTATCACAGTTTCCCTATTGAGAAAGCCTTTGTCAGATCAACAAAAAACTGATGGGTATTTTTGTTCTGTGAATGTAAAATTCACTTTGTGCAGTAAAATTTAATGCATGAGACTTGGCTGATTCTACAGGATTATTTCTCAGAATGTTTTCTAGTTTGTATTTTAATCAAATCAAGTTACAAATTCCCTACAGAGGAAGCTTCTTTTCACTCTGAACGAAGGTGTTGGGAAAAGTTCTAGGATGCTGTTGGGGAGGAAAAGTAATTTTCCCTCCACCCGTCCAGGTTCTTGGCTGAGACTTACTTGTAATAAAAGACAAATTAACAGGAGAAAAACAAACAGGAGTTTAGTAACATGTATACCTCCTGTGTACATGGGAGATACCCAGGAAAACTGAGTAGACTCCCTGAAATGACCCCAGCCACCAACTTAAATACCACCTCCAGCTGAAGACAAAAGGAGTTCTTGGGGGTGGGGAGCCAGGAGACAAGAGAAAGGTCCTTATGCTGAGCTAGGTCCTTGTTTTCTCCCTTGATAAGAGTTCCTAGAGATTTAGTGTCATCTTTCTTTTCCTGGTACAGAGAGGGAGACAGACTTACAAATGGAGATTTCCCTTATAAATGTAAATATCTGTTACAAAAGGGTAATCTCTTCCATTTTCAGAGTTTCTCCTGTGTCTGCTGTTTCTTAGAAAACAACCAGCTCAAGATAATCCTTATGGGGGCCTGCCCCAATTGGTTAAATTCTCATGCTCTGCTTCAGCAGTCCAGGGTTTTGCTGGTTCGGATCCTGGGTGTGGATGTAGCACTGCTCATCAAGCCATGGTAAGGCTGCATCCTACATAGCAAAGCCAGAAAGACCTACAATTAGAATGAATATACAACTTAGTACTGTGGGGGATATGGGGAGAAGAAGAAGGAAAAATAAAAGAAGAAGATTGGCAACAGATGTTAGCTCAGGTGCCAATCTTAAGAAAACAAAACATAATCCTTGCAGCCAGCCCAGTGGTGCAGCAGTTAAGTTCGCATGTTCCGCTTCTCACCTGCCCGGGGTTCACCAGTTCGGATCCCGGGTGTGGACATGGCACCGCTTGGCATGCCATGATGTGGTAGGCATCCCACATATAAGGTAAAGGAAGATGAGCATGGATGTTAGCTCAGGGCCAGTCTTCCTCAAAAGAAAAAAAAAAGAAAACATAATCCTTATGCCAAAGAGGCATATTTTGGGGTGGTAAATTCTGTTCCACTTCAATACTCTGGCAAGTAATGTTGAGGTCTTTGATATCTCAAAGGTTGACCAGGGGTGGAAACAGAATAAAGAAAAGTTACACATTTAGTGTTACAGTAAATTCAAGACTATAGTCATATGTGGCCTTCAAAGGTAAGAAGAATTAGAGCTGTATTAGTTCTACAGCTCAACAGCAAAAAAACCAACAATCCAATTAGGAAATTGGCAAAAGATCTGAACAGATATTTCTCCAAAGAAGATATACGGATGGCCAACAGGCATATGAAAACATACTCAACATCATTAGCTATCAGGGAAATGCAAATCAAAACTACCATGAGGTATCACCTCACTCCGGTTGGAATGGCTATAATTAACAAGACAGGAAACAACAAGTGTTGGAGAGGATGTGGAGAGAAGGGAATCCTTGTTCACTGCTGGTAGGAGTGCAAACTGGTACAACCACTATGGAAAGCAGCATGGAGTATCCTCAGAAAATTAAGAATAGATCTACCATATTATCCAGCTATCCCACTGCTGGGTATTTATCCAAAGAACTTGAAAATGCAAAGGCATAAAGATACTTGCGCCCCATGTTCATTGCAGCATTATACACAATAGCCAAGACTTGGAAGCAACCTAGGTGCCCATCAAGGGACAAATGGATAAAGAAGATGTGGTATTTATATATGATGGACTACTACTCAGCCATAAGAAATTATGAAATCCAGCCATTTGTGACAACATGCATGGACCTTAAGGGTATTATGCTGAGTGAAATAAGTCACAGGGAGAAAGTCAAATACTGTATGATCTCACTCATAAGTAGAAGATAAAAACAAGGACAAACACATGGCAATGGAGATTGGACTGGTGGTTACTGTAGGGGAAGGGGGAGGGGGGAGGGCAAAAGGGGTGATTAAACACACATGTGAGGTGATGCACTATAATTAGTTTTCGGGTGGTGAACATGATGTAATCTACACACAATTCGAAATATATTATGATGTACATCTGAAAATAAACAAATAAAAAATAAATAAAAGAAGAATTAGAAACTAAAATCCAACTTTCTGACGGAGGTAAGAGAGGTGTACAATTCTGAAATTGATACTGATGCCTCTTAAATTATTTAAACCAGACTTTCTTGTTATTATATTTAAATTTCTTTAGTATTAATAACTACACGTTTATTTGCTTACTTGGAATATTAAAAGATAAATAATTAAATATTGAAGGATACAACATAATTAAAATTTTGATGTCTTTAATATATTTTAATATTTGTTTATTAAGTTTTAAATATTAATCATCATTTCCATAATTAACCATCAAAGTTAGATATTAACTTTGTCTAACATTTTTGCAAATTTATTTTCACTTTATATACCAACAACTAAATTTAGCATTAGAATGTTTTTTTCACTCAATCTTGGGGTCGGCCCAGTGGTGCAGTGGTTAAGTTCGCACATTCCTCTTTGGTGGTCTGGAGTTCGCCGGTTCGGATCCTGTGTACGGCCATGGCACGGCTTGGCATGCCATGCTGTGGTAGGCATCCCACGTATAAAGTAGAGGAAGATGGGTATGGATGTTAGCTCAGGGCCAGTCTTCCTCAGCGAAAAGAGGAGGATTGGTAGCAGTTAGCTCAGGGTTAATCTTCCTCAAAAATAAAAAAGTAATGTCTATAAATCTTATAGCAAACAAAACTATGACAAACAGCAGTAAGACTGAAAATTGTATTTGCAATGGACTTATTTGTTGATCTCAAGACTATGTAATTAGAAAAATTGCTTTATAAGGAAATGCTTTCCATTTGCTAGAATTCTTTTTATAGGACCCTTGTCCAACATCATGCTATATTTTTTTAGTGTAAATTTAAGGTCACTACCCCAAATATCTGTGTGTATGTCAGTTTACTTAATTTTCTATCCTAATGTCCTTCATAAAGCAAGGATTCAAAATTTAAAATTTCTACTCAGAATTTCAATGATAGGTGTCAATACACTTGTAACGATTAAAATTCAAATTTAGTATGAGTTTCTGGGCAGCTAAAGTAAAAAAAAAAGGAAAATATTGCTGTGATCTGTCCTGGTGATCAAATTGTCTTTGGGCTCAGTACATAAATTAGTGTGTACTCTGGAATATGGTTGGATATACTTCCTGGGACCCAAGAGGGATCAGAGGACACTAAAAAAGCCACAGTAATGTGCAGAATCTGGGTTGATATCTTCAGTCTCAGGGAGCAGTAACCACAAAGAACTAACTGGCACAGAGATCCAAGTCTAGTGGCTGTCATTTCCTGGCACGAGAAAGGCTCTGTTTAAAAAAATCAGTAAAAACTGGAAACAAGGAATATCCATAAATAAACCATTTACTAATATGTGTCATGTCTCATATATCTTCCTTGAAAATATGGCTGCAAAACTACTCAGAAAGATATGACCATGATGGGGCCAGCAGACTTCATTGGAGAAGTGTGAGAAAGAAAAAATCCTGGCACTCATGCATGGGAAACATGTGAAAATCCAAAGCAAATATAATATGTAAACATAAATATTATAGTTGATTAGACTTCCCCCAGTAGTTTTGCTCGAGAAGTATATGACTCCTAAATTAATTGTATTGAACATTAAAAACTGACACGGTGTCCTCTTGGTCCATTGCCCCATCTGAGATCACCCATTATTAACAGCTTTGAGGGCTTGAATTATTTCAAGACAGTGAATCTCCAGGAAATACTCATTTCTCACAGACATTAATTAGGCCTTGAGGCTCACGGCACTGGAGATTTAAGTAATTGAACTTACTCACATCAGCTGGGTTGCCTGGAGTGGCCTCTATTCCAAATACTTTGCTTTTATATTAAGGATACTGTATTCCTAGATAACATTAGTTAAAACATGTAATTTCCACAAACCTAATAAAACTGAGAGTTTAAAAATGCATAAATGTGATGTTATAAAATACACTTTCATGGGACAATGTCTCGGGGACAGTAAAAAATAATACGGCAGTTTTATTTTTCTTCTTTTTGAAGTTGAGCTAAACTTTTGAAGCCCCAGTTAATTGCATGTCAAGATATCAAGCAATAGGAAGGGCTGATAAGCATTCAGTGAGCTCTCTTCCCTTGAGAATTTAGGTTGGATAAATGATAAGTGAACTTTAAAGCATTAGGTTTTCTGTCTCCTCTTAACCTTTACATCCCTGACATCCATTTAAAAGAAAGATTTGAGTACCAAGCAGAGATCCAAAGAAAGATTAGACAATGTAAATTGGACTGCTACTATTTTCCTGGTGGAATGTTTCAATAGCCTAAAATTGGCCAAGTAAATCCTGAGTGTAGACCTTTGTTGACTTTCTTCCCAGAGGTAAAGGTAAACAAGTGCAGAAAGCTGATTGTTTTTCCACAGTACACATAGATACACTTCAGGCAAAGTAAGGTGTACTAAATACACACATACACAATACGTACCAATATACGTCAAATTACCATTTAATTACACGACAGTAATATTTACCCCTGTGACTCTAAATAACGTCGAGTACTTTCTGTTATGTTCTCTCGAGAATATATTTTCTGAAATGTATTTTGTATATTATCATTGTACTGTGATTTGGTATAAAATGCCATCAAGAGCCACTACTAGGGTTTGTCATGGGGTAGAAAGATTAACATAATGCCTGAAGAATCTATTGTGTAGTCAGCATAGAAAGAATTACTAGAATTTGCTCCAGAGATTGAAAATGTTTCCTAGTGATATTTAAGTGAATAATAATATACAATGGAGGAGTGTTGCTATTTCTATAAGTCATTTATTACAAAACAAAGACTGCAATTGTGTAACTGAAGAGATCTGAAAAATATTATAGGGGAGGTAGACAATTCTTCTTCCCACTCTAGCTCCTTGTGGCTGGACAATGAATTAAATTCACATGAGACAGAATAACAGGAGAAAATTAAACAAAACTTTATAACATGCATACATGGGAAAGACCCAAGCAAACTGAGTAACTCACCAAAATGGCAGAAGCTCTCACCTTAAATACCATCCTCAGCTAAAGACAAAGGAGGATATTGGGGGTGGGAGGAGTCAATTATGGGAGATTACCAGAAAAGCACAGAAAACAAGAGTAAGGTTATTATACAGACTTAAATCCTTGCCTTCCATATTGATAAGAGTTTTTAGAAGATAATGTCATCCCCCCTTCTTCCTGGTACAGAGAGGGAGACACTTTTATAGATGGAGACTTCCTTTACAAATGTAAATGTCTCTTAACAAAGGGTAAGTAAATTCTACTTTCCAGAGTTTCTCTCATATCTGCAGTTTTTAAAAGTAACCAGCCCAAAATAATCCGCATGCCAAAGAGACATATCTTGGGGTGGCCAATTCCAGTCCCCCACAATATCAAGATGAAAACAGTGTATCCTCAGGGCGAGAACACACTTTAGTGTTTCTGGAGAAAGAATGTGTTGAGAGAAAAGAGATGGAGGCATATTCTGCAAAATCAGGAAATAAATATGTCAATTTTTCAGAAACACTGACGAAGAGAGAGAAACGCTATCTGGGAGACGTGTGTGCACTAGTCAGCAGAAGGAGTGGCAGTTTTGAGATTGATCTGGTGTGAAATAGATCTTTAAGACCATCAAATTTTCTCTTTTCTTTTCAGATTATTTTCTGTCCAGAAGCATTTACCTTTATCAAAATTCCTTTGAGAAATTAGAGAATCTTTGTAGAAAAATACTTTGATAACAACTTGGACCTTAGGCTAGAACATGAGGGAGCCTAGATATGGGCCAAACTAAGGGAACAAGAGAGACTATAGTTATAAGATGAGAGAGGTAAATGCAGAGAAGACTCTGAAGTCCACATGTCTTCCTCATGACATTCAACACTCTTCAACCTGTCATGTGAATGTGCGTAAACACCCCCACATACAGAGACCACATCTTCAATAAAGGTATCAATGACTCAAAATGTTGGAAATGTCTGTGAAAATGGTGAATAAGTAGGATTTGTTAGACTAACAGGTAGAATTAAGACAAAACTCACATATCTATAAAAGCAGAAAGGCATTTGGAAATCAGTAAAATAATGTGAAAGAACAAAAGAGGATTTTTGGCAGTCATAAACTTTGAATTTGGTGGTTCAGCCAGGGTAAATGACATCAATAAAAGGCAGAGGGTAATCCAGCTAATACATGGCTTTAAGAAATCTATAAATGCCCCTTTTTCGTAATCACAACAGTTTCTATTATCTTGATTTGATGAGCCTCGTTCTCCAAAAAAACTCTCAATGCCTTGATAGAGTGAGTATTGAATCTGCAAATTTTAAGGACAAGTCCTTTGGGCCCTGGTCAGCCACAGACTTCACTCTATGACATGTCTGAAAAAATTTCTTTTTCTTAATGTCTAAAGATGAAATAAATAAGAAAATATGAATAAGAAGCTAGCTATTACAGGTATCTAGATGTAAGTTGCTGAGTTTCTAAATTGTTTATTTCATGGAAATAAATTTCTACAAATGTGACTCTGAGCCCTACTTGCTTTCATTTTCTCTATCTGTGCTCCCATATAGTTTTATTTGAGAAAATGTTTCTGCTCCCTATTGTAAAACTTCTGAAAATAAAAGCAAAGTAAAACCATCAAAAGAAATAATCATCAAAGTATAGATGGGAAGTGATTATATATTAGAGCTAGAGGAAAAAAAGCATAAAACATTGTTTAGATTGGCATAATGGAAAATGACTGGTGGCAAAATACTTATCTGTTTTTGAGGTGGAGGAGATGATAACTGATGAGTATAGGCATTAGATGATTTGAGGTCAACAAGCACAGAGAAATTTTGAGGATATGACATTGCATGTGTGGATTTGTGAGTCATCTGTGTCATACTATATTTCAAATTCAGGGGAAGAAATAATTTCTGTAAGATGTTAAATACAGAAGAGAAAATACAGAGGCACAATGACAGAACTGGAGTTGAGAACTCTCTCAAAATCTTTAGGATGTCTTAAATACATTTCTTTAAAAAAGAAATCATGACATCACTTTCAGCCTGTGTATCTCTTAAGTGAGTCTCTTGTAGACAGCATATAGTTGGGTCTTAGTTTTCTTTTTTATCCATCCAGCCACACTGTGTCTTTCGATTGGTGAGTTTAACATATTTATACCGAAAGTAATTATTGATATGTAAAGACGTCCTGCTGCCATTTTGTTAACTGTTTTCTGACCATTTTGCAGTTATCCTGTTCCTTCTTCTTTTGCTGTCTTTCTTGGTGGTTTAACAATTTTTTGTGGTGTTACGCTTTATTTTCTCTTTACCTGTTGTGTATCTACTACTGGCTTTTCCTTTGTGGTTACCATGAGGCTTACATCAAACCTCTCATAATTATAGTGTCTAATGTCATAATTATAATGTCTATATTTTAAGCTGATAATAACAACTTCAATTGCATACAAAAGCTCTACAGTTTTACTTCCACCCCTTACACTTTGTTATTGATGTCAGAGTTTACTTCTGTTTACATTGTGTATCCATAACAAATTTTTGTGGTTATAGTTATTCTTAAAACTTTTGTCTTTTAACTTTTGTACTAGAATTAAAAGTGATTTACATGCCACCATTACAGTATTATAATATTCTGTCAGTCTATATATTTGTCTTTACCAATGAAATTTGTACTTTCATATACTTTCGTGTTGCTATTTAGCATCTATTCAAGTTGAAGAACTCTCTTTGACAATTCTTTTTTTTTTAATCAATGTGATTTTACCTCCCTCTTTTTTTTTTCTTTTTTTTTTTGCAGGGAAAGATTCCCCTTAAGTTAATGTCTGTTGTCAATCTTTCTCTTTTCCTTTCCAAAGCCCCAGTACATGGTTGTATATTCTAGTTGTAAGTCATTGTAGTTCTTCTATGTGAGCCACTGCCACAGCATGGCAACTGACAGATGGATGGTGTGGTTCGGCCACCAGGAAACGTACCCAGGCTGCCAAAGCAATGACAATGCCCTTTGGCAATTGTTATAGGGCAGGTCTAGTGGAGACAAACTCCCTTAATTTTTGTTTATCTGAGAAAGTCCTTATCTCTCCTTTATTTTTATGTATCATACTTTATAAATGTATATCCAATGCCAAGTATAAATATTGCTGAAGAAAGACATGGAATGAAAAAGGAGGGAGAAGAGGACAAGAATTAAGGTAAACTACTAAGGAAGTATTGAAGAATAAACTTAACAGTAAATGCAAGAAGAGAAAGGATACTTTTACATAAAGTGAGGTCAAATAGTGCCACACATTATCATCTACTAGCATCCAAGTCTAATTTTTTCCCCTAAGACATGATAGTTTTTATTTAAAACTAGGAACGTAGTAAGCATATAAGAAGTCTTTCATCCCCAAAAGCCATCTTCAAGTTGGCCTTTCCCCATCATTTTTTATTCCATAGTTTGAAAGGTTGTGCTCTGTAATGGGATGCTAGATTGGAAAATCGAGGAGACATCATTGCTGAAATAATCAGAGTTCTGAAGTGAGAGAAGCCTGTTTTTGAGTTTATGTCTATCTATAAAATGCACAATGAATTCTCTGTCTGGTCTGTGAACATGCAAAACACAGCCTTTGACTGAGCAAGGATATCAGAATTCTAAATTTAAGCAAACATCCTGGCATACTGTAGCTGCCGGCAGTGTACATAGCTTGACATGGTCATTAGTTTTTATGCTGTTTTAGAACAAATGTGTTACCAGAAACCCAATTTACTCCTGCCAGAATACTATTAGGCGATGAAAGTATGAAGACTGTCAAAGACTGGCTCTAAGCAAAGCAGGCTGATAACATAAGGAGCCCTGCTGTCAAAAATACATTTATGCACTTAGGAATTTTTTTAATGCTAAATTGTTGTGTCTCCTTATCCATTCTAATAAATATCTCATTCTCTCTACTAGTGATATACAATATTAACAAAGAATTTTTTTTATGTTAAAATGTTTACTACATGGATAGTGATACCTTATTTTAAACGATGATGGGACAGCTGGCCAGCCTGTTAGTGGTGAAATAAAAAGAAGGAGGGTAACAGAAATGTACACCAAGTAAGAAATAAGGTTACAAGCAATGAGCAGTGACTAAGAACTCCAGAGCTTGGAAACTCTCAAGTGCCTTCACCCCTTACTCAACCAAACCTTGACATTTGAAACTTCTTCAGACATGAATTTAAAAACATATCACAAGATGACAAAAAAAATCTCAGCCTGATGAACATGAGTTTGTTATAATATAATGATATACTTTTGGACTCTCAAGCAGCAAACTAGCTGAAATACTGATTCTTAAAAAAGCCAAAAGTCACTTCTTTCTGATTAGTATTTATAACCTCATTGTAAGATCAGGGAATGTTTCTCCTCATTCAGCCCAAGATACTGTAAGTAAGAGTTTCTCAAACAAAGAAGAATTATGAGGCTGGGGGAATAAAAAGTTCTATGAGAAGGAAAAGAAATGGGGAAGGGGATAGTATTATTTAGGGAAAAATGAAAAATTCTGTATTTAAGACATACAATACATGAATTTTTTCATAGGAAAAGAGACTGCCAAATTAACTTTGATTCATATTTTAAAGAAAACTTGATAGGCGCTAGATAGATAGATAGATATATTAATGCAAGTATTTATTAAAAAAATGTTCAGTAAGTACTATTTTCCAGGTACCATACCATTCAGATTCTGGAAATACAGCAGTGAATAAGAGAGAGAAGTTTTATGCTATCAAGTGGCTAATATTCTTATGGGAATGATTCACAATTAACACATTAGTTTATTTAAGTAGTGACACATCCTAAAAAGAAATTAAACAAACCCCTGTGATTTCAAACAAATGAGATGGATGTGGTCAACATTAGATAAGGGGGTTAAGAAAGATCTGCCTGAGGAGGTCACATTTGAGTTACCCTGTGTAAGTAAGGCTGACAGACGCTTCAGGCAGAGGACCATGAAAAAATGAGTTTAAGAGAGAGACCAGTGTGGTTAAATCTTGGCTATAAAAGACGAGAATGCAGGTGGTAAGAGAGAGAGGTAGAGACCAGGTCACGGAGAAACTCTGAGGTTAGTAAAAAGGACTGGCTTTAATCATTGTGGATTATAGGGAGACAAAAGGTGCCCATTAAAGGACTCATGGCTGCATTGCAGGAAAGAGATAATGATGGTTTGGACAATGGAGAGATACGTCTATCTATGAAGATGGATAGATGGATAGAAGCAGACAGATTTGAGATATATTTTGTAGATAGTATTAATAAGAATTTCTCAATAATTAGATGTAGGAATTTAAGAAATTAAAAAGTACCAAAAATGAGTCTTGGCTTTTGATTTGAGCACCAAATTGGAAACAACACAAATATTCGTCAACAGGTAAATAGTGAAACAAAATATGATATGCCTATCCTATGGTACACTACTCAGCAATAAAAAGAAAGCAATCATTGATACGAGTAACAACTTGGATGAATCTGAATTGAAAGGAATTATCTGAGTGAAAAAAAATTAATCTCAAAGGGTTATGTACACTGTAATTCCATTTATATGGCATTAGGAAAACAACAAAATATTAGAGATGGAGAACTGATTAGTGGTCGCCATGGATTATGGAAGGGGGCTGGAAGGAGGTGGCTGTGGCCTTAAATGGGTTCCATGTGGGATCCTTTGATGAAACTATTCTATGACCGTGAGGGTGGTCATGAAAAATCTATGCATGAGAAAATTTCATATAACTAAATATAAACACAAATAGACAAATGGATGCCTATAAAATTAATGAAATCTGAAAAAAGTCGGTGGATTATGTTAATATGAATGTTATGTTTGTGATCCTGTACTACAGTTATGCAAGATGTTACAATTAGGGGAAACTTCTTGGATGGTATATAGAATTTCTCTGTATTACTTTTTACAACTGTATGCAAATCTCTAACAAATTAAAAATTAATAAACCTTTGCTGCTGGCATCATGAAGAGGAGGTGAAAGCAGACTGAATAACTACATTATGAATTTTGTCAATGAGAAAATCTGTGGAAAGATAGCTTCTAATATCGTGGATTACATCATTTGAATTGCTGTTGTCTTATTTTCTCTTAGATTATGGCTACTTGAGGTTCAAACAAAAATAGAAATAATTCCCTGTGATGTTTATCTATTTTTCTTTAATGACAAATATTTTATCTTCACGTTAAATTGGAGTCACAAGGTGAGTTCTGTCAGTGCTTTCATGTTGTGGATGATGGACCCCCGTAACCAAATTGCCTCATGTGCTC
Organism: Equus przewalskii; assembly: GCF_037783145.1. Classification (NCBI taxonomy): domain Eukaryota; kingdom Metazoa; phylum Chordata; class Mammalia; order Perissodactyla; family Equidae; genus Equus; species Equus przewalskii. The sequence continues at coordinate 30,164,221 of NC_091834.1, forward strand.
ATGAAGCAATGTCGAGTCCTGCACTATACCCCTGATCTACTCAGAAACTGGGTGCACAGTAATGATCTCCAAGGAATCATGTAAGGGTTCTTTAAAAGGATTCCAGCATTTTAGTGCTAAATGTAATATCCTATTTATAGAGAAGAAAAATGGCAAGCATCACGGCTGAGTCCTTGCTTTGAGGTCTGGCAGGCATATGTTAGATTTCCTTATCCATCACTTCTTAACTATAAAATTTCATCAAATCGAGTAACTTTTTAAAATCTCCACTTCTTCATTTATTAAATACTAGTAATAACACAGGATTTGGTGACTATTTGATGAGTTAAAAATTTATATTGCTTGGAAAATTGACTGAAAACAACATGTTCAGTAACACCCCTACCTGTCTCTCTGTCCCTGTATTCCTCTATCCATCCATCTAAGTATGTACGTAAAAATTTATGTATGTAAGTGTCTATCTCTATCATTCTACATTTCTTTCTTCATAAATTTTGATATTTAAATGCTTATCATAGGTTTCCCATTTTAAATTTTAAAAATTTTAAGATAAAGACTTGAATATTTACTTCTTTTATATCTCACCAGGGTCTTGGATACCCTGATGAATCGAAAAAGTTCTTGGTTGACATCTTCTTTGATGATACAGATGTTGATATATTTAAAAAAAGATGGGAATATGGGTAGTTTGTGAAATATTGTGAGAACCAGTTAATGAGCTTCATAAATTATTTCTTTGTTATATCCTTTATGTAATTTGAAAATTCATATTTTTAACCAGGATTTGACATTGAGTTAACTTTCTGGGACACTTGGACCTAATTTTCTCATTTATCTTATCTCTATTTTGGCCCTAAAGGAAAAGTAATTATGATTTAAAATATTGGCAAAGAATGATCCATTACATTCTAGCATCTAATTTATGTGCTATTAAATACATTATGGAGCCTTCAACTAAATGAAAATTACCTCACCGTTTTGAAGTAAATAAGTAATTTTTGTTGTTTGTTTTATCTCATTTTTTGAGCCTACAAAAAGTCAGGCATATTATCTCAGTCAAATGTGAACATATCTCTGACAGGACTGGAGGGTTTACCAGCTCTCTGCATCTTAGTGTAGGCATCTGTTGAAAACAAGTGTTTTTTTTCTCTTCATTCTGCTAACATCTTAAGAGCTCCTAAATTTATAGAATCATTTTGGCAAATTGGTCTCTAAATGACGTATGAAATCAAATATCCTTGCCAACTTCAAATAATGGGCTGAGTTCTGCTATGGACAGTTACTTCTCTGAATGTATACGTATATCCAATCCTATTTAAATTTCTTCTCTTTTTTTGCTATGAATATATTCAAATTTTTTTCCCCAAAAGTTAGCTAAGATACTGGGGCAATCATTTAGACCTAATAAACAATTATTGAGATTAACTTGGAAAATTCTATTGTCACATATAGCTGTATTCCACATGTTATTTATGGGTTGAAATATAGTGGAGCTGGCCTCAAGGCTGAGGGGTTAAGTTCACACTTCACTTTGGCAGCCCAGGGATTTTGTCAGTTGGAATCCTGGGCATAGCCATGGCACTGCTCATCAAGCCATGCTGAGGCAGCATCCCACATAGCACAACCAGAAGGACCTGCAACTAGAATATACAACTACGTATTGGGGGGCTTTGGGGAGAAAAAAAAGAAGAAAAAGAAAAAGGATTGGCCACAGATGTTAGCTCAGGTGCCAATCTTTAAAAATAAAAAGGAAATATAGTATTTCTTCATTTATTTAGGTTACAGGGATGTCCCAAAGTCACTTAGGTCAATTATCTGCCTGGAAACTAAATTTATTCAAATAATTCTGAGACAGTTTATGGATACCTGAAAATTCTTGCACTGAGCTAGCGTCAAAGACCCAAGTCACCCATGTTTAAGGTCAATGTAAGACAACTGAGTTTGAGATTATCCACAGGTTTCAAAATTCATTTTCCAAGCATAAAACATTTTAAACCACAGAAATTTGGAGAAGAGAAATGCACTTCAAAATTCAAAACGCTCTTCAAAAATTCACTTCAAACTTAAGTTTGAATAATAGATTTTCTCTTCAGAATAAAAAAGATGCTGATTTTTTTCTTTAAATAATATGATTTATCTCTAGTGACTATGGATATTTTCAGATACCCCAGAAGTATAAATACACATTTAATGTAATAAAAATTACAGATAAATATCCAAAGAACAGACTCTGTTTTGACACAAACGTGATTCTTAACACTTTATCCTCATTTTTCCTTGGATATATTTCATTTTAAGCTCCATATTTCCAGAGACTCAACAAAAAGGAGAAAATGAGTTAGTACCCACTAGACATGATACAATGAATAAAATTTTAGTGCAAATTAATAATTTCTACCTCGTTTCAGTTAGATTTCAGAGGAAAATTATTTTAATCAACACTCTTTAAACTTTGATGATTTATTTAATGTTTTATGTCAAATTATAGTTATGAAATGTTTTTGCTATTTTTTGTAGAGTAGCTTTTAACTACAACTTTAATATATTAACTTAGTTTGAACATTGGGGTCCAATTTCAATTTTTTTAATATGAAATTCATCCCTTTTAAATCCACATGGACAAACTATCCAATGCAACTTGAGACATAAGCTCTGATATCTGTCATTTCTTAGATCAGGTTCCCATTAAAAATAGTTGGAGAGGAGATTCTAGGCAGAGAGTTTATTGGACTGTGCTCTTTAAAAAAAAACTCTTGCAAGGAAGTAAGGGAAGCAGAATGGGACAGAAGAAGTTGAACTCCAGGGTATTTGAAAGAAAGGCCACAGTCAATCTTATAAGAAGTTCTAGAGTAGGGATGGCTTTTAATATTGTGCTAAGTTGGGAGAAGGGGGACAGGTCTTTGCATCCCCACGTTGACCAAGTGTTGATTATGGTCTGCCCCTGGAGAGAGAGTGAAACGTAGGGTGAATCATCTCATTTTGGCTGAGTGCAATTCCCTGTAAGAGTCTCAGCTGTGAGCCATTGGCAGCCCAAACCCCCAGAGCTTGAGAGCCTCATTCCGGAAGGGGAAATCCGGGTAGTGTACCACTTGACCCAACACAGTCCATCCCATGTGCTGCTCACATCCACTTGCTTCATGTTGTAAGTTCATAAGATCTGGGAACAGCCAATTCAAGATTCTCATTAATCTCTATTCCTGAGAACTTTATCAGAGCAAGATTAGTGGGATGAATTCACGTCTGTCATAGCTATTCTCAAGGACACAGTATCATCTTCTTCCTCTTTGACTTATACTAGACTCTGCTTACTCTCAGCACCTCTGCTAGTCTAGTTGGCTTACTGTGTGCAATGACCTAAAAGCTCATCTCCAAGGGGTCCGAGTAGGGCATAGGTCACCATGCCCTACTACATTTGTCTTTTTACTATGAAAATTGGGCTGAAGACTACCAAGAGACGTGCAAATAGATCAAAGGGGTGAAAAAAGCATTCTTTTCTGTTCCTGTTTTATGACAGCAGTCCCACCTTCCTCTAATGATCAGAGTTCGTTATCCTTTTCACTATGGTGACTCCGTTTCTTTTCTGCTGAACTCTTGGCCACAAGGAAACCAATGTAATGTGGTACAGATCTAGCTTAAAGTTTAATGGGCCTTTCACTATATCTTCTAATACAAGTATTTTTACTCTGGGAACCAGAGTAATCCCAAAGGCTAGAGTTGCAAATTACCCAAGTGGGTCAATGGAGATGAGATAGTAAATAGGGTCACTCCTATTCTTGGTTCCTGGACCCATATATTCTAATATTTACCTATTAAGGACATAACACCATTTAATACCCATTAATTTAGGATGGATGGATAGATAGACAGACAGACAGATAGACAGCGCATCCTGGAGGATAGCATCTTATCCTCACAGGGTTATATTATCCAAGTGAGCAACACAGCTGTCCCTTCAAAAGGCCACTCCATTAGCTCAGTGGTTCTAAACTCGTGGTAGATTTGTCCCCCTGACCCCAGGGATATTTGGCAACATCTGGCAACATTTTTATTTTTCACAGATGGTTGGAGGTGCCACAGGCATCTAGTAGGTGGGTGCCACTGGTATCTAGTAGGTAGAGTTCAATGATCCAGCAATGCTGATAAAGATACTGTAAGGCTATAAAGCTCCCACACAAAAAATAAGATTTTGGCCCAAAATATCAATAGCGCAGAGGTTGAGAAATCCTGTATTAGCCTATCAGGCCAGCAGTTTCTGGCAGATGTGGAATGTGATATGACCTCTGGACCCATGGCTCTGTGCCAAACACCATTTCTCTCTTGCCATTAAGTGGCTTCTTCAGCCAGAGGTCATATTATGTGATATGATGTCCTGCTAAATCAAATATTTTATCATGGTTCTGCCCATGACACTATTAGTGGGAAAAGCTAATTCATACCTGGAATATTTGTTACATTTATCCATGTCATAAGAATTACTGCATTTCCAGGGTGTAATGTATCTGTTGCAATCAATTAATCACTAAATGGCTAATTAGCCTCCTCAAAGCATGATGTTTGATTAGGGCCTCTGCACTGGTTTCTGTTTCTGTAAGTTTTGACATTTGCCAATAGCAGCAGCCAAATCTACTTTCGAGAGTAGAACACTAAGCAGTTTATCACATGCTTAGAGTTCCACCTCTGGAACTAATAGACTCCACCTCTGGTGGCCATGGCTATTCTATTCATGAACCTGTTCTACTCCGAGAGCTAAAGAAAGGGGCAGGTTGACATCAACTGGATGAGTTATTGGGTCTACATAACTCTTTAGTGCCTCTTCCATGCTGGATGCTCTTTGGTATGGCAACATATAAATCATTTGTGCCCACCCTCATATGGCCATCCATGTACTTTTCCATACCTCCTTGTTTTTCAACATCCTATCATTCTCGTTTTAAGGCCACTATCCAGTTACCCAAGCCATTTACGACTCCCTATTATTTCACACACATACTTATTGTAAGCTACTTCTGTTTAGCAAAAGTTAATGCATAGGTGTGACACCTAAAGCTCAGCACGGTGGGAGGGTTTCACCTCAGCATTATCTTTGAGAGCCACCTCAGATTAAATGTGTAATGAAGAATCAATACATTTTTTGTTTGCACCTGTACATCAAGCCACCTCATCTGTGAACTGCCCTTGAATCTTTTCCTCGTCCATGGTAAGGTCATAAGAGACTTCTTCCCAATATGGATATAAGTGAGTTGAAAAAGAGATCTATAATTTTATTATGTCTCCAATGGTGAAATAGGGACTATAAAATCTATCTTCCAGGTTTATTGAGAGAAAAAATGAGATAATCAATGTTTAAAAATATGTAAAATATCAGAAACTGTGCTATTATTACTATTTTTATCACATAAAGAAATAAAATGATATTATAAGCAGAGACTCAATAACTAGATTAGCTACCTGAAATTTGAGATCTTGAAATAAAAATAGGAGAAAGCCAGGGGCAGCCCCTGTGGCTGAGTGCTTAAAGTTCCACGTGCTCTGCTATAACAGCCTAGGTTCATAGGTTCCGATCCCAGGCGTGGACCTACACCACTCATCACACTGTGCCGTGGCGGCATCCCACATACAAAATAGAGGAAGATCGGCACAGATGTTAGCTCAGGGCAAAACTTCCCAAGTAAGAAAAAAAAAAGGAAAAAACATGTAAACCTTAATGCTCAGAGATTCGTATTTATTATCTGAGAAGATTCAAAAGTCAATTCCTCTAAATATAAGGATCCTGTGTCAAAATGTAAGGTAACTTCTTCATCAAGGAAGTCTTGATTATAAACTAAACAAACAAAAGATTAGTGAAATGAAATAGCAGCAAAGAATAATGCTCCCAAGACAAAAGTGGATTATTTCACGATTTTTCTTTGGTTCATTACACCCAAAAGGAAAATATTTAAAGCTTTCAAAGCAGATATTCCCTAACTAGTCCTATATGTTGACAATCAGGTGAATTCCACTCAGCAGATTAGCTAACCAGTTTGCACACACACACATACACCCCACTACCTAGAACTTCTTTCTTTATTACTAACCCTGTGACCAGAACCTTCAAAATCACAAACCTGCACATGGATAGCCAAATTAATGATATTTTGTCTATAACACTGCAAAGTTAGTGGTTTGGAATTGAGTTCTAAGGTTCTTTGCTCTTCTAGAAATTGAAGGTTGGTAATTTCAGTCACAAACAATTCTCTCTGACCAAATCGCTTTAACTCAAAGAATAATATGTTTAATCTAAGGTAGTGGTAAATTGTCATTTCTTTTTTAAATTACAAATCTTTTGAAATATGTTCTGTTTCCACTAAAGATTTATATACTTACCAGGTTCTATCAACTACTTTCTGTCTGTTAGTGAAAATTAGAGAAACTATATTTTGTATTCTTCTTCTAATGGGTGATCATTCCAAGATAGATGCTGTCTCAGTGATTTGGTGCATAATCTGAAAGTCAAAATAATTTAAGGCACTAGCAGTAAAATTATATGTCATCTGGCAACAAGATTTTGAATATAGTACATTTTTATGTGAGTTTTTAAAACATACTTTTCTTTGTGTTATATCTACATATTTCAGATTGAAATTCTCATGAATGAAATACAAAAAATAAAATATAAGAAGCCATACTAAAACTAAGATCAATTTTCTTTTTAACTCCTCTGGATGATTTCTAACTTTATATACGCTGCTTTTGGAATTGAATTATTTACAAAAATTTGAAACAATTTGGATTCTGTTGAGATTATTTAAAATAGTGTCCTTATGCCCAGATTCCTAAGACTACTAAGGAAGGGCCGGGGAATTTCAGCTATGTCACCAATTTACATAACTACGATTGGTATAGTATAGTTAGAATGCAATCTGGTATTCTATGATCACAAAAAATTATGTTTTGTAAATACACCATAGACAACACTTTCAATAAGAGCAGTTTTTCTATCCACTTAGAAAAATAAAGCTATTTCCAACTGCCTATTAATTGTTACTATAATAAAGAATATATCACACAGGCACAGCATCTTCTCTCCTGAACAAAAGTAGGGTTAACTATACTCTGCCTGGTTAATATGCTTTTTCTAGAATTAAAAGATACAATTCTCAGTGGAAATGAACTAAATCTTGAGTACAATACCTAAGGTATTGTTCTTTTGAGCCTAAATTTCAGTTAGTTAGTGAAGCAAAGCAACTACAGATACACCTATTGTTTCCACAGTCATTAGACTCACTGGGTGAGCAGAATTGGCAAATTAGCAAAGTTATACAAGCTAAGTCTTAAACTAAGCAATCCCTACTATAAATAGGATGTGTGTGGAAATACTTTGAGTGTAAGACTTTAATATAACCAAGCCATCAATTCTTTTATTTTTTTAAAGATTGGCACCTGAGCTAACATCTGTTACCAATCTTTTGTTTTTTTTCTTCTCTCCAAAGCCCCCTAGAACATAGTTGTATATTCTAGTTTGTAGGTCCTTCTGATTCTGCTATGTGGGACACTACCTCAGCACAATTTGATGAGCAGTGTCATGTCCACGCCCAGGATCTGAAGGTGCGAAACCCTGGGCAGCTGAAGAGGAGCGTGCGCACTTAACCACTCGGCCACGTGGCTGGCCCCAAGCCACCAATTCGTAATGAATGAATTGAATGAAAAATTTCTGTGGTATTTTCCAGCATTTATTTTTTATTATAAAACTAATAATTCTTCTTAAGGAAAAGGTTTTCAAACTGTCAGCACTATTTAGAAGCAAAAGTCTACACCAAAAGACAGACTTCTGGTATTGAGGAATACAGAAGTGTTGAGAGGAGCTTGAGCACGATATTTCAATTCGTTTTTGTAGAGATTGTCACTCAGCTTTTAAAACATACATAGAATATGTGATGCTAAAGAGTGCATTAAAATAATCTATATTAACTCTATTAAAAATAAATGTATTGGTAGAAAAATAATATACAGACCAGAATTTATCTTTTTTTCAAAGTCATGTGCTTTATGAGATTGCGTTATGCAGTCAGACTGAAATTCATTGAGGATAAGGACAAAGTTCTGATTTTTGTCCTCAAGGACTGTGAAGTTTCTGTCAGCAATTCACAACTGATTACTCTGATCAGAAGATGATCTCTAAAGTCCTGGGTGTTTTTGTGACATCCTCTTAAGAATTAAAGATGCTCTGGTGTTCTCTTACTCACCATCAACAAACTGGGAAGGCATAGTAGTCTTCTATTCCTCAAGGTATATCCTAATTTAACAGGTTTCTACAAATATACTTTAACAGGAATCTGTTTTAATTGCAAGATGAGAGATGGGTGAAGGCTGCATGTTTCTGAGAGAATACATAGTTCATCTGACAGTAAGGTAAAACAATTGAGCAGATACTTGCCTTGAATAGATTTGGTATCACTAAGGGAACACAAAACTCAAAACACTATATTACTGAAAGAAAAATATGGGATGGGGCTAAATAAGAGGAGGATAGAGTACCGGGAAGATCAACATTAATTAAATCAGGATTTTGATAAAGGCTAGTCCTGCACTGCCTTAATATCATTTCTCAGACTTTTTTTTTTATTAAGATTATGATAGATTACAAGCTTGTGAGATTTCAATTGTACATTATTGTTACTCATGTTGTGGGTACACCACTTCACCCTTTGTGCCCTCCCCCCACCCCTGCCTTTTCCCTGGTAACCACTGATCAGTTCTCCTTGTCTATATGTTAACTACCACCTACGAGTGGAGTCATATGGAGTTCGTCTTTCTCTGTCTGGCTTATTTCGCTTAACATAATACCCTCAAGGTCCATCCATGTTGATGTGAATGGGACGATTTTGTCCTTTTTTATGGCTGAGTAGTATTCCATTGTGTATATATACCATATCTTCTTTATTCAATCATCAGTTGCTGGGCACTTAGGTTGGTTCCACATCTTGGCTATTGTAAATAATGCTGCAATGAACATAGGGGTGCATGGGACTCTTGGAATTGCTGATTTCAGGTTCTTAGGATAGATACCCAGTAGTGGGATGGCTGGGTCATAAGGTATTTCTATTTTTAACTTTTTGAGAAATCTCCAGACTGTTTTCCATAGTGGCTGCACCAGTTTGCATTCCCACCAACAGTGTTTGAGGGTTCCTTTTTCTCCACAACCTCTCCAACATTTGTCACTCTTGGTTTTGGATATTTTTGCCAATCTAACGGGTGTAAGGTGATATCTTAGTGTAGTTTTGATTTGCATTTCCCTAATGATTAGTGATGATGAGAATCTTTTCATGCGTCTATTGGCCATCCTTATATCTTCTTTGGAGAAATGTCTGTTCATGTCCTCTGCCCATTTTTTGATCGGGTTGTTTGTTTTTTTGTTGTAGAGCTGTGTGATTTCTTTATATATTATGGAGATTAACCCTTTGTCAGATAAGTAGCTTGTAAATATTTTTTCCCAATTAGTGGGCTGTTTTTTTGTTTCAGTCCTGTTTTCCCTTGCCCTGAAGAAGCACTTTAGTCTGATGAAGTCCCATTTGTTTATTCTTTCTATTGTTTCCCTCATCTGAGGAGTTACGGTGTCCAAAAAGATTCTTTTGAAACTGATGTCAAAGAGTGTACTACCTATATTCTCTTCTAGAAGACTTATTGTTTCAGGCCTAATCTTTAGGTCTTTGATCCATTTTGAGATTATTTTTGTGAATGGTGGAAAAGAATGGTCAATTTTCAATCTTTTACATGTGGCTGTCCAGTTTTCCCAGCACTATTTGTCAAAGAGACTTTCTTTTCTCCACTGTAGGCCCTCAGTTCCTTTGTCAAAGATTAGCTGTCCATAGATGTGTGGTTTTATTTCTGGGCTTTCGATTCGGTTCCATTGATCTGTGCACCTGTTTTTGTACCAGTACCATGCTGTTTTGATCATAGTAGCTTTGTGGTATGTTTTGAAGTCAGGGATTGTGATGCCTCCAGCTTTTTTCTTTTTTCTGAGGATTGCTTTATCAATTCGGGGTCTTTTGTTGCCCCATATGAATTTTAGGATTCTTTGTTCAATTTCTGTAAAGAATGTCACTGGGATTCTGATTGGGATAGCATTGAAGCTGTAGATTGCTTTAGGTAGTATGGACATTTTAACTATGTTTATTCTTCCAATCCATGTGCATGGAATGTCTTTCCATCTCTTTATGTCATCATCAATTTCTTTCAAGAAAGTCTTGTAGTTTTCATTGTATAAATCTTTCACTTCCTTGGTTAAATTTATCCCAAGGTATTTTATTCTTTTCGTTGTGATTGTGAATGGGATTGAGTTCCTGAGTTCATTTTCTGTTAGTTTATTGTTAGTGTATAGAAATGCTACTGATTTATGTATGTTGATTTTATACCCTGCAACTTTGCTGTAGTTGTCGATTGTTTCTAATAGTTTTCCTATGGATTCTTCGGGGTTTTCTATATATAAGATCATGTCGTCTGCCATTTCTCAGACTTTTGACAATATTCTTCGGTTCAGAGAATTTCAGAATCATCCCTGGCTCCTTAATAACTATGGCATTCAACTTACATTTTTAAAAAAAGTTATATGGTATCTTAGCCATAACAAAACCATTTTTTTAAATTAAGGCATAATTTACTTATAATAAATATACAGATTTTAAATGTACAGTTGTATGTTTGACAAATTAACACATATGAAACCAACACCTCAAATAAAATATAGAGTATTTCCACACCTCTCTACCATTGCTTATCCCCTTTCCAGTCAATGAACTCCACAGGCAAACATACTTTGACTTTTATAAACATACCTTAGTTTAGCCTGTTTCAAAATATGTTATAAACGGAATTAAAAAGTGTGCACTCTTTTCTTTCCTGCCTCTGTAACTCCGTCTACGCTTTTAAGATTCATTCATGTTATCAGAATGTTTATAGTTCATTCTTCACACTACTGAGTAGTGTAGCATTGTAACAATGTACCATGATTTGTTCACCTGTTCACTTGCTAAGGGATATTTGGGAATTTCCAACTTGGGGCTATTATGAGAATTTTGTGTAAGTGTGCTGTGGTCATGTTTTCATTCTTTTGGGAATTACCCAGAAGGGAATTCTAGGTATTCCAGTGATAAACAGTTCTCCAAATGACAACATTTTCTACTCTCAACAGCAATATATGAGAGTTCCAGTTGCTCCACAACCTCATTCACATTTGATACTGTCAGTTATTTTTATTTTAGCCATTCTTATTGGTGTGACATTTTCACTCTAGGTAATTTAAATCCATTTTCCTGATGACTATGAAGTTGATCATCTATTCATGGGTTTATTGGAAATTTGTATATTTTCTTTTGTGTGGTGTCCAAGACCCGCCCCCCCCCCCATTTTTACTAGGTATTTGTCTTCTGATTATTGGGTTACAGGAGGGCTTTATATATTCTGGATATCAACCTTTTCTCAAACATATAGGAAGTCAGAGGTGTGCCTTCTCATTTTTGTGAAGTGTCTTTAGAAAAGGGGTCAACAAACTACAGCTTATGGACTAGATTCAGCTTGCTGGCTGCTTTTGCAAACAAAGTTTTATTGGAACACAATCTCACCCATTCACTTATGTATTGCCTTTTGTTGCTTTCACACTACAAAAGCAGAGTTAAGTAGTTGTGACAAAGACCATGTGGACCACAAAGCCTATAATATTCACTCTCTGGCTCTTTATAAAAACAGTTTGCCAACTCCTGCTTTAAAAAAGCAGAATCATGTTTTATAAAATACAATGTATTTTTCTTTTAAGAGACTATTTTTGTGCTATCTATAAAAACTTTGTCTAAAAGATAATAATGAACGTATTCTCCTATATTTGTTTCTAAAAGTTTTGTGAAGTAGAAACCAAGGTTCTTTCCCTAGCATGAGAATATCAAGTTGTTCTAGCACCATTTATTGAAAAGCCTATCCTTTCCCTACTAAATTACCTTGGTACTTTTGTCAAAAAGCACTTAACTATGTATCCTTCTATTCTCTTTCACTGCTGTTTTTGTCTATTTTTACACTAATACCTTATAGTCGATTTCTATAGCTTTATAGCAAGCCTTGAATTTATGTAGTTATTTTGTTTTTAAAATTGTTTTGCCTATTCTAGTTTCTTTGAATTTCCATATTAATTTTAGTTTATGCTTGTCAATTTCTTCAAAAAAGCCTTATGACATTTTTGCCAGGAGGGCGTTGATCCACAGAACAACTTGTAGAAGGTAATCATCTTAGCAATGTTGATTCTTCCAGTCAATGGGCATGATATATTTTAGCATTTACAAGGTATTCATTACAGTGCTGGCATACAAGTCTTAAACTTTTTTTTCGGTTAAATTACTTCCACCTTAAATAAATAGTAGACTAAAAATATTTAAAGCACAAATTTTCAGACACTGGACAATAGGTAGCACAAGGCAGTGATCTCTCTGGTAAACATCTTAGAAATTTATAAATTAAGTCTCAGACTTATAAATTACATCTTCTGCTGCTTAAATAGAGCAGCAAATTCCAGAGCTCAATCAAACCCTTTCTCTTACTGAAGAAGTACATAGTACTGTTAGAAGAGGAAAGTGGGGAATAAACTATTGTTAGCATTCAGGAATTTCTTAGTTTTGGTTGATTAGGAGAACTGGCATTTCAGATACGGTGATACCAGGTACCTGTTGACTGGGATGAGTCAAGCTCTCAAAATGGTGATTTTTGGAGTTGACATGGCAGTAATTTTGCTAAAAGTAGTTTTGGACTGATGGGACTAAAGGCTCATGAGATATAATGTCAAAGGAGTTTTCTCAAAGTTTTGTTATTCATGATACCATAATCCATTCATCTAGAAGGATTATGAGACTCTGCTCACCAAGTTTTGTGGATGGTCACCGTGTTGAGTAGATCATTGGTATGTATTCACACTGGCCAGGGTTTTCTAGAAAGTGATATTATGCAAATTACCTTCCCACAAAGGAAGTATAACAATAGTAACTTAAAATGTTCACTATTTGTTGATTATGTTCTGTCTTCCAGGCATAGTACTAAGCCCTTCATTTATATTATCTAACTTAATTCTCACAACATGCCCATGAGTTAAGAATCATTATTTTCATTTTACAGATTGGGAAGCAAATTTTAGGGAAGTTAAGTAATGTTAGCCCAAGTCTCTTAGATTAATTCATTATTCTAATTTAAATTTGTTTGACTTAAACTGTATGGTTGAAATTATTTCACTATAATACCTCCTTGAAGGTAATTTCATAAAGGGCAGGTTACTATGGAAATGTTTCCGAAATTTCAATGGGTCTCCCTAGGGGATAACAGGTTCTAGGTCAACCTCTCAATCTTGAGAGAATGGGCAAAATCCTCTCAATGAGCTTAAGAAGGCATTATCACTTTGCCAATTATATTCAACTAACAGAGTTTGGGGTATGCAACAGTAGATTAATTCCTTCTAAGAACTGAGATCACAGAGTTTCATATATTTCTTCTATTAATAATCTTGAATATACAGCTAAAAGTTTCCTTGACTCTGTTTTGAGTCTGCATTGTTTATTTTGTTTAATTTTCCAAAATGAGAAAAGGATTTACACTTTAGCTTCTTCATACCCGATTCCCATAAAGCTAGACTTCAGTGTGTCTTGAGTAAATCATATCTACATAAGAAGAAGCACATCTGCATAAAAAAGCTGACAGATGAATTTTCCCACAGAAAAATTGAGGACTCTGTTGGTGTTTGGTAGAAGCTTCGTTTTTCTTCTGATTACTTTGATTACTGCTGGATGTGCTGCTATAGGAGGAACTAGAAGGGCAACTGAAAATCATGTTTAGAGATCAGAATCTGAGGCCATGGAACCCAGGGCTGAAAATTCAGGCATCATTTCTATTTGCAGTTTTTACTCTTCTTAAATTAATTAAAGATGAAGGCAGATTTAGACAACTTAACAGAATGAGTCTAAAGTTATTCTGAAAACAGGCCCCATGAAATAGGGAGATACTAAATTTTGGCACAGTTAGTACAACATTTCCCACTGATGCTGGATGAATAAGATGTGGGACCACAGCGTGGACAGGGAGCTGGGTCTGGAGAAGAGATATGTTAGTATTAACCCACAATGGTAGTCCTAAGACCAAGGGAACCTGAGTTTTGAGCTCTGAGTTGAGAGGCATTTAAGAAGCAAGGATTAGTCTGAATCCATAAATCTACAAGAACAGGCAGAAAGAACGAATTGGTTTTGAAAGAGAGTGTCTAGAATGATGCTACAGTCTGATAGGGCAGAACAAGTGGACAAATTCTCTGAAGTAATGGTATAAATGGGTTAAGATTATTGTCGAACAACTACACTTAAGATCACTAATAACAAAGGGCCAGTTGAGGCACCAGTAGGAATTGTTCCATTGATGTAGGGCAGGCTTAAATTTAAACTTATTTTATTACAAATAAACATATACATTTTAAAGACCATGAAATTATTTTTAATGTAGTTCGATAAAGTTTCTGCCTTTGTGTTTTAACATCACATACAAGTGGCTATATAGATTTTTAACAAATTGCGAGGGTATGCATGGAATATTCAGGTTGGAAATATAGGTTATATTATCTTGTATATAAAAAATTAACTTTGAGAGACCCAGAGAAATCTAAAATAAATAGAAAGTTATCATTTGGAGTAACTAAAGTGGCTGAAATGAGCGGCCTGGGTGTTTATTGGCTAAGAGAGGACACATACTATGTATACGGAGATGCAAGAGGTAAAGGGGAGACATATTTGTTTGCCTTATAGTCTCAAATCAAAAGGCAAAAGACCACATTGTCCAAAATGCAGGCATTAAATCAAAACTGAACTATCCCTCACTTTGAAGCTAACTCTGTGTCATCTTCCCAAGGTTAATGATGGCTGATGATTGTCCTGAGAAGGGAGGCCAGTTAGGACTGAATATACTGAATCCACCAGGGAATGATTTTAGGTTTCTACTTTTAAACAGCTGTGAAATTATGTGTATTATGTGATTTTTTTCATCGAATCACAAAATCTGCTTGATATGTATTCTTCTTTCTCTTTATGAGGTACTGGAAAAACCTCTAAATTTAGAAACAAGAGATTGGTTTCATATACCAACAATGTCCCTTAACAACTGTGTGATGTTGGCCAGAAAAGACCCTTGGCGTCTCAGTTTTCTGTGTTGTGTAATAATAAAATCTACACAACAGAACTATTTTGAAGATCAAATTATTGAAAAATAACAGGGTTTGTTATACTACAACTTATTATTTTAGAATATGTTTCATACTATTTTGATACTTGACAAAGAAAATGAACTTCAGTAGGAAGAAGAAATAAAAGAACTTCTCTAGAAAGAACTGTTATAAACCTATGAATAATTTGCGGCTTCTTGCGCATCCTAACTTAAATTAAGGCTATTGATAAGAGGGAAAGTTTTTGTAGACTGTAGAGGAAATGTTTTATGGGAATATGATTTGGGGTTCAAAGTATCTTTTACGTTGTAGTTACTTCAATTGTGTAATGCTGAGAGGGGTAAAAATAGACTGTGGAATTGAAGCAAGAAGTATTTGTAAAGCATTTAATCTTGGCCAAAAATTTAAAGGGGTCATTTGATTTTTTTTTGAAGCTGCCAAGTCCATTTTGCCAGCATAAGAAATGATTCAGGGACCAGCCCAGTGGCGCAGCGGTTAAGTTCACATGTTCCACTTCGGCGGCCTGGGGTTAGCCGATTCAGATCCCAGATGTGGACATGGCACCGCTTGGCACACCATGCTGTAGTAGGTGTCCCACATATAAAGTAGAGGAAGATGGGCATGGATGTTATCTCAGGACCAGTCATCCTCAGCAAAAAGAGGAGGATTGGCAGTAGTTAGCTCAGGGCTAATCTTCCTCAAAAAACAGAAAAAAGAAATGATTCAAGGGTAGAGAGTAGTAGCTGTTTTTATTCAATAATTGTTCATTTTGGGGGCTGCACTACCTACTTTTCTATAAGTCTTGAATACGTAAGATTAAGTGCAGCAGCAGGAAGAGGAAAACCCCAAATTAATGTGTGTGTGTGTGTGACAGAGACAGAAAATGTGTATAAACGCCAGTGTATGTGTGTGATTATGTATGAGTTGTATGCACATGTGTGTGTTGTGAATATGTATGAATATATGTGTGAGTCATGTCTGTGAGTGTGAGTATAATTTAAGTAAAACAGAACTCAAGCAACTGTGATAATGTTGAATGAAACCAAGTGTTACTTCAATGAATAGATGCTATCTGAATGGAAATATATTATGACTGTTTATTTTGTTACAATGGTTATTGAATGTAAGCTTTAGCTTTAAGGACAAATACATTTTGAATTCGTATATCTACTATGAAATAAATAGCGTATGAATGCAAAGTGCAGAGTATTGATAACTGAACTTGTAAAAGTGTGCTCATTCATTTGTGAAGCATTTCTATCAGTTTGTGTTGCATGTACACAGTTTTCTATTGTATTAAAATGAAACTGTTTTCTCAGGCATTATTAAAAGTATAATTGATAATAATGAGAGGTATCTATATCCATTATGTGTTGCCACAACAACAATTACAAATTTCTTTTCAATATTTTAGTAAGTCAATTTCTGCACATGGATATGTGCAGAATATTATATTTATATATGTCCATA
Source organism: Equus przewalskii (assembly GCF_037783145.1). NCBI lineage: Eukaryota > Metazoa > Chordata > Mammalia > Perissodactyla > Equidae > Equus > Equus przewalskii. Next base: position 30,180,896 of record NC_091834.1, read on the forward strand.
AATATAATGCAGAAAAAAATACACATGTATTATTCAAAATTCACATCAACAGTATTGTTCTTACAATAAAAGTGAATTATTTAAATCATTTTCTAATTTAACCTTAGAATTTGGTGGTAAGAAGGAATCTAATAGTTGAACTAATCCAGTCACCTCACTTTATATGAGGAGATTTAAAGTCTTTCATTAGTGTTAAATGATTTGCTCTTTGTGGAACTCAGATCTGTCATTAGAGTCCCACGACCTTAAACAGCTTTCAACTGAAATCATATCTCTTTGCTTTCAGACATTTTACTATTTTGCAACTTTGAGATCTAAGCACTTTGTCCCATTTTTCCTAGAAAGGAAATTTTTAAGAGCAAAATGTGCTATTGGTTCATGAGTTTTACATAACTCTTGAAAGTCATATATATCATACTATGTGATGTGAATTTTGATGTGTGGGTGAGATGTAAGGCTCTATATGTAGATATGGGACATACGCTTGGATTTGAGATGATGTAGGAGGAGGACTATAATTTTTACTGATTGTGGACAGGTATAAAAATTGTTACTGTCTATTCGGGAAGTTATGAAATGTATTGTTGAAGCCTGATTGTGTAGAAACACTGCTTTACCAATACACTGATGATTCCCAAAGCAACATTTCCCAGAAAAAAACCCCCTTGGGCTCTAGGCCTATTTATATAATGATTTATTTCACTTGGATATCTCAAGTTTATCACACCAAAACCTCCTCATCTTCTCTTCAAATCTGTTCCTAACTTTGAAGGAGTTCAGAACGAGCCTCCCTAAAATGTGCCACTTTGGTGAGTGGACTACTTTGAGCTGAAGTCAAATAAGGCTTGAAAGACTCAGGAAGAGCTTTTTACATCCCCCTTAACCGCCCAAAAGAATTTAGATATTGGGGGGGGGGGGGCACGGAGCTCAGCAGGGCTCGTTTGCTCAAAGTCCTCTCTGTGTCACATTTTCTCTGCATGGAATGGCAAATACTTGTTTACCAAAGGTTTGCTGTTCCCATCTTCTTGTGAATTGTCTTCATTTCCTTTGAAATCCCCAGACCCCGATTCTCTTCTTTTTAGTTGAGGATTACATATAAGCCTCAATTGCCTGACAATTAAGGAGCCTCTCATGTCTTTGTAGGGTTCCTACACATTCAAAATTAAATTTATTTTTCTCCTGTTAATCTTTCTTATATCAATTTAATCATTAGACCAGTCAAAAGAAATTAGAAGGGAAAAATGGAAAAGTTTTCTGCTGCTATACCTGGATCTTTCTGGTAATATCATGATCTAACCAGTCAACCAAGCAAGAAATCAGAGATTAATTTAGGATTCATTGTTCATTTCTCTCCCATTTCCAACCCAAACTGTGTATTTTATGTCATAAATATTTATTGTATCTCCTCTTCTTGCTTTAGTTTACAGTAATAGTAATATTTTTTACCTGTATTAATCTGATAGTCTTTTAACATTTTTCCTAATTTTGAATATATTCTCAGTAAAGAGCTTAGATTAATTATTTTTAAACATAAATATCTTAATAACTGCGTTTTTATATAAGATCCTTAAGTGGCTTTCTATCACTTTAAAGAAGAAATCTAAACTTCCCAAAATAAAACTCAAGTCCTTTCATGATTTGTCCCTTCATTAAGTAATCAGGCTCACTTCCTGCCACTATTCCTGCCATTGTTCCAACCTATACAATTTACTTGTAGATGGCTGAAAGCTCCACCCTCCAATAGCTCTATCCTTTACATGGTCTTTTTCTTTGCTTGGCAGATGCTTCATCACTTTGTGAATCTTTCAAGATTCTGAGTAAATATTCCTTCTTTTAGGAAATACTACCTGATATGTTGTTTTTCCACTTGTCTGTGTTAGATGTCCCTCTGCAATGCTCCCTGATTCTCCTTTGTATGCATAGCATTTAATGAAACTGTTGTATTTTAGTATGATTATCTTGCAGATTGACTAGGCAGCCCTGTCAAAAATGAATAGAAAATAGGAATCTTATTTGGGAACTCTAATATTAGGCAATTAAAACATTACACTATCGACTAAATATTGGTAACATCTACCTGTACCATATTCAACACAAGGAAGTGCTAACTTCCTTTGAAAAATGAGCCATTTAATGAAAAAGCTAGTTAAGATCCAAGGAGTACATTAATAAAGGTCAGAACCTTGAAAATGAGAAGAAAAGAATGCATGCTGCTCAGAAGTATTTAAAACCAGAGAATCAAGGTCAAATGAAGAGAATGACTTAACGTTTCAAAATATATCTAAAGTGTACAGGCATTCACCCTTTTGGACTGTCCTTTTGACTATCTTCATTTAGCTTGTGTGCCAGAACAGTGACTGTTATCACAATGCTATTGACTCCTATTTACCGTTTTTCTGTCCAAGACTGGGCACGACATCACAATTTCAAGTATTCCTATATTTGCTGTACCCACTGTATTGTAAATCCTGATTTTTATACTTCTTCCCCTAGATATATTACTTGACTCAAATCATCAGTTGCTCATTTTTTTAACAGTTTTATTCAGCATACTGATATTGTTCAATCCATACCACTTTTGTACTGTAAGAAATTTAATATGTTTACAAAAATTTGGAAAACTGTTTAGAACACAAACATGACTAATAACACTTCCTTCCAAATATCTATTTATAAGTATAATAAATCATATATTGAGGCTTACAGCTCCAGAATCTATAGAAATCATGCATTGAAAACTGATTTTTCACTTAAAATTTGAAAATATGATTTCCCTAAATTTAGTACCACAATTCTATAAGACACAGATGATTCATCCATGGATTTATAACTGGTAAATATGAGAAGAGCTGAAGAAAAATTTGTGTTCCAAGCAAGCTTTTCAGTGGGCAAGAATATCTAAATGCCAGATCATCTTAATAAAGGTATAATATACTATCAGTTAATTATCTGCTATGCTCATCACGAATAAGTGACAGTTCAGCTTGAACTGTGGCAAAATTTTATAGACTTTCAATTCATCGTTAATGTAATTAAATGTCACTATCTTTGTCTTACACAATAGAAAATAGGCTGACACTTTTTATAGTATTTATTCAGGTCAAATAAAATACAAACCTTGTGTTTTTACAAAGCTCTTGAATAAGCCTCTTAAGATCCTTTTCCCCCTATTTTCTTAGAAAATACCACAGATATCACTGAAAAATGACTAATATTCTATTAAGCGTTCTGAGATTTTATTTTAAAAAATGCAGATTCATATATTTTTAGAACTCTTTTATGTGTGGAAAGTCTTCTAGGGGTTCTCAACAACCAGCAGACCACCTGTGCCAGATTATCTTTTGTCAACTAGGCACCCTGACACTCCTTCTAAGGCTGGGAACTAACGTCCTGTAATTCCCTCCCTTGTATGAATCATCATTAGAGCTTGCCAATGGGAGAAAGTGAAGCAGAAGCCTCTCTTCTCAGAAGATCATGGTGGCCAGATGCAGTGCTTCACAGACCTCTCCACAAGCTTCCACTTCACAGTTGTGGTACCTTCTCCATCCTCTCCTGTACTTCAGGCTGACATCCTTCATGGCTCTTCCTACCATATTCTCATTGCTTCTTTCCAGAACATCACTCCCACAGTTCCTCCCTCAGCCTTTCCTACATCTGTATGAATCCTGATTCTTTTATTAAACTGCTTTATATCTCTAACACCTCTAGCCACTCTCTTTCCCTGGCTGAACCCAGACTGATACATCACCAATAGAAGATTCGCCCTTCATCTAACTGAGGTATTCTTCATCTATAAAAGGATGGACAGCTTGGTAGGAGACACATGGCGCCACGAGGACTACAGGATCACCCACACGTCAGCCAGGTCAGTCAAATAAATCCTTAGGATCAAACAGAAAACAAAGCAAATGTCAAGGACACCCTTTATTCACATAATAATTAGAATTTCAGAAAGGAAAGACATTCCAGAAATTATCTATTCCAACACCTTAAACTTTAGCTATAAAGGTAGCAAATGAAATGATTGACTTCATTCAAAGTAATTAAGTAACTTATTCCAGTTCACTCAGTAGGTTAATGGTAGTAGTGAGACTAGAAGAGGTGATAAGCCCTGTGATTAGAGAGTTTACACTCTATTAGCTATGATTTAGTCAGAATGGTACTTTTTCTTTGTGGGTCAATAGCTCAAAGATGGCATACATATACACATATATTAATGCATAAATATACAATTTACTATATAATTAATATGAGATATATATATATATATATATATAGTCTAATTTGTATACTTGGCTTTACTGGAAAACTAACTACTATTGGAAAACTAGTGGTTTACGTTGTCCTTTATGTTCTCTAAGGAAAAAGCTTTTTTTCCTTTCTACTGCATGCATAGTTTCTGTATTAAAATTGTGCTTCAGCAAAAATTTAGAAAGGCTGTCAAAATATAGGTATTTCAATTTAACAGATACCCTATCCATTATGAGTCCCGAAGATCACCCTCAAATTTGATGATTCACTAGGATTCCCAAAACTCAACATACAGTTCTAGTCACAGCTGATTTATTAAAGGGAAAGAATACGAACACAGCTAACAAAGGGAAAAGTCTCATGGGGTAAAGTCTGGGGGAAAACAGGAGCCTGCTGCCAAAGTTCCTTTCCTAGTGGCATCCACAAGACACAATCACCCCAGTAATGAGTTGTGAGCACACGTGTTTGTTAGAGACTCAGTACCCAGATTTTTATTTGGGCTTATCATGTAGGCACCCCCTGCCTGGCAAGTACCTAAAGTCCAAACTCCCAGAAGGAAATCAGCTGTTCAGCATAAACCACATTGCTGGTTCAAAGAGTTTAAGCGCAACAAGTCACTCCTATCAATTAATGTTGGAGACCCTCTCAAACTTCCAAAAAATAGCAGTCAAACCTTCTATGTTAACTCTTTTATGCATATCTAATATTCACAACTTGATTGAAAATGTAAGCGAAAAACAACCAAAGCTGTTGCCATTGCTGTCAGGACATAAAGTGTAGGTAACTCCTTTTAGCTTAGGAGTGTTTGGGAGAACAGAGTGATGCACCTTTCCTTCTGTGATGTGATGAGATCACTACTCTTTGTGAAATAGCTGAAGGGAAAATGGTTTAGCAGATTTGTCTTAGCTTGGTAGACATTGGTTTCATAGTTGATTTTCCAATTTTATGCCCTCGCTGAGACACTATCACTTGACAAAGTATTGCATTTTTTTTTTTTAGTTTTTTTTGCTCTTATGAAAATAGAGAGTTGTGTATAACGATGTTATAGCTCAGTTCATAGATATTATATATGCAAAAACACGATTTTACCCTCTTCTCCACACCTGGTTAGCAGTTAGGTATTTTCCCCTCTGGATACCTGCAGCTGTCTGAATGCATTTCTATGACAATATATCACATTATAACGGAAAATTCATTATTTGTATATCTGTCTCCCCAGCAAACTGAACTTCTCAAAGGTCACGACTGGATCTAGAAGTAGCACATTAGCTACTATTAGCTGTTCAAAAATATTTATTTTCTAATTCTCTGTATGTATCTGTTTGTACTGAAGTAATAGCTAGTAGAGTGAATAACAGTCATCAGAAAAATAATAAATCAGTCCCTGTAAACCTAAAATAAAAATAAAGGCACAAGGTAATAATGTGCACAACAGACTAAATGAAATATTGAATATATTCAGTGTACCTGTTGTGTTTCTTTCTACATGACGTATTTAAAAAGATTTTAGGAAAGTCATTTTCTTATTTGAAATGACTATGATCTTTAAATATTCCAGGATTTTTAGAAGAAGTTGATGTTAGGGTAATAGATTGCAAATATGCTTGAAACATTAAAACTGTAAAAATTCAGGGAAAGTAAAATGATGACTTTCACAACCCCAACAATAAGAAAGATTATAGTGCAAATGACTGCTAAGTAAATTGTGCCTGGATAAAGTGGAGAGAGGGAGAATAATTCTCTCCTTTGAAAATTGGAAGACTATTCTCTTTCTACCAAGAGCCAGGAAATCTTATATAAGCCCTCCTACAACAGCAGGCATTTACATTCATACATTCCTTGGTATTTACGAGCAGCTGTAGCTAGCAGAACTGGAGGAGACTTCTACCTCCTGGAGTTTTAGAACTTGCAAAGATCTGTGCATAACAAATAGGAACAGAAATAACTAGAGCTATGAAATGAACTTGATGAAAACAGATTTTAAAATCTGTACTTGAATTAATTCCAACCCTAGAGATTGAGCATTCTCTGCATTTCCAATGACAGTCTTTATACAAGGACGTGACCACATGTCTTATCAGACACTTAATTTGATGCATCAAAATAAGGGATGTGATAGACTAGAAAAAAAAAAGGACAAAAAACTGTTGATTTCCCTAAGTGTTTCCTGGTTGAAGGCTTTTATCAGTACCCAGTACAGAATTTTTGTAATAAGTGTCAGAACCCCATTATAATCATATCTATTTAATTTCACTTAAAAATTAGTAGCCATTAACATCTTTTTTCCCCAAAAACTATACTGCTGCTGCCATCTGTCTAGATCCTCCAGTCTTCTGATTTTATTTTTCCCCCCAGCTTTATTGAGATAATAATTGACATACAACATTGTGTAAGTTTAAGGTATACAATGGGATGTATTACAAAATGATTACCACAGTAGTGTTAGTTAACACATCCATCACCTCAATAAATTACCTTTTTTGTGTGTGTGGTGAGAATATTTCGGATCTACTCTCTTAGCAACTTTCAAGTATACAATACAGTATTGTTAACTATAATCACTGTGCTGTACATTAGATCCCCAGAACTTATTCATCTTCTAACCGGAAGTTTGTACCCTTTAACTAACATTTCTCCAGTTCCCCCACCCTCCAGCCCCTAGTAACCACCATTTTACTCTTTGTCTCTATGAGTTCAGCTCTTTTAGTTTCCACATATAAATGAGATCATACAGTATTTGTCTTCCTCTGACTTATTTCACTAATACAATGGCCTCAAGGGCCATCCATGTTGTCAGAAATGGTAGGATTTACTTCTTTCTCATGGCTGAGTAATATTCCATTATGGGTATATATATATATATATATATATAAATGGATAAAGAAAATGTCCATTCATCCATTGATGGACACTTAGGTTGTTTCCGTGTCCTAGCTATTGTGAATAATGTTGCAATGGACATGGGGTGCAGATATCTCTTCAAGATAATAATTTCATAACCTTTGGATATACAACCAATATATCCTTCTCATAGTAGCCATTCCAACAGGTGTAAGGTGATAATTTGTGGTTTTGATTTGCATTTCCCTGATGATTAATGCTGTTGAGTACGTTTTCATGATCCTGTTGGGCATTTGTATGTTTTCTTTAGAAAAAATGTCTATTCGGGTCATTTGCCCATTTTTAAATTAGATTATTTGTTTTTTTGGTATTGAATTCTATGAGTTCCTTATATATTTTGGATATTAAACTCTTATGGGATATATAGCTTTCAAACATTTTTTCCTTTTCTATAGGTTGCTTTTACACTTTGTTGATTGTTTCTTTTGCTGTGTAGAAACTTTTAGTTTGATGTAGTCCCACTTATCTATTTTTGCTTTTGTTGCTTGTGTTTTTGGTGTAATATCAAAAAAATTGTTGCCAAGACCAATGTCAAGGAGATTTTTCCTATGTTTTCTTCTATGAGTTTTATGTTTTTAGATCTTACATTTAAGTTTTTGATCCATTTTGATTTAATTTTTGTGAGAAATGTAAGACAGGGGTCCAATTTCATCATTTGCATGTGGATATCCAGGTTTCCCAGCACAATTTATTGAATAGACTATCCTTTCCCCATTTAGCATTCTTGGCTCCCTTGTCAAATATGAGTTGGCATTAACTCTCTAGTTTTATTCATCTCTACATGCTTAAACACATCTTTTGTTTGTTTATTTTCTTATAAAAATCCAAATATAAGCAATGTGTGTTCTTCCATTTAAATGTTACATTTTCTCCAGTATATTTTGGAGTAAAGGAAATTTTTCTTATATCTTTTGTAGACTCAGTGACTTGGTAGCTATTCCTTTTTCTGATCATTAGAACCATCACCATTACTCACTTGGTGGCCTTTCCTCGGGGAATTCTTGGATTCCTGTACTCCTGATATGATGCTGCACCATCTTCTTGGGCCTTACAGAGGTGGAAATGTGGGATAAGCCACATCTCCTTTTGGTCATGTTCCTTTTTTTAAATTAAAGCAGTTTATTCATTCACACATTGAACTGAAAATGTGTACAAACTAGTAGGACCAAAGGCCTTATGTTAAAAAGCAAAAGCTTTCTGCCAGACTCCTCTTTTACTACCCCTCTCACTTTGAGAATTACTGTTTAGTTTTAGGTTGTTGAGATAGCTGCATCTAAATCTCTAAAAAAATATTTATAGCACTATTTCTTAAGTTATCTAATTCAAATTTATTTATTGATTTTGCTATACTAGGTGAGGATTTAGCTCACCAACATTAGTACTCTTCCTTGTAACTCATACCTTTATAGTTATGCCATTATTTTTATTCACTTCTCCATTAATTTTATATATTTATATATTTGTAATATATTCTTATTTCCTATCGCATCAACTGTAAACAATACTTTTTATACTTTTGTCTTACTTCATTTTGTCTGCTATAATAAAGTACCATAAAGTGGGTGGCTTATAAACGACAGAAATCTATTTTTCACAGTGCTGGACCCTGGGCAGTCCAAGACCAAGGAACCGGCAGATTCTGTATGTGGTGATTGTTCATTTCCTGGTTCATAGATGGCTATCTTCTCTCTGTGTCTTCACATGGCAGAAAAGGCAAGGGAGTTCTCAGGATCCTCTTTTGTAAGGGCACTAATCCCCTTCATAAGGACTCCACTCTCATGGCTCAATCACATACCAAGGTCCCCACCTTCTAATATCATCACCTTGGAGGTTAGGATTCAACATATGAATTTTGAGGAAACACAAATTTATTTTAGCAAATTTATTTCAGAAAACAAGGCTATTAGAATTCTTTTTCTGTAATTTTGCTTTCCTTTTGTCATTTTTAAGATTCTGTCATCTGTGCTTTTACTTTAGTATACCTAAGTTCAGTAATATTTTCATTTTCTTTTAAAACCATATGAAATCTTATCTATTTTATGTCTGAGCTAATTCTAAAATTCTAAAATCAACAAAAATTGTCTAACCAAATATGCCTATGTAAAACTCAGGGACTGCTGAAACACATGATATACTATGATAAATAGGTTAAAGATGACCATGCGTTTTTCCCATGTTCTGTCCATTGATAACGGGGTTGAAACCGCCTTTGCTTGAATCTTTCCAGGCTCAGTGACTGTTTTGACAAATAGAACATGGCAAAAGTAATGCTGTGCCAGTTTCTAGGCCCAGATTTTAAGAGATTACAGCTTCCCATTTCTGTGTCTTGGAAGACCATCTGGGACCCCTCAAGTGCCATAGAAGCAAGTCTGACTTCCTTGAGGCCACAATTCTGGAGAGAGAGTATATATAAGCACTTTGATGGTCACAACAGGACCCACACTTTCTCCATTGCTTTCAAAGCAATAGATTTATGAATAAATCAGTTTTGTACCCTATGTACCGTCTCATCCACCATCTTAGTACCACTGAATGACCTCAGGTGATGCCACATGAAATGGCAGAATTATCCAGCTAAACAATGTCTACATTCCTAATCTATAAAATTGTGAGATTTAATAAAATGGTTGTTGTTGTAAGTCACCAAATTTAAGGATTTTTTTTTTTATACTACAAAAGCTATCTAGGAGAGTACTGTATTTCCTTATTTGTTTAATATTTTTATTTTCCTAAATTTTTTTCTGGATTTTCCTTTTTACCTTGTACAATTTGTCATATTATATCATTAATTATTTTCAAGTGATATATCGTATCACCTGTTCTCAGGAGTCCTCTTTACCACAGAGATCTCCCTCCATGTGCTCATCATCTTAATTCTACAAACTGTAAGACTGATTTTCAGGTCGAATACTAAGCTGTCATCCTGGGACCTTTCTTTACTGTTCACATGAAGTCAGAGCTTCCTGAATCCCATATCTTTTACTTTCATGTTTTACTCACTTGTTTTGGTAGAGTATTTTCAGAGGAACGAGCTAACACAGAATTCTTCAAAGGTAAATGTTCTTATTCCTTAGATATTGAATATATTCTTGGCTCTTTCTGATGATTGAATGGATTTAGAACTTAGGATTCAAATATATTTTGCTCTGATCTTTGAAATAATTTTTCCATTGTCTTGTAAAAGACTATTTTATGTGAAAAAATCAGTTATTCTTATTCTAATTCCTTCTAGATGATCTCTTCTGAGCCTTAGGTGTTTTTCTTCATTCCTTGTACTGGACCATTTTAGCAAGTGAATTTTAGAAAGTCAAATGGTTTTCCCGTGTATTCAAGGAATAAATTAAGGAAAAAAAGAATCCCTGTTACATTTTTTCTCATTTTTTGTAAAGTTTCTCTCAGAGTGTAGGGATTTTTTTAAATGGCATCTGAAATAATTAGTGTTAAGGATCTACCACTAGTGGGTGACTCATCCAGGTAGTGGTTGCTATGAAAAAGAATTTTTAAAAATAGAAATAAAGAACTATGGCCCAGGCCATTCCATGAAGATCATTGCACTCAGTAAACTGCCAGCTGCCTTGGTTAAAGTTAAGATACTCTGTTCTTTGAATACATCACCTCATTTTATCAGACAACAGGATGCCTTCTCAGGAGAGATGGCGTATGGTCTGTGAGTGACTTATTGGATCATTAGGAGTATTGTAGGTAATGACATAGATTTATAGCTTAAGTTTTAAGAATTATTGATTACTTTTTTGCATGATTAATAATGATAATCTTGAGTTTGACTTTTTTTCTTATTTCTGTTATCAAATGTTTGCTTCTCCCTCAAAACTCAGTTGAGAGAGCTCAGTAGTGATGCATGAACGTCCTACATTTGTGAGGGTTTAGAATTTTGGAGTCGTACACTACTCTAATTTTCACACTTTAAAGGACAATAAAGCACAAGAGAAAAAGAAAAATTTAAATGGAATTACAAATGAAAGACTTACAGGATTTCTATTTCAAACAGATGTTGGTAGCATAGACAAAAATAGCAATAACTAGCTAAGACAAGTAAAAGTAGAGCCAATAAATCAACTGGTAAAAAAAAGAAAAGAAAAAAAAAATGCAATGCAAGCCAGAAAAAAAAACGCATAAAACTTTCAATTGCATGCACTATGATTAATGTGCTTTGTGCATGCAGAGTTAATTGTTTGGCATCACAAAGGCAAAGCTCATGAATGAAGAGTTAAAATATCAGTTATAATAAATTAAGAACGCTTTCACCATTCCTCATTTTCTTCTGTTTTATAATGCGAACTATCTTTTTCAATTTTTTAAATCATTTCTCTTTCTTCCAAGCCTTAAAGTGAGGTATTTTAAATAGGATTTTTCTATTTTGTTCTTCAAAAATGGCTGGTTTTACATTTTTCACTCAGAAATAAATTTACTTCCACATACCTACAGCTCCTAGATCACCATTAAAAGAGAAAATAAGGAAAACCACTGATGAGGGAAATTAGATATTTAAATGTATAAATGCAAATTGATGCTGAGAAACATTGACAGAGGTGTCCAGAGTTTTCATATGGTGATTTCTTAAGCTGACTAATTTTAATTAAATCTTTTAGGGACTGCCCACCTTCATTCTTCCTTATTCTCACCTAATACCCACCACATACCACAAACATTTACAAATATAAGTATCAGGACAGTTTTTTACCCAAGAATTTAAAAACATTAACCCTCATATGAAATGTCATTAAACACATTCTTTGCTCTATATTCTTACTTGAGACTAATAACAATGTTCTAGTACTACACAGAATAGTTATAAAGATCATATGAGATAATGTATACGAAAAATCGTTTAAAAATATAAAGTACCATATTACTATAAAGTGTTTTCATTTTTGTTATCTAAGGTTTTTGGCAACTTTTTATGAGGCGAAAGTATAGATGCTATTAACAAAAAAGAACGGCAGGTAAGATCCCTAATAGACTCTATCAAGAATGATAAAGATCTTCCTAAGCTCTTCCTTGGATTTAGTAAGGCCTAATGCTTAGAAACCTCCTCTACCCTACACATATCCGCTGCCCCTGGCCTCTCAATATAGGTCATCAGTGAAGTGCTGGTGCCACTTTAGAACCCTCCAGTTCTCTAACAGATCTTCAGATCATACCCTGACACCTGAGGTCAGAGGAAGGTCGTCTTAGTTTCAATTCGCTCTGAAGACATATTTGAACATCCTTGAAATGCCCCATGAAGTGTAGTGAGTGTTTAACAGCATTGACTAATACCAAAGTTACTTCTTTTAGTGTATCCGTCCTTTCCAACAGAATAAAGCACACATAGTTTCCCCCACGTAGAAACTATTTGGCACATTAAAAAAGGAGGCCCTAAAAATTTGCCAAGTGATATTATTAAAGTAATAAATACTTTTTAAACAGCATTATCAGGATATAAGTATTGATTGAAAACTAGAAATTCATAGCTTTGGTCAAAATAAATTGACTCAATACTTTCAATTAATAAAAGATTATTTTCTCTCTCTCACTCCCATTCCTCCCTATACCCACGTGAATAGGTTTCTCTAGGGTCAATTTGTACTTGCCTCATCCCTCTTCCATTGCAATGTAAGCTCATGTTAGTTATCCCTGTATACGCAGATCCTAAATAATGAATTTGACATAGTCAGTATCAACAAATGTTAGTTGCCTTGAATTGTATTTATTAGATAATTACTAACTTTGAGGATGTGGACCTTATACATTGAAGCTTTTGAGTGAAGGATAGAAGTATACTGATTCTCACGACTGAAAGCTGCCATGCTCAATTATTTGAACTATTTGAGATTTCAGAAGTACCCAGAAAATGACTATTATCAGCATATCCATTTCTTTCAGTAACTTTCTTCATCTATAAGGCTGTTCCAGTTGCTGACAGGTGATCTATTGCTATGTCTCAAGATATTGTAGCAACATGGTGAAAATTGCTAAGTGAAGAATTGGTGTGATGTGGAAAGAGGAAAAAAAAGAGAATGAATATAGTTTGCCAGTTGTCTAACTTCAGTGCCACTTCATATTTCCTGAGGCACTGACATTCAGAGAAGCACTGTTTACCTGTTTCTAGAGACCAGGGTTCATGGCAAGCCTATCATCTTTATATATCCTTATTATGTCTTACTTAACCAAATTTAATTATATGCCAAGAATTGTTTTCTACATATTAGAGGCATTTTTGTGAGAAGAATACTATTATCTATTAGTAAATATGGCAAATCATACATTACACATAGCACAACTGGTTATACTATATGCTTCTATTGCCATATTTTTTCAGTTTTGCTTACTGAATAATTCCCTTTCATTTATTACCATTTCCTTCCCTCCTAAATAATTTCTAAAAACCTTTAAAATTTTTAATTTATTTATACTCCAATCTGTTCCTAAAGCTGCCAGAAGAGGCATTTGAATGCAGAGAAATAGCCGTACATACTGGACTTGTGCATGAGAATGTTTAAACACCATATTTAAAACTACAATTGCAAGTGAACATTATTGAAAAATATGCATTTAACTACTGTTTATTTATTTTGAAAATATTCTCTGACAGCTACTTTGGAAGATAGTGACAGTAGTACGGCTAAACACATTGGAGTAAGAACAGCATTGTGCTTATATTGAATCCAAGTTTCCGAATTCCTTGCCACGTGATTTCATGCAAGTCATTTAATCTCCTTTTGATCCTTATGAGCAAAATCGGTATTACAATAGAATCTACCTCAGAGTTTCTTCTTCTGTTTATGAAATACACATAAACCTCTTAGAGTATTATCAAGCACATAAGAAGTTACGAAGTATTTTCTGCACTCATGGTACTTATACCTTATGTGAGCTGTATATCTGTTAAGAGAGATATTGTCAGAAAAAAGGTAACGGATGTGAAGAATGAAGGGAATGTGGAAATGCATCCAAAGGATAATACCTTACAGATAACCGGTGATGAATGTAACCTGGATAATGACTAATGAAACTCAACTCAACTCAACTAACCTTGTCTGCATATGTATTACACACTGGTCTTTGCATTTTTCAGATGAGAAAACTAAGGCTTGGTTTGATGGGAGCACTTCCTCAAGTTGGTAAGAAAATGTGTAGCAAGATTATCACGTAAGCTTTCACTAGAGCCCTCACTCTTAGCTGCTTCACTGAGTAACCACTTTCTGTAAACTTTACATGAACCATTGAATGTGTCATGTTAGTAAATATTCTTTCCAAAACTCAAGATCAATTTTCTTGAACCAAGGAAGGGAAATGCAATTGCGCTCTTGAAAGTATAGGATACTGGATCCTAGAGGCTACTGTGGAACTCTGTGAATTTACCATGTCATTAGCTTCATTAGATCTCTTTCCTAATTGAAAAACCCAGCAAAACAAAAATATTATACAAAAAGAAAGACCTAGACTAGATTATCTCAAATATTCCATGAAAATTTGTTGTTTAGAAAAATGTGTTAGCACCAACAATAGTAGTATGCGTCTTATTTGAAATAAAATGTTTTTTTAGTCCAGTGTTCATTTATGCTGTCAAGAGACTTAAGCTCTCACTCGAAGATGTTTGAACTATTTTCTGTTTTTGCCATTGCTATACAACAATGTAATTTTATGTTACTTCCAATATTGCCAATATACATTTATTGTGTCTATCAAAGTGCGAATTTTTTATATTACTAGTCATTAAATGGATAATCAGAATAATCTATCTAATTCATTTTTCATATTATTTCAGCACATTTGATTTCCCAAGCATAATAATTTCATAAAGGAAAACACGCCACTGTTTCTGTTCAAAGTTTAATATTTATTGGCATGAAAAACAAGCTATTCTCATGTGCTTTTCTGATCAGATATTTTATTATTTTCATATATTATGTATATTATTCATATATATTCTTATCTTGTAAAAAATTAGTTTTATAATTTAAGGTATTGAAAGCATTTCTAAATAAATGATTCTTCATTGTGGAATCATATGTTACTTAACGGTGGGGATACATGCTGAGAAATTCATTGTTAGGCAGTTTTGTTGTACAAACATCATGGAGTGCACCTACACAAAACAAATGGCATAGCCTACTACACACCTAGGCTATATGGTACTAATCTTATGAGGCCACTGTCATATATGCAGTCCATTGTTGACCAAAGAATTGTTATGTAGCAAGTGTCGTATATATTTCAGAAATATAGCTGGAAACTAAAGTTTGCTTACACAGGAAACTCTCCTCAAAGAGATCCAGCTAAAGAAAAGCAAAGATCAATAAATCAGAAAACAATAAATAGAGCTTAGAGAAGTTGAAGGTAGGTTTCAACGTCATGAGGATCTCAGCTTAAAATGTGTCTCTTGCTATTTAGGCTGTTTGGGCCTCAATCTCCACCATTCTACAATGTGAATTATGTTGTGATCAGGTTGGCTGATTCCCCAGAACCAATTTCTCTCTTACCTCTTTCCAATAGACCATGGTTTTAACTTGAAGAATCTGGTGATTTTAGGAAGCTGGCCTTATCTTCTTTCTGAGGACAGAGCACATGACAGAGGCTTAACCAATTAGTATATTCCATCCCTCATCCAAGTTATGATGTAAATTGCTCAACTCAGAGTGAAATTCAGGACCCTGGCTTGATATGTGGGAGCAAAAAGCAATGCTACTCTATATAGACATACCAATCCCCATTACTACGGAAGATATTTGCTGTTCTTAGAGCCAGCCTGAAAAGTTACCGGAAAGGGGCAGAACTCAGAAAATCCCAGGGGAAATTTAGAGCTCTGATGACACTGTGATCAAACCCTGGTGAAGCCCACCCTACTTCTATACTTTTCAGTTATGTGTACCAATCAATTTCTATTTTTTTTCAGAGTATGTTAGATGAATTTTCATGTATTTGCAATATAAATGCCTGACTTAGGGAAAATAATCGCTTCAGTCTGTGGGTTGTAAGATTTAGCAATACAGGTTGACAATCTTCATCTAACTTCTCAGAGGAGAGGTATGCTCTAGAATTCCAAACTTCTCACTTTTAAACAGGCTCATTTATAATAGCTAACTCTATCAGAGGGATCTGTGGCAGTAAACTGTTATCAGACTCAGTATTTTTGCTGCAAAATGTGTGAACAATCACAACTAGTGGGATTTTTTTTTAAAGACTACAAATAGCCTAATGATTGTTCATCTCAGACTTTGCTAAAAAGTGAATTTTGAAGAAAAATCTTGATATATGGCTCTCTAGATTTTAGATTTGCAATTGAGTGTATGTGTACTTTCTCTTTCTCTCTGTCTCTCTTCTTCTCTCTCTCATGCTCTCTCTCTCTCCTTCTCTCTCCATCTACCACATGCACACACACACATAAATTTACATATATGTGTGTATAAATATTATGTTACTATTTGCTTTATAAAACTCCCTTTTATCTGTTCAGTTACTCATGATATAGAATGCTTCTTTATGAATAGAGTTTATAGTCAAATTATTATCTTCATTATCATCATCTACATTATCAAAAAGATTACAGTTTAGTCTGTCCCGTTTCTAAAATGTACTTAAACTAAACTAAGAGCAAGGTTTGCTGGAATGTAAAAAATATATTCTGGTCAGATATATTTTAATTGGGCTTTTCACCATTTCCCTTCTTAAATACAAATCCTATTAAATAAGAGTCTGACATTTATTATGCTAAGTAACCCAGCTCTTAGTGAACATGTGCTGTGTCAGCAATTATTTGTTCTGATTCTGATGACTAGTAAAAATGGCACAAGTTAGTTCTTGTTAGACCAAAATTTTCAGCAATGCAAAATAAGATTTTTACTCTTTTTTTTTTTTTTTTTGAGGAAGTTTAGCCCTGAGCTAACTACTGCAATCCTCCTCTTTTTGCTGAGGAAGACTGGCCCTGAGCTAACATCCATGCCCATCTTCCTTTACTTTATACATGGGACACCTACCACAGCATGGCTTGTCAAGCCGTGCCATATCCACACCCAGGAGCCAAACCGGAGAACCCCGGGCCACCAAAGTGGAACGTGCGCACTTAACCGCTGAGCTGCCAGGCCGGCCCAAGATATTTACTCTTATAGTAGTTTCTTTCCCCCTTACTAAAATCATATGAGGTATGCTAACACAGATACAGTTAAGCCATGGCATGGTTAAGAAAACTGTGGGAACAAAAGACTAAATATGGTATTAGATGTGTAACAGATAAATTTGAACTTATTTCAGTTTTTTTCTAATAGCTATATTGATCATTTTAGGGTAATTTATTCTGTACATTAGGGAATAATACGTTCTGATATTTAATTGGAGATAATATTTTTTAAAAAGTTCTAAAATTTTACTCACTAGTTATTCCCAGTAATCCTGTATTATTCTCATCAATATTTTTTCATATAAAGAAACTAGTAGGAGTAAATCAGCATCATGGTGGAATGAGCTCTTCCCTTGGCCTCTCCCCTCTAAGATACAACCAAAAGAACATTCATACACCAAAAGAGGATGTGTATATATGCAAAAGACATTTGGGAGACCTACAGAGCCAGACACCTGAAGGTGGTGGTGGGGCTGGATCCTCCGGAAGAAGTGGGCCAGAAGTGGGAAGAAGTGGGGCTGATCCGCAGGAGCTCTGTGGAGAGAAATGGGCCAGGCCGTGGCGGCAGAAAAGGCACAATTGAGAAGGGCGCCCCATCCCCACCCATACTCAAGCCCCAGAATCGTCAGGAGCATGATGTGGTGAGCCGGGTAGTGGCGGCGGGGAAAGGGCACAGGCACTCCAACCCCAGGTTCGCCCAGAGCAAGGAGCAGACAGCTTGGTGGCAGTGGCAGGAAAAGCAGTCAGCCCCAGAGTTGTCTGGAGCTCAGTGCAGAGAGAGTGGCAGTTGCAGAGGGGAAAGGGAACAGCTGAGAGAGGTGCCCAGGCCTCGCCTGGTACTCCAGCCGCAGAATCATCAGAGCTCAGTGCGGAGAGTGTGGCAGCCACAGAGGGGAAAGACAGCAGAAAAGAGAGGCGCCTGCACCCCTGTCCCAGAATAGTCCAGAGCATGGCGTGGAGAGTATGGCAACAGCGGCAAAGAAAGGGAAAGTGTACAGTCCTGCAATTGCCCAGAGCTCCATTGCAAGAGACAAGCAGGGGCTGGGGGAAGCCCTGGGGAAGAAGAGTACCCTTCCCCCTGCCTGGTGCTCTAGATCTGCCATTGATCAGTTGCTCAGAGAGAAAAGCAGTCAGTGCCTGGAGTCTCTGCTCCTGCAGGGCCTGGAACACACAGGGCCTGATTCCCATCCTGTGGCAGTACTGGAAGCTGTTTCCTGATAGGAAGCAAAAATCTACCTCATCAAGCAGTATGAGTAGGTATATTAAAGCTCCAGGCCAGAAGGAAAGTGACAAGTACCCAGAAACCAACCTGAAGGAACAGAAATCCATAGCCTAAATGACAAAGAATTCAAAACAGCTATAAAAAACTCAATAAGTTACAAGAAAACACTGAAGGACAAATTAACGAATTCAGGAGCTTCTTCACAAAGGTGATTGAAACCATAGAGAAGAACCAATCAGAATTGTTAGAGATGAAAACCATAATGGATGAAATAAAGAAAAATCTGGATTCCCTAAACAAGAGACAGTTGGAGGACAGAATCAGCTAGTTAGAGGATAATACTATAGAAATGCTTCAGAGGGAGGAGAAGAGGCAACTAACATTAAAAAGAAATGAAGAAGCTCTCAGAGAAATATCTGACTCAATCAGGAAATGCAACATAAGGATTATAGGTATTCCAAAGGGGGAAGAAAAGGAGAATGCCGCAGAAAGCTTGTTCAAAGAGATAATAGCTGAAAACTTCCCAAATCTGGAGACAGAGCTGGAAATCCTTGTGAAAGAGGTCTTGCGATCCCCTAACTTTGTCAATGTAAAAAGACCCACTCCGAGGCATATAGTAGAGAAGCAGGCAAAAGTGAGGGACAAAGAAAATACACTAAGGGCAGCAAGGCAGAAGAAAATAACTTACAAAGGAACTCCTATCAGGCTTTCAGTGGATTGCTCAGCAGAAACCTTACAGTTTAGGAGAGAGTGGAATGATATATTAAAAATCCTGAAAGACAAAAACTTTTGGCCAAGAATGCTCCATTCAGCAAAAATCTCCCTCAGATATCATGGAGAAATAAAAACTTTCCCAGGTAAACGGAAGTTAAGGCAGTTCATTGCCACAAGATCCCCTTACAAAAAATCCTCAAGAAGGCCTTCATACCTAAAAAAAAAAAAACAGAAAGGGGGTACAAAGCCCTTAACAAGGAGATGAATAGGTAGGCAATAATCAGAAAATGGCAGCTCTCTATCAGATCAGGTTAGTAAACCGTTAACTCTAACATCAAGAATAAAGAAAAGGAAAATACCGAAACAAAAATGATCTCATCTTTTTAACCACAAACTCACAACACAAGTTGGAAAAGCTATGACAACAATAACTTAGAAGGGAAAGAAGAAAGGGATGGAATCAGTATAGTCTAAGGAAATAAGAGGCTATCAGAAAATGGACTATCTCAACTACGAGATTTTTATATGAACCTAAGGGTAACCACTAAACAAATAATTAAACAGAGACATTTATGATAAACAAGGAGAAAAAGAAGGAAACCAACAGAGAAGACTACTTAATCAAATTGGTAGTCTGAAATACATGGGACAAAAAACAAAGGAAATGCAGAAGACCCAGGAAACATGTGATAAGATGGCAGTATTAAGCCCTCATATATCGATAATCACTCTAAATGTACATGGATTGAATTCTCCAATCAAAAGACACAGAGTGGCCGGATGGATTATAAAACAAGACCCAAAAATATGCTGCCTACAGGAAACACATCTCAGATCTAAAGATAAACACAGGGTCAGAGTGAAGGGATGGAAGATGATGCTCCAAGCAAATGGCAAACAAAATAAAGCAGGGGTCTCCATATTCATATCAGACACAGTAGACTTCAAGATAAAAAAGGCAACAAGAGACAAAGAGGAGCTCTATATAATGATAAAAAGGAGACTCCATGAAGAGGACATAACACTTATAAATACATATACCCCTAACATAGGAGCACCAAAGTACATAAAGCAACTACTAACAGACCTAAAAGGAGACATTAACAGAAATACAATAATAGTAGGGGACCTCAACACTCCACCTACATCAATGGGTAGATTATCCAGAGAGAAAATTAACAAGGAAATAGTAGAATTAATGAAAAACTAGACAAGATGGACTTAATAGATATATATATAGGACACTCCATCCGAAAACAGCAGAGTACACATTCTTTTCCAAGTGCACATGGAACATTCTCAAGGATAGACCATATATTGGGAAACATGGCACACCTCAATAAATTTAAGAAGATTGAAATAATATCTACTATCTTTTCCGACCATAATGCCTTGAAACTAGAAATCAACTACAAGAAAAAAGCTGGAAAAGGAACAAAACGTGGAGACTAACAACATGCTACTGAACAACCAATGAGTTGTTGAAGAATAAAGGGAGAAATCAAAAGATATTTTGGAGACAGACTAGAAGGAAAACACACCATACTGACTTTTATGGGATGCAGCAAAATTGGTCCTAAGAGGGAAATTTATAGCAATACAGGCCCACATTAACAAACAAGAAAAAGCTCAAATAAATAATCTTAAACTACAGCTAACGGAATTAGAAAAAGAAGAACAAACAAAGCCCAAAGTCAGTAGAAAGAGGGAAATAATAAAAATTAGAGGAGAAATAAATGAAAGTGAAACAAAAAAGACTGTAAAAAGGATCAATGAAACAAGGAGCCAATTCTTTGAGAGGATAAACAAAATTGACAAACCCTTAGCCAGACTCACTAAGGAAAAAAGAAAGAAGGCTCAGATAAATAAAATTAGAAATGAAAGGGGCAAATTACAACAGACACCACAGAAATACAAAAGATTATAAGAGAATATTATGAAAAACTATATGTCAAAACACTGGACAATCTAGAAGAAATGGATAAATTCTTAGACTCTTACAACCTCCCAAAACTGAATCAAGAAGAAATAGGTAATCTGATTAGACAAATCACAAGTATAGAGATTGAAACAGTAATCGAAAACCTCCCTGAAAATGAAAGTCCAGGACCAGACGGCTTCTCGGGAGAATTCAACCAAACATTCAAAGACCATTTCTTACTTATTCTTCTCAAGCTATTCCAAAAAATTGAGGAAGACAAAAATGTTTCTAACACTTTCTACAAGACCAACATCTCCCTGATCCCAAAACCAGACAAGGACAACAGAAACAAGGAAAATTACATGCCAATATTGCTGATGAACATAGATGCAAAAATCCTCAACAAAATATTGGCAAACCAAATACAGCAATACTTTAAAAAGATCATATACCATGATCAAGTGGAATTCATACCAAGGACACAGGGATGGTTCAACATCTGCAAATCAGTCAATGTGATACACCATATTAAGAAAAGCAGGAAAAAAAATATCACATGATCTTCTCCAGAGGTGTAGAGAAAGCATTTGACAAGATCCAGCATCCATACATGATAAAAACTCATTAAAATGGATATAGAAGGAAAATATCTCAACATAATAAAGGCCTTATATGACAAACCCACTGCCAACATCATACTCAATGGGGAAAAACTGAAAGCCATTTTCCTGAGAATAGTAACAAGACAAGGGTGCCAACTATCACCTCTCTTGTTCAACATAGTACTAGAGGGTTTGGCCAAGCAATTAGGCAGGAAAAAAATATAAAAGGATCCAAATAGGCACCAAAGAAGTGAAACTCTTGCCCTTTGCAGACGACATGATTTTATTTATAGAAAACCCTAAAGAATCTATCATAAAACTATTAGAAATAATCAACAACTACAGCAAAGTTTCAGGATACAAAGTCAATGTACAAAAATCAGTGGCATTTCTATACTCTAGTAACAAATAAAGAGAACAAGAACTCAAGAAGACAACCCCATTTACAATAGCAGCAAAAAGAATAAAATATCTTGGAATAAATTTAACCAAGGAGGTGAAAGACTTATAAAAGGAAAACTATAGGACTATACTGAAAGAAATCGATAATGACATAAAGAGATGGAAAGACATTCCGTGTACATGGATCGGAAAAATAAACATAGTTAAAATGGCCATACTAACTAAAGCAATCTACAGATTCAATGCAATCCCAATCAGAATCCCAATGACATTCTTCACAGAAATAGAACAAAGAATTTTAAAATTCACATGGGGCAACAAAAGACCCCGAATAGCCAAAGCAATCCTGAGAAACAAGAACAAAGCTAGTGGTATCACAATTCCCGACTTCAAAACATATTACAAAGCTATAGCAATCAAAACAGCATGGTACTGATACAAAAAACAGGCACAGAGATCAATGGAACAGAAGTGAAAGCCCAGAAATAAAACCACACATACATGGACAACAAATTTTCAACAAAGGAGCCAAGAACATACAACGGAGAAAGGAAAGTCTCTTCAATAAATGGTGCTGGGAAAACTAGACAGCCACATGCAAAAGAATGAATGTAGACCATTATCTTTCTCCATACACAAAAATAGACTCAAAATGCATCAAAGACTTGAAGGTAAGACTGGAATCCATAAAACTCCTGGAAGAAAATATAAGCAGTACATTCTTTGACATGAGCCTTAAAAGGATCTTTACAAATACAACGTCCACTCAGACAAGGGAAACGAAAGAAAAAATAAACAAGTGAGACTTCATCAGATTAAAGAGCTTCTGGAAGGCAAAGGGAACCAGGATCAAAATTAAAAAACAACCCACCAACTGGGAGAAAATAGTTGCAAATCATATATCCAATAAGGGGTTAATCTCCATAATATGTAAAGAGCTCACACAACTGAACTACAAAAAAATAAACAACCCAATCAAAAAGTGGGCAGAGGATATGAACAGACATTTTTCCAAAGAAGACAACACATGTGGCCAATAGGTACGTGAAAAGATGCTTATCATCACTAATCATCAGGGAGATGCAAATCAAAACTGCACTTAGATATCATCTCATGCCTGTCAGAATGGCTATAATCACCAAGACAAAAAATTATAAATGTTGGAGAGGTTGTGGAGAAAAGGGAACCCTCATCTACTACTGATGGGAGTGCAAACTCGTGCAGCCACTTTGGAAAACAGTACGGAAATTTCTCAAAAAACTTAAAATAGAATTACCATATGACCTGGCTATCCCACTACTGGGTATTTATCCAAAGAATTTGAAATCAACAATACAAAGAGATTTATGCACCCGTATGTTCATTGCAGCATTATTCGCAATAACCAAGATATGGAAGCAACTCAAGTGCCCAACGATTGACGATTGGCTAAGGAAGATGTGGTATATATATACAATGGAACACTACTCAGCCATAAACAAAAGACATAATTGTCCCATTCACAGCCACATGGATGGTCCTTGAGGGCATTATGTTAAGTGAAATAAGCCAGACAGAGAAAGACAAACACTATATGATTTCACTAATATGTGGAGTATAAACAAACTTACGGACAAAGAGAACAACTTAGTGGTTACCAGGAGGAACAGTGGGGGGAGGGTGGGCACAAGGGGTTCAGGGGCACATTTATATGGTGTTTGACAAATATTAATGTATCACAGAAATTTCACAAAGTTATAAACTATTTAGACCACAATAAAATATTTTTAAAAAAGAAACTAGTAAATAAGGAAATAAGTGACACTATACTTACTCTAAACATATTTTTTTATAAATACATATTTACACAGTATTTGTAACCTAGAAGAAAAGAAGCTCACTCTAAAAGATTGTGGTTATCATTATTAATAATATTAATAAAATTATATTGTAAATATATAGTTTTTTTAAACTTTCAGAGCACTGTGCTCTAACTTGAATTTTGCCTTTAAGATATAATTTGCTTTTTGTATAGTTTTGCTCTTAATTTAAGTGCTTTTATTGAAGTCTCTACTCAAAAGTTTAGTATACTGACTGTATCTGTCAGGGCATAATTAAAACCACAAACCCTGCTGTAACCATTTTAAGCAAAGCATAAATTCATTAAAATATAAAGAGGGTGCATCAAATCTGCAGTGCTAAAGAACAAGGCCAGGCAGCTACATAGCCAAGAACAATGACCAAATTATACAGTTTGTCTGCTCTAATGAAAATCTACTTCAGCTGCTACTGAGCCTAAGAATGACAGCCACTAGTATAGCACTGCTACTAGGACCTCGGCCATTGCTATGCCTGAACTCTGGCTGTTTCTTCACCACATTTGTGAAAATGGTTTGTGTGCAGTGTCTCATTCACATCCCTCTACTCCTAATCAAGATCCCATGGGATGTATGCAAACTGTGAGGCCCATATCAAATATTTGAGCTTGGCTTCAGGGATGATGGGAATGTGTTGCTGGCTTCAACTTTACAGAGAAGACATTCTTAAAATGGATATTCCTAAAATTTAGAAAAGTATTTAAAAATTCCTGGATGACCAAAGAGCATGGGCTATTTTGGTCAAAATAATAGGATTTGAAAATAATTTACATTTTTAAAAACCTAAAAAATGTTTTCAAAGGCATTGACAACATTGTGCTGTCATCATGCTCGGTGGAAGCAGCAGATTGGTAGTGGAAATATTAATTATGAAATTGCCACATTGGTGGTATCTGTGCAAAGGCAATGCCAAGTTGGATGGCAATGCCATTACTGATGACAGGGATAGTGCAGGTGCTAAATGTATTATTCATGGACTTCATTGCCCTTACCTGAGGTATCAATATCTTGAACTTGAGCTCCGACAACTTTGTTTTAGACATCAGCAACAAAACAGTTGCTTTCATAGTAATGAAGAGCATTGTCCTTGAGGGTCAATGGTTAAAGAGCCTCCATGTTTTGCAAGGAGCAAAGTGAGAGTTGGTCACGAGGAGGCCAGAAATGCTGCAGAAGACAAATATGAGTACTTTACATTTTGAAGAGAACTATTTCTTGGTGAACTAAGTAGACCTCTCAGGAACGCTAACAATATTTGGAAGGAAATTGTGGAAAGCAGAAGTCCTTACCAAACAGCTAATGTTAAGATTCTATTTCAATCCTGAGATATGTGAGGTCTGACATTCACGTTGATGTCAATGCTTTGAAGTGGCTGCATTCTCATATTGTGAAGAAAATTACTACTAATAAATCACAGAATCTAAATCTCCATATAACTTGGAAATGTTTCAGGTTGTCATATAGAATAATGACTTTTAAATATTTGTAACAAAATTGAAATCTCATGTGAGAGGGAACCCAATTTAGAAAAGAACTAAACGCAAAAGATCAAATGCAGAACTGCTCTGGATGAAGCAGAGGTTGGGGGTGTGGCAAAGACGCCACTCCCTCCGCTCACCCCCACTTCCCAGTTCCTCTCCCTCTCTTTCCTTCCCCACAAAGTTTTCTGGGACACTTCTCAGAAGCCTCTGTACAAATTGGAGAGAGAATGACATAATGAGTTAGACCTGGAGCCTCAAAGATGTGAAGCATGATTAAGTAGAAGAGGAATTTCATTTGTTCTGCGTGGATGGAACAGATTTAGGGAATCAAAGCTACTGGGAGTAAATTTCAACTTAATATAGAAAAGAACTTTATAATTAACAGAACTTTCTAAAGATGAAATAGGTAATTTTATTAGATTAATTTCCTTATCCCTAGAGATATTCAGAAACCAGACGATCACTAATGGTAGGTGTTCAAAGGGATTTAAGTATCAGGAGAATGGCTATCTTTAGGTTCTATCATTATATGCAATCATTGTCTACATCCTCTGCAAATTGATCCTACAATAACTCCCTGTCTTGAACATCAGGTAAATAAGAAATACATGTAGACATTTTTCCACATCCTACACATTTTTAGAGCTCAATGGTATAATAAACTCCACATTGCTTTTTTCCCCTCTTTTTACTATTTGAAGACCTTTATTTTTATAAAATTTGACTCCTTTGAAAATAATAATTCATATTTTCTAGATGCTTCAGAGAAATCTAAGCCATAGGTGGAGGTAAAATGTAAGTGCATTTTCCCATAGACACTGTACTGCATCTGTATATTTTTCTTCCAAAGGAAGGATTAAAGAACCTTTGTGAGCAACACAAGATAAACTAAGAAGCACGGCAGCATCGACAGATAACATCGGCTTCACTGATGAACCAATTCAGGGAATGCTTTAATTCTGAAAATAATAGATATGGAGTTGCCAGGTGACAAAAACACACCGTATCTTTCTCGTTTTTGGAAAGCTAGGATGCTTTTTCTTCTGTGATTATGCCACGTATCTTTGCTTTAGGAAAAATGAAGACTCTTGTTCCTTATGTACATCATCTTGTGCTACTATAATACATCTATTTCTCTGTGAATTACTTTGTATAAAATATATTATTTATTTTACGTAAAAGATAAGAAGAAACATCATAATAACAAGATGGAAAATTCATCAGAGAAATGTATAAGCATGATGGACCGCACTTTTTACTTATTGACATATAGCTTTCATTGACTTAAGTTAAAACAATCTAAGATTTCATCTTTAATTTTTTTAAATTTCTTTGAAGGCATCTTCTTAACTCTGCCTTTAACTTTATTTTATAAAAAATAAAAGTGATTACAGTTAACGTTTTGCTTTAACTTGATGTTATTTGCTGTTTCTGGCATGTATTTGTACAGAATTAAGAGTGTTATAAGAGAGCTATGCTAAGAAACTAGGAAAATAGTGATTGAAACTTCTTTAAAGAATGAAAATGCAACATCTATGAGAGTAAGACCATTGTTTTTAAGTATAAATACTCCAAGATACTCTTGCTAGAGGGCTATTAAGTTGTATTATACAGGAGTTATCACGGAACAGCACGATGGAGGTCAATTTTACATTTCAAGTGACTTTTCCAACGAAAGGAATTCAAATAATTCTCTCATACTCACAGAGGCTGCTCTGCACTTACACAGAAAATGTATCTTCTAGGTGATACAGAGATCTATAACATTGAGCTTAAAAAGTGAGAAGGAGAAAGAGAGAGAAGGAAGAAGATAGTCACTGTGTACATAGTGTATTGGAGAGAAACAAACTCTTCCACAGAACAAATTCATCACAACTTGACTCTTAAATCTGTGATGTAACTGTTTAAGCAAAGAAAAAAGTCAGCAAGAAGCTGATATTCCAGAAAAGACAGTATGGCATATAATGTGAGACCCATATGAGTGGATCCCGGCTAGCAGAGATGACTGTACATGAACCTAACATAGCGTGATCTTCAGGGCTCCTCAGTTGCCCAGGCACCTTTAGGTCCTGAGGTTTCCCTTGGGGAACATATGAGGGAAGCAGCAGTCCCAGGTCTGAGTCAGAGGCTTGGAGCACTCCCTCAGCATGGAAGTCAACTGTTCAGCCTAGTGTTGCTTCTGGGGCTAGGTGTGGTCAGGAGACAGAGAAACTACGCCTCCAGTGGTAAGTTGCCCCTGTTGGACCTAGAGGAGCATCTGAAACTCTCTTCTTGATGCTGAGGAGAAGGATATGGATAAGATGCTGCTCAGTCTTTGCTGAGATCAGACTGCTTGTGAGTGGGATGGAGGGAACTCGGTCAGAGAATACCAAGAAAAGCTGAACCAGCTGCTGTAGGGGCTACCAGATGAGATCAAAGGGATGGAGCCCCTCAAAGCCTTGCTTTCACAGAAAGCATCTCCTGAGCAAGAATCTGCAAAGAAGTTACGGATGCCACATCAGAGTGATGAGCTGAGATCTTCACTAAAAGAAAAAAAGATACTGCTCAACCACGCTAGAAGAAATGTTGAACTATATTTTCTTTCTATAGATTCCACAGGAAATCTTGTAAAATTTTTGTCATATGACTATGCAGCAAAAAAATGTAGGGAAAAAAACATTGGGACAATATAAAATTATAATGGTAGACAAGAAAGTAATATTTACATTAAAGAAAAATTTTATAACATTTGAGTACTTATTAGCTTTTTAAAAGTTTGTAATTTTTAGTGTATTATTTTCTCATTCTAAGTAAACATTCATTTTATGCCTAAGTTTGTATTGTAATTTTATGTTCTTGAAATGAGATCCCTTAAATTTCATAAGCTTTCAGGTCCTACAACACAAGAATCTGTTCTGAAAATTGGGTAAAACTATTCATCCCAAAAGTCCAATGTTCCGTAACATGGCTGATATTAGCATATTGGGAGGGTAATTTTTCATTATAGATAAAACTCCCATTGCAGGATAGATGGCATTCCTTTCCCTCAGACATATCTCATGCAACAGGTGCCTGTTACAACTCCCCTTCATCCAGTTCAGACCACTCTCTCCTGTGGTCAGTGAGACAAGCCAAAATGACCTCAGTGTGCAACAACCCCTGTCTGAGAACCAAGCCAAAGAAACTGGCTAATACTCACCTACAGTTCCTCCAGGGTAGCAATTACAGATAGATATTGAAACTCACTGGTTTTGTGTGGCGTATATACTGAATAGAGTATTAGTTATGAGAGAATATGGCTTCAGAGTTTCTCCTCACATTTTTTGTCTGATACAAAAGAGATTCTTTAGATCATTAATTGGCAAACTATGGCCTGTGGAATCCAGCCCAGCAGCTTGTTTTGTAAGGCCTGTAAGTTAAGCATGGTTTTTACATTAAAAGATTGCATAAACAAACAAATAAAAAAGAATATGAATACGTGCTATGTGTAGCTTGCACAGACTAA
Source organism: Equus przewalskii (assembly GCF_037783145.1). Taxonomy (NCBI): domain Eukaryota; kingdom Metazoa; phylum Chordata; class Mammalia; order Perissodactyla; family Equidae; genus Equus; species Equus przewalskii. The sequence continues at coordinate 30,209,847 of NC_091834.1, forward strand.
AATATTTGCTATCTGGCTCTTTACAGAAATAGTTTGCCTTTCTTGCTTTAGATTATGCCACAGTCATCAAAACCAGGTCAACTTCCCACTCTCACAATTTTCTCTTAATGAGTTTTATCCTTGTGGCTATTATAGAGGCTCTGCCTGGCTGCCCAAATGGCTGAAATGTAAGTAAAGAGGATAGTGAGAAAAGCTTAGAAAAGGATAAGGTTAGTGGAGATAAGAAACGAACTTAGGAGGACAATAGAGTTTTGTTTCTTTTATTACATTTTCTATTATTGTAGATCTGGATTTGTTACTGATTTGTTACAGATCAGTGAGTACTTCATCAAAGCATGTTCATATCCCTGTTTCCTCAATCTAGTGAAAATCCCTTCTATGAGCAAATTGTCCCAATGTTGCCTTGTTAATAGTGTCTCCTACTTTTGGATCTGGAGGTTATTTTTCTGAGGTTTATAAAAAAGTCTTTCAAACTGTGTTCCACGGAGTCCTAGAGTTACCCTGAGATATCTCAGGGACTGCTTTGTGAGGAAAGGGGGAAGCCAAGCAGATGGGGCTTTAGGCCTTCATGCATATTTCATCCATATTCATTCCACTTGTATATGTCTTGTCTCTGTTGTAATAAAATTTTAATCCAACTCAATACCAAAACTCCCCAAACAATCCAAGTAAAAATTGGGTATAGGAACTGAATAGACATTTTTCCAAGGAAGACATACAAAACAGATATATGAAAAGGTGCTCAACATCACTAATCATCAGGGAAACCAAAATGAGATATCACCTCACACCTATTAGAATGACTTATCAAAAAGACAAGAGATAACTAGTGTTGGCAAGGATGTGGAGAAAAGGGAATCCTTGTGCACTATTGGTAGGAATGTAAATTGATGCAACCACTATGGGAAACATATGGAGGTTCCTCAAGAAATTAAAAATAGAACTATTATATGATCCAGCAATCACACTTCTGGGTATATATATCCAAAATAACTGAAATCAGGATCTCAAACAGATATCTGTGCTCCCATGTTCATTGCAGCATTATTCACAATAGCCAAGGTACGGAAACAACCAAAATGTCAATTGACAGATGCAGAATAAAGAAGATGTGGTATATATATGTGATGGAATGTTATTCAGCCATGAGAAAGAAGGAATTCCTGCCATTTGCAATAATGCGAATGGAACTTGAGGGCATTATGCTAAGTGAAATAAGTCAGACAGAGAAAGATAAATACTGCATGGTATCGCTCATATGTGGAATCTAAAAAAATGGAAACAAAAGCAAAAAAGTCAAACTCATAGAAACAAAGAGTAGAAAAGTGGTTGCTAGGGACTGGAGATGGGGGAAATAGGGAGAAATTGGTAAAATGGTACAAACTTTCAACTATAAGGTAAATAAAATTTGAGGATTTAATGTAAAACATGGTGACTATAGTTGATAACACCGTATTATATAATTGAAATTTGCCAAGAAAGTAAATGTTCTCAGCAAAAAAAAAAGAGATAAATATGTGAGGTAATGGATGTGTTAATGAACTAAATGATGGGAATCCTTTCACAGCATACTCATAAAACAAATCACCACAAGGTACACATTAAATATCTTACAACTTTACTTGTCAATTATACTTCAATAAAGCTGAAAAAAGGCTTAACAGGAAAAAAATGTTTCAATGAGAAAAATCTTGAAAGAGTTGCTAATTTAGCCCAGTTTTTTTCTCTTCTGTGCCAGCATTTGCTAAATAGATTGCAAAGCATTTTGCAGTTTCCTTCTCTAAGATGTTTTCTTTAATCCTTCTTAGAACTGATTTAGAATTGACATGATCAAAAATAGAAACAATGAGGAAATGCTAAAATGTCAAACCTTTCTTCCTTCCTCCCCTCCTTCCTTCCCTCCTTCTTGCCATTGTTTCCTTCTTTCTTTTTCACAAATTTCTAATAGGCTAAAGACCTCCCTGTAAAATGTCCTTCATATTACACTTCTGTGATGCTGCCTGGATAAAATTAGGGAAACGTTCAGTGAAGGCTCATGTGTCAGAGAATCTATAAATCAGTTTTGGGATAATTGCTATCCTAACAATATTGAGTCTTCCAATTCATGCACATGAAAGATCTCTCTATTATTTATATTTTCTTTGCAATGTTTTATAGAATTCAGTGAACAAATATTGCATGAAATTTCATAATTTGTTAGATATTTTATTAGTTTTGATCCTATAAATAAAATTATTTTGTTGGTTTTATTTTTGCATTGTTTGTTGCTAGTATATAGAAATATATTTAAACATATTGATCTAGTGTTCTGTGACCTCTCTAGTTTATTATTTCTAGCAATATTTTCTGGATTCCTTAGGATTTTCTACATATAAAATATCTTCTCTCTCTCTCTCTCATCTCTGTCTCTATCTCTACCATTATTTCTCTATCTCTACTTCTCTTTTTCTTTCTTTCTTCCTTTTTTGCATTAGCCACAACCACCAGTACAGTGTTGAATAGAAGTGTCAGGAGTCAACATCCTTTCCTTGCTCCCAAACATAGTGGGAAAACATTCAGTTAACACTTACTATGATAAAGCTGCAGGTCTTTCAAAAGCGACCACCATCAGGTTGAGAAAGTTCCCTTCTATTTCTAGTTTGTGAAGTATTTCTATCATGAAAAGATAGAGAATTTTTTCAAATGTTTCTCTGAGTCTGTTGGAAGGATCAAGTATTTTTTGTCATTTATTCTACTTCTGATGCTCATGCAACCTTGCATTCCTGGTAGAAATTACAGTTGGCCATGACTTATAATTCTTTTATATGTTGCAGGACCTGGTTGGCTAATATTTAATTAAGAATTTGCATCTGTTTCAGTGAGGGCTATTGATCTATAATTGTCTTTCTTACAATATCTTTGTCTGTCTTTGGTGTAATGGTAATAGAATAGAATTAGTTGAGAAATGTTCACTTGTTCTCTGCTTCCTGAAAGAATTTTTAAAATACTATTATGATTTCTTTAAATTTTTCATAGAATTCTCTAGTGAGACCATCCAATTTGAGGCTTTTCTTTGTGGGAAGACTTTAAATAACTAATTCAATTTCCTACTTGCTAGATTATTCAAAATTTTCATTTCTTCTTTAGTGAATTTCAGATTTTTTTGTTTTTCAGGAATTTGTCCATTTCATCTACGTTATCTAACTTGTTGGCCTAATGTTATTCATACTATGTCATTATAATCCTTTTAATTTCTGTAGGGTTAGTAGTGATTTCCCCTCTTTCATTTCTGATTTTGATCATTTGTATCCTCCTTCTCATTTTCTTGATCAATATGCTAAATGTTTGACTATTTCTTCAAAAAGCCATCTTTTGATGTATTGATTTTTCTCTATTATTTTGTATTTTCTATTTCATTGAAATTTGCTCTAATCCATATTTTTCCATTTTATATTTGCTTCAGAATTAATCTCTTTTTTTTCTATTTTCTTGCAGTAGAAGCTTAGTTTATTGATTTGAGAACTTTCTTCTCTATTGTTCCAGGAGATGACAGCTATAAATTTTTCTCTAAGCACTGTTTTGGCTGCATCTAATAAATTTTGATATGTTATATTTTCATTCTCACACAGTTTAAAACGTATTTTAATTTATCCTGTGATTTCCTTTTTACTCATGGGTATGTAGGAGTGTGTTTAATTTCCAAGTATTGTAGATTTTCCAAGATGTCTAACTCAATTCCATGTGGTTTGAGAACACACTTTGTGTGATTTAAAGTTTTCTGTCTTTATTGAGATGTTTTTGTGGTTCAGCATATGGCATCTCCTAGAATATGTTACATCTGCACTTGAAAAGAATGCGTTTTCTGGAGGCATTGGGTGGATTTTTTCTAAAGATGTCAGGTCAGTTTGGTGAATAATATGGCTCTTATCTTTTATTTCCTTGCTGATTTTCTATCAAGCTGTTCTATCATTTACTAAAAGTGGTGTATTGAAATCTGTAACTATTATTTTTAATTGCCTGTTTCTTTTTTATATCAGCTTTGGCTTCCTAGTTTGTTCTATTATTAAATGCATATACATTTAAAATTTAGCAGATCTTCTTAATATAGTGACTATTTTATTACTATTTCTCCAGAATGTTTGGTCTTCAGAACTATCTTGTCTGATATTAACATAACAATTCCCTCTCTCATGGATACTCTTTACATGATCTATTTTTTCATCTTTTTCTTTTCAACTTCTATCTAACTTTGCATCTAAGTTGTGTTTCTTCCAGACAGCATATGATTGAGTCTTGCTTTTTTATCAAGTCTATTAATCTCTCTTTTTTTGACGGGAGTGTTCAGTCCATTCACTCTTACTGTCATTATTGTTATGATTGGCCATCATTTTTCTCTTTGATATTTTATCATGCCATTTTGTTTCACTCTTCCTCTTTTAATGTCCTATTTTATGTCAAAAAAATTTTTGCCTACCATTTTATTTCTTCTATTGATTTTTTTAACCCCTTTTCCATCTCTTTTCTTCATTGTCGCTTGAGGAATTAAAAATACATCTCAATGTATCATACTCTGTTTCAGAATCATATTGATCTAATTCTGGTAAAATATAGAAACTTTGTTTCAATATATTTACTTCCCCTCTCCTTTGTGCTTTACTATCAAATACACTACATATATATATATGTTATAAACCCACAGTAGAATATTACACTTATTGCTCTATACAATCTAATCTAAGTTAATGAAACAAATGAGAAACATATGTATAGAGTCCTTTATACTTACTCTGTATTTGCCATATTTGATATTCTTCATTTCCACTTATGAATTCAAGATATTTTCTGATGTCATTTTCTTTCAGCCTAAAGGATATCCTTTAGTGTTTCTTGTAGGACAGGTTTGATAGTAACAAATTCTCTCAGTTTCTTTACCTGGATATATCATTATTTTATTTTACTTTAATATTTTAAAAATAGATTTTTTTTTTCTGTTCAGTCTTTAAAAATATCTTTTCACTGCCTTGGGCCTCCATTTTTTCTGTAAGAAAGTCAATCACTAATTATATTTTTGTTCTCTTCTATGTGATGAGTTGTTTTTCTCTGGCTGCTTCCAAGATTTGCTTTTTTTCTTTGGACTTTGTTAGCATGAGTATAATATGTGAATCTTTTGCTCAGTTTATTTTCTTATGCTTATTTTTAAGCCTGGCTTCCTAGGGTTGTCCTGTGTCTGTGCAGCCTCTGTTCAACCAAAAGTTGACAAAAGGCTGTGCTCAAACCTCTCAAGTCAATGGGACTTAAAATCTCTGAAGATGGATCTGTGTGTGTCCTGCAGAGTGCATTCATACTCCAGGGCATTTTCAAGTCATTCCTTTCCTTTTAGTTTCTGAGGAGCAGTCCAACATTCCACCTTCCACCACCCCCCTCCACCCCCCACAGTGTTGTTGAACCACATAGACAGAGTTGAGGGCAAGGCATGAGAGGCATGAGAACAGTCCTCACCAAGAAGCTACAGAACCACCCTGTTTCTATGCAAACTTTAGCAATTTTCACAATAAATGCTTCTCTATTTGCATGTCTTTGGCTATTTTCCAGAATGCGGAAATAATTGTTTTTGACGGGTTTTTTGACCTTTATAATTGCTTTCTGAGGAAGGGATTGTCTACCTTCTCATTCCATTAGGTATAAGTGCTACATACTCAACTAATGAAAGTCTAATAAAACTAATTAAAATCTAATTAAACTAGTTAAAATCTAATTAACTAATTAAAAGTCTATAACTCTAATTCTTTCCATAATGTAAAAAATGTGAGCAACAGTGAAATCAGGAGCCAAGGGACATTATGAGTAGCCAAGATGAGATACCAGCAACAAGGAAGACCTACATTAGCAGATGTTTTTCTCAGAGAGGGAATTTGGACCATAAAAACCACACAGGTGATTTTATTGTTGTTAAAAATGTTTTTAATTAAATTTTCTACCTATTTATTGCTGGTATATAAGTATATAATTAATTGTTTTATGTTAACCTTTTGTATAGTAATCTTTCTTTAATTTTTCTTTAAATATAATAATTTTCTATAGTTTATTTGAGTCTTCTAAGTAGACAATTATATTATTTTCAACAGTATGAAATTTTTAATAATTTAAGTCAATTTTACTTCTCATTATTATATTCTTCCTGTTGGTTATTCTTTCTTGTCTTGACACATAAATTACAATATCCTGTACAATGCTAAATGCAAATGGTATGAGCAAGCATGCTAATTTTTCCTGATTTAAAAAAAAGTCTCTAATATACATTATCATTAAATATGATATTAACTGTCAACATATACTTGATACCTTTTTTCAAGAAAAAGAAGTTCTATTCTGCTCCTGGTTTCCTAAGAGATTTTATCATGAATGAGTATTATATTTTATACAGTTTTTTTCCCTACAACAGCTAAGATAATTGTATACATTTTCTCTTTTAATTTTTTAATGGGCTAAGTTATATCTTCTAATGTTAAATTATCCTTTCATTACTCATTTAAATCAAATGTTCTATCGTATACTTTTATACAGTTTTTAGGTATACTATTTATAAATATTTTATTAAGAAATTTTGCATCTATGTACATACACAGGGTAAGTTGGAGATTTTCCATTCTTCTACAATCTTGTACTATATCAAGTTTATACTAGCCTCATAAAATTAATTTATTTTTCTAATATCCACAAGACCTTGTATATATTTGGGTGATTGTTACTTTGTAAAAATTTATTTTTAAATCATCTTTACTTGAAATAATAGTGAGGGGTGGGATGTATAGGTATATATTTTAACATACTGATTAAATTTATTTAATGGTGATGGATCTATTCATCTTTTCAATTAACTTATTGCTTACTTGATTTTGTACTTATACTAGGATTATGAATTTGTCTGTTTTTATACTTATTTGCCTAAACTATTTTAGTATACTCTTGACTGTTTTATCTATTTGTAGTTATTTTTTTTCATTTCTAATATAGTTCATTAATGACTCCTTTTCTCTCATTCTGTCTAACAAAATTCCCAATTTTTGTCTATTTTATTAATCTTTTCAAAGAACCAAACTTTTTAAACCCCTCTATTGTTTCTTTATTTCTCATTTTAGTGATCAGAATTTAAGGCACTATACTGCTGATTGCTTTCTAAATTGCATTCCAGAGATTTTGAAGTCATTTTTATTTTCATGCTTTTATTTTTGTATTATCATGTTTTCTTTGGACTAGCAATCACATAAGAATGTTCACTTTCTATTTTGAAGGTGTATGATTTTGCATATATATATGATTATTTGGATAAATTTAATTGATTTATAGAACGTTCTATATGCGTATTAATTTGAGGACATTTGTTCTGAAATTAACTGATTGACTTGCTATAATTTCCTACTATGATTATTTAACAGTCCTTTCTTCTTTCAGCTGTGTTAATTCTTGTCTCAAATCTTTCCATATTCAGTAAGGCCAGAGGTAAGGCTCTCTTCTGAGAGGATTTCCCTCTGCCAGGAACCCCAGAAACTTACCTTAAATTGGACTTTGACCTCCCCAAGAATTTTAAACTCAGACCAATATCTACATGAGGTCACAAAGATCATTATGAATGGTAACTAAATTTTCGTTTGTCTATATTTTAAATTCTCCCTTGAATCCAGGCTAAGGTAAATATATATTGTTGTCTGATATTGCCAGTAGGAAGACATTTTTAATCCACACTTTCCTAAAGTTGCACCTCTTTAATTGTCTTATTTTAGGCAGAAGTCTTATTTCGAAGTAACCACCTTACCATGCCCAGAGCCTTGACTCCTGTCCCTTTTGCAGACACTTAAATACAAAATCCAGCTACTGAACTCAATAAATGCCCTCAGGGCATTCATGATCTCAGGACTCACTTAACACTGTGGTTTCCAGCTTCTTTTTCGTTTTCTGCTTCCGGGGATTTCCCTCAACATCTTGCAAGGTCAGCTACACATTTAGAAGTAGCACTTCTATGTATTTTATGCCAGTAATTTTTTTTTTCTTTTTTCAGGATGTACAGTCAGCACTGTTACTGGAAATAGAAGTCACAATATAGCTTTTCAACAAGAAATAGGAAGGCTTTTTCTCAAGCTATAAACATAGCTACTTAAAAAAATAATCTTTTATAAGCCCCTCTTTTTTAATTTGTAGATATTATCAGAAAGAAAGAAGAAATGTATTAAGAACATTCAGAGTATCACTAGTGATGTAAGCAGGACTCTTATTCCATACAACTGGATATTTACTTCTTGATTTAGGACTTGTTCAGAAATATTTCCTCAAAAGTGAGAGAGGACTGTGCTGTGGGTGTGGGGTGGAGTGATAAGTCGTATGGGTGTTTAATTCCTAAATATTTAGCAATTGAATTAGCAAGTGGGATCCACATTCAGGCAGACAATAAAATGGTATTTGACAGACTTAATATATCTAGAATACTTTAAAGAAGATGATCAAGCTAACATCTTTTAATTAAAATCTAAAGTTTAAACATAACTTTAGTATGCTTATTATCTGTGAATGTAAAACCATTCACAGACAATTGAAATGTGGAGCTCTCAGGGAAACTTCACTCCTGCTTTCACTGTGCACCCATGTCCCTTTGTAGAACAAATCCTCTACATAGGTACTCTGAATCATCCCAAATCTCACTCTTTTAACGAAAGCTCTCAAAATCTGTCATGTAAACAGTTATGATCACTTTCTAAATAGCCTTTTAATGCTCATAAATTATCAGCACCAGGTTCTCTGGAAGATATTTTTTCACTCTTCAATATCTTTGTAAGACATTATTAGTTGTTAAAATTATATGTCCCAACACATTTATACTGAGTTAGTTCAACGCTAAAAGATTCTCTTACCTCAGAAATTCACAGACTATTCAATAGACTAGCATGCATGATAAGTTGAATGTAAACTATCTCAAACATATGTAATTAAAGAGCCTGTTTTTGAGGAGCTTGTCCAGAATCTTTCACTGCTGCTCCATCCCAGACCATTTTCCATGCAATATATCTTAAGAAATACTTTTCTTTACTTCTATCCAAATCTCATCATATTACTCTCCTGATTAGAAATCTTCAAAAGCAAAAACACATTTTCTAAAAACATGAGATAAGATCATTTACATCTTGTCCAAAATGCTTAACCAGCATCATTTCTATCCCTCACTTCTTCCCACCACCATATCTCATGCACTAGTCACTAGATACACTGAAACTTTTATTTTTTCTCCAAACAAATATTGCTCTCTCACTGCTATTTGCTTTTGAACATCTCTCTGCTTGGATAATCTTTTACTATTCTATTCCTGCCAAACTTCTGCTCATCTTTCAAGTATCCCTCAAATAGTATCTGCCTTTTAAAAGTTATCTTTCATAACCAGTTACTCTCCCACTCTCTGCACGCTCAGAGTGTATAGTTTACGTTTATTTTAGAAGCAAGTATCATGTTGTTAGTAATTATTTGTATACCAATTATTTTCTACTGGAATGTGAACACTAATATAGCAAGCTTCTAGTCATTATTTCATAAAAGAAAAGTAGAAATGGAATTCTTTCTCAGTTTTAGTTGAAATCTAAGAAAGTAGGTATTGAATATTTCCATATTCTAAAGACTATTGCAAGCAACCAATATTGAATTTCCATTGGAAATGGATAAAATCAGACTTTGTAACTATCACTCACTTTCTAATTATGTAAGTGAAATTGATGACTTAAAAAGGAGTTTGGAAATTGGGGATATTTCTTTGCAGAGAATTGCATCTTGAAAGGAGGAAAGGTTATTTTTTTTCACTTTAACCCTGGCAAGGGAGGTTTCAAGGAGACCATTTGGAGAGTTTGATATAAGTTCTCTGTCACTTGAGGGCTACTACAAACGGACACATGCATAGGAAATATAAAGGGTGAGTGTTTGACTGAAATACATGTGGCAACAAAATAGAGGTTATATTTAGCCAAGTAAAAACATCTCTATAGACGATGATTCAAAAGTGTGTTTCCCAAAGATCAATGTGGCCATGTAAGAAAAAAAGAGGAAACTTGTTTGCAACTGTCTTAAATGATTTTGACTTAGAAGACTTCCTAGACTAAGGGTCCCCAAAGAGACCCTCTGAGTACAAGTGGACTGCCCTGGTAGGGGAGCCATATGGAGAATAACAAGTAGCTCACTGTACAATAGAGTTATAGGGCTCTTTACCTACGACAGAGTGCACTAGATAAGTGATGACCAGCAAGATGACGATGTCTCCAATGAGTCCACAAAGCATTCTGATAGAGAAAGGGTATTTTTCAATATCTGCCACAGCTGGAGGAAACCAATGTTAGCTCAAATAATTCCAATTTACTAAAACTTTTCCTGGTTTCCCACTCCTCTCTTATGTGGACAGATGTCACAGGAAGACTCATATAAAATACCTAGCTGACAAAATAAAGAAGGCAATCATGACTCCCTTTTCCCACTGCCAACAAAGGTGGAGCAGGAGGAAAGCATTGCATTCAAATAAAATTTGTAGATTTGACTATTCCTGAAATGACATTATACTTGTGTTCAAATATGACAGGAGAAATTGCTGTCATCTGAGCATGACTGCATAAATCATAGGATTTGCCCTAGATTTTATCTAAGGGTCAGGAGAAAATGGGATAGAGGAAAGGAAAGAGAGAATGATAATTTTAGTTTCTCTTCACACCCTGGAGGCTTTATTTGTAAGGTTACTTCTGAAATGCTAGCAGCCAGCATAGAGTATAACATGTAATAGGCACTCGAGAAATTATTGCTTGATTGAATGAGTTATTCAATGCTAGAATCTAGATGAAGTTCCTAGTCAAACTACAGAAGCCCTTTTAAAATTAAGAAAATATTATTTGTGTACACTAAAGAAGAAAGAAAGAACTTCATAAGAAATTTAGTGAAAGAATCTTTGTGAATCAGAAATGGAAGTTATTTCTGCATCCAATCTTGAAAGCTATAGTGAACCAAGCATTTATTGAGTGCATCTTATGAGCTAAAAGTATTACTAGGTGTGTGAATATAAATTAACAAATTAGACATACTCTTGACTTAAAAAGTTTGTAGACTGTTGGGATAATCAAATATTAGAAAAACAATGTTTAAAAATATCATAGGTTGAGTTTTTTGATGAGCATTGAGTTTAGTGTGGGCATCAAAGTGGATGTGCTCAATTCTACCTTGGCTCTTAGCATGCCAAACGACACTTTGTAGAGTTACAATAGTCCCCCCTTATCCACGGAGGATATGTTCCAAGATCCCCAGTGGATGCCTGGAAGTGCAGATAGCACTGAACCCTATATATCCTATGTTTTTTCCTATGCATATATACTTATGATAAAGTTTAATTTATAAAATAGGCACAGTAAGAGATTACCAACAATAACTGATAATACACTAAGACAATTATAACAACATACTGTAATAAAAGTTACTGTAGATCTTAGCAACCTCAGCATACGAATTTTTCTCTTTCCTCATTAAGTGGAGAACTTTCACCTTTCATTTAAAGAAAACATTTTATAGCTTCTCTTTGGCATATCCAAACTGCAGCATCACTACTCTTCCTCTTTGGGGCCACTATTAAGTAAAATAAGCCTGACTTCAACACAAGTACTGAGCTATCATGACAGTCGACCTAACAACCGAGACTGGTACTGACTCACAGGCAGGTAGCGTGTACAACATGGTTATGCTAGATTAAGAGATAATTCATGGGCTGGAGGGGGGTGGCAAGAGATTTCATCACACTACTCAGAATGACACCCAATTTAAAACTTATGAATTGTTTATTTCTGGAATTTTCCTTTTAATGTTCTCACACAGTTGCTGAGCATGGTTAACTGAAACTGCAGAAAGTGAAACCATGGATAAGGGGGATTACTGTAGTTATGTCTAAACTAGGTCTAAAAAGATGAATAAGAATCTTGGAAGTATCAATTTTAATGTTTAAAAAATATTTGCTGCAAAAAATCTAACAGGGAACTACCCTGACTCTAATTCAAAATCAGGTACTCATGGAGGTGTAGAGTCAGGGAAAGGATGGACTAGAAACAAACCTGCCCACTCAGGGTGCCTTGTGTAACCTTGGCACTGAATGGAGGGTGGAAGCAAGCCCTGAGCATGTGTAAACATAATCCAGTCCTGCATTGTGGGACAGAATTCACACTATGTGAGTTGTACAAACACTTATTTTGCTAAGGACATAAAAAGTAATTTTAAATATGAATAAAGACCAACAGACTAAAAAACGACAAGACAGATTTGGAAAACAACAACAAAAAACCCTTTTGTACATAAATATAAGATGTAATTTTTAATATTACTGAAAAATAATAAATAAAATCCTCAATGGACGGGTTTAAAGGCTGACTATAAAAGCAAAATGAAGAATTAGTGAACTGGGAGATATAGCTTACAAAAATCTATGTGGAACACAGTGTAGATAGACTAAATCATAGAAAATATAAAAGATAAATTTAGAGAAATTGTGGGTAAAGTGAGGTCTCATCTAGGCAAATGAAACTAAAGAAAGAGAGGAAAGAAAAGATGATTGTAAAGGTGATATTTGCAGAAACAGTAAGTGAGAATAAGTCCAGTGCTTATGAAAGATATTAATCCTCTTAATCAGGACTACGGAAGAATCACAAGCAAGGTAACAATAAAAGAAAATACACATCTTAATAAACCATTGGGTAGCTTCAGCATAGCGCATATTATAAGAAGACCTTAAAATCTACACAGAGAAAAAAAAGATTATAGTCAAAGAAATAACATTAAGACTGCCAGTTTTCAAGTACAAAAGTAGAAGCTATGTGAGAATGTATGTATCTTCAACAAAATAAGACATGATAAATAATAACTCAAAAATGTATCAACACTAGGGGTTTGCCCAGTGGCGCAGTGATTAAGATTGCACATTCCACTTCAGTGGTCCGGGGTTCACGGTCCGGATCCAAGGTGTGATCCTCCGCGTCACTTGTCAAACCATGCTGTAGCAGGCATCCCACATAAAATAGAGGAAGATGGGCACAGATGTTTGCTCAGGGATAATCTTCCTCAAAACAAACATACAAAAAATGTATCAACACAAGTATCTTTTAAAAATAAGAGCAGAAAAAGAAAAAGATCTTTATACTAACAAAAATGATATTTTGCTACCAAAAGACCCTTATTAAAGAAAACCTGGAGGGGACAGCCCAGTAGCATACTGGTTGGGTTCATGAACTGGGCTTTGGTGGCCCAGGCTTCGCAGGTTCAGATCCCAGGCCCAGTCCTACACACCACTCATCAAGCCATGCTGTGGTGGCAACCAACATACAAAATAGAGGAAGATTGGCACAGATGTTAGCTCAGAGACAATCTTCCTCAAGCAAAAAAGAGGAAGATTGGCAACAGATATTAGCTCAAGGCCAATCTTCCTCACAAAAAATAAAAGCTTCAGAGACATCCTTAGAGAAACGAAAAGTATTTCCTGGTCCAAAGTCTGAAATTCAGGAAGATATGGTCAACAAAAAAAGGAAATATATTGAAAAATCTAAAATAATACTGACTCTATAAATTAATACATGCAATCCTGCTTCTGATAACGGTAAACTAATTAATGTTCCCCACCTGGGATAACTGGAAACTATATAAATGTGATCATCTGCCTTAATTAATTGGAAATCTGACATGATGGTGAACAATTATCAGCCCCAAATTTAAGAAAAGTAGGAAATATGGACAGGTGGGAATAGCATTAGGTGCCACTTTTCCATTAGGGACTTTTGCCTACCTCATTCTTGTTACCCTCTTCCTTCCCCCCAAAAAAAAGAAAGAAAGAAAGGTGGTTAAGAGACTGAGGAGGTAAACAAATCCTTTCACTTCTAGGGATACAAAAGGTGGACAACAAGACACGCAAGGAGTTTGTCCTGTTAAACCCACACAGGTCAAAGGGATCCAGCCTAGGAGACAGCAGTGCAGTCATTCCAGCTTCATACTATCCCAGTTCCAGAATCGGATTAAGTTGATCTCTGATTGCTAGTGGCTCTCTGAACTAAATTTTAAAAATTAAAAGAAAAATAAAAAGGCATTGAGAAATGTAAAGAGGGATACTTCATGATGATTAAAAATTCTATTCACCAGTAAGATAAATTTGTATGCACCTATAAAATAGCACCAAAATATATGAAGTGAGAGTTAGCCGAACTAAAAAGAGAAACAGGCAAATCAGCAGCTTTTGGACAAGATTTTACATATCTTTCATTTACTACCTAAAACATAATTAATATAAAATTAGTATTACATATATACTATGCTATATATACTATGGTATACAATATATAGTGTATATATAGTATATAGTTTAGTATATATATATTATATATGCACTACATATATAATTATTATTTAATATTATAGGTATACTAATATAATTAATAGTCTGTGTGTCTGGGGATAAAACAATTCACCCAAGAACTGTAGAATGTACATTCATTCTTTTAATGCACATATGGATGATTATAAAATTGACAATATGCTGAATCATTTATCAATCCTCATTACAGTTCAAATGATTGATATCATAGAGAATATATTCTTTAGACACAATCCAATGAAGCTTGGAATCGTTAACAAAGGGGTGATATTTATAACAAACCAAATATCCTTAAGCAGTAGAATGAATAAATAAATCATAATCCATTCAAACACTATCATACTATACCATAATGAAAATGAACCAAATCATATGCAATAATGTAAAAATTTCATTAAAAATACTGAGCAAATGAAACTAGAGACAAAACATGTATTTACTATCTGAAACGATTTATCTAAAGCTGAAAAACACCAAAGCTGAAATATGATGTCAAAGTCTAGGTCATAAGTAGTACCTTGCAGGAATGAGGGAGTAGTGATGACATTGCTTTGGGGTATTGTCAATGTTCTATTTCTTGACCTCTGAAATAACTTCACAGTGTCCCTATTGGGATAATGCATTAATTTATATGTTTATGTTCTGTGCATTTTTCTGTATGTGTATTATTTATATTTGTGTATTGTAATTTAAAATAAAAAACAAAAGTAAAATATAAATATACCATAAATGAGTTCATGCTCATAATATTAGAGATTTTTCTGAAATTATGCACAGATTCTTAGAAAAATACAATGTAAAAAAAGTGGATGCAAGAAGAAATAGAATTTAATGATCTTGTAACTGCTACAGGCATGGAGTTTCATTAAAACGTTCCCTTAAAGAAAACTCCAGTCAGAGAGATGTCACGGGTGTATTCTACCAAATTCTTGAGGAAATCATAATGGAATCCTAGCAAACTCATCCACAGACTAGACAAAGAGAGGTCAAAGACACACACCGATTGATTTTAGGAAATCAACATGAACTTAAAACATTCACATACTCTCACTGTGGACATAGATGGAAATTTCCTTAAAATATTATATCCAACACTGTAACTATAAAAGAATAATACAACACTATAAAAGGAATAATATATCATGATCAAGTTCACTCTGTCTGAGGATTGCAAAACTGGTTTAACATTGGAGACTTCTATGATATAATTTGCCACAATATCATGTTAAAGGAGAAAAATAATATAATCATCTCAAAAAATGTAAAATTAAAAAACAGGCAACAAACTTCAAGATTGATAAAGTCTCTTAACAAACTAAGAATAAAGTTATTATCACATCCACCCATCAATTGAATGGCGAAATTCTGAAAATTTTATCTTTTTAAACAAGTTTGCTTGCTATTCTCATGTTTATTCAACGGCATACTGGAGGTCCTTTCTGGAGCAGTAAGAAGAAACAAAAACAAAAAGGAAGCAAAGAAATAAAATAATTATTTACAAATGATATGAATATGCATGCAGATAAATGAAAAAAACTCCAGATAAATAATTGAAATATACAAGTGAGTTGAATGAGTTTTCTGGATATAAGATTAATATGCAAATTAAATTGTTTTTCTATTTCCCAACAACAGTTAAAAATAACTTAGTAAATATGCCATCTATAATAGCAGCAAAAATATTAAATACCTAGCTAAAATCTAACAAAAGATGTGCAAGACAAAGAAACAGAAATTAAAGACCTATATATTGGAAGACAGCATGACCATGAATAAGCAAACTCATATTTTAAAAATGTTGATTCTCCTCTGATTTAGAACAATCCAAATAAAAATAACAATGGATTTATTTTTTAATTTCACCAACTTTTTCTAAATTTATATTGAAAGTGAAATATAAAGGGCTTAGAATAGTTGACATGTGTAAATTATGATAATTCACACAATGTGGAATTGGTCCAGAAACCAAAAAAAAGCTAATGGAATGCAATAGGGAGTCCACAGGCAGACCCACACATAACTGAGCACTGGTTTTGTGAAAAGATGGCTCAGCAGAGAAGCAGGAGAAAGGAGAGTCTGTAAATGAATATTTCTGGGTCAACTGAATATTCATTTAGGTAATTTAAAACATGATAATTGACCTCTTCCTCACAACACTCATAGAAACTTATTCCAGTTGTTGTGAAAATCTAATAGTAAAAGGGAAAAGAAAGTTTCTAGGTAATGCATGAGAATATTGCCATTATCTGGGGATTGGATATAATTTCCTGAAAATACAAGAAGTACATGCTTACACAAATGAAAAGATTGATATGCTAGCCTACATCAAAATTAGGAACTTCTGTACAAATTTTGCTGGGAAAATAAATGACAAAGACATTGCAATCAGAACATTTAAAGAACTCAAAAAGCCAAATAACAAATTAAAAAAAGGAAAGAAAAATTAGTGATGCTCATTAGTCATCAGAGAAATGCTGAGTAAAACCCCATGGAAAAACAATGCATATACACACACCAGAAGAACTAAAATATAAAAGATGGTAATACTTAGAAGTTAATATTAGGATAATACTTATGATAATACTTAGGATTGGCAAGGCTGTGGACAAACTGAATCTCTCATATGCTGCTGGTGGGAATGTAAATTGGTACATTGATATATCTAGATCTATCTCTCTCTCTATGTGATATGGTCCATCAACTCCACTACTAGGTGCATAGCCACTGAAATGTTTTTATATGTACTTGAAAAGACAAGAAACGTTTATAGCTGAATTATTAAAAATTACCTAAAACTGTAAAAGATTCAAATATTCAAAAGCAATAGAATGGATGGATAAATTATGGTGACTTTAGTAATGGAATACTATAAAGCAATGAAAGTGAAAAATAATATAAAGAAGACATACAGATGGCCAACAGGTACATGAAAAGGTGCTCAACATCATCAATCACCAGGAAAATGCAAATCAAAACCACAATGAGATATCACTTCACACCTGATAGAATGGCTATTATCAAAAAGGCAAGAAATAACAAGCGTTGGTTAGGAGGTGGAGAAAAGGCACTCTGGTGCACTGTTGATGGCAATGTAAAGTGGTGCAGCCACTACAGAAAACAGTATGGAGGTTCCTCAAAAAGTTAAAACGAAAACTACTGGATGATCTAGCAATTCTGCTTTATCTGAGGGAAATAAAATCACCATCTCAAAAAGACATAGGCACCCTCATGTTCATTGCAGCATTATTTATAATAGCCAAGAACATGGAAACAACCTAAGTGTCCAGTTCAATACATACAGCCATAAAAACGAAGAAAATCGTGTCATGAGACAACATGGATAGGCCACAAACGCAGAACACTAGTGAAAAAAGTCAGAGAAAGACAGATACTGTATGACATCACTTATATCTGGAATCTAAAACCAAATAGACAAACATACTCATGGATACAGAGAACATATGGGTGGTTGCCAGAGGCAGGGGGTGGGGGTGAAATGGGTGAAAGTGGTGAAGATAAATAATTCCTCGGGATGTAATGTAAAAGATGATGACTATAGTTAACAATACTGTGTTGTATATTGAGAATTGTGGGTGTTACTTGTAATCATTTCACAATATACGTATATATGAGATCACTATGTTGTACACTGAAACTAATTCAATGTTCTATGTCAATTATATCTCAATTAAAAAGAAAAAAAGAAAACCGAAAAGCAAAGAGAACAAAGAAGAACCATAAGCCAGTAAGTGATTGCTGTTTAAAGCACTGTGTTTCCGGGAGAGTAGATTACTGAAACACAGGGCAGCTTCAGCCTCACAGAGCTATTCAGGAAAGAGAAGGGACCTCAGAAGATGTCTGATGCTCCCCGTGCTACAAACCTAAGGCTCCTCAAAGTCTCCCTGAGAGCTTCAGGGACAGGAGAAAAAGAGAAAAAGAAAAAGAATGTAGCAATAGGACGCATCTGACAATGACATATCATGAAAGAACAATAATTCCAATTACAAGAATTTAAAAATAAATGAAGCCAAAATATAAGTATAGAAAAATATTTGGTTGTAAAACCATTGATAAAGATATCAATATGATTACATAAATGTGGGAGTTTATGATTTGGAGGGGGCAGGAAGGAAACTTCTAGAGTGTTGTAAACCTTTTATTCTTTATTTTAACCTCAGTAGTAGTTACTCAATGTTTGCTTTGTTATAATTGAGCTGTCCAGTTAAGTTTTGTGCACTTTTCTGTATGTGCATCTTATTTTACAGTAAGGGGCTAAAGCACAAGATAACAATACCACATTTAAAAGCATCTCATAAGACTTAGAATAAAATTTAGCTTTGTAAAATTATAAAAACTTTAAAACAATATTTGGAGGTAAAATCTTGAGAGTAAGTTATTGCACAATGGTGGCTATTAGTTGAGAGAAGTGTCATCACATTTTGTGGTGACTGGTGAAGTTATTAACTGTAGACTTCTTTTAACTAAGCATGCTGAAATTCCTGTGGTAACCACAAAAAGATAGAAAAAGAAGCAACGCACAGAAAATAAAAAATAGAATATAAATGTGGGTAAAAGTAAGCACAAAATAAGATGAAAGAAAAAAACATGAAATTTAAATGAGATAATTCCAGTTAAAAGTAAGTTTTAGACTGGATTATAAAAGTGTTCGAGTATATACTATTTACAAAGATATATGTTAAATGAAATATACACAATGGTTAAAAATAAGGCTATGACATTTAAATGATAACTAAAAGTCTTGTATGGCTATATTAAAAACTAAAATATTAAAGTGACTTCAAGGAAAAACACCCACATTTCTAGAGATAAAGAGGGTGTTTTAGCTTCGTAATAGATTTTCAATGTTGAATCATCCTTGCATTCCTGTGAGTTTTTAAAGCGGTTTCAGATAAACATGAAGCCTGATCCCTAACAAAAAACCTCCTGCTACTTCAGCATGAGTAGGCTATAGTGTAACAACTTTTAAGGAGATAAATGTATGAGACACAGAAGTAAACAGGAACCCAGTCACGGAGAGACTTGTTCTGATTATCTATGGATCCATAACAAATTTCCTCAAAATCATTTATTATGTTCATGGATTTTGTGTGTTTAAAGTTCACACAGGGTATAGAGGACATTGTTTATTTTTCTGAATCACAAAGACTGAGGCCTAACATGGCATGGGAATACAGGTCGTTTTCAAAGCTTCAAGAACATGTACAATAAGATTATCAGAGACCAGTCTTTTGTGAATACCAACAGGAAAACAGACAAGAAGCCTGCCCAAAAGACTGAGAAGGAATCACAGAAACAGAGAGAGATGGAGAGACCATGTGGAGGTCAGAGAGAGAGACATCTCTGGGAAGAGAGGAGTTGCTGGTGTAAAACACGGCAATGCAGTAAGTTAAAGACTAGAAAGACCACACTAGCCCTTCTTTTCTTTTCCTTTTTCTACAATTTCAAAGACATTGTTGACAATTACCATAGAGGATTAAAAAGAGTTTTGGAGGCAAAGTGTGCATTGTGTGGGATGGAAGTGAATTTCTAAAGGGAGAAATTAGAGGCTGTAAATGTATAGTACAGTTTTCTAAAGTCTTTGGAATGGCCTGAGTGAAATCCATCTCTCCTTTATGAATTAATGAGTGAATTATCAATTAATTAGTGCATGAGTAAATGTATGAATGAATGAATGATTGAGGATTTTTGTGGTCCTTTCACGGTCATTAAAAAACATCTTGCAAGTTCACAATGGAAATTTCATATCAGGTTCTGAGGGATCTTGCAGTAAGAAATTATGTTTTACTTTATTTAATACAAATGCTCTCCTAATTATTAGATCTTGTAATTTTTTCATGAAGTATTTGTAGAAGTCCCGATCTCCTGGGAAAGATTGACATTGGTATCAATTTTATGAGCCCAGCAGTTCAGCACTGAGAGGAAGAAAGGAGATGTGCATTAACTAATGCTGTCTGTGAGGTTACAGAATAGGTTCACTTCATTTAATTTTGTTTTATTACGGGAGAAATTTGAGCATGTCAGTATCTGTGGGGAAAAATATATACCTATTCAGGTAGAGGTTGTATATATGGGAGCAAAATTATCTGATAATGCAATCTCCAGAAACCAGAGTGGCTGAAAAATAGGGCATCTTAGTGCAAAGTAAGCAAATTGAATTTTAGGTACTTAATGGAAAAAATGAAGAGAGATGAGGTAAAGAAGAGATGGAGAATTGCACCATACATCGCAGAGGTACAAACCCAAATCTCTCTCTAGCCACTAGTCAGAGTAACGACCTACAAGCTGTTCTTCAGATAACCCTAAGAGAAGAGAAGATTGGGACACAAATGACATCATTTAAACTCATGTCACAAGAGGAAGAAAGCCAAGCAATTAGTCTAATACCAAATAAGAGTTGACTGTCATGTTCCTATCCCTGAAAATGTTTCTCTTCAATTAGAGGAGTTATCTCTGCCCATTCCTTGAAACTCTCTATTCCAGAGACGTTTTGAATTGACTAGTTCTCTTCTTAAAGCTATCTATCCTTGCTTCTCTAGTCCGCCTGTCCTGTGAGCTCTCTCTTGGTGACCTGTGCAGTAGAAGGTTCAGGACTAATTTCTGCTTACCAAACCAGCACTGTCTGCATTTGTGTGCTTGTGTCTCCACGTGTCTGAATCCTTAAGGTGAAAAGGCCGCTTAAATATTAAAATAAAAAACAGCTACTTGCATTTAATTTTCAGAAACACTCATACAATAATTATTTGATTTATCAAGGCTACTTTATTAATAATATGATTCTCATTGAATTTATAAAAAATTTTCAAACAACTTTTCTTGAATGCCATCTGATTTGATCCTACTTCCCAGCACACCCTGCTCTTTATTTTAAAAGCTAATTCAAGGCCCATAGCATGCACTTTAGTTCAATAACTTAAATCCATTGATTTTTAAAGGCAAATTATTTTAGGTGGGCTGAGAAAATCAGTTCCATAGAAAATACATGGACTGTAGGATAACACAGTTCCTGATCAAATAAGATTTTTATAGTTTGGACTTCCATAGCAACATCTACTTGGCGTAGTTAAGCAAAAGCAAAGTGAGCAGAGGATTTTATCAATCAAGGATCTGACAATAGATGCTGATCAGAGTAACAATGCCTTGGAATGATTCACCTAGAATGAAGTGCTGGCAGCTGCAATGAATAATTTAGATTAAATGAAATGCTTTAGCAAAGCAGACTGATTTAGATCATCTTTTGAGTTTACCAGAGAAAAAGCTCTTGGTTGAATAATCAATAAAAAACAAACTTTTGAAATTTACTTTTAGAAATACATTGTCCTTACTGAGGTTAGCATGGCGATAAAATAGTGTTTTAGATCTTGCTTTGTGGAATGGGTGGTCGGGCGGTAGGTTGGGAGGATGCAGAAAGCAGTTCCTCCTAGAGTGTGGTTGCAATAGATTTAAAAGAACAAGATTGATTTTGATGACATGTACAGTGTTCTAGATAGCTGATGAGTTCGAATTTTCATATTGACCATATTTTTCACAGATCAAGTGTGATGGGAATAAGATAAAATTAGGGGGAAAAAACTGGGAAAGGAAATGCATCCAAGAGAATGAGAAGCGATAGAGATTAAGTAATGTTTTCTTTCAGGTGCTCTGTGATGCAGAGTATAATTTATGAAGGCACAACTGCTCTTTCTGCTTCCTCAAATGACATATCCATAGGTAGTTTTGCTTGCTTTGAAATACTGAGCATTTAGAGGTCTGGGATAACATACCTCAAAAAATCTGTTCAAAAATAAGTTGAAACTAATGGTTAGTGAGATTCTGAACAAGAGGCTAGCTAATACATAAAAAGTGTGGAAAGGAATTCAAATGAGTAAGTTAAGTCTTGTGAATACATGACACAGAAAGATATACACTGTATTTAATTTAGTAAAGAATATAAAATAAGCTAAAAGTTACTGCCCAGGATTTATGCACTGATCAACACATTTTATAAATATAATAATGTACAAAATTTTGAGTGATCCATGTGTATGAAATCTGGAATTAAGTGAGCAAAAAAGTTAATTGTTCAGAGGTCATGATACCCATTAAATACATAGGTTGTAGCAAATAATATCATGAAAGATGTGGAAATATTATTATCTTGTACATAAAGGAGTCTACAAAGAATAATTATAAATCTGAAATAGCTGCAATTCTTCTTTCTGTGTATTTGAAATCTAACCCATGATTAAAAATTCAGAGAGGAGACTTCTAAAGATGGTATTTAGAGGCATTATATGATTCTAATCATATAACTCTATATGCCCCAGAGGCACCTTCTACTTTGTCCATTAATTCAGTGTTTATTCCTATTCTACATATGCTGTTAAGTATCGCAACCCATCATCCTCACCATGCCGCCAACCCTGCAGAATACGTCAAAGACTTACCAAATGTTAAGACTTCACTCAAATCCAATATTCTTCATGGCATGGAAGATTTACATCTGTATTACTCAAATTGTTATATACTGAAGTTTTTTAATGAGTAGATCACTAGTGCATTAATTATTTCATTCATTTATTCATTAGATTGTTTATTTAGAAAAACATACCAAATATCTATATTAGCATATTTCAGAGGTAGACGTTTAAGTGACACTGGGCTGGAGGAGAAAAACATGAACATAACAACTTACTAGTTGCTATATACATTATGTTAGAAATATATTTGGGGTACAATTGAAGAACAAAATAAAGTATGGTCAATTTACTAAAGCAGGCAGAGTATGATCAATAGACCCTAGGAGACCCTCAATAATTTCTATATCCTGAATTCTGTGCATTTGCGTAATTGCCTTCCTTTGAATGTGGACAGAACATACGACTTGCTTCTAACCAACAGAATATGACAATGATGATGAGATGTCATTTCTATGACTACATACATCATACAAGGTTCTGTTTTAGCAGACTGGAATGAGGAACTCACCTGCTAGTCTTGACAGAATATGCTGCTGTGACATGAACTGCCTATCAGAAGGGCTAAGTGGCATGGAACTGCTGGCAGCCATTAGGAGTTGAGGGCTTCAATCTTCCAACCGCACAGAGATGAATTCTGCCAACAACCATGTGATTGCAAGAAAGACTATCCCAAACCTTAGATGAGCCCACAACCTCTACTGACACCTTGATTGCATCCTGGGAGACCCTGACAGAAGACTAATGTAAGTCAAGCTAGAACTCCTGGCCCACAGACATTGTGAGATAATAAATGTGAGCTGTCTTTAGCCTCTAAGTTTATAGTAATTTGTTACATGCCATAGAAAACAAATACATAGAAGGAGCTAAAAAAATGTTTTCATCAGTCAAGTGCTCCTTGAAAAAACTTATTGCTGAGCTGAGTCTAAAGAATGATTATTATAAGAATGGAAGTCTGCAAAGTGTTTTGAAAACACAACATAAACTTGTCTATTCAATACATTAGCATAAGCTGCTTTTAGTGCCTGGAATGATACACCTGTTCCTCCCCTGGCCCTTGTAACAGAAATTTTTAAATAATGGAAATGATGCTGGTACTTAATCTAAAGAAATGGTACATATATGCCTCAGGAAAAAAAATAATAATTGAGCACATTTTGTTCCCCAGTCTATCAGTTCATTGGTCATCTTAAACTGTTGTTTCCCGCTTGCCCTCAAGTGATATTTCTGTTTCCTGACATCCAAACCTAAACCAATTGTATCTTACTGACTTGCTAAGTGATTAAAGAAGTGGCAAACCTGTAATCCAGATGACAATCTTGTTTGTACTGACTAATGAATTAATATATTTAGACCATTTTGAGTGACTGTCCTTATTATGAAGAAACTATCGTATTATCCAAACCAAAAAATTAGTTTGGATAAACCAACTCAGTGATATTAGAGTTATATTTTCTTTATCTACAAAATACCAGCTTCTGATTTCCAGTTTTTTTAAAATGGATTGAGGTGAGTTTACCAGACCAGAGGTGATTAGACTGCAGGAAAAGAGTTAACCTTTGAAGGACCATGATTGTCTAAACTGTGTTGTGTACATTCTTTGTCTGTTTGATATGTGCTTCTGATTTTGACTGGAAATAATACACCTCTTTTATAAATAACTTACACTTTGGGAAAATCCTCGTGTTCTGAAGACTGAACATGAAGTTTATCAAACAGTAATGCTGGGACCTTACGCCTTATCATTCAGAAAGAAATTAGGAGTAAAATTCCAAACTTATTTAACTCACAATTAAATATTAAGGGGTAACCTAGAAGTTCAGTTTGAAGAATTTAGTTTCTTCAGAAGGAACAGAAATGAATGTAGAGAGATGTTCATAATCTGAGCAGTAAAATAAGATAGAGAAATTATAAACAAGAAGTAATTCTAAAAGAGAGAGAAGACATCCTATACTGAAAAACAAAAGTATAATAGAAGTTTCGAGACAAAATGACAGAGTATATGACTCTTTCTCTAGCAGTGACGCTTCTTCAGCCAGACAGCCTGAGTTTGAATTCCAGCTTTTATGCTTACCAGCTCTAGACCCAGGGCAAGTTTTTCCATCTTCCTGAAATTTAGTTTTTCCATCTTTAAAATGGGTACCTCATATAATTATGATCTACTCTTTCAGCAACTTCCAAGTACATAATACAATATTATTAATTATTATCACTATGCTGTACATTAGATTGCCAGAATTTATTCATCTTTTAACTGTAATTTTATATTCTCTGACCAATATTTTCCTTCTCCCTGACTCCCCAGCCCCTGGGGACATTCCAGTTGTGATGCAGATGTCAGCTAATGCTATGGTGGTAATAAGTGTATCAAGTCAACACATTGTACACTTTAAACTTACACAATGTTACACATCAATTATATCTCAATGAAGCTGGGAAAGAATTTGTAGCCACATCATGGTATTGTTTGAGGATTAAATGAGTGCTTGTAATAGTACCTAGAACATATTAAGCATTAAAGATAACTCTCATTATTTTTGTAACGACATCAAGAGTGGGAGTTAAATATTAACTGAGAGAGAATTGAAGCATACAGGACAGTACATCAAGAAAACGGCAGCAGTTAAAAGAGAAGATAACTCCCCATATCCTGGCAAATGCCATGTACTGAAAGAAATTGATGATAACAACACTTGTCTTCTCTTCACCATGTTTTGAGGGATAAGGAACAAGGGATATGCTTCCGTGAAAAAGGGTATGGTGAAATAGCGTAATATGATACTTGCATTAAAAAGTTATAAGGACATAACAGAAGATGAAATTTGGAGGAGAATTATCTTTAGTACTCCACTTAAAGCACAAAGAAATATCGCAAGAGTCTGGGGCACAAAATTTGAAGTTGCTGTCCTTAAATTGATGTCATTATGCCTGGATGGAATACTGCCTTGGAAGGCCTTTTTTATTTTGCAGTCACATCTCAACTAAATGTAGATGAAGATGGAGAATTTTAAAATTTTCAAACTGGCTATCTTTGGTCACTCATTTTCTTCTTTGAGTTGACTGACAGTGTTTGCTTGATGAAAGGTAACTAAGCCGAATTATCAATTTTAAGAACATTTACCATGCCATAAAAAAGAACCATGGGAAAAATCATGAAGAAATAGTTAGATTGGCTTCAAGAAATGGGTAATAATTAGTAGTACAGATATCAGATGCTGTGGTAATTAAGAGGAGAGAGAGAAATGTAGTTCTGGGTTGTACAGCTTTGACAGTGTTCGCCAACACAGAGGAATTTTAAATTGTGATAAAGAAGACTTGAACAACTATTTCTAGTTTCTGTTCTAGGCAGAAGTGTTTCACAGAATTCATTCTAGGGAAAAATCTTTATCTGACCATGATTATCCCAGAGCCCCAAAGTGAAAGCAGATGTACACAGTCGTACGTCAGGCAGAGAGAAGAGGAAAGAGTTGAAAGGGGAAATCCTGCATGCAGTTTGTTTTTGATGCACTTTGATTTCACTCTCTTCGCTCTCAAGGCCTTCTATAACAGAAAAAGAGTAGGAAAGAAAACAATGTAGCAAAGGAAAAAGCCAACTTTTAAAGTTCAAAATCACAGTTCCCATTTCTCCAACGTGGCTGTTTCATCTGAGAAGAGAGAAATAATAGAAGCTCAGCAATTGGGGTTTTCATTACCAAATCCATCATTTTTATTAGGAAGTTTTAATCTCTTTCCAAACAATTTTGCCTTTTGAATAAAAGTATTTTTAACCACGTAAGTATATAGTTGAAGGATTGTGAAAAATTTTTAAGCAACTGAATGTTATTCCGTATTTCTTGTGTTTATGTTTCTTTCTAAGCTATTCATTATTTTAACAAACATTTATCAAACGCCTCAGATTTTCCTACCAACCTGTCGCTGCTTTTTACCAAATACTTCAAATTTAGCAAAAACACAAAAAACAAAGCTAGCCAAATTATCGTCTCAATTTAGAAAGATTTCCTACCTTTCATTTATATGTACACTACTCTGGGAAAGTGAAACATTATAAATTACAGCCTACAGTAAAGTGAATTGGAATGGATCATTTGATTGGTTCTTTGTTTAAAACTATTTTGCTATTTTTTTGTTTTTGTTTTCTGTTTAGTTGACACATAACTGTGGATGGGGTCTAATATATTCACATATCTCATAAAATCACGTAATCAAAGGAGTGACTCCCTCTGCCAAAGATTTCTTGGCTCCTACCTGCCATTCCTTCCCAAAAAGAACTGTAACTCAGTTGACAATTACAAGCTGCAAATCAGGATCCATCCAGGTCTTCACGTTTGCCTTTCAAGTAACAAGAACGTAGGGGTAAAGTCCATTAGCCAATAGAATATCCAGACATTTTATTAGTTGTGTGTATCTTCCACACCTAGGGATTCAACCATGTATTACACAGGGTCTAATGGCCAAAAAGGGGCTCTCGAAAGATTTTATGAGTTAATTATTTTTAATAATCTCACAATTGTCTTCTCATGAATTCCTCACCCCATTGAACACAGCATGACAATCAACTTCCTCCATATGACAAAACGGAATGTAGAGAGGTAGCTTTAAAAGGATGTTTGCAAATTTTGGCCTTGGACCTATCAATTCTTTAAATCTGCTTCAGCATACTCCTAAGCTGGGCATTTCGATCCCACCATTTTCTCCCCAACATTTTATTCCTAAGAATATGTGACCCATCTCAGTACTCAGATCCTATATCTTCGTCCTACTAATATTGCATATATCATCATGTCATTGCGTCTATATAGGATTCCTCAGAGGTGAATCTACATGTAAATTCATCAGCACAGTCCCTCAAAATCAAATCCACAAGAGCCAAGAAAAAAGCTTGCATACATTGTCAAAAACTGAAAAAAAAGATAAAATGGAGAAATAGTTGAGCCTTGAGCTTATTTATTATTTCTTTCAAATTAAATATTGCTATTATAAAAATCAAAAGATTAATGGTAATTACAATTAAATTTACACACTGAATTTTTGATACATAAAATTCTGAGAATTCCTATCTTGTTAATAATGTTAAAAACTGTGTATATTAACTCTAGTAAAATTGGACATTAGCAATAACTTGCACATGGTAAAATTTGTTTCTAAGCTGATTTGTTTAACATTTGTTTCTAACAAATTTGTTTCTAATTTGATTCTAACCTGACAGGAGAACTAAATCTTCTTTGTAAATTGTCTTCATATTTTAACAAGCAAATGCACTTAGTAAAAACGCTGGCCTGGTGTCGGCCCCGTGGCCAGGTGCTGAAATTTGTGCCCTCCGCTTCACCGGCCTAGGGTTTTGGATCCTGGGCGCCCGACATGGCACTGCTCATCAAGCCATGCTGAGGTGGCATGCCACATAGCACAACCAGAGAGACCTACAACTAGAATATGCAACTGTGTACTGGGGGGCTTTGGGGAGAAGAAGAAGATTGGCAATAGATCTTAGCTCAGGTGCCAATCCAAAAAAAAAAAAAAATAGAAATGGTGTCCAGAAAATAAGCTTGCAAATGACAGAGGCTATTAGTGGTAAAATTTGATACAGATTAAATAATTAATCTAGTCTTCATTGTAAAACCTACAAAAGAAAAACCAATTCATATGAAAGTAAAGGACTGTAAATGGCTTATCTTCATATTATAGAATTTGATCAAAAATGAATTTGAGTTAATTTCAAAACTGTATCTCAAAATTGAATAGTTATGATTAAAATACTTGCATTCATCAGCATAAATTTTAAAAGTCCATAAGATTAAAAGGTCAGTGTAAAATCTTATAATCAGTTGAAATGATGTGTTCAAAACAGTAGAATCAAAATATTTTATACATCAATATCCACCCACAAATACTGAAGTATCCTAATTTAGCCAAAATTCTTCACACCCATATCATATTTTAAAATATCCTGATTACTGTAATTGATAGAGTAGGCATATTTCCACATACCTTTATTTATAAGTGGCTGTAAAAATTTCTAGTTTTGAAATACTCTTGTTAATTGAAGTTTAATTCACTTAGTTGGGAAAAAGGAAACACTTTTCAAAAACTTTATTTATTTATCTAATACCATCTTTTTGTACAAAAGGCTCAAGGTGGTCAAAAGTACAAATCCACTGAAATTGGGATCAAGAGTTGGAAAAGACCAGTGTTGCCAGCTCTTATATCAGAGGGCCAGGCAGGCGACAAAGCCTGGAGGTAGCCAGGTGGTCCTGGAGAGGCCACCTGGTCCCTAAGGGACAGCTGCTCCTGCTCCAGCAGACTGCTGCCTCGAGGGAGCGCACAGCCAGGGTTGTCAGATCTGATTTCCTCAAAGGATGGCAGAAATGCCTATTTCCTAATTTATAAATATCAGAAACAATTTTTTAGAAACTTCAGGTTTGAATCTCTGCGGTTAGAAGTCAGGCAGTGGTTTTCCTTGGAGGGGTGGGGACAAACAGGAGGGGACAGGAGGGGGATTGCCATCAGGGTTCTGTGTCTTGATCTGGGCTGGTGACACAGGTGTGAGTAGTTCGTGAATATTTCATGGAGCTATACACTTATGATTTGTTCCTTTCCTCTCAGATAGCAAGAGAAAAAGAGAAATAAACAGAATCATTCCATTTTAAGATGGGAACATGGAAAAGATAAAAATCTCAAAGTTTTCGGGGGCTGGCCCCGTGGCCGAGCGGTTAAGTTCGCGCGCTCCGCTGCAGGCAGCCCAGTGTTTTGTTGGTTCGAATCCTGGGCGCGGACATGACACTGCTCATCAAACCACGCTGAGGCAGCGTCCCACATGCCACAACTAGAAGGACCCACAACAAAGAATATACAACTATGTACCGGGGGGCTTTGGGGAGAAAAAGGAAAAAAATAAAAATCTTTAAAAAAAAAAAAATCTCAAAGTTTTCTGTAACTATTGCGATTGCTAGTTTTATTGTAATATTAGACATTTGAATGTTTGATATTATAATTCTACACTGGACTGAAGGTCATGTTTGTTCATTAATGACACACATTTGAATGAGAGAGGAATAACTGAACAACCTCTTGAACAACCACATAGAATTACCACCTTAGTGCCAGATCCTTTTTTTGATGATCTTAGTATTTACCACTTATTATTGCTGTTCCCCATCGTACTTATGGATCATCTGCTAACCATTTCTCCTCACACACTATCAACTCCAGACTATCCCTTTGTTGCTACTAAAATTAAACAAAACTCATGGACTTCCAATGAATTTTTCTTGTGGATGCGTCTTTTTAATTTCTCTTAATGGATCCATTTCTGTCTTAACCGTCACATTATACTTCTTATCTGCTTTCCTGGTTTTCTATCACATTTTCAGGTATGGCAACCTTAGCAAACCTTTGTCATGAATACCTTTTGGATAATGTCCAAATTAGCTACATATTCTTGGCACCTCTACAAGATGACACATTATGAAAGATGTGACTGATAGTTCATACAATCACTGAGAATACTGACCATTCCCACATTTCAGCAGCAGAAGGCTGGAAAAAATATGGACAATATATGAATGTTTTTATGGTATTCAGTTTGAAAAGGAATAAAGAGCATGTAAATAAACAAATAGCAACAAAAAAAACGAAATGAGCAATCTCTCTCTCTTTTGGTAATCTAAAATTTTTATTTCCTTTTGATCAAAAGAGCCAAAGTAGAATCTAGTCCAGAAAGCAAATGCACAGCTAACCTTGACAAAACCTAGAAGAAGCATGGATAGAATTGAACCTGGATGAATGCACACACACACACACACATACACACACACACGCACACACACATAAATATCCATTTAGGATTAAGGATGTATTTATTCATGTATTCATTCAATAGATATTTACTGAATGCCCAATATGTCTCATCTGCCCTACCAGGCATGAAAAATGTGAAAAACAAACATGAATAAAATATAATCCCTAATGACAAGGAATTCAACATCTAGGGATAAACAGACATAACCACAAATAATGAAGCATGTACAGAAATAGAAAAATGTATGTATTAACATAGGAACACTATGGAGGGGCACTGAATTTCATTTGATTGTACTAGGGGAGAAGCAGGGAAGGTCTCCTGTCAGAGTATACAACAAAGCTAAACTTTAAAGAATTTATTCATTTATTCATACATTTCTTGAGAAAAATATTTGTTGAGAACCTACTAAATGCCAGACACTGGTACTGGTGATATGAAAATGAACTAAACATTCTGATGCATGACTTACATTTACACTTTACATTCTAGCGGGTGAGAATCTAATGAGGCAAATAGCAGGAGGTAATTGTTAAGAGAAATCTCAAGGTGATTTAAGCTGGAGATTAAAACACGAGAAAGGAGCAATAAGAAATTAAGCAGGGGGGTTAATGATCATAGCATGGAAAACATTTAGCTCATGTGAGTGTGTGGTACTGCTGGGAAATCAATTTGGATTCTCTGTGTACAACTTCATGCATAGTTCATGGTAAGATATTGACTAGGAAGTGCAATAGTCATATTTTTATTTCTAATCAGTCCTTCAGGAATGATATGGGGTCTGGCAGGAGTTATGAGAGAAGTGAAGATAGAAGCCAGATAACTTAGGATATTTCTGCATCTCAATATTGAATCCCTACAGGTTGGCATCAAGGCATCTGTCCTTTAAACAGGCTCTACAAATGAGGCAAAGTGTGAGAATTGCTAGCTGAGGAGACTACAACTATGTGTAACCATACTATAGGTGTTCTTCTAAGATATAGTACTATCTTAAAATTGCAGAAGACTGATGTAGGGGCCTTTTTCAGAGTATGAAAGATGAGAGGGCCTTGTAGCACCTAGATTTTACTAAATAGTAATTTTCTTTCTGTGGCACCGTATTATTGGTTACTATTAATTAGACAAAGGAATAATGGGAATATTTAAATCCTGATCACTAGGCTAGATCAAAATATATTCTGATGCGGTACTTATAATGCTCTTCCTTTTCAAAAACTTTGAAGTATTTGCTGCAGGAGCACATCGTCTAACTTTGTCCCTGGATCAATTCAATCATAGTATTTTTAAAACAGCTCAGGTCATACAGCATCTTTTCCAGAGACCTAAGATGTTTGATTGCCAAGGAATTATATTCAGATTTGTTTGAAGTGTATCATTTAATGCAATACAGAAGACATCCTCCTAAAATGCTACTGCGAGAGGGCAGCCATGACAAACAACCTTGTCAAATCAGTTTGAACTCTACCCAAGTGCTTTTTAAGTGCAAATAGTCTAACAATGAAGTGTCTAATCCAGAACAGTACTTCAGAGAATAGGCACTGAATAAATATTGAACTACGGAGTCCACAGCAAAATAGTTCTTAAAAAAGAATGAATCAAACTTGCTGCCACTAAAATCTACTTCTTGAGAAGCAAAGGTGCACTTAGTGCTACATACAGATATATATTGAGATATATTGTCAGGTTCAATGATTTAAGAACAAAACACTTGTAGGTTAAAAGAAAGCAAAAAATAAAGCAAACACATATAAAACTAGGGATTGGATAAACTGACTTTCAACTTAGTTAATAGTTCTTGAGTTTTCCCATGGAATATGACTCTTTACTGTTGATATTGGTGTTCAGGATATTCTTTCACAGATATTTAGATGATTTATAGGCTCTGGCATAGATAAGATACATTCAGATACTCTCTATCTCTATCTGTCTATCTATTGATTGATCTATCTATACATCTATATCTTCTCAACACTGCCCTCACTTTTACATTATCAAGGGTAAGACATTTGACAAACACTGCTCTAAAATTTTTGTGGAAAAACATGTAAAACACAACTTTGATGGGATAAATATATGAATCTCCCAAGCAGTTGTGATTGGTAAAATAGTATGGCTGAAGGTATAGAAGAATTCAAAACCCTCATGGAAGTAAGGGACATCTTCTCAATGAGCTGGTTTGTTGTCCTTAAAAACTCTCTCCTTGTCCATGCCTGAGACAATGTGTGCATAATATACACACGCATACATACATAAATATCCATGACGGATCAACTCCAAGAGTACCATCACTTTCCATCTAAAACTCTCTAACTCTCCTCTTCTAGATTCTTTACAAGATTATTGTGCTATTGAATCTTGCTTGGCATCTTTTTCTTTACGTAAGCCCTTTGGATGGATGCCAAAGGTTTTTCCTATGAGACTCTAAATTCACCCTGGGTTTCACAGTCTGTCGACTTTCTCCCATCTCATGTTTAGCCAGTTTCTTGAAATTCTGTTTGCCTCAGATCAGAATTTGTATATAGAGAATCAGAATTGATTTACTTGCAGTATCAAATATTAACTAGGAGGGCACCAAGGGACATGGAAAGGATGAAATATTAATGGGTGCAGAATCCTTGAAATTTCTATGCCATATTGTTTAGGGGTGAACAGTGGCTATATGGCAAGTGGCTGAAGTTACTCCATATCTATAGAAATTTTTAATCACAGAAGATTGTAACATTTATTATAGGTTTTCAGAGATTTTGATGATATCCTAGGTACAAAAGCCGCAAAGAAGTGAGGGAGAGGGAGAAGTTGTCTATCTTGTTTAGTTGGGACTATAAATTATAAATTTGGATGGAACATATGCCTCCAGTGAGTGGAAATATGTGAATATTTATCCAGTCTGAAAAAAGCAATATTACGGATTGAAGGATAGACTTTCATTCTTAGTCTTGATTCTGATGGTTGAATGAAGGCAGATGTATTCTAACTATGTATTTAGTGATTGCTACTTCTCTTGAGTTTTCACAGTCCTAAAAATAGCTACTTTTATATAAAATATTATAAATATCAAAAATATGTTTTCAGTCGTACGTTTTCATATCAGTGAAGTTCTTGCTCATAGCTATAGATTAATATTTGATTCTCTAATTAAAAGCAAAACTTTTCTTGGAGAATTGGAATTTCCCTTGTATTAATGGCTCTACTTCCACTCAATTCATTTTTCATTTCATGAAACAGATTATATAACTTATGTGATTTCAGTTTATTATTCAAGGATATAATTAGTTTTAACAATAATATTCTTTTTTTCTTAGTCTCTTTTCAACTGTAGAAATGAATACCTAAGTGACGTCTCGTAACAATGAACACACCTAGCATCCAGATCCTGGTTTCAAAAACCGTTTTCCAATAAAAGGCATCAGGAATCCCTGGAGAAGTTGTTGATTCTAGGACTGGAACAAAGAAAATACGAAATGAATCGTAGTATTTTCTGGTGCCAGAAAGTACAGAACTGCTCCGAAAAAAAAGGAGGAAGAAGATAGGAGCATGTTAAAAGGACACAAGAGCGAAACTGAAAGACCTATCAATGGCCAAAGAGGGAACAATTTGAGCAAGAAAATAAATAACTATAGTACTGATGGTATAGCCCAAAGAGTAAAATAAATACCCTTTAGTCTACAATGATAAAAATAAATGATTAAATAAACAAACGGATGGAGTCAAATGTACAACTCTTCCTTACATAAAAATTTCAGTTAATAAATGTACAAGGAATGAGGAAAATAGAAAATCACCACCAGGCAAACACTACAATAATTTCTGCAGGCAATATCCTTTAATGCATGCTAAATTTAGTGAGCTAACGACGAAGGAGAAACAAGATATTTTCCTAATTTCAAAATATTTCTAAATATTAGCTAATTATGAAAGGAAATAGTAACTTTACAGTAAAGAAATCTGGCAAACACCATCTTAACCAAGTGATTAAGGTAAACAGCACCAGCATTAAGCCTTATCAGCATTATGTAGTCTCTGAAATAATGTACTGAGAAAGGCACATCATCTCTATGTAGTCTTTCCAAAAAACCCATAATCTCAATTGAATTATGCAAAAGCATCAGATAAACTCAAAGTAAGAGATGCATCACAAAACATCTGACCAGTAATGCACAAAATTATCAAGGTCCTGAGAGTCAAGGAAAGCCTGAAAAATGGTTGAGATTAGAAAAGACTAAGGAGGTGAAACAACTAAATGCAATATGGGATTCTGGATTGTATCATGAAAGGACTTTTGTGGAAAGCATGGTGAAATCTGAAAGTTTATGGTTTAGTTAATAGTATTATACTAGTGTTAAGCTTTTGGTTTTTATAATTTTAGCATGGTTATAGATGCTAACATTAGTGAAAGCTAAGAGAAAGGTCTCAGAAATGCTCTGCACTATCTTTTCAACTTTTACAACAACTCTGCAAGTCTAAACTTAGTTCAAAATAATTCTTTAAGGAAGAAATGCCTATTTTTCTTCATGATATTTCATTTGGGTTCACATTATCTAAAGACCAAATATTTTCATTGAGACTCAAAAATGGCATTTAAAAAATATAGTGTCTTAGAACACATAACTAATTTAGTTACAAAACTAGAGAACCTATATTTCCTGAATGCTAGTCTAACCTACTACAAATTTTTAATGACAGAGTAAAAATTACATAGATAATTCTTTTAGAAAATGAATTGCAGAATTTTGCACTTTCTAGTACCCATCTCTCTTTGCTCTTAAATGGTGACCTATGGTAATATCTATAACCAAGAATCTAACAACTATGTCAATACTAGCTTACTCAGAAGAGGAGAATCCCAGAAAAACACAATATTTGTTCATGTTCCTTGTTCTATGTATACATGTTCCATGTATTTTTCCAAGGTGCAGCAATGTTATATAAAACTAAAATTCTATGCAAATTAAATATTGTCTCATATGTCAATTAAATATTTTCTCATATATCATACCTAGAAAAGTGCATTTTAAAATTAGTCGTGGCTAATGGAAATTAACCAGAAGATATCTCTAATAATTTAGAAAAACGCTCTGTAAATGCCACTCTTCCATCTTGGAAAGTCAGAACTATTGTCATAAATCTTGGAATAGCAAACCAGAGTTTAACCTTTTGGTGAAGATTTGCAAAAAATATACTTTCTGAATCAGTGTAATTTTCTAAAATGGCTTATCATCTTTCTGACACACACACACACAATGATACCCATCCATATTTACTTCTTGGTTCAATTAAATTGTATGCATTGGGTGATCAAACCAGAATTTTTCTTTCCAGGCACAGACTTGCACTTTCTTTCAGAAAGTGGAGGTGCGTCTTTCAGGAATTGGCTGGAGGGAGATTCACATTATTGACCCACTAGAATTATAAAATTTCCCATTCAAATTTGAGTAGTCATCAAACAGAGAAAATCAGAAAAATATCAATGAGAAAATAGCACTTACCATAAATAAATAGCTTTACTAATTAGACCTACAAAAGTTCTAATTGTAGGAGGAACTCAATATTAAGACTATCATAGACAGCATGATGAATATTGAGACTCACTCCACATCATCAGTGTCTCCATATACTTAGGCAAGTCATTTCTGAAAGCACAAACAATGATTCAGGAGCACTTTGAAATGTTTCTACTGGAAATTCTTCACAGCCAATTCAGAAAGAAATCAAGGAAATGGAACTGAGAAAATGAACGAATGTTACTCAAAACAAGATATTTTGCCTAGATGAAGCTCACAATCCAGGAGAAGCTAAAATAAGAAGCACTCGCTGGCGCTTTTTTTCTGAATCATGTGGAGGTGAATTCAGACAAATCTCCAATGGGCAAGGGACTATGATTTTTTTCTATTTAATTTTTTTACCAAGTATCACACAGTTTCTTTTACAAGTCTAATCCATATTTGTCATAGTTAGTTCTAAATATCAAGCTCTGGTTTTACAACTTGATGAAATGCCATAAGACTCTACTCATTTAAAGATCATCTGGAAAAAAATCTTATAAACTTGTAGAAGCTTCTTTTACTAATTAGTAAATTTTTATAATCTGTCTTACAAAGTTTCACCACAAAGTTTATTCTTAGCGTAACAGCTCATAATTTCAAAGCTAAAATATTCTAACCATTTGTAACCCTCTTTTTTGTGGAGCTTTGTGAATGCTTGTGAAATGTCATTGATAGATTTTATTGAATTGTCTATTATTTTGTTTTTAGTTTTATTTTTATCTTTTTAAAAATAAAAAATCATTTATTAGCATATGTTTTACTTTATTAGTAAGTTCCTACATGAATAAACATACCTTTACACAGTTTTTCATTTAAATTATAAACTTTAAAAAATTGATTACCATAAACTGAAATATCGCCTACTTCTAACATAATCACCTTTAACAATCTCTTTCATAACATTCTTAAAATACTATCCGAAATGCTATTTTATAAAACTACTTTAATTTTCAAGTTACAATTTGGTTTATAGTGCCAGACTCCGCTTTATTCCACTTTGCCTAGCATCTCCACAGATGGAACCATTAACGCTCACAGCTCTTCTTATTTCCCCTCTGTCCCCTGTTCTCAGAGGTAGTCTCATTCTTGCAGATCTGCTTCTTCTTCTTCTTTTTTTTTTTTTTTTTGCAGGGAAAGATTCACCCTGAGCTTACATCTGTTGCCCACCTTCCTCTTTCTTTGTTTTTCTTCCCAAAGCCCCAGTGCATGGTTGTATACCCTAATTGTAAGTCCTTCTACCTCTTCTCTGTGAACTGCCACCAAAGCATGGCAAGTGACAGACACAGGTGGTGTGGTTCCACAACCAGAAAACTAACCTGGGCTTCCAAAGAGGTGAGAACGCTGAACTTCAACCACTAGGCTATCAGGGCTGGCTCCAGACCTGGTTCTTACTGATACTGGAAGCCATTATGTTGCTCTATTGCAAATTTGGTGATACCTAGAAAGTTTCTCATCCAGACCTGGGAGCCTTGGTGCTGATCAAACTGCTTAGGCATTTGCTACCAATGATATAGTGACCCAGCTCTCTGGTAACAGGGCTTTCAGGGGTGGCAAAGCTTTTCCTACTTGCAAAAATTTCAAGTGAAATTATTGTCTTCTTTTGTACCCCAGAACCTTTCTAGAACTAACTTGAAGACTTGCCTTTTGTTTTATGATCATCAGTTTTCTTTTCTTTTCTTGCTTCCTCTTATAAGAAGATAGTGCTATTTCTCATTTCCAAACTGTTAAAAATTCAGTTTCAGATACATTATTTTCTGAGATTAGAAAACTGGTTCAAATGATACTTTGAACATATTTCAAAATGATGAGAGATTTGTAAATCAGATTTACTTCTTATAGATTACTTGGTTCAGAGAGGCCTGTGGTAGGTCTGAATATAAAGTGTTCAGCTTTCATTGAAACAATACCCATAAATTTTGAGGAAAAAGAAAGAGGCAGAGAAGCTGAGAAGAAAAGGAGAAGAAGGTGGAGGACAAGAAGGAGGAGGGGAAAGAGGGAAGAAAAATAATACTCTTTAATTCACTCTGAGGCTTTTCTATGTTTAAGCTGAGTAGACATTGTAATTAATATTCACGTAGCTAAGATATTAACCTCTGTCTCTTCTATTTTAAGGAAAAATAAATGTAGGCGCTAGAATGCTGATTGACACTACTAATTGGTAATGCCTTCTTCACAGCTGCTGTTAGAGTGAGAGACTAAAGTTCAAGCCTTCATAGTCTATCACTTATTATATTTATAAGTGCCAGTAGCTGTTCACAGTGAACGTGATTGAAAATAGAGGAAATTTAATACTTCCTTAAAGATTGCAACTTGCATCTTATCATTTTAAACCTACTGACTATTGAAAAACATACTCTCTGTTTTATTTCACATAAATCTTTCTTTAATTATCTTGTAGTTTGTGTTCTGACTCATTATTTCTGTGACATGCCATTTCTGATCTTGTTCTTGTTGTCAAACTGAAATGTCTTTGTCCATCCGATCATTTTTTATTTCATTTATTTCCTGGGATTGTTGAAATGACAAGTGATAGCCAACTTCTATAGATTTGATTGACAGGAAAATTATGAAGATGATTTGGGCCAGCACTAAAAATAACTCCCTAAATCGCTAAAGTGTCAAAAGACTATAGTAATGTCCTCTGACAATTTATTTACTTTCAGGGATATATGTTTAACTCGGGTTTTTAAGAGAGTAGAGCTGCAGCTGGAAGACTGACATAAAGGTTTTCAACTTCCTTTATGCATTAAAACAAGCTTCATTATTTAGGATGAATGTATCAACCTAAAAGATAGGCCAAATAATAACAAATCATTCTCATTAAGCTTCAGATATTTAGCCAAGAAGAAATAGCACACATGTGAGGTAAATTGAGTGGATTCTAACCTGCGTTAGGTTATTATTTATTTTTCTTCCATCTTTAATTTACTTTATTTTACCTTTATTTTTTATCACTACGAACAACTCTAAATCAAATAATACGCACTTAAATAGCAACTGTAGTCTAAGTACGATGTGAAAAAAATACGAACAGTCCTCCGAAAGAAGCGAAATGCTGTGATTACTGTCAACGCCTACTCTCAATCACTTTCAGGCTTCTAGTAAGAATCTCCTGAAAACTTCCAGTTTCTCAATTATATTAGTTAAGTTTTGTTGAGTATATAATTGCCAAAAAATTTGTGGCTTAAATCAACAAATAATTTTTTAAATAATTCTGTTAGTTCCCTTGGAAATTTTAATTCAGGCAGCTTAACCGATCACCAAGTTAGCAGGCAGCTTGGCTGAAGCAAAATGATCGCTGATGCCTCAAAATGTGTACGGTAGCTGACTCAGTGCCAGCTGGGGGATGAGGATGATGTGGCTAGCGTTTCTCATCATCCAGGGGCAGCTTGGGTCATTCACATTGTAGGTGGTTTTAGAGATCTTAGGAGCAGCAAGACAGAGTATGCCTTAACACCTGAGACTTTTTCCTTCTCTACCTCTGTCACATTTATATTGATTCAGTCAAATCACGTGGCTAAAGCTATGAGTCAATATGGTAATGAAACTCCCAAGGGCAGGAGGAAGGGATCAATTATTGTTTTAGTTTTTGCAAATTCATTTTTACACTCATTGGGAGATAAGATTCCTAGAGAGATGGTCCACTTTTATATGTATTTCTTTAATAATTTATCAAAATTTAAACATTCTTAGCATGTGCTAGGTTCCAGAAATATATTGGTAAATATGAAAGATATGCAGAATCTAGCCAAGGGGTTGAAAATTTCAGTATTTCCAATACCTTTGAGAAAATTATATCTCACATGCCAAATGACAATAACAACAATAGAGATGAAAAATTTCTTATTCTCTTGATACATTCTACCAGATCCTTTATGACTATGATTTTAAGATGGTTTAAAAATAAACTATGAACTGCCACATCCAGGGAGGGTGTTTAATTCTATAAACAAAAATTGCAGCAATGCCCATACAACTGCCTAATGAAAGAGCCATTTTAAGATTTGACACGAGCTTTTAAAAAGAGAAGTGGTTCATTCAACTCTCTCCTTCCCACTGGCAAAACACAGCATAATAACAAAATAGGATATTATGTTAGAAAAGACAGGACATTTTAAGTATCACACAAAGCAATAGAGAAAGATTTTTTTAACATAAAGAAACTTTGAGCAAATACATAAACAAAACAATTTAAATACTTATATTCTTCCTGGGCACACTCAGACTGCATTTCCCATACTCCTTGCTGGTGAGGTCAAGTTCAAGTCTCACCAGTGGTATGGAAGCAAAATTGATGTATGCCTTTTCTGGCCCAAGGCTTTTAGAAAGTGAGTGAAAAATGTATGAAAGCCATTGATTA
Source organism: Equus przewalskii (assembly GCF_037783145.1). NCBI lineage: Eukaryota > Metazoa > Chordata > Mammalia > Perissodactyla > Equidae > Equus > Equus przewalskii. Next base: position 30,250,408 of record NC_091834.1, read on the forward strand.
AACAGGAACATTAGCATTTTAAATAAGGAAAAATTATACTTGGGTGTGTCACTTATCCAACTTGGACCACTCACCCTAACACTAAGTGGTTTGCTGGAAAGAATTTAGGATTGGAAGTCAAGATTATGTCTGTTTCTATCACAATTTAGCTGTGCGTTACAAAGTTATGGCCATTTTTGTATTTTGTTTTCTCATTTGTAAAATGTGGTGGTCAAGTTCTAAATGGTCTATGAAATTTATTTTGAAGTCCCATATAATGTTTGAAATGGCTTCAAACATTTTATTAAACCATGGCTGTGTATTAATAATGCTCACCTAATATTTATTAAATATTAAGATAGAAAACATATATTGCTTGATATTATAATGGGTTTTTAAGCTAAAGCAAACATGAGTATCACTTTGGAGAGCACTATAAAGGCAAAATTCATGACTAGTCTTGAATCATTGCTGTTCTGTAGAAATCTATTTTTATCTAGTATTTGTTACATTAATAGTATGCTAATAACTATATTAGTACACTAATATCTCATTTGTTTTTTACAGTGTAATATATAATGTATACATATAATTACATATATGGTATTAACAATACTTTTTTCTGGAAAAATCTGTATTCTCATCATGATTGCTAAACTCCTTATACTAAAATGTCACTAAGTAAAATGTCTACAGGGGCAAGATAGATAGCCTGAATTTCACAAATCCAACAAGGTATACGACAAAGGGGATAGGTAGAGATGTTCTGAACCAGCGAGTAAAAGTTTTACATAGAGCAACGTGATACACCACATCAACAAACTGAGGAATAAAAACCACATGATCATCTCAATAGATGCAGAGAAGGCATTTGACAAGATCCAACAGCCATTTATGATAAAAACTCTGAACAAAATGGGCATAGAAGGAAACTACCTCAACATAATAAAGGCCATATACGACAAACCCATAGCCAACATCATACTCAATGGGCAAAAACTGAACCCCATCCCCCTGAAAACAGGAACAAGACAAGGATGCCCTCTATCACCACTCTTATTTAACATAGTACTGGAGGTCCTGGCCAGAGCAATCAGGCAAGAAAAAGGAATAAAAGGAATCCAAATAGGGAAGGAAGAAGTGAAACTCTCGCTGTTTGCAGACGACATGATCTTATACATAGAAAACCCCAAAGAATCCATTGGAAAACTGTTAGAAGTAATCAACAACTACAGCAAAGTTGCAGGGTGTAAAAGCAATTTGCATAAATCAGTAGCATTTCTATACTCCAGTAATGAACCAACAGAAAAAGAACTCAAGAATACAATACCATTCACAATCGCAACAAAAAGAATAAAATGCCTTGGGGTAAATTTAACTAAGGAAGTGAAGGACTTATATAATGAAAATTACAAGGCCTTTCTGAGAGAATTGGATGACGACATAAGGAGATGGAAAGACATTCCATGTACATGGATTGGAAGAATAAACATAGTTAAAATGTCTATTCTACCTAAAGCAATCTACAGATTCAACGCCATCCCAATCAGAATCCCAATGACATTCTTTACAGAATTAGAACAAAGAATCCTAAAATTCATATGGGGCAACAAAAGACCCCGAATTGCTAAAGCAATCCTGAGAAAGAAGAATATAGCTGGAGGCATCACAATCCCTGACTTCAAAACATACTACAAAGCTACAGTAATCAAAACAGCATGGTACTGGTACAAAAACAGGTGCACAGATCAATGGAACAAAATTGAAAGCCCAGAAATAAAACCACACATCTATGGACAGCTTATCTTTCACAAAGGAGCTGAGGGCATACAATGGAGAAAAGAAAGTCTTTTCAACAAATGGTGCTGGGAAAACTGGAAAGCCACATGTAAAACAATGAAAATTGACCATTCTTTTTCACCATTCACCAAAATAAACTGAAAATGGATTAAAGACCTAAAGGTGAGACCTGAAACCATAAGGCTTCTGGAAGAAAACGTAGTCAGTGCACTCTTTGACATCAGTATTAAAAGGATCTTTTTGGACACCATGCCTTCTCAGAGAAGGGAAACAATAGAAAGAATAAACAAATGGGACTTCATCAGATTAAAGAGCTTCTTCAAGGCAAATGAAAACAGGATTGAAACAAAAAAGCAACCGACTAACTGGGAAAAAATATTTGCAAGTCATATATCTGACAAAGGCTTAATAGCCTTAATATATAAAGAACTCTCACAACTCAATCACAAAACATCAAACAACCCAATCAAAAAATGGGCTGGAGACATGAACAGACATTTCTCCAAAGAAGATATACGGATGGTCAATAGGCACATGAAAAGATGCTCATCATCGCTGATCATCAGGGAAATGCAAATCAAAACTACACTAAGATATCACCTTACACCCGTTAGAATGACAAAAATATCTAAAACTAATAGCAACAAATGTTGGAGAGGTTGCGGAGAAAAAGGAACCCTCATACACTGCGGGTGGGAATGCAAACTGGTGCAGCCACTATGGAAAACAGTATGGAGATTCCTCAAAAAACTAAAAATAGAACTACCATACGATCCAGCCATCCCACTACTGGGTATTTATCCAAAGAGCCTGAAGTCAGCAATCCCAAAAGTCCTGTGCACCCCAATGTTTATTGCAGCACTGTTTACAATAGCCAAGACGTGGAAGCAACCTAAGTGCCCATCAACAGACGAATGGATAAAGAAGATGTGGTACATATATACAATGTAATACTACTCAGCTGCAAAACAGAACAAAATCATTCCATTTGCAATAACATGGATGGACCTTGAGAGAATTATGCTAAGTGAAATAAGCCAGCAAGAGAAAGATAATCTGTGTATGACTCCACTCATATGAGGAATTTAAAACTATGGACCAAGAACAGTTTAGTGGATACCAGGGGAAAGGTGGGGTGGGGGTGGGCACAAAGGGTGAAGTGGTGCACCTACAACATGACTGACAAACATTAATGTACAATTGAAATTTCCCAAGATTGTAACCTATCAATAACTCAATTAAAAAAAAAAAGTTTTGCATAGAGGATTTCAAATGCAAATTTTTGAAATATTGGAACTTCTGAGAAAAATATGTCTGATGACAATACGATTCACATGCTGCCAGTTGTGACCTTTACTATATACCTCCCTACTTTCTCAGTCCATCACTCTTTTTTGGCTTTGATGGAAATGAACTAGCATTTCCTACATGCCAGGCATCATGGTTGGTCTTGAGAGGCCATACTGAAGAAGATAAAAGCTCATTTCTAAGAAGCGTCAGGTTGGCTTTGACTTCTGGTTTTGACACCACTTTTTTTCCACTATTACCTCATATTCCTTTATCCCATGCCTTTTGTTATTCTCTGCTTATTAATTCCTAATTCTAGGTGAGACTTTCCATGTTCCAACATCTACAGTGACTAGTCTGTGTGAATAAAGGCATCAAAACCAAGCCAATTGTTTTTGCTATAAATGAAAGCTGCTTAATATGAACTTTATCCTCAGTGGTTCCCTATTGATTATTCCCTGTTATTTTCCATGCAATGACTTTTACCAAGCAAGATCCATTAATATCGTTATTATCTACATTATAATATCTACATCACCCACATTTCAGAGACGTGAAAGATTAACCTGGATTTGTTTCACTGGCTTTCTACCTCAATTTTTTTTTTTTTTGTATTTTACCCATCTTTTCTGTTTCTATTCTACCTTTGAAAAAGCATCATTTTTCATTGGTAAGTTTACCTATTTATTCAAATACTTTATCCCAACCCCTGCTGTTTTCTATATATTTCTTTTCATTTTTTATTGAGTTAATGATAGGTTACAATCTTGTGAAATTTCAGTTGTACATTATTGTCTGTCAGTCGTATTAGAGGTGCAACCCTTCACCCTTTGTGCCCACCCCCATACCCCCTTTCCCCTGGTAGCTGCTAATCTGTTCTCTTTGTCCACATGTTTAAATCCCTCATATGAGTGGAGACATACAGAGATTGTCCTTCTCTATCTGGCTTATTTCACTTAACATAATTCCCTCAAGGTCCATCCATGTTGTTGCAAATGGGAGGATTTTGTTCTTGTTCTTTTTTATGGCTGAGTAGTATTCCATTTTATATATATACCACATCTTTTTTATCCAATCATCTGTTGATGGGCACTTAGGTTGCTTCCACGTCTTGGCTATTGTAAATAATGCTGCAACGAACATTGGGGTGCATGGGACTTTTGGAATTGCTGACTTTAAGTTCTTTGGATAGATACCCAGTAGTGGGATAGCTGGGTCATATGGTAGTTCTATTTTTAATTTTTTGAGGAATCTCCATGCTGTTTTCCATAGTGGCTGCACAAGTTTGCATTCCCACCCGCAGTGTATGAGGGTTCCTTTTTCTCCACAACCTCTCCAACATTTGTTACTATTTGTTTTAGTTATTTTTGTCATTCTAATGGATGTAAGGTGATATCTTAGTGTAGTTTTGATTTGAATTTCCCTGATGATCAATGATGATGAACATCGTTTCATGTGCCTATTGGCCATCAGTATATCTTCTTTGGAGAAATGTCTGTTCATGTCCCCAGCCCATTTTTTTGTTGTTGAGTTGTGAGAGTTCTTTATATATTATGGATATTAAGCCTTTGTCAGTTATATGACTTGCAAATATTTTTTCCCAGTTAGTCGGTTGTTTTTTTGTATCAATCTTGTTTTCACTTGCCTTGAAGAAGCTTTTTAGTCTGATGAAGTCCAATTTGTTTATTCTTTCTATTGTTTCCCTTGTCTGAGAAGACATGGTGTCTGAAAAGATCCTTTTAATACTGATGTCAAAGAGTATACTGCCTACATTTTCTTCTAGAAGTCTTATGGTTTCAGGTCTCAGCCTTAGGTCTTTGATCCATTTTGAGTTTATTTTGGTGAATTGTGGAAAAGAATGGTCAATTTTCATTCTTTTACATAAGGCTTTCCAGTTTTCCCAGCATCATTTGTTGAAGAGACTTTCTTTTCTCCATTGTATTCCCTCAGGTCCTTTGTCAAGATTAGCTGTCCATAGATGGATGGTTTTATTTCAGGGCTTTCAATTCTGTTCCATTGATCTGTGCACCTGTTTTTGTACCAGTACCATGCTGTTTTGATTACTGTAGCTTTGTAGCATGTTTTGGGGTCAGGGATTGTGATGCCTCCAGCTATATTCTTCTTTCTCAGGATTGCTTTATCAATTCGGGGTCTTTTGTTGCCCCACATGAATTTTAGGATTCTTTGTTCTAGTTCTGTAAAGAACGTCATTGGGATTCTGATTGGGATGGTGTTGAATCTGTAGATTGCTTTAGGTAGAATGGACATTTTAACTATGTTTATTCTTCCAATCCATGTGCATGGAATGTCTTTCCATCTCTTTATGTCATCATCCATTTCCTTCAGAAAGGCCTTGTAATTTTCATTGTATAGGTCTTTCACTTCCTTAGATAAATTCACCCCGAGGTATTTTATTCTTTTTGTTGTGATTGTGAATGGTATTGTGTTCTTGAGTTCTTTTTCTGTTAGTTCATTATTAGAGTATAGAAATGCTACCGATTTATGTAAATTGATTTTATACTCTGCAACTTTGCTGTAGTTGTTGATTACTTCTAACAATTTTCCAACGGATTCTCTGGGGTTTTCTATATGTAAGATCATGTCATCTGCATCAGCGAGAGTTTCACTTCTTCCCTCCCTATTTGGAATCCTTTTATTCCTTTTTCTTGCCTGATTGCTCTGGCCAGGACCTCCAGTACTATGTTAAATAAGAGTGGTGATAGAGGGCATCCTTGTCTACTTCCTATTTTCAGGGGGATGGTGCTCAGTTTTTGCCCATTGAGTATGATGTTGGCTGTGAGTTTGTCATATATGGCCTTTATTATGTTGAGGTAGTTCCCTTCTCTCCCCATTTTGTTCAGAGTTTTTATCATAAATCGATGCTGGATCTTGTCAAATGCTTTCTCTGCATCTATTGAGATGATCATGTGGTTTTTATTCCTCAGTTTGTTGATGTGGTGTATCACACTGATTGATTTGTGGATGTTGAACCATCCCTGTGTCCCTGGTATGAATCCCACCTCATCATGATGTATGATCCTTTTGATGAATTGCTGTATTCAGGCTGCGAAAATTTTGTTGAGAATTTTTGCGTCTATGTTCATCAGAGATATTGGCCTGTAGTTCTCTTTTTTCGTGGTGTCCTTGTCAGGTTTTGGTATCAGCATAATGTTGGCCTCGTAGAATGTGTTAGGAAGTGTTCCATCCTCCCTAATTTTTTGGAATAGCTTGAAAAGGATGTGTATTAAATCCTCTCTGAAAGTTTGGTAGAATTCCCCAGGAAAGCCATCTGGTCCTGGGGTTTTATTCTTTGGGATGCTTTTGATGGCTGTTTCAACCTCTTTCCTTGTGATTTGTCTGTTCAAATTGTCGGCTTCTTCTTGAGTGTGTTTTGGGAGATTGTAGGAGTCCAAGAATTTATCCATTTCCTCTAGGTTATCCATTCTGTTAGCACATAGTTTTTCATAGTATTCTCTTATAGTCTGTTGTATTCCTTCAGCGTCTGTTGTTACTACTCATCTTTCATTTCTGATTTTGTTTATTTGCGCTTTCTCTCTTTTTTTCTTTGTAAGTCTGGCTAGAGGTTTCTCCATTTTATTTATCTTCTCAAAGAACGAGCTCTTTGTTTCATTGATCCTTTCTACTGCCTTTTTTGTTTCAATAGCATTTATTTCTCCTCTGATTTTTATTATTTCTCTCCTTCTTCTGACGTTGGGCTTTGTTTGTTCTTCTTTCTCTAATTCAGTTAGGTATAGTTTAAGATTGCTGATTTGGGATTTTTCTTGTTTGTTAAGATGTGCCGAATTGTGATGAATTTTCCTCTTAATACAGCTTTTGCTGCATCCCATATGAGTTGGCATAGCATGCTATCATTTTCATTTGTCTCCAGGTAATTTTTTATTTCTTCTTTAATTGCTTCAATGATCCATGCTTGTTCAATAGCATATTGTTTGGTGTCCACATCCTTGTGCCTTTCTCAGCTTTTTCTTGTAATTAATTTCTAGCTTTATAGCATTATGATTGGAGAAGATGCTTGTTATTATTTCAATTTTTTTAAATTTGTAGAGGCTTGCCTTGTTTCCCAACATATGGTCTATCCTTGGGAATGTTCCACGCTTGAGAATAATGTGTATTCTGCTCTTTTTGGATGGAGTGTTCTATATATGTCTATTAAGTCCAACTGTTTTAGCTTTTTGTTTAGCTCCACTGTTTCTTTGTTGATTTTCTGTCTGGATGATCTGTCCATTGATGTGAGTAGGGTGTTGAGGTCCCCTAGTATTATTGTGTTATTTTTACTATCTTCTTTTAGGTTTGTTAATAAGTGCTTTATGAACTTTGGTGCTCCTGTGTTGGGTGCATAGATATTTATAAGTGTTATTTCTTCTTGATGAAGTGTCCCTTTGATCACTATATATTGGCCCTCTATGTCTCTCTTTTCCTGCCTTATCTTGAAGTCTGCTTTGTCTGATATAAGTATTGCAACACCTGCTTTCTTTTGTTTGCTATTAGCTTGGAGTATTGTCTTCCACCCCTTCACTCTGAGCCTGTGTTTGTCCTTGGAGCTGAGATGTATTTCCTGGAGGCAGCAAATTGTTGGATCTTGTTCTTTAATCCATTTTGCCACTCTGTGTCTTTTTATTGGAGAGTTCAATCCGTTTACCTTGAGGGTGAGTATTGATGCATGAGGGCTTAATGCTGTCATTCTGTTGTTCATTTTCCAGTTTTCCTGTATTTCCTTTTTTTCTTGTCCTGTATGTTTTAGCCTACCCATTGACTTCTGCAATTTCTTATGCTGGGTTTCTTAGATTTTTCCTTATTTATGTTTTGTGTCCCTGTTCTGGTTTTCAGTTTAATGCCTACACTGAAGTTTGTATTGAGAATCTCGTGTATAACATAGTCCATTTTCTGGTGGTCTGTTACTTCCTTAACCTAGGCTGTTTCAGTCCCTTTCCTCCTCCCCTCTGAAATTATTATTTTCAACTCTTACTCCAACTCGTGTTGTGAGTTTGTGGTTAGAGTGATAAGATTGTCTTTGCTTTGGTGATTTCCTTCCGTTTATCCTAATGCTATAGTTGAATATTTGCTATTCTATTCATATTCTATCTATTTGCCTCCCTGCTCTGTGTTTTGTGACCCCTTACTCCCTTTTTGTCTTTTTTCAGGTATGAGAGCCTTCTTGAGGATTTCTTGTAGTGGAGGTCTTGTGACCACGAAGTCCCTTAGCTTTTGTTTGTTTGGAAAAGATTTAATTTCTCCTTCATATATGAAGGGTATTTTTGCTGGATAGAGTATTCTTGGCTGAAAATTTTTATCTTTTAAAGTTTTGAATATGTCACTCCAATCTCTCCTAGCTTGTAAGGTTTCTGTAGAGAAATCTGATGAAAGTCTGATGGGGGTTCCTTTGTAGGTTATTTTCTTCTGCTTTGCTGCCCTGAGTATTCTTTCTTTCTTACTCATTGTTGCCATTTTTACTACCATATGCCTTACAGTACGTCTTTTTATATTGACAAATCTAGGAGATCTGAAAGCTTCCTCCACACACATTTCTCTCTCAATCCCTAGATGTTCTCTTCTATTATTTCATTGAGCACACTTTCTGCTCCATTTTCCTTTTCCATGTCCTCAGGATTTACGATGATTCTTAAGTTGCATTTTCTCAATGAGTTAGCTATTTCTCTGAGATTGTCTTCAGTCTTTTAAATTCTTAGTTCTCTTTCTTCCTCTGCCTGGAGCCATTCAGCCTGTCTATCTTCAATTATGATAATTTGCTCCTCTATGGTGTCTACATGGGCATTCAGGTAATCTGTATTCTGTTTTATCTGATCCATTGTATTTTTCATCTCCAGTATTTCTAATTGATTCTTCTTTATAATTTCAATCTCTTTTGTGAAGTAACTCCAGAACTCATTGACTTGTTTCTCTATATTTCCCTTTACCTCATTGAATATTTTGATGATAGCTATTTTGAACTCATCTTCACTTAGTTTACTCATTTACAAGCCCTCAGGACCTGCTTGGGTATTTTTATTGTTTTCCTTTTTGGACTGGAGCTTTCATAAATTGCTGGATGGTAGAGGAGCAGTTTTTGCACATGATGCTATTATTCAGTTGCAGTTACAGCCTGTCGCCACTAGATGGGGGTCTAGAGCCTTGCATTCTGAGCCTTCTGCCTTCAGCTGCCACGGCGGGGCACAGCGTGGGTTGGGGGAGGAGGGGTACTTTCACTCACCCAAACCTGGATTCAGTCAGCTTTCCCTCTCTGGTCGCCTGGGCCCCTGGTTTGCTGGAGTTCCCCCACGCGAAAGCTTTCCCTGTTAGAAGCTTTCCACTGCACTGGAGGTGGGAGTCCTGGATGATCCCGGAGGTGTGCCCCCCCACTCCTTCCCATTCCCACGACAGTGATCCCAGTCTCTAGGGGAGGGAGCAAAGTTCTCTCCTACCCCATTCCAGCTCCTCCGAGGGCGGCTCCAGCCTCTCCGCCTTCTGTTGTTTGGCTGCTGTGAGTCTCTGACGATTTCTGTTATTAGCACTTTTTTTTTTTTTGCTTGGAAAGCAGTTGCTCTTTTTGGTTGTAATTTGGAGGGGAGAGAGTCCTGGGTGAGTACATGCCGCCATGTTGCTGATGTCACCTCCCATGATCTCCCCCTGCTGTTTTCTTGAGGACTCCAAACCATCAAGAAGCCTGACTTTCTGGGAGTCCTTCATTTTTCTCTCTGCATTTCCTTTCTCCCCACGCTCTCTGCAATATCCTTCAAGTTGGCATCCTCTAGCAACCTGACTCACCTCCAAACGCTCTTTCCCACCTCTCTCTCTGTTAGCCACAGAACTTTCCTGAGGCACCTATTTAGTTCTACTTTTTCACCATTTCCCTATAACTTAATTCCATATAAGATTAATTTCTTTTAAAACTTTTTCTTGAAATATTCTCTGGAATGTTAATGATACAACAACTTCTAAATACAAAAACATTTGCATAGAGAATACAGTGAAATAATTGCAAAACATCATAATCTCTCAAAAATAAGTAGCCATGTATTTTAGGAGCATTTAGGACTAGATAAACCATTGCTTAAAAGCATAAACTTATATTTGTTAATATTATTTCAGGTATGAAAGGAAAGTGAGAAATCAGTAGGTCCAAAAAATTTTTTAAATAGATGAGGAAATCAAGTTCTTTAAGCTGTTTAATGTTTCTATTGACTAACCTCTTTACCCCTCCCACAACAAATACATCACTGGAAAAACAAAGTTGAAACAAAAAAATATAAAAATTACATTTTCTTTTCAGGTTAATTTTCAGAAATTATGTCTTTGAGATTTATCTATTTTACTTTTTAATGTAGCTTATTTTAGAAAAAATGTAAAAGCCTAAGATATATCAGGTATGCCAAGATAGTTAAGTATTTATGGAGTGTTGTCCTAGACATTTTTTTGTGTTCTATTTCGTTATATATGAGACAAGAATTTTCCATCTGTATCTATTAGTGAGGATTTCTTACATTTGGACAGATTGTCAACTCAAACTGGCATAAACAAAAAAGATAATTTCTTGGTTTATTTAATTAGAAAGTTTAGAGAACAGTCTGGCTTTAAGGATGACTGGATCCAGATGCCTGAGTAGAAAGATCACTTCTCACTCCCAGGACTTGCCTTCTTTTCCTGTTCCTTCATTCTCAGGTAGGAGCCACCCTATTTCAGTTGGCGTAAATAGCCAAAAGAATCTCCAGCCTTATTTTTCCTTAGTGTAACAAACTCAGGGAGAGAAAGAGGCTCTTTCCAGAAAAATTCTTGTGATAGAATCTGTTTGATTTAGACGGGATTACACTGCTAGCTCTGACCTAATCATCGGGGCCAGAATAATGAAATACCCTGGTATGCCACATCTGGATGCATTGGGTTTGAAGATGAGCAGTATGCAGGTCCCATTCAGTCCATTGGGAATGAAAATAAGGAGAAGAACTAGGGTATTGTTATAAGAAAGGCCATGTCAACGGGTAAGGCAAACACACCAGGTTTCTGTTAATATACCTCACCAGAGCAATGCTGCGAATTTTATATACATATATGTTTGGGAAGAAACACAAAAGAATAGAATGTGTATTTAAAGTCACAGTTTAAGCTTATGTTGGTATTAAATGCCACAAAAGAAAAGTAAACAGAAGAATTAAATAAATATCAGTGTGCATTTGCTCTAGTATGAATACAAAGTATGTATGATGAGACTTTTGTAGGTATACATTTAAAAAAATTAAAATTCCATTGAAATACAACTGCACACTTACTAATACTAGGTATTAATCGTTTTATTTTCCTACTTTGTTACTTCCATTTTAATAAACTCATCATCACAATATTACTTAAGGGCATGGCATGATACCTACTAGGTTTTAAGCAGTATTCCCTATTTTAATTAAATGAATACTCTAATTCTCACCTTAACAATATATTTTCATTTAAGAAACTGAAAACTCTTTTATTAGGAAACAAAATTAATTAAATAAAGCTTGATTTAATTATGTAAGTGTTCATTTTGACACTCATATTAAAGAGTCTATTTCAGAATATAGCTGAGAAATAGGGCTCAATAGGTCAAATGTTACATTTTGAAGCCTTACATATATTGGATTTAACATTTTTTATTATTGTGTATTCTGTGATCTCCAATCACTAAGCCTTTTGTGTGGATATTCTAAAAATACAGCACATTGCAATGAAATAATCTGATAAATTTTATTGTCATCAATACCTTTGATAATTTTTAGTCCTAAAAGGAAATAAATACCTTATGTCTGTAAACTTTCTGTTGCTGACAGAAAATTCTCACTCAACGTTAATTAATTACCACTTTTTTTGGTCAGTTTTGACAACAGCTGCCCTGCATTAAATTAAAATGTGTGATATTTAGAGAAATGTTCTCTTTCATTTTCTTCTACTCTCAAAAAACCCCAGAAAAAAAAGTCTTCCTGAAGCCGACCACATTTTTAAGTTTGAGGTGATGAGAAACCATACTCACTTCTCTTCTGGGGGCAGTAAAACCCTTTATTTCCACTAACTTCAAATTTGTTCTGTATTTATTTTCAATCATCAGGTACCCCCACACAATTTGAGAAATCAGCTACTCAGTTTGTTACTGTCTCTAGCATTCTGTTATTGCTTTTGTATTCTGACACATTAAAAGAAGAAGAAAGAGCATATGATGCTTTCACAGTTCATTTATCAAAGATAAATCCATGTTTCCATATTAAAGTGAACAAATAAATTATATACCAAAAAAGGAGTCCTTTTGGAAATATGCATTGACAGGTAGAATTTTTTTAATGATCTCATGATACCCCCTTCTAAAAAAAGCAGGCTGATACAACTTTCACCATTCTTTCTGTCATGAAAATAATAGGACACATGAGTATTCCAGAATACTTGAGTGTTTGAATTACCACATGCAAAGTATTTATTTAGTTCTCCTTTAGGAATATGGTTTTATCTCTCCACGTTCACAGAGATGAATGGTATGTCTCTTTTTATGGACATGTGCTTTAAATGCCCATGTCTCTTCTGATACAGATGTTCTCATATCTTTATTTTTTGCCCCTCTAACAAAGTAAATTTGCTAGCACAAATATTGTATAAAATTTATTGAAAAACTATTTTTCCCCAGGTACCATGTTGAATAGTTTACAAACACCTTGATTTTTGTCACAAAACTTCAAGATATGAATTACAATCTCTGTTTTACAGATGAGGAAACTGAAGTTCACAGATGCCATGCAAGTTGTCTAAGTAGAATTACTAGATCCTAACACTTAGATGATAAGTTTCTCTGGCTAGAGCTACACTCTTTCATGTGCCATCTTTCCTCCTCTAAAAAAATCGTACATATATATGTAAATGCCTATATTAAAAAAAAAAAAGATGTCAAATCAATAATCTAAACTTTGACCATAAAATGCTAGAAGCAAATATCAAACTAAACCTAGATTAAGCAGAAGTAAGAAAATAATAAAAATAATTAGCAGGGGAAATTAACGAAATAGAGGATAGGAAAAAAGAGTAAATCAGCAAAACCAAATGGTTTTTGAAAAGGTCAAAAAAATTGACAAAACTTTAGCTAGTTTTACCAAACAAGGAGAGTGAGAGAACAAGACAGCAAGACAGCAAGAGAGAAGATCCAAATGACTAAAATCAAGAATGAAAGAGGAACCTCGTTAGTGACATTATAGAAACAAAGAGGAACACTATGAAAATTAGGAATACTGTTAAAACTACATAGCAACAAATCAAATAGATGAAATGGACAAATTTCTAATAAGACACAAACCACAAAACTGACTCAAAAAGAATCTTACAGAGTTAATAACAAACCTCAAATTTTTCCAAAAAATAGGAGAGGCGGGGACATTTCCCCATGGATTCTATGAGGTTAGTATATACCATAACACCAAAATCAAACATAAACATTGTAAGAAAAAAAAATCCCACAAACTACAGATCAATACCTTTTGGACACAGAAATTCTTGACATAATGCTAACAAACCAAATCTAGCAACATATAAAAAAGATTATACCACATGATAAAGTGGAATTTATCCCAGAAATGCAAGGCTGGTTTAATATATGAAAATCAATCAATGTAATGCACCATATTAATAAAGTAAAGGACAAAAATTTGCATGATTATCTATCTAAATAGATTCAGAAAAAAGCATTTGGCAAAATGTACACCTTTAAATGAAAAAAAATTTCAACAAACTAGCAATAGAAGGAAACTGCCTCATTCTGATAGAAGGCATCCATGAAAGACCCACAGCTAGCTAAGAGTGAAAGATTGATACACTCCCTCTAAGATCAGGAACAGGACAAAAATGGGCTCCCTTGCCATTTCAGTTCAACTGGGTCTTATAGACAGGGCATTTAGACAAGAAAAAATAAAAATAAAATTCATCCAGTTTGGAAAAGAAGAAGAAAAACTATTTCCATTTGCAAATGGAATGATTTCATGTAGAGAAACTCCTCAAAAATCCATTAAAAAACTATTAGAAGTTACACATTAGTTCAGCAAAATTGCATGATAAAGAAATATCAATGTACAAAAAGTCAATTTCATTTCTATATACCAGCATAATTAAAATCACGAAGACAATATTATTTACAAAAATTCGTAAGAGTTCAATTGCTTAGTAGTATGGTAAGCACTTGCTTAGTTTTGTAAGAAACTACCTTACTCTTTTCCAGTTGCATAAAATTTTAGTAGATTTATTTTTTGAATGTCTATTACATACTAGGCTTATTTCAATCTACACTTCTAGGAGCTTGAGGAAAAAAGCCATGCAGAAAATACACGTTTCTTTTCTCATGTTGCACTCATTCTTGTTTCAGGAGACAATCAATTAACAAAAGCAAATAAAATATATCAGATCTTAAAAAATGCAATGCAAAAAAAAGAAAACAAGTGAGGAGGATAAGGAATGCTGGATTTTGGGACAGTTTTTATAGTGCGGTCAAAAGAGACGTTTGGGGAAGGACACCTGTAGAAATAAACCTCGCATGTTATAAAGTTTTAAACTTCATATTTCCTGATCCTTCAACAGCCCAGTGAACAGTCTGTGAGCACCTGTCAGGCAACCAGGTGCACCAGTGTGATAAGGCTGCTCCCTGCCACAGGTTCCCTTTCTTGCCCTCCCCGATTGAGAACTTGTGACATTCAAAGGAACCATGAAATCCCCTCACAACTATTCCTTGTGTACTCCACCCTGGAGGCTGATGAAGTCAGCTGCCCACAGGTCCTCACTCTCTCTCTGTTCCTGTGAAGTTCCTCCCACACAGCCCCCTACGTCCGGTGCCTCCCTCTTCCAGGACATGAGTGTAATAAATCTCTTTTTCTTACGTAATCCTTTCCCTGGTGTTATTCCGTCATCACACCAGACAGAATACCAAAAAACTCCATTTCAAGTGATAAAATTATTCTTTACATCTTGTAACTATTTGGAGGAACTACATTCCAGATATTCCTTATGACATTAAAGTACATTACTCAGAAAGCCTAAGGAGCAGGGTCTGCCTGGCCATACAGTGCCTAGAGCCCAAGATACTTTTAGGGGCCCATAAAAGTTTTCATTTTAATTTCTTTCAAAATCAGGAAAAAAATGAATGTAATTGTAAAGACTACCCAATAATAAATTCAGCCTGGATTATGTTCATCTTTTTGCCAATAGTCATAAAATATAATTTTTCATATTTTTTATGTAGGAAGGGGCCCGTGAAGACGAATGTTCCTATTCCCATAGAGTTATAACGCAAACCTGGTGAGGCACTGAGTGAATGAGGGGAGTGAGGCAGAGGTAAGTTCAAACAGTTGGGCGTTGGTTGGAAAGGTCATAGAGGCCTTTTACACCATATTTACACTTGGGCTTTTATCCTGAGAGAGATGAGAATCAATTAGATAAGTCTGAGTATGAGTTAACATTTTAAAAGGATCATTACTGCTGTTCTATAGAGTGTAGATTTTAAGGGAAATGGATTATTGAAGATATTGACAAACTCAAAGTGAAATTGTCCTCATAGCAGGATGGTTCTGGCAGAGATGACATGAAGTGCTAGATTATTGAATGCATTTAAGTGTCTAAATTCCAGAAATAGCTAATTTTAAACCATCAGATTACTAAAATAGTAATTACTAAGAGTTTATTGTGCACATAAAAATAGTTTGTGAACTGGGAGCTCTCAAACCAACAGTGGAATGAGGCTCAGAGCTGTATTTTTATAGAACAACTTATAATACAAAGTGAAAATGTGGAGGCCGTTTCTTCTTTACAGTGAGTGGGTATAGATTAGAGTTCTCCTGGTGATAAAGGATTGTTTAAAAGTGGTGACCTCCAGGCCAGCCCCATGGCCAAGTGGTGAAGTTCACATACGCCACTTTGGCAGCCTGAGGTTCGCTGGTTTGGATCCTGGGTGCAGACCTACACACAGTTCACCAACCCATGCTTGGGTGGCATCCCACACAGAAGAACTAGAATGACCTGCAACTAGGACATACAACTATGCACTGGGGCTTTGGGGAGAAAAAAAAAAATAAGAGAGAGGGGAAGATTGGCAACAGATGTTAGCTGAGGGCCACTCTTCCTCACTGAAAGAAAAAAAGGAAAAAACAAATAAAAAGTGCTTGCCTCATGCCAATTTTGGGGAACAGCTTAAGTTTTGCTTATGATTTTCAGAGAAATTTACCAGAAGTGACACAAGTTTTGCTTATTTTGCAAAATAAACTAAGTTAAGTTTCACTCATGTGGCTTAACGGGTTTTGTCTGCTCAGAGAATTTTCAAGTCTGGTCTCCATTTTGTATTTATTTTTAACATAAGTTAGAGTCAACAGGATTTGCTAATGTTTTCAGTCTGGGTGTATAAGAGCAAGAGTATGGACAGATGTACTTAATTCTCCTAACCAAAAGGAAACTGAGATCAACTACTCTCTGCCGACTCTTCACCTCTCCCGTAAAAGGGCATAGGTTCTTTCCTAAGATCTTTATCATTAGCATCAGCCACTTCTTCTGTATTCAGACAAACAAATGCAGAAGTATAAACTAAAAGTGTATTTATGGCTGAATAGTGGCAATGACAACAGCATATAAACTTTTTGTGTTTTCTGAATCAAGAACCATTTTTGTATGTTAAGATCTCTTACTCAGTCCCCAATAATGGTGTTAGAAGCAATTACAGTGAATATCAAATGTTGTCAAAATTAATATCTAGGCCAGA
Source organism: Equus przewalskii (assembly GCF_037783145.1). Taxonomy (NCBI): domain Eukaryota; kingdom Metazoa; phylum Chordata; class Mammalia; order Perissodactyla; family Equidae; genus Equus; species Equus przewalskii. The sequence goes on from NC_091834.1 coordinate 30,267,224, forward strand.
GATTTTCAAATAAGCAGTGCCATTATAGTAGAGGGAATGAGATTTTTGAGAAAGGAAGGGCATAATGAGCATAGCCCAGAGGGAGTTGTTGGAAGACACATGGTGAGGGGGGAAAGGAGGAAGTTCTATGGGGAACTGACCTGCTGAATGCCCCCTAATGTCTGAAAATTATACTGGGATGGGCCCGGCTCCTCTATAATTAATGGCCCATTACAGCAGAACATGTACTTTGATTTGGCTTTATAGTAAGCGGTTTTTGGATCTATCTCACTCTCTCTCTTTCTCTCTTGTGAGAAATAATAGTATACAATATGAAAGTCAGCTTCCCAAAGGGAAGAAATGTCTGAAAAAGAAAAACCAACTCTCTCAAATGGAAATCAGAGTCATAACTATGGCTTCATTAACTGAGTGCTCAGGGAAATGAGCCAGCGGCCAGACAGTTTTCTGTAGAATTTTAGAATACAATCAGGATGACTTTCAGAACTGAAAATTTGCTTAAAGTATATAGGTGTATATGTGTGAGAATTGTGGTATATGGGAGTTTTGCCAACAGATTATGAATTTACTTTGCTTTCTGGTTAATAATGGAAACATAGTGGAAAAAATTCCTCCAAGGGTTGACACTCTAAAGCATGATGAAATCAACAGATGAAGAAACTTCAAATATCTTGCTGTAAACTGATCTGTTTTAATCACAGCTTAAAGGAATTATCAGGGAAACTCCTAGAAACAGAAGTGATTAATCAAAATAGATTGAGGTGTCCATCAAACTGTTCAGTTTTAAGAAGATATGTTTTCTATTTGCAGCCGAGACAGTGAGTCCAGATGGTTGTGTAAGTGAAGACTTACAAGTCCAGATGATAAGTGAAGACACTTTACAATATCAAGGCAAGGAGTCTTCCAAATGAGACAGATTCTAGGCACTTGCCACCTTTTACACACAATGCTTTGCTACCTACTGGAGTTTGCTTTAGTTTCTGGCTTTTCTGTTGACCTAATTAGCTTAAGTCAGTATTTAAATATTATTTGTTCATTCATTGCTTGTTTCAGCCAATTTCCCAAAAGGATTTCTGGTGAGCTTAACTGACCCCTAGGATTTCTTCCTGTTTTTAATTCTCAAATCATTGACACTTCTGTACAAGATGGCCTTACCAGGTCTCTAGAATTTTGCATTTTACAAATTGGATTTGTATTATTTATCCCACGTTGTTCTCTCTGCACATCCACTTGTAGTTTTGATGTTTCATTTGAACTCTTGGATTTACATGTTCTGTATATCAATATTTCTTATTTGTTTTAAAGTTCTCACCTGCTACCAAGAAAAAAGAATATGTTTCTTAAAAATGAGATATGTTTTGAAAATATATAATCTCTCTGACCAAAAATTATTTGGTAGTTGAAATACCAATTTATCTTATTGAATTGAGAATGTTTTGGAGAAAGAAGAAAAAAAGTTTAGACCATAGACTCAAGGTATCATCCGAAATAAATTATCAACTGTAGTGAGCCATCCGTCCTTCTGTGTATTTAGACAGGTGGAAGCTGCTGAAACTCTGTACGTTGTAGTGCAGATTGTGGTTCTCAAACTTTAACATAGTTTAGAATGTCTTACAGAGCTTCTTAAAACACAGATTACTGGGATCCGTAAGTTCCCAGGTGAAGGTGATGATGGGGTTCAGGCCAGGACGCCCCAAAATGTGACACTCTGGTATGCGGATTATTTCAAGCTGAAGACAAGAAAGGCTCAGAAGACTCAGGAAGAACTTCCGACATTCCCCGACAAAACTGCATAAAAGACTTGAATACAGAAGGCCTGTTCCAGGAAGGAGCTCACACCACACAATAGCTGTAGCATGATAGGTGTGATAAAAAGACACTAACAAACCCATATTTTCGGCCCAGCAAAACCTGTTTAACAAACATTTGCATTCCATCTCAATGTAAATTGTCTTCCTCCCCTTTGAAGCCTCAAATCACTACCCTCAACATCCTCCTTGTCTGTAGCTGAAGATATTTAAGCAGGCAGCCTCAGCCAGATGGCTGAGTTACACAGTTTCTCCTGGGTTTCTGCCATGTATACACGCTATTAAACTTTGTTTGATTTTCTGCTGCTAAGCTGCCTTTTGATTATTTGACCAGCCATAAGAACATTAAGGAAAAGCAGAGGTGGGGAATTCTCACACTGCCCCAACAGTGATATTACTGGCTTGAGACCTACTGATGCAGGAGATGTGGGGGATTCGAATCGGCCACCCCAAGACATGTCTCTTTGGCATGAAGATTATTTTGGGCTGGCTACTTTTTTTTTTTTTTTTTGAGGAAGATTATCCCTGAGCTAATATCTGCTGCCAATCCTCCACTTTTGGCTGAGGAAGACTGGCCCTGAGCTAACATTTGTGCCCATCTTCCTTCACTTTTTATATGTAGGACTCCTGCCACAGCATGGCCTGCAAAGCAGTGCCATGTCCACACCCGGGATCCAAATTGGCAAACTCTGGGCTGCCAAAGTGGAATGTGTGCTCTTAACCACTGTGCCACTGGGCCGGCCCCTGGGCTGGTTACTTTTGAAAACTGCAGAGATGAGAGAAACTCTGAAACTTGGAAGTCACCCTTTGTAAGAGACATTTACATTTGTTTGGGAAATCTCCATCTGCAAAGGTGTCTCCCTCTCTGTACCAGGAAGAAGAGGGGATGACCTTATCTCTAGAAACTCTCATCAATGCAGAAGACAAGGACTTAAATCTGCATGATAACCTTACTCTTGTTTACTGTGCTTTTCTGGTAATCTCCCATAACTGACTCCCCTCACCCCCAACATCCTCCTTTGTAGCTGAAGATGGTATTTAAGATGAGAACCTCTGCCATTTTGGTGAGTTGCTCAGTTTTCCTGAGCCTCTCCCATGTATACAAGTTATAAAGCTTTGTTTAATTTTCTCCTGTTATTCTGTCTCATGTCAACTTAATTCATAGTCTGGCCAGAAGGACCTAGAGTGGGTAGAGGAAATGTCTTCCTCCCCTACATAGATTACACCAAAGTTTAAAATAATTATTTAGCTCTTAAAAATTGTCTCTGATTAAAAAAGTCATGAAGTCTAAGTTTGGAGCTCAGTCATAGCACTCTCTATCACTTAATGCAAGCTCTTTTCAAGGTCAGTCTATGATTTGTGGCTGAATTTGTTTAATATTATTTAAATGCTAAATACCAAGCACTTTGCTTCTAAGACACATACTATATACAGAGAGAAAAAAAGTCTTGTCGTGACAGAATTTTGTTTATTTCATTGTGCCTATTCTAATAAAGAATAAAGATAATCTTTTTTATCTTTATTTATCGGTAATAAAGATTCTTTAATTTATTGATATTTTATGGCATAAGCAATACCAGTGGATGGTAGGTAAATTAAAAATATGGTGTAGAAAAATAAAATAAAACCAAGTGTTTATAACTCCTCCACATATCCAGAGATAATAATTTTCAATTTTGGCATTTAACATTTCAGATGGTGTGTGAGTGTGTGTGTGTACATTTTACATATCTATATGTATAATAATTACATATTTTAAGTCTGATTTATTTTACTTAGCATTATATAGTAATTAATTCAAATTATATTTTCTGGCCAAAAATATTCTTATATAATTTTTAAACAGTTACATAGCACTCTATCATAAAATATGTCAAAATTCTGTCTCTAAACATCAGATTTTGGCTACTAGTATATGTAACGAGAATTTTATGGAACACTCTTAATTATATACTCATTGCCTATGCCTGCAAAACTATCTAGCAAATGCTACAGCACTGTCTAACCCAAACAATTTAATCCAACCCATCCACAGCCTGTAAAACTCTGTGAATCAAAACATGATTTTTCTAGTATAATCGTGTGATCCTACATGAGCTTTTAATCTTTTGCTAGTTAGTCATTCCTCCTACTTAAAGTAAGATCTCTATTCACACAGTCATGGCAATCCTTGAGCAACAGTGTCACGTGTTCACCAGTCAGTGAGCATTCGGCACATTTCTGCTTACTTGCTCTGTCACAACCTGGATACCAAGTGTCTTTGGGAAAATACATTCCCACTTAAATTTCTTACATCTAAAACTCCTGTTAAGGGACAGATAAAGGTACACATTACCATAATGCCAGAGATTTTTGACAATGGATCACAGCAGAGTCTTGTCAGAAACAACTCATTTAGCAATTCTTCTGGCATGTGGCATTTATTCAGCCAGATGATTTTATACTCAGGAGGAATGAGAATTTTTCTACATTTACAATTTGTCTTTTTTTGCTTTATCTCATTTAACTCTTGGTAAAATCCTTGTATTTCTTTACAAACAAAATATTATTTATAGAAAATCTCTTCCAACTCAAAACAATATTACTACCCTCACCCCTTCTTTGATACCCACCAAATGAGACAATGATCCTCTGTTATCTGGCCCAGTCTCACTATAACAGAAGAAATATCTGTGATCCTTGTCCTTAAGGATCCTTGATCCTTGAAAATCAACCTGAGAACATCACGATTCATCTCCCTGTTTGATTCCCTTCTAGGGTCTGTGAAAATCAAACCTTGAACAGTACATAGTATATAGCAGATGCACAACCAATATTTGTTAAATGAATGAATAATTCTTTAACACTATTAATATTTAGCAGGCATTTTATATTTTACCAGAAATTAACTTAATTCCATTTCAAAATTGTATAACTTATTAGTAACTAGATTTAAAAGGTGCTTGCAATCCTGTTATAGGACTTTTCTTCCCAAACTACCTCTGCTCTCTAAACTTATCACTAATGAACCATATGAGCAAACATTTTATCTGCGTTTGTTACCAGTGCATTGGGTTCTTATTGTCCCCCGTATAGAAATCAAGAAAGACAATAAATGGGAGTAGAAAAGTAAAAGTTTATTATCTCGTGCACAGGAGGGGAACAAGGGAGCTGGTACAGAAAGGAAAGGGCAGGTGACTAGCTCGTTAGGGAACAGGATTGTGGGGCTTTCGTGAGGCAAATGCTGAGGAAGAGTGCCTTGACATTGCATGTAAGGGTGAGGTTTCCCTTGCACCTGTGCTTTTGTTCAACATGCCATCTTGTGTGACACATGTATCATTAGGAAGCTAGTTCTCCACCCCTGGCTGTGAGTTTTTACTATGCTAATGGGGCTAGGGTCACCTTCTAGGGACTCTTCGGTGTAGGGCACATGGGTAAACACAGGAAAGTCCAGAGGCTGTGAAATGGGGTCTTGGTGGCCTCTATCTGATTATCCTAGCCTGCCGATTGGTTAGGGCTTTATCTTTTTAGGTCTGGGCCTTACAGACCGCCTTGTCTTGTTAGTCTGGTTCCTGTCTCATGTTTATCTTAACAATCTCCCTCCCTCATATTCATACATTAGAAGGTTCATGCAAATCTCCTCTAGCCACTCAGAGTCTCTCTAGGATCTATATTCTACCTTCTATATTGAAATTTTTCCAACTTTTCTTGAATTTCCAGTTTGTATCTTAATATCACATACCTGGGTTATATTTTTTGTGACCATACCTGTTAGACTGATGTATTCATTGGAATGTTGACAGAGTTCTTGATTTCAATTTTATCCTGAATGTTGTCTCTCATTATCCATGTCAGTCCCCACTCTGAAGGTGATGGGCCATTTTTATTTCTTTTTTCTTTTGGAGAGGAAGATTGGTCCTGAGCTAACATCTGTTGCCAATCTTCCTCTTTTTGCTTGAGGAAGAGTATCACTGAGCTAACATCTGTGCCAACATTCCTCTATTTTGTATGTGGGATGCCACCACAGCGTGGCTTGATGAGCAATGCGTAGGTCCATGCCCAGGATCTGAACCGGCAAACCCCAGGCCGCCAAAGTGGAGTGCACAAACTTAACCACTATGCCACTGGGCCAGCCTCTGGAGGTGATGGGAAATTTTTCCCTAAAGAGTTTTGGTCTATGTCTTTCACCCCAGGCTCTCACCCATCTCAGACAGGGCAACCTTAACTTTCAGTTAACATTAGGTCTGCATGGTTTTCATGCCATTGTTTATTTATATATTAATTTACAAATGATTTTTTTCCAAAAAGAATTTGAAGTACTGTATATAAAATACCTATATAAGTCCATTAAACAATAACGACATAATGGTTGATCAAAGAGTATGTTATAGTCCTCTTAAATTTATTTAATATTAAAAGTAAACTTAATTCCTGCCTTCCACATGCAAAATCCATAATGAATGGTAGATGTTGGTAGTCAGAAAAGAGAAAGATTAAATAAAAAACATCTTCTAGTGATGATAATTGTAACACATTTTAAATGTGAGTCGCTGTGTGCTTGTGTTAATATTTTAATAGCATTTATAGAGTCAACATTGCAAACAATTCAGATGTATTGATATTTCCAGGTTTAAAATAGTACAATCCTCCTATAATAAAATATGTACTGTTCTTGGCATTGGGCATGGACATATTGCCTAGCTATGTGAAGTTATACCATTTTGAAAGTGTAATATTCATTTCAGCATGCCAATAGTAAATGCAGGGATTAAGATGATTTTTCGTTTTCAGAATAATAAATTTATAATTCAATTGGCTTGCATCCATATTTTTCCCCAAATACACACAAAAGAGCTCAAATAATGAACCTGGAAAAATCTGACTTTCTATTCAAATTTTGGTGAGTTAATAGTAGCAGGAGATTAAGAAGGAGTAAATACATTGACCAAAGGCCACTGCTCTTTTAGAGTTTTGTTTTAATGGAAGTGTGTTTTTCCTACTGGAAGACTATGTGAAATTTAGTCTATATCTGAGGCCTGTAACTTATGAGTCATCCAGTAAGTGCCTACTTACTGGAATGTTGTGAAGATTAAATGAACTGTTACATAAAATGATGTTTCTAAATGCATAAAATATTAGTTGAAATAGTATTTTTTAAAAACTTTATTTTTTTGTCATCTGGTCTGATATTTTCAAGGATGGGAATGGTACTAAAACTATTTCTAAAAAATTCAACAAAATATTTACAAACAAGCAGACAGAAAATTAATGCTAAAATCATGAAAGGACAAAACAGCACAGAATTTTTGATGAATACATGTAAATTGGTGAAGCTAGAGAGAATTGACGATGAGAAGAAGTAGTCTGAAACACACCTAGAAAGTTAGATACCTTCCCCTCATGCCCATTGCTGGGTAAATGTTTCCCACTCAGACACTGCTTTGCTGACCCCAGAAACTGTGCCCATTTTCCCCCTCCTCCTAGATTGCCACTGGGCCATCTCTCTGCCTCTGAGGCTGGTATTGTCCCAGCCCAAACCCATTCATTGCATACATTTTCACTGAATCTCCCCAGGCAGAATTAGTCTCTCCTTTCTCTGTATGGCTGCTACATTTTAGTAACAACTTCATATCATTAAATACATTCTATACGTTTTGTTCTTAGAGGTTCATCTCTATGAACACCTCTTAAATGTAAATTTTTTTAGTACAAGAACTTAACTCTTTAATCATCTTAATAATCTCAAAGCATGGAATAGATCACCTTATAAGCAGTAGGTACAGAGATATTTAGTAAACTGACTTCTAAAATTTACAAAGTACCTTACTGTTTTCATTATATTTACTCAGCAAATATTATTGCCCTGTCATCCAGAGGCTTGCACAATTACTACCTATCACTTAAAATAAGTGGGAGCATAGGGGGGGTTTTCAAGGCAATTTTGCTAACGTTTAGTGTATACAGGAATTTCACGAGCTAAGATATATATAAATTATGAATATTTACATTAGTTATAAAGCATAAGATATAACTTGTGGAGAGGGGCTACAATATTGTGAGAGGCACTTAGCAAGCTTGCAGAAAAATATCGCACCCCTAACCTAACTTTTATCAGGAATAAAGCTGATGTTTTAATCTTAATATCTTTCAATGGGTTTTGATGTCAGAGAAAGAATAACGTGTGCTATGTATTGACTCCCTTATACTACAACAAGGATAACTTAGGTCAATGTAGTGGCAAGAAAAACTCCAATTTCTAATTATTGACTTGGACTCTAAATCCACAAGAGGGAATAGAGAAAACAGTAGTCATAATTGGATATTGTCAGAAATATGGGGATCCTTCATGTATGTCATGTAATGGTATAGTTAGTTATTAGTGGAACTAAGGGTTTCTTATGTGGTTTATTCATACTGCTACCAAGCAAGGGCTCTCTCCACCCCTGCACGCAGAAGCTGACACTGTGTACATCAGTCTTTGAGGGAAAAAAGTTTATTATGTAATCGATTGGCAAGGAGATGGGAGAAGGGCTCTTGTTATGTAGATTTGAGTTATCCCTTCTCTACTGATAAGAGTTTCTAGAGATTTAGTCTCCTCTCCTTCCTGTCTCAGAGAGGAAGGCACACTTACAAATAGAGATTTCTCTTATAAATGTAAATTTCCTTTTCAAATGGGTAACTTCTACCAGCTTTTCAGAATATTTCCTTGTGTCTGCTATTTCTTAAAAATAATCAGCTTAAAATAATTCTTAGGCCAAAGAGGCATATTTTGGGGTGACAAATTCTGTTGCTGGTCCTGTAGTTACAATACTCCTAGAGAGATTTTTAGACAAAACCATATTTATTAGCACCTAATAATATTTTGTTGTTGCTAAAATACATAAGAGAGAGATGTGATTTTTTAATGAGCATATTTTCTGTGAGCATACTGAATCCATTGTCTGATTCTTACTTTTTAATGCTGAGAGAAAAATTAGATTTTTTTTTTTTGAGGAAGATTAGCCCTGAGCTAACTGCTGCCAATCCTCCTCCTTTTTTTGCTGAGGAAGACTGGCGTTGAGCTAACATCCATGCTCATCTTCCTCTACTTTATACGTGGGATGCCTACCACAGCATGGATTTTGCCAAGCAGTGCTATGTCCACACCTGGGATCTGAACCAGTGAACTCTGGGCTGCTGAGAAGCAGAATGTGTGAACTTAACCACTGCACCACTGGGCTGGCCCCAAAATTAGGTATTTATATTTATATGGTGTATACTCTGAGTCCAAATAGATCTAGGTTCAAAATCCATTTTAGCCAGTGACTATATAATAATGGGCAACTTTAGTCAATCTCTTAGTGTTCTTATATGTAAATTATGAATAAAGAACTATTCATTCATTATATCTATCTCATAGCAAAATAGGTAATTTATAGAAGGAATATAAAGGCACTGTCTGGCACATAAATGCTTCATAAAATATTATTATTGCTATGCTTAGAATTGTGAAAATTACAAAAAAAAAATGTTAATATTAGAATAATAAGGTTAGGGGCTGACCCTGTGACCAAGTAGTTAAGTTCACACACTCCACTTCAGAGGCCCAGGGTTTTGACAGCTCAAATCCCAGGCACACACCTAGCACTGCTCATTGGGCCATGATAAGGCAGCATCCCACATAGCACAACCAGAGCCGCTCACAACTAGAATATACAGCTATGTACCGGGGGGGCTTTGGAAGAAGAAGAAAAAAAGAAGAAGATTGGCAACAGATGTTAGCTCAGGTGCTAATCTTTAAAAAAAAGAAAAAGAATAATAAAGTTAAGTAGAAAAAAGAAATAAGTACAAGAAGATTACATGTGGCATGTTACCTTATTTTGTAATATCCAAAACAAATAATGCTAACCAAGATATTGTGTAGACAATAAAGAATCTGATTTAACTACAAAAATTAAAGCAAGTGAATAAAGAACACAATCAATTCAAAGTTGTGTTTGTACATGGAGAGATGAAGGACAGAGTGAAAAAGGAGCACACAGAATATATAAATCTTTGCCAATATGTTAGTCCTCAGAGGAGAGAGCCAGACTATTGTCAGTAACCGTGATTCATCCTGTTCTGTTTACCTGAGATCCATGGAAAGAGATTGGAAGGGAAATACATAAACATAGTTTTTTAAATTTAATGTTTCATAAAGGGATGAATTCAACATTCTATCTAAGTTCTTGGTCCTGACAAACTCTTTTTGAAAGCCCATAGCAAGAGAATTGCAGCTGATTGTGCATGAATGAGAAAATTCTAGACAGTTACCTAGATGTTCGGGATCTGACCTGCTCCAGGTTAAAGATATTTTTGGATTTGAATGCCTAAGTCTAAAAAGGTTTTAAAAAGCACATGTTCAACTGAAGATACTTTATGATGAAACGAACATATTTGAGCAACTGTAATTCATTGCTTTAAAACAGTTTTTATCTAACAAATCATATGAATGACTCTGAAACCAAATAGTATTCCTTCTAAGAAAAACATGATTTTACTGAACTTCTCTATCAAAATCTGTTCTATTCTTTCCAAAGTATTTGACTTAGAAGACTATAGCATCATAGATACTTTTTAGCTTAGTGAATTCTTCTTTAATTATTAAATGGCACATATTTAAAAAATGGATAATCAATAAAGTTATTTTTGAAGGTTTCCATTTTTTAGATGCTTATTTTACACAGTTTTTCAATCCTGGCACTACTGACATTTGGGCCAGAAATTCTTTGTTGTGGAAGGCCATCTTATGTGCTGAAAGATGTCTAGCAGCATCCCTGACCTCAACTCACTCAATGACAGTAGCACATACCAGATGTGATGACCAAAAATGTCTCCAGAGGTTGCCAAATGTGTGCTTGTGGGCAAAACTGTTTCTGCCCTATTGAGAACCACTGCTATAGTGATTTACTCAGGTAAACATTTTCAACTGTATGGGAGAAGAAGAGCCAAATGTAGGTAAAATTTCAAATTGCAGAAAAACAAGTATTAATATAGAGTTGAATAAACAAAGTTATAGACATTTTCTTAATTTCAGTAACCTAAGCTTCTTAAATCAACTATTTTAGGCCATAACTGGCCTAAAAATGAGGTATGATGGTGTAGAGGGAGGAAAAACTATTCCTCTACCCTCTAGGTCCTTCTGGTTGGTCTACGAGTCAAATTGACACGAGACAGAGTAACAAGAGAAAATCAAAGAAATTTAGTAACATATATACATGGGAGAAACCCAGGAAACTCAGTAACTTGCTAAAATGGCTGAAGCCCTCACCTTAAATACCATCTTTAGCTAAAGACAAAGGAGGATGTTGGGGATAGTGATTTGGGACTTCAAAGGGGAGGAAGGCAATTTATATGGAGATGGGAAAGCAAATGTTTGGTAAACAAATGTTTGCCATACCTTGGAAAGGCAACGAGACATTGAGAGGACTTTGATCAAATGGCACTTGCTGGGTTCCTCCATGTCTACCACGTGGAGTTCATATTATACTATAGTTATCTTATGGTATTAGCTCCTTCCTAGAACAGGCCTTCTATCTCAAAGTATTTTAGGCAGTTATCAGTTTCTTTCAGAGTCTTTTATTCTTAAAAATAATCAAGCCAAATAGACACATTTTGGGGTGGCAATTCTGATCCCCCACAGTGGAGAAAAGAGTTGAACTGGCAACTGATTTCAGAAAGATGACCTGTGAACAATAGGACATTAATCCAAAGCATTCAAAACTTATTCTTCTTCATCTACTCAACTTGAAGGAACAGTTGCTGAAAACTGAGATGAGATGTGCAACCTGGGCAGAAAGCATGTTCATTCACTCCCACTGCTGGCTGTTGTGCCACGCCTCTTCTGCCCCACCCAGAGTGTTTTCCAACATAATTCCTAACTATTCATAAATAGTTTTGGCAAAGTTTTTAAAAGAAAGAGGCAAAACTCAGATTACATCAGATGAAAAAATTACTCTAAAAAGTGAAACAAAAACAACCCCTTTAAAATTTTCAAAAATGAGATGAAAATTAGATGCAAGGCTTTTCAAATATCAGAGTATTTACTTAATATAAAAGGAAATATTGAGCACCTCCAATATTTCAGGAAATGAACTATACGTTGACATACAGCAAAGAACAAATGATTAAAAACAATCTATAACATAAACATTTTCAATAGGAACAGACAAAAAAAATAACTCAGTAGTATAGTACATCAGAAGGTGATAATTGCTACATAGAGAAGTAAAGTAAGGCTAAGGAGTGCTAGCATAACTGCACAATTTTAAACAGATTTTAAATTTAAACTTTTATAAAATCACTTACTGAAGAGGTGGTATCTATGCAAAGACTAGAAGGAAGTGAGGAGAAAATTAGGCTCTGCTGGAGGGAACAACAAGGTCAGAAGTCCTATGTGGCAGTGTGCATGAGGTATCCAGAGAAGCACAAGGAAGGCAGACTTATTGGAGTGAATAACCTGTGAATGAGGATGGTAGATGATTAGGTCAGAGAGGGAACCCTATGGTGGTGTGAAAGTGATTGTAAGGATAGTGGGTTTTACTGTGAGTGAATCGGGGAAAAATGAAGAGTTTTGAACAGAGGTTAGACGTGATCCGATGCATATTTTATAAGTTCATCCTGGCTGCTACTGTGTTGATAACAGGTGGAAGATGGATCAAGGTCAGAAACAGGATAACCTCTTAAGAGGTATAGCAGTAATCAAGTGAGGCATTAAAAAGGCTGAAACCTGAGTTCTAGCAGTGAAGGTGATGAGAGATTTTTTGAATCCTGGATATATTTAGAAAGCAAAACCATTTTATTTGCTGATGGATTGGATGTGGGAGATGAGAGAAAGTGTTGACAAGGGTATTCCAAAGTTTTTAGCCTTAGTAACTAGTCGGTGGAGTTGAAATTGTGGCAGTGGGGAAGATCACAGGTGGAGCATATTGGAGGAGGAAAGAGTGTTGTCCAGTTTTGAATATAAATTAGAGATGCTTACTAAACTTCTAAATGGAGTTTTCAAGAAGATTGCTCAACTTGAGTCTTAATATTAGCATGTAAACTTCATATAAAGCCAGGGTCTAGATGGCATAACCATGAAAGAGAGTGCAGATGGAGAAGATGCTCAAGTATTGAGCCTTAGGACACTCCACCATTGAATGAAGGATAGAAAAGAGGAGACAGCCAGAGCGTGCAGTATCTTAGAATTCAAGTGATGGAAGTGCTTCAATGTCAAAGGAGTGATATACTGTTTTAAATACTGGTTGGTAATAGTTCTGTCGATGCAAATAATCAATAACCAATCTATACATCAAAATTGGGAAGAGTTTATTATGATCCAGATCTGAGTACTAGTTCAGGGCCTTCCTTCACCAAGGAAGGGCTGGGAACCAAAGAAGTGGGGTGTACAGATTGGTTATATACCATCAAAGAGCATGTACCACACATGATTGGAATGTTCCTTTTACAGCAGTCATGAGATTGCCTAGCTGGCACAGCAATTCACACAGCAGTTAGCAGGTCTGTTGTCTCCAGCTGGGTGGTCAGAGGGTGAACACAGCAATCAGTTCCTAGCCTAGAGAGAGATGCTTATTCTTAAGTAAATGCCAATGTCAAGGAAGTTGCATATTTATCTTAATAGCATTTATTCTTGTCTTTGGGATGTAGTAAATGCTTAAAGTAGATGTACAATGCATGCTCAACAGCCATGTCAGGCCTTTTGGAAAAACAAGGTCAGGCAGAATTAGGTTTGCACCAAATGGCTTCCTCATATACTCCAATATATCCTATTGCTTGTCATTTATTTATCAGTTCAAATAACATAAGGAATGAGAATTCATCTTTAGATTCAGCATTTAGAAGTCTGTGGTGAGCACAACAGTAACAGATTCTATGTTTTGCTGCAAGTGACAGTCCTATAAAAGTAGGTTTATGAGAGAATGAGAAGAAAGAATTTGAATACAGCAAGCATATATAATTAATGTGAGGATTTTGTTGTAAAGGGGAGGAGAGAAATGGAGTAGTTGCTGTAGGAGAAGTGGAATAATTGGAGTCCTTTTTCAAGACAGAAGAAAAAAATGTGTGATTGAATAATGAGAGAAATAACCTAGTGGACAGAGAAAAATTGATTATGCAGGAGCTAGAGGGCAGACTCCTGGAATAATGTCCTTAAGTAAGCAGATAGAGTGAATGGGATTTGGTTCATAAGTAGAGGAGTTTTACCTAGCCACAAGTGACATCCCTGCATTCTGAGTGACTGAAGGAAACAGTGTAAGAGTGCTCAGAAGCAGATGCGTTCGTAGGTAGATGTGGTGTGAAAGAGTGAGGAGGTTCTCTGCTGATTGCTTCTATTTTACTGGTAATAAGCAAATAAATAAAGCAAGATTATTAGTGAGGAATGAGGTGCTGAATGCCTGAGGATAGAGAAAGTAAAGCTTAGTCACCTAGAAGAGGAAGAAAGTGACTTGACTAGAGAAATGTAGTAAGATCACCAGGCAGCCTGAATCGTCTGATGGATACAGTTGTCACAATTACGTACCTTTCTCCAACCACATTCAGTTCCATGGAAACAGGTTTTGGAGTAAGTAACAACTTGCATTAAAACAGAGCAAAACAAAACACACGGCATAGTTTTCTTAACAAAGCCAGAAAGGGCAAGGAAGTTATGGAAATGTGCAAAGGATGCTTGTAATGATTGACTATGAAGTTTAAAATGAGGAAAGAAGAAATGAGGCTATCTATTGTCAACTAAGTTCAACTTTGGAGCCATATCATGTTCATTTTCTATTCACTACTTATTTTTAATTGACTATGGATGGGATTTTCTTTCTTTGTATGTATATATATTTATTTTTATTGAACACTGGCCATTGTAGACACTCTGGATTCTGTTATCTTCTTTGAGCGTCTTGATTCTTATTCAAGTGGCTGTTCATCTATGGCTAATCACTTTGAATTTGTGTAAGCATGGACTCACAGTTTTTAGTGTGAATCTATGCAAAGCTCAATGTACTCCCCAAGCTACTAAGAACTCATTCTCCAAAGTCTGTCTTCCATAGATACCCTGTTGAAGCTTTCTTTAGGCTTTGTTATGGTGGATCTAGTGTACTGTGTTCTAGGAAATTATTACTTCTATAGCAAGGATTTTCTTTTTTTTTTTTTCCTCAAAGATTGGCACCTGGGCTAACAACTGTTGCCAATCTTTTTTTTTATTTCTGCTTTATCTCCCCAAACCCCCCCGTACACGGTTGTATATCTGAGTTGCATGTCCTTCTAGTTGTGGGATATGGGACGCCACCTCAACTTGGCCTGACGAGTGGTGCCATGTCCGCACGCAGGATCTGAACCCTGGGCTGCCACAGCGGAGAGCGCGAACTTAGCCACTCGGCCAAGGAGCCAGCCCCTATGGCAAGGATTTTCTGTTGTCTTAGTTGGTTTCAGAGATGTAAAGGCAGTTATAATGAGGTCTTTCCAATCTGGCAGAACCAGAATTTGTGTGTCCCCAGGACTGATCTTCCCTCCAGTATCTCTGTTCTGCCCTCAACCCATAGCAATTGCTAGCAGAAAAGCCATAGGAAGTTTCACCCTGTGCACTTACAACCCAGCCCTGAGTAACAACTGTGACCCTGTTGCAAATATTAATGATTACAATTTAATTCTTATCATTTGAATGGGAGTAAAATTGTATTTCACTGTGGTTATAATAAGAAATTCAGTGATTAATTTCTATTTGAGGCTTTTTTCAGTTTCTTACTGATTTAGGGGCCGTAAGTATTTTACCTTTTTTGATAATTGGTCAAACATTGATTTTTTTGCATCATCTGCTTATACTCAAACACATGAATAAAATTATGTTAGAATTATTGTTTATTGACAAAACAGAGAAATACCTTTATAAAAATAATTTTTGGTCAACCAATAGCTATCTTCTTGTATTTAGCTTTGTTTTATTTTAAGTAAACATGCTCTTTTTATTAAAATCTACAATTTAGAGTTCAACCACTTGTGTATTAGTTCCAGCTACTTCCAAAAACTTTTATCATTAAATCAGAAGAACTATGAAAGTGAAAGCCCTAAAAATGCATTCACAGATCTTAAAGTTTTATATTTAAATACTATGAAAATGCCAATTAAAACCAACTCACCCATTCTATAGTTTTAACCCTTGAAAGAATATGAGTGGGTTTGGTTCTAAGAGTGTAAATGTTTTAAATGTAGCCCCAATCAAATATTTATCTGCCTCTACACTATGCCAGTATCTCTATGTCAAATAAAAAGATAGAGCATTGTCTTAAAATGGATCTTAATAAATCTGAATAATTTCTCTGTTTTTTCCTCCACCAGATAATTGTGCAATTATTCATCTCCTTATATTAAAAGATTTTATAAAGAAAGTCTTAATTTGCTCAAAAATTAACACAAGATTAAAATGTAATTTTATTGTAAACCTGCATATTGATATTACCAATAATAACTGAATATTTCTATAACATAGTAACCAATAACTAATTTCCCATCAAATCAGTCATAAAAAATTTGAAATATAATCTCCAAACTTAGACAAATCAAGGAAACATAATTCTGATTTTGTTTCTCTCTGGCTATAACTTGTATTCATCCACCAAACTTTTGGGTATCACAAAGCAGCCTCTTGATAGCCCATGATTCCTAAATTACTGTATCATGAGTATAAATCTTTAGGCTTCCTTATCAATTCTATACTGTTAGAATTAGATTTTCATAATCTTCACTTTTGTGACTAACTAAAGCATTATCTATCAAGTCAAACACAAGATAATATTTGTCTCCCCTTATTTCCCTTCTTTCCTTCCTTGTTATCCAATCTTCTGCAAGGAAGTTGATTTTCACTTTGTAGGGAGGTAAAGCTCTCACGGATTCATCGGTGTTCCTGTAAAAAGCCCAAGTTTCCTAAGGCTCTCGGCATTCCAGGAGAATTAGATCTGTAGTCTTTTGTCTAGTTGACTAATCAGAAAGGATAAGAATTTATCTCTTCCCAAGAGGTGCAAATGGTTACAGCATGGGAATATGTTTTTAAGCCTTCAAAATTCCAGGAAGACTGGAGGGGACTATTCTCTTAGGTATTTACATTTCAAGGAAGAATCAGGTCACAGATTTGGAGACCTCAGTAGGTCCCAAAAGACCAGATGCTTGGGGTTATCTGGCTTCTAAAGTGATTTTATTTGCACACCAAAGGTCTGGATTAAGGCAGAGATATTTTCAGGAATGGAAGGGCATGGGTGCCCCTTTATAAGCAGGAAAAAATCATAATTTCCTCATCTCTTACATACCTGGTGTCCTGTTATTCAGGTTAGACAATTAACTTGGCTCCAGATTCTGTAGGTTAATATATTTTTTCCAATTTTGTGATATTGGAAGTCATAGTTAAGAATTGTAAATCTTTTTCACTAAAATTAGGGATATAGTGGAAAGGTACAAAGATCTTAAGGCAGTCAAAAGTAATCCATTATTAACTGTAGACAGAGCAATATCAGCTTCCGTCATCTTAGCTTAGAACCACTCCAGTCTTTTTTTCTGTCAATGTTGAGAAATCATCCTAGATTTTGAATTTGGGTAGAGAAAAGAATCAGGGACTATGGCTCTGCTGATCCTTTGACAGGCAGATGTGATTTCCAAACCTTGATATTCCAACAGTTTTGCTTTAGTTCAGCTGTAAAGATTGTGGAAGCCTAAAGAGCTGAAAATCAAAATCTCCACCAAAATCAAATCAATCATTAACAGATCATCCCATGGAATTAAACTGTTTTTCTCATCACTAGTAAATGAAAATTGAGGTATTGAACTCACCTATTGGCAGAACTTTAAGCTATATGAGAAAACTGCTGCCAACTGTGGCAGCATCAAACTACATATAGGGTTGATAATGTATGTCAAAATAAAATAAAAGTTATGACAACAATCCCATAATAGATGGGGCAAAAAAGTGAAGGGTATGATACTGTCAAGTGTGAAATATCAGGTTGAAAACGTCAAGAAGGGATGATTGAATAAAGAAGATGTGGTGCATATATACAATGGGTTACTCTCAGCCATAAAAAAAGACAAAATCATCCCATTCGTAGTCACATGGATAAAACTTGAGGGCATCATGTTAAGCGAAAAAAGCCAGACAGAGTAAGACAAACACCATATGATTTCACTTATATGTGGAATATAAACAAACTTAAGGACAAAGAGAATAAATTAGTGGTTACTGGGGGAAGGTGGTAGAGGGTGGGCACAAGGGGTGAAGGGGCACACTTACATGGTGTATGACAAACAATAATGTACAACTGAAGTCTCACTGTTATAAGCTATTATGACCACAATACAAAAAATTAGAGAGAAAAATGTAAAGAAGTTCTATATTAAATGTAATTAGATTTTGATAAGTAAAGGATGCATGTTGTTAGCCCAAGATTAGTGACTATAAATAATTTTTAAAAGGCGAAGCTAGGAAGATAATAGAAGAAATAAAAATGATACTCTAGTTTTGATTTGCATTTCCCTGATAGCTAATGATGTTGAACAGCTTTTCATATGCCTGTTGGCCATCTGTATATCTTCTTTGGAGAAATCTCTGTTCAGATCTTTTGCCCATTTCCTAGTTGAGTTGTTGGTTTTTTTGTTGTTGAGCTGTATGAGTTCTTTGTATATTTTGGATATTAACCCCTTATCTGATATATGGTTTGCAAATATCTTCTCCCAATTGTTAGGTTGTCGTTTCATTTTGGTGATGGTTTCCTTTGCTGTGCAGAAGATTTTTAGTTTGATGTAGTCCCATTTGTTCATTTTTTCTTTTGTTTACCTTGCCCAGTCAGACATGGGACTTGAAAATATGCTGCTCAGACCAATGTCATAGAGTGTACTGCCTATGTTTTCTTCTAGAAGTCTCATGGTTTCAGGTCTTACATTCAAGTCTTTAATCCATTTTGAGTTGATTTTTGTGCATGGTGTAAGGGAATGGCCTACTTTCTTTCTTTTGCATGTGGCTGTCCAGTTTTCCCAACAACATTTATTGAAGAGACTCCCCTTTCTCCATCGTATGCTCTCGCCTCCCTTGTCGAATGTTAGCTGTCCATAAACATGTGGGTTTACTTCTGGGTTCTCAATTTTGTTCCAATGATCTGTGTGTCTGTTTTTGTGCCAGTACCATGCTGTTTTGGTTACTATGGCTTTGTAGTATAATTTGAAACCAGGGAGTGTGATACCTCCAGCTTTGTTCTTTTTTCACAGGAATCCTTTGGCTGTTCAGGGTCCTTTGTTGTTCCATATAAATTTTAGGATTCTTTGTTCTATTTCTGTGAAAAAGATTGTTGGAACTTTGATAGGGATCGCGTTGAATCTATAGATTGCTTTAGGAAGTATGGATAACTCACTCCGGTCAGAATGGCTATAATTAACAAGACAGGAAACAACAAATGTTGGAGAGGGTGTGAAGAGAAGGGAATCCTTACTCACTGCTGGTGGTAGTGCAAACTGGTGCAGCCACTATGGAAAGCAGTATGGAGAATCCTCAGAAAATTAAGGCTAGATCTACCATATGATCCAGCTATTCCACTGCTGGGTATTTATCCAAAGAACTTGAAAACACAAAGGCATAAAGATACTTGCACTCCTATCTTCATTGCAGCATTATACACAATAGCCAAGACATGGAAGCAACCTAGGTGCCTATCAAGGGACGAATGGATAAAGAAGATGTGGTATTTATACACGATGGACTACTACTCAGCCATAACAAATGACAAAATCTGGCCATTTGTGACAACATGGATAGACCTTGAGGGTATTATGCTGAGTGAAATAAGTCAGAGGGAGAAAGTCAAACACCATATGATCTCAATCATAAGTAGAAGATAAAAACAACGACAAAAAAAAATACATAGCATTGGAGATTGGACTGGTGGTTACCATTGGGGAAGGGGGGAGGGGGGAGGGCAAAAGGGGTGATTAGGGGTCTGGCCCCGTTGCCGAGTGGTTAAGTTTGTGTGCTCCACTGCAGTGGCCCAGTGTTTCATTGTTTCGAATCCTGGGCACAGACATGGCACTGCTCATCAAACCACGCTGGAGCAGCGTCCCACATTCGACAACTAGAAGGACCCACAATGAAGAATATACAACTATGTACCAGGGGGCTTGGGGATAAAAAGGAAAAAAGTTAAAAAAATAAATAAATAAAACAAAAAGGGGTGATTAGGCTCACATGTGAGGGAATGGACTATAATTAGTGTTTGGATGGTGAACTTGATGCAATGTACACAGAATTTGAAATATGATGTACATCCAAAAAAAAAAAATGATACTCTAAAAGCTAACAATTTATTTTTTACATAACAGATTAGTCAATATACTTTTTGTTTAAAGAATCAGTACTCTAACCAGAACAAGCTATAGCCAAAAGGTAAATTTATTGATAGGATACTGAGGAATCTCAAGTTATCCACAAAAGGATTGAATTATTGTTACCAAAACCAAAGCGAGTTTGCATCCTGGTGGGTTAAATCAGACTCTACATCAGAAGTAGTCGTCTCACAAAGTAAAGCATATTTGCAACAAATAGGAGACCTTGTGTAATCATTTCCAAAGTCATGGCTCTCCCAGAACAAAGGGAAGCAGGGACATTTTGTTTTGTATGAGGAATGAATATTCAAAAGGGAGAGGTGAGTATTCATTTGCGCAGGCTTCGTTGGAAAACATACTTCCACCTACACTGCAGGTTATGGGAATAAGGCTAAGCTCCTCCTAGAGAGATTTTAGCATTAAAAATAAGGCAAACGTCATAGGCGGAGCTCTTGTGGTGAGGCTTGCTTTGGTTCAGGGTGGTTGGTGATTGCATCTCCTTAACATAACAAAGGAAAAAGAACAATTTGGAATAAGAGTTAAATGCTTTCAAACCCACCCTTGAGTTCCTCGGGGCAATAGTTAATGACATTATCAAACAGCAAGAAAGGCAGAGATACAACTGGGGCTCAGGAACAACTACGGGTTGATCAGGTCTAGTAATCACTTTTGTGGCTGTTCTTCACGAGTGTCTACTTTACTTTCTGTCAGTGTTGACTGGCTTCGTGGTGGGAAAAGCAGCTGAAGAAAATTCTCACTCTTACCTGCCAAAGCAGTTATTCGTGCATAAGAAGTAAACTTTTTCCAGTTGCAGTGTGACAAATCATGAGGAAAGACTCAGATTGATTCAGTTTAGTTAATGCTTACCTACGGAAAAATTGGTAATGGCCAGTAAGATGGTGCCATGTGAAAATGTGGAATTTATAGTGGGAACTGAAAAGTTGAAGTAGCTATAGGAACAGTTCACCAAAAAAGGTGGGAGAATTATCACAGAAGAAAAATTGAGAGTAAATGAATTGTCAAAACAATAGTTATCTGGTGGGGCTGGCCCCGTGGCCGAGTGGTTAAGTTCGCGCGCTCCGCTGCAGGTGGCCCAGTGTTTCGTCGGTTCGAATCCTGGGCGCGGACATGGCACTGCTCGTCAGACCACGCTGAGGCAGCGTCCCACATGCCACAACTAGAGGAACCCACAACGAAGAATACACAACTATGTACCGGGGGGCTTTGGGGAGAAAAAGGAAAAAATAAAATATCTTAAAAAAAAAAAAAAAAAAAACAATAGTTATCTGGTACATGTAGTAAACAGGACAGAACCACCACCAAGACCCCTCTTCCAGATCAGACCCTGCTACTTACTACATGGGAGATTTAATTAAGTCAAATAACCACTCTGGACCTCACTTTAATAATCTGTAAAGGGATCTATCAGTACTTTTCCCCTACAAATCTTATTTGATTATTATTAAGATGAAATGAGAGAATGTAAGTGAAAGTTCTTCAACTGTAAAATACCATAAATTTGAGCTATTATGGTGTCATATTTTTGTTATTTATGCTAATATTACTACTAGTATGCTGTTATTATTTATTGACAAATTATCTCCTAAACAGTAAAATATAATGAGTCAGGGAAATTATGTTTCCCTTTAATTAAGAATTTGCTAGAGTCCTCTTTAGTAAAAAAGAGGGTAAAATTAATCATGAAGCATTCAATTAAGCCATCAGAGAGACTTGGCCTACAATTAAAAATACTTGGGCAATTGCAGTCATTGAAAGCAGAAGGAGGAGGAGCACAGGAGAAGATATTACCCACAAATACAGTCATCAGGCTAAGATAGAACTCTACAATTGAGTGGAAGACACTACAGGCTTGAACACTATGATAAACTTGGAGTTGAGCTTAAAAGATGACATATGAATAACTATCTTCAACCTTATAAGCAAACTATATTTTCAAATGGAAAAAAAAATACTGATTAAATCAGCGTCAGTTGTAGAACATTTTAAGAAAGAGAAACACTTAGTTTCTTTTTTCATTATGTTAAGACATGCAATTACCAACTGCCCTGAACTGGTCCAAACCCCACCAGAGACAGACACCTGTGCAGACAGGCAGAGAAGTACCCAAGAGTCACCTTTGTTTCATTTTAACGTTCAGGTCTCCACTCCAGGAGGAGCTTAGGCTTTATTACCATAACATGTGATGTATGTGGAAGCATGTTTTCAAATTGCTCCTGCACTAGAGAATACCCACCTCTACATGTGATGATGAAACTTCCCTTTTGAATAGTCATTCCCCATGCCAAATAAATGGTACCTATTTTCCCTTGCTCAGGGGCCACAGCTTTGGAAACGATTCCCTATGGTCTTGTTATTTGCTGCAAATAAATCTTACTTTGTGTGACAACTACTTCTGGTAAAGGCTTGATTTCAACTCACAAAGAAGCAAACCCACTTTTGCTCAGTAACAATATTAGAGTCAAATATACTTTCTGATGAGGGAAAATTAAAAACTGGCTATGTAACTTACTTGCAGTTGGAATTTAACAACGGTGCTAGATACCTCTTGAGTGAGGTAAGACAACAATAGTGAGGTAGGATAACTCTTGGAAAACATTATGATCTAAAAATACTACTAGTGTATTTTTTCATTAGACAGAACTTAGCTTGCCAAGAGAGAATGTTAACACAAAGTTCAGAAGACACATTTATGATCCAAGCTAACATTGCATGTAGAGGGCAAACTGATATTTTCTCTACCCCTATATACCTACAAAATGTTTCCAGAAAGCAATGAGTGGCTGTGGTCTTGGATGGCAAGTATATGAACTAAAATGCTGTCCTGGTAGAGCATTGAAGTCACAGTGCAGAAGCAAATGAATATTAATCAGTAACAGTGATAATCAAGAGATTTTCCAGATGGATATTATGGGAAGTACAATAAGGAGTAGCCAAGAGTTTACCAAAATAGAGGTGGAAGCATTATCTTTATATTGACACAAAAGAACTTTCAGTCTAAATATGTTTCTTTTGGTATATTTTAAGCTAGGCCTGTGCAATTTTTTCTTCTCTTCCTAAAATGCTATTATTTGTGGTTGGTAAAAGATATATTGTTTACACACATTTTTTTTTCCACTCCTACCTCTTCCCTAAATTTTTGCACAAAAAGTGCTATCAGAGTTAATTCTACAATGCTTCTAGTTACTACACAGGAAATAAAAAGGGATATTTAGAATTTCTTTTATTATAGATATATACTGTTTTACAATCTTATTATCAAAGTTCCATTTTCAAAAATGGATTTTATTTTAATTTTATGTTTAGTTTCTGATTTCTGTTCACAAGATTACAATTTTATTATTATTGTTAAACAGTGTTTGACAATTAAGTATAAGATGCTGGATTTTTGAGATTTTCAATATCATAGTTGCACTTGCTAATTTTAAACAAATATGATCAATGAGAAAAATATAAAAGGAGTTACAACTTATTATTTAGGAAAATATACATATATACAGAAAGTAAAAGCATGGGAAGATAAAAGATTTAGGCAATTCAGAGTGGTAGGAGGGCAACACAATTAGATAAAAAATATATAAAGGTACATATATATAAAAAAAATGTACATCTCTAGAATACTCTACAACTAAAATTTTTTTAAAAGTACTAAAAGTTTTCCTTTTCCAAATCTTTTTTAAAAAATGAATGTGTTTCATCACAGACTTCTCTACCTAGCCATCCAATTCAAAATCAGTCTCCATGCAAGATACAAACACACACACACACGCATATGATAGCCCCCTTTTATGCCATCTTTCTTCATAACTCTCAATCGCCTTCCAACAAACTAGAAGGTCATTTGTGTTGTTTTGGTTTTTCAATTAACCATCACTAGACAGTGAGTTCCTGTTGTATAATAAAAAAGAGTCTGATTTTTGCTCACGATTCCTTTTTAAATTCTTCTCATTTCCTGAGTGACAGGAGTGTCGTTGTTATCCAGGAGCCCAGTGGATTACAGTTGAGTTTATGCTAATAAGATGACTGAGGATGGGAGATGGATATCAGAAAGACCAACCATGTCATTAGAGGATTAGGGCTTAGAGTTAGCCTGACCTCTGAAGAGGGAGTGGGGGGCTGCAGATTAAGTTAAATTATGTAGCCCATGACTCAGTCAATCATACCTACAAATGAAACCCTAATAAAAACTCTGGAGGCCAAAGTTAGGCAGACCACACTGACGTGCTTGGTGACCTATTTGTTGCAAATGGACTTATGAGCCATTGTAATGTATAACATTATAAAGCAGCCTCTATATACTCTATAACATCTTTACATGTACAAAAATAGTACGATGCATAAGTGTTAGAAGGATTTCTTTGAGTCCCTAAACTAAGTTATTGACTAATCTTGTACTTTCCTAGTGACACATGCTGTTCCCCTTTTACTAGCTTTCATCATAATTATCATTATTTGTGTAATAGTTTAACCTTCCAAAACAATAAACTCTAAGAGGGCAAACACCATATCTACTGTGTGTCTCATTCACACCATATCACCTTTGACAGTGCTTATTCAATAAATATTTATTTAAATAAACTGGTAAAAAAATATAATTAATGAAATTGAAAACAGGAAATCAATAAAACCAAAACCTGGTTCTTTGGAAAAAGTCAACAAAATTGATAAACCTCCACCTAGGCTAACCAAGATAAAAAGAGTATACACAGGGGCCGGCATGGTGGCACAGCAGTTAAGTTCGCACATTGTGCTTCTTGGTGGCCTGGGGTTTGCTGGTTCAGATCCTGGGTGCAGACGTAGCATTGCTTGGCATGCCATGATGTGGTAGGTGTCCCACATATAGAGTAGAGGAGAATGGGCATGGATGTTAGCTCAGGGCCAATCTTCCTCAGCAAAAACAGGAGGATTGGCAGTAGTTAGGTCAGGGCTAATTTTCCTCAAAAAAAAAAAGAGTGTACACAAATTACTACAATCAAAAATGAAAGAGGGTACATCACTATAGATCGCATGGACATTAAAAGGATAATAAAGGAGTACTATGAACAACTCTAGGTCCACAGATTTGATAACCTGGAACAAATGGACCAATTCTTTGAAAGATACAATTTGCCAAAACTCATAGAAGAAGAAACAGACTATCTCAATAGGCCTATATATATTAAAGAAAATGAATCATTTCTGAATGACCTTTCAAAACAAAAAGCACCAGGCTCAGATGGGTTCACTAGTGAGCTCTACCAAACATTTAAGTAAGAAATTATACCAAGTTTCTACAGTCTCTTTCAGAGGATAGAAGTAGAGGGAATACTTCCTAAATCATCGAGGCCATTATTATCCTAATTCCAAAAACAGGCAAAGACATTACAAGAAAAGAAAACTACAGATCAATATCTCTCATGAACATAGAAACAAAAATCCTTAACAAAATATTGACAAATAGAATCCAGCAATGTATAAAAAGAATTCACACCATGACCAAGTAGGATTTATCCCAGGTTTGCAAGGCTGGTTCAACATTTGAAAATCAATTAATGTGATTGGCCACATCAACAGCCTACAAAAAAGTTACATGATCTTATCAGTAGATGTAGAAAAAGCATTTGACAAAATCCAACAGACATTCAGGATAAAAAATCTCAATAAATGAGGAATAGAAAGAAATTTCCTCAACTTGATAAAGACTATCTACAAAAATCCTACAGCTAATATAATAATTGTGAGAAACAAAGCTTTTCCACTAAGATTAGGTACAAGACAAAGATGTCCCCATCTACAACTCCTTTTCAACATCATACTGGAAGTTCTAGCTAATACAAGAAAAGCAAATAAGTATACAGATTGGAAAAGAAGAAATAAAACTGTCTTTGTTTCTAGATTACGTGATTGTCTGTGTAGCAGGTCCAAAATATTGACCAAAAAATTCCTGAAACTAATATGTGATTATAGCAAGCTTACAAGATACGAGGTTAATATACTAAAGGCAATCACTTTTCTATATACCAGCAATAAACAAGTGAAATTTGAAATTAATAACACAGTACCATTTACATTAGCACCCCCAAAAATAAAATCTTAGGTATAAATCTAACAAAATATATACAAGATCTACATGAGGAAAACTACAAAACTCTGATGAATGAAATTAAAGAAGAACTAAAGAAATGGAGAGATATTTCATGTTCGTGGATAGGAAGACAACATTGTCAAGATATCAGTTGTTCCCAACTTGATCCGTAGATTCAAAGCAATCCAAATCAAAATCCTAGCAAGTTATTCTGTGGATGTTGACAAACTGATTCTAAAGTTTATATGGAGGGGCAAAATACACAGAATAGCCAACACTGTATTGAAGGAGAAGAACAAAACTGGATGACTGACACTATCCAACTTCAAGACTTACTATAAAGAACTTTAGTAATCAAGACAGTGTGATATTGACAAAAGGAAAGGCAAATATATCAAGGGAACAGAATAGAGAGCCCAGAAATAGACTCACATAGATGTAGTCCACTGTTCTTTGACAAAGAAGCAAAGGCAATGCAATGGAGCAAAGACAGTCTTTTCAACAAACAGTGCTGTAACAACTGGACATCCAAATGCAAAAAGTATATCTATTCACATACCTTAGACTCTTCACCAAATTAACTCAAAATGGATCGCAGACCTAAATGTAAAATGTAAAACTGTAAAACTCCAAGTTTATAATATTGGAGAAAACATATATGACTCTAGGTATGGACATAACTTATTAGATACAATACCACAGTCCTGATTCATGAAAGAAATAATTGATAAGCTAGACTTCATTAAAATTTAAAAAAGTTCTGCTCTGCAGAAGACAGTATCTATGAATTAGAAGACAAGCCACAGTTGGGAGAAAATATTTGCAAGAGACATCTGATAAAGACTATTATCCAAAATTTATAAAGAACTCTTAAGGGGTTGGCCCCATGACCAACTGGTTAAATTCGCACGCTCCACCTTCAGCGGCCCAGGGTTTCACCCGTTTCGATCCTGGGCACGGACATGGCATTGCTCATCAGGCCACATTGAGGTGGCATCCCACATGCCACAACTAAAAAATATACAACTATGTATTGGGAGGATTGGGAGAGAAAAATTAGGAAAAAAAAAAGATTGGCAACAGTTGTTAGCTCAGGTGCCAATCTTTAAAAATAAAAAGAACTCTTAAACCTCAACAATAAGAAAACAAACAAGCCAAATTGCGATGAAAAAATGGGCCAAAGATCTTAACAAGCACCTCTCCAAAGAAGGTACAGATAGCAAGTAAGCCATATCAGGGAAGTGCAATTGAAACAACAATGAGATACCACTACATTTAGAATAGCCAAAATCTGGGAGACACAACACCAACTGCTGGCAAGGATGTGGAGCAACAACAACTGTTATTCATTGCCTGTGGGAATGCAAAATGGTACAGTCGCTTTGTAAGAGAATACGGCACTTTCTTACAAAATTAAACATACTCTTAACATAAGATCTGGCAATTGAATTCCCTAGTATTTATCCAAAAGAGCTGAAAACTTATGTCCACACAAAAACTTGCACATGAATATTTATAGCATCTTTTTCATAATTGTCAAAACTTGGAAGCAACCAAGATGTTCTTTGGTAGGTGAAGGGATAAATAAACCGTGGAATATTATTCCAGACAGTGGAATATCATTCAGCACTGAAAATAAAGGCACTATCAAGTCATGAAAAGACAGTGAAGAACCTTAAATGCATGATATTAAGTGAAAGAAGCCAATGTGAAAAAGTAAATACTATGATTCTGACTCTACTACATTATGGAGAAGGAAAAGCTAACGAGACAGTAAAAAGACCAGTGGTTGCCAGGGGTTGAGTTGGGGAAGGGACGAATATGCAGGGAGCAGAGGATTTTTAGGGCAGTGAAAAAACTCTATATGACACCATAACAATGGATATATGTCATTATATTTTTATCCAAACCCATATAATATACAACAAGAGTGAACTGTAAGGTAAACTATGGACTTCAGGTGATTATGATGTGTCAATATACATTTTCCTGGTAACGAGTATACCACTCTGGTGAGGGATGTTGAAAATCGGGGAGGCAATGCATGTGTGGACAGGGAGTATAAAGGAAATGTCTGCACCTTCCCCTCAAATTTGCTGTGAACCTAAAACGGCTGTAAAAAAGTAAAGTCTAAAGTTAAAAAAAATAGATATTCAGTTTGCTTCTCACTGGGATTGACTCAGGGTCCAGTGTAGAATATTTGTGATACAAAATGAGCCCTGGGCACTTCAACAATTTTTCCCTCAGTGTGATTCATCTCATCTGACTTTATTATCAATATTGTTTCTCAGTATTTACACACATCCTTTTCTAACAAATATGTAGAACGCTGGTCAACTACAAACTGTATGACTAAGCAAGTACTCTGACAGTAACCATTCTGCATGGTGTCCAGGTTAAGCCAATACTTGAATAACTTGTAATAAGTAAGTTTCCTGAAATGTTTGTAAATATAAAAGTATCACACATTTCTGAGATCCAAATATTAAGACTAAGCGCTCAGTAAAACTATTTCTAAAAGTTTTAATATTTATATCCATGTTGTTAAAAGTCCAGGTTCAGAAAAAGTGTAGAAAAGCCAAAGGGGTAGCATAACATAATTTGGCAACAGCCACAATTAATATTCAGGTTAGTTTTTTATTGCCGTCTACTCCATTAAAAATGTCAGGTTTTATAGAATGTAATCAACCGGAATGCAAATGTCATCCAAACAGCATCTTGAATAATGAGAAGGTCAAAGAAGCACAATCCTCAATTTTTAATATTTCAAATATGCAGCTTCCAGGGAATTTGACACATTAGACTTCAGATGTTCTCTGTTCATGACAACATTATGGATGAGAGAGGAGGGTGGAAACACAGTAATACATTATCCCGACAAAGATTGTAACTACAGTGGAAAAGAGAAGATTTCCTATTCCAATTTATTCTGGATCTTTTAAAAATGTTGTTCAGAAAAGGCAGAGCACAAATGAAAAGTAGAATCCAAAATATTTTATTCTAATTAAACTATAGATAATATATCAGACAAAAACACATACATTCATGTGCATGAACAGCATTTTTAAACTTTTTTAACTTCACTTTAGACTTATAGAAGAGTTATCCAAAAAGCGTAGTGAGTTCCTGTATATTCTTCATCTCTTTCCCCTTGTGTTAGCGTTCTATACAACAGAATATTTATCATAATCGATGAATTAATGTGGTACAATAATATTAATGGAAGTATAGAAGTTATTCGGATTTTAGTCCAGCTTGTCCACTAAGGTCTTTTTTTCTATTCCAGGACCCAATCTGGGATACTACATTACATTTTGTTGTCATTTACCTTTAGCTGACTCTCGCGTATAACTGTCTTTACTTGTTTTCCATTGTCCTGACTATTTTGAAGATAGCTGGTGAGATATTTTATAGAATGTATCTCAATTTGTGTTTGAATTTTGTTTTTTCGTGATTAGATCGAGGTTATGGCTTACTGGGAAGGACGCCAGAATGGTGATATGCCCTTCTCAATGTTCTGTAGTAGGGTGTATAATGATGTCAACATTCTTTACTAGTAATATTAACCATGACCACTTGGATAATGTGGTATCTTCCAGGGTTCTCCAATTGTTAAGTTACTATTTTTCCCTTTGTAATTACTAGATTTTTTGAGGGAGATACTTTGAGACTATCCAAATATCCTGTTCCTGCCTAAAATTTTGCCCACTAATTTAGCATACATAGGTAATCTTCTAATGGTAATTTTTTGGTATTTTTCATTTCTTCTACACTTAATCATTGGAATCCATCTGTATAAAAGGAGAAGTTATAACTTATCTCCCATTTACTTTTTTCCTTCAGTATTTATTCAAATTGGTATGGATTCATGGATATTTATTTTATTTTTGGATCATAATCCAATACTGTTGCTCCTTATTCTGTTGCTCAAGCTGTTTCAGATTTGGTGATCAGGAGCTCCGTTTTCTCTCTAGTTTTATTGAGGTATTATTGACGTATAGTGCCTGTGGTCTTTCAACAAGCCTTCACCAACCAAACTCCCCTCCCTTGTTTTTTTTTTTTAGCATTTTCTCACTTTCTAGCACCATGAGAGATTCCAGGTTCTTCTTGTGTTTTCCTTGTTTTATTTCTGGAGTTCTTTTCTTGCAGTATGGTGTTTAGAAACTGAGAATTGAGAACTAGGATGCTCATTGTTACTGCGTTGTCACTGCTTCTTACCTTTCTTAGTGGATAGAGCTAGGAAATATATGTATATATACTACTCATACATAGATATGCAAACATTTATTTATATTTATTTCTCTATTTGTACATATATTTCAATAATATACGCCTTGGTCCATATTGGCACCTCTACCTCAAATTCAGCACCGCAGTGTTCATTCTAGTCTTCTCCCTTTTCTTTATTTGTAACTTTTTCGTATAGTGAGAAACCTGTCTATCCTTGTCTATATTTTATCCACTTGTATTTTGCACCCTATTTTATAAATAAAGCAGTTTCAAGATTCCTAAACCATACCCCTGTTTGAAACAAATTTACCAACTAGAGTATAACGTTTTTGTGCAGTTCTTTCTGTCTTTAGCTTTAAAGTATTCAGTCAAAATATTGCTTTCCCAAGTTACAAAGGTCAGCTTCTTTCTTTCCTGTACCTTCAGTTTAGTTTTTGATTCATTGGAAAACGGTTAGATTCATTTGTCATAGTTTACGTCCATCTTTTCCCCTATATCCTAGTTGATTTTCTAAAAATTAATGTAAAGGAAAACTCTTTTTTGTGGTGTATTCTTCTGCTAGTTTTGACAAATCTGTGGAGTCATGTAGTCATGTTCCCAATTTGGAGAAATAGTAAATAAAATTGCTATTAATTTAGTCATATTTGAATCTTCACATTTCTTAAACATTTGTACTGTGATAGTAAAACTGCATTCTAATAAAAGTATTTTAAAAGTGAAAGAGAAAACTTCTAATGAGTTCCTTTCACTTACTTTATTGATATGTGGTTGTGAACTGTCTTCAGAGCTACTCAGATCAAAGTTTAGGGACAAACTTCCCATGTCATTTTACATTTTTTATGATAAGATAATTTAAGAATCAACTAAGGTTTGACCTTTTGTGGTAGCAAATATTTTAATTTTCTCAAAGAACATTGAACATGTTGTAAAAGAGTATTGAAAATAATATTTATAATGATTTTATTATCTCTAACACTAATAATTAGTTTTTAATTATGTAGCTACTTTATAAAACTCTAAAGTCTTTATAAAATTTTGAATTGGTATTGAAAGAAGTTCAGATTCCTTGTGTACTGTGAACTAAATATCTCAAATAGTTAAATTACTTTATGAAAGCTATTTTGTTCTAATTCTCCAAACTATTTTGGGAACAGAAAAGATAAACTTTGTCTTCAAAAACTTAGTCACTATCTTTCTCCTTCTAAAACTGCATTTCAGAAAAGAAAAAGGATTTTTTAATGCTGGTTACTGTTTTACATTGGAGCTGTTTAATAACTTTTAAAATTATACTGATTGAATGGTTACAACCAAGAACTCAGGAAAGACAATTTTAATAATTCTTTATCTAGACATGCTGTTGCTTTTTACTCCGTAAATGAAATTTTTAACTCATTACCATTATAATAAGTACAACAAATGCTTTTGTCAGAGGCTAGCATTTCTCAACTTCAATTAAACTTCAACATGACTTTTGTGTTAAGGACATATATAGAAAAGATAGATAAATCAATCCATATTTTGTTTTCACCAGCTTCATAGTTTTTTTTGCTGTCATGGATTTTTTCATGTGGTAGAAAAATTTATTAAATTTATGTGTTTGGCATTTTCACTTTTAAAATGGGTGAATCTATTCTGTTTTGTTTTCAGTTAATATGATTTAAAAATATTAATCATAGTGTGTCAATTTTGTTGGATATAGACTCAAAAATAAGTAATTCAGTTATCAGGTTATATCAAATGACCCACGGATGCTTTTAATTTTATATGAAGTGAAACACATGGTACAATACTCCCTCGTGATTATCCAATGGAGACTTACTGAACTTTGGAGAATTTCTAATTTATGTAACTTCAAAACTGTACTTTTGTGTGTGTGTTGGGGATAATATTACATAAGTTCTGTAAGTGTCCCAAAGATTTATGATGCAATCATTTAAACTTTTGTGATAAAATTAGATGTATTAAACACAATTTAGCCTGGGAAGTTCCCCTTAAGAATAACATTTCAGTTAAAATTAAACAATGCGCAAAACTTCTAAAATATGAAAATTATGGTATATGTATATCTGTTTTTGCATAACTGACACCAAATAGTAGTGAGAAAAATAATTGGTTATTGACAAGAGATTAGAATAATCAAATTTACTCTAAAATACTATTAGATCATCATGAACTTGATAATAAAATACTTCACTTTAAATTCCATCCTGGCTATCTCTCAGTGTTATTTTTCTCTTTCTAAATGGTCTTGTAGGGGCTGGCCCCGTGACTGAGTGGTTAGGTTCACGCGCTCCGCTTGGGTGGCCCAGGGTTTCGTCAGTTCGGATCCTGGGCGTGACTCACCATTGCTGACCAGGACCTGTTGAGGTGGCGTCCCATATGCCACAACTAGAAGGACCCACAACTAAAATATACAACTATGTACTGGGGGGAGTTGGGGAGAAAAAGGACACACAAAAAAAGATTGGCAACAGTTGTTAGCTCAGGTGCCAATCTTTAAAAAAAAATAAAAATTAAATTAAATGGTATTGTCAATATTTAAACCAAACGCTGATAATATTATTGGTATTATTAAGCTATGTACAATCAGTAATATTCTCCTAACATAATTTATTATTGTCAACAGCAAGTTTCAGAAGTTGTATTCAGCAATGACACACTGATAGAACCTTGGAGTTGTGTTTCATTTTATTGGATGCTCAATGTAGACAACAAAGGGAACTATAAATTCTTCTTGATTGGAAGTTCCATGAAATTTTGTAGTGTTGACATTATTGTCTTCCTTACCTAATAATTAAGAAAAATGAAGATAAGAGATAAATTCTGCCACCTAAAAATAGTTTTTTCTTTAAGTTGAATGCCTCAAAAATATCATAAGCTGATACAGGTGGTCCCCGACTTAATGATAGTTCAACTTATGATTTTTCAGCTTTTTGATGGTGCAAAAGCAATATGCATTCAGTAGAAACCATACTTCCTAATTTTGAATTTTGATCTTTCTTGGGCTAGCAATACATGGTACATACTCTCTCATGATGCTGGGCAGTGGCAGCGAGCTAGAGCTCCCAGTCAGCCAAGCCATCATGAGAGTGAACAACCAATAGCACTTACAACTATTCTGTACTAATACAACCATTCTATTTTTCACTTTAAGCGCATTATTCAATAACTTACATGAGATGTTGAACACTTCATTATAAAAAGCTTTGTGTTAGATGACGTTGACCAACTGTAGGCTAATGTAAGTCTGAGCACATTTGAGATGGGCTAGGTCAAGCTATGATGTTTGGCAGGTGAGGTATATTTAATGCATTTTCAACTTATGATGGGTTTATTGGGATGTAACACCATTGTAACTCAAGGAAAATCTGTGTGTGTAGTCAGACTGATTTCTCAAATATTTATAAACTGTCAATATTCTTTTTAAAGTGGCATATACTGAGAATAAACACTGTAAAAGGAAATGTGTAACAATTTTCTTTTCATTTTGTTTTATTTAGCCTCAGAGATTTGTTTTTTGATATTCTTTTCTGCTTCTTTAATTGCACTGTTTGACCATCACTGTCATTGCAATTGCTTTCATGGAAATAATGCCAAATCACAGTTGCCAAATTGTTGTTATAATTATGGACTTTTTTTTAAAGGTCTTTGTCAGCAGCATCTTGCATCTTCTGTTCTTAGCACAGATGATTTGTAACTTAGAGTGTTCTCATTCCCATCATCTTAAAATTTTTTGCCAAGTTTCTTAATGACTGACAGAAATGTTCTCAAAATTATGTTTTTTCTCTGATGTCCTCTTTTAGCTTCATTATTCTGAATTCAAGAACTATCTTTGCTTATTTTTAAGAACATTAACATTTTAAGAATGTTAAAAAAATATCTGATTGTAGATTCTTATAAGAGATACGAAAAACACACATTTTGGGATGAAGATGATAGTTTTAAGTGTTTTTTTGTTTGTTTTCTGAGTTTCACAGAATAAGCAAATATGACTTTTCTTACACTATCACTATCATGTGTTCTCAAATTCAGTGATTATATGTTCCTAGACTGGAAATCTTTATTGTATAGCTAGTGTTTTTCCTAAATAAGGACATACCATGATATGCTTAACCTTAAAAAATCAACAAAAAACTTTACTCCTCAATTCAATAAATCATTTGCTTTTATTTCGGATTTACAAGTCTTCGTCATTTGACTTTCAATCTTAGGTCTGTGGTATTGTGATGACATTCCAATATTCCCACATTTTCTGTATCTTCTTTTGTCAACACACTAAAATCCATGGCCATCCCCCTTGCGTCTTAGAGCAGTAGAGGAACAGAGTTATTTCCCTTCTCTAAGAAGTTGCTCTTCAGTTGAGAGGTGTCCATAGTGGCAGCCTCGAGGTGGTCCTCCAGAATATGTGGAGAGTTCCTTTGGGACAAGAATAAAACTAGTCAGGATATAAATGATATATATTTAAATATCTGAAATTATATACTTACCTTTCCTTTTTATTTTCTTTTAAAAAGCATCCTCTTTTAATTTAATTTAAATTATTTTTTTCACATTGAAGGAGAAAATTTTTATTGGCACAATCATTCCTTTTCTTGTTAAATTAACAGGAGGAAGCAATGATTTTTAAACAGTAAAAGCTGGTTTCTCCCAAACTAGTTTCACTGTAGTATTAGAGGTGTAGGGTGTCAGAGGTATATGGTGTCAGATGACAGAGTTTTTATTGCAGGAGGAAAGAGGGGCAGGTAGCACTGAATAAAACTTAGACTATCTCTGGCTTAGAATATAAGTTTCTTTTTGTGACAGACAAAATATGCACCTTGTACTGGTTCACTTTGCTTCTGCCTTAAATCATGCAAGCTCGTTCAGTACTGAACGAGCTGTATCTATGTCACCATTTCAAGGCATATCTAAAAGCTGGAAACTTTCTGAATCGCAAATCAAACTCGTCATCTAGATATGCAGAATTCCTCCATCTTGATGTTTTTGTCTTTATCTCTTTGCTTTATTTTCTCTCATCTCTTTCTCACTGAGTTTCTTGATGACAAGTATGTATTCCATCTATAGCACACATCTTCTAAAGATCTAAAGAGCACAACTCTCAGTGATAAATGTATGCAAACTTGGATAGTTTTGCCATTTGGAAAGTGATATGTGATATTCATAACTAGAAGCTATATTAAGAAACATG
Source organism: Equus przewalskii (assembly GCF_037783145.1). Classification (NCBI taxonomy): domain Eukaryota; kingdom Metazoa; phylum Chordata; class Mammalia; order Perissodactyla; family Equidae; genus Equus; species Equus przewalskii. Next base: position 30,302,868 of record NC_091834.1, read on the forward strand.
TGCAAGCATGTAATTTTTTGAATTTTTTATTTTAAAAAAATGAACCTTTAGCCCACAAAGGTAGCAAAGACTTAGTTAGTATCAGCCAAGTAAGTGATTTGATCCTTTTCTCTGCGGTTACATCTATATTCTTAGATTTTTAAAAAATAAATCAAAGCATTAGGGGAATGGCCACTAAGATCAGGCCCTGGCATCTGCTTGACATAGTCCCATCTCCTCTTCGATCTGAGTACAGTCAGGCCATTGCGGGGTCTTCCCTCCTTACTCAGTCTCCTTTACATCTCTTGTCTTCCTTTTCTCTCTCTCTTTATTTCTCTCTCACTCTTTCTCTCTCTCTCCCCTTGCATGCCACATACCACTTTAATCTCAAAACAGTGAAAATGATTGAAGTAAAACTACAGAAAACAACTCTAATGTACTTCACAAACATAATATTAAACAAAGGAAGCCAGGCGCAAAAGACTGTATATTGTACGATTCCATTAAAACAATTTTCAAAAATAGGGAGCAGTAACCTGTAGTGCCAGAAGTCAAAATGGCAATTAACTTGAGGAAAGGGTATTAACAAGAGAGAAAATGAGGGGTGCTTCTGAGACAATGATCCCTACTTGATATGGATTCTAGTCACCTTGGGTTTTTTTGCTTTTTGAAATTCACATAAATGTCTAGATGCATATTTAAAATTCATGCACATATATATACAAGCTAAACTGTATCAAAATTATTTGTATTTTGTAACCAGCAGTTGGTGATCTTAATTAGAGGACTAAGTCCTCAACACTTTCTACAAAGCATTTAAATCTAGGGGAGGAGTAGGGAGCAGTCCTACCTTATATTCCAATCATCAATCTATGACTTGTTCCCTACATAAGCAATTCATTCGTTTAGATAAGTATACTAATATGTTAAACCTTGTATCCGATGCTCTCACCATCTCTAATCTTCATCTGTAATATCTATCTTTTTCTTAATTTTCCCATATCTACTGATGCTTAATACTAGACATGTGAACTGAAAGTGAACCAATTTCATCACACATTGTTAGTTGAATCTGACTTTTTGCATTCTCTGATCCTTATCCTTTTCCTTTTTGTTTCAGTGTTACAAGTGACATTATATAGTCATAATATAGACTTTTATAAGATTCCAAATTTTAAAACTATACAGTGACAAGAGTATACCTAATTTAGCATTCATTATTTTTCCTGATACCTGACAAATCTCAATTTGTTAGGTCTTGGTGCTAATGATGGAAGGAAACTTGTCAGTAACAAACCTATAAGAAATAGAACAATTAATTCTCAATTTAATTCATGGACAATCAGGGCTAGGTTTTGGTTATATATGATTTGCAGGTGAAATTGAACAAGACATGGTCTTAGAGGGCATTGTTAAAGCCATCTGATTCTTAACTCTTTAATCTAGGAATCTGAATGTTCTTTTCACATTGGCTTCCTCATAAAAGGAATTTAAAGCATTCCTTTTAATTATCAGGGAAACGTATGTTAAATCATCTTTTTCCTCCTTAAATTCTGGAAGAATTCACCAATGAGACGTAAGAGGCTGGGGTTTTCTGTGGCAAAATTTTTAATAACGGATTCAATATCTTCAAGAGATATTGGACTAGACATATTTTTTGATTCCTTCTGCTCAGCTCAAGTAAGGTGTATTTGTCATCCAAATGTTCAAATTTATAAGCAAATTTTTGTCAGCATTTTCTGATATCTTCTGCCACTGGACTGTCTCACTTTTCTGACTAATCACCCCATCTCCACACTACTTTCTGTTGTTTTTCACCCAGAATCATCTCTGCACTTCTCTGCACTGGGATTAGTTGCTTTAGATAAACTTAAAAAAAAAAAAAAAGCTCTGTATGTTTTTTCTCTTAGATTAAATGAAAATGGACTTTGCCACTTGGCCAGTTATTTGTCATTTCACTATTGTACAACATGCAAGATGACAAGAAGGATGTTTCTGTCTCCAACCATTCTGTTCATAACAGAAGTCTTCCCTATGTTTTAAAATTTAGAAAAATGTTTCCTTATCTAAATATTTTCAATGTTTTCTTCTTTATACTGCCCACAATTACAACAAATTCAGGTGATTTGTAAAGTACAATCTCCTAGATCCAAGAATTTGCCTTATACAAAGAAAGAAATATATGTACAGCAAGAATAAGAGCAGGAAATATCAGTAATAAAATCATAAACCTGAGAGCCTTGGAAGTATGAGTTTGAATATATTTTGAAAGAGGAGAAAGAAACAGAAATTTGACACAGCAAAGCTTTGGCTCAGAATGGCTGTGGCAGTGAATGTAAAGCTTTATAAGATGCTTTTTCAGTCAACCCAGAAATTTAAGGTGACCTTACAGACCCATTTCCCAAGACTGTAACAATTAATTAAGGAGACAAAGCTTCACAGCCTGTTAAGAAAATGGAATCCCTTTACAAGAAAATTTCTATTCTTTTGATACACACTATTAGTCCTAGGTAGAATAATATCTGATTCCTTGCAGCTAGTATGCCTCCAGCTTTTTTTTCCCCATCCTTTCTGTGCCATTTTTGCTAATCCTCCCTTTGCTTCCTTATCACCTGTATTTCTTTCCAATTCCCAGGACAGAAAGTCTCATTTATACTTGAGCATTCATTTAAAATTATGTTGTATGTCACTGGACTATTTATATTTTTGCTATATTTCTAAGAAAAAAATCATGAAAAGCTTTGTATTCTTTGAATGGATTACAAACATCGCTAACAGGTAATTGATGCATTTGGGCTTTGAGCCCTGATTTTGTATTTTTAGAATATAATACCCAGAAGACTGTCATTTATGTGAATGCTGGCACTGCTTTTACTCACAAGGTAGAATGCTCACCAAGGAAAACTGATTCTTTTAGGGCAGCAAAAAATAAGCCTCTGAAAAGATATATCAGCAAAGTACAATTACAGTGCCAGTAGTTTCGCCCTCTGTGCTAAGTACTGCATTACTTTTCTTATGCTTTATTTCCCTCCCAATAGTGTGGGGTAGAGCTTATTGGTTTACAACAGTGCCAACATAAAAATTGTAGGTAACTTTTTCTAAATGAGATTTAACACGAACTCTTCCACACTCCTTAGCAAGATTACTATATTTTCTGAGTAAAGTAAGATTTACTATATGTACTGATTCATCATCAAGAGAGAAACATAGAACTGTTTTCAAATAGGAAGATTCCCATTGCAATTATTCAATTAAGCTCTCATTCCTTTATTTTCCTCTGTTTAGAGAAAGAACAAGCCTAGAGACATAAAGGAAGAAGCTGTGATTTTAACTCCTAAAATAGAATTCTAAATACAAATTCTCAGCACTATATTCACATGTAAAATATGATTTCCCTGAAGTGTGCTGTCAAAAAGCTACATTTACATGTAACATTACATTACATTTTTTTCTTTTCTACAAAAATAAATGTTAAGGAAAGATTATATTTTGGACATGTTTTAAATAAAATATTTTTTTAAAGATAAACTAATGAAATTCCACCATTCATGTATATATAACTGTAATCACAATGAAAAGACAGTAGCTAATTTTAACCTTCCACTTCTGCAAACCTATCTCCTGATCAAAGTCCTTTTTAAAGAATATATAAATGGATGGGGCCCATCTTTGTCTTTTATAATTATTTCTACCTACTAATAATTAGGCAGATTATTTAAGATTCCTCATAGTTCCAAAAAGGAGTTTCATGTAAAAGTTACTACTGGTGAATAACTTGATGTCTGGCAATATCTCCTATTATTGCCATCTCATCTACTCCCTAAAATACTCTAATGAAATATGAAAATTTAAAATAGAATTATAAACTAGCACTTAAAGAAAATTACAATGCATAATTTTATGTATTCATCATGATATTATTATCATACAGAGTATTTTCTCTGCCCTAAACATCTTCTGTGCTCTGCTTATTCCTCTCTCCATCCCCTCACCCCCACAACCATTCATCTTTTTATTGTCTCTATGGTTTGACCTTCTCCAGAATGTTATATGTTGAAATCATATAGTGTGTTATCTTTTCGGATTAGCTTCTTTCACTTAGTAATGTGCATTTAAGGTTCCTCTATGTCTTTTCATGGTTTGATAGCTCCTTTCTTTTTAGTGCTGATAATACTCCATTGTCTGGATGCACCACAGTTTATCCATTCATCTACTGAAACACATCTTGGTTGCTTCCAAGTTTGGGCAGTTATGAACAAAGGCATGATAAACACCTGTGTACAGGTTTTCATGCAGACATAAGTTTTCAGTTCTTTTGGGTAAATACCAAGGAGCTTGATTTCTGGATCACATGGTGAGAGTATGTTTAGTTTTCTAAGAAACCATTAAAATTTCTTTCAAAGTGGCTGTACCCTTTTGCATTCCCACCGCCAATGTATGAGAGTTCTTGTTGCTCAACATCCTTGCCAGTATTTGGTGTTGTGAATTTTCCAGATTTTGGCCATTCTAATAGGTGTGCAGTGGTATCTCATTGTTGTCTCCATTTTTTCAATGACAAGAATTATTAGAAAATAACAGGGTGGAAGATTAGGTATTTGGGCTAATAGTGACCCATTTTTGAATCTTGACAGATGAAATGCTCACTAAGCGTTACTAGAGGTAGTGGAAAGATGGAGAAACCTGGTAGTTGAGCATTCTAGGAATGGCACTTAATATATTTAGTGGACTGCAAATGAATAGTATAATATTTAAGAACATTGATCTAGTCAGAAATCAGAAGGGCCTGGATTTTAATCTTTGATTTTCAAACTGCCACGTATTTGGTCAAGTTATTTAATTTTTATATGTCTTAGCTTCTTCATTTTTAAATTACAATAATAAAATCCTTCCTGATATGGTTGTTAATTAGGAGACATATTTGTAGATTGGACAACACAGTTAGTCCAATGTCAGGTAGGTGGTAAACATTCACTACATAGTGCCTTTCTTTTTTTTTGGTGATGTTATACTGTTTCAATCCGGGTAACCGACAGTACTTGAAATCTACTAGTAGCTGAGACTGGGCTGTGAGCTGGGCACATTAGATTGTTACCCAGATGAACAGTCCGAGAAAGGAGTTCTACCAGGACCTATGTAGACAGATACAGACTTGAAGAATATCCAAGTTTATGACTGTGGAAATCCTGGATATGGGGAGGAAACTCTACTTTGAGGAAACTCTTTTCTAATGAAACCTATATAAAAATACTACCAAATAAGGTACAAGAAAATTTATACTGGATGTGTAGTTCTCTGATAATCTATTGAAAGAACAAGGGGAAAAGACAAAGGATGGCAATATTCTCAATAAGATATAAGAATATGTTAACTCTCAAAACAGCAGCCAAAAACCATCAGAAGCAAACAGGAAAAATGAAAAGATAAAAAAGATGAAATATAAAAAACTGAATTAGATGAAAAGTTGCAATGACAAGATAAGGAAATATAAAAATGAAAGCAAAATATAAACCCACAAAAGAAAATTGTTACTAAGGAAATTTAAAAGTTTGATGTGAAAGAAAAATCATAGAAATTCCTCTGAAAACAAGAACATGAAAAGATAAAGTAGTAAGGAAGGAGATGGTAAATTGTATTACTTTATGCTTTGTTTAAATGTATATTGAGAACCTATTTCAGGAATGAAAGCACATCCATAAACAAATCTGTTACAAATAATCTTTGCCCTTCAAGTACTTTTATTAATGTAAGGAGAGGCAAAAAATAATCAACAAAAATAATACCTCATATGGCATATAAAAAGACTTTTAGAAGGTAGCATTTGAGTAAATTCCATTAAATCTAATGAGAGAGTTAGCATGTGACTATCTGAGTGAAGAACTTTCCAAACAGGGAACAACCAATACAAAGGCCTTCAGATGGTAGTATTCTTGATATGTTTAAAGAAAATCATGAGGCCTGTATCCAGTTAGAGAGAAGGAAGGAAAGAATAAAAGAGCTATGGTTTTTGTAAGACCTTGAAGTTCATTGCAAAAGCTTCAGCTTTCACTCTGTGTGGCTGGAGTTCATTGGAAAATTTTAACAAGAGGAATGAAATGAAAGACATCTGGCTGCTGTGTTGAAAATAGGCTGAAGAGGTAAGACGACAAGAAGCATGGGTAGAGCAGCATTACAGGTAAGAGATGCTGGTGGTTAAACCAGGGCAGTAGTAGTGGGAGGGGATAAGAGGCCAGAATCCAGAACAAGTTTCAAGTTAAAGTTAATGTGATTTCTTGATAAATTGTACATGGGAAATGAGAGAGAGGAGTAGGAGTTGCCATTAACTGAGATAGAGAAGGTTGTGGGTGAAGAAATTTGAAGACGAAGATTAGAAGTTCAGTTTTGGCCATATAAAGTTTGAGATAACTTTTAGACATCCTAGTAGGGGTGTGGAATAGGATATACAAGTCTGTAGTTCATCTCTCAGCTGTAGACATACATTTGTTCGTCATGGGTAAATTGATGATATTAAAAGATAAGAGGCTGATGATATCAATTAGGATTGAGTGTAGATAGAGAATTAAGTTCAATATAAAGAAGTTGGGTGGCAAAGGTGACTGGTAAAGAGTGATGAATTTTGGGTTGACAGTTTTATTTTTTTCCCAGCACTTTAAAAATATTGTTCTAGGGGCTGGCTCCGTGGCCCAGCAGTTAAGTTCGCACACTTGGCTGCAAGTGGCCCAGTGTTTCGTTGGTTCGAATCCTGGGCGCGGACATGGCACTGCTCATCAAACCACGCTGAGGCAGCATCCCACATGCCACAACTAGAATGACCCACAACGAAGAATATACAACTATGTACCGGGGGGCTTTGGGGAAAAAAAGGAAAAAAATAAAATCTTTAAAAAAAAAAAATATTGTTCTACCGTCTTCTGGCCTCCATTATGTCTAATGCAATTTCAGTCGTTCTTTATGTCATTTGAATCATTGTTCGCTGCATGCAATCTTATTTTTCTCTTGTTGTTTTCAGTATTTTCAGCTAATTCTGTTTTTTGGCAGTTGATTATGATGCATTTAGGTGTGGTTCCTTTTTATGAATCCTCTTTTGTATTCACTGAGTTTTTGAATTTATAGTTTTATGTCTTTCACTACATTTTGGAGACTTTTGGCCATTAAGTTACCAAATATTTCGTTAACCTTCCTTTCAATTCTGGACTCTGGCTATACATGCATTAGAATGTTTGTTATTATCTCTAATGTCGCAGAGTCTATCATCATTTTTGCCATTTTATTAAATCCCTATTCTTTGGACTAAATGATTTCTATTCATTTATCTTCAAGTTCACTAACTTTTTTCTTTGTCATCTCCATTCTGCTGTAAAGCCTATTTTGTGAATTTTTGTTTCAAATAGTGTGCTTTTCATTTTTAGAAGTTTTATTTGTTTTTTTTTAAGGGTTTAAATTTTCCTGCTGATATTTTCCATCTTTTTTGTTTATTTGAGCATATTTTTGTTAATGTCATTGAACATAGTTATGATAGTCTAAATTCTTGTCTACTAAGTCTGATATGTTTGTCATCTTGGATTAATGTCTGTTGATTATTTTTTCCCTTAGAAAAGGTTGTGTTTAATTCTTTTTTTGTATGTTAAATGATTTTGAAATGTATTCCCAGACATTTTTGAATGATATGCTATATAAAGTCTGGATTCTTTAATATTTCCTTAAAATTTTTAGTTAGCATGCAGTTAATTTGGCTAAAATCAAACTGTTAAAATGCTGTCTTCAGTGTCTGGTGAAAATCAAATCAGTGATCTTTTTACCTTAGCCAGGCTGCTTGGAGTCTGCCCCATTCATTCCTTGTTCAGCGGTTAGCCAGATATTTAGGCAGAGTTTCTTCTGGAAACTTTCACCTTATTCTCTAGCCTCTGTGGTTGCCCCTGTTCTTTCAAGAAGAAAGACTTTAGAGTCAAATCTTATCTTATGGCACAATAGGGCTTCCCCTCAGGATAAAATATACAGAAACAGGCAACTCACCTAATGCCATCCATGTTTTGAAGTGTTGACTCCTTTCTAGTACCTGTTTGCTTTTACTCATTTTCCATGGACTCTGACTATTTTGTTGTTGATATTGTCTTTTGTTGTTATTTTTCAACATTTAGGTTTGTTATCTGTGAGACGTGTGGTTTGATCAGAGTTGGTTGGCCATACTGGAAGCAAATGTTCAATTATTTGCCTTTGACAACATTGATTTTAGTGGCGACACTTTAAAATGGAGTTGGAGCTGCCTTTCCAGAGCAAACTCCTTGCTGTCTTGAACCTTGGATGGGGCCAAATCTTTGGACTTAGCCAAAACGACAATTGTCTTACAAGAAAATGTTTGAGAAGTCAGCAGGAGGATGGATATCCTGATCACAAAGACTGATGATTGTGGACTTTCCGAAGATCAGTAGTCGATCAATGTTTAGCTAAGACTCTCTCCTCCCTTCTTTGCCTTTAAAAGACCTTGACTTTTACTCTCTCATGGGACACTATTTGGGTTTCTGAGTCTGTGCTCCCCAAAATTGCCATTCTTTGCTTCCAAGTAAATGCTTTGTCTCTTAAGCTAGTTTCTATTTTTGTAGGTTGACACCATCCAAATCTAATTTTTAAGTGTAAAATGAAAGCCTTATGCCTCCAATAAAGGCATTAAGGCCAACCACAAATCTTGTCAATGACACAAGATACACTGCAGTTTTGATTAGTAACACTTGGTGATGAAAGAGTAAAGGTTTGGCTTTCCTATAGACCATGACTTCTTTATCCATTTCTTCATTGACTTATTTATAAACATACGTTTATGAGCCACACATTCATCTATGCACTTTGAATACAGCTGCTAAGAAATTATAACAACCGTTCTTATAGAGCATGTACCGTAGGATAATGAGAGAAACATTGAACTATAGGCAAGTAAGTAAGAAAATTGTCTAATATGATAGAAGATGATAAATACCATGTAATTTAGGGGGCATAGAAACAAAAGTGTGAGAGACTATGGTGTTTGAGGGTTTGTAGTTGTAAATAAGGTATTCCTTCGCTGAGAAGCAGGGTATTGAGAAAAATCATAAAGGAGACAAAGTGAGTTAACCAAGTAGATATCTGGCATCCAGGAAGGGGCCATGTTCTTAGCAGGAGAGGCCTCTAGAAACTGTAAGGAGGCCAGTGTGTCTAGAACAGAGTAATACATGAGGAGAGTAGTGGGAATTGAGGACAAAGATATAACTGGGAGAAATTATGTAGGGACTGTTTGCACATTGTATGGAAATCAGCTTTTACAGTGAATATAAAATGGAGCCATTAGAAGAGTTCAAGAATCGGGGTGACATTATCTGACTTCAACCAAGGATCAAAGTGGCTGCTGTATTGAAAGTAGACTATAGCAAAGAAACAGTAGAAAATTGCTCTGTATCATAACCAATATTCTGGCTGGACTGACCCTTGTGGTTCTTACTATGATTGCAAACCCCTCAGCAATAACTTCCAGGAAACTTAGGAAAACAAAATATTACTCACAAGTCCTGGAAAGCGCATAGCATACCTGGGACTACACAGCAAGGTTGTGGGTAGAGAAAGAGAGAGACACACAGACCTAAGGTTCTGCTTTTGTGGGGTCGATGGTGGGGACCTAGGGTTTCTTGGGCTCACTCTTTATTGGTGAATTTAAAGCATAAGAGCAGGAATTTAAAGCATGGGAAAAGAAAAAAACAATCAGCGCAAATGATCAGTTATGAAAATCAACAAAGATCTGTAAAACAAAGGAGACTGGGGGGTTGGGGCACTGATGCAGGTGCTGCAGGCTCTCTGTGTAGTGTGTGGGTGGCAATGTGTTTGAGACAGCTGTCTTTGAAGTGGATGCCTGTTTGATGTGGATGCCTTGGCAGTCAAAGATTAAGTTAGGCACTTGTATTACACAAAAGAGAAAACCCAACTGTCAGGGTTTAGACTAGAGAGGCTTTCAAAACAATACAAGTTATCCACAATGGGGATTCATACCAGGCTGTTACACAGTAGAAGTGGGAAGTAAGTTCAAATTAAAATATACTTTAAAAGTAGACCCAAAAGAATTTCATGATCAATGATTTGTGGAGTACAAGAAAAGTAGAGGGTCTAAGATAACTCCAAAATTCTTGGCTCAAGCAACTAAAAATACTGAAATAATGAAGCTTATTAAAAAATGTTAGGGGTCAGCCCCGTGGCAGAGTGATTAAGTTCGCTCGCTCCACTTCGGCGGCCCGGGGTTTCACGGGTTCGGATCCTGAGCGTGGGCATGGCTCTGCTCTTCAGGCCATGTTGAGGTGGGGTCCCACACAGCACAACCAGAGGCACTCACAACTAAATATACAACTATGTACTGGGGGTTTTGGGAAGAAGAAGAGGAAAAAGAATTTTTTTAAAAAAAGACTACTTGTAAAACAAGAGGGAAGAAGAAGCAAGAATTTCTCATGAAGGACTCAAAGGATAGATGTCTATGTTTATCAAACAATTAATAATAAAGTCTTTCCTGTGCTTAAATTAATTAAGTACAGACTTTGAAAGCCTTTGCTGAAAGATGCTTACATGTAACTGATATTCTTAACAAAATTCAAAACTAACAAATTGAGGGAGTGTGAAGAAAATGTCGTGTGTGAATCCAACATCTTTCATCACACTTTCTTTACCATTTTTGTGTAACAGAAAAACAGAGAAAAGGAAATTATATTGTGATTTCAGAGGAAATAATATACACAAAGGCATAGCCAATGATGGCCTATTCGAATTTTATAGGAACATCTCCTGAACTTCGGGAAGACTTTCACGCTTGAACTCCTAAATTTCCCCCTTTGTATATTAGATATTCTGCTAAAAAATACTTTGTTTTTGAGCATAAAGATAAAATAATATGTTACATTTATATGGACGATTTTATGTTGAAGAATTCCAAGTATATTTTCCCAACGTTATAAATAACATTATTTCACACACTGTTGGATTTCAGCTGTTGTTCAGACACTAGACATCACCAACAGGCAGTATTTCTCAGACTAAAAAAAGTAATACCATGTCATATTTAGTGAGCTGAGATTCTAAATATGTGCTTACTGTTGTGCCTGAAGCAATATGTACCCAATAAATTGTGAGCAATAATCTTATTTTCAGGAATAGATATTTGTTTCTGAAAGAATAAGTTTGAAAGTAGAAACCAGATATTTTTCACTCTCTATTGGATAATTGTGTCATACTCCCTAAATGCAACACGTTTCCTATGCCCGCCCTACTCATACAACATGATTCTGTGTCATGTAGGGTTTCAAGATCAACTTTAAACTTCTAAGGAAAGCATGCAGCAACTGATAACTGAACAGCCACGTAAATGGTTACGTGGAACCATCCCCACTCACTTTACCAGGATTCTATTGGGAAGTGATTTCCCTAGTAATATGACTTCCCGGTTGTGCCAAATTTTCCATAGTTTCATAAATGAGCTCTTCAGTATTGATTGAGTTTGTTACATTAGATATATCAGTTGGTGGGAACAAAGACAAGTTTAAATGAACTATATCCAAGATAAAAAAGGCGTAGTTTTACTTATTGTCTCCCGTTTGCCTTCTTGATGTTTACAGATTCCTCTACCCAAATCCCATGACTGTGGTTGGGAAAGCAATGTCACTGCTTTTAGTCTCCCTTCCACTTTTCAACCCAAGTAGTGAAAGTTATTGCATCCTTACTTCACTTTGATCTGTAATACATTTATCCCTCCTGAGGACCCATTCTCACAGCACGTTCTCATTGTTTCACTCCACTTTCCCTAAAGCACCGTTTCTACTCTGATTTTTTAACATGGTTTATTACCTAAAGTATATTCATGGTAGATATCATAGATATAAAAATTAGTATAAAAAATAGCACCCATATTTTTATACAGCTGGCCCATTTGTGGTTATAAAGTTTCACACTGAATTCCAAACAAAGGTGATGGAGGAAAAAGAAATTGTTTTTTAATACTAGTGTTCTGGGGCCTCTGAAGCATTAGCTAATTTTTAACAATTCAGTCACTTTTGTTTCACATAACATGTGCTCAGTACCCAATTAAAAAAAATCAAAAATATTGTTTTTTTCCACACTTCCAAATTGTGCTCCATAGAGAATAGACATTGTCCACTGGAGTGGAGTTGAAGCACATGATATGACTAAGTTTCTTACTTGATTAGTTCTCACAATTGTCTTTCTAGGATAATATTATTTTCCTTATTTTACAGATGAAATAACTGAGGACGATAAAATGTAAATAATTTTCTTAATTTATAAAAATTACATAAGATAGGTAGGATAAAAAATGGTCAAGTCTGGGTCTTTAATCTAAATTTTGCTCTTTGTGCTCAATCCTCTTCTTTTGTTTCTTTTCTTTTAATGATGTTGTCACTTGTAAATGTTGCCACATATTATTATGAATGGTTTCATTTAATCTCATCATTTATATAGTGAACATATTTTTGAAATTTAGGATTATGTATGTATTTAATATGATAAAACATTGGTCTTACGGTGCTTTTAATTTTTGGTTAACTTGATATTAATAAACAGTTAGATACTACTTACTTCAAAACCCCCATAATGGGTTAAGAGATGAAGTTACTTGTCCAGCACCACTGAGATATTTGCTGGCATATACAAAAGCTGTAGTTTTGTGTTCTTGCTTCTAGTAAATAATTTTTCCTTTTCTTTTTCTTTTTTTTGTCCTTTCACTTGTTTTTACAAATATCTATTATAGGCAAAAAATACTTACCTATATTATAAATAAATGTCTATTCACATTTGTACATTACCATTTTTAACAGCTTGAGATAAACTCTACAATGTCTTATAACACATTAAACAATATTCAAGTTACTGGGTAACAACAATAACAACAAGAAATAAACATACAGCAGAAGTCTCAAGTGTTTCCTCATTGTCTAGTTTACAATTCAAGTACGGTTTCCCTTTTTATGTGACAAAGCAAATTAAGATAATGAAGTAAAAAAAAAAAAGATTGTTTGCAAGATGGAAGCCAATTTGTACTTCTTTCTAAAACTATCTTTAAGTTAGGAAAATGTAATTTTAAGGAAAGCAGGCTTATAGCCATTTTTGCAGCACATTACGAAGACTATTAATACATTAAAATTAACTTTTAAGAGTTTTATCACAAAAAACTGTATGTACTCATTACCTTGACAAGAAACCTGGGGCAAGGAGAATGGGGAGGTAGGGAGGAAAGGGCTTCACAGGGCGAGAAGCAATACCCAGGTATAAACACTATAAAAGTGCAATAACGAATGCTGTACATCTACAAATGTTTCTCTCTGTCACTTGACTTCTGTGTTAATCTTGTTTACGCATGCTTTCAGAGACATGCACTGTCAGAACAAAAACTAGAAAAGAACCTGAATGCATGATACGCAACTTTCATTTCATGCTTTAATAAACCTATTATTTAGCAAGTTGGAAAAAGAAATCAATATATATTTGCTATATTTATAGACTCAAAACACATGCATCTGGGGATAATTCCCACAGCAATGGCGTGGATGGACCGCGTTAACCCTGAGCTCTGGACAAAATAAAAGTAAAGCCAGTTTGGGAAGTTCCAAGCATTTTTAAGCAAATTGTGGTTCGTAGCTTTTAAGAAACTCATAAACAAACAAACAGACTGAGACACACTCACGCACACATACCCCACCGCTCGCCTAGAGTGAAAGCAGATGGGAAGTACCATAGGAAAAGCAAAGGAAAGACATGTGGGCCACCATCGGCACCGCTGATTTTCAGTTTTGCTATCTATTCCCGGTTTGTCCTTATTCCCAAAACAATTAACTAGAGAGAGCACAACTGAAAAAAAAATTATAATTCTTTGGAAACTCTCCCTGATTTTTATGTAAATGATATGCTTCAACAGCATTTCACATACATCCATCTTGAAACCTGTCTGTTCTTATGCATTGCTCAAGTTGGCGATGCTCTGGGGGTGACGCTGCTGCCAGAGCTGATTCTGTTGGACAGCAAGCTGTAGAGACTGATCTGAAGTTGACAGGAGATTTACAAGAGGAGACACACAATTTGCAGGAATGATCAGACCTGCAATCTACTGTCCATCCTCTGTTCTTAGCCAAACTATCTGCATTTTCACGTTTGTGCCACTGACAGATGCTAAAACATCCTCAACTTTTGTTCAGACACTCAGTACTGAGCCACATAATACATGATATGTGTGGCAGCGAAGACCTATTTCACAAACCAATCCCAAACTTGCCTTTTTGCAATTGCCACACCAATAAGCATGAGTACAAGTATCTGCAGATGAATTATACTGATCTAACCAATGGACCAGGGCATCATCAGACCTAGTAAATAATTTTTTATCTTTCCCTAAGTTGAACTTTTTTAGAATATTAGAGTTACAAAGTTGCATGATTTCTGCATTTGAAATCTAAAAGGAGAATGTGGTAAAAAGCAATTTCTTTCCTGTTCTAAAAAATAAGAGAAAATTCAGAGTGGGAAAACAACAGGTAGGAGAGTGGTAATATATAAGAAAAATATCAGATCACATTGATCTGAAAGGCAAAAAACATGTTAAAATATAATGTAAATGAAGCTTTTCCATCTATTTTTAGAGAAACGTTTAGTTTATAATTTCTAACATCGCTGAATTTCTCTGGAATTTTATTTCACCACTTTCATAACATTTATATATTTTAATGTAGAATTATATGAATTTATTTAATTCCCTTAGCTGACCAAACTGCCTTCAAGTCAGCTTATATACCAAATGGCCCGCCACATTACACGGCTCATTTTTTTGTAAAAAGCAGGAATTCAGTATTGCCTGACATTGTTGCTCTGAATAAATATTTTAGAAAATGAATGAGGCAGTGAGTGAGTGAATGAATCAGTGAGCTAAGCTCTTGTTGGACATAAGTGGTTAACACTAGGGATTGAGACCATTACTGATTTGTGATTGCCAACCTCAGCTGAGGCCCCAGAAATGCTTGGTAATTCTGTTTAAATTTTTACTACTCCCTTCAAATTCACTATTCAGCTTCCCTAAGCTTCTATTGCACAGAGAATATTAAAGTCAGTAAACAGGAACTTCCTTAACTTTCTCACTTTCCCTTTGTGGGGATTGGAATTTGCCACCCCAAAATGTATCTCTTTGGCTTAATTATTTTTAAGAACAAAAGACTCAGGAAGAAACTTTGACTTTCCCCCTAACTGCCTAAAAGAATTTAAGATAAAAAGTCTGTTCCAGGAAGGAGTTATCACCACGGATTACTGTAGTATAATATGAGCCAGGTGTGGGAGATAGGGAGAAACTTAATAAGGCCCCTTTGATCAAAGTCCTCTCCATGATTCACTGTCTCTGCATGGCATGGCAAACATTCGTTAACCAAATATTTGCTTTTCCATCTTCATGTGAATTACCTTCCTTGGAACCCGTTGAAGTCCTAGACCACTGTCCCCAAACTCCCTTTGTCTTTAGCCGAAGATGATATTTAAGGTGGTAGCTTTGGCCATTTTGGCAAATTACTCCGTTTTCCTGGGTTTCTCCCATGTATATATGTTAATAAATTTGTTTGACCTTCTCCTGTTATTCTGTTTCAAGTCAATTTACTTCTTAGACCAGCTAGAAGAACCATAGAATGCAGAGGAATATTTCTTCCTCTGCTACACCTCCATTTTCACGGTTCTATAGTACTATATTTCATTGTATGAGTCTACTTCAATTTAGTTATTCATTATGCTGTTAATGGACATTTATGACATATACATCTCTCATATATATAGCACAATTGTAGTACGGACATATTTATATATTGTCCAGTATTCATGGGCAAGAGTTTAACTAGGTCGTATACCTAGCAATTGAATTTCTGGGTCATAGCGTATGTACAACTTCAATTTTATGAGATAATGCCAAACTGTTTTCCAAAATAGTTAAACCAATTTGAATTTCCACTAATGGAATGTGAGTGACCCCATTGCTCTTCATCTTTGCCAATACTTGTTGTGATCTCTAAAAATTTGTAAATTTTACCAATCTGGTGGGTGTGGAAATTATCCTTTAAGTATACAATCCCTGTATTTATTGTATTTAAGTATACAATATAAAGTACCCTTTAAGTATCCTCCTTTAAGCATACAATTCCCTGATTGCTAATGAAGCAGAACATTTTAAAAAATTATATATTTTGATAGTTCTGATTTAATCCTCCATGAAGAGCCTGTCTGTAATTTTCTTTTGTCTTCTATTGCTATGCTGACATTCTTTGTATGATCTGGATACTTAGCCTTTGTCAGTTTTAAATGTTGTGAATATATTTTTTTCAATTTGTTTTTTGTCCACTCATTCTCTTTATGATACTTTTGATGAATAATATTCTTTATTTCAATGTGGTTCAGTGCTTAGTAATTGTTCTCCATTATCAAATTATCTATCCCACATCAAATGACACTCTGTATTGATTTCTACAGGGATATAATGACTTGATATTTGAAAAGGCAAAAAATCCCCACTTTTTCCATGTCATGAATGCCTTGACTATAGATGTAGCCTATGAATAGTTTTTTGCTCTCTCATATTAATTTTAGATTTGGAATGTTAGGTTATGCAAACATTCATGCACACAAAAAATGTGTTGAGATTTTAAGATTGTTTAAAATTGCATTGAATCAATAGATCAATAGAGAGAGAACTGAAGTCTTCCAAAAATTATAGATTTGAATTCATGGACATTGAATATCCTTTCCTTCATTTATATCTTTAAAAATGTTTTCCCCATACACTTTTATACATTTTTTTAGAAGTCTTGATTTTTTTTTACTTTTTTATCATTTTAAATTTCAAATTATTTTCTGATTTCTAAGGTGACTTCTATGATAAACAGGTTGCTTAGAAGGTTAACACTTTCCTTAAATTTGGAGATATTATAATTATCTTTTGGTTGCTGATTTCTACCTTACTTATAAAATATGCAGAGGATATACTATCTATTACACTTAAAATTTGTGAGATTTATCTCATAGCACACTCTATTATAGTAAATTGTCCAATATCATTTGAGCAAGTGTATGCTACTGTTGTTAGATGTGATATTTTCTATATGGTTATTAGGTCATGTATTTAAATTTTATTTTTCAAGTCTTCCATAACTTGGTTATTGTTAACTTGCTCTATTAATTACTGAGTTCTACAAAAAAAAGCTTCCAGTATGATAGTGTA
Organism: Equus przewalskii; assembly: GCF_037783145.1. Classification (NCBI taxonomy): domain Eukaryota; kingdom Metazoa; phylum Chordata; class Mammalia; order Perissodactyla; family Equidae; genus Equus; species Equus przewalskii. Next base: position 30,320,095 of record NC_091834.1, read on the forward strand.
TATATTTTTTATTTCTCCTTTTAGTTATACCAATTTTTGCTTTCCATATGTTAAATTTGTATTATTAAGCATAAAATCTAGTATTATTATATCTTCCTAATAGTTTAACATTTAATCATTGTTAATTGTTTTACATTATCTCAGCAGTACTTTTTAAAGTCTACTTTGACATTTGTATAGCTAAAACAACTTTATTTTTTATAGTGTTTGGTTATATGTCATCATTTTTCTTTCAAACATTCTGGTCCTTGTATTTAAGATGCTTCTCTTGTAAGCAGCCTATTTTTTTAAACCAGTATGGTAGTTCACATACATGTTAAATAATTAATCATATATCTGGTTTAAAGCTATCATTCTACTCTTTGTTTTCTAATTTTGTTACCTGTTCTATGCTTTTTCCTCTATTTTCTTGTCTTCTCCTAGATTAATATTGTTTTGTTTACTTTGCCATTTTCCCATTTAAACTCATTCATTAATCATCCTTTTACTCTTGTGGTTGTGGTTACCCTAGAGATTACCACATTCACTACTGACATTAGATTGTGAAATAAATTAATACATTTAACCTTTCACAGTGTAAGGATTTTTTATACTATTTTAACTTGAATTAACCTCTTGCACCATATTTTTAAGTTGGCATCATATATTTAATGATACATATATTTTAAAGTCCATAAGATATTTTTTATTGTTTTATAAAGTCAATATTTACATATTTACCCAAATATTTACAGTTTTGTTGATGATTATTCCTTCTTGCATATCTTTGGTTTTACTTAGGTAAAACCATTTTATTTTTGCCTGAAGAATGCTTTTTAGGATTGTCTTTAATGTGTGTCTACTACCGATGAGTAAACATTTAATCTTCATAAAAAATATACTTATTTTGCATAGATTTATGAAGGGTTTTTTAGTAACAATATAATTTTAGGTGTGCTATGTCCTTTCAAATAACAGTTTCTTGTCTTCTCCATTGTTTCCTTTGAGAACACAAATATTAGTCTTATTGCTGTTCTTTTGAAGGATTTGTATTCTGTTTTGTTTTCCTCACTGTTTCTTGTATTCTCTTCTTGTCTTAGATCTTCAGCAGATTTATGATGATGTATCAAGTACAGCATTATTTATATTTATCCTGATTGGCTTTCCCAGTACTTGTATATTTAGCTTAATGTCTTTTATTGATTTGGGAAAAGTCTAGTCTATTAACTTTTCAAATATTTATTTTGTAGATTCTCTCTCTGCCTTTTGTCAAGACCTCTTTTACATATATGGTAAAATTTATCACTCCATCCAATATATTCTTTATTTTTATCCCTTTTTTCTCTCTCCATGCTTGAATTTGGATGTTTTTGGGGATCTTGTTATGGGTGGAATGTTTATGTTCCTTAAAATTTACATGTTGAAGCCCTAGTCTCCAATGTGACAGTATTTAGAGATGGAGCCTTTGTGAGATAATTAGGTCATGAAGGCAGAGCCCTTATGAAAGGGATTAATGCCCCTATAGAAAGAGATACAAGAGAGATGATCTCTCTCTCTACCGTGAGAGGATACAGCAAGAAGGTGGTCAACTGCAAACCAGGAAGAGGGTTCTCATCAGGAACTGAATCTGCTAGTACCTTGATCTTGGAATTCCCAACCTCCAGAACCATGAGAAATGAAGATTTATTGTTTAAGCAACTCAGTCTATGTCATTTTTGTTATAGCAGATCAAACTGACTATAATATTAATTTTCCAGTTTATTAATTCTTTTTTTAACTATGTCTAATCAGCTATTAAACCTACCTACTGAATTATCAGTTTTAGTTACTGCATAGGAAAATCGCAAAGTAGTTATCTGAGGGTTTTTTTCCTTTATGTTTTCTTTCTGTCTTTTTCTTCTTTTCTTTTTTCTTTTCTTTCTTTTTACTTTTTTACATTTTACAGTTATCTACTAATATTTTCATCATGTATTTTATTTCATGAATACTAATCATAGTTATTTTGAAGTCTTTATCTGATAATTATAAAATCTTTTTCTCTTGTTACTCTGTTTCATCAGTTTTCTCTTGGCTATTCCTCATCTGTTTTTATCTGTTGACATCACTTTTGTTAAAAAGTGATCATATTTGTTAAATGTTGTTGAAAATTGTTAAATGTTGGACCTTTCAGATATAATTAATGGGTTTCTTATCTTAAAGAATTCATAGAGAATTTCCTATTCATTTTGAGTTGCAGTTGATATAAGAGTATATCTTCTGTTTAAGTGGAAGCAAAGTTTGAGATGATTTGAAATTCAGCTTGAATCTTTGTGTAGGCGCTGGTCTATTCCCAATCTATCCTTACTCTTATATGGAGAAATCTCAGACATTCCAACCTAAGAATTTTTTCCAGGAACTCTCTAAAGTCTAATTTTGGGGGGACTGGGAAGTCCATTTTTTGTTCTACACTTCCTCATGAGATTTCTGTTTCTTGAATCACAATCAATTGCTTTGAAATTCACAAACACCTCAAAGGAAGAAGCTGTGCTAAATGTTGGGATCACCTCTTTGTAATTCTCTTCACTTCAAGTCTGTCCTGTCCTGAAAAGTATGTAATGCTCCAATTAATCAGTTTATTTATTATTTAAATATTTTGGCCAGCTTTTAAAACATTACTCATTGTTTGTCTTCATGGGAGAATATTTCTGCAATAAGAAAGACATCAATATTTATCTGTGTGTCTCCAATATTATTCTCCTTTTTCTCCTAAGTCTGAGCATTGTCCCCTGGTACCAATGCTCCACAAGTGTATATCAATTAATGTTCCATTTGCCTGTTTCTGCAAATGTCATAAAATTGAAAGTCACTTTAAGTAACAATCTATTATTCACATTTTTACTTAATTTTTGACTTAAAAATGTTTCTCATACCTTAGTTCATTGATAGATTTATCATTTTACATTATATATTTTCTCCGACTTTTTTTTCTCTCCTCAAGGGATTTTCAAGATATACTTGACATACAGCTAGAAACAATGGAGCAATTTAAATAAACTAGTTATAAACAATACATTTTAAAAATAAATAATGATCACTTTGAAATATTAAGAATAATAATAAAGAAAAATACTTAAATGTAATATGCAAGGAATTTATATTTATGGCATGTATTTCTGGCCTGAAATCAGGAATTGATTTGCGTAAAAGCAAAGAATTATGAAAGTGGTGAAATGATTTGCCAATTTCATACCTATATACCCAGTCTGCTGAGTATGTAATTTTAACTCTAATTTTAACATTTTATTTTCTTAATATTATATTTGGTTCTTTTTCAAATATATTTTGGTCATTTTTTATAGTTTTTACTACTTATTAATGTTTTCTTTATTTAAATAGCTATTTTTATTTTGCCTCTTATGATTCCAATATCTGAGGCAGGTGTGAATCTATTCTTCTCTTATTTTTGTTTCTGTTGGGCTTTACCCTTGCTAACTTATTTTTATTTAATTTTCCTTTATTCACTTGTGCTCTCAATAATTTGCTTTTTTTTATCAGCTGTAATATTTTATGGTCTAGTTTGACTTATCTTCCTCCAGTGAGAATTTGAATTTGCTTCAGGCAGATACCTCATGCAAATAATATCCAATAACCCTTTAAATTAAATTTTCACCCCACTTGTACTCAGTGAATTTGGGCATTTGAGTCCTTTGAAGGCTGGCTTTTAATTATGAATTCAGGTAAGATTTTTACAACATTACCTAAGTATTAGGAAAAAGAACAAAAATAAATTTTTCTTTTTCATTGAGAATTGTCTGGTATAAGGTAATGAAGTGACTGCTATAAAATAATGAAATTGTAAAAGTAGATAGAGATATGAAAAATATGTGAAACAACGTTAACTGTCCTAAAGACAATATACCGATTACTTACTAGGACTTTTCTATTTTTAATATCTTCCTGTTGGAGGGGATCAGAATTGGCCACTCCACAATGTGTCTGTTTGTCATGAAGATTATTTTGGGCTGGTTACTTTTAAGCAACTATAGATGGGGGGAAGCTCTGAAAACCACATAGAGGTTACTCTTTGTAAGAGACATTTACATTTGTATGGGAAATCTCTATTTGTAAAGATGTCTCCCTTTCTGTACTAGGAAGAAGAGGGGATGACTTTATCTCTAGAAACTCTTGTCAGTACAGAAGGCAAGGACTTTAATCTGCATAATAACCATACTCTTCTTTACTGTGCTTTTTTGGCAATCTCCCATGAGTGACTCCCCCTACACGCAACATCCATGGTATTTAAGGTAACTGCCATTTTTTAAAGTTGTTCAGCTTTCCTGGGTTTCTCCCATGTATACATGTTATAAAGCTCTGTTTGATTTTCTCCTGTTATTCTGTCTTGTGTTAATTTAATTCATAGCCAGGCCAGAAGGACCTCGAGGGGAGAGGAAGTCTCTTTCTCCCCTACACTGTGAAAGTACTTATATGTACATGAGAAATATTTCATTGTTTATAGAGCCAATAAAAAAGTGTTCATATTTCAGGCATAAGTTACACTCTACCCTATAGTGTCTATTCCTAACATTAAGATACATGATACTAGAAAATAGACACATATGTTCCTACTTACTGTTTTTGAAATTCTTTAAATGAAAACATTTTAGAAAGATGTACCTATATCTATACCCATATATATGAAACATGCAGAAATATGGGTAAAAATAGTAAATTGACTTTAAATAAAATTCATAAATGGAACACTTAATTAAGAAATCTTTCTAATCTTTTGGTAGTTGTTTGCATTAATGAGGCTGTGATGTCCTTAAATTTAATTGTATTTAAGGGGATGAAGTGCCACTATATATAGGAAAAAGAAACTTTATAATTAATAGCAAAGTTATTTAATATGCATAAAATTTATTATAGAAACATTGTTTTTATTTTTTTAATAGCTTTCTATTCCCTTAACTAGCAAGATATAATCATTCAATGATATACAAATTAGTCAAGAAACTCAGCAGGTTGCTTCAAAGCAAAAGTCATGGATATGAAAGGTAGAGTGGGTCTCAGAATAAGCACATTGAAAATAAAGTTTTGTGTAACAAAGACTTTAATTCCCAGCCACTTGTTATATAAGCTTGAGCCATTTACCTACTGACTAATGCCTCTCCTTCCTTGTTTGGTAAAAATAGATGTCAATAAAGACTTGAAGAATGTCAATGAATAACAAAATGCTACACTTGTTACATGTAAAAAGGGTTGACTTGCACAGAGATATCTCCTTACAATTGTATGCCTGATAAATTGAAAAAAAGAAAAAGAAAAGAGGAAACTAACTTATTTACTTCTGCATCTCCCTTAGAGAGGCTGGGATAAATTAAAGTATTTTGAACATATGCTTGCTTTCTTTTTTTTACTTTCGCTAGGTGTTAATGTCAAATTCAAAGAAATATGGAGAATTTTATCTACTCTGAGTAATCGGATTACAGATAGCTATAGACATTTATTATTTTCTTCCAGCAAGGATATGCTATTTCCATGATAAAAATCAATGAAAAAAATATATTTTCCTTGCCAGAGTAAAGGACAAATTTTAAATGTAAAAATTTGGCTTAGCTCTTTAAAGGTAAATCAGCTGCTAAAAATAATATGCTTCTTTCCATGCATAATATCTAAGAATGTAGAGAGAGTTTAAAAAAATAAATATAGAAACTGAACTTTTAACACATTTTATGCTAAATGTTTCCCAAAAATTATCAGAAAGAACAGATGATAGTTATGTTTAATTAAAGCACTATTAGAATTTTATCTCTTATTGGAATAGATCAATTTTTTGAGCATTTAAATATATTAAAAATATCATTTCCTTGCACACCAGCTATTTTTGGGTAATATTAAATCTAGAGTAAACTGAGGGCTGACTTTTCTATGAATCGCTAAGCCAATATAGGAAAAGGTGTTACTTATTGGTGTTAAAAACCAAAGAATTATGTACAATTTATTCTCTACTGAAATGAAATTCCATTTTAAAAATTCATGATTATTTTTTATGATCTAATCATATTGTATCAAAGCAAACTGGACAATATTAATTGTATTTTGAGGTTGTACAAGAACATTAATTAACATCCATTAATAATACTTGGTGCAACAAGAAGTTCTTGTTAGCATAGGTAATTGCTGCACTCTGTAAACACAGGCAGTATGATTTATATAAATAAGCAAGAACATAAATTAGCAACAAATATAATTAACGTCTAATTTTTTGAGATAATGACAATCAAAAGCAACTGTAATAGAATGCATATGAAGTCAGAATTTCAAATGAATGTACAAAAGCAATGTTTATTTATATAAACTACCATAAGACAAAACAGAAATTGAAAGTTAAAACATATTAGCAATCGAACCAACCCCATCAAAGTAAACAACCAAAAAGAAGAAGAAAACAATAACTTGATACTATAAATTGGATTAAATACCTCAAAAAGCTTTTGGGGATATGGAAACACTTTAAGAAACTCCAAAGCTAATAATAGAAGTAGATAAAACAGTAAGAATAAATGTAACAAGGTTGATCAAATTCAGGAAAGAAATTGAAGAGAAAGACAAACGATTTTAGAAAATAAGACTAAAATGGAGGGCACCCAAGAGAGAATAAAATTGATAATAAGGAAGGAAAATAACCAAGAAAATGAATAAAAAATAAAGAAAGAAGTAATAATAGTCAGAAGTTAGATGAAATGAAAGAGTAGCAAAGAAGTTCCAAAAGTTGGACTCTCCGAAAAAAAATCAAAAACTGAAAGAAAACGTAATTTAAAATTATAATTAATAAAAACTTTCTGTCTCTGGGAGTTTGGAGGCCAGGAAGTGTGTTTCAGTCTAATTTAAAAGGATTAATTTCCTTGGGCAGAATTGTCATTGGTACCACCTAATCATTGTCATCATGCATCAAACAGACTTATAAATACTTTAAATAATAAATATGAAAAATGGTAAGAATTCCTCGTTACTCTCTGGAAGTTTTGTCAGTAGCCCAATGAATGAATAACAACAAAAGCCTGTGTAATTAGTCAGGCTAGAGCAAATTAAAAACAGCAGAGATTCTGTTTATGCTTTGGGTAGACATTACCAAAGCCAAGCATCTTCAGCAGTAAATCATGGGGCCACTGCAGTAGCGCACTGCTTTAAGCATTGTATACTTAAAATATTTCTTGATTGCAGACTCTTGGAGTATTTATTGATATCCTTCTCAATTTATGTATTAACTTGTTTAGAATTGACATTTTTAAAAAATGTTGTCTTCCTATCTAAAAACAATGCATATCATTCTATTTATCAACTCTACGTTTTTTACTCTTTGTAGTGTTTATTTAATATACAAAGAAATGGACATATTTAATATGTACAATTTGATGAGTCTGGACGTATGCAAACACCTGTGATATCATCACTGCAATCATGAAATAGACCTGTCCAACACCTCCTAAAGTTTCTTCACGTCCCTTTGTTTTCTGTTTTGGTTTTCTTTTTGTTTTTTATTCATAGATTGGAAGACAAATATTATTAAAATATCAGTCTGCCCAAAGCAATCTATAGATTCAATGCTATCTCCATCAAAATCTCAAAGGCATTTTTTACAGAAATAGAAAAAAAAATCCTAAAATTCACGTGGAACCACAGCAGACCCAGAATAGACAAAGAGCTCTTGAGAAAGGAGAACAAAGCTTGAGACATTACACTTCCTGACTTCAAAATATATTACAATGTTTCAGTTATTAAAACAGTATGCTATTGGCATAAAGACAGATAATATAGACCAAGAGGACAGAAGAGAGTCCATAAGTAAACCTATGCATATCCGATCAATTGATCTTTGTTAAGGGTGCCTAGAAGATACAATGGGGAAGGATAGATTCTGTAACAAATGGTGCTGGGAACACTGGAAATCCACATGCCAAACAATGGAATTGCACCCATATTGTACACTGTACACAAATATCAACTCAAAATGGATTAAAGACCTGTAACTGTAAAACTTCTAGAAGAAAATATATGAGGAAATGTTTCATGACAATGATTTCTTAGATATGACACCAAAAGCACAGGGAATAAAAGCAAAAATAGACAAGCGGGACTACATCAAACTAAGAAGTTTCTGCATGGCAAAGGAAACAATTGACAGAATGACCTACAGGAGAAAATATCTGCAAACCATTTATCTGATGAGTTAAGATCCAAAATATATAAAAAACTCCTACAACGCAACAGCAAAAAAGTGAAATAAAACAAGTAACATAATTAAAACACGAACAAAGGACATGAACAGACATTTCTCCAAAGAAGGAGTTGTGTAATGAGCATAAAGTTTCAGTTATGCTAGATGAATAAATTCTAGAAATTTGTTGTACAACATAGTGCCTATAGTTAACAATAATGCACTGTGCACTTCAAAACGTTCTAGGAGAGTACATCTCATGTTAGGTGTTCTCACCACGCACACACACACACAAAACAAAAACAAAAAATGGGGGAGACACGAGGAAACTTTGAGAGGTTTGATTTCTATAGATTTAGAATTTTTGTTTTGTTGTGTTCTTGCCTTGACTTTGATTTATTAGAAACGCCTCTGCTGCTTTTTCTTAAAGTAAGAGAGTGGCTTTGGGGCTATGTATTTACCAATATTTTAATTTAATTTAATTTGCTTTTGTGCATGGGCTGAAATGGTTCTCATGGATGCAGCAAAGTCCTTGGGATAGAATATTGGGAGAGACCAGCAGCACAGCCTTAAGGTAGACTTGTGACTTGCACTGACTGCTCATCTTAGTTGTAGCAGAAACCAGAAATAGGTTAGAGGACATAATGTGAAGCACGAAAAACATCTGATACTGTGCTTCCTTTCCCGTGCTCAGAACTCATATTCCACATTAAATCCACTCTGCCACTGATTTTCCAAGGTGATGGTTGAGCCTGATCTCTGAAAAAACCTAATGTCCTGGAGATTGGGAGGGACAAGCTCCAATCTTTTCCTTTACAGATGATTCTGGGAATGTATTTGATAGTCAACATCCTTCTCTTCTACCACCCATTCTATCTTTCCCTCACTCTCAGCTAGCATTTCAGCTTATCTGGTGAGATGGTCCATCTTTCATTTTTAAGGAGTGTAGCCCTTGGTTTCCCTGCCCTTTATCAGGTTGCAATTGAAAGTTTACTCTTACCATCACATATGGAATCAACAAGACATGATTCAGTGAATCCTTCAAGTTCCAGACTTATTCTACTTTCCCTATAGAGCATCAAATGTAAATCTTGATGATAATTAGTTTGATTACCCCAAATCGTATAAACTTCCCTGGATTGATGGTTCATTGGCATGAGAGGTCCAAATTGAATAAGTGGCAGTCACAGTTTCAAGTTCATCAGAATCCTCTATTTTTCCTCTGGTTAAGGTGCCACAGCCCAGAAAACAGGATCTCTAAGCCAGAACACCCCAAAGCTGTGGAGACAGGAGACACAAAATCTGTAAATGAGACACTGACTGATGATAAAAGAAGCCAATCCTATTTCTACCCCACAATTTCTAGACTCACCTTTCTAGCTGTTTGGGACTCAGCAATTTACATTGACCATTGTTTCAACATTTTGAAGGAAAGAGCCCAGAAGTTACAGTGTCAGTCCCATGCTGGCTTCTTACTTGATCCATTAATAACCCATTCTAATGTTTTATGAGGCTGACTGTTTTAAAGCAATGGGGGATATGATAGGACCAGTGGTTCTGAATGTCATATTTTCTTCACACAAAATGTTAGATACCAAATTCCATGCTTATAAATCAGGCATTCTGAAAACTACTGGATAGTGATGCCACCTGAAGCACTGTGAGCAGTGAAGGCAAACACATGTCTGTAACTGGTGTCAGTTTCAGTAAAGATGAACGGCTTTCCTCCCCAGGGTAGAAGAACTTCAACATATTCAACTTGACATCAAGTGACTATGTGGTGTCCAGCTGTGATGATATTAGAGCAAAGGCTCAGTTGGTTTCTCCATTGCTGGAGGATTAGACACTCAACAGAGACAGAAGTTACATCAGCTTCAGAAGGAGGGAGTGCAGACTTTTAGTCCCAACCTTGGCCTTGATTGTTGGCACCTCTGTTCTTTATTGCACTAGGGTGACTGAGGGCAGAACTCCTGTGACATCCGTTACTCAAGTCATCCTGTCCACCCAGTTTCTTGCTACTTCCCCTGCAGTGGACGCTGTCTTGTGAGTATTGACATGAGACAAAGAATTTCACACACAGTACACTAATGTGTCATGTTAACTATTTTTAAACCAAACCTAAGAGTTTTCTCCTTTGTCAGCTGGTCACAGGGGAACATTCACATAAGGCCTTAGGTGGTAGTTGAGGGAGATATTTCAGTGCTATATTTGTATATTACTCGATGCAATTAGCTAACCTCTTATTGAAGAATTTTAGTTCTGTAGAATTCTTTTTCTGTCAAGTCTTTGTCTACCTTTGCTATCAGGGTAGTACCGGCCTCATTCAATGAATTAAGAAGTGTTTTGTTATCTTTGACATTCTAGAAAACTTGGGTAGAAGTGCTACCATTCTTTTTCTCCTTTATATTTGGTACCAGTCAGTCATACGGGTCTGGAGTTTTCTTTGTTGGAAAGGCTTTAACTACAAATTGAATTTCTTTTGAAGACATAGAGCAATTTAGGTTTTTTATTTGTTTTTGAATGATCTATGGCAGTTTGTTTTATCAAGCAATTTGCCTGTTTCATTTAAGTTTACCATCATGAAATTTGTACCATTCTCTTATCCTTGGGGTCTGTGTTAACATTCTCGTATTTTTTGCTGATATTTGCAATTCTTTTTCATAGTCAGGTTTATCAATATTGTTGACATTTTCAAACACACTGATTTTGTTTCATTTACTTCCTCTGTTGTTTTTCAGTTGTCAATTTTATTGATTTCTGCTCTTTATTCTTTTCTTCCTTAGACTTGCTTTGGATTTAATTAATTAATTTATTTTTTTAAATTTCTTGGGGCCGTCCTGGTGGCATAGTGGTTAGGTTCACATGTTGTGCTTTGGTGGCCCAGGCTTTGCCAGTTCAGATCCTGGGCACAGACGTGCACACTGCTTCTTGAACCATGCTGTGGCAGGTGTCCCACATATAAAAAGTAGAGGATGGTGGGCCCAGATGTTAGCTCAGGGCCAATCTTCCTCAACAAAAAAATTAAAAATTTTTTTAAGCAGGAGGCTTAAACCATTGATTTGAGATCTTCATTCTTCTCTCATATAAATGTTTAACAGCATAAGTATTCCTACAAATGCTGCTTTAGCTACATCCCTCAAATTTAAATATATATTTTCATTTCTTATTCAACTAAAATATTTTCTAATTTTCCTTATAATTTCCTTCTTGATTCATTCACTATTTAGAAGTATTTTGTTTACTTTCCAAATATTGGGGGTAATTTTTAGCTGACTTCTTTTTGTTAACTTTGAATTTAATTCCATTATTAGCCTAGACCATATATTGAATAATTCCAATTCTTTTAAATTTATGAAGGTTTGCCATAGGGAGCAGAATATGGTCTATCTTAGTGAATGTTCCACATGCACTTGAAGCAATGTGTACTCTGTTCCTGTTGGGCTCTGTAAATGTCAACTAGGTCAAGTTGGTTGATAGTGAATTTCAGGTCTTCTGTATCATTACAGTTTTCTAAAGCTCTGTTAAATCATAAACATTTAGGATGTTTATGGCTTTCTGGTAACTGATATATTTATCATTATCTACTGTTCTTTATTTTGGGGTCTATTTCTGTGCTGAAGTCCATTTATTCTGATGTTAATATAACTATTCTCACTTTCTCTTGATTACTGTCTGCTTAGTATATGTTTTTCCATCCTTTTGCTTTCAACATCTTCATATTTGAAGTGTATGCTGTGTGGGATTATATGTGTGTGTAGACACATGTAGTTAGGTCTAACTTTTTTAATCTGATTATTTTTGTCTGATGATTTTTGTGTTTTAACAGGTTTTCTTAGTCTATTACATTTACTGTAATTATACATGTGATTGGATTAAAATCTACCATTTTGCTAGCTTTTTTCTATTTGTACCATCAGTTCATTGTTGCATTTCTGCCATCTTTTTCATTAACCACTTTTAACATTTCATTTTAACTCCCATATCTTATTATTTATTATTCTTTTTTGTTTCTTTTTAGTGATTTCCTTAGTATTTATTTCTTTATCAATCAGAGTCTACCTTCAAATAATATTATACCACCACTTCATTATATTTTAAGCAATTTACAATATACTTTCAACTTTTCCCTTACAACTTTTGTACTATTCTTGTTACACATTTTAATTATGCTTGTGGTATAAATACACACTAAAGCATGCCTATTTTACTTCAGAGAGTCAATTATCTTTACATACAATGAAAATTAAGAAAAAAAGAAAATTTGTCATTATCCCTACTTACTCCACTTCTAGCACTCGTTATTTCTTTGTGCACATCCAGGTTTCTGACTGTTATCCAATTTCTACTGCCTAAAGAACCTTCACTAATATTTCTTATAGTCCAAGTTGGTTGGCAATAAATTCCTTCAGTTATCCTTTCTAAATAAAAAATCTGTATTAATCTTTTTCTTTATTCACCTGTATGTAATGTGCTTTGTTTGTGTGACTTTTATGAAGATTTTCTCTTTTACTTGGAGTGTGAGCAGTTTATATATGATATGCTTAGATAAGTCTAGGTGTTTCATTTGTTTTGTTTTGTTCATTTTCTCAATCCTGTTTGGAGTTATCTGAGCTTCTTAGTTCTGTGAATCTCTGTGTGATTAATTTTGCACAAAAGTTGTCATCTATTATTTCTTCAAACATTTGTTTTGTCCTTTTCCCTCTTCTTCTGGGATTTAAATTATATTTATTAGACTGTTATGAGTCCATTGACATCATTCTTTTCTCTGCTACTATATTTTTTTTAATTTTTAGTGTTTCCATTTGATTATTTCTTAGCATTTTCATCTCTCTGTTAAAATTACCTATCTCACTTTGAAAAGTCTACCTTTTCCACTAGAGCCCTTAACATATAAAACACAGTTGTTTTAGAATCTTACAATGCAGCTGACATTTCTACAGACTTATCTCTTATTTCCTTTCATATTTTTAAATATTGAGAAGGGTTATATATCTATATGCATTCTTATGGAAAAATTGAAATGCATGCTCAAAATTAGTATTGATTATTAACAGTTTCAACAAAATTAAAACAGCGTATTAATATTGTAATCTTGAAGCAGGTAGTACAAAGAAAATCTCAATTAGTCCTAATACTGTCTGATTTATACAAAGAAAAATTATATGTAGAATTAACAAGATGGCCACTGTATATCTAACTAATCTCATTTTAGATTGACAGTAGGATCATCTATCAACTTTGGGAGAAATAATAAAACATGCCAGCAAACATAATGGGTCTGAAATTCATTAACATTATTTTTGCCCTCTGGTTATGGATTATAAATAAGAAATTTAACTACAAAATGTAAAAAGTCAACTAAATTTTATTTGATTACGAACCTTGATTTAAACCAGTTTTTCAGGAATGGATTCTCCACACATTTTACATGTTTCTGCCTTGATAGGGGAAAGCAAATTACTCCCAACATTAGAATCACATTTCCTTCTGAAGGATAAGACACTCGTGGCAGCACTCCTTCTCTGTTACCAGAGGAATGATCTGGCAGAGAGTAGGTTTGCAATGCCATTTTTAACACTCAAAATACTAAATGTTATCTTTGAACATACAGCCTTAAAATTGAAAGATTATATTTTATTTTTTCCACAAAACAGAAGATTAAGATGAAACATTTTATTCTATAGTATATTTTCCATCTAGGATATATGACCAGTGAAATTTGTAAGCAATTGAACACAGTAATGTTCTGTTTTGAATTTTAAAGTAAAATCTTCAAGTAGCTTTTGGATTTTTCTTAAAGGTCATCTAGCAATATCCAGAAAGCTTAATAAGCCAGAAACAAATATTTGATTCTAATTCAGTACCTTGCAGTTGACCATAAGTATACCACTTATCGTTTCTAGTTCTTATCTTTTTCTCTGGGAGAAAGAAATGAATTTTATTATGGTAATTAAATCTTCTTTAAGCATCTCTGGAAGGTAAGGCTATATAAAACATATGTATCTTGGCCTTTATATTAAATTACTATAATGATCACTTATTTTTGTTACTTTTCATTTTAATGAATTTAAAGTCAATGTAGTCAAGAAAACACTAATACTGTTGTTTCAAAATATGATTTGCCAAGTTATATGGAGTCTTCTTCCCTATTAAGTCACAATTCCTTCAAGAACATGACAAATTCTATTTTCAATACTGATGAAGCTCTAAATATGAATGAGGTCATTGTATTTGCATACTAACAACAGCCTAACTATGAACACAGGTGCTTGAATATTACCTCAAACTTTGTCATCTAGTCCAGCTCAAGAGATTTAAAGTTGATAAAATTAGAATATATGAAAATTTGATCGTCTATGTTAGTATAAATTCCATAACTATTTTCAGCAAAGGTTCATTAAGAACTTAATAGTTAAGAACTGAAAAAAATTCCAAAGGTGCTAAAAGATATGGTAACTGAGAAAGTACTCCAGAGTAAAAAGAATTAAATGATTCAAGGGCAAATGTATGAGAGTTTTTCCTGTTACAAAAATTTTGCAGCATTATTACAGTTTCTAAATCCTAAATGCTGGCCCTTTCAGCCTAATCAATAATAATAGTAATAATAACAGCAACACTAGTTATACCTAACACATCATCATATTTGATATACACATCTTGCTATCATGATCCCTCATCTTCTCATAATCTCTGAAAGACAGGAATTTTAATTTTAAAACTATTTGTAGATAAGAAATAGAAGCCCAGATAATAAGTAATTGCTCAAGATCACCCAATTAGGGTCTAAACACACTACTTTTTTTCACAACATGATGTTTTATTTTAAAATTGAATAGAGGTAATGGGGAAAAGAATATCCTCTAGTTTAAACAATTAAAATTTCACTTCTACTCCATATTAAGTTCATCATCATTTTCCCTGTTTTAAAAACTAACAATTTTGAAGGAATAGTTGATATTTTATTTATCTCCTTCCTCATATTCACTCTTACCAAACACTGTTATTTCTTACACTGAAATATCTCTTAAATGTGTCCTTTTCTATTTATTTACATCACACTAATTCATGTCCCCATCTCGAAACACCGTAATAGTCTTTCTTTGCCTCTAGCTTCAAATTCATACCCTGCCAGGTGAATCCTTTAAAATGTCACTTTAATCAGATGACTCCCATTATCAAATATCAGCAAAATCTCCATGCTCTGATATAGTTTAGTCCTTCATCGTTGTGTCTCTCATCGGAACTAATGAAATTATTCTCATGACCTCCACTCTTGTTCCCTTCTCATGTACCAGCCACCCTGTTTCCATAGTAACTTTATTAAAAGACAAATTTACCGTGTTTTTTCTTTATACCAATGATATAGTGACTTCCAAATATTAAAGGTTAAATCCAGACTCCTCTTCATGATAAAGTAGACCTTGATATTCTGTTAGCTTGGGCTTTTCACAATTGTTCATTTTGCCCCAGAACTCATTTGAGATTCTCTAACATTATATGTTGATTCTGACCTCTAGGCATCTCCTCATGGCAACCTCTTGACCAGAAATCTTTTCCACTACCCTTTTCCTACTTGCACTTCCTCTTCCCTTCCTTTACCTTACGATACAGCTTAATTTTTAGGGCTTAGCTTAAAACATATCTATTAACTGAAGCATTTTTTTGCCATATCTCCACGGCCCAGATTGAACTGACTACTTTTTTTTGTATTGAGGTAAAATTCATTTAACATAAAATTAACCACTTTAATGCATACAATTCAATAGCATTTCATACATTCACAATATTGTGCACTCATCACTTATATTACATCAACTTCAAGGATATTTTCATCATCCCCTAAAAAAGGCTTGTACACATTAAGCTTGAACAATTGGTGTCATACCTAAGAATCCATTGCCAAACCCAAAGTCATGAAGATTTAGTACTATTTTCGTCTAAGAATTTTATAGTTTTACCTGTTACATTTAGGTCTATGATCTATTTTGAGTTAATTTTGATACATAGTGTGAGACGGGTGCACATCATTCTTCTGTATGTGGATATCCAGTTGTCACAGCACCATTTATTGAAGAGACTATTCTTTCTTCATTGAATGGTTATTTCACCACTGTTGAATCTGCCATAGATGTATGGGTTTATTTCTGGACTCCCAATTCTATTCCATTGAGCTATATGTCTATTCTATGCCAGTAATACACTCTTCTGATCACTGTAGCTTTGTAGTAAATTTTGAAATCTGGAAATGTAAGTCCTCCCACTTCTTCTTTATCAAGACAGTTCTGTTCTAGGAGCTCCTTGCAATTCCATATGAATTTGAGGATCTGCTTTTCCATTTCTGAAAAAAAAAGACTGCTTACATTTTAATAGGGATTTATAGAATTGAATTTATAGACATCTTTGGGTCTTATTGCCATCTTTACAATATTAAGTCTTCCAGTCCATGAACACAAATGGCTTTCATTTATTTGTCTTCTTTATTTCAACAATATTTTGTAGTCTGTGTATTGATCCTGATGTGTCTTGCACCTACTGAATTTGCTTATTAGCTCTAATAGTTGTTTTCTTTGTGGATTTCTAGCTTTTTATATATATATCAGATTGTGTCACCTGTGAATAGTTTTACTTTCTACTTTCTAATTTGGATGCTTTTATTTGTTTTTCTTGCCTAGTTGCTCTGGCTGGAACTACCAGTACAATGGTGAATAGAAGTGATGAAAGTGGGCATCCTTATCTTTTTTCTGATCATAGTAAGGCTTTCAGGTTTTCAATATTGAGTGATATTAGATGTACACTTTCCATAAATGCCCTTTATCAGGTTGAAGAAGTTCCCTTCTATTCCTAGTTTGTTTACTATTTTTATTACGAATGCATGCTGGATCTTTTTCAAGTGCTTTTTCTACATCAATATGGATACTAATCGTGATGGTTAATTTTTTTCTGTCCGCGTGACTGGGCTAAGGCATGCCCAGAAAGTTGGTAAATATTATTTCTGGATGTGTCTGTCCAGTGTATCTGGAAAAGGTTAGTATTTGAATCAGTGGACTGAGTAAAGAATATCACCCTCACCAATGCGCGTAGGCATTATCCAATCTGTCGAGGTCCTGAACAGAAAAAAAAGGTAGAGAAAGGACAAATTCATTCTTTGCCTGAGCTGAGACATCCATCTTCTCCTACCCTCAGACACTGGCACTCCTGATTCTTGGGCCTTCAGACTCAGATCAGGATTTGTGCTATGGGCTCTCCCCACCCCCAATTCTCAGGCTTTCAGACTCAGACTGTATTATATCATTACATTTCCTGGTTTTCCAGCTTACAGATGTCAGATCATGGGAAATCTCAGCCTCCATATCCATGTGACCCAAGTGCTATAATAAATCTTCTCATATATATCGATATATATCCTATTGGCTCTGTTTCTCTGGAGAACTCTGACTAAGATAATCATGTTTTGTTGTTTTTTCCTTTATTCTATTAATGTGGTGTGTTACATTGATTGCTTTTTGTATGTTGAACCACCCTTGCATTCCTGGGATAAATCTCACTCGGTCATGATATATAATCCTTTGAATATGCTACTACATATTCACACAAAATGTTAATTTCTTTAGTACATTTACTCAACATTTTGGAGGAGTTTAGGATGGAATCGGATCATGCATCACAAAAGCTAACGCCCGCTTTATGAAACCCATATTTGTTGTTTCCTTGCTTCTTTTCTCTTCACCTTTTCCAATTACACAGAGCAATTCAGTTTTTGACTGACTCTACATCCTTATTTCCATGCCCACGTCATTGAGATACACAGCAGGACAAATCTTCTGTGCAATGCACCTGGGAAGAGAGCTGTGCTTATGGAAACAGTATGTAAAGGGGGTTTACTATCATACAGAGCTGGATCCAAACCTGATCGTACTGAGGGGAGAAAGGGTTGTAGTAATGAACACCCCTATACGATTTTACGGGACAATCCAGAGAATTCCTTAGCAAGACCAACACCAAAGAGGTTATTTCTCACTCCTAATAAATAACATGTACTACAATGACTGAATGATTGTACATTGGCTTAGTTCTCAATTTCTTAGCAGGTAGGCTTTCTATAGGCATGTTAACTGAGATTAAGACGTTAGTACTGCATTCCATTATAAGATCTCAAAAAAGTAGAACACGTTAATCTGTAATAAAAAATTGATTATTTTATAAAAAATCAAAATTTTAGGTTTTCTCTCTTTCCCGTAAAAGTGGATACTTACTTCTCATACTCATTGCAGTGTGTGGAGTGGTGGAGGGATTCGCTTCGTTGTTTCTTCTGTTCCACCCTCAGCATATAGAATGTCTGATACGTCTGTGTTTCAGAAAGGGTTTCTCAGTTTGTGAGTTTTTACACCCAATTCCCAATCTTTCTTGTCAGCTTTCTGCAACAGCCCTTGGAAAAGAGTTAGTAATTGCATCCAGATTTAAATTGTATGTCTTGGGCTCAGAGAGACATGAAACTGCAATTCCACCCTATACCTGAAGTTGAAAAAAAACTGTTAAAAGTTGATTATCTTCTTTCGTTCCTGTGTATAGTGACTTCCGTTTCCATTCACTGCACTGCCAAAGATGAAACAGTTATCTGTTATATCTTTTCTAGAAGGAAGTTGATATATTTTGGATTTTAGGCAATTAGATCATTTGGTAGCTTATGATCTCTGATGGGCTTAACATTTTTCTGTTTGTGAATTATCTCAATTGTTCTCATTTTCAGTGTTGGAGTGACATTTTCTGGCATATTTTTGTATTCTAATGAAAGCAGAAGTTTCAAGCCATGCTTTCTTAAACAGTTATCTCACTTTGCAAATTATAAATTTATCAACACCAGGATATTTTTTCTATTAAACTATTTAAGAGAATACAATATTTTTAATGTAAAAATAAGGTGATTTCATGAAATAAGTTATAGTCCAATATCATAAGAAAAGAAAATTTTATAAAAATATTAACTACATAAAAGCATTAAAAATGACTCCTTCTGAACAAAATTCTGACATATACTACAACTTGGATGAAACTTGAAGACATTATGCTAAGAAAAAAGTAAGCCAGACACAGAAGGACAAATATTGTATGATTCTACTTCCATGAGTAGTCAAATTCACGGAGACAAAAAATAGAATGGTAGTTGCTGGAGGAGAGTTGTTGTTTAATGGGTACAGAGTTTCAGTTTGGGAAGATGAAAAAATTCTGGAAATGGATGCTGGTGATGGTTGGAAAACAATGCAAATGTCCTTAATGCCACTGAAATGTACACTAAAAATTATTAAAATGCTAAATTTTATGTTTTACCATCTTAAAAAAGAAAAAAATACATCTTTTCAAGTAAATATCAAACCCATTGACAACTGGTTGTTTCTAAAGCTGAGATTTGGAAAATACAAGAGGAAATCAGAGTATCTTATCCTGCCAGAAAGTAATGAAGTACTCAAACTAAAAAGGAAAGTGCAATGTCAAAAAGTTACAGAAGCCAGGCTGAAAACATTCCCAATGGCCAAAATTGGAACAATTTGAACAAAAAAGTAAATAAAAATATTGAATTATAACCCAAATAATAAAATAAATGTGCATGAATCCACACTGTTATAAATGATTGAACAAATTAATAAAATGGGGAGGAAAGGGACAACACTTCTTTGCAGAAAGCCCCAATTACCAAATATAGAAATAATGAAATAGAAAAACATCATTAGTATACCACAGTACTAATTGCTGCAGGCAAGACCCACAGATCATACTAATACTAGTGGGTGAAAGTTTAAGGAGAAATATTTTCATAGTCTCAAAGGATATTTCCCCGTATGTTTGTTCATTACAAATGGAAACAGACTAACATTATATTGGGGAAACATGGAAGACACTGTAGAGTGACTATATTTTCCCTTTGCAATAAATATAAATATCATGTCCCCCTTGATGTCATGCAGTGAGAAGGCCACATCACCTCTATGCTGTTCTTGCTCAAAATTCATAATTTCAACTGTATCATAAAAAAACCCCAAACAGCCCTACAAATTGAGGGAGTCCACAAAATTCTAAACCAATTTTTTTCCAAGTTGTGAAGATCAAGAAAGACAAAGAACGATTGAGGATCTGTCATAGATTGGAGTATAAAATCATCAATGACAAATTCAGTGTGGATACTGAACTGTATCCCAGAATGAGAAAGGGATGTTAGTGAAAATACTAGTGAAATTGGAATAAATTCTGTAGTTTAGTTAATAATTAGTTTCATAGTTTCAATAATTGTGCCATGGGTATGTATGATGTTAAAATTAGGACAAGTTGGGCGAAGAGTATAAGAGAACTCTGTACACTATTTTTGCAACTGTTCTGTTAGTCTAAAATTATTCTAAAATAAAAAGCTTTTGAAAAACGAATTTCACTCTCTCATTAAGCTAGGATTTTTATGGGCAATCATTTCTCTCTTTTAGGGGAGTAATCATTTTAGATGTTTGGAAGCAACAAAACAATATTTATTTACTTGGGTGTATATTCATACATTCTTCATTCATTCATTCATCCGTAGATTCCCATGTAAGGGTATTCCAATATTCAATTTTCAGTGAATTACTTAGATTTTGCAACATGCAAATAAATTTAAAAAATATTGATCATCTTATTTTTAAAATTTTTAATTGACATTTTAATGCAATATTTAACACAGTCTCTCAATTTAGAGGCTTATATGCTATTAAATTATATATGTAATATGATATACATTTTATCCTTTAAATAAGGCCTACCCAAATAATGCAAAAAATTCATATTAACATTAATCTGTTAAAGTCTAATTCTTGTCTTGACTGCTGTTTGTGACTAATTTAATTATTACTATGCCACCAAACCTTTATCAAGGTGATTATTAAATTGTCATTATTTACCTTTCTTTTTTTCTTTTTTTTTTTTCTTGAGGAAGATTAGCCCTGAGCTAACATCTGTTGCCAATTTTCCTCTTTTTTGCTTGAGGAAGTCTGTTCCTGAGCTAATATCTGTGCCAGTCTTCCTCTATTTTGTATGTGGGATGCTGCAATCGCATGGCTTGATCAATGGTGTGTGGGTCCATGCTTGGGATCTGAACCTTTGAACCCCAGACCACCGAAGTGGAGTACATGAACATAACATGCCTGGGCTGGCCCCTATTTATCTTTCTTATTGTTTAGAAAATGCTCAGAAAATTAAAACAAAATCTGTGGAACATTAAAATTTGAGCAATCTAAAAGGAATACTTTCTCTGTTCTTGTATGTGACATTTAGTTACAACCATTTTCAAGAGGACAGGATCTTTTCTAAATGTGAACTTAAAATCTACAATAAGAATATTATAAGCAAAAAACTACTACTGTTTATTTTCTAACCAAAGAAAAACAGACATAATGCAGAAACAATGATATCTTTTCATTCAAGTCATTTGAAATTATTTCAGTCTTCTTTGAGGAAGCTTTCAGTCACTAATCTATCAAAGTGTGAAGTGTGTGTAAATACCAAAATAAATAAATATGTGAAAACACATCTTTGGGAATACAGAACAATCTGTTTATTTCTGTACTCTGAGTTACTACAAGAGTTGATTTCTGACTTGAAATATGCGTTCCCAAGGGCTCTAAGGATACCCATCACTTTGCTTGACAAAGTAGTAGAAAATCTGACAGTTGTCAGAAAGGATTTCTAAAGCTTCATGAAAATACAAGGAAAGAACAAACACTTTTGATCTTTGCCCAAGTGATCTCAACCCTAAAAAGTGCCAGAAGAGTAAATAGAAATGATAGTTCTATTATGAAAGATACTGCTAATTGATATTGAGATGATAATAATTAAGTCTCTAGAGTAGCCTTGAATCAAAACTGTAAGGTAGATGGCTTTTAAATTTGGGACTCTGAATAGAGATTACTCTACATTCCTTTTTCACTCTATGATGGTTTCTAATTCTGCAATCTTTGTACCTACTAGTGCCATCTGCAACCCTGTAATACTCATGTATACCTTTGTGTGGAAGTTTGACTTATTGTCCTTCCTTCCTTCCTTCTTTCCTCCTTCCCTCTGAGAAATATCTATGGAGGGCTTATTACACACTAGGCTCTAGGCTGGGCCATCAGTACAGCATTGTGAATAAAATAGTCATGGCTTTTGGTCATACACAGATTGCTTGGCTTATTGTCTAGCAGATAATAAAAGAATAAATAAGTAAGCAAGTATAACACACATCTCTCATATTCTGCAATGCATCTCCTCAGTTTACCTTTGATATTAGCCTCAGCTAATATCAGTCCCGGTAGACAGTTCTGGGAGACCAGACTTACCTGGGGTGCTGACACTGTTCCAATTCACACACTGAGCATCTTATCACTGTTCTTCCCCAGTATCTTCTCTAATACTACTAAAACTATATTGGCCTCTGTGCACATGCTGATCAGAAGTTTTGGGGGAGTTGAAGTCTCTGGAGGCAATTTTCGGCCAGTGGAAGAGAGCAGCAGGTAGGTAAATGCTCAGGCTTTCCATCTATCAGAAAGTGATTCTGGAAGAAATTTTGAATTCTCAGGGGCCATTAGTACAACTGAGCCTCTGTAGTTCACTGATGTGAAATATGTAATGCACCCTGATATGTTTTCTTTATTCCATGACTCACTCACTTTGTTCTGTCACGTTTCCATTCTACACTCAAATCCTACCCCAAAAATACTTGGACCCGAGTCCTTGTCTCAAATTCTGCTTTTAGAGAATCAAAAACTAAAAACTTAATTCATTAAATAAATATGTAATTATAAATCAGATTAATTTTACTGTCTAATAAGGAAGGGTGTATTGCAGCATTGAAATATTTGTGTATTTTTCTGGGGGATAGGGAGGTTTGTACGAGGTTAATTCAGTAGGCCTGGAGTTGGCCTGAGGACTTTTGCTAAAGAATCTAGAGCGCACTGGCCTTGTTTAAGTTATGAAATGCAGTGATTATTACATTAGGCCTGTTACAAATTTTGGGATGGCTTGTTGAATCTTGTAATAGTGTTGGTATCAGTGAGGTTGGTGATTTGCACTTTCTAAGAATCCTGGAGGGCTCTGCCATTGGCACCTTTACACAGCAAGAAATATACCTATACCTACATGATTAGCAGAGTATAAGAAGCTCTGGCTGATACTCCATTTCGAGCTTCCTGGTTCCACTGTTTTATGAGCCCATCTTGGTAGTTTCTGATCAGAGAGAAAGCATGTCCATTATGGCTCTTGCAAAGCAAGAAAAATTAGAGTTTGAGTCTGTGATGCAAACTTTGGCCAAGATGCATATCATATTTTAATGCTATTGCTATTAAATTGCTATCGTATCTTTTCCCTAAAGTAAATCACTGATTAAGAGTGCATTGCCCTTTTGAGTCTTACAAGTATTCTCTAACAATTAAATCATGTCTAACTCCCAATGTTATGCAAGTGGAAATCATATTTATCAATGAGGAAGCTACATTATTTTAATTATTATTGCTGTTAAATTATTCATTGTAATGTTGGTTTAACATTTAGAAAGGATCAGTGTAATTTCCCATGTTAACAAATTTAAAGAGATAAATCTTAAGATTATCTCAATAGAAAAGGCATTTGATAAAATTCAATATTCATCCTGAGAAAAACTTTCAGCAAACTAGGACTTGAAGGAGACTTTCCCAACCTGATATAGAGCATCTATGTGCAACCTACAGCTGACCTCATATTTAATGTTGAAAGAGGAGGATGAGGAGCAAGACAAGAACATCCTCTCTTACTACGTGTATTCAAAATTGTATTTGAGATTATAGCCAATGCAATAAGGAAAGGCATCCAGATAGATAAGGAAAGAATAAAACTCTCATTTGACATGAGATGATGATGTGATCATCTGTATAGAAAATGTAATGGAACCTAAAATAACATGCTAGAATTAATGAGTTTAGTAAGGATGCAAATAACTGACAAAACTTTACTGTATTTCCATATACTATCAATGAGTAACCAGAAATTTAAGTAACAAAAGCATTTTATAATAGCATCAAAAATATGAAATACTTTTGAATAAATATAACAAAAGATGTCAGATTTATACACTAAAAATTTCAAAACATTATTGAAAGTAATTTAAGAAGGTCTCAATAAAAAGAGTGATAGACTTTGCTTATGGGTTGAAAATTAATATATTTAAGATGTAAATTTTCTCTAAATTGAACTGTAGACATAATAAAAGCTCAATTAAAGTACAGTCTTTTTCTCTTCTGTAGAAATTAACAAAGTTATTATAAAATTAAAATCAAAATGCAAAGGATTTGGATTAACCAAAAATCTGAAAAACAATGGTAATAACAACCTACTTTAAGACTCATTATAATGCTACAATTATCAAAAATGTGGAATTGAAATCAAGAAAGATAAACAGATCGATAGAATAAAATATAAAATTGGGATTAAATTTACGTGGACACTGACAGCTGATTTTAGAAAAATGTGCAAAGTATACTCAGGAGAGAATGAATAGTCTTTTCAGCAGGTGGTACTGAGACTATGATATCCTTATATATATATTTTAGAAGTTTTGATAAATGTCTCATGCCATTCACAAAAAATTTAAATTGGATTATACATATAAATATAAATCCTAAAGTTATGAAACTTCTAGGAGAAATCTTAAGAGAAAATCTTTGTGACACTGGGTTAAGCAAAACTTTCTTAGCAAGAACAACAAAAGCATATTCTATAGAAGAGAATTTGATAAATTGAACTTTGTGAAAAATAAATACTTTGCTCTTCAAAAGACACTGTGAAGAGAGTAAAAACACATACTACAGATTAGAAAAATATTTTTGCAAATAGCATATCTGATAAAAGACTTGTGCACAGAATACATAAAGACCTCTCAAATGTCAATAATAAGAAAATACAATAAAAAGATTTAAACAGCTGCTTCAAAAAGAGATATATGGATTTCAAATGGATATATGAAAAGATGTTCAAAATTATTGGTCAGTAAGGAAACACGAAGCAAAACCACAATAAGGTGCTACTAGATCCTTATTGTAATGGCTAAATTGAAAAAAAAAAGAAAAATTTGATCATACCACATGTTGACAAGGATATGGAGGAACTGAAAGACTCATACACTGCTGGTGAAAATGTAAAATGGAGCATCCATTTTGTAAAACTGTTTCCTGATTTCTTTAAAAGTTAAATATGTGTTTACCTTATGGCACAGTCATTCCACTCCTAGGTTTTTATCCAAGAGAAATAAAAGCTTATGCATCTCTGCGTATAAAGATGTGCACACAAATGTTCTTAGCAACTTTGTTTGCAATACCCATAAATAAGGAACAATGTGATTATCTATTAATAGGTGCATGGATAAAAATATTGTAGGGTATTCATACAATGAAATACTACTCAACAATAAAAGCATATAATGTGATGCATATGTCCATTAATCTCATATTTATTACACTTAGTGAAAGAAACCAGACACGGAAGTATACATACTCAGTAATTCCATTTGTATAAAGCTAGAAAATGCAAAGTTATCTACTGTGACAGAAAGTCGATATGTTACATATAAGTCCACAGCCCACACTATACTGCTATTATTTTGTTTTAGAAATTAATTATCTGGTAAAGCTATTAAAATAAGTAAAAAACATATTTTTAACTTAAACTTCATTTTTAGCATTTCCAAAGCTCCATATTTCTTTGTCTAAATCTAAACTTCCATCCGGTATCATATTCCTTTTTTTCTGTAAAGCTTCTTTAACATCTCTTTTAGTACAACTCTGTAGGTAATGTATTCTCTCAGTTTCCTTTTGTTTGAAAAATCTGTATTTCACCTTCATTTCTGAAAGATATTTTCTCTGGGTATGATATTCTAGGTTGAGTTTTTTTTTTGGTCTCGTTACTTGAAAAGTGACACTCCAATGCCTTCTGGCTTGCATCATCTCTAACGAATCATCTGTATTTCAAGCTTTATGCCTCTATAGATAATGTACATTTTTTCTATCATTGCCTTTAAAATTTCCTCTTTGTGTCTATTTTTTTATGAGTTTATCTTTGATGTATCTGGAGGTGTGCATTTGAATTTTTGTATTTGTGCATGTGTTCATATGTTTGTTTTGATCTTGTTTTGGGTTGACTCTGCTTCTAGGACATATCATTTAATTTCTTTAATTGTTTTTTGGAAAATTTCCCAACATTTTCTTTAAAAATCTACTTTGCTTTATTCTTTCCCCTCTAATGTTCCAATTACATTTTAAACAGTCTCTTTTTCTTAGCATCTTGCTGACTTGTTTGTCTCTTGAAAAAGTTTTTCTTCTTCTTTGGTGTTGTGTATTTTTTTACTGAATTCTAGAAAACCTCTGTAGCACACACATATGGAATACTGAATCAATCAAGTGGGAGCTGCCCTGACTTTAGGTTTTGTAATTACTCAGTTGCTTTCAGAGCAACAAAGACCAATTTCTCTTAATTATTTGTTATATATGGGGGTCTTGAGAGGATATTTCACAGCCATTATTGAAAACCTAAGACTGCTTGTCTGAGGCTGACAAACCTATACAAGTGCATAAAATGTTTGATTGTTATTGTCTGTTTCACACAAAACAAATTCTCAATAAAGGGAATAATGCTTTCTTCATATTCTTTTCTCAAATCCCTAATCATAATGATGCATGCATTTGTTGGCTAGTTACTGGACTAAACCAGAGAGGATGGATTTATCTTTATAGGTGGAAAGAAGAACTAGGTATTAAGTTTACATCTTGGCAAATAATATTAACAGAGACTAAAAACACACAGTGTTTGTATACCTTTGCAAGTGGAAATACAAAAATGGGGTGAAGTGAAAGTAATGTATCAATGTAAGAGTTTAATATGGAACACCATATAACAAAACTAAACAACCAGCTTAGTTTCCTACGTGGTTTTTAACGTCAGGATAAAGTAACTATTATACAGATGGCATTGAATGTTAAATATATTCTGTGTGGACCTAAATCAATTTGGATCTTAGCTAACTTTTTTGTATATTTGCTAATATTATTTAATCCTTCAAAGTAACAGCAACTGATGTACTTTCTTAGGTTTTAGTCTTCCCCTGTTACTATGGGGTCACTTTATTTGACTACAAGGGAATTTAGCCTTTCTTAAAATATCTCCAAAATCATATTTGAAATGTAACTTTTATTATTTGTCATCCTACTTTCTCAGAACCCCAAAACCAAAAACTCAAACAAAACAAAAAACAATTTGTTTATGCATTCACCAGTAGATAGGCATTTAGATTATTTTTAGTTTATTCTTCTATGAATAAAACTTCAATGAATATTTTTATACAAGTAATTTTGTGGGGACACATGTTTATTCCTCTTGGGTATATACTCAAAAACTGAATTTCTGGATCAAAGAGTAGTTGTGTATCTAATTTTATAAGAAACTTGACAGTTTTCCAAAAGTGGTTGCACCATTTTAAACACCTGTCTGCAATGCATGACAGAGTCAGTCACCCTACATCTTAACCAATAGATTTAATCTTAATTTTAGTTGTAGTAGTGGGTACAGAGAGAAATTTCTTTGTAGTTTTAATTTGCATTTTTCTGATGACTAATAATTTTGGCACTTTTTCATATGCTTATTGGACATGTATCTTCTTTTGCAAAGCATTTGTTCAAAACTTTTGTATATTTTTATTAGGTTGTCTTATTATTATGGAATTTTAAAAGTCTTTCAGTATTTTTTATCTGAAATATATGTGTGTTTATATTCTAATGCATCAATTTTTTAAAAATAGACTTTATTTTTTAGAACAGTTTTAGATTTACAGAAATAGTGAGACGATTGTACAGAAAGTTCCCATTAACCTGAACCCAGTATCCCCTGTTATTAACATCTTATGTTAGTGTGGTGCATTTGTTACAATAATGAATTAATATTGATACATTGTTATTAACTACAGTTCATAGTTTATTAAGATTTCCCTAAATTTTATGTAATGTCCTTTTTCTGTTCCAGAATCCCATACAAGATACCACATTAAATTTAGTCGTCCTGTCTCCTTAGGCTCTTCATGGTTGTAACAGTTTCTCAGACTTCCCTGGTTTTCGATGGCCTTAACAGTATTGAGGAGCACTGGTCAAGTATTTTGCAAGACGTTCCTCTATTAAAATTTCTTTGGTGTTTTTCTTATAATTAGACTTGGGTTATGGATTTTAGAAAGAAGACTACAGAAGTAAAATACCATTATCCTCATTCTCTTAAGGATAAATGCTAACAACATGATTTATCATTGTTGATGTTGACCTTGATCACCTGGCTGAGGGAGTGTTTGTTAAACTCTACCATAAAATCATTGTTTTCTTCTGCCTTTCATACTGCAATCAAATTGTTCCAGCTTTGGCATTTGGATCTTTCAGTTGACTTCTGTTTCTCTTTGAGATAGCCTCATCAATGCGGAGTGTTTTGGGGTTTTTTTGTTTGCTTATTAGTTTTTGTTCTTCTTAGCACTTCCTTCCTTTCTGCTCCAGTCTCATCTGGTATATTTCCCCAAAGAGCCCTGATTGTTTTAATTGGAGACTGTTATTTGAAAATAAGATCTAGGTTGTAGGTCTGTTTGCTGCTCCTTGGATGTGGTTTCTTTTGTCATCTCATCTGACAGAGCAAAGAAATATGTGTGAATACCAACCAGTACATAGGTACATAATTATAAATATTTCTGGGTGAAGTCATCTGTATCTATGTGAAACAACAAATGAGTACACACAGATGTCTCCAATTCTTATCCATTACCACATAGATCACTCTAGTCTCATCCCCTTGCTCATTTATAACCTCCAATGACAAAAGGAAGAGAACTGGCTCCCACAGTCTGCCATCCATTTACTTTATTTATTATTAGCCATAACCACATACCCCATGGAAATATTTTATACACTAGAATACGTGCAATTCCTTTTGTCTTTAATCTTACAGATTCTATTCATTTCCAAATTGATTTTTGTTACAACTGCTTTACCCAAACTTAAATCAAACTGTTTCATGCTTTCTGAATACTGAGTCTCTTATCACAGTCTAGATTCCTTACTGGGATCTCCCAAGCTCCTAAATTGTTTTTTTAAATTTGCAAAAATTAAAGTTCGCTTTTTGTGCTTTAAATTTCTACGGGTTTTGACAAATGCGTCATGTCATGTAGCCACCATTACACTATTACACAGGCTAGTTTCAGTATGCTAAAAATCCTCTGTGCTTCACCAATACAACCTTCACACACCATCCACCCCCAGACTCCTGGCACCCACTGATCTGTTTTATCTCTATAGATTTGCGTTTTCCAGAACGCCATATAATTTGAATTATACAGTGTGTAGACTTTTCAGATTGGATTCTTTTAGTTAGCAATATACATTAAAGTTCCTCTATATCTTTTCATGACTTGATAGCTCATTTCTTTTTTATTGCTGAATAATATTCCATTATATGGATTTCTGCAGTTAGGTTATACATTTACCTATTGAAGGACGTCTTGTTTACTCCTAATTTGGGGGAAATTATGATTAAAGTTGCCTTAAACATTTGTGTGTAGGTTTTTGTATGGACATAAGTATACAAACCAGTTAGTTAAATAAATACCTGGGAGTATGATTTTGGATTGCTTGGTAATATTATGTGTAGCTTTGTAAGAAATTGCCAAACTGTCTTCCAAAGTGACAGTACAATCTCACCAGAAATGAATGAGAATTTCTGTTGATCTGCACCCTCAGTAGCATGTGTTTTTGTCAGGTTTTGTAGTTTTAGCCAATGTTGTTTAATTGTTGTTGTTATTTAGCCATCTTAATAGGCATGCAGTGGTTTCTAATATTTTAAATATGCTATTACCTCATAATAAGTGAAGTGAAGCATCCTTCATATTCTTAGTTGCCATCTGTCTATCTTCCTTAGTGAGTTGTCTGTTCAGATATTTTGCCCATTTTTTCCAGAGGCTGTTTGTATTCTTATTGTTGAGCTTTAAGATTTCTTTGTATATTTTGGATACAAGTCCTTTATCAATTATGTGTCTTGCAAATATATTCTCAAAGTTGTGGCTTGTCGTTCTCTTAATACTGTCTGTTATGAATATCCAGTTTTTTTCCAGCACTATTGGTTGAAAAGATTACTCTTTCTCCATGGAATTGCTTTGTTGAAAATCAGTTGTGTACATTTGTGTGGGTCTATTTCTGGGCTCTCTCTTCTGTTCCGTCTATCCATATGCCTATTCTTTCACAATACCACGCTGTCTTGTTTATTGTAGCTTCACAGTAAATCTTGAGTTGTGCAGTGCCAGTTCTGTTGGTCTATGTGTCTATTCTTTCAATAATATCACATTGTCTTAATTAACTACTGTAGCCTTATAATAACCCTCAAAATCAAGTAATGTGAGTCTTCCAACTTTGTTCTTCTTCAGTATCATGTTAGCTATTCTTCATCTTTCGACTTTTCATGTAAACTTTAGAATCAGTTTATCAATATTTACAAACTTGTTTGCTTGGATTTAGACTGACATTGCATTGAATATATAGAACAAACTTGGAAGAGTTGACATTCTAAATATTAGCAAGTCTTCCAATCTGTGAATAGGGACTCTATTCCCATTCATCCTTAACTTTTCTTGATGGTCTCTTTTAGACCTATCTATTGTTTAGAAGTGCGCTGCTTAAAATCTAAATATACAAGGATTATCCTGCTTCATTTCCTTTATTTACTTCTAGTTTAAATCCATGGTGGTTTTGAACATATTTTGTTTGATGTCTGTCATTTTAGATATGTTGAAGTTTGTTTTTTGACCCAGCGTGTGGCATATCTTGGCAAATGTTTTATTTGTTCTTGAGAAGGATGTATATTCTGTTGTTGCTGGATGGGGTATTCCATAATGTCAATTAGATCAAGTTATTTAACAATAACCAAGCAATTTAACTTTCTGAGCTTCACATTTTTTTATTCTATAGAAGGATAGCATTGGAGTTTGAAGATTTAGCAAATATGTGTTGCATTTAATGGCCTATAATATATATTTCCATTACAAGGTGGTAGGAAAAGAAAGGGGACATGATTAAAAAGAACAGATAGAGGGTTGGCCTGGTGGCATAGTGGTTAAGTTTGCACACGTCACTTCTGCAGCCCAGGGTTCACCAGTTTGCATCCTGGGCACAGACCTGCACACTGCTCATCAAGCCATGCTGTGGTGGCAACCCACTTACAAAACAGAGGAAGATTGGCAGAGATGTTAGCTCAGCAACAATCTTCCTCAAGCAAAAAGAGGAAGATTGGCTACAGACGTTAGCTCAGGGCCAATCTTTCTCACCGGGGGAAAAAAAAAAACAACAAAAAATAAAACAGATAGAACATGGTCATTTCAATATACTGCATCCTGGTCATTTTAATTTTAATATGCAACACTGGGGCACACAAAACACATGCACACATACAAACACAAGCAAATAAAAAATAACCAACAAAGCCTGTTTTATGACCTATGTGGAGAGAAAAGATAAAGGACACCCAGTCCTATGTAAGTGACATATCCGTACTTACTGGAAAATTACAGAGAATCCTCATTATTCCTTAGAATGTTGG
Organism: Equus przewalskii; assembly: GCF_037783145.1. NCBI lineage: Eukaryota > Metazoa > Chordata > Mammalia > Perissodactyla > Equidae > Equus > Equus przewalskii. The sequence goes on from NC_091834.1 coordinate 30,351,899, forward strand.
TTAAAAATCAGCAGGTCAGGATAAGTCAGAATCCTCTAAGTCAAAAGTGGTTAGTCTAGGCAAGTTTTTGACATCATAGGAAATTTCTTTAAAGCAAAAGAGTATAATCAGAACTCATCTAAAAGGCTTCATCAGTTTCTTTATAATAACGGAATTCAAGTTATCCTAATAATCTACCAATGTTTCTTGATCTATTTATTATATATCTCCTTTCATAAATTTTTCTCATATTATAATGTTCATTCGAATATATATTAAATTGTTGAATATCAGTCTCATTTTCTTCTCTGAATGGCATTTGAAATCTCCTTAAGTATCTAGAGGTCAGTAATGTTAAAATAAATATTTTCAACTGATGATGTTTTCTATTTGTGGCAGACACAAGGAGGTTGCAAAAGTTTTAGACTTATATGCTTGATTTTAAAGCACATTCTCTTTTCTCTATTCTATCTTAAAGCCACACAAAATCATTTTCCATTTTTAACGTTTTTTCTATTTGCTCTTGAAAATTATCTTTTAACACTCTTTAATTTTCAACTGATGTAAACCTACTTTTCTCTGAATGAATAAAAAGTGAAGTTTGCTTATACTGGTAACTTTTTAATATATAGCTAAAAATCACATATATATATATGTATATACACACATATGCATATAATCTTAACACACAAAAAAGAAACTCATTCCATTAGAATCTCATTTTATTACGTTTCTTACTTTTCCTGCTTTAGCTTGGAACACACAGTGATGAGGTTGCAAAAGACTTCACAAAATCTTTCAAGACCTCTCATTCCTTTCACACAGCACTTAGCACCAATTCATCATGTCTTAGATCTGGTGTTGGATAAGACAAACTGTAATCTCAATGAATATTCTTGTTTTAAAAATAAGAGACTAATGTTCAGAGATATGAAGTATATTTTCAGAAAGTATCCAGCTATTTATAGCAGAGCCAAATCTTAATTTGAATTTCTTGTTTTCTTTCCCGTATCTGTATATCCTTCTCCATTTCATTAGGTCCTGGCTTGTGTATTTGATTTACCCTTTGGTGGTGGGTGCTGTATGTCCCGTCTTTCAGCATTTAACTCTGCCACAGAATGGTAAGAGGTTGATAACTAGCTGTTGTGGTTGTGGCTGTTATTATTTCCATTTACCCTGAAGACAACTCTGTGAGGCAGAATTGTTATAGTTTTCAAAATTTTTAGCTTATCACATTGAGACACAAAGCTGTTTAGGACTAATACCAAGATCTCTGAGGAATGAGATCCATAATTCAGTTCTATTGATGTCCATGAATCTTCCTCACAATGTCTTGTCAAATGATAATATTTGATTTCTTCTTTTTCACTTTGGAATCATCAACCATACTGGTAACTGGAAAAGGGAATGGTTACATCTCCAGAGTACAGTGCTATACCAGAAAAATGAAAAGAAAAGATTTAGAAAGTAAAAGTAGAATATTTAGAATATCCAAAATAAGATACCATTCATAAATGAATTATGAAGTTCTTTAGTAATTCTGTGATTTTCTAGGAAAACTAAATCAAGCTATCAAAAAATAAGAATTATCTTTTATTGATGTATTGATCTTTCAGCATTTCTTAACCCTTTTGTTCAGAAGTTTTCCACAGAAGATTAAATATTTTCCTGATATCTGGCTTCTAAATTTAATTGCCTGCATTTCTCCATGAAGTACCTTACTATTATGAAAAGTAACCTGATAGAGAATGAGAACAAATGGTGATCTGGCACACTTAGAATAAATAAAAAACAGAATAAAATATTTCTTCTATATTTAAAACACAGTTACACATTATATTGTTGGTAGTAGTAGTAGTTGTAGCAAGTGTAACATGAGTGGCATTAGGATCTTAGTACCAGAATTCATCATTTAGATAGGGAGAATATTGTAACAAATGCATAGAAGCCTACGTCTTAGTCCACTCAGCAATCAATAATTGTTACTGTACTCTTGGCCAGGTCTTTTTCACAATTTTTAATCATTTCTGTGTCATTTTCTTTTTTCTTATATGAGGTAACTGGCATGGCCTCTACATTCCTTTCCAACTCTAATATGCTAAATCTACTGTCTGGACATCTGGATTTGGGGCAGAGGTGTTATCTAATTTAGTTCTTTATAAATAGAGAGCTAATAAGCTTTGATAGGGAAGTTGGGATGTATAACAACTTGAAATGTGATCTGGAGTGATATCTGCCCCCATCAGTGGTAATGAGCCAAAGGAGAGAGAAAAAGCCAACGAAAGCATATTGGTAAAATATTGAGTGGCATAAACTTGAAATTTATGTGGAAGACAAAGCATTTCTGACAGCATATTTCTTTGGATTTGTGAAAAGATTCAATTATAGGAATTTAGTAAATGTTTAACGAACAAAAGGATAAAAATAAGTGTTAATTTATAACAAAGAACATAATTAAATTCTGAAGGTTGAGTTAATTGAATTTCCTTGGGCTATTAAAGAGAATCTCAATCCAGCAAATGAGAGGTCCAGTGCAAATTTAACTCATGTTTAGTTCAGAAGCCATTCACTGTCTCAAGCCACTTTCTTCCAGAAAGTATTTTTCAAAAGTTCAGGATAAGGAGAGCTGCTCTGAATGTGGAGTGAACCTACACCAGGATCATGGAAAATAAGCTGAAAGGACATTGTAAAATGGATTACCTATAACTACATGACTTCAGTCTTATTTGGGGGCAGAAGGGTGTACAAAAAGGTGCCAGTTTAACATATGAAATACAAAATGTATAGAGACATCTACTCATGACGGCACAATTCAACAGAACCACAAGTTTATGTGAGGCCCCAAAGAAGCAACTCTATAGACTGGTAACTGAGTCTGTGAAAGTCGAGAGGAATTAAAGAGATAAGATCCATTCCTTCTTGGGTTATTTTGAAACTCTCTTAATTCTCTTTATTTTTCCATGTAATTTTTTTGCTATAAATTTTAATGTCATCAACATAGCACAATTGATGGCAGGTTCATTTGAATTAATAGTTTCTTGTTGTTAGATCACTGAGATTTTTCAACCTAAAGTTGTCAAAAATTAGATATCAACAACAGGTAGTCAAAGAACATGAATATGGATACGACAGGATATGATAGAATTTCTGAAAACTATTTTTGCATTCACTTGATTTTATGAGTGCAAATATGTTAACATCTAAAATACATGCCAAAAAGCAAGATTACTTAAAATCTATAATTTAAGCATATGTATTTCTGAGGACGGTGAGTGATTGCAGTTGCATAATGATGAATGTATACAGTAATTTTGTACTTTTGTTCACAGGTGAAAAAATAGTTTTTTGTGATAAAGCTTAAAATAATATCTACTCATGAAAATAGATGAATTTGTTTGGAATTCTGCCTTTGTTCCTTTCTTGCTTGTTTTCCCATGAGGTTATTTAAGGAAAAAAATATATATATATGGAATAAAAATCTGGAGTACCAATGAGGGATTTTAGTTGTAAGTAGCATGTTTAAAGTATATATGCATAGCTTAAAGAATCTCCAAGTGGGCTGAAAACAAGACGGAGTCCATGCAGTTGGAAAATGTACCCAAAGACATAGAACAGAGATGGTTGAAGGAAAGGCTGCTGCTCCTCTCAGTGGGCACAGACTCTGCAGACAGTGGGCAGTGGATACAAACATTACATCATAACCTCTGATATGTCCACTTCTGGAAGTTGGATTTGCCATGGGGTCTGGTTTTTTGTCACTAACTTCTGATTGAAATTGATGTATGTGATTGACACTTGCTAGGTGACTTATCTATGCCTTCACTGTACTGAATCATACGGCTTCAAAAGTATAGGGGATATAATAGAATGTCCGTTCAAAGGCAAATACCCACTCTATTGAAACAGCAGGCCATTTGGTAATCTTCCTGTTCTAAAATGGGATAAATTAAAATTATGCAAGTTTGTGATTCACACATCTTTAAAATCTACAACCTGTAAATTAGTTGGATTATGGTGTCCAAGGTCCTGGGGAAGAAAGGATCGGAGCTGAGGCAGCTGTAGTTTAGCAGGTGAAAATATGTAGGGGAACACTTCCAACTCCAGTTCTACATGCAGGGAGCTTGGAAGTCACCATTTCATCGTAACAATAAGTAAAAAGATGCACCAACTAAAAAATAATTTCTTGGATACCTAAGAGATGTGAGGGAACAGGGAAAACCACTGTCCCCAAGATTGAAGAGACAAGCAAATACAAGGAGTCACAGATAGAAACTACAGTGGGAACCAGTACTAGGGTAAGAAAATCTGAGCTGTAACTGATGAAGTTCTGGAGGCTCTATGTAGGCAACTCTGAGAGTTAAAACTCCAGAGGGACCCAGTTATAGGAAGACCCCACAATATTGTGAGATTTACCTCTAGGAGCTCAACAAGATCCCCACAGCAGATAATCCCCTCATGCTTCCAGGAGGGGGAGGAGAAAAGGAATCATTTTGAAATAAACCAGAACACTCTGTTCTTCTTAACAAAGCCTTCCCTCAGGAGAAACTAGTTAACCAGAGCCTGACCTGCTGGGGTATTATCAGAGCCTAACTGACCCAGAGGAAGGTACATACCTGACTCCAGTCATCTCCAGCCATCTTGTCCCATCTCACCTAAGAGAAGAGAAGAAAATGGGAAACACTTGTGAAGCTAATAGTCTAGAGGCATAGGCTTACTAAAAGATTGAGACTTAATCATAGTATTATATGAATACTTCCCCTCTCTCCACACCTCACCACCATGTTAGTAAAGGCTTATTTACAGCAGTTCCTTTTACCTGGTACATCATGCCCAGCTATCAAGAATAAATTACAAAAACAAAAGAGGTGGAAAAATAAAATTTGAGAAAAGAACAAGCATCAGAAATAGACATAGCAAGGATGTTGGAATTATCAAACTGGGAATTTAAAACAACTATGATTAATATGCTAAGGGCTACAATGGACAAAGTAGAGAACCTGCAAGAACAGATGTGCAATGTAAGTAAAGAGATGAAAACCCTAAAAAGGAACCTAAAAGAAACACTGGAGATAAAAAACACTTGGGCTTCTTAGTATACTGAACACAGCAGAGGAAAGACTCTGAGCTAGAGGACATGGTAATAGAATCCCAAAAAACTGAAAGGCACAGAGAACAAAGACTGGGTAAAACAGAACAGAATATTTAAGGACCGTGAGATAACTCACAAAGGTGTAAATATGTATAATAAGAATACTAGAAGGAGAAGAGAGAGAAAAAGGAACAGAAGACATATTTGAAGCAATAATGACTGAGAATTTCCCCCAAATTAATGTTAGATGCCATCTCACAGATCCAGGAAGCTCAGAGAACACCAAGCAAGATTAATGTCAGAAAACTACACCTAGGCATATCATTTTCAAACTACAGAAAATAAAAGATAAAGGAAAAATTCTGAAAGAAGCCACAGGAAAGAAAAAAATTATCTATAGAGGAACAAAGATAAGAATTGCATGCTACTTTTCCACAGAAACCATGAAAACAAGAAAAGAGTAGAATGAAATATTTAAAGTGCTGAGAGAAGAAAAACACCAACCTAGAATTCTGTACCCTGTTAAATTATCCTTCAAAAGTGAAGGAGAAATAGACTTTCTCAGACAAACGAAAATTGAGGGAATTTGTTAGTAGACTTGCCTTGCAAGAAACATTAAAATAAGCTCCTTGGATGTACATAAAGAATGGAAGAGCATCGAAAAAGGAATAAATGAAGGTAAAGTAAAAATTTTTATTTTTCTTATTCTTAAGTGATCTAACAGAAAATAGTTTGTTCAAAAAATAATAGCAACAATGTATTCAATTTTGTATGTTTACATATGTATTTTATGTATATTTATCCACCCTTACATATGCTATATAAATGAAATGAATGAAAGCATTGATACAAGGGATGGCAGGAAGGAATTAGGATTATTCTGTTATTATAAAGTATTCATAGTAACCGAAATCATCTGGTGTTATTTGAGAGTGGACTAGGATTAGTTGTAAATTTATACTGCAAACTCTAGGGCAACCACTAAATAAAGTGAAAAAAGTACAACTGATATCCTAGAAAGATAGAAAATAGAATAACAAAATTCTCAGTAAAAACTACAAAAGACAGGGGCCAGCCTGGTGGCACAGCGGTTAAGTTCACTCGTCCCACTTTGGTGGCCCAGGGTTTGCCAGTTCAGATCCCAGGTATGGACATATGCACTGCTTGTTAAGCCATGCTGTGGCAGGCACTCAACATATAAAGTAGAGGAAGATGGGCATGGATGTTAGCTCAGGGCCAGTCTTCCTCAGCAAAAAAACAGGAGGATTGGTGGCAGCTGTTAGCTCAGGGACAATCTTCCTCATCAACAACAAAAAAACCCACAAAAGACAGAAGAGTGGAAGTCAAAAATTGGAACAAAGGACAATGGCAAAACATTTTAAAAAGTAAAGAATATAATAGATGTTAGTCCAACTATATCAATAATCATTTTGAATTTCAATGGTCTAATGCAGCAATTAAAAGACAAAGACTGTGAGAGTGGGTTAAAAATATGTCCCAATTATATGTTGTCTACAAGAAACCTACTTTAAATAAAAAGATGCATATAGATTAAGAGTAAATGGTTGGAGAATATTATACTCTGCTAATACTAATCAAAAGGGGTAGCTATGTTAATTTCAAACAGAGTAAACTTAAAAGCAAGGAAAGTTATCAGAGATGAAGAAAGTGTTACATAACATTAAGGAGGTCAATTCTCCAAAGAGACAAACAATTCTTAATGTCTATGCACCTAACAACACAGCGTCAAACTATGGAAGACAAAAACTGACAGATCTGCCAGGAGAAATACATGAAACCACTATCGTAGTTAAAGACTTCAACACCCCTTTCAGAAATGGATAGATCCAGCAGGCACAAAATCAGTAAGGTCATAGTTGAGCTCAACATACCATCAATCAACTGGATATAATTGACATTTGTAGACTACTTCAATCTAACAATAGGAAAATGTACATTCTTCTCAAACTTACGTGGAACATTCACCAAGATAGGTCACGTTCTGGTCCATAAAACACACCTTAATAAAATTTAAAAGAATACAAATCATACAATGTCCGCTTTCAGACCACAATAAAATTAAACTATAAATCAACAGCAGAAAGATTACTGGAAAATCTCCAAATAGGTGGAGATTACACAACACACTTCTAAATAACACGTGGATCAAAAAAGAAATCTAAAGGGAAATTAAAAAAAAAATTAACTAAATGAGGGCAAACATGACTTACCAAAATTTGTGGGATGCAGCAAAATCAGGGCTTATAGGGAAATTTATATCATTGTAAATGATGTAATCATTGTAAATGATGTTCTCTTCTTCAGAACAGAAGAGAGATCTAAAGTCAATCATCTAAGTTTCCCCCTTAGTAAACTGTAAAAATAAGGGAAAATTAAATAAAAAGTAAGCAAAAAAAGAGAAGGAATTAGAGCATAAATCAATGAAATTGAAAATAGAAAATTAATAAAAGCAAACACTATTTCTTTGAAAAGATCAATAATATTGATAAGCCACTAGCCCGGCTAAGAAAAATTTGGCCAAATTTCTAATATCAGATATCTATTATCTAGTGATGAAAGAGAGGACATCACTAAAGACCCCAAGGAAATTAAAAGGATGCTAAAGGAGTACTTCGAACAACTCTATGCTCATCAATTTGCTAAGCTAGATGAAATGGAGCAATTCCTTGAAAGATCCAATCTTCCAGAAAACAAAAAGATCAGTGGCTGTAGGGGTGGGGGAGGGAAAGATGAATAGGCAGAGCACAGAGGATTTTTAGGGCAGTGAACATACCCTGGATGATATTATAATGATGGATAGATGTGATTATACATTTGCCCAAATCCATAGAATGTATGACACCAAAAGTGAATCCTAAGGTAAATTACAGACTTTGAGTGAGTATAAAGTGTGAACATATGTTCATCCTTGATGAGAAATGTACCATTCTAGTGAGTGATATTGATGATTGTGGCAGCTATGCATGTGGGAATGGGCAGAGTGTATATTGGAAATCTCTCAGTTTTTTGTAAACCTCAATTTGCTCTAAAAAAATAGTCTTAAATAAAATTTCTCCTTCAACACACACACAAATCTGTAGGGATGTGACCTTAAGAAAATTAAGACTCTACCTCGCTTCTAGCCACCCGAATTTCATTCTTCAATGTATATACTTAACTTACCATTAATTCTTTTGGTTAGGAACAAATAAGATGAAATGAAACACAATTCAGTCTTTTATTTTCTTGTCCACTTTTTATGTTGAGAACTTATTATATTTCACCAAATAATAGTAGTTTGTACTTACCAATCATTTAGTAAGTGCTAGGCACTGTTTTAAATATTTAAAACTAGTAACTCATTCTTTACAAATATATGAAATATTTATTGAAGTCTTCAATCTCATTTTACAGATTAAAAAAATAAGGCATTGAGAATTTAAATAAATTGCCCAAGCCAACACAGCTAGTCAGTGGAGGAGCTGAGATCTGAACCTATGCAGTCTGGGTACAGAGTCTGTCTTCCTCAATTCCATTTTATTTTGCCTAAATTAGACCTTACAATAGGGATCATGAATGCAAAGAGAAGGCAAATGGGGGCTGCTGAATTTAGAAATGGCTATACTGACTAACTGTCAACAATGTTTAATAATTAAAGTGATTTATAAATCCATGTTTGCCTGGAACAATACTGGGTTATTCCTCCTGTCCCATTAACAGTGCCCCTTTTATTCACAAAATTTCCTTTTTTGGAAAATAAATTACAAATTCACCTTATGAATAATGCATTTGTACTATTGGAATGCAGGCTTACATTTCAGAGTTATCAATAAACAGAATTTGAAATGTTGAAATTAACATTGCCACAGACCCTCTTTTTCTTATTCTTCAGGGGAAAGTCAGCCATTTACCTTAACATAAAATCGAAGTGCCAGAAGTAAAATATATAAAATACTTTGGAGTACCCATACAAGTAGAGATTATTCATTAGTATTGTTGATGGAATTAACGCAAGATAAATACATTTCTTCTACATGTTTGCACAATACAGAAAGCAGTCATTGACCTCCCTTCCTATTTTTAATTTAGTGATGCATTTCAGTGGATAAAAGTTGTGGTTTTCAATCTTACTTCACATTTGATAAATTACAAGAGATACACAAAGCTAGAAGAATAGCTAGAGCTTCCAGTTTGAGGAGAAAACATTATATGAATTAAAAATATGTTTAAATTTATCATCATTATTCTCCAAAATTCCAAATCACGTGACCCTTTATTTAAGGTGGGACGTGGAAAACTTCAAAAACTCTTTTGAAAGGAAACATTATGACATCATTTAAATGGTTTATAGTTACTGTAAATCTATTATTTTATCAACAGAACAACCTTGGCACCAACTCTGCACACAAAAGAAAACTTGGAAAAACCTTTGGGGAGTTAATTTTATGGAACATGAATTAAATAGTAAAATGAATCCCTCTCATTCATGTAACATGGTGATTATAATAAATTTATATTTGCTTTTTAAAAATTTGACCCATCAATTTAGGTACTTCTATAGAGACCAGCAAACTTTTAAGGTAAAATATTTTAAACTTATTTATATAAAACCAGTAGGCTACTAACATAAAACAAGTAGCATGTATAGAAGGAAAGAACAAGACTTTCATGGAAGAATGTTAATTTTGACAAGATTATTCTAAATAATAAAGTATGAATGTATACCATTTGCATTGGGTAATTGGTGCCATCACTCAGGGCTGGCTAACAAGAAGTTTTTACATGTACATACGTAGTTCATAAATCTCATATTGTTTTTCATTTTTCCAGTCTCCATTTTCTCTTTTGGGTAACGGTCTTTGTGTTTGTTATATAAGGTTATGAGTGACGTTAATGAAAACACCTACCAGAAACATGGACATTATCAATCTAGTCATTACTAGGGCACAGGTTTAAAGTGGCTTCTTAGCAAAACACAAAAGGGAAATCAGGAGTGATTTAGTATTTTGAAGTAGGAACTTAGCTGCTTAAATGTATTTTGCAATATGCTGTTTCCAAATGAGAAAGCGAATCATGAGTGAAATAGGCACAGAGTTGTCTTTTAATTCTCCAAAAGCTATATAGATTTCTAACAATATTCCACTTCACTGTAATGAGTGTTTGCAACTCAAATTCAAAGTAGCACTAAAGAGAAAATTTAGAGGTCAATATTTAATAGTACTTTTTTGAAGTACCATCAACAGAAAATTTCCATTTATTAGGCTTCTCTAGTTCATTACCTCTAAACATTTTGTTTCTTCCTAAATTATAGCTTATTTCTACCTTATATCCACCAGGCTAAGGATTTTCTTCTTAGATCAATGAATGTAATTGAAGTGAACATTTCAAAAAACAACATCAGCTTTCTATATTTCATTTGATGAAGCCTCCCTTTTAAGATAAAACAAATAGTAACTATATCCATTTTAAGTATCTCCCTATATTAATATGTGAATTATGTTTCTCTTTCAAAGCCTGAAAGTGCTTCAATCAGTCTTATCACTTGGTTATTAAAAATAGAGTATGATTTCTTCTACCTTTATGTTTTACTTTAAGTAGAAAGAGTATACAGATAAGTGGAAAGTGGGGATTGCAAATACAAGAATAAGCAGGGTTTAAAACTAATCAAGAACCTTGGCAGTTGGTAATGTACACCCCAAAAGAGGGGTAAGAATTAGCTACTAGAAACTAGCAGGAATATGAGTAGCATTCCTGGGACAGGATTTATATGGTGCTCGCTTAAGGGTAGCAGGGCAGGGAGGCATAGAACTTGAGACTGCTTAAACAAGAATTCATAGAGTGGCTCTTAGAAGTCTGGAGAAAACAACTGTCTACACTGAGCAAAGTTGAAATGCCTGAGTTTCCCTGGCACACATACAAAAAGTGTCAAAATAACTCAGAAAAGTGACCTTGCAGGAAGAAATATGTTATGTGAGACCAGACCACCCACCAGAGGATTATGTTCTGCAAGGATGCCCAGAGGACATATTCATTCACCAAAGCCATCAGGAACACACTGCTGAAAGGGGCACTGGCACCATGTAGTTCAGTGGTGGCTTTCTGCTGTAGATCAAGGTTGATGGTAGGACAGCAGATCACAGAGCTTGACTTCATAGCCACAGAAGAGATGGGACCCCAAAGTAATAGACGGGAGGTGGGAGTGTTTTGCTGTTAGAAACCAGGGGACCACAATTGCTAATTATAGTGGCCTGCATGTCAGGAAGATAAGCAAGGACCTTTATGCACAGGAGGTTAAAGAGATGGTTAATAGAAGAGTGTCTCCAAAAGAAAAAGAGTTAGGCAGAGAATGGATTCAAATGGAGGTAGATTTCCTTTTCTTCTTATATCACTTGTCTTGTGTTTGCATACCTTCCTTTTCCTCTCCTTAGAAGTATACTTTTTCTCTTACAATGTAAACCTTTTTAAGATTATATCTGTATCTTATATATACAGCTATATCAGTGTTATCTATGAAATTGAGAGACGCCTAAGGTATAAAGCAAAATCACCATAGTTCATCTTTCTCCTAGCCTTCATTCTTCAGTGTGTGTTTCTCCACCATTTGTGGACACCCAAAATCCTCTTCTGCCTTTATTCATTCCCTCAGCTGATGTTTATTGAAGATAAATCACATGCTAATTTTACTGGAGATACAACAGTGAACAAAGCAGAATTTCTGTCCACATGGTGTTTATATTCTCTGAAAGGGACAGGGACAGTGGAGAAATTATTGTGTAAAGCATCAGGTGGTGATTGCTGCTCTGGAGAAAAATAGAGCTCCATGGAATGAGGCGCCAGGAGTTGGTGGTGGGGTGTAGGTTTATTGCACTCTTCTCTCTTTCTCCCCTTTAAACCATAGTTTCAAAATGAATACTTTTCATCCTAGTCTGAAGAAACTTTAAAAAATTTACTAAGGGATAGTAGTATTTACGATTTACGTTAATTACAGAATACAAGATTCCATCGTTTGTTAGAGGACGCATTTGAGGAAGTCAGATAAAAGAATCTTCTTCTCTATGGACTGTCACTGAGTCCTCTGCCTATACATTACCCTAAAACCTTCCACCAATATCTTGCACCCTTTTAAATAAATTATAAGGACAGTAAAAGCAGAATTTATTTAAACTTCTATTTGATCCTTGTAATAAATGTATTCTGAGCATCCATTTCAAAAACAGTGATGTCTCCAAAGACATAGTTTTGAATATTTCTGTAAAATGCTTTATAGTCATGAGAATAAGTCAACCAGACATCCAAGTGCTAGTCTCATGTTTTGATTTCCATGAAGTGTTTAAACACTGCCAGAGTAAAGTGACTGTCATCACCAGTAGAAACTGATGCTAGAGGCTTTTTCACTCACACTCAGCAAGATGGTGATGGCTGCCACTTCAGTGGTAACAAGCTAATAATCTCACCTACTGTTGAATTTTGTCATCACACTAATAGCCTAATTTAGGCAAAGTCAATGTCACACTAATCTTCTAGAAGTCTCCAGTTCAGAGAACAAAAGAACCAGTCTCTAAATAAGAGATATAATCAATGGCCCTTCTCTCTCCCTCTCTTCAACACTAGAGAACATGTAATCTGTTTTCCCCTTGCTATTTGAACAATCGTTATTTTACTCCCCATCAAATCCCTCAGCCTTCATTGGCATTTGCTACTGCTCTGAAGAAGGCATTTGGCAGCAATTTGAAAAATGACAGCAGGCTTATTTAGAAGACCTCATGTTCCACGGCATTTTTTTCTCATTCTGCCTTTTCCCAGTAGCTTGGTAGAAGCAGTAATGTGACAGTGAGCTACCCGACCTTGTGTGACCTGAGATTAATTAGTTTGCCTGGACCTTGTGGTATCATCTGTAAAATGAGCCAAATAGAAAAGAAATGACAAAACCATACTGATAGTGTAAATTACAGCACATTCAATTTTGACAGAATTTCATTTTGACAGATACATTTCAAACTGTAATTTACTTCATTTTTATTTAGAAAACCAAGATTTTAATCTTGAAAAGATGGTAATTATGGATAGGAATTAGATTAGGGATTTTGCTAATGATATGAGAGAAAAATATGTTAGAAAGTATTACTCTTAAGTCACTGGTAAGGTTACCACGTACCAATGCTGAGTAAGTTAAAGTTGCTTGAAAGTCATATTTTAAACAAGATCAAATGCACTCTGTTGCAGCCATCTGCAATCAAATCTATGCTAGGTGATGGGAAAGTAAAAGAAAATAATACTGGAGTGAAAAGCTTCCCTTAAATACTAGATACTGCTAATTGTGGCCAGATTGCTTATGCTCTAGTCTAACATCAATATAATTCTCAGTCACTTGTTTATTCAAATATCATAAGGCACCAAAACAAAAGAAGCTAAATTTGAGGGTTCAGCCTAAGAAATATGGCTATATTTAAATAGCTTTAGACTTATGGAAATCTGACTAGGAGCAAGAACAAGACTGCTGGTGAGTAAGTCATGGAAAAGGAAAGGTAGGATTTCATGTCCTTCTCTTTGGTTGGCCCTGAACTAAGAGAGCAGATATTCAGCTGATAATATCTCTACCGTCATCCTAGTAATGAGTGATGTGGGCAGCATCTCTCTGGTTATCTCTATATACTTGGCCCCTAAAAATATATTAATGGCATCAACAACAAAAGCAAGAATATGGGAGAAATAAAAGTCTATCAACAGAATCAGTACAGTGGGGGCCACAAACCAGAACACGGACCAGTGTCCCTCCAATCTGCAAACCCCTTGCCTTCTTCATCTGATTCCATCCATCCCCTGCATATTAAACACACCTGGAATTCCAGTGAGTGTTCTGCTAAGAGTTCAGCCAGAAATTATTGATTCGAGTGCCATTGTTGTGTGAGCTACAGCTGATATTTTTCCTGAATAAACGTCTAGAAAATATCAGTTATGCATGTGTACTTTACACTGGTTTGCATTTTGTTAGTTTTCTCTGAGATGTTAAAATCTTGGAAAACATTTCTTCATGGTACAATGGAATGGGGAAGCAATTAGTAGACTTGTTTATTTCTCAGACCTAAAATTCACCCTAAAGCATTTCAACAAAGAATTGTAATACCAAATATTCAAAAGGAACCAAAATATAAGCAATGAAACAAAGAGTTGCTGGCATGTATTTATTTCTTCTGAAGGCTGAGATGATGATAAGTAGCTTAATGACACACAAGAACAATGTGGAAATATTCCTGGACTGTTCAGTGCTTGTTTCTTCTTGCCCTCAAAAATACATTGTTCTAGCAATGATTCTCTCTTCCTCCTGCATATCTTATTTTTCCTTCCTTACTGGTTCATTACCATCAGCAAACTCTTCCATTTCAAAACCATTTTTGACTTGACATTTGCCTCAAGTTTCTACCCACCCGTCTGTTGCCCTTTATAGAAAACTCATTGAGAATATTATCTATAGTTCCCATCTACAATGCCTCTCCTGTCTCCCATTAACCCTCTCTAATCAGGCTTTCACCCTAACATGACACTATAACTCTTTTGTCAAAGTAACCAATCACCTCCATGTTATTAAATCCAATATCAAATCTCAGTCATAATCTTAATTAATGTGGAGTTTCTGGAACATTCAGAAGCTGTTTCTGGAAGTCAGGAGACAACTGCTCTGTTGCCAGTGTTTATGTTGTTCCCTGATCTTTATCCCTCATTAAAGCTAACACACTTAGTACTATATGAAGGCAATTGTGCCTTATGAATTTGATTATCAATCAGAACCCAAGATCACTTCTACTGCTTAATCATCTGTAGATATCACAGACTAGTATCATGAATAGGATTGATTTTCAGACCTACAACTCAACATGGCAAGAGTGCTTTGTGAAAGGGCAGAGAAGAGAAGAGAAAGACCTGAGGATATGTTGATGCCAGGGCAGTTGCTGACCCACTCTCAGTAGAAAGCAGCAAAACCTCTGTGGCAGAGGATGGTTTGCTTGTTTGTTTATTATTTATGGATAAAAAGATTTGATTCCTGTGTAACTGGCAAAATAAATTCATTAGGAAAGGCAGACAGAGAAAAAGGGTGAGAAAGACTACTAGTTGGTTACTGCTTAATTGATTTTTAGTGTAAGTAAAATTGCTGAAAATATGAGACAGAAAAGAGTCAATCATACTAGGTAAAATAGGCAATAGAAAAAGGTGTTATTGGACAACAAATGTTCTGTTGGGAATTTGGAAAATATAGTGTTCAATTCATATATGGCTGTCAGTCACTAGCTAAACTCCCACACACACAATGCATGGGAGAGGTGACTATGGAAGCTTATGAATACAGTGCAAAGGAGGGTGGCACTTTGCTTGAAAATACTAGCAACTGCCTGATGAATCTGTTGTCTTAAATTCTTTAGTTAAATGATCAGGAGACTACCAGTTTTATGGGAGGGATAATTGAACAGAATGGACTGTTCGAGTTCAGCACACAGAAAATCTCCCAGAATTTAAATATAATTGAATCGACCCATTTGAAATGAATGAAGGCATGAGTAGAACAAGTTTTTCCTGAAAAAGATTACTGCTCGACTTTCTTACCTTCTTTAAACAATAAAGTATCCCCTTGAGGACCTTGACATTGTGCATGTACAAGCAAATCAAGATTGGTTTTATGATGACAAGCTACGAGCCAAGCAAAATGATATGATTCTGATCCAAACAACTACCTATCTTGTGATACAGGCAGTTCCTTTTGCTTGAGCCCCCTTATTTCAACCTCATGTCCAGAGGGTGATAGACCATATGGGAAATGACCCACTTGTGACCACATCTGCCATGTATTTGTTTTAATAATGAGAAAAAGGGTTGAGCCATTCAAAAGAAGAAAGATAGCCAACAGAAAAATAAGAATAATAATAACAAAAATAGAAAAAAAACCAATGGCTTAGTTAAGTCAACTCTTCAGGTGATAGATAATGAATAAGATGGAAATAAGAATGAGCATATTGACAGTGCTGCTCTCAAATACCACTAATACATAATCACCAGCTCAAGGATGGTAATGTACCCTGGCTGAGTGGCTATCACAATTCAAAGGCACGATAAATCCTTCCCCACTTCTACTAAATTGGATACATTTAAAGCCAAGATGCTTAATAGGAATGGAAGAAAGAGTTGGTATGATACATTAATGAAGGCTTTTCCATTGCTGGCCCATGGTTGGATGTTGATAAATGTTCATCTTTTCTGGTTTCAATGGTGATGCCAAAAAGAAGCTTTTTCTATATTGAGATATAATTCTCCGACCATACTATTCACTCAAACCCCTCTTTGTAATTAATGCTAAGCAGTACTAAATTTCAGGATGTTTGCCTTAATTCTATTTTTTTGTGAGTCTGTTACATAAATAAATTCTTGGCTACCCATCTTTCATTTGGTTATTATATATTTTTACATCCCTTTGATTTTTAAAATTTTGAAAATATTTTTGCCTTAAATAAATCTCTTATATTCAGCATATGGCAGGTTTTATTCTCTCTCTTAATCCATTCTCGTAGTCTCTTCCTTAAATAGATGCTTTTATTGTGCTTATATTTTATATTCTCCTATGAGAATTTCTTTTGTAGTTATTTTTCAACTTTTCAGCTATATAATTCACTACAAATACCTCTTCCAAACTTCAAACTTTTTCATTCTCCCATCCTTCTGAACATAATCAGGAAATTAGCATGTTTTATCTACCCACAGGAAAACATATATATCCTTTTTATAGTTGTCTAGAATTTTAGTTTCACCATTTTAAAATATGAAGTTCTTTTATATTAAATATACACCACTTACTAATGGTTTCTGTTTTCTTTCTTTTTTTTGTGATTCTCAAACATCTTTAAGACGAGAAAGATTCTTTTAAATTTTAATCTATTGTATCTCAATATTTAGTTTCAGTAAAATATCTTAGAAAGCAACAAATTAAATAATTTTCCTTTTTAATGTATCTAGAAGACAACTTTTTCATCAAATTTCTGAAAGTTAGACAATTCATCAGTAGACAGTCCTGAGCTACACTGAGGACATTACTGCTGATTATATTATGTCTGTTTTGAGATCTTTTCCAGTTTGAGAGGCTTCTACTGAGCTATCCTCACACACAGGGATCCTTTCCTCAGCTGTGTCCAGTCTACTAACAAGCCCATCACAGGCATTCTTTGTTTCTGTTACAATGTGTTTTATCTCTAGTATTTCTTTTGGGTGCTTTCTTAGGATTTCCATCTCTCTGCTCATATTGCACATCTGTTCTTGCATGTTGTCTACCTTATCCATGAGAGCTCTTAGCATATTAATCTTGATTGCTTAAAATTTCTGGTTTGATAATTTCAACAACCCTGACATGCCTGGTTCTGATGCTTGTTCTGACTCTTCAAATTGAGTTTTTTGCTGTTTGGTACACCTTGCAATTTTTTTCTTGATAGCTGGACATGACAACTGTGTAAAAGGAATAGTTGTAAAGAAGCCTATACTAATTTGGTGGTGAGGTGTAGGGGGAGGGGAAGCATTCTATATTCCTATGATTAGGTCTCATTTAGTTGGTCTTTCAGTTAGCCGATGCCTCTGGACTGTGAACTTCACAAGTATTTCTGTTTTTTCCTCCCCCCTTAGGTGTGACAGGATGGCTAGAGTGGGCTGTAATTGGGTATTTTCCTTCTCCCACGCGGGAAGTTAGAGCTGGCTGGAGTTGGGTATTTCCCACCCCCAGGTCAGTGGGTTCTGATAATACCCCAGCAGGTTAGGCTCCTGTTAAGTAGTTTCCCCTGAGGGCAGGCCTTGTTAAGAAAAGCAGCATGCTCTGGTTATTTCTTTTTCTTTTCTTCTTTTTTATGTTCTATCGTAGCTTTTATTATTCCAGAAATTTTCAAACATTCACTAAAGTAGAAGGAATAGTATAATGAGCTCTGATGTGCTGAGGATTTATCTTCAATAATTATCAACATTTGCCAATTACAAAATGGTTCCTCTCCGTCTCCCCTTGCCTGAAATGTGAGGGGCTTTTCTCCATTATTTACTCTAGGAACCTGGTGGACTTCCTGGAGATAATCTTGCGGGGGCCTTCCTGTGATTGGGTTCTCCTGGAGTTTTTAACTTCCAGAGGTGTCTGCATGGAACCTCCAGCGATTCCTCACTATAGTTCAGGTTTTCCGTACCTGGCTCCTATTCCATGGCAGTTTCTGCCGGAGTCTCCTCTCTGGTCAGCCAAGACTCCTCATATTCACTCCTCTGTCTCTCCGCATTTTGTGTCCTGCTCCCTCCCCCTTTTAGGGATCCAAGAAGAATTATTGATTTTTCAGTTTGTTCAGCTTTTTTAATTTATTGTTAGGATAGAGGGGGACTTCCAAGCTCTTGTGCAACTGAATTAGAATTTTTTTTTTAATTAGTGCACTATTTTTAGAGTAGTTTGAGTTTACAGAAAAATTAAGCAGAAACTACAGAGTTCCTATGTACTCTCTTCCTCCACATATAATCTCACCTATTTAGTTTACCGTATTATTAATATCTTGCATTAGTTTGATACATTTGTTAAAACTGATGAATCATTATTATATTATTTCCTAAAGTAAATAGTTTACATTAGGATTCACTTTTTTTGTCGTATAGTTCTATAAGCTTTGACAAATGCATAATATCATGTATGTACCATTACAGTATCATACAGAATAGTTTCACTGCCCTAAAATTTCCTGTGCTCCACCTATTTATCTCTCACCCCCTGCCCACCCCTAACCACAGCAACTACTGATCTTTTGACTGTCTTCATGGATTTGTCTTTCTCAGGATGTCATTTAGTTGGAAACATGCAGTATGTAATCATCCCCAACAGGCTTCTTTTACTTAGCAATATGCATTTAGGGTTCTCCCATGTTTTTTCATGTCTTGATAGTTCATTTCTTTTTATTGCTAAATAATATTCCTTTCTCTGGAGGTACCACAGTTTACCCATTTACCTATTAAAGGTTATCTTGATTGCTTCCAGTTTTTTACAATTATGAATAAAGTTGTATAACATTCATATGCAGGTTTTTGTGTAAACATGTTTTCAACTCATTTGAGTAAATACTTCGAAGTGCAATTGATGGATCATATGATAAAACTATGTTTAGTTTTGTAGTAAACTGCAAACTGTCTTCCAAGTGGAAGTGGCTATATCATTTCATGTTCCTGCCTGCAATGAATGAGAGTTCCCACTGCTCTATATTCTCATCAGCATTTGGGGTTGTCAGTTTTTGGGGTTTTAGTCATTCTAGATGCATAGTGGTAACTCATTGTTTTAATTTGCAATTCCCTGTTGACATATGATGTTGAGCAGCTTCTCAAATGCTTTTATTTGCCATGTGTATTATTTTTCCCTCTCATCCTGTGTGCATTTTATGTACTTTTTCTTCTTACTGCATTAGCAAGGCTTCTAGTATGATGCTTAATAGGTGTGATGAAGAGGACATGCTTGCCTTTTTCTTGATCTTAGGGGGAAAGTATCTAGTTCCAACCATTATGTATGACTTTGGTTCTTTTTTGTAGATTTTTTCTTATCAAGCTGAAGAAGTTACCCTCTATTCCTAGTTTAATGAGAGGGTTTTTAAAAAAAAATCATGAATGGGTATTTGACTTTTTCAAATACCTTTTCTACATCTATTGATATGATCATAGGATTTTTCTTGTTTAGCCTGGTGATGTGATGGATTACATTAATTGATTTTGGAATGTTGAAACAGCCTTGCATACCTGGAATAAATCCCACTTATTTACAGGTGTAGGGCCACTAGCCTACGTGTCCTTTAAACCATGTTTCCTTGAGGCTTCTTGTCTGGACTAGCACTAGTGCTCATGATGGTAACAGTCCTGGGCATGGCCAACCCAGATGTTTTTGCATGGGAGAGTTAGCACAGAGACCCTTGGAGTCTGAGGGAACATGGAGGCCCTCAGGGAAACAGGGGGCTCTGGTCCTTGGAATGCAGGTCATATAGGGACGATCCCCCTTGGCAAGCACTCAGCCTTTGTTCCTCTGCCTACTTAAGGAAGCGTCTCTCAGGGAGCAGTAGCAGGTGCACATTTCCTGTCCAGCCAGCCGCTACTGGACCTTCCCTGTAAGTAACTCCCCAGTAAACCCCTACATCTCATTCACTATCTTCGGGTCTTTTCTTCAGTTTCTCGGCAACCTATCCTGCACTGCTCACCCAGCTGGGCATGTGGGGGAAGAACAGTATGTAATTATTTTTATAAAAGGTCAAATTTTACTTACTAATACTTTGTTGAAGGTTTTTGCATCTGATTTCATGAAAGATATTGGTTTTCAGTTTTCTTTCTTTTTTCTTTTTTTGGTCATGTTATCCTCCAGTTTCAGTATTTGGATAATGCTGGCCTCATAGAATGAGTTAGGAAGTGTTTTCTCTGCTACTATTTTTGGAACAAATTATAGAGAATTGGTATCATTTTTTTCTCAAATATTTGGTAGAATTCACCAGTGAAACCATCTGAAACTGGTGCTTTCTGTTTTGGAAGGTTATTATTGATTTAATTATTTTAATAGATCAAGGCCTGTTCAGATTATCTGTATCTCCTCATGTGAATTTCTTTAGATTATGCCTTTCATGGAATGTTCTATTTCATCTAAGTTTTCAAGTTTGTGGGCATAAAGTTGTTTATAACATTCCTTTATTAGCCTTTTATGTCCATGACATCAGTCATGATGGCCACTCTTTAACTTCTGATATTTGTAATTTGTGTCTTCTTTTGTAATTTTTTCCTCTGTTAGCCTGACTGGAGGTTTATAAATTTTATTATAGCAGACTGAAAAGACGGTGATTCATATTTTGCTTTGGCAAAGTAAAACTGCCGACTGGGTTAAAGTAGGTATGGAAAATATTCTTAGTGAGCTTGCTTTAGGAGGACAAGTTTTGAGACACAATGTTACTACTGCAAGTCACTTGTCATTTTAATTTTGTACCATTAGTGACTACAAGAAGTAGTTTAATTCAAAAAGGAGTTGAACTGTTTGCAATGAGGGACTCAGTGGAAAAAAACATACAGATATTCTAGAACTTTCAGCATGGAGAGTTGTGACTATTTCTTTTCTAAAATCATATTGAGTGAGTTTAAGTAGTGAAATGAACAACATTTGACTACTTACAATATCTTCTTGTGGCATAGAAAACATTAAGGAAAGCATGTTTATAAAATTCATTGCTGAGATATCTGAATGGATTAATGTAATTCCCAGGGAATATTTTCATCTGAACATCCCAATTCAAATTTTCTATAAACCAGTCAAACCCAACAGAGCCCAGAAAAATTGAACCAACTATCTGAGCTACAATCATCCAGCAGATTTCACATAACCTCAGTTAAAAATAAATGTTATTTTTGTAAGCCACTGAGAATTTGTGGTTGGTTTTGTTGCAAAAAATGAAGTTGCATAGTACAAAATGGGAGACAGGGAACCATTAAAACTACTATTTTTCTACAAATATTCTAACCTCCTCAATACTTTGTATATATTAGGTAGCTTTTATCATTCAAAAAATGCTTTCACACTTGTGGCATCTGGTCCTTATCATAATGTTGTGAGTTAGACCAAAGATACAGTATCTGTCCTCTAAGTTTTACAGTCTAGAAAACTAAGGTTAGTACAGGTAATTTTCTACTATCTGGGAAAGATGAGGAAAGAATCTAGGTCTTTTGATATTATGACTAGTATTTTTCATTACCCTAACTTGTTTGAAAATTTATTAAGCATCTACATGTGAATTTTCCCTGGTTCACATTTATATTAGTCACTTACTTAAACAGCAATGAAAGGAATTAAACAAAAAAAATATAAACTCTTCCAAGAGATACAGGCATTATTGACATATTCTTCATTGGTTTGAGGAGGCAGGAAACCATTCAGGAACCAGACTATCTGTGGTCATAAAAAACACACGTATCAACTTGATTCTTATAAAATATCAGCTGCATCTGGCTTCCTGATTTGTATCGTAAGTGACTTTTAAGTTATAAAGAAAGTACTAGCATTCCCATCTGCTCTGCAGTGCACATTCTACCACCTGATTTTATTTTCATTTTTTTCCATCTCCAAGATTTATGTATCATCTGGTGTGCTTATGCAGATTAAAACCTCCTTGAGGACAGAAACTTTATTTTTCTTCTATTACTACATCCACCATGACTTTAAGAACAAATAGATGTTTAAAAATTTTAATTTAATCCATGAACGAATGGACAGGATTTTCACCTCCCTTGCCAAAATCAGTTTTTGTTTGCTATTGCTAAAATGGTACTATCTATACAAAGGCTAATCTTAAATTGTATTTATCTCTGTGCATGGCAACTTTTCTTCTGATTAATAAATGTAAGTGAATAACCTTCCTTGTGTTATATATTAACTTTTTCAGAAATTGTCATTATACATATTACATATAAATGTATATATCTGTTAGACAAAAATAAAAACACAGTTCTTACCCTCAGAGTTCTTCCATTATAGAATGCCATTTGGTAAAATTTTTATATATGGACTGTTATTAATAAAACTTCTAAGAAAATTACAAAATTCATTAATTCTATGAAAGGAAATAATTTTTACACTGATTTATATTCATGAAATTTAATTTCATAGCTAACCAAAAAGTTCAAAACTGTCAATGAAGAAATCTCTTCAGCCTAATTACTGTCAAATTTTGAAAATGTGCAGCCTGTGCTGTGAATTCTGGTTAAGAATAACAAAATTAAGACTTGGTAGAATTTAAGAGGCAATATATTACCTATTTGCCTCATATGATGTCTATCCTTAATCGAAACTTGTATATAAATCTTCAGTGCTGCCACATTGCTGCTTAAATCTATTTACAAATTCCCGTACCATTGACCTCATCTAAGAAGAGGTGATGTGTCACTCTACATTCCAAAATGTAAGAATTCACCTGAAGATAATTGGATCCTTGTAGACCTTACTTAATGCAATCTCAGAAATGATCATGCTTTCAACAGCAGGATTAGATATATGTATAGATATTCAAGTCAATAATTTTTATTCCAAATTCTTATCCAGAATGCATAATGGAATTGTGTGTATATAAAGAGTTTTTCACCTTGAAGGTTACCAGTGTTGTTTTAACTGTTAACATTATACGTACCTTTGCTGAACAAATCGTTTTTTCTTGGCTACTACAAAGTTTGTCAATGTTTTTCTGAACTATTATGATCTCCAAATTCTCCTTTTATGTTGGCATTTTCGATTTGGTCTGTATTTTATGTTTGATTCTAAAAGAATCGTGCTTTCTACTATACCTAGGATTTAGGGATGACTAGTTTTCCTTTACACTTTATTTTAATTAAGTTCAAAATTCATATATTGAGCTAGGAACTGTGCTCAGCTCTGATAATGAGTAGGCCAGCAGTGACTATAAGAGTTTCCCTTAGGAGTGGAGAAAGAAATAAGAGACAGAGAGCATGCATGGAAACAAATAATTGGTTATTGTAGTACTGGTGTAACAGAGGTGGGAAAACATCTGCTTTATGTGGATAAAGGATGGTGCAACTACCTCTACATAAGAAAGCCTTTATATTCATGTGCTACCAATCACTATCTGATGGTCCCATATAAAGCTAAAATCTATAAATCTATATAACACTTTGTAACTTACTTTCACTGCAACTTAAATTATTTCCTTATTTTCTCTTTTCAAGTATTATAGAATTTTAGCTATATCATTTGATTTCTTAAGCAATTATACTAAGAAAGGTACAATATACACTATTTAATAAATGGATTAAGAACTATTTTTATGGTCATCTTTGTTTGAGGCCAAGAATCTAAAATCACCTAATTTCAGCGATTGTGAAAGTTCTGGGGAATAAATTGTTATAGATGAATTAGAAACCACTACACACGCACCACAGTTTCCTGTTACTAGAGGAGGTTCTGAAATCTGAGATCACCTGGCCTATTTAATTTTGGAAAACAAGGTAATGTTGCCGAGGATTTGATTTTTTTACATATATATGCGCAGAGAAAAATTAGAATGAGAGCCTTAAATTATTTTTTCTTACATTGTTTGTTGTTGTCGTGGTTGTTACTCAATCTTCTTAATATCTTACCTTTCTTTAAATCATTCTGATTTCTATTTTAATTTTTTTTGAGATACTAAAAATCTTATTTTATGAAATGTTATATATGTATGATGAGCTGCACAGATTTTGAAGTGTACAATTTGACCAGTTTTGACAATGTATTCACTCAATGGAACCCATGTAACTTTCAAAACATAGAACATTGCCATTACTCAAGAAACTTTCCTCATGCCCTTTCTCAGTTGATTTCCTACCCCGCGCCCCAAGAAACAATCTAATCTGATTTCTATCACCATGGCTTAGTGGGGTTTTTTTGAGGAAGATTAGCCCTTAGATAACTACATCCTCCTCTTTTTGCTGAGGAAAACTGGCCCTGAGCTAACATCCATGCCCATCTTCCTCTGCTTTATATGTGGGACGCCTACCACAGCATGGCTTTTGCTAAGCAGTGCCATGTCTGCACCCAGGCCACAGAGAAGCGGAACGTGTGCAATTAACTACTGCGCTACCGGGCCAGCCCCATGGCTTAGATTTTATTTTTTTGCGTTTTATAGAACTTTATATAAAGGTAATCATAAGATATGTACTTTTTTGTTATTGGTTTTTTTCCCCTCAGCTTAGTGTTTTATATTTATCCATGTATTTGCGTATGTCACTAGTTAGCAATTTTTTATTGATAGAACTGTTTAAAGTTATATGAATATCACATAGTTTATTCATTGTCCTGTTGATGGATATCTGGACAGTTTCCAATTTTGGCTATTATGAATATTACTATACAATTATAAATATTACTATACAAGGCTTTTTGCAGAAGTATATTTTCATTGTACTAGAGTAAACTTGATGAATCAAAGGGTAAAAGTAGGTACCGCATTTCCAGACACTGCCTAACAGTTTTCTAAAGTGGTTGCAAATTTTACACTCCCAAAAACTATATATGAGACTTCCAATATCTCCACATCCTCCCTAATATTTGATGCTGTCAACCTTTTCCATCTTAGCCATTATACTGGCTGTGTGGTGTTAACTCTTGTGATTTTAATTTTCATTTCCCTAGTGACTAATAAGTCAAGCAAATTTTGTTCTTATTGATCATTTATATATGTTCATTTGTGAAGTGTCTGTTCAAGGCTTTGCTCATGTTGTGTTAAATTATTTTTATTATTGAGTTGGAAGTTCTTTATATATTCTGGAATCAAAGTATTTTTTAATATGTGTATTAAAAATGTTTTCTCCCTATTGTGATATGCCTACTTAATGGTAGATTTTGATGTGCAGAAGTTTTTAATTTTGATAAAGTACAATTTATCAATCAATTTCTTTTGGAATTTGTTTTTATCTGTGGCATTTCTATGGAATATTTGTCTCTTCTAAATTTGTAATCTTACCTCCTATGTTTTCTTACAGAAGCTTTCTTACAGAAGCTTTCTAGTTATGGTTTTATATTTAGCACCATGATTAGTTTCAAATTAATTTTTGTGTATGGTGTGAGGTCGAGGTCAACACTTCTGTGTGTTTTTTTAGCTTTTAATCTAGATGAATATTCAATTGTCTCAGTACCATTTATTGAAGAATTCTTCTATCCTTAGTGAATTGCTTTGGCAAATTGTTAAAAATTAACCATAAATGTATTGGTATATGCCTTGGCCCTCTGTTGGGTATTAATCTATTTATCTATTCTTTTTCTATAACCACACTATCTTTATTACTCTAGCTTGTAAGTCCGGTTCTGTTAGAGCTTCAATTTTCTTTTTATTTTTAAGATTACTTTGGCTCTTTTAGGTCATTTAGATTTACAAATTTTTTTAGCACCATGTTATAAAAATCTATTACAGACCTACTGAAAGAGTCTTGAATCTATAAATCAGGTGTTCGCAAACAACAGTCCAAAGGTGTAATTTGACTTCAGTTTTTGTAAGTAAAATTTTATCAGGACACAAGTATGCCCATTCATTTACATATTGTCTAAGGCTGTTTTTGTGCTACAGCATGCTATGGTATGCTGAAAAGTTGTGACAGAGATGATATGGCTTTAAAAACCTAAAATATTTGTTATCTTTCTCTCTATAGGGAAAATTTGCTGACCCCTGTTCTAGTTTAATTTGCAGAGAATATGTATCTTAAATATTGAGTTTTCAAATCCAAGAACATTTTATTTCATTTATTTAGATATTCATTGATTTCTTTCATTAAAGTTTTATAGTTTCCCACATAGAATTCTTGAGTGACTTTTGTTAAATTTAATTATACATATATATATAATTTTTTGATGCTATAACACATGACAGCATTAAATTTTATTTTCTAATTACTCACATCTAGTTTTTAAAAAGTCAAATTTTGTATTTTGACTATGTATCTGTGATATTGCTAAATTTACTTATTAGAGCTAGTTGTTTTGTTTGTGGATTTTCCCTTTTTTTTGGATTCTTAAAATTTCTAAAATGTGATTAAGTCATCTAAAATAAACATATGTTTACTTCTTTCTTTTCAATTCATGTATCTCTTATTTTTGCCTCATTGCAAAATGGTCTTCAATACAATGTTGAATTGCCCTGGTAAGATTGAAATACCTTGCTTCTTCCTGATCATGGGGGAAGGTAGTCTCTATTTCATCAGTACTTATGATAGCAGCTGTAGAGTTTTTGGTTTTGATTTTGTTTTTTAGATTTAATTTATCAGGTTGAGAAAATTCACTGCCATTCCTAGTTTACTGAGAAGTTTTATCATGGCTTAGTGTTGAATTTTCTCCAAAGTCTTTTCTGCATCTTTCACAGTTATCATATAATATTCCTACTTTTATTTTAATGGAGTAAATTAATTTTATATATATTTTTTATGTTAAGACAACTTTGACTTACTTTGGGTTTAATTTGTTCTTCTTCATCTAGCTTCTTAATGTAGAAGTTCATTTCATTGATGTTACACCTTTTGTCTTTTCCATTATTGCATTTAATGCTGCAAATCTAAACACTAGCTCATGAGGCAAATTTTAATAAGTTGTGTTTTCATCATTATTCAACAAAAGTATTTTCATTTTATGTTAAGATTTTTTCTTTGGCTCATGATCTAGTAGATGAATATTGTATAAATTACAAGCATGTGGAGATTTTCTAGATATATCATAGTTATTTATTTATAATTTGATATTATTATAGTTCAAAATCAAATTCTGTACGGATTCTATCCTAAAAAAATGTAACTTGCTCTGTGGAACACCATATGGTTTATATCATTGAATGTTTCATGTACATTTGAGAGGAATGTGTACTTTGCCACAATTGGGTGTTGTGTTATATAAATATCAAATTGTCAAATTGTTTGGTAGAGTTGTTCAAACCTTCTATGACAGTCATGTGCCAGGTAATGATGTTTCTGTCAAGGATGAACTGTATATGTGATGGTGGTCCCATAAGATAAGTACCATATAGCCTAAGTGTGTAGTAGGCTATTTCACCTAGGTTTGTGTAAGTACACTACATGATGTTTGCACAATGACAAAATAGCCTAACACATTTCTCAGAACATGACCCCGTTGTTAAGCAATGCATGGCTGTATATTTACCGATGTTCTTTGTCTAATTCTTCTATCAATTAAAGAGGGATATTAATGAGTCTAAATACTAATTTATGAAGAGATTTTTTTTTTTAAAGATTTTATTTTTTTCCTTTTTCTCCCCAAAGCCCCCCGGTACATAGTTGTATATTCTTCATTGTGGGTCCTTCTAGTTGTGGCATTTGGGACACTGCCTCAGCGTGGTTTGATGAGCAGTGCCATGTCCACGCCCAGGATTCGAACCAACCAAACACTGGGCCGCCTGCAGCGGAGCACGTGAACTTAACCACTCAGCCACGGGGCCAGCCCCTATGAAGAGATTTTTTTAAAGGGATTATTATATTTACTATATATTTACTCTTCTAGGCATTCTCCATTACTTTCCTCAGAATTAGTTTTCTATATGGTATCATTTCTCTTCAATCAAAAGAAATTTTTTTAATATTTTTATTTGGTAAGTCCGCTAGAGTTAAAGTCTTTCAAATTTTGCATGAAATGTCTCTATTCATTGATCCTTCCTCTGCTGTTTCCAGTCTTCTGGAAAGCCCACAAAAATAAATGTTTATGTATAATCTGAGAGGTTTTTTTTTAATCTTAGCACTACCATTTATTGCTTTTAACAATTTCCATCTCTTTACTGAAAAGCGTCATCTAATCCTTTATGTTGTTCGCATTAGTCTCTAAAATCTTTAACGTATTTATCATAGCTACTTCAAAAGTTCATTCCTAAGAATTCCAACAGTCATTTCTGGGTCTGACAGTATTCAATATTTCTTCTCTTGATGATGATAATGTGTATTTGCATTTCATAATATTTGATTGCATGTCAGATACTTTGTATAAAAGAAAATAAAATTGATGTAAATTATTGTGTTTCCCATAAAAATTGGGACCATATCTTTTTTTTAATTTAATATTTTTTCCCATGTTATTTATTTATTTATTTTTAATTGCTGTAACATGGGGTTATAACATTATATAGCTTTTGGATGTACATCAAAATACATCTCGAATTCTGTGTAGCTTACATCATGTTCAATACCCCAAAACTAATTATTGTCCATCCTCTCACATGTGAGCCTAATCACCCCTTTTGCCCTCTCCCCTTCCCCCATGGTAACCACCAATCCATTCTCTGTTGCTATGTCTTTGTTTGTCATTGTTTTTACCTTCTACTTATGAGTGAGATCATATGTTATTTGACTTTCTCCCTCTGACTTATTTCACTCAGCATAATACCCTCAAGGTCCATTCATGTTGTCACAAATGGCCAGATTTCATCATTTCTTATGGCTGAGTAGTATTCCATTGTGTATACATACCACATTTTTATCCATTTGTACCTTGATGGGCACCTAGGTTGCTTCCAAGTCTGGCTATTGTGTATAATGCTGCAATGAACATAGGGGTGCAAGTATCTTCATGTCTTTGTGTTTTCAAGTTCTTTGGATAAATACCCAGCAGTGGGAGAGCTGGATCATATGACAGATCTATTCATAATTTTCTGAGGATACTCCATACTGCTTTCGATAGTGGCTACACCAGTTTGTACTCCCACCAGCAGTGTACAAGTCTTCCCATCTCTCCACATCCTCTCCAACATTTGTTGTTTCCTGTCTTGTTAATTATGGCCATTCTGACTGGAGTGAGGCAATACCTCATTGTAGTTTTGATTTGCAGTTCCCTGATAGCTAATGATGTTGAGCATCTTTTCATATGCATGATGGCCATCCGTATAACTTCTTTGGAGAAATCTCTGTTCAGATCTTTTGCCCATTTTTTAATTGAGTTGTTGGTTTTTTGTTGAGCTCTATGAGTTCTTTGTATAATTTAGATATTAACCCCTTATCTGATATATGGTTTGAAAATATCTTCTCGTAATTGTTAGGTTGTTTTTCAGTTTGTTGATGGTTTCCTTTGCTGTGCAGAAGGTTGTTAGTTTGATGTTGGCCCATTTGTTCGTTTTTTCTTTTGTTTCCCTTGCCCAGTCAGACACAGGACTTGAAAATATGCTTCTAAGACTGATGTCAAAGAGCATACTGCCTATGTTTTCTTCTAGGAGGTTCACGGTTTCAGGTCTTACATTCAAGTCTTTAACCCATTTTGAGTTGATTTTAGTGCATGGTGTAAGGGAATGGTCTACTTTCATTTTTTTGCATGTGGCTGTCCAGTTTTGCCAACACCATTTATTGAAGAGACTCTCCTTTCTCCATCGTATGCTCTTGGCTCCATTGTCAAATATTAACTGTCCATAAACATGTGAGTTTTTTTTATTATTATTATTTGGTTTATTGAATTATTGATAGGTTACAATCTTGTGAAATTTCAGTTGTACATTAATGTTTGTCAGTCATGTTGTAGGTGCACCACTTCACCCTTTGTGCCCACCCCCCATCCCACCTTTCCCCTGGTATCCACTAAACTGTTCTTAGTCCATAATTTTAAATTCCTCATATGAGTGGAGTCATACACAGATTATCCTTCTCTCGCTGGCTTATTTCACTTAACATAATTCCCTCAAGGTCCATCCATGTTATTGCAAATGGAATGATTTTGTTCTGTTTTGCAGCTGAGTAGTATTCCATTGTATATATGTACCAGATCTTCTTTATCCATTCGTCTGTTGCTGGATACTTAGGTTGCTTCCACATCTTGGTTATTGTAAACAGTGCTGCAATAAACATTGGGGTGCATAGGACTTTTGGGATTGCTGACTTCAAGCTCTTTGGATAAATACCCAGTAGTGGGATGGCTGGATTGTATGGTAGTTCTATTTTTAATTTTTTGAGGAATCTCCATACTGTTTTCCATAGTGGCTGCACCAGTTTGCATTCCCACCAGCAGTGTATGAGGGTTCCTTTTTCTCCACAACCTCTCCAGCATTTGTTGCTATTAGTTTTAGATATTTTTGTCATTCTAACGGGTGTAAGGTGATATCTTAGTGTAGTTTTGATTTGCATTTCCCTGATGATCAGCGATGATGAGCATCTTTTCATGTGCCTATTGGCCATCAGAATATCTTCTTTGGAGAAATGTCTGTTCATGTCTCCAGCCCATTTTTTGATTGGGTTGTTTGATGTTTTGTTGTTGAGTTGTGAGAGTTCTTTATATATTATGGATATTAAGCCTTTGTCAGATATATGACTTGAAAATATTTTTTCCCAGTTAGTGGGTTGTTTTTCTGTTTCAATCCTGTTTTCATTTGCCTTGAAGAAGCTCTTTAATCTGATGAAGTCCCATTTCTTTATTCTTTCTATTGTTTCCCTTCTCTGAGAAGGCATGGTGTCCGAAAAGATCCTTTTAATACTGATGTCAAAGAGTGTACTGCCTACGTTTTCTTCCAGAAGCCTTATGGTTTCAGGTCTCACCTTTAGGTCTTTAATCCATTTTCAGTTTATTTTGGTGAATGGTGAAAAAGAATGGTCAATTTTCATTCTTTTACATATGGCTTTCCAGTTTTCCCAGCACCATTTGTTGAAAAGACCTTCTTTTCTCCATTGTATGCCCTCAGCTCCTTTGTCAATGATAAGCTGTCCATAGATGTGTGGTTTTATTTCTGGGCTTTCAATTCTGTTCCATTGATCTGTGCACCTGTTTTTGTACCAGTACCATGCTGTTTTGATTACTGTAGCTTAGTAGTATGTTTTGAAGTCAGAAATTGTGATGCCTCCCATTTTGTTCTTTTTTCTCAGGATTGCTTTAGAAATTCGGGGTCTTTTGTTGCCCCATATGAATTTTAAGATTCTTTGTTCTAATTCTGTAAAGAATGTCATTGGGATTCTGATTGGCATGGCATTGAATCTGTAGATTGCTTTAGGTAGAACGGACATTTTAACTATGTTTATTCTTCCAATCCATGTACATGGAATGTCTTTCCATCTCCTTATGTTGTCATCCAATTCTCTCAGAAAGGCCTTGTAATTTTCATTATATAGGTCCTTCACTTCCTTAGTTAAATTTACCCCAAGGTATTTTATTCTTTTTGTTGCGATTGTGAATGGTATTGTATTCTTGAGTTCTTTTTCTGTTGGTTCATTACTGGAGTATAGAAATGCTACTGATTTATGCAAACTGATTTTATACCCTGCAACTTTGCTGTAGTTGTTGATTACTTCTTACAGTTTTCCAATGGATTCTTTGTGGTTTTCTATATATGAGATCACATGAACATGTGGGTTTATTTCTGGGCTCTCGATTCTGTTCCATTCATCTGTGTGGCTGTTTTTGTGTCAGTACCATGCTATTTTGGTTACTATAGCTTTGTAGTATATTTTGAAATCAGGGAGTGTGATACCTCTAGCTTTGTTCTTTTTTCTCAGGAATCCTTTGGCTATTCGGGGCCTTTTCTTGTTCCATATAAATTTTAGGATTCTTTGTTCTATTTCTGTGAAAATTGTTGTTGGAAATTTGATAGGGATTGCATTGAATCTATAGATTGCTTTAGGAAGTATGGACATTTCAATGATGTTAATTCTTCCAATCCAAGAGCAGGGAATATCTTTCCATTTCTTTGTGTCTTCTTTGATTTCTTTCAACAATGTTTTATAGTTTTTGGTGTACAGATCTTTCACCTCTTTGGTTAAGTTTATTCGTAAGTATTTTATTCTTTTTTGGCAATTGTAAATGTGATTGTATTCTTAATTTCTCTTTCTGCTGCTTCGTTGTTAGTGTATAGAAATGCAACCGATTTTTGTATGTTGATTTTGTATCCTGTGACTTGACTATATTCCTTTATTGTTTATAAAAGTTTTTTAGTGAATTCTTTAAGGTTTTCTATATATAAACTCATGTCGTCTGCAAAGACTGACAGTTTCACATCCTCTTTTCCAATGTGGATCCCTTTTATTTCTTTTTTTTGCATGATTGCTCTGGCCAGGACTTCCAATACTATGTTAAATAAGAGTGGTGACACTGGGCATCCTTGTCTGGTTCCTGTTCTTAGAGGGATAGCTTTCAGTTTTTCTCCATTGAGAATAATATTTGCTGTGGGTTTGTCATATATGGTCTTTATTATGTTGAGGTATTTTCCTTCTATACTCATTTTATTTAGAGTTTTTATGATAAATGTGTGCTGTCTTGTCAAATGCTTTCTCTGACCTATGAAAATGATCGTGTGATATTTATTCTTCATTTTGTTAATGTGGTGTATCATGTTGATAGATTTGCAGATGTTGAACCATCCCTGCATCCCTGGAAGGAAACCCATTTGATCATGATGTATGATCTTTTTAATGTATTGTTGTATTCGACTTGCTAGTATTTTGTTGAGGATGTTTGCATCGATGTTCATCAGTGATATTGGCCTGTAATTTTCTTGTTTTGTGTTGTCCTTGTCTGGGTTGGGTATCAGGATAATGTTGGCTTCGTAGAATGAATTAGGAAGTCTCCCCTCCTCTTCCATTTTTTGGAAGAGTTTGAGAAGGATAGGTATTAAGTCTTCTTTGAATGTTTGGTAGAATTCACCAGAGAAGCCATCTGGTCCTGGACTTTTATTTTCTGGAAGGTTTTTGATTGCTGTTTTGATCTTCTTTCTGGTGATTGGTCTATTCAAATTTTCTACTTTTCTTGGTCCAGTTTTGGAAGGTTGTATGTTTCTAAGAATTTATCTATTTCTTCTAGATTATCCAATTTGTTGCCATATAACTTTTCATAGTATTCTCTTATCTTTTGTATTTCTGAGGTGTCCGTTGTAATCTCTCATCTTTCATTTCTGATTTTATTTAGTTGAGCCTTCTCTCTTTTTTTCTTGGTGAGTGTAGCTGAGTGGTTTTCAATTTTGTTTATCTTTTCAAAGAGCCAGCTCTTGGTTTCATTAATTTTTTCTATTATTTTTTAGTCTCTAAATCGTTTATCTCTGCTCTGATTTGTATTATTTTCTTCCTTCTGCTGATTTTGGGCTTTGTTTGTTGTTCTTTTTCCAGTACCTTTAGATGCGCTTTTAGACTGTCTATTTGGGATTTTCCTTGTTTGTTGAGGTAGGCCTGAATTGCTATGAACTTCCCTCTTAGAACGGCTTTTGCTATATCCCATAGATTTTGGCAAGTCGTATTTTCATTTTCATTTGTCTCCAGAAATTTTTTGATTTCTCCTTTGATTTCTTCATTGACCCAATCGTTGTTCAGTAGCATTTTGTTTAATCTCCACATTTTTGTGGCTTTTCTGGTTTTCTTCCTGTAGTTGATTTCTAGTTTCATTCCTTTGTGGTCAGAAATGATGCATGGTATCATTTCAATCTTCTTAAATTTATTGAGACTTTTTTGGTGGCATAATATGTGATCAGTCATGTAGACTGTTCCCTGTTCATTTGAAAAGAATGTGTAATCTGTGGTTTTTGGATGTAATGTTCTGTATATATCTACTAAGTCCATCTGTTCTAATGTGTCCTTCAAGGCCAGTGTTTCCTTATGAATATTCTGTGTGGATGATCTATCCATGGTGTAAGCGGAGTGTTCAAGTCCTCTACTATGATTGTGTTACTGTCTATTTCTCCTTTTATGTCTGTTAATAATTGCTTTATATATTTAGGTGCTCCTATGTTGGGTATGTAGATATTTACAAGTGTTATATTTTCTTGCTGGATTGTTCCCTTTATCATTATGTAGTGCCCATCTTTGTCTCCTGTTACAGTTTTTGTTTTAAAGTCTTTTTTGTCTGATATAAGTATTGCTACCTCTGCTTTCTTTTCTTTGCCATTGGCATGGAATATCTTTTTCCATCCTTTCACTTTCAGTTTGTGGGTGTCTTTAGGTCTGAAGTGTGTCTCTTGTTTGCAGAATATACATGGGTCTTGTTTTTTTATCCAAGTGGCCACCCTATGGCATTTGATTTGAGCATTTATTCCATTGACATTTAAAGTAGCTATTGATAAGTATGTATTTATTGCCATTTGTTCCTTTTCTTTTTCTGGGTGTTTTAATAGTTCTTCTCTGTTCCTGTCTTTTTCTCTTGCTCTCTTCCCTTGTGGTTTGATGGCTTTCTTTAGTAATATGTTTGATTTTTTGTCTTACTTTCTTGCTTGCTTATTATAAGTTTCTGATTTGTGATTACCATGAGGATCTTATTTAATATTCTATGTATATAACAGTCTATGTCAAGTTGATAGACTCTTTAGCATGACCTCTTTCTAAAGGCTCTACTTTTTCATTCCCCTCCTCCCACATTTTATGTTTTTCAAATTATATCTAGTCTCTTGTTTAGTGTGCGTTCATCCATTACCCTCTTATCATTGAAATAGGTGATTTTAGTACATTTTTCTTTTAACCTTCATATCATCTTCACAGGTAGTTAATCTGCTACCTTTACTATATTTTTACCTTTACTAGTGATTTTTATTGCCTTTTTTTTGTTATTGTTTTGTCTTGTTGATAATAATTTTTTTTATCTTTATTTGTGGTCATTGCTTTCCCACTTAAATAAGTCCCTTCAGCATTTGTTCTAGAACTGGTTTCTTGGTGATAAACTCCTTTAATTTTTGCTCGTCTGGGAAGCTGTTTATCTCTCCTTCCAATCTGAATGACAACCTTGATGGATAGAGTATTCTTGGCTGTAGGTTTTTTCCTTTTAGCACTTTAAAATACGTTGTGCCATTCTCTTCTCGCCTGTGGGGTTTCAGCTGAGAAGTACACTGATAGCCTGATGGGTTTCCCTTTATATTTCACTTGTGGCCTTTCTCTTGCTGCTTTTAGGATTCTCTCTTTGTCTTTAATTTTGGACATTTTAATTATAATATGTCTTGGTGTGGGCCTCTTTGGCTTATCTTGTTTGGAGCTCTCTGTGCTTCCTGAACTTGGATGTCTGTTTCCTTCGTCAGATTAGGGAAGTTTTCATGTATTACTTTTTCTAATAAATTTTGTTCCCCTTTGTCTCTCTCTTCTCCTTCTGGGACACCTATAATCTGAATGTTAGCATGATTGATATTGTCTGAGAGTTCCCTTAGACTGTTCTTATTCTGTCTAATTCTTTTTTCTTTTTTCTTTTCTGCTTGGGTGTTTTCCTCTAGTCTTTCATGTAGCTCGCTGATCTGTTCTTCTGCATCCTCTACTCTGCTATTGAGTCCCTCTAGTGAATTTTTCATTTCCAGTATTGTATTCTTCATTTCTGATTTTTTTTTATATCTTCCAGTTCTTTGCTGATGTGCTCACTGTATTCATCCATTCTTCTCCCAAGATCTGTGAACATCCTCATGGTATTTTGTTTGAACTCTTTGTTGAGTAGGTTGCTTGTTTCTGTTTCTTTTAGTCCTTTTCCGGGGGTTTCGTCCTGTTCCCTTGCTTGGAAAATATTCCTTTGTCTCCTCATTATGCCTCTTTCTCTGTGCTTATTTCTATGTATTAGATGGGTCAGCTATGTCTCCTGATCTTGGAGAAGTGGCCTTATGTATGAAATGCCTTATGAGGCCCAGCAGTGTGCTTCCCTCTCATCACCAGTCCAGAAGATCCAGGAGTGACCTCTTTGTGGGCTACTTGTGTCCTTCTGCTGTGGCAGGGTTTCTCCCACTGCAGGAACCCAGTGAGTCTAGTCTTTTCTTCCCTGTCCAACTGTTTGTAAATGTGGTTTGGGGAGCCTCAGCACTGTTGGCTCACACCTCTATCAGCACACCTCTATTGCAATTTTCCTCTTAATTGGGTTGCTACACAGTGTAGCTGGTTGCTAGGCTCAGGGGCTTACAGTTGTGATAGGCCACTGGCCTACAAGGCTGTTGGCAGTTCTCTTAGGAGTACAGCTGAGTGGGGCTGGCCCTAGGCACTGGAGCACTCACTTGTTTCAGGCTTTGGAAGGCAGTGTTGATCCTTTTTATGGCTATTTGTGAAGCACAGGTCTTCTGCTGCTGATAAGCCTTAGCCCCCACAGGACCCCACACATCATCAACACAGTCCTGGTCTGTGCATACTTCTCAACCCCCTGGAGTGCACCCTGACACTGCACTGCAGAGGCCCCCACCTCTCCACCAATGCCCCCCACAGTTCACCTGGTCCTCACACAGGCCCTGCCCCGCAAAGGCAGACACTTGCCTTCCTGTAGAGGATCAAGGCACCCAGTCAATGCAGGCTGAAATGTAGCCTGAGGACTTGCAGTTAGGTGAGGCCAGTCCCTAGTGTGGGTTGCCTGTCCTGGCTGAACTGGGTTAAATCTTTGCTCTAGTGGGCATGGCAGACCCCTGGGCTAACAGGCCAAGGGGTTAACCTCAATGGTGCCCACCGGGGTCTGTGTCAGCACGCCTGGAACAGCTCAGAACAATGACCCCTACGAATGTCTCAGTCTCCGAAGAGGTCCCTCCTCTCACCAAGATGTCCCCAGAACCCACCAGGTGAGTCTCATTTCACCAAAGGACTGTCAGCCTCCTCTCTGGTTATTTTAGGTTGCTGCAATGAGTGAGTTTGTACATGGGCCCTTTAGGTCCCAGGTCTTTTTGGCTTTTGGCCAATAGCTTTTCTGTGGGTGTCCCTGCTGCAGTTAATAGCCAGCAAAGACAGACAGTAAGACCCCCGTCTCAGCTGGGCTGAGTCTGAAGGCTGCTTATAGCAGTATTGGCCCCCACTCTGGCCCTCACTCCTCCAGGGAGGGCTGCGTACCTTAGGGTGGCTCCCGCCGCGCCAGCTGAGAAGCTCCACTGCTCCCAAAGGTGGGTTTTTTCCTCTACAGCAGGAATTTCTGCCTCTTCTGCCTTAGTCAGGACTGTCCCTTGTTGTTGGGGGGGGAGGTGTTATCCAGTTTTGAGTTTTCTCTCCAGGGTAATTTTTCCAAAATTAGTTGTAACCTGGTTGTGTTCGTAGGAGGAAATGAGTTCAGAGTCTGCTTATGCCACCATCTTGATGAGATCTCAAGACCATTTCATCTGCCAAATTAATACTGCAGGATTGTGGGATAAAGGGCCACTGCCTGAAGCTCTGTGTAAGGCTCAGACTGCCTTTTAGCTTTCTCTTTGTTCTTCCACATATGCCTTCAGATTCCATCAGGCCCCATACTGCCTCTTGGCAGCAAGTGACTCTCACTTCTGCCCCAACATCATGTGGATGTAGACCCATGCTCTTTGTTTTATATGTCACGTAGTTGTGGAACATAAGAGTAACATGGTTTCAGGCATGCACGTTCCCAAGTCTCTGCAGAATGTTCTGCCATGGAAAAATCAGTGGAAATACACAGTAACTGAATATCTCTCTCACCAAATGCCAGAGGCTAGAAGACTTGCTTCTTTCTGCTACCACTGGGTTCTTCATTTTCCTCCTAATGTAGTTGTAGAAAGATAAACTATTTCATTTTCTAATAGAAATTATTCTAATTTCATAAGCTTTATGATGAAGACGTTGTTTTGTTCACTGTTCAGAACCTAAAGCAGTGACTCTTATATAGTAGATGTTCCCTAAACATTTGTGGAAGAGTAAACAAATACATAGCCATTGTTGATAAGACTATCAGATATAGATAAAAACACAAAGAAGAATAAATGGCATCTGTAGTCACACTGCAGCAATAATCAATGCTAATTCTTGATATATATCTTCCCAGGCATTTTTATTATATTTTATTATAAATGTGAATGTGTATTTAAAATGAGATATTGTATAGCCATTAAAATGCATATTTAATATGGTTTGAATATATTTCTCAATCATTTCTTAGTAAGCACAATTTTTCAGATTCTCAAGGCCCAGGCTGCATTTCAGTGGGGGGCCATCTGTCTGTGGACTGGGTAGAGGCAGGACCAAAGAATTTGAACAGCTAAGCAGATACCATTGAATGGGCTCATTCGTCTTCTGGTCATCTTGTACAAGCTTTGCAACAACCTGTGATGTTTCATTAAGATCAAACTTGATGTTTTTCTAAATGAAAGCATGAATATGAAGGTATTCAGGCAATCCTGAGTTATATATTAAATAGTTTATTTCCTTTAAAAATGCTTTATTTTCTATTTAACACATCTGGTATCATAAGACAAATTCATTTTCTTAGATAACAATACTTATCTTGCATATCTCACAGAATGGTGTAAGAATATGATAAAATGCCTTATTTAAAAATACGTTAAAATTTAATTCATTTTAAAATAATGATTATATGTTGAAAAAAAGGATCTTTGTAAGATTCTCCATAAAAAACTGGCTTATGTAGCTGTGTCAGGTACAGAGCTCTTTTAACACTCTGCTAGCGAAATGATCTGTGCAGCAGTCATAAAATACGTTACACTAAATATTCTGTATGCTAAAGAACGATTCTTGAGCTCCAGATCCAAAGACCTAAAACTTCGATGACAGCACAGTGACCGATTGGATCTGAATTACAGTACTATGATGCAATGCAGTGTGCATTTCTGACAGGTGCGCTACAAACTATATTGTAATCTGAGGCCAGGGGAGATATTAAATCCTTGATTTACCTATCTACAACTAATAGTCATAGGATTCATATAGTAACTATCCTTACATAAAAATAGCCATACAGATGCTAGTAAAAAAGTGCTTTCTATTTAAGAGTAAATCAGACAGTAAAAAGAAGTGGTAATCATTTCACCTCTTTTCTCTCTTACTTCACCTTGAGAAATAATGTGATAAGATGAATTGCATGAAGTACTGGAACTCTTTTTTTTTTTAAATCTACATCAATGGTTTATTTGAAAGAGTTCTTCTGAGTATGAAGATTCTTTCTTGCATTAAATGAGGGAGGACTCAAAGTGGGTAGAAAAAAAGGTATTTAGTTTTAAAGTCACAGGCATTTTATCTTTCTACAACTACATTAGGAGAAAAGTGGTAGCAGGAAGAAGCAAGTCTTCTAGCCTGTGGCATTTGGTGAGAGAGATGTTCAGTTACTGTGTATTTCCACTGATTTTTCCATGGCAGAACATTCTGCAGAGACTTGGGAATGTGCATGCCTGAAGCCACGTTACTCTTATGTTCCACAATACGTTGCTTACAGGGCTGTTGTTGCCAAGTCGTTGGTTGTGCCCCAGACAAATGGGGTGGTGGTCTGTTCCCACAAATCTTCATCCCAGTCTTCATCACAAGGAGGCCACTGGTATGTGCTCTCAGCCAGTCTCTTGTCCAAGGTTCCTGGTTTGCTTGACAACATCTTGCTCAATACAACTTTTGTCCTCACAGCTTGAGATACGATGACTGATTTCAGCCCGAGGAACTTGGTGGCAAGCACTGAAAGGACCAAGTAATGAATTT
Organism: Equus przewalskii; assembly: GCF_037783145.1. Lineage (NCBI taxonomy): Eukaryota > Metazoa > Chordata > Mammalia > Perissodactyla > Equidae > Equus > Equus przewalskii. The sequence goes on from NC_091834.1 coordinate 30,391,806, forward strand.
GTTTGGGACATCAGGATGATTCTTTCTGCACTTAACAAGATGATAAGGAAACCTGCAGGCCCTGATCTAGCGGTTTTTATCATAGGGCCGTTGTAATAGATTTTCAGGATTCAGAGAATCAATGTACATATTCTCCATGTTGGAAATGAAGGGGCCGAATCCAAGGGCTCAGCGGAGACCTGCTCTCCCCGCAGCTTGGCTCTAGCAATGCTCACTGCCGCCTCCTGTCGTTAGGGAGTGGGGTCCCAGCCCCGACTTCGTGTGACGGAGGTCTTGGCTGTGGCATGGGGCTGGGGGCTCAGTCCTGGAATGCTTATATATGTAGTTTATCTAAAAATGGAATTGTTTAATCATCCGTGGCTAAATAAAATTAATTCATACAGTAGAATATAATCAACATCTACACGTGTCAGCATGTCAACATTTCTACAGTAGAACATTAAAAAGATCAAGTTAGAAAAGTATCGTTTCATTAATACAAATTTTTAGAATACACATGACAATACATATATTTTTTATGGATAAATATATTGGAGTAGAAGTATAAAATCCTTGCATGAGAATTGTAAACACCAATTCAAGACTGTTTATATTTGACTTGGGAAAAAAGGACTTCACCTGTATCTATAAAACACAAAGATGTAAAACAAGTCCCCTCGGTACTCAGAGACGTCATGGAGAAAGAGGTAGTTACTGGTATCAAATGCCAATCTAGTAATAGTAGATAGTACCATGTAGCGTCCCTTTGTCAGCAAAGAATGACTTTTAGGGCTATTTTCTGAGTATATGTGCAAGCCAAAATTTTGTTTACAAAAAGGTACAGCAGGGCAGAGATTCTTTTATCTAAATTAATGAAATAATGCCTGTACCAGAGGAATGACTTTCATTTTGTTTTTTTATAAGATCTTATCCAGAGCAATTCTCTTACATATTTTCTATCTGTCTTTGAAGCATTGTATTTTTGGTAGAAATGTTCCTATAGTCTCATGCTGTTGTCTACCTGGGCCAAATAATCTTGACATTTACAAAATATACGACAGTTGTTGTTTACTGGAAATTATTATTATCAGTATATAGAGGTACTTAGACTTTGTTTTAAAAGCAAATCTGGTTGAACTCAACAGCACTTGCCCTGACTCTTAAAGCCGGTATCTTCTCTGAGGCAGTCTCTATCTCTCAAAAGGCAAGCAGGTAAATCTTAGGTTAGGAAAACCTAAAACTTTTTCTTACATATTTATTGCCATTATTTCGTGTGTGTTTTGTGTGTGTGGTGTATACTCTTGAAATAAAACATACAAAGATATCTGCTATTAAACATTGTATTTGGTTATCATGATTAACCTTACCAGGAGGTAAACAAGGAAAAATCTCATCTGTACAAAATACTTGTTTATTGACATATCACATATCTGATATTTCAGCATTTAAATATTTTTCATTTGGGTTAAATTGTTACCTTTTCCAAAACTCTTGTTAAAATAGAATTGATTTACTCTGTTACCAGGATCGTCAAACCTAGTAACTTATTAATAATGAAAATTAGCATGAATTAACTAATTTTTTAATCTAGTTTTATTTAGCAGGTGCTTGATATTTGGGTGAATAGATAGATACATTTTGTAAAGAATATTAGTATCTGGTAGATACGCCGAGGTCATGGTGACAGAACAAATGTTGTTATATTGATAAGAAAAAAGGATCGCACAGAAATGTGTTCATCAGGAGACACAATTTATACCCAAGCTGTTTTGAGAAACAAGGTGAATACATTCGAGGATGTTCCTTGTTTTCCATATAACCCTTACGCACACACACACATGCACACATACACCTACGCTTACTTGTGTGTACATGCATATACTTTTTAACTTTCTTAAAATCATTGAACATTCTTCTAATTAAATATTTGAAATGTAGGATGTTGAAATTCAACAGGGGATCTACTATTATACATTTTTATCGATTAAGACAACTGGAGTATCTATTTTACATCAGAACTCTATGTTAACTTTAAGTCACTGTGAAATTATTAGTAAAAAATAAAGAAAACCACTTTAAAAAGATGGAGCTTATACACAGATTACTCTAATGTTAGTTCATGCATGAACACTTATGCTTAAGACTTCCACCGTTGACTTTCAATTGTTCTTTTTGAAGAACATTTTGTTTAGTCACCTGTCTTTTACTTACACGTTTCTTGTCTATTCCAGTTTTCTTAATTATAGCATGTGTGTGTGTGTGTGTGAGTGTGTAACTTGTCTCTCTCCCACCACCCCTAAAATGCAAGCTCCATGTTTGTTACACATTTCTTAATTTATTTTCCTGTGCTGCATCCACAGGGCCTAGAAGCATGACTGGTATAGAGGATACACTTAGAAAATATATGCTGAATGAATAAAAGTGAATACAAATGGCTTATCTATATTTGCATTCCGTATCTCAAATGTATCTAACCTACCTACAAGATATGAGACGTAAGATTTATATAGAATTAAACATGTCTAACTTTTATATTTTTAGGAAGACATATATTTACAGAAAAGCCAGTATAATATTTATATATTATACTGGGAAATAATATAATTTGACTAAACTGTATTAAAATATACATATTTTTAATCAATCTGAAATACCAGGTGTTAATAAAACCCCTAATTTTAGCAATTTTTCTTAGCATTACTACAAGTACATCATTGAACGTGTATATTGAGGTCTCATGAGCACACACACAAAAATAACTAGGTAGTCCAGCCATTCTGAAAAGAATTTTATGAATATAAATAGAATCAGGCTTGCAAGTTTACCCTTAGCATTATGAAGTAGGAGTCTTATCACTTATGATGTATAGAACATTTTTGTGGAAATATTAATGTGAAGAGAAATCGTTTACTTGAAAAATCAATACTAAAAATCAAGACCCTTTGGGACAAATGGATAATGATGTGAAAGCAGTTTAAGACATGATGCTCAAGGTTTTCAAGTTTGGCTATTACTGCTGACGATGAAGTTGTAGGAAATTTCAATCTTTCCCTCAAAAGAACTAAAGTCAGCATCTCATTGAAATATCTTTTTAAAAAAATAAATTAGGCAGTACTCTGTAATCCTTAGTCCTGTGTTAAAGAATCATATGAAAGTGTGCTGATAAGAAGAAACCTTGAACCACGAGGCTGACTAAACAAAATCAATAATCTCAATATTAGTCTCAAGAGAAAAGCAATCCTATGAAGTGACAGACAGTGTTGCTTACTCAAGAAATCCTTTACCTCTCAGAGCTGTCCTCAATTTCCTAAATATGATGTTAGGTTAGTGGTTGGCCAACATTATTAAAGAATTCTAGGTTATATAGTATATTCAGAAGCACATAGGTAATGTTTGTAAAATTCTTCCATAAAGTTGTGATGCCACTTTCATTAGTTTTATTCACACTCAGCTTTTTTACTACATGATAGAATGCATTCATCACCACCTAAGACAGCTACAATTGACTCTGCAAGATGGTAAGCGTGCTTACCTTTCCTCCAAGGCTAGAGCTTCACAGCAAAAACCAAAAATGAGTATGTTCTCCAGCAATGACCTATGGTAGGATCAACTCCATCCCATTTATCTCATCAGGGTTATTTTTTAGTCAACTGTCTAGTCACCCTAACACCCACCCTATAACGTTAGACAAAAGGAGTAAATGACTCACTAAGATATTGAATGTATCATCTCTGTAGTGCACTTATAAATGTAGCAAATATGAAGTCCTGTCACATCTCTACTCATATTTAATTTACCCAATAGCCTATGTGATGTACATGTACTAATGATCAGAAAGGGTAAGCTACCTGTTGAAAGTTACATAGCTGGTAAAGGCCAAAGCTGAAATTGAAATCTAGGTGGTTCCACTAAAAATCTCACATTGTTAACCAAAATGTTACATTGCAATTTCTGTTTTGGCAGTTGAAAATTGTTTCTTTTTAGGAGAATATATAATCTAATAGCCTTATAGGGAAGATAAATTTTTTTCTTTCTATTGATAGTTTTGTTAATCATAAAAATAATTACACACTTAATATTTAAGGGGTTTTATATAATCAATAGAGGGATTTTATAAATTAAAATGTCATTGGTAGGCTTCAAACAAAAGGTATAAACCTACGACAATCAAAGAAAATTGGGGAGATGATAAATAACCATTCACTTTAAGAAGACGGAAAGCATGTTAATGCAACCAGAAAACTGAATCCAGGGTCAGAAATGAGGAAATCTAAGAAACAACTATTTCAATGAAGTAAGAACCTTTGGAATTTGTGACATCAGGCACTTTTACAAGCGAGGGTGAGGATACCTGACACAGGGTAGTTTTTCAAAGTTCTATTTAAGGTTTAAGTGTCTGTGTGTGTGTGTGAGAGAGAGAGAGGCACAACTGAATGCAGTCTCTTTATGAAATAGAAATAAGGTCATATATGATTGGTAAATAGAAGAATGATATCACTATAAGATGGACTGTGTGTTGATTTATATGAGAATTGTCCCAGCATTATAATATTTTGTGCCAAGGACCAGCAGTTGAATGCAATGTACTGTGTCAGCTGAAAGCAATGAGCCACAGAAGTACTGTACATACATGTTGTAAATTCAGTCTACATTCTTCCTTTTTGCCACAAGCTTTAACATGGAAGTGCTATGGGGTGTTGTCTTCTCTAATCTTCCCACAGCTCAGCAGCTCAAACTCTTCCATACATCCCTTTCTACTGAGCTATCTTTACAATTTTTTTGTTTTAGGTAAGAGCATATATTTGTTATAGTGCTCCATTGCTTGATGATCTGCCATGTCTTTAACTGTACTAGTATTTTTCCTTAGGAATTGTTGTAGCTAGTATTCTGGCTATAAATTCCATTGACAATGAGTGTACTGTTCTTAATCCTATTTTTTTTTCTCTTAACTGTTTAATTTAGCAGCATGTGAAAAATTTTAGCAACATATACATTAGCTTGCATATGTGATAAACAATATGTCTACGCTGCTGTGGAAATACTTTTCAAGATAAATGTATAATTTCAAAAAAGAAGTAATAGAATGCATAAAGTGATTTAATCTTTGTACAAAAGAGAGAAAAAGAAACTGTGTATAGATTTGCTTTTGTATCACAAAATATATTAAGACACTTCCAAGTAGATAAGCCAGTGGCAGCTACCTAGGTCCCCACCTCCCAATATTTCCTCCTAAAACAAAATAGAACAAGACAAAGAAAAGACGAAAGATGCACCAATACTTTCACATACTTTCAGCATAAGTTGAAAATCGAGACTGCTCAAACATTAAAATTAAAATAAAAGGTGAGCAAAAAAGAAGGGAAGTCCCCAGATCCCAGTGCACACTGTATCTTGCTCCTGCCCTGCTGCAAGCCTTGCTTGAAAAGAGCATGCAGCAAGAAAGAGAAGAAGGAGGGAGGAGGAAGGGAAGTGAGAGCAAGAGAGGGGTGCTGGAAAGAGAGAAGAGAGGAGCAAGCAACGGACTTGAAGTTATTCTAAAACTACTGCCCTTAAGAGTACAACTATAATTGTAAAAATACTTTTTAAAGTGTCCTGAATTATCACAGCATGATTTCACAGAAAAAAACGTACTTCTCACTATGAGATGTGGCTGTCTTTGAAACACACAGCATCTGAGAAAAAAATGAAAAAGGAAAGGAGAGGTACCCCTTGGGGAAAAAATAATGGAATATAAACAATATTTTAAACTATAATCCCAGATATCTTTCTAAAAATAGATGAAGACCTGAATCTACAAATTGAAAGGGCAAACAAGAGAAAATCAACTCAGAATAATTAGCTCTTAGAAGTATCCTAGTAAAACTACTAAACTTTGAATAATAGACATTAAAAATATTGAAGTTCTTTAACCAAAAAGTACAAATAAGTTACAAGGCAAAAAGAATTAGACTGGCATTCAATTTTTTAAAAGCAGCACTCAGAACAAGACCATAATGGAGTAGGATATGCAAAAAATCAGTAAAAGACAGTGTGAACAAAGGATTTTATGACTAGTTAAGCATTCCTTAAATATAAAGGTTAGAGAAAATATTTTAAACACATGAGAATTTAGGGAATTCTCTATTAATGAGACCTTCGTAGGGAAACTAGAATGAGCTCCATTAAAACAAGAAATTCCTGTGGAAAATTCAGAAAAAAAGACTGATACTGAGCAGTTTAAAATACATAATTTATCATATGGTAGATCTATTCTTAATTTTCTGAGGATACCCCAACTGCTTTCCATAGTGGCTGCACCAGTTTGCACTCCCACCAGCAGTGTACAAGGGTTCCCTTCTCCCCACATCATCTCCAACACTTGTTGTTTCCTGTCTTGTTAATTATAGCCATTCTGACCAGAGTGAGGTGATATTTCATTGTAGTTTTGATTTGCATTTCCCTGATCGCTAATGATGTTGAACGTGTTTTCATATGCCTGTTGGCCATACATATATCTTCTTTGGACAAATCTCTGTTCAGATCTTTTGCCCATATTATAATTGGATTGTTGTTGTTTTTGTTGTTGAGCTGTATGACTTCTTTGTATATTTTGGATATTAACCCCTTATCTGATATATGGTTTGCAAATATCTTCTCCTAATTGTTAGATTGTCTTTTCATTTTGTTGATGGTTTCCTTTGCTGTGCAGAAGCTTTTTAGTTTGATGTAGTGCCATTTGTTCATTTTTTCTTTTGTTTCCCTTGCCCGGGCAGACATGGTACTTGAAAATATGCTTCTAAGAGCAATGTCAAAGAGTGCACATATGATCCAGCTATTCCACTGCTGGGTATTTATCCAGTGAACTTGAAAATAAAATGCATAAAGATACCTGCACCCCTATGTTCATTGCAGCATTATTCACAATAGCCAAGACTTGGAAGCAACCTAGGTGCCCAGCAAGGGACGAACCGATAAAGAAGATGTGGTATATATACATAATGGAATACTACTCAGCCATAAGAAATGATGAAATCTGGCCATTTGTGACAACATGGATGGACCTTGAGGGTATTATGCTAAGTGAAATAAGTCAGAGGGAGAAAGTCAGACACTCATAAGTAGAAGATAAAAACAACGACAAACAAACACATAGCAACAGAGATTGGATTGGTGTTTACCATAGGGAAAGCAGGGACGGGGGAGAGCAAAAGGGGTGATTAGGCACACATGTGTGGTGATGGACTATAAATAGTTTTTGGGTGATGAACATGATGTAATCTACACAGAATTTGAAATATATTATGATGAACATCTGAAAGCTATATAATTTTATAATCCAACGTTACTGGAATAAAAAATAATTAAATAAATAAATAATAAAATACGCAATTTAAATTTAATGCTAAAACAAAAGTGTGGATGAGGTGGACTACTAATGTAGAAATTCCGTATGTGATAACAAAGTACAATTTTTTAATGGAAGGAAATGGAGATATAAAGAGGGTATTTGAATGTGCATATTGATTCTTTTCTTTAAAATGACATATAACATTGTATTAGTTTAAGACGTACTCATTGATACTTCCATAGACAGTAGATAGGGAGTAAAGGATACCGTGAAAAACTGACAAACCAGGTAATAAAAGTTTAAGTATGAAAACTGGGAACTAAGGTCTGAGTACAAAGATAATAGCTAAAATAAAAATACAAACCTTCCAAAATACATTTTTCAGTTAAAGAAAATAAGATCACATCCTATATAGAAAGAAGCATAAAATTACAACATAAAGCATATAATTGTAAGATATTATGATAGAAATGAGAACAAAACATAATTTGGTATAACAATAAATGTGAATAGGCTTAGTTCACCTAGTAAGAGGAAAAAGGATATTCAATTTGTTCACAAAACAAGACCCAGTTATGTTATATTCAAAAGGCAGACTTAAAACAGTGATTTACAGAGGCAAATTTTTAAGGGATGGCCAAAGGTATACTAGGTAAATAGAAACAATAAGAAAGTACAGGTAGTAATTCTATTATCAGACTAAGTATAATTTTAAGCTCACAGTGTTAACAGTTGTTAAATTTGAAGAGGAACACTTTTAATGCTAAAAGCCCAACTGATAAAAAAAGATGTTAATAACCCACATTAATAGGGGTAATGAAGAAAATAACTGACCTGAGAAATTACTGTCTTTTGACTATCTATAAAGATTAAATAAAAAAGAACTATATGCAATTATTATAATCTAGTTATTTAATTTGTGTGAGTATTTTTATTTATTTGAGGTATATGGTTTAATAATTCTGAGACTATGCATATTTGAAGATTGAGTAAATAAATTATATTGTTGATGAAAGTCAAGGTTCTTCTTGTTGGCGAATGTAGTTAGACACAAAGAAAGGGAAAGCTAGAATAAATGCTGAGGTGTTGGTTTGGTATGGGTAGTATCAGTAAGAATTCATTGTTATTTCCTAGGTCTGTCTTCTGAGAGACTCTGGGAACAATGAGACAAGGAGAATTGAGTGCACCAACTTCTTGGTAATGATTTCTAAATCCATTCTCAAATAAAAGGAATCAAGTCTTCTTAAAGAAATGATTGATTGCAAGACAAGGAAAGTGCAAGATGAGTCTAGAACATCTTGTGTGCAAGAAAGTAGGGAGTATTGAAAATATAAAGGAGGTATTTCAAACAAACAACATTATACTTGTGAGATTCATATATATTGGTACATATAGTTACGCTTCATTCATTCTCATTGCTGCATTATTTTCCATTGTATGAACATACCAAAATGTTTTTATGCATTCCCTTGTGGATCGGGTAGTTTCCAGTTTGGGTCTATTTAGCATTGTGCTGCTATGAATATTTTTGTGCATGTCTTCTACACATCTATGTTATGTATATATTCAGGAGGGGGACTGCTAAGTCATAGGGAATGCATATGTGCAGCTCTGATAGATACCACCAAACAACTTTCTAAAGTGGTTCGCCCAATTTACTTTCCAACCAGCAGTATGTGAGTTCCAGTAAGCTCTATACTCTCTCCAAACCATACAGTTTTCTTCCTTTTTCTATTAGCCATTCTAATTTGTAAAGAAGTCAGTAAAAAGGGACAGGTTATCTCAAAGAAATGGCAGTTAATTGATAGCAGACCTCACAGCAGTTACTCTGGAAGTCAGAAGATAGTAGAAAATATATCTTCAAACAAGTCTCTCATCTTCTGCACTTCCCTCATAGTCTATCATCAATGTAACAACCTGAAGGATTTTATGAAAATATTGTCAGATCTTATAACTCCTCAGCTCAATCTATCCAATGGCTTTGCATCTCGTTCTAGTGAAAAAACAGGTTCTTAATATAGTCTAGTGAGACCTTAATGAATTTGTCCCTTCTTACACTTAGCACCTGCTTATTTGGCCCTGACCACCTAGGCTTTCTTAGTCTTCCTTGATCACACACCCAGCTTGCTCCCAACTCGCGTCCTTTGCACAGGCTATTCTTTGGCCTGGAAAACTCTTCCCCCAGATGTCCACATGGCTTCCTTGTCAAACCTTTTCTCAAACTGCTTAAATAACAACCTTCCTATCACTCTCTATCCTCTTTCCTGTTTGTCAGTTTTTTAACTACTGTTGTATAACTGCAGCTGACAACTATCATATAAGAAAATCTTGAGCAAATTAAGTTAAATTAATATAAAATAGAATTTTATGTTGAAAGTCAGTTTTTAAGCTTATAGTTACTCCCTTGAAAGAGATTGGTCTTATTTCCTCTACTGCTTTAAGTATATCTTTGACTTTGGTTTTCAAAGTTTTAATATTATGTGCCTAGTTGTGCTTTTTTTTCTTTGTATTTATACTACCCTACATTCATATTGATTTGTTGAAATTGTAGTCTAGTGAGTTTCATAAATTTTGGAAATTTTTCAGCTTGTATTAAGACACTCATTCTTTTTCCTTCTCTCTTTCTTTCTTATATTCTTCTGGAACTGTAATTATGCACATTTTGATTCTTTCTACCATATCCCATATGTTTCTTTCATACTTTTCTATAATTTTTATCTCCATGTTTTCTTTGTATTTCTACCTGGATATTTTCTCATCATCAGTCTTCAAATTCCCTAAACCTCTCTTCCATTATCTCTTGAACATCTACTTGTGGTTACTGTATTTTTAATTTCTAGGAATCGTTTGCTTCCTTTTTTGTAGATTCCAATTCCCTGGTGAAATTCTCCCTCCATTTATCTATTTTGTTATAGTCGTTAGTTGTAATCTAAGTCCATTTTTGAAAACACTGGTATCTGGATCACCTGTGGGTTATTGCTTTATCTATTGTCTTCTTGATTTTTGTTGTTTGGTCTTATTTCCTCTTATTCATGATAATTTTTATTGAATGTGATGTGCATGAATGATAGCAAAGGTTCTAGATGAAATTTTACTTCTCCATACTAGATTTAATTTTCTTCTTATAGGCGGATGGAATATAGGCAAATCATCTTATGCCAGCTCAGGTTTGTCTATGTTTTTTCCCCTGTAATCCTAGGCTTTAGCTCTTTCAGTGTCTCAATTGAAAGGCTGAATTTTAACCATAGCCCCTCATTATTGTCAGGCTGTGATATCAGATTTTTTGTCTTCCAGCACTGTGAATATTCTGGAAACTCTAAGTAGTGTTATAGCCTTTTGGGGATCTGTTTTAACATTCTCAGCATCTCACCCAATGCTTGTATTCTTTAGGAGTCGGTAAATATCTCAAGAGGAAATTATGTGCAGAATTTTGGGCTCATTTAACTGTATTTCTCTAATAGTGACACTCCTTAAGTCCTGCCTGCCTTTGTTTGTCTCTGATACATTTAAACACCTTTTAAAAAATTTTATGTATCTTGTTTTAGTTCCTAACAGGAGAGTTAGTCTAATACAAGTTATACCATTCTAGCTAAATATGGAATTTTCCGTAGAAATATATTTTGGATTAAAATCCATAGCTATTGTAAGTGAGAGCAAGTTCTGATGATTGAAGTCTGAGAAACGAGAAAAGAAATTTCTTCTTCCATTTTCATACCAATAGATACTAATGATAAACTCTAACACTTTTCTTTCTTTGTAAGTCAGGCTTTTAATTTTAATATCAGAGAAGTTACTGATACCCAATAATTATCATGACAATTGAAAGTTTTCTCAGTGTCATAGTGGTTTACAGAAATATATATATGTATATATACGTATATGTATCTCTATACTACAGAAATATATATATATATAAATATACATATACCTTTTCATTGTGAGAGCAATAGAATACTCCTAAAAACAAAAAACAAGCAAACAAGCAATAATTCTCTGTATTAAGCAAAAGAAAAACAAGAAGCAAGACTTGTTACATAATGTGTTTGTCATAATTTGACCCAGTGCAAAATGAAAATGCAGGGCCCTTGTTTAAAACTCAAGAATTTCAAGACACCTACAGCAGAACGTTAAATAGATTTTAGAGGACAACAAGTGCTTTTTCTTTATTTCAAAGATTTATAAATAAGCTAAAGTAGAAGCAACTCTAAAAATTACTCTCATTGTAATGTTCTAAGTAATTTCTCTAACAATGAGCTGTATGGTGCCCAATATGATATGTATGCAGTATTTTATAATCCACTGGGAAAAAGTTCTGTATAATGAGAATGGATTAGCAGACATTTGATCCTGTCCAAAATGTCCAGAAGACATTTGGTCCATCCCAAAAGGTTCTTGACATTTTGTCCTGTCCAAAACACCCATCAGACATTGGGTCAAAACCAACAGCTCCTTGATATTTGCAGGATGATTTGGTCCTGTCCAAGACATCTATCCGACATTTGGTCCATGCCAAAAGGTCCTTGATATCTGGTCATCTTTGGTCCTGTCCAAAATGTCCATGGAGACATTGGGTTCACACCAAGAGATCCTTGATATTTGGTCCTGTCCAAAACATCTGGGGTGGGCTCAATATGCTGACGAACATTTTCGACAGGACCAAATGTCAGGCACCTTTTGGAGTGAACCAAATGTCTTGTGGACATTTTGGACAGGACCAAATATCCAGGACTTTTTAGCTTGGACTCAGTGTCTTCCGTATGTTTTGGACAGGACCAAATGTTCTGCAAGGTAAGAGATGTCCAAAGCATCCATAGAGACATTGGGTCCATGCAAAAACGTGCTGCAAAGTGCAATGTATACAAGAAGTATTATTTTTTAAAAGGATTTATGTGAGCTATGTAGCAAAATAATTTATACCTCTCTCATCACAGTTATAAAAAATGCAGCAACATGCATTTTATATGTTAACTATAATGCATATTTTCTTCTCAAGATCTCCTCTGAGAGCTGCCTTTTTTTTTTTTTTTTTTGCTTGGAGCTATTGTCTTCATTCTGCTGCATTATTCTGAGCCCAAATATCCACAAATGTTATAACTTCTTTTTCATGTCACAATACTTTTTCTTGGAAAAAATAATTGTTCTTCAAATATGACTTTTCTTAATACACAGACCATAACCTTTTGGTTTATATCACTAGTACATTATTTATATGAAAATTTTATATACTCTATTGTCATCTTTGTAAAATGAGCATTCTCAGCGTTGGCTACCAATGGCTGTAAGCTATGTGTGATTTCAAAGAGTGAAGAGGGTCTTGGAGGGCATGCTCAGTGAGAAATAATGCTTTAGTTCCCCCACCTATTATTTCTGGTTGTCTTATATTTCCCAAGCCTGGGTTCCTACCATGAGTGATTTTAGAAATTTAATCTCAGCTATTTTGGAAGAACTCCTGTTCAGGTAACTTCGGAAAATTAACTTCTGTTTTTAAGCCATTTGCTGGAGATTTAGGAGACAAGTTTTCCATCTTCAGGTAGAAAATCTTTAGAAACATGCTGTGCATTTTTAGCCTACACATACAAATCTGTTAACTAGTTGTAAATTGCAGAGAAGCAAAGCTCCTCCAAAAACAAGGAAGAAAATTTTTATCCTGATGGCCCACATATGGGATTATGGGACGGGCTATGATCTGTGGAATGTGTCTTCCCTATAAATGTTTGAATAGTTAGCTAATCAGAATTCTGGTCTTGGGAGAAACTTAAGTGACATAACCTTAAAGTCCTCAAAGTCTAATAACTACATTTATTTAAAATGTAAGCTTTGTGGGGTTGGTAATTTTTCTGTGGATACCATGATCAACTAATTCACTACTTTTTGCTAGCATTCTTGAAAGATCAAGGCTGCAGATGGATAATTTCATCTCCCCTACTCTCCGAGGGAGATAGAAAACTACCATGTGTATGTACCCTGGCCTTTGAGCCTGGAACTCTAGGACTGAATTAGTTTACAAAAATATTTATATTCTAGATGAGCTAAGATTCTCCTTTCCTAAAAGCAAAGGAATAATATAGCAGATTAATTTTGATATATTATTTCTAAAGCCCTCATAACCAGGGGTGTTGCATAACAAATCTATGTTTAATTTTTAAATTTGTTTGTAAAAATTTCCTGAATAGAGCTAAAACATGAAACAAGAAGCTTTTCATTTTTAACCTTAAGGGAAACTGTTTGTGTATATATTTCTTAGACCTCACATCCATATCTGAGCTAAAGAGAGCATTGAATAATGACCTCTTATTAAAATAGAATGGAAAAAACCCCTAAAACATACCAGAAAAAAGAACCTAGAAAAAAATTTCACCCCTCTATAACATTTCCTTTTCTAAATTATGTATTTTAAATGTACAAAACCAGAAATAAAAGTCATTATTCATATCAATTTTGCTGCCAGTCTCTTGGGACCCAAAAAATAAAGATCATAGAAAAAATTAGAGAAAAATTCCAGATTTCAGGAGAGTAATAATAATAATAGTAATAATTAAGATTTTTTTTTCCAGAAAGCTATACTTGGGTTCTCTCTCTAAGCATACCTATTGGCTGAAATCAATTTTTATACACAGACCCATCTACATAATTTCAGAGTCAAGTGCAAAATGAAAATGTGGGGCCCTATGTTAAAAATTATTACCAATTACAAGATGGCAACAGCAAAGCATTAAACCAAGTTTGGGGCCATGCTCAGCACTGGGCTCTGTGTGACTGCGCAAGTTACATTCCTGTGAAGCTGGCTCTACTTACACAGTTTCCCCATAGTTGCTTCTCAGTCTAAAACTGCTTCTCAGTTCTTTTCTCATTTCTATTCTAAAGTCATGTTGGAGCTTATTAGAAATTATATGAATGTTTATGACAAATACTAAACGTTCATAATTTTTGATGTGGAAAAAGAATGATGTTCTAATACATTTGGCATGTGAGTTTAGTGGTGGGCCTACATATTCAAGAAAATTATCCCTGGTTAATTCATTACAAATATTGGGTGAAATAAAGCCAATGAAGACCTGCCTAGTTGAATTGATATCAATTGCTCTGTAATTGATGCAGTAAGATGAAATCATTTAGCATTTGTAGAAGTGCCTATTGATTATCTTTAAGAAATTATTGTATCTAATATCATTGCAGTGTAGGCTAAGTTTTGTCAAGCACCCATTGACAAATTGAGATCAATGAAATGTAGTAGATAAATGAACACTACCTATTATGTTAATATGAAAAATAAATGTTAAATTTGATTACAGGCACAATATATGGGTAAATTGATAAAGTTCACTATTGAAAATTGCGTTTGGCTTATTTTTAAATTGACATAGGAAAGCTATCATATGTGGTCAATAAAAATAATTTTTGCATATATTTTAAATATATCTGTAATAGACTCATAATTAAAATTTCAGAAGGACAGATGTACACAGTACATTGATTTATTTCATTTTTAATATTTAATATATAGCAATGTGGATATGCATGGTATAAAAAAGTGGTAATGAAGCAATCATAATTGAATGCCAGAGTCCCATCCTAGCCCAGTACCACTTCCCACAAAGCTTCTCATTGCTACCTCCATATGACTAAAGAACATATTCTGTTTTTCTTTATTTATCATCATTAGAAATTATCTCCTGACTTACTGTTATGATGGTGAAGACTTTAGATCAAATTCACTGTCCCCTCATTACTACTAATTTTAATTTTATTTGTTGTTTTAGTGTAGTTAAATAATACACTAAAACCTCTATTTCTTGTCCCATCTGGTTTACTTAGTACCTCTTGACTTGCTTCTCATAGATGAAGATAATTTCTCCCTCCATAATTCCTTCTTCCCACCAATCATTTTCTGGCAGTTATGCTTTTGCATTTCTGTTGTCTAGCTCAGTAAAATTTATATTGTTGAATATTGAAGTCTTCAACCAATGTGAAAACCAATAAATGCTATAAATTTCTGACTTTTAACCAGCCTACACGCATAGCTAGTAGCATACTGATGGCAAACTTCCTTCCCTAAGGAACCAGTGTCAGCTCTGAGCTACTAACAATGCAACTTACATTTTGTTGAAATGCATTCTATTTTCTTATACTTACTAGTGTGGTTTTTTATGGTTATTTTATATTTGAATCAAGTATGTCTTATTTTTTTTTCCCCAGAATTTCTAATCACCTTTATTTTGTCCTTACTGAGTGAAGTAATGTGAGCTTTCTTTAGCACAGGCTATTTATTCCATATATTCCTTTGCATCTAATAAGTTCCTTTCTTCAATATTTTGTTTTAGATGTCACTCAACTTATGTTCTAATTTGGATGTTTTTTCAGGGTCTGCTTTGCTCATGTACCAAGTTGCCATTTCCATTTTGCTGGAATACTAGATGAATTTCTCTATTGCTGGTGTAGTCTTCCTTTATTTTTACTTTTAACCCATATTTTCCTTGTTTATATGTTCAAACAACATTTCTCAAAAAGAAATGAAGATAGGGAGGGAGGGAAGGAGGAAAGAAGATATAGGGAGTGTGGAAGATAGAAGGAGGAGAGAAAACATATGGGAGGTAAAATTTCTGAGTCTGGTAAATATAGAATTTTAGGTTTCAAATCTTATTTTATAATTGAAGTGTTGAGGGTATTTCACAATTTTATTTGAAGATTCCACGGTGATTGATGAAAATCTGATGTAGTTGAGCTGCATTTTCTCTCTAAAAATTTACTACTCTGCAATTTCAGTCACATATCAAGGTGAAGATTTATTTATTTATATTTCCCACCTATTCTCAAGAGCACTAGCAGGCCTTTTCTATTGTAAGATTTGTGACTTTTTCCCCCAGCTTTTATAAATCACATCCCTTTCTATGGTGGTTATTCATCTTCTCCATTTTTTTCCTATTCACTCCTTCTCAAATTCTTGTCATTCATGTATCGACACTATTGGAATGCTGCATTAGGCCTCTTTTCTCCCAAAACCAATCTCTCCTAGTCGTTAAACTCTAAATAAGGAGATTTCCTTACTTTATTTTCTAATCTTTTAAATTTTTTCCTCACCTAATAAATGATTAGTTTTAAAGCTCTCTTATTCACCCACCCCGCTTTTTCTGTTGTTCATTTTACATAGCATTAAGTTCTGGCTTTATGTAACCAACGCATTCTTGAGTTGTTCTGAGGATGTAAATTTAAGATGTTTAAATTTTCTCTTGAAGCCTGCAGTTCTGTCTTCATTCTTTTTATTGTGGTTTGCTCCTCTTGGTTTTACCTTGCTTAGCTGATGATTTTCATCGTATGTGTACCAATAAGAAAAGAAATTCATATGTAAACATGTGGACAGGGAAATTTCTAGGTAGCTTAATAGCTACCTAGGATGAACAGACTCAAATGCTGAATTTAGCCTGAGGGTCGCTCAAAGTTCAGATGGGAGGGTATTTTAAACTCTGGGACCAGCATCACTCTAGGATCCCTAATTCTTTCAGGAATTTTGGTGCATTTCTGATGAGTCCTATAGTTCTCCATTGACCTGGGTAGTCTGTTCCACTTCATCTCTGCCCTCTGTGTGATCTAAAATGTCCAGATGTAGGACAAGGAGCCTGAGTAGAGGGGAGTGAACTATTCCAGTTATTCCGTATATGGACATTCTATTAAACTCCCTCATCCCTGCAGTTTTCTTCCCTTTCTTACTCTCCTGCAGACCTGGATCCAGGAGCCTTCCTGATTCTGTGCTGGCCAGACGGGCCCATTACCTGCCTAGATCTCCTGAATATTTTCTTTCACCACTTCCTCCTTTGTGTCATCAGTAAAGAAGTGTCAACCATCTCTTATTCTTCCATTAATGGGTTTAAATATGTTACCCAACCTGTGGTCCCCATGCCCAAACCCACTCATACCACCACAAATTTCTTGGCTGTGACAAGTACATTTGCTTACTCTCATTTTTAAATGTGTCTCAGGAAGGATAAGAGACAGTATATGTGCTCAGACCCCTCTTTGCCCATTATCTTTGTTCCTATTTTATCCATTCCTCTTTGGAAGGTATATTTTTTATGTATTTCCTTTCACAGTCATTCTTAAAATTAACAAAAATACATGTTCCTACCTTCCACCACAAAGACTATTTAATTCCATTTGGTTTTGATAACCATTCCTTTAAAGTCACTGCTTATTTACAAACAGCACAGTAATTTTCACTTTTTAAAAAATTTATTGTTTTGTCTGTCATCATTTCTTCTTAAATCTCTTTCCTTCATTCTGAGTTTAGTTTTTGTCTTAATATAGACCATGTATAATATTTTCTACAAGTCATAAACTTTCTCATTCATTCTTTTGTCTGGAAATGTTCTTTTTATCCTTAGTCTTGAATGACGTTCCAGGGGAGGAAGACAATCTCTCTTCTCACTCTAGGTCCTTCTGGCTGGTCTACAAACTAAATTGACATGAGACAGAACAACAGGAGAAAATCAAACAAAGCTTTATGACATGCATACATGCGAGAAACCCAGGAAAACTGAGCAACTTGCCAGAATGGCTGAGGCTGCTAGTTTAAGTACTATTTTCAGCTAAAGATAAAGGAGGATGTTGAGGATAGTGGTTTGGAGCTTTAAAGGGGAGGAAGCCAATTCACGTGGAAATAGAAAAGCAAATGTTTAGTAGATAGAACTTTGATAAGAATGGGCTTAGCAAGGACCCTCACAATCTACCAATACCCAGAGTTATCTATGGTGATGACCTGTCCTGGAGACAGGCTTTTTGTCTTAAATTATTTTAGGAGAAATGTCAAAGTTTCTCTCAGAGTCTTTTGTTCTTAAAAATAATCAAGGCAAAGAGACACATTTTGGGGTGGCCAATTCTGATCCACAATACCTTAGTGCCATATAAAGGTCTAAGTGTTAGTTATTATCACTGAGCAAATGGAAAATGTTTTCCAATGTCTAGCCTCTATTGTAATATGAATTCCTCCCATTGGTCTAAATTTTTATAATGTCATTTTTATAATGCCTGCCTTTTCTCTTTGTTTTAAGATTCCTTTTTGCTTTGATTTTCTACAGTTTTACTATAATGTGTACATATGTGGAGATGTATTTATGTATATGTGTGTATATACATATACACACGTTTAGATATAGAGAGATATATACATATATGTCTATCTATAGCTAGCTAGCTATATATATGGAGAATAACTTATACTTATTATGCTTCCTTAATGTGAGGACTAATATCATTCAACAATTCTGGAATATTATCAGTTACCATCTCTTTTAATATTGCCTCTTTCAAACTTCTTATTGTTTAGTTTCTATTACATTCGTATTATACCTTTTCATTCCGTTTTTGACAGCTCTTAAACTCTTTTTTTTCTTATTTTGTATCTTCTTTTACAAATGGTAATTATTTGACATGATGGAGAGTTCAGCTAATACTATAGTGATAATCATATTGCACTATATAAGTATGTCAAATCAACCTGTGTATACCTTAAACTTACACATGTTACATGGCATTTATATCTCAATAAAACTGGGGAAAAACTCCCTATGGTCTACGTTCAGGTCAATTTATTCAGAGCTATTAATTTATTTGCTTTTCAGACTTCATGAAGTATTTCTTCAGTTTTGTCTGCTTTTTGTTTTAATTTGCTGCTGAATTTTTAACTTACCATAGCTGTATTTTTATTTATGGAAATTCTAATAGTTATATTACAAAGTTAGTTGCCAATTTCACTAGTGTCTAACTTTTTAAATTATTTTCTTTTATAGCTTTACAAGTTTACCTATTTTATAGTTTTTTTCAGATTTTTCTCTCTCAAGTTCCTTGGATGCTGTTCCTCCTTTATAGGTATATGTTCTGACTCTGTCTCATTGTGGATATTTTAAAAATTTATTTTGTAATGTGAACTAATCTTCAGTGGAGATATTGCTTAATTTGTGGAAGTCATGTGAGGCCCCGATTCTGGAAACACTTCTCTGTATAGCAGGTTGATTTGATCATATTAATATCTTGCCTTGGCAATACAAGTTTAGACTCTGAATTTTTGGTAGTATAGGTTAGAAGTCTGATTTCTTTCTCAGGTGGCAATTTGTTTTGTTTTTGTCTTCTACATCCCCTCCTAGAGGACCTTGGCCCTGAGCGGAGATTAGCATCCCTCAGTGTTCCTTGGTCAGTGAGTGGAGAAGTTCTAGTCTCCTATTGCTTAGGGACAGCCTCATGAGAATCTGTGAAGGAGTCTCACTTGCAGTTCCCTGCCAGGTGCAGAGGCAACACCTTATTTTATAATTTTCTTATATTTTATCCAACATTTTAGGATCTTGTAGCCGAAAATGGTCTTGTTAATTCAGTTCACCATGTTGTCAGATCATTCTCTAGGGTAGCTTACAAATTATTTAAACTTTCTAAATCTGTTTTCCAATATGGAAGAGTCCTTTGTTCTATAGTTAGCTAACATTTTCCTTAAATGGTTAGACAGCAAATATTTTAGGCTTTGTGGGTCATAGAGTCTCCATTGTGACTACTTAACTTTGCCATTATAGCATGAAAGCAGCTGTAAATAATACATAATGAACTGAGTAAGGCTGTGTTGCAATAAAACTTCCATTGATGAAAACAGCCAGTGGGCTGAATTTTTACCATGGAGCATATTTTGCTCACCCCTTGTTGTATCACAGGGTATGAGTATATGGAGATGAGTAAGGGAGGGTTTGATGTGGAAGTATGTGCATGCACCTATAATTTTTTTCTGTGTAGAAAGTCTGCATCTTTCTCCAAGTGTTTGAAAGATCCAAGGTTCTAAAAACAGTAAGGAAATCATGGCAATATTCCTGAATTCTAAAACCCTAGAATTCCCTGATAAGCTTTTCTCTTATCACATTCCCTTTCCAGCATAAAAATAATTCATTGAATTTTAAGTAACTTCGACATAAGAGTCTGTGCCCATTTTCACCTTATTGTGAGCATGGGCATGGAAGGGAAAGCAGGAAGGAGATAGATGAGAGGGAGGTTGATAAGGCATCATGCTAACATTCTTTTTGGATAATTCTGAAACCATGCCATGCCATTTAAAAAATTTAAAGTCAATGTATTGAACACAATACTTCCTCTCTTACAAATTTCAGCTGCTAATTTTAACCTCCTATCAGCCAAACTACATATTTGGTGTTTAACTCCTGCTGCAGAAACTAAACCACCCATCTGGACTCACTCTATTATTTCTATCATTAATTGTTGGCTCCGAAAGTATAAAAATAGTGCAACCAGAGCTTTACCTTCTGAATGGAATATAAGCTTTTCTTTTTTTCTTTCTTTATTTTTTCATCACCTGGCCTAAGATAGATCTACTAGCAAATGCAGGTGTTTATTTTTTGGCTTTAAGCCAAAGTTTCTATTTAAAATGGTTGAACTGGAATAGGTCATCACTGGCAGGCATTTTTTGCTTAAACCGTCTTAGAGAATGAAGGTACACTAATAGCGTTCTAATAATTTCTTTATAAGCCTCTGGAATGATTTAATTCTCTTTACTATGTATTCTTAATCATCATAAGCAATACCTTATGATTGTGTTTATCTGTACATCTAGTTGGAAATAATAAACTAAAACTTGAGAGCAGTAGAACAATAGGTATCGATGAGGTTTAAAAGTCCACCTTGGTTCACAGTCCGACAGTCAAAAATGAGTTACATATCATAATTTCAATATTATCTTTTTGAAAAGATAATAAATTACTGTAGTCTTAGAATAATAGATTTTCAGGATCATATTTTAGAGTTTTTTAACAACCAAAGCACATTGTTTATATGTAATAGGTCATAAATTAATTTACAAATTAAGAAAATAGGATAGATCTGAAATTCTGGCTCATCTAATTTTATGCAGTGGTGCTTCTAGAGTAATTTCAGTGAAGTTGTTTGGATACTTTTTTATTCTGTTTTGTTCTTCTCTTCATTAGAATATCTATATAAATTACTAAATTCAGCCAGACAATGTGGAGAGATTATAAACCTCTGTTGCCTGGGGATGATGATGTAGTTTTATTTTCAAGGGAAAAAAATCCCCATGTGACTTGGCTCTGATTGAATCTGGGATCCATATGTTAGTTAAATGTGTGCATTAATCTAAGGTTTGAATGTACAGATTTTCACAGAATACTGTTAAGTCTGAGACACAGCATAAAGACAGAAATAAAAAACGACAACTTTAAAAGTACCAATTGCATTGACAATATTTATTTATAACATTTTATGAGAAGACAACCCCACTCAGTTGTTGGGCTGATGACATTATTGGACACGGGCAGTCTGTAAATAAAAGGGAAAGATTCTTATAAAAACTATGTAGCAACTATTTTAGATGATTTTATTGTGAAAAATGAAGAGGGTCATGAATCATACCTATGTAGGGAACAAGATATATGAGTGTCTAAGTTAAGCATCTGCTGAGACCTATTCTGAAGATAAAGCATGGATCAAAAGTGTTAACCCTTGTAAATGTATTGCATTTCAGCTAGGTATCAAATACATTTCTTCTTTCTATGTGTTGCTATCACTCAGCAAAGATGATTTTATCACTAGCTTTAAATTTCTAAGTCCCAGGAGAAGCATACATTTACATTTCCCCTTTTGGCTACACGTATTTTTGCAGGTTTTGGAAAGTGAGGAAGGTGGTGGCCAAGCGGGGTTAAAAAGGGAGAGGGAAGTGCCTGCTGCTATTTAGATACATTTGAAAACGTGTTTTATTAGTGAACCCTTCAGGAATTCAGATTAAAGATGTCCATTTAGAGGAAGTGGGTCTTGCATGGAAGGCAGAAAGGAATTGAAAGAGTTGAAATAAAGTGTTTCACTTAGCCACAACCCTCCATTCTTGTGTCTTCATTCATCTGCTAATTAATTCATCTTGACTAATGTTTGTTTATTACTTATACAATCCTAGACTCTATTCCAGAAGTGAAGATTAATGAATGAATAGGACAAAAATCTCTACTACTTTGGAGCTTATATTCTAGTGGAAGAAGTCAAACAAATAAAGAGGTAATATGGGCATAGTATGTCAGATAGTCATGAATGTCCCAGAGGAAAATATAAAGCACAGAAGGAGGAAAAACGGTATGTGCAGAGGGGGCCAGGGAGAAAGCAGAGAGGAGCTATAGGAGTATTAGAGCAAAGGCAATGAGGAATGGTATGGGAGTTCGGGTTTCTTTGTGATGACCTACAGAAACAGGGATAAGGAGCATAACAATATTAGATCTAGTGGTGTCAAGGCTAAAAATCATTTTCAAGACACAAGGAATACCTTTGGTGAACACTGTTTCTCTTTTCAGTCTCTCTACTTTGGAGTGACCTGTGAGAGCTATTTTGCCTCCTTCTGTTCAGTTCTGCTTCAGTAGACTTTTCATGTCAATTCTTGGCCAGCACAGGCCCCATCACACTGCTTATTGAGTGTGATACTTTCAGTTCCTGATCTTTTGTATACAATATACTGCTATAAAGACTGTAGGAAGATTTGAGATTTTACCCTATGTTCAAGCTAACACTTTAGCTTGCCGCAATTTTGTAGATAACTGGCAAAAGCCAGAAGACTCCTGGGCCAGACACAAAGGACTTTATTACTCATGGCACACAGGCAACACTGTGCGGTTAGGATTGGTTAGGAAACTACCAATTTTATAAGAAGGCTGCTGGCAAACCTGTCTTACATTTTCCCTATAAGGAGACATTATCTTCAATAACCTGGCAAGGAAACTTGTCAGCCTTCTGCCCTGGAAGGAGACACTATCTCTCTATTCCAAGGCTGTTGCCTATACAAAATCCTTGAAAAGACAGTCCAGAGCAAAAGCTGTCATGGCTCTTTATAAGATGTGTAGCATCACAAAAGGCCCATGGAGAATTGTCATCAAACAGCTTCATAATTGCTCTTTCTCCAACATTACAAGTGCCAAGACTTTCATGTTATTATTGAGATTTGCAATCCTGACTCACTTCTCTCTTGGCCAGAGTGTCTTTATCTTCTTTCTTTTTTTAAATTTTATTGAAGTCATAGTGGTTTATAAAATTGTACAATTTCAGGTGTACTTTCTTATATATCAGTTTCTGTATAGACTGCATCATGCTCACCTCCAATAGTCTAGTTTTTATGCATTACCGTACGTATGTGCCCCTTTACCGCTTTCACCCCCCCTTCCCCTATAGTAAACGCTAATCTGTTCTCCTTATCACTGTGTTTATCAATGTGTGAGTGGAATCATACAGTGTTTGTCTTTGTCTGGCTTATTTCGCTTAACATAATACCCCCAAGATCCATCAATGTTGTTGCAACTGGGACGATTTTGTCTTTTTTTTTATGGCTGAGCAGTATTCCCTTATATATATATACCACATTTTCTTTATCCATTTATCAATTGATGGGCTCTTGGTTTATTTCCATGTCTTGGCTATTGTGAATAATGCTTCAATGAACTTAGGGGTGAATAAATCTCTTTGTATTGTTGATTTCATGTTCCTTGGATAAATACCAAGTAGTAGTGGAATAGCTGAATCATATGGTATTTCTATTTTTAATTTTTTGAGAAATCTCTACAGTGTTTTCTACAGTAGCTCCATCAGTTTATATTCCCACCACCAGTGCATGAGTGTTCCTTTTCTCTACATCATCTCCTACATTTTTTATTTCTAGTCTTGTTAATTATAGCCATTCTGACAGGTGTGAGGTAATATCTCTATGCAGTTTTGATTTGCATTTCCCTAATAATCAGTGACATTGAACATCTTTTCATGTGCCTGTTGTCCATCTGTATATTTTCTTTAGAAAAATGTCTGTTCATATCTTCTGCCCATTTTATGATGGGGTTGTTTTTTTTTTGTTGTTGAGTTGTATGAGTTCTTTACGTATTTTGGAAATTAACCCCTTGTCAGATAGATGATTTGAAAACATTTCTCCAAGTGGGCGGGTTGTCTTTTAATTTTGTTCCTTTGCCTTGCAGCATCTTTTAAGTCTAACACAGTCCCATTTATTTATTTTTTATTTCGTTTCCCATGCCTGAGTAGACATGGTATTCAAAAAGATGATGCTAACACCACTATCAAAGAATGTACTGCCTATATTTCCTTCTAGGAGTTTTATGGTTTCAAATCTTACATTCAAGTCTTTAATCCATTTTGAGTTAATTTTTGTGGATGGTGTAAGATAATGCTCTACTTTCATTCTTTTGCATGTGGCTGTCCAGTTTTCCCAACTCCGTTTATTGAAGAGAATTTCCTTTCTCTATTGTATGTTCCTGGCTCCTTTGTCAAAGATTAGCTGTCCATAGATGTGTGGTTTTATTTCTGGGCTTTCAAATCTGTTCCATTGATCTGTGTGTCTGTTTTTCTGCCAGTACCATGCTGTTTTGATTATTAAAGCTTTGTAGCATATTTTGAAGTCAGGGTTTGTGGTGCCTCCAGCTTTGTTCTTTTCTCTCCGGATAGCTTTGGCTATTCAGGGTCTTTTGTTGTTCCTACAAATTTTAGGATTCTTTATTGCATTTCTGTGAAGAATGTCATTGGGATTCTGTTTTGGTTTGCATTGAATGTGTAGATTGCTTTAGGTAATATAGACATTTTAACTATGTTTATTCTTCCAATCCATAAGCATGGAATATCTTTCCATTTCTTTATGTCTTCAATTTCTTTCAATAATATCATATAGTTTTCAGTATACAGGTCTTTCATCTCCTTGGTTAAATTTATTCCTAGATATTTTATTCTTTTTTTGGCAATTGTAAATGTGGTTGTATTCCTGACTTCTCTTTCTGCTGGTTCATTATTAAATGAAACTGACTTTTGTAAGTTGATTTTGTACCCTGCAACTTTGCTATAGTTGTTGATTACTTCTAATAGTTTTCTGATGGATTCCTCAGGGTTTTCTATATATAGAATCATGTCATCTGCAAACAGAGTTTTACTTCTTCCTGTACAATTTGGAAACCTTTTTTTTCTTTTTCTTACCTAATTGCTCTGGCAAAAATCTCCAGTACTGAGAGTGGTGAGAGTGGGTACCCTGTCTTGTTCCTGTTCTGAGAAGGATGGCTTTCAGTTTTTCACAATTAAGTATGATATTGGCTATGGGTTTTGTCATATATGACTTTTACTATATTGAGGTACTTTCCTTCTACACGATTTTATTGACAGTTTTTATTGTAAATGGATGTTGGGTCTTGTCAAACGCTTTCTCTGCATCTCTTGAGATGTCATGTGATTCTTATTCCACATTTTCTTGATGTGGTTTATCACATTGATTGATTTGCAGATGTTGAACAATCTCTGAGTCCTTGGTATAAATCCCACTTGGTCATGGTGTATGATCCTTTTCATATATTGCTGTATTTGATTTGCCAATATTTTTGTTGAGGATTTTTGCATTTATGTTCATCAGTGACAGTGGCCTATAATTCTCCTTCTTTCTGTTGTCCTTATCTGGTTTTGGTATCAGGGAGATGTTGGACTTATAAAATGAGGTAGGAATGGATCCTTCTTCGATTTTTTGGAATAGTTTGAGATGGATAGGTACTAACTCTTCTTTGAATGTTTGGTAGAATTTTCTAGAGAAGCCATCTGGTCCTGGACTTTTTTTGGGGGGGAGATTTTTGATTACTGTTTTTCTATCTCTTTGCCAGTGACTGATCTATTCAGATTCTGTATTTCTTTCTTTTTTTGTGTGTGTGTGTGTGAAGAAGATTGGCCTTGTGCTAAGACCTGTTGCCACTCTTCCTCTTTTTTTTTCTCCCCATATCCACAGTACCTAGTTGTATATCCTAGTTGTAGGTCACTCTAGTTCTTCCACATGGGATGCTGCCACAGCATGGCTTGATGAGCAGTGTGTAGGTCCACTCCCAGGATCCAAACTGGTGAATCCAAGGCCACCAAAGCAGAGTGCACAAACCTAACCATTTTGCCACAGGGCTGGCCCCCTCTAGTTCTTCTTGATTCAGTTTTGTGAGGTTGCATGTGTCTAAGAGTTTATCAATTTCTTCTAGGTTATCCAATTTGTTGGCATATAGTTTTTCGTAACATTCTTATAATCCTTGTATTTCTGTGCTTTCTGTTTTAATTTCTCCTCTTTCATTTTTAATTTTATTGATTTTCACCTTCTGTCTTTTTTTTCCTTAATGAGTCTGGCTAAGCAGTGGTCAATTTTGTTTATCTTCTCAAAGAAGCAGCTCTAAGTTTCATTGATCCTTTATATTGTTTTTTTAGTCCCTATTTCATTTATTTCTACTCTAACTTTTATTATTTCCCTCCTTCTGCTGACTTTAGGCTTTGTTTGCTCTCCTTTTTATAGTTCTCTTTGGTGTAGTTTAAGATTGCTTATTTGAGATTTTTCCTGCTTGTTGAGGTAGGCCTGTATTGCTATAATTTTCTTTCTTAGTACCACTTTGCTGCATCTCATAAGAGGTAGTATGTTGTGTTTTCATTTTCATTTGTCTCCGTGTATTTTTTCTTCCTCTTTTAATTTCTTCATTGATCGAATGGTTGTTCAGAAGCATATTGTTTACTCTCCACATAGTCATGTCTTTCCCAGTTTTTTCTTGTAGTTGATTTCTAGTTTCATAGAATTGTGGTCAGAAAAGATGCTTGATATATTTTCAATCTTAAATTTATTGAGGCTTGCCTTGTTTCCCATCATATGGTCTCTGTTTGAGAATGTTCCATACACACTTGAGAAGAATGTGAATTCTGCTGTTTTGGGATGGAATGTTCTATATATGTTTATTAAATCCATCTGGTTTAGTGTTTCATTTAAGGCCACTGTTTCCTTGTTGACTTTCTATCTGGATGATTGATGTAAGTGGGGTGTTAGGCTTCCCTACTATTATTGTGTTGCTTCAGTTTCTCCTTTTAGGTCTGTTAGTAGTCGCTTTACATACTTTGCTGCTCCTGTGTTAGGTACATATATATTCATAAGCGTTATGTCCTCTGGGTAGAATGTCTCTTTTATCATGATATACTGCCCCTCTTTGTCTCTCATTGACTTTTTTATCTTGAAGTCTGCTTTCTCTTACATAAATATGGCAACACCTGATTTCTTTTGCTTGCCACTAGCTTGGAGTGTTGTCTTCCCTCCGTTTACTCTGAGCCTATGTTTGTTTTTAGAGCTGAGATGTGTTTCTTAGAGGCAGCATATTGTTGGGTCCTGTTATTTAATCCATCCAGCCACTTTGTGTCTTTTGATTGGAGAATTCAATCCATTTATATTTAGAGTGATTGTTGATATATGAAGTCTTAATACTGCCATTTTATCTTTTGTTTTCCAGTTGCTCTATATTTTCATTCTTTCTCTTCCCTTGTATTTCTGACTGGTATTTCAGTTTGGTGGTTTTCCATGATGCTTTTCTCACTATTTATTATTTGTGGCTCTGTTCTGATTTTTTGTTTTATAGTTACCATGAGGTTTGTAAAGACTTCATATATGAGATAGGCCATTTTTTTATATCCTCTTATCTCAATTAGCTTAAACAGGTTCCATCCCCTCCCTCTTCCCCTTATGAGTTATTGTTGTCACAAATTATTCTGTTTTGTGTTGTGAGTTTGTGAATAAATTCAACTGTTTATAGTTATTTTTGATGCTTTCCTTCCCTATATCTTTTATTTTATACTTAAGTGTTTGCTAACCTGTTCTTATAGAGAGCCACAATTTTCTGATTTTGTCTATTTATCTCCTTGCTCAAGGTTTTGTAAACCTTTGCCTTTTTGTTTCAGGTAGGAGGGCTGCCTTCATCATTTCTTGTAAGGCAGATCTATTTGGTGATGAACTTCCTTAGATTTTGTTTATCTGGGAAGCCTTTTATTTCTCCATCATATCTGAAGCATACTTTCATTGCATAGAGTATTCTTGGCTGAAAGTTTTTTGTCTTTCAGTATTTTGAATATATCGTTCCCTTCTCTGCTAGCCTCCAAGGTTTCTTGTGAGAAATCCACTGAAAGCCTGATAGGGGTTCCTTTATAGGTTGTTTTCTGCCTTCTTGTCCTTAATATTTTTTCTTTGTCATTGACTTTTGCCAATTTTAATATTATATGCCTTGGAGAAGGTCTTTCTGGATTCATGCAATTAGCAGTTCTATTGGCTTCATGTACTTGTAAGTCCACTTGCTTCCTAGGTTTGGGAAGTTCTCAGTTATTATTTCATTGAACAAGCTATCTACTCCTTTCTTCTTTTTTCTCCCTCTGGAATACCTATAATCCTTATATTGCCTTTCCTAATTGAGTTGAATATTTCTCAAAGAATTTCTTCATTTTTTAAAATCTCAGTTCTCTCTCCTCTACCTGAAGCATTTCTACATTTCTATCCTTTAACTCACTAATTTTGCCCTCCATAATGCCAGCTCTATTTTTTATGGCCTCTAGATTATTTTTTAATTTCATTAATTGTGTTCTTCATATCCAGAATTTCTGGAGTTCTTTAGAGTTTCAACCTCTTTGGTGAAGTATTCCTTCTGCTCATTAATTTTATTCCTAAGCTCATTGAACTGTCTTTCTGAGTTTTCTCGTAACTCGCTGACTTTCTTTATGACAACACTTTTGAATTCTCTCTCATTTATATTGTAAACTTCTGTGAGTTCAGAATTGATTCCGGGAGACTTCTCATTTTCCTTCTCTTCTGAAATTTTGCTGTAGTTCTTCATGGCATTTGATGAATTTGTCCTTTGTTGGAGCATTTGTGGTTGTATCACGTCACAGATTCCGCCTGCCACCACTGGGAGTGTGTCCTCTGATCCCACCCTGTCTGCTGGTAGTTGTGCTAGTAGGGCTGCTCTGTGTTTGCACAGGCTGCCTGCAGCCACTTGGCAGGTTGTGCTCATGTGAGTGGGGCTGCTGAGCTTGGCAGGGGACTGGCCAAGCTGCTGTGCTAGATGGGAGGGGCACCTTCCCTTGTGCATGTTGGCATTGTGCTTGTGGGTGGCTCAGCTGAGCTGCAGTACTAGGTGAGAGGGGTGGCTACACTGTGAAAAATCCACTGCCACTTGGTGGAGAGCATTCCCACAGGTGGAGCCACTATACTACAGTGGGTGTTCCTGCGGGCTGGGCCACCACCCCAAAAGCATTTGCATGCCAGCATGGCTGCCCCCACCTCCACTCACAGTCATTCTGGGCAGCAACTGTGTGAGGTTCCTTGACTTGGCTCACTGCTGCTGGGGAGGGATAGGAGTACACTCACTCAGTTCCACTGCTTCCCAGGGATCCAGTCCATCCATCTTCAGATGAACAGCTGCGTGGATCTCTCAGGTGTCCTGTTGTGCTGTGTAGGGAATCCTCCATTGGTTAATGAATGCCCGTTCAGTTGTAAGTTACAGGGGATAGACAAAGGGAACACCTCACTCCACCATGATGCTGACATCACTCACAAAGTGTCTTAATTCCTGACATCATCTCCCTGATTCTATGGACCTTCCAAATCCAATATCCCATATATGTCATTCTTATAATAAAATTTAATTAAAATTGTATTTAAATATAAGAGATGATCTGCATCTTAAGGTACTTTGAAGTAGCTAAAGTTTAATTTCAATATTCTGAACTTGTCCTATAATGCTTCTTGATAATATCTATTTTGTTATGTATTTTCTTGTCATAAGGAAAGGATGTGAAAATAATTTATTCTAGGGTCTTAATAATTGATAATGGACTGAATCAATTATCCCTTCAAGGACATTGGTGTTTTAACAAGTGTACAGTCATACCCAAAGGAATTGTCATTATTTCTACAAGCAATAAAGGTTAATGGAAAGGGTGTTTTGAGTCAGAGCCTTTTGTGACATATTTATGGAACTCCACCTAATTCAGAAAAGGACTCCATCCTGTGAGTATAGTGTGTGGCCTTAGCTGTATGAAGCAGACACAAGTGACCTAGACCTGCTTTATCCAGAGCAGCTCTGCTTTTTTCTGTTATATATTGGATCCCCATCAAAGATTTCATTGAATTAAGAGCTTTGCAGCTAAATAAAGAAAAATTTGTCAAGAACAACGAAAAACATTTAAAGGTCACTGGTCTAATTTATTTATGACTTGGAGCTGTCCATATCTTGAGTTCTTTCCTCTTCCCTCCTATTGTCTGTTAAACACCATTAACTGAGCAGGCAATATTTGGAACAGGTAATTTCTACCTATGTTTCCTATTAACCATGGACTAAGCTTTCCAATCCAAACCTACCTCAGTAAAATCTGGAAAAAGCACATTAGTTCATGGTGATTTAGTGATTCTGTATTCTAAAGAACAAATACTTGATAGAGTGTATAAATACCTTTTAAAATATTCAGATTATCCAAGGAGAATATTTCTTTGAATTAACTTAAGAGGCATTTATTGCTAATTTCTGCATGATTGGAGAAGATGCATTTCCTCTTTAGTATAGTTGGTGTGACAGAATGCAGTGTCCATGAATACTGGAAACTTACAACAATCTAAGAATGTGACTTTTGAGTTACAGAAAAGAGTCAATTATCATGGGCATAATTGGTGGGAATTTGCAATCTGACTTGACAGAAAAATTGGTTCTTCTTTCTACCACTGTATTCCCAGAATACCTTATTACTTCAACCCAACAGGAAATACCAAAGACTTCTTTCTGTCTTAGTGACTCAATCATTAAAAGCACATGACAGAAAGAAACTTGATTATAATATCCAGTAGGGAATTAATGTTCCTCAAGATTAAAAAAAATAGGCTTATCTTTTCCTTAGGATACTATTTTTCTTTTTTAAAAAGTTCATTAAGAAAACCAGGATTTAGCTTTTTCCCAAGTAAATACGTTGTTAAAGTTCAAAGCTAATCTTAATTTGACTACTGTTCTTAAGGGAAAAGAAACTTTTAACAATCAGTTAAACAGTGTTAATGTTTTTGATGTTCTTAGAAGTCAAGCTCAAGTATTCATAGTCTATAATAAATTCTTCCCAGTCAGGCTCACACCACTGTCTCTCACCTTCAGGGCATGTTTGTCTTTAGTCTGCACTATTGCTTGCAAAATACATTGTGATAACGTATCTACTTTGGTTGACAACGATGAGTCCTGTCTAGGGCTGGGCTGAATCCCTCCAGGAGTTTCATAAATAGATCACTGTCACTTCTACTGCCTAGTAAACCTAGAAATCAATATGCTTCTCTCTTTGTGTGGGCTTCCAGAAAGATTTCTTACAAAAACTGTCAAATAAGTACTGCTCAAGAATTAGTTCCAGTTTCAAGAATATAAAGTTGCCATTTTGTAACACACTGCAAAAGCAAAATGTTAATACAAATTTAATCTTGATATTTAAAAACACTACATGTATTCAAAGGCCTATATGCCCTAAAAAGTAAATAATACTCTATTTTTTGTCTCATTGAGTTTTCTGACAACTTATTCTGTATATTTCAAAGATTACTATTCTGGGCCAGCCCCATGACATGCTAAGTCCAGAAAGCTCCACTCTGGTGACCTGGTGTCAAGGGTTCAAATTCTGAGTGCAGACCTATAATACTCATCAAGCCATGCTGTGGTGGCAACCCACATATAAAATAGAGGAAGACTGGCACAGATGTTAGCTCAGAGTGAATCTTCCTCACCAAAAGAAAGATTACTTCTCAAACAATTTTTTTTATTTTCCTATCTTTTTATTTTTGTCTTTATTTCATCTTTATTATACAGTATTGAAATAACAAACTTTGTAATTCATGAATCAATTTTGGCAATTTATATCTTTACCTAAAATTGTCTATGTCTAGACTTTTAAATTTACTAGTATAAAGTTTATATATGAAAATGTGTTAATTTTAAAAAGAGCTTCTCAATTTGTAATTTTGTGTATTTTGATTTATTATTTTTTATCATCAATTTGCTAAATATTTGACCAGTTTACTGTCTTTTTAATAGATGTTACACTTGATTGCATTTTTTCTGGTTCATTAGTATGTTTTTGCTTTTAGTTTTTAAATTTTGAACTGAAAAACAATGAATTTCAAAACTGTGAAATGCAGTCAAACGTAGAAGGAAATTTATAACTTTAACATTTTATTAAAAAAATGTGGAAGATGAGTTACATATCCACCTCTTAGGAAAAAAAGCAAACTAAATCCACAAAGTAAAAAAAAAAAAAGATAAAGATATGGAAGGTGATAAACAAATGGCAAGCAATAGGATATATTGGAGAATAAGAGGAAGCCATTTGGTATAAAACTAATTCAGCCTGATGTTGTTTCTCTAAAAGGGTCTGACATGGACATTGAGCATGCATTGTATATCTGCTTTAAGCATTTGCTATGTTCCAAAGACAAGAAAAAAATGGTCTTAAGATAAAGACGAAACTTCCCCCACAATGGCATTTCCTTAAGGATAAGCCTCTCTCCCTAGGCTAGGAATTCATCGCTGCACCCACCCTGCTGTGTCCATTGAGACAGCAAATATACTACTTGCTGTGTGAGTAGCTATGCTGTGCCAGCTAGGTAATCACCTGACTGTTGTTAAAGGGGCATTCCTATCGTATGTGATGTATGCTCTTTGTTCCAAGATGGTGTATAACCACTCTGTACATCCCACTTCTTTGATACCCTTCCTTCCTTAGGGCTAGCCCTCAGATCTGGCTCATAATAAACTCACCTCAATTTTGAATTATAGTTTGGTTATGGATTATTTTCATCAAGAGTGGCAATTAATGAGATTGAAAGCAAAAATATAAAGAATGGACAAATCAGCTAATAAGTTGATGTTTTCAAAATTACTAATTGAATGGATGAGAAAAATAAAACTACTAAAACAGACAAAAATAACAAGAACTTTAAAAGATATAATTACTACTTATCCTCTGCATATATTTAAAAATTATAGAAAAATATTATGAATAATTTTATGCCAATAACTGTAAAAATGTATGCCACATACAAATGCCTAGAAAAATGCATCTTACAAAAGTGAACCAAGAAAATTTAAAATCTAATATTCCTGTAACTCTTAAAGAAATGTAATCCACAATTTCAAATTCTATCTCAAAGGAAACTGTGGACTAAGACAGCAATACTTAATAAATAGCAACTAATAGCAATCTTTCATAGACTATTACAGAGAATTAGGTTTTGACAAAGCCAGTATAAACTTGATACCTAAACATCATTCTATACTGCAAAGGTGTGAAAACTCCCAAAATTGCTATGTATATTCAATGTAGTCACAATCAGTGTTCCAACCTTTTTGTATGTTTCATGTAGAACTTGACAAATGATTTCAAGTTTATGTGAAATTTCAAAGGCCAAGAATAGACATTTGGGAAATAGAAGAAAATGAGGGAGGATTTGCTTTATTGGATATGAAAAGTTTTTATAAAAATCCAGTCATTAAAAATGTGAGGTTTTGGTCCAAAAAAAGAGAAATCAGACTAGTGAAACTGAAAAGAGAGCTCAGAGACAGGCCCAGGACCCGACTTAGGAAAAATTGGCATTACAAAGCATTAGGAAAGGATGGTCTTTTTCAGTAAACGGTGCTAGATCAATTAGATAACCTTATGGGAGAAAATGAAACCTAATGTCTACCTTACATCATACAGAAAATTAAATCGCAGATCTATTGTAGATCAATACGTAAAATGCAAAATAATTAAATTTCAGAAGTTAATATAGGAGAATATCTTTATGGTCTTATAGTGGGCAAAGGTTTATTAAATAGGACATTAAAAATAAACACTGAACTTAACAGGTAAAAACTGATAAATTGATCTATGTGCAAGAGATATGTTCCAAACTATTCATAACTGCATTCTGTTTATTAATCAAAAATTAGAGGGGCCAGCCTGGTGGCACAGCAGTCAAATTCACATGTTCTGCTTCAGTGGCCTGGGTTCACCAGTTCGGATCCTGGGTGCGACATATTCACTGCTTGTCAAGCCACGCTGTCGCAGGCATCCCACATATAAAGTAGAGGAAGATGGGCACAGATGTTAGCTCAGGGCTAATCTTCCTCAAAAAAAAGAAAATTAGAAACAACCCAAATTCTCCTTAACAGTAGGATCGATAAATAAACTTTTATTTATAGAATGGAATATGATGCATCATTAAAAATCACAAAACTGCAGCTACATGCAACAACACAAATGAATCTCACAAACATAAGTTGGAATGAAAGAAGCCTGACCCCAAAGTATACATCTTATATAATTTCTTCCATATAAAATAAAATGCAGACCCAAAAAATGGTGTTTAGGGACTTTAAAGCTATAAATAAATACAAAGAAATATTGTTATAAATGTTAAGAGAGGAATAACATTAAATGGGAAGATTGTAGTTGAAAGACTTTGAGAGGAACCATGGTGTGCTAGACATATTCTATTTCTTGACTTAAATGGCTTAGTTAACCATATGTTTGCTTGGTGATTTTAATTAAGCTGTAAAATTCTGTGTTTTCCTTTTACTTTATTATATCCAACATATAATGGGTCAAAACAGAAAGAGGGAACAAAGAGAGGAGAGAGAGGACAGAGAAGGAAGAGGGGAGAGGTGCCATGTTTTACTGGGGTAATTAGTATTTCTGCATAACTTTCCCAAAATATATGTGGTGTATTAATCTTGGTATATTTAAATGTGGGTTTTCAGGTCCTAACTTAAACCAAGTTCATCTTAGCAACATTAAAAAAATTTAAAAGCTAGCTTATTAATATTATTAATAAGTAATTTATTAGTCATTAAAGAGACTATGAAACTAACCATCGGCACCAAACTCTTTATAGTTTTGGCTGGCTATTATTATTTTTAGATGTGCAAATTCCCTTGTTTGTTTCCCAGGAGGGTCCTGAAGATATGAGTTAAAATATATTACCAAGAAGCACTGCGTAATCTTTATTAAGTATAATTTTAAAAAGAGAAAAATTCTTATCTATCTAATCTGTCCCTGTGTCTGGACGCAAAGAACCAGTGATTCTGATGACTAATTGGTACTATTTTAAATCCTAATGTTTTAATTCATGATACTGTTACATTATTGAATCCAAAATAATTATATGAAATTTGACAGCTAAATGACAATTTGCTGATACCTAATTCCACTGATTTTTAAACATATTTTAGATTGAAAGTCTTTTCTTGAGGAAAAATAACACTTAAATGGAAGCCCATTCTGTAAAATGGATAAAAAATAACCCTGGTCTGGTTTTCATTTTGGAGGGCAGAGGCAGTAGTCAGAACAGCAAGCTTGCCTTCCACGATGTAGAACACAGTTTGAAAATAATTCCATTGGTGCATTCTATATTTTAGTAGAAGTTCCGAAATTTAACTAAAAA
The DNA here is from genome assembly GCF_037783145.1 of Equus przewalskii. Classification (NCBI taxonomy): domain Eukaryota; kingdom Metazoa; phylum Chordata; class Mammalia; order Perissodactyla; family Equidae; genus Equus; species Equus przewalskii. The sequence continues at coordinate 30,427,391 of NC_091834.1, forward strand.
TTTTATAATCTTAGTAGAATCAGTATAGATAATCATTCACTTGGAAAGAAAAAAATTACAGTTTGGGGTAACACCATCAGTTTTCTGATGATGGCAAATGGTTTATTCTGCGGTTACATACTTTGGATTTGTCAGATGACCCTCAGGGCTTTTCAACTGTTTTTAGGAACTGATGCCAAATTAGCACCTTCATTCAAAAACAAAATGTGGCTTTTAAAACCGGAAAACCCCAGCAAATTAAAATATAATGACAAGAGGGAAGATTTTCACTGGAAGGTGAAATTTAACAGTCACGTATTTAAGTAGATCCTAAAGCTAGCAAAACATGCTAATTTGTATTCAATTCTCATAAACACTTGCTGTACAAAGCAAACAAATTCTGGCAGTGAGTTTCTAAGATCATAAAAAATCTTGCTTTTCATTGAAAACTATTTTTGTTTGGATTTCTAAAGGCTGGCTCTGCTTTTATCATTAATGTTTTCTGTATGCATTTGAGTGGCACAAGCTGTTCCGGACTAAAGAAAGTTTGGTCAGCATTCTTGACAGGCTACAGATCTAGATGTAAAGAATCTTTAATATGTTAATATTGCCACTTTCCCAATCCTGCTTTCTCACCTAGTTTAAAGCAATACGTTAACCAGCACCAGCAGAAAGGTGATGAAAGGTCAAATAAACAATGTGAAACCTAAGAATAATTTTATTTTAAACCAGCATATTACAACACATTTAGAGATGCTAAAAATATTTCTCATATTCTTCCTACATGCTGATTGTGGTATTATATCTTTTGGCATATGCATTAAAAATAGTTTGACAAAAATAAGGGAGCTGGTTGATATTTTGTGTCTTCACAGTGATTGAAGGGTAAATAAAGGGGCTTAATTTCTCTCAGGTTTTGTTCATTTTTCAGTTGTCTTATTTTCTTCTTCCCCTATGAGTCACTCACTATATTTTCAAATTTGGAATACTCTGACTATTTAACTAGCCACAAACACTCAGATAATATTATCATGAATATGAAGATTCAGAATTTGAGGTCACACGATCATTTGTTTTACTAACCAATTTCTTGTCAGAATGATGGTGCCATTTGTACAACAGACACGTTCCTGTGATGAATATAAGGTTCTATACCCCATATATTCCTTTTCATGTACTTCCTTCATAATCTCATAAGAATCAGACAACCTCCAAGCTTCAGAAATGACTATATCAGGTCATTTACTTTTTTCCACTTTATAGTGTACTGAAAATAGGTTTGCCACTTTCTATATCAGAGTGAACACATAACATCGTTAATTATCTTTCTAAACTTTATTTTTCCTGCTCTGAAAGCTCAAATATTGTAGGAATCATTCCCCAACATATCAAAAGTATTATAAAAATAAAGATATATTCATTCCAAAGTAATAGTTTTCTTTTTTTTCTTATATTTCCAGGATTAGTTATTTTAAAATACTTATCACCGAGTTTATACTCTGGAACTCCAAAATGTATCGGATTCTGCATCTAACACTGGGAATTCCTATTGGGAGTAACATTTAAAACAAATTACCAGAAAGATCAGCAAACAAAAGTCTGCAGTTAAATTGTCTGATAACACCCTGGCACTGAGGCATCAAGTGAAGATGAGTCACTAAACAAAGAGCCTCTCCCTTAAAGTTACATTCCCCCAGCAGAGGATTATGTGAGAGATGTACGTATTAATACCTGTGGGTGCTAATTTATGGCCTTGAAAAAATGTAGGTAAATGTATGTATCACACTTTTTTTTATAGTAAGAATTATGTGGAGCAACATAAAAAGGAAACAACCTCCCTTCATTTATTATTTTCTTCTTTGGAAAACTTGCAGAAAATGACACTTTTTTTTTTAATTCTTCTGTAAATTGAGGCAATTCTCATCTGCGGAATGAGGTTTAAGCTTCATAGCACCTACATAAATTCTTTTTTCTTTTATCTGTTTCAATATGCTTCTCTGACATTTATGGGCCAGCAAATAGGCTCCCTGTTGGCTAATTTAACACCTGCAGGTTGGACTCATTATGAGTATAAAATCTGAATAACTTAGATGGCTCAAATTTCTCATGCTGGTTCAGAAGATTCTGCCTAGCTCTAAAACATCTATCACAGCCAGGAACTTAGAGAGGGAATTTTGAACTGAATAAATGAAATAGAATGATTCGCCATGTGATGATTCCCAGGGATTATGCTCTCTGATAATTTACCGCTCTAGTTCTAGAACTGAGGACATTTCAAGTGTAAAGGATGCCTCTATTATTCCACTTTAACTTCCCTGACTCAGTGCATGCTCATTAATACGATTAGTGAGCACTTAGGAAAGTCTTCTGTGTGGATGGGACCTCACAGGGTTTTATGACAAGTAAAATGGACAGAATATCCCAAAAAGTTGGTAATACAATAGATGTCTAAAATTTATGTGCTAAACCATCAGTAAAAATTTATATGTAAGCAAGTACATCCTAATATTGTACAATATTGATTAAATGAGGTAAAAATCCTTATTAAATAGTCTCATGGCATCATTTATTTTGGTATTTTAAATCACTTATCACATTTGATTTCTTTTCTATTTATTAAATTATTGATCTCCATAAGGTAAAGACTATAATATTTTTGCACGTAATTGTATTCCAAGAAATTAACATTGCCTCTATCAGAGTAGCCAACCAAAACACATTTGTTGAATTATTTAATTAACAGATAGAGGTGGAAACAAGTCATAAATAGGGTTCAAAACATTAGTAGAAAACACTCCTCCACATTGCAGATATGTTATTGTTATCTCCAAAATTTAGACTCAGGAATGAAATATATGTCTCTGATTTAGATATATTGATGCTTCCTTCTCCCTGAGGAGTCTGAGATGCGCCTGCTAAAGGCCTTGTACACTGGCACAATTGGTGCTGTCATATAAGTGAGCTTGAACAAACATCAATGAGCACATAGCTGAGATCTAAAATAAATCAATTAGAAATCACTTTGTTAGCACATATTATTCCCAATGAACCACAAAGAACATAGAAACATTCCAGTTATGACAGAAAGACCCTGCAAACATTGGGTTTAAAGAAAATAGGTGACCAGCAAAAGCAAGCAAGACTAAGGAATATTGAATCATTCTCTCTGGCGGAAGAATAGAGAAACTAATATTCATGGTATTTCTAAATACTTAAATTGTTGGTACCAGATTCAAACAAAGATCTTCAATAAATGAGAAGTGTTAATAAGACATATTTTTGCCTTTTAAGATATGTCTATTACAACACCCATTAATGGAGAGTCAATTCTTTTTCTACTTGGACTTGGAATTTTTGCATTCAAGGTGACAGAACAAAGGTGAGCACAGGGTCAGCTCTGGACATGGATAGTCACCTGGGTCTCCATGGAAGTGCTTGCACTTGAACTGAGTCTTAAGGAATAAGAGTTAGAGTCAGGTGTGGTTGAGGTCATCCAAACAAAAGAAACATTATGAGCAAACACATATGTTTTGAGCAGGACATTGACAGGATTAGGTTCAAATTGTTGATGGTTTCTTTGACAGCAATGGAGTGGATTAAGAGGGGAGGCAGAGAGACTAGGTGGAATTTTTACAAGCTGAATCTACTTGTGTAAACAGCACTAAAATCAAGAAATAGAATATTGTCCACACCTCAAAATTACCTCTCATGCTCCCTTCCAATCACTTCCCCGTGAAAGGATGACCACAATCCTGACTTCTAAAACCTTTTTTGGTTTTGCATTATATATGAATGGAATAACACATAACGTACTCTTTGTGTTGATCATTTTTCATTCAATGCTAAATTTGTGGGACTCAGCCATACTATTGCATGATTTAGGTATTTCATCTCACTGCTGTATAGTTTGTGTGGCTATACACCATTTATATAACCGTTCTACTGTTTATAAGTATTTGATTAATTTCCAGGGTTTTCACTATTTCAAATAGTACTATTGCTATGAACATTCTAGTACATATTTTTGGGTGAACTTTTGTGTACAACTCCTTTAGGTATAAACCCAGAAGGAGAATTCCTGGAGCATAGGAAATGTTTGTATGTCCAGTTTTAGTAGAGATTGCAAAACAAATTTTCAAAGGAGTTGTACCAACTTTCACTTCCTCCAGCAATATAAGAGAGTTATCATTCTCCATATCCTCTCCGAAACCTAATATTTTTGTCATTGTTGTTATTATTTATCTTCAACATTCTAGAGTATTTGTGGTAGTATATCATGGTGGTTTTAATTCGCATTTACCAAACAATCAGAAAAATTTGTCACATTTTCCACTGTGTGTTTCTATGTATTCGTTGTGCATTCTGTTTATAAGTATTTTCTCAGAAATATTGGGAATATATTTCTCCACTCTATCCTTTGACTTTTCACTCTCTTAATTCTTTACTTAACAAACAAAAGTTATTTTCACTATAATCTTTTAATGGTTAATACTTTTTCCATCTAGAACATAAATCTTGATCTTCTGTAGTGTCACAAGGATTTTCACCTAAAATTTCCTCTCAAAGTTGTGTTTCATGTATATATGAAATGTATTCAAAATACACTGTGACACCACTCTGAGTTCACTGTGTCACCTTAATGCTCTTTGGCACACAGGTTAGGAACTATAGGCCTATTGAGATGTTATATTTCTTCTTCTGTAAGCTTTAGTAAGTGTTATTTTGGAGAAATTTGCCCAATTCATCCTAATTGTCAAATTTATTAGCAAATACAGATATTGATCATTAATTCATATTATCTCCTCTTTAAATCTGTCATGATATTCTCTATTCAAAACTGATAGTTATAATTTGTATTATTTTTCCTCTCCCCCCTTTGATTTTTCTTAAAGAAATTTTCAGGGGACTTAAATATATTATACAATTTAAAAAGCAAGCTTGTGGCTTTGTTGAAATATCCTATTATACGTTTGATTTTTATTTAATTTTTTAATTAAAAAATATACAGTCTTTTAAAATTAGGACACAAAAAATTTTTAAACTTATATTTGCCTTAAGGAATTATAAGGGTGTTTGTTCACTTGAATTTCTGCCAATTTGTTTTTCGTTTTCTAAATGTGTTTCTCTTTTATTAACTCTTTTCTGATTACTGTCACCTCATTTCTGAGATTTTCATTTTGAAATGGTAAAAATAAGTTTTATCTGCTTATGAGTATGCATCTAAGTCATACTTTCATTGTGTGTAAAGATGTTGTTTTTCTTTTTATTTCTTTTTTCTTCTGAAGAAGATTAGCCCTAAGCTAACATCTGTGCCAATCTTCCTCTATTTTGTATGTGGGTCACCACCACAGCATGGCTGATGAGTGGTGCAGGTCCACGCTTGGGATCCTAATCCCTGAACCTGGGCTGCAGAAGCAGAGTGCACCAAACTCAACCACTCACCATGGGGCTGGCCCCCTTTTCTCTTTGTAATAACTTTACATGTAGTTTGACTTCAGTATTTTCAGTTGCTCATTTACATATGAAATTAGTTCTCCTAAAACGTTAAGAATTACTGTTCAGGATAATTTTTCTAACTTAACTAAGTATTGGAATAAAGATGTTCATAATAGTTTCTTATTTTTGATATCTTTGGATATATAATGATAGACTTTTTTTACATTCTCAAAATGGTAATTTGTCTTCCTCTCTATCTTTCCAGCTTTCTGTCTCTCCATATCTGTTTGTGTCTGTCTGTCTCTCTTTCTGTATCAGTCTTGTTACAGGTCGTTGTTACAATTTTGTTGATTGTTTAAAAGAACAAACTGACTTTGTTCATTTACTGGTTGTTTTCTATGTCATTGATTTCTTAATTATTTTCCTTCTTTTACATCCTTTTGCATTTAATTTACTTGTTCTTTTCTAGCTTTGTAAGATGAACATTCAGATAATTGATTTTAGGCCTTTATATTACAAGAATTTAAAGCTGTATATTTCTTTCTAAGCATAATTTTAGTTGCCTTTCACAAATATTGAGATATAATATGTTCATTCTGATTTATTTAAAATCACTCATGATATCTTTTTTGACCCACATGTTATTAAAAAGTGAGTTGTTGATTTATTTTCAAATACTTCGGGCTTTGTTAGGTATCTAATTTTATTGATTCATAATTTACTTCTGTTGTGGTCAAAGAAGGTAGTCTGTAAGAGTTCTCTTTTGAAATTGAACAATACTTGTTTTATGGCACAGCTCAGTGTCTGTTTCGTAAATGTTCCATGTGCAGTTGAGAAGAATTTGTATTCTCTAGGTATTGGATGCATTGTTCTATAAACATCATTTGGGACAAAGTAATTTACAGTGATATTCAGATCTTTCATATCTATATTGATGTTTTCTCTACTCAGTTGGTCAATTACTGAGAGGGGTGTCAAAGATTACAATTATGATTATGGATTTGCTCCATAGTTTTGCCAGATAGTACTTCATGTATTTTGCAGTTCTACTATTTCCATTATTTAGGGAATTAATATTTATAAATGTTATGTTTTCCTGATATGCTGAGGCTTTAATCATTACAAAATATCACTTTTGCCCTCTGGTAATACTCCGTGTCTTGATATCTATTTGTTCCTATATATCGACAATTATTCTGGTCACTACATCTTTATTATGATTCAGTATGCTTAATAGCGTAATATCTAATTTTACTTCCTTTTAGTTTCAGTCTTTTTTGTCTTTATACTTAACATGTATCTTAGTAAAAGCATGTACTTGAGTTTAAATTTTCCATCTAGTCTGAAAATCTGTCTTTTAATTGAGTGTTTAGTCTACTTACTTGTACCATAATTATTTAAATGGTTGAATTTTGATTTATTTTGTGATTTTTATTAATAGGCTATATTTTTATAGTGGTTTTAAGTTTATCGAAAAATGAGCTAGAAATACAGCGAGTTCCCATATACCCCTCACCCCTCCACACAGTTTCCCCTATTATTAGTATCTTGCTAATGTGGTACGTTTGTTACAACTGATGAGCCAACATTTTTACATTAACTAAAGTCCTTAATTTACGTTAGGGTTCACTCTTTGTTTTATACTTTCTATGGATTTTGACAAATGTATAATGACATGTATCCACTATTATAGTATCATACGGAATAGTTTCACTCCCCTAAAAATGCCCTGTTCCCTGCTTATTCATTCCTCCATCCCTCTCTCCAAGGCCCTGGCAACCACTGATCTTTTTACTGTCTCCATTGTTTTCCCTTTTCCAGACTATCATATAGTTGGAATCACATAGTATGTATCTTTTTCAGATTGGGTTCTTTCACTTATTGATATGCATTTAAGGTTTTTCCATGTCTTTTCATGGCTTGATACCTCATTTCTTTTTAACACTGAACAGTATTTTAACACCTGGAATGTACTACATTTTATTTATTCACCCACTGAAGGACATCTTGGCTGCTTCCAAATTTTGGCAATTATGAATAAAGTTGCTATAAACATTCATGTGCGAGTTTTTGTGCAAGCATAAGTTTTGAACCTATTTGGGTGAATACCATGAAGTGCAACTCTTGGACTGTAGGCTTACTTTTGTAAAAAACTGTCACACTGTCTTCCGAAGTGGCTATACCATTTTGCATTTCCATCAACAATGAATATAAGTCCCTGTGGCTCTGCGTCCTCACCAGCATTTAGTGTTGTCAGTGTTTTGGATTTTAGTCATTCTAAAAGGTGTGTAGTGGTATCTCATTATTTTAATTTGCAATTCCTTGGTAACATCTGATGTTGAGCATCTTTTCATGTGCTTACTTACCATCCGTACATCTTTTTTTGTGAAGTATCTATTTAGATCTTTTACTCATATTTTAATTACGTTGGTTATTTTCTTATTGTTGAGTTTTTAGAATTCTTTATATATGTTGGACATCAGTCCTTTATCATTTATGTGTTTTGCAAATATTTTCTCCAAGTCTGTAGCTGTCATTTTATTCACATGACAAGGTCTTTCACTGAGCAGACATTTTTAATTTTAATGAAGTCCAACTTATTAATTTTTTTTCACGGATCATGCATTTTATGTTGTAACAAAAATTCATCGCCAAATACGAGGTCACCTAGATTTTATTCTATGTTATCTTCTAGGAGTTTCATATTTTAGTGTTATATATTTAGGTCTATGATCCATCTCGAGTTGATTTTTATGAAAGGTGCAAGATCTGTCTAGATTGATTTTTTTGCATGTGGATGTCCAGTTGTTACAGCACCATTTGTTGAAGAGACTATATTTGCTCCACTGTACTGTCTTTGTTTCTTTGTCAAGGTCTGTTGACTAGATTTATGTGAATTTATTTCTGGGCTCTCTATTGCCTTCCATTGATCTATTTGTCTATTCTATCACCAATATCACACTGTCAGGATTACTGCAGCATTATAGTAAGGCCTAAAGTGGGGCAGCATCAGTCTTTCAACTTTCTTCTTCTTCAATAATGTGTTCGCTATTCTGGGTCTTTTTCTCTTCATATAAACTTTAGAATCAGTTTGTCCATATCCGTAAAACAAAGTGATGGGATTTAGATTGGGATTGCATTGAATCTATAGATTAAGTTGGGAAGAACTGACGTCTTGATACTATTGAGCCTTCTTATATATGAATATGGAATATCTCCCCATTTCCTTAGCTCTTCATTGATTTCATTCACCAGAGTTTTGTGATTTTCCTTATACGGATCTTGTACATATTTTGTTAGATCTATATGTAAGTATTTCATTTTTGGAATGGTAATGTAAATGATGTTGTGTTTTTAATTTCACTTGTTCATTTGCTAATCATTTTTTTTAATAGCTATTTTTAGAATGGATATTTTCTACCAATCTGTCTTTGACGTCATCAATACCTTTTTCCTAATCTGTTGTTATGCCTATCTACTGAATTTTTGAAAATAAATTAAAATTTTCAATTTTAAAATTTACGTTTGGCTCTTTTTAAATTTTTATTTTTCATGAGATTTTGTGTATATATTTCTTTACATATTTTAATATATTTATAATCGTTTATTTAAATTTCTTTTCTACTAAGTATGTCTCAATGACCTCAAATTCTATTTCTATTGATTTCTTTTCATGAGTATGGGTCAAATTTTTTGTTTCTTCCTTATTTATTTTATTTTTAATTTGAAAATTTGAACAATATATTGTACAATGTATACTGTACACTTTGAACAGTATATTTAGAAACTCTGAGTCTATCTTATCTCTGAAGAGTGATTTCCTTCTAGCAGACTGTTAATTTGAATCGACTCAAACTCCAGACTGGATTTCCCTGCAGACAATAGCAGTTGAAATCTCTGCTGATATTTTTCAGTTTCCAGAAGCTGTTTTTTCTTTGTCAGACTCCCTGTGGCCTTCTCTTATAGTTATATAGCTTAGTGGTCAACAAATGATTTGGGTAAATTTTACGTGCAGATTTTGTCACTCCCCTCTTTTGATTCCCTCCTTCTCATGTTTTGCATTTAACTCTAGATTTTCACCTATCCCAAACTCTGCACTCTGACATATCAAGCCAGTAAGGCTCTAGCTTCCTGCCTTCCCAAGTGGCACGTGGATTGGAGATTGTCAATGAACAAAGAACCTCAAATTTCTTTTTTGTTTTGTTTTGTTTTTTTGAGGAAGATTAGCCCTGAGCTAACTACTGCCAGTCCTCCTCTTTTTTGCTGAGGAAGCCTGGCCCTGAGCTAACATCCATGCCCATCTTCCTCTATTTTATATGTGGGACGCCTACCACAGCATGGCGCCAAGTAGTGCCATGTCCACACCCGGATCCGAACAGGTGAACCCTGGGCCGCCAAGAAGTGGAACGTGCGAACTTAACCGCTGCACCACCGGGCCAGCCCCACACAAGTTTGTTATTTTTACAATTGCAGTTTCTGTTTTTCAATTTTAGGCTTCTCTTTAGTAGCAGTCTGCTTTTGCTTACTTTCCATTGCCTTTAAGTGCATTTTTCTCAGATTTTCTTTAGGAAACATTAATTTAAATTTAACTACTTTATGTTGACAGTGAAGGAGTTTAGGATATGCCATCCTCAAATATGCCAATTTGGTATATCAAACATTTTTTTTTTCTGAGGAAGACTAGCCATGAGCTAACATCTGTTCCAATCTTCCTCCACTTTGTATGTGGGTCGCTGCCACAGCATGGCTAATGAGTGGTATAGGTCTGTGCCCAGGATCCCATGAACCAGGGCCACTAAAGTGGAACATGCCAAACTTAACCACTACACCATGGGACCAGTCCCAATATATTGAAGATTTTGATCTGAAGGCTCCCATTGAACTCCCCTCATCTGCCTAAAGAGAGATCTTCCAAAAGGAACTCAATCATCATAAATCTCCTCCCTGGGAGTTTCATTAACCAGGAAAGATTTCTTTTTACCACAGAAAGAAAACTAGAAGTCGACACCACATCAGACAAACTTTGTCACAAGCTATATCTCGCATATATTCTTCTAAGGGTCCAGTCATCTTTCCTAAAAATCATTTTCTCTCCCTTAAGTGACCTATATCCCCTCACCCCTTCCTTTATTAAGATGGTATATAGGGTCTCAAACCTCACCACCTTTTTAGGTATTCACTTTTTTTCCTGTGATGATCCCATGCATGTAATACTAAAAATTAATAAATTTGTATACCTTTTCTCCTGTAAATCTGCCTGTTTCAGTTTATTTCATAGACTCAGTTATCAGACCTAGGAGGGTAGAGGGAAAATCTTTCCTCCCCTACAACAGAAGCTGGAAGTTCTGATTTATAAATCATCAATAGTAGTGAAAGTCATGGCCACCTTTTATATTTTCATAGTATGTGCACATGGGAATCAGAAATATAGTGAATACAGTTTTTACATTTTGGTATTTTATCAGTAAGTGGCACTATGCAAATCTTGCCAAAATAAGACCTTAAGTTTTGATCACTGTTTTCTAAAAGAGCATTGTTCAGTTGTTCCTTTTCTCTCTTTTATTTTGCCTTCATTTACAAAAGATATTTTTTGTTGGATTTAAAGTTCTGGGCTGATAATGTTTTCCTCATATCACTGTATTGCTTTTATTTCACTGCTTTGTGGATTTCATGACTGCTGCATTCTTTTATTTGTACAACAATGAGCTGTTGTTTTGGCAAGGCTTTTCTGATAAAAACTAAAGAGCTTGTACAACTCAATAATAAGATGGCAGACAATCTAATTAAAGTGGACAAAAGGTAGAATATGTTTGGCAAACTCACTGCCAGTTGCTTTAAAAGTTAAGCATACATCAACTCTGACGTGGCAGCTCCACTCCTAATTACGTAAACCAGAGACTGAAAAAGCAAGTCCATTAAAAGCCTTGTGCAAAAATGTTTATAGCATGTTTATGCATAGTAGCCCAAAAGTGGAAATAACACAGATGTCCATCAGTGGAAAAATGGATAGCCAAACTGCAGTATAATCATAAAATTAAATACCACTTAGTCATAAAAAAGAATGAGATACTGATGCATGAAACAACATAGATAAATCTCAAAAACAATTACACTCAGTGGAAGACGTTTTACACATGCAGAAATATACGTATAAGAGGTTTCAGAATGGGTAAAATTAAACTCTGGTGATAGAAATAACATCAGCAGGTCCTTCCGGTGTTTAGTGGTGGGGAGTGTTGATTTGAGAAGAGACACAAGAAAATATGCTGGAGCTATGGAAATGATCTATGCCTTGATAGTGGTATGAATATATGAGCCAATGGATTTTCAAAGTCCAATTTTAAAGTAATTTTAATGCTTGAGTATTTCACTATAGGCAAATTATGATTTACTAAAAAAATAAAAATGAATGGATGAAACTCTTGAGCAGAAACTTCATAAAAAAGCCTCACCATTATTAGTTATCAGGGAAAGAAACATTAAAATCACAATGAGATATGACTTTACTTACACCAGAGTAGCTAAAATTTAAAAGACTGACAGCATTAAATGGTGACAACATGGAGAAGAAAATGGTAAAATGTTACTGAAAAATAATTGGTATTCTTTTATAAAGTTAAACGTGTATCTACTCTACTACGCAGTAATTCTATTCCTAGTTACTGACCAAATCTGAACCATCTATGTTCCAGGAAGAACATGGTAAGAGGAAAGGAATGCTTCCTGGAAGTCTAGCTCAGGCACCCAAGGAGGCTGGACATTGAGCGGGAGTGTTTCATGTTTCAGTGAGAGTAAGGCAGTGATAGGGGCCAGGGGCTGAAAGGAGACAGCCACAACAGGTCCTGGCAGCCTGGGGAGTGAGGTCCTGAAAGATCAGGCAGAGAAGGTAGTCAGAGTGACTGGGAGTTTGATTACATTGAGCAAACAAGTTTGTTGATTAGGTAAATAAGTCAATACATTGAGAACAATTGGATTTACAATGATGTACCATGAAATGATGTGTAAACATGGAAAGGGCAAAGGCTAGTTAGAACCTGGGGTTTGGGGATTGGAATTAGAAGTATGGTATAAACATTATTTTTTTTTGAAGTATACAATCTATTCCTAATTATTCATGGGCTCTGTATTTGAGAATTCATTTACTTGCTAAAATTTATTTGTAATCCCAAAATCAATTCAGCACTTTCATGGTCATTCACAGATATGTAAGTGTCATGAAAAGTCTGAGTTGCCCAATTTGCTTGTTCCCAGCTGAGGTCTGCTTTCTGTCTGAACTTTCATACTGTAACAAAAGGTAGTATAGTTCCTTCTCTTAGTCTATTTAGTGCCACAGTTTTCACATTTTTGCACTTTTTGTGGGTGATTTTGTTGTTTAAAATGGCCCCCAAGTGTAATGCTGAAGTTGCGTCTCGTGCTCCTAAGCACACGGTGGCTATGATGTGCCTTATGGAGAAAAGATGTGTGTTAGAAAAGCTTTGTTCAGGTATGAGTTATAGTGTTGTTAGCCATGAGTTCAATGTTAATGAATCAATAATATATGTTGAGTAATGTTTCTTTAAACAGAAATACACATAAAACAAGGTTATGTATTGATCACTTAGTGAAAATGTGACCAGAGGCTCACAGAAAACTAACCCTATATCTCTAGGGGCAATGGTTCAGTATTTCCTAATTTGGAATTTGCAGTGACTTTCTAGAACACATCTACTGTGAATAGTGAAAATCAACTCTGTGTGTGTCTATTCACAGATGGGCATAGACTCACTGATACTCACTTAGCAATGTTCTTGTTTTCTAAATAGCATTTGCACTAAAGGATAACAAGCCTTCTTGTCCAGGAATACCTCATCCTAGAAAATAAGGACATGTTCCTAGAATGATAAAGATGTCAAAAGTGTACAAGAGCCTACTTGATGGTTCTCTCTCTGAGCAAATCTGGGACAATTTGAGCCTCAAAATAAATGAGAGTCTCAGATTACACTCCATTTAATAAAAAAGAAACCCATGAGTCCATACTGACATAAATAAATAAGGGAAAAAAGAAAACTCTTCTTTAATAAAATAACTAAAAATAAAGAGGGAATGATAGATAATCATAATTTGGAAAATCATCATGGTGGCTGACGTTTTGCTAAGGAACAGTATGCTGGTGCAATGGAGTATCTCTCTGCACAATGATGACTTTACCATGGAGAAACCTGACTGCTTATTAGGAAACGCCCTCCGTACCGGGGTAGGGGATCATCTTACAGCATGAAAAGCCTGCAAACTTTCAAGACTATTAAGGACATATGGGACAAAGACAGATTGTAGATTTGTGAGACATGAAAATTAGAAGCAGTAATGTTTCCTGGACAGGTGTCTGGACTGGAAATGAAAAGATACATTGACGTAGTGGTTGACAAAATTAAAATGGAGTCTGTGGATTGGAAGACAGCATTGTATGAATGTTGATTTCCTAAATGGAAGAGTTGTATGGTGATAACGTAAGAGAGAGCCCTTGTTTTTAGAAGGTACACATGGGAGTATTCTAAGGGTGCTGGGTCATCATAACAGAAAAAGGCTCTATCTATCATCTATCTGTCTATCTATCTATCTATCTATCTATCTATCTATCTATCTAATATGTGTAATCTGTAAGAGAAACCCTGTTTCTCAATCTTTTTGCCCTGGGAAAATCTTTGAAATAAGTTTTAGATTTCCCACACAAAAAAATATTATATCCAAGGCTCTTAGTAACCTAATGAGGTCACTAAGTTGTAGATATAGTATAATTACAATAATAATTTTCAGTGCTATTTTAAGTAGAGAATGATATTTTCCTGTGGATGTGCTTATTTTGGCCAATTCATTAACCTTCTCTCTGTGTAGTTTCCCATCCCCATAAATTATATCTACTTTAATGTAAGTCAGTAAGGCAGGTAAAGGAAATTTTAGTTTTTCCATTTAAAGAAATTTTTTCTGTCCAGGTAGATCTTATATACTGATCACAAATTTCTGCTATATAAGATGTTAAGAAGGTAGACATATGGTACGTGATTTTTTAAATGGCAATTTCAAGCTTTCCCCTCTTTAAAACTAAAGGCAACTTTTCTTGAAAAAAAATTTGTTGATTATAGCTTACCTTTCTTGAATTTAATTTTATTTCTTTGTATAAATTTTAAAAACTCATAAGGCAAACAAGTTTTTGTTAAATTACTGGATTAGGTAAAATGGGATTTAATTTTTTAAAAGTAGGCTAAATATAATTAAATAAAAGTTGTAAGTTAATTTTCATTAATGGTATTGACAGTATTCAGTAGCACATTTACTCAACCATAATTCATAATTCAATATGAATACAAATTATTCTAAGACAAAAATTTATATAAGACTTTGGAAAAAAACATTCTTTTACTGAGTGGTATCATAGGGGCTAGTATGTAGGCATAGTAACTACAAAATTATGTAAAGAAATTGCTTCCTTGAACTCTTTTTATAGGCCTATGTATGTATAAAAAGTACTGTTTTTGATGCTAAAAATAAAGAACCATAAAACTTCTTTAATGTGAGACCTGTACTTGGTTTTTGTTGCACAAGATATTCAATTCTCAGTCCAAAGTGAGATAAATACAAAGGGATTTATTTTCAATTGAAATTAAGTGAATTCTTCTCTTCCTCAAGATGCTTGTTAAACAAAAACAGCAAAGCAGCTTGCTCACACGTGTAAGAAGTTGAAAACGGTAGCAAAATATCCACTGCTTTCTTATGAAAGTCAGGATATACTACTTTCACAGCAATTTTTAAAATAAATTTACTGCCTGCTTAGGACAGAGCAGTAAATTTCAACTTGGTTCTAGTCACACTACAGCTCACCGACTTCGTCTTCTCTCAAAGTTCAGTTCTCTGGCTGAGTAGGAGGTTCAGAAGAAGGATCGCACTCCCTCAGTCTAGGAAGGAAAGGTAAATGCTGTTAACTTGGTTCGGCAGCTCCTCCAGTCTTTCAATAAGACTTGAGACTTGATTTCTTTCCTTACTCTCAAGCCTAACCAGCAGTGGAAAATTTTCAGGTTTTTTTTTTTTTTTTTTGCTACATGATTTTCCCAAAGGTTTCATTTTCTTTTAAATCAGAGGATCTTGTCACCTAAAGCAAAAACATTTTCTCCAAGGCCTTGGAGAAACTTGTTCAACTGGTTTATATGTTGAAAACTGTCTCCTAAGGAGATGAGTTTGTAACTCCATCTTCAAACCACTAAACAAAATCTGGCCTACTACTTTCTTAAAAGTATTCCTGCAATTCACCTCTCAGCTAAAGCAACCTGTCGCAAAGTTTGTCTGCTAAACCATCAGATTTCTTTACTTAGTAGAGGATTTATGTTTTCTTTTTCCATGTTTTCAAATATGCTCAACTAAACCGATTCTTGAGTAATAAAGTTAGCCATTTTGTAGCATTATTCAGATTTGTTTTTTCATTTTATCATCAAGAATTGTTAACACCAGTATCTCTCTGTGAAGAAAGCACTTCCATATTGTAATGTCAGGATTTTTCTTCCTTTCTTTTTTTTTTAACTGTTGAAACATCTTCTGGATCAAACTCTGGATGTGGCACCATAAAAACAGATACCAATATTGTCCCTCCACATAGACCTTTTTTTCTAGCTATAAAGATAAAAATACTAAGGAAAACTCTACCTTTGTTTTTGCAATATTTTGCAGCAGAAAAAAATTTGCTTTGAATTCACCATTATTTACAAATCTTGAAAATACTAGAGCATGGCACATTGCTGAAATCTGTTTGCTCATCATCTGAATAGAGAAACTGCAGTTATTATACAAAACCTTTTCAGGATCATATTGACTTTTCCTGCTGTGTGAAAAGATAATATTTTAAATTTTGCGTACTGCGACTTGTCCTAGAATTGAACTCACTATAGTCTTACATGCTGATATTATTAGATTGATTCTCTTCAGTGGCATGACGTTTCCTTTCCTGGGCATTAATTACTGCTACTACATAACTTGCTTCCTGATACTTTTATTAAATGTGACTTTTTTTTAGATAAAAGCTTTATTCTGTATGTTTTGAGATTCTAATGGCACTTAAAAATAATCAGCACCTTTTCATGTCACATAAATGCCTTTTTAAGTTAAATTTTCTTTCGATTTTGGTGGAACCATTGCTTTATTTGTAAATTATTTGTTGCAGACCATTAAAAGAAATGAATAGGACAACTTTGATTACCTAATCATGTAAAAAAAAAAAAATGTTGAAAGCAGGTTTCATTATACGAGCAAATGGCTTTTGTGTCTTTTGTGGCAACAGTGTATAAATAGGATTCAGAAGTTTGTAATTTTTCACCCCAACCTTATTAGAATTTCCCATAGGCTTAGGCTTAGAATTCTCTTCTTCTATATCAAAACCTATATTTAAAAGTTTCTATTTTGGATTGTCCAAGCCATGTAAATGCATACACTAATAAAATATAAACCCGAAGGATGTAATAAATTACAAATGCAAACAATAAAAAGTAAAAAAATTCACAATACAATCCATATTTGACATACACAATCCACGTTTTGCAATGATTTAAAAAAAAACACAGCAAAATGTGGTATGAGGAAGGGCAAGTGAGTTGTGGCATATGAAATGCCTCATGTAGAACAAAAGTTTCTTCCTATTTTCTATAGTACCTTGTAGAGGTTGTTCCTACCCACAAGTCAATCTGCAGGGATTAAGGGGAAACTGAGAAAGGTAATTAGAGGGGAAGAGGCTGACATCAGGTACTACACAGTTTACCAATTGTTTCTATGAGATTCTCACCTCGTATCAAACACTGAGAATAAACTTAACTACATGAAGGCAGTCTTCCTGTGCATTCCTATGTGGAGCTGAAAGACCATCAATAAACTTGCTATCTGCACTACAGATTTTAATGCCACATGGTGCTCCAAGTAAAAAAGAAATGAGATGTTTTTCCACTACTGCTGTCTCTCACAGAATTTATGGTGATATTTCATGTCATGTAGAATTCTAGAACTGTACAGAACACTTAATGTATATATGTGTGTCTGTGTGTGTATAAATGATTATATATGAGTAAATATTTCTACATATTATCTATACTAGTTACATAAATAGATTACCATTTATGTAAATGTACATTGCTGTATATATAAGAGAGAGAGAAAACTATGGATTAGATAATAATATTGTATCATTGCTAAATTCTGTGATTTATTTAATTGTACTGTGGTTAGATAATTATGTGAGAGAATATCTGGAATTTAGCGGGTAATGGAGTATGATATTTCCTGCTTACTCTCCGAGGGTTCAAGAGAGAGAAAAGAATGCTAAATCCAATGGAATATAAGCAGTTGAGGAATCTGGAGAAAAGTATTTGGACATTCCTTATATTACTTCTGCAACTTTTTTTTTTTAAAGAGTGAAATTCTGTTTATTAAACTAATTTTTTTTTATTCTTCTCCCCAAAGCCCCCCAGTATATAGCTGTAGACTCTAGTTGTGAGTGTCTCTGGTTGTACTATGCAGGACGCCACCTCATCGTGGCCTGATGAGTGGTGCCATGTCCACGCCCAGGATTCGAACTGGTGAAACCCTGGGCCGCCAAAGCAGAGTGTGCGAACTTAACCACTCGGCCATGGGGCCGGCCCCTAAGTTTTCTTTTTTTTAAAGATTGGCACCTGAGCTAACATCTGTTGCCAATCTTATTATTTTTCCTTCTTTTCCCCCAAAGCACCCTTTTACATAGTTGCATATTGTAGTTGTAGGTCCTTCTGGTTGTGGCATGTGGGACGCCACCTCAACATGGCCTGATGAGCAGTGCCAAGTCTGCACCCAGGATCCAAATTGGGGAAACCCTGGGCCGCCGAAGCAGAGCACACAAACTTAACCACTTCACCATGGGGCTGGCCGCTGTAAATTTTTATTTATATCAAAATTAAAGTTACATAGAATGTACAATACCACAAGTTAACCTCGATGAAAACTGTGGTGTCAGATGGTAATGACGTGTCAATGTACGTTCACCAATTGTAACAAATGTACCACTCTGGTGAGGGATGTTGATAATGAGGAAGCTATGCATGTGTTGGGACAGGGGGTATATGGGAAATCTGTATCGTCTGCTCCATATTGCTGCAAACCTAAAACTGCTCTAGAAAATAAAGTCTATTAAAAAAAATAAAGCCAATACATCAAAAAACAAAACAAAAAATAATAAAAAAATTAAAGTCACAATAAATAAAAAGTTTACGTGCACAACACGTGAAAGTAACTAATAGTTCTATTACTTTGAAATATTCCTAGCTGTAACTAACTTCCTAAAATTCAATTTGTAATTAAATAGGAAGTAATTAAAGATGTAAAAAGTTCCTGTAAATCTTTAAATTCTTTAAAAATAGGTATTTTTGAGTTAATCAATTAAGACTCAACTCCAGTATGAGAAATATTGTAGAATTAACTTGTCCTTCTATTATTCTCCTTAGTACCCAGGATATGCATTTATCACAGCCTCATAACATTTTATAACACTGATTTTTTACAGTCTGAAGTTTGACATTGCCATTATATGTCATTGTTAAGCACTGAGTCTGATTCATAGTAGATGCATAATATTTATTTAATTAATGAGTGTAGGCATTAATGCATTTGTGCTTTAAAAAATCATTTCCTAACTAAAGAGGAGATAATTAAAAATTGACTCATTTGTCATTTATTAAAATTCTGACCAGAGAGGATTTACACTTTCATTAATGAATTAAACTGTGATAAAACTGAGCAATTTTCATATTCGTATGAAGTGAACTTTTATGGAAGAGAAGAAAGGGTAATTAGAAGTGAGAAGACGTAAGTTGGGGACTATCACTGATGTCTTGTGAATTGGAGTATTCACCTTCTATGATACTACTATTCCTTTATCACTTGTATAAGGAGGTAGAGCTAAATAATCATTAAGTCTCCTCCCAGTTCTAAAATAATTTATTCTGAAGATTCTCAGAAGAATCTAAAGCACTAGAGATCCCATGCATGCAAATAAACACACACACACACACACACGTGTGTTCACATAATCATGCCTTAATTTTTGGAATAAAAAACACATTGCATTTCAGGGCCAGTCATATGCAAGTAGTAATTGCATTGCAGGTAGTAATTTGGCATTTCTCTAAGAACTCAAATGATATTTAAATAAAGAAAAATAATTTAAACCATCATAATACCAGATCTGAAAAGTAATAAGCTATCTGTTCTCTCTCTTTCTTTGCCCTAAAATCTGTTATTTATTTATTTGTTTTGATTTTTCATATTATTTTTTTAATTTATTTGTTTTATTTTTTATTTCAGTAACATTGGCTTATAACATTATATAACTTTCAGGTGTATATCATAATATATGTCGAATTCTGTGTGGATTACTTCATGTGCACCACTCAAAGACTAGTTGTAATCCACGACCAAACACGTGTGCCTAATCACCCCTTTTCCCCTCCTCCCTCCTCCCTTTCCCTCTGGTAACCACCAGTCCAATCTCTGTTGCTCTGTGTTTGTTTGTCGTTGTTGTTATCTTCTACTTATGAGGGGGCTCATATGGTATTTGGCTTTCTCCCTCTGACTTATTTCATAATAACCTCAAGGTCCATGTATGTTGTTACAAATGGCCAGATTTAATCATTTCTTAGGGGTGAGTAGTATTCCATTCTGTATATATACCACACCTTTTTTTTTTCAGGTTATATGGGAAGACAACAAATAACTTTCTTTTTTTTTAATTTTAATTTTTTTAATTGCAGTAACATTGGATTATAACATTATATAGCTTTCAGATGTATGTCATAATATATTTCGAATTCTGTGTAGATTACATCCTGTTCACCACCCAAAAACTAATTATAGTCCATCCCCTCACATGTGAGCCTAATCACCCCTTTTGCCCTCCCCCCCTTCTCCTATGGTAACCGCCAATCCAATCTCTGTTGCTATGTGCTTGTTTGTCGTTTTTTTTAATCATCTACTTATGAGTGAGATCATACGATATTTGACTTTCTCCCTCTGACTAATTTCACTCAGCATAATACCCTCAAGGACCATCCATATTGTCACAAATGGCCAGACTTCATTATTTCTTATGGCTGAGTAGTATCCCATCGGGTATAAAATATCATGTCTTCTTTATCAATTCATCTCTTGATGGGTACCTAGGTTGCTTCCAAGTCTTGGCTATTGTGTATAATGCTGCAATGAACATAGGAGTGCAAGTATCTTTATACCTTTGTGTTTTCAAGTTCTTTGGATAAATACCCAGCAATGGCCTAGCTGGATTATATGGTAGATTCATTCTTAATTTTCTGAGGAAACTCCGTACTGCTTTCCATAGTGGTTGCACCAATTTGCACTCCCACCAGCAGGATACAAGTGTTGCTTTCTCTGAACATCCTCTCCAACATTTGTTGTTTCCTATCTTGTTAATCATAGCCATTCTGACCAGAGAGAGGTGATACCTCATTGTAGTTTTGATTTGCATTTCCCTGATACCTAATGATGTTGAGCATCTTTTCATATGCTTGTTGGCCATCTGTATATCTTCTTTGGAGAAATCTCTGTTCAGATCTTTTGCCCATGTTTTAATTGGGATGTTGGTTTTTTTGTTGTTGAGCTGTATGAGTTCTTTGTATATTTTGGATATTAACTGCTTATCTGATATATGGTTCGCAAATATCTTCTCCCAAATGTTAGGTATCTTTTCGTTTTGTTGATGTTACCTTTGCTGTACAGAAGGTTTTTAGTTTGATGATGACCCATTTATTCATTTTTTCTTTTGTTTCCCTTGCCTGGTCAGACATGGTACTTGAAAATATGCTGCTAAGACCAATGTCAAAGAGCGTACTGCCTACATTTTCTTCCAGAAGTTTCATGATTTCAGGTCTTACATTCAAGTCTTTAATCCGTTTTGAGTTGATTTTTGTGCATGGTGTAAGGGAATGGTCTACTTTCATTCTTTTGCATGTGGCTGACAGTTTTGCCAACACCATTTATTGAAGAGACTCTCCTTTCTCCATCATATGCTCTTGGCTCCCTTGTGGAATATTAGTTGTCCATAAATGTGTGGGTTTATTTCTGGGCTCTCAATTCTGTTCCATTGATCTGTGTGGCTGTTTTTGTGCCAGTACCATGCTGTTTTGCTTACTATAGCTTTGTAGTATATTTTGATATCAGGGAGTGTGATACCTCCAGCTTTGTTCTCTTTTCTCAGGAATCCTTTCGCTATTTGGGGTCCTTTGTTGTTCCAGATAAATTTTAGGATTCTTTGTTCTATTTCTGTGAAAACTGTTGTTGGAACTTTGATACAGATTGCATTGAAACTATAGATTGCTTTAGGAAGTATGGACATTTTAATGAAGTTAATTCTTCCAATCCAAGAGCACAGAATATCTTTCCATTTCTTTGGGTCATCTTAGATTTCTTTCAACAATGTTTCATAGTTTTTGTTGTACAGATCTTTCTCCTCTTTGGTTATGTTTATTCCTAGGTATTTTATTCTTTTGTTGTCATTGTAAATGGGATTTTATTCTTAATTTCTCTTTCTTCTACTTCGTTGTTAGTGTACAGAAACACAACCGATTTTTCTATGCTGACTTTTTGTACTGTGAATTGACTGTATTCCTTTATTTTTTTCTAAAAGTTTTTTAGGGGATTCTTTACGGTTTTCTGTATATAAAATCATGTGGTCTGCAAAGAGTGACAGTTTCAATTCTTCTTGTCCAATGTGGATCTTTTTAAACTTTTTTTTCTTGCCTGATTGCTCGGGCTAGGACTTCCAACACTATGTTAAATAAGAGTGGTGACAGTGGGCATCCTTGTCTGGTTCCCGTTCTTAGAGGGATAGCTTTCAGTTTTTCTCCATTGAGAATGATATTTGCTGTGGGTTTGTCATATATGGCCTTTATTAAGTTGAGGTATTTTTCTCCTCACCATTTTATTTAGAGTTTTTATCATAAATGGATGCTGTATCTTGTCAAATGTTTTCTCTGAATCTATTGAGATGATCATGTGATTTTATTCTTCATTTTATTAATGTGGTGTATCATGTTGATAGACTTGTGGATGTTGAACCATCGCTGCATCCCTGGAATGAAACCCACTTGATCATGATGTACGATTTTTGCATCAGCCTTCATCAGGGATATTGGCCTGTAATTTTCTTTGTCTGTGTTGTCCTTGTCTGGGTTTGGTATCAGGATAATGTTGGCTTCATAGAATGAGTGAAGAAGCCTCCCCTCCTCTTCCATTTTTTGGAAGAATTTGAGAAGGATAGGTATTAAGTGTTCTTTGAACATTTGGTACAATTCAACAGGGAAGCCATCGGGTCCTGGACTTTTATTTTTGGGGAGGTTTTTGATTGCTGTTTCAATCTCCTTCCTGGTAATTAGTCTATTCAAATTCTCTACTTCCTCTTAGTTCAGTTTTGGAAGGTTGTATGTTTCTAAGAATTTATCCATTTCTTCTAGATTATCCAATTTTTTGGTATATAGCTTTTCATGGTATTGTCTTATTATCTTCTGTATTTCTGAGGTGTCCGTTGTAATCGCTCCTCTTTCATTTCTGATTTTATTTATTTGAGACTTCTCTCTTTTTTTCTTGGTGAGTCTAGGTAAGGGTGTGTCAATTTTGTTTATTTTTTCAAAGAACCAGCTCTTGGTTATATTAATGTTTTCTATTGTTTTTTCAGTCTCTATATCATTTATTTCTGCTCTGATTTTTATTATTTCCTTCCTTCTGCTGATTTTGGGCTTTGTTTTTTGTTCTTTTTCCAATACGTTTAGATGCACTTTTACATTTTCTATTGGGGATTTTTCTTGTTTGTTGAGGTAGGCCTGAATTGCTATAAACTTCCCTCTTAGAACCGCTTTTCCTGTATCCTACAGATTTTGGCATGTCATATTTTCCTTTTCATTTGTCTCCAGAAATTTTTTGATTTTGCTTTTGATTTCTTCTTTGACTCAATCATTGTTCATAGCATTTTATTTAATCTCCACATTTTTGTGGCATTTCTGGTTTTCTTCCTGTAGTTGATTTCTAGTTTCATACCTTTTTGGTCAGAAAAGATGCATGGTATTATTTCAATCTTCTTAAATTTATTGAGACTTGTTTTGTGGCCTAATATGTGATCAATCCTGGAGAATGTTCCATGTTCATTTGAAAAGAATGTGTATTCTGTGGTTTTTGGATGGAATTTTCTGTATATATCCACTAAATCCATCTGGTCTAGTGTGTCCTTTAAGGCCAGTGTTTCCTTATTGATCTTCTCTTTGGATGATCTATCCATTGGTGTAAGTGTTAAAGTCCCCTTCTATTATTGTGTTCTTGTCTATTTCTCATTTTATGTCTGTTAATAATTGCTGTATATATTTAGGTGCTCCTATGCTGGGTGCATTTACAAGTGATATTTACAAGTGTTATATCTTCTTGTTGGATTGTTCCCTTTATCATTATGTAGTGCTCGTCTTTGTCTCCTGTTACAGTTTTTGTTTTAAAGTCTATTTTGTCTGATATAAGTATTGCTACCCCTGCTTTCTTTTCATTGCCATTTGCACGGAATATCTTTTTCCATCCTTTCACTTTCTGTTTGTGAGTGTCTCTAGGTCTGAAGTGTGTCTCTTGTATGCAGCATATACATGGGTCTTGTTTTTTTATCCAGTTGACCACCTTATGGCATTGGATTGGAGCATTTAGACCATCGATGTTTAAAGTAGCTATTGATAACTATGTATTTATTGCCATTTTGTTCCTTTTTTGCTGGGTGTTTCAGTAGTTCTTCTCTGTTCCTGTCTTTTTCTCTTGCTCTCTTCCCTTGTGGTTTGATGGCTTTCTTTAGTAATGTGTTTGATTTCTTTTGGCTTACTTTTTTGCTTACTTATTATATATTTCTGATTTGTGCTTACCATGAGGATCCTATTTAACATTTATATATATAACAGTCTGTCGAGTTGATAGACTCTGTAGTTTGACCTCTTTCTAAAAGTTCTACTTTTTCACTCCCATCATCCCACACTTTATGTTTTTGAAATCATGTATCGACTCTTGTTTAGTGTGTGTCTATCCATTACCCTCTTATCATTGAAATAGGTGATTTTAGTACACTTGTCTTTTAACCTTCATATTATCTTCACAGGTAGTTGATCTGCTACCTTTACCATATTTTTGCCTTTACTAGTGATTTTATTGTCTTTTTTTTTGTTATTGTTTTGTCTTGTTGATAATTTTTTTATCTCTATTTGTGGTCATTGTTTTCCCACTTAAATAAGTCCCTTCAGCATTTGTTGTAGAACTGGTTTCTTGGTGATAAACTCCTTTGATTTTTGCTTGTCTGGGAAGCTCTTTATCACTCGTTTCATTCTGAATGACAGCCTTGATGGGTAGAGTATTCTTGGCTGTAGGCTTTTTCCTTTTAGCACTTTAAATACATCATGCCAGTCTCTTCTTGCCTGTAGGTTCTCGGCTGAGAAGTCTGTTGATAGCCTTATGGGCTTTCCTTTACATGTCACTTGTGATCTTTCTCTTCCTGCTTTTAAGATTCTTTCTTTGTCTTTAATTTTGGACATTTTAATTATAATATGTCTTGGTGTGGGCCTCTTTGGGCTTATCTTGTTTGAAGCTCTCTGTCCTTACTGTACTTGGATGCATTTCTTTCTTTAGGTTAGGAAAGTTTTCAGCTATTATTTCTTCAAATAGATTCTCTGCTCTTTTGTCTCTCTCTTCTCCTTCTGGGCCATGTATAAACAGAATGTTAGCATGCTTGATATTGCTCCAGAGTTCACTTAGACTGTTCTCATTCTGTCTAATTCTTTTTTCTTTTTCCTGTTCTGCTTGGGTGATTTCCTCTAGTCTTTTGTCCAGCTTGCTGATCTGTTCTTCTGCATCCTGTACTCTGCTATTGAGTCCCGCTAGTGAAGTTTTCATTTCCAGTATTGTATTCTTCATTTCTGATTGGTTCTTTTGTATATTTGCCAATTCTTTGTTGTTGTTCTCTGTGTTTATCTGGTCTTCTCCCTATATCAGTGAGAATCCTTAGTTTTTGTTTGAACTCTTTGTCAGGTGGATTGCTTATTTCTGTTTCATGTAGTTCTCTTTCTGGTGTTTTGTCCTGTTCCCTTGCTTGGAATTATTCATTTGCCTCCTCATTATGCCTCTTCTCTGTGCTTATATCTATGTATTTGGTGACTCAGCTATGTCCATTGATCTTGGAGAAATGGCCTTATGTAAGTGATGCCTTTTGAGGCCCAGCAATGTGCTTCCCTCTCGTCACCAGTCCAAATGATCCAGGAGTGACCCCTGTGTGGGTTACCTGTGTCCTTCTGCTGTGGCAGGGTGCTCTTACTGCAGGTTGTTCTTACTGCATGGAAAGAGTCTTGGCTTTCCTTCCCTGGCTGGCTGTTTGTAAATTGGGTTTGAGGAGCCCCAGCACCATTCGTTACAAGGTCTAATA
This sequence comes from Equus przewalskii, assembly GCF_037783145.1. NCBI lineage: Eukaryota > Metazoa > Chordata > Mammalia > Perissodactyla > Equidae > Equus > Equus przewalskii. The sequence goes on from NC_091834.1 coordinate 30,453,288, forward strand.
GCACACTCCTGTTGTAGTTTTCCTGTTAATTGGGTAGATACCCAGTGTAGCTGGTTGCTAGGGTCAGGGACTTACAGGTCCTGTAGGCCTCAGGCCTTCAAGGCTGTTGTCAGCTCTCTTAGGATTGCAGGTGAGTGGAGCTGGCCCTAGGCATGGGGGAACCCAATTGTTTCAAGCTTTGGTAGGTGGGGCTGATACTCTGTGTGTGTTTGTGAAGCACAGGTCTTCTGCCTCATGATACGCCCAAACTCCTACAGATCCACACACATGGTCAACACAGTCCTGACCCATGCACACTTCCTGACCCCCTTGGGCATCTCCAGTCACCCTAATGCAGAGGCCTCCACCTCTCCAATAAGGCCCTGCCACTTCACTTGGTCCTCCCACAGGCCCTGCCCCACAGAGGCAGACACATTTGCCTGCCAGTAGAGGATCCAGGCACCTAGTCTATTCAGGCTGACAAGTAGCCTGAGGGCTTGCTGTTGGGTGGGGCCAGTCCCTAGGGCAGGCTACCTGCCCTGGCTGAACTGGATTAAATCTGTGTTCTAGTGGGTGTGGCAGACCCCTGGGCTAACAGGCCAGGGGAAGTGCTTCAATGGCATTTCCAGTGTCTGTGTCAGCATGCCTATACTAGATCACAATAATGGCCCCCACCAAGGTCTCTGCCTCTGGAGAGGTCTCACCTCTCACTGAGATGCACCCAGAGCTTACCAGGTGAGTCTCTTTTCACCAAAGTACTCTGCAGCCTTCTTTCTGGTGATTTTAGGTTGCTCTCTGAGATGACTGAATTTGTGCATGGGCCCTTTTAGATCCTGGTTTTCTTGGCTTTCATCTGATAGCTTTTCTGGGGGTATTCCCTGCTGCAGTTAATAGCCAGCGAAGCCTGATAGCAGGACACTCATCTCAGTTGTGCTGAGTCTGAAGGATCCTTATAGCGGTAACGGTTCGCTGCTCAGGAACCCACTCCTCCATGGAGGGCTGTGTACCTTAGGGTGACTCCTGCCCAGTTTGCTGTGAATCCCTGTGGCTCACAGGTGGCTTTTTTTCTCTCCAGAAGGAATTATTGCCTCTCCACCCTCACTCAGGACTGTCCGTTGTTGGGGGGGTTCTTTTTATACAGTTTTCAGTTTCCTCTCCAGCGTAATTTTTCTAAAAACAGTTGAAACGTGGTTGTGTTCATGGGAGGAGGTGAGTTCAGGTTCTGCCTACACCACCATCTTGATGAGATCTATATCTATTCTTTCTGGCTCAAGTTTTGAATTAATTTTCCAAAGGATAGGGTTGAAAATTCTGGTTCAAGATGGTAAATTTTTCACTTATATTTCCTTTCCTTTTTGTGAAGACACAATTAAAATGAAAGTAAGTGAACTAAAAGGATATAATACAACAATAAAAGAAAGATCAAGTGGAATGCCACTAGGAAATAAAACATTTCAACACAATGGTAAATTCCAGGGAGCAGATCAATGAGGGTTAACCAAAGACTGAAGGCAGAGGAAGATGTAGCTTATGTTCTTACTGACTAGTATTGAGCCAGAAGTAAGACATTTTCTCATGGATAACCTTGGAGATCAGTATTCAGAAATGCCAGGAATAAGTCAGGACAGATGTTAGACCTGGAAGAAAATATAAATATTAAGTTAAACAGTATTTGAAACAGTAGACATCTCTCCTTCATGATGCAAAAGCTTCTACACAGAAAACTGAATTCTGCCACCCAGGAAAAGAGAAATAATGTAAGTGGTCCCAGGTGAAAAGAAAGTTCTTCACATATTGGCATTTAGACAACCCCTGTATAAAAGCCAGCCCCATCCTCCAATCATGCACTGCAGCATTGACTCCCTATTGTTCCTGGATCATTGTTTCATTGTCTCATTGTTAAATATGAACAGAAAGTCATGATCACTTTACATTTGAGGAAAGCCTGAAACCTGGCACAGAGAGAACAAAATACATAAACGTTCAAAATCTTCCTCAAGTGAATATCTTCAGAGAGATTTCAGAAGACCTGTTATACGCAATAAAATGTCATGCTATTCAAAAGAAAAGAAATGACTGAGACAGAGACAGAGAGTGAAAGAGAGAAGGATACTGGAAAGTAAAAATATTACTGTTGAAAATCAATTAGTAAAAAGGGCAAATGGACAATATTTCAAGAAAGTAATAATGGATAACAGATGGAAAAACATAAGGGGGAAAATGATAAGGACATAGAAAATCAGTCTACACTGTCCAACATATGTTTAATAAGGGTTCTAGAAAGAATAAAATGAGGAAACGTCTTCATATAGAAATATTGCAAAGCCCATGAATATGTAAACCCTGGAACTGTGATAAACACTTGTGAAATTGTAGAAAATTAAAAGTAAAGAAATTTAGAAGATTTTTCTTTGTCAAGAGGAAGCCAAGTGGGGAGGTGTAAGAGGTTAAGGAAATAGGTACCTGCAAGGGAATGAGAATTGGATTAGCATTGCTGTTCTCCTCAGCAACATTAGATATTAAATGACAGTGGAGTGATATTGTTAAATTCTAAGAGACTGTTTTTCTTTTTTAAGGAAGATTAGCCCTGAGCTAACATCTGCTGCTGATCCTCCTCTTTTTGCTGAGGAAGACTGGCCCTGAGCTTATATCCTTGACCATCTTCCTCTACTTTATATGTAGGATGCCTAGCACAGCATGGCTTGACAAGCAGTGCCATGTCTGCACACGGGATCCGAGCCAGCGAACCCCGGGCTGCCAAAGCAGAACATGCGAACTTACCTGCTGCGCCACGGGGCCACCTCCCTGAGAGACTGTTTTAAACCAGGTGTTCAATACTTAATATCTTCAGTTACATTTGACTTGGAATAAAAAATATTTTCAAACATGCAAGGAACCAGAAAACTTCCTTCCACACATCTTATCTTAGGAGGTTACATGTATGTTTAGCAGTATAAGGAACTAAACCATGAAAGAGAAGGTCACAAAGGATACGACATCAGAGTTCTAGTCCCTTTGAGTAACGGATCTAAAGATGGCAATCAGCCCAGACTGAAGAGGGAGGACTGCCGCTTCCAGGAGACAGGTCGGCGTTTGGAAAACGACAAGGAGTACACAAGAGAGTCCATATCTCATTTGAGTTTTTAGAACAATTTAAGACAGGCAATGCAAGTTGAGAGAGTGAGAAAGCACAGGGAGAAAAAGCTGTACAAGAAATAAAGTTATGGAACACTTTCTGAATTGGCAAAGAAAAAAATTTACATTGTTGTATCAAAGTAAGCGCTGCGTCCAGATTTAACTAAAAATAGTAACATAATTAAATTTGTAAGATGGATGAAAGAGTTGAGGATGTTTGAGAAATAAACCTTTATCATAGTAGAGAAAATCAATGAACCAAAATTAGGAATATAAGCATTCAGTTTTTAATTATAGGGTTAAAAGGAACATGGAGCAGGGCATTTTGGTTTTTTATTAAAAGTCCTGCTGCTTTTCTTAAGCATTTGTAAGATTATTTTGATAATTCTTCAAACTAATTGTTTTCATACAGCACTCATTAACATAATCAATTTGCATTTTCTCATTTCATAACAAATTTGTTGACACTCCTACTTACAGTGTCAAAAACAGTGGCAAAAATCATATATAATTGTAACATCAATAATAAAATACATAGTGGAATGGCTCCTTGAATCACATCTTCTTATATTCTTTTCAAAACCAAATGACTATGTTTTGCCATCTTTAATATCTCCTTTTCCTGCCTAATTTTTTAGGATATAAATGCCAGCTGTTGTGATGTTTTGATTTGGTTTTTAAAAAACTCATTATAAAACATTTTGTGTCATTTCGACTTCGAGCTAGAAGTCACTAACCGTCCCCAAGGTACAGAGCCATAGCATTTCCTCGTGGAACATTCAAAATTTCTTTGAAAAATGAAGGCACTTGCTTGTTTAAAATTTTTTCAGAAGATAATCCAACAAAAAGAATGATAATTCATTTACATCTGCTCACGAACTTCCAAGTATCATCCTAGAGTGTATTAATCAAACTCAGACATCTGCTCATATTCCAAGAGGAAACTTAAAAACTAATTCTCAAAATTGTAGAGTGAAGTCAGCCTGAATTAGCTTTGAAGTCTACTTACAACCTATATATCTTGGGTAAGGGTTTATTCTGTCCATTTCTGGTTTCCTTCTGTGGGAAACAGTATCATTTCTATCTTCTGTATGTATTGTGAATTTTATGTAAATAATTTTGCACTGTTCCCGGGAACAGATTAAGTCTGTAATTCATGGCAAGGGAGTTGTGATTGCTGCTGTTGTTGGTTCTGATAAACTTTATCATCATCATTGCAAACCCCAACCTTCTCAACAGAGCTTTTGTTTTTCCTGTTAGTTGACAGAGGAGATATCACTAATTCTCCCTTTAAGCTAAAAATATACATGGCTGCAGAAATGTCACCAGGAGATAGATAGTTATGCTGAAAGAGATGACATTATGATAAATTCAAGGTATGGTCACAGAGGAATGTAACTGCATTCCTTATGGAGCTTATAAAATGCCTTTACAGCTAATTCCAAATGAGCTGCTATTCTGAAGAGGTGTCAACCATTGAGAATAAGTGTCAAATAACTGATGGCTTAGACAATACACATTTAATTATATAAGTTCTGGTATGTCTTAGAAATGTTTATTTTATACTCATTTTACTGATAACATAGTACAGAGATGTTATATATTGAATATAAAACATATAGTAATAGCAGAGTTATAAATTTACTCATAATACTCCTTATTCATGCACAGGAAATTTAGCATTTTTATTTTCTATGAAAGATCCAAATTTATTCACAATTTTCCACCTTGCTGGGTTTTAAAAGAATAAAAATATAGTTTAACCTCCTAATATATGTTGTCACAGTCTCCACAAGTATAAAAATCTATTTTCAATGTTTTAGTCACTTTCACTTAAATATTCTGCCTTTCAACCAACAGGTACGTGAAAAGATGCTCAACTCGTTAGTTATCAGGGAACTGCAAATTAAAACCACAGTAAGATATTACATCACACAGGTTAGAATGGTCATCATCAAGAAGACAAGAGATAACAAATGCTGGTGTGGATATGGAGAAAAGGGAACGCTTGTACACTGTTGGTGGGATTGTAAATTGGTGCAGCCACATGGGAGATCCTCAAAAAATTAAAAATAGAACTACTATATGATCCAGTAATTCCACTTCTAGGAATATATCCCAAAAGAAACATAGGAATATATCCAAAAGAAACATAACCACTAACTAAAAAAGATATCTGCACCCCCATGTTCATAGCAGCATTATTTACAATAGCCAAGACAGGGAAACAACCTAAGTGTCTATCAAAGGAGGAGTGCATAAGGAGTATACAAATATCCCTCTATATGTGCAAATATTCCCTTGTATTCCATATATATAGACACACATATATATATGGAATGGAATATTTCTCAGCCATAAAAAAATGAGGAAATCCTACTATTTGCATCAACATGGATGGACTTTGAAGACATTTTACTAAGTGAAATAATTCAGACAGAGAAAGACAAATACTGTATGATCCCACTTATATGTGAAATTAAAAAAAACACAAAATTATAGAAAAAGAGATCAGACTTGTGGTTACCAGAGGTGGAGGGTGGAGGGAGAGGGGAATAGGAGGAAGGTGGTCTGAAGATGCAAACTTCCAGTTATAAGATAAACAAGTACTAGAGATGTAATATACAACACGATGACTATAGCCAACACTGCTCTATGATATATAGGAAAGTTGCTAAGACAGTAGATCCTAAGACTTCTCATCACAATTAAAAAATTTCTTTTCTTTTCTTATTTCTTTTCTTTTTATTCTATCTATAGGAAATGATGGATGTTAGGTGAACCTGTTGTGGTAATCATTTCACAATACATGTAAATCAAATCATCATGCTATACACCTTAAATTTATATGGTGACGTATGCCAGTTAAATCTCAATAAAACTGGAAAAAATTATTCTGCCTTTCAAGTGCCCTCATCCTTTTCTGATTTTCATCAAGATGACCACGTGACATACCAAATCCTTCAATGTTCTTATAGTAACAGGGCATAAGAAGGCCTTGAATCTTCCTCTGTTTTTCAGTTCCCCTCTCATCTGTGCTGTAGTAGTGTAGCTGGTGTAGTCCAGATCCTATGCTGGTGATTGCTGAGATATGACTTGCTGGCTGGTCTTTTGGGGGCAATATTTTGGCATCTACTCCTGGATGCCATGGTGCAAACTATTTGCCCCCAGTCATGAAATCCTTCTTTCAATCTGTTTTAGCAGTCCACAAACCTTGTAACCGCTCATTCCCATGCTGAAACTTCTGGATATCTTATCCTATTATCCACAGGTATTTTTTCTGGGATTCTGCACAGAGGCTTTAAGCTCACCGTTAAGCCAGCTCCACTGTGATTGCTGCTTTTTTGTTTGCAACATGCTCGTTAGCCAGCTAATGAAACTGAATTTCTAGAATTTTCTGACTTAAAGGAAGGTATATCATGTTTATAAACTTTTGTTTTTGTCTTAAATTCCTCAAATCCTAACAATCTAGTACAGTATCTATCAGTAACAATCAATCAATAATTAACTGAGTTAATCAACCAGGCAGTCAATTAATTAATGTGGTAGCCAAGCTAATTAATTGAGGAATGGAAAGAGACATAGGATGGGAAACCACAATAACGGTAAAGAATAGATTCAATAAATGTATGACTGTGGCGTGCACCAAGTGTGAGCTATCTGAATGGATCATTTTCAAACGTGATGAAAAGTATCTCCCATCTCTAGTGGAGGGTGAATTAAGTGGTATAAAACTGGTTTTGAAACATGTAGAAGTGATTGAGGAAGTCTGATCTCAGGGAGCAAAAGGATCACTGCTGCTGATATTGAAGTTGTAAAGAATGTTGGCAAGATAAGAGATGGCAATGGAAGCTGTGGGCTTGCTGATGAAGTCTTCAAGGAGAGGGATTGAATTTTGAGTGTCTGTCACTGACACCACATGTGAAGACGCTGGTATTAAGATTTGGTGAAGATTTTCAAAAAGTGCTAGTTGGTGGTAGCACAAGCATGGTCAGTAATTAGCATGAGAGACTACCAAGTCTTCTACTGAATTGGAAAATTTAGAAAACAGAACACTCTCTGACAAAGAGAGCTGGAAGATAAAGTAAAATTTCAGTTAAAGCAAAGAAGTTGAATCATTATTCACAGAAATATTTGACAAGAAAGATTTTACAATATTTTACAAGAAAATATATCTTAGTATAGCGTTAACTTGAGGCTCATTGGAAAAGCCCAGTAGTGGCTATGAAGATGGGAGCAGTGAGCTAGGCAGCTTAATGGAATAGTGGTGCAAATACTGAATAAAATATTAGGGAGGTAGAGTTTTCTTACAGTAAATAAGATGAAGGAAGCAAAAGTATAGGAAGAAATTAACAGTGACATGAAATTGATAGTGACATAGGAAGGAAAACAAATGACAAACAGAAATTGTTAGAATATGGAGGGTGACCAAACGCACACCATAAGGGTCTCAGCTTTTGTGTGGTAGAATTGCTCATAACTCATGATAAGCTGTCTCAAATAAGCATGAAAATTGCCATATAGCCTTGTTTTAGGAATAATCACAAGCACCAATGTTGTGATTAGTGTTGCCACGTTCATTAATTTGTTTTGGAAATGAAAGGCTAATGAATTAACTGGAGGCAGCTATCAACTTTTCTTAAATTACACATTTATTTCTTCAGACGCAAAACATATGCCAATACTCAATAAACCCTGTTAATTATTGTTCATTGATTAAACCATGAAAATATGTCTTAAGTTCAAAATTTATATGAAAATAGAGTCATCAGTTGGCCATAACAATTTATAAGAACTTAAACAGTGATGAAATGGTGATACATAATGCCATCAAAGTGATGAAATACACTATATATACACAAGATAATCTGGTAAAAGTCCTTATTCTGATGATTTTCTAGACTCTGAGACACTAAGATGAAGTTTTGGTTTCTAAAAGTTCTAAACTGGTAACCCCAAATAATTTAGAAGTTAATTTCTAAGATTTTATAGAAAAATCTTACTTTTCATCTCTTTCCTTTTATTCCAGATGGGGCAAGTCTTCTCTGTGCTGTGTTTCATTCACGTTCTCCTAATCCCTTTGAAATTTATTATTTGTATAATACTTTCTATTTAGAAATGCTGCAAGAGATTCCTTGTCGAGTCCCACAATCTCCCCGTGAGTTAAGTAAGAAAGTAATTTTTCTCCCATTTTACAGATAAAAACAAAGTATTGTATGATGAGTTATATGGTTTGCTCATGCAGATCCATAGAACCAAATAATAAACTAAGCTTTCTATTTCAAGTTATGACATTATACATAAACATTTTACTATTCTTTATTTCCTCCCTCCCATATCTAAAATCTGACATCATCTTCAAATTGAAATCACTCTCTCACTCAGGTGTAAAATACTTTTTTTATACCTGCTTGCCACTGACTTTTTCAGCATGGCTTTCAGTGACATCTTTTCCTATCTGCACATTGTTAGTATGTAAAATGAAATTATTCTGCAGACTCCTTGTAAATAACATGCTATAATTACTTCATCCTAGAATTACAAGATCAAATGCAAATTATAGGTTATGCTCAGAAACTAAAGATTTTTCCCAGTTCAAGGACTGACCTTGAGTTTGCCTTGCATGCTGTCTTACAATGCAATAAAATATTGTCACTTAACACACTTAAAACCCCAAAAGAGCAGAATATAAGACAGTTTCTCAAGAGAGACTTCACTATATTTCCTCCATTATTTTTAGTTCCATTAAATTGCCATCAATTTTGTCAATATGTCATTGGCAAAGAGAAAATTTAAATATATCAGGATCAGTTGTTTATCTTTCTGTAGAAAACAAGTGGAAAGAAGGCAACATGGCACAGTAACTTGGTTAAGACTCAGGAGATATATATTTTAATTCTCTTTCTGGCACTAGCTTCCTTATGACCTTGAGAGATCATATCAGCCTCAGGTTCCACAACAGTGAAAGTTTATCATTTTAACTGCACCGCCTATCTCAGCAGTGTTAAAGAGGTTAAAGGAGATGACCTATTTGATAGAGCTTTGAAAAGTCTAAGGCACTTTAGAAATACAACGTATTAATAAAAACATGGCCACATCTCTGCATGTCTGCTCTTTTTCTATTTCAGCTCTTACTATTCCATGGCAACAAACAAAAAGAGCAAAACCCAAAACCTGACTTATTTCAAATCTTTAAATTCTCCACTAGCCTCTGGGCTATCTTACATGCATGACCCTTACCCAAGAGTCTTTCCTGTTCAGGGTCCTACTTTACGTCACAGCAATAAAACATTACTTTCTGGAAGCCTCTCTGCTATCCCTTCCCCTATGCCAACTTAGCTTTGTTCCCATTCCTCTATTCTCTGCTGTCTTCTCTATATTTCTCCTTCCAGAAACCTTAAACTGTGATGTAACTATATATTCACTTTTCTATATGTCTCAACAGACTGAAAGTTCCGAGAGCTGGAAAGTTATCTATCTTATTCATTGTTGTTTTCCCAGCACCCATAACATAGTAAAGCTTTCTAAAAATGCATAAATTAAATCTGTGACATAAACCAGAATATGAGTCCATAGGCTTTTCTTTATCACTTTAAATTGGTAGCCAAATAAATTTAGAAGTTGGAGCCTGCAGGATGAAGCCCCTCTAAGTTTGTCCATAGAATATATTCTGAAAACTAGATTCTCTCTTCTTTTTTTGGCGGGTGGGGGTGCAATTTCTTTCTATTTATTTATGTAACAGCTTATTGAGATATAATCGATGTACAAAGAACTGCACATATTTAGGGATTCACTCTTAAATGCAAAGCAGAAGAAAAAGACAGACTAAGGAAAGGCTCTTGAGTTTGTCACAGATATAATATTCCACATGTCATGATTACATAAAGCTATCAAAATTCTTTCTTGGACTAATAAGCCAGGTTATGGACTCCCTTTTGCCATATGATCTATGTATACAAGCTCAATACACATCCTGTAGGCAAGTCCACATAGTCTTAGAGCACGTTCAAAATGCACTTCAGAAGGTTCTATATTCTTTAAGAAATTGCTTTGTTGAGCAGAAAATAGTTATCACATCAATGATTAAAGTTTTACCCAGAGATTTTATTTTTCTAGCTTCAGATATCATCAAGCATAATATTCAAGGGTAAAACCACAAAATTTCTTTTCCTCAATAAAATACGCACATCCCTGTAGCCTAAGTTCAGTAGGAGACAGTATTAGAGCAGTATATGGAACAACCACTTTATCACCTTTTCATTTTCTGAGCCACCATGATGTTTTTTCCTGCTGGGTATATTCATTTTTAATCATGTTTTCATTATGCTATTTTCTGCTGTCCTCTAAATTATCATATGTATACAACCCCTCACTGCTTTATTCCCTCGAGTCTGTTTGAGAGTACAAATTCTCCTGGCCTAGGTTTTTTTTACCTTGTGCCAAGTACTTCACCATCTGGACATCCTACTCTTTTATTTCCCAATCACACTGAGGTCCCAAATTCAACATTTCTGTTCTTAGACATGTGGTATTTTTTATGAAAAAGCAAGAGGCAAGGCACAGCAATTATCATACATTTTCTTGTTTATGACCATTCAAATTCCAGATCTGCTTCTTTTCATTGATATTGAATAGTTCTCTGTTTACTAATGGTTTTTTAAAGTATTGTGGAGTTAAATATTTTATAGTGTCAAGGCAGGAATAAGATTTACCACATAATACAGGACTCGCTATCTGAGTACCAGCTAGCTCCCCTACATAATGGATACATGGTTATTTGGCAGTGCATGGAAGTGAAAAACATTCATTTTTCACTTCTATGAATTCCTCTTTTTCCAAATTCCTCTCCTCAATTACACAGTTTTCATCCATTCTATTAACTTTCATGACTTGACAGGACATAAGTATATATTTTTTCAGTCTTTTAATAAAGCCATCCTATAGTAGTGGTATTTTAAAAAGTTAAATGAATTGGAGAAACTGAAATGTTAAAATCTCTACATAGATAATCAGATCAACTTTCATATACTTTACATTTTTTACTGAAAACGATTGAGAAGTCAAGTATATTTTCATACCTCCTCTTCCTACTTTCCTTCTCTTTAACACACACACACACACACACACACACACACACACACACAAGCTCTCTTGGCTACTTTTATTCTTCAGTGCCCATAGACTATGCACTCCTGCTGTTTTAAATCCTCCTCTGTGCACAGCAGATAAAAACGGCACTGAGCCTGCTATTGCTATAAATCCCTAAAGTGTTTAGTGAAATGCATGTGGGCATAGATTTTGACAGGAATAGAATGTCAACAGTGCCACTCAGTGATATGAGGTATTCTCCTCACGAATGCTACCTGCAAGGCCAAACCACCCTGTCATCAAACTTCCCATTTAATATGTGAAATTAATCAGAGCACTTATCAGTTGGCTATCATGTTTTAAAAAAGGCACTCATAGGCTTATACAGCATGGGTCCTGCAGGACGATTATCACTCAGTTATTCAACCTTTAGGGAAGATATACCTAATGCTTTGGTGGGCCAGGTTCCCTGTGGTCCATTGTACTCTGCTATGGTGGGGCAGAGCTATTTTTCTGCACTATCAACTATATTTTCTATGCTGTTACCACCTGAAGAAGGAGAAAGAGAAAGTAAGCACCTCTATAATTTCTTCCTCTTATCTCATATATGCTCTATCTCTAGAAAGTCATAAAACATTTAGGTATAAGGATGTCTACAGATTGGGAAACCTATATCCTTACTCCTCTTTTATGCTGGAATCTGCTCCCACAGTTTTAACTAATTGGCTAGTTTATTCATTAATGATTTCAGCAAAACAGGACTCATTCATATATTCATTCATTTGTTCGTTGAACATTTATTCAACACTGTACTCTGAAGATATAACCTAGAAATAAAAAGCACAAATATCAGCTCTCATAAATTTTACATTCTAGTGGGAGGAGAAAAACAAAGAAGAAAAATGGTTAAATGAACAAGGGAAAAGAACTGCTGAAGAGAATGATGGAGCTCAATTTTAAATAAGACGATTAGAAAAGCCCTCACTGAGGAGCAAAGTTTAAGGAGGTGAGTTCAAACCACGGGTGTTATTGATGGAAGAGTTTTCTTGGAAAAACAAAGAAACAAAGAAAAACCAAACACCTGTAGATGTAAAAGCCCTCAGGTGCATATTGCTCGGTGTGTTTGAAGACAAAGATACAGTGGGGCTGAAGCAGAATGCATAGGAAAGATAATAATAGGACATGAGGTCAGAGAGGTAATGTGGTTGGAAGAAAAATGTCTTATAAGATATTGTATGCTACGGTAATAATATTTGCTTTCTCCCTGAGTGGTATGGGCAGCCATTATTGGGTTTTGAAGCATAGAAGTGGCATTATATGATTAACATTTTAAAAGATGTATGACTATGTATCTATATATTGATTTCAATAGAGATATATAGATATGAATCATTTTTCCCCAGATCCTGTGTGGAACAAACAATCGGTTCAAGATCAGAAGCAGGTAAACAATTAGGAGACGGTTGCAATTATCCAGACTAGAAATGATATTGGCTTGTCTCATGTAACTGTGGTGGAGGTAGTAAACCATTAGTTGAACTTTGAATATATTTTGAAAGTAGAGCTGATAGGATTTGCTGCCAGACTGAGTGTTGGTTATAAAAGAAGAATCAAGAATGACGAAAAGATTTTTAGCCTTAGCTGCTAGAAGGATAGTATGGCTATAATCAAGATGGAGATGATTTTAAGAGGAGCAGGCTTTGGGGAATATGACAAGTCTGTTTTAGAAATGTTAAGTTTGAGGTGCCTTTTGAATACTTAAGTAAAGATACTGAGTACGTGGTATTGTATGAGTCTGGAATTCAGAGATTTAGGAGAAAAGACCAAGCTGGAGAAATACTTGTATAGGTCATTGACATTTACATAATATTTAAAGCCATGATTACCAAGGACTGGATTTAAATTAGGAAAAAAAAAAAAAAAAAAAAAAAAACCCCAACTATTGTGTCCAGAGATTCTACAATGTTGAGATGTTGGGAAGCTAAAAGGAGTAACCATTTAGAAGGGAAACCACCAGGGGAGTGAAGTGACCTGGAATATAGCTGAAGAAGTGCTTTTAGATAGCGGGAGGGATTAACGTGTAAAATACTGCTGATAAGTAAAGGATGATGAAAACTTAGGAGTGCTATCAGATTTAGCCATGTAGAGACTGTAGGCAATTTTGACAGAAGTAGTTGGGGGATGAAAGTCTCATTGGAATATCTTTAAGTGAGAAGAGGAGAAAAGTTGCTGATAGTAATTATACACAAGTAGTTTGAGAAGACCGTTTCTTTCTTTCTTTCTTTCTCTCTCTCTCTCTCTATCTCTCTCTTTCTCTCTCTCTCTCTTTCTCTCTCTCTCTCTCTCGTCTCTCTTTGTAAAGATTGGCACCTGGGCTAACAACTGTTGCCAATCTTTTTTTTTTCTTCTGTTTTATCTCCCCAACCGCCCCCCCCCACCCCGTACACAGTTGTATACCTTAGTTGCAGGTCCTTCTACTTGTGGGATGTGGGATGCCACCTCAACGTGGCCTGACGAGCGGTGCCATGTCTGCGCCCTGGATCCGAACCCTGGGCCAACGCAGCAGAGCACGCAAACTTAACCACTCGGCCACGGAGACGGTCCGAGAAGAACTTTTGTTAAATAGAGCAGAGAAAGAGGGATACTTAGGGAGAAATGTAGCCAAAAGTTTGTGTGTGTGTTTCAAGATAGAAAATATCACAAGTGAGTTTCCCTATATAGGAATGGGTATCATATCAAAATCATCTCACTCCATCTTTGCCCTGTTTTGACTTCTACATTTTATTTTAATCATCCACTAAGCTTTCTCACCACCAACTCTTATAATTTTCTTGAACTATGGACTTTATTCCGTTATCTTTACACCTCTAGAGCCAAACTATCAATAAAATTCGGGGGTTCCAAACCCCACTTCCATTGGAATATGGTGGAGTCATAATATAAATAAAAATATCTTTCTAAACATGACCAAAAAGAACAGTTATTTTTCCTAACTGCAAAGATACAAAATCTTTTTTCTACATCTCAAAAAATAAACACTAAAGTTAGCACAAGACAGGATACATCTATCTCTTTTTATTCCATAGTTATCAGTAAATGCTACTATTTTAGAATGTGAGGGAAGTGTTTCAATTGGGATTGCTACTGACTGAAAATGTGGATTCATAGTTATTTTCAACAAGTAATTCATACTTCTCTTTTTAATATAACACAAAGGAAATGTTTCTGAGGTGATGGCTCCTCAGTAAATATATATAAATGACTTTCTGGGGTACATTACAGACTAAAAACTGAAGATTAAAATATACCAATAGGTTTTCAGAAACATGGAAAGGACTTGGCAATGTCTACTGTATTTATCAACTATTGTCACAAACAATGCTACATAACATAACACTTACTGATGTATGTACCAGTATCCATGAGGTGGAGAAATGCAGTAACTGTTAGTAGGAAGCTAGTGTCACTTGGCAGGCAGAGAAGACAGAGGGAGATATGAAAAATTGTGAAGAATGTAATCTACACTCTTCCTACCCTACTACTGCCATTTGCTATATTTTTTGACTGACAGCGCACAGTTCAAGAAATATCCTAAGTAGTAGACATTAAAAATAAAATGATACTATGAAAAGTAAACTAATATACTTTTAATTATTAAATATAGAATATTTAGTATTCTGGTTGAGACCAGAGTTGCTGGAAACAGGCTGACATGAGTTCATATCTCAGCTCTTTCACTCGATTAACCATGTATCCTTGGACAAATGTATCTTCTCTCTCCTTTCATTAAATTTATGATAGTTTGGATTTCACATATTTATGTAATTTTCTTTTTTATCTGCCACTCCTGGTAAACCAAAAGCTCCACAAAAGCATAGATCATATATCATTTTGATCACTTAGCACACACATAAGAGTGTCTCAACACATACAAGTTGAAGGAAAGAAGGAAGAAAGGAAATGATGAGTAAAGAAATAGCCAGATGAAAGAAGGAGAGAGAGAGAATTCTAGGCAGAGGGGAAAATAGAAAAGTAGGCTTTGAGGTGAGAAGGAATGTGCTGTGGAGCCCTGAAAGTGGTCTACCCAGTGTGATTGGCTGAGAGGGAAATAGCAGAAAAGATGGTGTAGAAATCATCTGCACTCTCATGGTACAAGGACTCAAAAGTCATTTTTAATAGTTTTAAGAGTGATAAGATTCTATTGTAATGTTTTAAACAGGGAAGTTATGTGATTAGATCTCTCTTTTAAAAAATAGTACTCTGGTTTCCACCAGAGGGGCTCTGGGAAGATGTGGCTTTGAACATATTCTCATCCAGCTGCACAAACATTCATGCACACTCATTCCATCCCATCACACCAACACACATTCTTAGACTGAAAAATGTTATTTTTCCAAGATAATAGATTCAAATCCATAACTGGCAGGACAAAACCTCTTGTTCCAGAAAACCAAATAGAAATAATATCTCCAAGTATCAAGCAAAAATAAAATGACATAAAAAGCACGGAGGAAAGTATAAGACTTGGAAAAAAGATGCAGAATACCTAATAAGATAATATTAAGATTTTCAGAAAGAGAAAGAGCTGTATAAAAAACAGGCAATAACTAGACAAATAAGAGAAGCCAATTTCCCTGAACTCAAGAAAACTGAACACGGACACGGAAAGGGCAAGAATGTAAGGGCCAAGCACAGTTTGCCTGTCCTGCTCGCCACTAACTCCCCAGGGCAAGAAAGTGCCTGCGCTTAGTAGGTACTAATCGGATTTTTGCTACGTGATTTAATACACCCAAAATTTGCTTCTTGTTGAATTGTACAAAATGCTTTTAAGGCATAGTAATAAAATGATACATAGTTTACTCAAGGGAAAGGGGATCGAGATGGAGAAAACACTGTAACTGTAATCAAATAGGAAACAAAGGGAACCTCGGGGTTTTCCTCTACATGTCTCAACATCTTACTCTTAACACAAAAGGTGATGAAATATTATTGATCACTCACACAGGCTATAATATCAATCATTCATGGTGATAAAAAATTACCAATGGCCACAAGTGATCCAAAAGTATATTTAGGCTAAATACGAGAAAAGCTTCAACAAAAACTTTGTAACACTGAGACACTTGGCATATAATTGTATGAATAAAAGTGTGTTATTTTTTAGCAAAAAGTGGATGTTTAATAGAATACCTTTTTAATTTCTTTTTATAACCCCAAATACTTGTTAAATTATAAGTAATGGGCTTTATATCAGCATATAGCTGTCGGACACAACAGGAATGGAAAGGTCACCATGGAAGAAAGGTGCATCATTGTGGTTTTGCCCTAGTTGGAATATCACCTGATGACCCCTGCTGAGCGAATAAGGCAGCGTGGTGTCAGGAGGAGAAAATTGAATTTAATGATCTCTGGGTTACTTTCTGTTTCTAAAATTTCGTGATTTTTTCATTGGTGACTGCTATATATAAGGATGGTTGCTGTTTCTTAAATTCTTGGAAACAGTGCAGTTTCTTCCTGAAGCTACTAATTTCATTGATAAAGATTTTAATAATGATCAGACTGCTTAAAAGAACTGTAGATCACTTTTTAAATCACTCAAAAACGAACTACTTTTAGAAAATAAATTCTCCAAGTATATATTGCAAACTGTGTAAAAACGTATAGCAATCTCCTTCTCTGAAATTGTTTGCCAGGAATTCCAAATAATTTCATATGACGCCCATTCTCCTTTGGTATATAGGAAAATATAAAAAAAGAAATCACAGTAATTTTCAAAGGTCTGTCAAGACTGTAAACATCTCCTTTATGGCTTTTATGGGATAGAATCTCTCATGTCATATTTTTAACATGGTTCTAATAGTAAATGTTTATTGACTTTGCTCCAGCCAATTTTCTCTATATCACCCATCATGTTCTATGATGTTAATTTGTTACAAATGATGAAATATCCTATTGGACATATGAGTGTGCAGTACTGCAAAACTCAGGAAGGCAAAAAGAGCATTTTTATTGGTACGATGTACACATCTGGTGAAAGATTGCTAAATTGGTCTATAAAAAAAACTCTAAGACTGAATTTATCAGATTTCTTGAAACATAGACTGTATCTTTGAGGTCTGCTTTATAAAAACACAGAATGCAGTATCATTAAACAAAAGCACAAAATGATTGTATGGAGAACAAAAAATTTTCTGTGTTTCTGACTCAGGAATTATATTCCTCTATGACTAAAGAGAAAGGCAAAAATAACACCTTTGGCAAAAATGGCGGACTGTTGAACACTAAGTACAAAAGCATGCAAATAGAAGGCACCACATGTAACTTAAAATGCTACAGCAGCTTATTCTATTGATCAAATATTAGTTTTCTGGTCGGAAATGTTTGCTTTGTTGAGGAGCACATTCTTTTAATAAGGAAAATGACATTGAATGCTTTTCTCCCACTAACAAGTCTATTTTTAACAGTTCCATCAAGTTTAATTTTCTAGTCAAATGATAAGGAGCTCCTGAGATTTCCTCATTTCAGTACTAATGCCCTTGCAATCTGATCTCCTACAGAGCTTATTTCATCAAAGCAAGGTGAATCTTTAAACTATTTTAGTCTCAAGTGGGAAGCACTTGTAATTTGATGTTTTATTTACTTTTATTTATCTCCCTTTCATAGAAACACTGTACCAATAAACCAAGAATACTGAGCTTTTAATTCAAATCTATGCATCCTTTCAAAAATCAACCCTTGGAATACTTTTCTTCAAATGTTTCTAGGGAATTCCAGTGATTGCTGTTCCTTTGATGTGTTTTTGGTTTTTTCTTTTTTAATTTTCCACTTCAGGTCCCTGGGCAAATGCTAGAGCCCTGGGGAAACTTGAAATTAAGCATTACTTGTGTTTATGTCCCTCTCTTTTCTTTTCTTATCAAATGATTTCTTTTTGTGATAGGCATACATAAAGAGTTCTGCACTCCCTGCCCCACCATCACCAGCCTTGATTGAACGCCCTCCTTAACCTTCCCTTTGGGCAGCGGAAAAGCTACGATCACTCCCCTTTTATATGTCTCAGAGGAAATTAGACTGCGCTCTGCCTAAGCTACCTAAGAAACAAATATTTGCATTTGGGATAATGTGTTGTGTCTAAAGTAGCTCTCTGAACCTTCCTGGAATGTGTGTTCACTTTATATCATTCTTCTCTTAAAATATAAACTTGAATATAACTAGTTGGAGCCAGATATTTAGAAGTAGGCAGGACTTTCTACCATAATTTAAATCACAGTATGGATGCAGCCACCATCTCTGCCTCATCATGATAAGGGAACTTTTGATTTTTTGTCTGTTATTCAAAAGGCTAATGAAAAGACAAGTCAACAAGAGTGGAAGAGAGTATGGGAAGAGTAGAGAGTGGTGTATGAACCTGAATAAAGCAAACTCTCATCTGAAACTCAAAAGCATGGTTTCCTGGGGCCATAGTAAGGATCCACACTGACACCTTGTACTACTTTTCTCAAATTATGATTTGTTCTCATGAATTTTTGACCCAAAAGTTGTTCTCTAACCAAGAAAAGTTTGGGAATATTGGGATTCATTAAGTTAAAAAAACCCACAAAACTGTCAGTAAATGAGGCAATTTATTCATTCATTCCACAAATCTTTTGAGTTCCTACTATATTTATTGATGTATAAAACAGTAACTTTTGTGTATTTGCATACATACATTTGCTTATGATTTAAGAGAGAAATTTTCTATAATGTACAGTTCTCTATTATTATGAAAATATTTTATTAATAAATATTACTTGTAATAAAGTGGTTTTAATTTCTGAAATTTATTTTATTTAATCCATATAAAATAATATATTCACAGTAAACAAAAAATAGTGCTGGCAGATTAATTAAAAAAGAGCCACCTCTTACTCCACCCTCACTGGTCCTCAGATACCATCTACAAAGTCAATCTATAACTCTTTTAGATTACTTTGGTTTTTTCTTCCCTTCGCAGTCACCATGATGTCTCAAAATAATATACTCATACTGCTAATTCTTGACTTATCAATTGGAATGTCTCCTCTTTCACTTCTTAAGTTGAATCTACTGTTTCCTAAAAACCATGTCTCTTAGATGCCATGTCTTATTACTTCTTGGTTTACCTTTTGAATTTGCTGGAGGACAACTCTAAGCAACTTCCTAAGAAAAAGGTATAAAAAAGGTGAATTTTCTGAGTCTTTTTCTGTTTGAAAATGTCTTTATTCTATCTATATGGTTAACAATTTGGCAGCTTATGAAAATATATGTCGAATCATTTTACAGAGATTTCTAAAGTAATTGCTATTGCTCATTTTGAGTATTATTTATGTATAAATGACGCTACTTGTCTCTTCCTCTCTCCACTTTAAGATTCTTTGGTTTATTTAATCCTTCTGAAATTTCATGATGATGCATCTTGTATGAGTCTTTTTATATACACTGTATTAGATTCTCTATCAAGCCCTTTCATTTTTGTTGTCATTTTCTCTTTTTATGTCTTCATTTTGCAATATCTAGTTAAATTTTTAAGTCTTCTATCTGATTTTTCTATTTTAAAAATAATTTTGTCAATCATATTTTTATATCCAATGTGTTCAGGAAAAAAACCTACTATCAGTATTCGAATTGTTGAAATTTAGAAGCAAAAGCTTTTTTTCAGGGAACTTGGAGCCTTACTCATGACCAAAATTAGGAAGTAGTAGCAGTAGTATTAGTAGTAATCATCATCCCCATCATCATCCCTGTGTCGGTGATTACAGAATGCTGTTGGGTATTTAAATTAATACAACCTTCCTGGAGCGCACTTTTTTAGTAAATACCAAATCTTTAACAATATGAATCTCACCTAATCCTCAATAGAAATACAGTCTACCTCTAGAAATTCACAATTAGGAAACTATAAGAATGCCACCACAAATATATTCAGGAATAGGATAACTAATGGCCAATGTTGGGAAAACATATCACTTAAGTTATACTTTAGGTGTAAGTAACAGATGATTCAGTGCAAAGTTCCTGAATTAATTCAGTGACTTATTATTTCAAATTAAATAGAGGAGATCCAGCATCAGATAACTCAATGGTTCAATAGTATAATTAAGAATTCAGATTTAATTCTCATATTCTTGGCCTATTGGCTCTTGTCTGCAAATAAACACTGGCAAGAATTATGGTGTTAAAGTGACTGGTTAGATTAATCAAGATTTAGACTAATCCCTGAAAAAGTATTCAAGATTATGTTGGCAGTTAGCATGGTGGTCAGGCCTCCCAGTGGAATTGATTAATTAAAATTTTCTCATTTCATATGACAGTACGGGAATGTACCTCAGAAAAGTCTAAAGCCGGGACCCACTGAGCAATGCTTTTGGGTAACTGACACTCACTTCATTCAGTCTCAAAAAGAAGACTTGATAATTGGTTTGGATTGTCTTGTGTGTGTGCCAGCACCTGGTGAAATAGACACATATTCAAATCTCCATAGTAGTTAAGACAGAAAGTCAGGCAGGGGTTATTGGATACGGGTGGCAGCACTGGAGGAGAAAACGGTAAAGGCAAGCTTCTAAAATCTGGCCAAATCCTCATCAGGAATAAGTGGAATCACTTACACCACACATACCACATATCCTTGTGTAGCCACCTGCATAAGCTTCCATGACTTTTGTCACAAAGGAAAAGTTCCATCCCCTGTGTCCCTCAGCTTCTTCCAGCCAACAATATAATCATCCTTGCTAATAATCACACAGGCAGGATACTATGCAACTCTAGTGATTGTTGTAAGCTAATTGGAAAATACTTAGGATAAACTTTTAAGGATATAAATTTCTATCTTAATAGGACATTTTGTTTATAAAATAAACAGTGTTATCTTCTAAATTAATTGGGAATGGATGAGGAAGTAAGAGTAAGATTCAATCTGACTTGGAACTTCAGTTCAAGTAAGCAGTAATCAGAGACTGTAACAGAGACAGGAATGTTTAGGTCTGTATAGCTTCAGTGAGAGTTTCTGAAATTTATGTGATTTTGTGAAACTCTTTGGAAAATTCTACAAAGTAAAAAGGAAACATAGAATCAATACCAATATTTGAAAAAGATAATTTAAAATTTATATTTTGGTATAAGGATGTGATAAAAATTACGATAGTAAACCATTGACATGCATCTACTTAACCTCGTTCATTGAGTAACTGACCTTTTGGCTGTGAAAAGAATAAACTCATGAGAGCTTTAAATATTCATTGTTTTAAATGCAAATAACAGCAGTGGTGCTGAGATAGCAAACTGAATCAAGAGGAGAATAAATCCCAAAGGAAATTTATCTAATTCAAGATTGAAAGGTAGAGCACAATCAGTACCAAGGACTGACCATGAGTGACTGCAAACAGTCTGATTTTAGCACATGAAATTCAATTAAACTTAAAGAATTTTGATGAAAGGAAGTTCTCCATTAGTTATCCCTGAAATTCCATGAAACTTAAAATATAATTTTTAAGCAAAAGAAAATACATAAGCTTGATCCACCTGCCAATATCTAATATTATAACACTATTCTTCCTTCCTTTCCTTCACAGCAAACACTTCCTCTCCAATCGCAATAATGTGAACAAGTTTCACAAGATACTTAAATTGCTAAGAACATACAATATGCTTAGACTCAACTGCCAAATATAGGTCAAATAATTGAGGTCCTTTCTCCATTTAGAAAAAAAAAAATTTATAAGATGTCCAAATACCTTATTTTTTAAAGCTATTAGGATACAAGTTAACAGCTAAGTGCAAAGCCAAGAGAGGCCATTGACCTGGATTTGAATCACAGCTAAAACATTTACTAATTATGTGGTTCTGGTCAAGTCATTTAAAATGCCTAAGCATCAGTTTTTTTTCTCTATCAATCTATATTCCCTGTATCATTATGAGGAATAAATTAAATAATGTTTGTAAAAAGTTACATAAAATTTTTCTGACAATCTTAGCATATGGATCTAGTGTGGATTACTATCCAGGCAAAAATTCATAAAAATCATTGATAAATTATTACCAAAAATTTATCATATATCTAATTTCAAAACAACAGCAGAAGGAAAGCTCTGTCTCAAATTAAAAAAAACAACTTCGAAATAGAGAACTCAAGTTGACAGTGGTGACACTTACCAGACATGAGGCAAAGATAGTAAACAGACTGTGGCCATGGTGTTTGCCTGGAATAAGGAGAAAAGTGGCCTTACGTACAGGCAAATGGAAGCTGTAAGTAAGGGCACTCATAAAGTCAGGGCACTTGAAACAGTATATAATCTTTGAAAAAGAAGGAGAAAAACTGCAGAATAAAGTTTTTCCTTTTTTTATGCTATAAATGGGAAAAATAAAAAGATCTGTGAAAACTTGAAACCCCAATCTGGGACCAAACGTAAGAAGGGATCAGACTTCCACGAAAAAGAAAACTTTAAAACATTGTGTAAAAAAATCAATGAATATCTAGAAATGAAAAATAGAGGCAGTGATTTTTTTAAATAATAAATAGCATAGGAAGATTTAAAACAACTGAAGAAAATGAGAAAACTGTTAGACATGAGGAAACACGCATTCACAAGGCACAGAAAGATAAACAGATGGGAAATAGGAAGGAGAGAGAGAGACACGTAGAGCGTTCTAACACATTTATAATAGTAGTTTTCAGATGCAGGAACAGACAGAATGTGGGACAGGGTACAGCAGAAGAGAATGCACCATGGATTTGAAGAACCAAACTAAAGAAAGATCCAAATGCATAAATTGAAGAATCACAAGACCTAAGCAGATAAAATACCTAGAAATATAATAGTGAAAACCAAAAAGAATGGAGATTAGATGCAGTAGAGCAAGAAATAAAAGGTCAAGAGTCAATGTAACTATATCTTTGATTTTCTAAGAGTAAAAGAAAATTTATCAACCTAGTTTTCTATATTTAGCCCAGGAACACATTAAGCAAGAAAGCAAAATGACAACCTTTTTCAGTAATAAGAGACAATAGTACTTAGAATCGGACATTAATGGAATGAATAATAGTTCCAATAAAACATGAGAACTGATAAAAAAGGTAAATAAAGAATTCCTGCATCTGACCAAGATGGACTAACAGGAATCAGTTATATGCTCCCAAATGAAACATAAAAAAGTTAATAAAATTAAGTAAAAATAGTTTTCAAGACACTGGACATCACAAAATAAAGGGAAAAGATCCCTTAGAAATGAGGAAAAAAAGAAAAAAAGATGAGCCTGTCAGCAAAAATATCTGAAATACAAGAATTTAGTTAGGAAGGCTTTATTGCTCATGCAGTTTGTGAACCGGGAGACACAGCCTTTGGAACAAATCTAAAGTACGCTCCAAAGAGGGGAAGACACAATGACGGTCTTAAAGCCTAAAGCCACACAAGCCACAGGAATGTTCTAGCATTTCCTCTATTAGCCTATCCTCACGTAGAAACCCGTGTCTTTTGCTGATTAGTTGCTGGGTTAGAGTGAGCTGCACTGGGCTTGGCAACCTAGATACAGAAGGGTACAACTTGAGATTTTTCTGAGAACAGAGTATGTGAATGCACCTTGGTCCTGGCATGGCCGCTTGATTCTGTTTTGTTTTAGGTCCTGGTTAGCCACACCAAGTCCACAAAGTCTTTCTATTTTAGGAGTCCTCTATCTTTTGTTTTAATTCCAAAAGCCCTAGGAAGACCCAAGCTTACCGCATTAAGAGAGTTTTCAGTCTGGACAAGGACAAATCCGGATGTAGTCCTGCAGATCCCTGCATTAGTAACATGAAGCAGAGACTCTCCGGAGATCAGAGCAGCAAGAGTTCACAGCACAGAGCACTTAGTGGGGAAAGAGTTGCACACAGAGAGAATTCTGGACATTAGTGGATGGTTCCCTTGCATGTTCATCTGAGGACTTATTGAGGTGTGCACGTGAGGAAACTAACCAAGGCCAGGGCAAAAACACCAGAAAGAATTAGAAGTAACCATGATTGATGCTTACACTGAGCTGGGACTAGCACCTGTTCCCAGCAATGGTCCTGGAAAACCTCATGATTCACAGAACATTAATTAAAGTACACAGAAGGACCTGACTTCAGTAGTGGAATATAATTAGCCACAGACTAAGCAGTGCTCACTCCTGCCTGACAAATCTTAAAAGCAAGACCCCAAATTATCAAAATGTTTCTGCATAACTTAACTGTGTTCTGGCAAAAAAAATTCAAAAATATTTACAGAAATTAAAAAATATTCAGCTCCCAACCAAGTATGAAAGGAGGCAGGAAAATATAACCTTTGATGAGGAGAAATATCACTCAATCAAAAATGACTCATAATCGACATAGATATTGGAAATTAGCAGAAAGAATATCAAATAAATTATAACTTCAGTACCTATGCTCAAAAAGTTAAATAGCATCATGGAACATATGAAAAAGACCCAAATCTGTATTCTAGAAATCAAAACAATGTGAGATGAAAATACACTGGATAGGATTAATGGCAGATTTGACATTGCTGAAGAAAAGATCAGTAAAATTCTAGACATAGCAATAGAAACTAACCAAAATGAAACACAGAAGAAAAAAGAAAAAAAGAATAAAACTATGACCACAGAACCAAGGAACTGTGGGACAACTTCAAGAGGGCTAACATATGTGTAATAGAAGCCCCCAAAGGAGAAAAGAGGAAAGAGGGCATAAAAACATATTTGCAGAAATAATAAGTGAAAAAATTCAAAATTTGATGAAATCAAACAGTAAACTGTCTAAAAATACAACTGATAACCCAAAACAGGAAATCTGAAGAAAACTACAGAAGGCACATCATGATCAAATTGTTCAAAACTATTGATAAATAAATGTTAAAAGCAGACAGAGAAACATTATATACAGAGAAACCAAGGCAAGGATAACAGCAGACTTTTCATTGAAAAAAAAGTGAGAAGAGTGTGGAGAAACATCCTTAAAATAGTGAAAGAAAAAACTTGTCAATCTAGAATTCTATGATCAACAAATAATTTTTGAAAAAACACAGGCAAATAAAACTTTTCTGATATACGAAAGCTGAAAGAATTCATCAGCAGCAGATCCACACCACAAGAAACATTAAACAAAGTTCTCCAAGCAGAAGGAAAATGATACCAGTTGGAAATGCAGATTGCCACAAAAGAATGTATGTCGGTGTCACAATCGAATGTACACATCAGGATAGATGCGGAGAGGGCTGATGGCCACTCTGAGTTTATTATAACCAGCGTTTCAAGATATACATAGCTTACATCTGTTAAACATACACAGGTGTTCTGGATGAAGTAATTAGCGAATGCCAAGAATTCTTAGTGATTTCTCAGGGAGCCCTCCCTTGGCCTCTGTTTTGATATTATCATGTTATTGCTGTGCTCCTATATTTTTATCTCAGAGCAGGCAAGGTCTCTTAGGCAATGGTCCCTCTTGCTCCCGATATCGATATCATTCCTCCATCTGTGCCCCCGGGCGGCCGCCGCCTGGCTTAGGTTGCCCCCCCAGGGGGTCTTACCCATCATTGGCTAACCGGCCTTCTCACCTCCTGGTCACAGTTTCTTGGCAAGCGTTTGCCAGTGATTATTAACCCTTCCTATGTCAGGGGCGGCTACAATGTAGAGCAATGTAATTGGTAACTACAAGGGTAAACATATAAGCATTTATTTAAATTTTGATAAAAGATAATTGACATAGCACTATATTTAATAAAGAATTTGAATCAGTAATGAATAACCTTCCAAAAGGGAAAGCACCAGGCCAAGATGTGTTCACCAATGAACATTTGACAGCACTACACATTCCTCTAATATTAAAATTAGACTAAAGGAATATTTGAGCAATAACAAACAAATTTGCTAGTTTATGTGAAAAGGAAAAAGTCTTCAAAATATAAACACCCTAAGCTCTTTCCAGAGAAAATAGATAATCTGAATAGCCATATTAAATGAATCTAATTTATAGTTTAAAATCTTCCACAAAGAAAACAGCCTACTGATGACCTTTCACATTTAAGGACAAATAACACAAATTCTACAAAAACACTTCCCAAAAAGTGAAAAGGAGAGAATACTTCTCAATTCATTCTATGAGACTAGCATTACATTTATATAAAAAATACTTCAGAAATTTAGCATATAAATTATTTTATAACTGATTGTGGTACATTATAGATTGAAGAATCTGTTCATTAGCCCTTCCTAAACTTAGAGAAACCATTAGGATGCATTAAACATATTACTATTATTGCTCTCAGTTCTTGTAAGCAGAATAAACTATTCTGTAGTCCAAGAAATTATCTCACTTCCTCTAATGAGTTTGCTTTGTTCACTGTGCATTACAATTGCATTGCTAAGAGTAGTCTTCCAAAATACTTCAACATTTCCATTGATTTTCAAGGGCCAAAACATTTTGACTGAGTGTGCCTATACGTGTATGGAAGGAGTATTCTTGGGTACTTACATATGTTAATACATACACAGAAACAACATAAGGCTTTTAGCAGTTTTACCTGCACAAAATAGGCACTAGAGTTTGAGAAAACACTCTTATCTTTCTTATTATGGAGGTCTTCATTGATGAATTACTCTCACTGTTAAATGACAAGATCAAAAAAATAAACACAGTTACAGAGAAAATATTGGTTTTAATATAGAAAGAACACAGATTAGCAGACATAGTAGTTTGAAGACAAATCATTTCCACATGCTAACAAATCTAAAGAAAGAAAAATTGTATGTGGGCTCTATCAATAACTGTTTCATATATTTATGCACTGAAAACAACAACAAAACCATAGCTACACAAGCAGAGGTTCTGGATACACCAGACGACATTCCTGTTAAGAACCAAACTGACTTGGATTGTGTACAGAGAGAATTAAGGTTTCTCCCTCCTCTGTTCACTCTCGCTTGCCCAATCTGAAAGTTCTTCCCCTAGATTTTTCATGAGTTCCCTTACCTTGATACAGCCAGAATACCTATACTGAAAGAACTAGGAAAAGCTATGGGAGCAGCAGGGAATAGGACAGCATCAGAGACCACTGGCGGGGTTGGGGAGGGTGCTAAAGAACAGAGCCGGAAAGAATGGCATTTTCATGCCTACTCTTCCACTAAGTAACATTGGGATTGATTTCATGTCTAAGAGGAAGACTTGCACCAAATCATAGGGTTCAAACCCACAAGGAAAAGAATCCTCAAAGAAGAGCTTTCCTGGAAACACCTCTAACGATGGGCTTTTAGGGAGACAAGGGGAAAGATAAGGGCAAGTGTGACACCTATTTTAATAAAGCAGCTTTGCTTTTAGCTATTTTATATTTGGAATTTCATATGAGTTAAATCAAAAAAAATAATAAACAGGTTTGAGAACCACTAATCTAAGTGGTCCCTGGGGTCTTTTCTATCCCTATAATGCTGTAAGGTTTTATTCCATTACTGCCTAAGTAGGCAGCCAAACTAGAGGAATTAAGCGTTTTTTTTTTCCTTTGAACACATAATCTTAACTATTTGACATCCATTTTAATATTCTTGTCACCTCTTGTACCCAAGTAACCTAATCACAGATTTCTAAATAAAACATAGAAATTCTGCTAGACCTGCAATTCCTTTAATTCTGGTTTGTTATCACAATATACTATTTTTAGTTAAATTCAAGATCCTCTGTGTTCTTACAAGTGTTACATTAATATAATTTCTCTACTGAAAATGTGGAATATTACAGGTTGACCTTTTCAAACCTTGATATATATTGGAATGAGTCAGGCTATAGCAATATAGTTTACTGCCACTTATTCTCTACTCAAGGAAATAAAACACAGATAAGATTTATTTTGTTTTTGTCCTGTTTTTCTCCCTCTGGGTCTTTTGTGATGCGTCTTCAAGTAAATATCAATTTATTGATAATTAACCTGGAATAAGTATCTCATCTTTCTGCCGCTGTATTTATTTTGCTGCTGATGGACATGTGTAAGACAGCCAGACAAACGGCCATAGCTCTCCTCCACTTAAGATTACTACTGATATTCCCATTTTGTCCTGAGGAAAAAGAAACTCTTCTCCCTAAATCACCAGTGAGGCCTGAATTTATGCTGTGGTGTTTAACAGGGACTGCCAAAGGCTTGAGAAGTGAAGAGAACCCCTGGTTCTGGCCATGCATCCTGTCCTGCCTTTCTCGATGGCAATGACATATTTGGACATATACCAAATCTGGCTCATTCAGTTCTACAAAACTCTGTGAAGGAGATCAGTCCAGACTGCACTGCAACTAGCCCCATTCTCACAGTCTTTCCTTCCAGTGTGAGATACAGAAATGAGGCCTCCCTATGCTTTCTCCTCTAAGGACTCTATTTTCTGCTGTGGATCCCTTGTGAGAAATTACCAGCCTTAGGATTTTTAGCTCCTGCTATGCTTTCAATTATGTAGAATTCACTGGGAAAAGCCTAACCCATTCTGCTTATATTCCTGAATACTCATTTTACTCTTGACAAGAACAGCACAGTTCTGCTAATGATCTCAATCTGTATTCCTAAATAGAATTCCTCATGAGGGGAAGCAGAATATGCCACCCAAAAATATGCCACTCAGGTACAAGGATTATTTTGAGCTAAAGGCAATTAAGAAGAAGCAGATATAAGAAAAGCTCACTGCCCTCCCCTTGTTTGCCTACAAGCGGGACACAGATTTGTAAAAGTGTCCCCTCCCTACTCTTTGCCAAGAAGGACACAAGTTAATCACTGGAAACAACTCTAGACTCATATCAGTCCAGAGACTGTGCCAGAGGAATCTACATAACAAACCTTTCTAAAACTAGCCCTTATCTACCATTAGTTTCCCCATATATTTGCTTTCTCATAATTTGTTGCCCATAGAAGCTCAAAGTCCTTTGCCTTTTTTTTGGTCATGTCTTTAAAAATGTATTGTTCTTTTGTTAAGATGCTATTTAAACCTATGTTCTAATCATTGCTTTGAGTTACTCATCACTAAGTATTCCCATATGTATGTATGATGCACATGTGAATAAACTTCTGTCTGTTTTCTTCTCGTTAATCTCTTTTATCAGTCTAATTACAGGGCCCCAGCCAGAGAACCTAAAACGGGAGAGGAAAAAGATTTTGTTTTCCTTCCCTGCATTAGCATCACATCTGAATGATCTACATTTGGGTTACCTCTCTGAATCCAGGGCTTGCCCAAGAAAAATAGGCATAAATAAAATTTACATAAATAAATATAAATAAAATAATTTGCATAAATCTCCTATGGAAGTGGCTTCTCTCAGAATAAAGAAAGGGCCAGTCTCAAAGAAAATAACCAGTCTTCATCTTAAAAGTCCACAGTATGCAACTCAACTCCAAAAATAAACATTTCCAGATTTACAAAGCAGTAAAGTCTGATTCCAGAGAACACTTGTGGTATTTACATGAAGACGGACACATTTTAGTCGAGAATTTCATGTGGGACAGATGCTATTCCAACACCTTTGCATTCATTATCTCAGTTAATCTTACAGCACACTGGAAGAGGTATTACTGAGTCTATTTTAGAAATAAAGAAACGAGGCATGGAGAGTTGCCCAAGATTAACAAGGTAATAAGGACGGTTCTAGGACTCCAGGTTTTCCTCCAAAATATGCAATTTTAAACAAATAGATACTACAATTGCATGTGCGAGGTGAACTTGGAGATTTAAAATGCTTCCAAGGGCACATAGACAGGGAGGAAGGAAGTAGAGCACAGCTTTCTACTGTAATGATAGCTACTCCACAAGGTCCTACTGAAAGAGGTCTACAGTGCAGAGGACCAGACCTTAGACAGTAGAAGCAGACTGGTTGGATTTGAATCCAGATGCTTCACTTGCTATTTGTTTCATCTTAAACTACTTACTTAATTTTTATTGGCCTCAGTTTCCTCATCCGCAGATTTGAAGAAAATGAATACCTACATTACAAAACTGTTCTGAGGATTAAATAAGTTAATGCATGTCATGTACATAGCAGTCAATAAACTTAGGTATCCTTATTTTCACCTCCCTGAAAAATTTTGCAGAACTTTCAGAACTGCTGCTTGAGGTATGGTGATGGGATGGGACGTTAGGAATGGCCTACCTGAAACTGCGTGAATGGTTATGAAAGGAGGTTATGGAGGAGGACAAAAAAAGGACAGGGTTAACAATGTTTTGTTTTAGATTATTTTGGTCTTGAATACAAAATATCCTGAAGAAGAGAAAAATTTTGTTAGCTTCCTAACAAAAAATAATTGAGAAAAAAATGCTTTGCAAAGGAGGGTGATGAAAGAATGAAAAAAAAGAAAGAAAAATCTTAAAGCAAAACTGTAAATGCAAAGAGCTAACCTAAAAGAGTGATGAGCATTTCACTTCAAAATCATTGGAAGTAGGAATGAAATGTGAACCTTTGGGGAATGTTTCAAATATTTCAAATACTACCTTCTTCTGAATAATCTATCTTCAAGGATCTTTTATATTTAATTCAACACAAGCTTTGAAGAAGTTTGCACCTTAAAGCCTAGACATTTCTGTTGAAGGCAAAGAATATTTATCCAGTGATGGCATTGAAAGGGTAAGCTTTTTTTCAGCAACAGTCCCATCAATCAAGCACTTTCTGGGTCAAAAATGTTGGAGACTTCAAATTTAGTGGGCAGTCCAAGGGCAGAGAGAAAGTGGCCTACAGGGGTCAGTGGCCACCCCAACACGGGTGTTTGTCAAGGCCCTATTCTCTGCTGCCCTCTTACCAGGAGTCACTTTATCAAACTTGCCTTTTAAAATGATGGGTAATGGGCAATTTTGATTAAAATTGAGAGAATAAAATAGCAGAAATTGTTTTATCATAAATGCAAGATTTTAATCCGGAGTCTGAAGGAGAGGCAGTTTGCTACAATCAGGAAAACAATCAGAACCCGAGGAGAGAACATTTGGGTTCAAGTCCTGCCCTGATTCTGCAGAGAATTATTTCAGATATGCAAAAGCTTCTAGTCAGTGCTTGGAAGGCAGGGGGCATTCATTAGACTGTAATGTCTTTCCTAAATTGGGTAGATAACAGTCTTTGAGCTCTAATTTACTTATCTGTAAAAGAAGAGGATTAGACCAAATAAATACAGGACATTTTATTATTTTCATCTGGTCTAATCCTTTCCTTTAGACTGAGCAGGATTGTGACCGAACAGTTTGTCTACATGTCCACTACTAATTCACGTTGGCATACAGGGCCTTCATCTTTTCTTTGATGGAGCCATTTTCACGCAAGTATACTCTATCCTCTTTGCCAAAGTATTTGAGTCCAAATTTGGAAGTGTAATATGTGACCTTATTTACAAGCCAAAAATAATCTAGACCAGAAAGAAGACTTTTTATTTACTGTCAGAGCATTTCGTGTTGGTTCCCTTTGTTTCAGTTCCCCAACAGCAATGTGATGTGGGCCGGGTCTTTCTTCATGTTTAGGGATTTGCACCGTAAGAGAGGAACACTGAAATTATGAAATTCCAAGTTTATATAGAAGCTGCTGGCTCATCTGTCCATCCTTCCCCCTGGAGAGAGTGAGAGCAAGATATTTCTATTACAAGAAAGAGAGAGAGGAGAGAGAGAGAAAGGAAAGGAGTGGAGGAAGAGGACAGATCCCTAGGTTTTTACAATCCTTTGTGTTTTTAATTTCTAATTCCAATTGTTCATTGCTAGTATATAAGAAGGCATTTGACTTTTGTATATAAACTTTGTATCCAACAACCTTGCTAAATTTCCAATTTGTTCAAGGAGTTATTTTGTTGATGATTTGAGAGTTTCTACCTAGACAATCATGTTATCTCTGAACAGTGACAGTTTCATTTCTTCCTTTTCAATCTGCAAACCTTTTATTGACTTCTTGCACTAGCTAGGACCTCCAGTAAGATGTTGAATAGGAGTGGTAAGAGGGCACATCCTTGATTTGTTCCTGATCTTAATGGGAAAGTTTCTAGTTTCTAACCATTAAGTATGATATTAGCTGTAGTTTGGTGTATGTTCTTTATCAAGTTGAGGCAGTTACCTTCTATTCTTCATTTGCTGAGAGTTTTTATCAGAATAAGTGTTGGCTTTTGTCAAATACTCTTTCTGTATCTATTGATATGATCACATGTTTTTCTTCTTAGGTTGGTTAATGTGGTGGATTACATTAATTGCTTTTCAAATGTTGAACCAGCTTTGCCCACCTGGCATAAATTCCACTTGGTCATGGTATATAATTCTTTTATACATTGTTGGCCTTGATCTGCTGATATTTTGTTGAGGGTTTTTGCATTTTTGTTCGGGAGAGATATTGTCCTTAATTTTCCTTTCCTGCAATGACTTTGTCTAGTTTTGATATTAGGCTAATACTGGCTTTATAGCATGAGTGAGGAATGATTTCCTCTGCTTCTATTATAGAAGTATTATAGAGACTTGATATAATTTCTTCCTTACGTGTGGGGAAGAATTCACCAGTGAATCCATATGGGCCTGGTGCTTTCTGTTTTGGCAGCTTACTACTGCTTGATTCAATTTCTTGAATAGATATAAGCCTATTTGGATGATCAATTTATCCTTGTGTGAGTTTTAATAAATTGTGTCTTTCAAGAAATTGATCCATTTCACTGATGCTATCAAATTTTTATCATTTAGAATGTAAGAAAATATGTAAATCTTCCTGGAGCAATTCACTAACTTCCAAAGTATGTTTGTCATTCACTTATATCTGAGCACAGATTGACAGCAATTTTTTTAGACAAGACCCTGATTTTGCAGAAACATAAAAATACTTAGAGTATTGTCTCTAAACCCTATCATTGATTCAGCATCCTGTGTTATTGGTCATTTGTATTGTCTTTTATCTGCACTGATATTCTGCACTGCACTTCTCACATTCTATTCCCTCTCACTTTCTATTCTTGTTTTCTAAGTGTCAATGACATCCTATAATCATTTTGCATATGAGAGTATAACATTTCTTTGTATTTTGGAGTTAATTAAATATATTTAAGCTGAAATTATTTACGTAAACTACATTTGCTATCTAGTTTCAATAAATCCTTGTGTTCAACTTTTCTATTAATGCTGTACATGGTTTCCTTTTGGCAACATTCAATGTCAGTCAACTAGAATATGCCTCTCATTCTCAAATTTAGCAGTGAGGCACATATTAAAATAAGCATTCTACCATAAACATAATGGTGGAGAACAAATATCTCATAATAAATCTACTTTACAATGAAAACTTGTTCTTTTTCTGGTTAATGATTAATGACATGGGGTATGGTGCTATTTCACAAGTCTTACATATGAAAGATTCCTATAAAACCATTTGTATTTTTTATATCTATTCGAAATTGTTCAAATTAAAATGAGTAAAATATACATCACCACCATTATATCATATTCTCAAAATATGAAATGATTTCCATCTCTCTCTTATTATCTTATCTTTTCAGAAAAGTGAAGTAATCAATTAGGCATGAGAATATGCAGCAGCACCAGTTCACACATTTAATGTGAAAGGAGTATTGGTAAGAGCATCAGGGAAAGGAAATAAATAAGTGGTTTGGAATTTTTTATATTTGTCAAGTTGGTTCAGTTGGAAATTATTTTAGAATTCATGTTTTGAGATATAATGAAATGTATCAGTAATTGAGAAATAGATCCACATATTGAATAACATTAACAATAGACCTCTTCTTTGTTAGAAGAATATTAAGCTCTAAGTTTTGTGATAAACACTTTACATGCATTATCTCACTTATTTCTGAAAACAACTCCACAAGAAATAGTCTATCCCAATTATATGTATTAGGAAACCATGGGCCAAAGAGATTTAGAAATTTATGCAGATCATAGAAATTGTAAGTGATAAAGCGAGGACTTAATTCCCATTCTCTCAGACCAGAGCTATAGTGTTCAAAATCCTATATGGTACATATTCCACATTTCTAAAAGGTTGCAATATTGATGCATCATCTACTCTCTGATGAAAGAGAAGTCACTTTTCTACTTGATTTGTTTATTTTAATTTATAAGGCAATTTTTTTACAAACTAGTAACACAAATTGTCTGTGTAACTGATTAGTTTATCATTGATTAATTAATTTGGTCGTGGAGAAATACTATCTAGATTCAGTAAACAACAAAAATTATCCAGAGAATTATTACATTCTCTTGCCAATCAGTCATCTGAAGAGGGACTTAATCTGTTCATTCTATCCAATTTTAATGCAAGAAATTCAAAGTAGGAGAACTGCTACTTTAAGTGACTGCAAATATAAACTCCTAACCTCTGATAAACTATGTTCTTCTTATTTACCAACACAAGGCTTTAAAGTATTAAAAACACAAAGTTGAAAGCCTATTGTTTTATAGTACTATAATCACTTGGTACCTTTTCACTATTTTTCTCCCTAAAATGTCTTCACTTTATATTTCAATAAAGCTAATTTTTAATAATTATGAGCAGCTTCTTCAACAACATTTGTTACCAGTCCTGGTGATTCTACTGACCTAGAGAACAAAATTAATCTTTTAGAAATGTTTGGTATTTTCTACAACTAAAACATAAACAAACACACATTTGTTTTTGCAGTATCATTTTTTCCTCCACTATGGCCCATATTTTGTGTTTTATTCCTTTCAACATCCAAAATCCTGGAGAAATGTTTGTAGATAATTGCAAGCATGATCTTATAAGCAAATTGATGAATGGACTCATAATAGATTACCTAGAGATGTTGTCAGAGGGAATTTAAGATGGTTTTTCATTGCCTTTTTGAGAAACCACAAAAGCAACTTAGATTTTATTTTTTTCATTTAAAAATTATTTACTAGTTAGATTTTGAAAACATGCTGATATTTCACTCTTAAATTTTTCTTTACAAGAAAATTACACTTCCAAGCAATGTTTCCCCTCCTTTAGCCAAGAAAATGGAAGAAATAGATAATTTCAGATTTTTTTTTTAAAGATTGGCACCTGGGCTAACAACTGTTGCCAGTCTTTTTTATTTTTTTTTCTGCTTTATCTCCCCAACCTCTCCCAGTACATAGTTGTATATCTTAGTTGCAGGTCCTGCGAGTTGTGGGACGTGGGACACCGCCTCACGAGTGGTGCCATGTCCGCGCCCAGGATCCGAACCCTGGGCTGCTGCAGCAGAGTATGGGAACTTAACCACTCAGCCACGGAGCCGGCCCCATGATTGCAGATTTTAGCACATTTCTCTCACTGCAAAAAAGAACAAGTGGACAAAAATGAATACTGGTCAGATCTGAATTTGTTAATCCTATCTGTCCAACATGGAATAAAACTTCTCTGCAGGGAGACAGCATCATCCAAAGCCTAAAAATGTGTTATGCAAAATGCCCTATTTTCAGAAGAGTATTAAGCTAAATTAAGGAAAAATCTAAGACCATAATCATGGTATAGAAGACCCAATATGGTAATGATATGGATCCAACTGAATTTGATGTATACATTCAATGGAATTGCACTTAAAATTCCCACAGTTTATGTTTGATGGAAACTAACAATCTTATTCT
This sequence comes from Equus przewalskii, assembly GCF_037783145.1. Taxonomy (NCBI): domain Eukaryota; kingdom Metazoa; phylum Chordata; class Mammalia; order Perissodactyla; family Equidae; genus Equus; species Equus przewalskii. Next base: position 30,489,054 of record NC_091834.1, read on the forward strand.
AACATTTATTCAAAAAGAAGTTGGGAAGTGAAGCAAAAGAGCAAAGAAAAGCTGTGGGAGGAATAACCCCCCTGGAGAACTTATGCCCCCACATGTTAAACTTAGTGAAGGGAATATAACTTTATTGAAAGGATAGAAAAATAGAACAATGGAAGAACAAACACATCCAGACATGCATGGTCACTGCTTTTATCACAAATGTGACACTGCTGTTCACATGGGAAAGAATCATCTTTTCAGTAAATGGTGCTGGGCCAATCTATTATCTGTATTAAAAAAAAACCTGTAAGCCTTAGTTCACATGAAAGTAATTCTGGATGTAGTGTGCAGACTTTAACGAGAAATCTTAAGGGTAAAAATATCAGAATATTTTCATATCTTAATATATGCAAATATCTCTTCATTGGACTAAATGAATAAATACACAAAGAAATAAATGCTTAGTCCTAAAAGAAAGTTGATAAATTAGATATAGACTAGGTTAAAATGAAGAAGCTCTGCTTATTGGAAGTGAGAAGTTAGACACAGAGTAGGAGAAATAATGGGCAATATTTTTATTTGACAAAGACTACTAACTATACCATAAAATAAACTGCACATCAATAAAAAATTTGAGACAATCATAACAAAAATGCACAAAAGAATTGAACAAGACCTTAATAATTAGTTCATCTATAAATCCAACAAATATATGAATGGCTCAACATCATTAGTCATCAGTTATATATTAATTAAAGCTTCAGCAAGATACCACTAGATACAAACAAAATGCCTAATTTTAAAAATGAACAACAATACCAAGTATTGGCAAGAACGTAGAAAATAGAATTTCTCACACAGTGCTGGTAGAAATGTACGTTAGTCTACCCAATTTAGAAAATTCTTAAATTGTTTGGCAGTATTTACTAGCACTGACTAAATACACACCCTATGACCAACGTCATTCTCTGTCATTGACCCCACTCACTGTGTACATTTGTTCACCAAAATCAATGTAGAAAATGTTTATTGCTGGGACCAGCCTGGTTGCACAGCGGTTAAGTTTGTTGCTCTGCTTCTGCAGCCCAGGGTTCATTGGTTCAGATCCTGAGCATGGACATAAGCACCACTCATCAACTGGTGGATGTTAACGCAGGGCTAATCTTCCTCAAAAGAAAAAAATATTTATTGCTGCACTATTAATAGAGAAAAAACAAAAATAAGCCAAATGTTTATTAATGATAGAATGGATAACTGTATTTTTACATTTTTACAATGAAATACTCTACTATAGCGAGTATAATAATGACAGAATATTGCTACATGAAACAGAATGAGTAAATCTCACAAAAATAATGTTGAGGAAATAAAAGAGAGTGAATATATTTAAAGTTGAAAACCAGGCATACCTAAAAGTCACAATCATGGTTACTTTTTGCTTTTGAGGAAGATTAGCCCTGAGCTAACTGCTGCCAATCCTCCTCATTTTGCTGAGGAAGACTGGCCCTGAGCTAACATCCATGCCCATCTTCCTCTACTTTATATGTGGGACACCTGCCACAGCATGGTTGCCAAGCGGTGCCATGTCCTCACCCGGGATCTGAACCGGCAAACCCCAGGCCACCGAAGTGGACGTGCACACTTAAGCGCTGCGCCACCGGGCCGGCCCCAAAACAATCATGGTTACTTTTGCAGAGATGTAGTGACACTCTCTAGGACACTGGCAATGTGCTATTTCTGGATATGGAGGCTGGAAAATGGAAGTGTTCACTTTATAAAAATTGTTTTGCTGGTGATTTGTTCAATTTTCTTTGCTATTCTTCAATAATTTAAAAAAGTGATTCTCAATCCCCATTTATAAATAATTTTTGCTTTCTTAATGAAAAACCATACATGTTTAGAACTATAATAACTTAGTGATACTAATTATCCCACAGCTAAAATTATTGCAGAAATTTGGGAAACCCCACATTTTCACTTCCTTCCTAGGGAGAAAAAAATAGAGTGATTCATAAAATACATTGCATTAGAGTTTAAAATATCCAGAATTTGAGCAGCTACCTACCTCTTACTTAGTGAAAGTATTTGCTTTCAGGCAAATTATCTAAAAGGAAAATGTCTTTTTAGTGCTGAATTAGCATATACAATTGCATATACATATTGTAAAATGTGTTATAAGAATAAAAAATATAAGAATATATCTCTTCAAATTACCTACGAATGGCTCACTTATGAGGAGTTAAATTAGAGGCATTGTTGTGAAAGGCACTCATCATTCAAATGTTGGAATTATAACATACAGATGATCTTTGCCAGGCACTAGTTTTATAAGACACCTAGATCCTTCTGCCTTTAGTATTTATTTCTTTCAACTCATGGAAGTCTTCAGTTTTAGTATTATTTGTTTTCCAAAACTATAAATACCAAAAAAATATTTGCTGATGTTTTTTGCTTGTGCTTCAGCAATGTCTTCAATCCTAGGGAACTTAATCTGTGTCTATCTCTACTTGCTCTGTGCCTAGAGAGTGACTTACAGATAGATGGCCCAGTCTCACAATATTTTATTGCCACAAATTTCACTTTAACAGTTATATGTCTTCACCAAATAAGGCTATGCTAAAACTCAAGGCTTCAAGAGAAGTAGGTTTGTATAGGAAAAATATAGCAAGAAGTTGAAAAGTTCAAGGAATCAGATGAATAGGGCGTGACACTTGATCAACATCTGAAGTGAGAACATCAAATGTAATATCAGTTATGCAGGAATAACATGGATTTCCAGGGCAAATATGATTTATTCACGCCACGATGAAACATTGTCCCAAAGGAAACAGCATCAATCATTGTAAGCAAGTGCTTTCAGGCTACCTAATAGCCACAAAATCACATTCTCAGCCCAATCAAAGACCAAATCAAGACTTTAAAAACAGACTGCTTGCCACTTATTCCTCTTTAATAAATAAAACTTCTTACTTTACAGTCACTGCTTAGGACCACAGCCCAGGCATCTGCTTTCTTAGAATTCTGAAAGAAAAAACGCCACAACAATAAAAGTATTCTCTTTCTCTGTGGATTGTTCACTTTCTCAGATGCAGTGTTTGTAAGAATGCAGTGTCTTTGAAAACATTTCTCTTGCCTAAATGAAAAGAAAGTAAATTAAAATCTCAATAGATTTTTAGCCCAAAAGCAAAATAAGATTCTCCCAATTGGCATTTTTATTCAAAATGGAATATTAAAATCAAATAGCTCCAGGCAAAGACAATGATGATCAAAGGCAATGATTATGAAAACCAAGGATTTGTTTAAAAGGGAAAAGAGAACTACTTTGCCTTGTCATTAAAAGTGAAAATGATACTAACGTATCAGCCTCAGCATGAACTGGTTGATATGCAGAGACCAAATGCTCTGGTTGGCAAATGCTTAGCAGACATCAGAGAATATTGTACAAGGAGATAATGATTGGGCAGTAAATACAAACAGAGTGCTCTATCAGAAAATGCACACACATCTTTCTATTCAAATCTAAATCCTACTAAATCCTATAAATGTGTACATGAGGCAGAGAATAATGAGACTTTCGTTATTTTAGTTATTCAGAAATAATTCACTAAGCTCCTAGTAGGTGGCAGGCACTGGGCTCGGTCCTACAAATGCAAAGATACATAAGACATACCCACAAGCTGCTAAGAATCAATTATATTAAAATAGGAGACTTGTTAGGAATGTTCCAACTTCCAGAAATTTGAGTGTCTGTGTTTTATTTGAGAGTAAAGGGAAAATTAATACTGTCAATCAATAGATAGAATAAATCTACTAAGAGCATATTAAGTTCAACAATATGCAGACATGGTCCTATTACAAAAGAGTTTCAAGGCATGATCTTAACACTCAATAAATTTAGAAACTCGTTATGCAGAAAAAATTAAGAGTTCCCCACATAAACAAAATATAAATTAAGTACAAAATCAAGAACCTATAATTTGTGGAACAAAGGAGTAGTGTTATAAGCACAGAAGTGCAGGATAAAATTTCCATAATATCTATGGCATCAGTTTAACTTATCTTTAAGAGAGACATTAATTTGGAAAGTATAAAGTAGAAGCTAGGAAAATTAACATTGAGATTTAGGTACATATTTTATTTATGTAGTTACTGGAAATATACAGTATGAGAAACATTGTGCTAGGTGCTAGAGAAAACAAACAGAAAAGAATAACAACACAAAAAAACAGTTTGTGCCTATGGAGCTTACATTCTAAAGAAAGAGCTTTAAAAGAGAATATATAAAACCACAACAAGTCAGATGGCTTTACGTGCCACAAGAAAGCAATAATATTGATAAAAGAGATAAGTAGTGTGTGTGCACTATGGACGGGCTTGTTTCACACAGGGAGGTCAGGAAGACCTGACTTACTAATTGGGTGGTGTTTAATCAGAGACATAAAATAAAGGAAATTCATAAAATTTTTTTTACCACAAAGAGTGAATTTTACTGCATGTATAATTAAAAGTAAATTTTAAAAATAAGAAAAATGAGAGAATGTGCCATGATCTGGGTCACAAGTATGGTAGACAGCTTGAACATCAAATGTAGGAATATATTTCATTTTATTTTATTTTATTTTTAGGATGATCAAGGACGCCAGGATAGGAGTGGGTAAGGGGCAGGTAGTAGAAATGAAGACAGAGAAGTCACAGGGGGACAAATCATGCAAAGCCAGTTAGGCAACTGGAAGGACTTTTGATTTTACCCAGAGTTGTCTAGGAAAGCTTTGTGGATTTTGAATTAAGGGATGATATTTGACATGTTTTAAAGGATTCATACTGGTTGTTAAGTGGCATGCAGACCAAAGAGAAGAGCAAGATCAGAATAGGCAAGATAATTGGGCAATTAATTAGATGAGATAATCTAAACCAAAATGATGATGTCTTGGACCTGAGCATTAGCTTTAGAGGTAGTGAGAAAAGGTTAAATCATGGATATACTTTGAAGATAGAACCAAGAGGATTATTGATGGGGTGGATATGGGGTTTGGGAGAATGAGAGGAATCTATGATGATTCCAAAGTCTTTGACATAAGCAACTTAAAAGATACAGTTGTTATTGCCTATGATATGGAAAGAAGAGTAGAGAAAGCTTGGGGAGAAAGATCAGGTTTTCTTTATTTCGGATATTCTCATTTGAGTCATCTGTTGGACTCCCAAGAGACGCTGACTAGACAGGTCAAGTAGGCAAGTCGATGAATGATTCTGACTAAAAAGAGAGCATGACGTAGTTTCTTTGGGACAATGGGACAGTTCTGTATCCTTATTGTGGTGGTTATAAGAATTTATATATTTGACAAAACATCACAGCATTATGCACTGTGAACAAACCTGAGACTCTTCTCCCTGGTCTAACAGGTGAGTCTAGCAACAAAGCAGCATAGGCTTAAAGTCAGTACAATAAAAATCCATGCTGTACCGTGAAGCAGCCACGCAGGCTCCATAAGCCTGTGTCTACATGACCTTGCAACCTCTCGTCTCATGACTGAAGACGCCAAAAGGATGAATCAAAAACAGGAAGAGATAATGGGTACCTCCTTCTCATGTCTCCCAGCTGCATTTCTTAGAGATTGAGAGAAAAAGTGATACCCCTGGTCCTTGTCTCCTTCCACACATAGATAACACCAACCACACATAGATAAGAGGCTTTGTTTGACATGTACCCCAAAAGTTCTTGTTATTCTTGAAGTCTATGACTGTTAGATGTGTAAGCACTTTGCTGCACATACACTGCTTTGTTAACAAGCCTATAAACTGCTTTCAGATCTGTAACCTTGGAGCAGTTCCTCAGAATAGTCTGTTGGACTGTTTCCCAGGATTTGAATTCCTTACCTTGATTAACAAATAAACTCCTTTAATTAACCTTTACCTAGACTCTTTATTTCAGTCGACGGCAACAAAAAAATAAAATAAAATAAAAAAATGAGTGCATATAAAAACTGCTGAAAGGCAAAGAAGACCTGTGGTCTAGTTAATAGTGTTGTTCCAAAGTGAATTGCCTGGTTTTGATAATTGTGCTATGTCTCTATAGATAGTGTTATTGTGGACAGACAACTGAGTATGAGTTTTAGCAGCTTACTCGCTGTACAAATGCTCTTTTGGTGGGGTGCTCTTTCACTGCCTCAGCAGCAAGTGAAGATGTCCAACAGTATGGGAAGGAAATCCCTACTTGAACCAGTTTAAGAGAAACTTTGAGGAGGGAAATTGTAAACAACTAAACATTTTTTCTTCTTTGAAAAGAAGAAAAAAGTACTTTGTTATATATGCAAACTTACAGTCTTGTAAACAGCACTTTTCACTACCTCCGTGGCAAGTGAAAATTTCTAATGGTACATGAATGAAATTTCACTTTGGTATCAATGCACATCCTGCAAAAAAAAAAAAAAACTAATTTTAAACACATATGAGCAATGTTAAAACATATTTTTGTTATTTACAATATCTAAGCAATTTTTTTCTTATTGGAAGTGTGTCCTCAACTCTTTTGCCCCTAACTTGTTATGCCTTTTTTAAGATAAGAGGTTTTTTGGTGAGGAAGATTGGCCCTGAACTAACACGTGTTGTCAATCTTCCTTTTTTTCTCCCTAAGGCCCCAGCACAGCTGTATATTCTAGTTGTAGGTCGTTCTAGTTCTTCTATGTGGGATGCCCCCGCAGCATGGCTTGAAGCAGTGAGTACATCTGCGCCCAGGATCTGAACTGGAAAACCCAGGACCAGCAAAGCAGAGTACATGAACCTAAATACTCAGCCTCAGGGCCGGCCCCTATTATAATTTTTTATTTTACACACTTCCAGTGATTTTTTAAGACTTGTTTCATCAGTCAGTAGTAATTTATTGTGTCTACAATGTGGTCCAGTACCACACTTAACTGCTGGAAAGAAAACAGAAAGAGCTAATAGCAAATAATAGTTGTCTATTTAACAGTTATTAATACTTATTAATAAGTTCAATGGCACATATTTGGTACATTATTAATCTCTAGTATTATAGAAAATAATCAGATCATGTACATTAATGTTTTCCTTCCTTCCTTTTTTTTTTTTGATGAGGAAGATTGTCCCTGAGCTAACATCTGTGCCAATATCCCTCTATTGTGTATGTGGGATGCCACCACAGCAGGAGTGGTGTGTAGGTCTGCACCTGCAATCTGTATGCAAGCAGAGCGCATGAACTTAACTACTACGCCACCAGACTGGCCCCATTAATGTCTTCCTTTTTAACTAGAGTTTGTTTCATAGGGCTAAAGAGGTTTGTTTTTCCTATTGATCAAGTGAAGCATTAGAGTAAAAATTGCCACTGCAGTTCCTTTGTGCAATGTCTCTGTGTTATATCTTTAATTTCACTGCGTAAATGCTGCCTTAGAATTTGCAACCTTGTCATAAAGAGTCTAAACATAGGCATCAAATTTATGCTTGCATAACCTCAAGCTTGCAAATTTCATATATAAGCTATTGAAGTTTGGAGCTGATATGATAATTGCTACCTCGCCAGAGACCAAAGAGAAACTCTTATCTGAAAAGTACAGTCAATCATATTTTGATATAAGTAGCTCTTAATACAGTCAGATCTCTAATTACTGCCTGCCAGGCTGCCTACCTGCAGAGAAAACTTTTATCTAGGTCAGTCTGAATTATTGTTAGTAGGAGATAAAACCACAATTCAACAACCACAACCACAAAACAAAATAAAAGCAGAAACCAAAAAATAAAAATAAAATGAAGAAGAAGCAAGAAAAATAGCTTACATCTCAAAATTCAAGCTTAGATAAACTAAGAATTTTTCTTTAGAAAATCTTCCTAACTCAGGAGCACCAAGAAATGACCCACAATTAAAAGCATGTGGTTTGACTAATCTTACTTTCAATAAAAGAAAAAAATGATTTATGCAGGTAAATTTCTTGAAATCTAAAACCAAGCACCTCATATCATACCACATTCCTGGGAACACTGACTGTGGATTCTGAGAATGCCAAAAAACAGTTTGGCATCTCCACAAACAATATTTCTTGTTCTTCATGCCATTTACAAATTGTAAACCCTGAGGCTGAGACTCAGATCCGTCACTTAAAGTCTGTATGATCCTGGTTGGTCAGCTCATTTTCTCTGAACCTGATTTCACCCAGTTATGGGAGTAGGGTATGGCAATAAATAATAATACATAATATCTAACAATTAGACTGCTTCTGATGTGCCACAGGCTGTTCTAAGCACTCTATAGGTGTTTACTTATTTAATCCTTACAACAACCACAGGAAGCAGGTGCTGTTATGAAGTCCAGTTTTCGGTTAAAAAAATTGAGTTCTGGGACTGGCCTGCTGGTGTGCTGGTGAAGTTTGTATCCTTTGTTTCCATGGTCCAGGATTCGGTGGTTCAGATCCTGGGTGTGGACCTACACACCGCTCAGCAAGCCATGCTGAGATGGTATCCTCCATACAAAATAGAGGAAGGTTGACATAGATGTTAGCTCAGTGACAATCTTCCTCACGCCCCCCTGCAAAAAAAAAGTTCAAGAAAGTAAAGTAGCTTGCCTAAGATCTTTCAAATATTAAGTAGCAGAATTGAGTTCAGACCTATGGTCATCTGGTTTCAGAACTGTAGAAATTTAATTTATAAATCATGAAGATCTATGCGAAACCCCATTATTTTCTTATTGCATAAGGTCATAACAATTGTCATGTTGACCAGAATGATATCAACCACCCAAATTCCCTTCCTTGCATTATTAAAAGAACATTAGCGATATAAGAGAGGATTACCGAATGATCCTGGAACTGTGCTCCAACACTCTCACGGACCCAAGCAAAGGACAGGAAAAAACAAAAATCTGTATTTTAGGTCATCAGATGCCTCAAACAATTTTGCTAACATTGAAAATCTGACAAAACCAAAATCAAATTGCCCTAGCAATTTTTATCCATTTATTCTTTAAAGTATGTGTTTCTAGGGAAGTAAAATCTCCACTTGTCTAATTCAACCTGTCAAAATGTTTCTAAGGGCTATCTGCTGTTGTAGTATATTTATGACAGTTCTTTGAGAAAATAAAAGTGTGTTGAGCATAAGAAAAACTGAAATCATCAGTTGGTTGAAATGTCCTTTTACAGAAAGTCTATGTTTGCAGCTTGATCTCACATATCAAATTAGTTACATTTCATTCCTTAGATATTTGCTAAGTAATGATTATGCTATTAACATTGTGACTATTATTATTAATTGATCACTAGTCACGTGCTAGGACCCATAATAAGATTAATTGTAAGATTCTCAAGCCCCTGGCTTGGACTAGTCTCTGGTTCCCAAGTCTTGTAGATGACCTTTACTTGCTTCATTAGCTAAGAACATTTCAGCTAAAAGTGTGAAGAATTTAATGCAAATTGGTGTTAGCTAAATAGAAAATTTAATGGTTCCTATAAATGAAAAGGCCAGTGGTATATCAAATCAGGTCAGTTGGCTCCAGGACTCAGAGCATTTTTGAGATTCTAATCTTATCTTTCTCCCTCTCATCTCTGTGTTCTGCTTTATTTTGCATTGTTATTGTTTATTGCAAAGTCTCTTTTCTGGCAGCTTCTGAGTTACATTCTAACAGCTTTTCAAACACTGGAGGAAAGATTATTTCTATTTTTATTAGTTTTAGTGGAGATCCCCGGCTGTTTCTTTTTGACCTGGTTTGGGAAATAAACTTATACCTCAATTTCTGACTTCCAGATGAGACTGACCACACCAGGACTCGATTGTGGACAATGCCCCAAGTCTTAATATATGTCTCATTTAGAAGATAATTTCCCAAACCAGGTCAATGAAAAACCATCTGGAACCTTTACTTGAACTACAAGAGAACAGAATACTTACTAAGGGAGTTGAAAAGCTGTTAGAATATTGCATAGGTATGCATGAAATACTTGGGACATACTTATTTTAAAAAAAAATCATTTATCTAAAATTCAAATTTAACTAGATGCTCTATATTTTTATTTGACAAATTTGTCAACTTTACTCAAAAGATTATTTACCCAAATGATGAATTAATCTTTCCAGATATGCTAATATGCACGGCCTAAAGGGATACTTATAAGTAAAATGACAATAAGCTAATAATAAACCAAACAAAAAATGAATGGCATTTTCTATGTGCCAGTTATTATTCAAAACTCTTTTCATTCAATAACTCACGTAATCTTGTAAAAACTTTATGAAGTAAATAATTGTATTACCCTTATTTTACACATAAGGAAATGGGGGCACTGAGAGATTAAATAATTTATTGAATTGAAACAGCCAGCAAGGATGGAGTCAGTATTGAATCCAGGTGTGTGGCTCCAGAGACTTCTTCCAGGTAATGTTTTTAATATTGTCGTCTCCACTGCATTTCAGCGCAGGATTAACAAAGCTACTCTGGTGAAAACCAACATTTTATTTTTCTACTCACATCTTCATAGACAGCCTTCTAGTGCTTTAATTGCAAAGAATATGAACTGCTCCATATACTTGAATTCCAAGTGCAATGTCATTAATCGACAAATTAACCAAACCCCTTTGCCCTATTCGCTTGAAATGCATTGTCTCTCCCATTCCCAAATAATCTACTGAAAAGAGGGAAATCTAGCTGCACCTCTAGAGAAATTGTATTACCAAAATCCACAACATTGGCTTCTTGATGTCACTCTACGTCAATGCACAAGACCAGCCCTTAACTCTGGGGCAGATAATGTTTACACTGTTATATAGCCATACTGTGGCTCTGCATTCATGCACAGAACACAGTGATTCTACCAAAGAAGAATTAAAACAAGATATGGGTTCTCCGTGATTGGGATCTCAATGTTCAAGGTTTTAGTCCAAATTATTCTTCTACGCCTCGGGGAACAAGGCAGCTCGCAGAACCACCTTCCACCTTGTGGACCAGAATACCCATAACCCTCAGGAATTCACTCAGGAAGAAACAGAAGAAAACTTGTTAAAATCTCACAACCCTTTGGGGTTGGTCATCCCAATGCATAAATTAGACTTTCTCCCTGTCATTCTTCAAAAGCTGAAGGTTCTATTAATGTCTCAGGAGAGAAATTTTTTAAGTAAATTTCATTATAGCAACTTGATTCCATTTCTGGGTTCTCAAAGGAAGTTATTTTTGCAAAAGCTGCTTCTGCACCTTAGTGGCCAACACAATTACAGTTAGAGGTTTTAAACTCAATTTGTGAAAATATTTTTAAATTTTCCAAATAGAGATTGACGTTTTTTGGTTGCTTAAGTACTGCCAAAATACTTGTAACTTTGTGGCTGACTTCTAACATGTCTACTGGAAGGTAAGTCATTTTAACACAAGTATATTACGATTAAAAATGTTTGATTATAATGTGCAAACTAGGTGGTCTTTTAGGATCAATTTAGACGCCAAATCCCCAGACATATATACAAAAACAAATACATCATTTTTTAAAATCCATTATTTAAAAAATTCTCAGTATTAGTTAACAAAAGAAATTGGAGGAAAATTCATTTACTGCAATGGGTCATATATTTTCAACCTTCCAACTTCCCTGTAAACACCAATATTACCTTCCCAACACAGAGAGTAACCATTATTTCATGAAAAATGCCTTTTTTTTATACTAACCTGTTCACATGGACAGGCAAAGTTTTAAAATAAATTTGTGACCAGTCGCTTGTTATTGGTCTTGCCAGAGGAGCAAGTGAGACACACAGTGCTGAGCCTCACTGTCATCCATTCTCTTTCTTAGCATGTCAGTCACCTCCTGGCTAAGGTAGGTCTTGTCTCAGGACGCAGCAGCTTAACTTTTTCTTTACAACAAAAAGCCTAAATGGGGAGCAGAGCTGATACAGAAATAAATGGAAGAAAAACTCATAAGCATATGGTTTCTTAAAGTGAACCCTTGATCCCTTGCATTATGATCACCAGGCTTCTTGGTTAAAAATATTCATTTCGGGGGACCACACTGGATCACCATTCCAAGTCTCTCTCGATGGGCAGAGAAATTGATAACTTAAAGGTTTAAGGCAGTTTTCTAAAATTTAGGGGTTTGTATACCTTTCCTATGACACTGATCTAGAGGGTATGGAAAACTATAGTATAAACTTGGCACATTATTCTAAAGGGTAATGTTTAAGAGCATATGCAGTCAGATAGGCCTGGGTTCAAATCTTGACCCTGTCACCTAGAGGTGTCTATTACTCAACATCCTTGAGCATCAGTTCCCTGAATTGAGAGAAATGAATGAGAATATATGTGTGAAGCCCTGGCACAGAGTCTCGCACATGCTAAGCATTCAATAAATGTAACCCATTATTATTATGAAAAAAGGCACATCAAATAAGCATATTACTAAACAGAATTCATAATAAATGTGGATTTCTCTTACACAAGAAGAGGTTTTAAAGAAATGTTTTATTTGAAGCTGGTCCTTTCTGACTATGCTTCAATCTACTCTGCCTGTTCTCACACTTCCTTGCAAGGTTTGGGAAGCTCTGATCTGAGGAAAGAATGACTTTTTCTATTTTTTTCTTTAAGGCATTGTTATTAACTAGTTCTTTTTCTCTTTTAAGTTTTGCTATTATTAGCGGGTGCTTTTTCTAGTCTTTTCTTTGAAGACAGGCTATTGTAAAGGACCAGGACTGATCATGGCTGAGAAAATGACTAATGTTAACCAAAATACACTTCAGACTAAGTTAGACACCAGAATGTCACATCATTAATTTTAAATAGAAAAAATAAAAGTCAAAGGGATTGTAAATACTCATGTTGGCAAGATAAGCATATTCTTTCTCCTAGTCAAGCTATAGAAAAGCCAGTTATATCATAAGGCAACATTTTGTATTTAAAATGAAAAATTGTATTCACAGAAATAAAATAAGTACCAGAAGAAAAGTCTATTCTATAATCTCAATAGATAGAAATCAGAAGGTCACTAAAAAGACATTGACTAGAACAAAAGGACTTCTATAAACCAAATGTTAGTGGCAATAGGTTATAATTTTGCTAAAGGTTCTGGAATCCTCACTGCCTGTTGCCTAAGATTGCCTATAGCTATCTCCACTTGACATTTAGCTTTGTCGTCCACACTGGCAAGTTTGAAATCTACTCTGTAAGACTTTCTTTCCATTGGACAGCAAACACAAGATCATCTCTAAAGTTGTCCTCTTTATTGTTGTTTTTCTTTCCTTTTTTTCTTTGAAGATTGCAAAATATACTTTTTATAACTTTAACAAAGTTCCTTTTTGGTTATGTCAATACATTAAACTGTAAAGACTGCGACATGTTTATGACATGTCTTTCTATGTCTTAAAAAATGCTGTACGTTTATCTATCTTTCTCTGCATCCATCCATCCATCCTAGCTCTGTTCACTAAAGAGAGCTAGAAATAACATCTCAGTAGGATTAAGCACCTCTATCCTCAAAATTGTTAACTCTGAAATGCTATAGTATCTAGTGCATCTTAAATTATTGGCTGATTCCAGGACTGGTATAAGAAATGTTGAAGGTGAGCCTGTGATATTTGTGAGAAAGCAAAGGAACAATGAAAGTCTGATAGCATTTTATGAAGAGGATTTTCGACTAAAATGAAGATACTCCCACTGAACAAAGATGGCAAAATTTGTGCAAGAAAAGTAAAATCAGGTTCTATTCTCTAATATGCATAGAATATATATTTTAAAACAGAGTTAATAAGGATATTAAAGAGAAGATATAGTCAAATAACAATATATAACACAAACAAAAAACTTTATTGATTGCCATCTATGTATCTAGAGCACCACTTCTTTAGCTTGATATTGGCAATTAAATGAAAATTTAATATCTTCCCTGCTGATCTCATATTAACTGTATAACTAAAGTATACTAAAGTATAGTCCAATAGTTTTAGCTAATGATGAAAAGGTTTTTTTAGAAAATAATTTAGCTAATAAGTGAGGAAAAAATATGAGAATTAGAGCATTGCCATTTTGCAATTTGTAATGAAATAATCGTTTCAGGTAAAGGAGTAAACAATTAGATGAACAATTGAGGGGAACTTTACAGGGGAGGGATTAGGCCGTTGCCACCAGAATCCATGATCAATTTTATCGTTATTAAAAGTGAGACAGCCAGATATTTTGTGCCTCCTAAAAGCATTATTCTAGAAGTTGAACTTGAATCTACGCAAACTTCTGGATGATACTTCTAATTTTTAAGGAAAATGTTCTCCTCCAACATTTCAATGACATCAGAAGGAAAGAGACAGTCAAATCAAGAATATAATTGACACCACTGGACAACTTACTTGTTTTTTGGAATGTGGCAAGAGTGTAAAACAAGAAAAAGGAGGCTTTGGAGAGAAGAGATCATTCTAGATTAGCAGAGACCCCAGAAACATAACAACTAAATCAACACATGTAACTTGAGTACTAATTTGAACAAGCTGATTTTAAACAGACATTTTGAGACAATTAAGAAACTACCAATAAGAAATGGTCTTAAATATAAAGGAATTATTACTAAATTTCTTCAGTGTGATAATGGAATTGTGCTAAAGAAGAAAAAATTCCTTAGTTTTGAGAGATGTATGAATTATTATAAGTGCTTCTTCATATTCCTGAAAATTTTCCTTTCCCTGAAGTGAGCTTCACCTAAAATTATTATAGCTACTCTGGTGTTATTTTCTTAATTGAGGTAACATTGGTTTATAATATTATTTCAGGTGTATATCATTATATTTAAATTTCTGTGTAGACTACATCATGCTCATCACCCAAAGACTAATTACCATCCGTCACCATATACATGCACTCTGTCACCCCTTTTGCCCTCCTCCCTCCTTCCTTCCCCTCTGGTAATCACCAATCTATTCTTTGTATCTAATGTATTTGTTGTTATGGTTGTTTTTTTCTGAGGACAATTAGCCCTGAGCAAATATCTGTTGCCAATCTTCCTCTTCTTTTGCTTCAAGAAGATTAGCCCTGAGCTAACATCCATGCCAATCTTCCTCCACTTTATATGTGGGTCAGCACCACAGCATGGCTGACTAGGGGCGTAGGTCTGCACCTGGGATCTGAATACCGTGAACCCAGACTGCCAAAGTGGAGCATGCCAAACTTAACCACAATGCCATGAGGCTGGCCCCTATTGTTGTTTTGTCTTCTACTTATGAGTGAAATCATACAGTATTTGACTTTCTCAGTCTGACTAATTTTGCTTTGCATAATATCATCAAGTTCCATCCATGCTGTTGCAAACGGAACAATTTCATCTTTTTTTTTTATAGTTGAGTAGTATTCCAGTGTATATATAGCACATCTTCTTTATCCATTCATTCACTGATGGACAGTTAGGTTGTTTCCAAATCTTGGCTATTGTCAATAATGCTGCAATGAACATAGGGATGCAAATATCTTTTTGCATTTGTGTTTTCATGTTCTTTGGAGAAATACCCAGTGGTGAATAGCTGGATCATATGGTAGTTTTATTTTTAATTTTTTAATGAATCTCCATGCTGGTTTCCATAGTGGCTGCAACAGTTTACATTCCCATCACCAGCATATGAGAGTTCCTTTTTCTCGACATCCTCTCCAACACTTATTATTTCTTGTCTTGTTACTTATAGCCATTCTGACAGGTATGAGGTGATATCTCATTGTAGTTTTGATTTGCATTTCCCTAATAATTAGTAACGTTGAACATCTTTTCATGTGCCTGTTGGCCACCTGTATATCCTCTTTGGAAAAATGTCTGTTCAGATCCTTTGAACATTTTTTAATTCAGTTGTTTGTTTTTTTGTTGTTGAGTTGTATATGGATATTAACCCCTTATCAGATATATGGTTTGTAAATATCTTATCCCAATTGTTAGGTTGTCTTTTCGTTCTATTGATGGTTTTCTTTCCTGTGCAGAAGCTTTTTTATTTTGATTAGTGTTAGCATAGTATTTCTTCCTTTCTTTGGGGAGATCCAAGTTTCTGGTCTATATAATTTTCCATTAACCTGAAAAAAAGCCCTTTAATATTTTTTTTCATAGAAGGACTGCTTGCAATGAATTCCCGCAGATTGTGCTTTCCTGAAGATCTCTTTATTTCTCCTTAACTTCTGAATGGTAATTTCACTAGATACAGAATTCTAGTTTGGAGTGTTTTTCTTTTGATACTTTAAATTTCAACAATTTAATTTTTCTTTTAATTTTTCAATCCACAGTCTTCTTCTGGCATGGTTTCTGACAAATAGTTAGCTCTATCTTATCTTCTCATGTTTATTCCTTTTTAGCTAAGGTGCTCTGCTTCATCCCCCCTCTCCACCACCCTTCCCAACACATAAAAACAAGACTTCTTTCACAATTTTCTCTTTGGTTTTCTGCAGTCTGAATATCATACGTGTATTAGTCTTTTTGGGCTGCCATAACAAAATAACACAGACTGAGTGGTTTAAAAAACAATTCTCACAATTCTGGAGGATAGCAATCAGTATAAGATTGAGATGCGAGCAAAGTAGTTTTCATTCTGAGGCTTCTTCCCTTGGTTTGTAGGCAGCCACCTTGCTGTGTCCTCACATGGTAGGAAGCGATAGAGAGCAAGCTCTCTGGTGTCTCTTCTTGTAAGGGCACTAATCCCATCATGAGAGTCCTACCCTCATGACCTCATTTAACCCTAATCACCCCATCTCCAAACACCATAACACTGAAGGTTAGCGTTTCAACATATGGATTTTGAAGGACACAAACATTCAGTCCATAACAATATGCTGTGATTAGTTTTTGATATTTGTTCTGTTTTGTGTTTTCTGAGCTTAATGTATCTGTGGCTTGGTACCTGTTATTAATTTTGGAAAGTTCTCAGCCATTATCATTTCAAATATTCTTCTCCTCCATGCTCTTTTTTCTCCTCTGTTATTCCAATTACACATAAGTTACATCTTTTTAAATTGTCCAACCGTTCTTGGAGGTTCCATTTTGGTTTTTTTCCCCCATTTTTTTCCTCTTTAAATCTCAGTTTTAGAAGTTTTTATTAACCTATCTTCCAGTTCACTGTTTCTTCTCTTGGTAGTTTCTAGTGATAACCCTATCAGAGGAATTGTTCATTTCTGTTACATTAGTTTTTATTTCTTGCATTTCCTTTTGATTCTTCCTTGAAACTTCCATTTCTCTGCTTATGTTATTCATCTATTCTATTTTTTCCATTAGAGCCCTTAATTTATTAATCATAGTTGTTCTAATTCCTTGTCTGATAATTACATCTCTCTCATATCTGAGTCTGATTATGATGCTTGGTTTTTTATTTCAGACTTTGTTTTCCCTTCCCTTCTGTGATATTTTTAAATTCTTTGTTGTTGAAACTTGGATATGTTATACTGGGTAATCACAACTGAGGTACTTAGGCCTCCAACGTGAGAATTTATGTTTATTTGGTTAGGAATTGAACTTTGTTTCTTGTCGCAGTTATAGGCACCAGGGACTTCAAATTTCTCTATTAAAAGACACAATCCACCAAAATTACACAAAAAGAAACAAATAATCTCAATAGACCTATAGACCTATGCTAAAGAAATTGATTCAATAATTAATGACCTTCCAAAAAGGAAAGCAACAGGTCCAGATGGATTCAGCAATGAATTCTATGATTCATTTAAGAAAGACATTATACTTATTGTCAACAATCTCTTCCAGAAAATAGAAGCAAAATGCTTCTGAACCTATTCCATGAGTCCATAACTATCATAATACCAAGACCAGACAGACATTACAAGGCAAGTACTGGAACAAGGCAAGGATGTCCCCTCTCACCACTCCTATTCAATATTGTACTGAAAGCCCTACATGAACAATTAAGAAAAAGAAATAAAGATATACTGATTGAGAATGAAGAAATACAACTGTCTGTATTCACAGGTGACATGACTGTTGGTATGGGAAACACCAAAGAATAACAAAAACAAAAACACGAAACTCCTGGCACTAATAAGCAATTATAGCAAAGTTTCAGGATACAAGATTAATATACAAAGTCAATCACTTTACCATATATGAACAATAGACAAGTGGAATTTGAAATTAAAAATGCTTTAGCACCAAAACAAAATGAAATACTTAGGTATACGTCTAACTAAATATGTACAACATCTACATGAGGAAAACCACAAATTTCAGATGGAAGAACATAAAGAAGATCTAAACAAATGAAGAAACGCTACATGTTCATGGTTAGGGAGACTCAATAGTTTTAAGATGTCAGTTCTTTCCAACCTGATCTACAGGCTGAATGAAATCCACTTCAGAATCCCAGCAAGTTATGTGTATATTGACAAACTGATTCTAAACTTTACATGGGAAGGCAAAAGGCCTAGAATAGCAAGCGTAATATTGAAAGACAAGATCAAACTCAGAGGACTGACACACCCAAATTCGAGACTTGTTATAAAGCTGCAGTAATCAGGACAGTGTGATCTTGGTGAAAGAACAGATAAATAGACCAACGGAACAGAATAGAGAGCAGAGAAATACACCTGCTCAAATAGTCAACTGATCTTTGACAAAAGAGCAAAGACAATTCAATGGAAAAGGATAGTCTTTTCAACAAATGGTGCAGGAACAACTGCTCATCCACATGCAAAAATTGAATCTAGACAGAGACAAATTAACTTAAAATGGACATAAATGTAAAATGCAAAACTGTAAAATTTCTAGAATATAACATAGGAGAAACTCTAGATGACCTTGAGTTTGGTAGTGACTTTTATATGTACTACACCAAAAATGCAATCTGCGAAAGAAAATTTGATAAGTTGGCCTTTACTAAAATTAAAAGCTGCTCTGCAAAAGACATTGCTGTGGAAGAATGAAAAGCCAAAGCACAGACTGGGAGAAAATATTTTCAAAAACACATATATGATAAAAGACTGATCCAAAATATATTTAAAAATGTTAAAACTCAATGTTAAGGAAACAACCCAATTTTAAAAATTGGAAAAGATCTGAACAGACATCTCACCAAAGAAGATATGTAGATGGATAATAAGCATATGAAAGGAGGTTTCACACTACATATCATTAGGGAATTGCGAATTAAAACAACAATTAAATACCACTACACATCTATTGAATGGCTAAAATGCAAAACATGGATGACTGCAAAGGACAGAAAAGGATGTAGAGCAATGGGAATACAAATTGATACAGCCATTTTGGAAGATAGTTTGGCAGTTTCTCACAAAGCTAAACATACTCTTACCATATGATGTAGCAATTGTGCCAGGGGTTGTGAGTTGAAAGAAAAGAGAAGTGATTTATAGATGGAGCACTGGGAATTTTTGGGGAGCTGAAACTATTTATATGATACTGTAATGGTGGATAGAACCCATAGGAAAGCTGTCAAGGTCATCAAAGACAAAGGAGTAAGAAAATCTCTCACAAATAAGAGGAACCTAAGGAGATATGACACCTAAATGTGTGGTAGGCTGAATAATGGCATCACAAGAGACTCTCACATTATAATCCTCAGAACCTGTGAGTGTTACCATGTATGGCAGAAAACCACTTTGCAGATGTGGAATTAAGGATTTTGAATGGGGAGATTATCCTGGATTGTCTGAGTGGACCCTAAATGCAAGCTCATGTATCCAAGGAGACTGAGAGAGATTCAACATAGAAAAGGAGGACGCTGAGATTGGAATGCTGCAGTCAAAAGCCAAGGAATGCTGGCACCAGCAGAAGCCGGAAGAAGCAAGGACCAGGTCCTCACCCAGAGCCTCCTCGGGGTGTGCTGCCTTGCCAGCCCCTGATTTCAGCCCAGTGAAACTGATTTTGGACTTCCGGCCTCCAGAACTGGGAGAGAATAAATTTCTGTTATTTTTGGTCACAACATTGTGGAAATTTGTTACCGCAGCCAAAGGAAACTAATACAAAAATGCAACATGATATCCTGATTGGGACCTTGGAACAAAAAAAGGATATTAGGGACAAACTGAAGAAATGTGAATAAAATATAGACTTTAGTTAGTAATAACGTCTGTCTTAGTTCATTTCTTGCGACAAATATAGCACACTAACATTGTGAGGTATATGGAAACTTTCAGCACTCTTCTCAATCATTCTTAAATCTAAAACTGTTCTACAATAACAAGGGTAGTTCTAAAAACAACTAAAATCTTCTGATTTTGGTCAATTTCTGTACAACCTAAGTTGCACACTGACATGGAAAATGTTTCTTAGAAAAGCTAAGGAAACAAATAAATAAAAATAACATTAGATAAGGGGAGGAAACTTTTAGATGTCTATTCCAAAATTCTTCTGCTGGTTGAGGAGTCTCATTTAAAATATACACCAGTAATTCTTTATATTCCTTGTTAACTTTTGATCACTATTACTGTCATTAGTATCAGGGAATATAAAAATATGCTTTTAGTAATGATATTTATACTAGAAATTACTGTCAAGTGCTAATGTAATTAAACTTTCCAAGTCAGAGAATAGTCTAATTAAATATAATGCTAAGATTATCTATAATTGTGAGAGAACTGGACAGATAATTCTGTGAATGCATTCATTTGAGAAGATACCCACCAAACAACAATGGTAAATCCTGTAAAAAGAGGGGTATATGAGGTATAGAGGTTGCAAAATTTAAAGGGATCTTTCATATTTAATTTATAAAATGTATACTGTTTGAAGATGTTATTTAAATATAAAATGTTTTAATAATGTCAACAAAATAAAATAATGAAATATATAAAACATAAATTACAATAAAAACAAGAATAAATCAATTTTGTACTGTTTCAAAATTTCATACAAAACAAAAACAACCACCAGAATAAGAAATGTAGAAAAAATTTACTAGAAGATTAAAAAATGAAAGAAAATACCTCTTTCATGAAATGGAAGGGGGCTTGGTAAAACTCCCTGCCCAAGGATATCTTTTTGGAGCTTGAAAACTTGAATCCCATAAATCATAACAATGTAGAGCTTCTGGATCTCTGACATACATGAATCCCTGAAATAATCAGTCTTCTATCAGAGATGCATATGAAGTCATCATAAATCACATGCTATTCTAGTCCTTCTGGAGAAACAGAAGTCGGTATGACATGCTTCTGTCTTTAAAGGCACTAACAACTTAGAAAAGGAAATAGGGATGCAACCCTATATCTCTCTCAGATGCAAACACATGGCCTAGAAATCACATGAGTCAAGATAAGATTAACTTCCACAGGAAAGAGAAAGCTACATCATGAAAAAATTCAAAGATGAATAAAAGTTTATGAGGTGATAGAGAGGATATGATCATTACAGCTGGACATGGCAATATGAAGGAAACAGGAAAACACAAAGCAGCAAGAGGATATTCACAAAACTGAAAAAGGTGGTGCTGTTGGGGCTCACAGTATGAGGCAACGAGTATTAAGATTTCAAGTCTGGGGCCTTGATTAAAGCTGGGACCTTAGCATGAAGTGTTCTCCAAATTGGCTCAGAGGGACCAGAGCATGTGGAGACAGGAAAAGTAGAGCCAGAGCTTCCTGTAGCAAAATGGCATCCATTTACATTGCACTCTTTCATTCTGTTTTTGTTTTTTTTAAAAATAGAACTTTTTTCCAGCTTTATTGAGATATAATTGACATATAACATTGTATAAGTTTAAAGTATGCAACACATTGATTTGATACACTTATATACATATTGTGAAATGATTACTACCATGGCATTAACTAACACTATCATGTCACATAATTATCATTTCTTTTTTGTGGTGAGAACAATTCCAATGTACACTCTTAGCAACTTTCAAGTATATAATATAGTATTGTTAACTGTAGTCACCATGCTGTACATTAGATCCCCAAAACTTATTCACCTTATTTCTGAAAGTTCCTACACTTTCACCAACATCTCCCCATTCCTCCCCCACCCACCAAGCCCTTAGTAACCACCATTCTACTCTCTGCCTCTATGAGTTTGGCATTTTTAGATTCCACATATATAAGTGATGTCATACAGTATTTATCTTTCTCTGTCTGACTTATTTCACGGAGCATAATGCCCTCAAGTTCCATTCATGTTGTCACAAATGGCAGGATTTCCTTCTGTCTCATGGCTGAATAATATTCCATTGTAAATATATACCACAACTTCTTTATCCATTCATTCATTGATGGACACTTGCAAATATTTTCTCCTATTCCATAGGTTGCCTATTCATTTTGTTGATTATTTTCTTTTGCTAATCAGAAGCCTTTTAGTTTTATGTGGTCCCACATTAGTTTTTGCTTTTGTTTCTAGCCCCTAAACTTTTATTTTAAAACTCAAAAACTGTCAGGTTGTAACCTGAAAATGCCTAAAAGATTTTTTTAAATGTCACTACTCAGAAAAATAATCTTATTTCTTTATAACTGACTTAAGCCAATATCATTATATCAGATCAAGAGTTTCAGTCCCTCAAGTTTATCATCAGGTTTTAGTACATGTAGCTGAATTGCTGACATGACAATTTTTCAACAAGCTCTAGGGAAAAATTTAGATGGAAAAGAACCTATAACAAAGTCTTTTTTAAAAAAAAAAAATACTAAACAGTTAAAGACATTTTAACTCTAAATGGTTTTTTTCTTGGAGCAAAGTATGATACAAAGTAATAGTAGGTGATGAAGAAATAAGAATAACCACCCAGTTTAAAAATTCTTATTATCTGAAGATTAAAAACCTTTGAATTCTGGTTCTTTCTTAAAGAAAACTCCACTACTTAGTTCTTATAGCCGATTCAACTTATAGGACATACATACAAGAATGAGCTTTAATTTTGGTTTATTAATCATCCCTTCTGCTATATTCTGTTAACCCAAACAAATCACAAGTCCAGCCCTGTGTTAAGGGCTAAGATAATAGATTCTTCTTGATGTGAGAAGTTTCAAAGTAATATTGAGAAAGCACTGATGCAGGAAGAGCTAAATAATTAGAGCAAAATTTACATTGCAAAGGAATGAAGATATTTTCATACAAACTAAAATAACACAATACAAATTTATAATTTTGGTGATACTATTCTGTATATATATTATATAGTATATTAAGTAATATGTAAATAATATACTGTAATTATATGTGTATATCGTTTTTCAAAGACTCTGGAGAATCAGTAGTTAAGTGTGGTGTATTCCTTAGCTGTTTTGTTCAAATACAAGGCATCTCAACACTATTTTAGTGATTGTTGAAGTCCATTTATGATTTGTTTTCTAACATGCTCTTACAGGGCTCATGCACTATTCTGTTCTTTAAATGAAAACCTACATCCTTTCAGCCTTTCTTAGCTAGGGTCACAGGAGAGAATTAAGCCATTATGCCTTAAGGCATCTATTTGACATAATGAATTAATTTTTCTTCTATGCTTCTAGAATGGTACCAGTTAACTACTATGCTAGGGAAAATTGAGAACAAAATATAATAAATAAATGTATATTATTAAAATGATATGCTTCATTTTTTTGTAAAATTAATTCAATTTTACCAAATAAATTTTAATAATTAAAACAATTTGGAGTTCTAGCTTTCATTGAACATTTAGTGATCAATGTAAAAAATCAGTACCATGCTCCACTCATATTACAAATGGATCTACAAATATAGATTACTCAACATAGCTAAATATCCCCCAGCTATTATCTGTAAATGTGAATACTGCACTAAATCATGGGCACCTCTTAAAAATAAAAATATATTTGTCTTTTCCTACTTAAACACCTTCTGTTCAAATGTTCTATGTACCCCAGAGTAACGTCTGTCTTCCAATGCTGGCAGTGACACAACCCAGAGTTCACAGGATTTGGATGACATCACATTTTCTGTTAAGGACACAGGACAAAAGATAGAGAGAGGATCGTTAGTCTAAGATTGACAGATTTATCAAATAAAAATTTAGGGTGCTCAGTTGAATTTAAGTTTCAGATAAATACATTTCTTATATGGGTATATTCCAAATATTGCAAAGGGCATCATTGTTTCCATGAAATTCAAATCTAAGTGTGTGTCCTGTATTTTATCTGGCAATCATATATTAACCATGAAAGGCAATATTTAGGGTTACGGGTTAAAAACTGTATCTGTTGAACACAAAACCACAAATTCACCAATGCATTTTTTAACAAATGTATTTTTTGTTATTTGTGGTGTTCCAGGTCCTGAGAGTTGCCAAATTGCTGGGCCCATAGCCGGGTACTTCTACTCTGGTCAAATGCTGGTGCTGTGCCTGAGTCCTTTCTGTTTGTCTACTCTGACATTTCCAACTTTTTGGCTACCTCCTCTTCTCATCCTCCAACACACGACTGTCCAGAGGCAGTAAAGGACTATTTTTCCCCACATACATCTTTCTTTAAAAGCAAAGTCATTTTTAACTGAAGCCTCTAGAAGAATTCCTCTTGTACTTCATTGACCCAGAATCTGGTTGCATTCCTATGCCAAAACCAGTCATTGACAAGAGGAATCCGAATATCACTGCTAGTGCAGAACAATTCTGACCCAAGCTCTGTAGGAAAAGAGTGAACAGGTGAAAACTGGACATACAGTTTGCGACACAATCTTATTATATATGCCTTGTAAGTCAACTCTTCTACTTTCCAAGATAACAATTCCCTCTCTTTCTCTCTGTTCATTCCTTCCACACACAATTGTGAGGATTTTCTATGTGCCAGCATTATACTTGGTGCTGTAGATATTTCAGCCAATAAACTCTCTCTACAAACCTTTCATAGCCCTCTCCTCTCTTTCCTCAATCAGCTGATGATTCCACTTGATAACTAAATAAGAAAATAGAAGTAATCAAATGGGAAGGATTCACCTTCCCATCACAAAATCTACCTGTGTTTGCCTAGATTCTGCTGTCTCTATTCTGTGATAGAAGAGGAAATGTGTGTATTTTTTAAAGGACAACTCTCCCACACATGCTCCAGATCCAGGACTATATTACTCTTGCCTTCTCAATGTCTTACCTCTTGCAGGCATACTTTCTTTCTCCTGCATCACCAATATCTCCCTCTCTATCAATTTGTTCCATTAGTACATAAGCATGTTATAATATCCTCCATCTTGAAAACACATTCTCTCTTAACAGATGCCTATTTTTCCAGCAATTACTCAATGTCTATATTCCTCTTCTAACCAAAACTTCTCAACAATATTATGTATCCATTCTTCCAGTATTTCACTTTATACTCACTCTTTTGCCTACTTCAGTATGGCTTGAGCACTCTATATTCCATTGAAACTTCATTTGTCAGCATAATTAACAACCTTCCTTTGGACAATTTCAGTGGGCATTTTCCTGTCCCTCACTCTTCCTGTTATTTCCTATTTTATTTTTCATTCTTTTTCAGCTTGTATTTGTTGTCTCCTTCTAAGAGGGATTCTTTAGGATTTGTTGCTAACCTCTATTTTTTTTCCCTGTGATATCCTCTCCTTTGTTTATCTTGCAAATTCACATGGCTTTAAATACTACAAATAGGATAATAATTGCCAATTGCATACAGTGGTCCTGCCTTATTCACAATTTCACTTCTGTGGTTTCACTTACCTATAGTGAACCATGGTCTGAAAATATTAAATGGAAAATTCCAGAAATAAACAATTCATAAGTTTTAAATTGTGAGCTGTTCTGAGTAGCTTGATGAAATCTCACACCTTCCCACTCCTCCCCACCCAGGCCGTGAATCATCCCTTTGTCCAGCATATCCACACTGTATAAGCTACCTGCCTGTTAGTCACTTAGTAGCCATCTGGGTTATCATATGACTGTCATGGTATCGTAGTGCTTGTGGTCAAGTAACCCTTATTTTATTTAATAATGACCCCAAATCCAACTTTCTTGTCAGTTATTGTTATTAATCCCTTTCTGTATATAATTTATAGATTAAATTTTATTATGGGTATGTATGTTTAGGAAAAAGCAGTATACACAAAGTTTGGTACTATCCATGGTTCAGGCATCCACTGGGGGTCTTAGAACTTATCTGCCACAGGTAAGGGGAAATTACCATATATCACTAAACTATGGCCTAATACATCTCATTGATTACTCAGCATTTCCACTGAAATGTCTCATAACCATGACAAATTTAACAAAACAGCCTCTTGATTCTCCTTGCTCTTTTCCCACTGAAAGTCAATCAATCAGTTAATAACCCTATTTCTCCCCTAATCTTTCTCATATCAGTGAATTTCTAGACATGCCACCCAATTATTTTAATCTGAATTTCTCCCTTTCATTACCAAGCACTTTCATACAAACACACACACACACACACACACACACACACACACATATATATATAGTCAGTGGCATATTCTGGTGCCTCAACTTAAAAATACATCATAAAGTTTTCTTTCTAACTCCATTCCCATCACCTTAGTCATCATCATTTTCCATTTAGAATACTACTGTTACCTTCCTAAGAGGTTTCTCTTTTTACTCTTGTCCCCTCTAATTCATTTTCCACAGGATAATCAAACTGATCTTTAAGAGTGTGGTCATGTAATATACCTCTGCTACCTAAAATTCTCCAGTGGCTTCCATTTGTACTTAGAATAATGTCCAAACCCTTTCCCACAGCCTACAGAGCCCTGAACAATTTGGCCTCATCTATTTCTTCAACATTATTTCATGCCACCTCCCTTGTGTGGGCATTCCAACACATCGGCTTTCTGACAGTTGATAAAATACATCAAGTCCTTGCTTTACAAGGTTTGAAAAAGTATTAAAACCTTGAATTTTATGTTGGGAGCTTATAGATTGGCTTATAAAGCAAACCTACCTATGTGTTCAATAAATTTTTAATTCCTTTACCATTTATTGGTGCAAAGAAATAGCATATCACTTCTAACCCAGCCAAGTTCCTAACCTTTATAATTGCAACTTGCTTTTCACATTAGAATAGCGCTCTTGAGAATCACCTCAGGC
This sequence comes from Equus przewalskii, assembly GCF_037783145.1. Taxonomy (NCBI): domain Eukaryota; kingdom Metazoa; phylum Chordata; class Mammalia; order Perissodactyla; family Equidae; genus Equus; species Equus przewalskii. Next base: position 30,515,979 of record NC_091834.1, read on the forward strand.
TCAGTTTCACTTAAATTTCTGGGACCAAACTTGACCTGAAACAGAAGGCATTTAATCACCTCACATTCTTGTGCTCAACTTTATCACTGCTGCTCATTCAAACATGATGCTTGTTCAGTTCTGACTACTCAGCTTAAAATTCTACTTTGACAAGTCCTTGGCACTTAGCAGGCACTGAAATATGTTTATTTTAATGATAAGATACAGTCTTTGCCCTTGTAGGGGAGGAAGACATTTCCTCTTCCCAAATGGGGGTTCGTCTGGCTGAGAAACGAATTAAATTCACATGAGACAGAATAGCAAGAGAAAATTAAACAAAACTTTATGAGGAACCATGGCCCAGGGCCTTTCTTCCCGAAGGAAGAAAGGGCACCGAAGACGTGGGGTGTACTTAGTGGTTATATACCCCCAAACAGGGTGTTTCACATGTGATTGAAATGTCCCTCCCACAGTAGTCACAAGATTGCCCTGTCAGCACAGTGCTTGATGGACACAGCAGGTAATGGTCTGCTATCTTGATGGGCATAGCAGGAGGCAAGTCGATTGTCTGGAGCTGGGTGGTGACAGGTGAGCGCAGCAGCAATCAGTTCCTAGCCTAAGGAAAGATGCTTAATCTTAAAGAAATGCCAACGTTGGGAGGGGGAGGGAAGTCAGTTACAGGAGGTTACCAGAGAAGCACAATAAAATGCAGATTTTAAGTCCTTGCCTTTGGTATTGATTAAGAGTTTCCAGAGAGAAGGTCATCGCCTTTCTTCTTCCTGGTACAGAGAGGGAGGCACCTTTACAGATAGAGATTACCTTACAAATGTAAACGTGTCCTAACAAAGGACAAGTTCCATTCCTCAGAGCCTCCTTCCCTGTCCCAGTTTATCAAAAGCAATCAGCCTCAAATAATCCTGATGCCGAAGAGACATATCTTGGGGTGGCCAATTCCAGGTCCCACACCCTTAATGAGCTCTCAGTTTAAGTTCCCCTTCCCTATCCCTCAGCTCTATGCCTTTCATTCCAAGCTCCCATCCTTCTCTGTCCACCCCATCCAAATACCCAATCTTATCACTGTTCTTCAGCTTTGAATCTTATTTTACTCTTCCTTTTCTGGAATCTAACCAGTAAGTAGATATTTTCCTATGTGTGAGGTTCTGTGTTGTTTTGTCACTCCCTCTCCCAGAAACAAGGGCATTACCCCTAAAAGAGATCTTTCAATTTAGACTCAGTCCCAAAACAGCAAACAGTGTTGCCTAATTCAATTTGTTACTGATGTGCCCCTTATTCTTTCAGCTTTGCCTTTGAACTCCCTCTCTTCCTATCTTTCCAGTATTTTCCAAATTAGTAAACAGAAAATACCATTCTTCACAACTCCACAACTATCCCAAAAATACAGCAGAGCAGTGATTCTTGGTGGAATGATTGTGCCACTAAACATTTTATTTCATATACAAAATTTTAGACCAATATTTATTCAAGATAAATTGAGTAGGTTGGAAATTTTGCCTACCTAACAAATTAAAGTTTCTATATTCTCTAAGTTTCTTTTAAAGGAAATCTATCTGAGGAGACTTGCCAAGGCTTGGGTTCCATATTTTAAAGCACTTTATAAAATAATTGAATTTTAGATGCAGGAGTCAATATTTCAAAGTAGATCTGTTTACCAATCTGTTTACAAATTAAGACATTCTCATGAAATTATAAATTCAAATGAAGAATTTACTCAGTCAATTGCTGTAAACTTGCCACTATAAATTGTCTTCTAGAAAGAAACATAACAAAGTGGTATCTTAGAAAGAAATGAGGAGAGAAATTGGTTCTATCTGGGATTCAACATGTTTAACTTTATGATGCATTAGTTTCCTATGGCTGCTCTAACAAATGACCACCAATTTGGTGGCCTAGAATAACACACAGTATCTCACAGATCTGAAGTCAGAAATTAGTCTCACTGGGCCAAAACCAAGGCATCAGCAGGACCACACTCCTTGGGAGGTTCCAGGGGATAATCTGTTTTCTTGTCTTTTGCAGATTTTTACAGGGATTAAGACCTGGCTATCTTTGGATCTACCCAAAGATTATTCAGCCTACCACAATGACCTTGTGTAACTTTTGAATCTTAGTTTCTTCTATAAAATGGGGCTAATCAGGGTATTTTGATAACTGAATGAAATGGAAAGAATTGAAGTTGTCATATTAGAGGAAGTTACATCTCCTAATTTCCACTTATTATTAGCTTTATGGTTTAATATTAAATCTCTTCTAGACACTTTATATAATCACAGATTTTCAAAACAAAATGTTGTTTAAACAAAGAAATTAATTTTTCATGTTTGCATGTGACTGCATCTAATTGCTGTTTGAAGTGTGCTACTTCTATAAATTTTTCCATTTGGTGCTTTAGCTTATTGGAGGTTTCAGCATATTAAGAAAAGGTAATAAAATCAGTGATTGCTCAGACATATTACCACGAAGGCAAATGCCAGCATAACTCTTAATGTTCTGAAAATTCATTTTGAGTCAATTGACGAGAATTATCTGGACTTTGCCATCGGAATTGCAGGCATCCTTGTTCTATCTTTAAACTTATCGGCCAAGTCATCTCTTCCATTGTATTCCATTCCAGAGTAAGACTTAGTGAAAATAATACTGACAGTGAGAGCAAGTTAATGGGAAAATGTATTGCTATTAAATCAGTTTAAATTATATATCTCAAGGTCTCTGAAAGTTATTAAGACAGATAAAGCTTTTTCAGAATATTTGAAGTAGAAAAACCTGTCAAATTGATACAGGCATTTGAGAGAGAAGTTGCTTCATAATAAAAGGGAGACGCTGATTGAGACATATCAGCTTAATCTTATCAGAGGCTTAGACCAGAGTTTGGAACAATAAATCTATATTGCAAGTATAGCTAAACAACTAATCCTCTACTTTTGACCACAAACAACATCAGCTATCCCACACTCATGTTTATTTAGGTCATTTTCTTATAATACCATATTGTCAAACAGCCTAGAATGCTGGAATTAGATTTTTTTTCCTAAGGTAAGTTTTCATATAAACAGTGTTGATGCCTGAGGGGAAGTCTAGGCTATATCTTTGTATTTCCAAACCCTGGACATGATATTTATTTTTGTGAAATATATCCTCAGATATTTAATTCCCAGATTTTACCTGCTTGGCTACTTTTCATTATTCAAGTCCTGACTCAGATGACACCTGCTAGGAGAAGCGTTTCATGAACACCTATCCTAGATTAGTATTTCCTATCCATTTACTCTCTGTAACATCACCCTATTTTACCTTCTGCATAACATTTGTCTCTTTCTGAAATTACCTGTTCATTATCATCTGTCTTTCCATAGCATGAAAGCTCCCTGAAAACATACCTCTATACCTCAAGAGCCTAGTAGAGAACTACTTCCTTTAGGCATTTCATAAATACTTCTTGAGTAAATAAAAGACCCAAAACAATCTGCTGGAGTTAAAAGTACTTTTTATATCTTGGAATTTTATGATCATATACTATCTGACATAGTTATATCTCTGAGATTGGCAAACTCTCTAATGACATTCAATACTCAAGAGATTCCCTGGAGCTTGGCAATTCAGAGATCATTAAAGATCCTTGCTCTCAAAGGACCCTGGTATGCAATTCAAGCACTGATTGCAAAAGAGAGTCATGGGGTCTATCTTTTCTAGAAACATCACCTAACTAACAAGAGTCTTACCCTAGACAAATGTTCTTTAACTTTTGTATAAAGACAAAATAGAAGGGAAAGACTATGTTTTCCCTTTTGGAGTCTTCTCTGATAGAGAGGGCATCAACTGACTTAGACATAGGCTGGAGGGTAATTGACCTGCAAGAGATTTTCATGCATTTGTTGAGATACTCTATTGCACCTCCCTCTAGAAAATACTATGAAAAACTCTTATGTTTGTTTCTAGAATTAATGCCAGTGGAAAGTTTGTATTTGGTGTCCTTTCTTAAATGAATATTTTTACTCCCTTCTGTACCAGTCCATCATGTGAAGTGATCTAGAGGCTTGACCAATGTAAAAGAGGATGTATGTTCGAAATCATGATTTACTCTCATGAATTTACACATATATGGATTTAATGTTTCTAGAAACAAAAAAAGATGGCTATTTCAGAAGTTGTACTCATCCATATATCCATATTTAGAGTTGAATTTGTTTTTCTGTTAATTTGGCCTGTTACCCCATTAACTTACTAGAAAAGCAAGTAGAGAAAGCTGCCAAATTGGTGCAAAATTATGAGAGGTAATTTTTGCTTGCCAGGATCCAAAAAAATCACGCTTTTCCTGATAAAAGAGAACCACCTGCCTCCCAATCTCAATCCTTACAGTTTTGGAGGTGATAAGTCCACTCAGCTCTGGAAGTAGGCCTTGATTAATACAAAATAATCACCAAATGCCACTCTCCACCTGAAGTTTATTACATAGAAGAGAAGAGAAATAATATCATGTAGATCCTGAATCATGTTTCATTTGAAAACAGTCCTGTCCCTGGATTTTCCAGTTATCTGAGTCAATAAACACCCTTTTGGCTTAAGCCATTATGGGTGGGTTCATTTCCACACCCAACTAAAACATTACCAATGAATGGTCCATGTGTTTTACATGTAATAGTACTAACTTGCCCAAGGTTATGTTTAGAATCAAAGGCAATATACAAGATTAAAATAAATATATCTCAAGATTTTAGACTATCCTCTGTGAAGTGAAGACTAACAGCAAATTTCCTTCTTTATGGATGAGATTAAACACAGGCTTCCCCACTCCCATGTAAAGTTACATGCACTTTAAAATATTTAAATATGAGAAAAACAAATGTATATATGCATTTTGTAAATAGAGAGAGAGAGGGATATAACAGATAGGAATAAAGAGAAAATAGTGAAAGGAATTTGCTAGTTTAAGAATCTCTCACTAAGAATAAGGCAAAGCTGTTATACAAACACACATATCTAAAAACAAAGATCAGGTACCTCACACATCTAAAGCCACAGAATTGTGTTTCATTAAAGTTTTAAAAAGTTATATAGTCATTTAAAGAGATATTTAGAAAGTCATGAGATAAGAACCCTCTGCCATTGACTCTCTGGGCTGAGGCCAACATATTTTGAGGACAAGAAAGCCAGTCAGTTAAGGAAGTGAAGGGCTACTGAACCTCAGTTGCAGCCAGGCCCAATCAAGCAAATGGCCTAACACCTCCTGGTATAGTTATGTCTGCCTTCCCCTCAGTGTTGCATGCTCCTTGAGGCAGAGGCTAGTCACAGGCATCTTCATGCCCTTGGCACCTCACTTAGTGACTGGCACAGAGAAGATACAGAATAAAATATAGTATGCCTGAATTAGAGAATATATGAATGAATGAATGAGTGAAAGCATTGTTTAGCTTCTACCAAATTTAAGAGATTGTCGATTTGAGCTTACTTAATCTTGAAAATTCCAGGTCACCAAAAGAATAAATGCCCTTCAGATACCCATTCGAAAAATTCACAGTAAACTGCAGAGTTGCATCTTCTATCTCTTTGCAAATATTCTTTGTCATCTGGGCCATGCCTATTTCTGATAATTCTGCTGTTTGAACATCATCCCCCGAAAAGAGTGGAACTGCCTATTAAAACAGCCATATGTTCTGTATTCAACATTCCTGAAATATGCTAAATAAATAAATATACAATGAAAACAAAATCCTGCAGTTTCCCATTGGGAACAAAAATCACCTCACTAGGGTAGCAATCAAGTATCTTCAAAAATATTTAAATATTTATAATGTTTATTATCTACTTATAAAAAAGAACAGCAACTTAATGCTGTTCTGCTTATTTTTCTCTCCATTTGGAAAATTTACAAATGTGTCTTTTCTAAAAGATAAGATGTATTTTTAGAATCAAGTTTTTTACTAAGATGCTAGCTCTTTTACAACTCTCTTTTGGGAAATGAAATAGAAAGTATTACTGAAATATATAAAAACATTATCCCATAATTGTGAATGTTTTTAAGACACAATAAGAGAGTTTGGAATTCCGATGGCAGGATTAAATTGAGCACAGCGGAATTCAGTGTCCTTTGAACCCTGAGCTCTTTATTCTCAGGATATAGCCGAGGTAGCCTATAAAGGTTTCAAAAAAGTAATTTCCCTTAAAATGAAAAAGCTAAATCTTTTGTACCTGCCCGTAAACAACCCAAGACTCTGCTCCTGTCTAGACCTAATTCACTTAGACTCTTCAAACCAATTTTCTCAGCCTAGACTTTTAAAAGGGCAGAGTAAAAACCAAGATTAATACAGCAACCTTCCAATAATCTTAATTTTAAAAGAAAATTATATTTGTATAGCTCTTCAGTGTTCAGGAAGAGCATTCTAAATTTTACCTAATTTGAACTTCTATACAGCCTCTGTGAGAGTCATAAGAATGGTCCACTTTGATCACTTATGGGCAAATGATTCATCCAGTGTTTAGTAGTTTGGAAGTACAAGATTTCATGAACCTTTCATTGAAGGTTGTTTGTCACCCAAATTCCCCTACATATGTAAAGGTGCAGGTCATGAGGAATAGATATCGCCAACTCTTATGGCATCCGCCATAAAGAAAATGACATTATTCATAGCATTCCATAAGAAGATACATCTACACGAACAGTGGTATTTATGGAGGTATTTTTTATTCTAATTAATATTTGATTAAATTATTTGTTGATAATTAGATCAGTTATCTATTGCTGCATAACAAATCACCTGAAAACTTAGAAATTTAAAACAGCAATATTCAGCTATTTTGCTCACAAGTTTGTAATTTGTGGTGTGACAGATTGTCTCTGCTTCAGCAGGATCCAGTAAAATGGCTCAACTGGGGACTGAAGGATTTACTTGTTTTTTGTTTTTTTTTGAAGACAGGCCCTGAGCTAACATCTATTGTCAATCTTTTGTATGTTTGTTTTTCTTCTTAGTCTCCCCAAAGCCCCACCAGTACAGAGTAGTATATTCTAGTTGTAGGTCATTCTGGTCATGCTATGTGGGAGGCCACCTTAGCATGGCTTCATGAGCACTGATAGGTCCATACCAAGGATCCGAATCCACAAAACCCTGGGCCACTCAAGCGGAGCGTGTGAAATTAACCACTCAGCCACTTAACCACTCAGCCATGGGGCTGGCTCTAAGGATTTACTCTTAAGATGAGTCACTCACATGGCTGCCAGGTTGATGCTGGCTCTCAGCTAGGAGTAGAGTGAGGGCAGTGGGTTAGGTGTTCTATTCTTTTCCAAGTGGGCTTCTGCTTGGGCTTCCTTACAGAATGGTGACTGCTTTCAAAGAGCTAAAATTCCAAGAAAGTCAGACAGAAGCTGTATCAACTTTGATGACTTAATCTCAGAGGTCACATAGCATTGATAGCATTGTGTCGGCAGTAGTCACAATCCTGCCCAGATTCAAAGACAGGGAACATTGACCCCCCTTCTTGATGATAGGAATGGAGGAGGGGAGAGATTGTTGTGATTATTTTAAAAATATTTAGAAAATATCATTACAGCAATTTTATTTTCATGCTCCTAACTTTCAAAGACTTGTGAGAAACAATTAGTTATCTTACATGACAATGATTTTTAGAGATTTTTGGGTTAGTTTGCCAGAATTGTTCCAAATCTTACCTTTTTTAAAAGTCAGTGATTTGGAAATAAAATTCTCAAAATATCCTGATGATAGATTTATAGGCATCTAAGACTTACAAACCTTTATAGCTGAGTAAAATTGTGAAAAAAGTAATATAATTTTCATTGTTTCTGCTGATATTTTTTAAAACTTTGCAATTTTGTTCACACAAAAATATCCTGGTGAACACACATACACACACACATGCACAGATTATTGACTTAAACTGGATTGGTTAAGAAAACCAAGTAACTATAGCTATTAATTCACTTGTATACTCAACAATGAGTTAAACATCTAACTCATACTAAGTGTAAAAATAAAACCATCAGGTTTTTATATTATTTCAGATTTTGTAAAGCATAACAAGGCATTACTTAGACTAAAACGAAATGTGCCTCAGTATTTTTAAAATTAAGCTAATTATATTTCCTTTTGCTTTGTAAATCAAAGTACAAGAAACTGAAGCTGTTTTAAGTATACAAATCATTGTGTTTAGACAAATAAATAAATACATGGAAACAAAACCACAATCGAGATACAGAATACTCCCATCATCCTCACAAGCTTTCCCTTATCATTCAGCAGTCTATCGCTCCCTCTGCTTCCAGAGCCAGGCAACCACTGGTCTGCTTTCTGTCACTAGAGACTAGTTTGCTTTTCTAGTTTTATGTAAGTGAAATCATAAAATAAGCACATTTTATATTTCACTTTCTCAAACATAATGATTTTGAGGTTTATCCTTAGTGGTACATGTATCAGTATTTCGTTACTTTTTAATTGTTGGGTAGCATTTTATTGAATGAATGCGTCATATTATTTTTGTTTATTTTTTCATTGATAGGAATTTGGGTTATTTCCTGTTTGGGGCTACTGTGAACAAAGCTGCTATAAACATTCACAAAAAAATATTTTTGTGCAAGTATATTTTTATTTCTCCTAGGTAAACAACTTGGAGTGGAGTGGTTGGGGCATATGGTTGGTATATGTTTAACTTTATAAGAAGCTACCAAAACTGTCAGTTTATAGTAAATACTAAAGTCAAATTTTGTAAGTTCTCTAACTTTTCTTTGCTTTATATAATAACTGTCCTTTTTTTGTAAGTTTCCAAAAAATATCAGAAACAGCTTATTGATATCCTTGTCAGAAAGCATGCTGGGGTCTTTTTTGGGGTTCTGTTGGTCACGTTGGTGAGAATTGATAGCTTAAAATAGTGTCTTCCAAGCCACGAACATAGTATTTTCAAAATTTATCTAGTCTTCTTTAACTTTCTTCAGAAATAACTAGCTTTATTTTAAAGATTTTGCATTTTTTATTAAATTAATCCCTAAATCTTTTATGTTTCATGCTATTGTAAAAGAAATTGTTATGTTTGTAATATGTTGATATTACATTGTTGGATTCAATTTGCTGAGATTTTTGTTTAGTATTTGGGGGCTCTATGTTCATAAGCACTCTTGACCCATCATCTTGCTTTTGTGTAACATCTTTCTCAGGTTTGGTATCAAAGTACTGCTAGCTTCATTACAAAGAGTTTGTGACAGATTGATATTATTCTTCTTTGAATGTTTCATAGAATTAATCAGTGAAACTATGTGGTCCTGGTATTTTTTTCTTAGAAAAAGTTTTCTTAAAATTTCATCTTTTAAATAGACAAAGCTATTTATATTTTTCTTGAATTAGTTGTAAATTTTCAATGAAGTTTTCCCTTTCATCACTGTTATTCTATTTGTTTTCATAAAATTGTTCATAACATTGTCATATTATTTTTTAGTGGTTATGAAATCTATTGTGATAATCTTTAATTCCTGATACTAGTAATTTGTACTTTTCTTGCTTTATTTTCACTCTACCTGGAGTTTTATCAAATTCATTGATCTTTCTAAGAACATGCTTGTGACTTTATTTCCTATTTTTGTTTCTTTCTTCTATTTTACCAAATCCTGCTCTTATCCCCATTATTTACTCACTTTTACTAGAAGTGGATTCTCTTGCTCTCGTTATTTTAGCTCCTTTAGATGGAAGCTTCAACAATGATTTACTGTCTTCATTATTCTCTCATATATCATTTAAAGTTATACACTTCTCTCTAAGCAGGACTTGGCCTCCTGTAAATTGTCATATATTGTATTTTCTTCATTTTTTAGTTTGAAATTATTTTCTAATTTCTTTTGTGATTTCTTCTTTGACCTATGAGTTATTTAAAATTTCCTTGTTAAAATTTGAAATACTTATGGTCTTCTTGAGTATCTTATAGTTTTTTATTTATAATTTAATTCTGTTGTGGGCACACAATATAAACTGTATGATTTAAATCCTTTTAAATTTCTTGATGCTTGTTTTACTGGTCCCAGATAGCCTAAAGTGGCAAATATTTTATGTGCACTTGAAAACAATGCAGTTGTTGGATATAGTGATTTATAAATACTAATTAGATCAATGTGGCTGATAGCATTTTTTCCAATCACCTACACTTTTACTAACTTTGGATAGTTTCCTATTAATTAATGTGATAAATATGTTAAACATACCCTACTATAGTTGTGGAAATTTCTGTTTTTTCTTTACTTCTATCAATTTTTGCTTCGTATATCTTGGGGTTCTATTATTATCCACATATACATTATGAATTATCATACTTTCCTTATGAACTGACTCTTTCATCATTATAAAATGTACAGTTTTATCTCTAAAAATACTCTTCGTGTTGAAGTCTATTTCATTTGATATTAGTATAACATTCTAGACTTTTCAAGCTTACTGTTTTTACATTATATCTTTTCCATCCATTTACTTTGAACCCACGTGTGTCTTTATATTCTTTCTTCTAGATAGCATTTAATGGGCCCTGCTTTCTTTATTTTTATGTTCTCTGTCTTCTTTGTGGAGAGTTTAGTCAATTAATATGATTATTAAAAGCATTAGATTTAAATGTACAATGTTACTATTTGTTTTCTGTTGTTGTTATTCTTATTCCTTTGTTCTTTCTTTCCTTCTTTTGGATTTTTAAGTCATTTTAGAATCCCAGTTTGATTTCTTTCTTAGATTTTTAGTTACACAGCTTTGCATTTTTTTTAGTTGTTGCTCTGGGAATTAAAATATATATTCTTAATTTTTCAAAGCACACACAGTCATATGTCCTTAGTTATTTTTGTGTCAGTAATTTAGGATTTTCCTGGATGTTGTGAATTTTATATTGTCGAGACTCTCATATACTTTAAATTCGTTAGACTCTAACTTCAAACGTTGTCTTTTCAGCAGCAGATCAAATCTCAATTAAACTTATTTGCCTCTAAGCGCACTGCTTTGAGATGCCCTGCCCATACGTGGTTCCGAAAGCAGGAAGAGACTTTGGTAGTCATTAAGCATAGAACTTGGGACTCTCCCCCTTGGGCTTTCCCATCTCCAAGACTTTCAACTCCCTCACTTGGTGGTTGCTGTGGCCACCATAAACATTTTCTCCAATTCTTTGTGCTAGAAGCAGAGTAGAATTTCTCTCCTGGCTTCTGCCACCCCACACCAACAGGAATCATGGTTTTCCCTCAGTTTAAATCCATACAAGTGGATAACTCACCAGAAACTAATCCATTTTTCAAGTTTTAACTCTCCTCCAAAATCTATGTGTCCTTGTTCAGTCTCTAGAAACTTCAGGTTGATAATTTTCTTAGGTTAAACAGATTTTATTATTTTCATCTGAGGAAATGGCATCAGTTAGGAGCTTCTGACACTTACTTTTTAAAATGCGCAAGCCTATTTTCTTTTACAATGTTCCACACTCTGGATTTGGCTAACTGTTCCCGCATGGTGTCCTTTAACTTAATCCTCTGCCTCTTATATTTCCTTAAACATGGAAATATGTTTAGAGGTTTCATTGGACTTAGGTTAAGTATTTATTGGTAAGAATAATTTTTAGATGCTTTTATGCACTTTACCACATGGAGAGTAATGTCAGGTCTCTCTCTATAAGTGACACTATGATGATTAAGGGAGTTGCTGCCAGCTTGTGTCATTGTAAAGACAAAATTTTCCCTTAGCAAAACATAAGTAATCTGTCGTTACATTTTTGCATTGTACAAATATTGTTTCCCACAATATTTTTCTGAAATCTTTGCCTGAATCAGTTACTATATGGGGATTATAAAATGGTGATTTTCCTAATTGTACCATTTCTTCATTTATTAATTGACATGAACAGGTTTTATTTACTCTCAATATGACAATTAGAGTCATTAATTACAGGTGCAAGATCTACTGCAGAGAGCCATCAAGATAACAGATGCAAGAGGTAGTCTCTGGATATATACATAAGGGCACCGGGAGACAGATTTGGGGAGTCTTACATGATATGGCCAGCACTGAGACCAGAACACAAAAGCAGGTTCTTAGGGTACAAAGTCAACCTAGAAATTTGAAAGAAATCACTTGCCGGTTATTCAGATTTTAGATACTAACTTGCATTCTACATATCTGAGTCTGAAATTATAATGAAAAACAATGGCCATTTGAAGAATTTGAAAATTATGACCTGACAATACCAAATAAAGCCTTGTAATATTATGGGAAGCATATATCTAAACATCCTGTGGATTTTTATTCAGGAAGCATGGACATTTATAGGCACTGGTAAACAAAAGGAAAAGTAAGAAAGAGAGAGAGAGAAGAAATGTATTCTGATAGAAATTTAAGAATGACATGGACAAAAAAGTAAATTGATATGATAAATGTAAGTAACTTTATAAAGAAATTATTTAACCTGTGTGTGTGTGTGTTTAGAATTTCTCAGTAATGGAGGAGACTGTTGAAGTCATTTATATCAACAATTCATTTGATATTTGATAAAGGCATTGAGCTATAACTGACATAATTTCCCAATGGCTACTCTGTTGCCTGGAGGCAATCTGTCTCATCCTTAGATAGTCCTATTTCCTTGCATTATAGATAAAAAATCCATTGTTCCTTAGAATTAACGTACTCACCCTAGTTTCGAACAAGCACATATTGAACACCTACTTCATTGCAGTGTGCTGATTTAATTACTGGGTTCCATACATTATAACGACAATGCCTACTATATGACAGCCCTTTAAATATTTGAATTGGCTTGTCAATATTTCAGTACAGACACAACCTTGAATAAAGATGCTAAGAGAAAAAATGGAAACATTTAGTTTTCAAGAAAAAAATACAATTTATGCATTTGTCAATAATTATGTTTATCATGATTTAGTAGCTTCAGTAGAACTAATTTCATGGAAATTGTTTATCATTACCACTTATGCTAAAAATTAATTTAACTTTCATAGTTTAGGAATTAGTAGAAAGAATGAATTCCCTTTTTATCCTGGATTCTTGTCTACTAGTTAAAAGTTAAATTGAGGCTCTAATGTAATATATACATTATTAAAACCAAATATATACATATACTCATTGAATACTGATACATAAAAATAAAACATTGCTGAACATCAATAAGGGGTAAAATAATTAGCACTATTGCCTTTTGCAGCAGTACTGAGTGCTGGCTGATTGCACAAACTTCTCAATTGCTGACTGACCTCCCACTGCACTTAATTTAAATGTTGTTCTGACAGCTTTAATCAACCATAAAATGTTACCAGCAGAAAACAGACTAAAACCTTCAGCTGGTTTGCATAAGTATTCAATATTGTCGTAATAATAAGCTTGGTTTTCAATGTTCACTCTTCCCCTACCTTAACCCCAATTACACTTTTCAAATAAAATTGAACTACGCAATAAAAAGCTTGATAGAATATGATTAATTAACATTCATTTCCCCCAACAATGGGATCTTCCTATTCAGAAACAGAAAACAAGTGGGAAATATCTTTACTGAACAAATTAGGCCAGGAAATCTCTCTTACTAAATAAAGAGGTACATAAATTTAGACTTTGGTGTTCAAATGGAAAGTATATACCTGATGGTATACTGCCTACCCCAATTGAAATACTTACACAAAAGCAATAGTAATAAAAGATCAGGCAAGAATTCCATTATGATTCATTTCTATGAAGTCAGGCAGTTAAATGTTCTTGACACAGGTGTATTTGTGTGGGCTGTATCGCTACATACCAGATAGCCAGCTCTCATGGGTAGTTCAAAGAAGTCTGACGCTTTCAAACCTCTGCCCAAGAACTTTTTGGATCCTTTACCTCCATGATTGAATGTTGAAAGAACGCTCACTAATGGATAGCAACACACACCAGAAATACTGTTGTCACACTTGTAGCTGTACAAAAAACACAATTCTGATGGCCTACCTTCTGCTAATAGCTATGATTGGTGTTTGGTGTGCAAGCCGAGGCTACAGAGCCAGTAAGCATTCAAGTCAAGACAGGGCAGGCAGACCTTTAAGGGCAGTTGATGTTTCAGCGATTTGAGAGAGAACAACCACCTCACCTCTATTTGTACCAGGTTGGGGCTTATGCAAACAAAAACCCTTCAGATGGACGAGCTTCAGTAAGCACAGACCACTGCAAACATCTTCGTATCACAAGCACTGAACATGACACGTGGTTCAATAAGTTCCTTGCTCTTATTGAGACTTTTCATCACACCTAGTACCTTATTTCATTTATAAAATGTTCATAATGTCTGAATTATTTTGAGATATATATAGAAAATAGCTTGATACCTACTTTATGTTTATTTGTTTGCTTAATATAGAGCATTTCACTTTGAGTGTGTAAAAGTAACTACAAGGGTGTGAAAAAAGAAAGTCATAATAGTTGAACTAGAGCTATCACTAAATCACTGGAGGAAAGGCTGACAAAAACAATGGCAGGCTACTTTCAGTGACAGAGATTTTGATGTTGGATGTTATACTAGATGAAGAGCTCTCTTTTTTTTACTTTCCACTTAGGTTTTCAGTAACAACAATAGTCCAGCTTATAGGTTTATAGCTTACATTTGGTCAGTTACATAAATAGGAGAGATATATATAAATAAAAGCAAAAGACAGATGTAATTAATTTTAGCCTTTATTTTAAACTTCCCTTCAAATGTATTTTAAGTAAGAATGTCTAATAAAATGTAGATCATTTATACTTCTCAGTCATCCCCAGCCAACCCTGATAATTTTAAAGACAACTCTAATCTTGTAGAAAATTTTTAAAGAGAAAGAAATCACAAACAAGAGATCAAAAGTCACCTGCAATTACCTCAGAAACAATCCCTATAAAAATATTGGTAGAGAAATTTATAGACACACATTTAATAAATCAGTGTATGTAAAGCAAATACTCAGAGTGATGCACGTAAACATGTGCTATAGAGCTCAGCTGTGGCTGCCATACTGTATTTTCTGTTTGGTAAGCAAGATTTTTCACTTAAAAATATGTTCTGAGTATTATCTCATGTCATTAAATATCTTGCAAAAACATCATATTTAATGTTGAACAGCAGTCCATACCTAATTTTATATAATTTTACATACACACTCAAATGGAAGTTAAATGGGACAGTAGAGGAGATCTCGTCAAAATGGTGGCATAGGTGGACTCTGAACTCATCTTCTCCCATGAACACAACCAAGTTACAACTATTTTTGGAAAAATTACCCAGAATAGAAAACTGAAAACTGGATAAAAAGAATCCCTACAACAGGGATAGTCCTGACTAAGGAGGAAGAGGCATTAATTCCTTCTGGAGAGAAAAATAGCCACATTCAGGAGCAGTAGTTTCCCAGCTGGCCAGGCAGGAGCCACCCTAAGGTACACACCCCTCCCTGGAGGAATGAGGTCTGGAGCGGGGGCCAAACACTACTATAAGTATCCTTCAGACTCAGCACAGCTGAGACAAGGCTCTTACTTTCTGGCTTCATGGGATATTAACTGCATGGGGAATGAGAAAAGCTATCAGAAGAAAGCACAAAAGACCCGGGTCTTTAAGGGCCCACTCACAAACTCACCCATCTCAGCAACCTAAAATCATGAGAAAGAAGGTTGACAGCCCTTTGGTGAAAGAGACTCACCTGGTAGGCTCTGGGTACATCTCAGGGAGAGGAGAGACCTTGCCAGAGACTGAGACATTGGTGGTGGCCATTGTTGTCACTTAGTAAAGGCATGCTGACACAGACCCTGGCAGATGCCATTGAAATTCATCCCCTGGCCTGTGAGTCAGGGGTCTGCCAAACCCACTAGAGTTCAGATTTAATCCGGTTCAGCCAGGGCAGGCAACCCATCCTAGGGACCAGCCCCACCCACAAGCAAGCCTTCAGGCTACTTGTTGGCCTGCATTGATTGGGTGCATTAATCCTCTACAGGCATGCAAGTGTGTCCACCTCTGTGGATAGAGCCTGTGTGAGGACCAGGTGAAATGTGAGGGGCATTAGTGGAAAAGTGGGGGCCTCTGCAGTGGTGCATCAGGGTATACCCCAGGGGTTTGGGAAGTGTGCACAGAGCAGGACTCTGTTGACAGTGTGTGTGGACCTGTGGGGGGGTGAGGCTTATAAGTGGCAGAAGACCTGTGCTTCACAAACAGCCATAAAAAGGATCAGCCCCACCTTCCAAAGCATGAAACAATTGAGTGCTCCTATGCCTAAGGCCAGCCCCACTGAGCTGCACTCCTAAGAGAACTGACAATAGCCTTGTAGGCCTGAGGCCTATAGCAACTGTAAGCCCCTGAGCCTAGCAACCAGCTACACTGGGTACATACCCAAATAACAGAAAAATTGCAACAGGATTGTGCTGTTAGACCTTATAGCCAATAGTGATGAAGCTCCCCAAACCAGATTTACAAACAGCTGGCCAGGGAAGGAGAGACTAGACTCACTGGGTACCTGCAGTGGGAGCAACCCTGCCACAGCAGAAGGACACAAGTAGCCCACAACGGGGTCACTCCTGAATCTTCTGGACAAGTGACAAGAGGGAAGCACATTACTGGGCCTCAAAAGGCATCTCATACATAAGGCCACTTCTCCAAGATCAGGAGACATAGCCGACTTACCTAATACATAGAAATAAGCACAGAGAAAGAGGCATAATGAGGAGACAAAGGAATACTTTACAAGCAAGAGAACAGTACAAAACCCCAGAAAAAGGACTAAATGAAACAGAAACAAGTGACCTACTTGACAAAGGGTTCAAACAAAATATATGAGGATACTCACAGATATTGGGATAAGACTGGATGATCACAGTGACCTTGTCAACAAAGAACTGGAGAATACAAAAAAGAGTCAATCAGAAATGAAGAATACAATACTGGAAATGAGAAATTTACTAGAGGGAGTCAATAACAGAGTAGAGGATACAGAAGAACAGATCCATGAGCTACATGAAAGACCAGAGGGAATCACCCAAGCTGATCAGATAAAAGAAAAAAAGAATTAGAATGAGAACAGTCTAAGGAAACTCTGAGACAATATCAAGTGCACTAAAATTTGTCGTATAGGTGTACAAGAAGGAGAAGAGAGGCACAAAGGGGAAGAATATATATTTGAAGAAATAATAGCTGAAAAATTTCCTAACCTATCGAAGGAGACAGACATCCAAGCACAGGAAGCACAGAGCTCCAAACAAGATAAGCCCAAAGAGGCCCACACCAAGACATATTATGATTAAAATATCCAAAATTAAAGATAAAGAGAGAATCCTAAAAGTAGCAAGAGAAAGGCCACAAGTGACATACAAAGGAAAGCCCATAAGGCTATCAGCAGACTTCTCAGCCAAAATCCTACAGGTCAGAAGAGAATGACATGACATATTTAAAGTGCTAAAACGAAAAAACCTACAGCCGAAAATACTCTATCCAGCAAGGTTGTCATTCAGAATGGAAGGAGAGATAAAGAGCTTCCCAGACAAGCAAAAATGAAAAGGGTTTATCAACAAGAAACCAGTTCTACAAGAAATTCTGAAGGGACTTATTTAAGTGGGAAAGCAACAAACACAAATAGGGGTAAAAATATTATCAAACACGCCCCCCAAACCAGGAATAAAATAACTGGTAAAGGTAAAAATATAGTAAACATAGTAGATAAAATACCTGAGAAGATAATATGAAGGTTAAAAGACAAAAGTACTAAAATTACCTAATTCAATGATAAGAGGTTAATGGATAGATACACACAAAACAAGAGATGAGATATGATTTCAAAAACATAAAATCTCGAGGAGGGGAGTGAAAAAGTAGAGCTTTTAGAAAGAGGTCAAGCTATAGAGTCTATCAACTCAATATAGACTGTTATATACATGGAATATTATATAGGATCCTCATGGTAATCACAAACCAGAAACATAATAACTAAGCAAACAAAAGAGACAAAAGAAAGCAGACATATTACTAAAGAAAGCCACCAAATCACAAGGGAAGAGAGCAAGAGAAAAAGAAAGGAACAGAGAAGAACTACTAAAACACCCAGAAAAAAGTAACAAAATGGCAACAAGTACATATTTATCAACAGCTACTTTAAATGTCAATGGACTAAATGCTCCAATAAAATGCAATAGGGTGGCCAACTGGATCAAAAAACAGGACCCATGTATATGCTGCATACAAGAGACACACTTGAGACCTAAAGACATTTACAAACTGAAAGTGAAAGGATGGAAAAAGATATTCCATGCCAACGGCAAAGAAAAGAAAGTGGGGGTAGCAATACTTATAACAGACAACATAGACTTTAAATAAAAAACTGTAACAAGAGATAAAGACATGCACTACATAGTGATAAAGGGAACAATCCAACAAGAAGATATAACAGTAGTAAATATCTATGCACCCAACATAGGAGCACCTAAATATATAAAGCAATTATTAACCAACATGAAAGGAGAAATAGACAGTAAGAGAATAATAATAGGGGAACTTAACACTCCACTTAAACCAATGGATAGATCACCCAAACAGAAGATAAGAGGGAAACACGGGCCTTAAATGACACATTAGACCAGGTGGACTTGGTCAATACATAGAGAACATTCTATCCAAAAACCACAGAATATACATTCATTTCAAATGCACATGGAACATTCTCAGGATTGATCACATATTAGGCCGCAAAACAAGACTCAATAAATTTAAGATCAAAATAATACCATGCATCATTTCTGACCACAAAGGTATAAAACTAGAAATAAACTACAGGAAGAAAACCAGAAAAAGCACAAAAATGTGGAGATTAAAAGAATGCTACTTAACAACGATTGGGTCAATGAAGAAATCAAAGGAGTAATCAAAAATTTCCTGGAGACAAATGAAAATGAAAATATGATATGCCAAAATCTATGGGATGCAGGAAAAGCAGTTCTATGAGAGAAGTTTATAGGAATTCAGGCCTACCTCAACAAAGAAGGAAAATAAAAAACAACCTAACAGCACATCTAAAGTTACTGGAAAAAGAAGAACAAACAAAGCCCAAAATCAGCAGAAGTAAGGAAGCAATAAAAAATCAGAGTGGAAATAGGCAAAATAGAGGCTAAAAAAAAAATAGAAAAAAATGAGTGAAACCAAGAGCTAGTTCTTTGAAAACATAAACAAAATTGACAAATCTTTAACTAGACTCACCAAGAAAAAAAGAGAGAAGACTCCAATAAATAAAATAAGAGAAGAAAGAGATGAAATTACAACAGATACCTCAGAAATACAAAAGATAAGAGAATACTATGAAAAGCTATACACCAACAAATTGGATAATCTGGAAGAAATGGATAAATTCTTAGACACATACAACTTTCCAAAACTGGACCAAGAGGAAGTAGAGAATTTGAATAGACTGATCACCAGTTAGGAGATCAAAAGAGCAATCAAAAACCTCCCCAAAAATAAAAGTCCAGGACCAGTCTGCTTCCATGTTGAATTCTATCAAACATTCAAAGAAGACTTAATATCTATCCTTCTCAAACTCTTCCAAAAAATGGAAGAGGAGGGGAGGCTTCCAAACTCATCTACAAAGCCAACATTATCCTGATACGAAAACCAGACAAGGACAACACAAAAAAAGAAAATTACAGACCAACATCACTGATGAACATCGATGCAAAAATCCTCAACAAAACACCATCAAATTGAATACAACAATACGTTAAAAAGATCATGCATCATGATCAAGTGGGTTTCATTCCTGGGATGCAGGGATGGTTCAACATCTGAAAATCTATCAAGATGATACACCACATTAAAAAAATGAAGAATAAAAATCACATGATCATCTCAATAGATGCAGAGAAAGCATTTGACAAGATACAGCATCCACTTATGGTAAAAATGCTAAATAAAATTGGTATAGAAAGAAAATACCTCAACATAATAAAAGCCATATATGACAAACCCACAGTTAATATCATTCTTGATAGGGAAAAACTGAAAGCTATCCCTCTAACAACAGGAACCAGACAAGGATGCCCACTGTCACCACTCTTATTTAACATAGTATTGGAAGTCCTAGCCAGAGCAATCAGGCAAGAAAAAGAAATAAAAGGGATCTATATTGGAAAACAAGGAGTGAAACTGTCACTTTTTGAAAAAGGCATGATTTTATATATAGAAAACCCTAAAGAATCCACTGAAAACCTTTAGAAATAATAAATGAATAGAGCCAATCACAGGATGAAATTCATCATACAAAAATGGGTTGCGTTTCTATACACTAAAAATGAAGTGGTAGAAAGAGAAATTAAGAATACAGTCCCATTTACAATTGCGATAAAAAGAATAAAATACATAGGAATAAACTTAACCAAAGAGGTGAGAGATCTGTACACCGAAAGCTATAAAACATTGTTGAAAAAAATTGAAGAAGACACAAAAAATGGAAAGATATTGCATGCTCCTGGATTGGAAGAATTAACATCGTTAATATGTCCTTACTTCCTAAAGCCATCTATAGAATCAATGCCATCCCTATCAAAGTTCCAACAACATTTTTCACAGAAATAGAACAAAGAATCCTAAAATTTACATGGAACAACAAAAGACCCTGAAGAGCCAAAGGATTCCTGAGAAAAGAGAACAAAGCTGGAGGTATCACACTCCCTGATTTCAAAATATACTGCAAAGCCATAGTAATCAAAACAGCATGGTATTGGCAGAAAAACAAACAGACAGATCAATGGAACAGAATTGAGAGCTCAGAAAGACCCCACACATTTATGGACAGCTAATATTCGACAACAGAGCCAAGAGCATACAATAGAGAAGGGAGAGTCTCTTTAACACATGGTGTTGGGAAAACTGGACAGCTACACGCAAAAGAATGAAAGTAGACCATTCCCTTACACGGTGCACAAAAATCAACTCAAAATGGATTAAAGACTTGAGTGTAAGACCCAAAACAATGAAACTTCTAGAGGAATCATAGGAAGTGCGCTCTTTGACATCGGTCTCAGCAGCATATTTTCAAGAACTATGCCTGACTGGGCAAGGGAAACAAAAGAAGAAACGAACAAATGGGACTACATCAAACTAAAAAGCTTGTGCACAGCAAAGGAAACCATCAACAAAACAAAAAGACAACCTAACAATTGGGAGAAGATATTTGCAAACTGTATATCAGATAAGGGGTTAATATCCAAAATATACAAAGAACTAATCCAGTTCAACAACAAAAAACCAACAACCCAATTAAAAAATGGGCAAAAGATCTGAACAGAGATTTCTCTAAAGAAGATGTACAGATGACCAACAGGCATCTGAAAAGATGCTCCACATCATTAGCTATGAGGGAAATGCAAATCAAAACTATAGTGAGATATCATTTCACTATGGTTGGAATGGCTATAATTAACAAGACAGGAAACAAGTGTTCGAGAGGATGTTCAGAGAAGGGAACCCTCGTACTCTGCTGGTGGGAGTCCACACTGGTGCAGACACTATGGAAAGCAATATGGAGTATCCTTAGAAAATTGAGAATAGATCTACCATGTGATCCATCTATTCCACTGCTGGATATTTATCCAAAGAACTTGAAAGCACAAAGACATAAAGATGCATGCACCCCTATGTTCACTGCAGCATTATTCACAATAGCCAAGACTTGGAAGCAGCCTAGGTTCCCAGCAAGGGATGAATGGATAAACAAGGTGTGTTATATATACATAATGGAATACTACTCAGCCATAAGAAATGATGAAATCTGCCCATTTGTGACTACATGGATGGACTTTGAGGGTATTATGCTAAATGAAATAAGTCAGAGGGAGAAAGTCAAATACCATATGATCTCACTCATAAGTAGAAGATAAAAACAAAGACAAACAAACACATAGCTTGGAGATTGGATTGGTGGTTACCATAGGGGAATGGGGAAGAGGGGAGGGAAAAAGGGGTGATTGGGCTCACATGTTTGGTGATGGCCTATAATTAGTCTTTGGGTGGTGAACATGATGTAATGTACACAGAATTTGAGCTATGTTATGATGTACATCTGAAAGCTACATAATGTTATAGTCCAATGTTATTGCAATAAATTGGACAGTAAGGGGTTAAAAGGACACCCTCAGATGAAAAAGGAACAAAGTCTATAGAATAATAAATAATCCAACATCATGATAAATGACACAAGAATTCAGAGTTGATCTAGATCCAGATTTTGTTTCCTATTTTGGATCATGAGTTGGTAGAAATTTCCTGTTTTGGTCAGGTGGTATGAATGATTTCTTTCAATGTTGCTTACAAATTTCTGAATAACGCTTCCATCTATGCTTACAATGTCAGTTTCCCTATTAACCTTCTAAAATAATTTAAGAAAATATCATTGCTATTTTTGTACCAGAAAAAAATGAGTATTTTGTGGTATCTAGAAAGTTTGACCTTTGCCCTCAAATTCATCTTCTTTTACTGAATACGAGACAACATTAAAAGGAAGAATTACACCCTATTTTATACCCTCAGCCACTTTATTAATACTAATGTAAGGCCAGAGGTAACTATTTCACTTTTTCATTATTTACAAATAATTAAGTAGATGGCAAATGTTTACAATAGTATTCTTCATTTGATTCAAACTGAAATTTTTATTGGATAAACTTTTCCATAGTCAATTGCTTATTTAATTTTACTTTTCTCACTATAAACTGATTTTCTTAGATATTTTCTTAAAGATCTGGATATTAGATGTGTTCATATCTGTACTAATCAGGCTTTTATCTTTACTTCTCATTGGATCTAAAGATGCATCAGCTGTTCCTGCCATTTACCATCTACACTCCTACACCCACTTTTAAGACTGGATTCATATACACCCCAACACTTGTGGATATTTTTTATTCCTGGGTTTTCAAGTTCCCATATGCACTCATGAAAACTGGAAGAGAAATCATGGGGGAAGTGAAATTGGCACTGACTATTTAATCTTTTTTAGAGCAGTGAATCCATGTGAGACACTGATAAACTAAGTTATCATGGTGGTTATCCCTGAGAGACTAATTTCTAATGGTGCTCTTTTGAAAGGAATGCAAAGTAACTAAATTTAAATTTGAGTGCCAACAAAAAATAAACTGAATTTCTTGTGCCTCAGCACTTACAATCTCCCTCATGAGCTTTAAACTATTGTCCACCATTATTGAGGGACAAGCTTCCAATTTATAAGCTGGACTATTTTGTTTAAAAAATCTGTGCTGTAAAAATATTATGGAGTTGCATCTAAAACTGAAATAATACTTTAGGAATATAAAACTTTTTCTTTGCCTTCACAGTTATCTTTGGTCTCAATCGTGACTTTTTTGCTAAAACCGAAGACCACCTCTTGATGATTAGGGATGTTTCTCCTCATCCCACAATCCAAGTCAGCTTCATTAACACACAGTCTCTAGCGTCATGGACTCTTTCTCATATAAATTGTTTCTTAATACCTAATACGCCTGGATCTGGATTAAGTATATCATCCATCCCTTCTGTAATACTCCTCTCTGCCCCTATTTTGCAAAGACACTATGGAGAAATACAGAACTCTAACTGAACTTGTGATTTTTTTCCTTCAGCCATGGCAGATTAACTTGCTTGACAGTAATTCTTCCAAAAGAAAAACACTTGAAAATTTGGACAAGACTGCAAAACAAAAAAATATATTCTTGAAATTATTGAAGTAATAAAGACTTGAAGGGTCATGATGGTACCAAAAGGTGAGTAATATATGTAATGCTGCTTTTCCTCTAAAATGGTTAGTGCCTTAACCATAGCACTATAGAAATTTCGGATCAAATAATTCTTTTTTATGGTGAGTGGTCTTGTGCATAACAAGATGTGTAGTGGTACTCTTAGTCTTTACCCACCACATGTAAGTAGTACCGCGACAGTTGTGACAACCAAAAACATCTCTAGACATTGCCAAATATCCCTGAGGTGGGGAGAGGGAATTGTGCCCAGCTGAGAACGTCTGTTGTAGAGCATTTGATGAGTCAAGAGAAATATCTGAGAAACTGGGAAGAATTCTTAGTAGTTTTTTAGGGCTGGGCATAAACTTTGCTGTTCAGGGCATTCAAAATGAGGTCTCGGGTTACATTCCTGAGGGTCTACTACATAGCAGTGAGGGTGAGCCAGGAAGAGAGAAATCCTAATTGAGGCCCCAACTTTGCACCAGCTCAGTCCACAATTGACGTAAAGTCATCTACCCCGGCCAAATTGCCAAGAAGAGGCAAAATTTAATCCTCTTTGAAAGAAGATAACATCAGCCAGGTCCTCAAACTGTCAACAAGATTTTACATGCATTATTCATTAAAGGCATGAGAGAAGACAATATAGCTGACCAAAATTAAGGGGAAAAAAGAATTAATTGAAGTAAACTCATGAAATTTACAGGCATTGACTTAACAGATATATGCCTAAAATAACATGCATAAGAAATTGAATTATGAGATGGATAATTACAGAACAGAACTGATGATGTAAAAATAAAAGAATGGAATTTATAGAACTAAAATAAAATAAAAACTGAAATTAAGAACATAATATATGGATTTAAAAACAGATTAGACATTGTGGAAGAAAGTATTATTGAACTGAAAGGTCAAGCAAGTAGAAAGCACAGAGAGATAAAAAGATGAAAAATTCAGAAAAGAGCAAATGACCTATAGTTACAGTGAGAAAGCTTAATTCATGTGATTTGGAGGAGCAGAAGCAGAGAGATACTGAGGCAGAAGCATATTTAAAGATATAATGATTTAGAATTTTCTAAATGTGGTGAAAGACAAACTCACAAATTTAAGAAGTTTTATTAATTGCAATGAACATACGTAAGAAGAAAATAGGTATATCATAGAAGGCTGCTGAAAACCAAAGACAGAAAGAAGCTTTAAAAACAAGTAAGGAAGAGAAATTAAAAAAATAAAGAAATAAAACTGGCGCCTCAGTTTCCAACTTAAACAGTGGAAGCTAGAAGATAATGGAATGATATTTTCTGCCGACCTCGAACTCTATATACAGTGAAAATATCCCTCAGAAATATAGACAAAAATTTCCATATGGTGAAAAAGATTAAAGAATTTGTCATCAGCATAACTGCACAAGTGATAATACTTAATTAAGGGTGTTCATTAAGCAAAAGTAAAGAGATCCTAGATGGAAGCTTGAAAATTCAAGAAGGAATATAAGGCAACAATGGTTAAATCTAGATGAATATTATTATATACAGAATGATAATCAACCTTATGGGGTTCAAACATATTGGAAATTAAAATACATGGCATACATACAATAAAACAACAATGTCAAAGCACAACAATGTCAAAAAAGGCAGGAGGAAAGTATAAATACAGTGAGTGTTGCCACTTCTTTATCTAGGAAATACAGAAGTATTAATTCATATCACATGCATGTTTTAATCTGTAGAGCAACCACTAAAAGAATAGTAATAATGCATTACTAAGAAGTTAGTAGATCAGGAAAATGGAAAAATAATGGTTCATCAAGAGGAAAGCAACTAAAGGAGAGAAAAAGTAAATATATATATCTAAAGATAAGGCAAATGTGAAATAGTAAGATGGTAGACTTATTGTTAAGTATATCAGTGTTCACATGGAATTTAAGCTGACCTTGCCATTAATTTATTTAAAGAAATATTTGTTAAGAGTCTGTTATATGACAGTTGCTCTGCTGGACAATTGTCTACTGCAGGTAGGTGTAAATTCTCCAGAGAAGCTGGGCCATAGACATTGCAATAGAGTTTTAATAATCCTCTAAAAAGATCTCATTATAAATACAGTCATGTTTTTCTCTCCATTCCAATCTAAATTATTCTTGGGAGATTTATCAAAAATATTTTAAACAACACGAATGACAGCAGTGTTTTACAGAAGCTGGCATGAAATGCCACCATCTTCACCTCAAACCATGTTTCTACTACTATCACTGCCCCCTTCTCAAAATGTTCTGAGATCTTTATTCTCTCTCAAGTAAATCCATGTGTGTTCCAATTCTCAACCCAACTCTACTAACAAGATGTAACCTGCATAATTCTTCTTCCTCTGTATTTTAAAGTTATTAAATATCCTGGCATGGAAAAATAAATACCAGTGTTCAGAACTCATCTCAAACCACTGGCACTGGAGCTTTTGCATTTTTAATGCTTCTCAGCTAACAGGTGACATAAAGGAGCATTCTGTAGTGTTTGAAACATACATTTTCAGATAGATAATGATTACATGGATCAATGCTTTGGTAAATATTCTCTAAGCTGTATACTCAAGTTGCTATGAATTTTATGTAAGCCACAATGCAATAAAACATTTTTAAAAATCAAGACTTTCCCAGATAATTCTAGGGGCCTGCCCAGTGGTATAGTGGTTAAGTTCATCTACTCCACTTTGGTGGCCTGGGGTTCCTGTGTTTGGATCCCAGACATTGATCTACACACCACTCATCAAGCCATGCTGTGGCAGCATCTCACATACAAAATAGAGGAAGACTGGAACAGATGTTAGCTCAGCGACAATCTTCTTCAAACAAAATGAGGAAGATTGGCAACAGATGTTAGCTCAGGGACAGTCTTCCTCACCAAGAAAGAAAACCAACAGAAAACCTTCCCCAGATGATTCTAATACACAGCAATATTTAAGCAAGAATAAAGTAAATAAGAAAAAAGAATACAGTAAAAAAAATTAGGTGGTGAATGTAGCTAAGAATGGGAAATGGCATAAAATTCATTCCCTGGTATTGCCTTAGTAGAACTGGAGAATGATTGAAATTAAACATGGAGAAACAAAGAAGAAAAAATGTGGGGTAACTAAGGAGTAAGAAACATTGATTGGAATAGGAAACTGGAAAGGGAAACATAACTGGTGCTCAGGAACTTGAGCAGAGGTGGCTGCCCTTGGAGTAAGATAATGAGTTTAGCTTCCATTTGGTTTCAAGAATCATAATATTATACAAATAAACGCCTTGAAAATATTTGGAGAGTTGAGAGTGACATTTGAGTGTCAGTGATTGAGTTTGAAGATACAGATTTGGAAGTTTTCAAGTTTCAGTTGGATAATTTCTCCCAAATTGTTTGTGTAGCAAGAGATTAGCAGATGTTTTAGGACAAAACCCTGGAGTACTACCAAGATCAATGGCCTGGAAAAGAAGAGGATTGAGCTGGAGAGATATAAGCAATGTAAAGAGAGAAGAGAATCAGGAATCTCAGATGCACAGAGCTAACGATAAAAATAGTTTCAGAGGAAGAAACTAACTGCCTGTGTCAAAAAATTGTGAGACAGCCAAAAGGAAAAAATTAGAAAAGACCTCTGACTTTTTCCAGAAGAATGTCACATAATAGTAAATAGTTTTGTGATGTGAAAATAGAAGAGGCCAATTGAAAAAGATTTTGAAAGAAATCATAAGATAATGAATGTACTGTGCATGGGAAAATTGACTAAAGAAATCAGGTATTATGCATTTTAGGAAAGAAATAAAATTAATAAATATGGAAAGTGATAAGTTCAGGAAGAGTTGAAGACCAATGGACCCTTACAATGGACCCTTTTAGAATTATATGCTAAATACATTTGCATCTAGTATATAATTTAGGTCATAGTAATTTCTTAATATGTTAATTAATAATTAATATGAATACTAGACATAAGTAGAAAAACCTTATACATACATCTCTATTATTGTGTGAGTATTTGTTTTGTACAGCAGAGAAGATGAAAATCTTCTAATTCAATAAATAGCACTATCAAAAGTTTATTAATATGGACAAAAATTTTTGTTCAGAAAAACTTAAATTTAAGGAAGAACTTTGGGCAAGTTGCTAATATTTTGAAAATAGGGCCTTATTTAGTTTTATAAGCTTTCATTAGTAGGAGTACATTGGTCTTTCTTTATAGCACAATTTCTACTTCCTTCCAAGTAGTCAATTCTACACATAGAATCATATTCCCTGGAGCTTTGGTGAACTGCCTTTGAATCTCCTAGTCATAAAAGAACTACAAGTCTTAGTAACTTTCAGGCAAGGAAGATTTCTCAAGTGGCACATAATTAAAGTCAGAACTTTTATCAGGAAAAAGATTTCCCAAATTGGTGAATGATGGCAAACTAACATTCAAACTCCTCCCTTTCAGAAACTACTGTTTTTGAGATCTCACCAAGATGGCTGTGCGAGCAGACATTGAACTCATCTCCTCCCATGAACACAACCAGGTTACAACTATTTTTGGAAAAATTACCCTGGAGAGAAAACTGAAAACTGGATCAAAAGAACCCCCACAACAAGGGACAGTCCTGATGAATGCAGAAGAGGCAGAAATTCCTGCGGGAGAGGAATAAAGCCACTTTGGGAAATGGTGGAGCTTCTCAGCTGAACAGGCAGGAGCCACCCTAAGGTACACAGCCCTCCCTGGAGGAGTGAGGACCAGAGTGGGGGCTGATACGGCTATAAGCATCCTTCAGACTCAGTCCAACTGAGACAGGGGTCTTACTGTCTGGCTTTGCTGACTATTAACTGCAGCTGGGATACACCCAGAAAATCTGTTGGTCAAAAGCTGAAAAGACCCAGGTCTTAAAGGGCTGGTGCACAAACTCACTCATTGCTGCAAACTAAAATAACCAGAGAGAAGGTTGACAGTGCTTTGGTGAAATGAGAGTCACCTGGTGGGCTCTGGGGGCATCTTGGAGATCAGAGGGACCTCTCCAGAGACTGAGACATTGGTGGGGGCCATTGTTCTGAGAGGGTCTAGGCGTGCTGACATGGACACCAGTAGGTGCCATTGAGGTTGATCCCTTGGCCTGTTAGCCCAGGGGTCTGCCACAACCACTAGAGCAAAGATTTAATCCAGTTCAGCCAGGGCAGGCAACCTGCCATAGGGACTGGCCCCACCTAACAGCAAGCCCTCAGGCTACATTTCAGCCTGCATTGACTGGGTGCCTTGATCCTCTACAGGCAGGCAAGAGTGTTTGCCTCTGGGGAGCAGGGCCTGTGTGAGGAGCAGGTGAATTGTGGGGGGCATTGGTGGAGAGGTGGGGCCCTCTGCAGTGTGGCATCAGGGTATGATACAGGGGATTGAGAAGTGGGCACAGACAAGGACTGTGTGGACCGTGTATGTGGTCCTGTGGGGGGTGAGGCTTATCAGCAGCAGAAGACTTGTGCTTCACAAATAGCCGTAAAAAGGATCAGCCCCACCTTCCAAAGCCTGAAACAATTGAGTGCCCCCATGCGAAGGGCCAGCACCACTGAGCTGCACTCCTAAGAGAACTGACAACAGCCTTGTAGGCCTGAGGCCCATAGAAACTGTAAGCCCCTGAGCCTAGCAACCAGCTACACTGGGTACCAACCCAATTAAGAGGAAAACTGCCAATAGGAGTGTGCTGATAGACTTTGTAGCCAACAGTGCTGAGGCTGCCCAAACCGAATTTACAAACAGCTGGCCAGGGAAAGAAAGACTAGACTCACTGGGTACCTGCAATGGGATCAACCCTGACACAGCAAGGGATACAAGTAGCCCACAAAGGGGTCACTCCTGGTTCTTTTGGACTGATGAGGAGAGGGAAGCACACTGCTGGGCCTCATAAGGCATCTCATACATAAACCCACTTCTCCAAGATCAGGAGACATAGCCAACTCACCTAATACATAGAAATAAGCACAGAGAAAGAGGCATAATGAGGTGACAAAGAAATACATTCCAAGCAAGAGAACAATACAAAACCCCAGAAAAAGAACTAAATGAAACAGAAACAAGTGACCTACTCAACAAAGAGTTCAAACAAAATATCATAAGGATGCTCAGAGATATGGGGAGAAGAATGGATCTGGAAGATATAAAAAAAAATCAGAAATTAAGAATACAATACTGGAAATGAGAAATTCACTATAGGGACTCAATAGCAGAGTATAGGATGCAGAAGAACGGATCAGTGAGCTAGATGGAAGACTGGAGGAAATCACCCAAGCAGAACAGAAAAGAGAAAAAAGAATTAGACAGAATGAGAACAGTCTAAGGGAACTCTGGGACAATATTAAGTATGCTAACATTTGGATTATAGGTGTCCCAGAAGGAGAAGAGAGAGACAAAGGGCCAGGAAATTTATTTGTAGAAATAATAGATGAAAATTTTCCTAATCTGAGGAAGGAAACAGACATCCAAGTTCAGGAAGCACAGAGAGCTCCAAACAAGGTAAGCCCAAAGAGGCCCACACCAAGACATATTATAATTAAAACTTCCAAAATTAAAAACAAAGAGAGAATCCTAGAAGCAATGAGAGAAAAGCCACAAGTGACATATAAAGGAAGCCCATCAAGGCTATCAGCAGACTTCTCAGCCGAGACCCTACAAGCGAGAAGAGAATGGCATGATGTATTTAAAGTGCTAAAAGGAAAAAACCTACAGCCAAGAATACTCTATCCAACAAGGTTGTCATTCAGAATGGAAGGAGAGATAAAAAGCATCCCAGACAAGCAAAAATTAAAGGAGTTTATCAACAAGAAGCCAGTTCTGCAAGAAATGCTGAAGGGACTTATTTAAGTGGGAAAGCAATGACCACAAATAGAGATAAAAATATTATCAAAAAAACGAAACAACAACAACAAAAAAACAGGCAATGAAATCACTTGTAAGGTAAAAATATAGTAAAGGTAGCAGATCAACTACCTGTGAAGATAATATGAAGGTTAAAAGACAAGTGTACTAAAATCACCTATTTCAATGATAAGAGGGTAATGGATAGACACACACTAACCAAGAGACTATATATAATTTGAAAAACATATAATGTGGGAGGAGGAGAGTGAAATGGTAGAGCTTTTAGAAAGAGGTCAAGCTAAAGAGTCTATCAATTCAATATAGATTGTTATATGCATAGAATATTAAATAGGATCTTTATGATAATCACAAATCAGAAACCTATAACAAGCAAGAAAAAAAGTAAGACAAAAGAAATCAAACATATTACTAAAGATAGCCATCAAATCACAAGGGAAGATAGCAAGAGAAAAAGAAAGGAATGGAGAAAAACTACTAAGACATCCAGAAAAAAAAGTGACAAAATGGCAATAAATACATATTTGTCAATAGCTACTTTAAACGTCAATGGACTAAATGCTCCAATCAAATGCCATAGGGTGGCCAACTGGATAAATAAAGAGGATCCATGTATATGCTGCATACAAGAGACACACTTGAGACTCAAAGATACTCACAAACTGAAAGTGAAAGGATGGAAGAAGAAATTCCATGCCAATGACAAAGAAAAGAAAGTGGGGGTAGCAATACTTATATCAGACAAAATAGACTTTAAAACAAAAACTGTAACAAGAGACAAAGACAGACACTACATAATGATACAAGGAACAATCCAACAAGATATTATAAGACTTGTAAATATCTATGCACCCAACATAGGAACACCTAAATATATAAGGCAACTATTAACAGACATAAAAGGAGAAATAGACAGTAACACAATAATAGTAGGGGACTTTAACACTCTACTTACACCAATGGATAGATCATCCAAACTGAAGATCCATAAGGAAACACTGGCCTTAAAGGACACATTAGACCACATGGACATAGTAGATATATAGAGAACATTCCATCCAAAACCCACAGAGTACACATTCTTTTCAAATGCCCACGGAACATTCTCCAGGATTGATCACATATTGGGCCACAAAACAAGTCTCAATAAATTTAAGAAGATCAAAATAATACCATGCATCTTTTCTGACGGCAAACCTATGAAACTGGAAATCAACTACAGGAAGAAAACCAGAAAAGCCACAAAAACGTGGAGATTAAACAAAATGCTACTGAACAACGATTGGGTAAATGAAGACATCAAAGGAGTAATCAAAAAATTCCTAGAGACAAATGAAAATGAAAACACAACATTCCAATATCTGTAGGATACACCAAAAGTGGTTCTAAGAGGGAAGTTTATAGCAATTCAGACATACCTCAACAAACAAGAAAAATCAAATAAATAATCTAAAAGCACATCTAAAGGTACTGGCAAAAGAACAACAAACAAAGCCCAAAATCAGCAGAAGGAGGAAATAATAAAAATCAGAGCAGAAATTAACAAAGTAGCGGCTTAGAAAACAATAGAAAATATTAATGAAGCCACAACCTCGTTCTTTGAAAAGATAAACAAAATTGACAAACACTTAGCTCGACTCACCAAGCAAAAAAGAGAGAAGGCTCAAATAAATAAAATCAGAAATGAAAGAGGAGAGATTACAACAGACACCTCAGAAATACAAAAGATAATAAGAAAATACTATGAAAAGCTATATGGCAAGAAATAGGATAATCTAGAAGAAATGGATAAATTCCTAGAAAGATACAACCTTCCAAAACTGGACCAAGAAGAAGTAGAGAATTTGAATAGACTGATCACTAGTAAGGAGATGGAAACAGCAATCCAAAACCTCTCAAAAAATAAAAGTCCAAGACCAGATCTCTCCCCTGTTGAATTCTATCAAACATTCAAAGAAGACAATAGCTATCCTTCTCAAACTCTTCCAAAAAATGGAAGAGAGGGGGCTTCCTAACTCATTCTTCAAAACCAACATTATACTGATACCAAAACCAGATAAGGACAACACACAACAAGAAAATTACAAGCCAATATTGATGTAAAAATCCTCAACAAAATACTAGCAAATCAAATACAACAATACATTTAAAAGATCATACATCATGATCAAGTGGGTTTCACTCCAGTGATGCAGGGATGATTCAACATCTGAAAATCTATCAACGTCATACACCACATTAACAAAATGAAGAATAAAAATCACACGATCATCTCAGATGCAGAGAAAGCATTTGACAAGATACAGCATCCATTTATGATAAAAACTCTAAGTAAGATGGGTATAGAAGAGAAATACCTCAACATAATAAAGGCCATATATGACAAACCCACTGCTAATATCATTCTCAATGGAGAAAAACTGAAAGCTATACCTCTAAAAACAGAAATCAGACAAGGATGCCCACTGTCACCATTCTTATTTAACGTAGTATTGGAAGTCCTAGCCAGAGCAATAAGGCAAGAAAAAGAAAAAAAAGGAATCCACATTGGAACAGAAGTGAAACTGTCAGTCTTTGCAGACAACATGATTTTATATCTAGAACCCATAAGATTCCACTAAAAATCTTTCAAAAACAATAAAGGAATACAGTGAAGTTGCGGGATACAAAGTGAACATATAAAAATTGGTTACGTTTCTATACACTAACAACAAAGTAGCAGAAAGAGAAATTAAGAGTACAATCGCGTTTACAATTGCAACAAAAAGTTAAAATACCTAGGAGTAAACATGACCAAAGAAGTGAAAGACCCGTACACTGAGAACTATAAAACATTGTTGAAAGAAATTGAAGAAGACACAAAGAAATGGAAAGATATTCCATGCTCTTGGATTGGAAGAATTAACTTCGTTAAAATGTCCATACTTCCTAAAGCAATCTATAAATTCAACGCAATACCAATGAAAGTTCCAACAACAGTTTTCACAGAAATAGAACAAAGAATCCTAAAATTTATATGGAACAACAAAAGACCTCGAATAGCAAAAGGATTCCAGAGAAAAAAGAGCAAAGCTGAAGTTACCACACTCCCTGATTTCAAAATACACTACAAAGCCATAATAACCAAAACAGCATGGTACTGGCACAAAAATAGACACACAGATCAATGGAACAGAATTGAGAGCCCAGAAGTAATTCCACACATTAATGGACAGCTAATATTTGACAAGGGAGCCAAGAGCATAAGACGGAGAAAGGAGAGTCTCTTTATTAAATGGTGTTGGAAAAACTGGACAGCCACATGCCAAAGAATGAAAGTAGACCATTCCCTTACACCATGCACTAAAATCAACTCAAAATGGATTAAAGACTTGAATGTAAGACCCGAAACCATGAAACTTCTAGAAGAAAATATAAGCAGTACGCTCTTTGACATTGGTCTGAACAGGATATTTTCAAGTCCCATGTCAGACCAGGCAAGGGAAACAAAAGAAAAAACGAACAAATGGGACTACATCAAACTAACAACCTTCTGCACAGCAAAGGAAACCATCAACAAAACGAAAAGACAACCTAACAATTGGGAGAAGATATTTGCAAACCATATATCAGATGAGGGGTTAATATCCAAAACATACAAAGAACTCGTACAGCTCAACAGCAAAAAATCCAACAATCCAATTATAATATGAGCAAAGATCTGAACAGAGATTTCCCCAAAGAAGATATACGGATGGCCAACAGACATATGAAAAGATGCTTAACATCATTGACTCTCAGGGAAATGCAAATCAAAACAACAACAGGGTGTCACCTCACTCCAATCAGAAAGGCTATAATTAACAAGACAGGAAACAACAAATGTTGGAGAGGATGTGGAGAGAAGGGAACGCTTGTTCACTGCTGGTGGGAGTGCAAACTGGTGCAGCCATTATGGAAAGCAGTATGGAGTATCCTCAGAAAATTAAGGATAGATCTACAATATGATGCAGCTATCCCACTGCTGGGTATTTATTCAAAGAACTTGAAAACACAAAGGCATAAAGATACTTGCATCCCTATTTTCATTGCAGCATTATACACAATAGCCAAGACGTGGAAGCAACCTAGGTGCCCATCAAGGGATGAATGGATCAAGAAGATGTGGTATTTATACACGAGAGGCTACTACTCAGCCATAGGAAATGATGAAATCCGGCCATTTGTGACAACATGGATGGACCTTGAGGGTATTATGCTGAGTGAAATAAGTCAGAGGGAGAAAGTCAAATACCATATGATCTCACTCATAAGTAGAAGACGAAAACAACGACAAACACATAGCAATGGAGATTGGATTGGTGATTACCATAGGGGAAGGGGGTGGGGGGTGGGGCAAAAGAGGTGATTAGGCTCACATGTGAAGGGATGGACTATAATTAGCTTTCGAGTGGTGAACATGATGTAACCTACACAGAATTTGATATATATTATGATGTACATCTGAAAATAAATAAAAAATAAATAAATAAAAATAAAAGAGTTTCAAAAACTAGAACAAACAAACAAAAAACCAAAAACTACTGTGTTTAATTTTCTTTCATGGGATTAAGGAGTCATTAAATACTTCTTAAGAAAGTTTAGATGGATCACATCTTGTTTACCTTAATCAATAAAATCCAAATTTCCAGTGTCCAGAAATTCTTGGATATTTTGGTCTGTTCTATAGAAGGAAACAAGTGTAAATATGTGTGTTCAAGTCAATTCAGAGATTTTTTTAAAAAATCTTCTCATTTCTTAACTAAAACAACTCATACTAGTTTGGTATATGACCTCAATGATGCACTGATATCAAAGAATACTAAAGTAAAAAGGAGTGGTGCCAACTCCCATTTGAAACACAAAGTTACATCCCAACTCTGTGCACTATGGTCAACCAAGACCTCCTGTTTTTAAAAAATCTTAGGTGAGAAAGAAGATGGTAACTAAATGATTTACCAAGTTTCTCACAAAAAATTAATAACGAAATATTCAGTTATTTTTGGCCTTCTATTACTTTTTTCTTTGATTGTTTTTTGTTTATTTTTTCCAGCTTCACTGAGATAATTGACATATAACCTTGTTCAAGTTTAAGGTGTACAATGAGTTCATTTGATACACTTATATATTGCATAATGATTACTACCATAGCATTAGCTAATGCCTCCATCATATCACATAATTACCATTTTATTTTTGTTGTGAGAACATTTAGGATTTACTCTCTTAATAACTTTCAAGTAATACAGTATTAATAACTATAATCACCATGCTGTACATTGGATCCCCAGAATTTACTCCTCTTGTAACTGGAAGTTGGAAGACTTTGACCAGCATCTCCCTATTTCTCACAACCCCCAGCCCTGGAAATCACCATTCTACTCTGTTTCTATGTTTGGCTTTTTTAGATTCCACATAAAAGTGATATCATACAGTATTTATCTTTCTTTGTCTGATTCTTTCACTTAATATAATTCCCTCAAGGTTCCTCTGCGTCTTGGAAATGATACGATTTCATTTTTCCTCATGACTGAATATTCCATTAAATATATACCACATTTTCTTTATTCATTCATTTGTTGATGGACACTTAGGTTGTTTCCATATAGTGACTGTTGTGAATAATGCTGCAGTAAACCTGGGAGTGCACATACCTCTTCAAGATCCTGATTTCACTTCCTTTGGGAATATATATCCAGAAGTGGGATTGCTAGGTCTTATAGTAGTTCTATTTTTAATTTTTTTAGAAACTCCATACTGTTTTCCATATTGGCTGTATCAATGTACATTCTCATCAACAGTTTGTGTGCTTTTTATGATAATCACTCTGACAGATGTGAGATGATATCTCATGGTTTCAATTTGCATTTCCCTGGTGATTAGTGATATCGACCACCTTTTCACGTACCTGTTGGCCATTAGTAAGTCTTCTATGGAAAAATGTCTACTCAGATCCACTGCCCATTTTTTAATCAGATTGTTTATTCTTTTGCTTTTGAGTTGTACTAGTTCTTTATATATTTTGGATATTAACCCTTTATCAGATAGATGATTTGCAAATATTTTTTCTCCCATTCTATAGATTGCCTTTTCATTTTGTTGACTGTTTCTTTTGCTATACTGAAGCTTTTTAGTTTGATGTAGTGCCACTTGTTAATTTTTCCTTTTGTTCCTTGTGCTTTTGGTGTCATATTTAAAAAGTCATCACCAAGACCTGTGTCAAGAAGTATCTTCCCTATGTTCCTTCTAGGATTTTTACACTTTCGGGTCTTAGACTTAAATCTTAAATCTATTTTGAGTTAATGTTTGTAAGTGGCATAAGATACGAGTCCAGTTGGATTGTTCTACATGTGGTTATCCAGTTTTCCCAATGCTATTTATTGAAAAGACTATCCTTTCCCTTTGAGTCTTCTTGGCTTGCTTGTCAAATATTAGTTTGACTGTATGTGCAAATATTTCTGGGCTCTTAGTTCTATTCTATTGGTCTTTGTGTCTATTTTTTATGCTGGTGCCATACTCTTGATTATTATGCCTATGTAGTATAATTTGAAATCAGGAAGTGCGATGCTTCCAGCTTTGTTCTTTCTCAGGATTGCTTTGGCTACTTAGGGTCTTCTTTGGTTCCATGTGGATTTTAGGATTTTTTTTTTTTCTATTTCTAACAGTATAAATAGGAAAATCTCAGAATCTGGTTCTCATTATCCAGATATAATTTCATTCATATTTTTTCTTATCCTCCAGTAATTTTTTCTATGCATTTGGAATCACTTTTCTTAGTGGTCTTCATTTGCTCTGTCATCAAAAATGATTATAATGCTTATCTGTTGACTAATTTTCTCTGTTAGGATGTGCCAACATGTCCAATTCCTTATTTCTAGACTATCATTTCAGTTTCCACATTTTACTACCATAAATAAACCTAGGTTCAGCTTCCAGTCAAAAAAAATTAGATAATATCCTTAATTCACTTTCCTTAGATAAAGCTCCTACAAGGTCAGCGGATGTGGACATCGGTAATTCTAATTTTGCATATCACCCTTGAGAAATGAGTATCATTTTCCTTTTCCACCTGATTATGGAAAGGCTCATTGCACTGTATCTTTGGCAAAATGGAGTGCTTTCTTTAAAATCCTTTCTACTTTGATTAGCAAAAATATGAAAATATTAATATTTTAATTTGGGTTTCTTTCATGATTTTAAGGAAAAATGTTTTCAATATGCAATAGCTATTTGTGTTTCTTCTCCAATGATTTTAGGGACATGTCTACAAATAGGTTATCTGGAAATCTTAGTTTTCTAAGTTTTGGATGTTTTTAATCAATTTTCTGAGAAGAAGAGAATAAGGGAGACTCTAGATTAGCAGATGCTCAGAAAACACCAGTTTTAAAATGGTAAACCTAGTACATAAGCAGCAGAATAAGGAATTTACACTTTCGGGTCTTAGTGAATTTTCACAACATGAACATTAATTTTTAGAAGCATGTGTCACAATCACCTTTTTTGAGTGTTTTTAAAAATAGAAAATAGTTAAATCATTTTGTCAGACAGTGGAATAAGTGTACATTCAGATGCTTTCTACCTTCCAGATGTTAGTCTATGAAATTACAAAGGCAATTAAGCATAGTTTCTGGTAATGTAAGCAATCTAGGAAAGAACTTAAAAGTAAAGAAAAGTTTATTTGATGTCATGCCCTTACCTCAACAATATGGAGTATATCCATAAGATATTTAAGAGTATTAGAGAAATTAATTTATTTGGACACTTCTGTCTTCTTTTACTCTCTTAGATTTACCCTGTTTAATCATGATTTCATAGGTTGAACCTTGTAACAAATACTATTTTTACGATTATTTCTAGAACATATTGGTTTCTTTCCCCCTAGTGTTCTATACTTAATATTCGTACTTCAGAGTACGTATTTTCAGCATTCGTTATATTTCTGTTTATTATTTTTAAGTAAAGGTATGTTCTTGGAGGACTTTTCCATGTATGGGACTATTTACCTCTATATTATATGACCATAGACTGATGACATTTAGATATTGTATTTACTTTTTCATATTTTCAACTTCCTAACCTGTCAGAATGTCACTATTGCTGATGGACCCATATTTATTATTTCCAATTCCACCAATCCTTACACCCTCCCCAATTTTTTGTTTGTAATCAACTAATGATCATGTGTGGGACCTTGAGAACAATAAATGGGGATAATAAGGGAGATATTATACGTAAATTCAAAGTATGACTACAATTAACTCCCAGCATGAAATTTATCTAGTAGAGCTATTTCTCAAGTCTTAATTTACCAGATGCTTCCACAGGTAAAGTAGACATTATTCTAGAGAAATTTTAGTCTTCATATCCCAGGTTTTCCTAGTTTAGGATCCTCAAATTAAATTCATAGTAAATAAATATCTGAAAGGAACTATACCAAGATGTAGACTCTTTCCAATATAAGCGTTCCTGAAGCACTTTTCATTTATTCAAGCACCACAATCTATTTTGTAAGCAATTATTTAGCTTTTCAAATTGAATAGTACTTTCTACCTATTGAGATTCTGCACATAAAGTTAATAAGCCAAACTGAGTTATATTGAATTACATAACATATTTGGGCAACACATACCTATTCAAGTGCTTCTAAGAAATGGATCTGATTATATTTTGTTTTATTTTTAACCTGTGCAAATGTCAAATCACGCAAGCAACATGAATGAAGAGTACAATGGACACCACAACCTAAAACTAGATCAACAATAATTAAGATTTTGTTGTGTTTCTCTCTGCCTACTCACACACACACACGCACACATACACACACACACACGGATGTGTATATCTATATAGATATTATATTTATGTATCTATATGTGTGTATACATATGTATAAATGAAATTTCAAAATATCCAGAAGACGTTATGACAGTTTACATGTAAGTAGTGCAGAGTGTATGCCATAAAAATAAATATCCCAATAATCATTCTTATCAAGAGTTATTCCTTCTATTTTGTCTTTATGTCTTTTTAGTCTGATAATCTAGAAGAGCTCCTAAACTGTTTATTTTCATTACACTGAGTTTTGGTTGACATCAAGCCAGGTATCTTATAAAATATCCTACTATCTACATTTACCTTATTGCTTTCTTGTGTGTCATTTAAGGTGTATTTCTAATTTCTATATTAGCATTAAAATAGAATTTAGGTAAGGAGGTTTGACTAAATTCAGCATAAACTTTTATTTATTGATTTCAAAAATCCGCCATTGGTGAATCCTTGTGGTACATATTTCATATCAGATTGATCCACGCTTGTGGTGCTACATTTGATTTCTTGGTTGATGTCATGGTCACAGCATTCTCTGTTTTAAAGATATGTTTTTCAGACTATGGAATGATGTTTTGACAACATACAAATATATAGTCCTCGCCCTCCAAGAAATGGTTATGTAATTGTTTTAGCAGTCATCAATAACATTTGAACAAATCTGTTATTTTAGTGAGGATGTCAAAATGATGATTTTCTAATTCAAATATTTCTTCTATATTTATTAATCTTATTCTTCTGTAACTAAGTGCTTTCTATCATTCACTGGCAATTAATTACAGTGCCTCCTCTAACTGTATTTAAATTTTAATTTTTAAAATTTAATTTTTCATTTAATTACCATTTTTAAGAAAAATAACCAGTGTAATACCTACATCAATAGTAGCAAATAAGTCTTTTTCTCACTCTTTTTTGTTATATTACACACACCCACACATACACACCCCTAACTACTAGATGCCCAGGTAAATAGATAGCTGTTAAAATGAATTAAATATCCTTTTGATACTTAAATTTTCCCTAAGTTGAACAATAAGAGCCCCTTTGAGGTATATTTTGTGTCATTTAAACATAACTATAACCATGTGCCACATAACTTTTCAGTCAGCTCTGGACCCCATAAACACAGTGGTCTCATAATATTATAATGAAGCAAAAAAATTCTTATCACATAATCACACCACAGCCATCATAATATTGTAGTGCAAAATGTTACTCGTGTTTGTGGTAATACACCTATTACACTGCTAGTCATATAAAAGCATGGCACATACAGCTACATACAGTATATAATACTTGATAATGATAATAAATGACTATGTTACTGGTTTACGTATTTACTATACTATGCTTTTTATTGTTATTTAAAGTGCACTCTTTCTGCTACTAAAAAAACGTTTGTTGTAAAACAGTATGCTGTGTTATATCAGCAGAAGCATCATTCATCTCTTATTTACCACATCTCTTGATTGCATCATCTTCTCTTGTGCTTGATTTAATCTTGTGGGGTTTTTTTCATCATGTCACCTAACTGTACAAAATCCACTGGTAATGTTGCCAGTAGGAGGCCACATTGAGTGATTGACCTGGAAACAAAATTAAAAGTATTAAGAACTATGAAGGTGGAAAATAGTGATGGTTATTGCTCACCAGTCAGGCATGTCCCATTCAACCGTAGTTGTCACCTTGAGGAACAAGAGCAAGATAATGGAAGCTTTTAAAGTATCTGTTTCATTTAAGGCAACAAGACTAACAAAAATTCAACAAGGGCCTATATCAGACATGGAGAAATTTCTAATGACCTAGGTTGAAGACCAGACACAGGCATATCCTTCTCAGCAACATGACAATCTCAGACAAAGCAAAAAATTTGCTTGCAATGTTGAGAAAAAATGCTAGACCTGACTACAATGTTGAATTTACTGTTAACTCTGGATAGGTGAATTGATTCAATAATCATTTTTCATTATATAATGTGAAATGGTGTTGTGAGTCTGTGAGTGCTGATGTGAAGACAGTTGAAGAATTTTTGGGAACTCCATATAAGCTGATTATGGAGGAAAATTAATTGCCAGATCAAATATTAAATATGGATGAAAACTTCCTATTCTGTAAACGGATGCCTGAAAAGACTTTCATCCATAGGGATGCCAAGTCACTGCCTGATTTCAAGGCTTTTAAGGACCGAATAACATTCTTGCATGGGGACAATGTTGCAGGCTACAAATTGAAACCCTTTGTGACCTGACACAGTGAGAACACCAGGGACTTCATGC
The DNA here is from genome assembly GCF_037783145.1 of Equus przewalskii. NCBI lineage: Eukaryota > Metazoa > Chordata > Mammalia > Perissodactyla > Equidae > Equus > Equus przewalskii. The sequence continues at coordinate 30,557,665 of NC_091834.1, forward strand.
ATATCAATAAGCACACACTGCCAGTGTCCTACAAGAGCAATAAGAAGTCATGAATGACCCAGATCCTCTTCCAAGAAGCCTTCCTGAATTGCTGTGCCAGCAAAATGGAGAAGTACTCTTTGGAGAATACCATACCTCTTAAGATTTTGCTTACTGTTGATAATGCTCCCAGACTTCCTCCTTTTGTTGGGGCTCTTCATCCCAAAATCAAAGCAATATTTCTCCCTCTGAACACCGCCTGTTTGATTCAACCAATGGATCAAGGATTTTGGTGCTTTTAAGATCTCCCACTTGAGGAGGACCTTTGCCCAGGATATTGTTGCAATTGAGGAAGACAGTGAGAAGACACTGATGCAATTCTGGAAGGATTACAACATCTATGACTGCATCAAGAACCTTGCTTTGGCTAGAAGTGATGTCACCAAGGAGTGTATGAGTGACATCTGGAAGAAGACACTCAAGAGGTTTGTCCATGACTTCAAAGGACTGGCCAAAGATGCAAATGTTGCAAAAATCAACAAGGCCTGTGGTTGAGAAGGCAAACAGCTTTCACCTGGGTGTGAATGAGAATGATATTGAGGAGCACCTAGAGGTGGTCCCTGAGGAATTGACTAATTAGGTGCTGTTGGAACTGGAGCAGAAACTCATAGCTGAAGAATAGAGAAGAGAACAGGAAACTGCAGAAAAAGAGAAGAACTCCCAAGAAAATTCACAGTGAAGGGTTTAATGGAAGCTTTTGCAGACCTCAAGAAGCTCCTTAAAAAGTTTTAAAACATGGACCCCAACACTGAAAGGTTCACTGAATAGAGAGGAATGTTCATGGGCATTATCTGCTTACAAACAAATCTATGATAAAAACAAGAAACAAATCAAGCAAACCACCACGTACATATATCTGAAAAGAGTGACATCTCCTAAAGAGCCTCAGACAAGTCCCTCAAGAGGTATTCAAGAAGACATTGTTATTGTAAGAGATAATATGCTTCTTGTGTGTCATTGCCGCTGAAGACCTTCCAGTGGGACAAGATGTGGACATGGAAGACGTGGTATTGATGATCCTGACCCTGTATAGGCCTAGGCTAACGTGTGTCTTTGTTTTCAACAAAAAATTTTAAAAATTAAATAAAAAGAAAAAATTTAAAAGTACAAAAAAGCTTATAGAATAATGATATAAAAAGAATATTTTTGTACAGCTGTACAATCTGTTTATGTTTTAAACTGTGTTATTACAGGAGTTAAAAAGTTTAAAAGTCTGTAAAGCAAATTTACAGTAAGATAAGGTTAATTTATTATTGAAGAAAGAAAATATTTTCTATAGATTTAGTGTAGCCTATGTTTAGATACACAATCACTTACCATTGTGTTAAAACTGCCTACAGTATTCAATACAGTAACACATTGTATAGGTTTGTAGTCTCAGAGCAATAGGCTATACCATATACCATATAGACTAGATGTGTGGTAGGCTATACCATCTTGAGTATGTGCATGTATCTATATATATTTTCCTGTTTCCTTACACAAAATGTAGCATGCTATAGAACCTTATCTGTACTTTGCTTTTTTAGTTCAACAATGTATGTACCCTTGTAAGTCTATATAAATCTCTTTCATTGTTTTTTATAGCTACATGGTACTCCTTTGGGTAGATGTGCCATTTTTAAAAAATGTAAACAGCCTTTTAATTTGTATATTTGCATTGTTTTAAATATTTACCTTAACAAATGCTACAATAGAAGACATTGGCATCTTTTCCCCCTTTATTTGCAGAGGACTATATTTAGGTTGGATCCTTAGACGTGGATTTGCTAAGTCAAAGTGAAAAATCTATCTAGTGTATTGTGTTGTTGTCAGTTTTCCCCAATAAATTTTGTACTGTTTGGGCATGTACCAGTAAACCATGACAATGGCTGTTTTCCCCTGCATCCTGGTAAAGCCAATAGAGTGTGTTGTCAATTTTTTGGATTTCAGATGATCTAAAAACTGAAAAAAAGTTAAAATGTGGGTTTTAATTTGAATTCTATTGAGTGTAAGCATTTTTCCTAAATTTAAGGGCAGTTTGCCCTATTTTTTTCTGACAACTCTATTTTCATGTTATTTGTACATTTTTCCATCAGAATTTGCTTTTCTTAGAGATATAGATTGATAGAAACAAAGAAATACAGAGATTAAACTTTATGATAAAAAGCCTCACATATCTTCTGGGTTTACTTTGTGTGTGTGTGTTTCCACATCCAAGATTTTTTTTAAGTATTCAAATATACTCATCTTTTCTTTTATTGCTTCTGAATTTTGAGACATATTCAACTTTTCAACTACAGCTTATGATCATTAATAAATCTTTTCTTTTGTACTTGCATGATTCCTTTTTAAACATTTTTGTCTCTGACCTATTTGGTTTGTCCTAGTGAAAGACATGATGTACAGGTTCAATTTTACCTTTTTTTAAAAAAAAATTGTGGAGTTGTCTTCAAAACATTAATCAAAAACTTTATTTCCCCCTTGTGACTTAATTTATCATATACTATACTATGCCTCCATATGCATTTGGGTACAATTTTACCTTTTAGTGCCGGTGGTTTTCTCTGTGATTATTCATGTACAAACAGCACATTGTTTTTATGAGAGGATTTTTACTTTATTTTGATATGGAGCAGGGCCAATCTTTCTCTTCTTTGTTGATCTTTTTTAGCATTTCTTTGTCTAGTCATGCTTGTTATTTTTTCCATATGACTTTCATAATGAACCTGTTTCCATCTAGTAAATGTCTATTGGTAACTTCATTGGGACCGAGGTAAATTTAGATTTTACCTGGTTGGATTGATATCTGTATACTGTTTGATTGTTATAGACAAAAATAGTGTTTCTTTCCACCTTTTCAAGACTACATTTGTGTCTTCCTGAAGGGTTTAAAAACTTTCCTGCTAAAGGTTTTGCATATTTAATCCTAGATATTATCTTTACTGCTTTTTTGAAAACAAGTTCTTCCTTGTGATTATTGTTTGAATATATGAAGGGCTTTGAATTTCCCAATTTTTAATACTCTGAGAGCTTATTGAAATATTTGTATTGGTTTTCACTCTTTGTAATAGTTTTTTTTTTTTAACTTTCTCTAGATTTTTTCCAGATACACTATCACATAGTTAGGGAATTAAGTAGTTTCTCTTTTTCTTGTTTTACAATTCTTATTCCTCAAAATATTTTATTTCTTATTGCTTTGAATCATAATCATAATTCAATGCTAAATATCAGTATAGATAGTAGGATAATGGCCCTTTCCTTTTTTTAGTGGGAATTGCTCTATTCTTTCCTAATATATCTTTGTAACTGAAATATTGGCTTTGCAATTGAGGTATACAGATTTTATCAAAGTTTGGGAGTCATCATAATTTTTTATTTTACTGGTGTTTTGTTTAATAATTACTGGACTTTTTGAAAGCTTTCACGTCTACAGTTTGAATTACATTAGTGGATATACTCTATTGATTCATCCTTGAATTTATGGAATAAATCCTAATTCACTGTGATGTATGTTTTTAGTGTGCTTTTAGAGTCTTATGATTACATTGTACTCACGATGAAGTGGGACTTGTCTGTACTTTTGTTTTTGTGTGCAGTCTTGATTTGGTATATAACATCAATATCTTTCTTCATAAAAAAAGAAGCTCTGAAGGCTTTCTTTTCCTTTTTAACCTCTTAATTTAAGTGGCATTAGAATTATCTACTTTTGAATGTTTGGTAGAACTTTACAGTCAAATTGAATCAGGTACTTTTTGGAAGGTAGCACTTTGAAACTAGGATTTTTTGTTTTTTCTGACATACATTGTAAAAAGCTGAAATTAAGAAGACAATAGGCACACAAATATTTTATTGGAGCATTTTTCTCGCCGAAGGTGAAAAATAACAGTTTTGAACTGGAGGTTTTTCACCTCTGCTGGTGGCTCAAAAACCTGCTCTTCATTTCAAATATTCCTTTCTAAAGGTGTTGCCATTGATATCACTCACTCCATTTGGAAAAATTAACCTTTTATCTTATTTATTGCTTCTTTTAGTGTCACTATTATTTCCATTAGTCCTCTTGCTGGATTTCTGATTATTCCCCTAATTAATGCACAATTCCACAATTTTTATTTCTTCCCTAGTGTTCCAAATGTATGAAGTCTCCTATGAACCTTAGGACCCAAGTCTTGGTTCTCAACTCCAGATGCTTCTGCTTCCAAATCCCGCCTTGGATATGTCACATGTTTAATGTGGTACACTTGTACCCTCTTGGTTTGGCCTTCTTTGTTTTTCTAATGAGCACCTTGGAACTTAGCACATTCACCACAGAGGTGAAGGAGGTACAAGGTCATAACAAATAGGTTATGGTAAAATATCCAAAACTATTATAGATATCTGAAGACAGAGAAAAGTGGAGTGATCACCTGTTGGAAGGAGGTAGAAGAATTTATCATCTTGACTTGAATCCCATAGTAAAATTTGCCACAATAAACAACATTCAGCAAAATTAGGTAACAATCTGAACCAAACCTATCTTCTTGCTACCAAGTCTCCATACTTCTCAGATCTGATCCATCCATCATCCAGGAAAGGCCATTGTTTTTAGAAGATATCTCTTCATCCTTGTATTGAGACATCAGGTGATGACAAATGGATGTATTATTTTGTCCATAACTTATATAACTTTAAAACAGAAAGAGTGAAAAACAGGCTGCTAACTCTAAGTTTTTTTAAATTTCAGTTGTTTTATTTTCTTCTGCTCCTGATATCTGAAAGAAAAGAAGTGATAAATAATTCCCAATCTGACAGTTATTATATATTTTTACATTAATTCATTAAAAACAAATGATAGAATTGTCAGATTTGTGTTCATGTATTTGAATGTGGATATTTTAAGTTTGAAAAACCTTTTAGTGTTAGGAACTTTCTTTCCCCAACTGATGCAACTGGAAAATTTATGAATAATGCCCAATACCCCACCAGACTGTAAAATCCAACATTATTTTAAAGGAATTTGTGAGTTATTGATTGTAATGTGGATAGAGAAGAATCCATTGTCAACTATTGATATCAGGGTAGTAATATTCACAGGCCTAAGCAATTAAAATAGTTGAGTGTTATTTTTTTCAGGATTTCTAAACATCTTACGTAATTCAAGAATCAGATTACAGAAAACTGAGTGATGTTTGAGCCCCAAATTTGTGCTTCTGTCCCCTCCCCTTTTAAAAAACAATTTTTTCCATTCATTCAGCAAATATTTAACAAGGATGTGTTACATTTCACTTGGAAATATAGATACTTATATCTTACATACTTATATGATGTCTTTATATCATTGATTTTATGACCATGAAATAATAAATTCTGGTTCAATTTTACATTACCTGATTAACAAGGTAGCACACTAAAAATAATGAAAAGCTTCCAGGTACAGTGAGTTGAACTCTTCATGTTGCTATTGAAAGTGTAAGTGAACACAAAGAACAATTTGAAAATAAGTGTCAAGATATGCAAAAGTTTATAAACTTTGACCTAGTAATTCTCATCATAGAAGTATGTCTTAAGAAAGCAGAAACTCACATAATGATATAAATATAAAGAAGTTCATACAACATTATTGAATTTAAAATTAGGAATAAACTACATATCCAGTAACAAGGACAAAATTAATAATGTATCTAAATTCCTATACTATATATTCAATTATGCAAAGATCGGCTTAGCTCAGGTGCCTTATTTCTACTCAAGAGTCAAAATTTTAAAATCAGAAGCAAAAACTTACAAGCTTGAGGTAATGCCCCGACGCTAATAACTAAGCTCCAGTCACATTAATACTCTTGGTTACCTAAACTTGATAACATTATTACTACCCAAGCGCAGTTGGACTCCAGTTACTGTCATGTTATCCATTTTCATTGTCTTTACTATTGCCATTACTTTTTTAAATCATCAGATTAATACGTTTATTTCTTTTTTGTCATCAGTCTTCTTCTACTAGAACAGAGGCAGCATGAACATGAGAGGCTGACCTATGCTTTTCAATTCACTACATCAGCATAAACATATTTCTTGATATATTGTAGGTTTTCAAAAATGCTTAATGAATAAATGGATAAATAAAGAAATTGGTAATAGAACATTATGGAATTCTGAAAGCACCTGTGATAAGTTTCTGACAAAAAAAATTTTAGGGAAATAATGAGTATTCAGAAAATTGTAGTTATTACATACATATGTATCTATAAGCAGAGGGAAATAACATTTATATTTTAAGGGTGATAACTAAGAGAAATATTAAAAATATGAATTTCTCCTCTCCATGCATTTCTTTATTAGCTAAATTTTCTATAGGAGGCATTATTCCTTTTCTAATCAGAAAAGTAAACACAATATCTATTTTTTGGTTTTGTTTTGTTTTTGGCAAAAAGGTATTTTATAAAATGCAATATCTAACAACAACAAGAAAATACTATGTGAACTGAGATTAGAAAAATATTTTCTCTTTTTTATTTTACTGCACTAACATTGGATTGTAACATTATATAGCTTTCAGATGTACATCGTAATGCATTTCTAATTCTGTGTAGATTACATCATGTTCACCACCCGGAAACTAATTATAGTCCATCCCCTCACATGTGGGCCTAATCACCCCTTTTTTCCCTCCCCCTCCCCCCTTCCCCTATGGTAATCACCAATCCTATTTCCATTCCTATGTGTTTCTTTCTCTTAGTTTTTATCTTCTACTCATGAGTGAGATCATACGGTATTTGACTTACTCCCTCTGACTTATTTCACTTAGCATGATACTCTCAAGTTCCATCCATGTTGTCACAAATGGCCAGATTTCATCATTTCTTATGGCTGAGTAGTAGTCCCTCATGTATAAATACCACATCTTCTTTATCCATTCGTCCCTTGATGGGCACCTAGGTTGCTTCCACATCTTGGCTATTGTGCATAATGCTGCAATGAACATAGGGGTGCAAGTATCTTTACTCCTTTGCATTTTCAAATTCTTTGGATAATTACCCAGCAGTGGAATAGCTGGATCACATTATTCTTAATTTTCTGAGGATACTCCAAACTGCTTTCCATAGTGGCTGCACCATTTTGCACTCCCACCAGCAGTGTACAAGGGTTCCCTTCTCTCCACATCCTCTCCAACACTTGTTTCTTGTCTTGTTAATTACAGCCATTCTGACTGGAGTGAGGCCATACCTCATTGTAGTTTTGATTTGCATTTCCCTTACAGCTAATGATGTTGAGCATCTTTTCAGATGCCTGTTGGCCATCCGCATATCCTCTTTGGAGAAATCTCTGTTCAGATCTTTTGCCCATTTTTTAATTGGGTTGTTGGGTTTTTTGTTGTTGCGCTGTATGAGCTCTTTGTATATTTCGGATATTAACCCTTTATCTGATATAGGGTTTGCAAATATCTTCTCCCAGTTGTTAGGATGTCTTTTCGTTTTGTTGATGGTTTCCTTTGCTGTGCAGAAGCTTTTTAGTTTGATGTTGGCCCATTTGTTCATTTTTTCTTTTATTTCTCTTGCCCGGTCAGACATGGTACTTGAAAATATGCTGCTAAGACTGATGTCAAAGAGCTCAATGCCTATGCATTCTTGTAGAATTTTCATGGTTTCACGTCTTACATTCAAGTCTTTAATCCACTTTGAGTTGATTTTAGTGCATGGTGTAAGGGAATGGTCTACTTTCATTCTTTTGCATGTGGCTGTCCAGTTTTCCCAATACCATTTATTGAAGAGATTCTCCTTTCTCCATCATATGCTCTTGGCTACCAAGTCGAATATTAGCTGTCCATAAATGTGTGGGTTTATTTCTGGGCTCTCGATTCTGTTCCATTGATCTGTGTGCCTGTTTTTGTGCCAATACCATGCTGTTTTTCTTACTATGGCTTTGCAGTATATTTTGAAATCAGGGAGTGTGATACCTCTAGCTTTGTTCTTTTTTCTCAGAAATCCTTTGGCCATTTGGCTTTTGTTGTTCTATGTAAACATAGGATTCTTTGTTCTATTTCTGTGGAAACTGTTGTTAGAATTTTGAGAGAGATTGCATTGAATCTGTAGATTGCTTTAGGAAGTATGGACAATTTAATGATATTAGTCCTTCCAATCCAAGAGCATGGAATATGTTCTCATTTCTTTGTATCTTCTTTGATTTCTTTCAACAACGTTTTATAGTTTTCCGTGTACAGATCTTTCACCTCTTTGGTTAAGTTTATTCTCAGGTATTTTATTCTGTTTTTGCAATTGTAAATGGGATTGTATTCTTAATTTCTCTTTCTGCTACTTTGTTTTTAGTGTATAGAAACACAACCAAGTTTTGTACATTGATTTTGTATCCTGCAACTTGACTGTATTCATTTATTATTTCTAAAAGTTTTTTGGTGGATTCTTTAGGGTTTTCTGTATAGAAAATCATGTCATCTGCAAAGAGTGACAGTTTCACTTCTTCTTTTCCAAGGTGGATCCCTTTTATTTCTTTTTCTTGCCTGATTGCTCTGGCTAGGACTTCCAATACTATTTTAAACAAAAGTGGTGACACTGGGCATCCTTGTCTGGTTCCTGTTCTTAAAGGGATAGCCTTCAGTTTTTCAACATTGAGAATGATACTTGCTGTGGGGTGCCATATATGGCCTTTTTTATGTTGAGGTATTTTCCTTCTATACCTATTTTATTTAGAGGTTTTATCATAAATGGATGCTCTATCTTGTCAAATGCTTTCTCTGTATCTATTGAGGTGATCATGTGATTTTTATTCTTCATTTTGTTAATGCAGTGTATCACGTTGATAGATTTTTGGGTGTTGAACCATCCTTGTATCCCTGGAATGAAATCCACTTGATTATGAAGCCCACTTCATCTTTTTAATGCATTGTTCTATTTGATTTGCTAGTATTTTGTTGAGGATTTTTTGCATCGATGTTCATCAGTGATGTTGGTCTGTAATTTTCTTTTTTTGTGTTGTCCTTGTCTGGTTTTCGTATCAGGATAATGTTGGCTTTGTAGATGAGTTTGGAAGCCTCCCCTCCTCTTCCATTTTTTGGAAGAGTTTGAGGAGGATAGGTATTAAGTCTTCTTTGAATGTTTGGTAGAATTCACCAGGGAAACCATATGGTCCTGGACTTTTATTTTTTGGGAGGTTTTTGATTGCTCTTTCTATCTGTTTACTGATAGTTGGTTTATTCAAATTTTCTGCTTCTTCTTGGTCTAGTTTTGGAAGGTTGTATGTTTCTAAGAATTTATCCATTTCTTCTAGATTATCCAATTTGATGGCATATAGCTTTTCACAGTATTCTCTTATCATCTTTTGTATTTCTGAGGCATCTGTTATAATTTCTTCTCTTTCATTTCTAATTTTATTTATTTGAGCCTTCTCTCTTTTTTTTCTTAGTGAGTCTAGCCTAGGGTTTGTCAATTTTCTTTATCTTTTCACAGAACCAGCTCTTGGTTTCACTAATTTTTTCTATCTTTTTTAAGTCTCTATTTCATTTATTTCTGCTCAGAATTTTATTATTTCCTTCCTTCTGCTGATTTTTGGCTTTGTTTGTTCTTATATTCCAGTACCATTAGATGTATTGTTAGATTGTTTATTTTGGGTTTTCCTTCTTTGTCACGATAGGCCTGAATTTCTATATACTTCCCTCTGAGAACAGCTTTTGCTATATCCCATAGATTTTGGCACGTCTTATCTTCATTTACATTTGTATCCAGGAATTTTTTGATTTCCTCTTTGACCCAATTATTGTTCAGTTGCATTTTGTTTAATCTCCACATTTTTTGGCTTTTCTGGCTTTCTTCCTGTAGTTGATTTCCAGTATTATACCTTTGTGGTCAGAAAAGATGCATGGTATTATTTCGATCTTCTTAAATTTATTGAGACTTATTTTGTGGCCTAATATGTGATCAATCCTGGAGAATGTTCCATGTGCATTTGAAAAGAATGTGCATTCTGTGGTTTTTGCATGGAATGTTCTATATATATCCACTAAGTCCATCTGGTCAAATGTGTCATTTAAAGCCATTATTTCCCTCTTGATCTTCAGTTTGGATGATCTATCCATTGGTGTAAGTGGAGTGTTAAAGTCCCCTACTATTATTGTGTTACTGTCTATTTCTCCTTTTATGTCTGTTAATAATTGCTTTATATTTTAGGTGCTCCTATGTTCAGTGCATGGATATTTACAAGTGTTATATCTTCTTGTTGGATTGTTCCCTTTATCCTTATGTAGTGCCTGTCTTTGTCTCTTGTTACGGTTTTTGTTTTAAAGCCTATTTTCTCTGATAATAAGTATTGCTACCCCCACTTTCTTTTCTTTGCCATTGGCTTGGAATATCTTTTTCCATCCTTTCACTTTCAGTTTGTGAATGTCTTTAGGTCTGAAGCGTGACTCTTGAAGCAGCATATATATGGGTCTTTTTTTATCCAATTGGCCACCCTATGGCATTTGATTGGAGCACTTAGTCCATTGACATTTAAAATGGCTATTGATAAATGTGTATGTGTTTTCATTTCATTACTTTTTTTTCTGGGTGTTTTAATAGTTCTTCTCTGTTTCTTTCTTTTTCTCTTGCTCTCTTTCCTTGTGGTTTGAGGGCTTTCTTTAATAATATGTTTGATTTCTTTTGTCTCTCTTGTTTGCTTACATATTATAGGTTTCTGGTTTGTGATTACCATGAGGATCCTATATAATATTCCATATATAACAGTCTATATTGAGTTGATAGACTCTTTAGCTTAATCTCTTTCTAAAAGCTCTAGTTTTTCATTCTCTTCCTCCCCCATCTTATGTTTTCGAAATCATATATAGTCTCTTGCTTTGTATTTTTTATCCATTACCCTCTTATCACTGAAATAGGTAATTTTAGTACTTTTGTCCTTTAACCTTCATCTTATCTTCACAGGTGGTTGAACTGCTACCTTTACTGTATCTTTACCTTTACCATTGATTTTACAGCCGTGTTTTTATTGGGGGATTATTCTTTTTGATAATATTTATCCATGTTGGTGGTCATCGCTTTCCCACTTAAGTAAGTCCCTTCAGCATTTCTTGTAGAACTGGTTTCTTGGTGATAAACTCCTTTAATTTTTGCTTGTCTGGGGAGCTCTTTAACTTTCCTTCCATTCTGAATGACAACCTTGATGCATATTCTTGGCTGTAGGCTTTTTTTCCTTTTATCACCTTAACTACTTCATGCCATTCTCTTCTCGCTTGTAGGGTTTCAGCTGAGAAGTCCACAGATAGCCTTATGGGTTTTCCTTTGTATGTCACTTGTTGCCTTTGTCTTGCTGCTTTTAGGATTCTCTCTTTATCTTCAAGTTTGGACGTTTTAATTATAATGTGTCTTGATGTGGGCCTTTTTGGGCTTATCTTGTTTGGAGCTCTCTGTGCTTTCTGTACTTGAATGTCTGTTTCCTTTCTTAGATTAGGAAATTTTTCATCTATTATTTCTTCAAATAAATTTTCTGCCCATCGGTCTCTCTTATCTTTCTGTACCACCATAACATGAAAGTTAGTGTGCTTGATATTTTCCCAGAGTTCCCTTAGACTGTTCTCATTCTGTCTAATTCCCTTTATTTTTTTCTATTCTGCTTGTGTCATTTCCTCGAGCCTTTTGTCTAGCTTGCTAATCTGTTCTTCTGTATCCTCTACTCTGCTATCAAGTCCCTCTACTGCATTTTTCATTTCCAGTATTGTATTCTTCATTTCTGATTGGTTCTTTTTTATATTTTCCAGTTCTTTGTTGATGAGCTCACTGTGTTCATCCAGTCTTCTCCTAATATCTGTGAGCATCCTTATTACATTTTGTTTGAACTCTTTGTCAAGTAGGTTGCTTATTTCTGTTTCATTTAGTCCTTTTTCTGGGTTTTTTTCTTCTGTTCCCTTGCTTGGGATGTATTCCTTTGTCTCCTCATTATGCCTCTTTCTTTGTGCTTATTTCACACAGGTGAAATAGTGAAATGGCTGATATAGGTGAGTGAGCTATGTCTCCTGATCTTGGAGAAGTGGCCTTATGTATGAGATGCCTTATGATGCCCAGTAGTGTGCTTCCCTCTTGTCAGCAGTCCAAAAGATCAAAGAGTAACCCCTTTGTGGGCTTCTTGTGTCCTTCTGCTGTGGCAGGGCTGATCTTAATGCAGGTACACAGGGAGTCTAATCTTTCCTTCCCTGGCCAGTTGTTTGTAAATCCAGTTTGGGGAGCCTCAGCACTGTTGGCTACAAGGTCTACCAGCACTCTCCTGTTGAAGTTTTCCTGTTATTTTGGTAGGTACCAGTGTAGCTGGTTGCTAGGCTGAGGGGCTTACAGTTGCTATAGCCCTCTGGCCTACAAAGCTGTTGTCAGTTCTCTTAGCAGTGCAGCTGAGTGGGGCTGGCCCTAGTCACAGGACCACTGAATTATTTCAGGTTTTGGAAGGTGGGGCAGATCCTATTTATGGCTATTTGTGAAGCACAAGTCTACTGCCACTGACAAGCCTCACCCCCCACAGGATCACACAATCCATCAACACAGTCCTGCTCTGTGAACACTTCCAAACCCCCTGGAGCAAACCCCAACACCCCACTGCAGAGGTCCCCACCCCTCCACCAATGCCCCCCACAGTTCACCTGGTCCTCACACAGCCCTTGCCCCACAGAGGTGGACACACTTTCCTGCCTGTAGAGAAGCAAGGTACCCAGTCAATGCAGGACAACAGGAAGCCTGAGGGCTTGCTGTTGGGTGGGGGGCATCCCTAGAGCGGGCTGCCTGTCCTGGCTGAACTGGATTAAATCTATGCTCTAGTGGTTGTGGCAGCCCCATGGGCTAACAAGCCAAGGGAAGAACCTCAATGGCTTCTTCCAGGGTCTGTGTCAGCATGCCTGGACCAGGTCAGAACAACGGCCCCCAACAATGTCTCAGTCTCTGGAGAGGTCCCTCTGATCTCCAAGATGCCTCCAGAACCCACCAGGTGAGTCTGTTTTCACCAAAATACTCTCAGCCTTCTCTCTGATGATTTTAGGTTGCTGAGTTGGGTGAGTTTGTGCGTGGGCCCTTTAAGACCTGGGTCTTTTTTGCTTTCAGCTGATAGCTTTTCTGGGGGTATCCCCACTGCAGTTAATAGCCAGTGAAGCCAGATAGTAAGACCCCCATCTCAGCTGGGCTGAGTCTGAAGGATGCTTATAGCAGTATCTGACCCCACTCTGGACCTCAGTCCTCCATGGAGGGCTGTGTACATTAGGGTGGCTCCTGCCTGGCCGGCTGAGAAGCTCCCCTGCTTCCAAAGGTGACCTTCTCTCCAGCAGGAATTTCTGCCCCTTCCACCTTAGTCAGGACTGTCCCTTGTTGTGAGGTTTTTTAAATCCAGATTTCCGCTCTCTCCAGAGTAATTTTTCCAAAATAGTGGTAACCTGGTCATTGTGTGGGAGGAGATGAGTTCAGTGTCTGCTTATGCCACCATCTTGATGAAATCTCTAAACATAATATTTAAAGCTAAGAATAAGATGATAGGAAAATCAGTTGAATGGAAACATTTCTCCATTTAGCTACCTAGTATAAGCCCTCGAATATACAGTAGTACACTTAAAAATTTTAGGAGAAAAAAATAACATATACATCACATGAAAACAAAGATGCACACTAATACTAAAATGAAGCATCTCTTGATAAAAATCATAAAGACTATCAAATGTTTAGTGGTTCACAAAAAATGTTCAAATATGTTGCAACCAACGTTTGAGAGAATATTGTATGAGTATAAAAAGTTGATGATTTTCTTTTTTATTTATAAGGCACAAATTGTTTATATCACTTTATAATTGAGAAAAAATACAAAGAGAAGACTAAAACTCTTTTGGAAAATATCTTCATTACGAAGTATCAACTATCATCACATCTCTCTTATGTTATTATATCTCTAACATGCTCTTAAAATGAAAGGACAATTGGATATAATTTTCTTCTCATGACTAGTTGTAAAATAACATTGAGTCAAAGATCTAGGAATAAATCACAATTATCTTCTCTGCCAAAGATCTAGCCACTTACATTTGTTATTTGAAAAATCACATTGCAAATATAATTCTGATCAATATTCAATTTTCCAAAACAAACTTTGCCTAAAATGCACCACTGGTATGTATAATCAATAGTTTCCCTAAGTTGTATCATCCACAAATTCATTCAAATGAAATTATTCAGCACAACTAATATTACATTGACCAATTAGGGGCTTATTAAATGATTAAACCCAGTGTAATTTTCTGAACAAAATAATGAGGGCATTTCAGCTTAGAAATATAATTACACTGCTATTATGCTCAACTTAGTATCATCAAAGAGAATACAGAATAAGGTACATTAGCACTGATATTACTTTGCTAGCAAATTTTTTCTTATAAAATTATTTGACAAAGAACAGTAAGGATTTGTACAGTCAAATTAATTCTGATCTAAGAACACAGGATATCTTACTATTTATTTGTATTTTCAGTTTCTTTCATCAGTGTTTTGTAATTTTCAGTCCAGAGATCTTTCATCTCCTTGATTAAATTTATTCCTGTTTTTTACGCTACTGTAAATGAGGTTGTGTCCTTTATTTCTTTTTCAGGTAATTTGTTGTGAGTATATAGAAACACAACTGATTTTTGTATGTTGATTTTTTATCCTGCAACATTACTTAATTTATTTCTAATAGTTTTTTGTAGATCCTTTAGAATTTTCTATATAAAATCATGTCATCTACAAAAAATGACACCTTTACTTATTACTTTCCAGTTTGGATGCTTTTTATTTCTTTTTCTAGCCTAATTGCTCGGGTAGGACTCCCACTACTAAGTCAAATAAGAGAGTGGACAACCTTCTCTTGTTCCTGATCTTAGTGGGGAAAGTTTTCAATTTTACACCATTGAGTATGTTTGCTGTGAGTTTGTCATATATGGCCTTTATTATGTTGAGGTATGTTCCATCTATACCCAATTTGTTTAGTGTTTTTATTAAGAAAGGATGTTGAATTTTGTCAAATGTTTTCTTGCATCCATTGAGATGAGCATATGATTTTTATATTTTATTCTATTAATGTGGTTATCACATTTATTGCTCTGCCTATGTCAAACCATCCTTGTATCCCTGGAATAAATCCTACTTGGTCATAGCATATGATCCTTTTAATGTGTTGTTGAATTTGGTTTGCTAATATTTTATTGAGACTTTTTGTATCCATATTTATCAGGGATATTGGCTTGCAGTTTTCTTTTCTTGTAGTGTTCTAATCTGGCTTTTGTTTTAGGGTAATGCTGGCCTTGTAAAATAAGTTTGGGAGTGTCCCCTCCTCTTCTATTACAAGGAAGAGTTTGAGAAGGATTGGCATTAATTCTTCTTTAAATGTTTGGTAGAATTCTCCAATGAAGGCATCAGGTCCTTAGTTTTCTTTTTTGGAAGGTGTTTGTTAACTGATTCAATCCCTTCATCATTATTGTTCTGTTCAAATTTTCTATTTCTTCGTGACTCAATCTTTTTAGACTGTATGTTTCTAGGAATTTATCCATTTCTTCTGGGTTATCCAATTTGTTTACCTATACTGTTCAGGTAGCACCTGATGGTCCTTTGTATTTTGGTGGTATTAATTGTAATATTTCCAGTTTTATTTCTGATTTATTTGAGTCTTCTCTTTTTTCTTAGTCTAGAAAGTGTTTATCAATTTTTATATTTTATAAAACCAGGTTTTAGTTTTATTGATCTTTTCTATTCACTTTCTGGTCTCTATTTCATTTATTTCTCCTCTGATCTTTGTTATTTCCTCTTTTAGCTAACTTGTGGCTTAGATTGTTTTTCTTGTTCTTTGAGGTGTAAATGTAGGTTGTCTATTTGAGGTCTTTCTTTTTTCTTAATCTAGGCAAGTATTGCTATAAACTTCCTCTTAGAACTGCTTTTGCTGTAACCCATAAGTTTTGATATGCTGTATTACCATTTTCATTTGTCTCAAGGTATTTCTTTTAGGTTTTTCTTTGGCCAGTTGGTTGTCAAGGAACATGTTGATTAATTTCCACACAATTGTGAATTTTCAAACTTTCTTCCTATTACCAATTTCTAATTTCATACCATTGTGTTTGGAAAAGATACATGGTATGATTTCAATATATTTACATTTGCTAAGACTTATTTTATGACTTAAGTTATGATATATCCTGAAGAAATTTCCCAGCATGCTTGAGAAGAATACATATTCTTTGGGTAGAATTTCTGTATATGTCTGTTAGGTCCATTTGGTCAAAAGTATAGTTCAAGTCCAGACTTTCCTTATTGGTTATCTGCTGAATGATATATCTACTGTTGAAAGTGGGTATTCCAGACAAATACTATTATTGTATTGTTGCTTCTCCCTGCTGATTTATTAGTATTTGTTTAATATATTTATGTGCTTCAACATTGGGTGCATACATATTTATGATTGTTTCATCCTATTGATGAATTGACCCCCTTATTTATTAGATGACCTTCTTTGTTTCTTGTTACAATGTTTTTTCATAGCTAGGTTTATTCTCTTTGGGGTTTTTTATGCTTTTTTGGTGAGGAAGATTGGCCCTGAGCTAACATCTGTTGCCAATCTTCCTTTTTTTATCCCCAAAACCTCAGTACACAGTTGGATATCCTATTTTTAAGTCCTTCTAGTTCTTCTATGTGGGATGCCACTACAGCATGACTTGATGAGCAGTGTGTAGGTCCATGCCCAGGATCTGAACCAGTGAACCCCAAGCCACTGAAGCAGAGCATGTGAACTTAACCATTATGCCACCAGGCCAGCCCCTCTTGTTACAATTTTTGATTTAAAGTCTATTTTACTATTTTTTTTAAATATTGGTACCTGAGCTAACAACAGTTGCCAATCTTTTTTTTTCTTTTTCTCCCCAAATCCCCCCAGCACATAGTCGTATATTTTTAGTTATACATCTTTCTAGTTGCGGCATGTGGGATGCTGCCTCAACATGGCCTGATAAGTGGTGCCATGCCCACGACCAGGATCCAAACTGGTGAAACCCTGGGCCACCAAAGTGGAGCACGTGAACTTAACCACTTGGCCATGGGGCTGGCCCCAAAGTCTATTTTATTTCATGTAAGCATAGCTATTCCTGCTCTCTTTTGGTTTCCATTTGCATGGAATATCTTTCACTGTATCTTCATTTTGAGCCTATATGTGTCTTTAAAGCTGATGTAAATCTCTTGTAGGCAGAATATGATTATATCTTGTTTTTTAAATCCATTCAGCCATTATATGTCTCCTGATTGGAAAATTTAGAACATTTACATTAAAGTAATTATTGATAAGCAAAGACTTACTAATGCCATTTTGTTAATTGTTTTCTGGCTGTTTGTAGTTCCTTCATTCCTCTCTCTCTCTTGCTGTCTTCCTTTGTGAATTGATGATGTTCTGTAGTGGTATGGTTTGATTCCTCTATTTTTTGTGAATCTATCATCAGTTTTTGCTTTGTGGTTATCATGAGGGTTGTATAAAACATCTTATAGATATAACATTCCATTTTAACTTGATAACAAATGTCATCACAAACAAGTCTACCCTTTTATCCCCCCCACAATTTATGTTTTTATCTCATAATTTACCTCTTTTTACATGTGTGTCCATTAAAAAATTAGTGTAGCTGTAGTTATTATTAACACTTTTGTTTTTTCAACCTTTATATTAGAGTTAAGTGATTAACATATCACCATATTACAGTATTAGAATATTCTGAATTTGACTATATTTTTACCTTTATCAGCACGTTTTATATTTTCATATGTTCCCTTATTATTAATTAGCATCCTTTCTTTTCAGCTTGAACAATTCCTTTCAGCATTTCTGGTAAGCCAGGTCTAGTGGTGATGAACTCCCTTAGCTTTTTGTTTGTTTGTTTGGAAAAGTCTTCACCTCACCTTCCTTCCTGAAAGATCTTTACCAAGTAAAGTATTCCTGGTGGGCAGTTTTTTTCCTTCATCACTTTGAATATATCATTCCATTCTCTCCTAGTCTGCATGGTTTCTGCTGAGAAATCCACTGACAGCATTATGGGAGTTCTCTTATATGTGAGATTTTTTTTTCCTCTTGATGCTTTTAAAATTCTCTTTGTCTTTGACTTCAGAGTTTTATTAACGTGTCTTGGGGAAGATTGTTTTTGATTGAAGTTTAGGGGTCACTTTTATCTTCATGAACTTAGATATCTTCTAAAACTCTCCCCAGATTTTGGAAAATTCTGAGACATTATTTAATTAAATAAGCTTTCACCTCCTTTCTCTCTCTTTCTTCTGGGACTCCAATAATGTGTGGATTGTTTCTATTAATGTTATCCCATAATTCATGAAGGATTTCTTCATTCTTTTTCATTGCTTTTTCTTTTTCATCCTCTGGATGATTCCAAATGACCTGTCTTCTCATTCGCTAATTCTGCTTCTCTGCCTGGTCAAGTCTGCTGTTGCAGCTTTTTATTGCATTCTTCAGTTCAGTCATTATTGTCTTCAACTCTAGGAATTTTGATGGGTTTTCTTTTAATGGTTTGTATCTCTTTGCTGAACTTACTTTGTTCATGCATTGTTTCCTAGTTGCAGTTAGTTGTCATGTTTAGATCATTTTCATGTAATGTGATTATTATTAAGGTTAAATTTAACCATAACATTTTGCTATTTATTTTCTATTGGTCCTATCTGTTGTTTGTTACCTCTTTCTTTTTTCCTTTATTTGGATTGAGGGTATTTTTGTGTGTGTATGTGAGGAAGATTCACCCTGAGCTAACATCTGTGCCAGTCCTCTTCTACTTTATATGTGGGATGCCTCCATAGCATGACTGATGAGTGGAGTAGGTCCACACCCAGGATCTGAAACTTCGAACCCCAGCCCACAAGTGCGGAGGGTGTGGAGCTACTTGAGTGCATTTTTTAATGATATACTTCATCAGTTTTGTGGACTTAGCTAAAATTCTTTGCCTTGTTACTTCAGGGTTTAGAGTAAAAATAATTAATATATCACAATTTACTTTGTGATATCATACCACTTCACAAATAGTATAAAAATATTACAGTAGTATACTTCTGTAACTCCTTTCCCAAGTTTTGTGATATTGTTGTCATACATTTAATTTCTACATGTTACAAACCCCACATTGTATTGTTGTTGTTTTTTATTTGAAGAGCCAGGAATCTTTTAATGAGTTTTAAATGATATTTAAACATAAATTATATTTACTGATATCTAGTACTCTTCATTCCTTCGTGTAGATCTATATTTATATTGGGTATCATTTTTCTTCCAACTGAAAAGCTTCTTTTAACTGTTCTTACAGTATAGGTCTTCTGATAATGATTTCTCCCAGGTTTTATTCATCTGAAAAAAGTATTTTACCTTCATTTTTGTAAGACATTTTCTTTGTTATCCTAGATTTACAGTTATTTTTTAAGTACTTTAAAGATGTTGATCAACTGTCTTCTATCTTGCTTTGAATCTGATGAGAAATCTGCTATCATCTTTATTTTTGTTTCTCTGTACATGTTTCCCCCAGGATGCATTTAAGATTTTATATTTATAACTAATTTTGATCCATAAAATTATAATATTACTTGGTGTAGTTTTTCATGTTTTTGGGGCTTGATGTGCCTTGAACATCTTTGATCTCTGGGTTTGCAATTTTTATCAAGTTGGGAAGTTGTTGGGTCATTATTTCTTCAAATTTTTTTTACTTCTCCTTCCTTTAGGGACTCTAATTATACATATAATAGACTGCTTGAAGTTATACCACAGCTCACAGATATTCTGGGTTTTTTTCTCACTCTTGCTGTTCTCTGTGTTTTATTTTTAACAGTTCCTATTGTTAAATATTCAACTTTATGAATCTTTTTCTTGCAGGGTCTATTAGCAATTAATTATATCTAATGTATTTATTTTATGCCAGACATAATTTTTACTTTAAGAAGTTAAATTTGGTTCTTTTTGATATTTTCAATGTATCTGCTTAACATGTTCAACCTTCCCTTTAGTTTTTGAGCATATAGACTACCATTATAGTAACTCCCTATATGCTAATTTTAACATCTGTATTACTACTGGGTAAGGTTTGACTTTTTTCCCTCATCCTGAGTATTTTTTCTGCTTCTTCACGAGCTTGGTAATATCTGATTGGATGAAAGATATTGCAAATTTTCATCTTTTGGGTGCTAGATAATTTTCTACCCCTAGAGATTTATAATTTTCTTGATCTTTGTGCTAAGATATATTTAAGTTATTTGAAAAGAGTTTGGTTCTTTAAGTTCAGCTTTTAAGATTTGTTAGGCATGATCAGAGTGATGTTTAATCTAGGCCTAATTATTCCAACTACTGAGGCAAGGCCTCTATCCAATGGCTGTGAATTACAAGGTTTCCATTCTGGCTGGTGGACCCAGGCAATGGCACAACCCTGTGTGAGCATTGGTTATTGTTTCTCTAACATTCTTCTTTTCCCAGCCTCAGGTAGTTTCTTCACATGCATGTGCTGGTCAGTACTCTGTCAATTGTTCCAGTACAACTTTCTGCAGATATCATTAGTTCTCTTCTGTCCAACACTTTTTCCTACAAACTCTATCTACTTTGATTTCTGTAGACTCTCAGCTCCATCTCCTCGACCCAGGGAGTCTACCACCTCTGTCTGGTTACCTATTTTGTATTACTTCCTGGAAACTCTCATAGCAGTAAGCTGGGGCAATTGTAGGGCTCACTTAGTGTGTTTTCCATTTCTCAGAGGTTCTTTTCCTTCATTGCATGATTTCTGATTTCTTGAAAGCATTCATTTGATTTTTAACTTCTTTTATTTGTTTTAAGTGGCAATGTCAATCTGTTCTCTATTACTCCATCATGATTAGAAGCACAAGTCCCTCCTTTTTATAAATCATTAAACTTTAACAGAATCTTTATCATCTCTCTCTTCACCCTAGTTTCTGGTGATTAAAAAAATCCCTCCTTTAACCACATTTGAACTTTCTATTATGTTTTCAATAACACTTTCTTATTATTCCAAAAACATATTCCTTCATTTAATTTTTCTTCACTGTGTTAAACATTGCCTTTCGTGTACTGACTTTATCTCCTCCACCTGTTAGTATTTCTATAATCAGTTAGCCATTGTTTTTTTTTCTAATTCTCCCTTAACTTTCTGACTTACTTCTCAACATCCTTCCTAAAAGTTGTTATAATAAGATCAATATTTTTTCTTTTTATGAAATGACATCAGCAAGGATTTTGATTGCATTTCTAACTTAGTAAGTTGGCAAATCACCAATACTTCTAGAGAAATATTTAAATAAAACATTAGTTTTCTTATTCCATCTATGCTTGTGGGGGCAAAGAATCAATTAAATTATTCAACATACATATAATATATTTCAGACAGGTAACTATGCCTCCAGCACTAAAAACAATGAAACCCCAGGACAAAAAATAAAACAATATTCAAGTCAGGGCAAGTATGACACAAAAGTAGTTTTCAATGATATGGGGATGGGAGGAAAAAGGAGCAACTTTCAGGATTTCAGGGTTTGACAGCCATGTTTTCCTTTTTGGAAAAAGTTCACTACTATCCTTCCAAAAGCTGACACACTTGGCCTGTGGTTCAAAATCTGTCTAAGAATGCATTAGCACCTTCTTAGCTAAAATAGCTTTTCTTGTGATAAATGTTTCTTTTTCACTTTGGACTCAGAGAACAAACATAAAATGTCTGTCATTGATGAACACACACACTCTCCTGAACATTGCAGAATATTTCTTTGATCTGAATTATTTATATTCATCCTATTACTCCCTCCTGTGCATCCCCACTGGATTTATAAAGTTGCTATAGACAAGAAATTCAAAATGACAGCTCTGGGTACCACTGATAGCAACTGTATTCCAATGGAGTGGTCTTAGGATGTCATTGAGAATCTTTTGAAACTAAATATGTTTAGCTGGTCTAAGTGCAATCAAAAATTAATTAGTGAAATATGAAAATACAGACATTCTTTAATGGGATTTTAAACTTATATAATCAAATCAATGAAGAATATATAACCAATCTGAAATAAGCAATTATTTCCTGTGATAATCTCTTTTCCTTAATTTTATCTTCCTTCTTTTCTCCTCTGTATTTCTTCTCCCTTTCTATCCTTTTCTTCATTTTCTTCCATGCTATTTTCTTGTTCTTCAATTCTTACAAAACACGATTGAAAGGATTTGAAATTCAAAACTTAAAAGTATCATCTAGTTGCTTATAACTTTTTGGAATTCCAAACTCACTTTATAATTAATTTGAATATTATTAGAGTTGAAATTGCTTCATATTTTTCACTTAAACTCATAATCTTCCATAAAAATGTCAAATGGACTTTTCAAAGTACTGCTTAAAGTAGCATTTTCACACTAAATCAACACATTACATTCAAAAGGTAAACCTAACTAATTTTATTTCTTTTTATATAAAAATAATGAATAAAAATTATTATCCCAAGATATTATGTACAAAAGAGAATAGATTCCAGTAGATTTAGATAAATATATTAACCTCCTCCAGGAAAGAATACATTCTTGGCACATCTTTCCAGCCAATGTAAATATCTTTCGTTACACAGTATAATTTCATAAAATATTCCTATATTGCATGCATTATTTATCTGTTTCTTAAGGCAGGGTAGACATTTAAAAGTATAGGGACTAGTGGGTGAAGAACAAAGAAAGAATCAGATGTCAAGTGAACACAGAGATGTAAGAAAAGTGCACAGCAGAAATTAAGATGCAGACAGGGGCTGATAGTTGATTCGTGTATTAATTTAACAAAAATAACTGAAACTCCATTAAATAGCAGATACCTAATACCAAAATGCTGTATGATTGAGGACAAATGAGAATACTTGCTTGGGAAGCCAACTGAGGTCTGGAACAAGATTTTAGTTTGAGTGCCAAAACTCAGTAAGACAGAAAATCCCAACGAAACTTAGAGGCCTGAAGAGAAGGAGGTCAAGAATTAAACACTAATCAATTGGCAACTTTATAGAATATTATATATATAGGTGAGGTTGAAGATAGTAGAAGAGGAAAAAATATCTTTATTAAAGGTGCCTAAAAGCCAGAATTCTTCTAGGATAAGATTAGAGCAGAAACAGGGGTAGAAGCCATAGATTAATTTTTTTAATCTGTTATGTTACTGATTAATCTTCCAAGGATAAGAGTTGAAAAGTGAATACTCGAGACAATTGAAATAAATAAATCTTTGGCTTTAATATTAAATTTTCTGATGGAAGTGACATAGTACAATTTTGATTATATGTAAACTGACAAGTAGAATTTTTTTCAAATCGTTTTGATTATTCTGTTTCTAAACATAGGTAAAATATTTGGAAATTCATATTCTTACAACTTCTACATTTTAAAACCAACATTATCATATTCAGTGATTTTCTTTCATGCAGTATAATACTGTTTGTAGTTAGTAAATTGGATCCTTGAAATAATCTTAAAGGTATTTTCATTTAATTAAAAACCAAATTCAGCTAGACTTTTGCTTTCATGTTCAATATGTAAAGATATCAGAAGCTGGCACTCTTTCCTTACAATAAGAAAAACTGGACAAGCTAAAAATCAACGACTTTCTTAGACTCATCAGAGAACTGAGGTTATAGGGCAAACAGTCACCTGAAAATCTGGAGAGAAAGGAGCAGCAGCAGCTGGAAGCCATAAGTAGTAAGAACAGTTAATGCACTGGAAAATCTGAGAAATTGCTTAAGGCTGTGGACTAGAGCAAGAGTGAGAAACTCCTGAAGGCCACAACTTTTGCAGGCATTTCTTCCAGAAATCCTATTTGGTTTTCACAGAGAGGATCTGAGAAAAATATTCTCATAACTCTTTCAGGAAGAGAGGAAGAGAAACCATTGTAAAGCCCTCATAATAAAGTCCTACTCTCATGGAAACACTTAGCCAGAGCTTATCCTACCTGGAGGAAAGGAATTACAAAACACTATACCCTCTCCAGGCTTCCTATCTCAAAAAAAGAAAGAAAACATAATTCATTGTTAACAGGGGGCAAGGCTTGAAGAAAATAGATTGGGAATGCTGAAGTTAGGACAGGGATGAGGGAGCAGAGGAGATACAAGTTGTATTACTTGAGAAGGGACGGAATAGCTTAAGAAGCTCAAAGACAGAGAACTATTAGACTAAGATTTAAACAGAAAAATATGCAGTGCTTCCCCTCTCTCACCTCCAACCACCATACCAACAAGCCTCAGGTATAATAACAACAGGCTGCAGTTTAAAGAACCACAAGATGTAGATTCTCTGAGGAACACTGCAAAAAGAAGTCTCAACACCAACAGAAAAAGTAAAGCAAAAGGACACTAGAGGTATTTGAAGCCTCTGGTACCTTTCACTTAAAAAAGCCCAAATCCTGGGAAGATTAATATAAATCCTCACATTAAGACCTAGTTAATTCAGTACCTATTACAGATACAATACCTCCAGCTTTGAACAAAAAATTACACAATCCAAAGAGACAAAACAATCATCACAAACAAATTCAGGTATGACACAGATGTAGGAATTATCAGACCAGGATTTTAAAGCACTTTGTCACCAGAGAGATGAAAACAACCAAAAACAGCCCAAAAGAAATGCCAGAAGTCAATAAAACAGTAATAGAAATGAAGAATGCTTTTGAGGGGCTCATCACACTTGACACACCAAAGAAATCATCAGTGAACTGAAAGACAGTCAATAAAAATTTCCCAAACTTAAATGAAAAGATAAAAAAGAATTTTAAAAAAGAAAGACACCAGAACATCCAAGACTGTTGACAATATTAAAAGTTACAATGTAAACATAATTAGAAAACTACAAGAAGAAAAAGAATGGGGCAGAAGAAATATTTCAAGTAACATTAAGAAAGCAGAGAAGTTTCAAAATTAATGAGAGACACAAAACCCCAGATTGAGGAAAGACCACCTACCATCAGTTGTCATTAGGGACATGCAAATTAAAACAATAATAAGATACTGCACATCTTTTAGAATAGCTAAAATTTTAAAAAGTAAAAAAATAAAAATTTCACAATAGGAATTGTGGTAAAGACTTGAAGAAATAGGAGATACTGTTCATTGCTAGAGGGAATGTAAAATGGTACTTTCTTTCAAAGCTAAACAAAGTCTTATCTTATGATCTAGCAATCACGGTACTAGAATCTGTCCAACTCTTTTGAAAACTTATGTCCACTCATCCATGTGAAAGTTTACATCAGCATTATTTATGATTTCCAAAAAATGGGAGCAACCAAGACTTCCTTCAATATGTGAATTGATAAATTGTGATACATACCTACAATTTAATACTATTAAGAGATAACAGGGAATGGGCTATCAACATGGATGAGTGTTAATTCTACATTGGGAAAACAGCCAGCCTGAAAAGGCTACATATTGAATTATTTCTGTATATGAGATTCATAAAAAGTAAAAACTATAAGACAAAAAGCAGATGAGAGGTAACCATGGGCTCTAGGGAAGGAAGGAAAGTTAAATAAGTGAAGCACAGAGGATTTTTTCGAGGATAAACCAATTCTGTATGATATAGCAGTGGTGGATATGTGACATCATGAATTTGTCTAAACCCCTAGTACTTTTCAGCACAAAGAGTGAACCTTAATGTAAGCAATGTTTTTAAAAAGTCAAGAGGTTAACAAGGATGTAATCAAGGATTCCAAGGATGTAATGAAAACTGTAAGAAAAGAATCTAATTTTATCAAAACGTATGACATATCTTCACAAAAAAAGGGAAGGGAAAAGGTGTTTATCTAAGAAACTTTGGAAATGAGTAAAGATTCTAAGACTATAGGCAAGACAAACTGTACAAAAACACTGTACATTAGTTGGTAAAGTTGTTTCTTATGGAAGTACTGTTTAATAATTCTGAAACCAGTATACTTGTATAGTAGAACTGAACCACTATGTAAATGGATGAAGGATGGTAGCAGTCAGGTTCTCATTGATGCAGTGAGAGGTTAGAGATAAGCAAAGAGGGGAAAGGCTGGAATGAAACATGTGATAGTGCATTAGAGTTGGAGACATGAGTATGAGCTCATCTTTAGCTTAGAAAAGACACAGATGGATAAACATAAAAATAATTAGAGGAATGATGTCATCGTGATGGTAGAATTAGTATTTTATACCATCTTTCCCCCAAAGAACACCAATTTAGAAAATCATCCATGGATGAGAAAGCCTTTGTAGAAGACTATGAGTCCAGCAGGGACACTATTAGAGCAAAAAAATCCAATATGGAATGATTGAAGAAGGTAAAGTTTGACTTTACCACATCACCCATCCCCCAAGCCAGCACAGCTCAGTACCAAGAGAAACCTTCTCAGCCTGTAAATTTATCCTGTGGGTAAAAGTAAGAGTGTGTGAGTGAGTGCATAAATTTTTTAGCAGGGCAAGACAGTCTCAAAGAGGCTCATTTCTCTTTTGCCCCATCCAGAATACCGAGTAGTGAAATTCATGACTTGGGGGAAGTGAGTGATGAGAAGAATAACAGCCAGGGCATGTAATGGATGTATCAGAAGGACACAGATCCTAGTAACCTTGTCATGGACACCATCGGGAAACCCACCCATGAGCCACAGAGGGTACCTAGACTGCAGATCCCCCAACTGGCCCATGGGCACTCCCAGCACGCCTCACTCACACACACTCCCACACAGTAGCTGACATGTGGGAGCTACTGATGTGCTCTTGTGTGTGCTCCTGATGGCACCAAAAGTGAGCTTTGCAGATAGCTAGTGAATATGCAAAGAAAGCCAGCCTGAATCTGTGGGCCTGGGAGAAACCACAAACTTGAACATTTACCATCAAAAATTGGAAGGAAAATCAAGGCTGTCAGAAATAGGCCTGGCTTTACAGGATCAAGAGAAGGCATATGAGCTTTAAGAATTCTTTCACAAAAAGTAGCAAGAAGTATGGAACAGGTTACCCATAGAAAAGTTCTGAGAAAGCCTCAGAATCTCTAGCAGGGCTAAGAGAAGGTATTTCAGGGATAGAGGAGGTGACTTCTCATTCAACTGTGAAGGAAGCAATGCAAGACTTCAAGGAACAAAAGAAAAATCAAGAAAACATGACACTATCAAAGGATTTTCCTGGAACCAATCACACAATAATTTTCCTGGAACCAAACACAAAGAAATAGAGATCATCGATTTACCTGATAAAGAATTCACTATACCTGGTTTAAGGAAGCTCAGTGAGCTACAAGAAAACATGGAAAAATATTTCAATGAAATAAGCAAAACAGTATATGAAGAAAATGAGAAGTTTTTTTAAAACTTATTTTTAGGGGAAATAGTTTTTTGTTTTAAACATTTTTTTTTCTGGGAAATATTCTCTCTGAGTTAATATCTGTTGCCAATCTTCCTCTCTTTTCTCCCCAAAACCCCAGTACATAGTTGTATATTTTAGTTGTAAGTCCTTCTATTTCTTCTTCGTGAGTCACTGCCAGAGCATGGCTACTGACAGACAAGTGGTGTGATTCCATGCCCAGGAACTGAACCCAGGCCACAGAAGTGGAGCACACAGAACTTTAATTATTAGGCCATCAAGGCTGGCTCCAAAATGAGAAGTTTAACAGAGAGATAGAAATCATGAAAAAGAAACAGATAGAAATTCTGGAAATTCTGGAGCTGGAGAATACAGTGAATGAAATGAAAAATGCAATAGAGAGCATCAAAGTCATAACGGATCAAGAAGAAATCTGTGGACTAGAAGACAAGACATTTGAAATTATCCAGTCAGAGAAGAACTAAGAAAAAAGAATGAAACACAGTGAAGAACGCCTACATGAACTATGGGATACCATTAAAAGAAACATTCCATGCATCATTGGAGCCCCAGAAAGAAAAGAGAGGGAAAAAGCAACAGAAAGCTTATTTAAAGAATTAATGACTGAGAAATTCCCAAATCTTGGGGGAAATTCGGTTATCCAAGTTCATTAAACTAACAGGTCATCCCAAAATTTCAATCTAAAGTGATTGTCTCCAAGATGAATTACAGTAAAACCATCTCAAATCAAAGACAAAGAGAAAATTTTAAAAACAGAAAAAGAAAAAATTCTCTCATACAAGGGAATTCCCATGAAGCTATCAGTGGCTTTCTCAGCAGAAAACTGGCAGGCCAGAAGAGACTGGAATGATATATCCAAAGTGCTGGGGGAAAAATCCTGCCAACCAAGAATACTTTATCTGGCAATCTTGTCCTTCAGAAATGAAGGTGAAACAAAGACTTTCCCAAACAAACCAAAGCTGAGGGAGATCATCACCAAGATGCCTTACAAGAAATGCTAAAAGGAGCTTGTTAAACCCAAATGAAAGGATGTTAATTAGAAACATGAAAACACATAAAAATGTAAACACACTGGTAAATATAAGTATATGGTCAATTCAGAATACTCTATTACTGTAATGTTTTAATTGGTGGTGTGTTAAACAATTAACCCTAGAATAGAAGGTAAATGAAAAAGCAGTAAAAATAACTGTAGCTACAATAATTTTAATAGATACACAATATAAAAATATTAACTATGACATCAAAAACATAAACTGCATGAGAGAGTAAAAGATAAGAGTTTTTAAATGTGATCAAAGTTAAGTTGTTAGCCTAAAATAGACATATATATGCAATATGTTTTATGTAACCCTCATGGCAACCACAGAGCAAAAACTTGCAGTAGATAAAAAAAGATTAAGAGAAGGAATCGAAGAATACCACTGCGGAAAATCATCTATTTACAAAGGAAGACAAGAAGAAAGGAAGAAAGGAACAAGGGAACTATAAAACAGCCAGAAAATAATTAATAACATAGCATTAGTTAATCTTTACCTATCAATAATTACTTTAAATGTAAATGGATTACATTCTCCAATCAAAAGATATAGAGTGGCTTAATGGTTTAAAAAATAGGACCCAACTATTTGTTTCCTAATAGAGATTCACTTCAGTTTTAAGGACACACATAGGCTCAAAGTGAAGATATTGAAAGATGTTCCATGCAAATGGAAACCAAAAGAGAGCAGGGGTAACTATATTTATATGAGAGAAATTAACTTTAAGTCAAAACCTATAACTAGGGATAGTCACATTATAAATAAAGTCAATTCCTCAAGAGGATACAACCATCATAAATATACATTAAGTCAACATCTGAGTACCTAAATATATTAGGAAAATACTAATAGATCTGAAGAGAGAAATATACAACAATACAGTAATGGTAGGGGACTTGATTACCTCACTTTCAACCAAAGATCATCCACAAAATATCAATAAGGAAACATTGGACTTGAACTATACTTTAGAACAAATGAACCCGACAGAAATATACAGAACATTCCTAGCACCAAAGCAGAATACACATTCTCAAATGCACATGGAACATTATCCAGAATAGATTATGTTTTAAATAACAAAATAAGTCTTAGCAACATTAAGAACACCGAAATCATACCAGTTATCTTTTCTGAACACAATGGTATGAAACCAGAATTCAGTAACAAGAGGCAAGCTGGGAAATTCACAGATATGTAAAAATTAAACACATTCTTGAACAACCAGTGTGACAAAGAAAAAAGACCAATCAAAAAACCATCTTAAGACAAAAGAAAATGGAAACATAATAAACCATATCTTATGAGATACAGTAAAAGAAGTTCTAGGAGGAAAGTTTACAGCAATAAACACCTACATTAAGAAAAAAAGACAGATCGGAGAGTGATGTCAGCATCATGGCAGAGTGGGTTATTTCCTTTGTCTCTTTCCTCTAAGTTACAACCAATCAGACATCCACTAATCAACAGAGGATTCCCTACAGAGCACAAAAAAGATGCATATAAGAGATCTAGGCATCTAAACAGCAGAAGGTAGGTGGACTGGAACCCTGGGAAGCAGTGGAACTACGGGAGCAGCCCCTTCCTCCTCTGTGGGCAGCAGCAATCCAAGGGATGGATCCCCCACCGACCCACACACCTGTGAAAAAACAGGTGTGGCTTGCTCCTTGCCTATCTCTCAGTGGTCTTAGCTTGTATGCCTATGAACAGTACCAGCAGGGGCAGAGAAGGCAAATCAGCTTGCTAGCTGCCCGTCTCCCAGCACACTCAGACCTCTCACCCATGAGTGGTCCTGGTACGGGCAGAGAAGGTGGATCAGCTTGCTCCATACCCATCTCCCAACAGACCCAGTGTGTGTATCCCCTTCCTCTCCCAGCAGTGGCCAGATGTTTCCAACAGTGGGGATAGTATACAAAACTTGGATTTTCCTGGCTGGGGTGGGGTTCTATGACCTGAGTTTTCAAATCACACTGGCTAGCACCAGAGACCAGAGGATGAACATCAAGTAACAACAAAATCTCTTTAGGAAGCAGTAGAAGTGCTTGCAACCTGGTGACCCTGGTGGCAATGCTTGAGACTAAAGCAAAGTCACCAGCAAATCCAGAGGCACAAGTGGCACAAGAAGGGTACTGACAACACCCTGGGAGATGCAGTGGAGGGGAGAAAGTGCAGTATCTCAAATACAACCAGAAACAGTTCGCAACCAAAGTAACCAAAGCTGTACCAAAATAAGAAAGGTAGTTACTACCACAAATGCACCAGCAGAGGATCAATTCATCACACACCATGAAGAACTAAAGTCAACATGGCAGAACAGAAGGAGAAAGACAGCTCTCTGGAAACCAAACTTGAAGTCACAGAAGCTTACAATCTGACAGAGAATCCAAAATAGCTGTCATAAAGAAATTCA
This sequence comes from Equus przewalskii, assembly GCF_037783145.1. Taxonomy (NCBI): domain Eukaryota; kingdom Metazoa; phylum Chordata; class Mammalia; order Perissodactyla; family Equidae; genus Equus; species Equus przewalskii. Next base: position 30,588,474 of record NC_091834.1, read on the forward strand.
ATGAGATATAAGACAACTCAGACAGACAGTTCAATGAGCTCAGGAATCAAATTAATGATCAAAAGGAGCACTTCAACAAAGAGAATAAAATTCTTTAACAATGAAGAAATTCTTTGAGATATAGCCAACTAAGTTAAGTAAAAGTAACATAAGGATTATAAATATGTCAAGAAGAGAAGACAGGGAAAAAAGAGCAGAGAGCTTATTCAAAGAAATAATAGCTGAGAACTTCCCAAACCTAGGGAAAGAACTGAACATGCAAGTAAAGGAAGCTAATAGAACTCCTCATTACCTAAATGCAAAAAAGATCTTCCCCAAGGCATACAATACTAAAACTGACAAAAGTTAATGACAAAGAAAAAATATTAAGGGAAGCAAGACGGAAGAAAATGGCCTACAAGGGAACCCCCATCATTCTCTCAGCAGATATCTCAGCAGAAACTCACAAGTTAGGAAAGAGTGGAATGATATATTCAAAATACTGAAAGACAAAAGCTATCAGCCAAGAATACTCTATGCAGAGAAATTTTCCTTCAGATGTGATTGAGAAATAAAAGCTTTCCCAGATAAACAAAAGCTGAGGGAGTTCATTGTCAATATACTTGCCTTACAAGAAACATTGAAAGGAACCCTTCTATCTGAAACTAAAAAGCAAAGCTCTATAAAACCGTGAGTGAGGAGATAATTAGAAAGACAAAATCAGAAAATTGAAGCTCTATATCAGAATAGCTTAGCAAACACTTAATTATAACATAAGGGATAAAGGGAAAGAAAGCATCAAAGATAACTATAAACACTCCAATTTGGTCACAAACTCACAGCAAAGAAAAGAGTAATTTGCGACAACAAAAACATAGAAGGGGAAGGGGAAAGGGATGGAACTTGCTTAGGCTAATGGAGATAAGAGGCTGTAGAAAATAGCCTATCTCATCTATGAAACTTTTTTATACAAACCTAATGGTAACCAAAGTATAAAAAAATCAGAGCAGAGTCACAAATCATAAATAAAGAGAAAACTATCACAGAAAACCACCAAACTGAAATGACAGGCAGAAATAGAAGAGAAAACAAACAATGGAAATACACAACAACCAGAAAACAAAAGATAAAATGGCAATATTAAGCTCTCATATGGAAACAATCACTCTAAGTGTAAATGGATGGAATTCTCCAAGCAAAAGACATAGAGTGGCTGGCTACATTAAAAAACAAGACGTAACAATACGCTGCCTCCAGGAAACACATCTCAGCTCTAAAGACAAACATAGGCTCAGAGGGAAGGGATGGAAGATGATACTCAAAGCAAATGGCAAACAAAAGAAAATGGATGTAGCCATATTTGTATCAGACAAAACAGACTTCAAGATAAAAAAGACACTGAGAGACAAATTTGGGCATTATGTAATGAAAAAAGAGACATTCCATCAAGGAGACATAACACTTATTAATATATATGTCCCTAACGCAGGAGCAACAAAGTATATAAAGCAACTACTAACAGACCTAAAGGGAGAAATTGTCAGCAACACAATAATAGTAGGAAACCTTAACACCCCACTCACATCAATGGAAAGATCATCCAGACAGAAAGTGAACAAGGAAACAGTGGCCTTAAAAACAAAACACTAAACCAGATGAACTTGATAGAGACATACAGAACATTGCATCCAAAACCAGCAGAAGACACACTCTTCTCAAGTGCAAATTAAACATTCTCAAAGATAGACCATTTTTTTGGAAATAAAGCAAGCCTCAATAAATTTAAGAAGATAGAAATCATATCAAGTATTGTTCTAATCACAATGCTATGAAACTAGAAATCAACTACAAGAAAAAAGCTGGGAAAATGACAAATATGTGGAAGCTAAACAACATGCTACTGAACAACCATTGAATCAATGAAGAAATCAAAGAAATTAAAAAATACATGGAGACTGATGAAAATGAAAAGCAGCGTATCAACTCTTATGGGATGCAGCAAATAGGTACTAAGAGGAAAATTTATAGCAATACAGGTGTATCTCAATAAACAAGAAAAATCTCAAATAAGCAATTTTACACCATATGTAAAAGAACAAAGCCCAAAGTCAGTAGAAGGAAGGAAATAATAAAATCAGAGCAGAAATAAACAAAACTGAGACTAAAAATAAAAAGAGAGAAAGGATCAATGAAACTAAGAGTTAGTTCTTTCAGAATATAAACAAAATTGACAGACCCTTAGCCAGACTCACTAAGGAAAAAAGAGTGAAGACTCAAATAAATAACATCAGAAATGAATGAAGAGAAATAACAATGGATACCACAGAAAATCAATGATTATATGAGAATACTATGAGAAACTATATGCCAAAAAATTGGATAACTTAGAAGAAATGGATAATTTTTTAGACTCATACAACCTCCCAAAACTGAATCAAGAAAAAATAGAGAATCTAAATAGACCAATCATAAGTAAAGAGATTGAAATAGTAATCAAAAACTCCCCAAAAAACAAAAGTCCAGGGCTAGTGGATTCTCTGGTGAATTCTATCAAACATTGAAAGAAAATTTAATACTTATCTTATCAAACTATTCCACAATATTGAAGAAGACAGGAAGTTTCCTATCTGATTCAATGAGGCCAACATTAACCTGATACCGAAACTAGACAAGGATAACACAAAAAAGGAAAATTACAGGCCAACATCACTGATGAACATTGATGCAAAAGTCCTCAATAATAATAGCAAATTGAATACAACAATACATTAAAATGATCATACACCATGATCAAGTGGGATTTATTCCAGGGATGCAGGGATGGTTCAACATCCAGAAATCAGTCAATGTGATATACCACATTAACAAAATGAGGAATAAAAATCTCATGATCATCTCAATAGATGCAGAGAAAGCATTTGACATGATCTAACATCCATTTATGACAAAAACTCTCAATAAGGGGCCAGCCCAGTGGTGCAGTGGTTAAGTTTGCATGTTGCTCTTTGGCGGCCCAGGGTTCATCGGTTCAGATCATGGCACCACTTGGCAAGCCATGCTGTGGTAGCATCTCACATATAAAGTAGAGGAACATGGGCACAGATGTTAGCTCAGGGCCAGTCTTCCTCAGCAAAAAGAGGAGGTTTGGCAGAAAATGTTAGCTCAGGGCTAATCTTTCTAAAAAAAAACTCTCAATAAAATGGATATAGAAGAAAGGTACCTCAACATAAAACAGGCCATATGTGACAAATCAACAACCAATATCATACTTAATGGTGAAAAACTGAAAGTCATTCCTCTGAGAACAGGAACAAGACAAGAGTGCCCACTCACTACTCTCATTCAACATAGTATTAGAAGTTTTGGCCAGAGCAATTAGGGAAGAAAAAGAAATAAAAGGGTTATAAATTGGAAAGGAAGAAGTAAAACTCATTGTTTGCACATGACTTGATTCTATATATAGAAAACCCTAAAGAATCCACCAGAAAACTATTAGAAATAATCAGCAACTATTGCAGTGTTACAGGGTACAAAATCAACATACAAAAAGCGGTTGTATTTCTATACACTAATAACAAACTAGCAGAAAGGGAACTCAAGAACAATCCCATTTACAATAACAACAAAAAGAATAAAGTATCTAGGAATAAATTTAACCAAGGAGGTAAAAGACCTCTGCACTGAAAACTATAAGACATTACTGAAATAAATTGAACAAGACATAAGAAAATGGAAAGATATTCCATGCTCATGGATGGAAGAATAAACATAGTTAAAATTTCCATATTATTGAAAGCAATATACATATTCAATGCAATCTCAATCAGAAACCCAATGACATGCTTCACAGACATAGAAGAAGCCAAAAATTTATGCAGAACAAAGAAAGATCCTGAATAGCCAAAGGAATCCTGAAAAAAAGAAAAAGAACAAAGCTGGAGGTAGCACATTCCCTGGCTTCAAAATATTATACCAAGCTATAATAATCAAAACAGCATGGTACTGGCACAAAAACAGATACATGGGTCAATGGAATAGAACTGAAAACCCAGAGATAAAACCACATATCTGTGGACAGCTAATCTTTCACAAAAGAGCCAAGAATGTACAATGCAGAAAGGAAAGTCTCTTCAATAAATGGTGTTGGGAAAACTGAACAGTCATATGCAAAAGAATGAAAGTAGACCATTATCTTGCACCACACACAAAAATTAACTCAAAATGGATTAAAGACTTGAATGTAAGACCTGAAACCATAAAACTCCTAGAAGAAAATATAGGCAGTGCACTCTTTGACACCAGTCTTAGCAGCATCTTTTTGAATGCCACATCTACTCAGGCAAGGAAAACAAAAGAAAAAATAAACAAATGGGACTACATCAAACTAAACAGCTTCTGCAACGTAAAGGAACCCATGAACAAAACAAAAAGACAACTCAACAACTGGGAGAAAATATTTCCAAATCATATATCAGAGAAGTGGTTAATTTCCAAAATATGTAAAGAACTCATATAACTCAACAACAACAACAACAATGAACAACCCAAGCAAAAAATGGGCAGAGCATAAGAACAGACATTTTTCCAAAGAAGATATATGATGGCCAATAGGCACATGAAAAGGTGTTCAGCATCACCAGTTATTAGGAAAATGCAAATAAAACTACAATGAGATATCACCTCACACCTGTCAGAATGGCTATAATTAAGAAGGCAAGAAATAACAAGTGTTGGAGAGGATGTGGAGAAAAGGGAACCCTCATCCACTGCTGGTGGGAATGCAAACTGGTGCAGCCACTATGGAAAATAGCACAGAGATTTCTCAAAAAATTAAAAATAGAAACACCATATGATCCAGCTATCCCACTACTGAGTATTTATTCAATGAATATAAAATAAAAATAATTCAAAAAGATACATGCACCACTATGCTCATCGCAGTAGTATTCACAATAGCTGAGACATGGAAGCAATCCAAGTGCCCCTCAACAGATGAATGGATAAAGAATATGTGGTATATATAGACAATGCAGTACTACTCGCCACAAAAAGGATAAAATTGTACCATTTGTGACAACACGGATGGACCTTGAAGGTATTATTCCGAGCAAAATAAGTCAGACATAGAAACGCTAATACCATATGATTTCAAGCATATGTGGAAGATAAACACACAAATGCATAGATAAGGAGAATAGATTAGTGGTTACTAGAGGGGATGGGGTGAGGGGAGGGCAAAAGGAGTAAATGGTTACCACAACTATAAGGATCCACAACTAAAATATACTACTATGTACTGGGGTGATTTGTGGAGAAAAGAAGCAGAAAAAGAAAAAGACTGGAAACAGTTCTTAGCTCTGGTGCCAATATTTAAAAATAAAAGGGGGGTAAATGGGCACATATGTATGGTGATGGATAAAAATTGGACTGTGCATGGTGAAAATGATGCAGTCTATACAGAAACTGAAATATAGTGATGTTCACCTGAAATTTACACAATTTTCTAAGCCGATATGACCCCAATATAATAAAGAAAAAAAAAAGAGAGAGAGACTTGAAACAACCTAACTGTACACTTCAAGGAGCTAGAAAAAGAAGGTCAAACTAAGCCAAAAGTTAGTAGAAGGAAGGAAATAAAAAAGACGAGAGCAGAAATAAATAAAAAAGGGACAAGACAACAATAGAATACCAATGAAACCAAGAGATGGTTTTTTAAAAAGATAAACCAAATTTAAAAATTTTAGCTAGACTAGCTTCAAAAAGCACACGCGAGAGAGAAAAGACTCAAATACAAAAAAAATCAGAAAGGAAAGAGGAGATATTACACCTGGTACAACACAAATACAAAAGATAAAAAGAGACTACTATGAACAACTGTACAGCAACAAATTGGATAACCTAGAAGAAATGGATACATTCTTAAAAACATACAAACTGTGAAGACTGAATCACAAAGAAATAAAAAATCTGAACAGACCAATAATGAGTAAGGAGATTGAATCAGTTATGAAAAACCTCCCAATCAAGAAAAGCCCAGGACAAGACAGTTTCAGTGGTGAATTCTACCAAACAATTAAAGAAGAATTACCACCAATCCTTCCAATTCTTACAAAAATCGAGGAGGAGGTAACACACTCAAACTTATTTTTTGAAGCCAGCATTACCCTGATACCAAAGCCAAATAAGGACACTACAAGAAAAGAAAACTACAGACTATCCCTGCTGAATATAGATGCAAAAATCATCAACAAAATACTAGCAATAGAATTTGACAGCACCTTAAAAGGATCATACTCCAGAATAGAGTTGGATTTTATCCCTTGGATGCAAGGATGATTCAACATATTCAAATCAATAAATGTGATAAAACACCATAATAGAATAAAAGGAAAAAATTGTAAGATCATCTCAATCAATGCAGAAAAAACATTTTGTGAAATTCAGCATTCTTTCTTGATAAAAACACTAAAATTGTGTATAGAAGGAACATATCTCATCATAATAAAAGCCATATTAAGACAAGTCTACAGCTAACATATACTCAACATGAAGTTTGAAAGCTTTTCCTCTAAGATCAGGAAAAATACAAGGATTCCTACTCTCACCACTCCTATTCAACACAGTATTGAAAGTCCTAGCGAGAACATTCAGGCGAGAAAAAGAAATAAAAGGCATCCAAATGAGAAAGGGAGAGGTAAAATGGTTTCTCTTTGAAGATGATGATATAATCTTATACATAGTAAATCCTAAAGACTCCACCAAAAATTGTTAGAACTAATCAAGAAATTCAGTAACATTGCAGGATACAAAATTAATACACAAAAATCAGCTGTGTTTCTACGCACTAACAACAAAATATCTGAAAAAGAAAACAATCCCATTCTCATTTGCATCAAAAACAAAAATATATTTAGCAATATTTTTCACCAAGGGGATGAAAGATGTGTAGACTGAAGAAGACACAAGTAAGTGGTAAGATATCCCATGTTCATGAATGGGAAGCATTAATATTGTTAAAATGTCCATATTACACAAAGCCATTTATAGAGTTAATATAATCCCTAACAAAATTCTAATGGCATTTTTTTACAGAAATAGAAAAAACAATGCTAAAATTCATATGGAACCACAGAAGACCACAAATAGCCAAAGAAATCCTAAGGAAGAACAAAGCTGGAGTCATCATACTTCCTGATTTCAAACTATATTACAAATCTATAGTAATCAAAACAATATGGTACTGGTATAAAATAGGCATAGACCGATGGAACAGAATTTAGATCCTAGAAATAAACCCTCACATATACAGTCAGCTAATATTTGACAAGGGAGCCAAGAATACTCAATAGAGAAAAGATAGTCTCTTCCAATAATGGTGTTAGGAAAATTAGGCAATCACATGTAAAAGAAGGAAATTGGACCTCCTCTTATACCACTCACAAAAATTAGCTAGAAAGGGATTTAAGTTTAAGACCTAAAATTATAAAACTCCTAGAAGAAAACTTAGGGAAAAGCTCCTTGACACTGATGTTGGCAAGGATCTTTCGGAAATGACACCAAAATCACAAGCAACAAAAGCAAAATTAAACAAGTGTGACTATATCAAACTAAAAAGCTTCTGTACAGCAAAAGAAACAATTAAAACGAAAAGGCAACATACAGGATGGGAAAAAATATTTGTAAACCATATATTAGGATAAGCAGTTAATATCCAAAATATGTAAGGAACTCATACAACTCAACAGCAAAAAATAATCTGATTAAAAAATAGGTAGAGGACCTGAATAAACGTTTTTTTCAAAGACATCCAAATGGCCAATAGGTACATGCAAAAGTGTTCAACATGATGAATCATCAGGTAAGTACAAATCAAAAGCACGAGATATCGTCTCACACCTGTTAGAATGGCATTTATCAAAAAGGCAATTGTTAAGTGTTGGCAAGGATTTGGAGAATACAGAAACCTGTGTGCTGTGGGTGGGAATGTAAACTGGTGCGACCAATATAAAATAACGTTATGGAGCTTCCTCAAAAAATTAAAAATAGAACTACCATACAATCCAGCAACCCCACTTCTAGGTATATATCAAAAGGAAATGAATGAATATCTCAAAAAAATACCTGCATTCTCATGTACATGGAAGGATTATTCACAATAGCCAAGACGTGGAAAGAACCTCAGTGTCCACCAGTGGATATTCATCTATGGATAAAGAAAATGTGGCATATATATGTATGTATATATATGTATACATGTATGTGTGTGTGTGTATGTATATATATATGGAATGTTATTTGGATAAAGAAAATGTGGCATATATATGTATACATGTATGTGTGTGTGCGTATGTATATATATATGGAATGTTATTTAGCCATTAGGAAGGGAAATCCTGCCATTTGTGACAACATGGATGGAACTTTAGGGCATTATGCTAAGTGAAATAAGTCAGAGAGAGAAAGACAAATACCGTATGATCTCACTTGTATGTGGAATTTTAAAAATCCAAAGTAATAGAAGCAGAGATTGGAATGGTGGTTGCCAGAGGCTAGAGGTTTAGGGAAATGGAGAAAAGTCGGTAAAAAGGTACAAACTTCCAGTTATAAGATGATAAGTTCCTTGGACTTAATGTGCAGCACGGTGACAATAGTGAACAATACTGTGTGTGTACTTGAACACTGCAAAGCAAGTAGATTTAAAACGTTCTCATCACAAAAGAGAAATGGTAATTATGTGAGGTAATGGAGGTGTTAACCCTATTGTGGTAATCATTTTGTAATATATATGTTCATATATATGAATATATGTTCACCAAATCATTTCATACTAGGCTAAGATCTTAACGGCAAAGAAAACTGGATATGGAGTATATGGCAACTTCTTTGTGACTTGTGTTCATCTGAAACTGTTCTTAAAAAGCTCATCAAAAATAATTGTTCAGTGAAAAAACTGAATAAGAGTCTAGAAAAATGGTATCAAATTGTTAATCAAAATTTTGTCTTTCAATGGGTGCCATTTTTAGAAATTTATTTTCATATTTTGTTTGTATTTTTATATTCAAAAACAATTTCAAAATTGGAAAAACTAAATCAGAATACTGAAGGACAAAAATAAGACTTTTGCTTAAAAAGCTATGTAAGCACATAACCTCAAAAGTTATTATAAATTAATGGTTAGGTTATGTCAAAATGCCAAAAGCCAGCCTAAATGTAAGTCCAGGTCACTGAAGCTAATCTTGCATGACCCCACAAATGGCAGGAACTGAGAAATATGCATCCTGCCAGTTTAATGTGTTCTAATTAATATGAGGCAATCTTTCTGATTTTTCTGTGGTTTTTCCCTAACCAAAATATAACTTGTGTTGTGTGAACATTATTTTCTATCAAAAAATCACCTATGTCTAAATATTATTCAATCAATATATACATATATCATTTATCCTTATAGGTCTAGTGATAATCACACACTGATAATTCAGTCATATTATGGAAATTTTAATGATATAAACATGCAAAGTGTGTTATGGATATCTATATGAGTGTAAATAAAACCCTGGGAGCAGATGACCCCTGAATTATCTTTTAAGTGATTAATCAGAGTTAACTACATGTAGAACGGAGAAGGGAGTTATGCATTACAAACAAAGATACAGCATATTCAAAGGTAAAATTATAAGAACCAGTAAGTTATGTGTGGGGAACTTAAACACTACAGACTTGCCAGAATGTATAGTGTGAAGAGGCAGTAGATAGCAGGCATAGCCAGTTGTCTTCCTGAGAGTGTCCCAGTGTCAGCTGAGATAAAATTTTGTTCACCTGCCCACTCTTTTCCCTGGCAAGCCATGGATACAGTCCCATCAGAACAACCCAGACATAGTGATCCTCTTTCTTTTGTTAGTACTCAGTTGGAGGGAAGTGACATTTTCCAATACTTGCCAATAAGATTTGAGATTTATGCCAATGAGAAATGAGCCTTCCACCCTCCTACTGCAAATTTCCTCACTCTTAAAAGTGGCATTCACAGAGAAATGATCTCTTCTGCTTTTGAACACTGTCTGGGTGTGATGTCTGAAATTACAGTAGTCCCCCCTTATCTGTGGTTTTGCTTTCCACAGTTTCAGTTACCCAAGGTGAACTGTGGTCCAAAAATATTAAGTAGAAAATTCCAGAAAGAAATAATTCCTAAGTTTTAAATTGTGCACCATTCTGAGTAGCATGATGAAATCTCTCACCTTCTCATTTTGCCCTGCCAGGGACATCAATCATCCCTTTGTCCAGCCTTTCTATGCTGCTTATACTCTACCAGCCTGTTAGTCACTTAGTAGCCATCTAGCTTATCAGATCCACTGTCCCAGAATCACAGTGCTTGTGTTCAAGTAACCCTTATTTTACTTAATAATGGCCCCAAAGTGCAAGAGTAGCATGCTGGCAATTCGGATATGCCAAAGAGGGGCCGTAAAGTGCTCCACTGAAGTGAAAAGGAGAAAGTTCTCAATAAGAAAAGAAAAAAAATAATTTGCAGAAGTCGCTAAAATCTATGGTAAAAACAAATAGGGTTCAGTACTACCCACAGGTTCAGGAATCCACTGGGGGGTCTTGGAGCATATCCCTCCAGGATAAGGAGGAGCTACTGTGTAGCAACCTTTTTGCAGCTGTGAGGAGAGAAAGCCTGATGACCATGGGAACACTCTTAGAATAGTACAATGAAACTACAAAGTGTCAGTGTCTTGGTAAAGCCACTAAACCAGTGAAGTAATTTAAGTCATGATTTATGCAGCCCTAGACATTCTTGTTAGTAAGATAAAAAATTTGCTTGTCGTTTAATCCAGTTAAGTTTCAAAATCTTGCCTCTAAATTTATGAGTATGTCTTTCCCACTAGAATTGTAAAGTTCAGTAAATTTTGCAAGTAAATGAAAGAATAACTAAATGAATGGATGCATATCCTAACATAGGTTAAATTTCTTGAGACTTAGTAACACTGTCAAATGGAATAAGATGAAGCTGGAAATAAAGGCAGGTATCAGGGAAGGGAAGTTACAACATACCTTATGAAGAAACTTAAGCTTTATGATATAAACCAATATTTCTAAAAATTTATGTCAATATTTGTTCCATGGACTGATAGTAGGTATTGCGTAAAAAGAATCTTTAACTAAATAAGCTTTAAGATTTCATTAAATGGGTTTCTTGTCTTCAAGACTTTAATACATAAGTATATGAGATTATATTATATTAAAATGAATATTATGTAAAGCATGCTTAGTTTCTTATCTTAGGGCTAGTGTTCTTTAAAACACATTTTGGAAAACTAATCTAAACAAAGTAATCCACTGAGGAATTTGAAAATGAAAATACACATCATTTTTCATTTTTAATAGGTCACTGTGACAGCAGTGTTGAAGATGGATTCTGGAGGAACGAGTCAGTGTTAGAAAGATCACTTGGAGTTTATTGCAGTAGACCAACAGAAAGATCATAAAATCCTGAACAAAGAAAGTGATACTAGATAAGAGGGAGCAGGAACAGAGTTGAGACATTCTTAGATACAAGAATTATTAATAACCAGTGATTAATAGGATATATTCAAGTCTGAATTCTTGGTTGTAATTTAAGAAGAAAATTAATAAATTGAAAAGGTGTTGATGCCCACACGGAAGCCATGGAAAAGTCGGAGAATATATCTCATTAAAAATCAAATACATTAAAAAAAAATTAGTTGAGAACACAGCCCAAGACTGTCACAGGATCAGTCTAGTTGGCCTGCTGTTGGTGGCATTGCACCATCCCTAGGACCTGACAACCACTACTATTGGTCCTACTCCACCTCAGCCCTTAGAACTTTGATTTCCTCTTTTGGTGGGAGACAGGAACTCTAAGGGCTTCCTTTGACATTGTACCATAACACCCTCAGGAATTCAAGATGGAGATTCTGCCAAAGATGGTAAGTATCTCTCTTTCCAATCTTCAATCAGAAACTGGAAAAATAACTAGTAGATAAGTCAAGAATTCTACAAGGCCTCTCATGAGCAGATTTGGGTAAAGTTTCACTAACTACATGACTGCTATGGTCATCATTATGAATGGTGATCTATGGAACTTTCTAGATCTCTAGAAATTACTGTTCCCTCAAAGCTTCTGACTCTTGGGCTCTAGGTTTTCCCTCTTCCTTTACAAACAGTAATAATGAATGACCAGGGGATTATTTTGGAAATTCTAGGAAAAATATTACTTTCACTTATTTGAGATAATCTCTGTCATGAGAACCCACCTTCCCATTCGTACAAGGGGTTTTAGGTTTGTGAATGGAATTAAATTTGGAAATTGGATGAGAAGCCATGGTTTTCTATTTTTTGTGGCTTATGTCAGAGTTCTGTCTATAAAGTAGGATTTATATATATTTAAGTCTCATGGACTCCATGATCATTTATCAGCCACCAGTTTTTCTGTGGGTCAGAATTTTCTAATTATCATTCAGGTCTTGATGGTAATGGGAACATACTCTTCCCCTCATAGTTAAATGCAGCTTCTTGGTTTCTATAACCATGGGTTTCCTTCCTTTACCACTGAAGTCAACAAGTCATTGAAAGTGCAAAATTTTCCATTAGTGTACCTTGACTACAGGGAAGAGCAACAGAAACACTTTTCAAGGATTTGCTGTTTCCCTCCATAGTGTATTTCTCAAGGTGTTAGTAAAAAAATATTCATCTCTTAGAGAGCATAGCCAGTGAGCAGGTACCATATTATAAGGAATTCTTGTCTTAAATGGTTTCAGGAGACCTCCCTCTATATTGAATAAGGTAATTTGGGGCATTTACTATGGGCTATATTTGAGTTCAAGTGTAGCAATTTCTGTGGGTGTCCCATTTACACAGTTAAGAACATTCATCTTTAAACATCAAGGCAGATTACAGTGAAGATCTATATTTCTGTCTGTCTGAAGACTTTTTTGCTAGCTACAGGAGGCAGATAGTTAATGTCCCAGAAACCTCTCTCAACCAATAATGGATAATCGGCTACTGCATAAAAGCCACCAGATTCCTTGCCTCTCAGATAGGATAATTCAGACATAGACTGTATGCAGGATCCCAGTGTTCCCAGCAGAATATAACCACAGATGTTCATAGTGTTAACCTGTTTAATAACTACCTGTTGTACTGGAAAATCCTAGCCAATTCACAAAGGCCAAAAAAATAGCTTAAAAGTGTAAAGATTTGAAAGTAAGAATTAAGAATTGCTTTCTTGGCATATAACACAATCCTGTAGGTAGAAAACTCTACAGAATCTATACAAATAGTGATAGAATAGAACAGAATAAATAAATAATAATAAGCACATTTAGCAAAGTTCTAAAATACAAGATCAAATGTAAAAATCAATTGTATCGAAAATCAAATGTATTAATTGTTGCAAAAATCAAATGTATTAACAATAAACAAGTAGAATGACACACAATATATTCAAAAGTATTAATAAATAAATTTAATTAAAATTACACAAAACCTGCAAACTGAAAATTACAAAAGATCGCAGGAGAGAATTTAAATCTAATAAATGTAGAGAGACACCAAGTTCATAGATTGGAAGACTCAACTTTATTAAGATGGCAGTCTTTCCTGTGGCAGCCATGAGAATCCACATCTAAAAGCTAACTTTATGGATCACAACTGATCTAGGGCCATAGCTGTGTGCACTGAAATCCATGATTATTTTTGTACCAGGGCTATGCATCCTGTGGGCTATTCACAGATAATAACTAAGCACAGCAGAGAAACTAAGGCCAGACCATTCCAGGTAGACCTAGAATGCTCTTATGAGTTACTATGACTCAAAGACCTCACAAACGCCTTACACATTTACCTTAACACTGCACGACAGTCTAAGAAGCTTCCATTCACATTTTCTTTCTTCCTTTTCTCTCTACTTCATTTGGGATCATACTTGCATCATGATCTGTTAGCTCTCCCAACCTCTCCTGGTTCCCTCCCCATTTTCTTTCACAGATATTTCTCCTAATAAATTCCTTGCATGTTTAATCATGTTTTGGCTTCTGTTACTCAGGACTTAGATTAATAAACTCCCTAAATTGATCTTTACACTCAAGACAATCCAAATCAGAATCCTAGCAGGCTTTTAAAAAACAAATTGATAAACTTGTTCTAAAACTAAAATTGAAATGCAAAAGATAAAGACTAACTAGCACAATATTGAAAAATAAGAACAAGGATGAAGGACTTAAACTACCAGACTTCAAGCATTATTATAGAGCTATAGTAATCAAGACAGTGTGGTATTGATATAAGGGTAGACATACAGATACGTGAAGATAGATTGAAGAGCCCAGAAATAAACTCGCACATATTCAATCAGTTTTTAACAAAGGTGCCAAGACAATTTGATGAGGAAAAGATAGCCTTTTCAACAGATAATGCTGTAACATATATAGAAAAAAAATGAACCTTGATTCTTGCTTCATACCATATGTAAAAATTAAGTGTATTTTTTTAATTAGATAGGACTTTATTTTTCTTTTGGTGAGGAAGATTGGCCCTGAGCTAACATCTCTTGCCAATTTTCCTCTTTTAGCTTGAGGAAGATTGTTGCTAAGTTAACATCTGTGCCAATGCTCCTCTATTTTGTATGTGGGATGCCACTACAGCATGGCTTGATGAGCCATGTGTATGTCCCCGCCTGGTATCCAAACCTGTGAAGCCCAGGTCACCACTACACCAACAGGCCAGCCCCTAAAGATTAACTCTAAATGGAATATAAAACTAAACATCAGAGCAAATACTATCAAAATTCAAAATAAATATTAGGAGAAAATTTTGTGACATTCGTTAGGCAATTATTTCTTAAATAAGATGCAAAAGGCAGAAACTATAAAATAAAATTTAAAAATTGGACTACATCAAAATTAACATTATCTGCTCTTCAAAAGACACTCTTAAAAAAATGAAAAGGCGGGGCTGCCCCAAGGCCGAGTGGTTAAGTTTGCATACTCCTCTTTGGTGGCCCAGGGTTTGGCCAGTTTGGATCCTGGGCGTGGACATGGTACCGTTCATCAAGGCATGCTGAGGTGGCATCCCACATAACACAGCCAGAAGGACCTACAACTGGAGTATATAACTATGTACTGGGGAGCTTTGTGGAAAAGAAGAAGAAAAAGAAGAAGATTGGCAACAGATGTTAGCTCAGGTGCCAATCTTTAAAAAAAAATAGAATGTTTGAAGTATTTGTATTTAAAAAACAATGGAAAGCATGCTACAAACAGAGAACATATTTGCAAAATATATATTTTACAAATGGCCTTTATCCAGAATATGTAAGATACTCTTGCAACTCAGCAATAAGAGGACAAGTAACTTCCTTGAAAAATGTGGACAAATTTTTTAACAGGCATTTCACACAAAAAATGACATATGAATAGCCAATAAAATACATCCAAAGATGCTCAATATCACTACTGAGAGACTCAACAACTATACAGACACCCACCAAACCAGATATAAAAATAGGGCTCTGACCTAGTATCTGCAGCAACTAGTTTAGGAAGCCAAGCAACAATATCTGTAGCAATTGGCCGAGAATGGTAAGGATTTAATAAACTGCTAGTTTTCCTAATGTTTGCCTCCATTTCCCACTTAGGACCAAAGAAAGAAAGCGAAATGGAAACAACAAAATGATGAACAGATAGATAAATTTTGATATCCATACTATGGAATTCTACTCAACAAGGAAAAAGAACAAAGTATTAATACATTTATAGCATGATGAATCTTAAAAATATTATACCAAGTAAAAGGAATCAGCACAAAAGACTTCAGAGTGTTTGATCCCATTTAGATGAAATTTTTAAAAAGGCAAAACTACAGTGACAGAAATTAGATCAGTGGTTGCTTAGGGCCAGGGTCCAGAAAGTGGATCTAATGCAAAGGGGCAGAAACTTTAGAGCGGGATACAATTATTCAGTACCTCCATTGTGGTGAGGGTTAAATATAGTAATTACTAAAATCCATCAAACTATGCACCTAAAATGAGTGAACATTATCCCATGAAAGTTTACATATAAATGTATTACATTTTGTTTTAATTAAAACAAGGAACTAGAAAGTGTCCATTTGGGAATGATTAACTCTGCTGAAGGCTCCCATAGAGGTCAGTAAGATAAGGATGAAAACAACGGGAGGCCATTGATAACATTACCAAGAGCAAACGAGTAACGTGATGGGGTCAAAAGGCTGATTTCAGTGGGCTGTGCCTACACGGGAAGTAAAGAAACAGACAATAAGTATCTAGTACATTTTTGAGAAGTTTGAACTGAATGAGGAAGAGAGAGATTGTATGACATGAAAAAAGAAGACAAAAGCTAAAGGGAGAATATTAATATAAAAGAGATCTAGTGAAGATGCAAAAAAGAAAAACTGATGAGAAGAGATTAGGTTGAAAACTGTGGTGGTTGTTCTTGGTCAGGATAAGGGATACTCTCCTACCCAGACTAGAAAAGAGGAAATTAAGACAGATATAGTTGTATATACATTAGAGAGATGATGGTTTTCTTGATTTTCTCAGTAAACTAAGAAGAAAGAAAATTTGGTTAGAGTGAGACAGAATGGTGACTTTGAGAAGGAAGGCTTTATAGTCAGAAGGGAGGAAATCAATATGATCTATAGTCATATTAATTATATGTTTATATATACATATACATGTATATGTAGATATATGAAATATATGTATATGAAACATATATAATTCATAACAAAGGTCAAGAAAAGGATCAGACCATGCTAATGGCATTGATGAAGTGGTAGACCATGAACTGATAGTGGTTCACATCTATCAAGTTGACTGATACATTTATAAAGTGTAGTCTTCAACTTTTTTTAGAAGCAAAGTGTTTAACTTTAGCATTGATCTGTTGGAGTTTTGCTTGGCAGGTGTGCCTGTAGGAAATGGATGCAAGGATAGCAAGGATGTTCGTGAAAATACTGTTCAGATGATCAACTGTGGAATCCACACAAGTAGAAGAGAGAGTTCAGGAAAGAACCGTTCACTTTGTTAGGGTTACTTGTCTCTCAGAAATACATCCTGCTTCTATAAAACACATACGCACACAGTCTAGGCCAAGACAGTTTCAAAGGAAACACCTTCCTAAGTATAAGCTCAGGGAGACAAAACTGCAAAGACTCAGTACAGACAAAATTGGTTATTTTTTTCAAAGCCTGTTTATTACTGGTAGTTTTGTTTTGTATTTTACTTAAATTACCTATTATATATATTAAAAATAGAAGTGTTTAAAGTCGTGTATACAATCCTTAGCCTGATTTCAGTGAAACCTGTAGATAAGAATTGGGAATGGCAGATCCCTTAGATGGTCTTCTGGTTTGTGCTTAATCCATCATCTTATCTCTGTGACATAACGGTTACTATAATTCATCTAATTTCATAATTATGCATAATTCTTCATGTTTGACATGAAAAACATCTGATGGAAATGGGAAAATATTTTTGTAATGTCTTTTTAGTATTATTTGTACATTTTAACAGTTTAAACTAAAAACAAAAAACCCACATTTGTCAAATCAAGCCTTGGCTGTTTCACGTATATGCAAAATAAAATGGCATACGTCACTTACTTTCCAGTTGGTTTGCATATTGTGATTTGAAATATATATGTTTATATACATATAAATATCTTTTATATTTAAGATACCTAAAATATAAAAATATTGATGAGAATAAAAAAGCTACAATTTTTAAATTCTCACTTAACAAACCAGAAAAGCCTCAAAAGATATTTCTTGTCTGTTTCAACCTTTAAGCATTATCCACAGGCAATTCACAATTCATTTTGCACTTGACATTACTAAGCCTATAAATGAGTGTGTCTGTGTGTCTGCAGGTGTGTGTGCATGCTTTACACGGAAGAACCAAATGCAACAGTGACTTGGAATGCGCACGTTCAAAAGCCGTTCAGCAATCTCTGGAGGTATAGAGGCCTTTTTTATGATGTGTTTCATTTCAGAATGTGTTGCGATCCACAATACTAAAACTTTCCAAGTAAAGCCCAAGGTTATTTACAAGAAAGTATTGATTATTTTAGAAAATAAGTAGTTAGGAAAAACTCCTACACATCTTTACAAGCTGGGTTAAGTGCCACTTTTGAAGGCAGGGGGAATTTCATTTGTCTGGACTGTAAAATCTAAGTTTGGCTACAGACTCTGGCAATAAAGCTAAAAGTCAGAAGGGATAAAAGGAATAGGATATTATTAATGCTTATCACTCCTTAGGTCCATGCAGTTCAATGACAGTTTCAAAGGGATGTGCTAATAAAGAATTTGCCTGTAGTTTGACACATTGTGCAGTGTTTCCAGTAAGCCTCTTGCAGAACAAAGAAAGCTAGGACACTTCTGAAGCTTAAATAGATGAATGACAGCTCTGAACCCAAGTGGCAGGCAGCCTTTCCTTCAGACTTTTGTTACATATATGTGATATATAACAGTTGAAATGAGTACATATATCAACTTACTGTGCTAATACCAAAGCAGTAACTGAAATTACTGCCTTAGTCCCAGAAATGTTTATGACAGCATATAGCAAACTCTGAATGTTCAGGAAAATAGCACTGTTTTCACTTTATCATGGATCTTAAATTTGCTGAATCTTGTTAAGCTGTATTACTGAAAATGCCAATGCGTTAGCAGCAATGACAAAAAATATGCCCCAAAATACAAAATATATGAATTTATTTATTCTACCAAATAAAACACTTTAAAATTTGAAGACAATGTGCTCTGGCTAAATGTTAGATCATCATCTTGAATATATATGATCTGTTAGACAAAATATGCAAATAACAGTTTAAAATTCAATCAGAATTTTTACTCATTTTGTTTACTTCACGATCAACTAATTTACGTACAACTGTTAAATCTCCTGTACACAGAACTTAAGCTGCATATAACAGAATAAAAGTTCTGAAAATAAGTCAAATGAACACTTTTCTTTATCTTTGTAGAAATTAAGGAGCAATTTGTTTTTTAAAATATAAAAATTACACAGGTTTGCCTTACATAATCTGGAAGACATTAAATGTATAAACCTTCTATAATAAAAATATAACCACCATTAATATTGTGATATATTTAATTTTATCTTTTTCCTGCAGGATTTTAGTTGAGATCATTCCTAATATACTTCTGACACTTTGTTTTTCATCTACATTTTCATAAACATGAGTGAAGAACTTGTGAGAAAATGGTGAAGTATAAATATATACTTTGTAAAAATGTTACTATTAAGACATCTTAAAAACTGTGCAGAATTTGGCTATCTAGAATACTTTGGAAAACTAAATTTTAAAATAGTGAAATGAAGCAGGTAAACCATTCATATGTATTAAAAGTGTAGATAAAATTAAAATTTCTTCCTCTCCACAAAACTATAGCAATCCACCTAGGAGTCAACCATTTTTATCCGTTTGGTTTGTACTCTTCTGAAAATTTTATATCTTCAGAAAAAAGCTCCCTCGTCCACTCCCTCTCCCTTCTAGTCCTCCCCACCTCTCCCTTCTCTCCCCTCCCTCCTCTTCCTCTCGCTCTCTGTGTATGTGTGCATAGATATCTGTAAGATACATATATATGTGCTTGGTAACATTTCCATATCTGTATGTAGGGAGCCAAACTCATTAATGTTAACAGTTTTAAAGGGATCTAGGATATTTAACAAAAAAATATGTCTAACTTGTTACCTTTTGAAGTTTTTAAGTTGATTCCAGACATTTACTTTTAAAACAATGGTGTAATGTGCATAGGACTCTGTAGAACTAGGTACAGTGTATCCATAGAAAAATTCCCAGAGGTGGAGATTCTGATCAAACAAATACGCATTTTTTCCTTTTTTTTTTTTAAGGAAGATTAGCCCTTAGCTAACATTTTGCTGAGGAAGCCTGGCCCTGGTCTAACATCTGCGCCCATCTTTCCAAACAAGTTGCATAATTCATATTCTCACTAATAATACCATAACGGTTTGTAAACCCATGTTCCGGTCTAGACTGGGCCTTACCAAAATCTTTGCTTTCAAAATAAGAGGCAAAAAAAATGACCTGTTGCCTGTCAATGTTGTTTAATCTGTATTACTTTACCTAGGAGTGCACTTCATCATTTTATGTTTTACATATCTGTATTTCATGTAGAAAGGAGAGAAGTTTTAGTTTCAATTTATTCATATTAATGTATTACATAAATATAGAAAAGTATGCAAATTGTAAGTGTTCAGCTCAATGAATTCCCACAGTGACCCTGACATCACAGAACTTTAACAGCATTCCTGAAGAGCCCCTGCTTTTCCTCTCAACGGCGATCGCCTCCTCCTCTCCAGGAGTAACCACTGTCCTGAATTCTAACTGTATGTATTTGCTTTCCTGGCTTTTGAATTTTTTAAGTAAAAGAATCATGCAACACACTTTCTTTGTGTCTCTGTTTTGTTTCTCAAAATTATGTTGTTGAGTCTAATTGTTCTACGTTTCCTTTTAATTGCTGTGTAATAGTCCTACAGTTGTGTTACAATGGATTTACCCGTTTCCTGTTAGACATTTGGAATGTTTCCAAAATGCTGCTGTTATGAATAATACTCTTACTAATATTTCCATACCTGTCTGAGTTTTAAAAAATATTTTATATATTTTCTGGTATGCGTGTAGTGATTATATGTCTTACTAATCTGTATGATTTCTTTATATGTGATACATACAGGCCCTTGTAGCTTATATGTGGTGTTGTTATCTTCTCCCACTGTGGGTCTTGTATTTTTAATTTCTTAAGAAGCCTTCCATGCACAGAAGTGCTTAATTTGAATTTATCAATTTTTTCCTCTAGGGCTTTTTATGTCGGGTTTAAGAAATCTCTCCTTACACCAAGTTCATGAAGTTATTCTCCTCTCTTATGTTCTAAAGATAACTGTTTTGTCCTTCACATTCAGATAATTCACCCCAACTTGATTTTTGAGTATGGAGAAAGGAATGGAGTCAAGTTCCATTTTTTTCCCATATAGATATTCAATTGATACTATACAACTTTTTAAACTCTTCTTTCCCCATTGGTCTGCAATGCTCCTTTTTTTACATAAACGCAATATTTCTGTTTGTGGAAGTCAGCCTGGACTCTCCATATTGGTTTTACTGTATATTCTTGCAACAAAAGCACACTGTTTAAATACTGTGGCACCATAATAATTCTTGATCTCCATTAGAATAAGTCCTTTCATTTTGCTCTCCTCCTTCAAGATTGTATCGGCTACTTTTACCCTTTAAATTTCTTTCACACATTGGTTGTAGGGAAGTATATTGCTTCATTTCCCAATATAAAGAGATATTTTAATCTTTTATTTCTGACTTCTACCTTAATTTCAGTGTGACTAGAGATATAATCTGTATGATTATCTGTATAAAGTATAATTCTTTGAAATTACTTAAGAAATCTTTTTATTGGTCTCTCACGTTGTGTAAATATGCCATGTGCACGTGACAACAATGTTTTGCTCCTTGGCAGGAGGGGGGTAGAGTGTTCTCTGTATATATCAGTTACACAAACTTTATACATCTCTTTCAGAGTTCCTTGTTTTTTGACTTCTTGCTCTAATATTTATTTAAAGAGGTAGGATAAAAATCTCTCTTTATGATTTTGGATTTGTCATTTTCTCCTTTTAGTTCTATTGTTTTATTATCATCATTTGAGGCTATGTTTTTAAGGGCACACACATTCAGAATTAATATATCCTCATGGGAATTAACCCCTTTAATCACAATGAAAGAGCTGTACTCTCTTTTTCCGGTTAATATTAGCACAACACATCTTGATTCAAATCCTTTACTTTCACATTTCCCGTTTCTTTATATTTAAATTGTGATTCCTGTAAGCTGTACATGTTTGCATTTTGCTTCAGTCTGAAAATCTTTTCTTTCAAATGGAGCGTTTTTTCAATTGTATGTAATTACTGTTGTTGAGTTTAAATCAATTATGTCTCTTTTTGCTTTTTTTATGTCCAACTTATTCTATGATAATTTATATCTCTTCTGCCATATTTATGTAATTTCCTCCTCTCTACTAGCATTTTTTGAACTATTCTTTTAGTGGCGCTTTAGAAATCAGAAGCAGCTACCTTGACTTAAATCAGTATTTGACCTTCTCCATGACAGCAGAAAGATTAAGACACTGAATCTCCCTGGTGGGTTTATACCCTCATTGCAATGTTGCTACTATTCTGACCTCTTTCATCATAGTTTAGTTTGCTGGTTTTAACTTCATATAGATGAAAATATACACATATTCTTTGTATCTGTTTTTTTTTAATCTCAATATTCTGCCTGTGAGATTTGTCCATGTTTCTGCATGCATCATTAATATTGTTATAGCTGACTAATATTCCATTTTACAAATATGCCATCATATATTTAATGTATCTGATTATTTTTGATTGACTTTGGACACTTTACGAAAACATCAAAATACTTTGAAGGCTGAGATGATGTTAGCTTCTTGGAAATAGGATTTACATTTGCTTTTAGATGGTGTCTAGTGGCAAATTACTTTAATCTAAAGAAGTTTTGAGATGCTTTGACACTGGGATTTCAGGACCACTATATTTCCACTTCACCCTTATTTCTTCCGTGTAGCCTTTTTGGAAAACCAGCCTGAAGTGTGGGTAATGACTTAGACACCCTCATCCTGAGCTGATGTTGATCACCAATTTTTGTCCGCTAATTCCAGTAAGTTTTCCCAAAGCTTTGCTCTGCACTTAGTTTTACAGCCTCCCCCCTTTTAGAAGTAGAAGTTGTCTCAAGGGCTTGTACGGCACCAAATGCATTTTGTCCTGTTTGCAACGGGACAAAATATGTTTTAAGTAACAGTTTCTTATACCTGTACTTTAAAATACAGAGGAATTACTTTATTTTATGTTGTCATACTTCTTAATAGTTGCTACTTCTTTTACATATCTCTATTATTTCTTTCTTCTAAACACTAACCATTCATTCAAAATTGAAATGAACGAAATAGAGTTGCATATGCTCAACTGAGGTCATTTTATATGCTTCATTCTGTATAAACAAAGTTCTAGACTCCCCATTTTGACCTCGTTTTTTCCTCAACATATGAGAAAAGAATTTCAGTTCTGGGGCTGGCCCCGTGGCCGAGTGGTTAAGTTCGCGCGCTCCGCTGCAGGCGGCCAGTGTTTCGTTGGTCCGAATCCTGGGTGCGGACATGGCACTGCTCATCAAACCACGCTGAGGCAGCGTCCCACATGCCACAACTAGAAGGACCCACAACGAAGAATATACAACTATGTACCGGGGGGCTTTGGGGAGAAAAAGGAAAAAATAAAGTCTTAAAAAAAAAAAAATAATAAAGAATTTCAGTTCTTTTTCTCTATTGCGTTTCTATTTCTTATCAAAATTTAACAATAGCACCTTAAGTTAAAAAATTCTCTCTACCTCTTTTAAACTCTTTTAAGCCATAGTTATCTTTCTTGACCAAAGAGAATATATTATTGAATTTAATAAGATTCATTTGATTTAAAACTAAGAAAAAATACATAAAAGAGCTTTAAAGTAGAAAAATTAAAACAAGGTGATTAGAGTGAAAGATGAAATGCAAAAGGACCAGAAGGGGATCTTTGAATGTGATATTAAAGTAATTGTTATGTACTCTAAAGCTGAAAGGTGATACCTATTGATGATTCTTTAACAGACCAATCCTAAATAAAAGAGTAGTTCACAAGTTTACTGGAAAACAGATACATGGCTGTAATTCCTGACTCCAAAGAAATTCACATCAATTTGCAGATAGATGTAGATATAGATGTAAAGATATAAATACAGATATGGATATCTTTCTATCAAGGGCCTTTTGTGGCTAAATTCCACGTCAAAAAACAAAAGAGGTATATTTCTTTTCCAATTTTCTTCAGCCTGGTTTAAATATAAAGTAATTAGTCTGAGTTCCATAAACTGCAGTCACCAATCAGTCTCATCGTGTTGGTGTAATTATGTTGTATACAATGCAGAAACTAGAGGTTTACATAAACATGCAGTCATATACATTTCAGGAAAGAAGATAACTGAAAAAAGGCTACCTTTCTTCTTAAGTGTAAGATATTTAGAAATTATCTCTCCACTCTCCGTCTCAATTTCTATAGCTGTAAAATCAAATGCGATTAATACCTAGTTCACAGAGAGACTATGAGGATGATTTAAAACAGATTGTATGGAGTGCTTAATACAGTGGCAATCTCTCGCTTATTGCTCAGTAAATGTTACTTGAATCTGAATATAAGATTGATCTAAATGTCCAAACAATTTATGTTTCATTTTTTTCTAATAGATAGCGTTTCAAATAAAATGGGAAGGTGTATCACATATCTTCAGAAAATTTAATTTTTTTAATTTCAAAATTGTAAACACGAGTGTTGATGTCAGATTTTTTATCTAAATAAATAGGTAAGAAGTAAAACTGGCAGCAAGTGACAAATCACAACATAGAAGTAATAAATGGTGCCCAAAGAAGGTGGGCAAAATGATCCATTAGATTGCAGAAAACATATTAAAAATTCTGTTTATAATTTTAAATAGTATGTTGAGACTTTCATTACAATGCAGATTAAAAGAGCCAGGATCAAATATGAGGGATCCTGCCTCAAAGCCCAAAAAACTTCTGGGCAGGGCCTCGGAATGTGATGGCAACCGGGCACCTGTGCACCTGCTGACACTGCACGGGGCTCTGCAAGGCTCCTGCAAGCACCCTTTGCCATGGTCTGCAGAAAAGGTGCCAGGACTCAGAAAGACACCAGAACAAACAAACTGGAAAAACAATTCTGAAAATTCAAATGAAAAGTAAATGTAAGTATAAGTCTTTAATACCTAATGGAGCATTTTTAGATCTGTTTTTTACAAAAACAGTATAGCCTGGTTTCTCAGTCCTTTGACTTTCTGGCCTAAAAAAAAAATGCACCAAAGGAGATCACAAGTAATTCAATTTACGTCATTAAATGATTTATCAATCATTTTGATTGATATATAGTTTACACCGTTGTGAAATTTGAGTTGTACATATTTCTTTTTTTCCTTTTTAAATTTTTTTTATTGCAGTAACATTGGATTATAGCATTATATAGCTTTCAGATGTACATCATAATATATTTCGAATTCTGTGTAGGTTACATCACATTCACCACCCAAAAACTAATTACAGTCCATCCCTTCACATGCGAGCCTAATCACCCCTTTTGCCATCCCCCCCCTTCCCCTATGGTAACCACAAATCCAATCTCCATTGCTATGTGTGAGTTTGCTGTTGTTTTTATCTTCTACTTACAAGTGAGATCATACAGTATTTGACTTTCTCCCTCTGACTAATTTCACTCAGCATAATACCCTCCAGGAGCATCCGTGTTGTCACAAATGGCCAGATTTCATCATTTCTTATGGCTGAGTAGTATTCCATCGTGTATAAATACCACATCTTCCTTATCCATTTGTCCCTTGATGGGCACCTAGGTTGCTTTCAAGTCTTGGCTATTGTGTATAATGCTGCAATGAACATAGAGGTGCAAGTATCTTTATGCCTTTGCGTTTTCAAGTTCTTTGCATAAATACGCAGCAGTGGGAAGCTGGATCATATGGTAGATCTATTCTTAATTTTCTGAGGATACTCCAAACTGTTTTCCATAGTGGCTGCACCAGTTTGCACTCCCACCAGCAGTGTACAAGGGTTCCCTTCTCTCCACATCCTCTCCAACACTTGTTGTTTCCTGTCTTGCTAATTATAGCCATTCTGACCGGAGTGAGGTGATACCTCATTGTAGTTTTGATTTGCATTTCTCTGATAGTTAATGATGTTGAGCATCTTTCCATATGCCTGTTGGCCATTCATATATCTTCTTTAGAGAAATCTCTGTTCAGATCTTTTTCCCATGTTTTAATTGGGTTGTTGTTTATTTTGTTGTTGAGCTCTATGAGTTCTTTGTATATTTTGGATATTAACCTCTTATCTGATATATGGTTTGCAAATATCTTCTCTCAATTGTTAGGTTGTCTTTTCATTTTTTTGATGGTTTCCTTTGCTGTGTTGAAGATTTTTAGTCTGATGTAGTCCCATTTGTTCATTTTTCCCTTTGTTTCCCTTGCCCAGTCAGACACAGTACTTGAAAATTGGGTGCTAAGACTGATGTCAAAGAGCATACTGCCTATGCTTTCTTCTAGAAGATTCATGGTTTCAAGTCTTACATTCAAGTCTTTAATCCATTTTGTAAGGATGTAAGGTAATGGCTACTTTCCTTCTTTTGCA
The DNA here is from genome assembly GCF_037783145.1 of Equus przewalskii. Classification (NCBI taxonomy): domain Eukaryota; kingdom Metazoa; phylum Chordata; class Mammalia; order Perissodactyla; family Equidae; genus Equus; species Equus przewalskii. The sequence continues at coordinate 30,614,790 of NC_091834.1, forward strand.
TGCGTGTGTCCAGTTTTCCCAACACCATTTAATAAAGAGACTCCTTTCTCCATCGTATGCTCTTGGCTCCCTTGTGGAATATTAGCTGTCCATAAATGTGTAGATTTATATCTGGGCTCTCGATTCTGTTCTACTGAAGTGTGTCTGTCTGTTTTTATGCCACTACCATGCTATTTTGGTTACTGTAGCTTTGTAGTATAATTTAAAATCATGGAGTGTGATACATCCAGCTATGCCTTTTTTCTCAGGAATCTTTTTGCTATTCAGGGTCTTCTGTTGTTCCATATAAATTTTAGGATTCTTTGTTCCATTTCTGTGAAAATTGTTGGAACTTTGATAGGGATTGCGTTGAATCTATAGATTGCCTTGGAAGTATGGAAATTTTAGCGGTGTTAATTCTTCCAATCCAAGAGCACAGAATATCTTTCCATTTCTTTGTGTCTTCTTCAATTTCGTTCAACAATGTTTTATAGTTTTTGATGTACAGATCATTCACCTCTGGTTAAGCTTATTCCTAGGTATTGTATTCTTTTTCTTGCAATTGTAAATGGGACTGTATTCTTAATTTCTCTTTCTGCTACTTCGTTTTTAGTGTCTAGAAATACAACTCAGTTTTGTATGTTGATTTTGTATCCCGCAACTTGACTATATTCCTTTATTGTTTCTAAAAGTTTTTTAGTGGATTCGTTAGGGTTTTCTAGATGTAAAATCTTGTCATCTGCAAAGACTGACAGTTTCAGTGCTTGTTTTCCAATATGGATCCCTTTTATTTCTTTTTCTTTCCTGATTGCTCTGGCTCGGACTTCCAATAATATGTTAAATAAGAGTGGTGACAGTGGACATCCTTGTCTGGTTCCTGTTCTTAGAGGGAGAGCTTTCAGTTTTTCTCCGTTGACAATGATATTTGCTGTGGGTTTGTCATATATGGCCTTTACTAAGTTGAGGTATTTTTCTTCTATACCCATTTTATTTAGAGTTTTTATCATAAATGGATGCTATATCTTGTCAAATGCTTTCTCTGCATCTATTGAGATGGTCATGTGATTTTTATTCTTCATTTTGTTAATGTGGTGTATGATGTTGATAGATTTGCAGATGTTGAATCATCCCTGCATCCCTGGAATGAAACCCTTTTGATCATGATGTATGATCTTTTTAATGTATTCGATTTGCAAGAATGTTTTTGAGGATTTTTGCATCAATGTTAATCAGTGATATTGGCCTGTAATTTTCTTTTTTTGTGTTGTCCTTGTCTGGTTTTGCTATCAAGATAATGTTGGCTTCATAGTATGATTTAGGAAGGCTCCCCTCCTATTCCATTTTTGGAAGAGTTTGAGAAGGATAGGTATAAGTGTTCTTTGCATGTTTGGTAGAATTCAACAGGGAAGCCATCTGGTCCTGGACTTTTATTTTTGGAGAGGTTCTTGACTGCTGTTTTGATCTCCTTACTGGTAATTTGTCTATTCACATTCTCCACTTCTTCTTGGTCCAGTTTTGGAAGGTGGTATCTTTTTAAGAATTTATCCATTTCTTCTAGATTATCCAATTTGTTGGCGTATAGCTTTTCATAGTATTCTCTTATTATCTTTTGTATTTCTGAGGCGTCCATTGTAATCTCTCATCTCTCATTTCTGATTTTATTTATTTGAGCCTTCTCTCTTTTTTGCTTGATGAGTCTAGCTAAGGGTTTGTCAATTTTGCTTATCTTTTCAAAGAACCAGCTCTTGGTTTCATTAATTTTCTCTATTGTTTTTTTAGTCTCTATTTCATTTATTTCTGCTCTGATTTTTATTATTCCCTCCTTCTGCTGATTTTGGGCTTTGTTTGTTGTTCTTTTTCCAGTACCTTTAGGTGCACTTTTAGATTGTTTATTTGAGATTTTTCTTGTTTGTTGAGGTAGGCCTGATTTGCTATAAACTTCCCTCTTAGAACTGTTCTTGCTGTATCCCATAGATTTTGGCATATCATATTTTCATGTTCATTTGTCTCCACGAATTTTTTGATTTCTCCATTGACCCAATCGTTGTTCAGTAGCATTTTGTTTACTCTCCACATTTTTATGGCTTTTCTGGTTTTCTTCCTATAGTTGAGTTCTAGTTTCACACATTTTTGGTCAGAAAAGACGCATGTTATTATTTCAGTCTTCTTAAATTTAATGAGACTTGCTTTGTGGCCTAATATGTGATTAATCCTGGAGAATGTTCCATGGGCATTTGAAAAGAATGTGTATTCTGTGGTTTTTGGATGGAATGTTCTGTATATATCTACTAAGTCCATCTGGTCTAATGTGTCCTTAAAGGCCAGTGTTTCCTTATTGATCTTCTGTTTGGATGATCTATCCATTGGTGTAAGTGGAGTGTTAAAGTCCCCTTCTATTATTATGTTACTGTCTATTTCTCCTTTTATGACTGTTAATAGTTGCTTTATATATTTAGGTGCTCCTGTGTTGGGTGCATAGATATTTACAAGTGTTATATTTTCTTTTTGGATTTTTCCTTTTATCATTATGTAGTGCCCGTCTTTGTCTCCTGTTACAGTTTTTGTTTTAAAGTCTATTTTGTCTGATATAAATATTGCTGCCCCTGCTTTCTTTTCTTTGCCAATGGCATGGAATATCTTTTTCCATCCTTTTCACTTTCAGTTTGTAAGTGTCTTTAGGTCTCAAGTGTGTCTCTTGTATGCAGCATATACATGGGTCCTGTTTTGTGATCCAGTTGGCCACCCTATTTCATTTGATTGGAGCATTTAGTCCATTGACATTTAAAGTAGCTATTGATAGCTATGTATTTATTGCCATTTTGTTACTTTTTTTTCTGGGTGTTTTAGTAATTCTTCTATGTTCCTTTCTTTTTCTCTAGCTCTAATCCCTTGTGGTTTCAGGGCTATCTTTAGTAATATGTTTGATTTCTTTTGTCTTACTTTTTTGCTTACTTATAAGTTTCTGATTTGTGATTACTATGAGGATCCTATTTAATATTCCATATATAACAGTCTACATGGAGTTGATATACTCTTTAGCTTGACCTCTTTCTAAAAGCTCTACTTTTTCACTCCCTTCCTCCCACATTTTACTTTTTTGAAATCATATATAGTCTCTTGTTTAGTGTGTGTCTATCTGTTACCTTCTTATCATTGAAATGGCTGATTTTAGTACACTTGTCTTTTAACCTTCATCTTATCTTCACAGGTGGTTGATCTGCTACCTTTACTATACTTTTACCTTTACGAGTGATTTTATTGCCTGTTTTTTTTGATAATTTTTTTATCTCTGTTTGTGGTCATTGCTTTCCTGCTTAAATAGGTCCCTTCAGCATTTCTTTTAGAACTGGTTTCTCAGTGATAAACTCGTTTAATTTTTGCTTGTCTGGGAAGCTCTGTATTTCTCCTTCCATTCTGAATGACAACCTTGATGGATAGAGTATTCTTGGCTGTAGATTTTTTTCTTCTTATCACTTTAAATACATTGTGCCATTCTCGTCTTGCCTGTAGGGTCTCAGCAGAGAAGTCTGCTGATAGCCTTATGGGCTTTCCTTTATATGTCAGTTGTGGCCTTTCTCTTGCTGGTTTTAGGATTCTCTCTTTGTCTTTAATGTTGGACATTTTAATTATAATGTGTCTTGGTGTGGGCCTCTTTGGGCTTATCTTGTTTGGAGCTCTCTATGCTTCCTTTACTTTGATGTTTGTTTCCTTCCTCAGGTTAGGAAAATTTTCATCAATTATTTCTTCAAATAAATTTTCTTCCCCTTTGTCTCTCTCTTCTCCTTAGGGACCCCTATAATCCGAATGTTAGCATACTTGATATTGTCCCAGAGTTCCCTTAGACTATTCTCATTCTGTCTAATTCTTCTTCCTTTTTTCTGTTCACCCAGGGTGAATTCCTCTAGTTTTTCACCTAGCTTGCTGATCCATTCTTCTGCATCCTCTACTCTGCTATTGAGTCCCTCTAGTTATTTTTTCATTTCCAGTATTGTATCCTTCACTTCTGATTGGTTCTATTTTTATCTTCCAGTTCTTTGCTGATGAGCTCACTGTGTTCATCCAGTCTTCTCCCAATATCTGTGAGCATCCTTATGATATTTTGTTTGAACTCTTTGTCAAGTAGGTCGCTGATTTCTGTTTCATTTAGTCCTTTTTCTGGGGTTTTGTCCTGTTCCTTTGCTTGGAAAGTATTCTTTTGTCTCCTTATTATGCTTCTTTCTCTGTGCTTATTTCTATGTATTAGGTGAGTCAGCTGTGTCTCCTGATCTTGGAGAAGTGGGCTTATGTATGAGATGCCTTATGAAGCCCAGCAGTGTGCTTCCCTCTCATCACAAGTCTAAATGATCCAGGGGTGACCCCTTTGTGGGCTACTTGTGTCCTTCTGCTGTGGCAGGGCTGCTCTTAATGCAGGTACCCAGGGAGTCTAGTCTTTCCTTCCCTGGCCAGCTGTTTGTAAATCCCGTTTGGCAGCCTCAGCATCGTGGGCTACAAAGTCTATCTGCACACTCATTTAGCATTTTTCCTCTTAATTTGCTTGGTACTCAGTGTAGCTGGTTGCTAGGCTCAGGGGCTTACGGTTGCTATAGGCCTCATGCCTACAAGGCTGTTGTCAGTTCTCTTAGGATTGCAGCTCACTGGGGCTACCCTTAGGCACAGGAACACTCAATTGTTTCAGGCTTAGGAAGGTGGGACTGATCCTTTATATTGCTATTTGTGAAGCACAGATCTTCTGCTGCTTATAAGCTTCATCCCCCCCCCACCAGACCACACACACCATCAACACAGTCCTGGTCCATGCACACTTCCCAACCCACAGGAGCATACCCTGATGCTGCACTGCAGAGGCTCCCACCTCTCCACCAATGTCCCCCACAGTTCACCTGGTCCTCACATAGGCCCTGCCCTACAGACGCTGACAAACTTGCCTGCCTGTAGAGGATCAAGGCACCCAGTCAATGCAGGCTGAAAAGAAACCTGAGGGCTTGCTGTTAGGTGGGGCCCTTCGCTAGGACGGGCTGCCTGCCCTAGCTGAACTGGATTAAACTTGTGCTCTAGTGGGCATGGCAGCCCCCTGGGCTAACAGGCCCAGGGAAGAACCTCAATGGCGCCCATTGGGGTCTGTGGCAGCACGCCTGTACCAGGTCAGAACAATGGCCCCCACCAATGTCTCAGTCTCTGGAGAGGTCCCTCCTCTCACCAAGATGCCCCCAGAGCCCACCAGATGAGTCTTGTGTCACCAAAGGACTGTCAGCCTTCTCTCTGGTTATTTTAGCTTGCTGCAATGAGTGAGTTTGTGCATGGGCCCTTTAAGTCCTGGGTCTTCTGGGCTTTCAGTCGATAGCTTTTCTGGGGGTATCTCTGCTGCAGTTAATAACCAGTGAAGCCAGACAGTAAGACCCCTGTCTCAGTCGGGCTGAGTCTGAAGGATGCTTATGGCAGTATCGGCCACTGTCTGTACCTCACTCCTCGAGGGAGGGCTGCATACCTTAGGGTGGCTCCCGCCTGGCTGGCTGAGAAGCTCTGCTGCTCCCAAAGGTGGCTTTTTTCCTCTCCGGCAGGAATTTCTGCCTCTTCAGCCTTAGTTAGGACTGTCCCTTGTTGTGGGAGTTCTTTTTATCCAGCTTTGAGTTTTCTCTCCAGGATAATTTTTCCAAAAATAGTCGTAACCTTGTTGTGTTTATGGGAGGAGATGAGTTCAGAGTCTGCTTATGCTGCCATCTTGATGAGATCTCTCCTTAGTTGTACATATTTCTTGTCTGTCACCACGCAAGTGCTCCCCTTCACCCCCTGTGCCCAACCCCAAACCCCCTCCCCCTGGTAACCACTGAACTTTTCTCTTTGTCCATGTGTTTGTTTATATCCCACATATGAGTGAAATCATGTGGTGTTTGTCTTTCTCAGTCTGGCTTATTCACTTAGCATAATACCTTCCAGATCCATGTTATTGCAAATGAGATGATTTTGTCTTTTTTATGCCTGAGTAATATTCCATTGTCTATATATGCCACGTCTTCTTTATGTAATCATGACATGATGGGCTCTTAAATTGTTTCCACATCTTAGCTATTGTGAATAGTGCTGCAAAGAATGTAGGGGTGCATATGTTACATTGAATTGTTGGTTTCAAGTTGGTTGGGTAGAGACCCAATAGTGGAATAGCTGGATCATATGGTATCTATTTTTAGTTTTTTGAGGAATCTCCTTATTGTGTTCCATAGTGGCTGCAGCAGTTTGCATTCCCACCAGCCGTGTATGAGTGTTCCCTTGTTGCTGCATCCTCTCCAACATTTGTTGGTTTTTGTCTTGGTAATTATAGCCATTCTGACTGGTGTAAGGTGATATTTCATTGTAGTTTTCATTTGCATTTCCCTAATAATTAGTGATTGAGCATCCTTTCACGTGTCTGTTGGCCACCTGTATATCTTCCTTGGAAAAATGTCTCTTCATATCCTTTGCCCATTTTTTGATCAGGTTGTTTGGGTTTTTTTGTTGTTGAGTTATGTGAGTTCTTTATATACTTTGGAGATCAATCCCTTATCTGATAAATGATTTGCAAATATTTTCTGCCAGTTAGTGGGTTGTCTTTCTGTTTTGTTGATGGTTTCCTTTGCTTTGCAGAAGCTTTTTAGTCTGATATAGCCCCGTTTGTTAACTTTTTCTTTTGTTTCCCTTACCTGAGTAGACATGGTATTTGAAAAGATGTGGCTAAGATTGATGTCAAAGAACGTACTGCCTATATTTTCTTCTAGGGTTTTTATAGTTTCAGTTCTTACATTCAAATCTTTAATCCATTTAGAGTTAGTTTTCGTGTCTGGTGCAAGATAATGGTCTACTTTCATTCTTTTGCATGTGGCTGTCCAATTTTCCCAACACGATTTATTAAAGAGAGTTTCCTTTCTCCATTGTATGTTCTTGGCTCCTTGTCAAAGATTAACCGTCAACAGATGTGTGGTTTTATTTCTGGGCTTTCAATTCTGATCCATTGATCTGTTTGCCTGTTTTTGTGTCAGTACCATGCTGTTTTGATTACTATAGCTTTGTAGTATGTTTTGAAGTCAGGGATTGTGATGCTTCCAGCTTTGTTTTTTTCTCTCAAGGTTGCTTTGGCTATTCAAGGTCTTTTGTTGTTCCACACAAATTTTTGGATTTTTTGTTCTATTTCTATGAAGAATGTCGTTGGGATTTTGATTGGGATTGCATTGAATCTGTAAATTGCTTTAGGTAATATGGACATTTTAACTATGTTTATTCTTCTAACCCATGAACATGGAATATCTTTCCGTTTCTTTATATCTTCTTCAATTTCTTTCAATAATGTCTTATAGTTTTCAGTGACAGGTCTGTCACCTCTTTGGTTAAGTTTATTCCTAGGTATTTTATTCTTTTTCTTGTGATTGTAAATGGGATTGTATTCTTGATGTCTTCTTCTGCTAGTTCATTGTTACTGTATACGAATGCAACTGATTTTTTAAAATTGATTTTATACCCTGTAGCTTTGCTATAGTTGTTGATTATTCCTAAGAGTTTTCTGGTGGATTCTTTAGGGTTTTCTATATATAAAATCATATCATCTGCAAATAGCGAAAGTTTACTTCTTCCTTTCCAATTTGGGTTCCTTTCATTTCCTGTTCTTGCCTAATTGCTCTGGCCATAACCTCCAGTACTATGTGAAATAAGATTAGTAAGAGTGGGCACCCTTGTCTTGTTCCTGTTCTCAGAGGGATAGCTTTCAGTTTTTCACCATTAAGTATTATGTTGGCTATGGGTTTGTCATATATGGCCTTTATTATGTTGAGGTAATTTCCTTCAATACCCATTTTATAGAGAGTTTTTATCATAAACGGATTGGATCTTGTTAAATGCTTTCTCTGCATCTATTGAGATGATCATGTGATTCTTATTCCTCACTTTGTTAATGTGATGTGTCACATTGATTGATTTGTGGATGGTGAACCATCCCTGCATCCCTGAAATGAATCCCACTTGATTGTGGTGTATGATTCTTTTAATGTATTGCTGTATTTGGTTTGCCAATATTTTGCTGAGGATTTTTGCATCTAAGTTCACCAGTGATATTGGCCTATAGTTTTCCTTCTTCGTGTTGTCCTTGTCTGGTTTTACTATCAAGGTAACGTTGCCCTCATAGAATGTGTTAGAAAATGTTTCATCTTCTTCAATTTTTCAGAATAGTTTGAGAAGGATAGGCACTACCTCTTTGAATGTTTGGTAGAATTCTCCAGAAAAGCCATCTGGTCCTGGACTGTTGTTTTTTAGGAGGTTTCTGATTACTATTTCAATCTCTGTACTTGTGATAGATCTATTCAGATTTTCTATTTCTTCTTGATTCAGCTTTTGGAGGTTGTGTGAGGCTAGGAATTCATCCATTTCTTCTAGGTTATGAAATTTGTGGGCATATAGTTTTTCATAGTATTCTTTTATAATTCTTTGAATTTCTGCAGTATTTGTTGTAATTTCTCAATTTATTTATGTGAGTCTTCTCTTTTTTTTTCTTGGTGAGTCTGGCTAAGGGTTTGTCAATTTTGTTTATCTTCTCAAAGAACCAACTCTTAGTTTCATTAATCATCTCTGCTGTATTTTTAGTCTCTATTTCATTTATTTCTGCTCTGAGTTTTATTATTTCCTTCCTTCTGCTGACTTTGGGTTTTGTCTTTTCTTCATTTTCTAGCTCTGTTAGGTACATTTTAAGATTTCTTATTTGAGATTTTTCCTGCTTGTCGAGGTGAGCCTGTATTGCTATGAATTTCCCTCTTATGACCACTAGAGTTGGTATGTTGTATTTTCATTTTCATTTGTCTCCAGGTACTTTTTAATTTCTCTCTTGATTTCTTCAATGATCCAATGTTTGTTCAATAGCATGCTGCTTAGTCTCCATATATTTCTAAGTTTCCAAGTTTTGTTTTTGTGGTTGATTTCTAGCTTCATAGCATTTTGGTCAGAAAAAATGATTTTGATGATTTCAATCATCTTAAATTTATTGAGAATTGCCTTGTTACCCAACATATAGTCTATCTTTGAGAATGCCCCATGGGCACTTGAGAAGAATATATATTTTCTGTTTTTAGATGGAATGCTCTCCATATATCTATTAAGTCCATCTGGTCAAATGTTTTATTTAAATCTACTATTTCCTTATTGACTTTTTGCCTGGATGATCTGTTCCTTGAAGTGAATGGGGTGTTGAGGTCCCCTACTATTATTGTGTTGTGTTAATTTCTCCCTTTAGGTCTGTTAATAATTGCTTTATGTACTTTGATGTCCCTGTTTTAGGTGCATATATGTTAATAAACATTATTTCCTCTTGATGGAATGTCCCTTTTATCATTATATATTGCTCCTCTTTGTCTCTCATTGTCTTTTTTAACTCTAAGGCTGCTTCATCTGATAAAAGTACGGCAAGACCTTCTTCCTTTTCTTGGCTGTTAGCTTGGAGTATTGTCTCCCATCCCTTCACTCTAAGCCTATGTTTGTCTTTGAAGCTGAGGTGCATTTCCTGGAGGCAGCATATTGTTAAGTCTTGTTTTTTAATCCATCCAGATACTCTGTGGCTTTTGATTGGATAATTCAACCCATTGACATTTAGAGTGATTATTGTTATATGAGGGCTTAATGCTGCCATTTTGTCATTTTATTTTTTCTGGTTGTTCTGTTTCCACTGTTTCTCTTCCTTTGTATTTGTGAGTGCCATTTCATTTTGTTGGCCTTCTGAGGGGGATTTCTCAATTTTCTCTCTTTTTGTGATTTGTGGTTCTGCTCTGATTTTTGTTTAGTGGTTACCATGAGGATTATATGAAGGATCTTGTAGATGAGGTAGTCCATTTTCTCAAAACGTCTTGTCTCCATTAACCTAGCAGGTTCCTTCCCTTTCCTCTCCCCTTCTGAGTAATTGCTGTTACAAATTGTTCTGTTTTTAATTTTGTGAGTTTGTGGCTAAGTTGTAGTGTTTATAATTACTTTTAATGCTTTCTTTCTCTTTTAAATTGTAATTGAGTCTCTGCCTCCCTGTTCTGGTAGAGATCTGCAGGCTTCTGATCATGTCTGTCTATATTTCTCCTTGCTCAGAGCTTTGTAGACCTTTGCTTTTTTGTTGCTGGTGTGATGGCATCTTTAATTATTTCTTGTAGGGGAGGTCTAGTGGCAATGAACTCTCTCAGGTGTTAGCTAGGAAAGCTCTTATTTCTCCATTGTATTTGAAGGACAGTTTCACTGGATACAGTATTCTTGGCTGAAAGTTTTTGTCTTTCAGTAATTCGAATATATCATTCTGTTCTGTAGGGTAGCCTGTAGGGTTTCTGCCAAGAAATCTGCAGAAAGTCTGATATGGTTTCCTTTGTGGGTTATTTTCTTCTGCCTTGTTGCTCCTAATATTCTTTCCTTATCACATACTTTTGCCATTTTTACTATTATATGCCTTGGAGAAGGTCCTCTAGCATTGATAAAGTTGGGCGTGCCATTAGCTTTATTTATCTATAAATCTGAAACCATCCCCAGGTTTGGGAAGTTCTCAGCAATTATTTCTTTGAACAAGCTCTCTGCTCCTTTCTCCTTCTCTTCTCCCTCTGGAATACCTATAATCCTTATGTTGCTTTTCCTAATTGAGTTGGATATTTCTTGAAGAATTCCTTCATTTTTTAAAATTGTTAATTCTGTCTCCTCCTCCACATTTAAAATTTCTACATTTTTATCCTCAAGAAGACTGATTCTTTTTTTTCTCTGAGGAAGATTAATCCTGAGCTAACTGCTGCCAATCCTCTTCTTTTCAGTGAGGAAGACTGACCATGAGCTAACGTCCATGCCCATCTTCCTCTACTTTATATGTGGGATGCCTACCACAGCATGGTGTGCTGAGCAGTGCCATGTCCGCACTGAGGATCCGAACCAGCGAACCCCAGGCCACCAAAGCAGAATGTGCGCACATAACTGCTGTGCTATCAGGACGGCCCCAAGAAGGCTGATTCTTTCCTCCATAAGATCAGCTCTATTTCTTAATGATTCTAGATTATTTTTTATTTCATTAATTGTGTTTTTCATATCCAGAATTTCTGCTTGAATTTTTTTATAGTTTTGATCTCTTTGGTGAAGAGATTCATTTTATTGCTGAGCTCTTTGAATTGTCTTTCTGTGTTCTCTTGTAAGTCATTAAGTTCCCTATGACAGCTATTTTAAATTCTCTGTCATTTAGGTTGTATATTTCTATGTCTTCGATGTTGATTTCTCGAGAGTTGTCATTTTCCTTCTGGTCTGAGTTGTTGCTGCAGTTCCTCATGGTGCTTGATGAGCTAATCTTTGGTCAGGGCATTTGTGTTATTCTTAGGACGTAGATTTCCCGTTACTGCAAGGTAGGAGTAGGAGCAGTGTTTCTGGCCCAGCCCCATCTGCTGGAAGCTATGGGACTATTATGGGTGCTTGCCCTGGCCTAGGGAGCATTCAGGCACTTGTGTGGACTTTCCTTGGTGGGCAGGTCTTCCTTGCTGGCCTAGGGCCACTCTTTGTCACCTCAGGGGCACTCTGAGCTCCCCCTCCCTGCCAGAAAGTCATCACCAGTGGAATAAAAGCTGCCACTGCCTCTTCCCCCAGCCAGCCAGGACACGCTCACTCTTTGGGGGCTCAACAGAACTGTGAGCACTGGTGCACACATAGGTAGTGTTTTTTCCAGCACTTAGATCTGCTGTAGACTCTGTTTACAGTCCATTCCGTGGGCTGTGGGGCCTCTGTCTTTGGGGGTGAGGTTTCCTCACTGAGACCCAAAGTATGGCTGCTCCTTGATGGCGCAGTGGAGCAGTGGGCTCCCCCCTTCTGTCGGGAGCATGACCATGAGTGCTGGCTAAGTTTTACTGCCACCACCTCCTACATTGGCCCGGTGCTTGTTCCCACTTCCTGGGTGTTTGCATCAGGTTGGAAAGTCTTCATGTGCATGCACCAGTCTACCAGGGGAGAGCAGAGCAAGGTGACCTATCTCTGCCACTTCCCAGGGGGCTTTTCCATCCACCCTCAGATGTATAGCTGCATGTGTCTCTCCAGTGTCCTGTTGTGCTACGTGGGCTTCCTCCATTGGTCAGTGAATGTCCATTTAGTTTTAGTTCAAAAGGGGGAGAGACAAAGGGAACAACTCATTCTGCCGTGTTGCTGATGTCACCTCCACATTCTATTTCTTAATCACTCTCACCTTCTGGTTGTTGAGCTCAATTAAGACAGAAAAGAAATCTTGAACTCTTTCCTAGTTATTCTTTTATTATAGTTTAGTTTCTAAAAGTTCTATTTACTCTCTATTTCCAAATATGCCTGACAAGATCCTTATTTAAAATTACAGTGGAAAACAAGGCTTCAGACAGTAAGCTTATTTATTTTTTAAAAAATAAAATGTATTATTTTCAAAACTTGAATATATATATTTTTTTGTTTGTTTTGAAATAATTCGAGTCAAAGTAAATTGCAAAGATAGTACAGGAAGGTCCCATGTAATCTTCACCGAGCATCACTTATTGGTTGCATATTTTTATATAAATAAAATCAAATGGTCACATACTATATGATTCTATTTATGTAATATTCTCAAAATGACAAATGTATAGAGATGGAGAATATATTAGTGATTGCAAGGGTTATGAATGGTAAGTGGGAGGAGGTGAGTGTGACCATAAAGAGGTAGCATGAAGGAGATCATTGTGATAATAGGATAATTATGTATCTTGATTGCAGTGGTGATTACATGGATCTAAACACAGGATAAAGTTACATAAAACTACAAAGATACCTTACACCAATGTCAATCCCTGTGTTTGATACTGTACTATAGATACCTAAGATGTTACCAATAAGAGACAACTTAGACTACTATCCACCATGGCCGACCTAGCTGCTACTACTTGTAAAAGTTAAACTTGCCAGGTACAGAGCCCCCAAAATGTGGTACTAACCTTTGAGGGTGGCTGTTCATTACATGGGACCTGTTCTCTAGTGTAAGGCGTAGTGATTCTTCTTGACCGAAATCAACAAATACTTTGGGTATGGGTTCAACATTCCTGCATATAGAGCCTCTCAGCCAGTACCTCTATCCAAGGGTATATAGAGTGTTTTGTCCACCAACCTGGTATACTGCAGAAATCAAATATAAGGCACTCAATTTTAAGAAAAAGAGGTGCAGCAGATCTGGAATACAGTGACGCTATCACAGATTGTACCACCAGAAGCTGCTGGCTTGATAGAGTGATGGAACTTCCTTTTGAAGATGCAGCTAAAAGAACAAGTTAGATATATTGCCTATGATCTTCACCATCCTTCTTGGTTCACCATCCTCCAGGATACAATCTATACTTTATGTCAAAATTCATTATTTCTACCTATTTGGTTCTCCCAATAGATAGAATACACTGTTCTGGGAACCAAAGTATGGAAATAGGAGTGTCCCTGCCTATAATAATTCTTTATGATGCATTTAAGAATTTTTGCTTTCTCTTTTCTTCCAAGAGGTAAAAAACACTACCACCAGAGTTTCTGGAAATGTTACTTTAAATTTTAAGCTTTGCCAGCTACCTCGTCACTTTTGTCTCCTCATGCAAGACAAGAAGTCAAAGAAAAGAGTCACCATTTGGACCCTGAACAACAGAAGGAGATAGAGCTCCTGTAACATGGGCAGGGAGGAATATAACTGGTATCCAGGTGATCAACCAAGACTTACATTATCTCGTATAAATTCCCTTACCAATTGTTGCTCTGGATAAGACAGAAGATAATCTCATTGTTCTTCTTTTTGATAAAATGGGAGTTTTTTGTTTTTTTTTGTTTTTTGTGAGGAAGATTTGCCCTGAGCTAACATCCATTGCCAATCTTCCTCTTTTTTCTCTTTTTTCGCTTGAGGAAGATTAGCCCTGAGTTAACATCTGTACCAATCTTCCTCTATTTTGTATGTGGGATGCCTCCACACCATGGGTGATGAGTGGAGTAGGTCCATGCTTAGGATCTGAACCCACTGCCAAAGTGGAACATGTGGAACTTTAACCACTTGGCCTTGGTGTTGGCCCTCAAAGGGGGCTGAGGGAGTTGCTAGAATATTCATGACATCTTTCCTTTTTCTTGATGTTCAAGAAATTCAGAATATATTATAATATGGATCATTCTCTAATGATGGTGAGTGCTGACAGCCTGAGAGGTGCTCACAGCTTGTTCTAGTTTGCCTGCTGGAAGAACTTAGCATCTAAAGTGATATTGAATAACAGAAAAGCGGAAAATGTGCATATGCAACTACATCATATTTATTACTTAAATTGACTTGAACAGAAGCAACAAAACAAGTACTCTGGAACAAGCAATCTGTCAATGCTTTACTCATAATCACATTCTTCCTCTTCTTGACATCACTTTTGTCCAGAACACAAAGGCTCCAAGTTAGAGCTAATTACATTAATGCTTCTCAGACTATGTGTACATGAATCATCAAATTTCAGGTGAGGCCTGAGATACCGCATTCCCAAGGAGGTACCTGGAAATGCCAATGCTGCTGGTCTGTGGACCACAATTTGAGTAGCAAAAAATCAGACTTCATATGGCACGCCACTATTTCAACTGCATATATTTTTTTCATTAATATTCAGTTTCCCTAATTTGAGGGTTCACTTACCTGAACAGTAGGAATTTGAGCTTTAACTAAAGCTCTTAATATATCTTAGTCAGATTCTTTCTGTCAGAGTCCATTCTTTCTAATTTCTGATTTTATTTTTTGTCTCATTTTCTTTCCTGAGCTACACGGTCCCTGTTGTCTTCTAACCCATCTCATCTGTTTACTTTCTTAAGTTTTACACTATCATAACCAGGATATTAACATTAATAGTCAAGATACAGAACATTTCCATCACTGCAAAGATCTCTTACATGTCCTTTTATAGCCACATCTACTTCCTTTCCACCTTCATCCCCTTCTTTCCCCCAGCAACCACTAGTATGTCTTACATTTCCATGATATTTTCATTTCAAGAACATTATATAAGTAAAATCATATAGTATGTAACTTTTTGAGAGTGGCTTCCTCTTCCCCTTGACTTAATTCTCTAGAGATTCATCCAGGTTGTTGCATGTATCAGTAGTTTGTTCCTTTTTGTTTAGTAGTATTCCATGGGATGGATGTACCACAGTTTGTTTAACCATTCAGCCACTGAAGGACATTTGGATTGTTTCCAGTTTTTGGCCGTCACAAAAAAAGTGGCTATAAACATTCAAGCATCTGTTTTTGTAACAACATAAATTTTTGTTTTTCTTGGATAAATACCCAGAAGGGAAACTGGTATAAGTGCAAATGCTATCCTTCTCTGCCTCCGCTGGGAGTCTCAGCTCCCTACTAGGCCTCCAATGATACCTACCTTCCCCATGTTGTTTTTGGGCCCTCATGTTCCTAGCTTGTCTGACTTCTTTATTTTCAGTCTTATGTTTGTTTTACGTATACTGTCCAGGGTTTTTAGTTATAATCAGCTGAAAGAATAAGGGAAAGAAAATCTACTTGATCTTCCCAGAATCAAAAAACCTTGTTTATTTTTTATTTTGTTATAACTACTATACAAAGGCTCATTGCTCTTAGTTAGAGATATATTTAGTCTTTTGAGTGATTGTATGCCCTCACAATTCATAACAGTTTCCCAATGCAAGGTGAGTCCACTGGTCCAGCTCTCCGAAGTCTGCATTTCTCTGAGGAAAAATTAATCCTCTGGGATTACTTTTCTCATTTTATCGGTCTTATCCATACTCATAAGGGAGTAGATGATGACTTGGAATAAGAGTAACAAAATTTAGTAATCCTGTCTGCTCTAGATACAACATAGGCCATAGGCTACTGGAGAAAGTCAGGTGGATCTTGGTAATACAGCTTTATATCTTCAGTTCAGTTACTTAGCCTCTTGATATATTTAGAGAAGCAGGAGAGACCTTAGGCATTCATGAGAAAGGAATATTGTATCTATACATGTTTACTTTTATTCTTTAAACTCATTGCTCACAATGCCGTATTTCCCTATCTGGTTTTGTTTGATCTATTCTGCACAGATACAGCATAGATATTTCTAGAATCTCCCATAGTTTATACTTATTAAATCAATATTTTCCTAGAAAGTTTACTCATGTTGGCATAAAACTTTCATTTTTAAAGGAACTCTGATCATAAAAACTCAAACAGCATTTTGGCTTATCTGCACTTATTTTTTTTCAGTGCAGATATAGTTTTGTCTGGAAACTATATTTCTTACCAGTGAGTCCCTCTGTCCTCCTCTGACTTGCCCTGACTCCCCATTCCCCATTGCACGTTGAAGAGCCAGGGCCCACAGCATTTCTTATGGCTTCATGCTTGTTTCTCTATCCTTGCTGCTACAGTCTTTGACCTTTCTACTCCATAGCAATGAGATGGGCTCGACCCATGATAATCATAACCCCTATCTCTAATCTTAGTCACAAAGTTCTATGATCTACCTGATAAGCTTCTCTTAAGTAATTTATATTTGATAAAACTACTTCACTAAGAAGCCATAATGAAGCTACTGCCACCTTTTTGGATTATTTCTGAGATTAAGTTTTTAAAACTGCGTTTATATTAATTTCCCTAGAAATCTCTTAGTAACCTACTTTTAAATATGCAAAATGAAAAATATATTATAACAAGTAAGGCCATATTTCATATAACTAGCCCTCATAAGGTACAATATTGAGTGTTTATAACTGACACTGATTTTTTTTTGTTTTTTGGTCCATATTATGAGAGAAGTGATGCTGTGCTGGAAATAATTCTGCTATGATGAAGTTCACTCCTTCATTTACTTTAAGAGAACGTGTAGACAAGCACAAATGAAAAATAGGAAATCT
Source organism: Equus przewalskii (assembly GCF_037783145.1). Classification (NCBI taxonomy): domain Eukaryota; kingdom Metazoa; phylum Chordata; class Mammalia; order Perissodactyla; family Equidae; genus Equus; species Equus przewalskii. The sequence goes on from NC_091834.1 coordinate 30,631,626, forward strand.
GACTCAAACTTTGACATGTCAAGTAGCTAGCAATTTTTCTTAAATGTATATTCTTCTGAATATTCATAGTTCAACAGAATTCTACTTGTGCTACCTATTTTTGGACATTTTTAAAGTTAGGGAACAGACTCCTGGCTGCCGACTGCAGAAGTATCTCATACCTTCAGCAGCAGCACTCAGTTTTCTTTTTTGGCTTTCAAGTCTCAGAGGGAACATCTGCTTATGGAATTTCATCACGTGTACAGGTTAGTCACAAAGAATACTGGGAAATGTAGGTAGAGGAATCTAGCAAAAGGGACAGAGATATGCAAAAGCCTTTTTGGTAGTAAAGGGCCATTTTTATACTATACTGTCTTTCGCTGTCTGATAAGCTTAAACTTTCCAAAGAAGGTTGTACTCATATATAGATTGCACAAATTAATTTCTATGAGATTGTCACAAGAGAATGCTTAAATATAACACCGTTTATTCAGGTAAGCCCTGAGTAGTAAGAAACTGAATTGACCTTTCTTGGCTACCAGTAGAAGTGCACTCAGGTTGGAGACACAGCAGCCTCCGTTACTTGATTGAATCCTTATAGCATTCGGATCACGATCTTTCTTGTTCTGAGGCAGTTGAAATAAATCATACTGCCTTTACTCTTTAAATTCTACTGCTATCAAATTTGTGTAGGGTTTCTAGCTTGTGTAGGTGTCTGAGTTTGTAGAAACTACTATCATCTGATTGAACATGTGCCATGGACCAACCCAGTCTATATTAGGCATCTGCTTGAAGAAACTTTTGTTGGCATGAAATCATAGCAAAATAAAGAAAAATTAGAATTAAAAGAGTTTTAGGTTTACATCCTATTCATCAGAGAAGGAAGGAAAAACATTTAACAGATCAGTCTGCTTAAAATGAAGAAACAAACAAGAAACCTTAGCCATGAGAATTAGCTGTGGAAGTAGAGTTTAAAATTAACTCTACAAGTATACCTGTTATTCTTTTAATTAAATTAGGATTTCAGCACTAGTGAACAAAAGGCAAACACTAATTTAGATGTTTTTACACCTCAGTTTTCAAGGAGCTTGAGATGAATGCTGAAAATCTTTAAATCAATAGGATCAATTCCCCTGCCATATTCTTCCATGTCAGTAACAGAGATATAGATAACAAGAGAAGCCCAATTTTATTAGTTTCTGCAGGCACTGTAAAAATGATAATACGAATATAAAGGGTACTTTTCTTAAAATCCATTCACAGCTTTTTATAAAATCATCCCCATGCTTTGCCAGTCAATTGAGTGAGTATCTTTCGGATAGGATGTGGCAAATATGTTGCAAATGTAAAACCTGGTTGGTTATGGGTTATAACTTATCCATCTCCCATCTGACCACACACCTGAAGTGAACTCTCTCAACGCTGAGCTTTTAATGGAGTGATTATTTGGAAAATTAATTTTGATTAATTACTACTACTATGTGATATACCCTCTAATCCTGAAAAATATTTTAAATGTTTTTTGTATTTTTATAGGTTTTCACTTCTGTGCTTTGGTTCTGTTTTCCCAATTTTGTAATAATTTCTTTGAGGTCAGACACTTCTCTCCATGCCTCACAGCATCAAGTAAAATGTCTTAAACACAGTTGAATATTTGTTTAATTCAGCACTCTCCTCAGTCTTTCACTTTGAATATCTAAAAAACATCCATCATGATATTTCATAATCTCTCTTAATACCTTTTTGAAATATATAGTTTCTATTATGTGGAATGTAGAACAGATACCACCCAAAGAAACATAAATTGGTAAAAGGTAAATCATAGAACATAAATTGATACTTTTTCTTCCTTTGTACCCACCCCCTACCCCCCCGTACCATCCCATTCCACTCCATCTTATTTCAGAAGTAACCACTATCCTGACGCTATGGGGGTCCTTCCTATTCATGTTTTTATGCTTTTACTTTATAGATATATATCCATAAACAATGTAAGGGATTTGTTTTTAAATTTTTATATCAATTGTACCATACTGATCATGTCATTCTGTGATTTAGTTTTTCCCCTCAACACTGGATGCACACATGTCTCTCCATTCGTTTAGCTACTGTATAGTATTCCGATGTATAATACATTACTGTCTATCCATCGCTCTAGGGACAGATATTTGGACAGGCCCTTTTTTGGTTGTTATAAACATTTTTGCAATGAACACTCTTACATGTATCTCCCTTTATAGGGTAAACATGCTACAGATTGTCTGGGGTAGAATTCTGGAAGCAGAATTTCTAGGTCATCGGGTTTGTGCCTGTTCGGTTTTATTACATTTGAACTCTACTATCTCTCCAAAGTAGTTGTATCCATTTACATTCCCACGAGAAGAGTATGAAAGTTCCTGCTTCCACACAACACATTTTGCCAACAATTGTTACTATCAGGCTCATATTTTCTGATATTGTTACTGAACAAAGTGGGTTCACTTCTTGGCGGGCTGAAGTCAAGCCTCCACCAGAAGCAGTTGTCACACAAAGTAAAATTTATTAGCAGCAAATAAAGAGACCAGGGAGACCACTTCCAAAGTCATGGCCCCCAAGCATGGGAAAACAGGTACCTTTTATTTTGGATGGGGAATAAATATTCAAAAGGGATGTTTCATCATCATGTATAGAGGTGGGTATTTGCTCTTGCAGGCACAGGTTGCAAACATGTTTCCACAGACATCACATGTTATGGCAATAAGGCCTGAGTTCCTCCTGAGGTGGAGATCTTAACAATAAAGTGAAGCAAAGGTAACTCTTGGACACTTCTCAATTGATCTGCGCAGATGTTGCTCCAGCAGCAGGGTTCAGACAAGTTCAGGGTGGTTGGTGATTCCATCTCTTAACATGACTGCAAAACATCTTGGGAAACAATTAAGTCCTTCTGAACCCTCCTTTGCATTACTCGGGGAAGTTAGTCAGTGACAATATCTCTAACAGTTTTCTCATTACCTTTTAGCAATTATTACATAATTGGTTTTTGTTTTGTTTGTTTTACGTTTATTTTTCTGCTTATGTACTCTATTTACCAAATAGAAATCACATATCCTAAAGAATCTCAGCTTACAAAATTTGAAAAACTGCAATACTTAGCCCTAGAGTATTGACAAAAAATAATCTTGCTAATAAGCACTACAACAAAGCATTCCAGGAAAAAAAGAATGAGTAAAGTTTTTATGTAATATGTGCTTGGATTTTGATTGAGAATATTTTTTACTGGTATAATTATTTAATATGGAGATTTTGATTTTAACATTTCCCTTAGCAAAGAGCATTGCTACATCATAAATCAAGACAAGGTCAGTCCTGCCCAGCAGAAAATTAATCCCAGCTTACATAGAAGTCAATAGGAATTGAGGGAATATAATTAAGATAATGCTAATCCCTCAGTTTTCTCTCCCTGGCTCTAGATTAATTAAAGCCCCAGGATCACTGCAACTCTAACAGGGCTCCAGTCATCTTCTGGTCTCTGAAGGGAAGAATGAAGGCTGAGCTAGACCGTAAAACAGTTAGGGCTTCAAGTTGCTTTCTCCTGAAAACAAACCTCAAGTTTCAGTATACACGGAACCACAATGCATGATTCTATTACCAGAACAAAGGGAAATGTTAGATTTAACTATATAAAATCACTAGTATTCTACTAATTTGCACACTAAAAATTTCATATTTTTGACCTCATATTCGTTTTAAAGAATTTTTAAAAAACATTTAAAAGGAATATGGAATCAATGCAAAGTATAATCTCTCTACAAACACTCAGGACCATCAACAGCGATGAGATTGTGTAAATAAACAAACAATAGATATATGAGAGATCAGAATTTGCCACCCCAAAGTGTCTCTCTTTGGCTCGGTTTCACTTTTGTTTTGTTTTTCTGAGGAAGATTTGCCTTGAGCTAATATCTGTTGCAAATCTTCCTCTTTTATTGCTTGGCTGACAAGTGGTGTAGAGGTGCGTGCTGGGGATCCGAACCCATAGACCTAGGTCACCAAAGTGGAGCACACTGAACTTGAACTTAACCACTATGCATGGGGCCAGACCCTGGCTTGATTATTTTTAAGAACAAAAGACTCAGAAAGAGGGGCTAGCCTGGTGGTGTGTCAGTCAACTTCACACCATCTGCTTTGTGGCCTAGGGCTCGTCAGTTCTGATCCCGGGTGCACATGTACACACCGCTTATCAAGACATGCTATGGTAGGCGTCCCACACATAAAATAGAGGAAGATGGGCACAGATGTTAGCTCAGGGTCAATTTTCCTCAGCAAAATGGAGAATTGGTGGTGGATGTTAACCCAGGGTTAATCTTCCTCAAAAAAAAAAAAAAAAAAAAAACACTTGGAAAGAAACTTTGACCTTTCCCCTAACTGCCTAAAAAAATCTAAGATAGAAGCCCTGTCCAGGAAGGAGCTATCAACATAGATAACTCTAGGTGTGGTAGACTGGGAGGAAACTTGCTAAGCCCATTTTTATCAAAGTTCTCCTCTCAGGTCACATTGTCTATAGATGGGCCAGCACACATTTGTTTACCAAACATCTGCTTTTTCAGCTCCGTGGAAATTGCCTTCCTTCCCTTTAAAGTCCCAAACCACCACCCCCAACATCCTCCTTTGTCTTTAGCTGAAGATGGTATTGCAGGTGGTGGCTCCAGTCATTTTGTTGAGTTACTCAGTTTTCCCGGGTTTCTTTCATTTATACACCTTATTACACTTGGTTTGATTTTCTCCTGTTATTCTACCTCATATCAGTTTAATTCTTAGAGCAGCCAGAGGCCTAAAGAGTATAGAGATAGTTCTTCCTCCCGTACAGGTACAAAAACTAAAACTCTTCCCAGGATTGGAGCTAGTGGAGCTTTCAATAGTGAAAGGAATACAAATTGTTATGGAAACATGATTAATGGTTTTACTCTTATTACATAAAATTTAGTCTTTTAAGTGAGTAGTCATAATTATTAATAGTTATTGCTTATTGATTTATACTCTGTCTCGTTTCTAGAATGATTTCAAGGGATTGGCCATGAGTTTTCTATGAGCCAATGCAAAAAGGGAAACCTTGCACATGACTCATATTATAGTATCCTTGCACTAGAGTCCCTCAAGAGAAATAACGGTACTTTGTTTATAAGATCTAGCTGGGTACTGAACAACTACTTAGGGAAAATTCAGTGAGGCTTCTGTACCCTATTTCTTTATCAAAGTGCACTGCAACCTTTAACTATCAAGAACGCAGTGAATACAGCGAAAAGAAATGCAGATAAATGTATTTTAGTAATTTTACTTGGAACTAGCCTAGGATATAACCATAATACAACTGGTTGCAACGGTGATAAAATGCGTGGTACTCACCGATTCTTTGTGTTCTTCATTTCTTTATTTATTCATTCCACACATAGTTACTGAAGAGTTCATATATTACAGACACTATTCTAGGTTCTAGGATGCCCCCTCTTGAGGAACTGAAAATCTATTGGTACTACATGACTACCTATGATCTCTGTGTTTTAGAATAAGATACAATGTCATCACACACAAATGAATCATAAGACAACACATGAGACTCTGACACTTCCTTTCTGCTCCACTACTATCTCCTTAGCAGAGGACACTATCATCTCTTACATGGACTATTGCAATAACATCCCAATGCCCTCATATGGTCTTCATAAAACTGCCCAAAAATGTTTTAAAAATATAAGCCAAATGTCTTCTCTGCTCTGCTCAAAACCCTGTAATTTTTAAAAAATTTCCCATCTCACTTAGAGTTAATTTTTTTTTTTTTACCATGGCTTACAGGGAATAACCCTTGCTATCCCTCTGACCTAATTTATTATTAATCTCTCCTTCGTTACTCCATCCGTTACTCGGGATGCCTTGCTTTCCCTCAAACATGACAAACATGCCTCTACCTCAGGACCTTTGTACTTACTCTTCCCTCTGCCTGGCACAGTCTTTTTCTAGGTATCTGCATGACTCAGTCCTTCACTTTCTGTTGAACTCAACTCAAAAGTACTTTTATCAGAGAGGCCTTTCTTAATCACTCTATATAAAATAGCTCTGATCTCTATTATATACTACCTTACCCACATTACTAAATTGTCCATGCCTAACACAAGCTTACATGAAAAACACTTGTGTTTTCCAACTTGGAGTTTTATAAGAATACAAATTAAACATTAATATAAGCAAAAAATTACAAATGTACTCTGATGTCAATATTTAGTTTCTCTCTAGGGTTCTGGTGATATTCTTTATTCAGCATTAATAAGGAACTGCCACTTTTCCTCTTGCTTTTGGATGCCTCTTTGTCCAGGTTCATCTAATCCTCTTCTCTTTTCTATGATAATCTTGTTTCTTACATTGTAAATTTTTATATTTTCTCTGTTTATGGTCGTATATTACTATTTGCAGAATTTTCTTAGTTTTGCAGATGCAACTATTTGAAGTTCACTCTGAGTACAGTATTTATCAATTTATTTCTACAGCAGCATGCTTTTCCAAAAAATTATGCAAAATTCTGCTGTTTTCTGTTGAACAACAGGAAACATCCGTTATATATCAGACACTGTTCAAATATTGGAGATACCTAGAGTAATACACACAGCCAACAATCAAGTAGATAGGAATTAAGTTCCACCTCTTAAAAGAAAGCGTGCAGAAGAATTTGTGGACGTATTTTAAAACCATGACACATATAAACAGTTAAAAGTATGGCCGATCTCAGCACAAAGTATAGGAACTCTTCTGTGGCCATAAACAAATTGAAAAGGGAGAGCGGAGATGTAAAGGAGCTGCCGAGGGCATCTGCTTATTAGAGAACCCTTATGGAATATACCTGTGAGCTGATTTTCCATCCTGTCTTGCAATAAGGTTATCTCATGTGACTATGTTGACCAATAAAATATGAATGAAAGTAGTGGGTATACTTTCTATGCCAAGATGAGTAACTATCCATTATGTCATCTTCCCTTTTCTCTTGCCTCTATGTAGCTGGTAGTGAAAAACTCCAAAATGTCAGAGTCACATGATAAAAGAAGTTTGGATTCCAAAACCATCATTTGGAGAGAACTGCTCAGGAATCCAAGCAGCACTGAACTTCATGTTCATGAAAAAATATACTTTTATGAAGTTAAGCCCCTGAGATCTCAGAGTTGATCAGTTATAGCAGAATGCCTTGTTCACTCCAAATAATCCACAAATTTGTACTTTGAAGACGTGTTCTTCTGTAACAAAATCATAATGTATGCGGCAATGGTCAACAAACTTTTTCTGCAAAGGGCCAGGTTATATAAATTTTAGGCACTGAGGATTATATGGTCTCTGTTGTAACTACTCAACTCTCCTGTACTCAGCCGTGGACAATAGATAAATGAATAAACATGGCTGTGTTGCAATACCATTTTATTTGCAAAAACAGGCCCAAGGCCCACAGATTTGGCCCACAGGCAGTAATTTGCTGAACCATATCTTACACAGTGACAAGGAAGCTGATAATGAAAGATAGAGATGTTGTGATCCACGTTATTGAAGAGGAGCAGAATTTATCACCATATCACCAAAATATGCCTCTTTGGCAGAAGGATTATTTTAGGCTGATTATTTTTAAGAAACAGCAGATATAAGAAAAGCTCTGAAAACTGAGTAGATTTACTTTTTGTAAGAAAAATGTATATTTATAAGGTAATTTCCATTTGTAAGGGTGTCTCCCTCTCTGTACCGTGAAGAGAAGGATGATACTAAATCTCTAGAAACTCTTATTTATGGAGAAGGCAAAGACCTAACTCTGCATAAGAACCTTACCCTTGTTTACTGAGCTTTTCCTGGTTACCTCCCATAACTGGCTCCTCCCACCCCCAACATCATTTGTCTTTAGCTGGAGATGGTATTTAAGGTGATGGCTTGGGCCACTTGAAGGAGTTTACTCAGTTTTCCTGAGTATCTCCCATGTATACAGGAGGTATACATGTTATTAAACTTCTGTTTGTTTTTCCCATGTTAATCTGTCTTTTATTGTAGGCAGGTCTCAGATAAGAACCTAGGGGTAGAGGGAAAATTATTTTTCCTCTTCCACATTATGCAGGAGCAAAACTGTTGCTGCCATAAAATGGGAGGTCAACCACGTGCCTAGTGAGAGAGGTGATCTGGCAAAGTAATTTTAAAATCCCAGCAGTCGGATGTGCTTGCTAATGCTGGCTGAGTCTAATAATGTGTAGAAAGCAAAAAGTTAAACAAAAAAGAATGGAAAATGCAGTAAATAAAAATGAAATGAATATCAGGGATTTGAAGGACTGGAAAAGCTAACTATTTTCAGACCCCAAGAAAAGAGGTTAACTTTTAAATGGCTTTGAGCAACAAAGAGCTAGAAAAGCTTCTCACTTGCATAAAGTGAATCAGGAATCACAAAACCAGATTAAGAGAGTGGCCTTCACATTCACACTTTTAGGGCCACCACTGGGTTAAGAAAGGGACAAGGGGACCAAAAAGCAAAATTGAACAGGTGCTTACTAAATTTTTAAGGAATCTTCATTGCCAAAGAAATTATAAACCTAGATAAAAAAGCTTTAGGGTAGTAATAGACAATGGCAACCATGTTGTAAAACACTGTCCTAATTCTCTTCCCAGAGGACGGGATTAATTGCACTCTTCACCTATGATAAGTCCAGGCAAATATTGCACCCTCATCATTATTAGAAGACAAAGAATGCAAAAGTATTATGAATGAATAGAGAGCAAACATGAGACTATCAGTGCTTCAGTGCCATGCACCCCCACCCACCCCCATGCATCTCAGACTTTGTGGCAAGCAGAGGCAGAAAACTCTTGCAAGAAACACAGAGGAGGGACACTAGCTAAGGAGCTGGAGAGAAAGTTGAAGCAACCACAGGAAAGATGAAATCTACACTAAATTTGAAAATGTTACCGAACCTGAAGTGAATTCACTCACTTGTTGCACAGCAAGACAATTTCTGACACCGGGGGTGGTGGAAGAAAGTAGGAATTTTATTTTTGCACAGTGCTGAGCAAGGAGAGAGGGCAGCTAACACTGAAATCCCAAACTCCCCGAAAAGCTAAAAGGAAGGATTTTATTTGGGGTTTTAGGGAGGGGAGGGGGAGCATATGGCCTTGCTGGTTGGAGCTTTCCCACCAGCCCATCTTTGGCCTTGAGACACTTACAGAGAGGAGAGAGCTTGTGACCTTGGCTAGTCAGCAGCTTTCCCACCAGCCCATATCTCTTTGCGGGAGGAGATAGTCCAGGTGCTTGTCCATGACAGTGTTTGTCTCCATGGAGGATAGTGGATTCTGGAGCCAGGAAGCCAGAGAGTCAGCAGGGAATGAGTGTTTTGGTTTAACCCCATATATGCTGGGTTTAATGTGGGGAAACTGATATCAGGGTCGATATCAACTCCCCCTATTTTATGTCCATCCCTCAATCTTGAGGGATTTGGGGTGGCGACTGGTCTAGCTACTTCCTGCTGAAATGGGTGTAGGTTGTCTCATCTCATTGAACCAGTCTTTTAATAAGGCAATGATGCTGGTGGGCTCCTGAAGGTAGGCCTGTATCATGTAAGTAAGCAACCAGGTATTTAATAAGAGAAACAAAAAGAGAAAAACAAGGTTAATGGTTGGAGAAAATTATAAACCAGTTTCTGAGCCCAGGGGGCAGCCAATCAAGATTCCTAGAAGTCAGGGTTGAAGCATCTTTTGCAGTTTGAAATGTCTCTGATGGTGTCATCCAGCTTTCAGGTAGCTCTTTGAGTGGCTTACACAGCAGTAGACATGAATCTCTCTTAAGTTTATATTGGGTCTTCCAGCTTCAGTTTGTAAGGCTTTAGGAAAAAGGGCAGATTTAGTTTTCAATGACTCCAAATGAAAATAATGGGAAAAAACCCTGAAAATGTTAGTTTGGAGGTTTTTAGCCAGGTATTTCAGGAGATGAAGAATTCAAGATCCAGTCCAGATAACAGAAGTAAAACAAAAATTTCAAACAGAATTGAAAAACTAAAATTCAATATTTATAAACATGTATTATAGTTTCTATTGAAACATAATCTTCCTCCCTAGAATCACCCTCAATTTCACTAGACATAGCCAAATTAAGACTAACTGGTTTGCAAAATAAGTCTAGTTTTAATAAATTTGGCATAATTATTTACATAAGTACAGCAAGAATAGTAATTGATCATATAGGCTCTTTCACATCTGCTTTGCTGGAACCTTATAAGGAATCTCAGTTTGATCTTTAAAGGCCTCTCAAGGAAAGCCAAGCAAAGGACCTGTTATCACATTCTGCCTGCAGTACCTACAGATTTGGGTGAATTCTTCTCTTCGTGAGCTCCCCCAAAATATTCCTTGTACCTGCCAGAGGGAGCGACATTCTTTGCTCAAAAGTACCAGGTTACAGAACCCATAAACATAGTACCAGGCCAATATTTCCAAGTGGCTTTATTCCAGAATGTCAACCTTCATTCCTCAAAAGCTGCCTTGTTATATTTAAGCCCACATGTTTTTTTCAAATATGATGTTCCAGTCAAAGTCTTGGTAATATAACCAGTGTTTCCAATTGTGTCCTGTTAAAAGAAGAACAGATTCTTATTGGACTTATGCAAAAAACTATATTGCCATAAGAATAAGAATACTTACTCATCAGGGATTTTTACATTTTGGAGGGCTCAGAAAGGGAGGAAAAGACAAATGCTTCAATTTTGTTTACCAATTGCTGTAAGTCATAGTTCTTTAAGAGAATGGAGAAAAAGGTTTTCTTAACTCTGAAAAAAAGCAAAACATCAAAAATCAGTAATATCTCAGTTAAAAAGTCATAAAAATTACAATTATCCCTATCAGTTTATTCTGTCCTGCGTAATTGGTTCTTGATCTTAATTTTCTTTCAGCAGTTTGTGAGGTCATCAGTTTCTCTGTTGGAGTTCTGTAATTTTTACCTAGTTTAGTCTTACAATCTGAACGTTTATTGGAAACCTATATTCTAGAGTGTCAGAGTCCTTTCCATGAATTTCTCTGCAGATGAAACATATTTGCAAAAACATCAAAGTAAAACAGTCACGTTTATAAATAACAAAACATTAAAAAATTGTAATTGACAAAGGCATTTGACCATGTGTGTGATATACAACATTTTGAGGTAATAATCAGGATTATAGCCGACAATCAGAACAGATCAGATAGTTTTTAAAATACTTACATTAGTAACATTTATTTACATAATACCATTTAAGAAAGTTTATCATTATTTATTTGACAATGCTTCTCATGTAATTTAGCATACAAAATAAGCCGTGTTAGTTTAGCATTCTTTTCTTATAAGAAGAGAGCAAATTTCTCCGAGAAGTCCCAGGGGCCCTCTGAAAATTCCCAGAGAAACCTTCCCTCCTCTTCCAGGTCAAAAGAAAGCCTTTATTCAAGACTTGAATATTTGTGTGTCGGGGGGAAGCTTATTAAAAATATTAAAAGCTTTAAAACATTTATTCAGATAGGAAACAAAGTTCACTGCGAAACCACGCTCAGGTGTCTACTCAAAGTGACAACAGAAACAGTCAAGGGGAAGCAGAGTTAAAATAGTCAAAAAAAGCCTTTTTATAATCTTTCCATCAAGAGCAGATTAAAACTTTAGGAAAATTATCCTTTTAAGAAAGAGGAAACCAAGTTTTAATTTTGTATCAGTTTACTTTTGACATATAAGTTTATTTACGTAATTGAATTTACTTTAATCCTGGCCAACTTGACTATACATAAATCTCTTTAGGGCTTTACTTTTACAAACCTTTGGTTACTTTTTTACATTCAGAATTTGTCCCAGCACTTTAGGACAAATTTATCTTTCTCACCTCAAGAAACAAAAATATTTCTATTCTTTATATCTTTTTATTGAAAACATATATTTTACTTTCTTTGTATACAGACCTTTTAGAAATATATGTTTTCTCATAGAAAATTTTAAAGCATACATATAACATGTTTATCAATAAGCCTAAGCACTTTTCAGTCTCTTTGATATAAGAAACCAAAGGCAGACAAATATATGCTTAGTAGTTAACCATCAATATTTTATCTTATGTGTAAATGACCTAGGTACCCAATAAACGGTTATTATTTAATTTAACTTAGTAAAGCTATAAAATTTAAGTTACCAAAAAGATTTTGGAAGTTGTTTTTTAAGTACGCAGGCTATAAAACATAATTATTGTACTCAAAACTCTTACCCAGTTTTAACAATTACTCTTAAAAACTTCATGTGACATTACAGCAGTTAACTATCATCCTCAGTTGTTTTAAGTACATATATCATAATATGATTATTATACATATAATTACATATATAATTATTGTTAAAAAGTTTTTCCAAAAACTTTTATTTTTTTACATTGCTTTAGTTTACCTGTTCTTAACAATTATATTTAGATCATCTACGAAAACTCCATGAGACATTAAATAAAATTAGCTATTATACTGAGTTATGAGTTTTGCTGATACGTTTTGTAACAGAGATGACATGAGCTCATTTGACCAGTAAATCCAGGCTGTATGTCTGCATTATAGCCAATGCTGATAACTTTGAGGATATGTTCATTTTAAATGAAACCAGTAAACTTACACAGGGTTTCATTCATCAAAGATCATTTTATATCATGTTAAATAACTTTGTCTCTTAGAAGTTTTTGCATATTCATTAAAGACTGCATTCCATTATGAGAGATTTTGAATCCTCTTCTGAAACAGGTTTTCATAATGGTAATTACAATTCCAAATTATCTCAAAAGTTTGCTTATTTTTACTTGTTCAATTTTAGATCAGGAATTTTGGGGGAGTTGAAAGGAAGCTCAGCTTGCTGGGAAGCTCAGCAAGAGTAGACAAAAGCAGCAGATTTGGGTTGGTTGCTGGCATGTTTAATTATTTAATTATTTTCTCTTAAAGAGGCAGTAAAGTATTTCTAATTTTATTTGGAAGACTCAAAAGATTAAAACAGGCTCCCCATTGTTGCAGCTGGCTTTTCCAATTGCATACATTAGTTTGGGTAAACTGTAACTGGTCTGTTTAAGTATATTAATTTTTACAAAACTTTATCTTAGTTTTACTAACACTTATATTTTTAATTATAACTTACATTAGAATTCTATGAATAAGTTTTTGTATTACAATATTGTTCAGGGGAAGCATTCCCAATTAGACCTAACATTTATTCCCAAAGAAATCATCCAGGCAAAGTTGACATAACCTCTTCATATAATATTAGCTTAAATGCTTTAATCTTTATAGTTTTATTAATCTTAGTAGGCTAACTGTTGCCTCAAACAATTGCTGCACAGGTTTTTCACTCTGATTTCTGCCTCCTGACCTTTTAAATTTTTTAAGCTGGGGTAAATAGAACAGATTTGTCTGATGTCCTCTAATGTTGGGGAGCCAATATGGGGGTCCCTTTAGTCCATCCAAACTTAGGCAGTGTTTCATTAAAATCTTTGTTTTAACTTCATTCATATCTGTTCCATTTATCCTATTTTTCTTTTAATAACTAGCTAAAGATTTTCATCCTGTTGGGATGAGTCCTGTGATTCTTCCCTTTCTGATTTCTCTTTGTTAACTTAACATTTTCATTAGCATCTGTAAGACTACAAGAAGCTAAGACCCCAAGTTTGATTAGGTTCTTGAGACTAGTCATTATAGTTTCCTCTTAATTTGGTCTTTTCATAGGTACCAATAAAACAGTTGTTTATCATAAGAGCTCTCTAAAAAGTTTCCCAACTTAAGGATCCATTGTTTGGCCATTTTTTTCTCTCCGGAGTCTAAAGAATATTGTGGCCATGTGGTGTTACAAAAGAAAATCATCCCTCTTTAGACATTGGCTTATAGCTATAGGTCGACCATCAGCCAAAGTTTTTCCCAAGGGTTTCTCTTAGGTGGAATAAATGCAGCACCTCCCATGTTAACACTTTTAAAAGGACAGACAAACAGACAACAACAACAAATACCAAACAAACACGCATTCCCAAAAACTCTCGGCCACAAATGGAAGCCAAAACAAAGACCAAGACCAAAAACCAAAGTGCTTCCAGTCCCAGCTTAGTCCGTGTCCTACACTCGGTGGACGCCCAACAAATGAAGATCTGCTATGCAGATCTTTCCAAGTGAGCAAGGACAAGGGACCTCGGTTGTGCACACCCGGGGGACTTACCAAAATTTGGCCGGGGTGTCGCAGTGACTTCAAAGCAAACAGAGCCCAGAGGGCTGCCAAGGTACCCATTATTTCCGGCCGGTCCTGTTGGAAAAGGTTAACACAAAGACAAAGAGAAAAACTACCAGCTACTTACAAGAGATGTCTTCCTAAGTCCTAAACCCAGTTTCTTCCACCACCAAAGCAAAAGCGCCTTGGGCCAATGACGTCTGACTAGCAGCCAGCCACTTGGGGCTGTCCCTGAGACAAGGGGCTCAGGCAGCTTCAGGACAGCTTCCAAGAGAGGCCGTTAGCCAGAGGCCGGTGTGCCACAGGCGAGACATCCACCTGGGACATTGTCCCCTTTGGGTCGCCAAATTGTTACTGAAGCTGAAGTGAGTTCGCTCACCCGTTGCACAGCAAGACAATTTCTGACACCGGGGGTGGTGGAAGAAAGTAGGAATTTTATTTTTGCACAGTGCTGAGCAAGGAGAGAGGGCAGCTAACACTGAAATCCCAAACTCCCCGAAAAGCTAAAAGGAAGGATTTTATTTGGGGTTTTAGGGAGGGGAGGGGGAGCATATGGCCTTGCTGGTTGGAGCTTTCCCACCAGCCCATCTTTGGCCTTGAGACACTTACAGAGAGGAGGGAGCTTGTGACCTTGCTGGTCAGCAGCTTTCCCACCAGCCCATATCTCTTTGCGGGAGGAGATAGTCCAGGTGCTTGTCCTTGACAGTGTTTGTCTCCATGGAGGATAGTGGATTCTGGAGCCAGGAAGCCAGAGAGTCAGCAGGGAATGAGTGTTTTGGTTTAACCCCATATATGCTGGGTTTAATGTGGGGAAACTGATATCAGGGTGGATATCAAAAATACTAGGGGGAAAAAAGCAAACAGCAGATCACACAACAAACTGAAAGGAAGGGATTTCAAGGTATGTGCTCTTAAAGAGCGAAACACCATAGAGACAAGCATGGGATTTAAAGAAATAGACTACATTTCAGGCATCCAATTTAAAGAGGTAAATTATTTAATGCGGCAAGCTTCTTAATCAGCAAATGTAACTTTACTGAGTTTCATGGAATAATCAAAGGAACAACGTGATAATACAGGTTCATTAACGGGATATTCACAAGCTAGTTCAGAGACTGCTATTTTCGATTGAGCATTGGTGTCTTTTGGGAAGGCAAAACATTTTTTATTTATTTAGATGTGTTTGCCTGTCTTACCCAAGACTTGTGAGATTCAGTCTCTATATGTGCTTTCATCTCTCCTTCTGCACCATGCCTAATCACAAATGCTCTGTTTTTGTTGTTTATCTCCCTAACCCAGTTATATATGTCCTTCCGTCTATCATTAAAATAACATAGTTATTTAGCCTTCTTTTTCATTTAAGTCTTGGTCATGCTGGCATTGGTGTTGTAATCATTCTGGTTTTCTTTTCTGTATCTGAACACTTAGAAAACATAGTCACAATATTTCCAATGTTAAAAAGTAAACTAGAACCATCTCCATACAACAGCAGTTAATCCACCAAGTCAAAGAACGCCTGCTATCATTCCCAATTTTACAATACACTGAAGTTGCACACAAGTCACATCAGAGTGATGCAACAATGAATAATTATTGTGAACAACAAATCATGGTTGCCATTATCAGTCATCAGAGACAGCAACATTAGAAACAGTGACCACTTTCATGCATAATCTCACCTGTACCCATTTGACACTAAAATGAAAGACAAAGAAGCTTCTAAGCAAGAATATAAACATGAAAAAATAGTTTACCCTACTTCCTTTTAGAAGTAGGGCTGCAAGAAAGAAAAATATAAAATATTCTTTTCATAAGCAACTGGGAAACTTCGGATTATAAAGACACACTAGCATGTACCTGTTGAACAGAATGCTACACAAAAAGGCAATGAGGCATTCTCTTTTTGTATAGAACACAATAGAGCACAGAGAGTTTACCACATTCCACAACTCAGGGGCACCTGAACAGCTGCACTTGGCCTCTGCAAGGCCCACATGCTAGTGAGGCAGCAGGAATGTAAAAATGCTCAATGGCAGCCAGACCCTTGAAGAAGAGAGAGCAGGATTGATAGAGGTAGCTGTGCCTAGGAGAACCTCAAAGGTGCCCCTCTAAAGCTGGAGTGCCAAGCAGATACCAGGGCTCTAGAGTGGTGTTATATGCCTAAAAGATGGCAATTTATAGAGGTACTTCTGATTTTAAGTGGTTAGTGAATTAAAATTGTCAGCATTTTTTCCCCTTCTTTGGCCATAAATTAGTAATTCTCCCTGAAAAAATGTTTCTTCAAGTCAATCCTTATTCCCAAGTAAGTGGCAACACACAGGGTAGAAGTAGCATGCAGAGAGCTGCACAGGAGATCAAGTTCCTTTTAATGAAAGTCTCACCGTATCCTACAACCTCAGAGGAAATCAGTTGAGAGAGATCCAGAAACTGGATGAAAAGAGCCTCCACAACAAGGAACAAGGAAGGGGATGGAAGAGGCAGAGATACAGTCCTACTGAGGAAAAAAGCACATTCTAGTGGCATTTCATGGTCAGGAACAATCTCAAAAGTATAGGGCAGGCTTTTCCCTGAAGCTCAAGGGATTTGAGCTCCACATTAGGCAACCTAGCTCTTAGACCCAGCATGGGAGAGATGAGACCCTAAAACACCTGGTTCTGAAAACCAACAGGAACATACCCAGGAAAACTGTAGAAAAGGAAAGGAAAACCCACTCTTAAAGGGCTCATGCACAGACTCAATCTGTTCAGAAACCAGCACAAAAACACCAGATAGAAAAGCACGTAGTCCATAGGCAAAGGAGACACACTTACTAAGCTTGGAGTGCCTCTCAGAGAGGCAAGAGGCAGCTGGAACTGCCCCTGCAGAATGAGTCACTGGCAACAGCCATTTTTGTCAGCTCATTCAGCTGTGCTGATGCTAGTACTGGCAGGTGCCATTTTGGAATCCTCCCTGTAGCCTATTAGCATGAGGACATGCCCCACCCAGCAGCACACCCAAGGCAGTAATACACCAGCAGGCTGCACAGCCAGTCCACTCTGTGGGCCTGCCCCAAGACTAGTGTGCCCATAGCAGTCATGTGCTGCTGACTCTCACAGCCAGCCTGCCCCACATACCATTTCTGCAGCAATCCCAGTCTCATCACAACAGAAGGGCAAATGCAGCCCACATAGGGGACAGCCCTGGCACATCTAACTATTGACCAGAGGGGAGCATGCTGCTGGACCCCACAGAACATCTCCTACATAAGGCCACTTCTCCAAGATTGGGAGATATAGCCGATCTACCTAATACATAAAAATAAACACAGATAAGTTGGAAAAATGGGGAGATAGAAGAATATGTTCCAAATTAAAAAACAAGACAAATAATCAGAAAAATAACTCAACAAAACAGAGATAAGTGATCTATCTGATAATGAGTTCAAAGTAATGGCCATAAGAATGCTCACTGAATTCAGAAGAATAATAGATGAACAAGATGAAAACTTCAACAGAGTTTGAAAATATAAAAAAGAACCAATCAGAGGTGAAGAATACAATAACTGAAATGAAAAATTCCCTAGATGGAATCTACAACAGAGTAGATGATACAGTAGAAAAGATCAGTGATCTGGACAACAGAGTAGAGGAAATCACCCAACATGAACAGAAAAACAAAAAGAATTTTAGAAAATGAAAATAGTTTAAGGACCTTTGGGGCAACATCAACCAACTTAACATTCATGTTATAGGGGTCACAGAAGGAAATAGTGAGAGAAAGGTGCAGAGAACATATTTGAAGAAATAATAACTGAAGATTTCTCTAACTTGTGGAAAGAAACAGACATCCAGATGCAAGAAGCAAAGAGAGTCTCAAACAAGATGAACCCAAAGAAATCCATACCAAGACATATTATAATTAAACTGTCAAAAGTTAAAGATAAAGAGTAATCTTAAAAGCAGCAAGATAAAAGCAACAATTTATGTACAAAGGACCTCCCATAAGACTATCAGCTGACTTTCAGTAGGAACTTTGCAGCCTAGAAGAGTGTGGCACAATATATTCAAAATTCTGAAAGCAACAAAGCTACAACCAAGAATATTCTACCCAGAAAGTTATCATTCAGAATAGAAGGAGAAAGAAAGTTTTTCAGACAAGCAAAAACTAAAGGAGATCATAAACTGGCCTTACAGGAAATGTTAAAGGGAGTTCTTTAAGCAGAAATGAAAAAGCCATAAACAGGAATAAGAAAATTATGAAAGGAAAAAATCTCATGAGTAACTGCAAACATATAGTAAAGGTAGTGGATCAATCGCTTATAAAACTAGTATGAAGACTAAAAGAAAAAAGCAGTAAAATCATCTAAATCTACCAGAAGTTAAGAGATACACAGAATTAAAAGAGGTAAAATATGACATAAAAATTATAAAACAATTCAACAAGAGGATATAGCACTTGTAAATATCTATGCACCCAAAATAGGAGCACCTCTATACTAAAAGCAAACATCAGCAGACATAAAGGGAGGAATAAACAGGAACACAATAATAGTGGGGGACTTTAATACCTCACTTACATCAATGAACAGACCATTCTGACAGAAAATCAATAAGGAAACATTGGCCTTAAATGATCCGTTAGACCAAATTGACTTAATAGGTATGTACAGAAAACTCCATCTCAAAGTAGAATACACATTCTTCTCTAAAGCACATGGAACATTCTCCAGGATAGATCACATGTTAGACTACAAAACAAAACACAATAGCTTTTGGAAGACTGAAATCATATCCAGCATCTTTTCCAACAACTACAGTGTGAAACTAAAAATCAACTACAAGAAGAAAATTTTAAAAAATACAAACCTAGAACCTAAACAACATTCTGCTAAACAACCAATGGGTCAATGAAGACATCAAAGAGGACATTGAAAAAATTGAGACAAATGAAAATGGAAACACAATTGTCTAAAATCTATGGGAGGCAGCAAAAACAGTTCTAAGAGGGAAGTTCACAGCTATACAAGCCTATCTCAAGAATCAAGAAAAATCTCAAATTTTACACCTAAAGGAGCTAGAAGAAGAAAAACAAACAAAGAACAAAGTTAGTAAAGGAAAGGAAATAATAAAGATCAGAGTGGAAATAAATGAAATAGACACTGAAAAAAAACAATACAAAAAAAATCAACGAAATTAAAAGCTAGTTCTCTGAAAAGTCAACAAAATTGATAAACCTTTAACCAAACTCATCAAGAGAAAAAGAGAGAAGGCTCAAATAAATAAAATCAGAAATGAAAAAGGAGAAGTTACACCACAGACCCAAGACCACAGAAATACAATGGATCATAAGAGATTACTACAAACAATTATATGCCAACAAATTGGACAACTTAGAAGAAATGGATAAATTCTCAGAAAAATGCAATCTTCCAAGACTGAATCAGGAAGAAAGAGAAAATCTGAACAGACTGACTACTAGTAATGAAATTGAATCAGTAATCAAACACCTCCCAACAATCAAAAGTCCAGGACCAGACAGCTTCACAGGTAAATTCTACCAAACATTTAAAGAAGAGTTAATACCTATCCTTCTCAAACTATTCCAAAAAATTGAAGAGGAAGGATCCCTTCCAATCTCATTCTGCAAGACCAGCATTACCCTGATACCGAAATCAGACAAAAACATTACAGAAAAGAAAGTTATTGGTCAATATCCCTGATGAACATAGATGCAAAAATTCTCAACAAAATATTAGCAAATTGAATTCTATAACACATTAAAAGGATTGTTAAGCATGATCAAGTGGGATTTATTCCATGGATGCAAGGATGGTTCAATGTCTGCAAGTCAATCAATGTGATACACCACATTAACAAAACAAAGGATAAAAATCATATGATCATCTCAATAGATACGAAAAAAGCATTTGACAAAATTCAATATCCAGTAATGATAAAAAACCACAACAAAGGAGGTATTGAGGAAATATAACTCGGCATAATAAAACCTATATCTGACAAACCCACAGCTAACATCATACTCAAGTGTGAAAAGCTGAAAGCTTTTACTATAAGATCAGGAACAAGACAAGGATGTCCACTCTTGCCATTCTTATTCAATATAGTGTTGGAAGTCGTAGCCACAGCAATCAGACAAGAAAAAGAAATTAAAGACATCCAAATTGGAAAGAAGAAGTAAAACTGTCACTATTTGCAGATGACATGATACCATATATGGAAAATCCTAAGGACTCCTCTAGAAAACAATTAAAACTAATAAATGAATTTAGTAAAGTTGCAGAATAAAAATAATTATACAGGAAACCAGTTCTGTTTCTATACACTAATGATGAACTATCAGAGAAATTAAGAAAACAATCCCATTTACAATTATATCAAAAAGAATAAAATATGTAGGAATAAATTTAACCAAAGAGGTGAAAGACCTGTACACTGAGAACTTTAAGATACTGATGAAAGAAATTGAAGATGACACAAATAAATGGAAAGATATAACATGCTCATGGATTGGAAGAATTAATATTGTTAAAATGTCCATACTACCCAAAGCAATTTACAGATTCAGTGAAAGCCCTATTAAAATGCCAATGGCATTTTTCACAAAACTAAAACAAATAATCCTAAGATTTGTATGCAACCACAAAAGTCCCTGAATAGCCAAAGCAATCTTGAGAAAAAAAGAGCAAAGCTGGAGTGATCATGCTTCCTGATTTCAAACTATACTACAAAGCTATAGTAATCAAAACAGTATGGTACTGGCAGAAAAAGGGTACATAGATCAAAGGAACAGAACAGAGAGCCCAGAAATAAACACATGCCTATATGGCCAATTAATCAATGACAAAGGAGGCAAGAATATAGAACAGGGAAAAGACAATTTCTTCAATAAATGGTGTTGGGAAAACTGAAGAAAAGAAGAATGAAACTGGACCACTTTCTTTCATCATATAGAAAAATAAACTCAAAATAGATTGAAGACTTAAATATAAGAACTGAAACCGTAAAAATCCTAGAAGAAAAGTAGGTAGTAAACTCTTTGACATCAGTCTTAGAGATATTTTTTTGTATATGTCTCTTCAGGCAAGGGCAACAAAAGCAAAAATAAACAAAGGAGACAACATCAAACTAAAAAGATTTTGCACAGTTAAGGAAACCATCAGCAAAATGAAAAGGCAACCTAGTGAATGGGAGAATATATTTACAAATGATATATTCAATAAAGGGTTAATATCCAAAATACATAAAGAACTCATACAACTCAATATCAAAAAAAAACAAGTAATCCAGTTAAAAAATGGGCAGACGACCTGAATAGACAATTTTCCAAAGAAGACATATAGATGGCCAACAGACACATGAAAAGATTCTCAAGGTCACTAATCACCAGGGAAATGCAAATCAAAACCACAATGAGATATCATTTCACACCTTTCAGAATGGCTTTTATCAAAAGGACAATAAATAATAAGTGTTGATGAGGATGTGGAGAAAAGGGAATCCTCATATACTGTTGGAGGAAATGTAAATTGGTGCAGCCAATATAAAAAACAATATGGAGGTTCCTCAAAAACTTAAAAATAGAACTACCATATAATCCAGCAATTCTACTTCTGAGTATTTATCTGAAGAAAATGAAAACACTAATTTGAAAAGATATGTGCACTCCTATGTTCATTGCATCATTATTTACAATGGCCAACTATAGAAGCAACTTAAGCATCCATCCATAGATGAATGAATAAAGATGTGGTATATATATATATACACAATGGAATAGTACTCAGCCATAAAAAAGAATGAAATCTACCATTTGTGACAAGATGGATAGACCCAGAGGGTTTTATGCTAAGTGAAATGTCAGACACAGAAAGAAGAATACCATATGATTTCACTTATATGTGGAATTTAAAAAGTGAAACAAACAAACAAAATGGAGTAACAGGGACAAGGTATAAATTGTAACAAAATAAGTGTAAAACATTCAGGAAAGAAATCAAGGATCTAAATACATGAAGAGATATTCCATGTTCATAAATAGAAAGACTAAATATTGTTAAGGTGTCAGTTCTTCCCAATATGATCTATTGATCCATCACAACCTCAATCAAAATCCCAGCAACTTATTTGTGTCTATCAACAACTGACTCTAAAGTTTATATGGAGAGGCAAAAGACCCAGAATAGTCACAGCAATACAAAGAACAAAGTCAGAACACTATCTAACTTTAATATTTACCGTAAATCTACAGTCATCAAGATAGTGTGGTACTAGAAATATACTCTCACAAATAAAGTTAGCTGATCTTTAACAAAAGAGCAAAGATAATTCAATGGAAAAAGGATGGTCTTTTCAACAAATGGCACTGAAACAACTGGACATCCACATGCCAAAAAAAATGAGTATGACGTAGACCTTACACTTTTCACTAAAATTAACTCAAAATAGATCATAGCCATACTTCTAGAAGACAATTGTGGGGGATCAGAACAGACCACCTGAAAATGTACTTCTTTGGCTTGATTATTCTGAAGAACAAAAGACTCTGAAAGAAACTTTGTGCTTCCGCTTAACTGCCTAAAAGAATTTCAGGTAGAAGGCCTATCCCAGGAAGGAGCTAATACCATAAGACAACTATAGTATAATGTAAAATAGATGTGATAGACACAAAGGCACCAGCAAGCCCATTTTTATGAAAGTTCTGTCTCTCGGGTCACGTTGTCTATAGATGGCCCAGCAAACAATTGTTTATCAAACATTTGCTTTCCCATCTCCATGTAAATTGCCTTCCTCCCCTTTGAAGTTTCAAACCACCACCCCAAACATCCTCCCTTGTCTTTAGCTGATGGTATTTAAGGTGCCAGCGTCAGCCAGAATGGTTGAAAAGATAACCGCAGACTGAAAGAAAATATTTACAAAACACACATCTGATAAGTGACTTGTATTCAAAATATGCAAAAAACCTCTTAAAACTCAACAATAAGAAAACAAACAACCCAACTTTAAATAGTGTGAAAGATCTGAACATATGCCTCACCAAAGCAGATATACAGTTGGCAAATAAACGTATGAAAAGAAGTTCAACATCATGTATCATTAGGGAATTGCAAACTAAAACAATAATGGGATAATACACTGAAATGGCTAAAATCCAAAAAACTGACAATATCAAATGCTGACTAGTGTATGGAGCACAGGAACTGATATTCATTGCTTGTGGGAATGCAAAATGTTACAGCCATTTTGGCAAAGAGTTTGATAGATTCTTAAAAAGCTACACATCATCTTACCACACAATCCAGGAATCGCTCTCTTAAGTATTTACCCAAATAAGTAGAAAACTAATATCCACACAAAAACCTGAACATGAATGTAGTTCATAGCAGCTTTAATTGTCAAAGTTTGGAAGCAGTCAAGATGTCCTTAAATAGTTAGGTGGATAAACAAACTGTAGTGCACTGTAGTGAAACAATGGAATATTATTGAACAATAAAAAGCATGAGCTATAAGCCATGAAAATATATGAAGGAACATTAAATGCATTTTACTAGATAGAGCCAGTTTAAAAAGACCACATACAGTATGATTCCAACTATATGATATTCTGGAGAAGGCAAAACTGTAGAGACAGTGAAAAGATCAGTGGTTGTCAGGGGCTTAGAGAAAGGGGAGAAAAGATGAATAGGTGGATCTCAGGAGATTTTTAGGGGAATGAAACTATTCTTTATGATACTGTAATAATGAATGACATTATATGCATTTGTCAAAACCCATACAATTATACGACACTATATATTTATACAAATAATCTCAGAAGTAGGGTTCATCCATTCCAAAATTAAAATAATTAACTCTATCAACAGGCTGAAGAAGAAAAATCACATGATCATCTCAATAGGCAATACAAAGACGTTGATAAAATCCAAATCCATTCCTGATAAAGTTTCTCAGAAAACTTGTAACAGAGAGGAACTTCCTCAAGCTGATAGGGGCTTATACAAAAACCTACAGCTTGGGGCCTGCCCCATAGCCAAGTGGTTAAGTTCTTGCGCTCCTCTTCAGCAGCCCAGGGTTTCACCAGTTCGGATCCTGGGCACGGACATGACACCACTCATAAGGCCATGCTGAGGTGGTGTCCCACATAGCACAACCAGAAGGACCTGCAACTAGAATATGCAACTATGTACTCAGTAGCTTTGGGGAAAAAGAAGAGAAGAAAAAGAATATTGGCAACAGATGTTAGCTCAGCTGCCAATCTTAAAAAAAAAAAAACCTACAGCTGACATTATATTTAATTGAATGCTTTCCCCTAACTTCAGGAACAAGACTACAAGGTCTGCTTTCAACAATTTGGACAAAACATTGTGTTGGAGATTTTCAAAATGCATATAGATTGGAAAGGAAGAAATAAAACGGTCTTTATTCACAGATGACATGATTATAATGTAGAAAATATGAAAGAATCTACCCAAAAAAGCTACTAAGTCTAACACGTATGTTTAACAAGGTTGCAAATTACAGCATGATATACATAAATAAGTTGGAGTTCTATATACTAGAAACACATAATCAGAGATTGAAAATAATAAACAACCCCATTTACAATACTATCAAGTTAAATGTAATACTTATGGATACATCTGAATGAATATGTGAAACTTCGCCTGACAAATACACGATATTGCTGAGAGAAACAAGACCTAAATAAATAGATCATTCATATCTTCATGACTCAGAACACTCACTATTATTAAGATGTCAATTTTCCAAAATTGATCTATGGTCAATCCTAGTCCAAATTGCAACAGGAGTTTTTGTAGAAATTGATAAACTGATTTAGAAACCCATATGGAAATGCAAAGGAACTGGAGTAGCCTAAACAACTTTTAAACAGCAGAGCAAATTTGGAGAAATGAGACTACGTATTTCTAAGACTTAATATAAAGCTACATAATGAAGACAGCACTGTACTGACAAAAATACAGATAAATAGATCAATAGAATAGAATGAAGAACTCACAAATAGATCCACACCCATAGGGATAGCTGACTTACAACAGAGATACAATGGCAATTTAGTGGCTTTTTGATAAGTGATACTGGAACAATTGGATACCTATATATATAAAATGAATTTTTTCATCTCTTATTCAAAAATTAACTCAAACTCTTTCATAGACATAAAGGTAAAACCTAAAAGTACAAAACTTATAGAAGAAAACATAAGATAAAATATTCACTTCCTTGAGTTAGGGAAAGATTTCTTAGTTATAACATAAAAAGCACATTCCACAGAAGGACAAATTGACAAATGAAACTTCATCAAAATTAGAAGCTTATGCATTTTGAAAGATACCATTAACAAAATAAAAGGACAAGCCAAATCCTGGGAGAAAATATTTGAGAAGCACATATGTGATGAGGGACTTGCATCTAGAATGTATAAAGAACTCTCAAAATTCAATAATAAGAAAATGAGCCCGTTTTCTAAACAGGCAAACATTTGAAAATGAGCTTCACTAAAACAAGAAAGGTGCATAGCAAACAAGCTCATGAAAAGATGACCCGTATAATTTATTAGAAGGTATAAATTAAAACCACTTGAAATAACCCTACTTATCTATGAGAATGTCTAAAATTTAAAGCCTGATTATACCAAGTGTTGTTAAGGGTATAGAGGAATGGTAACTCTCAAAAAACCTGATGGAAATATAAATGGTACAATCTCTTTGGAAAACAATCTGGCAATTTCCTTAAAAGTTAAATTAACAGATATCATACGATCTAGCCATTCCACCTCTAGGGATATACTCAAGAGAAAAAAGGCATATATCCACACAAACCCATGCACACTGAAGTTCATAGCAGCTTGATTTGTAATGGCCAACACCAAATTCAACCCATATCTCCGTCAGCAGGAAATTCATAAAGATATTGTGACATATCCATACAATGGAATACTACTAGCATGAAAAAGAGATAAATTGGTGATATATGCGGCAACATGGATGCATCTCCAAATTAGGATGATGAGTAAAAGAATCTAGACAAAAATGAATGCGTGTTATATTATACAATTTTTATGAGGTCCTAGATACGCAAACTAATCTATAGAGACAGCAAGCAGATCAGTGGTTGTCTGGGGTGGGGATGGGTGCGATAGAGGGATTATAAAGTGGTCCAAATAAACTTTCCAGATGATAGATGTGTTCACTTCTTCATCACGGTCATAGTTTCATGAGTGTATACATATGTCAAAATTTAACAAATGATGCTTTTTAATATCTTATGTTTATTGTATGTCAATTATACCTCAATAAAAATTAGGGAAAAATTTTTTTAAAAAACAGGTTTAGAGGTAAGTGGAAGAAGAATTCTTTAAAATATGCTCAGGGTAGGCAAATGATTCTTTTCATACAGTTATAGGTAATGGCTATTCTCCATAACTAAGATTCTATTTAATTCAAGGAACATTTATTTTCTACATTATTGAGTATTCCCTAAGTGTCAGATGTTGCGCTAGGAGCTGAGAATTTGAAGAGGCAGTAGGCCTCTGTGGACTATTTCAGCACAGCGATTAAGAGCTCTGGATTTATAGAAAACTGACCTGGGTTCACCATTGAGCACCATATCTTCCCGCCTGAATATTGGGTGGAATACTCAAATTATCGAAGCCACAGATTCCTCTAGGGTAAAACAAGATTAAATGTGATAATGTATATCATGTGCTCATTAATACATGGGGCCTGGCATGTATTCAATAAATTATGACTGTTGAAATATTATTATTAAAATAAAAACAATGCTTTCAAGCATATCATCAAGACTCTAGAGAAATAAAACAGACGCTGATTTGGAGAACATTAAAAAGCTTTAATAGACATTTCTCCTCACAGAAGCTGTAATAATTTCTTAGTCTAAAAATACACTTTCTGTAAACCTTCTGCCTTTAGTATCTCATTTTTCAATGGATAAAGAAACCAAGAATCCTTTAAAATGTCAGAATGGTATACATGACACCAGCAAGTGTTGTCTTAGTTAGCAGCCTGCAATTCAATTATCCACATGCAAGATGAAGAAAATAGAACTCAGAGCCCACTCTAAGGGCCTTCTGTTGGCTGTAGCAAAGATCACCCGCTGTTTGAAAGTGTACTCAGCCAAAACATCTAATATACACTCAAAATGCCTTTTATCATTTCATTTAGGACATACAATGTCTCTCCTGGCAATCTTCAGAGGATTCTCAACAATATCTAAATTCTGAACCATAAAATGATTGTATATCTGATCGTCACTTTTGGGATAGGAGGTAGGCAGAGTGAAGAAATAAGCAGAAGAATAAAAATCCTTTTAAAGCTTGTTTTTCCTCTGAGAACATCAGCAAGAGAGACAGGTACTATGAAAGACTTAGGCTTGGCTGCAATGCAGATTCATTGCTTCTTTCTTTAGAATTTCTAGGCTTAGTATCTATTTCAGTGGCCAGGAAGGGCCAATACTCAGAAGCAAAGATGTTTTGTAAAATAAATGAGTCCTACAAAATGCCTGTGCCAGAGGAAACACTTTTCAAGTATCTAAGTTCCTTGATGCCAAGGTCTAGAAGTGATCCAGAAGAGTAGACAATAATTTTCAGGTTGGATCACTCATTGCTTCTCTCCACCATCACCAGTAGAGCACAAAGAGCCCCTGGCATTCTACTTATTAAAACTTTTACCAATGGTGAATTGGGTTAGTATACGGTCAAGGGGTTGCATTACTGATACAAGGTATCAGGCATTTGAAACTTAGGGCACGAATAATTACAAGTGCAGTGGGATTGGACATTTATTTCTAAACTGAGGTAATGCACTAGAGAGAGAGAATGAAATGCTCAAGGCAGTTACCAAGCATTTTAAAACTAACTATTAAAGCCAGAGGGCCTCTTACCAAACAGCATACAAAGTCCTAATCTCCTACATCAGGAGTGCAGAAAAAATACTGTATCCTGAACGGAAGAACAAGTCCAGGATATGATAGTCTGAGTGACTGAGCTTCAAAAGATTTAATGTTCATGCCAGGCAAGCCTTTTAGGTCAAGATCAGAATCCTGGTTGAGAAGACCTGGGAGCCTAACACATGGAATGGAGACATCTGGGAGAAATCCTCTAAGATTTCAGGTACCCCAGATTCCTCTGAACCTTCTGAGCTTATGGAAGCAGCTGACATCTTCTATTAAGAGTTGGCATTTCCTTCATGCTGGCCAGCAATGTAGAGGCCTCTCTCATCAAGGCAACAGTTACTGCTAAGGATCTGCCACATCTCCCTTCCTGACTAACCAGGCACACAGCTGGGGTTAAGTTTTGGCATGGACTGGTTGAGGACATACTACACCTGTTAAGGAAGAAAAGGTCATAGCATATGCCAAAGGAACTGCCAGTCCTAATTAGCATGTACCTGCAAGAGCTGGAGGAATATGCATGGGAATAGATTCGAAGAGTGCTTGTTTAAGGGGTCCAGAACAAACACCTGGACAGGGAAGTTTACAGATTTGGAAGCACTCTCCTAAGATACAGGTTTTTAAACAAGCAAAGACTTCAGGAGATGGTTCCTCATAACATGGAAACAGTGAAGAGAAGGCCTATGTTAAGCAAAGTTGCATTGCCATGGCTGATGGTGGAAGAAAGAATTAAAAGGCTCATGGCCGGCCTGCTAGCATAGTGGTTGGGTTTCTGTGCTCCACTTTGGCAGCCCAGGGTTTGCAGGTTCAGATCCCAGGCGCAAATCTACACACCACTCGTCAGGCCATGCTGTGGTGGCATCCCACAGACAAAAAAATAGAGCAAGATAGGCACAGATGTTAGCTCAGCAACAATCTTCCTCAGGCAAAAAGAGGAAGATTGGCAACAGATGTTAGCTCAGGGCCAATCTTTCTCACCAAAAAAAAATAAATAAATAAATAAAAATCTCAGGTAACTGGGCATTCTTGAATAAACATACTATATATGTTCAGAACACCCACAAGATGATTTTCTTCCATAGAAAGACACAGAGCCAAAAGGAATGCCACTGGAGAGAGACATAAAAACTAAAGACTTAACTAGTAGTTCTGTTCTGTAGACCCAAGCTGAAGCTAAGAGAGGTCTTTATAGAACTTGGTTTGCTGATAGTAAACAAGATCACACTAACAACAGAAGCCAGGTAATTGAGTTTGAACGCTGTAAGCAAGTGTCTTACTGATTGACAAGAGTGCAGTTGTAGCCAGAGGCCCAACATCTAGAAAGCTATTGAGTAGCCTAACAGAACTATAACAATCCTGGGGGCAAAACGGATGGACGTCCAACAAGAGTACTACTCAGCACGTACAAGATGACTGAGAGGCTTGAGCAGTCACTCCAATAAGGAGTCTGGACACATTATGCAGTTTACAGACTTAAGTCAGTTTTTCCGCCTGGAACACTTTGCTTCCTCCTCTGAAAGAAGGATCCTGCAAAACAACAAATATATATGATAATGTTTCTTCAGTCCTTCCCCAAAAGTACATATGGCCATGTATTTGGGTAACTGTCTTCCAGGGACAACAAAACACTCATGTATTTCAAGGAATATTGGAAACAGGATCTGAGTTGATAAGCAAAGTGTCATCTTGGCCCCGTTGCTAGAGCAAGATGTATATGGAAATCTGGTAACAGATAGAGCCCTGGCCAAGTTCTGACTTATGGTGGGTCCCCTGAGCCTGTGGGCCTGCTCAGTAAGCGCTCCCCAGCTCGTGAATGTATAACTGGAAATTGACACACTTGGCAGCTGATGAGTCATCAGCCTACCTGATAAGAGCTACCAGAGTGGAAAAAACACATTAAAAGTCTCTCAAACTATCCTCATGCAGCCAAAATAGTAGATCAAGAGCAATAGTACACCCTGGACTAGGGTAGCAGAGATCAGTACCACACTTAAGGATCTCAAGGATTTTGATAGGATTAATCCATTTTCATTACTTTTGATTACTGCTAGTTTTGGACTGTCTTTTATTAGCTCATTTTTTATGTTTACCATCTCCTCTGATTCTTTTTTCTCCCTTTCTGCCTTTTGAGAGCAACATAGTATTAGCTAAGGCCCCAGTTGTTTTGGAAATATAAGTTTTATTTCTGATATTTTAATGCATATCTTTGCATTTTAACAGGCAAACAATTTTTTAAGTCTAAAGTTATTCAAGCTATTCTCTTTCTTAACATAAAGATGCTAGCTTCTTTGTGCCATTCACAAAATATCCTATTTTATTTTTTGCTTAGTTTTATCTTTTTATAACAACAGGCATTATTTTTATAGTCAAGAATAAATTAAATTTATCACAAATTGTTAATTATCATGTTACTCTGATATTTTGTATATCCTACATCTTCCTTCCATCTTCATTTTCTTTTTCACTCAGTACATTTTTAAATAGTTCTTTAACAAAGTTTGGGAGTTATTAAAATATCACAGTATTTATATTTCTCAGTATATCTTTAATTTACCCTTATTCTTGAACAATAATTTAGCTGAGCATACATTGCTAGGCTATTTTTCCTCAAAACTTTGAAAATATTGTTTTATGGCATTCCAGCATCTGCTTTTGCTGAAGAGAAATTTGTTGTCTGCTTAATTCTCATTATTTTGTCAATCATCTGGCAAATTTGGAAACGTTCTCTTTAATCTCGGTAGTCAGCAGTTCCACTATGATGTATCAAGATGATGTTTATATGTTTGTTTTTAATTTTTATCTTACCCAGAATCCTAGGAGAGATCAAATTGAGGATCTAATTCTTTCTTCAATATTCAAAATTTCTCAGCTATTCTTTTGTCAAATACTGCTCTTTTTTCATTTTCTCAGTTTCTATTTCTGGATCTCTTAGAATCTTGATACATCTCCCATGACTCTCATTTACTATTTGTGTGTTTATGTATCAGTGATGTGTTCTGGGGTGAATTCATTAGTGATATATTACTATTTACTATTTCTTATTTTATGTCCAGTCTAGAGCTTTTCCTGCTTCTTGAATTTTTCATTTTAAGGAGCATATTGGTATATTTTCAAGATATTTGTTTTGTTCTCTCTCCTACTCACCATTTTTTATTTCATTTCTATTTTGCTTCACAATTAAATTTTTTATAAATGTGATTTATTTATGTTTTTTAATACTCTAAACATGCTATTTTAAATTTCATTAGACTTTTATAAAATCAATTTATTTATAAAATCAAATTTGCTTATTGTAGAGCAAATTTATGTTTTGGTTGTTGATTTTGCTTGACTTAGTATGCTGTTTCTTCATAGTTCCTCCTATGTTAGGCATCTATGTGTTAACATCATTAGATCCTTCGTCTTCACGAGTTTCAGAATTTTGGTTTGCGGAGACTTACTCTAAAAATTAAGGGTTTTTTTCTCCTTTCTTTCTTGCCCTTCCCCCTCATTTCCTGCACATCCTTCTCTGTCTAGTAATTTTGAAGTGACCTCCAGCACCTCAATATCCCCAGACTCTAAGTTAAGAAACAGGCCTTAACGCAGGGATCTAGAATGACTTTTAAAAAGTTTGAGTAAACAGCATGTCCAGAAGTGGAAACAATGTTTGCTTTAACAGTAGTGTGTCTGGGCCCTACACCCTCACTAGGCCCTCACTTCAAGATAAGATGTAAGACTGGGCAGTGTGCATAGGATGTTAGTTTGTTTTCCTTTCCTTTGCTGGGGAGAGGCCATGGTTATTGCTCAGGCACTGGTTTCAAGAAGTAAATCAGGTTTATTTATTCATCTCGAGTGTGGTACTTTTAGTATCAATTACCACCAGGAGGTGAATTCCCAGACACCACGGCGCACTTGCCGACCCGGAGCCAAGCAGGTCCAAACTTTCATGTTACTCATCACTTTCTTTTTCTCTTCTATTTTCAGTCCATTGTTTAAATTACAAAATAAAAAATTACTAAAAACTTTTATTTTCTTCTCAATAATATCCATTTGTAGGGAAAGTAAATTCCCATATATCAAAGTGATATTTTGATTAATTTAAAATAAAAATAACTTTCAATCCAATTTCTAATGGATAGATTGGGAAGAAAGAGAGTACACAAAAGATTTAACTTGCTGAACATTAAAACAATCTTTCTAGGTCTAATACATCTTGTGTTTTCTAGATAAGCAGGATGAGAAAAACTAGATGGGGTGTCCCCCAAAAAAGATCAAACAGAGGTTAGAAAAACTGGTCCTAGCAGCAAAACCTCTGAAAATAAATTCCTCAGACTAGAGATGAGGTGTTAAAGGACAATCAGATATACTGGAGTCAAAGACATACATTGACTATGAGCAGCAATTCAGTACCAGTGAAGGAAGGAAGGAAGGAGAGAAGGAGGGAAGGAGAAAAAGGAAGGTAGGCAGGAAAAGGAGTGAGGGATGAGGGGGAGAGGTGGAGGGAGGGAGGAAGGAAGGAGAGAGTAGAAAGGGAGGAAGAGAGGATGGATGAAGGATAAGAAGGGATTTAGTAAACAGACAAAACTCTCTGATTCTAAAGGTTGTGAGATAATGCAAAATCTCACTCATAGGGATTATTTAGAAAGGTATAAACAGCTCTCTTTTCAAGCTAGTTTAAATGTACTTAAGCTGGGAACTTAACTTATTGAAGTTCCTTCTAGCTTAGTCATTCTCTCTCATGCCTTGGATCTAGACGTAGTGCCTCATAAAAGTTCTTTCGACTTCTGCATATTCTAGGCATGAAAGTTTAAGCTAGTTTTGCTGAGATTCACACTTCAATATTACTGATCTAAGAGGTTTGTGAGCACACATAAACCTTTGGATACTGATTTTAACTACTCTCTAGGGCTTCTAGGGTTGTCTGCTACTTAATGAGACCTTCCACATAGGAAAAGAGCAATGAGCTTGTGTCCCATCTTCAACAAATGTCTGTGCCAGATGCTCAGAGAGACACACAGTCCATTTCCTATAATGTTGTCTATTGTTCACTTTTACACTGTGTCAAAGAAGCCTTTCAGAGAATACTTCTGGAATTTACAGTGAAAACAAATAGAATATAAATAGTAAAAGGGCTAACCTCTATCTCAACATTCTTGCTGCACATACTTTTTAATGAATATTCTCTTTTCTCTTGTTCTATTGTTCATACTTTAACTTACACTTAACACTTTTTGGTGATTCCAAATTGGAGTTACTGTGCAGCAAAAAGAGCCTTGGTCATTCACAATATCCCAGAGCACTGGATGATGCCTGAAATTCCATGGTCAGACATTAATCTGTCCGCCTTAGGGTAGGCTTTGATAAAATGCTAAGTAGAGAGCATTGTCACCTGACTTGGTAGAGAGAGAGGAAAGAGAAGAAAGAATGTTCCTGAGGAGACAAGAAGATTTTGAAGAAAAAAAATAAACTAATGATAAATCATATCCATTGTGTTATTTTGCTCAAGGCAGTCTCTATCAAGCTTCCCATGTGGGCATTAAAAGGAGAAACTCAAGGAGAAGGACATCCAGCCAGGCAACACATCCCTTTATTTAGAATCATCACTATTTAGAATATATATATGTATTCTAATATCATTATAATTATAGAGTCTATAATTACATTCTAAGACTATAATCATCATTATTTAGAATCATCATCATCAAAGGCATCTTAGAATTGCAGTCACATTCTTACTTCATATATTTGTGAATCTAGATGAAGTATAGTAGAGAGAGCATGGGTTTGAAGGCAGATAATCCAATTTTGATCACTTACTAGCTATCTTACAGTCTCTCTTCAGCTCCTTTGTGTCACTTGGAGATTATAATAACTAATATACAGAGTTGTTGTTAAGTCCAAATGATAAAAATATGCAAAGTATCTAGCACAGTGCTTAGTGCCTAGTTGGTGTTCAATAAATATTAGTTTCCTGTCCACCACTCCCACCCTCACCACCAAGCTTTTCTCTTGAGGATTATTTTTCATATGGTCCATCCTCTATGTCAGCTCTTATATAAGACACTGCAGATATCAGCTAATGACATCCTGCCTTTGGGTACATATATAAAATTACCTCAGTCTTCTATCTCATGTTTTATGTGAAATACAATGCCTCCTCTAAAATTTCAGCAAATTACCAAGAGCTTACATTCATAATCATGTCTGGATCCTAGTTTTTGCCCCAGTGACCTCTCAAATTCCCTTGCATCTCACCATCTGCTGCCATTTGTTTCTCTCTCCTCCATGCTGACCCATATGCCAAACAAATTCTTAACCTTGATTTCTACTGAAAAAAACAATTCATAAGTAACAGAGGTGCACATGGCAGAGATGGAAGTACTTAAAATAGAAAAATACATACCCCTGTTCCTTACACTTCCCTTAGCTATCCAGAGTTGGAAATTTCTTATTGGACATCATTTTCCTCAAGGTCTAGCTCCCAATCCTATTGCTTAGCCTTTCTCTCTTAGTTTTCTCCCTTCATTATTCTTGTTTGTTTTTCCCCACCACTGAGTTTGTGTTCATCTCTTGGTGCTTAGATATTTTTCCGACATTTTTCCAGTTTGGAGCTTCAGGAGCTCACCTTCTACCTTCTATTAACTTAGTAGAGTACATTCAGTTGCTTCACTGAGAGGACCTTTGACTCTATTAAAATTGTATTTTTCATCTCACTTTAAGAGTACTGCATACATTTGCTGCAAGTGAATAGTACTAATCATAATTCTTTTGTACATAAATACGATTGAAAATATAAAGGTGAAATATCTTTCCATAAGATATCAACATAAGCTTCATTTCCCTCTCTGTTTTTTTCCTTTCTTTTTTTGTTCTATAGCTGAACCATGTTTAGCATTCATGGATTATCTGATGCTTAACATATGACTTTCACATTTTACCCTGAGTCTTTGTCCAAGAACAAATAAACTCCAGCTTATTATAATAGTCAAAATAAGTCTTTCTATTACAGGACACTCAATACTAGAGAGTTCCAGTGTGCTCTGACCTCAACCAGACTGCAACCTTCACAAGGGCAGCAATTTTGTCTTATTCACTGCTAAATCCCTGAAATAGTGCAATAGAGCATGGCATAGGAGGTGCAGAAGTATACTATTTTTATATATAAATACATATATAAACACATACATATATACATATATTCACATACACACACAATGAGCAAATGATTTTTGAATCATTTTTCTCATCATTCTGCCCATGGTAATAATAATAGTAACATATTGTTCATATTATTTATTGTTGTGTCACAACTGCCAGCCCAATATATATAATGGCTTAACACAAAACTTTTTCTTATGTTTTTTGCAATCAACTGAGCTCAGCTAGATAGTTCTCACTTGGGAGTCTCCAATGCCAGTGTGAGATAGAGTTTGGGGCTGGAGTTATCTGAAGACTCAGTTGAGATAGATGTGCAATATGATCACTTCACTCACATGCCTGGCCCTTCAGAGTCCCTCCATGTGACCTCTATCCGTAAAAAGTATTTGGACTTCTTTTTTTAATAGATCAGAGGTCCAAGGCATTAAGGTGGAAGCTGCTAGTCCTCTGAAAGTTTGAGCATGGAACTATCATAGCAAAGACTGAAAGTGCTCTCCCAGAATTCATCTTAAATCCTAAGGCCCAATGTGATGGCATTTAGAGATAGGGTCTTTGGGAAATGATTAAGTCATGAGGGCAGAGCCTTTATGAATGGGTTCAGGGCCTTTATAAAAGAGACCCCAGAGAGCTCCCTGGCACCTTCTTCCATGTGAGGACACAGTGAGGAGATGGAAATCTGTGAACTAGGAAGTGGGCTCTTACCAGAACCCAACCTTTCTGGCACCCTGATTTCGAACTTCCCAGTCTCAAGAACTGTGAGCAATAAATACTTGTTGTGTGTAAGCCATTCTTTCCATGGTACTTTTGTTATAGCAGCCCAAATGGACTAAGACACACATTATCACTTCTGCCATAATCTATTGGTCAGAAAAGTCACTGGCAGGCTAACCCAGATTCAAGAGGAGGGAATTACACCCCACTTCTCAATGGGTGAGTATCTTCAGCAGAAGCACATATATTGAGGTTCAGGCTCCATGCAAAACCAAAAATATACATTATTTCACTTAATGCCCATAGCAAGTCACTGAGGTGGGTACTATCATTGCCACAGTCACACAGTCAGTGAGTTGTAGAGGGGGCTATTGGTCCTTATGGTCTGACTGACTTTGATGTCCAGTCTCTTTATCACTATGATGTATAGGTTCTGATTTAATTCACCAAAAGATTCTACTAGGAAGATTTATTGCCATCTTTCTGTGCATGGCCAGCATAGTTGATATATTCATATATTTTTGAGAAGTTCATATAGTTGTTTTTACAAACATAAAACTGCAATTCAACCTGCAATCATGCAGGGTTTTTTTGTTTTGTTTTTTTAAGTCCATTGCCAACTGACTACATGAACCCACTGATAAGACTGGAAATTCAGGGGCCGGCCCGGTGGTGCAGCAGTTAAGTTCGCACGTTCCTCACTGGTTCGGATCCTGGTTGAGGACATGGCACCGCTTGGCACACCATGCTGTGGTAGGCATACCACATCTAAAAAAAAAAAGTAGAGGAAGATGGGCACGGATGTTAGCTCAGGGCCAGGCTTCCTCAGCAAAAAAGAGGAGGATTGGCAGTAGTTAGCTCAGGGCTAATCTTCCTCAAGAAAATAAAATAAAATAAAATAAAAAGACTGAACATTTGTACTTGGTCATGGTTGCTTTTGAGGAGACAGAAACCACCTATGTTTTTTTTTCCCCATTGGTTTTTAAAATTTATAATACATATTGGTTTAGTATTGGGTCATAAACTTGGGACAGAGCTCAGAAACATTTGCTTGCCCAGGAGGGCAGGTCAGATAATTATTCGAAGCTCTTATGTTCGTTTAGTAGCAAACATGTTGATGCAACACTCCTGACTTCTAGCCTAATCTCCCCAGTCTTAAATGTATGAGAAGTTACATTGCGCACAGGAACAGATAAGTCAACTCATATGAAGAACTATTATAGCTTTTTTACTTTCATGAAAAACTTGCAGAGTAATCTAGAATAGCCTGTATACCAAAGCCTATAAAAAACAAAAAAATTCATTGTCAGCAAGAAATTTCTTGATATTAAAGGATGATTAATTTTTTCTAATTCTACTTCCTTTTCTATTTTACCAAGAAATCATGAGGGAAAAAAAGACTTCCACACCTATAGAAGTGAATAATTAAAATGGAGGAGAGTAAAGTTTGTTTTGTTAAGCACCTTACACCTTGCATGTTCAAAATTGTCCAAAAAAAAAAATACAAATAAAAACAACACGTAGATCTTAAGGCAATTTTATAGACGTTTAAGTTGTTTAATTCTCTCTTTTTGCCTAAAAACTACTCTGACAAAATGATAGTCTCAAAATCTGTGAAAAAACTTGACATTCTAAATTTCACATATTCAGGGATATATTTTCCTTTCAGCCTACAGTTTGTCACTCTCTTAGGAACTCAATGGGACTGAATCATGTTATCGTAAATTAGCCTTAACTTTCAGTCCCAAGTGCATTTGCTTGAAAGGAAAGAATTTGTCTCTCATCATCAAGTCCCCATGATTTGTCTCTATGTGTGTTTCAGTACATGTGTTTTAGAAAAGCAGATCCAGCATTTCAAATTTCCCAAGTGACTGTGAGAAAGAACTCAGTGGTGGAAGAGACTCAGAGGAGAATGTGAACTTGCAGTTTAAAATTAAAAACTAAATGATAATTGATGGCAATCATTCCTTCTTATTTCTTTTTCCTACCCTCCAATTCTCTTTAGGGACTAAGAAAATGGAATGGGGCCCAGAATTATGATAAGAGCCAAGAGCATAATCACATAAATAGGGTGCACAATCTGAAATCTTGAGTCCATTTCCTGGCTTGCCCCCAGTTGGTTAGGAATTGTGTAGGGGGTGCTTGTGCGCATGTGCAACCTAAATTACATGTTTCTCCCCAAGAAAGAAGCATGATGCAATCTCTCAATGCTCTTTGAAATCTCTAATTAAAATTTATAGTGTTAGAGGGTTGTACAAATTATGTAAAACTTAGTCTAATATTATGTGAAAATTTTAGGATTAGACAAACCTTAGTATGACTTAAGAATAAAAGAAAACTTTTATGCTGGAGATTAAAATGAGCACCAAGAATAACTGCAAAGTTTATAATGAATCTTTTTCAAAATGAAGTTATAATTTTCCATCCACACTTGGTAATCAAAGTAGGCTTTGAATAATAATGAGTACTTTCTAAATTCTAAATGCAATTCCTAAAATATGGTGTAAAACTTAAGAATTCAGGCTACCTTTTGTCTCTGATGACATGACTCGTTCAGTTTCTAAGCTACGTGCAAGTCATTCCTGAGTCATTCCATGAGTTAATGTGGAAAACAGAAACCAAAGTTGATGAACACGGGATTTAATGAGAACAAATTCCTGCTGCGAGGAAGAAATAGAAGAGGGGCAGGCGCTTCTTAACTGAATAGTTTATTGAAATACCAAAAATAGATGACAAACAGTACACATGGATACACTGTCACTTCTGTTGTAATAAAATACAAATCTCTTCTCCTGGAAGCCTGAGAGAGATTGTAAGTGAGTAGAGGAAAAATATGCAGGCTGCTTTATTGATCCATATGAAGTAAAAGAGGAACAAGGAAAGTCTTTCATTCTAAGTTGAACATAGAGGAGAAAATAAGTAGACAGACAAGACAGAAATAAAGAGAAAGAGATGACATTGTTCAAACATCATCCTTCCACCACAGAGAATCATGTAGAACAACAAGAGGATGGATCAAGGCAGTCAGGATGTGATATATTTGGTTGTGGTTGGTATTGACTGATGTACTATGTCAGGAAGATTCTTTAGTAATTAGCTTATTTAATTTTGATTTAACGGCACTTATTCATATTCACAGTGTATTTAGTACACTGGAATGATGAGATGATTCTATGGAGAAAAAAGTCAAGTCCTCCCAAGAAAGAAGACTATTTCCTTGCATTTCTATTGAACCGTGTCTGTTCTTATCAACCACGATACAGTTAAGCTGTCTCTCCAGTGTTAAGATAACACAACAATATTTACACAGTAACATTATAGGACATTATGCTAGAGTTCCTAAACCCTTAATAAACCTTCAGATTGATCAGAGAAAAGTGTTTTTTATCTTATGTAGTGAGAAGTTCTCATACAATAATCTTGTTTATTTCCAAAGGATTAAAGCTTTTGTACCCCAAAATCAAGACCAATACAGTCAAATAATATTTGAGTATGAAAGGTTACCTACTGAATTTGAGCAGAATACATAGCAAAATGGTTTAGGTCTTGGAAAAACAGCCCTATCTACTATTCAGTTCAACTCCATGATGATTCCTCAGTATCCTAGATAGTCTTGACTTGTAATAAAATGACATTTTATGTTTCCATGGTCTTTATGTAAAGTTATAAACTTGTTTTTGTTCAAATTTGGAAAAAAGTTAAAATATAACTAGTAGTTCAAGCCATTTCAAGATTCAGAAAGGCTAAATACTTATTATATCTTAAGTCCTTGAAATATACAGCTTTATGCTATTATTTGGCATAAACATTATAAAACTTTTGGACTTTGATCTGGGAAAAAGTATAGCTGGATGATAGGCAAAATACATACCTGAAGATACATTCTATGACTTCAGAAATGTACTTTTAAATTACCTGACATCATACATTTTCCCAATAATTTAACTGAGATAATTATAAAATTTCTTGAGGGATATTAAGTTAATATATGGGAGCATAATTGAAATACTAAACAATTAGATTGCAGTACTGGAAAGGAATATAGCATGAATCTGCACAGACAGATCCTTCAGAAATTTCTTAACCGTCTTAATGATTGGTACATGTGGACAGGCTTTAAATGTTTTGTGTTACTAAATAAATGTGAGTGATTTTACAGATGAAATTCTGAACTTAAACTATACAATTGTGAATATGTCAAGGGAAATAGATACAGAATAACATAATGGAAGATTTTTTCACAATGATCTAAAAATGGGTCTTGCAGTTTGAGAAAGGAATATTCATTTAAACTATGAGGAGAAATAAAATGTAAAGTCCAAATGTTAAAAAAAGAAAAAGAATTTTTGTTAATTTAGATTACAAAGTCAATTTCCTAAAAAACTTCCAGGCTGCTAAATTCAAAGGGAACTTTTATGTCAACCCTTTTACACCTTTATAAGTGTCCAGCTTCCAATAGAATGCAGATATCTAAGCTGATGACAAAAACACAGGTAACCCTATGTCAATTCATTCTCTTTACTGCAAGTTAAATGAAATGTAGCTTTGCAGAGAAGTGGAAACATAATTTTTTCTCAACAAGTTATTTTAGTTGCTGTAATAGGACAAGTCAAAGATAATCAGAGTCTCAAGGAATTATCAAGATATTTAGGTAACAAGGTGTCCTCATCTGGAAATCAAAGAACTTTTGCTTTAGTTGAAAAGATGATGTTACCACTCAGAATTCTCTGGGTGGTACAGCTTGGAACTCTCAGTGCAACTGAGTTTATTTTGTGTTCGTCCAGGTGGTAGCAAAATCATGGCTAGCAAAGCAAATTATTATCTAAAATAATGATATATAATATAACTAAAATAGTACTGGATAAAAGTAATTCAGTAAATGAAAGTTCTAGAAGGCATCAAGCACTACTCACCACATTGGCTGGCATTAAAATATTTCTTAGTTAGTAGTCACTTTCCTGAATTACTTTACCCAAATGTTCAGGACATATTGCTGTGGTGGTATCATCCCCTGAGGGACATTTTACCACTGCTTTTATCTTTTCCCTACTTTTGTTCTTTTTATAGTTTGCTGAGTTTTACTAGCTTGAAGTTTAATTCCTTTTGCACATATATTCTATTTTTTCAAGTTTTTGTAAGTCTTAGAAAAGTGCTCATGTGAAGCCCTGTTCATCCCACAGATGAGAATTAAGGCTACATTTTTTTCAAGACCTAGAATTTCATCTATATATTGAGATGACAAGATAAAAAGGTTCCTCTCAGCTATCTTGTGATCTAGCCATATGATAAGCCTGAGAAATCAATAGCTATTGCTATCTTCTTCAGTTTAGGAGAATGAAGTAAATCATATGTATGTAAAAGGATCACTAACATTTATTTCGGTGTACAAGGAAACTTGCACTGTTGGCAAAAAGAAAAGAAAAAAAAACCTCTGTTGAGGAAAGTTGAGATTCCCACTTTGGTTTTAAAGTAAATCTATTGAAATCTTCTAAACTAATTTTTATTTGAACAAGTAAAATATTTTTACTTGTAAACTAACTTTTCAATCTTTTAAGAGAATCACAGTCCTTTATATCAGTTGGATTTATTAGAGCTGGCTAAGAAAATCAGAAATAGCTCATCAAGTTTGGTGTGCAAAATAAACTTCTGATGACAAAAATGTTTATAATTTAGGTGTAGAGACTCAATCATTTATGAACAACAAAAGTAGTTCCTCCTAACAAATATTCATAGCTTTAGGGTTACAAGGCAAAGATCATTCAAACTATAGTGACAAACATTTTAATAATATAACAAAACTCTTTGCTCCTGTTAAGTAAATATACTTAGACAAAAATTCATCTTAGTAATGATTTTATGTAGAATAAGTACTAATTTAATTTGAATTTTACAGGGGGCCGGCCCTGTGGCTGAGTGGTTAAGTTCTCGCACTCTGCTGCGATGGCACAGGATTTTGCTGGTTCGGATCCTGGGCACGGACATGGCACCACTCGTCAGGCCACATTGAGGCGGTGTCCCATATGCCACAACTAGAAGGACCCACAACTAAAATATACAACTATGTATTGGGGGGATTTGAAGAGAAAAAGCAGGAAAAAAAAAGAAAAGGAAGATTGGCAACGGTTGTTAGCTCAGGTGCCAATCTTTAAAAAAAAAATTTTACAGTAACTTACTTAAACATTAATATACTTTTTAATCTAAATGATGACTGTCTAATGACTAAACCAGAATTTGTTATTGATTACGTAGACATTCCCGTAGAGTATTGACACTGATGCCTTCTGATTTCAACTATAATTTTATTTAAGGGTGAACGTAAGATATTTGACACCAATGTTATTGGGACAGAATTTGAAGTAACATAATCTCAGATTTTTATTAATGATTTACGGAACATAAATTCAACTTTGACTCCCCCTTAAAGTCACATGACATATTTATTTGATATAGAGAAAAGTAAAATACATCTCTAGTGGCCACAAAGTCCTCTCTATAGAAATCTAAAAGACCTGTAACCATTGGTTTTGATTAAACAACTAAAGGAACATGGTTCAAGGCCATAGAGGGCTAAAAGGAAATCTAACTATAAATACCCTTGAAAGAAAGGAAAGGGGGAAATAGTTAGAGAAACTGAGGTGGACTTACAGGGACAAAACATCAAAAGTGAATCTGTAGAAAATCCACAGAAGTGTATGTATATAGGAACAGGTAGAAAAAAGGTAACAGCAAAAGGTAAATTTATTCCAGGACAGCTCAGCTGAATCTATTTCCATGTTGGAGTCCAGCAGATCTTTGCGTGCTTTCAGGTTTTTCATATACTCTAAGCTTTTGGGCCTAGATTCCAGGATGATAAAGAAAAGGCCTAATTTCTTCTGAACAATAGCCTCTCAGTTATTGGAAGACAGAACTATCAGCTTTTCAATGAGTCTCATCATTTCTAACCACAAGTCATCAGTTCTTTCCCAAA
This sequence comes from Equus przewalskii, assembly GCF_037783145.1. Taxonomy (NCBI): domain Eukaryota; kingdom Metazoa; phylum Chordata; class Mammalia; order Perissodactyla; family Equidae; genus Equus; species Equus przewalskii. Next base: position 30,674,572 of record NC_091834.1, read on the forward strand.
AGTTCAAATGGCTGAGTCAGTCTTTCATTTAATTCTTCACTATTCCAATCATTTTCCTTTTGTGCTATGTGAATGTTTTTGTTTGTTTGTTCTAATAATACCTGGGCCTAAAATAAACCCAATGCTACAGATCTTGACTGAGCAGTACAGGATATGTTGGTACTGTCTTAATTTAGCAGAATTTTTTTATTACTGTATTTCACATAATAATACCTTATCTTTTCTGATGTCCAAATCAAGCTATTGGATTGTATTTTAGGTCTGAATTAAAAGAACACATTGTATTTGTGTATATAAATAGTTGGAAAATTCTTTGAGATGGTGTTCAATATATCCTACTATGAGGCATGATATTTTTATGTGTTCAACGTGAAGTTTTTGAATAGATGAACAAATGATCACTGAGAAATTTAAAGCTAAACTGAAAACACACACACACATACATACACACACACACTGGCATTATTTTCATATTTCACTCCAATAAATATATAAAGCGTGTGGATAAGAAATATGTTTTCTTCAAGCCATATGTTCATTCTATTCCATGATTCCTTCAAACTTTGATAAAATATAAACAAAATCAAACATTAGTAATAAACATCTTCTTATCAGCACCTAAAGAACCTATCATCTCCCCAGTATTTATATGTATTTTTTTTCAAATGCATCTTACTATCATGTTGCTGATTTTTTTTTTAAAGATTTTATTTTTTCCCTTTTCTCCCCAAAGCCCCCCAGTACATAGTTGTATATTCTTTGTTGTGGGACTTTCTAGTTGTGGCATGTGGGATGCTGCCTCAGCTTGCTTTGATGAGCAGTGCCATGTCTGTGCCCAAGATTCGAACCAACGAAACAGTAGGCCGCCGGCAGCGGAGTGTGCGAACTTAAGCACTAGGCCACGGGGCCAGCCCCATGTTGCTGATTTTTTTTAACACATATGACGCTTGTGATACAATTATTCATTTACATTTAGGAAAATCTGAAATCAACAAGGTTTAGTATCTTTGCAAGGTCATCCAAAAGACTATTGCGAGTTGAAAAGAACAAAATGTCTTGTAGCCTGAAATAAAAATTATGGCTCTGAATTCAGAACCAGGGTTAAAATGTTGGATTTTCTCCTTAGTTCTGAGGTTTGACTTGCTCCTTACTAAAGAACGTTCTAGTTAAAAAGAATTTTACTTGAATTATCTTGTGATTTTAGTACGCACACATATACATAGGAAAGACCACAAATTCTGGCAGTGTGAAGTCTTGCATTTAAACTTTACTTTTGGTATTGCCAACCACATGTGGCAGGTTATTCTCCCTGACAAAATGCTATTGGTATTCTTGAAATAAATATTTTTAAGTAGTGTTAAGAACTTCTTCCACCTTTCTTTTAAAATTTTATCCTTTTTACCTTACTTGGGTGATACTGACTTTCATTATTTTAAATTCTTTCTATAAGTTGACAACTCCTAAATAAATATCTCCCAGCAAATATTTCCTCTTAAATTCCATAAGTCTGTATCTAACTACTTGTGTGAGATTTCCATCTTTTTGTGGCATAGACAATTCAAATTCAACATGCTCAACCTGAACTCACAATCTTCTTCCCTCAACTTTTGTCTCCTCCTGTGTCATACCTAGGTAGGTATAGAACTGACTCCCACTTGGTCACTGCAATCTAGGACGGTCATTTTTGTTCTACTTTACCTGCAAGACTGATTGTTCTTGGTAAATCAAACTTGCCATTCTCTTGTTGAAACACATTAGTGAATCCTAGTAATTTACAAGTTAGAATTCAAAGTTCATAATACTGTCCAGGGCATCCATGCAGTAAATCTTGTCTATCTCTCCAGTTTCAGCTCTCACCATTTCTTGACCCACTGTTTTTGCCCACACTGAATTGTTTGTAGTTCTCCACAAACATCAGGATATTTCCAATTACTCTGCCTTTTCTCTTGTTTCTCTATTCATTTATACTTTCCCATCCTTTCCAACTAATTTAACATTGTCTCTTAGGGCAGAGATCAGGTGTCATCTCCTGCAGAAAACAAAACAAAACTCTCCTCTAATTTCTTTTCCTCTCCTCTTCTGTTTCGTATGCAATAAAAATCTATTAACATTTTTATTGCTGCATTTCCAGTTTATTTTTAAAGTTATCTTTGCCTATATCTACATCCCTTATTTCTCTGTGGTTTTTATCAGTTGATTCTTAATCATGTAAGAGGCACTTGATGTAGATCTGAAAGATGAATAAATAAATGACATCTGAGCTAGGCTTTAAAAAGATAGGCAAGTTCGTGACTTGTGCAAACAGCAGAAAGGTTGTTTCAGGTAATGGCATACCCTGAGCAGAGGCATGAGGAGGAAAGCAGGGAGCATATCCAAATCAATATGAAGCTGGTGGAAAGGAAAATGGTTAAGACAGCATGGTGCAATGGCTACTACTGACTTGGCTTTATCCTCTCTGGGTACTTGAAATCATCAGTAGAGCCTGTCCAATCCAGGTAGCTCTCTTTGCTTCAGCACTTTATATCGATAACAAATAGATTTGTTGAGAATGACTGAATTCATATTTTATAATAAGTACTATATGAAGTCAACAAAAGTAATTTCATGCATCATACAGTAGGAAGAATAGAGTTCTATACATGTCCAATTCCCACTTGATCAGGAATTGATGAAAGCCTCATTAATGATTGTTAACATTAATAATCTGTCAATATTCTAAGAGAACAGTCTCTGCTCTGGGCTTCGGTGCTGTCTATCTCGCACTGTCCTCATGCCAAACCATTCTGTGCTGAGTGTTTTCATCCTTGCATTGCAGAAATTCTTCAGTCTCTGCTTTAAGGTCACCTTAGGTACTTTTTTTTTTTTAAATGAAAGTGACTGTTAAGCTGGTTTTGTTCCTCTCTGGTATGCTCTACAAAATATCTGGCCTGCATTACTTGATACTGTGGACTGACTTCTTTCTATTTGGGGGGACCTGAATTTTTCTGTCTCTAATCTTAGGACATTCTGTTCTCTAGCCATCTGTTTCTGGATTCTGCCTACACAGCAGAGATGGAAAAAAAGTCTTATATCCTACTTCTCTTGTTGGGAAGAGTAACTTCCAGATTGAGTGTGAACCAACAGCAGAACCCCCACTGCATGGAAATGTGGAGGTCGTGACATTTCAGGTATAACACAGTGACACTCACCCCTAAATTCATCATTTCAGTTAATATCCGATAAACAACTTTATACTCCATTTCATGAAACTTAATAGGGAACACTTTGTGGCAGGAAAACAAAATTTATGAAACCATTACATTGAGTAAGTCAGATGAAGTTGTAATTTTGGAAGGTTTTAAATGAAGGGCTGTATAAAGACTGAATGAATAAAGGAAGAAAGGTAATTCCACGAAAAAAGTAACATCAAAAGAGGGATATTTCTCACAATAGAAAGTAAAATAAATTGTGTTCTTACTTTTATATCGAGAATCTTAAGAGAAATGCAGGTCAGTATGTTAGTTTGGTCATAAACATATCATGTGCTCCAAAATCCTAAATAGATTTTTTTAATATTAGTTGGAATTTTCCATTAAAAGATGTGACCTTTTTACATAACTGACAACAAAAACATTTTTCAGGTTGTTTTCATACTAAAAATAAATTGCTCCTGAGCACCCATGCATTTATGCAAGAGTGATATTCACAGTAGTTATTGCTAAAGGACAACCATACCTGCTGAAAGCGTAAAAATTGGTCTGTATTTACCCTAAATTGAAATTTCTTAGTGGCAGGTGTTATGTCTGATAACAATGTTACTTGGCAGAACAAATTAGTGATGCTCAATCAACATCAAAAAGGCACATTGGAACATATCAGACAGAAAGTTATTTTGACACATTGAAAATGGGTACATATAAAAAAGATCCATTTGAGTTTATATAATTAATTTTATTCAAGTTTGATCTTCTTTAGATAAATGTTATATCTATAATTTTAATATAGTATATTTACTATTTAATTATCAGTTATTTGTTGAAATATTTTGGTTATCATGGCACTTTATTATTTTTTTCTTTTTTTCGTGAGGAAGACTGTCCCTGAGCCAATATCTGTCCCATCTTCCTCTGTTTTGTATGTGGGAAGCCACTACAGCATGTCTTGATGAACAGTGTGTAGGTTTGTGCCTGGCATCTGAACCTGTGAACCCCAGGCTGCCAAAGCCGAGCATGTGAAGTTAACCACTATACCACCAGGCCAGCCCCAGTTTATTACAGTTTTTTGCTATTATTGTGTTCCCTATATGGTACAGGGCACCTCTATTTTAAAGGTGAAGGAAAATTGGCATTAAATCTTGAAACTGTAAAACATTAAATAAATTATATATGTAAATAGTATTAAACTGATATTTTTAAATATTCACCTATCTTGTTCACATTGGTTATTGTCATTAGTACGTCTTGCCTTTAAACAATGTTAATAGATACTTTCTCACAAATGTTTAAATTACTACATAGATGTGACTAGTCCATATGAAGAGTTTCTTCCTTTTTATTTTTGGGTACATAAAATTTTGTTACATTGATATTTTAATGTTCTAGATACGAAAACCTCATGAGAGGTTGAACACATATACAAGAATGACTTCCCTGGATATTTTCCTTTAAAAAATAGCAATGTACAAAAATATAAAACCAGTTTCAAATTTAAGCCATGAAATGTTTCGAGGCTCAATATTAGACAGAGCATTTGCTCTCATTTATGATTTAGAAAACATAAAATGCTACCGAATGTACCAGCATCTCAATATGAATGGATTTTTCTGACCCTATAATAAATCCCAGATCTTCCCTTTAGGGCTGAAGCATTCACCCCCCAGGTGCAAGGACTCTGCTTTTTGTTAATCACAAATTATCTTCTCTTTAGAAATAGCTCTCTGCAAAAGAGATGCCTCATTCAAGGTTACACTCTCCACAGGGATAGCCAACATCCAATAATGTAGGGGTACAGAGATCCAACCTCCTTGCCACAATTTTGAATACCTCTGAAGGACTTGAGATTCAGAGTTCCATTGGGTTCCGATGAGGCCTCTGCTGAAAATACTTCACTTTTCAAATTCTCCCTCTGCCCACTCCCATCACCCCAACTCCCTTACATGAATTATTGGTACTCCCCAGTATACCAACAGCATGTAACTGTCTATCTTGGAGTCTATTTCCTGGGGAAAATGACCTATAGAAATTAGTCCTGGGAAACAGGCACTAAAATGACATTTTGGAACCATCGTATCTGCTGTCCAGGTACCATCCATCACTGGTGTTAGATGAGGCAAAGATAGACTCTGGCATGTGGCTTTCTCCACTGGTGAACTGTGATAGGATATCAGTGGAAGGGAATGCTCTGGTGAGTATACAATCACAGACATTTGAGAACTTCAGGGAAGTAGCAACTGTAATGACTAGAACCAAATGGCTCATGCTGGATGCTACTGATGCATTAGAGAAAAAATTTAAAAAGGAAAATGGAGGGTGATTAACTATAAAGTCAAGATATGCATGGAATCCAGAAGACCTCCCTGGTAAAATATAAAAAGAATCTTATTTCCTGCATCCTGGAGGTAGTAAATGCTGAGAATGGGACCCAGGACTTAAGAGTAGAAAAGCTCCCAAGAAGACTGAATTCTCAATTCCAAGTCTACTTTGCCGAGGTCAGATCCATTATTGGGAAGGAGTGAAAACCTAAGATTAAGTTTGCAAAATCTCTATCTATAAATGAAAATATATTAAGTCCCCTCGTGCTCCAGAACCCTCTGGTCCTGCGAAAGCGGCCAATGGTTCTTCGTTAATGGCTAGTGGTCGTGCCACTTGCTAGAACATAAAGTTAGAATTTATTGATATAGGAGAACTCTCCATAATTCAATATTTAAAATCCTAGCAAAGAACCTAGGAGACAAGTACTAACGTTCTATGAGGATGGCTCTTGGAACCATGGAAAAGTAATGGCCCATACTAAGTGAAGTAAAAATGGCAAAAATGTCACTGAAAACAGCAGAAAAGAGTTCAAAAGGCTCCCAGAGGTGGATATGCTAGAGTGGGTATATTAGGAAAAGTCAGAAAACCTGCCTAATGTCTAGAGTCTACAGAGAAGATCGGGAGGACCCTCTGTTTACCAAAGTGCTAAGAAATTTGTTTGTGAGAAGGGCACCAGCATTATTAAGAAGCTCAGTGGTAGCTGTCTTCTGGGGCAAGGATAACAGTAGGAGATGCTCTTACAGAATGGATTCCCTGATACCAATGGGGATGATATAATCCCAAAATAGTAGAGGCCATATGCTGTTACTTAACCATCAGAGACAAAGTTGGAGCAATTATCCCATAGAATAGCAAGGTTGGACTGGCAGGAAGCGTGGCCTGATTCATAGAGAGACTTGGAAATGGTTAATAGAACATAATGTCCCTAGGGACAAGATAGAGTATTGCTCCATCAGCACAAAGAAATCAAGGTTGGATGATCAGGAGACTAAGGATGGATGCTCCAATAAAACTCAGAATCTCTTGCAAAGTATCCAGACTTGAGCCAATCTTCAGATCCAGAAGCCCTTGATTAAAGGCCAGGTCCCCAGGAGAAGGGACTCTGTTTTGCTGCAGAAAGTATATATAGTAAAATTTCCTCCAGCATTTTACCAAAGATATCTATGGCCATTTACTAAAGTAGCTTTACATTGAGGAAAGAGGAAAAGGCAGATTTTTTATAACTTTTGGATACAGTGTCTCAGTTGGCAAAGATACCCAGAAATCTAAAGTATTAGTATGTCCAGTTCCTAACTTCACCTCTGTTAGAATGAGGGAATGTGGAGGCAAGGCAGTAATCTGTGTCCTGGCCAAAGTCTGGCTTCAACATGTCTGCTGGGTTCACAAACCTATCTTATGGTAATTTTCCTGGTCCCTGATTGTATAATTGGAGTGTATCCATAGTACAGTTGTCAGAATTCCCATATTGATTCCATGGTTTCTGAAGCAAGTCCTATCATAATGGAAAAAGCCACATAGAAACCTCTGAAACTGACCCCAATCTCAGCCAAGATATTAAGATAAGTAACTGTATTTTATCTCAAGGAGAATAATTGAAACGTTTAGAAGATAAAGGCTGATGGTCTCCATCATATTCCCATTTATTTTTCCATCCTTGTCCTCATACAAACCAAACAGATTCTGAAGGATATCAATGGACTATCGCAAACTCAACCAAGTAGTAGCCCCAGTTGCAACTTCTGGGCTGATGTGCTATTTTTGCTAGAGAAGATCAACAGACCTGAGGTAAACCACCACTAACTTAAAGAATGCATTTTTTTCCCCACAGATATCAAGAAGCAGTTCACATTCACATGGGAATGACTCAATATACATTTCAAGTTTTCCCCCAGGGCTAGGTTAACCCTCCCATACTCTGTTATCATATTGTCTAAAGTACTCTACAACATTTAGGTAGTCTTCAGAACATTACATTAGTCCATGCATTGATGACTACATGTTAATCAAACTAGATTACTTGTTCAACAAGTTGGTTAATCAAAGAAAATGACAGTATGTTAACAAAAACAAAAATCTGTGCTGTGCTAAATATGTTGGAAGCTTTCATAAAGTACATGCACTCTGGAAGATTTATATCAGTTAAGTTTTTATATTTCCTATGGTCTGGGCCATGCCAGGACATGTCCTTTGTAAAGGACAAATTATTGTAATGACATCTCCCACCACTAAGGAAACAACAATACCTAGCTGGACTCTTTACGATCTAGAGGCAATATAATCCAGATTTGGGAATACTGCTCCAAATCCAATAAATACATTTACTAGGTAACGCAAAAATCTGCCAGCTTTGAGTGAGACCAAGAAAAGAATAGAGCTCTACAGTAGGCCCAGATTTCAGTGGAAGCATCCCTGCCTCTTGGGCCAATGATCCAGCAGACCCTGTGGTTTTATAGGCATATAAAGTAGGAAAAGATACAACATGTAGAATTCTCCAGTAGGAAAATTACAACGTAGACTCCTAGGTTGCTTGATCAAGGCCATGCCATCTGTAGCTGAGAGTTAAATATTATTGGAAAAATAACCTGTATTGTCTTTCTGGGCCTTGGTGGAGATATGTCAAATGTCCATGCAGCCAGAATACCCCATAATGAGTTGCGCTCTGTCTTAATATACACTGGACTCAACAACAATCCTTTGTAAGATCAAATGGAACATGTGGGATCAGGTAATGAGTAGGTACAGAGTGCAAGGGTCTGCTCACAAACAGATGAAACAGATTTTGGTCTATCTCTCTCAGCTTACAACTATGACTGTATGTCAGGGGAAGTTAAGACTAGATGATGGAGAAAAAAAAGGCCAACCCGGGATTGTAGATATATCAACTCAGTATGTGAATTTGAAAAAAAAAATTACTTCTAATGCAGGTTATCTCCCTGCAGGGATGGCCATGAAAGTCAGCCATAGGGAAAATCCTGGCAATGGTCAGAGCTTTGGAGAATGCAAGCCATTGATTTTATGTGGGAAAAATGGGCTGAAATAAGAATATTTATAACCTCACAAGAAGTGGTGAATGACTTGGCTACTGGGTCATGGACATGGAAAGAAAGATTGGAAGACTAGGAGGTCTGGGGAAAATGTACATAGATAGATCTATGAGAATCGCTTTGTATTGTATGTTAATGCCTACCCAAGAGAATCCACCAAAGAAATGGCACTAATAACAGAGACAGAATGATTCAACCATTTGACGTCAGCCAGCCTCTGTCACTGGCCATTGTGTGATGGCTCTGGACTTACAAACAGAGTAGATTTGATGGAAGGGATGGAGGCTGTACATGGGCCCCATAGCACAGGCTCCCATTTACTAAAGCTGATTATTTAGCTACTACCTGTACTGAATGTCTAAATTTTTAGCAACACAAATCAAGTCTCAGGTCCCAAAATAAAGTGAGGCACTAGTAAATGTGTAACAACTGGTTATCCAAGAAAAAAAGTCCTTATTTCTGTGGTACTAATATCCCCAGCATGATGAATTTCAAGTTACCAACCATACGTTATTGAGCTCAGAGGTGTGAAGAGATGCTCACAATCATCTCTGGAGATACAACTCAAGCTAGCTATAGCACAGCATCGCCAATATGGCACCATCCCTTCGGGAGACCAACTAGTAATGTGGTGGCAAGTTTATTATATTGGACACTTTCCATCCTAGAATGAACGGTGAATCATCGTGATTGAGATAGACATATAAATTCCATTAATAGCTGCTGCTTCTACCCACAGGGCTGCAACAAGCACTACTATCTGAAGGTTAACAGAATGTTTGATTTCCTGAAATGGGATCCCATATAACATCATATTGAACATAAGAGAGCTTCTTCCCAGCAGAGGAAATGTGGCTGTGAGAACATGATCACGGGATAGTGGTTCTATCACATACAATACCATACAGAAGCTGCTGGCCTAATAGAACAATTAAATTGACTTTTGAAGGTACAGTTACCTGCTTAGAAATGATTATCTTGAGAGTATGAGGCATCATCCTCCAGGTCTCAGAATATACCCCAAATCAATTATAGTTATGTTTCCTTAATAGGTTGAATACATGGAACCAAGAAGGTGGATGTAGAAGAGACCACAGTTTTTCAGAGTCCTGGTATCCCATTTGGGAAATTAGTGCTTCCAGTTCCTGAAATTCTAGGTTCCGCAGTTTTAGATTCTTATTCTCACAGAAATTAAACACTCTACCAGGGACTCAGCAAGAGCTGCATTGAACTGCAAACTCGCATTCCCCTCCTGGGCTGCGGAGACTACTGCCTGCTGAAAGCTCATAGCAGAATTGCCCTTTTAGGAAGATCTCTGCCACACCCAAGGTGACACTCTCTTCCCAGGGACAGCCTGCATCAAATGTCCTAACCACCTTACCTCAATTTGGGACACCCCAGAAGGGCTATCCCAGATCCAGTTTCTCTTGCGCCAGATGAAGCCTCTGCTTCAACTATATCACAGCTCAACATCTCCCCTCAGCCCAATCCTGCTTCCCTCACGCCCTCACAGATGCTGCTCCCAAGAGCACTTCTTATCAAACTCCTTGCTTGAGAATCTCCATTTTAGCATCTACTTCCAGGGAAACTCACACCATCGATCTCAATCTCATCTTCAGAAACTTCTCCCAAATCCTCCACCTTTTATTTTTCAGACCACTTCATACCAAAGTTCTAAGATTTTATATTTTTATTCGTGCCTATTCTTTTTAAGTACTAGGAACAGTGTTTATACAATCTGGCATTCAATTTTAAAACTGCATTTATATGTGCTAAAAATGACCATTTTATCAGGAGCAAATATCCAGTTCTGAATGAAATTACCCCATTTCCCTACCACCTCACCATAGAAAGAACAAATCTGACTTAGTAGATCTGAGTGCTACAAAGGGAAAACAACCATAAAACTACTGTTCAATTTAAAACAAAACCACACACCTTTTAGCCAAGTCCCACATGCCATCTCTTGGTCTATAATTGCATCACTATAAATAGCAGTTTCCTTCTTCCTCTAAAATTGCTCCAAAGATTAATGTACAGGTTTTCTTTTAATTTTAACAAATGTATAGGTTGTTGAGGCCTTCCTCCCTCTCCAACTGTGAAAACAGTTTTGTGAATTATAAAGACTATTGGAGTTCTTAACACAACATTGACTCTTTGTGTACTTTTACTTAGAACTTTCTGAAAAATCTACTCACTTTTCAAATACATTCAGGATATAAGTACTGCTAAAATAAATAGTGTGTTAAAATAAAACCTCTAACCAGGCCATTATATAGGTGAGATAAACAGTACTGCTAGGTAAAATTTCTCTTGTTAAATTGGTTTTCACTTCCTAAACCTCTTATTTTTCTTCCTTAAAGTTGTCTAGCACTATGAAAATTCACAGATCTCAGGTACTAGTTTTGTTTTCCCTTCCATTTTTTTTTTCCTATTTTCAGAAAGATTGATTCCAGAGCAAAGGAGTAATGTTTGGTTGACTGCTAAATCACATATTTTAAAGTACTTTGGAAAATTGGAAATGGTAACAAGACAAACAAATTTCTATGCCTATTGAGGTCTATGGATAAGAAATTATAATTAATTAATATAAATTAAATTATATCATATTAAGTCATAGAATCCAAGGTAATTCCTGACACACTGATATGTGATCTATGAACAAGAGGTATTAGAGCACAGTGTCCATTTCACTGTGAATGGTACATTATAACATCAACATCTTGAATCAGCCTCTAGCCCTACAACTCATCCTTTATCCCCTCTGATCCCTAATGCCCCTTCATCCTAATGGTTAGCATATACTAAAGTCAATTTAACTGCAGAATTTGTCTCCCATTTTTTCTCCAATACTTCATATATTATTGACACTACAGATGTAATTGCTATGTCATTTTTAAAAGACATGAAAATAACTTTAGTGTATAATAAATTAATCATTTTAATTGGCCTTAAGATCAAATCAACATCCAACACATGCAGGATTGAAGAGAGGAAACATTCTTTAAACTTTTAGAAAAACAAGTTTATAATTTATAACATGACATCCAATAAAATATACTATTTAATGTGTATTTAGGGAAATTAAATTTAGGAAAATAGAAATACTTTACTACCTGTTTGCCTTTCAGTCTCTCTTCTCTCTTCCTCTCTTTCTTTCTGCCTATCAGTGTAATGTTTCCTTTAGCACGTCGAACGCAGCACTATGCAATTCCCATAGAAAGCTTTCAATAGGAAATCAATGAATGGTTGTATTTAAAATTTATTGAATTTAAAATAAGGTATAGCAATAAATCTGTATTGGCAGAAAGGCACATCTATTTCTCAACCAAGATCAAATAAGCACACCAACTGCATTATGTGACTTCATTAAAAAGTAAAGTGTTTAGAGGCTCGCAGAGTAATACGTGAAAACAAATCTCATTTATTTGAGATACTTTAGTAGAATTTTTGAGGAACTACAGAATCTTTCAACAAGATAAGGTGAGTTTGTGGAAAATTTTTATACTGTTGCTTTTATTACAAATTGAAATTAAATAATAATCTCACATTAGATAAGTAGCATATAATTCTCATATTTAAAAAAATCAAACTGGTACTGCAAGATTGTAATTCAAAATATATAGTCTCTAACATTAAGGCTGGTCAACTCACAAAATTCAAAGAGTGTCTGTTCCAGAAGTCACTGTCCAACAGTCCCCGGAATCTACGGCAGATCAGGCAGAGCTAGTAAAGTGATAAATGAACAGGCCTGAAGCACTTAAAAGTGAAAGCTATAAGTTACACCAAACTGAGCACTATAATAGCTTTCTTATAGTGCATGACAGCGGGAAGTGTCCTTTACTCAAGAATCAGTATGGTCTGCTAGGAATGGAAAACCCTGGTATGGTTTCATGAGATTAAAGAATTCAACTAGACTTCATTCAGGTCATAAGCAAGCAATCACCTCCCCTTGGCCTGCTTTCATTACCTCCTTTATAAACTGGTAACAACCTCATCTTCCTGTGCATCTCAACAGATGTCATGAGGTTTAAATGAATTCAGGGCAAAAATATCTATAAATAAGTACAAAATGTTGTAATTCTCCTGAAGTGAATTTGATCTTTATACGTCATTAAGGTATTTGTAGCTATATTTGCAATCTACTGCTAGCTCCTCATAACCTGAGACTTTGTCATTGTTGTGCATCTTTTCTGCCTTTTTCTTACCTTATACCTGATGAGAGTTCTGAATAATTTGAGATATTTCTAACTAAAGACTCAGTCCTCAGCCTTACACAGTTCATCTCCTTCCTCAACACCTAACAGGAAGAAAAACGCCTGGGAACTATTTATAAACTATAAGAACAACTGATTGATTCATTTATTTATCCATTAGACACTCAATACCTGTCATCCATCAAGCCCTCTTTCAGATGTTAGAAATACAAATACGAATGTGATGTAGTTCCCACAGGCTGAGATCTCACAACAGGTAGCCCAGAGATTCCTAAGGGATTTGACTCTATAGGACTCCTGGGGAGCAATCATCACCAACCTCCCACTCAGGGCCACTCACTCTGGGAAACACCAGCCTTAATAACAGATCTGGGACTCAACTTTGAGGCAGCTACTGGCTTTTTGTGATTTTGTCCCCAAATCACAACCCCATTCCTGGACCTTTGTCTTTTTCTAGTCAAATTCTTTTAGCCTCTGCACACCATAATTCACTATAGTCCAATTCCATAGAAAAGTGCATAAGAGCTTACAATCCACAGCTATCTTATCTGTATTCGAATACTGTTTCTTTCATTTACTAGGTATGTACCCTTGGGCAAGTATGGAAGAATTATATGCCTCATTTGCATCATCTATAAAATAGTGGTAATAATAGTACCTAGGGTTGTTGGAAGACAAATGAATTAATATACGGTCACATGACACATAACGACGTTACATGACACATAACGACGTTTGGGTCACCAATGGACCACAAATACAATGAAGGTCCCATAAGTTTAGTACCATATAGCCTTAGGTGTGTAGTAGGCTATACTATCTAGGTTTGTGCAAGTATATTCCATGATGTTCGTATAATGATGAAGTCGCCCAACAACTCAACTTTTAGAAAGTATCCCCATAGTTAAGCCACAAATGACTGTACATAAAGCACCTAGAATGGTGCCTGGCACATAATAAGGACTCAATGACTACTAAGTATCATCATCATCATTATTATCATCATTACTATGTGCCATGGATAAAATTAGAGCTGGTAGATAGCAAACTACTTAATACTGAAGAGTCTCTTCCCAAAAGTCAAATGACCCAATCAATTTGAATATTTCCTCAAAATCTTCTCTGTATTAAAATAGGCCAAGAATGGCTAACTTGATATTATAAAATGGACCTTCAGAATAAATTTATTGATTTTCCTAGGACTCACAAAATTTCACGTTGGAGCAAAAAGAGACACAGGCTCTAGATCTCTCTTCTGAGCTGAACGATCCATGTATTCACCCAAAGACCGGTACCCACAATAGTGATGCCTTTGCATATAAACTATACAGAGTCAACATATTCTCTCATAAACCTAGTCCACCTCCAGCATGCCTCCTTAGTAAATGGTCACTCCAGCACCTAAAATTATATAATCCAGAAAACTTCTAGTTATCCTTGATCTTTCCCTCTTAGAACTTCACTTTCCACATTTATCTAATCAATCATGGTTCCCATTGGACTTTATTTTTGAGATATCTCTGGATTCCCTCCCTATCTTCCCATTCTCACTCCCAGCCACCATTATCCCTTACCTGAACTGCAGTAAATTATGCTATGGCCACTACCACCCCTTGTTAATCCATTCTCCCCACAGCCACCAGAATAACCTATTGAAAACACAAATGTGAATATGTCTCTCCTCTGTCTTATAAAGAAAGACTTTCGTGGTCTCTGTAATGAAATCTAAAATCATTACCATGAACTACAAGATCCTCCAGGATCTGAAAGGAAAGTACAATTTAGGACAGTCAACATCTTCCCCACACTTCTCTCATAGACTGGACTTTTTCAACTCCTCCAGGCAACTGTGCTTTCTTCACTTGAAAAATTGCTCTTCTCTCTGTCTGGAAAGCTCCCTAACCCACACATTGCCCCTATCCTTTTGACCTGCTAATGCCTATCATCCCTCAACTGTCTACTCTAGATCACTTTCGCAAAGAAACCAGACTAGGTAAAATCATCTTTTAGAAATCATACTTCTCCTTCCTGACACTTAGCACTAAAGTAATTCTATTATTACATGTATAATTTATTAATATATGTTTCCCCAAGTTTAATGTAAGTTCCATAAGGAGAGGTGCCTTGCATCTTTTATTCAGTTGATTCCCATAGAGACCCAATTTATTTTTTTGATGCACAAATAGTTAATTCATAAGTTCATTTATTAAGACTCAACAGAGTTACCAAAGGCCAATTAGTATTTCAGAGAGCTTGAATTTACTAAAATCTAAAATCTTGATTTTTAATTTCACATTTAATTTCAGAATAAGACAGAACCACCTCTACTTCTTGATATTTCACTGTTCCTTTATTAACAGCAAATTCAAGTCTCAGATCTGGAAGTTTGCTCAGCTCTTCACAATAGAAAAATGATTAATACTTTATCACATGCTAAAGAAATGAACATCACATTTTGTACAAAAATTTTAAAAAAGATATAAAAAGTTACCTCCATCTGCGGGAGCTTCCATTTTGCCTGAAATGGAAGGGGCAAATACGAATACTTGTTCCAAGGCCTTCAACAAGGACCTAGTTTGAGAAATTTAAAACTAACTTTAATTTTCTAGGAAAACATATATTTTAACTATGAAGAGAAATTTGGAAGTATTTCTACCTTTACAGAGTATTTCTTGCGAGTAATTCTTCAGCAAGAAGTGTTTAAGATAGTAACAAGTTTTACCCCCATACTCCTCGTTATAAATGATTATGAATAGCAAATATACCAATGGTACATAAATTTCAAAAATCATTAACGAATTTAAACTAAAATATTTTTCCTTCTCTTTTTCAGAAAAAATTCTTCGTCTGTGTTTTCCACTTATATTTTTGGCTACTTCTTTCAGCATTTTTGAAAGGTGCTCCTTTTTCTAAGAGCAAGTTAAATGTTTATGTTCTCTTAGGTTCTGACATGGTAATCCTGGTAAATTTCATTTTTGTTTACCAAATATGTGTTTTCCCTCCCTGAGAGAAGATTATATCCTCCCACCCCTCAGAAGTTAGGTCTTCTGACTTGATTTGACCAGGAAAAATGAGCAGAAGTTTTGTGCGTTACAGGAAGAAGCTGTAAGGGTCCATTCATGCTTTGTCACATTCTTTTCCCTCTGCGTAATGATAAATGATGTTTCATATAGAAGTCGTTCAGGAAGGCTGTGTCCTAGAGACAAGAACAGAGTCAAAGCCCAGCCATGATAGACATGTAGCAAAAGAGAGAAGTAAATCTTTGTTTTGTAGGTCATTGAGGGAGTTGTTACTGTAGCATAAATACATCTACCTGAAGGAGTTATCTTATTTTCTCATCTATTGCTGCTCTCTCACTCTACAATTATAGCTTTAGCTGCAACCTATATACTAATTATTTCCACCAAAAATCTTCATCTCGATCAGAAACAATCACCTAATCACTATATGCATTTTCTACATGTCTCCTGAACAGTTTCATCTCGGTGCCATTCAGGCAGTCGACAATCATGACCAAAAGTAAATTCATCACCTTTCTTTCCAAAACGTTATCTACTTTCCTTTACTCCAATATTACTCACCTGTGAATCTTCCTCACCTGCTGTCTCTCTCAACCCCACACCATATCCAATTGCTTGTCAAGTTGTGTCAATTCTGCAACCCAAACAACTAATGGATCTATTCCATTCTTTTTATCTTATTGTTAAAATTCTGGTTTAGACTCTCATCATTAATCTCTTAGGATTTTAAAATAACCCATGAAATTGTCTCTACTTCCAATCTTGCACAATTTCAATTTATTCTCCAAATTTTCACCAGCCTGGTCTTTCTAAAATTCAAATGTGACTTTATCACTTAACTACACTATCACTTCACTAGAATCTACCAATGGTACCCCACACACCTGTACAAAGTCCAAACCTTTAGGATAGCATTTGAGATTCCTCATGATCTGACTTCGACCCACCACTTTAGTTTTACCCACAGCTATACCCCCACATTCATCTTCCAATTTGCCAAATTTCTTTTGAAGGTACCATATTGTCTAAAACCTGTGTAACTGTTCATATGTTTTTGTTTATCAACGTTGCTTTGTTCTCAACAACTAGCTGGCTAACTCTCTTCACCCCTGTGAGCCAAAGTCACAGCTCTGGGGATCACCAAAAGCAGTAAGCAGATATAAATTGGCCCTCTCGGACCCTATCCAATTCATGTATATCATGTAAGAAAAAGAATGGTCAGAGTGATACAAATAGAACTGAAGCCTAATAGGTCATGAAAACAAATGAAGTACACAATCTTTAAAAGGAAGGACTAATTAAAAGTGTTAAGCCAAAAGATCCAGTTGAATAAGAATGAAAATTTTTCTATTAGATTGAGCTATTCCATGGGATGGTAGATACAGAAGCCAGTTTGCAGTAAGTTAAGAAGTAAATCAAAGGTGGAACCTTGAGACATCGTGTGCAAACAACTCTCCTAATTAGTGTGGATTGGTCAAGATGGAGACACATCATGAAATATGTAGAGGAGACATAATAGGAAGAGAGAATTTCCTCAGGATGGGATATCAGAATAAAGTTTGAGACATTAGTTAGAGCTGCTAGGGGAGAATGAGAGTCAAAGCTAATTCCTTTTAGAGCAGTTAGAGTCTGAGACAGTGGAAAAATAGATCGAAATGGAGTTGTTGAGAAACTTAGGTTGTTTTTCCAGGGGAGGAGGAGGAGGAGAGGAGAGAAGTTTATGTTTAGTTATGACAAGTTTAAAGTTAGAGTAGTACTGTGAAGTAGAAATATCCTACAGATTTGAAAATATTGGTGTGATGGCAGATGAAAGGTCACGGTTGACCTTTTGTAATTCACTTCCATTGATTTCCCAAGAAAATAAGACTGAGAAACTATCAGTTTTTTCTCAGAGGGATGAAGCACTGAGTTGCATTTATCATGTTCCAACCTATTTTTCAAAATAGTATTTTTAATATGATTTCACCCAGAATCCTTGACAAAACCATTTAACAACATGAAATTAATTTTCTGTCTTTAAAAGAGTGAATGAGATTTAAAAAA
Organism: Equus przewalskii; assembly: GCF_037783145.1. Classification (NCBI taxonomy): domain Eukaryota; kingdom Metazoa; phylum Chordata; class Mammalia; order Perissodactyla; family Equidae; genus Equus; species Equus przewalskii. Next base: position 30,692,406 of record NC_091834.1, read on the forward strand.
ACCATATTGGAATGATGTGAAAAGCTGGACAATGTATAAATGTTCAAATATAAATATAAAGAAAAGAAGAGCCACAATAAATCCTTGAAAGAGACAAAAAGAGAAAGAGATCGTTGTAACGTATTTTTTATTTTTACTAAAAAACAGCCTTATTTAGGGAATGTAGAATGATCTTTCCTTACTGGAGTCACCTAATTCCTTTAAAATTAACTTTCCCTTCATTATCTGACCTAACAATTTCAGCATCTCATCCCCAATTCGGATGTTTTAAAGATTAGTTAGAAGTTGCTTATAAAGCAAATGATCACCTTAGCAAAAGTTATGCTTTATGTCTAAATTATAAATCTGTAATAAACACAGGAAAATAAAATTAAATGCTAGCTATAATATATTGCATTGGGGGGTTTTTACTTCTAAGAGCTTGGCATTGTTTCTAATTAAAACTTTTTTTCCAGGGCCGGCCCCATGGTGCAGCGGTTAAGTTTGCACATTCCACTTCTTGGCAGCCCGGTGTTTGCCGGTTCGGATCCGGGGTGTGAACATGGCATCACTTGGCACGCCATGCTGTGGTGGGCGTCCCACATATAAAGTAGAGGAAGATGGGCACGGATGTTAGCTCAAGGCCAGGCTTCCTCAGCAAAAAGACGAGGACTGGCAGTAGTTAGCTCAGGGCTAATCTTCCTCAAAAACAAAAACTTTCTTTCCTAAAACCAAGTTCCTAAAGATTCAGAAGGTTTCTTTCACCTAAGATATATTTAAACCTCTGTGTTTTGGCAGAGTGCCTCTCACCTTCCACTTTTAGATTGGAGCATGCTTTGTTATAAGCTCTTAGGGTTAATGATATAATGTCTTTGAAATACTTTATTTTATTGAATTTTTCTACACAATTTTGACTTTATTTTCTAAGAAATGTAATAAAAATGGATCTGGATAGCTATATAGTCTGTTGCTCTGGCAACACTTCTGCATATATTGTCATTAAAACTACATGTGTATGTGCTTACAACATCAACAATCCACATGATATGTGAATGTTCAAAGGATTTACACAATCAGGTAGCTAAACAATTTTATCGTATTTTCTTTGTCTTTTTAAATCACTGATTTATATCAGAAAAACCTATGTTCCTGCCATTAGGAAAGAGCAAATAACATTTTTATGCTCTAATTAATATTAAAACACTTCAAACACTGCACAAAGGTACGGCTTTTGATGTTTTAACTTCTAGTTTTCATAGCCTTTACAAGTCTGATTTTTCCTTTATTCATGCTGCATCACTTTAATTTATCCTGTTACTAAGCCCAGCAACAGACCAAACAGCTTTGGCCTTGCAGGAACCATTTGACCAATTACTAGTTGGCAGGGAGGGGAAGCACTTACACACAGCCCTCTGGCAGCCTGTGTGAAATGCATCCGTAGCCTCCCTCTAGAATAGCAAGTATCCACATCAAGAAAATGCACCATTACAATGGATGCTAATAAGTCTCAGAGGAATTTAACTTGAATGAGAAATTTCTGTTCATTGTCTTTTATCACCCACAGTGACAACGCTGTGCTAAATTCTCTTTGTAAATACCTTCAGCCACACCATCACACAATATCTTTTATATATTGTGAAAATTATAATCTAGTTATTGCAATAACTAATGTGGGTAGAGACCAGATAGCTGTTTTAAGACAAGCATTTTAATGGTTATGTCAGTTGAGAAAATCACGTGAAAGATCAGTCATTTTTTGGATATTGACTCAAGAAAAATCAGAGAGTACAAAGTGGTGTAAAAAAAGTTATTACCTACTACAAGGAAAGAAGTAGTATTAGTAAGAAAATCATATCCCAGATGCAGAATCTATTTGGTAATGTTATAGAAAAACTAAGTTCTAAATCGCTAGGCTTGCTTTTATATTTTAATACTCAATAAAGACACAGCTATGACTTGTAGACACCCTAGAAGGCTAAAAATTTGGCAACCAAAGCAATATTTCTCACCATGTATACTTGGGACACTGAGGAAAATCTGAGGTCTGCATGAAGGAAGGCCAAAAAGCACTGCACATAACAGCTGTTTATAAATTTAGACTGCAGGCAAACACCTAAGTAATTCATTAAAACTGGAAAAGACAATTTATCGTCTTTATGTATTAAGATCAAGCCAAAATAATTATATACAAATCATCACAACATTGCACTGTATTTTGTATAGTTAAATACAATTCTTTATGATACTTTACATTTATGTGGCTTCTCAACATTTACCCTCTCAAAGAAGCATTTTCTAACTGCCCAATTTAAAAGCGTAGCCCCTCTCTATGGAGAAGTTACTTCATCCTTTACATTGCTTTATTTCTTCATAGTTTTTTCTTATCTGAAAGAATGTTATCTGTGTATTCGTCTACTAGGTTACTCTGTGCTTCTCTCCTCCTAATAATTTAAGCTAATGGGGACTGAGACAACATCTGCTTTATTCATCCCTGTACCCCAGTCCCCAGAAGAACGTCTGCCACACAAAAGATGCTCATGTGGTTGTTGAATGAATGATCACAGCTGGTTACTTTCATATAAGTGTATCACATTTCAGTCAGAATTTTTAAAATGTATGCTTTTCAGCTGCTTTGGAAAATCTTATTCTTACTTCCTCCTCAAAAAAAACATTTGAGTCATTATAATAAAAAAAAGAGCTAAAGTACACAAATTTATCACTATCTCCTCAATAAAACATTCCTTCTCTGTTCAATCTTTAATGTCTTTGAGTTGACCCATCTCTCCAGAGAACAAGGCACATAATGTCTGCTTCTGATATGCATTTGTGGATGTGGGGAGAAAGTTATTATCTAGCACTGGCCTCATCCAGGAGGTTATCTTCTCCAATACTGAATATTATCTTAAAACGTTAGAACATATTCACGATGGTAAATGTCTTCACAATAGCACCAACATGCAACAGCACGTAAGGGAAGGAAAGAATTGGTAACAGATGAAACCTCCTCTTGATCTCCTGAGGAGCTCATGATATAAAGCTCTTCTAATCTGCATTGCTGGTTTCTGTATAGAACTCACCTAGTGGCTTTCTTCAGTTTAAATGAAGCTTAGCATCAGAAATCTCCCTAAATTTTGTCAAATATACAACTGAAGTCATAAATATATTAAAGTCAAAAACAAAAAAAAAGCATTTAAGATGTCATTTATGTCAATTAACATTTAAATTCCCAAATATAAACATAAGTTTTACCTTCGAGAAAGCCTCTGGGAAGACCTGGGTCTTCTATGCAATTAATTGCTCACCTTCCTAAGGGAGAGAAGATATGAAAGCATCAAAGAGAGAAAAAGGTAGAAATGGAGGCAACACTTAGCTAGACCCAGTCACAAAGCACACACAGGTGGAAATGATTACTGCCTTTGTGAGGGTGATTTCATAGAAGGCCATGATCCAAACACAGATCCTGGAGGAATTTTGACCTTAATTTGACTGATTAACCTTATTTATGGAAGAGGGAGGAATATAAAAGAAAAACCAGAAGGGCTGCATTTAAAATACAGTGACTAGTGAAACTTAAAAGAGTATTTCATATACCACAATGTGTTAACTTTTACTCTTGTTGACAAAAATAATCCATAACCAATCTATAAATGAAAATTTGGGTGAGTTTATTCTGAGCTAAAATGTGAGGACCATGGCCTGGGGCCTTTCTTCCCGAAGGAAGAAAGGACACCAAAGAAGTAGGCTGTACAGAGTGGTTATGTACCCTCAAAGAAGATGTTTCACATATGATTGAAATGTCCCTTTTACGATAGTCACGAGACTGCTCTGTCAACATGGCGATTGATGGACACAGCAGGTAGGTCTGCTATCTCAAGCTGGTGGTCACAGGTGAGCTGGGTGGTCAAAGGTGAGCATAGCAATCAGTTCCTAGCCTAAGGAAAGATGCTTATCCTTAAGGAAATGCCAATTTGGGGGGGAAGTTGCACCTTTATCTTAAGGCAATTTGTTATTGCCATAGGAAATGTTTAAAGCAGATATACAACGCATGCTCAATGGCCATGTCAGGCCCTTTTGGAAAAACAAAGTGAAGCCAAATTAGGTTTACAACAAATGGCTTCCTGATATACTCCAATATATCCTATTGCTTGCCATTTCCATTTGTCACTCTCCTCTCTTTCCTTTCTCTAAAGTCAAGCAATGACAAATGTGGAGAAAAGGGAACACTCATACACTGCTGGTGGGAATGGAAACTGGTGCAGCCACTATGGAAACCAGTACAAAGATTCCTCAAAGTTATTCAACTAACATATGATCCAGCTATTCCACTTCTGGATATTTATCCAAAGAACACAAAAACATGAATGCGAAAATGTATTTGCACCCCTATGTTCATTGAAGCATTATTCACAATAGCCAAGACTTGGAAACAACCTAAGTGTCCATCAATGGATGAATGGATAAAGAAGATGTGGTATAGATACACAATGGAATACTACTCAGACATAAAAAAGGATGAAATCTTGCTATTTGTAACACCATGGATGGACTTTGAGGGTATTATACCAAGAGAAGTATGTCAGATGGAGAAAGTTAAATACTAAATAATTTCACTCATAAATAGAAGATAAAAATGATAACAACAGCACACAAACACATAGACACAGAGATTAGATTGGTGGTACCAGAGGGGAAGAGAGGAGAGGGAAGGAGTAAAAGGGGTGACTGGGAACATGCATATGGTAGTTAGTGTTTGGGTGGTGAATGTGATTAGTCTACACAGAAATTGAAATATAATGATGCACACCTGAAATGAATAGAATGCTATAAACCAATGTTACCTAAAAAAAAAGAAAAGAAAGAAAGAAAGTACTAGGTATGCTTTAGGCTTTTTCATTTGTTTTGTTCTCTACAACATTCAGGTCTGTTTTAAAATGCGATAGATGCAAGAATTTCACTGCAAATAAAAATGACAATACAATTACAATATGCATAGCCTTGAATCATTCCCAGAGCTTGAAAAAAATACCACTAAACCTAGCATATTGTTATGTAAAGTAGATGGTTTCTGTCTCCCCCCCACAAGATGTTTTTTTCCTTTCACATCCCAGCATTGTGTCTAAACTAACCAGTCCTGAAAATGTAACTTCATGAATAACTGTGTCTCTACAATAGAAATGTATTAGCAGTGCAAAAAAATAAGGAATTGGACTTTTGAGGATTATTTTATGGGGATCCTGAATCTATAATGTAATATTGTTAAATAAAGAGAGAGTTGTACAAAGGAAAACAAGTGACGGATGAGAGGGGAGAGAGGTCTAGTTTTATCTGACCTGAAAACCCCGCGTCTTTTCCATGCACTGTCCTGTCTCTCCCTCTGCTTTCCTGTCCAGACTTATTCTCAGTTGGCCAACAATTGGATTGAATTAAGTAGTTCCACCAGAGCCTGAATAATGAGTGAGACTTAATATGCTTTCCCTCCAAGGAGTACACATATTTACAGAGGAGAAAACAGCCTTAACTAATGAAGGATTTCCTAAGCTAAAATTTCTGGGCTAAGCATCATTTTTCTGGTAGAGTGACATTGGGGCTGAAGGCTCTGCTTGCTTCATTCAGCAGGTCATGGCTCTCAAATAGTCAAATATATTTAGTCCAAAGAGACAACTAAGCATTGTGCTACACGGTATTTTTTTTCCCAGTGATTATTACTGGCATGCTTTGAAGCAGTTGCTATAACATTTGGGAGAACATTGTTTGCTGGGGGAATTTCATTCAGTTCTTAATAAATGCATTTGTCATGTTTCTAATCTTCTTTCTGTACTATTCAAATGCTGTTGCTTCCAAGGCTGAAATCAAGATAACCTCAATTTGAAGCTGTTATTGTCTTTCTTGTCTCCTCTAGGATATCTAGGGAGAGAGAAGCAACGTGAATTCTTGGCAGTAACAGGCTTTTCTAAAGGTATTAATGCATCATATTCTAGAGTTATTTGAACAGCTTTAGTCATGCAACTGGGAGTAATAAATTAACCTCACTTTGTAGCTACTTCCTCAATTCCAAATGATAACACTAGCAGCTCACTGGGCCATTGTCTAGAGCACTCAGCTTCACATACGCTAAAGAGTGTAAGAGGTAGAGGTCCAGCTCCAAAGCCACACTTCTGAAGCCTGGACCTTGCTCTGTTAACTTGTAGCTTTGTGGACTACATTAACCCACTTTGCTTCTCTTGCTTAGGTTTCTACGGAGCAAGAAGAGAATAATTACAGTACCTACCTAACTGCTCATATGATTAAATGAGCAATGCATATTAAGTATATAAAAGAATGCCTGACACATTCAGTTTTGTAGATGAAATTGCTTTGTAATTCACTTAGCACAGATCTTCCTCAACTTACGATGGGGTTACATGCCAATAAACCCATCATAAGTTAAAAATATCTTCAGTCGGAAATGCATCTGATACACCTAACCTCCCAAACACCATACCCCAGCCTAGCCTACCCCAAATGTGCTCAGAACACTGACATTAGCATACAGTTGGATAAAATCATCTAAAACATAGCTTATTTTATAATAAACTGTTGAATATCTTATGTAACATGAAACTGTATTGAAAGTGAAAACAGAATGGTTGTCTAGATACAGAATGATTGTAAGTGTACTGGTTGTTTACCCTCGTCATCACATGGCTCACTGGGAGCTGAAACTTGCTGCCACTACCCAGCATCATGAGACTATTGTACCATATCACTAACCAGGGAAAAGGCAAAAATTCAAAATTTGAAGTACGGTTTCTACTGAATGTGTATTGCTTTTGCACCATCATAAAGCTGAAAAATGGTGAGTTGAACCACACTGTAAGTCGGGATTCAGCTGCACTTCTGAAACATTTGATGTTATTGTGTTGCATCATATGTGCCAAGAAGAGATTCCTTGTCATATTCTTTAAGACATGAGAAAATAGGATTCATATGAGGCTAGTAGAAGGGCCATGTGTTTGATATTGCATTCATTCCTTGCATAACCAAGTAGGTAGTGGTCAAACCAGGCAGTGTTCACCAACTGCATAAAGTGAGAGACAAGAGAAAAGAGAAGGCTGGAACACTAAGGAAATCTTGAGAATTCAAAATGACTCCTCAGAATCAGAGAGGATAAAATTCCATGAGACCTTACAGAAGAAAATAATAACAATAAAAAAAGATTGCTAAATGGATTAGAAACAATGAGTTGCAATGATAAAATACAATAATCCAGCAGCTGCCTTAAAAGCAAGAGTAATTAAGGCAAAAGTTAGGAATATTATAGATGAAGGAAGAATTATGGTTAAGCAGAGAACTCTATTTTAAATTGGTTTAAGTGCACAATGCACTGCTGAGAGTAAAATTTTGAAGGACCAAACTAATTTTGGAAGAGATCCTTTCTCCCGAAATGTTGAGACATGATCAAATAGAATTATAGTTGATAACACTCTTATTTTCAGTGAGGAGAAATTCACACATTAAGAGCCTGGAAAGAGAGGTATGGAAAGTAGAGAAAAGCAGCATAGAATATAGGAAAGTTCCAGAAACAAGTACATCTACTGCAAAAAACGTCTTTCACTATTACTGCTACTACCCGCCATCCGCCATCCACGAACCCCCAGAGCCACTGCCATGGGCTGAAATTTGAAATCAATCAATCAGACATACAAACCAAACAATGAAGCTTTCAACAAATCTCTAGATTTAAAAGTGAAAATAGGTAAGAACACATAACAATCAGGAATGTCCCAAGAGAGCTGACCATTAGTAAGGATCCACATTCAGGGACTGCCTGCAATTTTGCCCTCTGAGGCAAAATACATTTTCTGAACATATGAACCGAACAATTCAATATGATCTATTCCATTAGCTGAATTTTCTCAATTAGAAATTTGAGATATTAAATATCTACTTCTAAAATTAAAAATGCCTCTCAGAATGTGAATTAACTTGCCTCCCAAATATTTGGCAGAGATGAACTCCATTGGAGAATTGGAGTGCTCATCAAAGCAGAATGCGGGTAAAAACTCGGAATTAAGAAAAATTCAAGGAGTCAAGTCAGACCTCAATATGGGTTGCCGTGAGCACATTGACTGACAGAATAGCATCCACTGGGTACATAAGGAAGCGAAGAAAGAAGCAGAAAGGGAAATAGAGGAGAATCACTGTTAAATTTTGCCTAAATTTTAACATTTCCTTTGGACCATCCCTGACCCAAGAAAGTAAAGAAACTCTTCTCTTTATGATTCCATTCTAAACTGTGTGTCCCCCAGAACCTGGATTAGATTTTTAAATGAATACTTTGTTTCAGTTACTTTCATGATTAGTTAACAGGCTTCTGAACACTCGTTTTGAACCTAATTATGTCTCCATTTTGGGGGACTGTGTATCCAATATCTATTTAAAGTCATTAGGAAAAAAAGGTTTTAATTGACAAAAGCTAGAGAAGAGCTTACAAAAAGCAACTGGAATGGAGAAAAATGAGCACAGTTCAGAGAACAGTGGCTAAATGCATAAAGGTTCAAGCCATTATAAAGAAAACGGGGCTTCTCAGCCACCACAGCTACAGGGGTAGGAAGAGGAGGTGTGGAAAACCTCAGCCTTACCAACTCAAGGTGCCAGAGAACATCGAGTTCAGGGCTGGGGAAACAGCTGGAAATTTAAAGAAGAAATCCTGGCAGAAAGAGAACTGAAGTAATGAGGCCCCAAATCTAAGCATAAACTCTGCCAAAATCCCTGGCTGATAGTTAAATTACTCGTGAATGGGGCAGAGCTCCTGCAGCAGAGTGGGAGATTAGACAGAGACCAGCGGAATCTACTCTTTAAAGGCAGAACTGAGGAGAGAGCTGTGAGTTTGGTGCTTTTACAACTCAGAGCATCCAGTAAATAGTAGATAGTTAAAGTTTTAAAAACTGACAATACTATGAACTAGTGAGAATGTAGTGCAACTAGAACACTCACACATTGCTGTTGGGAATAGAAATTTGTCCTGTTACTTTATAAAAGAATTTGGCTATATGAGAAATGGAAATGTGCAATTACCTATGACCTATCCATCACATTCGTAGATATTCACCCAAGAATGAAAACGCATGTCCACACAAAGGTCTGTATATGAATGTTCATAGCAACTAATCATAATAGCTCAAAACTGGAGATAATCCAAATGTCCATCAATAAGTGAACGGATAAAACCTGTTGTGGTATTTTTTGTACAGTGGAATACTACTAAACAATATAAAATGATTGAACAGCTGATAGAACAACAACATGGATACATTTCAAAGTCATTAAGCTGAGTTAAAGAAGCTAGATACAGGACACTAATACTGTATTATCACTTTTGTATGAAATTCTAGAAAACACAAACTAATCTATAGTGACAGAAAGCAGATCAGTAATTTCCCGGGTTGGGAGAGGCAGACTGCAAAGGGAAATGAGAAAACTTTTTGGGTGATAGAATTGATCTGTATTCTGAGTGGAGTGGTTGTTATACAGGTGTATGTACATTTGTCAGAACTCATCAAACTGCACACTTAACATGGCGCAGTTTACTGTATTACAGACTATGCCTCTCTAAAATGGATATCAGAAAGTAGACGATAACGTAGTTCATTGGAGTGATTCAAAAGTAGTTTTTCATATGCCTTTAAAAAATTATTTACATAATCCAGCTCTTTTAAAATAGCAAACTCAGAAATACTTGTGACTAAAAAACATGTCTTCTATTTGATATTTGAACAGTTCTTGCCTTCTCCGTTTCTCCTTCATTTGCGTACAGCATTCTTCCTGTCCCCACTCCTACTCTCTCCTCAAGCTTCTGACATTTAAAAATGCTTATCACCTGAAAGTTAGTTTAACAGTTTAGAAGTTTAATGCATTTAAAAAAATGGGGTTCTTTGTAGGAAATACCTTTTATAAATGAGTAAGGAAATATTAGGGAGAAAGGAAAAGAGGTCAATATTTTCTTTATTTTTATTTTGATATTGATAGAAGGGACTTTAGATATTTTATAGCACTGTGGTAAACTGTTAGATCCATCTTTCCCCTCTTTCTCTGTTAATAGAATCATAATTTTGCTTGGTATGGCATTACTTTCAGCTGAAAATCCAACAAATACAATAACTCTACTTTATTCTTCAACCTCCTTTGCCATGAGGAGTGGCCACATGGCACAGTTCTGGTCAATGAGATATAAGCAGAATGGCTGGACAGAGCTTATGGGAAAATCTTAATAAGAAGCTGATGCAATCTGGCTATGATTTTTATGCTATGCTTTCCTTGAATATAGACACAGTGCTGGAGTCAGAGTAGCCATTTTGCAACCACAGGTTATAAGCATAATAACAAAAGCATGAGAACAACGCTAAGGTTGGTGGAGCAGAAAGCTAGGTGGAGCCTGAGCCCTGATGGCTTCCTGGAGCTACCAAGCCAACCCTGTATTTCCTAAATCTGAACTGCTTGTTATGTGAAAAACAAAACAAATCACCTCATTTGATTAAGGTGAATTTTATATGTCACCAAACTTACTCCTACATGATACAGGCAATGCCTCCACAAAACCTCTTTTTACAGAGAAGAAAATGGAGGTAAAGGAAGTTGAGCGGCTTCCCTCACTAAGTTCTTCCTCTACTTTTAATTAGTGACCCAGTTCCGAAAGCCAGTCTCTCAACTCTCCATGCCATGCAAGATTTTCCAATATATGAAAAACCCTATAGGAGAGAACTGGTAAGACAAATTTATTTCTTCAACCCTACAAGTTTAGAAAAGGTTAAAAAAAACTGCTAGAGGGGCTGGCCCAGTGGCACAGTGGTGAAGTTCGAATATTCCACTTCAGCGGCCTGGGTTCCCTGGTTTAGATCCTGGGTGTGGACCTATGTGCTGCTTGTCACACCATGCTGTGGCAGGCATCCCACATGAAATAGAATATGGGCACAGTTATTAGCTCAGGGCCAGTCTTCCTCAGCAAAAAGAGGAGGATTGGCAGCAGATATTAGCTCAGGGCTAATCTTCCTCAAAAACAAAAAGAAAAACTGCTAGAGTTTACAACTTTGACCTACAGATATTTACATTAAAGTATTTCATTCTGTGTTAAGAGTACCTAGGATTTGGAGTGGAATATACTTAACAGGGATTAAAAATGTTTAAAATTCAAATATGTATCTTCCTGACATAAAACTAAATTGAGAAAAATAGATTTAAAATACACTATGATCTTGGACAAGAGACTCAACATTGTTAAGGTATCTGTTCTCCCTGAGTTAATTTATAATCCCAATAAAAATAAATATTCAGGAGCTAGGTGGGTCTATTACAAAGTTCATCTAAAAGACAATCAGGCAATAATATCCAGGAAAACCTGACCCCTACCCCGACCCCAATAAACAGAGAAATAGCTCCACCAGATGTTCATAAACATTATAAATCTACCATAATTGAAACTGCATGCTATTAGCACATAAATATCACATCCATACACACAAGGGAAGTATATGAGGTGATGACTGTGTTAATTAACTAGATGGGAGGAATCCTTCCACATGTAATGTATGTGTCTATCAAATCATCACAGTGTTCACTTCAAGTATCTTACAATTTTGTCAATTATACATCAATAAAGCTGAAAAAAAGGCTCAAAATTGATCCAATTTTCTCTATAAATTTTGTGTACAAGTGTAATTAATATCATTATAGTCATGAAAAGATAAACACAATCCATTCCTTATACCATTCACTAGTATAAATTCCAAAGAGATCAGAAATTTAAATAGTAAAAAGTGAAACCATATAAACATTAGACAAAAACATGGGCAAATTCTCCTAGAAATTTACTGTTGGGAAAAACCTCCCTAACTATAACTCAAATGCAGATGCAAAGAGAAAAGATGGGTAAATTTGACAGATTATACAAAAATAAAAATATGTTTCATGGCAAACAAATAACCACCATCGTGATGTATGAAATAAAACATGATAGTGGTGTTTTATATATAATTATATATATCCAACTTATAGACAAAATACCAATCTCACCAGAATATATGAACTTCTAAAAATACAATAGAAAAACTGGCGAGATATAAAAATGGAAGCTTCACAGATAAAGATATAAATGTCTCTTAACCATATGAGAAGATGCTCAACCTGGTTCATTATAACCGAATGCAAATTAAAATGAAATTGAGTTTTCATTTCTCACCTATAGATTAGAAAATATCAAAACTTTTGACACACTTGGTTGGGTAAATGGTCATTCTCAGGTATTTGTAGTAGGGACACAAAGCAGTAGAACCCATGTGATAAGGAAATTGATGAAGCAACACCTGGCACAACATGTAAGCATTTGCCCTTTGACCCAGAATGGTACTTCTAGTGATCAACCCCAAAGGTATACTGCCAAAAATTTTAAAGAGGCATATGTCTAAGGATCTTCACACAGCAAATGTCCAACAATAGGGGACTTGCTGGCTGAACTATAGTTTGTCCTCAGAGTGGAATACTATGCAGCTGTAAAAAAAAAACAAAGGTAAAGGAACACCTGCTTTATGATTGAAAGATCTCCAAGATGTATTTTTATGTGAAAAAAAGATGGAGAAAAATGGGTATCTAAAAAAATAAGTTACAAAGCTATATGCTTTTAACTAAAACAGAAGGTTAAGTCATACTTTTGAATTAAAAAGAGGGAAGAAATTCCCCCTATAGTAACAAAAGCTAGACTTCTCTAAACACGTATTGTTTTATAGACTTTAATGTTTAAATGCATGAACTCGTAGCAACCATTGGAGGACTAGCCACTATTGGCAGATGCTATTTTTAAAACTAGTCAATAAAGGGAAGCCATCAAGTATTCATCCATTCCTTGAGGTAACCATATATCAACAAAATATGAAGCAAATTTCCTCTCTGTAGAGGTATTCTTGCTAACAAAAAAGGAAAGATTGAAGTAAAATGACACTATTATACAACCCCAAAGGAAATAATGGATCTAAGCCATGATCATTAATGACTGTTAAAAATATAAAAAATGGTATAAATAGGAATTATATGTTTAAAACAAAACATTGCATATGAAATATATTTGCCAAAAATATTCACACCCAAATCTGACTGAGCTTTTGGCTCTACCTACCAATTCACAAGAAATAACCGGGGACAGTGTAATACTTTACATGACACAAGAAGAATGTAATTAGTAAAACATAGACTGTGAGAAACTCCACAAGATACATTTACAGGTCTATTCAACAAGTAAAGGTAAAAGGAAAATACTTAAGACTTAACCAGTTGAATATATAGACCTATTCTGATATCCCATTTGCACAAATAAACTGTAAAAAGTATTTATTAAACAATCGGAAAATTTTAGACAATGACTATAGATTTGATAATATTAAGTAATTCTTATCAGTTTTTAGGTATGGTAATGACATTATGGTTATTTTTAAAACATCATTTAGGGATACATACTAAAATATTTATAGATAAAATGGAAAAGTGTCTCAGATTTGCTTTAAAATGATCTGAGTCTCAGGAAATAGGTGAGGCTTGAGCTTATTTTTAAACCTGGGTGGTTGGGTTCATGACATTAATCCTTCTACATCTGTGTATGGTATATATTTCATATAATGAGAAGTTTTAAAAATATGTATCTTCCAAAAGTATATACATATACACAGAATGGCTAAAATATTGACAGTTCTGCAAGGTCCTCTAGAACAGAAAAATTCTTTCCTATCTATCTCACACATGGGTTTTATCCTTCAAACCTAAATCTATTGTTTTGACTGCAGGGACAGTGAAAGTTGGCTGAGAAATTATGGCATGTGTTGTTGCGTAGGAGTGGGAGAATGGAAGACTTGTATGTACTGGAAGCGTTTAAAAATAGGGTGAGGGTCTAACCAGACAAAGACATTATACATGACCTTGTCTATGGGTGGAGAGATATGAAATCAGGATGTACCCATCAAGAATGCTGGATGGAGAATAATTTATACCACTTATAAAGCTGAAATTCAAATGTTTCCATTCGGAACTGTATCATTGAGCAACTTAATAGTGTCCACAGTTACACTGCGTTGTATGCTCCTGAAATACATAGCATGTAGCTTTCTTTTTGCCTAAAGCAATTTAGAGAAATTAGAAGCAGGGTCAATACAAGGTAATTTGCATTGTGCTTCACTTTATTTGAAAGTCACTTGGATATGTGTACAAATGTTTCTGTCTTCCTTAAGACAGCCAAAGGTTAGTTCGAGTTACTTCGTATATGATAAATGAGGTGAAATAGAGATTTCGCAGACTAGAAACACATTATTGTTAAAATCATATAGACTTTAGTTTTATTCAGAAGACTAAAATTCCAGCCATAAAGACTCTGAATTCAGAAAGTTGTATGATTTTATGGCCTTAAAAGATTTTTATTTGTTTTTCACATAGCATTAATTAAATTTTATATACCTAGTTTGCTTGTTAATAACTTATAAAGCTTTCAGCGTATTATATTTATCCTGGATAAGATATTTTTCTCATTCCAGTTCTTAAATTTTTTGTCTTGATTGTAGAAAGCAAAAGAAAAAAAGAAGATGAAAGGGATGGGAAAAGGAATAGCAAAAGGGAAAGAAAGAAGGAAAGAAACAGATTATAATAGGAGAATATGCTGACCTATAGCTCTTCCATTTCACCTTGAGTAATTCTTTCTTGAGTAGAGAGAAATCTAAGCTTTGTATAATTATGTATTTCCAACAAGACATAATGATTTCCTAAAAAAATTGAGACTCGATATAGTAGGCAACAATAAAACATAGATATAGATATAGATACAACCTAAAGAGTTTATATATAACAAAAACAGTTTTAGATTTCAATGATATATTCTAGTTCTTTTTAGTAATGTGTAATTTGAAAGCCCACACTTTTAATTTCTGGTTGGTCATAAAGATAGTGGGATTATTATACTTAAAATGGGTGGCATGTGTATGTGTGTGGGTGTGTTTGTGTGTGTGTGCACGTACACTCTCAAGCACATATGTGTATCTCAGCTAGCACTACAAATTAACTGACTTTTGGAGAGTCTGAAAGTCTCTCCCTACAGAAAAGTCTAATTACAGTATAGTTTTTACAGAATTTATAGTTAAAAAAGAAAAAGCTATATTTAAAATACTACCATGTGTCTCGCTTAAGAAGAATTTTTGGAAGTCTCACACCTGTATGCCTATATACACATGTAAAATAAGCTCACATTCCTGTATCTTTTTTCTATGTTGGATATGCCTATAAAAAGTCCTATAGTTTAGATATAAAACTATTTGGAATGTTACCTGGAATAGCAAGATCTTAATTACCTCTTCAAGGTGTTAATTACCTTCAGATTAATCAGTTAATAAAAACCATGCTAAGATCATGACTATCACCAAAGGAGCATGCTCATGGAACAACTAACCAAATTAACAATTTGATTAATGGATTTAAAGCATGAATTAAGTTAATTAATGCATCATCAACTAACAGATAGTCCAAATAACGGATCATCCATGACTAATTGTTGCCTAAACCTAGAAGCTGCCTAAATTTAGACATATGTTTACATTATATTGAAGAGAAACATTGAAATATTCGATATCATCAACCTGTTCTCTACACTTTCCCATTGTAAATAGGCAAATCTGAAACTACTGTAGAATTCTTGAACTTTGATTGTATGCTCTTTAAAATAGGAACACCGACAAAAAAAGTAGTTAAATATAGCTACTGATAGTATAACCCAAAACACACAATAACAATCCAGCCGGTAACTTAGGAAAATAAATCAACTACAAAAGTTTGCTAACAAAATGCCATTAGACCACATGTTTTCTGCGCATTGATGGGCCATATGGTTCTGGATTTATTCTTGGTGGCAGCAGGAAAATTTTACAGAAGATAAGTTAAATTGACTTTTTTTTAATCTTTGCACACTGCTAAGTTTAGTTATGAGCTAATTATATGTGAAATATGGTGTGTGTCTGTTGATGTATAAGCCTTGATTATGTTTTTAATCAAAGAAATAATTTAAGATATATTTCCATGCCACATTCATCCAGTAACTTATGTCCGCTGTGGGGAGGGAAATCGAGCAGGGCTGGTGGCTGCAGGTTGTCTGCAGTGAAAGCGGTCCTTATAACTTGCTGTTTACTCTTCCACAAAGCTTCTGGACAAACCTAGACTCCTAGCATCAGCCTAGAGCCTCCCTGGCTTTGAACAGAGTAGCGTGTTTCAAGAGATCAGCTTTTTGGCCCTAGCCACAGAATGTGATACAGTTCTACCACCTAGTGGTTGCTTTCTCACACGTGACATGGCAGCATTTACACTTGAGTATGTTCTGGCTACATGTGCAATGAAAACAGTAATGCTGGGAATGGCCAGCAAAAGCTGGGCAAATCACTTTCCACCATGTGAATAAAGAAATTACCCAGGTTTAAAAAGATAAACACAAATTTATATTTAATATGTAAGACAGGTGAGGCCCTTCATGATCTGATCTCTCTGTGCACTGCCCAACTTATCCCCTGCCACATCCCTCCAAAAAGATCAACCTGCTGTCACCCAAACGTACCATATTCTCTCATGAGCTGCTTCTCTGGGTGCATAATTCCCTCACTCATCTTGGCTGCTCTGAACATTCCTACATCTTTTAACTTGATGATTATGTCCCCATGAACCTGCAGTGACTCTTAGTCAATTTGCCA
Source organism: Equus przewalskii (assembly GCF_037783145.1). NCBI lineage: Eukaryota > Metazoa > Chordata > Mammalia > Perissodactyla > Equidae > Equus > Equus przewalskii. The sequence goes on from NC_091834.1 coordinate 30,709,121, forward strand.
TGTGTTACTTTGTCGTAGAACTGATGCCATTCTGACTATCCTTTGCATAGCTGTCTTCTAGCAGGTATGGTCCTTTGAAGGCAAGGATTTTACCTTTACATCTTTGGATTGCCTCAGTACTTCCTGTGCCTCTGGCCCATACATTGTATCTATGTTTGGATGTGTGTGACCCTTTGGAAGGAGTGTTTAGTTCTCAATTTAGCACAATTATTGTTATACATGAATGAAGCAAACATTTACTGAAAACTATTTTCCAAGCAGGGTCTTCTAAGGCTTCACAATTTGGACTTCTCAGTGTTTTCACATGATTTAAGTGCATTCATGTCAAACATAAGGCAACTTTGGATCCTTGGCCCTACAAGCAATGGAATCTTGAGTAGTGCTAGAAATTTTTTTAAAAAATTGATTGTAAAAGAAAATCTACAGAAATTGTAAACATTTCAAGTTTCATTCTGTCAGTGGGTGAAGTGAAAAATAAAACTAGAAAGTATATATATTTTATTTGGAAAATAAAAGTCCCTAGATTAGTCTTCAATTTGTAAAAAAATCTTTAATCTCAAATGTGCAATGTACAGTACCATGGTTGTCAGAAAAGTAATTATATAAAAATGCCATCTTGTAATTTAGCTCCTCCTGGCCTATCTTCATGCCACACCTGCTTGCTGTATTGACCAAAATAAACATTTACTCATTTCGGTACTGCATAACTGAAATAATTATGGAAGAGTCAGCTCAGATTATTCTTTCATTATCTGCTGAGCTTACAGCTAAATCCCAGTTTAGAATTTATGTTGTCCAGAGATATGCTATAGCTAAGATAAAGTTCGATGTTTGAAGTTGTCATGTGGAGTTTGAAAAACTATTGGCTATGAAACAAAACTACCTTTGCACGTAGATGGGACATTTGATATGGAGAAGTATAAATAGCAAAAGCTTAAAGGGCTGTAATAAATGATTAAGTGTGACACTCTTTGGCAAATAGTTAAATACAATCCATCATCAAAATGTTCTTATGTGAGAGCTCACCTACCTCATTTCTCATGTCTTGGATGACTGTTTGGCAGATAACCTTGATTGTTTAGAATAAACAAAATACCTTCTGTGATAATTTGTTTGATAAGTTTTAAGAGAGATAAAGAAAAGGATCATATGAATTACTATAAAGTACCATGTATATCACAACATTTATGTGAAATCTTAGCATAGTGGCTTCCACATGCTTTTAAGGACTTAAAATCCAAAGCAATGTAATCTTCCTTTGGAAAGGAATTTATATTAAAAATAAATGCAAAGTTGTCTTAAATTTAATCAAAATCAAATAAACCAATATTTCCCTAAATAGGAACTAGCTCTATTTATCGCTCTCTGCCTTTATATCAGAAAGATATTTTATTATTTTTTATTGCTAGGTTTATACTGAACTTTCAAATCTAAGAAAAGCCCAGTATTATCATACACACCCAGCAAGCCTTTAGCTCTGTATAGAGAAGTAGTTTCCAAACCTTGATTATTAATATGTTCTAGGAGCTCTTAAAATACATAGATGCCTTGGTCCCAGCCAAGATCTATAGAAATAAATCTCTGAGAGCAAGGCCTGGAACCTACCTTGTGTGTGTGTGTAAGGAAGATTTGCCCTGATCAAAAATTGATTGCCAATCGTTCTCTTTTTTTTCTGCTTGAGGAAGATAAGCCCTGAGCCAACACCTGCACCAATCCTCCTCTACTTTATATGTGGGATGCCTCGACAGCACAGCAGATGAGTGGAGCAGGTCCGCACCCTAGATCCAAACTCGTGAACCTGGGCCATTGATGCAGAGCATGGAACCCCAACCACTCAGCCATGGGGCTGACCCCCTGCAATCTATTTTAAAAGCTTTCCAGATGATTCCTACCTTTTTCATTTTAGACAAGTGAGTAAACTCGTGTTTGAGAAGAATTGGTTCTCCAAGTGTGATCCTCAGAGCAGCTGTTTCAACATCACCTGGGAACTTTTTGGAAATGCAAATTACCAGACCTCATTCAGACCAACTGAATCAGAAAGTCTGCAGGCAGGGCCCGGAAATCTGCATTTTAACAAGTGCTCCAGGTGATGCTGAATCACACCGAAGGTAATGTTTGGTTCCAAAAAATAATTTGAAAATCGAGGGTTCATTTAATTCAGTAAGATTTATCAAATACTCACTATTTTTAGAAAATGTAAACAAATAAATGATCCTTAACCCTATGGAGGGCACAATATAACCAATTCTATTATGCTTTTGTGGTCTTTTCTATGATCTTAAACAAGTTATTTACTTGTTAATATCTCCATTTGTAACCATTATTTATTTTCTCTAGATTATCATTATAGACCCCAAATGCAATGGGTTAAGCTTAAGCACATTTTCATTGCAAGGACTCTATCTCCTGAATAAATTGTCCTCAGAAATACTCCTTTTGTGAATTTTGAAAATTTCTTCTTTTTGTGGGAATCACAGAATGTAGGACTAGTGGGGTAATAATTTTGCCTCATTTTATAAACTGAACAAATAAGAAAAATTACACTTTGAAAATTGAGCATAAAGTCTTGCACATGGTAACAACAGAGCCCAAAATAGTCACAAAGATTTTTCAAATATTATCTTGTTTGTCATATCATTGTGAGACAGGCATTACTCTTATAACAGCATAAATGTAGGAAATAAAATTAAATGATTTTCTGATAGACACTCATCTGGTAAATATTTGGGCTTAGATTGCACCACCAGATACTACAAATTCCAATCCCATGCTCTTTACATTTGATCCCAATGCCTACTCTGCTGAATGTACATAGTATGCACTCAATATATATTTGTGTAATTGAACTGGAAAGATAGCTTCATTTCCAAGGTAAGGAAAAGCAAGTCATTGATTTTCTATTTTACTAATTCCCTTTGGAAAGAGATATCTTAAGAAATAGCACTTGGAATTTCCAGCCCTGAGCATAAAGTAAGAAAACCAATTCAACTTCATTGAGGACACTGATTGATGGAGGTTCACAAATGAAGTAAAATTGGAAAGAATTCAGTGAGGTGCCTGGACAATATCCAGAGTTAATTGTTTTTCAGCATCAAAAGCTTGAATTCACTATTCCTCCGGCTATAAAACAAATTAGTGCTAACACCATCTCAAGAGCTCATGTTCTTAAATACTCCATCAACATTTAAAATGAGTCATTTATTTTTCTGGACATCAGATTTCAGCTGAACTATTGATTACTATGAATTTTGTGTAATAAGTATGAATTGCTCCACAATATTCAGAATGCCGGACATATCACCTTTCTTTATTTTCAATCGAATCAAAGCTGGATTCCAGCTACCATCAACATAGTTGACAAAGTCAATATCAATCCATTTTCAAGTCTCATTCCCCACTATCGATCAGATGACAACACTGAAATTTACATAGTTCAATTAATGAAGCTCTGCCTCCCACCCCCTACCCATGCTTCTTCATGTTGGTCACTGGAACTGTTGGCCCTTGCTCAGGCCTATGTGTTAATTAGAGATAGCCCTCTGCATTCCTCGGGTCAGTTCCAGATCAGGCCGTGGAACCTTTTCAAAGACCCCTGAGTTATGGCTATCAACACACAAGTCTCCTCAGGGACCCATACAGCTGTCACTTTCAAGGCTCTGTCACTCCAGCGATGTTTCAATGATTCAAGAACCAATTCTCAAAATTTCAGAAGGTTCCACCCCTCCTGTTTTAGGTGTTCCCATCTCAGGAATTCCAATTGTTTGTGACAGGCTACTTTTCTCCCCAAACCTCAAAGCACAATAGTATCTCTCCTCCCCTCCTCTCTCAGTCTCTCTCTCTCAACATCCAACAAATCTGCTTAATGGACCAAAACTTACACCTTCTAAACCAAAGAACACATAGATTAGGTATTGCTTAATTTTCCCTCACATTGTATGGAAAACTTTTCTTTCTCTAAAATTCCAAAAGGCCATTTACTCCCCTTGGAGCAAGGAGAACCCAGACATCAAAAATATAATTCTGGCTAGTGGGCATGGCAGATCCCTGGACATCGGGCCAAGGGATGAACCTCCATGGCACCCACTGGGTCCGTGTCAGCACCCCTGGACCAGTTCAGAACAAAGGGCCCCACCAATGTTTCAGTCTCCAGAGAGGTCCCTCCTCTCACCAAGGAGCCCCTAGAGCCCACCAGAACTCTAAATAAGCCGAAACCTGCAGTCCTGCTCCAAGGACGGTGCTAGTGGAGTTCAGGAAAAGCAGACGGGACAGGCACCGGCAGCCACTGAACAGCACCATGTGAGACGGACAACACACCCTGGTGCAACCCGCACACAAGTCGCGATCCTCCTCCTGGCCTCACCACGGGCTCAGTAAAGTACACAGCTTTTTTTCTTTCTTCTTGAGACCAAGGTTGTCTAGATACTTCATAATTATTAATTTTATTTCCCAGCCATCATGGCACCAAGGTTCTGAGAGAGGAATTTAGTATTTTCATTATTGGGAAAGCATCTCTTCAAGCACAAATAACTCCTCTGGTTTACATAAATCTTCATAATAAGTCTCAAAGTATAAATAATAAAGTTGTTTTTTATGTTAAAAAGGAAATTAGAATTAAGTTTCACAAGATCTTTTATATGTATAAATGTGGGAATAATAAGATCTTACATTTGCATAATATTTTCTCAAATAACATTATCGTGTCTTATATAGACATAAACTTTTTCATTGCATTCACTGATCTTGTTTGATTATAAAATATTGCTTACTTTAATGTACTTGGAAAATAGGGGAAAGCAAAAACAGAAGAAAATAAAGTTCATTTTAGTGTATAGTCTTCAATTATCTTCAGTTATATACATAGAGAAAAAGCTAGAATCATATACACTTTTATGACATTTTCACTGAATAACACAATATGAGCATTTTCTTACATCATCAAACATTTGCTTGAAAGCACCATTTTAAGGTGCTTTTTTAAGGACCATTTTTAAGGACCATTTCATTTTAAGGACCATTCTCCTACCGTTGGGTATTTGTTTAGGTTAACATTTCTACAATATTATAAATTACAAGGTTTTGGATACATACTCCCAAACTCATCTCTGAGAAAGATCTATGAGGTATGAGAATCAGCATCTCACCACATCTCAACAAGCACTACTCTGTTATTAAAACATCACAGCCAATCTGAGAGGTTAAAACAGTATCAGAATAATTAAATTTTTGTTTCTTTGATGATTAGTGAAATTGAATACTTTTCATATATTTATTAGCTTTTTGTAGTTGGGTGTCTAACTAATATGAAAAAATGGAGAGTTACAGGTTTTCTTATTAATTTATAAGAGCTCTTTAAACATTATTACATCATTTGTCTACTGTATCTGCTGTCAAAATTTACCCTAGGTGGTAGTTGTTAAATTTTATGATGTCCATTTACATACTAAAGTTTAACAGCATAACTAAAAAGTCTTATTAGTAATGTATGAATACATATGTATCATTTTAAAAAAATTAGTATAGATGGATATAGAGCAAAGAATTAAAATTTTCCTTTAAAATCTCCCCCCAAAATATATATATATATATATATATAATTCTGGCCACTCTGGTGAGTCTATAGCAAATATTACTACTACTAATAATAATCAGTTAAACATGAAATGCCAAATACAATATTTTAATATATCACTGTGCATATAAGTCATTTAATCTCTCATAAACTCTTTGTACCCTAGAAGAATTACAAAAGCATCTAAGAGACTTCTATCATTTTTTTTCCTAATTAACCTTAAAGATCACCTCAACTTTTTCCCATAGAGAAGCTCATGGAAAAACCAAAGTGGATTTACAGGAGACCTATTTATCTTCAGAGATGTCTCTTCTCATGAGTAAGGTACAAAAAATATATGTATGAGTCCACCACCCACACACATCATATAGACGCCACACCTCAATCCTGGACACTTCATATGACAAGCACTCTGAAGGTAAGGGTTGAGCACAGGGGTTCACCCTGGTCTGGGTAAACTAAGAAAGTTGAGCATGCACTAGGAAAACTGGCTCCTGCACTGGATAGCTAAGTGAATCTGGAGAACAAAGAAGTTAAAGAGAATGAAGGAGTCAAGGAACAATTGAAGTGTTTTGACTGCTTCGACGTTTCCACCTTCCCTAAGACTTGACCTTTTAGATAAAAAAGAGAAAGAAATCTTACAAAAACTATAGCGAATTCAGTTTTGGACATGTTGAGTCCAATACCTCAGAGACATTCAAGCTTTCTGGGGACCATTCACAGATAGGTTCCCAGAGGGAAGATATTTAAGTCTGGAACTCAGGAGAGAAGTCTGAGCATTAAAACTTCAGCTTTGTATCAAAATTTCCAGCTTCAAGCATCAGAAACTTTAAATTGCGTTTTTATTGTAATTATTTTAATCTCTTTTATTGCTAAAGCCTTGTCTTTCCTTGCATCCTACTAATCCCCAGAATTTAAATTCCTGTGCCCTCTTTTCCAGGAGAGAACTACCTCCGGGTACAGCTTTCATCTTTGTGCATGTGGCGGGAGGGGTGACTACTTGCTTTTAAAAACTAATGCTGAGAGATTTCAAAGTTTTAAATACACTCCCAGGGCTTGGAATCTTTTGGTTATAAGTAAATTGAAAAGAAAAACATTCTGTATTTTATAGCTCTACAATATTTTTGTGTTTTAAGCTTAGCATTATTGAAAGTGTCAAAAAGCCAAGAAAAAGTACATAAAGTAAAAAAGTTAAAGTAAGTCAAATTTAATTTATATCAAGAAAAATACTTTTTATAAATCGAGTGTAGCCTGAGTGTACAGCGTTTACAAAGGCTGCGGTGGTGTACAGTGAAGTCCTGGCCTTCTCATCCACTCACCACCCGCTCACTGACTCACCCAGAGCATCTGCCAGTCCTGCAAGCTCCATTCATGGTAAGCAACCTATGCAGGTCTACCATTTTTTATCTTTTGTACCGTAGTTTTACTGTACCTTTTTTATGTTTAGATATGTTTAGATACACAAATACTTATCATTGTGTTACAATTGCCTATGGTATTCAGCACAATAACATGCTGTACAGGTTTGTAGCCCAAGAGCAATAGGCTATACCATATAGCTTAGGTGTGTAGTAGGCTATACGATCTAGGTTTCTTTAAGTACACTCTGTGATGATCACATAATGACATATTTCTCAGAACACATCCCCGTGGTTTAATGACATGTGACTGTATTCCCTCCTTTCCTTGACTATGCATATATGCCCTCTCTCCCTTCCTCCATTCCTCTCCTCATTCCTCATTCCTTCCCCTTCTAATTCCTCCTTTGCAATTGTGATAAGTACTCTAATATAATGAAGGTCTGATCATAATACTCCTGGTTTAAATTTTTCAAATTCTCCCCAGTGAAGTAAAGATAAATATCCAACTCCTTCACTCCTGGCTCTCAATGTAACTCTTCTGGAGCATGCTAGATGCAGTAATAACAGTATCAGCAAAACTACCCTGTACTGTGCAGCTACTGTACTGTAATCATGGAGACCAGTACTAGAGATAGTTGCTCTTAATCCTCATAGCAATCGTGAAAGGAAGATATTATTACCATGATCTATAAATAAGGAACCAAAGGGTCAATGCAGGTTACCAGGTTGCCCCAAATGACAGCCACTAAGTGGCAGACGCCAGTTCACTGTGACTCCAAAGTCTGTGTTTATTCCTTTGACTATGCTGCCTTCTCGCACTCTCGACAACACATAAGTGTTCCTGTTCTGTACACGACATTCCTCACACCTGGAATACCCTTCACTCCCTGACCTACATGGAAAACTCACTCTCTGCCAGCTCAAATGTCACCTCTTTTCTGAAGGATTTTTGATGTCCAAACGCAGAGATAGCAGCTTTGTCTTCCCTGAGCCCAGACATATTCTGTATAACTCTTTATATAAGTAAGTATTAAAGCACCAGTAAATTGTGAAATCCTCAAGGGCAGACACTATTTTATTCATCACTGAATCGTTATGCCCACTATATATAAGGGTTTCAATAAATCTTTCAAAATCTTTTAATCATTATTTCATTTCCCCTATTTCATGGTGCCCTCCATAACTACCTTATCTCTAAATGTTAGCATGCCCCAGAGCTCAGTCCTTGAATTTCTTTATTTGTATTCTTTTATTTTTTGATTTATATACTTGCTTCTTAGATGATTTCAACCAGTCCCTTGACTCTAAATACTATCTAAATGCTGAGGACAGTTATATTTATTTCTTCAGTCTGAGATTCATATACTCAGACTCATATATTCAACTTTGAATTTAACATCACTTTATTTAATAATATATCTCACAATTAAAATGTATAAAACTGAGCCCCTACAATATGTTCCTCCCACAGTCATACATCTACACTAATGGCAACTTCACTGGGGTCATCCTTGACACTTCATTTTCTCTAACACCCAAAGACCAATCCATCAGGAAACATGAACCAGATCAATAATCTGACTCTCCCATCCCAATTGCTACTACCCTGCTCCAATAGTCATTATTATTGCACCTACATTATTACTATAGCTTCCTGTTTTCTTCCATCTCTATTCTCCTGAAGTCTATTCTCCATAGACAGGCAAATTGATCCTTTTGAAATATAAGACAAATCACTTCTTTACTTAAAACCTTCTAATGGCTTAGTATCTCATTCAGAGTCAAATTTGAAGTCCTTACAATGACCTACCTGTCCCAATATGATCCACACCCAACCTCCACTATTCTGATTTCATTTCTTATCCTTCACTCCTTCTCTCCAATACAGCTTCTTTGATATTCTTTAAACATTCAAAATTTCCCCACTTTAGAGGCCAGCCCCATGGCCAAGTGGTTAAGTTCGCGCGCTCCACATCAGCGGCCCAGGGTGTCGACAGTTCGGATCCTGGGCATGGGCATGGCGACGCGTGACAGGCCATGCTGAGGCGGCATCCCACATGGCACAATCAGAGGCACTCACAACTAGAGTATATAACTACGTACTTGGGGGCTTTGGGAAGAAAAAGAAGAAAAAAAGAGATTGGCAACAGATGTTAGCTCAGGTGCCAAACTTTAAAAAGAAAAATTTCCCCACTTTAGTGTCTACATACTTTCTGCTCCTTTCAGAACTTTTCCCTTCCCAAATAGTCATATAAAATCACTCTCTCACTTTCTTCAGGTCATTGCTCAAATACTGTCCTCTCTATAATAGCACATACCCTCACCTCCAACTGTTACTCTCTGTTGCTTTACAAGATGTAATTTTTTTTTCCCATGGCACTTATCACCATCTGGCATAGCATAGGTCTACTTGATTATTTGTCATTATCTATTTCTTGACTGAATGTAAGATTCATGAGAGCTGGAACTTTTTTGGTTCACTGCTTGAGCCCACTTCGTGCAACAGTAGTAAACTCAGTAATGCTCAAATATTTTTCATCAAATAAATGAAAGCATAATAACCAACAATATAATGAAAGCTATCAAGGCAGCCTGGACTAAAATCGTATCTCCCAATTTTTTGCCCAATTTTATTTTTCCGTCAGTTCACAATTCTTCTCTCTCACACACTGAAGCATAAAACGCAATGAACTATCACAAGAGAGAGAACTATTTCCTGTGACTTGGCACTCAGCACACTGAATCAAACCCCATGATGCTTTGGAGTACATGGACCACTGAACAAATGGATTAAGCTCCATTTGCCTAGCCAAAAGTTTAACTTTGAACATTGACCATGGAGGAGAGCCTCGAGGAGAAGCCAAACTCAGCCCAGTCCACCTGAAATTCTCCCCAGAATAAATAGGAATAACAAGTAGAAAGTGGGGAGTGGAAGAGGTTGGAGAAAAGATTTGTAAAGAACTTAATAGTGAGCTTCCCTGAAATAAACTCTCCCCAAGTTTTCTTTGGATTAAGTTTAGTAAAGAGAACTAAAAGTAGATTGAGTCTAAACCAAAACCCCTGGGGGCCAGTTTCAACAGATTAGCAAGCCATACAAGTGTTCTTGAGTAAAGGCCAGTGAAACCTTTGAAATCCTTTGAACTGAAATAAATTAATCTTTCATTAGCTTCTAAGATAGTAATATTAAGAATGTCAGGCCAACCTTCATAAAAATAAATACCCCAAAGAAGTAGAAATCTTGCCTCAGGCTCTCTTATGCCGATATAATTTTATAGATCCCCAGATACTCTTTCATACAGGCTATTATCTAAGTGATTTCTTTGGCGTATAGGTCTATTTACACACAAACAGGGTATGGCTAAAACATAATCGGCCATATAATGTTTTTTTAATAAGTTAATGTAAATGAAAGATTTCTTATTAAACCTTCATACTCAAGGGAAACATTGCCTTAAAATTGAGCTTGCTCTAGAATATTTTGAAAAATGGAAATGTATAGCTCTAGAAAAATTCTTGGAACAAACGTGTGCACTTATCATGCATAGGCACCAGAAAATCTAGGACCTTACTGTTAGGTCAAATGGTTCCATTATTTTCTGCAGGTTCATGCTATCAGTGAATCAAGCCACTAGAAGAGCAGACCACAGATGCCCTTTGAAAAACAAGAAACTGGCAGGAATCCCTGAAATGAGACTATTTTAGAACTGACATTATTGATTGATTCTTGGTGGCTTCAAGTAATAAGCCTTTTAGCAGAAAGAAGATCAAAAGATTTTACCATTTGCATTAAAAAAACTCGCTCAATTCAATAAATATGTATAGATAGCTCATTTTGTAGTCTTTATTGTCCTTTGCCCCATGGGAGAATATGAAGAGGTATAAGATCCAATTCCTGCCTTTAGGGCTCTTATAAATGGATAGGTCTGAAACTATGACTACTATTATAAAAATCAGGAGACTGTATGTGACGTAAGCAGAAATGTGTGCCAAATACTTTGGGAATTTAGATGTTGGGAGGATCCCATCCAACTGAAGATTTCAAGGTAATTCACCCCAAAAAAAAGAGATCATAATTGAGTTGGACCTTGAAGCATGAGCTGTTTGCGGGAACGTTTAAAGAAAGAAATCCTCAAACAATAACACAGAGAGAGCCAAGTCCAGGATAAGTCTAGGAGATAAGGGATGGTTCATGTGAAAGGCAGCTTTCAAGATGACCCTCAGTGATCTCCACCTCCTAATATTCACATCATCATATTCTCACCCCCGCCCTTTGAGTGTGAGATGGACCCAGTAACTTGTTTTTACTGAATAGAATAAGGCAAAAGTGATGGGAGGTCATTTCCTCGGTTAGGTTACAAGTGACTTTAACTTCCATCTTGCTGTATTCCTTCTTTTGCCTTCTTGGCTTGCAAACGTGAGGAAGCAAGATGCTATAATGGAGAGGCCCATGTGTCAAGGAACTGAAGGCAGTCTCCAGCCAACAGTGAGTTAGAGACTAGGTCCTCAGTCCAATAACCTGCGAGGAATGGAATCCTGTCAACAACAATGTGAGTGAGTTTGGAAGCAGATCCTTCTCCGGTTGAACCTTGAGAGTGATAGCCACAGCAGACACCTTGATTGCAACCTTTGAGAGACCCTGTAGCAGAGGATTCAATTTAGCTACTTGCAGATTTCTATTCTAAGATACCATGAGATAACTGTTGTTTTAAGCCTCTAAGTTTTGAGGTAATATTTTATGCAGGCATAGACAACTTTTGCAGTCCAGATTGACTATAGATTATTGCATGGAATAATTATTTACATGGTGCTTTACCATTTTCAGAAGCACTTTCCCATGCATTATCATTTGATTGTTAACAATCCTTTGAGGCAGAAAAGGCAAGTGAAATACTCATTTTATAAAGCAGGAGAAATTGCTGTGGTTTTATGGTTTATACTCAGTGTCACACAACCAGCTAGCATTTTGTGTTGAGTTCAGTGCTCCTTTCATTATGACACTCCGAGGAATAGAAGCCTGCAAATTTGAAAGTTTTAACATATACTAGGATTAGTCTTTAATGTGGATGAATAGAAGCGGCAAGTACCTGAACACAAGGGAATTGGTTTTGCTATTTATCTTTGCCTTCCTAGCTCTTAAAATCTGAATGCTTCATATATAAATCTGCTGGATTTTATAGCTTTGTTTTGGTATCTTTGTGCTTCCAAGTATGTCACCAAAATGTCAAAGTATGTTGACATTTCAGTTGGTTTTGAGTGATCATTGAGGTTTTAAAAATTGAATAGGTTCAATATGCAAACAGACAGGTTTTTTATATGGTACATAACATATGTATATACTACATTTATTGAATTTTCTGAAAAGTCCTGGCCCGCCTATTAAATACTCAGACAATTGATGCTTATCTCTTACAGTATTAACATTTATTTTGTTACTACTAGGAAATTAGAAAAATATACCTCCTCTTTTGAATGAGGTATACAGAACAAAAATGAATCTTTCTTGATTGGAATTAAGACGATATACAGTAATACTCTCAATGAGACTAAATATTACTATATTTAATAACATTTACACCCAAGAAAACGCTCAAATTTCCAGTTTTTAAACATTGAAGGATTTTATATTCTTTATTCTTAGGTCTCACCATCAGTTTGCCAATCATAAGTTTACTGCCATCAATATTTTAATTCTTACCAGAACCTTTCATTTCTAACTTCATGCTTTTCTGTGAAGAGGGGACTCAGAAAATAGCCAATAGTTCTAAGTATGATGTTTAAAATAGGACTAACCAGGCTCTACACAAGAGTCAAGTTAACGTGATGGAGGTTACGGGAGCCAGCCGGCGTGGCTTTGAAGCTTACCACTTAGTAGCTGGGGAACATTGGACAACTTACTTAAAAAAGAATTTGTGCTTCTGATAATAGCAATCCTCATTTTATGAAGTTGTTATGAGGGTTAAATAAGTCAATATTTTGATTGTGAATTTGAATCCCCAGTGGTGGGTGCCAGATATTAGCGTTCAATAAAAAATTTCGTAGGTGATTCCAATGAGCAGCGATTAGTCTAAATCAGTGGTTCTCAGCCTGGGTACACATTAGGATCACCTGGTATCTCTTAAAAATGACCAACAGTTAGGCCCTGGATTATTTACCATTGCTTCTGTAGTAAATTACCACAAACAGTAGTCAAAACAACACAAATTTATTAACTTACAGTTTTGGAGGTCAGAAGTTCAAAATGAGTCTCACTGGATGAACCTCAAGATGTCAGCAGGGCTGAGTTCCTTTCTAGAGGTTCTAGAGGGGAGAATCCACTCTCTTACTTTTTCCGGCTGCCTGCATTCTTTGGCCAGTGGCCCCCTTCTTCCATCTTCCAAGCCTGCAATGTCTGGTTAAATCTTTCTCACACTTCATCCCTCTGACTCTGACTCATCTGCTTCCTTCTCTCTACCACATTTAAAGACCCCTGTGATTACATTAAGTGCACCTGGATTTCCAGAATAATGTAATTTAAGGTCAGCTGATTAACAACCTTAACCCATCTGTTACCTTAATTCTCCTTTGCCCTGTAATGAATTCACAGATTCCAGGAACTAGGACATAAACATCTTTGGGAGGCTGTTATTCTGCTTACTGCAGGCTCCCATCCTCCAAAGACTCAAATTTCATTGCTCTCGGCACAGATAAGCTTCACAAACTCACTAAGTGATTTTAATGTCCAGCTTCGCTTGAGAACTGCTGATCTAAATATTATCAGGGATCCATGAAACATTATGTCCATGAAATGTTCAATAATGCTCAAATTAGATTTGGAAAGTATTTAATTAAATAAATTAAATGTTAAAAACAGTAAGAATTTCTATAAGAGAGAAATTTGCCTGCCCCTATTTAACCAGTATCTCAAACTTTTTGGAGTAACTCCTATTAAGAGGAATTATTTTACTATGTCTTTTGAGATCTAATGTTCTAGGGAGAAAAATTAGTGTTAATAGCACTTATTTTATTTTGTTTTCTTTACTCAGATGCTTTTTAAAAATTTTTTCGTTTTACTATTAAACTATCTGTTGAATTCAGGACATGTCAAGAGCTTAAAATTCAAATTCAAGACTATCTATTCAGTATTGTATTACCGCACACGTTAATAAGAAGCAAACGGTCAATATGGTATAATTTAATTATCCTTTGAGGAGGGAGAGAAAGAGAGAGTTAGACAGACCCCAAAATAGAGCTGTTTTATTAAATAAAAAATTGCTTTCCCCGTCTAACATCTGAGGACTGATTTGTTTACACAAAATCATATAATGACAACTCCATAAAGAAAAGTGAGTCACTCTATTTTCTATGTATATACTGTGAAGACAGTTAAGCCATACCTAAAAAACTGTGAAAATTAGGTCCATATTTTCCAGAAGACTCACAAGTATATAAGGTATTATCTATTTTCTTTGAACTTCTCAGCAGAAATCTACCTCTTTGAGTAGCAGTAAACGTGGAGGAGATAGTGTTTGGAAAATTTTGTATCCCTTGAAAAGAGACTCATGATTAATAACTGAAGTAATGTTCCAGTGGTAGTCTCATCTTTCAGAAGAGGGATAATTCAGAACAAATGATCAGAGAGACTGAATAAGCAGTTTGGGTGGTAAAAGAGCAAGCAGGCTACTCATGAAAGATTCTCCCTTTGAATAAACTAAGGCAAATGATTATTTCTGGTTACTGAATTATCTACATCCCAGGGTTGCACTGTCCTCAGATGCAAACTGGATTTACAGTTCAGCAGAGGTTCTATGGGTAGTAATAGAGACTGTCTGCGAAAGTTCAGAGTTCAAGCTATTGTTCAAGGTTACCAAGAAAATGTTCAACCACTGCGCTGCTGCCTAACTCAAAAAACACTGTCCAGGGCTTATTTCCTCTCTTGGAAGTGGCACACAGTGACATACAATGTACAGAGGTGGTTAAGTACACAGCTCTGGAGCCCAGATACTCATGTTAAAACCCTGACCATACCTCTTACTGGATGTGTGACCTTGGGTAGGTTATCTAACCTCTATGGACTTGGATTTCCTGTGTAAAATAGTGATACCTCCGTGCACGTAACTTAATAGAAGACTCACTAAATGTTAGCTCTTATTTTTAGTTCATTGTATTTACACTTACCATAAAAGTAAGATGATTAAATGCTTAGACAAATTGAATTTAAATGTGGTTTTGCAAATTTTATTAAAAGTATGTTTGCAACTTATATAAGAAGTTAAGGAACTGAGTGGAATTTAATCTGAAATACTGCTACATGAGATATGCATAATTTTTCTATTAATTATTGCCATTGATTTTTAGAAGCAATTTTAAAAGCTCAGTTTCCATATTCACAGATCAAAACATTGAGTCCAAAAGAGGTTAAGTGACTTTCATATTTTTTAAACACATAAAAAATAAAGGACAAAAAGGCACAGTTGCAAAGATTTCACACTTAAGCAATTTTACTCTAAGATCTAAAAGCTACTTAAAATTCTTGAAAGAGGCTTTTTTACTTAAGATTCTCTAAATAATATATTCAGAAAACATGCACTGAATATTTGCTGTGTGCATCATTAGTCACCGTACTAAATGATGAACAAAATTGAACAGTGATAAAAAGGTATATGGGAATTAATAAATCGAGATTTTTTTGAGTGTTAGAATGGAAAGGGTCCTTTAACTCCAACGTTTTTATATTACTGACAAGGTCATCAAGTTTTAGAAAATATTTAAATAACTTGCTCATAATTCCTCAGCCAGGAAATGACATATTTAAGTTCTACAACTCCCAGTTTACCTACCCATCAAATATTGACCTTCACAGGACATGTTGAGACACAAGGGAAGCAAGGTCATCTCAATCTTATGTGAGTAAAGAAGGAGAAATGTAGTATCGGAGAATTTTCTTAGCATTTATTTCAATTAAAAAATAGTAAGGAACCCATTTCTGAACTCTCATGGGATATCAGATTTTAAAAGGTCTTGAATTTAAAAAGAAGATTTTTTATTTTGAAATTACAATTAGCTATTAGCAAGCTAATGTAGAAAGAACAATAAGCTGTCTACCAGCAGTTAGGGCAAGAAGCACCTGCCTCTTCACTTTTCTCACAGTATCACTCTGATTGCTGATTTATGGCCTGGGATTCTTGATCTAATCTTCTCTGACCTGAGCTATTTACCTCACTCCAAATGAGAATTGTCTTGTTTCTCCAGTCTCCTTATATTGGACATCTTCCAGTACACTGTTGAATGTGCCATACAGAAACTCGCTGGGTTCTATGTTATCCTTCTGACTCCTGCCAGTGTACACACATTGCCAAACTGAAAAAGGATCATATTATTTTTACATTCAAAAAAACGTAGTGTGAAAATATAAACCCCAATTCACTCACCACACTGTTTACCTATATACAGCCCTGCACTGGGCATTATCTATTACAGGCTCTCATTTTCCCTCTCCTGTACTGTTGCAGTAATTTTTGATTTGGTTTTCCTGCTTCCAGTCTTGCCTGTATACTGTTGCCAGATAATCTTCTGAAGGCCCAATGCCAATTATATTATTCCCCTGATTAAAAATTAAAAATTCCACACATACACAAACATACAGATTAATACAGGTTAAAAAAATAGTGAAAACTGAATGCATTGTAGCTAACAGTGACGTATCAATGTCAATTTCCTGGTTTTGGTGCTATACTATAGCTGTGTACGATGCCGCCATTGTGGGAAGCTGAGTGATGGCTACATGAGACTCTTTAAACTATGTGTTTCCTAAGAGTCCATAATTACTTCAACATCTAAAATTTTAAAAAAGAAAGTAAAATCTGTAAGTGGATTCCCTCACATTTTCAAAATACACATGAAACTCTGTATTCTAGTTCAGCATACCCTCCAAAACAGAACCACTTACAATTTCTTAGATATGCTTTGTGTTTACTAAGACACGTTTGCCTTCACCTTTCAATGCCCCCTGCTTTGTTTTGATTTGCCCAACACTTACTCTTTCAGGATGTACATTAAATGCTGCTGCTCCGTTCAAGCATGGCCTGTTCCGGGATCAGCTAAATACAATCTCTCTCATCCATAAAACCTTGTACTATCTCCGTTTTGACACTTACAGTGTATATTAATTTGAGGAGTGATTTTTAGCCCCCACTAAACTGTGAGCACTTAGAGGATACAACGTGTGTCTCACTTATCTTTTCAGTTCCCACAGATTCTGATAAGTGCTTTGCTCAACATTTGTTGAGGAAAAATGAAGAATTCTGTCTTCAATATGCAAGGGTCAATGTCCTGTAAAAGAGAAAGTGGAGGTCAGTTCTAATTACTCATAAATCAACAATTTTAAACACACTGAGGAGCAAAATATACAAGTATTTTTAAGCTAGTGTTTTTATGTTTTAGATGTGTTTCCTTTGGATATTTTTTGTTAGAATAGAAAATGATGATGTTGTTCAGATACAATTGAAATATGCTCTGGAGTTAAACTTGAATGAGAGAGTCAGCCTAGGCAACGATGTGACAAACTCTCTGGTATATATTGCGTAGATGTTTCACACCAATTAAAAAAAATGCCAAATTGGCAGTGTCTCTAAAACTGCACATCAATTTCACCCTTCCATAAATTATTTTTTTCTCAATATGACTGTCTTTCTCTTAGTTTACTTCCCTTTATCTTCTCATTATTTCTCCCCACTGCTCCAGTAATAAGCGACCCAGCAAAGCCCTCCCGAGTCACTGGCATGTAATTCCTATCAAATAGCTGTGCAGTGACCTCAGTCTGAGGCTTCGATGTCATTACAAGGTGGTGTTCCAATCATGAGGCTCACCCAATTATTTGTCTAGCACTCAGTCTGACACAGCATTATTTCAGCATCCATTCTTGGTGAAAGAATATGTAAGCAAATAAATAGTATAATAGTGTAAGAGGAAGCTCAATTTTAAAAAGATCCTTATGCATACCCATTTACTTAATGTGAGTCTCTGCATCTAGTTTCCAAATTTGCTAAAACAACTTGTTTTAATCCACTAATAAAGAGAGATTTTATTCAGATAATGTTTCCTACCTTAAGCTATTTTTTATTTGAAGTGATTAAGCTGCTAACATTCTATAATGAATTCTCATTCAATAGAGCATATTGAGGGCTTCTAAAATGACAGGTACTGTGCTGGACACTGAGGATACTTCATTTGTTTTTCTAGATTTTGTGATGAATTTGAATGTGATAAATATTTTTCCAACCTCAGTAAGTGTCTCCTTATTAATTAAAGTGTTTTAATACATAAACTGGAGTTGGTGACTTTTGGTATTCTTGCTTCTATTATGTGTGCATATATACTTCTTATGATGAAAGAAATGTAATACTGAGCTCCTGACCTCAGAGAGCTGTCTAGACGGAGCAAATTCCAAGACTTATTCACAGTAAATACTGAATACACTGAAGAAAAGTACTGAGAGAAATTTGAACATGACTTAAAATGTAGAAGAATGTGTAAAATTTGTATCTCTATTAATAAAATAAATTTTGTACAGATGCAGAAAAGGAGAGACAAAGGAGAAACATGAAAATGCAGTGGCCAGGACACCTAGAACTTAGCTTTATTGTAAAGCTAAGTAAGAATTATTTCAAGCAGATAAATTCTAAAATTAATATAAAGCTAGTAAGTGAGACAGTTCTTGAGTAGAGTAGGTGAAAAACTCAACGGCATACCAATCTAGTAATAAATCGGTGGGAGAAAAGACTAGACTTAGTGAGTTAAGAAACTATAGTATGTGTTCATCTGTGCAGTAATAGGAGCTTTCATTAAGGTGGTAGCAATAGGATTTGAGAGTCAAAGGCAAATATGAAATGCATTTCAAATGAAGAGATGGTTTAATCTGATCATATATTGATAATAAACTGGATATGTGATCAAGATGTGAGTTGTATGATCCAAATTTTCAGGACTATGAGAATACAAAAAAAATGCAATTAAGTAAATTTGTGGTATAAGAAGGGGAGTGGATGTGGAAAAATTTGGGGAGTGGATTATAGAGTTCAAAGGAGACATATAATGTAATTAAGAAATATCCAAGTGGGTGTTATCTACAGGCAGTTTGAAATGTGTGAGTAAATCTTGGATGAGTGGTTTTGCTAGATACCAAAGCTTTGGGAAGCATTAACAGAAAGACTCTGTAGTTCTTGAGGGTTGAAGATGTGCCCAAAATAGAGAAGAACAGCTAGCCATGGATTACGTTGGAGGTTGTCTCCATAGAGAACAGAGGAGTAGGAAAAGAAAGAAAGAATGGAATAGTGGAAGGCAGAGAATCGTGTAGTGTAAAAGAAATCTAGAGAAGGGGCCACTTTAGCCTTAAGCTCTATTGGACATTTTTAAAATGCACTATCCCTGGGGCAGCCCCATGGCACAGTGGGTAAGTGCGCATGTTCCACTTCCCAGCGGCCCGGGGTTCACCGGTTCAGATCCCAGGTGCAGACATGGCACTGCTTGGCACACTATGCTGTGGTAGGTATCCCACATAGAAAGTAGAGCAAGATAGGCACAGATGTTAGCTCAGGGCCAGGCTTCCTCAGCAAAGAGAGGAGGACTGGCAGTAGTTAGCTCAGGGCTAATCTTCCTCGGAAAAGAAAAAAATAAAATAAAATGCACTATCCCTTTTTGGAATAAAATATATTTTTATAAAGAGAGAAATTTTTTGATGAGTAGCTATAAAAAATAACCTGCAGGGGGCGGTCTGGTGGCACAGCAGTTAAGTTCACACGTTCCGCTTCTCGGAAGCCCAGGGTTTGCCGGTTTGGATCCCAGGTGCGGACATGACACGGCTTGGCAGGCCATACTGTGGTAGGCGTCCCACACATAAAGTAAAGGAAGATGGGCACGGAGGTTAGCTCAGGGCCAGACTTGCTCAGCAAAAAGAGGTGGATTGGCAGCAGTTAGCTCAGGGCTAATCTTCCTCAAAATAAATAAATAAATAAATAACCTCCAAATCCCATGGGCCTTACCTAAGAGAAGCATATTTCTTGCTCTCAGGAAGTCCAAAACAGATATTCCTTGATTGGTGGTCAGCGTTCCAAGTGGTCATGTCCTGGAACCGTTTATCTTGTGGTTTCTCTCTCTTCTAGAGCTTCAGACTCCCCTGCATTAGGCCAATAGATGGGAGAAGAGAATAAAGTTTATGTTGGAGGTTTTATGGGCCAAACCTGGAAACGGTGTGTATGTGTGTGTGAGTGTGTGTGACTTTTCCTCACATCCTATTGGCTAGAACTCAGTCATGTGGGCTTATCTGCAAGCATATTTGGGATATATAATCCATAGGCTCAGGAAGAAGAAGAATCTGGTTCTGTGGGCAGCTAGTTAGATAATCTGGGGATTAACGATGATAATTATGAAGGGATGGGAACCAGATAAAATTTCAACATTTAATTTTTTATGGTACTCATATGGATGTGGAATTATTTTTTTCACTTTTCATCAAAATGCTTACATTCTAGCTTTAATCCTGCCACTGAGTATATGAAGTTCACCAAATCACATTTCCCTTATTAATAATTATAATAATACTGGTGATAGAATAAATATTATATTAAAAACATTTGTGAGTAATATTTAACAGAAATGCAATTTGTTATATTGTGTTTGGTAGAAATATAATAAGTTAAATGAACCAATGTACCATTCGCTCATTCTTTGTGGCAAAACAGGCAAAACAAGGAAGAAAGCTAGAAACATCACAGAGTATTTCACATTCTTTGGACTACTTGAGTGAGAATAAACAACAAACAGCTGACCCGGGAGAATTAGAGTTTCAGGTAAAGGTGAACAAGCACCACTCCTGGTCGTCCTAGCAATGAGGCCACACGTTAAGCATAATAGCATTGAAATGAGACAAATCACATGCAGAGGAAGCAAAAAGTCATTCGAATCAGAGAAATGAGTGTCTTACTTGGGGGAACATCTGAAGAGAAGTCTAGTACAATGTGTCTTTTAAGAGGGTATGAGAGAATGAAAGGAAAAAATTTGAATTAAAAAGGATTAAAATTGAGTTAGCAGGCTCTCAGCTTCTGGGTCCTGAACATAGTTATTGTTTCTCCCATCAACTTGCTTAAAAGTAGTATGAAAACGTCAGGAGATTTCATGCTTACACCATCGTACCATCGCCCTTTCACTGTTTGCTGCCAAGAAGAAAGAGCTGGCGTGGGAAATAATAGGTCTCACTGACCAGCATAACTCAGATGGGAGTTGTTGCAGTTGCAGCAGCCTATCTAAACTAGTGATTCTCAAGCTTGTCTACATATTGAAATATAGGGAAAAAATGTAAATACTGATGCCTGATTCCCATCCCTGTCAATTCTGATTTTTCTGGACTACATTAGACTAAAAAGCTTCTGCAAGGCAAAGGAAATCATGAACAAAATGAAAAGACAACACACCAACTGGGAGAAAATATTTGGAAATCATGTATCTGACAACGGGTTAATTTCCAAAACATATAAAGAATTCATACAATTCAACAACAAAAAACAAACAAACCAATCAAAAAGTAGGCAGAGGATATGAACAGACATTTTTCCAAAGAAGATAAACAGATGGCCAATAGGCACATGAAAAGATGTTCCACATCACTCATTATTAATGAAATACAGATCAAAACTACAATGAGATATCACCTTACACCTGTTAGAATGGCTGTAATTACCAAGACAAAAAACAACAAATGTTGGAGAGGATGTGGAGAAAAGGGAACCCTCATACACTGCTGGTAGGAGTGCAAACTGGTATAGCCACTATGTAAAATGGTATGGAGCTTTCTCAAAAAATTAAAAATAGAAATATCATACTATCTTGCTATCCCACTACTGGGTATTTATCCAAAGAACTTGAAATCAATGATCCAAAGAGAGGTATGCATTCCTATGTTCATTGCAGTATTATTCATAATAGCCAAGACGTGGAAGCAACCCAAGTGCCCTTCTCTGGATGAATGGATAAAGAAGATGTGGTATGCATTGTGGAATATTACTTAGCCACAAAAAAGACAAAATCGTCCCATTTGCAACAACACGGATGGTCCTTGAGGGTATGATGTAAAGTGAAATAAACCATACAGAAAAAGACAAATGCTGCATGATTTCACTCATTCGTGGAAGATAAACAAATACATGGATAAGGAGAACAAATTAGTAGTGACCAGAGAGGAAGTGGGCTGGGGGTGCGTGAAAGGTGTAAAGGGGTACATATGTACGGTGATGGATAAAAATTAGACTACTGGTGGTAAGCATGATGAAGTCTATTCAGGAAGTGATAAATAATAATGAACACCTGAAATTACACAGTCATAAACCATTATGATCTCAATAAAATAATTGTAAAAAAAAATCTATATTTTTCAAAAGCTCCCTAGGTGATTCTCATGTGCAGCTGAGGCTGAGCACCATGAGTTTGGCTATTTCTCCTTGCTCTCTTTCTATTGTCCAGGGAGTTGGACCCTCTTCAAGAGGTGAGTGAGAATTCAGGGGGTTAGAATTAAGAGTCAACACTGATTATTACTTATTAGCTGGACTTTATTATGTTCATTGAATATATCCATTCGTGTTTATGATGTGTCAAGCATTGTTCTAGAGTCTTGAAATACACAGTGAACAAACAAACAAAAGCCTCTTCTCTTGTGAAGCTTACATTAGCCAGGAGAGACAAAATAAACAATTAATAAAATCAACAAATAAAAGTCATTGTATATTAAATGGTGATACAGTGCTATATAAAAAAGGAAAAATAAACCAAGGTAAGGGGGATCAAGAGTACTGGGAGAGGCCAGAGTCTGTGAGTAATTTACTAACCTGGCAAAAGAGACTTGGCAGATGTGACTGAATTAAGGACGTTGAGATGGAGAGAAGACCTTGGATTCACCGGGGGAGCCCTAATGTAATCACAACAGTCCTTGAAAGTGGAAGAGGGAAGCAGGAGGCGAGGGTCAGAGAAAAGACGTGATGATGGAAACGGGGTCAGCGAGAAGCAGCATGAGAACTTTGCCCCCTTAGTTGGCTTTGAAGATGGAGGAAAGGCCCCGAGCTGAGGAATGTGGGTGAACTGTAGACATTGGAAAAGGCAGGGGGATGGATTCACTCCTGGAGCATCCGAGAAAGAACCCAGCTCTGCAGACACCTTGAATTTAGCCGAATGGGACCTATGTCAGACTTCTAAGTTATAGACTGTAGGGTCATGAATATGTTGTTTTCAACACTGTTTGTGGTTATTTGTTACAGGAGCAACAGAAAACTAGAAAGATGGATGGCAAGATGCAGAACAATACATATAATGTGTTGCTTGTTCTAAGAAAGTAGCTAAATAAGATCATGTATATGTTTACTTATTTCTCACATATTTTTTCATTGTGAAAACCAGAAACTAACAAAAACAGTTACTTCCAATATGTGGGGGCATAGGGTGAAGGGGATAGGGTGAAATGGATCATCTCTGAATGTACCATTTTATATAGTTTTAACTTTTGAAACCTGTAACTATTCTACTTATTCCAAAACACATAATTAAATTACGAAAGAGACGGATCTTGTCAAGATGGCGGCATAAGCAGACTCTGAACTCACCTCCTCCCATGAACACAACCAGATTACAACTATTTTTGAAAAAACTACCCTGGATAGAAAGCTGAAAACTGGATAAAAAGAACCCCCACAATGAGAGACAGTCCTGACAAAGGTGGGCGGGGTAGAAATTCCTGCTGGAGAGGAAAAAAGTCAACTTCAGGAGCAGTGGAGTTTATCAGCTGGCCAGGCGGGGGCCACCCTAAGGTATACAGCCCTCCCTGGAGGGGTGAGGTCCAAAAAGCGGGGCCTGATACTGCTATAAGCACCCTTCAGACTCAGCACAACTGAAATGAGGGTCTTACTATATGGCTTCACTGGCTATTAACTGTTAGAGGGATACCCCCAGAAAAGCCATCAGCCAAAAGCCAAAAAGACCCAGGTCTTAAAGGGCCCACGCACAAACTCATCCATCTCAGCAAACTAAAATCACAAGAGAGAAGGCTGACAGTCCTATGGTGAAAAGAGACTCACCTGGTGGGCTCTGGGGGTATCTCAGTGAGAGGAGGGACCTCTCCAGAGACTGAGACATTGGTGGGGGACATTGCTCTGACCTGGTCCAGGTGTGATGACACAGACTATAGCAGGTGCCATCGAGGTTCTTCCCCTGGCCTGTTAGCCCAGGGGACTGCCACACCCACTAGAGCTCAGATTTAATCCAGTTCAGCCAAGGCAGGCAGCCTGCCCTTGGGACACACCCCACACAACAGCAAGGCCTCAGGCTACTTGTTGGCCTGCATTGGCTCTGTGCCTTGATCCTCTATAGGCAGGCGAGTGTGTCCACCTCAGTGGGGCAGAGGCTGTGTGAGGACCAGGTGAACTGTGGGAGGCATTGATGAAGAGGTGGCAGCCTCTGCAGTGCAGCATGGGGGTATGCTCCAGGGGGTTTGGGAAGTGTGCACGGACCAGGACTGTGTTGACAGTGTGTGTGGTCCTGTGGGGGGGTGAGGCTTTTCAGCAGCAGAGGAACTGTGCTTCACAAATAGCCATAACAAGGATCAGCCCCACCTTCCAAAACCTGAAACAATTGAGTGCTCCCGTGCCTAGGGCCAGCCCCACTCAGCTGCACTCCTAAGAGAACTAACAACAACTTTGTAAGCCTGAGGCCTATAGCAACTGTAAGCCCTTGAGCCTAGCAACCAGCTACACTGGGTACCAACCAAATTAAGAGGAAAACTGCAATAACAGTGTGCTGATAGACTTTGTAACCAACAGTGCTGAGGCTCCCTAAACTGGGTTTACAAACAGCTGACCAGGGAAGGAAAGACTAGACTCCCTGGGTTCCTGCATGAAGAACAACCCTGCCACAGCAGAAGGACACAAGTAGCCCACACAGGGGTCACTCCTAGATCTTCTGGACTGGTGATGAGAGGGAAGGACACTACTGGGCCTCAAAAGGCATTTCGTACATAAGCCCACTTCTCCAAGATCAGGAGACATAGCCAACTCACCTAATACATAGAAATAAGCACAGAGAGACAGGCATAATAAGGAGACAAAGGAATACATTCCAAGTAAGGGAACAGGACTAAATGAAACAGAAATAAGTGACCTATCCAACAAAGAGTTCAAACAAAATCTCATGAGGGTGTTCACAGATATTAGGAGAAGAATGGATGAACACAGTGAGCTCATCAACAAAGAACTGGAAAACACAAAAAAGAACCAATCAGAAATGAAGAATACAATACTGGAAATGAAAAATGCAGTAGAGGGGCTTGATAACAGAGTAGAGGATACAGAAGAACAGATCAGCGAGCTAGATGAAAGACTAGAGGACATCACCCAAGCACAACAGAAAAAAGTAAAAAGAATTAGATTAGACAGAATGAGAACAGTGTAAGGGAACTCTGGGACAGTATCAAGTGCACTAACATTTGCATTATCGGTGGCACAGAAGGAGAAGAGAGAGACAAAGAGGCAGAAAATTTATTTGAAGAAATAATAGATGAAAATTTTCCTAATCTAAGGAAGGAAACAGACATTCAAGCACAGGAAGCAGAGAGATCCAAATAAGATAAGCCGAAAGAGGCCCACACCAAGATACATTATAATTAAAATGCCCAAACTTAGAGATAAAGAGAGAATTCTAAAAGCAGCAAAAGAAAGGCCACAAGTGACAGACAAAGGAAAGCCCATCAGGCTATCAGCAGACTTCTCAGTCGAGACTCTACAGGCGAGACGAGAATGGTATGACCTAGTTAAAGTGCTAAAAGGAAAAAATCTACAGCCAAGAATACTCTATCCAACAAGGAAGTCATTCAGAATGGAAGGAGGGATAAAGAGCTTCCCAGACAAGCAAAAATTAAAGGAGCTTATCACCAAGAAACCAGTTCTACAAAATGCTGAAGGAACTTATTTAAGTGGGATAGCAGTGACCACAAATAGGGATAAAAAAATTATCAAAAAAAAAAAAAAAGCTCCCCAAAAAAGCCTTGCAGTAAAATCACTGGTAAAAGTAAAAATATAGTAAAGGTAGTGGATCAACCACCTGTGAAGATAAGAGGAAGGTTAAAAGACAAAAGTACTAAAATTAGCTATTTCAATGATAAGTGGGTAATGGATAGACATACACAAAACAAGAGGTTATGTATGATTTCAAAGACGTAAAATGTGAGAGGAGGGGAATGAAAAAAGTAAAGCTTTTAGAATGAGGTTAAGCTAAAGAGCATATCAACTTGATAGAGACTATTATATACATAGAATATTATATAGGTTCCTCATGGTAATCAAAAATCAGAAACCTATAATATGAAAGCAAATAAGTAAGATAAAGGAAATCAAACATATTACTAAAGAAAGCCATCAAAGCACAAGGGAAGAGAGCAAGAGAAGAAGAAAGGAACAGAGAAGAACTACTAAAACACCTAGAAAAAAAAAGCAACAAAATGGTAATAAACACATATTTATGAATAGCTACTTTAAATGTCAATGGACTAAATGCTCCAATCAAAAGTCATAGAGTGGTCGATTGGATAAAAAAACAAGACTCATATGTATGCTGCACACCAGAGACACACTTCAGACCTAAAGACACTCACAAACAGAAAGTGAAAGGATGGAAAAAGATATTCCATGCCAATGGCAAAGAAGAGAAAGCGGGGGTAGCAATAATTATATCAGAAAAAATAGACTTTAAAACAAAAACTGTAACAAGAGACAAAGAAGAACACTCCATAAAGATAAAGGGAACAATCCAACAAGACGATATAACACTTGTAAATATCTATGCATCCAACATAGGAGCACCTAAATATATAAAGCAGTTATTAACAGACATAAAAGGAGAAATAGACAGTAATACAATAATAGTAGGGGACTTTAACACTCCGCTTACACCAATGGATAGATCATCCAAACAGAAAATCAATAAGGAAACACTGGCCTTAAACAACACATTTGACCAGATGGACTAGAAGGAAAATACCTCAACATAATAAAGCCCATATATGACAAACCCACAACAAATATCATTCTCAACAGAGAAAAACTTAAAGCTATTCCTCTAAGGACCGGAACCAGACAAGGATGCCCACTGTCACCACTCTTATTTAACATAGTAGTGGAAGTCCTAGTCAGAGCAATCAGGCAAGAAAAAGAAATAAAAGGGATCCATATTGGAAAAGAAGAAATGAAACTGTCACTCTTTGCAGATGACATGATTTTATATCTAGAAAACCCTAATGAATACACTAAAAAACTTTTAGAAATAATAATACAGTAAAGCCACAGGATACAAAATCAACATACAAAAATGGGTTGCATTTCTATACACTAACAACGAAGAGCAGAAAGAGAAATTAAGAATGCAATCCCATTTACAACTGCAACAAAAAGAATAACATACCTAGAAATAAACTTAACCAAAGAGGTGAAAGATCTGTACACCGAAAATTATAAAATATTGTTGAAAGAAATCGAAGAATACACAAAGAAATGGAAAGATATTCCATGCTCTTGCATTGGAAGAATTGATGTATTTAAAATGTCCATACTTCCTAAAGCAATCTACAGATTCAAGGCAATCTCTATCAAAGTTTCAAAACATTTTTCACAGAAATAGAACAAAGAATCCTAAAATTTACATGGAACAACAAAAGACCCTGAATAGCCAAAGGAATCCTGAGAAAAAAGAATAAAGCTGGAAGTATCACACTGCCTGATTTCAAAATATACTACAAAGCCATAGTAACCAAAACAGCATGGTACTGGCACAAAAACAGACACACAGATCAACGGAACAGAATTGAGAGCCCAGAAAAAAACTCACACAGTTATGGACAGCTAATATTCGACAAGAGAGCCAAGAGCATACAATGGAGAAAGGAGAATCTCTTCAATAAATGGTGTTGGGAAAAATAGACAGCCACATGCAAAAGAATGAAAGTAGACCATTCCCTTACACCATGCACAAAAATCAACTCAAAATGGATTAAAGACTTGAGTGTAAGACCCGAAACCATGAGACTTCTAGAAGAAAACATAAGCAGGACACTCTTTGACATTGGTCTGAGCAGCGTATTTTTGTTACCATGTCTGACCGGGCAAGGGAAACAAAAGAAAAAATGAGCAAATGGGACTACATCAAACTAAAAACCTTCTGCACAGCAAAGGAAACCATCGACAAAACGAAAAGACAACCTAACAATTGGAAGAAGATATTTGCAAACTATATATCAGATAAGGGGTTAATATCCAAAATATACAAAGAGCTCATACATCTCAACAAAAAACCCAACCATGCAGTTAAAAAATGGGCAAAAGATCTCAACAGAGATTTCTCCAAAGAAGGTGTACGGATGGCCAACATGCATATGAAAAGATGCTCAACATCATTAGCTATCAGGGAAATGCAAATCAAAACTACTATAAATTATCACCTCACTCTGGTCAGAATGGCAATAATTAACAAGACAGCAAACAACAAAGTGTTGGAGAGGATATGGAGAAAAGGGAACACTTGTCCACTGCTGGTGGGAGTGCAAACTGGTGCAGCCACTATGGAAAGCGGTATGGAGTATCCTCAGAAAATTAAGAATAGAGCTACACTATGATCCAGCTATCCCACTTCTGGTTATTTAACCAAAGAAGTTGAAAACACAAATGCATACAGATACTTGCACCCCTATGTTCATCACAGCATTATCCACAATAGGCAAGACTTGGAAGCAACCTAGGTGCCCATCAAGGGACGAATGGATAAAGAAGATGTGGTATATATACACAATGGAATACTACTCAGGCACAGAAATGATGAAATCCGGCCATTTGTGACAACATGGATGGAGCTTGAGGGTGTTATGCTAAGTGAAATAAGTCAGAGGGAGAAAGTCAAATACCATATGATCTCACTCATAAGTAGAAGATAAAAACAATGACAGACAAACACACAGCAACGGAGATTGGATTGGTGGTTACCATAGGGAAAGGGGGGAGAGGGGAGGGCAAAAGAGGAGATTAGGCTCACATGCGAGGTGATAGACTATAGTCAATTTTTGTGTGGTGAACAAGATGTAATCTACACAAAATTTGAAAATATATTACGATGTACATCTGAAAGCTGTATAATGTTATAATCCAATGTTATTGCAATAAAATAAAATAAATAAATAAAATGGAAAAAATAAACTACAAAAGATGGGAAAAGCACACCCTAACAGGAATAAAAACAAATCAAAAGAAAGATAAGCTTATATCCAAAAGAAAAAACAAATGAGTACTGGGAGAGGTAGAGGAATTACAATTCTAAGTAAGGTCACTGGGGAGACCTTCATCTGACCTTTGCTAAACAATTTCTGTATGTTGTTTTATCCCTTTTTCCTTCATAGCCTTTGGGGATTGTTACCTTCATGATACACATAAGTAACCCCAGCTCACAGAGGTAAAGCAACCTGCCTAATCTCACACAGAAACAGGCAGGTTGTAGAGATATACATAAAACTCAGGCTCTTCTTCACTGCACATGGTCCCTTCTCTCTTCGCAGTCATATTTTTATTTATCAAATTAATACCTCTAGTTGTGTTGCTTCCATTTTTGCATCATATAGTTCTTCTTGGATCATCAGTCTGAACTAATGTTCCCAGGAGACCATCTGCATGTATTGTAAGCCTACCTGTAGCTCTTGGACAGTGATGCCGCATTCCAGATGAAGATATGTATGATTTTTCTCACATCTCTGAGTTAGTCTAGATGTGCTGTTTTCAACGACCATCAAAAGTTGAAACCACAATTTCTAATTTGCTGATATTTAATGGCTGTCTTCTCGCTGTAACCTCATGTGGCTTAAGCAGCAAGGGATCTCTCTTGGGCCTCTTTTATAGGGCACTAATCAGCTTCCAAAGGCTTCATTTCCTAATACCGTCACCTTGTGAGTTAGGATTTCAGCGTGAATTTTGAGGGGACACAAATGTTTAGTCCACAACAGAGGCAAATACGGCACTTTCTGAAATTGCCTAAATGTCAGGTGATGATGCCTCCTTCCTGAAGATATGGTGAATATAAAACACGAGTGTGTGTCTGTGTGTGTATGTGTGTGCATGCGTATAAAGTTATATCTTTCCTGCTGCAATAGTTCAACTCTACCATGATATAGAGAACTAAACTTAAGATGCATATATTGGAATACTGGGTCTTAAATTAAGGCTATTTTATCCATTTGCCACTATTTTTATTAAATAACTAATTTTATCCAAAAGATTTCCTTGAGAGTTAGTAATCTTTGTTCCAAGGTAATATTTTAGATATTCAAAAGGAATATCCTTTGTACTGTTAAGATTGTCTAAGAAGAGTAGTTAAGTAAATCAGTATGGCAACTGTGAATAGCTAATCTTGTTCTATCTTCAAAACCTATCTTTGGTATGTGTGTTCTCACAGTTTTTGTCTAAGTCTTTGTCTTCCGTCACCAAGAAACTTACATAGGTCTGTTACATAGGTTCCGTTAATTGTGAGAATGTGTAGTCTCATTTTTCATAGAAAGCACAGATACATAATTTTGAATTATGAATTAATACAGTTGTTTCACTATTTCATTAACTCTGTAGTTTCAAGTCAGTTGTACAATGATTTTACTTTTTATTATATAAAAATTACCTTTATATTGGTTTTTGGGGTAACCTACATTAGCTTTTGGGAGAGTTATTAGCTTTTGGAGCATTTACACTTGTCCATTGTGATCCAATGATAAACAGTGCTAGGCTCCTAATGGTTTCTAATAGATGCCGAGGAGTAATAAAATATAATAAGGCATTCAAATATGCAAAGGAGAAAAGACAATTGACAGCTTTATGCTACTTATATTTGGAGAAGTCAGACACCAAACTATGTAGTGCTACATTAAATGACACTGCTTTAGGTGGATTGAAAAGAAATAAAGGAAGAAAAAAAAAGACTTTAGCAAAATTGGAAAGTTTCTGATGCAAAAATAGTAGATGAGGGGAATTTGACATTTAAGGAAGCATCATTTTTTCAAAAGAAGGATTCCCAGTGTGGGGGATCTGAATTGGCCACCCCAAAGTGTGTCTTTTTGGCATGATGATTATTTTGGGCTGGTTACTTTTAAAAATTGCAGACATTGGAGAAGCTCTGAAAAGTGGAACTTAACCCTTTGGAAGAGACATTTACATTTGTAAGGGAAATTTCCATCGAAAATGTCTCCCTCTCTGTGCCAGGAAGAAGGAGGGATGACCTTATCTCTAGAAACTCTTATCGATGCAGAAGACAAGGACTTAAATCTGCATAATAACCTTACTCGTGTTTACTGTGTTTTTCTGGTCATGTCCCATAACTGACTCCCCCCAGCCCCAACATCCTCGTTTGTGTTTACCTGAGGATGGTATTTAAGATGAAAGCCTCACCATTTTGGCGAGTTGCTCAGTTTTCCTGAGTCTCTCCCTTGTGGACATGTTATAAAGCTTGGTTGATTTTCTCCTGTTACTCTGTCTCATGTGAATTTAATTCATAGCCTAGCCAGAAGGACCTGGAGTGGGTAGAGGAAATGTCTTCCTCCCATACACCAGGAAGGCAATATAACATTGAAAAGGTTACATTCACCTCCCCAGCAAGGGTGTGGATTTATCCTGAAAGAAATAATATAAGGGAAAATTAAGAAAGTGTATTGCTTGGTTGAATGATACAGAGGGAAATTGTTTATTTAAAAATCCTGCAGACAGCTTTTGATGCATGGTTACAGATCTCAGCAAAGCTTTGCTCAGTCAGATATATCAGGAACATAAGTGCATACAAACTGGAGATATCAAGATATACTTTCTGCAATTACATTTTCTGCATCTCAAGCACTACTTATATCTGGAGTCCTTTGTCACCAAGCTGAATGAAATCCTCTGGTATGTGAAGGTTGCCTTTTAAAAATGTATATCCTTATATTTATAGATTATTTTTCCTCCTACGCTCAGCCGAGATACAAATATTGTTCAAGTGCTTCAAAGCTATATTGCTTGCACTTTGCAGACAATATTGCGTATTGCCTCTGGTTAAGGCTTTATGAAAAAAGCTGATTTTTCTATCTAAGAGAAAACTTATGTAGCAGGACAACAAAAGACTTTCACACTGCCTTCTTAAATCTGCATGAACCTGCTGACTTGATAAGAACACTAAAACCAGAATTAGCATATGGCTCAAACTCTGGCCTTTCAGCAGTGCCCCTGAGCTATATAACTCACTTTCTCTTATTCAGTATTGTTCTCAGATAAGGAGAAAGGAAAAAGAAACTCCAATGTACATATTAATATTGCAGTATTGTGAAAGGAAATGTATCTTTCTCTAGGAGGATGAATGTTGATGAGATTTTCCATATGGAAATCTCTAGACAAGTGATTTAGATAGAAACTTAAGCAGCAAGGCTTTGATTTCTTAAAAGAAAAAAAAGGCATCTGGACAAATCTTCCATACTTAAATCGTTGCAAATATTGTTGTTACTTCAGATTTGTAGCTGTCTAAATCATAATTTCCAGACTTACGTAATATAGAATCAGGCACACAATTAACTAAAAGCAAAGGAAAGGCATTTCTCAAAACATCCCTAAAAAATACAAAAAAAAAATTAGATTATTTTAAATGTGATTGAATACTTTCTGAATCCTATTAAATACTAATGATTACTAATCATACTTTTGAGACTATAGGAAATTGTGCCATCATCCCATCTCCATCCTTCTCTAGAAACCTTTTCTATCTTCAGCCATTCTTACCTTCAAAATGGCCCATTCTGTCAGCTAAATCATTCTAATGAGCTCATTTTCTTTAAAGTGCTACTAAGTAACAAAGGCTTGATATTTTACCCAGAGGAATGTTTTATTTAAACAAGGGACTATGAGAGAGAAAGTTTAATCCAAAGAAATAACTCTCAAATGATAAAATTGTAGGTATTCTTGCCAGTGCACACATATTATAGAAACATGACCCTCTACAATTAATATCAAAAAGCATATCATCTGTTTTGCCAGCATGTGGCTCGTTCCTCTAAGACTGTGGTCCCCCAATTTTAGCATGCGTCAGAAGCACCTGGAGGACTTCTTAAAACAGATTGCTTAGCACCACCCCCAGAGTTTCTGATTCAGTAGGTGTGAGATGGGGCTGAAGAATTTGTATTTCTAATTATCTCCAATGCTGCTGGTTGGTGGGCACACTTTGGGAACCATTGATCTAAGTTAATGTCTCATGCTTGTCTGAAATCTCTTAAGGAGCTTAAAAAATATGGATGCCACCCACAGAGATCCTGATGTCATGTGTCTGCCATGTGATCTAAAATCAGTCTTTTTAAAAGATCCCTAGATGCAGCAAAGTTTTTGGTCCAACACTCAAAGTACTTGAATGATGATGATACTAATAATATATAATTGGACAACACTGCTCTTACACTCCCAACCTTAATCTAACAATATTTAATGTACATTCATTAAACACCAATCATGTGTGGTAGGTGCTAACAGTACCCTGGCCTGCAAAGTCCTATGTGATCTTATCCCTGGAAATCTTTCTGACTTCACATCTTAACACTCTCTGCCTGACCTGCCTACTAACACTCTGCTCCAGCGTCAAAAGCCCTCCTTCTATTCCTTCAGTATGTCAAGATCAAGTCTACTTCCAAATCAGGGCCACTGCACTCACTATCCCTCCCTCTTCCAGGAACATTCTGCCCCAAAGCTTCCTTCCTTCTTTCCTTCCTCTAATTCTCAGCTCCAATAGCATCATTTCAAAGAGAACTTCTCCTGCCCTTTATTTAAAAGAGCCCTGCCTTACCTCCAGTCCACTCACTTTATCCCCTCATCCTTATTTTTCTGTCTTCATAGTGCTTAGTACTACCTGAGTTAGTACACATTTGTTTATTTATTGTCTGTCTCATCCCACTGAACATAAATCCCATGAAAGTAGAGTCTATGTTTTGTTCTCTGTTATATTCCCAATGGCTGGAGACATTTTTGGCATATAATAGACACTAAATAAACATTGTTGAACAGATGAGGATATAATGATAACGAGATGAGCATGCCTTCTTGTCTCATGCCACCTTACCTTTGAATGGGATTCAAAGATTTAAAAGGGAAATGGAAGGGCCAGCCTCATGATGTAGTGGTTAAATTCAGCACACTCCACTTTGGTGGCCCAGGTTCGTGGGTGCAGATCCCTGGCATAGACCTGCACTACTCATCAGCCATGCTGTGGTGACAACCCACAAATAAAGTGGAGGAAGATTGGCACAGATGTTAGCTCAGGGCCAATCTTCCTCAGCAAAAAATAAATAAATAAAAAATAAAAAGGAAAAGGGCACAAAATAATATAAGAAGAACAATCAGTATGTCTAAGAGAGCTCAAAGGAAGTGCAAGAGACCCATCCTGCAGTGCTCAGAGAAGACTTCCTAGAGGAAATGATTCTAAACTAAGAGCTGAAATGAGTAGACATCTTCCCGCAGACAGGTGGTAGAAAGTGCTCAGAGTATAGCACACTGACAAAGTGAAAGAAGCTTCATAGATAATTCAGCATGGGTCTACTAAATTTCCACTAGGAACCAAGTGCTATAATTGAGCTATAAAATACACAAAGACGACTCAGGTTGAAATCCAAGAGAATGACATCCTGGAAGGCAGAAATCAGATAGGTGGATTTTTAAAATCTTTTTTCCACCCTACTATTAAATTCCAGCAGATATATAGTAGTATATATTGTATAGATAATAGTGTGTCTACTAACATCCTGATAAATAAGTATATGAATGAAGGAACTGCAACTCATGAGAGGTCAGAGATCACGTTCACATTTCCATGATGCCTTACACACAAAAGGGGCTTAAAATAATTATTGATCGATGATCCCCTGAGATCAATGATATTTTCCACATTCACCCAATTTCCAAACTATATGACTCATCTTACATGAATATTAATTAGATATTATTATTATATCTGTCAAAAGGAAATGATTGTTTCATTCCAATAAATTTCTCCACAAGCTACCATTAAATGTGACTATGTTTTCAGCGTTGATTTTACTCTAAATTTTCTATGTAAAAATGATTCAGATAATTATTTGGTGCAAGATGCTTCTTGATACTAACGAAGGGACAGACAAAATTTTTTATTTTTAAACCTGTGAACCTCACCGGGTAATACATCCAGATATTTATAATCCTCTTATTGTAATTTTAGTCTTGAGATATCTGACAAGTTCTTACATCTTTCATTGTGACAAAAGTTAAAAATGACACCACAGAGAAAATCAAACTGAATATGTCTCTGATACTCTAGTTTTAAAAGTAATTAAGTTAGACTTAATGAACATTAACTCTTTCAACTCCAAGTATCCTCCATTAGAATCCTGAAGATATCAGAAATATGATTCAGGCAGAATGAACAGTATCTAACAAACCCGTGACAATTTTGGCCAGCAAACTCTAAAGTGGCCCCCACAGATCCCCACCTCCTAGTATTCTCTCTCACGTGTAATCTCTTTGCCGTGACCATGGGCTCAGCCTATCAATTCACTCTAACAAACAAAATATGCACAGGTGATGAAATGTTACTTCCAAGAATAGGTTAGAGAAAGACTATGGCTTTCATCTTGGGCACACTCTGTCTCTCTTTAGTGTTGCCAGTTGCCCTGCTGTAGAGACACTCAGGCAGCCTAATAGAGGCCCACATGCTAAGCTTGGTGTACAAGTCTGCCAGGGCCCACATGAGTGAGCTGGGACAGGACCTGGAGGAGGCCTGCAGTAGCTGTGTAAGCCAGCATAGAAGAGGATCCTACAGCTCCAGCTGAGCATTGAGACAGCTTCAGTCCTGACCGACAACTTGTCTGCAGCCTCATGTGACACCCTGGGCCAGAAGTGCCTCACTAAGCCACACCTCAATTCCTAATCCACAGAATCTGAGAGAGAATTAATATTTGATACTTTAAGTTGCTAAATTTTGGAGTAATTTCTAACTAGTACAACAATAAACTCCAAGAAAGATGCCATTATTTATTTGACTTCTACTCTCACAGGGTCGCCTCTAGGCTCCCTCTCCTCTGAGGTAGGATGCCATAGTGGTTAAGAGCACTGACTCTGAGGCACGACATCTGAGTGTGAAGCGTTGCTCTGACTCTTAGAACTGAAAACAGGGCGGTAATAGCACCTATCCCATTAAAAGAGATGAAACTCTAAATTTCCTCATTGATCCTTTGTGTTCTGGGATTGTAGCTGCTTTGATTATGCCTTCTTTACCTCCCTATGTTTATATTCTTCACCTCAGTTCTCCTTTTCTCCTCTGTTTTACATCTATTTATCTCATTTTCCCCTGCCTTTAAGTATTTTTCAAGAAATATTTACTGAACTCCCATGACTTGCTCTTATAAAGACTACCGTTATATAGACAATAGCTGAATGGAGCCCAGCCCTCTTAAGGCTTCTAATTCTCTGCCCTCCCTCTCATGTTTTGCTTTCTGCCATTCTTCCTCATCACCGCTGCACCCTGTATTTTTGAAGCCACATTGCCTTGATTATTTTATCATTAAAAAGATTTATCGGGCATAGAAATAGTCTGTCGCCAACAGACACATTCATCTTCCTCATGTAAGAGTTTCTGGCATTGGCTTAATATCTTTAAGATCACTGAGGCTCAGTCAAAGCCCAGTCCAGATATATTTTTTAAAAGGTTTTAGTATTTTATAACTGACGAAATGTTCGCACTCATTTTAAAATCTGTTTACTTTCTTGACATTAGAAGTCCATATGATTACATTTGGAAACATAGATCTTATCCTATTAATAACCTTTAAATTTCTTTATGGATTTATCTCCTTTTTTTACCAACTAGTTAAACTGAAAACAAATCTTTTTCATAGAGCATTTAAGCAATTTCAGTGAAGTGATATGTACTCCTAAGAATTGTTCAGTGGTTTTTGCACAGAGTTGAAAAATATTACAAACTTAGATCGCAGTGAGAAGTGGCATGGCTGGGTGCCAGAGTGCCAAACCTGCCAAACCTTGGAATAAAATTCTATTCTTATTTCTTAATAGCACTACCTTGGCAATTTACTTCATCTCTCGTGCCTGCTTTTCCTCATCTGCGAAATATGGGTAACAGAGTATCTGCCTGGTAAAGTTTTTATAATGATTAAATGTTAATATCAAGTTGCTTAAAATCTGGTACATGGTATATATC
Source organism: Equus przewalskii (assembly GCF_037783145.1). NCBI lineage: Eukaryota > Metazoa > Chordata > Mammalia > Perissodactyla > Equidae > Equus > Equus przewalskii. The sequence continues at coordinate 30,746,324 of NC_091834.1, forward strand.
TCACATGTGTGTGTTAGACAAGTAGAAAATAAAGAGTGAGATTTAGAGCTCTCTGAGATAGATTTTATTTAAAGAAACCAGACCATAAAAGAGAAAGGAGAGCTTCTTGATAATCTTGTGTTCCATCTCAGGGTCCTATAAAGAATGACTGATCTGCTCTCAAACACAGCACACTCTTCCAAGAATATGTAAGCCCAACAGATATACAGTAGACACTCCAGGACTGCCCAGGAGACACCAGTGGTTGAAACAAGTGGGTACTTGATTGGATGATGTGAATAATTTGGAATCAAATATACTATGCTCTAATCACACTAACGTGAATGCAAGTGGAATTTTTACTTTAATTTAGGATTTCTGGCCAGTAAGCAAATATCAGCTGAGGTGAAAATTTATTTGTACATTTATTCATAAATCTCGCCTATATTGAGGACCAAATTTCTTGGGAGAGCAAGATGAATAGTTACTGGCTTTAGGAAGCTTAACTCTAGAGAAAGGGCAAGTATTCATAAAAACAGATTGTGTTGTATGCTCTAATGGAGACACATAGCAGATGTAATGACAATGTAGTGAGAAGAGGAGGATAATATGGACGAGATAACAAATGTACGCTTCTCAAAAGAAGTAAAACCATAAAGACACAAAAGCACAGTAAAGGTTGGAGTGATAGCTAAAGGCGGGTGACATTCCCAGCAGAGCAATCAGACTCTGCAAAACATGGACAAGCACATGAGTATAGCATGTCTCAGAAATTAAAATAATCTCAGTATTGCTGTTTGTGGACTATATGGGAGAAAGTGGTGAAAAAGAACACAGATACATAGGCAGTGGGAGGGTCTTGAAAGGGTTTGTGTGCCATGGTGAAAAAATGCATACTCTTCTTAAAGGCCAAGAAATGCTCCACCAAAAGATGGACTCGTGGTCAATAAGCTTCAGAAACGCTGAATAGCACATCTCCTTTAGAGTATATTGTACATAAAGGCTCTAAGAAGTCACAAAGAAAAGGAACTATTTTTCTAACTTATTTGAATAGGCAAATTCAAATGGAATTCCATTTGGTGGAAATGTGTCCCCAGGAACACAGTTCAGAGAAAGCTGTTGTAGACAATAGAGGGTACCTTTCCTTTTGATATGGAAGACAAATTTCAGAAGAAAAAGGACTCAGTCAGGGAGACCAGGAAGGAAATGTCTAGACTGCTAAGTAAGGAAATGGTAGTGAGATGTCAATAATAAAGTCATTAGTAGGGAGAAGCAACAGGACACCGTGTTTGATTGAAGGTGGAGTAAGAGGGAGAGAAAGTTTAAAGTGACTCAGTGGTATTATCACTTAAAATCAGGTAGTTGTCTTCCTTTTAGCTGTCAAACACAAAAACGTTTCAGAAAAATTCAAAGTATGAGAGAAACACTGTCCCCAGTAACTTATCAATAGGTAGGAATGCCAAACCGAAAACAGAGCAAGTCTTTTCGAGGCCTGGCTTCTTCAGTCTTCACGGACTTTGCTTGCTGACCCATTTTTCCTGTCCCTGTGGAGCCCACTCTCTCAATGTTCTACATCAGCACCCTGACATTCCTTTTTCCATTGCACTTGTTTTTCCAGAAAATATTCCATTCATTTACATCTAAATGTGAATTTAAATACATGCATTTTTCACCTGGATATTTCTAATTTAAGACTTAGCTCTTATACACATTAAAGGCTCTGCCTTTTAGATATAAAGTACATCAACAAAGGGAAGCAGTATAAATGCTTAGTGAAAAACAAAAAGTTGGAATTGCCCTAAAAAAATCACAGGGCACAGGTGACGCCCCATTCCTTGTTAAGCTTCACTCTGAACTTGCCAGGGGGAATAAAAGTAACAGCCAGTCAACTTTGCTCCAAACAACTCTGGAGTACACGTCACAACACCATCTTCCCAAAACATTTTTTGGGGATAAGGACAATGGATGAACATTACCTCAAGTGTCAGCCACAATTATTTACATCAGGATAAACAGAGAAGTTTGTTTAAAACACACAGATTCTTAGACTCCATCCCTAGGAACCTCTAGGTTGGAGACCATGAATCCAAATTTTTAACCAACACCCCCTAAAGAATGCCTTATGAACACTAATATTCAAGAACTATTGGCTAAATAAAACATATGGAAATTATATTAGGTAGAAGGCTTAATATAAAATATAGGGAAATAAGATTTGGTTTATTGGATTTGGGACTATTTTTGTTGGCAATAATAGGGAAGCAAGAAAGCAAATTTGACTCTAAACTTGTTGGGTAAGTTAATTATGGAAGGCTTTACCAGTATTTTTCAAAATTGATTTAGAATCAGCTTGGAACATTTTTATTATCTTGATTTAAGAAAGGATTTAATTTGAATCATTCCAATTTAAAATAGCTAGTCAATTTAATCAAATTTTAACCAAAAAAGTATCCAATTATTTGACATTGCCTCTGTTCGTTGTTCACAAATCTGAAATAGATGAAGATTATTTTGTGAAACATAAAAAATGTAAATTTTAAAATAATTATTTTTAAGTACTTTCTCAACATCACCAAATGAATGATCATTTTGTTTGCCATTGGTAGATAAATATGAGACTCTGTGAGTTAACCCTCTCCATTATAAATACATAGATTTATTTTTATTTTTATCTTATTGAGGTTACATCACCTTACCGTCTCCATTATAAAAACATCAATTTATTTATTTATTTTTATTTTATCAACATCACATTGGTTTATAACATTATGTAAATTTCAGGTGTACATCATTATATTTCGGCTTTTGTATAGACTGCATTGTGTTTACCACCAAAAGCCTAGTTTTTATCTGTCACTACACATATGTACCCATTTACCCCTTTTACCCTTCTCCCACCCCCTTCCCCTAGGGTAATCACCAATCTCTTCTTCATACCTATGTTTTTATTTTTTTACCACATATGAGTGAAGCCATATGGTAATTTTCTTTCTTCATCTGATTTATTTAACTTAGCATAAAACTCTCAAGGTCCATCCATGTTGTCACAAGTGGCACATAGATTTATTTTTTAATATAAAAAACAAATTATTTGCATTTTGGATTTTTCCATTAATAAAGAACAGATATCAACATATATGTAAAGTTATTTAGAAATAGGTTGTGAGTTGAATTTAAACTTTTCTAGAGAAAAGTGTTCTGTGTTCATTTCAAATGTTGTGTAGGGGCCGCCCCTGTGGCTGAGTGGTTAAGTTCGAAAGCTCTGCTGCACTGGCCCAGGATTTCACCAGTTCGGACCTGGGCATGGACTTAGCACTGCTCATCAAGCCATGCTGAGGTGGCATCCCACGTAGCAGACTGAAGGACCTACAACTAGAATATACTAGTATGTACTGGGGGCCTTTGGGGAGAAGAAGAAGAAGAAAAAAGAATATTGGCAACAGATATTAGCTCAGGGCTAATCTTGAAAAATCAATTCATAAATAAATGTTGTATACATGTTATCAGCCCAGGTGAACATGAAAAATTAAAAGTATATTTTTACCCTGTTAATTGCCTTCACTTTATTCCTTTTGTTTATCCTCTGATTAGAAAAAGAAAACTATATTTTACTGACTGAAAACTCACTTTTGCAATCTAGTATTCATTTAAGCAACACATCTATCCCTGTCTAAAAATAAAGATCATCAGGGAACTTCTTAAAATGAACTAATGCTCAACCTCCACCACAGGCCAATTTGAGGGGTAGAGATAGACTACTATGTATTTTATTTTATTTATTTATTTTTTAAAATTTTTTTTTAATTTTTATTTTTTTCAGATGTACATCATATTTCAAATTCTGGATACATTACATCGTGTTCACCACCCGAACACTAATTATAGTTCATCCCCTCACATGTGACCCTAATCACCCTTTTTGCCCTCCCCCCTCCCCCCTTCCCCAATGGTAACGAATAGTCCAATCTCCAATGCTATGTGGTTTGTTTTTTTTTTGTCTTTTTTATCTTCTGCTTATGAGTGAGATCATATGGTATTTGACTTTCTCCCTCTGGCTTATTTCACTCAGCATAATACCCCCAAGGTCCATCCATGTTGTCACAAATGGCCAGATTTTGTCATTTCTTATGGGTGAGTAGTAATCCATCATGTATAAATACTACATCTTCTTTATCCATTCGTCCCTTGATGGACACCTAGGTTGCTTCCAAGTCTTGGCTATTGTGTACAAGGCTGCAATGAACATAGGGGTGCAAGTATCTTTATGCCTTTGTGTTTTCAAGTTCTTTGGATAAATACCTAGCAGTGAAATAGCTGGATCATATGGTATATCTATCCTTAATTTTCTGAGGATACTCCAATCTGCTTTCCATAGTGGCTGCACCAGTTTGCACTGCCACCAGCAGTGAACAAGTGTTCCCTTCTCTCCACACCCTCTGCAACATTTGTTGTTACTTGTCTTGTTAATTATAGCCATTCTGACTGGAGTGAGGTGATACCTCATTGTAGTTTTGATTTGCATTTCCCTGATAGCTAATGATGTTGAGCATCTTTTCATATGCCTGTTGGCCATCTGTATATCTTCTTTTGAGAAATCTCTGTTCAGATCTTTTGCCCATTTTCTAATTGGATTGTTGGTTTTTTTCTTGTTGAGCTGTATGAATTCTTTGTATATTTTGGATATTAACCCCTTATCTGATATGTGGTTTGCAAATATCTTCTCCCAATTGTTAGGTTGTCTTTCCGTTTTGTTGATGGTTTCCTTTGCTGTGCAGAAACTTTTTAGTTTGATGTAGTCCCATTTGTTCATTTTTTCTTTTGTTTCCCTTGCCCGGTCAGACATGGGACTGGAAAATATGCTGCTCAGACCAATGTCATAGAGCGTACTGCCTATGTTTTCTTCTAGAAGTCTCATGGTTTCGGGTCTTACATTCAAGTCTTTAATCCATTTTGAGTTGATTTTTGTGCATGGTGTAAGGGAATGGTCTACTTTCATTCTTTTGCATGTGGCTGTCCAATTTTCCCAACACCATATATTGAAGAGACTCCCCTTTCTCCATTGTATGCTCTTGGCTCTCTTGTCAAATATTAGCTGTCCATAAACGTGTGGGTTTACTTCTGGGCTCTCAATTTTGTTCCATTGATCTGTGTGTCTGTTTTTGTGCCAGTACCATGCTGTTTTGGTGACTATGGCTTTGTAGTATAATTTGAAATCGGGGACTGTGATACCTCCAGCTTTGTTCTTTTTCTCAGGAATCCTTTGGCTATTCAGGGTCTTTTGTTATTCCAGATAAATTTTAGGATTCTTTGTTCTATTTCTGTAAAAAATGTTGTTGGAACTTTGATAGGGATTGCGTTGAATCTATAGATTGCTTTAGGAAGAATGGACATTTTAACAATGTTAATTCTTCCAATCCAAGAGCATGGAATATCTTTCCATTTCTTTGTGTCTTCTTCGATTTCTTTCAACAATGTTTTATAGTTTTCGGTGTACAGATCTTTCACTTCTTTGGTTAAGTTTATTCCTAGGTATTTTATTCTTTTTGTTGCAATTGTAAATGTGATTGTCTTCTTAATTTCTCTTTCTGCTACTTCGTTGTTAGTGTATAGAAACCCAACCAATTTTTGTACATTGATTTTGTATCCCGCAACTTGACTGTATTCCTTTATTATTTCTAAAAGTTTTTTAGTGGACTCTTTAGAGTTTTCTAGATATAAAATCATGTCATCTGCAAAGAGTGACAGTTTCACTTCTTCTTTTCCAATGTGGATCCCTTTTATTTCTTTTTCTTGCCTGATTGCTGTGGCTAGGACTTCCAATACTATGTTAAATAAGAGTGGTGACAGTGGGCATCCTTGTCTGGTTCCTGTTCTTAGAGGGATAGCTTTCAGTTTTTCTCTGTTGAAAATGATATTTGCTGATGGTTTGTCATATATGGGCTTTATTATGTTGAGGTATTTTCCTTCTATACCCATTTTATTTAGAGTTTTTATCATAAATGCATGCTGTATCTTGTCAAATGCTTTCTCTGCATCTATTGAGATGATCATGTGATTTTTATTCTTCATTTTGTTAATGTGGTGTATGATGTTGATTGATTTGCAGATGTTGAACCATCCCTGCATCCCAGGAATGAAACCCACTTGATCATGATGTGTGATCTTTTTAATGTATTGTTGTAATTGATTTGCTAGAATTTTGTTGAGGATTTTTGCATCGATGTTCATCAGTGATATTGGCCTGTCATTTTCTTTTTTGTGTTGCCCTTGTCTGGTTTCAGTATCAGGATAATGTTTGCTTTGTAGAAGGAGTTAGGAAGCCTCCCCTCCTCTTCAATTTTTTGGAAGAGTTTCAGAAGGATAGGTATTAAGTCTTCTTTGAATGTTTGGTAGAATTCACCAGGGAAGCCATCTGGTCCTGGACTTTTATTTTTTGGGAGGTTTTTAATTGCTGTTTCAATCTCCCTACTGGTGATCAGTCTATTCAAATTTTCTATATCTTCTTGGTCCAGTTTTGGAAGGTTGTATGTTTCTAAGAATTTATCCATTTCTTCTAGATTATCCAATTTGTTGGCATATAGCTTTTCATAGTATTCTCTTATTATCTTTTGTATTTCTGAGGCGTCCATTGTAATCTCTCCTCTTTCACTTCTGATTTTATTTATTTGAGCCTTCTCTCTTTTTTTCTTGGTGAGTCTAGCTAAGGGTTTGTCAATTTTGTTTATCTTTTCAAAGAACCAGCACTTGGTTTCATTAATTTTTTCTATTGTTTTTTAAGTCTCTATTTCATTTATTTCTGCTCTGATTTTTATTATTTCCTTCCTTCTGCTGATTTTGGGCTTTGTTTGTTGTTCTTTTTCCAGTACCTTTAGGTGCACTTTTAGATTATCTATTTGGGGTTTTTCTTCTTTGTTGCTGTAGGCCTGAGTTGCTATAAACTTCCCTTGTAGAACTGCTTTTGCTGTATCCCACATATTTTGGCACGTCATGTTTTCATTTTCATTTGTCTCCAGGAATTTTTTTTATTTTTTTCTTTGATTTCTTCATTGACCCAATCATTGTTCAGTAGCATTTTGTTCAATCTCCACATTTTTGTGGCTTTTCTGGTTTTCTCTCTGTAGTTGATTTCCAGTTTCATACCTTTGTGGTCAGAAAAGATGCATGGTAGCCATCAAACCACAAGTGAAGAGATCAAGAGCAAAAGAAAGGAACTGAGAAGAACTACTAAAACACCCAAAAAAAGAAAAAGTGACAAAATGGCAATAAATGCATATTTATCAATAGCTACTTTAAATGTCAATGGACTAAATGCTCCAATCAAATGCCATAGGGTGGCCAACGGGATAAAAACAAACAAGATCCATGTATATGCTGCATACAAGAGACACACTTCAGACCTACAGAAACTCACAAACTGAAAGTGAAAGGATGGAAAAAGATATTCCATGCCAATGGCAAAGAAAAGAAAGCAGGGGTAGCAATACTTATATCAGAGAAAATAGACTTTAAATCAAAAACTGTAATAAGAGACAAAGATGGGCACTACATAATGATAAAGGGACAAAGATGGGCACTACATAATGATAAAGGGAACAATCCAACAAGAAGATATAACACTTATAAATACCTATGCACCCAACATAGGAGCACCTAAATATATAAAGCAATTATTAACAGACATAAGAGGAGAAATAGACAGTAACACAATAATAGTAGAGGACTTTAACACTCCACTTACACCAATGAATAAATCATCCAAACAGAAGATCAATAAGGAAACACTCGCCTTAAAGGACCAGATGGACTTAGTAGATAGATACAGAACATCCATCCAAAAACCACAGAATACACATTCTTTGTAAATGCCCATGGAACATTCTCCAGGATTAATCACATATTAGGCCACAAAACAAGTCTCAATAAATTTAAGAACATCGAAATAATACCATGCAACTTTTCTGACTACTATGTATTTTAGAAACTCGTTGGGTAATTCTAACGTCTGGCCAAGGTTGAGATATCTGGTTTAGAGAAAAAAGACATCAGTTCTTTATGTGCAGAAGACTCTGCTGTTGCTAGATTGACTTACCACATGAGTAACTTCCATCAATTCACTCAAACTGTGTAAGCTACGGACACTTGCTTACTGGTATTATTTGTTTGTGTATGTATGTGTATGTGCATGTATGTGTTGGGATTTGTTCATTTGCTTGTTTTTAGCATTGGACACATTTCACAGAGATCTCATCAAGAAGGTAGCATAGGCAGACCGAACTCACCTCCTCCCACAAACACAGCCAGGTTACAACTATTTTTGGAAAAATTAACCTGAAGAGAAAACTGAAAACTAGATGAGAAGAATTCCTCCAACAAGGGACAGTCCTGACTGAGGCAGAAGAGGCAGAAATTCCTTCTGGAGAGAAAAAAAGCCACCTTTGTGAGCCACAGAGATTCACAGCTGGCCATGCGGGAGCACTCTAAGGTATGCAGCCCTCCCTGGAGGAGTGGGGTCCTGAGTGGGGACCCGTTACCACTCTAAGCATCCTTCAGACTCAGCACAACTGAGACGAGTGTCCTACTATCAGGCTTCACTGGTTATTAACTGCAGCAGAGAATACTCCCAGAAAAGCTATCAGAAAAAAGCCAAAAAGACTCAGCTCTTAAATGACCCATGCACACTTTCACCTGTCTCAGAGAGCAACCTAAAATCACCAGAAATAAGGCTGCACAGTCCTTCCTGTAAAAAGACTCACCTGGTAGGCTCTGGGTGCATCTCGGTGACAGGTGAGACCTCTCCAGAGGCTAATACAGTCTTGGCAGCCATTGTTGTGACCTATTTCAGCCGTGCTGACACAGACATTGGCAGATGCCATTGAAGCTCTTCCCCTGGCCTCTTAGCCCAGGGGTCTGCCACACCCACTAGAGCACAGATTTAATCCAGTTTGTCCAGGGCAGGCAGCTCACCCTAGGGACCTGCCCCACTACTTGTCAGCCTGCATAGACTGGGCACTTTGATCCTCTACAGGCAGGCAAGTGTGTCCACTTCTGTGGGGCAGGGCTTGTGAGAGGACCAGGTGAATTATGGGGGCTGTTGGTGGAGAGGTGGGGGACTCTGCAGTGGGGCAATTGGACATGCTCTAGGGGGTCAGAAAGTGTGCACAGGCCAGTACTGTATTGACAGTGTGTGTGGATCTGTGGGGGGTGGGGCTTATCAGTGGCAGAAGACCTGTGCTTCACCAACAACCACAAAGAGTATCAGCCCCACTTACCAAAGCCTGAAACAATTGGGTGCTCCCATGCCTAGGGCCAGCCCCACTCAGCTGCAATCCTAAGAGAGCTGACAATGGCCTTGCAGGCCTGAGGCCTACAGCAACTGTAAGCCTCTGAGCCTAACAACCAGTTACACTAGGACCTACCCAATTAACAGGAAAACTGCAACAGGAATATGCTATTAGATCTCATAGCCAACAGTGCTGGGGCTCCCAAACTCAATTTACAAGGAGCTGGACAGGGAAGGAAAGACTAGACTCCCTGGGTACCTGCAGTAAGAGTAACCCTGCCACAGCAGAAGGACACAAGTAGGCCACACAGGGGCATTCCCGGAACATTTAGACTGGTGACAAGAGGGAAGCACAGTGCTGGTCCTCAAAAGGCAGCTCTTATATAAGGCCACTTCTCAAAGATCAGGAGACATAGCTGACTCACCTAATACATAAGCATAAGCACAGGAAAAAAAGTCATTATGAGGAAGCAAAGGAATACATTCCAAGCAAGGGAACAGGACAACAACCCAGAAAAAGAAGTAAATGAAACAGAAATAAGCCATCTACATGACAAAGAGTTCAAACAAAACTCATAAGGATGCTCACTAATATTGGGAGGAGACTGGATGAACACAGTGAGAATGTCAACAAAGAATTGGAAAATATAAAAAAGAACCAATCAGAAATGAATAATACAATACTAGAAATGAAAAATTCACTAGAGGGACACAATAGCAGAGGAGATGATACAGAAGAATGGATCAGCGAGCTGGAAGAAAGACTAGCAGAAATCACCCAAGCTAAAGAGATAAAAGTAAAAAGAATTAAAAAGAATGAGAACAGTCTAAGGGAACTCTGGGACAATATCAAGTACACTAATGTTCATTTTATGGGTGTCCCAGAAGGATTTGAGAGAGACAAAGGGGCAGAGAATCTATTTGTTGAAATAGTAGCTGAAAACTTTCCTAACATAAGGAAAGAAACAGACATCAAAGTAAAGGAAGCACAGAGAGCACCAAACAAGAGAAGCCCAAAGAGGCCTGCATGAAGACACTTTATAATTAAAATGTCCAAAATTAAAAATAAACAGAGAATCCTAAAAGTGTCAAGAGAAAGGCCACAAGAGACATACAAAGGAAAGCCGATAAGGGTATTGGCGGACTTATCAACTGAAACCCTACAGGCTAGAAGAGAGTGTCATGACATATTTAAAGTGCAGAATGGAAAAAAAAACTACAGCCAAGAATACTCTATCCAGCAAGGATGTCATTCAGAATGGAAGGAGAGATAAAGAGCTTCCCAGACAAGCAAAAACTAAAGGAGTTTATCATCAAGAAACCAGTTCTACAAGAAATGCTGAAGGGATTTATGTAAGTGGGAAAGAGAAGACCACAAATAGGCATGAGAAAATTACCCAAAAGAGGCAATAAAATCAATGTTAAAGGCAAAAATTTAGTAAAGATAACAGATCAACCACCTATGAGGATAATATGATGGTTAAAAAACAAAAATACTAAAATTACCTATTCAATGATGATGGTAATGGATAGAGACACACAAAACAAGAGATAAGATATAATTTCAAAAACATAAAAAGTGGAAAGAGGGGAGTAAAGGAGTAGAGCTTTTAGAAAGAGGTCAACCTAAAGAGACTATCAACTCAATATAGATTGCTATATATGTAGAATATTATATAGGAACCTCACGGTAATCACAAACCAGAAACCTATAATAAGTAAACAAATAAGTAAGAGGAAAGAAATCAAGCATATTACTAAAGAAAGCCATCAAACCACAAGGGAGGAGAGCAAGAGAAGAAGAAAGGAACAGAGAAGAACTACTAAAACACCCGGAAAAAAGGTAACAAAATGGCAATAAATACATATTTATTGATAGCTACTTTAAACGTCAACAGAATAAATGTTCCAATCAAAAGCCATATGGTGGTTGATTGGATGAAAAACAAGACCCATACATATGCTGCATACAAGAGGCACATTTCAGACCTAAAGACACTCACAAACTGAAAGTGAAAGGATGGAAAAAGATACTCCATGCCAGTGGCAAAGAAAAAAGAAAGTGGGGGTAACAATACTTATATCAGACAAAATAGACTTTAAAACAAAAACTATCACAAGAGACAAAGAAGGGCACTCCATAATGATAAAGGAACAATCCAACAAGAAGATATAACACTTGTAAATATCTATGCACCTCACATAAGAGCACCTAAATATGTAAATCAATTATTAACAGACATGAAAGGACTAATAGACAGTGACACAATAATAGTAGGGAACTTTAACATTCCACTTACACCAATGGATAGTTCATCCAAACAGAAGATCAATAAGGAAATGCCAACATTAAACAACACCTTAGACCAGATGGAGTTAATAGATATATATAGAACTTTCCATCTGAAAACTACAGAATACACATTCTTTTCAAATGCACATGGAACATTCTCCAGGATTGATCACACATTAAGCTATAAAACCAGTCTCAGTAAATTTAAGAAGATCAAAATAATACCAACCATGTTTCTTACCACAAAGTTACGAAAGTAGAAATCAACTACAGGAAGAAAATCATAAAAGCCACAAAAATGTGGAATTAAACAAAATGCTACTAAACAAAGATTGGGTCAATGAAAAATTCAAAGGAGAAATCACAAAATTCCTGGAGAAAAATGAAAATGAAAATACAACATGCCAAAATCTATGGTATAAAGCAAAAGTGGTTCTAAGAAGGAAGTTTATAGCAATTCAGGCCTACCTCAGCAAACAAGAAAAATCCCAAATAAACAATCTGACAGTGCACACAAAGGAACTGGAAAAAGAAGAAGAAACAAAGCCCAAAATCAGCAGAAGGAATGAAATAATAAAAATCAGAGAAGAAATAAATGAAATAGAGACTAAAATGACAAGAAAAAAATTAATTAAACCAAGAGCTGATTCTTGGAAAAGATAAATAAAATTGACAAACCCTTAGCTAGACTCACCAAGCACAAAAGAGAGAAGGCTCAAATAAATAAAATCAGAAATGAAAGAGGAGAAATTACAACAGACACCTCAGAAACACAAAAGATTTTAAGAGAATACTATGAAAAGCTATATGCCAACAAACTGGATAATCTAGAAGAAATGGATAAATTCTTAGAATCGTACAACCTTCTGAAACTTAACCAAGGAGTAGGGAATTTGAATAGACTGATCAACAGCAAGGATATCGAAACAGTAATCAAAAACCTCCCAAAAAAAAGTCCAGGACCAGATGGTTTCCCTGGTGAATTCTACCAAACATTCAAAGAAGAGTTAATATCTATCCTTCTCAAAGTGTTGCAAAAAATTGAAGAGGAGACGAAGCTTCCTAACTCATTCTATGAAGCCAACATCATCCTGAGACCAAAACCAGACAAGGACAACACAAAAAAGAACATTATAGGACAATATCACAGATGAACGGGGATGAAAAAATCCTCAACAAAATACTAGCAAATTGAATACAGCATACATTAAGAAGATCAAAAATCATGACCAAGTGGGTTTTATTCCAGGAATGCAGGGATGGTTCAACATCTGCAAATCAATCAACATCATACACCACATTAAAAAAATGAAGAATAAAAATCACATGATCATCTCAATAGAAGCAAAGAAAGCATTTGACAAGATACAGCATCCATTTATGATAAAAACTCTAAATAAAATGGGTATAGAAGGAAAATACCTCAACATAATAAAGCCCATATATGACAAACCCACTGCTAATATCATTCTCAATGGAGAAAAACTGAAAGCTATCCCTCTAAAAACAGAAACCAGACAAGGATGCCCACTGTTACCACTATTATTTAACACAGTATTGGTGGTCCTAGCCAGAGCAATCAGGCAAGAAAAAGAAATAAAATGCATCCAAATTGGAAAAGAAGTGAAACTGTCACTCTTTGCAGATGACTTGATTTTATATATAGAAAACACTAACAAATTCACTAAAACTTTTAGAAATAATAAATGAATACAGTAAAGTCACAGGGTACAAAATCAATATACAAAAATCAGTTCCATTTCTATACACTAACAGTGATGTAGCAGAAAGAGAAATTAACAATGCAACCCCATTTGCAACTGCAACAAAAGGAATAAAATATCTAGGAATAAACTAAACCAAAGAGGTGAAACATCTGTACACTGAAAACTATAAAACATTGTTGAAAGAAATCGAAGAAGACACAAAGAAGTGGAAAGATATTCTGTGCTCTTGGATTGGAAGAAGTAACATAGTTAAAATGCCCATACTTCCTAAAGCAATCTATAGATGCAATGCAATCCCTATCAAAGTTCCAACAACGTTTTTCACTGAAATAGAACCAAGGATCTTAAAATTTATATGGAACAACAAAAGACCCCAAATATCCAAAGCAATCCTCAGAAAAAAAGAACAAAGCTGGAGGTATCACACACTCTGATTTCAAAATATACTACAAAGCCATAGTAACCAAAACAGCATGGTATTGGCACAAAAACAGACACACAGATCAATGGAACAGAATCAAGAGCTCAGAAATAAACACACACAGTTATGGAAAGCTAATTTCTGACAAAGGAGCCAAGAGCATCCATTGGAGAAAGGAGAGTATCTTCCACAAGTGGTGGTGGAAAAACTGGACAGCCACATTCAAAAGAATGAAAGAAAGTAGGCCATTATCTTACACCAAGCACTAAAATCAACTCAAAATGGATTAAATACTTGAATGTAAGACCTGAAACCATGAAACTTCTAGAAGAAAACATAGGCTGTGCACTCTTTAACATTGGTCTTATCAGCATATTTTCAAGTATCATGTCTGAGCAGGCAAGGGAAACAAAAAAAAAATGAAGAAATGAGACTACATCAAACTAAAAAGCTTCTGCACAGCAAAGGAAACCATCAACAAAACAAAGACACAACCTAACAATTGGGAGAAGATATTTGCAAACCATATATCAGATAAGGGGTTAATATCCAAAATATACAAAGAACTCATGCAGCAGCTCAACAACAAAAAAATCAACAACCCAATTAAAAAATCGGCAAAATATCTGGACAGAGATTTCTCCAAAGAAGATATATGGATGCCCAACAAGCACATGAAATATGTTCAACATCATTAGGTATCAGGGAAATGCAAATCAAAACTACAATTAGATATTTCCTCACTCCAGTCAGAATGGCTATAATCAACAAGACAGGAAACAACAAGTGTTGGAGAGGACGTGGAGAGAAGGGAACCCTTATACACTGCTGTTGGTGGTGTAAACTGGTACAGCACTATGGAAAGCAGTGTGGAGTTTCCTCAGGAAATCAAGAATAGATGTACCATATGATCCAGCTATTCCACTGCTAGGTATTTATCCAAAGAACTTTAAAATACAAATGCATAAAGATACATGCACCCCTATGTTCATTGCAGCATTATTCACAATAGCCAAGACTTGGAAACAACCTAGGTGCCCAGCAAGGGACAAATGGACGAAGAAGATGTGGTATATATACACAATGGAATACTATTCAGCCATAAGAAAGGATGAAATCCAGCCATTTGTGACAACGTGGATGGACCCTGAAGGAATTATGCTAAGTGAAATAAGTCGGAGGAAGAAAGTCAAATACCATATGATTTCACTCATAAGTAAAAGATAAAAACAATGACAAACAAACACATAGAGGCAGAGATTGGACTGGTAGTTACCAGAGGGGAAGGGGGCAGGGAGAAGGGCAAAAGAGGTGATGAGGCTCACGTGTGTGATGGATTGTAATTAGTCTTTGGGTGGTGAACAGGATGTAATCCACACAGAATTCAAAATATATTACGACATACAGCTGAAGTTATATAATGTTATAATCCAATGTTATTGCAATAAAAAATAAAAAGAAATATATACCCATTTCTGAATGTTTCGTTCTTCATACCCGTCTATCTTAGGCCTGACTAGACGTTACAGTAAAAGTCAAATTTCCCCTTACATGTCCAAATTGTCTCTACCACCAAATATTAGTAAGAAAATCAGCTGGCGATAGCCCTTGACTTGTTAGGTATCATAAAATTTATCTTAAGTGGTTTTCATGAGGTCGTCCCGTGGCTGAGTGGTTAAGTTCTCATGCTCCACTTTGGCAGCTGGGGGTTTCATTGGTTCGGATCCTGGGCGCAGACATGGCACTGTTCATCAGGCCATGCTGAGGCAGTGTCCCACACAGCACAACCAGAGGCACTCACAAGTAGAATATACAACTATGTACTGAGGGGCTTTGGGGAGAAGAAGAAGAAAAAAAGAAGATTGGCAACAGATGTTAGCTCAGTGCCAACCTTTAGAAAAAGCCCAGTTTTTGAATATATTATCTGAAATATCTTAAAACTTAAAGGCATAACACACTTTAAATAAAAATAAAAATAATTTCCAGGCTGGCATATCTTGCTTTTAACATATCAAATCAAGATTATTTTAGAAATAATATGGAAGACTATTTAAAAAGTGTGAAATTCTCATTGAAATATATGTGTGATATAATCTCAGTTTTATTGGGAAAAATGGGAAAAAGACAAAGGACATAAAAAAAATGTTAACATTGCTTACTGCTAGGTGACGAGTGCAAGTGATCTTATTTTCTGTACTTTCCAGATTTTCCCTCAGTGGATGTTGCATTCATTAGGAAGCTAGATTACTTCCAAATGGGCTTTGTAAGTCAAAATGATTTATAAAAAATTTTTACATTAGGTTTGTTTTTTTAAAAACACTATGTATTATTTTTATTTTAAAATGACGTAAAACTACTTATTTTACCCACAATTTTCTAATTGTTGAATTGTTAAATTAAAGGAGGACTGGTTTGCCTCTTTTTCCCTTAGCAGAAATGATCTAAGCCGCATTAATTTGGTTTATGCATCTTCGTGAGTTGGATTCACACATTCACAGAGCCCAGGAAGGCAAATATGTTCAAGAAGATGCAGCAAAGCATCCACATGCCAACTTCCATTTTATCTACTCAGTTTCTAATTTTTCTCCTCTTTTTTTCTTCTGTGCTCATCTTTCATTTTTAATAGTAATTTAGCCAAATAAACAAATTTAATTATGGTCTTTTGTTAAACGCCATTGGGTGCCGGCAACGCACTAAGCTGCTAACGTTTATGAAACAAAGTGTGCGGCCCTTCCTCCTCCAGAGCCTGTACCCAGGCAAGAATGAGGCAACTTTCACATCTCCACTGATTTCTCTGTTTTTATAGAGCAACAGAAAAGATTTGGTGTCCAATAATTATCCTTAATTTAGGACCTCATAATTAAGGAAACTTCTGTTTATTAATATGAAATATAAGTAGCATTTAGAACCAAAGACAGCTCAAGTGATTTTATTTTTGAGAAAGAGCTGCAAGTTAATGACAAAGGAGGTTTAAAGGTGAGAAACAGGACAAAACTTGATGTAAAAGAAGTAGAAGAAATTAGTGGATGTCGGACATTTCATCAGAGACATCCTGCATGGTTCAGAGCTGACTTACACTTTCTGTCCTAAATTTCTCTTTCTCTAATTAAGTTTATCCAGGTTAGTTAGAATGGTAGTCACAGAGCAGCCATTTTCCATCCATTCTTCTGGATAAAAGGCATTTATGTATAAGTATTAGAAACCAATTTGCTCAGAAATCTCATCCTTAATAATTTTGGATTGATAAAATCATTTAGGAAGATTTTCTAATTACATGTAATAATGTACAGTATATAATGTCAACTAAAACAGTGGGATACAAACTTATAAATAAAGTAAGATAGTAACTATCTCAAAATAAACACATATGCCTAGGAAAACTTACTGAAAATAAATATACCAAAATTAGTGGTTGTGAATACTTGTCTCTGAGTGCAAGAATTAAGAATGATTTTTTAAGTTACTTCTGCATTACTTCCTACTTTACAAAATGTTTATTTCAAAAAATTACCTGTTCATTAAAATATAGTAATCCCAAAAGAATATACAGTTAGAATGTAAAATAAAGCTAAATAATTTGAAATGAGGAAAAGTTAAGCTGACAGCCCAAGGCCAAATAACCAAAAAAACTTAGACATGCTGAACTTCAAGCTTAAGGAGCAATACTATTTTAAAACAAATGAAACAGTCAGTGGGGAATATTAGAATTTAAAGGAGACATTTGCTTCACTTTTTTAATCAATCACCTTTCTGTATATATACTATTAGTCACATGATATGAGAGAAAACAACAGAACTTGTGAGATCACAATCTGAACACATAGAAAATAAGAAATTGAGTAAGGTCTACAGGCACCGCTTCTCAGAGAAAGTAAGTAAAGATGCACTTACTTGTTTGTAACCGATTGTTGATGGTTCCAGAATGGAGGCTCTGACTGATGCACTGAGGCAGTCATTTTAAAATGAAAAATGGATTAAATATTAAAAGAATATTCAGACTGAAAGGAGGTGTGGGGATTTCTTTCATCCCACCTCTCTCTCTTCTAAGGTGAATTTCCATTTAAACTCTTCCTCACAAGGCAGCCTACTAAATCAAAATGTGTTTTTACATTTACAATGTCCCTAATGACTTCTCCCAAGTTATACAAGAAGCTACACAAATTTAGCCAAGGCTTTCGTCTACAAAACAGGTCTTCAACCACTGCATGGGAGTTATTGTGAGCACAACCAGGCTAATCTTTTTTAGACTTCTCATTTTTTTCATGCTCTTACTTGTTGATATATTCCTTAAAATTTGGCACCAAATACTAAAGACTGCTTCAGATATAGTCTAACCAGAAGGGGAGCTTTCTAAGAAAATGTATCCTATATCTCCACAAATTTCACCATAGCATATAATTGTCACAATAAAACACTCAATGCATCATTGAGTTCATGTGCACACACCCACACGTACACGTACACACTCACTATGATAGAATAAGAGAGAGAGAAGTTACAGGAATAAGTATTCAGCAAATATCTGGAGGATGGCTTTCAGAAAGAAAACATGGCAATGCAGGATGATAACAGATAAGTCTGGTTACTGAACAAGAGTCAAATCAAAGCATCCTATGTGTCATCCTCAGGAGTACTGACTCTGTTCATTGCCTATAGAATGCAAATAAAGATTGGTGCATATAAGCATCACTCTGATGACTGGGAAAGATATGGCTTGAATGATAACAAAAGAAGAGGCAAGAGTATATACTGAGAGACTGTTACAATCATCTATGAGAAAAATGGTGATGTTGTAATCTAATGTGGTAAACTTGTAGAGAAAGGCCAGAATTGAGATATAGACAGAATTTGAGTCAAATTTGATGTGGTAAGTAAGAGAGGAAGAGGCAACAAGGATCATGCCAGGCTTCATCTCACATTTTTTGGAGGGGAGGGCATGGCTAGTAATTTTTATCTAATTTTGCAAGCCTGAGGTAAACAGCATAGGCAATAAGTTTTACTAGTCAATAAAAAGCAATTCTGTTAATCCACTGGTAATCAATATAGACAGATATCAATATAGACAATATCAATAATCTAGACAGAGTTAGAAAGCATTTTACTGAAAGCAAAACACTTAAAATAGATATTTATACAAAATTATAAAATGCTTATACATTTAAAAGAAAAGATAAACTCATTTTAATTTATAAAGCCAGTTAAAGCTTTAAAAATTTTAAGTAGAAATTGATATATGTGATATCATTTACCAAGAGAGATTTACACCATCACATGTAGATATCTAACATGCAGCTGGATATATAAGCCAGGGCTTGGAAGGGAAATTTCGACGAGAAATTCACTCACAGTTCCTAAAATTATGTAAATTGGCAGTTGAAACCACATGATCTTGTAAAAGCTGAAGATGGATGGCTTCCATGAAGTCAAATTGGTGCTGTTAAAGCCTTCCCATCTGCTTTCTCACTGGCATCATTGGAAACTGAGTGTCAGACTTCTACCCCCTCAGAGCCTCCGTTCAGGAGAAGACCTACTTTAATGAAAACTGTGTCCACATCTGAATATTCCAAAATTTAACTTCTTTGTCTATTATAATCTTACAAATGACTTGGTTACTTCCCTTTGAACTTCCACTCACTGCCACATCACAAACTTCCTGTAAGCCAAAGTGAAGAATACAAAGTTTATGTGCTCTCTAGCTACAAAATCACAATGTCAGTTTCATTTTCCATGATTCACAGTCATGTGGATCAGCAGGTGTCTGCTCTCCTATATCTAGTAATCTCTAGGATTACAGGTAGAGTGAGCAGTGGTTATGTGCATGGGCTTTAGAACTAGACTGCCTGGGTTCAACTCCCAGCTCTGTCACTTTCAAGCATTGTATTCTTGGGCAAGTGACTCGACTCTTTCTGTCTCAACTTTCCCAGCTCGAAAGAGGAGATAATAATATTGATTTCTTGTTGTTGTCATAAGGATTATATGAGCTGAAACATGGAAAGTGCTGACATGGTACCTGTCTCATGGTATGTGCCACATAGGCGTTAGCTATTATTTTTAATATTTGTTGTTATTAGCGTTATTTTACCTATCCATCAGTCTCTCATTTATGTTTCTTGATATCTGGCAAGACATTATCAAAAGAAATAAAACTATATAGTTTACTAATATTGTCAGCTTCCTATAGTAAGAAAAAAAGTGGGTGAAGAATTTCTATATAATCCTTATCAGTAGAAAAACATGCTAAACTTTCATTCTATTATGATGCTTGTACATTTGTAATATCAATCAATAATTTAAAGATGATGAATGTTTTATGGGTTATAGCTGTGGTCAATCACCAATAATTCTCACTTATGTGTAGCTTCAGTAAATATTTAACATTTTAGCAAAAAATTATCAAGGTAGAGAAGAAAATAGCATTGACAAATAGAAGTACAGATTATTTTGAAGGGAAAAACTCTGCATGTCTCCAGCAGAACTGGCCATTACATATCAAAGGCAATCAGCATTCCATTGCCGCAGCACCACCACAGATACGGTTCAGTCAGCGTGGTCATTACCAGGCACTCACGGTGATAGCGTTCACTTGCTCAGAAGCTCACTACACACAGCCTAAAGTCATCCTGCACGGTTCTTTGTGTCTTGACTTCTTGACAATACAAGGATTTTTTTGCTGCAAGTAACAGAAAATACAACTTACACTGTTTTACACATGCTTTGGTTCTGGTTACTGAAACATTCAGAGGGAGGATTGGCTTCAGATGTTTTACCACACCTTTAGCTCCATTTATCTTTGGTTCTCGCTCCAGTCTCATCCATTGCATTTCATTTTCAGCCTGGTGTCTATCATGTAGCAAATTAGCTGAAACCGTATTAGGTTCCACCTGCCACATAACACATCTTCCAAAAGACAAGTAGTTTCTCTTCCGCAACCATGGATCAAAGCTCTGAGCTCCACTCAGTTAGGATCAAATTAGGTCACAGGTCCACCCCTGATCAATTACTCTGCAAGAGGGATGCGTTTTTGCTGAGTGGTTGTGGGTCCTACAGAGTCGGACAAAGGCAAAATGGATGATGAAGAGGGAATAAATTCTTTTTTTTTAAGTGAGTGATACCATTTCCACAGTTTAGTAGAGTTTACATTTCTGTGCTTGGTATTATATACAAAACAAGTATTTCAAGTCTATTGTGATTTCAGATTTTAACCAATTACTGTAAATTAGATATTAGTGCTCCCCAAAATATGTTTTCTCCACTGATCAATGAAAAGGATTACTTCAACATTGCTGTTTTTCTCTTAGCCGCTATCATGGAGTCAGGTGTGAGGTTCTTGTTCCCATCAAAAGCATCATTTCCTTGTATCTTCAGCAGCTAAACCACCATCAGTAGGATAAACACAGCGACATTGTTTTCACAAATATCATTAAGGCTCCAGCTGATTCAGCTGTCCAATTTGATTATAAGCTGTATGAGCAGAAGTTCTCATATCTAGTGCTATATGGGTTAGTATTTGTTCAAATAATGGAAAGTGTTGGTTAAAAGGGTACATTAAAAAGAGAATTTAAGATTTATTATTTTAACCTAATACTTATTTAACTTAACATTTATTTAACAATGTTTAGTTATTTTGAAGAAGGAATACACTTTTCCAGGAGTTTACCTCCAACATTTTACCAGAATATTGTTGGTTCATTCAACTATAAATATAATATATAATTATATCTATGACATTTTTGAGTAATGCATGAACAGTTTTTGGTTCTGGATTCAATTTTATAACTCCTTCATATTTAACTTTATTTTTTTATGTTAATACAGCTAGATAATTCTTCATTTTCAGTAATTTAATTTGCCAGAACATTTACCACAAACCCTCTGCTATGTACTATTGTCCAGTAAATCTTTGCACTCATTAACTGGCCCCAAGTCGGCTAATACTCTACAGTTTTAATTATTTCTTGTAGTTTGGAGTTTATTATAGCACTATAACTGTCAGGTGATATTTTTCACCTATACTTATCAAAGGCTGAGAAAAAATTTACATCTATAATAATGATGCATTGTAAAAGTCTTTGTTTAATGAATGCTAATGAGTCCATAAGACATAATATCATCCCGTATATTTTCCCCTAAAACGGGAAAATGTTTGCCTGCATCATCTTTTTTTTTTTTTTAAGATTTTATTTTTTTTCCTTTTTCTCCCCAAAGCCCCCCAGTACATAGTTGTATATTCTTCGTTGTGAGTCCTTCTAGTTGTGGCATGTGGGACATTGCCTCAGCGTGGTTTGATGAGCAGTGCCATGTCCATGCCCAGGATTCGAACCAACGAAACACTGGGCCACCTGCAGCGGAGCATACGAACTTAACCACTCAGCCATGGGGCCAGCCCCTGCCTGCATCATCTTTTAAGAATATTCTAGAATTCCTTACTGTATAGGCTAAATCAGGAACATCACATTGAGCCAAAGCAATCTTGAGACAGCAGAACAAAGCTGGAGATATCATGCTCCCTGATTTCAAACTGTACTACAAAGATATAGTAATCAAAATAGTATGGTTCTGGAGCAAAAACAGACACATAGATCAACGGAACAGAATAGAGAACCCAGAAACAAAACTATGCTTATATCATCAAATCTACAACTAAGTAGTCAAGAATATACAGTGGACAAAAGACAGACTCTTCAATAAATGGTGTTCAGAAATCTGGACAGATACATGCAAAAGAATGAAATGGAACCACTTTTTTACATGATATACAAAACTAAACTCAAAACAGATTAAAGACTTAAATGTAAGACCTGAAACCATAAAACTCTAGAAGAAAACCCAGGCAGTAAACTCTTTGACATAGGTCTTAATATTTTTTTGGATGTATCTCCTCAGACAAGGGCAACAAAAGCAAAAATAAACAAAAGTGTCTACATCAAACTAAAAGGTTTTTGCACAGCAAAGGAAACCATCAACAAAATGAAAAGACAACCTACTGAATAGGAGAACATGTTTGCAAAGACATTTTGGATAAGGGGTTAATACTCCAAAATACATAAAGAATTCATATAACTCAATATCAAAAAGACAAACAATCTAGGTGCTGGTCCGGTGGCATAGTGGTCAAGTTCGCACACTCTGCTTTGGTGGCTCAGGGTTTGTAGGTTCAGATCCCAGGCCTGGACCTACATACCACTCATCAAGCTATGCTGTGGCAGCATCCCCCATACAAAATAGAGGAAGACTGGCAGAGATTTTAGCTCAGGGAAATCTGAAACAAAAAGGAAATCAAGCAAAAAGAGGACGATTGACAGTGGATGTTAGCTCATGGCCAATCTTCCTCACCAAAAAACAAAAACAAAAAGACAATCTGATTAAAAAATGGGTAGAGGACTTAAATAGACATTTTTCCAAAGAAGATGTACAGATGGCCAACGAACACATGAAAAGATGCTCAACATCACTAATCATCAGGGAAATACAAATCAAAATCATAATGAGTTATCACCTCACGTCTGTCAGAATGGATATCATCAAAAAGACAACAAATAACAAGTGTTGATGAGGATGTGGAGAAAAAGTAAGCCTTGTACACTGTTGCCGGGAAGGTAAATTGGTGCGGCCACTATGAAAAACTATGGAGATTCCTCAGAAAACTAAAAATAGAAGTGCCATACAATCTAGCAATTCCACTTCTTGGTATTTACCCAAAGAAAACAAAAACACTAACTTGAAAAGATATATGGATGCCTCTGCTCATTGAAGCGTTATTTACAATAGCTAAGATATTGAAGCAACCTAAATGTCCATAAGTAGATAAATGGGTAAAGAAGATGTGGTATAAATATACAATGGAATATTACTTAGCCATAAAAAAGAATGAAATCTTGCCATTTGTGCCAACATGGATGGACCTAGACAGTATTACATTAAGTGAAGTAAGTCAGAGAGAGAAAGACAAATACTATATGATTTCACTTATAAGTAGAATCTAAAAGACAAAACAAATGAACAAACAAAACAAACCAGAAACAGACTCATAGATATAGAGAACAAACTGGTAGTTGCCGGAGGGGAAAAAGATGGTGGATGGGCAAAATAGGTCAAAGTGATTAAGAGGTACAAACTTCCAGTTGTAAAATAAGTAAATCATGAGGCTGTAATCACAGCATAGGGAATAGAGCCAATAATACTGTAATAACTTTGTGTGGGACAGATGGTTACTAGGCTTACCACGGTAATTACTTTGTAATGTAAATAAATGTTGAATCACTATGTTGTGCACTTAAAACTAGTATACTATTGTATGTCAACTATACTTCAATTTGAAAAAATGTCGAAGAGAAAAATAAAAAGGTATTGTGATGAATTGCGAAAGTATGTTATCTAAAAGGAATTTCACTTTTCATGTAAGTTTTTTTTATATATTTCTTTGAATAATTCATCACATATCCATGCTAATTTTTGTGAGCTGCACTAAACTGTTAAAGATGAAAGATTTATGTTTTTAGAGCTCGAGGATTTGCTGATTTCAAAACCAGCCATTTTGGAAACAAGCTGCGTGGCTGCAAGTAGTTGCTGTGATTTCTTCTTTGAACTTCTGATCCTAGATGCTGCATGCTCTGATTTTGATGCCATTACTTTTTTTTTTTTTTAAAGATTTTATTTTTTTCCTTTTTCTCCCCAAAGCCCCCCGGTACGTAGTTGTGTATTCTTTGTTGTGGGTTCCTCTAGTTGTGGCATGTGGGACGCTGCCTCAGCGTGGTCTGACGAGCAGTGCCATGTCCGCGCCCAGGATTCGAACCGATGAAACACTGGGCCGCCTGCAGCGGAGCGCGCGAACTTAACCACTCGGCCACGGGGCCAGCCCCTTGATGCCATTACTTTTGTAAGCAAATGTGACATATTCTCATTTAGGCCTATTTCTCCAATTTTGTAGAGATGCTCTCTAATCCAATTTTCTCTGTTGATAAATGACTTTAACTCTTCTGTAAGTCTTTGAGTAGCATGCATATCAGCAGGTAATTTCTCCCAGTTGCTGTTCAATATATGGATCCCACGAATTTTTTTTCCAATATCTACACCAAAGTCAGTTTGTTAAAAACATGTGGGCTACTCATATTTCTGATGCAATGGCACGACCTTTTTGAGTGTGGTTGATGGAATTTGTCTCTGTTGCATAAGAAGCATCCATATGGACCAGTTATAATTTGCATTTCTGAAATAGGACTAGAAATGAGACACTTCTGAAAAAACCTGTATACAAAATTACAGATTGTTATTGTTTTTGCACAACGGTCTAGCCCACACATAATTCAAATCTCTTTATTTCACAAATTGACTTTATTATGTCTCCACAAAACATATAACAGTTTTTCTGCCAAAAACTCTTTTCCCAGTCATATATCATTGGCATCTATTATTAATTAAATGAAATGATTAAGATAGTACATGTAAAATTGTTGTGGCAGGCAGACTCTATGATGCCCTCAACGATCCCAACCTTCTAAAATTCACAGTGTTATTTAATTCCTTCCCCTTGAATGTGGGCTATCTAGCAACTTGCTTCTAGTCAAGATAAGATGGCAAAGGAGATGAGATGTCACTTCTATGATTAATCTACATAAAATTGTGACTTCTTTCTTGCTATCAGACTCTATTGCCTTGTTGGCTTACATGCTTTGATGAAACAAGGTGCCATGTTGCAGAAGCCAACACGGCAACGAACTAAGGGTGGGCTCCAACCAGTAGCCAGCTAGGAACTGAGGCCCTCATTCCAATAACACTTGAGGAAGTAAATCCTTACAAAAACCACATGAGTTTGAAGCACAGCCTTCACATGAGACTGCAACCCTGGCTAACATCTTAATTGTAGCCTTGTGAGAGTGCCAGAAAGAGATCAGGCTAAGCTGTGCCCACTGAAGCTATCGGATAATAAATGCTTATTGTTTTAAGTCATTAAGCTTATGGTGACTTGTTATACACCAACAAAAATGTAGTACATCTGTCATAAAGAAGTTTGAGAAAAATCAAAACTAATTCTAGATATGCTCAAATAAAAAGAGCAAAGTAATCAGATGTACTAGGGAATAATCCACCATCGTGGCGCTTTCAGATCTTCAGTCAGCATTTTTTGCAGAAGGAATGGATAGCATTGGATTCTGGTAAGTCAGTGAAGTAGAGGCATATTGAAAGTTTCAAACACTCTTACAAATTTGGCTCATTCATTCAACAGTGTGTTGAGCACCTGTTAATTGGCACAATCCTAGAAACTGGCTGCATAATGGAGAATAAGACAAAGTCCTGGCTGTCATGTAGCTTACATTCTTGTGGGAATATAGTAAAAAGTAAACAAATTTAAAAAGATTTCTGAATGTAAGTTCCAGGACAGCAGGAATTTACCCCCTTTCACTGTTGCATTATCCCCAAACCCTTCGATAGTGCCTGATCGATTGAAGGTACTCAAAAAATATTTGATGAATAAATAAGTAGAAGCTAGTGAAATGAAGAAAATCAAGACAACATAATGTAACTGAGTGACTAGAATTGTTACTTTAGATGGAGGAGTTAGTAGAGGCCTTACAGGGAAGCTGACATTTGAGTTGAGACATGGATGAGATAGAGCCAGCCTTTGGAAGATTTAGGGAAAGAGCATTTCAAAGAGAGAAAGCAAGAAGAGCAAAGACTTTGAGGATTAAGGGTACAGCTTGTGGCTGGGGACAAGTTCATATATAAGCAAAGCAAATTAACCTGTGTAATGATTGAGCCAATGACACTGCAAACAAGAGTATTTCCTGAGGAATCTTTCAGCATAAGCAGAAAATATCATTAGAATGTGCAAATACCCTTAAGAATAACTTTTCTTTGTGAGGGCGATAGGAAATATAGTGTTCATTGCGGGCTTAACTATCCTCTGAGTGGGAAGGTCATTAACATTACGATTTTGTAAAGTAAACATTCATTAAAGATGTACCGTAATATAAGACTGTAATTTTATTGTGGTTAATTCACTTTCTCTCCAGTGTAGTACACCATCCCCATTCATCATTTCTCTATATTTTTGTAAGAATCATTTTCTTAATCTAAGAGGCAAATGAGAAGAGCAATTTGCCCAAGTTTAGCTTTGGAGTTGTTTATTGTGTTAGAAAGCTTCTGTTAAGTTTCAGAATTATAATTCTAAAAATATTTGCACCCACTGTCTTTCCTCTTATGCAAGTTTAGTAAAAGTTTCCAAAGAACAAGGGAATTTTCTAATACCTACTTCATCACACTGAATCTAATTCTTCTGTGAAATTCAGTCATCTGATTATACAATGTACTACACATAATAAATATGAAAATTAAGTCCCTGTTTATTTATCCATTCATTACACTATCACCAAAAAATAGTGGGTCAGATTATACTAAATTGAGTTTAAGTTTCAGATATTTTGTCTTAAATGTAAACTATGTAGTACGCTGAAATAATACTTTGGGAGAGTCTGGAGAGTACGCCAAAGATAGCAGACATCTTCCAGAGCAGCTGACTGCAGTGAGTTGCAAAAACACTAACTAGCAGTATAGGTATTTGACACCCTTTAATGAATATTTACTATAAATGAGAATATATATGATCTATTTTTTGCCTTTATCACAACAATAGTACTGTTTTTACTAAGAAGAGACATAAAGTAGAGAGCTAGGAAACCGAAAGGCTGGAGCAAACTAGACGGCAGCCTGAGTCCCTGCTGTAACGTCCCCAGATCCAGATCACGGGTGGAGAAGTGAACATTTCAGGCAAGCGTAATAGGGAGCTGGTTCCTGGCTCAGAAGACTTTTCCAGCATTTTCCTTCACATAACGTTAATCTCCCATCTTGCCAACCTAAGAGTAAATAATGCCCACTCACCGTGATAGAAACTTTGACCTCTCTCTTTAGGATGACCACCAGTGACTCTTTCTAAAGTCCTAAAGTTTCAAGTGTGCTCATGCACATAGCTTTCTCAGCTATCTTATGATTCCGTCATTTTCCTTCTATTTAATCCATAGCTTCTGCTAAGGTTTAAATGCCTCCAGAGTGACTTAGAGGCACCAGTTGGTCTTTAAGCTTGCCAACACTATCTCTTTCTGATGCTCTGATGCTTGTCCATGAAAATATGGTTTACCAAAAAGCTTAGAGTTGTATATGGTATATACAAAGTGTAATAGAAGAGGTAGCTGCTGCTACCTCTGCTACTACTACTGCTATTAATCCTACTACTATTTATAATGTCTAAATATTTGGGTGCAGCCTTATGCTCAAGCAATTAATATCCATCCTGGGTTTTAGCAGTGATCCCAGAGGAGGGAAATACCTTTAAATTTTCACCCCCTTTTCTCAGCACCAACAGGCTGAACTCTTAAAACTCTTAAAATTATAAGACAGTATTGATGTTGAGATCCTCTCTTTCAGAAATTATATGCTCCTTTTATATGTTCTTTGCATCTTCCTCTAAGGATTTAGATTGTAGTTCACTGGAATAGTTTTAGCAATGATCTGATTCTTATATATTGTGCAATATATTTCACTGTCTCTCTCCTCTAATTCTGAAAGTTAGTGCTAAGATCTAGTGTGTGTGTTTCATGTCTATTCCTTCAGAATGAGCTCACTGTAAGATCTTTAAGATCTATTAAAATAAGTCCTAAGTAAGCCCCACTCCATCATTGCTATAGACATAACTAGAAATGCCTAAACTCTGTAGATAATATACGAAAAAAATCAAAATTTAGATTACCACTCTATAATATGAGAAATTTGGATTGAATATTTTCTTTTTAACTAATATTGGAAGTGATGCAGCCCAAATCCTTGAAGCCCAGTACTCAGCATATCTTCATCCATCCACAACTATGACACTCTGTAGGGATAACATTAAACATTGTGTAAGGTCAACCTCACACTTACCACTTCCATGACACTATCATATTTTCTAACACACTCTCTGGAACATATATTTGCCTGGAAAATAATTACGATACATTGCACACTACTTGATTCAGAGCCTTGCAGAATCACAAGCTCTTCTCTCTGTAAATTGCTTGAAAAATAAATCTGCACAAGATAAAGGTAAATGTTAAAATCATGACTGTAACAGTGATGATTTAATTTAGCCTAAAAATAAAGTTCAGCTATTGGACTAGAGTATACCTTTTAGATAGTTGAAACTGCACAATTAATATTTAATAATTTGTTATTAGGTTCTCATTTTGTGGCCTGAAATCTCAGTCATAAACTGTGGAAACAAGAAAATCCAAGGTCATACAGTCAATTATTTGGATATGAAATGAATATGAATGTCATTCTTCCCCTGATCAAGGGCTAAGAGGAATCTCAAGAAAACAGGCCGTCTATTTCTCTACACTGAGGAAGTCTACAAATACCATAGAAATGCACTGTCCTAATTCTGAATATGATACTGTAATCCATTATGAGTGAGTCATTGCAGTATTTTTCCATCAGTGGTGAGGATTTTTTTTCCCTATTTTACTCCTTTTTACCAGACATTGATTTACTGGATGGGATTAAAGTTCTCAAAATGCACTGAAATCAACTGACCATCTTAGTGGAGAACAAACATAAAATCAAACCCCAAATCACATTAGAACAGTGACCTGGTAATGTAGCCACATATACGGTGTCTAAGTTATAGGCTTCACTTATTTGGTGGTGAAGATTTAATATTCTCAATGGGACAGTATAGTTCATACTGAAGGATTCGGGCTCAGTAAGTAATACTCTACTTCTCTTCCAAGTTTGGAAACAATGAGAAATATAGTAGTCAGACAGAGAGAAAAATGGCAGGGATGTGTGGTGGTTGCAACAGACTTGCTGATGCTTCCCCCTCGATTCACACAATCAGTTCCTGGAACAAGCTAAGACGACCCAGATCACCCCGTGGAAGAAGGCAATTTATTACAAAGCAGACAGCTGACCAGAATATATTATCAAAAAGAAGAGAGATACAAAGATGACTAGAAATGGACACTCTAAGCATCTCAGTTCCTTTTCCCAACTCGGCAGCCAAAAATATGACTCCCTGTCCCGAAGAGAAAATAACAGAAGGAGCTGCAAGAAACTGGAATTGTTTTCTCCACACATATCTGTCCTGAGGAGAGAAAAGGAAATTCCTTCTCCTTCCCTTTGGAAGCGTGAGAAGTGGAGAATAAGTTTTCTTGCTTCCGTACTAAACAGAAAATGCTATCTTCTTTCTAAAGATTCTGAATTGAAATGGTTGGTTAGTTTTTTTTTTTTAATTTATTATCTATTTTAGTATTTCTTTCAAAACTCAATCTCAGAAGAGTGACATATGTGAGTATACCTATATAGAAATCCCAGAAAACAACTACCTTATGACGTAATTAGCAAGAAATCTGCCCTTAGTTCATATGGGATTATTTTAAAATTCACATGGGTTAAAGGAATAATTTTATTTGACAAAATAATAGCTATAAAGTCATATATAGGAGACATACCTACAAAATTAAAGGATTTGTAATTGTAACATTTTGCTAGCCTGAAAAATAATCTCCTTAATTCAAAAATGGCCCTTTCTACATACTTGATTATAAAATTTTCTTGTGAATTATGGTTATCTTAAATTATACCATATTCATTAAAATCTTTAAAAATGAGGATTTGAAGTATTAAAGTGTTACTATATTTTCATACATATTCTCAAAAAGCAGTTTAAAAGTCATACATTTTTCTCAAAAAAGCAGTTTAGATTTATTTCAAATTGAACTTCCATTGAGTATTTTTAAAAATGAGTCTCAGTAACTTGATTCTACTACTAATTCTATGAGCAGGGGGAGTGAAAAGAAAAAAAAATGTTTGACTCTGATTGTTCCCTTCCAATCATAAGTTTAAACCTTATATTTTGCATGATTGTCATCCAATAGACTAACTAGCTTTCCATAGACTATCCAAGACTGAGAGAAGTCCTCTACTCGTGGACTATATACACAAAGTACAAGTGGAGTGAAAGGATTGTTGACCAGGCACAACTCCTTCACTATCTCAATTTCTGAGGAGTATGTTGTAATAAGGATTATCAAATTAGAGTTAATCATACTTGTCATACATTCTTTTAGAGGCAGCTAATTTAACTTGACATAGGAAAGATTAGGAAAATCAAAATATTGTATGCTTCATTACTCCTTTGCAAATACAACAGTTTTTATAAAAATAATTTTATTTCATATGATTTAAATATATTTTTGTGAAAACTTCAGAACTGCAAAATTATCTGATTCAATTTTTGGAAAGTGTCTTCCATATAAACTAAGAGGTAAACTTAATTTCCATTTTCAAATCAATCAGAGAAATCAGACTCAATATTTTTTACATAAAAATTAAAACTTTTTTTCTTCTATGATAATAAGTGTATATTTTCTATCTCTTCTAGAGTCAGCTTTATAAACTACATTTTCCAATAAATTATATTTTATGAATAGTTTTGCTACATTTTTAATTACATAGGTTTATCTTAATTTTGAATTGCAACCATTAATATTATGGAATAGTCTTTTTGCCTCATTTCCTTACCTATGTTCCCTAGAAGGCACAAATGTAACTTTATTATATCTGCTCGCAAAAGCATCCTTTCCCTGAGAACCAAGACTTATAATCCCGAGACTAAATTTTCAGGGGTATGGAATGCAAATTCCTAGTGAATCACCAAGAGTAACCTGACACCTGGACCCATGTATTCTATCTATCAGAGGCACAGCACCATATTTGGCTATTTCTTTTCTTTTTCTTTTTTTTTAGTCAATTGTTTTATTGAGCTCATATGGTTTATAACATTGGGTAATTTCAGGTGTACGTTATAGTAATCAGTTTGTATAGACTGCATCATGCTCACTGCCAATAGTCTAATTTTTATCTGTCACCATACACCCTTTTGCCTATTCCTCTACACTGTTCCCCTCTGATAACCACTAATCTGTTCTCTTTACTCATGTGTTTATCTTCCACATATGAGTGAAATCATGTGGTGATTGTCTTTCTCTGTCTGGCTTATTTTGCTTAACATCATACCCTCAAGGTCCATCCATGTTGTTGCAAATGGGATGCTTTTGTCTTTTATTGTGGCTGAGTAGCATCCCATTGTGCATATATAATACATCCTCTTTATCCAGTCATTGATTGATGGGCACTTGGGTTGCTTCCCATTGTGAATAATGCTGCAATGAACATAGGGGTGCATAAATCTCTGAATTGTTGATTTTAAGTTCTTTGGATAAATACTCAGTAGTGGGAAAACTGGATAATATGGTATTTCTATTTTTAATTTTTGAGAAATCTCCGTACAGTTTTCCACAGTGGCTGTACCAGTGTGCATTCCCAAAAGCAGTGTATGAGGGTTCCCTTTTCTCCATGTCCTCTCCAACATTTGTTATTTTTTGGTCTTGTTAATTATAGCTATTCTGACAGGTGTAAGGTGATATCTCATTGTAGTTTTGATTTACATTTCCCTAATAGTTAGTGATGTGGAACATCTTTTCCTGTGCCTATTGGCCATCTGCATATCTTCTTTGGAAAAATGTCTGTTCATATCCTTGGCCCATTTTTTGATCAGGTGTTTGTTTTCTTGTTGTTGAGTTGTGTAAGTTCTTTGTATATTTTGGAGATTACCCCTTGTTGGATATATGATTTACAAATATTTTCTCTCAGTTGGTAGGTTGCCTTTTCATTTTGTTCTTGGTTTCCTTTGCCTTGCAGAAGCTCTGTAGTCTGACAAATTCCCATTTGTTTATTTTTTCTTCTGTTTCCCTTGTCTGAGTAGACATGGTATTTGAAAAGATGCTTCTAAGACCAATGTCAAAGAGTACTACCTATATATTCTTCTAGGATTTTTAGGGTTTCACATCTTACATTCAAGCCTTTAATCCATATTGAATTCATTTATGTGTATGGTAAGATAATGGTCTACTTTCATTTCTTTGCACGTGACTGTCCAGTTTTCCCAACACCATTTATTGAAAGAGACTTTCATTTCTCCATTGTATGTTCTTGGTGCCTTTGTGAAAGATTAGCTGTCCACAGATGTGTGGTTTTATTTATGGGCTTTCAATTCTGTTCCATGGATCTATGTGTCTGTTTTTGTGCCAGTACCATGCTGTTTTGATTACTATAGCTTTGTAGTATATTTTGAAGTCAGGGATTGTGATTCTTCCAGCTTTGTTCTTTTTTTCTTGGGATTTCTTTGGCTATTCTGGGTCTTTTGTTGTTTCATATAATTTTAGGATTTATTCCATGAAGAATGTCATTGGGATTCTGATTGGGATTGCATTGAATCTGTAGATTGCTGTAGGTAGTATGAACATTTTAACTATGTTTATTCTTCTAATCTATGAGCATGGAATATCCTTCCATTTCTTTATGTCTTCTTCAATTTCTTTCAATAATGTCTTATAGTTTTTGGTGTATAGATATTTCACTTCCTTGGTTAAATTTATTCTTAGATATTTTATTCTTTTGTTGCAATTATAAATGGGATTGTATTCTTGACTTCTATTTCTTCTACTTCGTTATTAATGTATAGAAATGCAACTAATTTTTGTAAGCTGATGTTTTACTTGCAACTTTTCTGTAGTTATTGACTATTTCTAATAGCTTTCCAGGGGTGCTTTAGGGTTTTCTACATACAGAATCATGCCTGCACACACAGAGAGTTTCACTTCTTCCTTTCCAATTTGGATACGTTTTACTTCTTCGCCTAATTGCTCCTGCCAAAACCTCCAGTACTATGTTGAATAGGAGTGGTGAGAGTGGGCCCACTTGTCTTGTTCCTGAGTTATTGTTGTCAAAAATTATTCTGTTTTCTGTTGTGTTTGTGACTAAATCAAAGTGTTTATAGTTATATTCAATGCTTTCCTTCCCTTTATCTTTTATGTTATAATTGTTTGCTAATCTGTTCTGATGTCGAGCTGCAATTTTCTGGTTTTTGTCTGACTATATCTCCTTCCTCAAAGCTTTGTAAACCTTTGCCCTTTTTTTTTTCATGTATGAGGGCTTCCTTCAACATTTCTTGGAAGGGATGTCTAGTGGCAATGAACTCCCTCAGCTTTTGCTTATCTGGGAAATCTTCTATTTCTCCATCACGTGCCACCGTCAGACCCTCATTACAAAGTAGATCACTTGATCTTATGCAATGTTTTATAGGAACCCATAACGATAAAGTAAGCATTCAGAATGTCTGAGCCCTCAGATAGTGGCGCCAGTTGAGGCACTGCAGGCAAGGAAAGTAAACTCATATCCAAATACACGTCAATAACAAAAAGACAAATATTTTCCCCCTCTAATGTAGAAGGGATCCAATAGAACCTACATGCCACAGGGGCTGGCTGGTTTCAATGGCTCAGTACCGGTCTCTGCTGTTGACAGGTCAAACACACAGCTGCAGCAAATGCTAAATGAACCTATGATAGGAAAATCATGCTTTGGGCTTAAGCAAAGTCTCCACTCTGCAACCATAATTACTCTATATGGTCCTATAATACAAGCACTGGCGTATATAAGGATAGAGGCTGGACAAATCATTACATCCAGCTGGTTGGTTGTTCAATGCCACCTCTGTAGTAATGCTGTACTTTAGGCATTGCTGTGGATACAAAAATCTGCAAGCTTTTTGAGCCCACTCTCATAAGCCTATCCTTCCACAAAGCTCTTCATCTCAAATGTCTCAATATTTTTCGTTCCAGGCTCCTGACTAACTAGCCATGCTATTTGTCATAGCCAAGGATTCCACATATATTTTTACTTCAAACTAATTCTTTCTCCACATAAAGTAAAAGACCAAGTGTATTGCTAAAGGATATCCCAAGTAGAAGAATTTTCCTTCAACACTTTAAGGGCC
This sequence comes from Equus przewalskii, assembly GCF_037783145.1. Classification (NCBI taxonomy): domain Eukaryota; kingdom Metazoa; phylum Chordata; class Mammalia; order Perissodactyla; family Equidae; genus Equus; species Equus przewalskii. Next base: position 30,780,890 of record NC_091834.1, read on the forward strand.
ACATCTGCTGTAAGGCAGCAGCAGTCCATTTTTGGCTCATACCAATTTATCAAGCTAACCCAGCCGTGATCCAGGCTCAGGTATTTTCCACCTATATCTTCTGGTCATAGAAACCCATCACAAGGTGTGAGCATACACAAAATGTTGGACACCTAAAAAATTCATCATTGTAGCAGGTTCTTAAATCCTACTACAGTATGTTTCACTCTCTGGAGCACAAGTATTTTACTACAATGTCCAGAGCAGTTTCCACTTCCTGCTCCCCCAGTACTTAATTACAGTGACAACATCATGTTCTATGGAATGTCTAAATCAGTACTGTCCAAAAGAAATATAATGGGAATAAAAAGTAATTTTAAATTTTCCAACAGTCACATTTCAAAAGCAGGAACAGGTGAAATGAGTTTTAAAAATATATATTATTTAACCCAATAGCCAAACTCTTATTTCCAAATGCAATCACTGTGAAAATACTAATTAGAGATATTTTACATTATTCTTTGGTACTAAGATGAAAATCAAGAATGTTTTTTATACAAATAGCGCATTTCGGTTTGCACTGGCCACATTTCAGGTGCTCACTAGCTATGTGTGAACTTAGACTTTTGCCAAGATGGAGTTCCAGGGACCAGAATTACCCTCCTGTCAACCAAAAAACTGGACAAAATATGGGAAATAATGGTTTTCAAGACACTGCCTATTAGGGAACAAAGGACAGGGATCCCTTAGAGATGGGAAACAAATGAGGTCATCCCTATGATTGCCCCAGCTTACTACCTTGAAAGAGTTTCTAGGATGCTGCACAAGGGAATCCAAGAGGAATTTAGCGGATTTCCTGATTTGAGGAGAAGGCCTGAGAGTCCAAGAAGACCAAGGCAGACACAGTTCTCAGGAAAGAGAACCAAAAAGGAGAATGCTGCACAGAAAGAGTACTCTAAGATCTTCAAAGGCTCGTCACACATGTGTAAGGAAGCTAGCTAAGTCAGACAAATAATCACATGGAAGGATGAGAGGAAATACACACTAAGGTAAATCCAGGAATAGTGTTCATTCCCACCAGACAGATTGGAAAATTTCAAGATATAATGGGCACTGGGGAGAACACACTAAAGTGTCTTGCTTCAGTAGTGGGTAATAATTAGATCTAGAATAGACGCTGCGGTGGTCTTGCCTAAAAAATGTAAAAAGCAAGACCCAAAGAGATCAAACTATTTCCAAATGACTTAACTGCTTCTTAGAATAAAACTCAAGAATATTTATTGGACTACAAAAACATCCAGCAAATTGGTACAATTCATGTCTGGCCTCCAATCAAAACTTACAGGGCTTGCTAATAAGCAAGAAAGTACACCCAATAATGAGGAAAAAATTAGTCCACTGACACCAATCCAGAATGGACACCAATATTGGAATTGTCAGACAAGAACATTAGAGCAGTTGTAACTATATTCTATAAGTTCAAAATGCAAGTTCTAATTTCAGATCCAAAAAGCAAAAAGCTTAGAAGTTGTCACTCCTGTACTGAAAACAATAAGAAAACATGGGACAAGTTGAAAGTCAGTGACTTGTCTGGCACACATCAAGGAACTGAAGTCACAGACAAACCACCACCCTGAAATCTGCAGAGAGAGGTGCAACCAGAGACACAACACTTGAGATCTACCTAACGGAGAAGAAGCTGCCAGAGCTATAAACTTGTAGGTACACATAAATGGTAATTTTGATGAATTGCTGGAGACTGAAGGAGAACTAGTATGAGACCCAGAAGCTCCTTGGGGGTAATTCTAGGAAGCCCCACACTTTTTAGGGCTTTTTCTCCAGAAACCTCGCCAAGTCTCACTTTGAGGATTAGAGAAAGATCTCCTGGTGGCTCTAGTAGGGAATGGGAGAAAGTAAACACTGTGAAATACATACAGAGTCTTCTCCACAACAAAGGCCTTCTCTCCAAGAGTGAGAACTTTACTAGAGCACAATTTTAAACTTTTATGCCAGGTTAAGAAAGGGGTAGGGAATTTCTGCCCTCTCCAGCCCTCTCCAGCCTTCCTGTTTCATCTAAGAGGATCAGTGGGAAACGTAATCAACACACATCGGAGCTTCAAGGATATAGTTTGTGAACACTGCAGCCAAGGAAAGGAGTAGGGTATAGTGGGGGGGGGAAGCTATACCGCTGAAGAAACAGTTGTGAAGATCATAACCTTGAGACACAGGTTTATCAAAAGGCAGGCTTAATTGGAAGATTATACACTGCTTCCCACACACAGACACATCTTATTACCACATCCACAGGCTCCAGTATAATAACAATGGATTACAGCTGAAACCTGCAAGACCCAGACTCTCTCTGATGAGGAGTACATAAGAAAACCCAAAACCAAGAGGGAAGGAAAAACAAGAACACTACAGGAATTGAAGCCTCAGGAACCTATAGCTACAACCAATATTCACAGCCCTATTCCTAGCCGTATTAACATAAATCCTTAAACTAAAAGTTTATTTACCTCAGTTCCTATTACCCAACATAACATGTCTGGCTTTCAACAAAAAATTGCAAAGTATGACAAAAGCAAGGGGGAAAACATACTCTGAAGAGACAAAGTAATCAACAGAACCAGATTCAGACATGACATAGATGTTGCATACTGAATGATTCCAATCATATGACATCCTGGAAAAGGCTAAACTAGAGACATAGCAAAAAGATCAGTGGTTGCAGGTGTTCAGGGAGATGGAGGGAAGGAAGAAACAGTGAAGCATAGTGGAGTTTTAGGGTGGTGAAACTATTCCGTATGATACAGTAATGGTAGATATATGACACTATATATTTGTCAAAACCCATAAAAATTCACAGCAAAAAGAGTGAAATTTAATGTATGAAAAATTTTTAAAATATATTTAAGAGGTCAAGGGATCTCATAAAATGATACACACTGGGACAACACAATCTAACTCTATTACAAAACTATGAAATCACCTAACTGAAAGGACAAAGGAAAAAGAGTCTGACTGTAAGACAAAAGGCAAAGGAAACTGTACATAGGACACTATTCTAGCTCATGTATTTCTTTATAGTGGGAGTACAGGTTAACAATTCTGAAATTACTATACATGTATACTAAAGCTGCACAACTAAGTACGTGAATGGAGGAAGGAGCTAGCTTTCTCACGGTTGGAGTGTGAATTTACAGATAAGCAAAGGGGCGAGGTTAGAATGATTCATGTGGTCAATGATTAAAGTCAGACAACTCAATATTAACTCATGATTATCTTAATATAGATACAAATGGATGCATATATGAATACATGTGTGTGTGTATACACAAGTTAGTATACACACATAAATTTCCTTGCTCTGTCACCTGAGGCCCTAGAAGCAATGACACTGCAGTATCAACAAGTACAATTAATGCCCACATCTTGGTTTCTAATAATATTCTCCTTTAAGAGGGATAAGAACTTCTTGGAGAAGTGTCTGACACTAGAGCTCAAGGAAAGAATACACAAAATGATTCTGGAGCATCTTTTAGTGCCAGAAAGTAAGAAAATTATCAGATAAAGAACATCCCCCAAAACCCCTCACAATGATGGGGATATGTTAAAGGACACAAGATCTAACTTAAAAGAGTTCTCAACAGCCAAGGCTGAAACAATTTGAGCAACAATTAATAAAGTAGCATTGGATTATAACACAACGTATAAAATAAATATCCATGAGTCCATACTGATATGAATAAGTGTTTCAATAAATAAATAGGAGAGAATAGACACGTCTCCTGTGCAGAAGAATTCCACATAATTTGTGTAGACACCCCACCTTCAAGGGCAAAAGCATAATTCGCCACTCCTTAAGTGTGAGCTGCATATAGTGATTTCCTTCCAAAGAGTATAGTGTAGAAAAAAAGGAAGAAAGAGTAACTTCACAGGGGAGCAATCTGACAAACGTTACCTCAGCCGGATGATTGAAGCTAACACCGATAGTGATATGGCAGGTGAACAGTATGGACTCTTCATACTCTTCTTCATTTTGAGGAAAATGGCACTTTACCTATGTGGGCCTCCTTACAGAACCCCAGTCTATCCATGAGAAAAATATCAGACAAATGACAATTGAAGGACAGTCTATAAATACCTGACCAGTACGCAAAAAATGTCGCCAAAATATGGGAAGTCTGAGGAGCCTAAGGAGACACAAAGACTAAATGTAATGTGATAACCTGGATGGGATGATGGAACAGATAAAAGATAATAGGTAAAAAGCAAGGAATCTTAATAAAGTCTGAACTTTATTTTAATATCTATCACTATTGATTTATTAATTGTAACAAATGTACCATACTAATATAAGATGTTAACAATGGGGAAACTGAGAGTGGAGTATATGGGAATTATGCTATCTTCAAAGCGTTTTGTAAATCTAAAAGTATTCTAAAATAAGAAGTTTATTTAAAAAGTGTTAGTGACATGGAAGATACAAACAAGACAAACTGAACTCCTAGAGATCAAAACTACAACGTCAAAGTTAGGGCCTGGATAGGCACTGCCTCAGATGCAAAATTTAAGGGGGTGCAAAAAACTCAATATCAAGATAAATAACATTTTAATGCAATATTTTTAAAAAATCATAATTATGCAAAAAAATTCATGATTAACATAATACAAAATTTTAAAGGAAACATTCAAAGATGCTTTGCCAAACCATACTGGAGTCTGAGGCAAAAGGAAAAATGTGAGCCCCATATATATGTTTTTATGTATTTCTTTAATAGTTTTTTTCCAGAATAGTGGAGTATTTGAAAAAATACCGAAAAATTGAAAGTGTTTTCATTAAAACTCACAATATTATTTTAAGTTTAAATATCCAGGAGGTATATCCATTGTCTTGATAAAGTTTACATTCATCAAACAAGTTATTTTTGTTTATTTTAACAAATAACTCAAAACCAAAAATGAGATAAGCAAAAAAATAAACTTTGAAAATATTATTGATTAGTTTACTCAGATTAAATCCAGGAAAATAAAATTATAATATTCTGTATTGGATATGAATAAAATATTTAAAGTTAAATAATGTGCGCTTTAATACACCTACTTTTAAGTGTTCAGAATTTTTCAAATATTGATGTAGAATAGAAAGATCAGCAGTAGACTCACATACACACAGTCACTTGAGTTATAGAAAAGGAACTAGCACAGTTCAGTCGGGAAAGGATGGTACTTTCAATGAATGATATTGGAACAATGGATAGATAAAAGATAAATAAATGAATCCTGACTCTTTTCTCACACCATGCATAAAAATTAGTTCACGATGGACCACAGGCCCAAATGTGAAAGATAAAATAATAAATACTCTTAATATCAGTTTACATTAGGTAATGCAAATATTTCTTTAATAGGATACAAAAAAACGCTAACAATGAAGGAAAAAGATAATTAATTGGACCATGTTAAAATCAAGTATTTTTGTCTGTTAAAAGACTCCACTAGGAGAGTGAAAAGATAAACTACAGGTTGGGAGAAAATATTCAGTACACGTATCAAAAGAAGGACTAATATTTAGAATATATAAAGCATTTCTACAAACCAATAAGAAAAAACAACTCAATTGAAAAATGGGAAAAATACTTGAATAGGCACTTTATGAAAGAGGATATCCAAATAACCAAAAAAATAGGAAATGTTGTTCAAAGGTATTAGTCATCATGGAAATGCAAATTAATACCATAATGAGATGTCACTGTGTGTATGGAACTCTATCATTTACCTTTGGGAATTACTTCAATGTGAAGCAAGAACAAAAAGCAGAAATAACTATGTTAGTTTTTATCTGTATCAATAACAAATGTTGCTTTTTTATTTAGTGAAGGAAAAAGATATGTGTAGCTAAAAACTAAACAGTCTGGCAGCTAGCATAAATTTTAAGTTTTGTTAATAGGAGTTAGAAAATATTAAATATCTTGAGATAACTTAAAAAGAGAATTGACTAAATTTGCATTAATATTTGATCACATGCTTAATAAAATATTTTGTGAAAGAAAGCACACAAAATTTTGCCTGTGTTTTGTCCAAAGTGCTGTGAAAATTTTGAGATTTACAAAATCATCCTACTTACATTTGAGAGAGTTAGCATCGCTAATCTACAATATTTTTAGGAGTTAATATTGAGAACTTGCAAGTATTAGTTATATTTAAATATACGTAAAGGAACGCTCTTTGTATTCACCACTTCTTATCATTGTTTTGCTTTGCTCCAAAGCTAGACCTTTTTTGACATTTCCATCAAGCAAAGCTGCTAATTAAAAATTTTCATGAACTCTATCACCCCTCTGTACCATATATTTGAATTCAGACACACACTACATGCTCCAAAACCCTGTTTTTAAAGTGGGTCTTCACACTTAACAGAAATATATACAGCAGGGAGAGAGAGATTTTAAAAAGTATTTTCTTGGTTTGGTGGTGTTTCGATTTTAAAACGCTGAGCACTGTCCATTAGCAGGACTTGGGGTGGATGAGGAATCTGCTTCTCTTCTAGAAAATGGGCGTCAAGTTATTCTGAACACAGTTGCTCTTCAGACAATTTGAAGATCAACTTCAGGAACAAATACATACAGAAGTTCAAGCTCTAGAAGTGGGATAATCTGTGCATATAGTCAATCAAGACAGGTTGAAAGGTAAAGAATTTTATAAATTTTTATGTCTTAGAAATTCTGTAAAGTTAAGATGGAATGATGGGGATATTTTACCCGTGAGATGCCTTAGGTTGTGGAAAATCAGAGGTTGAGATAAAGGAGGAAATATTTCCCATTTGTAAGTTCAGAAATTGATTCCTACTAATATATGAAATTCAGATGCAAATTATTGGAATAAGTATCTAAATGTTGCTGCAATACATAGTAAATGAGAGTAATGTTTTGTCAGCTTTGTAAATACATATAATAAAAGTGAGTGAAAGTGCAATTTCAATAATATTGCACTAGATTTTTCTGAGGGTATTTTAATTATAAAGATAGTCTAATTTTTTTCATTGTTAAAGACAGATTTAGTACCAACCTCCACAAGGTAAAAAATAGTGATATTTATGGCTGATTTAAGGGCCATGTTTTAAGATGGCCATTTTTGAGCCAATTCAATTTAATACATCTTCACTAAACATTTCTTTTCAAATAGGGCAACTTTTGAATTAGAAAAGGAAACACGTCTGGCTTTTTTCCCCTGGTTGATTTGCTAAATGGTAGTTTTGCTGAGTTGAATAGCTATTGCCCAGGCACATAAAGTAATATCAGTTTCCCTCCAGGAACACAGTCTCGACCTCTTGACTCCCGGTGAGTCTCTAAAACTGCATCCTGTGACGGTGCAGGATAAACTGTTGTTATTTATATGTGGTTTTTTCCCCTCTACAAAATCTATTGGGTTGTCAGAGGAGTGCTTGTGTTCTACAACTTCATCACTCAAAAGTCCTAAAATAACAAAATTCTTCTTTCTAGACCCTATAAAGAAAGCTTTTTCTTCCTTTTCTTTAAATAGTAAAGAATCTAGGAAATAAGATGTGCTGTCAGCCATAATCCAAGCTAAACATCAGGAGATTTGGGGGGATTTCACTCCCTCCTTCTGCTGGTTCAATAAAGGCCAGGAAGAATTGAGTACTTCTTTTAGATCTAATATGTAACTGACCATCTCGAAAAGAAGACACCTCTCCAAATCATTATTATATCAGGGACCTGCAAAGACCTAAGCATTTCAGCGTTTTTAGTTACATCCCTTCAGATCTAAATTACACAGATATGATTTGGAACTATGCCACCCATTTCAGGATTTAAACTCACTCTGCCCTGCTTACAGTCCCCACACCCCTACCTAAAACAACTCCCTATTCCAACAACTCGCTCTGTTCTAGCACTTATTTGTTCATTCATTACTTGAGTGTGAACTGTCCCAAGCCATTCCTGGATATGGGAGAGATCAATGATTAAAACAAAGATCTCTCCCCTTTTCAAGCTTATATTCTGAAGGGGGTGTACAGCGATAAATAAGAGGGTTAAAAATTAAATTATATAGTATATTAGAAAGTAATGTGTATTATGGAAATAAAACAAAGGATAAGGAAGTTTGGGAATGTGGATTTTAATTTTAAATACAGTAGTCAGCGTAGGCCTGGTTGAAAAAAGACACAAATAAATCTTAAATGAAGTGAGGTGATTATCCCTACAGATAGCTCGGGGAAGAAACTGCCATGCAGAGGTAGCAGCCAGCATAAAGGCCTAAGGCAGAAATAAAGCTAACAAGCTCTAAGAGGATAAAGAAGGTCCTTAAGCTTGGAGAGAGTAAATAAGATGAAGAAGGCTAGAGAGGTGAGTCAGATCATGTAAGACCTTAGAGGCCGCTGAAAGGAATGTGGCTTCTACTCTGAAACAACGGAAGCCAATACTATTGACCTGATCCATCTTAAGTTTTCAAGTTCCTGTTTTGAAAGTAGGATGCAGAAGTAGGGACTACAAATAAGAGGTTACCGCAATAATCTAGGGAAGAGCTAATGGGCGCTCAGATCAAGTGGTTGAACTATTTCAGCAGAAGTGATAAGAAATGGTCATAAAATGAAGATATTTTGCAGTAAGAACCAACAGGATTTCCAAACCAGACAGCTGTGGGGTGACTAAGATGAAGAGGAAAGGAAGGCTGTAAGGTTCTACACATGAGAAATTATTGATTGTATTCATTAACCATCATTATAAGTACATGGAAAGAAAGAGAGAAACAGAGACAGAGACAGAAAGATGGAGACAAAGACAAAAGAAGAAAAAAAGGAAAATTAGATGAAAAAATTGAACATTATACATTTTCACTACTGAGTGGTATAAGTGGAAAGAAAGAGCTGAATGTGAATACTAGTTTTTCCATTTATTAGGGAAATCATTTAACTTGCTGACCTCCAGTTTACATGTCTCAAAAAGTACATATCATCTATTTATTAAGAGGTTGTTTAGAGAATTTCATAAGAGAACATAAAATGTCTAGCATATTTTTCTTCCTTTTTCTTAACTGTTAGGTATTACTAAGCAAATAAAATAAACTGAGGCTGTTTAACGAACGAGAAAGGAAACTAGATTCTCGACGTCAATAAACTGGCTCAGGAATTCTCAAACGTATTTTTTTAGTCTGTGTATTTTCTCTCCCCATGAAAAGTTACCCCAAATTCATCTAAAATGATTATTTCTATTTCCTGAGAGTAATACGATATGAAGCACTTTTGCATCAATATATTCCTATTGAGAACTGGGCCTCTGTTATGATTTTTCCTGCATAGAAACCAAAGGGACACATACAGTAGTACCAAATAGGAAGAGAAAAAATAGTTCATGAATTAACAGCCTTACTAGGTAAACTCAAATCTACATCATGGAAAACGACTAGAGCATTACTAGCTATCTAAATGGAGGAAACCTCTCCTCAGCATGTACTTCAGAGATTTTTAAAAAGTCTATTCCTTAAATCCTTTTAACAAGCTTCAAGTAAGTTCAATAAAGGCTCATTTTTTCCAGAAAGATTTCACATCCTCTTTTAGGCAGTATAGAAAATGGTTATTTAACTCACAACCTCAGCAAAACATAACTTGTCTTTCAGTTTCTTCCCAAGTTATGAATCTAAATTCATACATAAAAGGCTTTGGCATTTAGAATACTAGTAAACTGTTGTTTGTGGATTGCACATACTTGTTAATACATCCCACATAATTTCATCTACAAAATAATAATTCAGAATACTTCATACTCAATGAAAGTTTGGAAATTAATAAAAGAGGAATCAATGGGAGGGGGCGGGGGAGACCAGATATCAAAGAAAGTTGAAGAGAAAAGTTGATGCCAGATGCATACTTCGTTCTATACAAAGGAATGAAGAGCAAGAGAACGATGAAAATGTATGTGAATATTAAAAAAAATTCTCATTTTTAAATTTCTTTAGAAGATAATTGGTGATAGCAAAAACCTCACAATGTGGAAATTACAGCTTATGTGGAAATAAAACTATGACAGCAATAGCTCAAAGACAAGGTGGAAAAATTGGACTATACTGTTATTTTTCTTTCATTATATGTGAAGTGGTATAATACTATTCAAAAGTAGAGTGTGGTAAGTTCATATTGTAAACCCTAATATAACCACTAAAATTTTTTTTTAAAAAGAGAGATTCGGGGCCAGCCCCATGGTGGAATGGTTAAGTTCGTGCGCTCTGCTTCAGCAGCCCAGGGTTTCGCCGGTTTGAATCCTGGGCACAGAAATGGCACTGCTTGTCAGGCCATGCTGAGGCGGCATCCCACATGCCACAACTAGAAGGACCCACAACTGAAAATACACAACTATGTACCAGGGGGCTTTGGGGAGAAAAAGGAAAAATAAAATTAAAAAAAAGAGAGAGAGATTCAACTATTTCTGCAGATAAAATAGAATACTAAAAAAATACTTTATCCAACACAAGGCATGAAAAGAGAAAAAAATGGAACAAAGAACAGACAAGACAAATGAAAAATAACTTGCAATGTTATAGACTTAGACATAATCATAGCAATAATCATATTAAATGTAAATAGTCTAATTCCAATTAAAAAGCAGAAATTTTCAGACTGGATAAAAAAATAAATACCCATTGTATCTTGTCTATAAGAAACCTATTTTAGGGGCTGGCCTCGTGGCTGAGTGGTTAAGTTCGCGTGCTGTGCTGCAGGCAGCCCAGTGTTTCGTTGGTTCTAATCCTGGGCGCGGACATGACACTGCTCATCAAACCACGCTAAGGCAGCGTCCCACATGCCACAACTAGAAGGACCCACAACGAAGAATATACAACTATGTACCGGGGGGCTTTGGGGAAAAAAAAGGAAAAAAAATAAAATCTTTAAAAAAAAAAGAAACCTATTTTAAAAATAGAGACACGGGTTAAAGAGACTTACCACACAGACCCTAATTATAAGAAAGCTGGAGTGGCTATATAATATCAGAAAAAAATATACTTCAGAAGAAGAATACCACCAGGAATAAAGAAAGATGTTTTATAATGATAAAAGTTAAATTCATCAAGAAGATATAAAAATTCTACATTCATATGCCACTAATAATAGCTTCAAAATATGTGAAGCAATAACTGAAAAAATGAAATGTAAGTAGACAAACCCAAAATTGTAAGTCAGAGATGTCAATGTTCCACTGTCAGTAATTAATAATACAAGTAAACATAAAATTAGTAATGATGTATAAGACTTGGGCAAAACTGCCAACCAAGTTAACCTAATTAACACTGATAAAACACCTCACTACACCACAGCAGAATACACATTCTTTTCAAGTTTACATGGAATAGTCATGGAGATAGACCATTGATTGGGCTTTAAATGTCTTAATATATTGAAAATGAATTAAATCTTCCAACAACTGAATTAAAGCATAAATCACTGAGAAATACAGAAAATCCTCAGATAGTTGGAAATTGAGTCTCACACTTTTAAATAATACCATTGTGTCTGAGAATTCACAGCAGAAAATCGGTAGATATATTGAATTGAATAATAATGAAAACATAACATATCAACATTTGCAGAGTACAGCTGTAACAGTATCTATAGGCCTCACTGGTGAATTCTATTAAGTATTTAAGGAAGAAACAATACAAAAATGTCTCAGAAAATGTTGGAGTAGAAAAAAACTTCACAATTCATTTTGTGAGGCCAGCATCACCCTGAAATTAAAAACATACAAAGATATTACAAGAAAGCAAACTACAGACAAGTGTTTTTATAGCAATAAATACTAGGAATGGAAAGAAAATTTGTATTCCCTAGAATAGAATAGAATAATAGACACTGGGAATATAAAGAAACTTCCTCAACCTGATAAAGGATATCTGTGAAAAAAATTAATGGTGAAAAACTGAATGTTTTCCCATTAAGATCAGGGAAAAATGAAAGCATATCATTCTCACCATTGCTATTACACATGGTAATGGAAGTCCTATACAGTGCACCAAGGCAATAAAAAGAAATAAAAGACATGGAGATGGAAAGAAAGATGGAAAATCTCATGTATATAGAAAATCCTAAGGAATCTACAAAACAGTTACTACAACCAGTCAGTGATTTTTACAAGTTATAGGATACAAGAGCAGCAACCAAAAGTTAAATGTATTTCAAAATATTAACAACAAAAAGTTGAAAAAGTAAATAAAAAATACACTTTATAAAAGTATCCAAAAATTTTAAAATAATTAGAAAAATTGATAATATTAAGATACCGATTCTCCCTTAACTAATTATAATTTAATATAGATTTAATGTAATCTTAATCAAATTCCTAGCAGGTTTTTCTGAGGATTTAACAGGATGATTTTAAAATTTATGCAAATGTAGTGTAAATGACCTAGGAATGGAGTATAATAGAACATAAGGGGAGATGGAATACATTTCCATTTCCATGGTAAATAACCAATGGAAATAGCCTAGGAATAATAATCAAGAGAGTGTGTTATTGGTATGAGGATAGTTAGGAAGATCAAGGGAACAAAATAGAAAGTCCAAAAATTGAACTTCGTATATATAATTAATTGATTTTCAGCATAGGTCCCAAGGTAAATCAATGGAGAATGAACAGTCTTTTCAACAAACTATGCTGGATAAACTAAAAATACACATTGGGGAAGGAGGAACCATGACCCTACTGCACACTATACACAAAAGTTAAGTTGAAATGGATCACAGCTCCAAAAACATAGAAGAAAAACTTGGCTTAGACAATGACTTCTTAGAACAGAAAAAAGTACAGCTATCAAAATATTGAAAAATCAAACACAAAAAATATATTGAAAAATCACACTTCATCAAAATTAAAACCTTGTGGTCTTTGAAAGCCACCATTAAAGTGAAAAATAAAAAGAATCCATAGTCCAGAGGATAATTCATAGTATTCTGAGTACACACATTTAACAAAGCACTTGTACCCAGAATATGTTAAAAATTCTTACAATTCATTAATAAGAGAAACAATACAATATAATTTGGCAAAATTTGAATGTACATTTCACAAGAGTAGATATATAAGTGACCAGTAAGTACATGAAAAGATGCTCAATATCATTAGATCAGGGAAATGCACATTAAATACAAATTAAATGAGATCCACTTGAACTGCAAGAATTGAAAAGACCTTTCCCACAGTTTGGTGAGGATGTAGAGCAGCTGTGGCTTCATGCCTTGCTGCTGGAAATGTGAAACAGTACAACCACTTTGGAAAACAGTTTGGCATTCTCGCAAAAAGCTTAGCATATACTTCTTGTACTACCCAGCCATTCCACTACTAGGTATTCAATCAATAGAAATGAAAGACACATGTCCACACAAATATTTGTGCATAAATGTTCCCAGAAACTTATCTCATTAGAGTCCAAACTAGGAAACAATCCAATGGCTATCAGCAGGTGAATGGAGGAAGAAATTGTGGTACATCCATTCAAGGGAATATTACTCAGCAATAAAAATTTAAAAAACTAATGACACACACAAATAAACATCAAAACATTATGCTGACAGAGAAGCCAGACACAAAAGAATACATACTGTACAATTTTATTTATATTAAATTCAAGAACAGGCAAAACAAGAGAAAATATTTCCTTGAGGCTTAGGTCTTCTGGAAAATTCAGAAAGCAATTAGTGTTTGCCTGGGGCTGGGGTTGGAGGGAAAATTCCTATAAATGACCATGAAAGAACTTTTTGGGGGGGTAATAGAAATTTTCAGTAACTTGATTATAGTGGGGGTTAAAGGAATGTACGCTTAAACTAGGTATAAGGAAAATAATAGAAATCAATACCTGACAATGTATGGTCAAATCAACCTTCGTTCTGTAAAATGAGCACTTTAGCCCACCCTGAATTATTTTCCCTATATGGTTAATTAAATAATTTAATTATTCTGACATAGAGTAGATATTCAAAAAATATCACTTGCCTTCTATTCGGTAATATTAAAGTACACAGATAGAGAAATGTATTTTTACACCTGGCATAGGGGCCAGCCTGGTGGCGCGGCAGATAAGTGCACACGTTCTGCTTGGGCGGCCTGGGGTTCTCCGCTTCAGATCCCGGGTGCGGACGTGGCACCCCTTGGCAAGCCATGCTGTGGCAGTCCTCCCACGTACAAAGTAGAGGAAGATGGGCATGGATGTTAGCTCAGGGCCAGTCTTCCTCAGCAAAAAGAGGAGGACTGGCAGCAGTTAGCTCAGGGCTAGCCTTCCTCCAAAAACAAACAAACAAACAAAATTACAAAATACACCTGGCGTACACTCTGTGTATTTTTTGGTCTATATTTAGGAGCTGTCTGTTAGGAACCATGTAAAAGGAAGTTATGCTACCTTTAAACTTTCCCTGAGCATTCTGCACTTTCTTCAAAAAAGTAAACTCATTAAAGATTTAACTGTTTCAGTTTAATTAAAAAATTCAGTGACATGTATCATTGTATTGTGCCTTTCCACTGAAACTGCAGAAGAGAAAGCCAGTACAGAAGGTTAACAAAACTAGGACACCATGGTTTTCATTTAAGATCCACAGCTTATACAGTCTAAGAAAAACAAAATGCTGAGCTAGAGATATTCATTTAAAGTTCTTCTCAATTAGACACGCAAAAACAGTGAATGCATTTACAAAATAAAAAAAATGCTACCTCATTTCAGATTTGGTGGTATTCTACTTATACACTAGAGGCTTGTTTAGCAAATGTGTGCTTCCTCGTGTTGCAGAATTCAATCACGTCATTAAGATCACCTTTTACAGGGAATTTTCAATGCATTGTTTACTAAAACAAGTGTAAGATGTAGCTAGACAATGTCAAAGTATCCGAATAAGAGAAAAGATTAAAACTTCCGTTTCAGAAAGAAGAATCATATCTTCAGTTTGTTCTACACAGCCCGAAGAAAACGATCTCAGGAATTGATGTTTGAAGAGAGAAACTTAAAATATGGAATAAAATGGGCGGAGCAAGAACAACTCAACTAATGGTTCATTATCTTTATTCTCACTGTTTTTAACTGTTTTACTGAGGCATAATTGGTACATTAAAAAAGTGCACATTTAATGTGTACAGTTTGATGAGTTTGGACATATACGTATACCTATAATACCATTACCACGATCAGGGTAATAAACATATCTATCATCTCCTAAAGTTTGCTTGTCTCCCTTTGTGGATTTTTTCTTTCTTTTCTTTTTTGTTTTGTTTTATTTTGGGGTTTTGTTTTTAATAGTAAGAACACAACATGAGATCTACCCGCTTAAAAAACATTTAAGCACACAGTACTGTATTGTTGACTATAGGCACTGTGTTTTATCGCAGATCTCTACACTTATTCATCTTGCATAACTGAAACTTGATATCCATAAGACAGCATCTCCCCATTTCCCCTCCCCCCAGCCCCTGGCAACCACAATTCTATTCTGTCTCTATGAGTTTGACTATTTTAGATATCTCATATAAATGAAATCATGCAACATTTTTCTGTCTGTGACTGGCTTATTTTCCTTAGGATAATGTCCTTCAGGCTCATCCATATTGTCGAAATGGGTAGAATTTCCCTCTTTTAGAAGACTGAATAATATTTCATTGTATGTATATGTCACATTTATCTACTCGTCTGTTGAAAGACATTTGGGTTGGTTCCATATCTTGGTCATTGTGAATAATGCTGCAATGAAGATAAGAGTGAAGATATCTCTTTGAGATCTTGATTTCATCTCTTTTGGATATATACTCAGAATTGTGATTGCTGGATCATATGGTTATTTTATTTTTAATTTTTTTAACAATTTGTTTATTTATCTTTTTATTTTTCTATTGGGAAAGATTTGCCCTGAAATAACCTCTGTTGCCAATCTTTCTCTCTCTCTCTCTTTTTTTCCCTCCCCAAAGCCCCTAGTACATAGTTTTATATTCTAGTTGGAGGTCCTTCTAGTTCTTCTCTGTGAGCTGCCACCACAGCATGGCTACTGACAGGTGAGTGGTGTGGTTCCACACCCAGGAACCAAACCCGAGCCACCAAAGCAGAGCATGCTGAACCTTAACCACTAGACCATCAGAGCTGACTTGATTTTTAATTTTTTGAGAAACCTCCATACTGGTTTCCATACTGGCTGTACCATTTTACATTTCCAACACCAACAGTGTAAAAGAGTTCCAATTTTTCCCTCACTAACACTTGTTATCTCTTGTGTTTTTGATAATAGCCATTCTAACAGCTGTGAGGTGATATCTCATTGTGGATTTAATTTGCATTTCCCTGATGGTTAATGATGTTGAGCACCTTTCCATATGTCTGGTGGCTATTTATATGTCTTCTTTAGAAAAACGCCTGTTCAAGTCCTTGGCCCATTTTTTAATTGGATTGTTTGGGTTTTTTTTCTATTGAGCTGTAGGGCTTTTTTAAAAAATATGTATTTTGTCTATTAACCCCTAATCTGTTAGGGGTTGTTTGCAATTAACCTCAATTGCAAATATTTTCTCCCATTTCATAGGTTGCCTTTTCACTCTCTTGATTGTTTACTTTGCTATACAGAAGCTTTTTAGTTTGATGTAGTCTCACTTATTTATTTTGGCTTTTGTTGTCTTGCATTTGGTGTCATATCCAAAAAAAATTATTGCCAAAATCAATATCGAAAAGCTATTTCCCTATGTTTTCTTCTAGGAGTTTTTCAGTTTGAAGTCTTACATTTGAATATTTAATCCATTTTGGGTTAATTTTTGTATATGGTGTGAAATAAGAATCCAATTTCATTCTTCTGCATGTGGATATCCAGTTTTTCTAATACCATTTATTGAAGAGACTATCCTTTCCCCACTATGCATTCTAGGTACCTTGTCAAAGATTGGTTGACTGTAGGTGGGTGGATTTATTTCTTGCCTTTCTATTCTGTTCTGTTCTGTCTGTCTATATGTCTCTTTGTGCCGGTACCATACTATTTTAATTATTGTAGCTTTGTAATATATTTTGAAATCAAGAAATGTGATGCCTTTTGCTTTGTTCTTTCTCAAGATCACTTGGGCTATTCTGGGTCTTTTGTGTTTCCTTATGAATTTTTGGATATTTTTCTCTAATTCAGTAAAAAGCACCATTGGGATTTTGATGGAAATAGCATTGAATATGTAGATCATATTGAGTAGTACGTACATTTTAACAATTATTGTCTTCTAATCCATGAATGTGGGATGTCTTTTCATTTGTTTGTGTCTTGTTTAACTTTTTTCATCAATGTTTTCTAGTTTTCAGTATACAGATCTTTCATCTCCTTGGATAAATTTATTCCCAAGTATTTTATTCTTTTTTATGCTATTGTAAATGAGATTGTTTTCTAAATTTCCTTTCCAGATAGTTCATTGTTTGTGTATAGAAACATCATCAATTTCCTATATGTGGATTTTGTATCCTGTAACTTTACTGAATTCATTGATTAGTTCTAACAGTTTTTTGCTGGAAATCTTTAGGGTTTTCTATATATATAAGATCATACCTTATTCCCTTCCAATTTAGATGACTTTTATTTCTTTTTCTTGCCTAATTGCTCTGGCTAGGACTTCCAGTCCTATGTTTAATAGAAGTGGTGAGAGTGAGAATGCTTGTCTTGTTTCTGATATTAGAAGAAAACCTTTCAGTTTTTCCCCATTAAGCTTGATGTTAGCTGTGTCTTTTATCTTAAATTAAGGTAAGTTCTACAATTATCAAATTCTTTACATGCAGGGCACTATGCTTGAGTAGAGGCATCAAAGATTAGTAAAACATTGTCTCTATCACAAAAAATTCATAATCTGGTAAAGGAGCAGCTGATGGAGGAATTCATTAATTAAAGAGACATTATGACATAAAATTTTTTTCCCTATTCATTGAATTTTATAAAATGAGGAGCAATTTAGAAGAAGGCCGAATGGGTTTTATATTTGGTACTTTATTGGTCTTTTGTTCAAGGAGTTTTTCCTTTCTTCCATAGCCTTCCTTTTCATTTAGACAAAGCAAAATCTTAAAGTTTCTGTTACTGATCTCCTCCTTGTTGAACTCTTTTCATGTAAGTCTTCTGAACTATGAGTTTAACATATTTTTCTACAATATTGAACGGAGGTTGTAAGGAGAAGTGACTCCTCTCATACTATTATGGGACAAGATTAAGTTTCTCGAACCAGCTTCACCAAACAATTACACACTGTATTACTATATATGATAATTTTATAGTAAGTGCTGTCTTAGCTTACCAGTATGTTGCAATCTCTTTATACAAGAAACTGTCTTCTGTTTATTTGCATTATGATGCCTAGTGAATGTTAAGGATGCTGTAGAAGTGCAATAAATACTTCTTGCTTTGTATGTGGATTAATATATGTTATGGGCTGAATATTTGTGTCCCCTCAAAATTCCTATTTGAAATCTAATCCCCAATGTGATGTTATTTAAAGGTGGTGCCTTTGGGAGGTACTTGGGTGATAAGGGTGGAGCCTTCATGAAGGAGATTAGTGACCTTGTAAGAAGAGGCCAGAGATCTAGCTTTCTCTTTTTACCATTTGAGTACACAATGAGAAGTCAGCATTCTGCAACCCAAAAGAGGGCTCTCACCAGAACCTGACCATGCCGGCACCCAAATCTCAGACTTCCAGCACCTAGAACTATGGGAAATAAATGTTTGTTATTTATAAGCCACCTAGTCTATGGTACTTGTTTAAGCAGCCCAAA
This sequence comes from Equus przewalskii, assembly GCF_037783145.1. Classification (NCBI taxonomy): domain Eukaryota; kingdom Metazoa; phylum Chordata; class Mammalia; order Perissodactyla; family Equidae; genus Equus; species Equus przewalskii. Next base: position 30,799,628 of record NC_091834.1, read on the forward strand.
CAACTAAGACAACATATGTAAAATTATCCTCAGGAATAATAATCTTTCTTCATTAGATCTGTACTTTAAGCATTGACTCCTCACAGACATCACTTTAATTTCAAGCTGCTTCCTTGGAGATATGATACCTTTGGGGTAAATATGCTGATTTCAAAGCAAAATTTTCAGCTTGTCACTTTTTATCCTAAAAAAAGCATTTCTGGCATCCAGCTTTAATCATGTGAGCATTCAGGTTTGCCTTGTTCTATCAGGTAGTGCAGAGACAATAAATGCAATCTAGGCATGAAAATCAATAAACCTAGAATATGGCTTCAGTTCCTTGGATCTCACTTTCCTCTTTTATGAAAACATTAGTAAGGTCATTGTCCTAACCAATCCACAGGACAAAGTAAAAATTCACAATAGTATTTTCTTGCAGCTCAGGTGATCTTGGAAATGTGTCAGGTGAACAGCACTTTGCATGTATTTGTGTCATCTCTGGTTTTCAGCACTTAATGAGTTATCAGTCATGTCTTACTCTAAATAAAGTATATAATGATAGACAAGATAGCACAAGTATTTTGCCAACATAAGAAAAAAAGCAACTTAAAGATTTTCTGTATACTTCTAAAATTTCATTAGGCATTCCAGTTCCTGGTTTGGACAATAGCATTAATGGGGAGTTTTTAAAAGAACAATGGCCTATTTCTTTTTTTTTTGACTACAAAGTTTTGCTACATAAAGCTAACCTATGGGAATAATATAAAATAGATGTTCGTCTAGGCCACTGGTTTCCAAATGGTGCTTCATGTAATAATGGCCTGAGGATCTTTAAAAATACTGATGTTTCGGGGCCCTCCTGGTGAAGTAGTGGTCAAGTTTGTGTGCTCCACTTTGGTGGCCTGGGGTTTGTGGGTTCAGATGCCAGGCACAGATCTACACACCACTCATTAGGCCATGCTGTGGTGGCATCACACATACAAAATAGAGGAAGACTGACACAGATGTTAGCTCAAGAACACTCCTTCTCAAGCAAAAAGAGGAAGATTAGCAACACTTGTTAGCTCAGGGCCAATCTTCCTCACACACACACACAAAAATACTGATGTTTTGTTAGTACCCCCAGATATTCTAAGATTTTCTAATTTAATTGGTATGGGATGCAATCTGAATACTTGGATTTTTTTTAACAACTCCTCAGGTGATTCAAATGTGCAGCCAAGTTTGAGAGCCACTATCCTAAGCAATTACCAAATCTCATTTGTCTTCTTTTTCAACTACCCCTTAGCTGCTGAAATTCTCCAGATTACGTTTTGCTCTTGCTAATCAAGATCTTAACTTATTGAATACTTATTTTATTTAGAAATTGCAAGTCACCTGCTTCAGGTATAACCTTTCTTACTGTGATACATTGAAGCCTTAACAGTTGCCTGTAATGGTCCTTACAGTGTCCACTAATTTCAGGTGAACATTATTATTTTCCCTAATCAAACTAGCATTTTCAGTTTTTTATAAAATTCAGAAGAAAATTTACACTCTAGTTTTCACCTTTACCCAAAATTATTCTGTTCAATGAAATGTCCCTCTTGTGTGTACAATGTCAGAGAGACATCACCCCACTGAGTGCATCACCTGGTTCTGTTTTCACCAAGCTGTGCTCTACTAGGCATCAAAAGCAACTCTATGTGTCCCATTTCCTCAGGGCATCCAAGCTATTCTAATGAATTAATCTGTTGTAAGGCATCTGTTGAAAAAAATCTCACCTTTGTGCTTTTGCTTAAGCTGCACATTTTCCTGGCAACAACCTTTCTCATCCCTATCTTCTGGTTTTTGGATGGTTGAACACAGGTCATGTTCCAGGCTCAGCTTGGACATCATGAAATCTGCCCACTTTTCCCACGGAAGGTTGGTCACTCTATCTTTGGACACTGACTGTGCAGCTGATGTTTCTATCATAGACCTAAAAGCTTTCTTACACTAAATTTTAACTGATGGCTCTCTTTAAGTGGCTATAAATCATTCAAAGGTAGGAAACACATCTTACTTATCTTTGTGACCCAAGAGCCCATCACCGTACTTGATAATCCAGGTACAAAATAGGTATACATTTATCCAGTGAATTAAATTGCATTATTAATGATAAGAATATGGGGCTTGAAGTAAGAGATGAGTGCAAATTCCTTCTGCTTCTACTGGTATATTTTTTAACAAATTACATAAAGTTTCTAAGCCTAAATGACCCCATTCATAAAATGTGACTCATAAGTGTTGCCTTTTGGGAATGCTAAGAGGATTATACAAGAAGATATTACATGCGTAAAGTATCTCATAGCACATTCTCCCCCAAGCCGCCTCTCTGGGAAGCTAGTACCAGTGGAATTCAACATCAATGTCATTTCTACTCTCCAAATCCCTTGTCTAGATTACAACTTTATCAGCACCTTCTCTCCACACTTTAGCTAAACTTTCCTTAAATACTTTAAGTAACAGTTTGACAACTCTCTTCCTTATTCTACGATGTTATTAAATGATGTTGAGCTCTGGTTTCTAAATATTGGAAGCATTTACTCTTATTAAAGTGCACATAATGCAAGAAAAAACAAGTATGTTACTAAAATTATGCCATTGGATCACTGAAGTTAATCCCATATCTGACAACTGTCAAGGAAATGTTGTTAATGGGAAGAATAGCAAAACAGAACTTCATGGCACCTAGTTGCATATACTTTTCCTACTTGCTGTCACTCTACATTAGAATTTACAAAATCTGATATCTTGGAGTGTGAAGAGACTGGTACAGGGGGAAAAAAAATGAGCCCTTCTCCTTCTGCTCTCATCTCCCCCTGCCACACTCCTAAATAAAAATAGTTATTATAGCTGGTTCAAATTTCAAATGAATTTGTGACACTATTAATCAGGTTATTAGTTGTTTATTACTTAGAAACTCATAGAGATTTGACAATTGTCAATTTTTCAGATGCCATTTATGGAAAAAAGAAGAGAATGCAACATTAGTTTCTTTATTGATGAAGAAGAAGCAAGCAATGTTGCATTGCCTTACATTTGTTCTAAAGAATATTAAAAATATACCACATAATCTATGTAATAAATATATTTTTGATGACATCATAGAAATCCCATAGTTGACAATAAACTATTTAGAAGGCTTAATTCATTTAAAGAATAAGTACCATTTTGGAAATCAAATACTTATCTGATTTGCTTAACGTGAAGTACAACAGTTCACACTATAATTCTACTGTAACACACAGTAAAATAAACAAAAATCTAGTCAATTCAAAAATTGCTGATTTCATTAGGAAACTGTAATACTAAGAAATAGCAAACACTAATATTTTTTTTTTTAGTTTTTACTAATTATAAAAAAACTTCATCCCTTTCACTATTGATTTAGTGTCTCTGTTCACTGCACTTATGACTTAGCCTATAGGTCTCAACTAACATGTTGCTTTCTCCAAAAAAGTCCTTTTTCCATACCAGGACTGGGTTCAGTGCATTTCCTCTGTATTCAAGTAATACTGAGTACTTATCCTTATCACAGAACTTGTTAAATGTCATTGCAATTGTTTCTTTGCTTATGTGAATCACGGACTAAGCCCCAACCCCCTTGTCTTATTTATTAGTATGTGTATATATATGCATATAATATATATTTTTATATAATATATATAAAGAATCATAAACCTCAGTGCATAGTAAATGCTCAATTATTTTTTCTCAATAAATAAAAATAATTGGACTCATGGGTGGAGAGATAAAGAATGACAGTGAAATAAACACATTTTTTGACAAATAAAAGCAGAAATAATTCATTGCCAATAAACACACATGGCAAGAACTGTAAAAGGAAGTTCTTCTGGCAAAAGATGGAAATTTAGAGCTACACAACAGAACCTAGAGGATGAGAAAGGGAAAAAATTAAGAGTAAATATAAACACATTTTTTCTATTTTAATTCCTTTAAAAGATAATTTCCTAAAGCCAAAACTTATAAAAATACATTGTGAGTTCTATAAAATACGTATGAGTATAATGTATGACAAAAATAGCACAAATGCTAAAATGGAGGAAATGGGAATATAGTGTTGTGGTGTTCTTGCACTTTATGTGAATGGAATAATATTTTTTAAAGTAGATTGTGATAAGTTAAAGGTATATATTGTAAAGGTCCCCAAAATAAAAAAGAAGTGTAACTAATAAAGCAACAGTGGAGAAAACTGCAATCATAGAAAATATGTAATTAATACAAACAAAGCGGAAAAGAAGAAAATAATTATAAAAAGTACAGAAATATGTAGAAACAACTAGCAAAATGGCTGATTTAAATGCAACTATATAAATAATTATATTAAATGCAAATGATCTAGAAACGCCAATTAAAAGAAACAGATTATGTTAGACTTAAAAAGTAGATCCAACTCTGTGCTGCCCTCAAGAAACTTACATTAAATATAAAGAAATAGATAGGTTAACGGTAAAAAGATGAAAGTATAGCTTGAAAAAATTAATTAAAGAAAGTTGAAATGCCTAAAATGGCTTTATTCAGAATCATCAAAAATTGGAAGCAACCCTAACTTTCCTGAAATGGTGAATAGACCAACTGATATATCCATATAATGAAATACTATTCAGTTGTCTTAAGAAATGAACTTCTGGAGGTTGGCCCCATGGTGAACTGGTTAAGTTCAGCATGCTCCACTTTGGTGGGCTGGGTTCGTGAGTTTGGATTCTCGGCACAGACCTACACCACTCATCAGCCATGCTGTGGCAACGGTCCACATATAAACAGTGGGGGAAGATTGGCACAGATGTTAGCTTAGGGCTCATCTTCCTCAGGGGGAAAAAAAAAAGAAACGAACTTCTGATTCACACAATAACATGGGGTAATCACAAATGTGTTACACTAAGTGAAAGAAGCTGGTTTCAAAAAGCTACATAATATATGATTCATTTATATGATATTAAGGGACACACAAAACTATACGAACTTAATTCAGATCAGTGGTTGCCAAGTGTTAGTTGTGAGAGGAGAGGTTAATGATGAAGGGGCACAAATATTTAGGGGTGATGAAATTGTTCTTGATTGTAGTGAGGTAACACGAGTATACACATTTATCAAATTCAACAAATTGTACACTTAAAAAGGGCCAACTTTATAATACGTAAATTATATTTTAATAAATCTGACTTCAAAAAGGTACATTAGACGTTAAAGACATGTTAATAAGCAGGTCAAATATTTTTCTTCTCTTAAGACACGTTAAAAAGAAGTATAAATGTCCCTTTGGAAATGTGTATCAAGCAGCTCTGTATTTAAGAACCAGCATCAAACCTGGAGGGTTTAATGCTATTAATTTTCTCTGGTTCAGCTCTAGGCACCCTAGAGGACACAAAATAAATAATCCTTGACTTAATGACTGAATGACTGTTTATAGTTTCTGCAGCGCGAAATATAGAAACCATTGACTGGAGAGTAGAAAAGAGAGTTTGGAATCTATAATTTCTGAGAGGGAAGCAAGCCCCTAAAACTGTGTCCCATGAGTTAACCTTCATGTTTAAGCAGTCAAGAAGAAATGCAGCAAAAGAATCAGCATACTGTGGGTCCCAGCCTCCTTGTTCTGTAGTATTCCTCCTCATTTATAGCTCACCGCCTTTCTCCTCTTTCCACTTCCCCACTTTCTCTCTCTGTCTCCCGTCACTCTCTCTCTCTCTCTCTCTTACACACACACACACACACATTTGCACAAGTACTACATTCACTGAAACACTGAGTATTCTTTATTCTCACAGAAGTGTAAGCATCTGAAAAGAGATTTATTTGCATTTGGAAAGCATCAATATATTAAGCTTTAGCTACTAGACATCAATCATATTTGAGCTGCAGAGGAAGCATTTGCCCCACTCCCTAAATCACACCTCTATGATTGTCCACGACCCTAACCACAAAACAGACCACTCCTTCTTATCTTTAAATTCTTAAATTATTACTAAATATATACTGAACTCTGGAAAGATTCACAATGTCGTCAGGATATTAACAGGTTCACAAAGTTTACTTAGACATAGATCTTCCAAAGGACCTTACAATGTAATGCTTATGCATCAAAGCCAACTGACCAACTCTCCTCTGCTCTGGGAAGCATATTTGGAAATCATCAAGGATTTTGGCAGACCCAAGCTCATCATAGTAAGAAATCTGGAGCTCAAAATTAATAACTTCAGAGATGACCTGCTCACTTTGTGTTAACTGTAAGATAAATAAACTGTCACATCACAGATAAAGGATAAATTAATTGTAAAATAAATAACCTGCTAGACCATATGGAAGACAGAGGCACAAAGTAACATCAAAACTGTCCTGCTCCAACTCACTCTTGTTTACTTTCTGCACAGTTCTCTTGATACCAGAGAGAGGACACCTACATGTTTTGGGGAGTGAGGCTTATCATCAGAAACACCTGGGGCAGAGTGTACACTAAAAATGCAGATTTCATTTAGGCTGAGAAGGATTTCAGGACTCATTCAAATATTCATTCACATGATTCTGATGATTAGCCAAATTTGGAAAATATTGCTTTTATTCCTTCCTTTCCTCACCACTCCAGGTCCAAAGAAAAGGAGCTAAAATTATATAGAGGTAGTGTACAGATATGTCACACACATTCTGAAAGCATTTCTCCATTGAGTTCCATCTGGGTTAGATATAAATTATTAACATTTTCTCAGGAGGTAACTTATCTGTATACATTAAGAGATTAACAATCCAAAATTATGACCTGCACAAAAGTTTAAGAATCATATACATTTCACTAAATAATTAAGCATGATTCAGTTTGCTCCTCAAAAAAACAACACCTATAGTTCAAACTTTAACTTCTGATCTTCTTTTACTAATAAACCATCTTGTCTACGAAAATTTCCAAACTTTTCCAAGAGTAGATTTGAATTGTTATAGATTTGCTAGATAAATATTTGCTCACAATAACCTTTAGAATCATTTCTATTTATAAGAAATTGTATCCTGACCCTGCCTGGTCTGCTGATCTTTCATTGTCCTCATTATTCAATACTGTGTACATTTCTCTTGGAAGAGTCGCCTCCTTATATTTGGAATTTTAATAGTCTCTCAGTCTCTCTGACTGCAATTGCTCAAAATTCTCATTTAATTACAGTTTTATCAGAAAGCATTTTTAAGGGGTTTTCCTTCCTAGGTGCACCTTTTGCCCTGTAAAATCACAACTCTCTCTCTCCTGCTCTTTGAGCTGTTTTTGTCTGAGCAATGCTAATAACTCAGGCTATATGTCTGTTCCACATTCCAGTGAAAGAATTATTTTAAGATGCAGAATAGGATAGAGATAAAGGATTTGGACTTTGAAGTAAGATGCAAATTGAATTTGAATACTAATTCTTCTGGCTGTGTGATTAGGCCAAATCACATAATATATCTAAATAAGGTCCACCGTGATTCATCCTTCCTTGAGCAGATATTTGTAAAACACTATTGTCTGACCCTTATCAACCTTACCAGTCTCTTCCTCCAGTAACCTAACCCTACCCTTTCACCAACGAAGTTCCAATAATAAAGCATATTCAGGTTTCTAGACATTCCAGGAACTCTCTGAGCTCCAGCTTTTTGCACTTGCTTTGTTTTATTTGCTTAGGATACTCTCACCACAACCACCTCCACTTTCACTAAATCTTACTATAAAATAATGCCCAGAAGTGAGTTTGCAATGAAGTGAATAAATGAAAACTAATATCTGATTGCTGACTCAAAAAGGGCTGCTCAAAGGAGAGAAGTCTCAAAGGATGGGTGTCTCACTGGGAAAATTGAGAAGTGAGATTCATACAGAAAAATAGCCCACGCAAAGGGGGAAGAGTAAAAAATTGAGGAGAAATTCAGTAGGCCCATGTGACTTAAGTGGAGGATATTATCTGAGCAGGATCAGTAACAGCCAATATAGCAATTCCCTTGGCCAGAGAGAAGCCATATGTTGACTATAAAATACATCTTTGGCTAGATTCCGAGACTCACCAAATTTCCTCAGTTAAGATACACCTCCCTTTTCCTGCCTTCGCCCTACTGTGTTTTACACTTCCACTTCTCACCTTTTGCCCATCCTGCATGGCTCTTTGGGTTGATGACTCTGCTGGAGGGTTGGCCTGGTTTTGGATTGCAGCTTTTTCATGGAAACATGTCTCACATCTTAGCCTCAAAATGATGCACTGCTGCCTTTGGTAAAATTCACTCTGTCATGCTTTGCCTAACCTCAGGTTGGACACACCAGATCCTAACCAGAGCCCAGCCTCCTTCTTTTCAGAGATGAGGATGAGATGACACCAGTGATCCAGTTATGTATCAATTCAGCAGTCAAGTTTAAATTAGAAAACAATTCTAGCTAACTTAATTTTTTTTAATTTGCTAGAATTACTGGCTATTAGAGTAGAGCCCACAGAATCAGAAAACCAACTAAGCAACCAGGCCTGGAGGAGGACATGAACCAGGAGCCCTCTGGACCTTACTCAGAAATAGCTTTGAGGAAAGATACCAAGGGAAAATATCAAATGTCAAAGGAAATAGCTTTGAGGCTCTGCCATCAGAATGACTCAATTCCAAGTTCATTCCATTGGTGGGATACTCTGCACAGGATTCAAAATCCCAGGAGTCAGATTGGCCTGGTTTGGATCTCATGTGGATTCTGGGCCAGTGGGACTAGGAGTTGCAGGACATGGTAAATGCAGTGCATGTGATTACCAAGTCCATTGTGACCCATGAAATAGAAATTCCTAAAAGAAAGGTGGGGTGCTATTACCAAAGGAAGAGTCAAGGGTGACAGACAAGCACAATCAAAAGATGTCTCCTACAGTTTTTATGTTTTGTATGGTTAAATCAGCCACAAGCATGAAACAAGTATTAAGGTAAAGCACATAGTGAGTATTGCTAGTTTCAATAATCTACAACCAAGTGTGTGCTTGTGAACTCTGTTATGTGCTTAAAAGCCACATGTGAAGTCGTAGGCAGGAGACTACATTCCATTTACCAAGGGAGCAAATTAGCCCAGCATCCTACTGTACCCCAGTCTTGTAACTTCAGAACAGCACCTTACTGTCCCACCTCAAATGTATTCTTTATTATTCAAAAATCACATATAGGCAGGACTCACATAAACTGACTCAACAAGTGACACACAGGAGTATCTAGATGGCGTGGGGCCTGAAGGTGTAGAGCACCCTTTCCCTGGTGACCTGTGCTCGACCACACTGCCTGTCATGGGTGTTTTGTGTTGTGTGTAGGAAACTGGAAGTTTGGTGGTTTGCTAAACTCTATGCCAAAACAGAAGGTTAATGAAAAAAATGTAAATTTTTTCCCAAACTTCTCTTTTTGTGCCAAGCTTGAAGAGAGGACCCAGGAAAAAACATGAACTATGTAAAATTTTGCTTCAGCGTCTGTCCACCTACCCCTGTTTCAAAGCCGGATTCTTGCTTTGATGGATGCTCACATTCTCACCTTCCTCTATCCCGCCCCATGGTTAAAACCAGAAAAGGGTCTACTGTCAGTCACTTGGCCCAGAGTTTAAATTTCGTTTCAGATTATCAGGGCTTAAATCAGGTTGGAATAAAATGCTTTGTTCTCTGCTGAAGGAATTTAAGGCATCACCAAAAAACTTTAGGGGGCAGAAAACCTTCTCATACCCCTGAAATGATACTATATGAGCACTTAATAATCTCTTATATTTAAATAAAGAATTGTCTTTAAAATGATTTTTTTTAAGTATTTCTCCGAGTTTTCAAGCTCTCAGGAATTTTCTCAAACTGCATCTCTTATCTACTACCTTATGGCAAGAATAAATTTATTTGAGAGCATCAATCAGAAAACACCAAAATTGTATATATGACCAAAAGTCATAACATAATGGAGGAAGGGTACCAAATGATAGCAACTTTTAACATTTTAAAAATCGTACCTGTTTTTTATGGCTGAGTAGTATTCCACTGTATGTGTATATACATATATATACACACACACATTGATATATATATATATATCTATATATCTCAAATGTTCTTTATCCATTCCCCCATCAGTGGGCACTTAGGTTGTTTCCAAGTCTTGGCTATTGTGAATAATACTACAATGAACATGGGTGTGCAAATATCTTTTCAAATTAGTGTTTTCATGTTCTTTGGATAATACCCAGATGTGGAATAGCTGGATCATTATGGTAGTTCTATTTTTAGTTGTTTGAGGAATCTCCATACTGTTTTCCATAGTGGCTGTCCCAATTTACATTCCCACCAGCAGTGTACCAGGGTTCCCTTTTCTCCACATCCTCCCTTTCAAGTCCAAATTGCCCAACCATCCACTGATTATTGAGCCAGTGTTTTTCAAGTTTAATAAGAAATTTAATAATAAATTAAATTATTATTCTGAAACTAGTCCTAAATCATTTAAGGAAATGAAGACCTAATTCTTAAGAAAACTGTAGAAGATAAAGAAAGACAAATAGAATTTTCCAAAAGTTTTTCTATAAATGTTCCCTTTAATAATCTATCATTTTATTATACAAGCAATATATGGCCATTCTATAAAAATTATAAATAAGAAAAGTCACCTTTAATCCTACCATGCAGAAATAACTATTATTGACACTTTGGTGTGTAGCCTTTCAGATTTTTCTACACATAATATATCTATATTACAAATCAGACCATACTGTATATATTATTTTTAATCTGTTTTATTCATTAAATAATATATCATCCATATCTTCCTCTGTCAACAAAATAAATCCAAAATATATTAAAGTCCTCTTAGTACTCCAATGTCCGAACATTATGCATTAGTATTTATTTACCAATTCCTTATCTTTTGGACATTTAATTGTTTCCAATTGTTTAGTTGTTTTCTGTTATATACATGATATATCTGCAAAAAGTCCTGAGTAGGAAAAATACCATTTATTAATTACACTTCAGTATCAGAACACAGCAATGTTTCGTCTATCTGAAAACCACTTATCCAGATATCTGAAAATATCTTTAGAATTGAATAATAATCCCAATATTTCCTAAGCACATGTTTTTTGATACTGAAAGTAATCGTCACTTCTTTGTTCAAACTACAATTAGAACTAGTTTGTTTCCTATCCTTCAGTATAATAGAAGAGAAATAAAGATATTAGAAGCAATTGCACTAAAAACGAAAGCCATTCTCTTACCTTTGAGTGTTAAGAAAAACATTCAATAATAATAATAAGTACAGTAATTTAAACATACATAAAATCTATCAGGTATTTTCTTTCTGTCAGGTACTGTTCAAAGTGTTCATACTCACTATAACATTTAACCTTATGAGATAGATAACAGTATTGCTATCCCCATTTAATAGATTGGAAAATTATAGTATAAGTAGACGAGTACTTGTACTCTCAGGGAACAGTGAGTACACACAGTAAACATACTTTGACAAAGTGATATGAAACCACTGTATGTACAAATTACCATAATTTACATACACAATTCAAAGGTTAATTATCTAAATCACCAAAAAGATTTAATAAAGACAGGTGCTATGCAATATATTTCAATAATGCAATGTAAATTATTTTTAATTCAATATTCAAATGAATAAACTACAATTTTCAAAAAATTGCTATTGTCTATGAACTGTGCTGTCTAGTAGCCACTAGCCACATGTAGCTATTGAACAGATGAAAGATAGGTAGTATGACTGAAAAAGTGAATTTTTAATTTCACATCATTTTAATTAATATAATTTAAATTTTAAAACTGAAGCTGATTTTTTAGGACTGCATCTCACTTTAATCTTTGCATATAATAAGGTATTATTGTAGTATTATAGTTCACATGTTGGGAAAGTATATTGGTTCACGTATTGCATATAAATCTATCAATAATCTAGTTGGTGTTAATGGATTCATTCAATTCGAATAATATTTTTCTACACAGCAATGTAGCATTATAATGTGTTCATTTGAATATTCTATACAGTCAGCATGAGTTAAAATGATACTTATGTAAATTGTATTGGATAATTAAATTGAAGTATTCATTATAATTATAATTTTAATTAGAATATAATTAAATTATTTTTATAGTTTAAAAATAAGTATGAACATAACTTTAAATTTAAAATATAGGTTTATTTTTGACACAGAATTAAGTGAAGATTCAGAGGCTGGTACTGTGACAGGAACAGTAAAGCAGAAAGAGACTAGAAGAAGGTATGTTACAAGTTCACAGTGAATGTCAATTGCAATTTGCTATATCAGAATAAGAGGAAGAAGTTGTTTATTGTGTAAAACATAAAGATAATAAATTAGACAATATTAAGAGATTTTTTTCAGCAAATCCATAGGTAATTTGATGTTTCCTCTCAAAAGTCAAAAAAGAATCAATTAAGGCCCAGTCCCATTGCCAAGTGGTTAAAGTTCCACATGCTCCACTTCGGCAGCCCGGGTTCATGGGTTTGGATCCCAGGCCTAGACCTGCTCCACTCAGCAGCCATGCTATGGAGGTGCCCCACATACAAAAAATAGAGGGAGATTGGTACAGATGTTAGCTCAGGGTGAATCTTCCTCAGCAAAAAATTAAAAAAGAATCAATTAAATTAATGACTGAAATCAGAATTAAAATTTGAACTTATAACTTTGGTGATATTTAGAATGTTTTGAATTGCTGCAAAACAAAAATGTTATTCTCAGATGGGAGGATGGTAAAAGAAATTATTGTTTCACTTAGAGAAATTTTGTAGGGAAATTATAAGACTAAAAAAGATATTTTACAAAAGTAAAAGATCTGCTATTAAGTCACCAGATAATTATATTAGAAAAATCAATAGATTCAAAATTTGAAAAATTGTGACCACTTTTCTTTAGCTTCAGGTAAGTTGTACAATATTAGACACACTGCCTGATAAATATTCCAGGATGAGTTTGTCTCAAAGGATTTGTACTTTGCCAAAAAGAAAAAAAAGATTGTCAATTCACAGTCTAAAAAACTAACTTGTGGCATAATTTTGAATTTTATACATTTTCAAAGAAGAATTATGACTAAATTTGAAAAAGTTTGTTTCCATCGAGACAGATGATGTTCAAGCTACATTAGGTCAAAACTTGGATTTATTAAAATTTTAAGACAACAAATTGATGTTTCCTGTATTGTTTTATTTGACTCCATGTTGCATATTGAAAACATTTGTGCTCAGTTTTCTAAAGTAGACTCTATAATTTCCAGATACACATACAGCTGTATGTGTGTGTGTAAATGTGTACAAATGCTGTGAATCCTTGCCCATGTTCAGAACTTTGAAAAGATACAGAATATAATGAATGCCATGATCTCATTTTCTTTGCCAATGCTCATTGATTGAGTTCTAAACAAGTTTACAGAGACTTACGGTTCGGTCAAATCCACCCCAAGATTTCTTGAAACAGGAAATGCTCACCATTTGATAATGAAAGAAAAAAGTGGCAGTGTAATTTAATTTTCTCATCAATATCACACTGCATGTGGATAAGCTAAACTTGAAGTTGCAAGGAAGGGAAAAGTTGGCTTATGACCTAGCTAGAAAACTACGTGAATTTATATTAAAATTGAACTTTCTCATAGTAGAAATCAATAACAATGTTTTAACAAATTTTTCTAACATCAAACAATATGCAGAAAATTTTCATTATAATTGACAGCATTATGTAAATTGGCTGCCAAAATAACAAGAAAAACCTGATGAATGCTTTGTTGACACCAATATATTTAGGTTTTTGTTTAATTTATGCAATAATGTTTTGAAATTAACAATGAATTGACATAAAAGTTAGTGAATTTTCTTAATTTGGAAAGATGTGCTTTGACAGTGATATGTTTCTCTTCAAAGTCAAATCATTTCTGAAGAAATGAATATTGTCACCATGGATGTGAATATTGAAGGAAAACTATTTTTGTCACTTGATTCAGTTATTTCAAATTTTAAAAATCTGTTTGAAGCAACTTGGTAGGTGAATTTACTTTTTCAAATGTAAATTTCAGGAAATCTAAATTAGACTATATATTTCTAATATAAATGTGTGGTCCAGCTTGAGATGTGCTATAAGTGTAAAGATACACTCTCAATTTCAAAGACTTATCCAGAAAAGGGATGTAAAATATCTTATTAATAAATTTATATTAATTACATATTAAATATTAAAACAATATTTTGGGAAGCCGGCCCAGTGGTGTAGCAATTAAGTTTGAGCTCTCCACTTCAGTGGCCCAGGGTTCATTGGTTTGGATCCTGGGCATGGACCTACACACTGCTTATCAAGCCATGCTGTGGCAGGCATCCCACGCATATAAAGTAGAGGAATATGGGCACAGACGTTAGCTCAGGGTCAATTTTCCTCAGCAAAAAAGAGGAGGATTGGTGGCAGATGTCAGCTCAGGGCTAGTCTTCCTCAAAAAAAACCCCACTATTTTGGTATATTTGGTTAAATGTTGTATTCTTAAAAATTGATTGCACTTGTTTCTTTTTACCTTTTTAATGTGGCTGTTGGAAAGTTTAAAATTACATATGCTTGCTCACATTATATTTCCATTGGAAAGCACTGATATATAACTTTTTCTGCCCACTCTCCATATAAAAGATGCTTTAAACTCTATCTTTAAGTTTTTGCAGAATGGTCTCATTTTAGTAATCTTTCTCTATAAAAAATTATACTTTTTACAGAAATTTTTTAAAGTACATAAAAACAGAAAAGAAAATTTCAAATCACCCAATTGAATTCAGAATTCCTATTAATATTTTGATGTGTTTTCTTGTATTTTTCCTAAATCAGTCTCTCTTCTCCCTCTCCCCCTCCTTCTCCTTCCTCTCCCTGTCTCTCTCTTTCTCTCTTTTTCTCAAGTTCCTCTCTACACCACTAAGCATTAAAATAGAACATCATATTTTTTCAAAAAACTATTTGAGCCAGTAAGAAGAAATGAAAAATAAATTCAAGCTGTAGCCAAGAAAAGATTAGAGAAGCTATACCTTTTGGGGGTTTAATGATTAAAAGCAAGATATTCCTGGGGCCAGCCCGGTGGTGCAGCAGTTAAGTGCGCACATTCCCCTCCAGTGGCCCAGGGTTCGCTGGTTCAGATCCTGGGTGTGGACATGGTACTGCTTGGCGAGCCTTGCTGTGGTAGACGTCCCACATATAAAGTACAGGAATATGGGCATGGATGTTAGCTCAGGGCCAGTCTTCCTCAGCAAAAAGAGAAGGATTGGCTGCAGATGTTAGCTCAGGGCTAACATTCCCCCCCCCCCAAAAAAAGGCAAAATATTCCATTTCTCCACAAAGGATACTGTCAAGAGAATGAAAAGACAAACAACAAACTAGGAGAAAATATTTGCAAAAGGCACATCTGAGAAAGGACTATTATCCAAAATATACAAAGAACTCTTAAAACTCAACAATAAGAGGGCAAACAACTTGATTAAAAAATGGGGAAAGACCTTAATAGACACCTCACAAAAGACGATATATGATGGCAAATAAACATATGGAAAGATGTTCTACATCATATGTCATCAGGGAAATGTACATCAAAACAATGAGATACCATTACACACTTATTAGAATGGCCAAAATCCAGAACACCGACAACACTAAATGCTGAAAGCCATGTGCAGCAACAAGAACACTCTCATTGCTTGTGGGAACACAAAATGGCACAGCTACTGTGGAAGGCAGTTTGACAGTTCTTTACAAAACTAAACATACTCTTACTGTACAGTCAAGTAGTCTCACTACATGGTATTTACTCAACAGAGTTAAAAACTTATATCCACACAGAAACCTGCACACAGATGTTTATAGCAACTTTATTCATAATTGCCAAAACGTGGAGGCAACCAGAATGTCCTTTATGGGTCAATGAATAGATAAACTGTGGTACATCCAAACAATGGAATATTATTCAGCACTAAAAAGGAATGAGCTACCAAGCCACAAAAAGACACACAAGAAATTCAAATGCATATTACTAAGCTAAAGAAGCTAATCTGAAAAAGCTATATACTGTGTGATTCCAACTGTATTACATGCTGGAAAAGACAAAACAATGTAGGCAATGAAAAGATCAGTAGTTGTCAGAGGTGAGGGGGGAAAGAGGGATAAATAGGCAGAAGATAGAGGATATTTAAGGGCAGCGAAAATATTCTGTATGATACTATAATGGTGGACATGTGTCATTATATATTTGTCTAAATCCATAGGCTGTACATTAAGAGTGAACCCTAATGTAAACTATGGACTTAGGGTGATTATAATGTGTCAGCTTAGGTTCATCAATTGTAACAAACGTACCACTCCGGTGATGGATATTGATAATGGGGGAGGCCATGTATGTACGGGGACAAGGGGTATATGGGAAATCTCTGTGCCGTTCACTCAATTTTGCTGTGAACCTAAAAGTGCTCAAAAAGATAAAATCTATTTTTGTTAAAGTGCAAGATACTCTATTCTTTTTTCCCTGAACTTAGATAAGACTTTTTCCCCCTAGATTTTTTTGCCTAGGCTTCCCAAAAGAATTAACATAACTTAGAAGTTGTGAGATGTTGTTCTATTTAAGCCCACTGAAAGAAATTCACTGAGAAGATGTCTAAAGTTAAATAATTTAAACAAACTTGTACAATGATAGCTCCTTGGAAGAACAATTAATGTATTTAAATTAAGTAAATCATAAAAATTTGTACAAATATTTCATACTCGTACTATTTTTCAGTAGTCTATTTCAAATAATCATTTACAAACTTGGAGGCTTACTCACCATTATCGCTATCGTTAGTAATTGATAGAATATTCATCGAATACTTTTCTATATGCAGAACACAAGTTCATGTGCCTTTGAAGTCTTTCCATTTCATTTATTCAACAAACACCATATACTGGTTATTGAAATAACAGTAGTTTCAGGTAACTCTTTTAGTCACTGTACAATAATTTTTTAAAAAATGACTGTGAAGCGTGTGTGTGTGTGTGGTGTTATCAAGGAGGAACTTCATAATACTTTTATGCTTATTTTGGAAAGGCTAGATTAGAAGATGAGCTTTAGGGTGGATTTCTCAAAGTAGCTGTGTGTTATATACATTTCTTTTTCACATAAAAGTTGAACTTTGTATGAATGGACCATAAGAGCAAGTCAAACTCAATCTCTCCATGTCAAGTTTGAACTGGAAATTCACAAATCTAAAACAAAGGCTTATTCGATAACAAACCACACGCTCTAACACTTGTCCCTGCACTAAAGCTAATGCCACAAAAGCCATTGGAGCATGAATTTCTAGTTGACAACAGCAGAAACACCACTTAGAAATAGGTTATTCACCTTATGAAAATTATCAATCATCCAGATATATTTTCTTCTTGTTCTTCCTCCACACAATCTATAAAAGCAACATGATGCTCGAGTAGATAAACTTCCAGATATAACATATTTTTCAACACAAAAGTGCATTCTCTCTCTGTACTTTACTCTATGGAGTAAGCCAGAGTTATGAATTTACGAACTATCTTAATTTCTCCAAGGGATGTAACTTGTCCTGAATTGAAGCATTTAAAGAGTGTAACTTTCTCACATCTTTGGTAATGTATCTAAAGTAATTACAAGCTAATAGTAGCATGACTGTGGCTATTTTAAACAATATTCTTACAGCTCTGAAATCAATAAGAAATAAAACTGTCTTCCTCTAAGTGTTTTTGTATTGTTATTTAAAGATCATTAATTTCATGCATCTTACCTGCATATTCTTTGGTGCAGATGATGCTAATGTTACATTATTTTGAATTAAAAGTTCGTGTTTGTGGTTTTTTCTCTGCATTTATTGCTTGGCTTGTTGCATCAACAAGAAATTATGAAGTTTAATTACTTGTATGAAAATGAACTTAAAACTGTTATTATTTTACACAAGTTCTAATGGCAATACCACTTTAGAATGAACAACAAAAACAGGCCAAGTGAGTCATAGTACTTACAGTATGTGAAGTAATAGAAAAGAATTCTTATTTATTAGCAGAACATTAGCCTTTCACAGCACAGAAAATTGATCATTCTTTCCTGGTTGGTTTGTTTTCTTCATGCTCTATGGCACTATTACATTGCTTCTGTATAATTGCCTAACCTTTTAGTTCCTACTAGCAATAGTACAGCTATTACTTTCTTAGATGTCACATTATGGTAAGCTAAAATGAAATCAAATAATAGAATTTATAGCATCTCAACTCCTAGAATACAGACTTTTTGGTCTAAAAAAAGTGTTATACATTGAGTTTCAAAGAAACAGGAGAAGTATGTTCTGCTGATTTGTGTACATGTGTTATTGAGGAGGTTGAGAAAGGGGGAAAGATGAGGAGAAATTTGTACAATTTGTTTATGACTTTCAATAATTGTTTTTCTTCTCTCTCACATAATTCCAACATTTTGTCTTATTCGATAATTAAAATGCATGACAATATTGGGATTACCAGCACCCCACAGTTTTAAGAAGGGAAGAAAGACATTTTGTAATGCTTGACATCTAGCTCTCAATAGCAGGTACTGAATAATATTGAGGAATTGAGAAATTTAGTCTCCAGAGTCAGACAAGTATGGGCATAAAATTTATCTCAAATATTTACCAGCTATGTGACCTTAGGCAAGTTACTTAGCTGTAGCAAGTTTTTCATAAAAGCTCCATAAGATTTTTATAAAGATTAAGAAAGAAAATGCATATGAAGAACTTACAAAATTTGGTTAATAGCAGATATTTAATACATGTTCATTTTTATTATCATTGTTATTTTGAGTGTGACTAATTGGTCCTTAAAAAACAGAGTTAACAGTCATCCAATAGACGTCAGATTTTATCATTGTTAGTATTGTTGTTATTATGAGTACTATTATTTCATCTTCCTCTCAGGCTCCATATGAGCAAAGTGCATCCTGCCCATCCATTCCTATCACTCTTCCATAGAGGATGCTATTTCCACTCTGGGACTTACACTGTTTTTGTTTTTATCAATAAAGAGCACCAACTCTATTTCCAGCACATTTGGTGGGTGTGGAGGGAACATAGAGGAGTATGAGGTACAAATATTAATAACGTACCTGGGGTCCATGTAGCCAAGACTGCTGACGGCAACAAAACAGAAAATTGGACCCCGCGCTTCACTCCGTCACAGCATTTACACCAGCGTGAAAAACCTTCACATTGGTGAAGGGGAGACGGTCCTCCTCCACATATTTTCAGAATAAAAATGGCAATAATAAAAATGCTTGTCAGCCTCAACTTATAGACAACCTATTTTCAAATAATGTTGAAAATAACAAAATCTCAGTGGACTTTGCTATAATAGAATTTGATCTATTAGCAGCCAAGACCTTCCTTAGAATGCATTATAATCTTAGAAATAATCCTAGAAAAAAGAAGAAAGCAAGAACCAAGAATATTATTTCAAGATAAAGGAAATTTTGCCATAGTATCCTCATAAGTAAATAAAAAAAGAGAAAGACTTTCTCTAGGGAGTACATTTGTAATTTCCTTTTTCTTTCTAAGGCACACAGATGTGTGTGCTTGATTAAACTTGCTAGGTACTTTATGACTTTATGAGTATGAGTTCAAAACTATTTATTATCTGAAATAGACACAATTATTAAAAACATAGAAGAAAATAAGAACCAAGAAAAATGGAGTTATTGAGATGAAGCTTTCTTGTTACTATTTTCCTTCCCTTATTTTTCTTGACGCTCTCAAAAGGATGGATGATGCCTACTAATAGTGGTAAGGAAAGAAAAACACTGACTGAGATTCAACATGGAAAGCAAAGCAAGCATGACAAAGCAAAAGAAAATGAGAAAGGGGATAGAGAGAGGGAAAAGAGAAAAATGCAACATCAGACAATCTAACTCTAAAAATAATAACAAGAGGAATGGGAAGAATATTTCAGAACAAGAGAAGAGCTGGAGCAAATAAGAAAGAAGTAGCATAAAAATAAAAGAGAAACGAAAGAAACTTTGAGGAAAGAAGAAAAGACAGTGAAAATTTTTAATAATTTGAAAAAATAAAATGTAAGTGAAGGAAAAGAATGATCACAGAAAACTCCTGCCAGAAAAGAAATACTAATATAAGATTCAAAGACATGAAACAAGTTTTGAACATATTTTTCTTGAAATGGACTTATGTAAGTACACGCTAAAATTACAAATAGTAGGGGCCGGCCCCGTGGCCGAGCAGTTGAGTTCACATGCTCCACTTGGGGGGCCCAGGGTTTTGCTGCCTTGGATCCTGGGCAAGGACATGGCACTGCTCATCAAGCCATGCTGAGGTGGCGTCCCACATGCCACAACTAGAAGGACCCACAACTAAAAATATACAACTATGTACTGGGGGGCTTTGGGGAGAAAAAGGAAAAAAAATAAAATTTTAAAATTACAAATAGTAAAAATCCCTTCAGATAAAAACCAAGGGAAATATTCCAGGGAAGAAAGAGAAGTCTAATTACAGGTCATTAGCACTTCTTAAAAAGTGCTTTAACTGTTTCGTGAATGCATGTTGCCAAGCCACAAAGAGATAAGGGGGGTGTCGGGTGTTGTCAAGTGGCTTTTTGTGCAGTAACACAACACAAGATGACAGATGTTTCAGATTTATCAAAGGGTCAAAGAAACCAAATCTTTTTCTTTGGGCTCAAGACAGGGATAACATTGAAAATCATTCAAGTGATAGCATGACACAAATGAGATGATATTATGTCTTTGGAAAAGTGAAAAATAAAGAGAAAAACTGTCAATTAAATACTATTTTTAGGGTAAAGATGAACGGTTAGGGGGAAAACACTTTAAAATACTTTAGAGAGGCTCTACTGACAGGAGGTAAAGAGTAGTGGGTAAGCACAATGGTTACAAATCAGAAGGCCTGGGCTAAATTCTGGTTCTACCACTTACTAGATGAGTGATACTTAGCAAGGAGCATAACCACTCTGTGTCTCAGTTTACTCATCTTCAAAATGAACATTAGAAAACTGTTTTGCAAATTTAATAAGATATTGAATATAAATCACTTGGCACAGTGCTTGATTTGCAGGAAGTACTCAACCGCTATTACTGTAATTGTTATAGATAAAACAGAGGTAACACTGAAAAATCTTGGTAACAATTGTAAAACAAATAATAACTTTTATTCAGACTCTTTAGATGTTTCATTAATATTGTAGAATTATGTCTTGGTAAATACCCCATAGTTACATAACCATGTTGAAGGAATTCTCTGGGAAATTTACAATTAGCTCATTATGGGCTTTTTTTGGTTTTGTTTTTCAACATTCATACACAATCAACTCTGTGAGAGAAAAACAGTAGTTCGAAGAGAAGGAATATGAATGAATGACTTTGTGATGACAAAAACAAAGTAAACACTCAAAACTCGAGAGTCGGAAAGAATAATGTGATTATATGCAAAGTACCTTTGAGTACAGATCAGTTCTCAATAATTCTACAAAGAATTGTGAAGGAGAAATCACACTCTTGTAGAAATGTGTCTTTCTGCTAAAAGACTATTTAGGTCTAGCAGAGTTAAAATAGAAGCTTGTTTCAGAGCTATAAATTTAAAAATAAGTAAGTAAATAAACAAACAAAATGTGTTTGATTTAAAAATCAAAGTTCTAAATAATTATATAGATATTGTAGAGAAATTCTGTGACAGCAAAAGCATTTATGATTCTGTAGATAGGAATTTTGTCTATCTATATGTCATTCCTCTCACCATAATAAGAGTTCAAAGTATAACACCGTTGTTCAATAATATAAACTTGAGTGTATAAAGTATAAAACATAATAGGCACTATAAGTTTAACAAGATACACAAGACGCTATTGAACAATCACCACTCAAATATTTTCAGTTCTACTATTTTTCAATTTTTTAATTTATTAATTTCTGCTTTTTTGAATTTGAATTTCTACTTTAAGCTTTTCTTAAACTTACATTGTTCTTTCCCTAGTTTACTTAATTCAATATTTAATACATTGATTTTCTTTTCTTCTTGTTTGATAAGTTCTTAAGACAATTTTTCTTTTCCTTTGGGCACTACTTCGGTTGTGTTGCATAGGCTCTAACTCGTAGTGTTTTCATTTCCATTAATTTCTATATATTCTGAAATCTTGCCTTTGATTTCTGGGGGGTTTTTTTATGTTTTTCATCTGCACTTGATTATATCAATAGAGAATTCTCATTATATCTGGAGGACAGGTACTGTCTTATTGACTACTTTTACTAAGCAAGACAATGTCATCGCCTAGTAGGGAAAATAATTAGTGATTGATGACTGAATTATTTTCAAGTTAAAAAAATGTCAAATGATAGACTAACTGGATAAAATATTTCCTAGTCAGTTAGAAGCCATTAAATATGACATAGAAGAAGGAGGAGGAGGTGATGGAGGAGAAAGAAGGAGGAAGAGGAAAACAATCTGGGATTTAAAAGCCTCAAGTTTTAGACAGCGTACCTGACAGTAACACACTGAGTTCAGCTGAAGAGCCTCTAGGCTAACTTTCCTAAACTGTAACATAAGGAATTTCTCTTGCATATGCCGTCTAAGATCCTCCTCCGTGTAGCTATTGCTACGGTTCAACCTAATATAGATATATAGATAGGTAATATATACGTCTATATACACATATTTACACACACATGTGTGTGCTTTCACCATTAACTGATTAATCACATAACTGAACAGAGAATTTAGCTTCTCTGAAGTAGAAAGATAAACACCATCTAATTCAACAACTCAAGTGGTGGCCAAATTTCCTGAGCAAAAATAACCACCAACAGTTCATCCATCCGACTGCTAACACCTGTGGTAATAGGGAACTCGTTATAACCTGATCAGCCAGTCTGTCTTTGAAATGCTGATTCACATAAAATATGTTTTTCAATAACTTCCTGCAAACATTCTAATTGTGCCTTACACCAAGTAAGCCATTCATGTTCATATAAAAGTCACTAACGCAACTTTTTTCAGTCAGTGTAAGACTGCAGGACCATAACTCAAGTTGAATAACAATTATATTAATATGCAATTATATTAATAATTATATTCGTTACGTGAAGTCTTTTCTTGCTGCTTCAATGATACTTCCACCAACCTGTCATCTAGTCAAGCATGTCAGTGTAAATTATAAGCTGCCTCATATCTCACATAAAACTCTTGTCCTCTTCCCAGATCCTTGGGAATGTCGCTTTTTGTGTCTGTGTGAAAAATGCTCTCTTCGGCTCTCACACAAGCTTTGAGTCTCCTTTTCCTCACGGAGTTAGTTAGCTGCTTCGAAGGGCCCAGTGCAAGGCTCCCAAACTCTGAAGGGGAAGGCAGGCAATGAAAACGAGTGAAACCACATGGCTGAGGACTGTGGTTAATTAGGGAGATCATGCCTCCTATGAAAAGGTCAGCTGCTACTCAGCTATAGCTTGTGAGCCCATGTGGGAATGAGCGTGTGTCAGAACTGTTGAAAACTTTGGAAGCCAAAATTTTAAGCGAAATCTCCTGATTTTTATGTTGGCAACTATTTCAAATTTTTCAAAGACAGCATAGAGACTAAGAAAGAAAAAAATATGTCTGCAGGTTGCATTTGACCCTAGGCTGTCAGTTTGAAGTTTCTGGCCCAGGCTTCTGATGTAGCAGGGTGTTTTCCATCATGACCTGGCTGTTAATTCTTCACTGGGGGCGATGAGAGACCAAATTTTAGGAACAGCCTATACTTATATTTGCCAGATATAAAATTTCGTAAATGACAGGTATTAAAGATGTTTGTGATGTTTTACTTGCTATTTTAGAAAACTTACTATTTTAAAGTCACAGCCATAAATATTGGAGTTCAAAATCTTCCAACGTTGACACTTTTTCAGATTATGAAATGGTTTCCCAGGGTAGTATTTAATTTAATTAGACCACAATGAAATGAAAAATAAACTTAGACCAAGGAGAATACTGCCACCTTATTTTTTCTAGGTCAGCTTATAATCCCCATCTGTTCCTCCAGTAATTTTTACTTTAAAGATATTGCATTAACTTTCAATCTCTTTTCCAAGAGATGGAAATAATCATTTATACAATCCAGAACAAGGGCAAATATTTCAGTAAAGGTCCAGATAGCAAACAGTTTAGTAAATATTTTAGGTTTTGTAGATCATATGGTCTCTCTTGCAACCACCCCAGTATACCACTTTAGTGTGAAAGCAGCAAAGACAATACGTAAATGAATGACATGGCTATGTTCCAATAACATTTTATGTATTTACTAAAATTTGAATTTCACATAATTCTCATGATTCACAAAGTATTATTATTCTTTTGATTTTTTCCCATCATTTAAAAATATAAAAAGTATTCTCAGCACATGGATCACACAAAAACAGGTGGTGGACTAAATTTGGCCCACAGGCTGCAGGTTGCTAACTTCTGATCATAGAGCACATTGTTCTCAGTATCAAGATATCCAGAATATTAAATTATTTACAAATATTTAATAATTTTTAAGTTATACTGCCAAATTATTAAGAAAGTGGCTTAGCTAGTGGAGAATCAGAACAGAAGAAAGTAGACTATTTGAAAGAATATTTCATTTAAAACCAGAATTATCCACAAAAAAATAAATCACATAGAAACAGTTAATTAAATACCTCTTCGCCTACTTGTGAAATTTTCTTGTTTTATAAATCCACAGTCTAGCAAAGAGCTTAAAATTCTAACTGAGATAAATGGCATTTCTAATGCTTTTGCCAGCTTTGACTTTGGCCACTTGTCATTGGAGACCATATTTCTGACCATCTTCTCTCCTACTAACATACTAGAGGCAGATACCAGCCAGGGGTTGTAAGACCAGCTGTCATATAGGCAATATGGTGAATGCATTAGTAGATATATTTTTGTTGATCTTACGTTTTAAACGTATTCTAAGGACAACTTGAAATAATTTGTTTATTAAATGTGCTGTGGATTTCCTTTTTCAATTTCCTAAGCAAACAATCATTATCCCTTATTTTCTTTTAGGAGTTGAAAACCACGCAGCAGATTCATTTCATATAATTCTTAGAGGTTGTTTATATTACTAAGACGTTATGCAACCATTTATCTTATTATTATTCTTTTGTGTGCAGCTCTATCTTATGTACTACACAAGATGTTTCCTTTCACAAAGGTGTTGCATCCAGAATAAATAAACCTCTGGAAGGAATGTGAACGGGGCTGAAATTATCTAGCAGAATAATGAATGGCATTTTAATCATTCATGAGTATTTTCCTTAACATATTTCATATGTTACATCAGTCCTGAAAATACATAAAACTAAAAATATCAGCCCAAAAGATCTTTTGCAATTGTCTCCTTGGCTAATAAAATCCAGGGCCCGGACTCAGCATTTCACACTTAGAGTTATTTAATGTCTTCTGTAACACATCAGCTAGAGAGTTAAGCTCACCTTTTCACTTTGTAAACAGAAATGGATGGATGTCTGGTTTTTTTCAGAAAAAAATTATCCTACAAGCTTCGTAGAACTATGCTAATAGTATGGCTTAATTAACATTATGTTTTATTGAAATCCTGAAGCAGAGGTATGATTAAATATTTCTAAACTATGGAAAATTTCAGGAAAGATCAAGCTTTGTGTTAATTGTACTTAATGTTTCCAGCTATTTCACTAAAATCCAAGAAGAGTGCTTTGCTTTTATTCCTTGGACAATTTATTGATTTTATAAAATGTTTATAACTAGGTGTCCTTCTAGTATCTTACTTGGTGATAAATCTCTTAAGATTTCATATCCATAAACTAAGGGCCTCAGAAGTCATCATTATGTTTTTATGGTGGTGGTGGAGGTGATACGGGGGGTGGCATGTATGTTTTGCCACCATGACCATGTGTTTACACATTCAAATTATATGAAGAGAAGCCATCCAAAAGGTAATAATTTTTAACAAGGAAACAAAGTGATGAAATCCTTCACACACCTCTATTAGTTTCCACCCAAATGGTCATTGATCACCAGTGCTTAGATTAATCAGCTATAAATATGTAAATACTGTTAATAATATTATCTAACTCAAATTTAAACTCTTTAACCTTAATGGATTCATAGGAAACTTTTGTCACATGTTTCACTGAAAAATAGATAATCTATGTCATGAAATCCCCATGACATAGTATTCTAATAATTATTTTTAAAAATAGGTTCTCTTTTTATCCTTACATTCTTTTGTAATTACTTAGATTTATCATTTAAGTGATATTTTCTACAATTTCGTCTGAGACCTGGAACTTAACAATTTTGTTTTAACTAGTTCTTACAATATCCTCCCACCAGATGAAAACACATACTGTTTGGAACAATTAAGAAAAAGCTGAAAATAAGTCACATTGTAAAAAACTATAATGAACTCAGCTCTTGTCTACTTATCATTCAGCCTTAAAACAGAATTTTTAGAAATTATTAAACTGAAAACATTCAACTGGCAAGTGTACTTCATGACTATTAAGTCATTTTAAGGGAGAAAGTGTTGCAGTAGAAACCAAGAAGGTTTTCAGTGCTGACTCTAATATCAATTAGCTATATAGTCTTCAGTAAATCTTTTAAAATCTTTGTTTGTTCATCTATAAAATAGCTTAAAAAGTCCTGACCATTTGATAAACCTGTTTTGTGTCTTAAAGAAGTTAATATATAAGGAAATCTTTTGAAATTTAGAAAATGTTCTAAAATTTTAATTTATTATTAAATCAATTCTACTTACATTTAATTATGTATTAATCTTTTGAATATAACATTATATTCAAATTTCTATTTCACTTTCAGTTATAATTAAAGTTACAATAATTTCAAGCAATGAACGTGGGCAGGATATGACCATAGGACAAATAAAATGAATCTGATGATTTGGAAAAATCTAGGTTTCTTCCACCCTGTTCCACACTCTCAGCCTGTGCGTGCACATGTGTGTGTGTGTGTGATTATATGTTGGGAGATGTACATTGAGAAATTCTAACCCAAGGATCTACTTAACATGTATTTCTGATCATGCTGGAACATGCCCCTAGGAAAAGGTACTAGATTGAGGTCATGAAGTATTATTATTTACTTTGTTCACAATCAAATCATCAACTTAATTGCAGCAAACAAAAACAATTCATTAAGTGCTGCATGATGTATTTCCTCGTTGTGTTTACAGCTATTACAAGACTTTTGTTGAAAAAAAATTAAACTTTCTTAACCAAAGCAAGTAATGTGATAGTCTGACACATATCCCCACACTAAGTTACAATACAAGCCAATGACATTTATGCTGCTGATTAACTAAAATTCAATCAGGATGATAATATCAAGAACATTAATGGCGTTGTCCTTAAAGGTTTACTTTTATGACACTGCTTTTGCACTATTGGTTTGCAGATGAATAATGATCTGTGTATACATAAAATGTTAAAATTTAAGATAAAAATGTCCCTATAAGACTGAAGACTACAGTATCTGAGACAGATTCAGAATTTAAAATGCTTCAGTACCTACAGCAGTACCTGTCAAAGTGTTACTCTTTAATGTTATACGTAACCCACACTTGCTTTCAAGACTACTCAATACAAATAAAGTTGGTCACCAGTAAGTCTCCTCCTATTAAAATATTTGTTAAATCTCCTCTGATCCAGGTTAAACTCCATAATGATTCCTAAAGTCCTTTTCAAGGGTGACCTACTCATGTGGGCTACTTCTATTTGTAATCAGCTGTAAGTTCTATTCAATAGAAAAAAATGTCTTACCCTTCGACTAATCTTTAAGTGACCTATGTTTACCAGCATCAGATATTTATTAGTTATTCACTCACTAGGCATAGAGCTTTAGAACAATTCAGAGGGTAAAATTTGGATATTGTTCGCCAGTAGCGTGGAATTCAAGAGGAAGACAATTGCAAGGAAATTTCCTCTTTCTCAGTCCAGAGTTTCCACAGCAAATATTACCAGCAAATATTTTACAGTTTCACAACTGTAAAGTAAAAGAAAGAAGAATGTGATCTACTGGAGGAATGTAGTTTTATGTCTTAATACAATCAACTTTTACCTGTCTCAGGAAGTATTCATTGGGTTGTTTGTAATGGTGGCTTTGTTATGACCCATCTGCTCCACCTGGGTGTCCAGATGGCTGGGTTAGAAGAGACGCATCTTCCTTGTCTGAATATCTAGAGCTCTTAAAATAGATACCACATTGTTGTATGTGGGATCAGAAACCAATGTTTACTGTTCACCATTGTTGCC
This sequence comes from Equus przewalskii, assembly GCF_037783145.1. Taxonomy (NCBI): domain Eukaryota; kingdom Metazoa; phylum Chordata; class Mammalia; order Perissodactyla; family Equidae; genus Equus; species Equus przewalskii. The sequence goes on from NC_091834.1 coordinate 30,827,932, forward strand.
TATGTAAAATTACTCTTTCTTCAAATGTAAATATCTTAAAAGTGAAATCCATGTCTTAGGCATATTTAGTCCTAGTTTAGCATTGCCCTGAGAACACAGAAGGCAAATACAAAATATTTATTGATTGTTTGTTGATCGATAAAAGTTAGCTTAGTATAATTTACCCAATAATATTTCAACAGTATACTTAGTCATCAGAGAAAAATATGGAATCCTGACACAGGCTCAATAATATGTAAACATCTTTTATAAATATTGATAGCTCTGACAAAGATACTGGTACTTTTTTTACCCACTACTAATGTACTAATAATTCAGAGGTCTGAAAAAGTACCCAAATTATTTCAGGTCCTAATTCATAAACTAAGACTTTGTCTGATTAAGGAAATTTTATTTTGGCCATATTTTCTTTTAAAATTACAAATAGGTAATATTTTAGGAAAACAAAAATTGTCAAGATGCGTTTGTGTATCACTGTTATTTAAATAATAAACGCTAATAGAGAAAATGCAGTAATCAAGCATAATTGCCAGGTTATTTTCAAGAGTTCATCAAATTAAGATCATAATTATAGTACTGTTTCAAGGCATAAATTTAGCATTCTTAATAAAGATATGTGTTTTAAATGGTGACAATTATTACTTACTATACATATAAATTTTATGTTTCATTTATTTTCTAACCTTTAAGGAAATCTCTCTCTGTTTCTATCTCTCTCTCTTTCTCTCAATTTGAGAAATAAAAGAGAACTCTGCTGTAGGCAAAAGCAAAGATTAATAATTAAATTCAGGTAACATTTAGGATTTCCATTTGTTTTTCAAATTTCTTCAGGCATTTCTCTCCCTTTTTTATGTATTCTTAAAAAACAAATGTGTGTGTGTGTTTGTTTGTATTAACAAAAAGAAGATGGAAATAACATAATTTCTATGTCATCTCTTTCTGATTTTATGTCTTTTGCCCCAGGATAGAAGGCTCTCATAGGCTCTGTCATTCCTTCCCTGGGTATGTGTGGCTTTTGGTAGCACACCATGTTAAAGACTCTTCTTAGACAAAGGATCTCATCTGAGGCTTCTTGCCCAAAATAGAACTGAAAGAATAGATTGGGATAGCAGGTTGTTATCAAAAATAAATGGATGTAGGGCAATGACAGCAGGAAAACCCTATAACAGAAACTCAGATCTTTTATGTTCCAGTCCTTTCCAATCACGTCTTATTTTTTATTGTTCCATTTTACTCAGGGACTGGGAAATGGAGCAGAGAAGGGCAGATTGTCCAACTGCTACCAGCTCAATTACTTGATTTTTCTTTGAGATATATACTTAATACTGAAATTTCTCTTCCCTGGGTGAGACATTTTGACCACCATAGTTATCTTTTATTTATAGTACGTTTTTAGTCAAAAGATGTAAGTTGAAAACCCTAATTATTTGTGAACATCAGGGAAATCTTTTGTTTTAATTTTAAGCAAGGAAAATCAAAAGCAACTTGTGAGATATTCCTACAATAGAGGCTACTTCCCTTATTAATCCCAAGATTAAGTAATTACATAACTGCATCATACACATGTTACAAACTTTAATGACATTTTAAAGGCAAAGCACAATTTAAATAAATCAAATACTAATATATTATGAGAAAAGAAAATTAATACAAACGTAAGTAATGGGGCAAATGTTTCTTCATAAATATAGTCATCTCTGATTTATTAGTAATATCCTTTTTATTGACAATAAATACATTATTTATGATTTAGTTAGTACCTGGAGTGCTCTGCACTGACTTTCATGTTTTTTACATATTTTCAAATAAATATTAAAATGTAAAACATCTTAACTCTTTGTATAAAACTTTATATAAATAGCCATAGTCTTAGTATATTTTATGATTATATTGCTAAATAAATTGTTATGCTTATCTTTTCCTATGCTAAAGAGAAAATAACATTTATCTATGTGTTATCAAAACAATCATTTGAAAACCAAAAAAATATTTTCATTTAATTAGCATTTTTAAATGATTTTTATATATGAGGTTGCTCAATTTAAAATACCAAGATACTGATCATATTAGACAGGTTGTCATCTACTTGGGATGTTTCAGAATGGCTCCACTGAACAGTAAGTGTGTTACCTAAATGGAAATGGAATTTATGTACCAGCTCTGTCTCTAAAGAATGGACGGAAGACACTTTTTGAACACTGCTCTCTGACTCTGTAATATAGGCTTTCACTTAAATTACCTAATTTAAACCTCATAATGACTCTACCCTAAAAGATTGAAATAATCACCCACATTTTTCAGATTAATAAATTGATATGCAGAGAGACCAGGAATTTCCTTGTGGTCATTTTTATTATTGTTGTTGATTTATTGTTATTGATATACTATTTTTTTCCAGTAAATTTAATATATCTCATAAAGATGCATACATATGACAAGTTAAATAAATTTACAGTAAGTGAGTTCGAGGTGCAGGGAAATTAAGTGAAGTTATATAGAGACTGTAGAGTTAGATTACAACTTTATTCAAACCTTCTAGAAGGCAAGATTTAAAATATAGTCATTTATATGACGTATAGTATTGACAAGTTAAAAATAAGCAGTTGCTTAGGAAAAAGCACATATAATCAGAAACTAAAGAGAAATTTCTCTAAAGAGAAATTATCTCCTTTTTTTTGTAACCTCTTGTGTGATGATTGTCACTTAAGGAGTTTGATAAAACTATTTCTTGAAACTCATGTAGTCTTATAATTTTATACTGTCCTAGAAGGGAGTATGGATATTTCAGCAGCAATCTATTGGTTGATGGACAAAGAAGTGGCTTTCCTTCAGGAGAATCCTATCTATCCAATGAAAATAATGTTTTTGAAAATATTTATTGGTGTAAGTAATGGGCACAATAAAATGTTACGTGGGAGAAATATATACATTGCAAAATAAAATGTTCTGGGAGAATATAAAATTTATATTCTCATATACTCCTCATATTTAAGTTTTCACATAATTTTCCTTATCAGATCTAACATAAATGCTTATAATTTGTTCCTGCTAGAAACAGAAGTAATATTCACTAAATAAGTAGTAATTAGATCATATCTCTTTCCACCTGCAGCCATTCATTACTAAGTAACATTTTAATAATTTAATAGTATTCCAAAATATCAAAATATATTAAGGTGAGATAAGCACCCTTAACAATTCTGTTTCAAATATAAATACTCTGCACTTTTTATTTCTCCAAGAGACTGAGCTGGTAATTAACCTATTGCCAGAGGACCGAAATCCAATTCACCGTAGTACTTCATGACCTTAAAATGCACAATAGCACATCCTTTCTTAAGGTAATGCATGTGTGCATAGGTGAAAATAGAAGTTGAACTGTTGTGGGGAGCATACCCTTCTTTCAGTCATGACCAGTTGCCTGACAAGTCAACTGTCCTCAGGCCAAAATATTTTTTTCTGGTCACCAGGCTAAGAATTTCCAGTTCCCAATTCTGTAGTAAAAAAGAATCATAACACGTTCCAGAAAACAGAAAATAGTACCTTCAAAACACTTTGGAAACCTGCAAAGATATAAACTATTAAATTTTAATAATTTAATAGTATTCCAAAATATCAAAATATATAAACCAAGTTTTTCATTAGTGCTGTAAAATTTAATGACACTTCTAGCTATAATTGAAATTTTTTTACAGTATGTAGCGTCTATGTCTTTCTCAACTTAACTTTTATCCCTTTGTCACAGCTCATTAGGCGGGGAAAAGAGGAGATATGAAACGCAAATTAAATGGTTTCATTGTTGACCCTTTAGGCAAAAAAGACATCTATGTTCCCTAGAGAATTATCTAGACTCCAAAGATCATTAGGATTTTTTTCTTAGTTTCTCTCTATTCCACAGTATATTTAATATTTCCTACTGTCCTTGATCATTCTTCTTTGAATAAATATTATAGGACTTTAGCCTAATTACATAGCGAGGGCAGAAAAATTGGCAAACACAAAAAAGCACGAAGGAAAAAAATCACCTCTGCTAAAATTTGATATATATCACTTTTCCTATGCAAGTAAAACATATATATTCTTAAAGTTATTTCATATTATACAAACTTTTTTAGCACTTTCTCAATTCTAGCAAGGTATTTTGCAACATAAATTTTAGTAGCTCAATATTATTTCATCATATGAAGGTACTGTTGTTTCTGCTCTTGTTATTAAAAGTAAAGCTACACTGTGCACCCTTGTAAATATATCTTTATACACATCTGAATTTTCTTATAAATTCCAAGAATTTTAATATTTGTCAAAGTATAAAACATTTTAAAAATTTGATTGCCAAAAGAAATTTTGTATAGTTCTATCATTTTCTACTCCTTAGAGCAGTGAGCGCGCTTTGCCTGGAAGTCTACAACACAACGGATTTTTATTTACTTTGCCAATTTCATAGAATAATATTACATCTCATTTTCAGAGAGCCATTTTCAGAGAGTAAAAACCTGAAAGAATTTCCACTATAAGAAACACTAAAAGAATTTATAGAGGCTAAAGGAAAATGAAATGAGATAGAAACTGGCTTTTATAAAAAGGAATGAGGAATATCAGAAAAAGAAAATTGGGGAGGGGCCATAGAAATTATTGTTCCTATATTTATACATATTTTGTTGTTTCCCTAAAGACAATTAGCCATTTAAAGTAAAAATAATAACAAAAATTGGGTTTTATAGAATATTTAGAAGTAAAATATATGACAATTGAAAATATATTGTTATAAATTTCTTAAACTGTTCATGAAGTAATAGAATTTTTAATGTATGCTGTAATAAACTACATATGCATATTTTACTATCTAAAGAAATGCTGCAAAAAAGTACAAAGACTAAAATGCCATAAAACTAAAATGCCATAAAATGAGATAAAATGGAATACAAAAAATATATTTATATACTTTACAAAAAAATTAAAATGGAAAGAACTGGGGAACAATGAATAGATAAAACAAAAAACAAATCAAATACCAATCTGAAATTCAAGCATGTCAATAATTACACTAAATTTTACAAAAAAAAATACTTCCTTTAAAACACAGACTGTGAAGTTAGATTTAAAAAGCAAGACTCAACTATGCTTATTCACCAAAAAGAATACACCTTAAACATAAAAGTAGAAAAAATGTAAAAGTCAAAGGATTTTTAAAAGGGCTAACCACGCAAGCTGTAAGCATAAGAAACCTAGCATAGCTATGCTAATATCAGTGAAAAAGACATGAAGATGAATATTATTACTAGGATGTTAGAAAATATATCCTGGGGCAAACCTGGTGGCATAGTGGTTAAGTTCACATGCTCCACTTTGGCAGCCCAGCATTTACGGGTTCAGATCCCAGGTACAGACCTACATGCCACTCACCAAGCCGTGCTATGGCGGCATCCCACATATAAAATGGAGGAAGATTGGCAACAGATGTTAGCTCAGGGCCAATCTTCCTCACCAAAAAAAAGAAAAAGAAAAATATATTCACTTGTATGATAATAAAAGCACAACAAATGAAAATTTATGGGGGCCAGCCAGGTGACGCAGTGGTTAAGCTCCCATGTTCTGTTTTGGCAGCCCAGGGTTCGCCCATTCAGACCCTGGGTACAGTCCTGTGCACCACTTGTCAAGCCATGATGTGGCAGGCATCCCACATAAAATAGAGGAAGATGGGCACCGATGTTAGCTCAGGGCCAGTCTTCCTCGGCAAAAAGAAGAGGATTGGTGGCAGATGTTAGCTCAGGGCTAATCTTCCTCAAACAAAAATAAATAAATAAATAAAATTTATGAGATGCAGCAACTCATCCTTAAAGAAAATGTATAGGTATTTTTTCAATTTTTTTTAAAAGATTGTGGTAAAATACACATCATAACATAATTGACCATCTTAACCCTTTTAACTGTACAGTTCAATGGTATTAAATATATTCTTAATGTTGTGCAACCATTACTACCATCCATCTCCATAACTCTTTTCATCTTGTAAAACTGGAACTGTATACCATTAAATAATAACTCCACGTTCTCACTTCCCCAGCCTCTGGCAACAATCAATCTACTTTCCCTCTATGATTTTGACTACTCTGAGTATCTCAGTTAAGTGCAATCATACAGTATTTGTTTTGGGGGATTTTTTTTGTGACTGGCTTATTTCACTTAGCACAATGTCCTCAAAGTTAATCCATGTTGTAGCATGTGTCAGAATTTCCTTCTTTTTTTAAGGCTGAATAGTATTCCATGTGCATAAACCACATTTTGATTATCCATTCATCTGTGTTACTTCCATGTTTCAGCTATTGTGAATAATGCTGCTAAGAATATGAGTGTACGAATGTCTCTTTGAGATCCTGCTTTCAGTTCTTTGAATGCCTTTTACTTATTATTTCTTTTTCTTGCTTAATTGCTCTAGCTAGAACTTCTAGTACTATGTTGAATAGAAGTTGTGATAGCAGGCAGCCTTGCCTTGTTCCTGATCTTGGAGTGAACATTTTCGGTTTTTTACTGTTGAGTATGATGGTCAGTCATATATGGTATTTCATGTATGGCTATTATTATGTTGAAGTAGTTTCCTTCTATTCCTCATTTGTTGAATATTTTTATCATGACAGAGTGGTGAACTTTGTCAAGTGTTTTCTGTGCATCAATCGAAATGATCAAGTGGGTTCTCTTCCTTCATTCTGTTACTGTGGTATATCACACTGATCAATTTTCATATATTGAATCATCCTTGAATTCCAGGAATAAATCTAACTTGGTTATTGTGTATAATCCTTTAGTATGCTGCTAAATTTGGTTTTCTAGTATGTTTTGAGGACTTTTGCATTAATGTTCATAAAAGATATTGGTCTCTAGTTTTCTTTTCTTGTCGTGTCTTTGTCTAGCTTTGGTATTGGGGTAATGCTGGCCTCATAGAATGAGTTAGGAAGTATTACATCTTCTTCAATTTTTTGGGAGTTTGAGAAGGACTGGTGTTAGTTCTTCTTCAAATATTCGCTAGAACTCATCACTGAAGCCGTTAGGTTCAAGCCTTTTCTTTGCCAGAGATTTTTTGATTATTACTAATTCAGTCTCCCTACTAGTTACATCTATTTAGATTTTCAATTTCTTTGTGACTTAGTCTTGGTCGGTTTTGTGTTTATTATTTTTATATATTCTTGTTGTATTAACCCTTTTGTTAATATATAATGCCCTTCTTTGTCTCTTGTAATATTTTTTATTTAAGTTTTATTTTGTATGACATTAGTATAGCCACACTTGCTCTCTTTTGGTTACTATTTTCATGGAACATCTTTTTCCATCTTTTTACTTTCTATCTATTTGTGTCTTTGGATATAAAGCAAGTCTCTCTGTAGCCAGTATATAGTTGGATCTTGTGGGATTTTTTCCATTCTACCAATGTCTGCTTTTGATTGGAGAGCTTAAACCATTTACATTTAAAGTCATTACTGATAAGGAGGGACTTACTTCTGTGATTTTGATAGTTGTTTTCTATATGGCTTATAGCTATTTTGTCTTTATTTCCTACCTTACTGTCTTTTTTTGTGTTTAGTTGTTTTTTTTTGTAGTGAAACATTTAAATTCCTCTCTCATTTCCTTTAGTGTATATTCTTTAGCTATTTACTTTGTTGTTACCATGGAGATTAAATTCCACATCCTAAAGTTATAACACTCTAATTTGAATTTATACCAGTTTAACTTCAATATCATACAAAATCTCTTCTCCTTTAATAGCTCTGTCCCCACCCCTTGCAGTTGTTGATGTCATAAAATTATATTTTTATACATTGTATGCCCCAAAGCATAAGCTAATAACTTTTTTAAATTCATTAGTCTCTTAAATTATGTGGAAAACAAAAAGTGGAGTTACAAACTGTTGTTACAATAATATTAGCTTTTATAATTACCCATATATTTAACTTTATTGAGATCTCTATTTCTTTATATGTCTTCAAGTTACTGTATAGTGTTCTCTCACTTCACCCCACCCTGTGGGACTGCCTTAAGCATTTCTTATAATGCAGGTCTAGTGATAACAAACTCTCAGCTTTTATTTATCTGGAAATGTCTTAATTTCTGCCTCAGTTTCGAAGGACAGTTTTGCTGGATATACAACTCTCGGTTGACAGATTTTTCTTTTAGAAATTTGGATATATCCACCTCTGGCCTCCAAAGTTTTTGATCAGAAATCTGATGATAATCTTATTGAGAGCCCTTTGTATGTGATGAGTTGCTTCTCTCCTGGCACTTACAAGATTTTTTCTTTGGCCTTCAAAAGTTTGATTATAACATGTCTATATGTAGGTCTCTGAATTCATCTTACTTGGAGTTTGTTGAACTTCTTGGATGTTTATATTCACATATTTCATCAAATCTGGCAAATTTTCAGTCATTATTTCTTTAAAAATTCTGTCTGCCACTTTCTCTCTCTCTCTCTCTTCTTCTTTCAGAGCTCCCCCAGTGTGGATGTTAGTGCACTTGATGGTGTCCCATAGGTGTCTTAGGCTCTGTTCACTCACTGTTCTTCAGTCTTTTCTCTTACTGCTCCTAAGACTGGATATTGTCCTATCTTCACATTCATGAATTCTTTCTTCTGCCCGCTCAGATCTACCTTTCAATCCCTCTAGTGAATGTTTCATTTCAGTTATTGTACTTTACAGCTCCAGAATTTCTCTTGTTTCTTTTTAGATTTTCTATCTCTTTATTGATACTTCCATTTTGTTCATACATTATTTTCTTGACTTTGTCCACATCATCCTTTAGTTCTTTGAGCATTTTTAAGACAGCTGTTTTAAAGTCTCCGTCTAGTAGACCTGCCATCAGTTCTTTTTTAGGGACTGTTTCTGTTAATTTATTTTTTTCCTTTGAATGGGTCATACTTTCCAGTTGCTTTTTATGCCTTGAAATTTTTTTATTAAAAATTGGACATTTGAATGCTAATGTTAGAAATCAAATTTTTCCCCTTCTCCAGGGTTTGCTTGTTTATTTTTTTAATTGTACTCTCTCTCTGTGTCAAGCAGCGGTCTGAGATGTAAACCTGAAATCTTCTCAGGTCTTTTCTGAGCCTGTATCTCTCTCTGGGCACGTGTAGTCATGTTCTAATTTTTCTCACATATCCAGTTGCTTTTGAGTGTCTTAGTCTTTAATGTCTGGGTCCCAAAATAGGAAAAAGATAAAAATAAAGGAGAGCTAGACCACTGAAGCTTTAAATCCCCTGGAAGTCCCTTCATCCAGAGGGGGTGGGGCTTGCAACAGTGGCGGAAAGTGCAATAATAATGGCTGCCCACCTCTTTGCACCTCTCTGATCAGAACAAGCAATCAGTGATCAGAACACAGGTCCTCAATATTTAGAGGACAGGGTACTTTTTGCTCATCCTGGCCCCTGAAAGCTGTGTGCAAACTGCTCCAGGCATACATGAACACCCACTTGCCATTCGGCTGGGGATGAGAGATGAGAACCTGCTACTGTGGTAAGAGATGAAATTGACCACAATTAACCACAATTTACTGTCCATGCCTTCCCCTGGAAGTTGCAAGACTTTAAAAGATTCCAGAATTTCAAAATAGCTACATCAGACAAATTCTGCCAGTGCAATTATTGTCAAGGTAAGGAGACAGATTTCTGGAATCTGCTTCCAAGAATTCCACCATCTTCTCAGAATCCTCTTTCAGGAAATGTATAGTTTTAAATGCTATATTACAATATTTGAAAGGTGTAAAGCAATGACTTCAGTTTCCCAGTTTAAAATCTAGAAAAAACTAAAATTAGAACCCAAAGTAATTAGAGGAAACAAAATAAAAATTAAAGTAGAGACAAATAAATAGAAAACAGAAAAACAATAGAGAAAATAACCAAATCAGAGTTAGTTTTTTGAAATCATTAGTGAAATTATTAGACTCCTAGAATGAATTGTCAAGGAAAAAGAATGTAAAGCTATAATACCTACACAATGTATGAAACAGGGGGAGTCAATAGATTGCTACTTATAGTAAAAGTATTACAATGGAATACCATGAGCAACTTTATGCTAATAAATTCGACAACTTAGATTCAGTGGAGAAATTTATCGAAAGATACAAATAACTAAAATTGAACATAGAAGAAATAGAAACTCTAAATATCCCTCTAGCTAAAAAAGAAATTGAATTTGTAATTAAACTTCCCCCTAAAACAAAACGAAACAAAACAAAAACCTTAAGCTCAGATGGCATCACCAGTGAATCCCAGGAAACATTTAAATAAAAATAATACCAGTCCCACACAAAACCTTTCAGAAAACAGAGGAGGAAGGAACAGTTACCAACTCATTTATTCATTTTATAAGGCTAATATTACTCAATATCACAATCAGACTAGAATATCACAAGGAAATAAATTTACAAACAAAATTTTTTCAGGAAAATACACTCAAAATGTTTTCTAAAATATTAGTAAATTAAATCTAGTGATATATAAAGATTGTATACCATGATCAAGTTAAGTATATCCCAGGAATTCAAGGGTGGTTTAATGTATGATAATCTATCAATATAATTCGGCAAAAAAAATCCATATGATCAATTTAATAAATGGAGAAATGGCATTTGACAAAAAGAAACAATTTCTAATAAAAATCTCTCAGCAAACTAAAAACAGAAGACCATTTCTTCAATCTGATAAAGGGCATAACCAACAAAAATTTACAACTAACATCATATTTAACAGTGTAATATCAAATATTTTTCCTCTGAGATGACATAAAAGGGAACGATAGCTGTAACGCCACATCTGTTGAACATGGCATTGGAGTTACTATCCAATGCAAAATGCAAAAGAAAAAATGGCAAACAGATGTGAAAGAAGGAGGAAAATTGTCATTATTCACAGTTGACATGATTGCATACATAGAAAATTCTAAGAAATATGCCAAAAAAATAAACTACTAGAACTAATGTTGCAGGATACAGAATCAATAGACATACAACAATTATGTTTTTAACATACTAGCAATGAACATTCAAAAAACAAAATTTTAAAATAACACTTAAAACAACATCAAAAAATATTCAGGCGTAAATTTAACAAAAATAAATGCAAAACTTATATACTAATTCTATAAAATGCTACTGAGAGTAATTGAAGATACTTAAATAAATGGAGATAAAAATTATTTTTATGGATCAGAAGACCAAGTATTGTTAAGATACCAATTCTCCTGAAGTTGATTTATAGATTCAATGTAATCCCAACCAAAATTCTAGCATGCTTTTTCCTAGAAATTTCCTTGAAATTTTAAAATGTACTTGGAAAAGTAAAAGACCCAAAGATAGTTAAACCTATCTCAAAAAAGACCAAAGTTAGAAGATCTAACCTTGACTACAGAACTTTCTATTAAGCTGCAATAATTAAGATTGTGTGGTAGTGATAAAAGGATAGACAAATAGATCAATGGAACAGAATAGAATGTTCAAAAATAAACTCCACATGTATAGTCAAGTGATTTTTGACAGGGACACAAGAGAAATTCAAACAAAAAAGGAAAATCTTTCCCAGTAAGGGTGCAGGAACCATTAATATGCAAATGGGAAAAAAAGACATCAATAAAGAAGTACAGAGCCAAAAACAGAAAGGGAATAGGAAAATAGAAATATGTCAAGAGGTTAACTTTTAAAAGTATGTATTAGTTTCTGGATTTTTTGTTCTTAATGCTTAATGTTATCTGTCAGCTCTTTAAATTTGTAATGTTTTATGATATTTTCCTCATTCTAAACAAATGCTCCTTTTATAAAAATTTTGTGGTTTTAACTTTATATTATTTTTTCTTAAAAGCCCCCTCACCTAATTGAATAAGTTACATGTCCCACAAAACCCTCATCTAGCCCTGGTCCCAAGCTTACCAGACATCCTGCTTCGAACCACACAGTGAAGGATTGGTGCTTTTTGCCTGGAACACAAAACCAATAGGTCTACTAACAAAATCCTATTAGCTTATTTATTAATTAAGAAGGTGACAACTCTGAAATATTTCTCTCTGATAAAGTGTGATTCACAGCAGTATCACCCTTCCTTTAGTTCCATGCTTTTAAATCTTGAAATATTTTTCTAGGGAAAGAAATACATTGTCAAAAAATTGGATAATATATTTAAAAAAATTACTTTAGCATTTGATTCCAATATTTCTCAATAAAAGAAACATTGGTGATAAAGATTTTGTATGGATAAATTGTCCCTATTTGGGAGGTTACTTTATCAATATTTCTAGCAAAAAAAAAGTGACGCTAAAGTAATGAATACAGACATAGATCTCTAAATAATCTGAAGACACATTTTGCATTTGAAATTTTATCTGATGTGGACGTTGTAACTGTAGCAGCGAGATTTCTTCCTACTCTAAATGTCTTTACGAAAGCTATCAAGACCTCAAACATGATGCTTGCCTATACAATGTGTCCCCTGAGATTTCCTGAGAAATATTGAAAAAAAAAAGAAAAGAAAACCTACTTCTCTAAATTTACTGAATTGGGTTTATTCAGATTAAATTCCAGTGTCAGATAACAGTATGGAAAGAGTATTTATTGTTTCAGGTAATCACTACACTTATGAACAAAATAACTTCAGGAGTGAAATCTTAAGTTGTTGAACGTGTTTTTGTTTGAAATTAATCTTTAATTTATTTAAAACATTTTAAAACAAAAAAAATTTATAAAATCTTCAGAGCCTAATGTAAACTGTAAAAGGTGAAAAATAATGTAATCAGGGCCGGCCCGGTGGCGCAGCAGTTAAGTGCACATGTTCTGCTTCTCAGCGGCCCGGGGTTTGCTGATTCAGATCCCAGGTGCAGACATGACATCACTTGGCATGCCACACTGTGGTAGGCATCCCACATATAAAGTAGAGGAAGATGGGCACAGATGTTAGCTCAGGGCCAGTCTTCTTCAGCAAAAAGAGAAGGATTGGCAGCAGTTAGCTCACGGCTAATCTTTCTCAAAAAAAAAAAATACTGTAATCAATAAATTGTCCATATTATACATTTTTGTTCAACAAACACTGTTTGGATGTCAGTGACTTCAAATAGTTGGAACTCAATAAAATATTGACTGAATGAATGAATTGTTAAAAACCATCCAGCAAACACTAGTATTTACATCCTTAATCTACTATTAAAGCCATCCAATGTATTCTTATCTAAGACATATAAGTTACCATAACTAGTAGTTCAGTTTGGCTGTTTTTGAATATCTCTTTTGTTTCTTCTTGAGGAAAGGCAGTCAGTCTTTCCCCAAGTGTCCTGAACATAGGATAGATAAATAACTACTGGTTATTTGAGAGCACTAACACAATAGATAAACCTCTAGTTAAACTAATCATGAAAAAGAGAGAAAACACAAATGACCAATGCTAGGAATGAAAGAAGTGATATTACTAAAGACTTTAGAGACATTAGAAAGCAATCAGGAAATATTATGAATAATTTTATATCAATCAATTTGACAACTTTTATGAAGCAAATTCTTTGAAAGATTCAAATTTCCAAAGCTCGATGGAGAATATATAGATAACTTCAAAGGCTCTATATCAATCAAAGTATTTGAATCTGTAGTTAAAAATCTTCCCACAAAGAGTCTTAAAACCAGAGGTCTTCACTGGTAAATGTTAGCAAAAATTTACAGAAAAATAATACCAATCCTAAAACTGAAAATTGAAGAGGAGGAAATAATTTCCAATTCATTTTTTGATACAGTATTATTCTTATTTCAAATCCAGAGTTGCCACAAAACAAAACTTCATGCCAATATCCCTCATGATCATCCATGCAAAATTTCTTAACAAAATTTTAACAAATCAAATCAATACATTAAAAAAAATGATACACCATGACTTAGTGCTATATATCCCAGAAATGAAAGGTTGGTTTGACATTTGAAAATCAATCAATGCAATTTACCGTATTCACAGACTTCAAAAGAAAATCCATGTAATAATCCCAATAAATGACGACACAGCTTTGATAAAGTCTAACGATAATCCTGGTAAAACTCTCAGTGAACTAAGAGTAGACGGAAACTTCCTCAACCGGATAAAGCACCCATAGAAAGAACCTGTTGTTTACATTATACTCATGGTAAAGAATGAAAACTTTCCCACTGAGATTATTAACAGGGACAAGGAAGCTTACTGGCTCTAATCTGGGCAATAAAATAAGAAAAGAGAATCAAAGACATACACATTGGTCAGGAAGAAGTAAAACTGTCCATATTAGCAAATGACCTGATTATCTACGTGGAAAATCCTATGGAATCTACAAAAAGCTATTAGAACAAATAAATGAATTTACCAGGGTCAGTATACAAAATAAAGAGTATTTCCATGTACTAACAATGAAAAATTGGAAATTGTAAATGAAAATCAATAACACAATTGCATCAAAAATATGAAATACTTAGGGATGAATCTGACAAAGAAATGCAAAGCCTATACATTGAAAACTACAAAATATTGTTGAGAAATTAAAGAAAACGTAAACAAAGGAAGAGGTATAATGTGTTCATAAATTGGAAGTTCAAATATCTTTAACATCTACTCTCTCAAAATTGACCTATAGATACAGCACCACCCCAATCAAAATTCAAGCAAGGCATTTTTGTAGAAAGTTACAGCTGATTCTGAAAGATTTGAACATACTTTTTGTCAAGGAAGATAGATGAAGAGCAAATAAGTACATGAAAAAATGCTTAATATCATTAGTGATTAGGAAAATTAAACTAAAACCCAAATGATACAATAGTACACACCTATTAGAAAGGCTAAAATTAGAAAGACTGAATCAAGAGCTGTCAAGGATGTGAAGGAACTGGAAATTCCATACACTGGTAACTACTTTAGAAAATTCTTTGGCAGCTTCTTAAAAATTTATCCATTCACCTACCATAAGTCCCAGATATTCCACTTCTAGGTGCTTACCAAGGAGGAAGGAAAAAAGCCTATGTCCAAACAAAGAACTGGAATCAAATGTTCATAGCTGCTTCACCAGTAACAGCCAAAAGCTGGAAATAATCCAATGTCCATCACCAGGTGGATGTATAAACAAATGGTGGTATATTCATACAATGGAATACTACTCATCGATAAAAGGAATGCCCCACTAATACATCTATCAGTACTGAAGAATATTAAAATAACTGCTGAGTGGAAAAGCCAGACAAAAAAAGTTTCTATTCTATGATTCCTTTTTACATAAAGTTCTAGAAAATATAAACGAATCTACAGTGAACAAAAGCAGTTCAGTTGTTGCCTATGGGTGTTGATTGTGGAGAGGTGTAGGAGAGAAGGATCACAAAGTGAAATAAGGAAATTTTTCCATGAATGACATGTTCAGTTTTTTGACTGTAGTGATATTTTCACAGGAACACGTGTGTCAGAGCTTACCAAATTGTATACTTCAGACGTGCAGTTTGTTAAATGTCAATTATACCTCAATAAAGTTGTTAAAAACAAAAAGAAGGTCCATAGCTAATAACATGAAAAAGTGTTTACTATACATCAATTTTTAAAAAGTCTGTGAAACAATATGTATATTATCATGCTAATTTTCTACAAAAATTAGGTACATATACATGTAAGCCTAGAAAACACCTAGAAATAGAGGTTTATGCTCAGAGGCGGCCATATAGGAGAGGAGGAGGAGGATTGAGGGACAGCAGTTCACTTTCTGCTTTACACATATAACATTCGCACAACAAGAAAACTATTATTTTGACATTTAATTTATACAAATAAGTGGCCTTAGAGAAATTAGGACTGTCTCATAAATGCTTTACCTCTTTCCTTCTCGTTCCTCATTTACATTTGATCAAGTATAAAGATTATTTTTTTATTCCAAGATCTGTAGCAATAAGTGGAATATTTGTTTTCGCTAAAGTTATTGTTTAATTTTTACTGTTTAGTCTTATAGTCTTGGCTACTCTAAAGTATATATGTGGTCTTTAGATTGAAGAAAACTTCTGAACATGAGGTAAAGAAAGAGAAAAGTAAAAACAATCATAAACTAAACCTGCTTAGAAATACTATTGTTCATTTCAACTAGTAGTAAGCTAAAATCTTGGTTAAACATTTAGACCCTGGTATATATACAGATGGATTCTGTGTGTGAGTGAAATCTGAAATAAACAGAACAAAATAGTTAAAACAGCCAAAGTGGCAAATTTAAGGCTCAGAAATCTGGCTGCCTCTAGGGTAAAATTGCATTTCTTTCCAGGGAAGCTCACACCTTGAATTAATGAGAACATTTGGATTTTTTTTTTTAACTTTATCTCCATTTGATATGTAACAGACCAAAAAAGAAGGAACTATAAAAAATTATTCCATGAATCTTCACCAAAAACAGCCCTAGGCTGACCTTTTTAGAATATAGGTCAATTTAAGGACACAACAGATTCCTTACATATCTAAAGAGCCAACATTTCAAAGGGCTTACAGCCTGACAATATTATATAATTGTTCTAAATTAAAAATGAGCTTTAAATGCTGAAACAACCTATAGAAAATAAAAGAAACCTATGATTCCTGCCTAGACAGTCTGTTAAAGAAATCATTTCTCATTTAGAATAACTTTGCAACATAGTCAATTGCCAATTTAACTAATGGGTTGTAACAAATAGGTTTTGTTCTAAAAGTTAATTTGCAAATGTTATTGTTTGGAAATTGGAATACGTTATTTTCGTTGCTTAAAAACAATGCTAGATTTAGTTCCAGGCAGGCCACTAAAGCCTACTTAGTGCCTAAATTAATACATACAGCATATTCTCCAAGTACTATAGAATAGAAACAGCATCTTAACTATTGATTTTCATAACTAAATAAATGACAGAGTTCTAACTTGGAACCTGAGAAATGCATCATCACCTGCTAAATGGCAGCTAGGACTTCCCACCTCCTGCATATTCCTCTCCCTAATCCTAAGTAGAATCAACACACAAATCTACAAAATGCCTTTACCTTGTTGATTGTTTTTATCCCCCAATAGAATGTAAGCTCCAGGAGGGCAAGGTGCGCACTAAAGAGGCAGTTCTTAACAAAAAAAGGTAGTGGGGATGATAACTGTGTAGAACCAACATTATAATTGAGAGCTTGAGTGGGAAATGATGATACAAAAGATACAAAGGAAATGAAAAGCCATTAGAAACTCCAGGAAGCCATGATTCAAATAGAGGATAAGGCTTCAAATTAGACTGTGGGCTTTAAGGAAAATAGAACACACTCCAACACATAGACAAGAAGATTAAGAAGCTGAAAGGTAACAAGGTAATGCAGACATATGTTTGTTCTCCCAACAAGGAAAAAAAAGGCAAGCAGAAACTCCAGGAGACAAAAACTGTGTAAGAAGATTGCTTTTACAATACCACACAAACCAAAATGTGGCATGATTTTCAGCAACTGGTAGAATTCAAAAAGGAAGAATACAATTTAATTTGATACCAGACATAGGGATGAACCTTTGAAATTCAAGAGAACAGACTATAAGTTGAGAAAATTACTTTTCTTGTCATTGAACAATACTGTCATAAGTGTAAGCAAATTTTTTATTAGTTGTCAACTTTTAGAATTAATCTATAGACAAAACATCATGTTTAAAAAATAAAAAGAATTTGAATGTTATCAAACTAACAACAGAAATGTAAACATATGTGTGACAAAAGTTGGGAGACAGAAATGGGAAATTAGGTGGGCAAAAGAATAGGAGGACCAACAGTCTTCTTATAAAAAGTACAGATCCAAAAGATACTGCCTACAGTGGAAAGAATATTATATCTATATATCCTATAGTTAGAAATTTCATCAAGAAAGAAACTAGAAAAGGATGATATAACTATGTTGAGGAGTTAGCAGGTGAAAAATGACAGAAGTGAGTTAGAGGCCGGCCTTGTGGCTGAGTGGTTGAATTCACGAACTCCACTTCTGCAGCCCAGGGGCTCACCAGTTTGGATCCTATGCACAGACCTAGCACGGCTCATCAAGCCATGCTGAGGTGGTGTCCCACAGAACAGAACTAGAAGGACCCACAACTAGAATGTATAAATATGTACTTTGGGGAGAAGAAGAACAAAAAAGATTGGCAGCAGATGTTAGCTCAGGGCTAATCTTTAAAAAAAAAAAAAAGTGAGTTAATCCTCTTCTACCATAATAGGAAGGAAATAATCACTTCTAGAATTGATAAATCAACAAATAGCAGTGTAAACATACTGTTTTTAAGGTACTAGAGGACTCCAAAACAAAGAAACGATTAAAAGAGATGGCCCCGCTGAGCTTCATGGTTGCTCAGATAGCTAGTTTTTATCATAAATGTTTCTGTGCTATTTGACTTTTCAACCATTTGTGTGCAATATTTTGATTTTTACAAATATTTTGTGTGATAAAGGGGAGATAAGCAGAGCACTTGTATCCTCAATAATATGCAGGAGCAGGTTCAGTATGAGTTCTGAGCAGGACTGTATAAGCCAAACTATAGTTTGGAATTCCAGGAAATCATAGTCCTTTAGGAGCAAAGAATCATGGTGTCGAGGAGAGTAAAAAGCACTTAGGCTGTTCTCTGTCCAGTCATACCCAGAGAATCCAGTCCCCACTGATGAGCTGAACACTTCTGTAAAAGTGTTTACCTACTAAGTAGATACCTCAAAAAACTTAAAAGCCACAAGCAGTGAGTCGAATCTCTGAAGAACAGCCTCTCCCAGTCCCCGCCATAAGAGCATTCTCTCCGGTAGACTTTCTCTGTCAGTATAAGCTAAGCAGTTCTGTAGGGACTTTCATCTATAAAAACTGGTCTTGCTTCGGAGATGAAATTAGCATGCATTGTTTAGTTTTTTAAAATTATTCTAGTTTCAGACTTTGCAGATAGTCTTTAAAAAAAAAAACACCATGTGTATGTTAGACAAGTAGAAATATTAAAGAGGCAAAAGAAAATAACAGAGTAAGGGATAATGTGTTCACATTTTAGATAGCGTGTCCCGGGATTTTATTGTAAAAATTGAAGGAAGTGAAGTAGTTGGTCCTGTGGGATCTGGGGGGAAAGGGAATAACAGCTGCAATGACCCTGAGAATGGAGTACATCTAGCGGGCTCAGTATAGCTGGAGCAGAATGGTAGTGAGGGGCAATATTTAGAGATTAGACGTAAGAGATAATTTGGGGGTTAGTGTGACTGAAGAAGTAGAAACAGATCATACAGAGTCTTGTTGGACTTAGTTGAGACTGGGTTTTTACTCCAATGAAAGGAGAAAGATTGGAGATTTATGAGCAGAAGAATGACATGATGTGATCACTCGGACCACGGGGTTGACATTATCTGAAAACGTGCAAAAGCAGAAGCAGAGAGACCAGTGGTGCTGATGAGAAGTGGGTAAATTCTGTTTTTACATTGAAGGTAGAGCTGATAGGGGAGAAAGAGAGGAACCACGTATTAAATCAAAATTTTAAAACTGGAAGAATGGAGTTGCCATTGCTGAGATGTAGAAGACTCAAGGAGAAAAAGGTATTGGAGGGGGCATGTCACGAGTTCAGAAATAGGGGCCAGCCTCGTGGCTGAGTGGTTAAGTTCGTATGCTCCACTTCAGCGGCCCAGGGTTCACTGGTTCGGATCCTGGGCATGGACATACACACTGCTCATCTGGCCACATAGAACTAGAATGACCTACAACTAGGATATACAACTATGTAGTGGGGCTTTGGTGAGAAGAAAAAAAGAGGAAGATTGGCAACAGATGTTAGCTTAGGGCCAATCTTCCTCACCAAAAGAATAAATAAATAAAAGTTAAGAAATATCTGACTAGAACAATTCTTTCTGGGTAAACAGAGATCATATCCATATTTTCACAATAATAAAAATCTGAGAGAATCAAAATATTTTTTGGTAAATGGGAACATGACCATTTTGAGATTTCTAATGTTACTAATAGTATCTTTTTAGAGTTGTTACTAGGCCCGTTTCTGGAGTACTCTTTTCCTGTCCCAAATAATGTATTGGAGAATCTACCTGTTACACAGCAATTAAGCATGCAAATGAGCAGCTCATTTATTTTGGTGCTGGGAAAATATCATTAATCAAATTTATGAATGCAATGAAATCACTTCTTCCATGTTTATTAAAAGTCATTATGAAAATGTTATCTCTGGGCTCAGTTGACAGTTTTCAACTTAATGTGGCTTTTAATCAATGGCAACAAAATCAATTATGTCACCAATAGCCACTTTAAGGAAGGTAAATTACTGCCAGTCAAAGTGTTTTCCCTTGGATTTATGTCTTCACAGAAAAAAAAAATTAAGACAATAAAAAAAACCTTTAGAACAATATTTTCTGTAGAGGTAGCACTGTGTATTGCAAAGGGTCCTCATTGAGGAGGAAAAAAGCAGTCTGAGTTCCGTGGTTTGCTTCATTCCAGCAGTGTGAACTTTAAAAGTCACCTGATTTTATTGAGCAGCAGATTCTCGTTCTTCAGAATACTTTCTTATAGCTTTACTGTACAGTATAAATGTAAAATGGTATTAGTCTTATAAATTACATTTAAATTTTTTTACAAATACAGGTAATTATTTGTATTTTTATCACAGAACCTATTTATTTATTAACTCATTCAAATATTATTGCTTGGTTAGTGTCAAACAACCTTTGAAATAAAGATCTTCATTTACTTGGGAAGCACAGGTATGTGTTCAAGGCAGGTGATGGATGGATGGGTGGATGAACGGACCAATAAATGAACCAATCAAACAATAGTGTGCCTGAAACTGCTTTATAAAATTTTAAGTGTTATTCTAATGTTGATTTTGACTACTCACGTAAGAGATCCACCTGCCTTCATAATATACGTGTTTCCCTCTACAATAATGGGAGATAATAGATTTTAGATTTTAAAGATTGATAGTACATCAATTAAATTAATTTCAAGCCACTCTGCCACCTTATGAGGAAATTTGATACACTTTTTTATTTCCCATCCCAAATTATATCCAGCCATAGCACTCAGTATCTTCTGTCACAGGATATACAATATGATTAAATGACAACACCAAAATTCTCCAACTATAAAACGGAAATAAATATATGTCCCAACCTAAATATTTTGTTGTTAGTGCTGTTGAGTTGATTCTAACTCCTAGTGACCCTGTGCACAGAAGAGCAGGACCCAGCCCCGTCTTTTTGTGCCATCCTTTCATCTTCACACTCTATTAGAGAAAATGCTCTGCTGCTATTCAGAGGTTTTTCATGGCCAACTTATTTGGAAGTGGGTGGCCAGGTTTTTCTTCCTGGTCTGTCTTAGTCTGGAAGCTCCTCTGAAACCTGTCCACCATACGTGACCCTGCTGGTATTTGAAATACTGGTGGCATAGCGGTCAGCATCACAGCAATCTTAACCACTAGACCACCAGGTCTGGTGAACCTAAATACAACCCTCATTGTAATTTCTTAGGAAGAAATTACAGTCAAAAATAGAAATTATCTTGTAATTCACAGTCAAAAGAAATTAAGTTCTATTGCCCTTATAAATTAAAATCCCTAAAAAATTAGTAGTCCCAAATTAATCCTCCTCAATTTCTTATTCCACTCAATCTCAGCAGAGCGAATTCTCGATGCTGGGGAGAAGTAGCTTTCAGCAGCTCTAGCCTTCATAATTCTTTTGAAGACTTAAGACTGAAAATATTTATCACTGAGTCTCTCATGAGATGCATTTTTAAAGTGTTTAAAAAGTTAATAGGGCATACAAGATTATTACAGTATTTGCCCCAAATCCATTAAATTTAGGGAAAAAACCATTACCCAGCTTCTAAACATTATCGCAGGCAAAATTATGCTTCCAAATTCAAAACTCAATAATGCCAAATACCACAGTAGAGCCTCAACAGTATCTGAGGGAAGGAACGTGGATAAAGAGAATGTTGGTGTCAGTCTGGCCAAGATGCCAGTCAGTCTATGAGAGAGTCCCAGAATCCACAACCCGTGAGATTAAACTCAATTTCACCAAAGCGGTAATGATAGCAGTAAATTTATCAGGGAAAAATTATCCAATTATACCATTCCCATCCTCAAGTTGCTTTTTCTGTATGTTGGTTTTTGCAATGTTGGAAAAATTGCAGTAGTGGTAGACTCAGTCTTTTAAGGTGCCTTTCTTTCCCATTCAGTGTATTCAAACCCTCTTCATTTTTATTTTTCCCTTGAGCTCTATGTTTCTCGCATCCCAGTGTTGAATTGTCAGCACTGTTCAATGATACAACCTCCAAAATGACTTGTAATGGATATTTTCATTCTTGTGTCTCATCAGCTATTTCTGCAGCCTCTTCTTACACAATACTTAGGCTTTAAAACCGCCTCTTAAGAAAATTCTGCTTCTTCTTCCCCACAGTTGATTCAGATAAATAATCATCATCAATGGACTTCTGTATGACGTTTGCTGTTGATACGCATGCCCTGCTCTTCGTAGCCAAGTAAGGCCCAATAATGCTTCTCAAAACACTGTCGTTGACCTCACATCTGTTAAAACGACTGTTATCCAAAATACAAGAAATAACAAGTGTTGGAGAGGATGTAGAGAAAATGGAACCCTCATACAGGGCTGGTGGGAAAGTAAAGTGGCGCAGCCACTATGGAAAACAGTATGGAGATTCCTCAAAAAATTAAAAATAGAACTACCATATGACCCAGTTATCCAACTTCTGGGTATTTATCTGAAGAAACAAAAACACTAATTCAAAAAGATATGTGAACCCCTATGTGAACCCCTATGTTCAATGCAGCATCATTTACAATAGCCAAGATACAGAAAAAAACTAAATGTCCATAGATGGATGAATGGGTAAGAGTGGTATATATACACAATGGAATACTATTCAGCCATAAGAGAGAATGGAATCTTGCCATTTTCAACAACATGGACGGACCTTAAGAGCAATATGCTAAGTGAAATAAGTCTGACAGAGAAAGACAAATATGGTATGGTTTCATTTATATGTGTAATCTAAAAAACAAAACAAGAAAATAAGCTCATAGATACAGAAAACAGATTGGTGGTTGCCAGGGTGGGGAGGAGTTGGGGGTGGACAAAATGGGTGAAGGGAGTGAAAGGTACAAATTTCCATAATAAAATAAGTAAGTCATAGAGATGTAATGTACTGCACAGCATGGTGACTACAGTTAATAATATTGTATTACACATTTGGAAGTTGCTAAGAGAGTAAACCTTGAAAGTCTTCATCACAAGAAAAAAAACTTTTTATGGGGACTGATAGTAACTAGACTTACTGTGGTGATTATGTCACAGTGTATACAAATATTAAGTCATTATGTTGTAACCTGAAATTAATATAATGTTATGTGAATTATACCTCAATTTAAAAAACAAAATACTGTAATTCTTGTCATTTTCCTTCATGATTGCCCAAAGGCTCATCTGACACTCTAACAATTCAATTTTTTAAAACGAAGTTTTTTATGTCAGAATAGTTTTACATTTAAGGAAAAGTTACAAAGATAGTACAGAGTTCCCATATACTCACACTCAGTTTTCCCTATTATTAACATCTTACATTAGTATGGTACATTTGTCACAAGTAATTAACCAATATTAATGCCTTATCTAAAGTCCATGCTCCAGTCAGATGACTTTAGTTTTTACCTAACGTCCTTTTCCTGTTCCATGCTTCCATTCAGGATACCACATTACCTTTAGTCTCTTGTGTCCTTTGATGCCTCTTGGCTGTGAGAGTTTCTGACTTTTCTTGTCTTTGATGACCTTGACTATCTTAAGGATTACTTAAGTAATAATTGAATTTTTACTTAAGTTAGTTTCTTTCTTTCTCCATTTGGTGTAATAGTGGCATTTGCAGAGTTTAAATAACTTCTTTTTATTTGCTTTCCTTGTGTTTTTCTAGTCAAGAAGCCTGTTTTTCTAACATACTTTTCTAGATTTTATCTTCTGGAGCCTCCCACAGTGAGAGATATTAAATCAGCAAGTCTGGGTCTGCCCAAAGTATTTTGTCTATTTTCTCTTCTTTTGTCAGGTAATCCCAACTATTAGAATATCTCTCTTTAGACTGACATATGGACAAAATCTCTGTGTATTTTTGTTCTGTCTGTCTCATTCTTGTTGTGCCTTCCTACAGAATGCAAATTCCATAAATTTCTCAAGCATGTTTCCTCAAGGCAAAGGGAATACCTGACTGCCCCCGTGTAGTAACTCACTAATGGTTTGAATATTTTGGACATCTCCCCGATTTTTTCTTCTTAAATGTGTCCAGATTTCCTTGTAACCAAATGGCATAGTCATCCTAATCTTCCAGGTATATTTATTCAATTATCCTCACAAGGGATTCTCTATCTTCAGCTTTAAGAAGATAATCTCCATATTCATTTGAATCCTAGTTCCTTCCAGCATAGTCATTCAATCCCACTCTCTGAGATCCTGCTATTCTCTCTCTGTCAGAATTCATTGAGTCCCAGTCATCCTTTCTGTCCTAGTAATAACTAAACCAATATAGCTCCTTTCTCTTTATCTTCTTTAGAGAATTAGGCTTAGATTCAACTCTTTTCCCTTTTATATCTGACTCTCATGACCTTTAGGATCTCATTTTCTGGGGGCCGGCCCCGTGGCCGAGTGGTTAAGTGCACTTGCTCCACTTTGGTGGCCCAAGGTTTCACTGATTTGGATCCTGGGTGTGGACATAGCACCATTCATCAAGCCACACTGAGGTGGCATCCCACATAACACAACCAGAAGGACCCACAGCTGAAAATACGCAACTGTGTACCAGGGGACTTTGGGGAGAAAAATAAAATCTTTAAAAAAAAAATCTCATTTTCTCCTTCATATTTGTCTACTCTGTCAGCTAAAATATCAACTTTTCTAATAAGCATCTCCAGCTTCTTTCTCCAGCTTACTTAGCCAGTTTTCCTTTATTTTGTTTTTAACTAATCATTCCAGTTGCTTTTTAATTGCCTGAAAAAACTTGATTTCTAGAATTAAAAGGCACAACTCCTTTGAATTGCCTTCTTAGATTGTAGATTTGCAACTATTTAACTTTGAGCCATATCTTTATCTTACCCCAGGAGGATAACATAGTCTGTTCATAAAAAGGGCTTCCACTCATTTTTAGCTATTCATTCATGAAAATCTACCACACTTCTCTGGGAGAACTCATCATTTGTGTCTGTGAAATTGAGATCTATAGTGAAAGTTTATTCAGTTAACAAATCTCAAGCCAAATTGAGACCACATAGTTTATTTCTCTACACTTTTCTTTCTTGGCCTTGAAGGCAGGTGACATGAGATATAGATAAACAGAATGTGGGTCAGCTGGGCTAGCACTACCTACACAGTTCTGGCACAAACATTACAAAGCTGAAAGCTCACTAGCGTTCTGTGGAACATGCAAAACTCAGCTGCCTTGTAGTTTAAAAGAAACAATATTGTTACTCCTTCAGAGGTGGAAAAGGGCTAATCTTAACTCAGCTTCTCCTGAAAGACCAGGTCAAGCTGTGCCTATGAGTTTCAAGGTTTTGCTGTTGCAGTCTCACCTAATGGCATCCATATCCAGGAATGCTGAGGTCACCTGTGCAGCTGGAGTTTGTCTAAGGCACAGGTGCTTGCAGTCTTGCCCAAATAAAACTGTCACTTTCCTGGGACAAACTTATTATATGCTTCAATGACCCATCAAAGTCAAAATCTAACCTGGCTAATTTACTAAAGCCTGAGGCCTAATGCCATCCACCCAGGGTGCATGAACTAAAAACCAATAATAAAATTGCAAAAGAAGCCATATGGCATGCTATAGTGAGTTACCACCTACCAAAGTCAAAAATCCATGACTCCCACTCCTACTGCTTGGTAAACCAAAACCCAAAGCCACCTTCTTGGATCATTTAGGGTTTTGCTTTGGCAAGATGCCCCTATCTCCACAATTCTCTTTCTACCTAACTTCTACTCCTTACCTATTGTCAAGGTCTCTAGTAGTTCAAGGTACAAGATCTGGGGGTTTGCAGATTTAATATATAAACACTTTTTCCCCCCACCGAAGATTAACTGAGAGCTGATCAAAAAGTCATGGGGGACGGAGATGCCCTCTTTCTTACTGAGGAAATGGTTGGGGTCATAACTTACCTATGAAGCCATAACCCATTCCTAAACTGCGCCCCAAGGTCAGGCCATCTAGCATATGTTAGTGAGAAAAGCAGAATACCACATTTCATTTAACAAAAAACATCAAGTTTGTAAGGCATACCATTATTTTACGCATTGCTAAGAAAGAAATGAACCCAGCTGTCATTTAAATTAGGACCTACCATTAATCTTAAAGTGTATATTTATTCAGAGATTCTAAGATGTTAGAAAAAGCATCTTAGAATTGAAGAAATATAAACCAGCATCTCTACAAGTAGGAAGATCCCACCCATAGTAAGTAAGGGGAAGCAGTTAAGCTGCACAAGCCCTTTTCTCCCCTGTGGGTTCTTGTGATGATGGACTCCTCCCTTGGGGAGCAGGGAGAGAAGGCAGAGAAGCCAACCAGAGTTGTCCTAATTCTTGAGTGTTTGGAAAGATAAAACAAGGAGAAGAGAGATTTCCTCACTCAACCAAAAAGTAGTGTTCCATTTAAAGAATTTGCAATAGTGCAAAAGATGATGCCAAAAGTAATCTCTAAAACCTTTAATATGGAAAAAAACTTGTCCTTCATAGAAGAAAGATTCTAGAGGAAAAAAATTATAAGTATAAAGTTAATATTTATTTTTAAGGATAGGAAACTATATTACTACATGGAAATGTCAAGAGAATAATTAAAGCATAGCAAACATTTTGGAACTGCTATTTGCAATCTTCAAAAACTGAACCAGCATTTTATTCAATCAATGGAAATAGGATCTAGAACTTGATTTTAGCAAAAGAGCACAATTTCATATTTGATCTAATAAGTTTAATCAGTCTTGACCATTTGTTTATCTGAATGGTCTCGTGGTAACTTTCCTTTGAATCAAACATATCATAGTCTTAGTCTTTATAGCAAGAACAGATTGCTCATTTGCTACTTTGTATCGACTAAACACATGTTTGCTCAGCATCATAGACAAAGGGACATGCGAGGATCTTCTGAAAATAACCACAAAAGCAAATTAATAACCAAGTGATGGAGCCTGAAGGCCTCAGAGGTATTATATAAAGGCAATATTGCATGGTTATTAAAGACATCATCTTTGGAGTCAGACAGACCTAAGTTCTAATATTGGCCCCACTACTTACTAAGTGGGCAAACTACTTAACTTCACTTTACTTCAGTTTCTTCATCTATACAAAGCAACAATAATTCCTCCCTCTCAGTGTTGTTATATGCATTATAAGGCAATGTAGGTAAATGTAGCACAGTGCCTGACCCATAGAAAATGGTAAAAAAATAAACAATTTTTATCATGGGAGAATACACAGTTCAGATACAGCTCCCACACAAGATGAATACTGTTTGACCACTATAGAGGTTATTATGCAGTGCAATGGGTATTGCAGGTCCTCTGCCTTCTGGGCACAGGGTAGAATTGCATCTCTGTCTCCCTTGCTGTTGCCGGGATTAGTTCTGCCCAATGAACTATAAGTAGAATTTACGAACTTCTCTTCCTGGAGAGAGCATTTAAGTGTTGTTGGGAGACCCTCCAGGTCTTTCTTTTCCTTTGCTACAACTGGCAATGTTCCATACAGTGGCCACTCCAACAGCCTGGGTCCCAGAATAAGGACACATAAAGCAGAGTCCCAGCCAATCCTTGATCAACATGTAGTATGAGTGTTGCTTTAAGCCAATGAGAGTTTGGAATTGTTATTACCAAGGTATAATTTATTCAATCTTGAAAGATACACCTAGTTAATCTCACCTCTAAGAATCAGGTGTTTTGGGACCAGCCTGGTGGCACAGCAATTAAGTGCACACGTTCCACTTCTCAGCGGCCTGGGGTTCGCCAGTTCAGATCCAGGGTGCAGCCATGGCACTGCTTGGCACACCATGCTGTGGTAGGCATCTCAAATATAAAGTAGAGGAAGATGAGCACGGATGTCAGCTCAGGGCAAGTCTTCCTCAGCAAAAAGGGGAGGATTGGCAGCAGTTAGCTCAGGGCTTATCTTCCTCAAAAAAAAAATCATGTTTTTATGATTACATTATCACAATATCAACTTTTATACATCCTACATCATCCTTCTATGGTTATAATCAAGCAGGTTGTTGGCAATATTGTTGAAGTTCATTCACTCAACAAATATATTCCAGATACTGCACCAGGTTGCAGGCAAAGAACACTGAACAAGAGGACATGGTACCTTTTCCCATACTTTACTACAAAGTTGATTGGACCATGGGGCAGGAGGAGATCACAGACATTAACAAAAATATTCTTATAAGATTTTTGCTTGATTATTTAATTTTAGATTACATAGAGATCTATCATCACCATATTCCCAATCATTATATTCACAACAGGTCTATAACCCCATTGATTTCCAAGGTATCGAAACTCAGTAATGGTATCACTCCTTAAAGCTAAAACTTACCTGGGAGAGGTAATCGTTACCTGGTTAAGCTCTTGGTACGGTGGATTTATTTGATAACACTTTTTATACACTGCAAAGCTACTGAAGATTAAAGTCCTGTGGAAAAGAAAACTTCAGCAGACTTTGGAGAGGGAACGAAGGTTAGGCTATGAGGAAAAATTGAAATGTAGAGTCCCCATATGCACGGAGTGGCTTGCAGTGAGGATGGATGAAGTAGAGAAGCAGCGTCCAGTGAGGAAGAAGTACGGAGAGGCAGGGGGGATATTGGAAGACAAGCTGCATTAAAAATCAATTCACTCGATTGAAGTTCTAGCTTCCCTACTCATTTGCTATATGACCTAGAATAAGTCGCTCAACTTTTTTTAGCCTTGGATTCCTCATCTAGAAAATACGGACAAAAGATTTTTTAAACTCAAAGGGTTCTGGTAAAATCTAGAAGTGAAAACATTTTGAGAACCCAAAAGTGCTATTCCAAGGAAAAACGTTAATAATGTAAATATGGAGGGGCCTCTGTGGAAGGTTTTGTGGACTCCACAGATTGACCACAGCTATTTCTGCAAGAGGGGACACAATGGAAGAGGTCAGCAGTTCTTATCCTGTAATAAAGTGACAAGGCTTTTGAATGTTTTACTTTCTATATAAACTAACGGGATCCAAGGGTGCTCCAAGAATGTCGCTCTTATTCACCTGCATTCCAATATCCTCCTTCAGTGGAAGAAAAAGGAATTGACTTATAGCTGACAGTAGAATTCAGAATAACTTTAGATATACCTTCGAGAATGACAACCAGCTGGAACATCATCTGACACGGGTTCTGGGCAGAAAAATGTTTGAGAAGCACTGGACTAGCTCACTGCTCAGTGAGACTTTTGTTGTTCTTATTCAGCAATTTCTGATCTATACACGTTCTTCGAACATCAGTCAAGGAAATCACACCCTTCGAGGACAGATGGGCAAGAGTCAGGATGGGTGAGAGCAGCATTATATTGGAGGAGTAAGCTAAGGAACAAAAATAACTCACTTAGGGCAGAGAAAGGGACTTGTACTTTCTTCCCTGCATACCTTAGGTAAAGAATGACCGCCTCTCAATACACTCTAATCATTGCAACTAATAAGAGCACTGTTATTCTACAACTTTTAGAATCAAAATAATTATGCTTTAGGAAAATTAGTGAATCTCAAAGTAAAGATTTGTGACTAACTAACACATAATTTTAATAAACATCTCCCCTAGAACTTTAATCCAACCCCTCTTTGCAGTCTGAGACATTCTAGTTCAGGCAGTATGAATCGTTTTTTATATCATATGCTACTACTAATTTGACACTATATCTAATTGAGGTACATGCCCTCAATGACTGAATCTCCACTACCAAATTCAACCAGAGAATTAGAAACAATTGCCTAATTAAGGTTTTGACTCAATCGCTAAGAAAATTCAAGCAAAACATGGTTAGCCCGAGAAAAAACCTTTCCTGAAAACTCGAATTTCTTTTATTAAATTCTGGCCTAGAAATGACAGCGAATCTTACCATTTCACATTTCCATTTAGTGGTGTCTTCACCCAGAATCATTTCTTTCTTAAGGTGTCCTCACACCAGATCAGAGGAAAAAAAAATGTTATTATTCAGGACTTTTATTCTCTTTATGGAAAAGATTTCTCTAGTGGATACATTGCCTTTCACACCAAAAAACTGGATTCGTTTTATAAACGTATTATTAAATATTGTTCAAACATGTGAAAGAAGGAAAGGTTAAAACAAACACGCTAAAGGAGGAAATAAGGAGATAGGGAACAAAAGTTTTTTTGTTTGTTTGCTTATCTTTTTAATGAAGAGAATATTTCCAAAGTAGCAGGATAAAATAAATAAAAAAGAAGAATACTGTGAATTAGAATAAAACAAACTGAAATATAATACTGAGAGCTGTGACGTCTTGCACAGTCATGAGGGCTATGGTTGGAACATTCCTAAAAATAGGGCTCCATATTGATTGAAAGCCTTTCTCTGGTATATGCTGCACAACACCAAGAGCTATATTGAACCAATCTATCTTGCCTACCCAGGACATAGCACAACACCTGCCAAGGAGTAGGCCCTCAATAAATATTTACTGTTAAATGAATCCCCTAGAACAGAAACACTGGAGGCATCTCAATGTGTAACATGCATGCTTCAGAAGTCGACACATAATTTTTTTGCACATTTAAAATGCATTTAATATTGCTGGACATTTTCCCAAGGAGCCCTACTGGCATATCTGTGTTTGGAGTTTATACATATACATATCAATACAAGTAGTTTGAATTGCAATTTAGTATTTTCTTTAAAAGGAGACATACTTTTTATGCCCTAAGAACTTTAAATGATATATATTGCTTTCAGATACAGAAGGAGCCAGGTATTAATGTAATTAAGAACAGGTACTACAGTAGTTGACCTTGGCCAAAAAGGGTCACTTGGCCACAGTTTGAAAGAGACCAAGGAGTGAGTCAACTCCAAACATTTTCCCTTCCATAGAAGATCCATTCGTGCCACCCCACTTTCAACTTAACACTTAAATTATGGAGTGGAAACTATCTCCAGCATAGAAAAGCTTTAAATAGAGGGAAGCAATGAGATTGCTCCCTAAGTCAGACAGTGTTGGCTGGCTGGTCCCACAGCCAATCACATTCACCCTCTTTCTTGATGTCTTACAGAGGCTGAAAAAACTAATTACACACTTTTCCAACCTAATTTGCAGCTAGGGGCAATCATATGAAGAGATATGGCCAGTTAGACAGAAATGATACTATGCTATGTGGTTTGGAGAAAGATTGTGCATTCTTGATACACAGGGCAAATATAGCTTACACTGCTGATCCTGCTTCTTCCTGACTCCTGAGTGAGTGACGTGATAGCTGGAGCAGCAATATTGCAACATGAAGGAAAAGACAGAGATGCTGACTCTGACAACATGAGTCACTGAAGCAATACCAAACCTGCCTATTTCCATAGTCTTCATACGTGAAAATAAACATACTAGAAAACCACTGTTTGTTTAATTGATTGTTAGTTGGGCTATATGTCATGTGCAGCCAAAAGGCATTTCTGACTAATATGTTCCCCTTTCTCACATATGTATGTTTCAAAGTTTAGTCTTAAAGTGGAGTCCTTGTGGAACAGTAGGCTCTTACTTTGGACATTATACTCAAAGGCTTTTTGAGCTCAGGATTTTTATCTTGAGTAATGCATAGTGGCCACTTCCTTAGGTCACTCTACTTCTTAAAGGGCCTCTCTTATATATTCCATCATGCCGTATTTTTAATGATTTGTCGACCTTTCTGCTCACCAATAACAGAAGAGAAATCTTCAAGGTTCCTACCTTCCATCTTATCTCCTTGGTATCCTAGGTACTTGGCTTGGTGTTTGGCACATGATAGTTTCCAATGAATGTTACTTGAGTTCATACATACAAACATACATAACTAATTGGACCTTGCTCTGAACTGAATGGCTGACTTAATGCATGACCCAATCAACATGTTATCATATCCAGGTATAAAAAATAGATTTAAATTCTCAGGAAGGAAATAATCAATGTAAGACCAAAATAAATAACACCAACAGATATCACATCTAAAATGTATAATAGAAACCTTTGCCAAAATCTCTGAGAATCAATTTATAGGTGAAAAGGCAAACTCAGTTGACATGCTTTCCTCCTTCTGAACTCCTTATGTGTTTGTGCTCTGCATCATTTATTTAGACTGGAGTCACAAGTCCAGAGTAACAGCAGTGATTCTACCATACCTTATCTGTGTAAATTAACTCCTCCAAGCAGGGGCTGTGCCAAGAGGCTTGAATTCTCCTTTGATGCTCATAACCTTCATCACATTCTATTATCCCCACCCTTCAAAAAGAAGCTATTTAAAAAAGATCTAAAAGTAAAAATAATTTGCTTGTTATGAAAGTACAGAATTGAGACAAAACGCCTAGGAATGTCTTCCAACCATTTAACCTTCCATTCATCAGATGCCTGCGGAGCTCAATAACATGTCAGGCAGTTTTAGGCACTTGAGATAGATAAGTGATAGCAAAAACGCCCACTCCTTTCATAAAGTAGATGAACCAGATTAACAACTCTAAAACCCTCCAATACAGAAATTTGGGAACACATGCTATATCCGGCACTCAGTTTACTCAACTATAAAAAAATAAGTCAAGGGGGCCATCCCTGTGGCTAGTGGTTAAGTTTGGCATGTTCCACTTCAGTGGCCCAGCTTCAGTTCTCAGGTGTCGATCTATACCACTTGTCAGTGGCCATGCTATGGGAGCAGCCCACATACAAAAGAGATGCAGATTGGCACAGATGTTAGCTCAGGGTGAATCTTCCTCAAGCAAAAAAAGGAAGATTGGCAACAGATGTTAGCTCAGGGCGAATATTTTTCAGCAAAAAAAAGGCAATCTTTTGTCAGTACAATCTTTTGATCTTTAAAGGTTAATTCGTTCACTCACAAAATGTCTACTGACCAAGTCTTCTCCTCCCAGCCACCACCCCTCCGCACACATCATTTCTGTAAGTACCTGGATATAATGGTAAACATAATCATAATGCCTGTCCTCATGAAACTTCCAGTCTAACAGGGAAGACAAATAAACAAGTACTTCAATTTCTTGTGATGAGTATTTTTAAAGAATCTACTAATTTTATTAATATTTATTTTTCATTAATATTTATTTAATGATTGAAAATTAAAATCTTCCAAAGAAGATATTTGTGGGTGATAGGTATTTTAATATTTGAACATTCAAGTTTAGAACAAAAATTAACTCAGCTGTTCATTGTACAATATGTGGGACAAAAGCAAAACACATAGTAAATATCCAAGGGCTATTCTTTTTTGTTTTCCTTTGCAAGAATCAGGGGAAAAAACGCAAAAGAATCCAAAGTACTGATCAGAACATTTATACACCTAATAAATGAGGCTAATAAAGCACCACAAAAACAATTTCATTCTTTTCTCACCATTGCCCCTACATATCTTGCCTGTGGGGCTTGTTCTTCTCTATCCCCTT
This sequence comes from Equus przewalskii, assembly GCF_037783145.1. Classification (NCBI taxonomy): domain Eukaryota; kingdom Metazoa; phylum Chordata; class Mammalia; order Perissodactyla; family Equidae; genus Equus; species Equus przewalskii. Next base: position 30,861,552 of record NC_091834.1, read on the forward strand.
AGGTATAATTCAAGGCTGGTGCGTTGACATTCAGATTCTTCCCAAATAAAAATTTCTCCCTTCACTTTAGTGCGATAAAAAAGAAAAAAAGACAAAGACTCAGGTGGAATTAGGTTCAATACAGAGTAATAATCAAAATTCCAAAGTCCCTCTGAGTTACAGCTTCTCTTGCCCCCAGCCAGGCAATGGCACCTGGCAGGCTCTTCTCTCTGCTCAACCAGCTCCTCATCCTCATCCTCCCTCCACCTCAAGCAGGAGATGGAGCTTTTGATCCCTCAGAGTTGAATAGGTCAGAGATAGAAGGTTTGGGGGACAAGATAAGTCCTGTTTGACCATAACTGATCTGTCATTCCTTTTTCCCTGGACTTAGCAGGTATTCAAAGCTGACTTTCCTAATCCAAGTTTAGTCCACTCTTTAAAGACCCTCAGCTATGGAGATCTCTCCTTGCAGAGTCTGACCTGATTCTGGTGAGGCTTTTGTGACTGGGCACTTACTACACTTCCCGAGGACCTGGTCATCTGTACTACATCAACGGGCTTCTCCTAGCCCCCTGTATGTAAATTAGGAAAGTGCTCCCTCCAGATTGATGAATTACAAAAAGACACCCTCCAAGCAGGTTGATGCAGCCCTGCACAGGAGCACTGGGCAAGCAGCTCCCTCTCTCTCTTCAACGAGGCACTTTTGTGCAGAGCACAAGCCTGCACAGTTGCATTACCACAGCCTTGTGCCCCCACAGACTGTCTCCTGGGATCCAAAGTTGCTCCAACAAGCCCTTCTGGTTAGGACCTAAGAAAACACATCTCCTACTCTGTGCTCACTCTCTCCACACATGGTGTATAGGAAACCAACTCCTTTTACCTGTCATATGTGGGAGTGCAGTTACCCGCCAAGTGCAGCCTCCTTTTCTTTCAGCCTTCTGGGAGACCAATCAACACACAACCTCCTGCATTTTGTATTTTTCTGCTGTGAATTAAAAAGCAGTCTATTACGTCAACTTACTTCCAGGGGAGCATAGCAATGGTTTCCCTGTAGCAGCAGCACCTCTCACTAGCATTGAAGTAAGGGGAAGGCACATACGCCCCCATTCTGCATCTGCATATTTAGAGCATGCCTGAAACTCTCTAAACTCAAATTTCCTACCTCTCTCAGCTCCTTGGACTTTAACTCTTTTATAGTCCACGTGGTTTAAAGATACTGCACTCAAATACAGCCCAAGGATCAGGCACCTCTTGCCTTAGAACATGGAATAGAAGGAACCTCTTGCCTTGGACCTTCTAAGAGTAGCATATTTTTGTTTTTATATTGTGGAACTGTAATTAGAATTAGACTTTACAGATTATCCAAGGGGAAACATATTTTGAAACAAGTTGAAAAATAGATGAGGGATATTTATAAGCAAATTAAATATAAATTTTAACATTTTATATGTATATTATGTATTTACAGAAACATATGTATTCGGCCTCCAGAATTGATCAGTCTTATCCTAGAAAAATAGTTATACAGAGGAATTTAACAGTCACATGGCAGATGAGGCAAGAGATATTGGCCAGATGATTAGAGGGTGCAAGTAACCATATAATTTAATGCACAAACCTGACTCTTTTGAAAAGTAAAGTGAGCACTATGAATATACCCAAACAATAGATGTAAACTAGAACTGTCCCAGACACACTGGGCACCTGAACACCCTGCATGTGATCAAAATAACTTCATAGTTGCTACTGGAGTAGAAACCAGCAAGGAAATTGACTTCTGGATTGAGCCAGTAGAGATTTGCTCCAAAAGGAATGTTAGTGAGAGTGAACTCTGGATCAGAATGGGGATGTGGAAGGCAATTTACCTGTGATTAATGATGGCAACGCATCAACTCTCGGTGTTATTTCTGAATGAAGGATGGTGTGCTTTATGGGCCAAAATGAAAAGGCATTATACCAGAAGTCAGGGCGTTAACCGGAAAGGGTCCTAAGAAGAAATATGATTACTCATTCAAATAAATATAGATGAATTAGTAAAAATTAATAAAACTAATAAAAAATAGGAACCAGAAAGAGTGATCTAGATGTCCAAACACATGTGTGTCCTACTTGAAAAGTATTTGATAAAATATTTGAAAAGTATTGATTGAAAAGTATTGATAAAGATGAACGTGCTATAGCAGAGGTACTTAAAGAGGGGACAAGAATTGTTTAGAAATAGACCCCAGTTAGCATACTTGAGGTGGGGGGAGATATTTCCTAACTGACATGCCATTTAGCCAGCGGTTGTTTAGTCCTACGCCTTGAGGCTTTTAAAAGGAAATTGAAAACAAGCATATGTATGTGCACACACACATACACACACCAACAAATCGACACTAAAAGTTAAAGCTATGTTCCCAGTCAATGATGACTTTAAATTAAATTAAAAAGGAAGAATTAAAGTACAAGACTAATTGCCTTCAATTAAATATTATATATGGCTCAACAATTAAAATACCATTGGTTAACTATAAACTAGAGACTAATTGCCACAACTAATACTTGCATGCTGCTTACACGGTACTTATTAATCTTCAAAATAACTCTGAGGGATGAGCAATTATTATTCCCATTTTACAGATGATGAAACTGAGATATAATGAGATTAAGAAACTTGCCCAAGGTTACACAGCTAGGAAGTGATAGCAATTAAAGATTCAAATTCAAGTAACATGCTTCCTTCCATCAGGCTGAGAAGCCCTTACGTTCATCATTCCTTTGTGCATGTATGGCAGGGGGAAAAAGGGAAAGCGTCCTATGAGGACAGATCTGATAAGAGATTGACAATTTGCTTCAGTATTTCAGTCTCTACACATCACTAACCTTAGTGTGTCAAACAGCCTACATATGTGCTGCCGCGGTGCAGCTCAGCCTATACATCAGTGCTGCTTTTGTGTGCAAACACAGCTAATTTTCTTTTTTAATGAGATGAAAATATCAGATCTCTTCTACTTCTCCCAATCTCAGCTGATTCTGATAAAGTCTTAGAAAGGCAAAATGGTATCTTCCGGAACAATTAAAGAAAGCAAAAGCTGCCAACAAGACTTCCTGTGTGTCTGAAGCCCTTGCAGTGTATAGATCTTTATCTTCTCCATTGTCATGTCATTGCTTCTTGCTGTATAGGTGTCTGTTGGACAGACATTGTGAAAATTCTCTTAAGAAAGTCTAATATGTTTGTGATGAGCAGTACACATTAGATAGCAGTAATGAAATACAAAGGAAGAGTGATTTTGTTTGTTTGTTTTCGCACTGCTATTGTATTCCAGAAAGAATGGTGTTGGAAGGGGAACTTCTAGCATTTTTAGAGATTCACTATTTGATAACACTTTAATGTTTAATATACTCAAGTTTCTAGTTTTAGTGGCATTCACCATGGGACATACAAGCGCACGTGTCTTCCAAATATTGCTGACTCTCTAAAAGAATTAGCGGTAAAATTATTTTTATAGTTGAAATGTTCTGGCTAGGCTACAAAAGAAGGCAGTTGTTAAACAACTTAACATTAAATATTAAAGAATCAATGTAGCATTAAAGCATTAAGTTAATTGTCTCTGGCTACATGTAATTCAGTCCTTGGTTATCACGGAGTTAGTATCTCAGGGTGGAAAAATTAATGACAGTGAAGTTTCTATTTTGAATTAAATACAACGTGTTTCTAAACAAAGAGAGATGCCTGGAAATTTACCTTTCGGATTTTATCTGCAGCTCAGAGCCTATTAAAGCTATTTCCATGTGCCTTTTTCTCTTTTGTGCCTACGTCACCGATTTAAGGGTTTTATTTATTTATTTAATTTTAAGAAGGGAGAGGCTCTGTAGAGAACATTGTGCTAACCACAAATAGGACTAGAGAAGGGCTAATGCGGGGGTGGAAGGGGGGTCGCTGCAAGGGGGAGGTGTGCCAGAATAGAAGGAAAAGGAAGATAATTGAGCACTCCCCTCTAATCTCATTCCACCCAAGAAATTTGGGAGAATGCGAAAAAGCGGCAGCACAGCATTCTTGAAGAGGCGTGGCTTCCCTCCAGGGACTGTCCAATCGAATTCCTTCAGAGGGAGCTATCCCGAGAAGATTGATGAGAGTTGCTAGGAAACAGGAGCGTCTCCCTCCCGCCCTACTCAGAGATTGTTCTGCACAAGCCCTCTCCAGGGCCTCGCAATGTGTAGTTGAGCGGCGTGTGGGGCAGAGCTGAACACCGGCCTCCCAGGCTCTCTCGCTCCCTCTCTGGCTTCGGCTCCCCCTTTCTCATCCAACATGCGGTCAGCCCGTTGCACGGGGACCAAGGAGAGTTCTTCCAGGGCCCACCGTTAGTCCCCTCTCTCCCGCTGGCCAAGAGCTCTAGCAAAGCTTCAAAGTTACAGCCGCCAATCTCCCTGCCGACCCACGCCCCTTCACCCCACCCCTCTGAAATTCACCAACCTTTGCATGCGTTGCCTAAGGATTTCAACAGAGTGAGACGAAGCAGCCAGTAAAACCGCCCTGCCTTTCTGTATAATAATCCTCTCGTCTAGGTACCCTGGCTCACTGAAGACTCTGCGGATACACCCCTATAAAGGGAGGGAGGGAGGGGGAGGGGAAAAGGGAAAAGGAGAACGAGAGAGGGAGAAAAGGAGAAAGAGAGAATGAGGAGAGAATGCCAGAAGGTCCGTGCCTCTGCCGAGAGTCCCAATTAGATGCGATGGTTTCAGCCTGGCCAAGGTGAAGGAAAGTTGCTTCCGCGCCCTAAGTGGCTTTGCCTGTAAAGAGGAGAAAGATTCAGCTGTGAACTGCCCTCCTCTCTTCCGCGGAAGACCACTGGGTGCCCCCTTTTCCCAACCTCCCCCCTCACTTCTCCTCCCCCTCTCCCTTTCCCCACTCCTCACTGACTCGGAGGCCTGGATGCTCTGCCACCGGGCCGTGGTCCAGCGAGCAGCCGGGAGGGGGCGGGGGCAGAGGGCACTGTGACAGGAAGCGGCGCACACAAGTTGGCCATTTCGGGGGCAAAATAAGTTCTCCCTGGGATTTGGAAAGGACAAAGCCAGCAAGCTACCTCTTTTGTGTCGGATGAGGAGCACCAACCATGAGAGCGAGCCCGGGTGCAGGCTCAGCCGCCGCCGCCGCCGCCACCTCGGTCAGCTCCAGTCCCTGCCCGGAGTTGTCGGTGCGAGGTAAGGGGCCCAGAGGAGGACGTGTCCCTCTGGAGGGCGCCCAGCGAGGGCGCGGCGGATCGGGTGCCGCGTGGGGCAGGCGCAGCAGGGAAAGTTGAGGCAGAGCAAGGACCAGTCCCTACAGTTCTGCCGGGGGTGGGGAGAGTGGGGGGCAGAGGCGATGTGGGTGTGCGTGAGTGAGAGTTTGTGTGTGTGCGCGCACGTCTGTGTCTCTGAGAGGGAGGCAGATTTCAGGGCACAGATCTATGGCTAGAGTGCTAGAGGTGGAGGGACTAACTAGCACTCGCAGACCCCCAGAGAGACCAATTTCATTAGCCGACCACCTCCAGCCCTGCTCTGGGCTCAGGATGCCTTTCTATTCGGGGGCTCCTTAGGCTTTGTGCACAGGAAACCTTGTGATGACTGGCTGCCACACTGGCAGTTTCATGTGGGTGTGGAGGTTGCCAAGAGAGGGGGCCAGAGGACAGCGAGACCTGGTCCGTATTGCAGCCTGGATACGCTCTGCAGCCAGAGGCAGCCAGAGGTTTGCTCTCCTGCAAGCACGCTTGGAAAGGAGCCCGAACTCGATGCCCTTTGCTCCTTTCGGCTTGAGTGAAAAATCGAAAACCCAGACTGGGAGCATCTCTCTTCATTGATCCTGTTCCATTTTCTTATCTGACAGTGAGGGCGGGAGATTCGCGATCCAGAAATAGACTAGGTAATATATCCAATAAGCTGTTTCTTAAGGATTTCATTTAGATTTCCTTCTAGTTCCTTCCCTGGGTTAAATGTGAAAGATTATCTTAAGTATAGCACTTTAGGTTGATTTCTTAAGGGAACATGCCCTTACCTTTTAAGTATTTTAAAGTATTGTAAATTTTGATAACAAATAATAAAACTGTACACTTCTAATAATCTGGGGTCAAGCGCTCAGCTAATTTACTAATAAAATATTTCTACTATTACTTGAATAGTGATGTGTGTGATGTATAGAGAGAGTTACATATCGGTATCTTCAGAGTTGAGGATAATGTGAGGTGAGGTTAGTGTAAGTTAAGGACCTCGGCAATAGTTTATTACTTTCATCTCTCTGCTTAAAATCATTTGTGCTGCTTGATTTTGAAACTGCTCAGCAGAGCCATATTGTGTCTCTTTGGAGGAAAAAGGCGTCTCTTTGTAGAGAAATGTTATTCACTTACCTAAATCTGTCTACTTTGGTTTATCTGATCACATATTTTAAGGCTGCTACCTGAATTCTAATTCTTGGTGTAAATATATTTAATATAAGTGTGACAAAACATTTCTATTGCCATTACCCTAAACTCCTGTGAATTACAGTTCCTACCACAGGTGTTTAGGACACTCCAGTTATTAGTTAATGATTCTATAGTGCTATGCACATTTTTTCTCAAAACAGCCCAATAGAATTTGAATAGATTTTGGAAGCTATTGCACACCAGACCTTAATAAAGTGATATTTCCCATATTTCATAATGGCACTGCCTTGTATTTACAAATCTCTCTCACATCTGTAGGTTTTAGCTGGCCATCCTTCCAGGTTCTGATCAGCCAGCAGGAGTACATGTTATTCTGAATAGACATGCCCTAAGGCTGTCTTGATTTATGCTCAGAGTAACACAGGTGCTCAGGTTGGAAACTGAGGATAAGTCTTGAAGCTTATATTTTCAAAAATAAAACAATGAAAATTTCAGACTATCCACATTCATTGGACTACAAAGAAGGATAAGTGGTAGGAATACCTTTTGGTATTGATAAACTCTCACTCTCCCCACCAAAAAAAAAAAAAAAAAAATTCTAAGTATAAAACCTCTGTTCTATGAGATAGATCCTTGCCAATGAAATGTGAAACCTAAATCATAGAAAATTATGCCAACACAAGGAATGGGTTAAATTTGAGGACTTAGGAGAGACAGGCACCTCTCTGTTAAAATTGAATGGTAGTTTTCACACTTCAGGAATATATGATCAATAACTTGAGAAAATGTATGGAAAGCTACATAAACAGAAAATATTAGAAATAATTAAAATATGTTCTATGATTCATTCATTTGTGTATGAAGGTCTTTTTTAAAAGTTGTGGTGTACACATGAAAAGAAACAAGTGTAAGTCAGATGATTTACCCCAGAATTACCAAACATCAAAATGAGCCCATCTTTGATTTTATGTCACTGCAATTAAAATTGGTAAGTTGAACAATGCAAAGATACATAAAATTGAATGATTTTTATTTTTAATGAAATTTAAATTAATATTTTTAGTGAATGAAAGAACTAGGGTAATTGTCAAAAAGTCACCTGTCTCAGTTCTCTACTTCATGACTGGTGATCAACCAGAACTGCACAGGATTGAGGGGGGTCTTATTGTGAAATATTCCCAGCATAACATTTTTACAACTTTCTTAGGTACCTTCTCCTCTTTATTATTTCATGTCAAACTCTTTTTTCCAAATTAAACCATTTTCTCTTTCTTATCTATTCTTCTAGTAGGTATCAGTCTCAAAATGGTGCATGATGTTTTTTCAGGCTCCTAGCTACCTCCTGCCAAAATGTAGGCCATTGGCTTGGGGATGAAATGTTTGAATTTGTTGCCCTGCGCTCAAAATCATCCCAAGATACTATTAGACAAAAGACATAAAAATTAATACCTAATCTCCATTGAGAACGAGGAGGACAGGATGTTTATGCATGTTGGAATGTGGCCAGAGTTCCAGGGTGAGAATTGTTTTCTCCAGGGGTTACTCCTCAAAAAAGGAGTGGTGTTTACTCATAGTTGTCTCACTTTGCTGTCTTACACTGAGTTTATTGTGCATTTTCATCCCTTCTGAGATTCTGCTAAATTCATCCACTTATGCATTAGATGAATATGTTGAAATTGCTCCCAAGAAGCAGCATAAAATGATAGAAGATTACCCACCAAGACTGAACCCATAAAATGAGTACAATCACCGTAATCACAGAGACGGTAGAAACTATTAGGTCATCCCTGTCCTTCCACTTCTAATGTAGGCTTGGTCCCCATAGCATAGCATGTTGTATTTTAGAGTACTTCAGTCCAGTCTGATTTTAAATGTCTCAAGTAATGACTTCTTCCAGCATCTTTGAAAGACTATTTCACAGTCTAATAGTTCTCCCTGTTAAGAACTTTGTTGTGATAGTCAGCCTGATTTTCCCCTGGTTCTGTTTTATCTTGTTACTTACTTCCCATTATAACCCCTCTGGACCAGTCCATTCTCTTGCCTGATTTAGAGTCTTCACCCAACATTTATGTAGGAGTTGTAGAATACAAAAGCTTTATACAGGTACAGGAGAGAACACAAAATTGACAGTTCTATATCTGGATAGCTTTTCTAAATGTTTAAGACACATTTTATAGGTGATTTATATATATGTGTATGGTTATATATTCCTAATAATTTATTTTACTAATGGAAGTGTGTGGAAATTTTCCTTCTCTGATACTAATGACCTATGCGAATATTGAGATGATCTCTTCTAAGGACTGTTCTATGTGGATGCACATTTATGAGACATTTTCATTGCAAATTTGATGTCAACAGAACCCTGTCAACGCCCACACTACAAGGGAATTCTGTGACATGCATGTCTGATGCTCCACTGAGCTCCAGAATCTGTTGTCATGTAAATTCAACTATTGAAATGAAAGTGACTTCCATAATTAATACAATGTGCTAGAAATGTAATAGTGTATATAGTTTAGATATGTACATTAACATGACATAGCAATTCTGTTAGGATACAGTAACCCCTTCATACTAAAATAATATGAAAAGCCAGTAGAATTAAGCTTGAATTCATCACTGTGATGTATCATGAAAAGAAAGCTCAAATCATGCTTATACCAATATAGAATATATTTAGATTTATATGGAGGTACCATATGTGAAGGTTACTTTAAAAATAGAAAGCCTGAAATAACCACACGAGAGAAACAGGTTTTCACTTTGTTCACTTAAAATCTGGTTCCAAGACATCCATGTGTAGGCTTCTTTTAAGAGTCTTAAGCAAATATCTTGATAGACTCACCATCCCACTCAATTGTTTCTCCAATTCCCAGGCATTGAAATGTAAGTTCTGCTAGACAGTAAAGGAGTAAATGATATAAATCAAGAAATAAATTCCTAGTTTACACTTGGCAGGTCCAGAAAATACATATAAGACTAAGAGTAAGGTGAATCAAAGCTAAAAATACAATTTAGTGCTGTCTTCTTTCCTGCTTGGTGAGCATTAGATTGTATGAGGAAACATTCATGTGGATTAAGTTAAGGAAACAATAAGGAGAAGTGGCATTCCAAAACTGAATGTATCTTTAAGGGAATAAAATTAAACTGCATGGAATAAGTAATTTTTAAACTAGTATTCACCCTCCTGAAGCCCCAAAGTGTTTTTATAGTGCCATTGATCATATAGAGGTGAGTACCTTCAAAATGATTTTCCTTAGAAACAAAGGGAAAATCAATTTCTTGGTATGGAGAAAGTAGGCCATTCACATGCTTGTGACTTCTCCCTGGGACAGAGGCATTGTAAGAAGTCTGTTTCTACACAGAATATAATATTTCCTCTCCAAATGAGTAATCTTTTTAGGGAACTTGAAATTGTACATTGTACTTTAAGAACAAGACAGAGAAATAAATTTCAAAAACATTCAGATATAATCTAAAGAAGCACAGAGTAAAATATCATGTTTGAGGTAAAACCACATATATAGAAGGTGTCTCCGCAGAAAGCCCAAGGCAACTCTCATTTTTAATTCCTTGTCACAATTTACTTCATTATCAGCCTTTGCACCACACACCCATACTCACCCACAAACATTTGACTAAATTCTGTTGGAAGAGTATAAGTATGGACCAGATAGAAAATTTCAAAACCATGATACTAGACATATAGTTTGAAAAAAATTACAACCTATATATATTCAACCCAGGGTATCCAAGGAGGAATGGTTCCAGGACCCCCACACCCCCTCATACCAAAATCCACAGATGCTCAGGTCCCTGATGTCAAATGGTGTAGTATTTGTGTATAATTTGTACACATCCTCCCATATACTTTAAATCATCTCTTGATTACTTATAACACCCAATACAATGTAAACGCTACTTAAACAGTTGTAATGCTGTATTGTTTAGAGAATAATGACAAGAAAAAAAGGTCTGTACATGTTCAGTACAGACACAACCATCGCAGGCCTTTCAATCCGAGGTTGGTTGAATCTGCAGATGCAGAACCTGTGGAGACGGAGGGCTGGCTGTACCTAGCATGTGAGGATGAAGAGTATAACAACTTGAGGCGACTTCTCTAAAAAAGAGATTAACATCAGAAAGAAAAGGCAATTAATAGGGAGGCAATCAGTCAATAAATATTTATTAAGCACCTATTATAACCATAACAGGATTCAGGACTTGCAATGGGGGCACAAAAACTGTTAAATCACAAAATTTCACAAATGTGTGAATTTGAAGGTATTCCAAAAATCAAACTTGAAACTCTAGAGTAGAGAAGAGGTTACCAGAATTATCAACTGAGTGAAAAAAATCTGTTTCTTCATTTAACAGATGTATTTAAATTTAAAATTTCTAGTATAGATATTCTGACACTCTGAAGATAGTGTGCTGGATGCTGTGAGGTGACAAAACTAATGATATGTCATAATAATAAATGATAATTATTGACCAATTGCCATGGGCTGAGAACTCTGCCAAAACATTACATGGATTACCTGATTTAATATCCAAAAGAATCCTATGAGGTAGGTTCTCTGATACCCATTTTACAGAAGAGGAAATGGAGGCCCAGGGAGATAAAGTAATTTCCCCCAGTTCAGGTAGCTAACAAGGCAAGAATTGGAATTTAAAACTTACTTTCTTATTCCAAGTCCTATTCTGTTTACTCCTAAGCCACATTGCCTCCCAATTTATGTTTTATGCCAGGCTTCATTTCATTCCACAAATATTTTCTGAGCTCCACGTAGAAGCACATACTTTGGAAAAGACGACTTAGTGAAATGGAACCCAGAGGAGAGTTCCACAGGCTCAGCCTATCTCTACCCCCAGACAGACACAATCTCTTCTGAGGGGCAAAGAAATGCAAATGGAAGAAATAAACTAAAAACTTATTTACAATTAACTAGAACTAATGGGGGAAAAATTGAGAATCAGAAAAGTCTATGAAGATGACCGGTTTATTAACAAGCTGAGAAATAAACGCCAGGTGGGAAAATGTGAGCAAAATATACTTTCTGGAGCCTGATTTCATGAACATCACAATTTGCAAAATGCAATAGCAAGAATACTGTCGCTCCAATAGCCAGCATGGAGATGAATAGCATTTCTGCTTAAGGCTAAAATGTGATGCTTCTCTCCTCTTAAAACCTAACTACTTCCCACCAGGAAAACAAGCTGGTAAAAATGTTTTGTAGACCAGTAAAATTTTGAAATTTCTGTACCCAGCTGAAGTAGGCATTCATCTTTATATAAGAAACTCTCAGCATTTCACATTTTGGGGCATTTATTTATAATATATACAACAACATGAGAAGGGACGGGCTCAGAGGTTTCAAATTTTAAAGACACCAAGAACAAGAGAAGCAAAGTGACCTGCTGGTAATTCCAAAGACCCAGTGAGTAGGACTGCTCTGGGAAAATCCACATCTCATGATTCTCTGACCGGGCTACTTTCCCACTGGCAGGAAACCTGCTGCCCTGGTTGCGTGAATTTATATTTCATTTCAGACAACCAAAGAACTGAAATACAAGTCTTTGCTTGAAAGTCTTTCTCTGATTTCTTATTTGTGCTAGAGTATTTTATGGACATAAAAAAAATGAATGGATATCACAGATCTATCCCTCCATCTGGTGGATCTTTGTTCTTTTGATTGTTAATAATACATAGCAAATAGATTATTAGAAATATTTTGTATTTTGCTTAACAGTTTCCATGCACCATGTGTTGGTGAATACAACATAATGGAAATTGCTTTCACAAAATATGTCAAAATACATGCCAATTTGGGAGATGGCACTACAAGGTCATAAACAGTTGGAATTTGTATCTGCCTCAAGGAGAAAATGAGATCTGAAGACTGTAATTAATTGTTCCTCTTTTGAAGAGTCTTATTTTTCCTAAAAAAGCAAAGACCCTCTACATGCTGATGCATTAATCCCAGTGATTTCTGCCAAGTCCAGATACATTGATGACCAGATCATACCTCATTTCAGAATTAATAAGGAGCCAAGACATGGGACTCAGATTCCTAAAACAGCTCCTCCATAGACTGCTCAAGGCCTGTCCTTGGGAAAAATATTCTGAAGAATGCCAAAAGCCCCACGTCCAACCAAGAGTTCTCTTCAGTCCCTACCTTGGTCCTTTAAATTCTCTGAATTTTAAACTAAAGTACTTCATCTAAGAAGTACAAAAGACCATGTTTTTCTAGGTCCATCAACCATGTTGATGTGGCATACCCATCGACACATTAGACATACAGATTTATTTTTTCAGAAAAGCTAACATCAGTTTGATGGAGTGTGGGCCAAGCAAACAACTATAATTTTTGCCCACTTCACAATTTTCCCCAAGAAAAGTCTTTCCTTGGCTATGATTTCTTGAACACGCAGTAATTTGAGGGAGAGAGACCTTCTCCGTAGTTATTGAACAAATGAAGCCCTGGAAGGAAAAAGACTGAGGTGTTATAGAGTGTCCACTCTCCCCACTGTTCTTCCTTCTAAAATCCTAAATTTGTGTTTTTTGCTGTGTGATGTAGGTAGGGAATCTGGTAATTTTAAGTATGCTACTCAGATGGAAAAGTTTGGAACATATGAAATAGAGAAGAGTGAGCAAGTGAGGAAAAGTCAGAGCAGCTCCCTCTCCCTTTCCTGCCCACTCTGCCCGCTGGTGCACAAACAACAATGATCTGTTTCCCCCGGATCTGCTGTAACTAGCATTTATCAAGGTATTGCCCAGAACAGCCCAAATCAGAATCCCTTTGAAGTTTACTAAAACTGAAGAACACTGGGACAGATGCATCCCAGACTGATTTTCTTTAGGTTGAGGTTCAGGAATACAGGTATTAAATAAGCTTCCAGATTATTCTTATGCACTCTCATGTTTGAGAAATAGTCTGCTCAGGCTTCTATAACAAAATAGCACAGCCTAGGTCGCTTAAACAACCTCCAGTTTATTTCTAACAGTTCTGGAGGCTGGGAAGTCCAAGATCAAGGTGCTGGCAGATTTGGTTCCTGGTGGGAGCCTGCTTTGTGAAGGTCCACCTTCTCAGTGTGTCCTTACATGGCAGAGAGAGAGACAGAGAGAGACAGAGATAAAGAGAGAAAGTTCTGGTCTCTCTTCTTCTTACAAAGATACTAATCCCATCATGGGGGCTCCACCCTCATGACCTCATCTAAACCTAATTACTTCCCAAAGATCCCACCTCCTAATACCATCAGCTCGGGTTTAGGGCTTCAACGTGTGAATTTGTGGAGTCGGGGTGGGGGGGGGGGGGTGAGACATAAACATTCTGTCCATAACAATTAGACATATAGAATGATCATCATACAGAGAATACTCAGTGAATCACTTGTACAAAATTATTCCCCAAAACACATCCACTCTAATTGGATTAACCAGTTGTCTAAAATAAATTTGACAAGACTGAGTATTAATTAATCAACCTCATCTAATAAAGCACACTCTCCATGAGTTGTGTGAACAAATTCATTTTCTGGAAACCTCATATTGTTTTCACTGCAAAGGAATTTTTCTTCTATTACCTATAGTAAATTCCACTAAGATACACAAACATACAATATGTATCTTTTGGGTATTTTAATTGGGAAACTTTCTCACTTTTGACCTTTTATCCTATATTTTATAATTGCAATATTGAGATGTTAGAAAGGGAAGCTACTTATATTTGAGTATCATCAGTGAAAACGTTATTTCTATTTCTTAGAAATGCTTCTAGATTTGGATAACTGCACACTTAAAACTCAAATTGTCTTTATCGCTATATCCTTGTGAGCTGGGGGATGTGGGAAAATATTGTTTTGTCACAGTTCTTGCCTTTGCCCTTTGGATCTGCAGAGTGGGAGGAAAAAAACCCTCAACTGGGAACTTCTTATACATTCTCCACTCAGCTTCTACTTCGTTCAAGTGAATGGTTGCTTAGCTGAAGTTGGCAATCCTCACAAATACTGCCAAAGATAGTTTCCTAAGCAGTGTTCAGAGCTACATGAGAAAAATGCTGACAAGGGAAGGAGGGACAAGCAGAGGGCCAGAGCTTTACCCCCTGAGGGTCTATGAGACCTCTTTGTGTTCACCTGCCTTTCACACTTAATAACCGACTTCATGAAGAAAGAAGCAGTAAAAAATAGATCATACTCCCCACACACTCTCCCAAACATTAAAAAAATTTGAATTTTTAAAACTCAGGCTGTCTCAGGCACAAAAATGTTAAATTTTTGAAAGCTACACCGTGTCCCTGGCAGTCTGCCTTCCTTACCCTCACTGATGGTTACACTGCTTATACCTGAGAATGGCACTTCCACTGGACTCTCTCACTAACACAACGGCTCTATCCAGCTAAAGCCAAAAACCCATCACCAACCCAAACCAGCTCCTTCCTTCTTATTTCCAGATTCTAGGAGGGGCATGATCATCTCCCCAAAAAATAGTTCAAAGTCTTGGAATTGCCTGTGACATTTCCCTTCCATTTGGTCCTCTATTGATTCCTCCTTCATAAATCATCTTGCATAGTGTCTTCTTTTCCCTCCTATGCCCAGCAAAACTTCAGCCCAGATTATCAACACTTGTCTCTAAACCATCTGTAATAGTTTATCTCCTCTGGTCTCTCCCTATTCATTTATTATTTCTTTTCCAGGTATTTAACAAGTGCCTACTGTGGGTCCAGAGTCTGTTCTGGAGATACTGCCGCAGTGAAAAACCATCACCAAAAAAATTCAGAAGGATTTTCATTCTCATTCAGCTTACACTACATAGTGAGAGCCAGACAATAAACAAGAGAACTAAGGTGCTATGGAGAAAATATAATGAGGTGATGTATAAAAAGGGAAGACGCTGGAAAAGGCAACATCACTACCAGATGAGTCTTGATAAATAACTGAAGTTTCCATTTGATTCCCTGATTTAAAAGGCATTAAATATAAACTCATCACTTAAAAAATAAATGTGAACATCCTAGCTTGGCCATCAAGGTCTTTTACAATCCGGACCCCAATGTATCTTTCCAACCATTTTTCCTCAGTATAAGCCTCACCTCTACCCAGATTTTCTATTTGCACGTAAAATAGAACTTTGAGCATCTTTATAGTCACAACTTGGTTCAGAATGCACTTTCTTCTTCCTTTCTGTAGAAAGGGAAATTAGGGTTTGTAAACCTTTATTTTAAGTTATCTTCAAATCCTACTTCATCTAAGTCCAGACTAAGGATGTTTTCATCTCTCCTAACAAAGGAATTCTTATCCAAAACATTCATGTGATCCTCATCAGATATGGGCTTGAATTGCGAAATATTGTTTTGACCTGAGTAATAAGTAGGTAGAATCATAATTTATGGAATAAAATCAGAAGGCAAATTTATTTTCATTTCCCATTGTCCCTTTAAACTGCATTCAGTAAAAGCTATTACACTCTGCTGTAATAAAACAATGAACCTTAATTGTAAACAGTCTGTATTCAAAACTTAGCATGCTTACACCCATATAACAAAACTTTGAACTTTAAAGTTGAATCTCCTCTCTGTCCCCAACAGGAGCCTATTTCAATCAGAAGTTGAGAAAGAAAGATCCTGATAGGCTTGCCTGATAGGCTTCACACTCCCTGGGCTCCCAGATTTTTAAGGCTGACTCTTCTTTGATAATGTGAGTGTGTGTATGTGTGTGTGTGTGTGTGTGTGTGTGTGTCTTTTGAGACTTCTTTCTCCATTGCTGGGGGTCTCTCACCTCAATTTTCTTGACACAAATTTTCCTTTGCCTGACCATGCCTCCTCAGCACCTGCTTTTTCAGCACTACACTCTACACAGACTCTCATTTTTGGTGTCCTATTGCCTCTCCAGTTCTTTCTCTTGGGCTGGGACTTTCTCTCTCTCTCTCTCTCTCATAACCTTTGGTCCGCAAAAAGTACTCAAACACTGTTGCAAGAACAAATCCTACATATGTGGGCCAGTCCCAATGCAGCAACATTTCCTTACCGCTCCACTGCCAAAGCATCTAGGCATCTGGTGCTTCTCTCATCCTCTAAATTTCCTAGCCCAGAGTCAGATCTAAACCATTTTGTAATGCTTTGTGCTTTGGTGCACATAAGCATTTCCTAATACTCTCTCCCTTGTGAACATATTTTGACCATACTTTGACATAATGGAATGTACAGTAGTCCTCCCTTATCTTCGGTTTTGCTTTCTGTGCTTTCAGGTAACCGTGGTGAACTGTAGTCCAAAAATATTAAACAAAAAATTCCAGAAATAAACTATACATAAGTTTTAAACTAGGCACTGTTCTGAGTAGCGTGATGAAATCTCATGCTGTCCTGCTCCATCCCACCTGGGACGTGAATCATCCCTTTGTCCAGTGCTACCTGCCCTTTAGTCACTTAGCAGCCTTATCAGTTATCAGATCAATTGTCACGGTATTGCAGTGCTTGTGTTCAAATAACCCTTATTTTACTAAATAATGGCTCGACCAGTGCAAAAGTAGTGATGCTGGCAATTTGGATAAGCCATAAAGTGCTTCCCTAAGTGAAAAGGGGAAAGTTCTTGACTTAATGAGGAAAGAAAAAAATATCGTATACTGAGGTTGCTAAGATCTACGGTAACTTTTATTACAGTATATTGTTATAATTATTCTGTTTTGTTAGCAGTTATTGTTGTTAATCTCTTAGTGTGACTAAATTTATAAATTAAATTTTATCATGGGTATGTATATATAGAAAAAAACAGTACATGTAGGGTTCGGTACTATCCTCGGTTTCAGGCATCCACTGGTGGTCTTGGAAGATATCCTCCATCAATAAGGAGGACTACTATAGTGCATTCACTTGCCTAGATGTCTGTTGTTTCCAACTTAGCTGTGAATGCCTGAACATAGCACAGTGCCATGGTACCAGTATTCCAATAGATGCTTGTGGAATGTATGAGTGTAGTAATACAGTCTAAGCAAAAAAGATTATAACTTTTTTATAATCCAGAAAAATGTCTTTCTATGAGGCTACCTGTATAAAGACTTACAGAAATCAAAGCCTAAATAAAATAATTTTAGATATGGCTGAAATATCTGTCTCCCTGCCTAGAATTATCTCCAAAAGGAGAAAGATCTTGTGTATCTTTTTCAGCAGTCTACAAAAATGAGTGAAACATATAATAATATTTAACACATATTCAATAAGTGAAGGAATCCTATTTTAAATTTTATATTTATTCACTGGGTATCTTCTGTGCTGAAATATTAACATTAATTTCTCCTCTTCATATGTTTCACTTTAAAAATGAAAATTATTGTTACAATCTTAATTTTAATCCATGAATTATACCATTTTTCTAAAGGCATCTTGGATCTCAAACAAAATAATTCCATATAAAAAATTATTTATTTTTTTTAGATTGTCACCTGAGCTAACATCTGTTGCCAATCTTCTTCTTCTCCCCAAAGCCCCCCAGTACATAGTTGTATATTCCAGTTGTAGGTCCCTCTGGCTATGCTATGTGGGACGCTGCCTCAGCATGGCCTGATGAGTGGTGCTAGGTCCATGCCAGGATCCGAACCCACAAAACACTGGGCCATGGAAGCAGAGTGCGAGAACTTAACCACTTGGCCACGGCACCGGCCCCTAAAAATTTTTTAATTTGGCATGAAAAGTAACATCAATTTAGTTAAATAAGTACTTGTTGAATGTTCACTACTTTCAAGGCACTGGGCAAGATACTGAGGAGGATAGAGAGAAGAAAAAGCCACCGTGTCTCCCTAAGAATTCATAATCTTATTAGAGAGATGAGATATGTGCATCTGTAGCTACAGGAACAGGAAAATTCAGGAGCTCACCTGTGAGATGCTGAGTGGCTAATAATACTTCTGCCTGGCATAACTGTAGAAAGTATCATATTAAAAAGTTGCTTCTGTCCTGGACTTTGAGAAATGATTAGGATTTCAGAAAATAGAGAAAACTGTTCTAGAGCTATGCAAAGGCAGAGAAAGTGTGGGGGATATATTTGGGGAGCAGTGTGTGAACTGGCTCAGTTTAAGAGTAGAGTATATGGGGTCAAGGGGACGGTAAAGGTCTAAGAGCAGATGGAATAACGGCTAACCTTTCTCCTGTAGGCAGAGGGACACCTCTGGAAGCACGTGAGCAGGGAAATCTTAAAGTACAATGGGAATTTAAATATGAGGAAATAAAGATTTGGGAGTCAGGGAGATGAGTTGGCTCATTATGGCAATAGTTGAGGTGAGCAGTAATAATGGCCTAAACTAGGGTAGTGGCCTTGGGAATAGAAAATGCAGAATGAATCTAACAGACACAAAGATGAATAGTGTCCAGTAGGTAGGGATTAGCTGTTGGGTGAAAAATACCAGCCAGACAATTAAGCTAATCATTTTTCTCCTTCTACAATAGAAAAGATCATGCTATATCAAATCCCTGGTTTAATAAAAGGAAAGAAGGACTTTTAAAAAGTCTATTTTTTAGGAACTTGAGTCAAAAGAAAATGTAATAATCAAAGTACTATTTGAGAAAAAGACAGAAATGAAATCAATATTTTCTACATGGTTATAATTTGAGAGCATTTATCCACAGACGGTAGCTTAAGCCAGCATGGTCTCTCACCAGGCCTCTGCAAGAGCCACCCACCAGCATCCTTGACTCTTATCTTACTCCTATAAATCCATCCAGCAGGCTACAGCCAGAATTATCTTAATAAAACACAAATCAGAGCATGCTACTGGCTGCTTAAAACTCTCCAAAGATTTTCCATTGCTCTTGGGATATTCAAAACATGCTTTACCTGGCCCACTCTGATCTGCATATGTCTCCAGCTTTTTCTCTTATCCCTTTCAACCCATGCGGCCTCTTCCAGTCAACCTAACCAGCTTTCACACTTTTCCCTCTCTCTCCCAAGGCCTTCCCATAGGCTGGGCAACTTCCCAGAGCACTGGCCCACTCAATCAGAATTTTCAGGGCTCAGTTAGAATTCTGTACCACTTCTGACCTCTTGTAGTAGGTTAGTTCTTCCTTCTCTGCACTCCCCAAGCTATCCGTCCTTCCCTTCATCATGCTTTACTATGATTGTCTGCCTCCCCACTGTAATCTGTAAGTGCTGAAAAGACAGAGACCATGGCTGCTTCTTCACAGCTGTGTCTCTATTACCCAGCACAGTGAAGAGCACATAGAAGATCAATAAATATTTATTGAAAAAATGGAACATTTTCCTCATCTTTAAAATTGAGTATTGATCTTTAAAATTCCTGCTAGTCATATAGTTTCTATAAGTAAACTTTGTCAATAAAGAAGACCAAATTCAGCATCCCAAGTCAGAATCAGTATCCTATTATACTCAAAAAGCCATTGGGTCCTATTTATAAGTTTACATTTTAATGCTGTGTAAATAGAAAAATCATTAATAATAACGCTAGTGACATGTTTCCTTATTCCTCAAGCTGTCCTCATTCTGCAAACATTTCTCCTCTTCATTTCACTTTAAACAGTGAGATATGAGTAACAAGGAAATGGAAGAAAATAACCATAAAAACTGAAATTTGAGTAAACTTCCCAAGAATGTCACCTTCCAGGCAGATTTCCTCCTCCTCAGAATTCTCATAACCGGAAACGTGTTTCAGACATTCTCATAGAAGAGGATTCCTAAATCTCATTTGGTAATGCTAATTGCAGCCAGCTCCAGTGAACGACACCTCAAGGTGTTGCATTTAATGCAATCTCTGTCGCAATACTTCTCAAAATAAAATAAATGTGGTTGACACACATATTCTCCACAGCATTTTTAGGAGAATGAGAAGGAGACTGTGAATATAATGACTCTTATTGAGTCCTTTCTATATGGCAGGCACTGCTTATTTGCTTTACTTCTATTAACTCATTTAACCCTCACAATAGCCCTGCGAGGTAGATACCATCATTATTCCCATGTTACAGACAAAGAAACTGAGCACTAGCACAGGTTTACATAGTAAGGGGATAGCTAGGATTTGGACCTAGCAGTTTTAGCTCACGAACTTGACCAGTTGACTATACTGCCTCTCTTGTGAAATCATCCCAAACCTAGAGTGTATCATATGCAAAAAACACTTGGAATAACTATCTTATACACTTTGATTTGAAAATGAAAAACAACTCAAAATCTAGTGACATTCTGCACTATTTGTTGAAAATAAAAATCAGTAGGAGAGTCAAATATTGACTCAATTTGCTAATATTATTGAGCAGAATATGTTTGTTTATGATTCTTACTTTCACCTAAAGCCTTATAATTCCAGTAGCTTGAGAGTCAGCTGCAGCTTAAAAAAAAATCTCTAAGGCCTTACTTCTTTACAATTTGTTCTTTTCATCTCCAGAATTTGTCCACTTCTTGCAAAGGCAGAGTAACAGTGCTTTTAATCTTTATATTAAAAGAGAGAGAGAATTTAAAGCAAAAAAAAAAAAATCACTTCTCTTATTTTCTGGGGAAACAAAAAGTTTCAGATTCCTTTGTGTAAAACAAAAATAATTGATACATTGGTGAAACTGGTGGTCAGGAAAGGAAATTGTCCTGCTTTGTTCCTTTTCCTGTCCACCCAGCTCTCACAGTAGGCATAGTTACATGTGTCTAATCCTTAAATAGATTTATTAATACGAGTTTACAAGTTAACAAAGAAGAGGTTCTGAGGAGATAATTATAGGAATACAAATCAAGAGAGACAACTTTGAAAGAATAGTAATTTTGCTTCTTGAAACTGACCTTAAATTCCTACGAGGAGAACACAACAGCTTAAAGCAACCTTTTCTCTCTATTCAGAAGTGATCGCGAATTAATTGTGCAGTTTAGCTAAACTTTGCTTTTCCTTGTATCCTAGGGGAAGATCTCTGACAGACTGGGAATTTTTGCTTGATTGTAATGTAAACTCAATATCTCAAGATAGTTCTTCACACTACATGGGCTCACTGGAAAGCCCTAATTCCCAAAACGAAGAGGAAAAGGTGAACAAAATAACCTGTCGGCAAAAGGAAAATAGAAAATAGAATGTTTGAAAATCTTTATTTTGATAATTTGATTTTAAATAATTCTTAAGAAAAATCCTTGGTGACATCAGAAGTCTGACGACGTTAATCTAAACTTGCTCACCAATGAAGACATATAAGGCTTGTGGTTTACATGACTTCATTACTTGCTTTGATCATAAAAGCACTTAATGAAAATTCTATTTTTGGTGTATCAACTGGTCCATGCAGTTTTGCCAAAGAGGAGGTTTGAGCATTTGCTGATAAATAGTTAACACTGCTAAATATTAATTCTGATAGTAAAAATTAAAGTGTTAGAATTCTAGTTTATTCAAATTGGATATTTCCATGCAGGTACATAGCATTTCAGTTAACTAGTTAGTATTGACCATGTGATGCTAATTCTATAGCTTCTCTCATTTAATCATGACTGTTAATAACCCATTCAACAGCTTTTAATTAAGCACAGATATCGAACTTGTGCTAGGCTAGGCACTGGTAAGCAAAAACAAAAAAAGAAAAAATGGCCCTGTCCTCAAAGATCTTTCTTTACAGTTTTAAAACTCTAGATTTAAGATTTTTTAAAAAAAGTGTAAGTGGCATCATAGTCCTTCATTTAATATTTCAGACAGAAATGAGTCAGTAAAGTCTATAGGGGAATAGATCAACTTCCTTGGCTTCCCTGAAACAATGCCAGAGGCTCAAGTGTCATCCCAAATGAAGTACCTTTCTTTTGCTTAATGCTTTTAAAAAGAAAAATGCAATGCAATGTAAAATATAAAGGTGACCACTGAAAGAATGCTCTGGGGGTCGAATCCTCGTAGTCTTAATACATGTAAAAATGTCTCCATTTACTTTAACTTAGCATATTTAGGCACATTCATCTATTCTTCCCAGAAACTGTGACTAAGCGCCTCTGTATGCGTCTGACCCTGCAGTAAGTGCTGGGGATCTGTTGATTTGACCTCAAGCAGCTCGTGGTCCTATTGTGTGGAACTTATAGAAAATGTCACATGTGTAGTGTTTAATTTATTAATGACCATGTGCTCAGGATCTTTAAAAATTCAAGAGGTACTCAAAGAACCATATTTTCTAACTTTTTTTCCCTGAAGTTAGAAGGAATTTGGTGTAATTATGGAGGCAAAGTATTCCTTGACAATTTTTTTAAAAAGAAATCTGTACCAAATGGCGCTGGAAAATGTACATGGGAGCAATTTCAATTTTACAGAATAAAAAGCATTTTTGCCACCAATGTTGTTCTGAAGTTAACTGCAAGATGTGTTTTTTAAATGACTTATCAAAAATCATTAAACCAGTCATTAAGTCAACCGAGGTTAGAAACCATCACCAACAAGTAAGTTGACTTACGATCTATTATAATTCCTCCACAAAGCATAATAGTCACTTTCCTTTCACAGTTTAATGTTTCTATAATTGAGATATAATTCAATTTATGTACGTATTTTATGCAATAATGTATTTTTTTCCAAAACATTGTTCTTAAATCCATGGT
Source organism: Equus przewalskii (assembly GCF_037783145.1). NCBI lineage: Eukaryota > Metazoa > Chordata > Mammalia > Perissodactyla > Equidae > Equus > Equus przewalskii. Next base: position 30,884,459 of record NC_091834.1, read on the forward strand.
GAATCTTATAACGAATGGTATCAGAATTAAGGAAATAGATTAGTTGCAAGCACACTCAGTGCCAATCTTATAAACTATGTGTTCCATAATAATTGCAAATATCTTAACCAAATTTACTTTTAAATGCTTCACATCTTGCTACAAATGGAAATATAAACTCCCTTTCATATACTTTCAAAGTCCATAATCACTTGCTTTGAAACACCTCATTACCAGAATCAGAAATTCTCTCTCAATACCTTCATTATCTCTGCTTGAAAATAAGAACAGTGTCATAGTAATCTCTATACATTTCTTATAGATAAAGCCATGTCCTGGTCATTTCTGTATCACTGGAGTCTGTAACAATTCCTTAAAAATAGTAAATGATGATTGTTGAGTGAATAAATCAAATAATGGAGGAAAGAATTGACGAATAAATACCTTGGACACAATGAGCCCTCAATAAACATTTGTTGATTATAATTCAAACTGCTTATATTAACTGACAAAGTATATTGCTATTCAGTGATAAAGTTTTAATATCTTTCTGTATTGTTTGCCTCTGTACCATCAAGAGGAAATTAATAAGTGCTAATGATGAGAAATTTGTTTTAATATTTGATTTTGTGTATATCTAAGGTCTATATGTTTAAAAGAATCTTGGTACATCAGTCTTTGGCTCAAACGTTCCTCTCACGTAGTCAGCTATTTTATGATATTGTCTGTTAAAGAATGTCTCATGAGTAACTTTTATCTTAAAGATGAATTTTTGAAGATATGAACTTCATATGAAACACAACCTTCTTCAGTGATTATTTTCTATACATGTTCTGATATTAAATTATTTTTAATGTATCTTTGCCTTTAGACTTCAGCATTAGCACACCTAACCCCCCATAACAATGAGAGCCACCAAACCTAGCATTTTGTTTCTAAACTGAACTTACCCATTCAGACTTTTTGCTGTAGTTTCTCATTCCTGTTGTAGCTTTTACCCTGCTGAATTAAAGCAGCATGTTAAATTAAAAAACTGCATCAAATTCTGGGCTAGTATAAAGAAATATGTTTTAGTACAATTAATGAAAATTAAATAGTATTTTTTCTGCAAATACTTACTGACCTCTCACTAGAAATTCAAAATGTATTTGTAACCTACTTATTATCTAGAAGCAGGGACCATTTTACCAAGAAGATCACTTGGGGGATAAATGTAAATAGGGAAAAATAGATGATCTCAGACCAATCCCTAGGGTACTGCTATTTATGGGTCACACAAAAAAGGAACAATTAAAAGATACACAGAAGTAGTGGTCACTGGGGTAAGAGGCAAGCCAAGAGAAAGCGGTGGCCATGAAAACAAGAGAACAAAGTTTTCCCAGAAAAAGACACTGGTACTCTGTACTGATGGTGCTAGGAGCGCAAGGTAGCTGAGAAAATTTATGGGATATGAGATCAACGCTTTAGCCTCTTGATTCGCAAAGTGAATCAGATCAATGCATTTAACATCTTAAAAGTCGTTGGAAGCTACCATGGAGTTTGGAGAAGACTGAGATGAAAACTGAATTTGAGGAAATAGAAACAGTGACTACTCTTCATTTGTGTGGTTTTGTAGTAATTGTGGGCAAGGAAGTGGAATGGTAGCTGGAGGGGAACATAAATCAAAAGAAAATCTATAAATCTTTCTTAAATTCAGCTGAATTATATATAATTCCTGGGAGACGAGATTGGAGAAGTAGTCTTAGGGTCAGATCAAAAGACCTTGTAGATCTTGTTAAGAATTTTTTTAATAAGATTTTAAGATTAGAGTAATGGTAAGTCATGAAACTTCCTGCCCATGTGGAGCTTATTGTCTAATGGGAGGGGGAGATATTAATCAAGTGTCTAAAAGAAATATAAAATTGCAACTGTAATGCATGCTAAAAATAAGACATATACAATGCTGTGAGAACACATAATAAGAGGGTTTGATATCACAGAAGTCAGGCTTCCGTGAAAAAATGACAATTGGCGGATGAGTAAGTGAAGAGGGAAGGAAATCAAGTTGTATTCAGTGGGATGAGTGGGAGCACGGATCCTGTGAAAGGGGAGAGTATGGCATCTATAAAGAGCTGAAAGGTCAATACGACTAGGACATTGAGAACAGTGAGCAGCACTAAATATGTTAAGGGTTATCCTTATCCTAAGAATAATGGGAATTCATTCAAGTATTTAAAGAAGAAATGTGGTCATTCATTCTGTTATTTCAAAAAAAGCCACTCTCACTGGATTATGGAGAATAGATGAGGGTTGAAGGGTCAGGACAGATACAGGTAGACCAGTTTTGGGACTTTTGTAATTGTGCAGAACGCAGAAGATAGTGGTTTGGGAAAAGTTGGCAGATGTTGAAATGATGAGAAGGGGATAATTTAAAGAAAAATTTTAGTAGTTAACAATTGAAAGGACTTGGTGATATATGGGTATGGATATTAGATATCATCTTGATGTTTATACAGTTGTTCAGAACACTTACAAACAATCAATCAAGCAATCAATCAATAAGCACTTACCGAATGCCTACTATGACATCAGTGTATCAATCTTTTACAGAAGCCTCAAAATTATTTATGCCTTAGAAGTAGAGATCAGATTCTAGACATTGTTTATCTCAATTGTTTTTGACACACTAAAGAAGAACCAAGCCATTGTTGATGAGTATCTATTGTGTCCTAGGGATTTTTGGAACAAACAGTGCATTCAGAAGCTACACTAGGCTCATCCAAAAGGGATGACAAAATCATCTCTATCCAGTACAGCCTGCACCACTGGTGCAAGCAGATGAAAACTGCAGTTGGCTGAGAAGCCCTAGAGGTTGATTCACAAACACGGCTATAAGATTCAAATACATACTCACATCCTCCTGACATATGTCTGCTAGTAAACCCAAAGTCACACATACCATTAATTTCATTCTTAAATGAGCCTTGTAGGACTGAGGGACAGAGACAGCATTAACCTTGGGGAGGCCTGGTCAGCATCATTCAAACACCAATGAGAGATATTGCTTTTAAAATATTATCCAAATGAGCTTTCTTGTTTCCCTCCTTTACTTCTCTAGGAAAGATAGCTAAGACTTCAAAATAAGTCTGATGCAAGTCTTAGAATACAAGAGTTTTATTCTCAGTATCACTATTGATTGTGGTAGCTGTGAAAGTGTGCTTAGAAAGACATTTTTCATTAGTCAAATTTTTACCTGAAATACATGAGGAAATCTATTTTTTTAGTTCTGTTTTCTGCCACTGTTACTAAACTGAGTAGTAGTTTACACAGTGAGGAAGATGAACACCACACTTTGTGTTGGGAGAACATGCTATGAATACAGATTCTATCACTAATAAGCTGTACTATCCTGAAAGGTATATTAAATTTATCCAAACCTCAACGAGCCATGGACCTCATAGCATTGTTCAGGTCAAGGAAGATAACAAATATAAAAATACTAATAGGGCCTGGCACTCAGAAGGTGCTCATTAAATGTTAGCTGAATCTTACCAAGGCTAGACCAAGTCTGCACCTAGACTAACACCCGCTGACGTAAGTTTCTTAGTTTTCATTCTGGTAGGAAGACCACCCCACTCTCACTCAAGCTAATTCAATTCTTTTTTGATAATCTCATATAGACATCAATTAAAATAGGTTCACTTATCAAATAATTTCCACTTATCTTTTTTGGAATTTTCTTTATAGATCCCACTGTGAATTTTATAGTCTCCTCTATAAACCATATGTTATATTTCTTATGTTTCTGATGATTGTGTGTGTGATCTAAAATTAAGAAAAGGAAGATTTCATGTAAATTGTCACTTGGTGAAGGAAGTAAAATAATGCAGAATATTTCCTTGCTTCTTTCATGGTGAACTGCTGTAGCTTTAATAACTTCTGCACTGCAGTGATTATGAAACTAATGCGTATTTTTAAATGTTAACTCGAGTGTCAGACGTTTACTTATAGTTGGCAAAATCTTAGGAAGAACAAGTTTGAGGACTACACAACAATGTGGGCTGTTAGACATATTTTCTGTTATTCACATTTTGTGAAGACTCTTACCTTCTAATCATTTTTATCTAAATTGTATTATAATCTTTACTTTCTGAGAGCCTTAAAGTCTGAAATAAGAACTTGATGTTAATGTTAATTACAGGAACAAGTTGAAATGTATTTTAACAAAAGCATGATATATTGAAAGTTAAATAATCCCTTAGAGACTTTAAGCTTTACTTAAAAGGCAGAGGAATCTAAGAAAAATTTTGGGAATTAATAACCCATTTTATAGAGAGAAAGAATCTTGCATCTCACAGCACAGAAAATAATTTGATTAGCATTCCTTTTCTCTATATTGACTCCAGAGAATGTCTTACTCATATAAGCAAATACAAAGATGCTTCAAAAAATCACAGGGTGTCTTTGCAGCCAAAAACCTGACTCCATTCTCAAAAACAGCACCTCTCTCAGCTTAACACACCTTACCTTAAGAAAATTCAAATAATCTCTTTACAATGAATATATGTAATTATTGATATTTTTGTGGTATTTTTTTCATCTAAAACCTGGGCCATGCTAAATGAGGAATTTTATATTTAGAAGTGAAAATCTCTCTCTGGAAGATAGAGCTTGATCTTTTTGGAGCTAATTTTCTTTTCTTTTGTATTTGTATTCCCCAAATAGCCCTTCAAATTTCAGAACCTCTTTTTTCTAATGAATTGCAGTACCTAAACCAGTTAATTTTTTTCATGAGAAAATTAGCTTGGTTATGAAGCACATTTTACTAAAAAGATACACTGAGGCACTGATGAGCTTAATGGTATCTTATCAGGGCAAATTAGGAAACTAATTCAGAGCCCCAGCCTCCTGATGAGCATGCTCTTGACCTATTCTCATTACTTCTGTTTATTCCATATGGATACCTGTTCCTGGCAAGTTAACAACTTCGTGAGTTTCTTGCCAAAATTGACATCAGATATTTTGTTGTATAACTTAACTACTCAGAATAAATCTTTGACGCTAGGGTTGTCATCGGAGACTATGAAATAATATGAGTGGGAACATTTATATAAAGCATATTTCTTTCCAGAAGTTTGATCTCATATTCAAGCTCAATACGTCTGACAGGAAGGAGGCAGCAGGAAGCTACTTATCAAATCAAAGATTTGTGGATCTTCTCTATGGCAAATACCAAAATCCCTCAAGATTGTTTTGTAAAATGACTGATGTTCTACATATACCAGGTAACTAACGTTGCAGTACTTTCACATCTGACCTGAGGAGTAGAATCGCCTGACTGGCCCAGATTGTTACAGAATTAGGGGCACAAAATAGTGGATGATTCAACTAGGTACCTAAAACAGAAAGAGGGGAAATACCTGTGGTTAGAGATATATGATATCAAATAGCGACTGCTTTGCTTTTAGTTAAGGAATACCAGTGCACATCACAGTAAGAATCCCAATTTATCCTTTAGTATTTTTCTTAGCCTGCTGTGCTACCTGCATTTTTCTGATTTAATCAAGTTGAGGACAGTTATTCCAATAAACACTTAGCAGAGCTTGAACCCATTATATTATCTCTCTATGTGATGGGTTTTTCAACATAGCAGTAGCATAAAATTTCAGCCAATTTGGGGCAGAATTGGGATTCACATAGCTTTATTCTCCCCCCAGAAGATGCTCCCTAAAGTACAGACAGACAGCAGAGGCTAAACTGAGTACGCTCAAGCAAAGCACTACCAACCACTCATGTACCTTGGCCCCAGACTTTACTATCAGCCACCTCTGCGTAGGCCCAAACTTCCAGGAGACTTTCAAGAAACTTTCAGCTCTTCAAGTGCCCGGCTCCTGAAAGATGCCAGTTGGAGCATAAAGGCATGAAGTCCATTAATATCAGCTGGCATCTCTTTTTTATTGCAAGCTGTAAAACTTACCTGCCAAGCCTTCCTCTCACTTTGACCCAATCAATAAACAACAGGCTTTTTAAGCAGACACCGCAGGGAGTCAAACTGATGGCTTGAAGGTAAAGTTTGGTAGCTAACAGAAGTCTTTCTTTTTCCTGTTTGTTTTTTTTCATTTCTACCTCCCCTACCCACTCCCAATCCCTTCCCCGCAACCTGCAACTCTGACCCTGTTTGGTGAGAAATTTTTGTTTGGTTTATGGATACAAATTAAAGGCAAGTGACTTCATTAGATTCTTAACTCCAGTCTGCCTATCATATTATTGTTGATCTGTTTTTGTATGTCTTGATTATCTCAATTGTCCACCATTCTCATAACAGCATAATGTTATAATATGCTGTTTCAGATACTCTCCTGGCAAGTTTTTTCCTGCTACTGCTTCTTTAGGGTTCTTCTGGTTCCCAAAGAATAGCTGAAATGTCAAAATATTTTAAATTTTGTTGTTATTTTATAGGCCGTCAGCTATGAACAAATTTAGGTAATCAGCAAGCTTGTATTCAGATGAAAATGTACCTATCTTCACTCACATGCAGGCTAAGTTTTAACTATTAGGGAAATAACTCTCCTTTCATTCATGTTGGCTTTAAAGTGATTTAAATTAATTCCAGCTACCCCTTCTCCACCCTATTAGACGGGTTTAACACCCTTTGATGGTGTTTGGGCTTTTCTCTCACATGCTAATGAGGCGTTCACTTTAGCTGCCACAACTTCATATAATCCTTGGGCAATTCTCACACTTTCTAATGACCTGTTCTGTAGAGAGCAGTGAATCTTGGAGGAGAGTGGGAGAGGGAAGTGAATTACTAGCCTAGTGTAGACCTACCCTGAAAATATATTCTGAAAATAGGTTTGTGTGGCTGACTGCTCCTACCTTGGAAGAATAATTGTCGCTGAAGAAGAAACTCATTCCTACCTACCACATATGGACTGTCTATTCTGTACCTAGAGCAAACAACTGCAGTTCTTCTGCAGCCTGGTTAAGCACCAAGTGGTGATTTTAGAAAGGGAAGAAAGCCTGTCTCCTGGAAGCCTTGCCTTATCCATTAGATTATCCTTCAGCGTGAATTTCACAAATGTCCAAATAATAAGCTACTGCTAGTGCTTGCTTCCTCACAACTATGGATGAAAAGCTTTGATTAAGCTGGGGAAAAGGAGAAATATGGAAAATTCTCCTGTCTTACTACTCCAAAGGAGTGAGTATATTCTCCATGGAGTCTGCTAAGGCTCTCAAGACTTTGGCTAGAATCCATACCTTCGTCAAACAACTTTTGGGAAATGCATAGATGGAAGATATTGTCTCCAATGGACAAATTGAAGCCCATACTGAATATGCTAAAGCAGTGCTTCTCCATATTGGCTGTACATCAGCGTCACCTTTAAAAGCCCTCCATGCTCACACCCCACCCCAGACAAATTAAACCAGAGAATCACTGAGGCCGGGGCCCAGGCATTGATATTTTTTAAACCTCCCTGTATGATTCCAGTGAACAGCCAAGGTTGAGAAACGTTAACATTACAAACCAGAGAAAGAACAAGTGTTGACAACCAAGAACACTGAGACTTAACAGTTAGCCTCTGCTTCTGAGAGTGTCTCTGCTCAGAGCTGTCCATGATAATATGGACACATCTGCCAGATCTAGGGTGAGAAAATCTTCACACCTGGCCACTCTTCTTTATACAATTCTGGTTTTCGATGTTTGTTTATGCCCCATGAGTGGATCCTTATAAGACTTAGTGTGAGTTACTGTCATCCGTGTGGAATGATCATTATTTTGTCTTCCAAAAGTACAACCATAGTGAGTAGTAACATTGCACAGGTAATTTTTTTTTTAATGATAATTGAAATTTCTTTATGACTATCCATTTATTCTATCTTCTCTATCTAGATTGGTTCCTTCTCTTCTATCTAAAAGCATGCACAATTTTTTAAATTATACCAAAAGTCCTTCCCAAGACTGTATATTCCTTCAAGTCACCACCTTCCTTTTACCTTTATGATTAAACTTAACATAAAAGTAGAGTATACTTATCTCTCTGTTACCAGCACATTGGGTTCTTGTTGTCCCCCAGGATAGAAATCAAGAGAGACAACAAAAGCGAGTAGAAAAGTAAACGTTCATTAGCTTGTGCATAAGGGAGACACAAGGGATCCGGTGTGGAAATAAAAGGGGGCAGGTGACCAGCTCCTCAGGGAGCTAGATTGTGGGGCTTTTTATTAAGCAAAGGCTGGGGAGGAGGGCCTTATCATGCATGTAGAGATGGGGTTTTTCTTGCACTTGTGGTGTTGTTCCACATGCCACCACATGCATTGCATGTATCATTAACATGCTAGCTTTCCACCCCTGGTGTGATTTTTACTATGGTAATGGGGTTAAGGTCACCTTCAGACAACTCCTGGGTGCCAGGGTGCGTGTGTAAGCCCAGGTAAGTCCCAAGGCTGCGGAATGTGGATCTTGGTGTCCCCTCTCTGATTCTGCCAGCTTGCCAATTGGTTAGAGGCCTTATCTTGTTTAGGCCAGGGGTCTTGCTGATGACCCTATCTCGTTAGGCTGGTTCCTATCGCATCTCCGCTTAGTCTCCGCTTAGTCTCATAATCGAGTTATTCTTTAAGCTTTCTGCAGTTTGACTTCTGTCCTCACCACTACTGAATGATTTCTTCCTAGTCTTGGATCAATAGTGAACTCCTAATCCTATGATCACCAAATTCAACAACATCTCCTCAGTTCTAAGACTTTGAAACACGGCAACACTAAATGCTTTAAAGTATCTTTTAAACCATCCTTATCACCCTGATTAGTTCTCTTGTTGTGTCATCTTTTCCTTGTTCAGTCCCCTTCAGACAAGTATGTTACAAAGTTTTTTATTCATTTCTCTTCTCTTTTCTTTTAATACCAAGACCTTAAACTAAGGTCTACAGAATTTTGTGTCTATGTGTTTGCACATTTTTCTGGCAAGGAGACGCATAGCTTTCATCATATTCTCTAAGGATTCCATAACTCAAATAGGGTAAAGAACTGAGAATAAACTAATTCAGTCAGGAATCTTCCCCACTCTGTGACTACAAATATTAACTTTAAGCAGATAACTTCTGGCACTACAAGACTTCCCTATGTCTTTTAATAGGAGTCTCATATTCTTATATGTACAGTTATATGGCCTTGGAAACCCAAAAGAATTTCTGCCCCCCACTCCCACCCTACATCTTGAGTCAACAAATCCAGTTGGTTCTATTTCAAAATGGCCTCTTGAATCCACTCTTCTTTTCCATTCCTTCATTTGCCATCCTGCTTTAGGACTATTTTCTCATAAGCGTCGTATTACCATAGTCTTTAACTTGTCAGATTCTCTTCAGTTTTTTCACTCTAATCATCTTACATCCATCTTTCAAATCCATCTTCCTAAGCTTACACTCCAATTATGTTTTTCTCCTGGCCCCCAATTTCCTACTGAATTATTCAGGCCTTCAATCTCCTTCCCTGGGTGGTCCTAATTTACATTTCCACACTCATCTTCTAATTCCCTTAAGCACTGGACAACTATCCATTCTCAAAAGATAGTCTGTTTCCCTGACTTCTAGACGCTGTTTACATCATGTTCAGGACAAAGTATATATTCTTCCATCACTTATTCAAAAATCCTACTTGTCCTTCAAGGTTTACCTCAAATGGAGCCTTCATGAAATATGTTCAAACCTCTGACTGAAATATGAAATATCTTTCCTCTTCTTTTATTTCTTAGCAACAACAAAAATCCTAAGACCCACTCATCCTTTAAGACTTAAATCTAATGTCACCCAATCCAAGGTAAGTTTTTGTTACTCCCTCAGCTTCCCAGATGCTCCCCTCCACACATTTCTGCAATGATTTTTAGTAACACTTACTGACTTTATTGTATGGTATTTATGTATTCCCATATATGACTCTCTCACTGGATTTTCAGTACTCAAAGGTAAATAACTTATATCTTTCATGTTTTATCCCCTGAAGTTAGCACATTATTTAGCACACAATGAGTACACAATTAATATTAAATGTCTCTCAATTATGTGATTTTACCAAATTCTGAACCTAGAATATTTTTGTTTCTGATAAAATTCAATTGAGAGTTTCCTAATTGCTCCCCTCTATGCTCTCCTAAGTTACTTGAGAGTAAACTCCATCTTACCACATACTCAATAATATCTACTGAAATGAATTGAATTATTCGGGTTATTTGAGAAAACAGGTTGTGTCAACTTTGGGAATCACTTTAATCTAGACGTCTGTGAGTACAACCTCCAATCTTTCCAATCTCTTTCTTCTGGTTCCCATGTCAATTGTTCATCAACATCCTGAAAATTTCAACCATCAATTCACTTCTCTCAGTTTATAAGCCCTGCCTTAACCCTACCTAGTTTCCTTCATTACTCACTCTGAATTGTATGGTTAATCATCTGAACCATTCTCCTACTGGCACTCTTGATTCCCTTATGTCCTCATCCATTTACTAATCTCATCCAAAAAAAGGCCCAGGTAGCCACCCAGGCAATTTAAGACTACTGGAAACCAACTAACCAACACTATTCTCTATTAAACAAGTTTGACTTAACTAGAAAGAAGTCTTAATTTTCCTACTGCTGCCAAATATCTTGGGGTTGTTGTTTTATGTTTGTTTGCTTTTTCCTACCCTTGGATAAAATTTCAGCCAAGTTGCATAAATTTTCTAATTGATCTTAAGTAGTAAAATGTCTAGTCCTTTCTAAAGAGCATCCCATCCAGTCTAGTCTAGTGTGAAATCAATTAGGCAAATATAAACTTCTTCCTTCCTCCAGCACAGGACTGTTGACACTTGGGAGGCCTGCAGCAGAGGAGGAATTGCAATTAGCACCTTTTCTCTTCCTACTCTGCTTCCTCTCCCTTTCCATAGATACTGCCTTGGCCCCTCCACAACTGGGATGAGGGAGAGAATGCAGGGAAAAGAGATAAATGGGCAATAAAATCTTTCTTGGCAGGTACATTTGTGATTTGGCATCAGTTTCTTTGGTGCATAATGTATACCCAAAGGTGACTTATGGTGCACATTTGCAGTTTCCACTGAAGACTGCTCTCCTGCTTTCCCTCCCCTGACTTCACATTGGGGGCATATGCAGCTTCCTAGATCTGGCAGTGTCTTTCTTCCAGGTGCCACCTCGTCCTAAGTGGTTGCTTGGGGCAGGGTTCCCTTGAAGGAGACCATGGGCTGGCCCCCTTATTCGGGAGCACATCTGGGTAAATGAGAAACACAACTTTACCCCACCAATAGTGGAAATATAACTAGCTGCCAAAGCATCCCTTTGCCCTGTTGTTTTGCCAGATCTACCTAGGCCCTTAACTTTTGGGGACTCAGGTAAAGCTTTCCAGGTAGTTTTCTCAAATGCCTTTCTCTCACTTGGCTTAAAAGGTGCAAAAGCACTCTACCTCTGTGTGTGTGTGTGTGTGTTGAGAGTGCTGAACACACTAAAAACCAACAACACTCTCTAAGAGTACCTCTTCTTCAATATCTCTTAGATCCATCTTGACTTCTCTCTTATACTCAAGAAAGGTGATGAACTAAGAGTTACAAAACCAATTTCACAATCTCTCAACATGTCTTGCATAGGTAAGCTGTTATCTACGGTATGGTTATCAGCTTTCAGGCTCCAGCTGAAGTAAAACAGAAAGAGCCCCAGCTGTACATATTGTCATATTTCCCTACTAGTATCACTTTCTTCAAAGTCATGGTCTCCAAACCTCAGCTGAGTACTCAGCAAAATCCAGCCATTCCTTTAATTGTCCTTTCTCACCTTATTCTTTTCCCTCTATGGCTATTCCAAATCTTCTCCTCTCTTCAACTCTTATCACCCTTACTCACAGCAGGTGATCTTGCCTCCTACTGCATCGGGAAAAATCGCACCATCAAGAATGATTCCTCTCAATTGTCTGTCCTTCTCAAAACTTACTTAAAATGCATGCCCATTCTTGCTTTCTTCTCCCCAGTGTCAGAGAATGAGGTTTCCTATCTAATGTCTAAAACCAAAGCTTTTCATGTTTCTCTGACTACCTCTTCTGGACTCTTTTATGCCTCCTGTCATGTCTTTTATGCCTCCTGTCATGTCTTTTATATGCCAACTGCTTTCAGGTTGTTTCTTCAGGCAACTGCTTTTCTTACTTTATACACGTTTCTTAAATGATCATGTTCATGTTTATCATTTCAATTGCCTCCTCTCTCCTGATGATTCCTAAAACCCTATCTCTTCATTGATAGATCTATTCTGGACCTTCCACCTGGACATCTTACAGATGCTTCAAACTCAGTGTCCAAAATTGAATCTCTCCAAAAATAGGCTCCTTCTCTGTGTCTCAGCGCCATTGTCTGCCTGGTCACACAAACAAGAAATGTGTGAATCAATCTTGACTCCTCCCTCTATCTTCACATTTAATCATCCTCTAAGTCTAAGAGACTTTTAACTTTTAATATTTTTATATATTTTCCCTCCTCCCTTAAACTAGAAGTTTATCATTTCTAACCTGGTCAACTACTACAGCCTCCTAACTTGTCCGCCTGTGTTGAAGTCCTGTTGCCCTCACAAATCAGTGTGCTAATAATCTACTGTTATATAAGAAGTTAGGCCAAAATGCAGCCACTTGAAACAACGAGCACTGATTATCTCACATAGTTTCTGAAGGTCAGGAATTTAGGACTAGCTTAACTGGGTGGTTCTGGTTCAGGGTCTCTCCAGATGTTACAGTGAAGCTGTTAGCTGGGTCTGCAGTCATCTGAAGAACTAACCAGGACCTGAGGATCCACTTCCAAGATAGTTTTCTCACATGGCTGCTGGCAGAAAGCCTCAGTAACTTGCCATGTGGGCTTCCCCACAAGCTTTTCTGAGTGTCCTCACAATATGGCAGCTCTCTTCCCCAGAGCTAGTGAATCTATTACAATTATAAATCTATCACCTCCACTATTGAAAACCTAAAAGATGTCTCCCATCACCCACAAGCTACAAAGTTTCTTTACATAGCTTACAAGACTCTCAGTGATCTAAGTACATTTACAACTTCAATTCCTATCACTCCTTTTTCATATAGTATCCTCTAAAAATGCTAAATTGTTTTTGGTTTCCTATACACTATGTTCTTTTTTGACTCCAAGACTTTTCTCGGGCTACAGTTTTTGCATGGAATTTCCTGCCCTCTGTGACTGACTGAATTATATTCATTTATTTAGACCCAAGTCATACATCACCTATTCTAGGAGGGCCTCTTAGAAAGATGATTCCCACCCCTAGGCTCAGCACTCATCTTACTTCCCTAATACCTCTTATCAGTACAATGACTATTTTCTATTATAACAACCTTGGCATGTTATCTTTATGTGAATAGATTGCAAGCTCATTGAGGGCAGCATACTATTTATCTTGTATCTCTATATAGATTAGGATAACATTAGTTGCTACAATAGTCCCTAAGATCTCACTGTATATCTCTGTCTTGGTGACATTCTTCATCCTCAGTGCTTCTTGGAGAACCAAGAATACAACTGAGGTGTCTGACATTAGCTGGATAGTTAATCTGTAGTCCTTTCTGGAAAGACATCAGCTTCTTCAAGCAGGATTTACAGACCTAGGCCACCCTCCACAGCAGACCAGAAGTGGCAAGCCATGCTCAGTTACAAGTCTTTAAGAAAAACACAACAAACCTGATTCCAGAATGTTCCATCTGCCTGATTTGGCAGCCTCAAGACAACCATAAGGTAAAACTCAAGTAATCCTAGGCTGAGAACCAGAAAACAAAATCCAAGGGTAGTGAGAGCTAATATCCTACCAGAGCCCTAGAAAAGAAGTACTAACAAGAGATGGACAGAATTGGGTTTAACATGTCCTAGGTGGGCTTGCAAATGGAGTTAGGAATGAAGATAGACTATTGTAATCAATGTTCTGAAACCATTAACATAAAGAATTATACTCTAAATAGAATAATGATTATATTGATTTCTAGTCAACTTTGGTTTCCCATTTTCTGGGTGGAGACCTAAATCTGAATAAAAAATGAGGAAATCAAGATTCTTCTTGCTAAAAGAAGTATAGTACTTATTTTAAATTTTTCCATAGATTTAGATGTCTCAGAATTTTTCCTCTGAAATATGTTTAAGGAATAAAGATACCAAAAACAATTCGCAATATAGACTTTTTAAAATAATGAGATTTAAATTCTCCTTAATTTTAAAACTGTCTTTATTCTGTTAATTCTTTCAATACTGGGAAAAATATGAGAGATAAGTATTAAAAAACAGAAGAAATGATAAATACATTCTCAAATATCAAAAGAAATGCATGACTGTATTAGGCATTGTATTGTCTCATTAGAAAACAAAAAACTCTTAAGCCTTAGGCTTTTTTTTTCAAGCTCAAGCTCTCAGCAGAAGCTACATATATTTAATCAATATGTTTATATGGTTCCAAGCCAAGAGATTCTGCAAAGATTACCAAAGTATCTGCTATAGCTTCTGGCAAGGATTGAAATACATCTCACAGGGACCTCGAAAAAAATGTCTTTTAGAAGAGTTGCTGATCTGATCAAGAGGATTTTAGATTAAAATCTAAGAGAAGAAAAATATCCCAGTGAAAGTATTAAGACTGGATAGCATAGAATACAATATCTACAATAACAGAACTAACATCAAGGAGGAATACCAAGTAATTCTCTATTAAAAAAAGCAGCAGGATGTGGAGAGTATGAAAAATACATCCTCAGATCAATATAGCAAGGCAGAGAGAATAAATCTAACAAACGTGATAAGTTTTATTTTGGAACAGATATAATCTCTTAAATAGATTCTAATTTCAATAGTGTGACTAATGATGAAAATACATAAATTAAAATACATACTTTGTGAGAAGAAATTAAAATGGATCAGAGATTAGCTTCTCTTTTAAGAAGATTCAGACAATCACTGAAAATCACAGACATGATTGTGGAAGAATAGCAAAATTTACTTGAGTAAGCATAGGAGAAAAGAGGCAGAAATGCTATAGGGAGTTAGGCAATAATGTAGGTCATCTATTTAGATGGAGTATATGAACAAAACTTTTCTATTAGATTTTTTTACAGAGGTGGGGTAAAGTAATGACAAACAGCGTTTAATCATCTTTTCATCTGCTGGAAATCTCTTTTGGTCAAAATCAGAGTATCCAAGACAGTCATGCCTTAATTTTGGTCATTCTTGCCTTTTCTCCAGTCTAGTCTAGCACAAGAATAGGTATCAAAACCTTCAATCTGCATTCTCAGCCTCATACAGTCCTTAAACCAATCTTGATTGAGGCGGATCATATATATTAAGTTCAAACCAACCAGTAGCCCTAAGCCCAGTGCTGATGTAACTGGCTGGAGCCCTAGGTAACTGCCTGCTCGCTATCCCTGAGTCTTTCCCCACCCATTCTGCGTTCCCCCATTTACATGACTTGACTTCCATTAAATCTCTGATTACCACTGAAGGCCCTAATTGGGACTAGATTCTTAGCTTAAGCATTAATCCACTTGGCACCTTGACACCTCATAAAACTGTATATTTTGGGAGGAGTAGTCCTAGAACCCTAGATTTCTGTTTGCCAGCCAATGCTCTGCTTAAAACTGAGAGACCAATCATAATCATATTACTTTCCTTAGCATTATCTGGAGACTCTACTCCCCTCACCTGACCAAACTATGCTCTCTAGCTCCAGATATCTCTCGCTCCAAAGGGCTTCTGCTGAGGTCAAATGTGTTTTGTCACCAAACCTGTATAAGATATGTCACTCTGCTGTTAATTTGCTCTTTTAGAAGACCACAGACAAATAACATATTTATCTGAAAACAAGGGTATCATAAAAGAAAATTGCTAAGATCTTTGTCAATTCTAACACTTTACAATTCTGTAATTTTAAGTCTAGCTGAGAAGGAAGAATTGACTGGGGAATTGATGGGTGGCTTTGGAGAAGGCAACTATGTCATCTAGCCAGATAAATAAACTCTAATTTAGGAAAAAATATTTCTGAAATTTCAGAGAAATAGCAGAAGACTTTCTTTGAGATGAAAAATATGGCTCACAAGGGATTAGAAATTCTAAAATTAAATTATGATTGTACAATATTAAATAATCTCATAAGAAAAGATAAAAATCATTGATATACATGGTTGTTGCTGCATAGGGAACTGTCCAAAGTGATGAGATTTTTAGAGCATAAGAAGATTCAGCACAATTTTGTTTGTAAGAGCAAAATATTACAAGAGTCTACATTTCCCAAAAAAGGAGACTGATAAGTGAATGCTAATGTACATAATAAAATGTTTTGAAACAATTAAAATTATGTTGTATGTAAATATTTTTTTTAATTTTATTTTTTCCTTTTTCTCCCCCAAGCCCCCCAGTACATAGTTGTATATTCTTTGTTGTGGGTTCTTCTAGTTGTGGCATGTGGGACGCTGCCTCAGCATGGTTTGATGAGCAGTGCCATGTCCACACCCAGGATTCGAACCAATGAAACACTGGGCCTCCTGTAGCGGAGCGCGCGAACTTAACCGCTCGGCCACGGGGCCAGCCCCATGTTGTATGTAAATATTGCATGCTATGGAAAAAATCTTATAAATTAAAATGCAGGATAGAAATATGCGTATGAGTATGGCCCTAACTAAAGAGTACATATGCGTGAATATGATTTATGTTAAAATATGAATAATTATTATTTCTAAGTGGTGGAATTTCAGTTGATTTTTATTTTTTGTCTTATTCTTTACACTGGCCTCTGGTTTTCAAATTTTCTTCTGTAAAGATTCCTTTCATAAACAAACAAAAAAACATTTTAGAGGTCATATACAAGAGGTGGAAGAAGGGCCACACAACTACAAATGGAACACAAAAGAATGGTACAAACCTTTAAGAACAGTGTCAGCAATGCAGAAGCAATAACTCAGGCTTATGAATAATGCTTAGGAAGATGAAAAGAAGTTTTAAATTTATCTTTAAAACAAGAATAAAAGAATGAGCTATACCCATTCCTCCAAGCAGACAGAGTCATGTTAATATGCTTCTCTTTCTCTGTCAAGGCAAATATCATATTGGAAGGACAGCACAAGGCTAAGGGGGGATTCCAGGGTGGTTAAGAATATTGTAAAGAAGCACCTAATTAGGTTAAATGATTTTACATCTCCAAGATCAAGGAATTTTACCATCTGACATACACTCATGACATCCTGAGAAATCATAGCATCAGCTCTGAGAAATCACAGCAATTAGGAGAGGTGAGAAAAATCTGGAAACGGGCAAATATCCACTTTCCCAACAAGGACATAAAGAGATGTGTTATGAAAACTATATGTAGTTGTCTTAACATTGTTTTTTAGAATAAACCTCTAAGGAGATTTTGATCCCTTAGAAGCTCATATGGAGCTCTTGAGTCAGAATAGTTGCAGTGTAAGGAAGATGTAGTTAAATGTAAAATGTAGTTAGTAGCTCAATATATTCTCCAAGGAAAGAATATGGTACAGTAGTCTCCTCATATCTGCAGTTTCACTTTACACAGTTTAGTTGCCTGAAGTCAGCCTCGGTCTGAAAATATTAAATGGAAAATTCCAGAAATAAACAACTCATAAGTTTTAAATTGTGCCCCATTTTGAGTAGCATGATGAAATCTTGAGCCATCTCCCTCTGTCCATGAATCATCCCTTCGTCCGGCATATCCTCGCTGTATCAGTACCTGCTCATTAGTCACTTAGTAGCTGTCTCAGTTATCAGATTGACTGTCATGGTATCCCAGTGCTTGTGTTCAAGTAACTCTAATTTTACTTAATAATGGCCCCAAAGTTCAAGAGTAGTGATCCTGGCAATTCCAATATGCCAAACAGAAGCCATAAAGTGCTTCCTTTCAGTGAAAAGGTGAAAGTTCTCAACTTAAAGGAAAGAAAAAAATCATATACTGAGGTTGCTAAGATCTATGGTAACTTTTATCACAGAATATTGTTATAATTGTTCTATTTTATTATTCATTACTGCTGTTAATCTCTTACTGTGCCTAATTTATAACGTAAACTTTGTCATAGTTATGTATCTATAGGAGAAAACATAGTAGATATAGGGTTCAGTACTACCTGCAGTTTCAATCACCCACTGGGGGTCTTGAAAGGTATCCCCCATGGATAATGGAGGACCACTGTACATGATTCCTAAACTTCTTCCTAATTCTGCAATTCCATGACAAGCAATAGTTTTCTTGATTTCATGTGGCATTTGGAAGTCTTTTATTACTACTGTAGGTAAGATGGATTGGTGTAACTAGAGAATAATAGGCTAGAAGTGCATATTCATGGCTGGATGAATGGCCTACATCATGTTGATTAATGTGTCATATAACACTTATTTCACCCTCTCTCTGTAGTGATTTGCTGTGGGACTCTAACCTCTTAGCTGACCATTTTATATTATCAGGATGATAAATACATAGACGACAGGCATATAATATCTATAGATGTTACCAATTTGTGGAAGGAAGTATGTTTAAATAGATTGATTAATTTGGATTCTAAAAGGTTGTGTTATTATGTGACAAAGCTGACAGTATATACACACATACACGTAAATAGTTTGATTAAATATAAAGAACTGTGCCTTAAAAAAAAAAAGTTTGAAAACTACAGGATGAAGGAATTTCCTTGTTAGCATTTTCTATGAAAAAGGCCTAAGACTTTTAGCTATCTGCAAGTTCAGTATAGCCAAAAGTATGACCCAGTTGTTGGATGATCGCACAGAGCTATCCAGAGGAATTAGAGAAAGACGAGAAATGGACAGACACTTTGCCAAATCCTACCTCACCCACATGGGCAAATAAAATTGGACACACTGAACCCACTGAACATATTGGCCCCAGTTCCTCACTCTGCATTTCTGCCCCTCTCCTCCTCTTCTCTCCCTCACCCACCCCGTTGAATTATGGATCTTCTCCCTGAGCCATCTTTCCCATGGCCGGTACTTTATCGGCTTGTTACTCCCAAAACCTGCACAGAGAAGTTCATATCTAATTATTCAACTGACATATTTTGCTAAGGAAGACATAGCTACTTAAAAATAGGAATCACACTATTTTGGTGGCTAGATCAGGCTAACCAGTACTGACAAATTTATCTCAAATTTATTTACTCATAATCATACATTTAAAACAAAATATATTCAGCGTAAACTTTGTTTTTGTTTCCTCTTTGCTTACAGAGTAAGATGATCACAATATTTTTTTAAAAATCAAAATTTTTCAAAAAATGAGTTTCGCTAATGGAATCAAGTGTGTAGAACAAGGCAGGCAGTAGTCTCACCATCCTCTGCAAGGTCCCACTGCTCAGCTAGTATTTTGAGCAGTTCTGCATGCTACATTTTGAAAGGCATATGAGGGTCTAGAAATAAAGCACATAGGAACCACAAAGCATGAGGATTGCTGAAGAAATCAGGGTCAATTTGTAAGAAAAGACTTTGGAGGAATATCCTAATTGGCATAACACATTTTAAGACTCATCATATGTATTTGCTATTAGTTTTATTCAGAACATCTCCAGAAGAATGAATTAGTAATAATGAACAAAACATATGGGAAAATTGTAAAGACTAATCTTGGGACAATATGGCCTACTTTAATAATATAAAACCCAAACCTCCAAGATTTAGTCCTAAAAGTATAAATTTATGGATGATAAGACAACTAACAGAGCAGAACAGCCTCTATCCGAAGTGTCACCTTACCTTCAAAATTCTTCACTGCTAGTTTCCAGCTGCTTCCACTATGCAGTCATGGGTGGTCTCTTCCCAACTTAATACATCCCACTTCAACACACAGTATCGAACAAAATCTTTTTTCCTTAGTACCCTCTGGTGTAAATCAGGCAGATTAAAGCTTTCAATAAGACTTTATTAAATACTAAATGATTGCAGAGGGAGAACGATCCCAGAGAGTACAGGAATTGTAGAAATAAGAAAAGTCCAGGTCTCTGGGCTCATGGAGCTGGCCTGTTCTCAGAGCTCCCAGCCCCCTCTCATTCCGTGCACTCTCACAAATTAGCTGCACTTTAGCCACCAATGACAAACACAATTTTATAGGTCTCTCTCTTTGACCCCTCACAATGACAAAATCCTGGCCTGCCTATATGTTGTAGATACTACTGTGGCATTTCTCTTGGCAGCCCAGATCAAGAGAAACTAAGTGCTCTCTCCTCTCTACCTAGGATTTCTCTTCCTTCTCTCTGTCCTAATCCACAATACAGGTTCAATATTCAACTATATCTTCAGACAGCACAATCATCACAGCATTTAAAGAGCAGGAATAACATACCTACACAGTAAACAGGATGTTATTCTCCTCACAATATCTTCCAACAATTAGAGCTGTAACAAAAGTGATACAGCAAACTCCCCATTGTGGAAAGCTTTTTAGCAGAAGTTATGGGAACCACAATTCGTTATATCAGAAGGGATCTCTGTTTAGATTGATTCTAATATCCCATCAGTTTCTAAGATTAAAAGATATTATATCTCATTTGCATTTCCTTTTTCTCTGGATATTTTCTATCCATGTCACATTAATGAAATTAGGGAGAAAGAATAAGACATTAATGTGTCCTAGCATCATTTAAGAATGAATATGCTTTTTTCAAATGTGTCTACATTATTGATCAGGCGCTCCATTTTTAATTTAGGAAGGTTTTGGTGGCCCAGGGATACAGTAGGATGGGGAATTCATGCCAACAGCAGCTGGCAAGCATGAGCAAATGGAGTAATGGCCCAACACCTGAAATATGCCTTAGGAAATATGATGAACTCTCTGGTATACATTTAAGTGCTGGCGTAACATCTTACCTCTGGGTTTTCCTGGTTTGAACCCTATCTGCTCTTCACACTTTCATATTTTATCTCCATGATTTCAACAACATAGAAACACTGACAAAGGTGAACTAAACGTAGAACTAGCCCTGCATTTCAAAGAATAAAGAACCCATTTAAAAGCACAAACTGAGGTTGTATTCCTGAGAAAAAGAGTTCTTGTGATTAGTGGGTGGTGTGCACCATTCTCATCCCTATGTCAGAAGGGAAGAATGACAGGTACTGACACAGCGAGCTGTGTAGTTCAGTGACACTGCCTGAAGTTTACAGTCCACAGCAATGAGCTCACACTTTCAGTGGTTAGTTCATTAATTCTAACATGGGAGTCCTGTATCTTTGAAAAAAAAACAATCCAGGATTTTTTAATAACTACACTGAGCGGTTAAACAATTCTTACATTTAATTAGTACATTTGCAGAGCACAGACTATAACGCCAACATATAGTTAGGTAGACAGATATGTAGAAAGAGAGATACACCTATATGTATATCTATGCATACATAGATATATGATATATGTGCATTATATTTTAGTTCTATTTTCACTTTTTTGTGACTCCAGATACTTCATATATATATATATAAAATACCTGTTTATCTATATATTTATGGATATCTCATATATATCAGTATAGATATATCAATGAACACATATATATCTCAATGATACATATATATATCAGTATCTGGAGTCACAAAAAAGAAAAACATGTAGCAGAACTAAAATATAATGCATGCTACAATCATCTACATATAGCATTTGCATTTTGTGTGAATGACATCACAATACTAAATAATCCACAGCTTGCAGGGGTTGCAAGTCTATGTACCCAACAAGATAAACTAAATTACAAAGAAAATAATGACCATTGGATTCAGGTTAATGCACATTTAAGGGAAATTCTGCTTATTATCCTGGGTTTTGCATTGTGTTTTAGTTTACACTTGCATTATCTTCACTTTTGGGAGAATTCTGGTGGAGCAGTGATGAGGATTAGTAAATCAAAGGCATATTGCCACGAAGCAAGAAATCATGCAGCATGCCCAAAAACTGAGCTGAGTTCAATTTTCACTTTAAAGGGGTGAATTCTTTATTCTCTGACTACACTTTTAGTTACTCATGAAGCATTTTTTTATCCACTCATTCAACAGCTGTTTATCGAGCTCTTGCAATGTGCCTGAGAATGAGCTGGTCATTATGGTACAGAGACAGAAAGCAAGATTGCTTCTTTCAAAATACTTATGGAAAGTGAGGGAAAAAGGATAGTTAAGCAAAAAATTAGGCTCCAGTGTGATAAGAACTATGATAGAGATAAGCCCAGAGTGATATTCCAGCAAGTACGAGGGACACCTAATCAAGACAGGGGGAAATGTCATGAAGACTTCCTGGAGGATTGAAGATTAAGCCTATTTTTTAAGTCAGAGCTGCCAAATAGAGAAGGAAAGTCAATATTCCAGGTGGATTAGGAGCTAGTGTGCCAAGGAGCAGAGACGCGCAATTCAATACGGAGAGGACTTTGGTGTGAAGCAGAGTCTAGCAAGGAATAAAGTGGAGAAAAAGAGTTTGTCCCTACTTGCCATGCTGAGGAGTTTGATTCTTATCCTACGGGCACTGAAGAGCCAAGTATTAAAGGGGATGACATTTTCAGATTTGCATTTAAAAAATCATTCTGGGAAGCAGTTTGGAAAAATGAATCTCAAGGGAGCAAGCCTGATGTCAGGGAGACTCTGAAGTAATCTAGATGAGTAATGATGAGATTTGAACTCAAACAATGGCCGTGGAGATTTGTGGGAGCAAAAAGATTGAAGAAATATCTCCTCAACTGTGAAGGAAGTTAATGACCAAGTAGATGTTGATAATCAGGGAGAGGAGAAGAGGAAGGGATCAAGTCACTTAGGTGCCCAGATGGTCCTGCCATAACATTCACATACATGGAATGTGTAGGAAGAGTTGGAGTTCCAGAGGAGAGGAAGATAACGAGATTACTTTGAGACATGTTGACATCAGAGTGCGGAGGGACACACAGATAGAGATATATGCCAGAGAGTTGTGCAAATCCATCTGGAGCTTGGAAGAGCTATCTGTTGATTTAGGAGGCATTAGCACATGGGGTATCGCTGAAGTGGGAGTTTGTATGAAGTCCTTCAACAGGTTCTGTGTGAGAGGTAGAGGCCAGGAGATTAAACACTGAGGATATGACCTTCTTGATTCAGGAGCCTGAGGAGAGTCCAAAGAGACGAGAAGACAGCCAGAAGAGCATGACATCACTGACACCAAGGGAGAGGGGATTTTGAAAAGCACTTGCTGTGCCACAGGCACCATGACAAACACTGTGGGGATCTACTTGAGGAATAAGAGTCTCTGCCTTGAAGGAGACCGCAGAAAAAGTATGTGCAGATTTGATTGCAATATGAGATAGAAAGCGGCAGCTGCCTTTAAAAAAAGGTTCAGATAAGTAGGGGGCTGGCCTGGTGGCCCAGCGCTTAACTTCACAGGCTCCACTGAGGTGGCCTGGGGTTCACCAGTTCAGTTCTGGGGTACGGACCTAGCACCACTTGGCAAGCCATGCTGTGGTAGGGGTCCCACGTATAAAGTAGAGGAAGATGAGCACGGATGTTAGCTCAGGGCCAGTCTTTCTTAGCAAAAAAGAGGAGGATTGGTGGCAGATGTTAGCTCAGGGCTAATCTTCCTCAAAAAAAAAAGGTTCAGATAAGTGCTTAGGAGCTCAGAGAGGGGAGCAGCCATTTCCATTTCAAACACGGAAGTGAAACTGCAGTGGCTGTTATATGAACACACAATCATGGTTTATAGTTCATATGATATCCTTGAGATCTTTACCTAACCACTTTTTTCAGAAATTTTATTTAATTATCACAGCTAGAAGTAATCTCTCCCTCTTTTGAAGACCTAAACATTACATTTCAATTATGATATGTAACACATTCCCTGTACTATTAGATTTACATTGGTCATTTTCTTATCTCTTCTACCAGATTGTAAAGGTCTTTGTGGTTCCAAACTCTGTCTTACCCCTTCCGTGGGACTGCTATCCCCTTCCCCAGTGCCTGGACCAGCACCTCACATTATAGCCTCACTCTTGGAGACATTTAGTCCTGGCTCAAAGCCCATCTCAGCCACTTGCACAGCTATTAGCTTCCTGACAATGCACAAATTATTAATGCCCACTAAGCCACAGTTTCCTCAATGAAAGTGGAAATAATATATTCCACAGAGAGCTATTGTGAGTATTAAATGTGATAACGTTTCTAGAACTACCTAGTACCTTGCTTGGCACATGGTAAATATTCAACAACTGTTAGTTTTCTTTCAGTGAACAGCATGCAGTAAATAAATTCTTGCAGAACAAATGAATTAATGAACAATCACATGGCAACCAGTCTATGTTTTTGCTAATAGTTTTCTGATTCTTTTATAATTCTTGAAATGTTCTCAAACTCTATGAGTCGTATGTCTCCCTATCCATAATTTCCCTCTTTTCTCTCAAAATTTCCCTTAAAATTTCTAGAAAATTTGCCTCCAGCTACCACTCTTTCTCCTTAGCAGTATCTGAGAAATATATTGTGAAGTAGACTAACTTCTTCTAGCAAAGTTTCTAACTAGTATTAACATAGAAAATATTGTAATGGTGCTTAACCTAATCAGAGAATCAACCATTAACAACATCCTATTCTTTAAATGAGATTTTGCTGAGTATTTGTATCCCTGTACAATAGAGCTAAGCCAGGTAGACAGGTTTTAAATTCCATCTCTGCCCCTTTCTAGTGTGTGGCACTGGGCGATTTATAGAGCTCTCTCTGCCTCAGATTCCTCCTCTGTCACGTGACAATAACGAGGTGCATCAGAGAGACAGTGCAAGGGTTCAACGCGTAAAGTGCATACAGTACCTGGCACAAAGTAAGCATAACATAGACATTGCCATTTATCCCCTCTGCGTTCATTCAGAATTAGGTACTTGGGGTTTTCTTTTCTATTCAAAGTTATAGCTAGGTTCAAGTTCTCATTATTTAAAACACTTCCATTTGCTTATACTTGAAGCATGTGTTCTAGCCTCAATTAATGAACTGCAGAAAACAAAATAAGAAATGGTTTAGATTTATTGAATTATCTGAAGATGTCTTCAAGAATCAATTAAAGTAGCAAAGACAGTTGGTATGACATACATTGTTTCCTCGGAAGTGTTTTTAAATAAAGCTTTGAGAACATAATAAACATTTTTTTATTGTTCTCCTGCTGTTGTGTATGTTACCAGGAAAGATTATAGAGCATAGTCTCTTTTTCTTTTTTTTTTAAATTGGCACCTGAGCTAACATCTGTTGCCAATCTTCTTTTTTTTTCTTTTTCCTTCTTCTCCCCTAAGTCCCCCAAGTAAATGGTTGTGTATTCTAGTTGTAGGTCCCTCTGGTTGTGCTATGTGGGACACCGCCTCAGCATGGCCTGGTGAGCAGTGCCATATCCGCACCCAGGATCCAAACTGGTGAAACCCTGGGCCCCCAAAGCAGAGCGCATGAACTTAACCACTCGCCACGGGGCCGGCCCCTAGAGCACAGTTTCTAACCAGAAATAAAATAAACCTGTGGAGATAAGGCATCAGCTGCAGCAGCAAGCCCAGATGTTCTTCTAAGGGCCTCAAACAAGCCCTGGGCCCCCCTCACCTCTCTACCCTCCCTCTGGCTATGTCAGACAGATCTAGATACACAACTATGTGATCTGGGCTAGTTAACTATCCTTTATAAGTCTCAGTTTCTTTGTCTATAAAAGTAACTATAACTACTTCAAAGACTACTGTGAAGATTAAATGAGATAATGCAATTAAATCCCTGAGCACCATACCTGGCAAATAACGCATGCTTAAAAATAATAACCCTCAGTTTCAATAATGAGCAAGATAGATTAGTTATGTCAAACTAACCTTCACACTATAAACAACTAAAATGCTATACAAAATATAAGAAACAACTGAAGTCCCTGAAGAGCAAGGAAAGCAAGCAGCAAATTGAGGAGCTACGACCCTTAAAGGAAGAGCAATACTTCAAGTGGAGGTTCTCTCTATAGACTCTCTCCAGTTTGCCCTGCATGAGAGACTAGTGCTGAATCAGGAAGATGGGGTCTTGCTTCACTGAAGAGACAAATCAGAATCCAGGGCTGCCGGAGAAGATGCAGGTTAAGGGGCAAAATCTAAGAAAGAAGAGAGCCCAGAAGGGGGAGTCCCAAAATATGGTTCCATATTTTTCTCAAGTGATACACAGGGAGAAGGTCCAAGAAACCCAACACAAAGCAACAGTTGGGGACAAAAGGGCAGACCAGATATTCCAGAGGTGTCTTATGCTAGAAAAACAAAGATTAGTGTGTTCAAGCCCTTCCAAGTTAGAGAGGCTTGGCTAATACCTCAGGCTTTGAGTTAAGAGCCCATAAAGACTCATCTAAGAGAAAGGGTAAATCAGATATAGTCCATCCCTGACAAAGACCACAAGCAACCATCGAACAGACAAAGATAAGCCGCTGCCACTATATCTGACTGGTAAAAGAAAACTCGATACTTAACTTGATGTATATAATGTTCAGTGTTCATTCAAAAGACACAAGGCTGGCTAAAAACAGAACAAAGTCACCAGAAACCAAAACACAAGGAATAGAAACAGATGTCCAGAAGTTTCAGATATTAAGGTTATCTTACAGGGATTTTAAAATAGCAGTGATTAATATATTCAAGTAAATAAAAGAAAAGATGAAAATTTTCCGCAGAAACCTGAAATCCATGAGTCAAATTGAAATTCTACAACTGAAAATATTAAAATTGAGAATTCAACAGATGGGTTCAATAACAGATTAGAAATAGCATAATAGATAATTTAGTGAACTGAAGACATGACAATAAAAAGTGCCCAAATTGATGCTTATAAAAGAAACAGGATAGAAAATATAGGTAAACATCATAAAGGAAATATAGAACTCAACGAACAGATTTAACATACATGTAGTCAGAGTACTTGAAGGAGAAGAGATAGAATACTGCAACATAAATATTTGAAAAGTACTGGCCAGGAATTTTCACAAAAAGCCTAATTTCATTATTAGACATTATTAGACAACTTTATTTCATAATGAAAAATTTCTAATTTCATATACTTCAGGTTCAAAAAACTGTACAAACATGAAGTAGGATAAATATGAATGAAACCACACTTAGGCACATTATAGTAATACTATTACAGAACAAAGCAAAGAGAACATTTAAAAAGGACTTAGAGTACAGCAGAGGTGCAAGTTATCTTCAGTAAAAAATAAAAACTAAGATTGACAGCTGACTCTGCAATAGAAAAATGTGGAAATAAGAAGACAATGGACGGACATATTTAAAGTACTAAAAGAAAAAATACTGCTAACAGAGTTCCGTACCTCTTACAAATCTTTTTCAAAAAAATGAGGACAAAATGAAGATATTTTTAGAAAAATAAAAACAGAGGGGTTTTTTTCAGGCAGACCTGCACTACAAGAAATACTAAAGGGACTTCAGTTTGAAGGAAAATGATTTCATGGAAACAGAACTTCAGGAAACAGTGCAAAGAAAGGATATGCTTAAGGGTAAAAGTAAGTGTATATTGACTGTTAAAACAAAAATATATAATATCTGATAGAATTTTCAATGCAGAGAAATAAATATATAGAATTCTACCTAAGTGAAACAGATGGCAAGATTAGCACCAAAAGTTGACAAGGAGAAATGGAATGAAATGGCTGTGTTTTGCATGTTCAGGAAGCAGTTTTAAAAGCATATTGTAATCAATAATGTAACCACTGAAAGAGAAATAAAATAACTTAAAAATTACAATGTTAAAGGAGTTTAAAAAGTGAAATAATAATGATGAATGATGAACTGATGAATACAAAGGAAGCCAAAAAAAGGGAGAATCAAGGATAAACAACCAATAGGATAAATAATATGGATAACAAAATGGTACACCTCAAGGAGCTAAATTAGTGATGATACTTAATATAACTGGACTCAATTCTCCAATTAAAAAACAAAATTTGTCACACTGGATAAAAAATTAAATGTAGGCATATTCTATTTACAAAAGAAACACTTTTAATGCAATTTGAAAGTAAAACAATGGAAATAGATCTACCATGTAAATATTAACCAAAATAAAAATGATATGGCTATTTTAATATTGGACAAAGTAGATCTGAAGTAGGATTACAAGATATAAAGATGCACATTTCAAAATAAAATGGTCAAGTCCACAGGAAGTTATAAAATCATAAATTTGTAAAATCCTAATAGCATAAATTTCTATTATATAAGGCAAAAGTTGACAGAACTAAAGAAGTAATATACAAATCCACCATCATAGGGGAGACTTTAACCCGCTTATTTCAGTAGCTAACAAAAACGCAGACAACAAATGAGCTACGCGTATAGAAGTTTAGAATGACATTATTAATTAACGACCTAATTTGGCTTATAGAAAACTACACCCGACAACTGTAGAATACTCTTTTGTATATAAATAGACATATATATATGTTATAACTTTAAGAAAAAGATTTTTAAATTTAAAATGAGGATTCTGTCTTATATGTTCACAAAGTGTTAAGAGATAAAAAGAAAGCTATAACTCAATCTTTCCAAGGCTCTGGCATCTCAAGATAGAGTCTGGACCTAGGAATTATGTTTACACATTTATTCAAAGCTTTGAATCCTTAGGGAATAATTCTGAGTCATCTCTATTATCCTCATCCTGACAAGAGCGCATTTTAGCTACACCAGATAGAAAGTTACCATAAACTATTAAAAAAAGGGAGGAGAGTAGGTCAACAAATAGACAATTCATTTATTCTAAAATGAATCCCATTTTCAGATAAATATTATCCTATTATAGGATTGAATACACTACTTAAATGTATCAGAAAAATTAATCACAAATAGGAAGAGCCTAAGGATAAATTTATAATAGAAAAAGGAATAAGTTATTTCTTTTTTTTCTTAAGAAAATACTTGCTTGCCGTATAACTTTGCCTTTGAAAGTTTTGGACAAAAATAGAACTGCTGGGGTAGCATAATGTCAATATTTTGCACTTATATAGAAAAAGAAATTCTGACAAATGTGGTATTAAGCAAACAGAATTTGAAGAAGATATAAGATACTGGCCAAAAAAGAGACAGTGACTAGCTACAAGACATAACTTTTGAAATTAAAAGAAAGATTCCGATTGAAGAAAATAATAGTGGTGAGAATTCATCTACATGGTGGTCTCTTGATGGACTGACGAGGCTTTACAATAGAAATTAGGAAATCTGAAACTTAAACTTATTTAGCTTTCTCTAAGAAATCTATCACTGGCTCATTAGGTTTTTATAAAAGCTCTTGTCTTTTGGCCTATATATAAATAATTTTTAAAATATCATGACAGACTATACTTTCCAAATTCATCATCTATTCATTCAACAATTATTCACTAAGTGTCTTCCGGGTTCTAGGACTGAGCTAAATGCTGGGGATAAAACGGTGAACCAGAAAGACTTTGCAAGTAAAGTAAAGTAAATAAAAATAAATTGTGGAACTACAATGAAGGAAAAAACAAGTTTTGGAGACATAAACTAACAACAACAGACAAGGGATCTGTCCATCACTGAGGTGTTGACATTTAAAGAGAAGAGTAGAGAGTGTCCCAAGCAGAGGGATCAGCCCTGGAGTCAAGAAAGAAATTAGAGTGACATGGAACTGAAAGAAGGCCCGTGTGACTAGAGCTATGCTGAGTGAGGGGAAGAGTGGACTGGAGCGAGTCATCATCACGAAAATTAAACAAAGTAGACAGATTCAAAATATAGATTTTGTGGGTAGACTCAGTCAATTTCACTGATATATTATGAACAGGGGGTGAGGAAAAGGGAGAAATAGGGATGAACCTGTACACTCCTGCCTTGAACATCTAGGTGGATAGAAGTACCATTTACTGGGATTGAGAAGGCTAGAGGTGGGGCTAGGAAGGGAAAGGGCAACTTTGCAGAGTGGGAATCAAGAGCTTTATGTTGGACACAGTAAGCTTAAAATTTTAGTGATAAATATTGAATTTAAGAATGAGGGGGCTTGAGTGGGAAGGCTGAAGACTGTAATTTGCGTATATAAGGTGAGAAATCATTCTGGAGATTTCAGAAAACTTGACCCCAGTCCTTCCCTTAGAAGTATGATTTGCCCTGATGTGAAACACAGAAGGATTTGGTAAGATATCTCAATTTTTTCAAAGAACAAGAAAAAGATGTTAAACTTCTTCCAAGAGTGGAATCTACCTTTATTCTAGATAAGGGATTAAACATTACGGAAAAGGATGAAACAAGGCAGTAAGAACATACCTAATATGTTTGCACCATTTTAATTTAAATGTATAGAGACTTAAGCAGAGAACACAAATTCAAAGAACTGCCTCTGATAATAAGTCCACTTTATTTGCATATCAGCAGATATTCAAATGGAGATTTTCTTCATTCCCCATGGACAAAAGGGGGAAACTGCCTCCCATGAAATTCTACAATTTTGAAGTTATTACCAGAGGAGGCACGTTTGCCTGACACTATTCTCATCTGCTTTATTCCCACATTGTTGTATGATTATGGTCTTTTCTTGTCCTTAAAACTGGAAGGATTTTAGCATTTTCGTTTCCTCTTCCATCTGAGAGCTCTGAAACAGGAGTTAGGAAAGAATGAACATCAAAAAGAGGGCAAATTCTTTCAAAACGCCTTTATTCTCAAAAATTGCTCAGCTAAAGACAGGAAAGAAAGTAAAATGCTAACCCCCAAATCATTCTAATACGTAGGCTGATTTTCTGAAATATAAAAATCTCTGTCATTTTTCTGGATTATGTGTATATTTTAAATAGCATTTCACACTGGGGTTTATTATGTGAGTTTTTTTGCATGTTTGTTTTTATATCCATTTGCCAAGTTTTTTAATGTGTAATTTTCATGGATTTAAGTAGCAGTTATTTATATCACCTGCTATAATAAACTACTGAGTTATATAATAATAATTATTACATTGAGTATTTACTATGTAGCAGAACACTGTTCTACAGTCTTTCAGGTATTGGTTTGTTTAATTCTTATAACTACCCTATGAAGTAGGTATTATTATTACTAATCTCATTTTACAGACAGAGATAGAGGAAAACAGCTGTTAAATCACTTGTTCAAGATTAAATTGCATATCTAATAAACAGCTGGCTCCTTATTCACCAAGCTTATTTGGGGCAGCTTAATTAGACTTTGGACGTTATATATTTAAGACACTAAATATAATTTTAACATTGGCCTAACAAAAAGATAGTAAGATAAATCTATTATGTAAACCATTATTCTAAATCGTATGTGGCCAAATTGAATTGTCTCTTTTATGTTCTGCTAGTCAAGATCGTAAAGCATTCTCCTAATTGCAGAAAAGCTCTTTCATTCATTCATATATTCATCAAATTATTGAGCACTTACTATGCGTTAGAGGCACTTGGCATACTTCCGTGAATAAAAGAGACAGAGATCCCTCACTTTGGTATTATAGTAGGCGAAGGCAAATAATAAACATAACACAGTGGGCCCTCCGCGGGTCCTGCATCCGCGGATTCAACCAACTGATCGTGTATGATCCGCAGTTGATTGAATTCACAGGTGCTGAACCTGCGGATGCCCAAGAGCCGACTAAGGAACTTGAGCAGCTGCAGATTTGATATCGCGAAGGATCCTGGAGCCAATCCCCAACGAATGCCGAGGGCCAACTGTACCTAAATAAACAGAAAGTTAAAATAAGGCCATAAGTGCCATAAAAACGGAAAAAAATAAAAGGTCAGAGGAATCAGTATTGCTAGGGTATAGACAAGGATGAGTTGCAATTTAAATAGGGTGGTCAGGGTCAGCCTCACTGAGAGGTTCAAGAACGATAATTTTCAGCAAAGTTCTCTCCAAAGAGCAATACACAATAATCTATATGTCTTTAGTGCTTTCAGTTTTCAATGCTATTGTTTGTCTCATTAGATAAATACATACATAAATTGAAATAGGACAGAAATTGCTGTCTCATAAAGGAAGTAAGGCTCAGCAAGGTTAAGGAGTTGGGGTTTTCTTTTTGAAGCAATTTTTCTTTGAGTAATAAGTTGTAACATTATAGAGTAAAAGATTCTTAAGGTCAGAAGGGGCTTTAGCTCATGAAATAATTTGACCTTGCTAATGCTTGAAACAGAACTTTATAATTTAGGAAGATGGAAGTATTTTTACCAATTCTATGGAAAATTATGCCAAATATTATGTGTGTGCATGTGTATACGTATACATGCATTTAAACATCAGATGGATAGAATAGATGTCTTTATATCTATATATAAAGAATACATATATATTTACAAACATTTGTTAAAAGCTAAGATTTGCTTAATTTTTGCAAAAATATAGACATTGACATCACTACCATAGGGAAATTTGCCAACGATGTATAGATGGTGTCTCAGATTAACATATCCAAATGGTTCTCTTAATTTTCTCCAAAAATTCTGCTCTCCGCTACCACCACTTCACAGTTTCCCAAGCAAAAATCCTAGATTCCTCTCTTTATCTCATACCTTACATCCGTTCATGAACATAGCTTGTCTCTACCTCCAAATCAAATGTAAATCCAATCAGTTCTCCCCGTCTCCACCACTACAGCCTACCCAGGCCATTTGGACTGTTCCAGTCGCCTGGCTCACTGCTCCATCATTTGTCTTTCTGTTTCTAGTCTTGACAACTTTTCCCTTAAACCTTCATATGATGCGTTCTCCACTCAGCAGCAAGGTCAGCTGTCTTAGCATGTGAAAGTATATAACTTTGAAAAAGCTAAAACCATAACACTCATAGAAATGTAGAATAAACAGGTCAAAGACATTTAACCAATTAATGATAGAACCAGCAAGATTGTTAAGCTGGTTCACAGGATAATTAGAGAAATATGGTATATGGAAAAGGCTGAAATAAGTTTGCTAATTTAGAGACAAATCTGGCTAATGTCCCACAGGCAAATGAAACTGTAACCTTTGGGATCATCTTTTCTACCAGTCAGAAATCATTTTCATCTCTAATGGATAAAAGTCTATAAGTGAACATGTAATTTCACAGAGTCTGGGCCTCAAAAAAAGTAAAGAGAAGGTCAAACATTAATTTACTTTCCCCTAGAGAATTAAATAATCCTTGAAAGGCCCTATTGGACGTTGTTCCTACATAATAATGAAAGCACACATAGCCATCCTTTGGCCTTGTTTCAAAATTTGTGATAATTTTTCTCAACAAGCACAAATCTGGTTCCATCGCCCTCTGTGTTAAAACGTTTTTTCTTAGAATAAAATACAAATTTTCTATCATGGACTGCAGAGTCTATATAATCTGGCCCTTAGTTCTCTCTTTGCCTGCATCTTTTTCTCCTCTCCTCCTCAATCGTTATGATCCCACCACACTGATCTTGCTGTTCTTCGAACACGCCTTCTTCAGCCCTTCACACGAGCCCTTCTCTCTGCCCACTGCTGTTGCACCGCATTCAGCAGTGGCTTGCGCCTTCACGTCACTCAACTCTCTGCTCAAATGCCCACGTGCACACACACGCCTGCCACAGCTCTCTATCTCATCACTTTTAAAATGTTTCTTCATAGAGCATACCATGATATGATATAATGATATTTCTTTATGTTTCTACTTGTCTATTATCAATTTCCTTTATTAGAACATTCAGGAATTTTGCC
Source organism: Equus przewalskii (assembly GCF_037783145.1). Taxonomy (NCBI): domain Eukaryota; kingdom Metazoa; phylum Chordata; class Mammalia; order Perissodactyla; family Equidae; genus Equus; species Equus przewalskii. Next base: position 30,918,086 of record NC_091834.1, read on the forward strand.
TGTTTTATTCTTCAGGGTATTCCTGGTGCTTTTAATAGTGCCTGGTACATAATAGGCACTCAGTCAATATTTTTAATTAGTGATTAAAGTCTGCATAGACACTAAATAGCATTGTCTCAAAAAGAAAATATTTCCTTAAATATTGTTTCTAATTTCATAAGAGACAAAAAAAAAGAAAGAAGTAATTCCAGGAAGCAATAGTAAAGGCTATGTTGTACATGGGATCAGGATATGGAAAGACTTCCTGTTCTTTGGAGGCAAGAGGGGAGGACACATTATGTTAGGACCTAGAGACTAATGAGATCCACCATGAAATGGCAGAAAATCAAACCAAGGCAGCCCTCGGAGGCTGGTAATATGAACAAATCCAGATAGGGAGGATTTCCTCATCAGAAAGGGCTGTCTGCTAATCAGTTGGTGATGTACATCGTAGAAGAGTGGACAGGAGTAAGGATAACTTGGGAGCAGACCCCTGTCGTTCGTTGGGAGCTTGCTCTGTGTGAGGCACTGTACCAGGGACTTTATCTACGTGACCTCACTTAACCTCCAGCAAGACCCTTTGAGCTGAGTAACATAATACCTACTTTGAAATAAGGAGACCCAGGCTCCAGGAGGTGAAAGTTGCACACAACTACTAAGTGGTGGAGCCCGCTTTAGGATGTGCACCAGTTTGAAGTCCCTGCACTTTATACTGATCTTTGCTGTTCCCCACTAGCTCCCCCCATACACACAGCAGGAGAAAGGTGCTCAAAAAGGGATGCTCTAACATGAGGAAGTCCATCTGCAGATTGCAGGAACACAGACACAGGGACTGGGAGTCGGTAGAAGAACTCAGTGAAACTGAGTCATTGAAAGAAACAGGGCAGAATTATAGCCACCAAAGTCATCAGGGCCAAGAGAAATGGCCAACTTTTAGAAAAAATAAGAAGACAGGATCCTAAATTCTAGTGAGAAGCGAGGGCTTGATCAACATAAGAGCTCACTAACAGAAACCAGTGCATGGTGTCAGAGCAGAATCTTCAGGGCTAACATGCAACTGCATTTAGAATTCCTGAAATCCCTCACAAACACAGCCAAGAGTGGCCCCTGGAGTATCTTGTGGCATGACCGCATAGGTAGCAGACAGATGAAAAAGAGGCCTAGGAAAAGAGCTAGACTGTTATAAAAATTCAATTCATTGCAATGAGTGTTTTTTTGAGTATCTACTCCTTACAGAATACCATGCTAGACCTTGCAGTACCAAGAAGTAAAAACTATCTCCTCTGAGTGCTTTAACCACAGCTGAGCTTTGAACTTGAAAAGCATGTCATTTAATAACTGCATTGCCTATTTTCAAGTCATTACACCAGAAATGAAAGATAATCTCCCTTTCACTACAACTCCACTGTTTCATGTGGGTAGTTTTGTATTAAGTTCATAAATGACTTCTACACTGTGAATTCCAGAGGTTTTTTTCTCAACGCTCAGTTATATAAGGCAATTGAACAATAATAAAGGTTGTTAAACCAATATGGATTGTGGAGGAGAGAAGTTAATTCTTGATCTGGATTGACACCAGTTAATTCTCTCAGCTAGATGCATACAGTTTTGCAAATAAATATAAGATTTATCTGTAACAACTAACCAAATAGTTATCTCAGAAATAAAGTACAAACTCATCCTTGAAAATCAGTCCCTCTGCATAAAGTTCTATATTTTCATTCCAACCTCAAAAATCATGAGGAGAAACAAAACTGAGCCTAGTTTTGCCTTCGCTTAGCTGTTTAAAAGGAAAAATAGAGGCTGGCTTGGTTGCATAGTGGTTAAGTTTCTGCACTCGGCTTCCATCACTGAGGGTTTGCAGGTCCAGATTCCAGGTGCAGACTTACATACAATTCATCAAGACATGCTATGGAGGCATCCCACATACAAAATAGAGGAAGATTGGTATGGATGTTAGCTCAGGGGCCAATCTTCCTCACCAAAAAAAGGAAAGAAAGAAACAAGAAAAAAATAACAATGCATGAAATGAGGGAATTATATAAAAAGTATTAAATACTTTTGTGTGGTACATTTATTTTTAAATATCTGACTTCGTTTAAGAAGTGACTTTTGTATTTGGCTATGAAAGTTAAGTCATTCTTCAGGTTCTGCTGTTTTCCTGAGGAAAATTGTTAATCTCAAGATAGTGCTTGTTGTTTGATGAGCTACACAATGGCTGTTCATGTATGGATTGAAGGGGAAATAACTAGTCTCTTCACTTCCTCACACATAATGTTTGTTCACAGGCTACTTTCATGTTAATTCTTTTCAGAACTCTGGTGTTGGGTAATGAAGGAAGATCAAGGGCTCCCTTTCATGGCTACAAAGCTAATTACCACAATCAGAGAACATTTGTAACAGTGGTTTGTACCAAGGCGTATCAAGTCCTTAAAAGTATTCATTTGCTTGATTCCTGGACAAGTCACCTGAAATAAAAGAGTCCACAAATGCACTTCAATTTCCTCGCCAATTTATTTATCCTTTTTTTCCCCAACTGAAGTTCATTGAACTGTGGACAAGAAAGACAATGAACTTGGTGGTGGATTAAAAATAGAGAAGTTGTCATGGAAAATGATCCATTTCCTTTCTCCTATAAATAGACAAAAGATTTGGAAAAGGTGTTCATTATAAAGAGAATATCTGATTTGATAGCTGCATGAGCAGATTTTGTTTCAATTCTGAAAATTAAAATTACATAAGGCCTGGAATTAAAATCTTTCTATTCTGTTCAGTTCTGAATATATTTCTTATGTTTAATATGGTAACACCATGCTAAACTCTGAAAAGGACAGACAACATAAAGGACAACAAAGGGCAGACAACAGAAGCCCCAGACCCTGCCCTCAAGCAGACAGGTAATTTTTACAATTAAAAATGATAAAAATGAAGTATTAGTACTAGATAGAACTGCATTAAATACAATAAAATTCTGAGTTTATAGCACAAATAAAATAAAAATGACTGAGAGAAGAGTCTCAATATAGAGCACGGGACAAAGAGAAATAGATCTTAGCCCTGCTCTTACTCATTTAGCAACTTAATCTGCAACAGGTGAATTTAGTCATTCACTTGATGAAGACAATGCATTAAAGGAGGGGAAGTTGAGCTTTGGCATCAGAAATGAGATGGCTTCAAATAAAAACCTGTCATTTATTTGCTGTGATACTGTAAACAAGTTACTTAGGGGTTCTAAACTTTAGTTTCGTCAACAGAAAAATGGAGTAATAATGCCTGCCTCAAATAACTCTAGAGGGGATTGAAGGAGATAATAGAGACAATGCACCTGTCTTTTTGGTGTTCAAAGAAGACAGTCCTCTTCCCCCAGAGTGTACAGCATCTGAATCTAAAGCAGGTCTCATTCAGAGAACCCTGGTGCCTTTTCAAGTTGTAGAAAAGCAATAATGAAACTCCTAAGAGAAAAGTGATACCACCCATAATGGGTAAAGCATTTCCATACAGAAATATATTTGCCTAGAAAAATACCTATCACCTTAACTTCCACTTATACATAACAAATAGACCTGTGGGAGTAAGAGTTTACTCTGCTGTCAGTCAAAGCTGATTAACCAATTCTTTCTATAAACACTTGCTGCTCTTCTGCTTAAAGAGCAAGTTACCTCCTGGCCTTCTATTGCTTCCTTTGCACCAAAATGCTCAGCCTGTCTGAGGTAGCCTGAATAATCCCCAACACCAACCCCAACCCCCACCTCACACACACAAGATGTCCATGTCTTAATCCCCAGAATCTATGAATGTTACTATACATAGCAAAAGTGACTTTGCAGATGTGATTCAATTAAGAATCTATGATGGGGAAATTATCCTGGATTATCTAGGTGGGCCCAATGCAATTACAAGCGTCCTTATAAGAAGGACTCAGGAAGGACAGAGGGAGGAGAAAACAATGTGACAACTATAACAGAGACTGAAGTGGTGGGACCACAAACCATGGAATGCCAGAAACTACTAGAAGTTGGAAGAGAAAAGGAATAGATTTCCCCTAGAGCCTCCAGAAAAAAACACAGCCCTGCCCACCTTGATTTTAGCCCTGTCACACTCATTTCAAATTTCTGACCTCTAGAACTGTATGAGGTTTTAAGGCACTGAATTTATGGTAATCTGTTACAGTGGCAATAGGAAACCAATACACCACCAATGCATCTCTATGCTTTTGACAGCTCATCTGTTTTATCAAGTCAAAGTGCCTCCCTTGCTTTCAGCTCTTCTGTATTAAAAATGATAAAAACAATAACCACAATTGGCATTCAGAGAGCTCCTGACCTGTGCTAGGCACTCAACCAGAGATCTTAGCTACACTGTGCCTAAGGGAGTCTCTACTAAACACATTTTAAAGGTGAGATAATGAAGACCAGAATTTGAGCCCAGGACTGTCTGATGCCAAAACCCAACATCTTAATCACTGTGTGTTTTGTATTTCCTCCCTCTGTTTTATCTTCTCTCCTTTACTCTTTGATCCCATTCCATAGGGGGAAATAAGGGAAAAGATGCCTATTTCTTATATTTCTTCAAAGGGAGGTTTTTAAAGAATGAAGACTTTGACTTATAATCATATCTAAACAATCAAGATATTCCTAAGGAAACACATCCATGGATAAAGAGAAGGAAGGGAGGAGAAGAGAGAAATGGATAGGAAGGGAAGAGGAGAAGAAAAATTTGAAACTCTATCCTCAAATAAATTTAATTATCTACTCACATACAGGGGCTTTGAAAGTTGAGAACATCTTGAATAGGTGAAGAGAAGTAAGGATATTCATAGTGTAGGATTAAGAATAAGCCAAAAAAAATCAAAAGTTAAAAATAGACACGGTTTGTAGGCAGAACTAATGGAAAGATGAGCCTGAGTCAAGCAGCAAATTTAGACTAGGAAAGGACAGAAAAAGTTGACACAAGTAAGTCGAGGTCAGTTTTCAGAGAAGCTTAACTGCCAGGAGTTTAGACCTGATTTGCCAGAGGATAACAAACCTTCCTTCGTTCATTTTTTTTCCAATTAATTTTATTGGGATTATAAGGGTTTATAACTGTCTAATTTCGGGTGTACATTGTTGTTTATCCATTCCTGAATACACTTCATCATGCTCATCCCCAGTAGTCTAATTTTTATCCATCACCATACATATGTGCCTCTTTATCCCTCTCACCCACTCTCCTAACCCCCATCCCCTCTGGTAACCGCTAATCTGTTCTCTTCATCCATGTATTTGTTATCTTCTCCATATGAGTGAAATCATGCAGTATTTGTCTTTCTCTGTCTGGCTTATTTTGCTTAACATCATACCCTCAAGGTCTATCCATGTTGTTGCAAATGGGTGATTTTGGGTTTTGTTATGGTTAAGTAGTATTTCATTGTATATATACACCACATCTTCTTTGTCTATTCATCTATGGATGGGCACTTGGGCTGCTTCCACATCTTGGCTGTTGTGAATAGTGCTCAGTGAACATAGGGGTACATAAATCTCTTTGGGTCATTGATTTCAAGTTCTTTGGATAGATACCCAGTAGTGGGATAGATTGGTCATATGGTATTTCTATTTTTAGTTTTTTGAGAAATCTTCATACTGTTTTCCATAGTGGCTGCAGCAGTTTGCATTCCCACCAGCAGTGTATGAGCATTCCCTTTTCTCCACATCCTCTCTGACATTTGCTGTTTTTTGCCTTGGTAACTGTAGCCATTCCAGCTGGTGTAAGGTGATATCTCATTGTAGTTTTCCTTTGCATTTCCCTAATAATTATTGATGTTTAGTATCATTTCATGTGTCTGTTGGCCATCTGTATATCTCCCTTGGAAAAATGTCTGTTAAAATGTCCATACTAACTAAAGCAATCTACAGATTCAATGCAATCCCAATCAAAATCCCAATGACATTCTTCACAGAAATAGAACAAAGAATCCAAAAACTTATATGGAACAACAAAAGTCTCAGAATAGCCAACACAATCCTGAGAAAAAAAGAACAAAACTGGAGGCATCAGAATGCCTGACTTCAAAATATACTACAAAGCTATAGTACTCAAAACAGCGTGGTACTGGCACAAAAACGGACAAACAGATCAATGGATCAGAATCGAAAGCCCAGAAATAAAACCACACATCTATGGACCATTAATCTTTGACAAGGGAGTCAAGAACACACAATGAAGAAAGGAAAGTCTCTTCAATAGATGGTGTTGGGAAAACTGGACAGCTACATGCAAAAGAATGAAAGTAGACCATTATCTTGCACCAGACACAAAAATTAACTCTAAATGGATTAAAGATTTGAATGTAAGACCTGAAACCATAAAACTCCTAGAAGAAAATATATGCAGCACACTCTTTGACATTGGTCTTAGCCACATCTTTTCAAGTACCATGTCTACTCAGGCAAGAGAAACAAAAGAAAAAGTTAACAAATGGGACAACATCAGGCTAAAAAGCTTCTGCACAGCAAAGGAAAACATGAACAAAATGAAAAGACAACACATCAACTGGGAGAAAATATTTGCAAATAATTTATCAGACAAGGGGTTGATCTCTAAAATATGTAAAGAAGTCATACAACTCAACAAAAAAACAAACAAACAACTAGATCAAAACATGAGCAGAGGAGGGGCCAGCCGAGTGGCGTAGTGGTTAAGTTCACATGCCCCACTTCAGCAGCTAGAGGTTTGCTGGTTCAGATCCTGAACACAGACCTATGCACTGCTTGTCAAGCCATGCTGTGGCAGGCGTCCCACATATAAAGTAGAGGAAGATGGGCACAGATGTTAGCTCAGTGCCAATCTTCCTCAAACAAACAAATGAAATGGGCAGAGGATATGAACAGACATTTTTGCCTTTGTTCATTCTTTAGAGGGGGCTGTGAGAAAATGAGAGGGTTTTTTTTTAACTTTTGCTTTCTTTCACATGATCTTCCTAAAGTTTAAGTTCAGAATTAATCTTAAAAGAGGATAGTTTAAGAAATGTTTACATTAATTCAATAACTATTCCTGATTTTTATTTTGAATTCACGATTTATAGGTAAATATATTACTTAAATTTGAAATGATTTCCCTACTAAAAAATTGAAATCCCTTTGCAAGCTTACTTTCACAGACTACACACAGTGTATACAAGATATTTACTCAGCTCCACGAGGCACTAATTCCCTCGATGGAATGACAAACCTCTTCTAAAGCAGACGCCAACTCTCATCTCTGATTTAGGAGATGTTTCGGAACAGAACAGCAAAAGAACTGACCGGAAGGAACTCTGCTGACCACTTTATCTATGTCTCATTAATCCTAACAACACTGCAGGGTAATTTTATTATCTCTGTCTTACAGATTAAGAATCCGAGGCTCAGAGGATTTCAGTGACTTGATCAGTCTTATAGATATTAAATAGAAAATCTGAGTCTGAGCTAAGAATGTGTCTATTCCATGGCAGAGGATTAAACTAAAACAGACATTTTAGCTATAATTTCCTTTCTCCATCCATTTCCTATAATAACAAACATTTCAATTACTTGGAAGAAAACAATTGAACTAGGGGATTTACCAAGGCTTCCATGGCCCCTCGTCTCTGAACCAAGTATTAGCACATTTCTTTTTTTTCTTTTTATTTATTTATTTTTTATTGCAGTAACATTGGATTATAACATTATATAGCTTTCAGATGTACATCATAATACATTTCAAATTCTGTGCAGATTACATCATGTTCACCATCCAAAAACTAATTATAGTCCATCCCCTCACATGTGAGCCTAATCACCCCTTTTACCCTCCCCCCTCCCCCCCTCCCCTCCGGTAACCACCAATCCGTTCTCCATTGCTATGAATTTATTTGTTGTTTTTATGTTCTACTTATGAGTGAGATCATACGGTATTTGACTTTCTCCCTCTGACTTATTTCACTCAGCATAATACCCTCAAGGTCCATTCATGTTGTCACAAATGGCCGGATTTCATCATTTCTTATGGCTGAATTGTATTCCATTGTGTATATATACCACATCTTCATTATCCATTTGTCCCTTGATGGACAGCTAGGCTGCTTCCAAGTCTTGGCTATTGTGAATAATGCTGCAATGAACATAGGGGTGCATGTGTCTTTATGCCTTTGTGTTTTCAAGTTCTTTGGATAAATACCCAGCTGTGGGATAGCTGGATCATATGGTAGATCCATTCTTAATTTTCTGAGGATACTCCATACTGCTTTCCATAGTGGCTGCACCAGTGTGCACTCCTGCCAACAGTGTAGGAGGGTTCCCTTCTCTCCACATCCTGTCCAACACTTGTTGTTACTTGTCTTGTTAATTATAGCCATTCTGACCAGAGTGAGGTGATATCTCATTGTAGTTTTGATTTGCATTTCCCTGATAGCTAATGATGTTGACCATCTTTTCATATGCCTGTTGGCCATCTGTATGTCTTCTTTGGAGAAATCTCTGTTCAGATCTTTTGCCCATTTTTTTAATTGGGTTGTTGGTTTTTTGGTTGTTGAGCTGTATGAGTTCTTTGTATATTTTGGATATTAACCCCTTATCTGATACATGGTTTGCAAATATCTTCTCCCAATTGTTAGATTGCCTTTTTGTTTTGTTGATAGTTTTATTTGCTGTGCAGAAGCTTTTTAGTTTGATGTAGTCCCATTTGTTCATTTCTTCTTTTGTTTCCCTTGCCTGGTAAGACATGGTACATGAAAATATGCTGCTCAGACCAATGCCAAAGAGTGTACTGCCTATGTTTTCTTCTAGAAGTTTCATGGTTTGGGGTCTTACATTCAAGTCTTTAATCCATTTTGAGTTGATTTTTGTGCATGGTGTAAGGTAATGGTCTACTTTCATACTTTTGCATGTGGCTTTCCACTTTTCCCAACACCGTTTATTGAAGAAATTCTCCTTTCTCCATTGTATGCTCTTGGCACCCTTGTCACATATTAGCTGTCCTTAAATGTGTAGGTTTATCTCTGGGCTCTCGATTCTGTTCCATTGTTCTGTGTGTCTGTTTTTGTGCCATGCTGTTTTGGTTACTATGGCTTTATAGTATATTTTGAAATCAGGGAGTGTGATACTTCCAGCTTTCTCCTTTTTTCTCAGGAATCCTGTGGCTATTCAGGGTCTTTTGTTGTTCCATATACACTTTAGGACTCTTTGTTCTATTTCTGTGGAAAATGTTGTTGGAACTTTGATAGGGATTGCATTGAATCCATACATTGCTTTAGGAAGTATGGACATTTTAACTATGTTAATTCTTCCAATCCAAGAGCATGGAATATCTTTCCATTTCTTTGTGTCTTCTTCGATTTCTTTCAACAATAGTTTTCACTGTACAGATCTTTCACCTCTTTGGTTAAGTTTATTCCTAGATATTTTATTCTTTTTTTTTGCAATTGTAAATGGGATTGTATTCTTAATTTCTCTTTCTGCTACTTCATTGTTAGTGTATAGAAACGCAATCCATTTTTGTATGTTGATTTTGTATCTTGCAACTTTACTGTATTCATTTATTATTTTTAAGTTTTTTAGTGGACTCTTTAGGGTTTTCTATACATAAAATCATTTCACCTGCAAAGACTGACAGTTTCAATTCTTCTTTTCCACTATGGATCCATTTTATTTCTTTTTCTTGCCTGATTACTCTGGTTAGGACTTCCAATACTATGGTAAACAAGAGTGGTGACAGTGGGCATCCTTGTCTGGTTCCTGTTCTTAGAGGGATAGCTTTCAATTTTTCTCCATTGAGAATGATATTAGCTGTGGGTTTGTCATATATGGCCTTTATTATGTTGAGGTATTTTCCTTCCATACCCATTTTATTTAGAGTTTTTATCATAAATGGATGCTGTATCTTGTCAAATGCTTTCTCTGCATCTATTGAGATGATCATGTGATTTTTATTCTTCATTTTCTTAATGTGGTGTATCATGTTAATAGATTTGCAGATGTTGAACCATCCCTGCGTCTCTGGAATGAAACCCACTTGATCATGATGTATGATCTTTTTAACGTATTGTTGTATTTGATTCGCTAGTATTTTGTTGAGGATTTTTGCATTGATGCTCATCAGTGATATTGGCCTATAATTTTCTTTTTTTGTGTTGTCCTTGTGTGGTTTTGGTATCAGGATAATATTGGCTTCATAGAATGAGCAAGGAAGCCTCCCCTCCTCTTCAAATTTTTGGAAGAGTTTGAGAATGATAGCTATTAAATCTTCTTTGAATGTTTGGTAGAATTCACCAGGTAAGCCATCTGGTCCTGGACTTTTATTTTTTGGGAAGTTTTTGATTGCTGTTTTGACCGCCTTACTGGTGATTGATCTATTTCAATTCTCTACATTGTCTTGGTCCAGTTTTGGAAGGTTGTATGTTTCTACGAATTTATCCATTTCTTCCAGATTATCCAATTTGTTGGCAAATAGCTTTTCATAGTATTCTGTTATTATCTTTTGTGTTTCTGAGGTGTCCATTGTAATTTCTCCTCTTTGATTTCTGATTTTATTTATTTGAGCCTTCTCTCTCTTTCTCTTGGTGAGTTTAGCTAAGGGTTGGTCAATTTTGTTTACCTTTTCAAGAGCCAGCTGTTGGTTTAATTTTTTCTATTTTTTATTAGTTTCTATTTCATTTATTTCTGCTCTGATTTTTATTATTTCCTGCCTTCTGCTGATTTGGGGCTTTGTTTATTTTTCTTTTTCCAGTACCTTTAGATGTGCTGTTAGATTGTTTATTTGGGATTTTTCTTCTTTCTTGAGGTAAGCCTGAATTGCTATAAACTGTCCTCGTAGAACTGCTTTTGCTGTATCCCATAGATTTTGGCATGTCGTATTTTCATTTACATTTGTCACTAGGAAATTTTTGATTTCTCCTTTGATTTCTTCATTGAGCCAATCGTTGTTCATTAGCATTTTGTTTAATCTCCACATTTTTGTGGCTTTTCTGGTTTTCTTCCTGTAGTTGATTTCTAGTTTCACACCGTTGTGGTCAGAAAAGATGCATGGTATTATTTTGATCTTCTTAAATTTATGGAGACTTGTTTTCTGGCCTAACATGTGATCAATCCTGGAGAATGTTCCACAAGCATTTGAAAAGAATGTATACTCTGTGGTTTTTGGATAGAATGTTCTATATATATCCACTAAATCCATCTGGTCAAATGTGTCATTTAAGGCCAGTGTTTCCTTATTGATCTTCTGTTTGGATGATCTATCCATTGGTGTAAGTGGAGTGTTAAAGTCCCCTACTTTTATTGTGTTACTGCCTATTTCTCCTTCTATGTCTGTTAATAATTGCTTTATATATTTAGGTGCTCCTATGTTGGGTGCATGGATATTTACAAGTATTATATCTTCTTATTGGATTGTTCCCTTTATCCTTATGTAGTGCCCATCTTTGTCTCTTGTTACAGCTTTTGTTTTAAAGTCTATTTTGTCTGATATAAGTATTGTTACCCCCACTTTCTTTTCTTTGCCATTGGCATGGAATATCTTTTTCGATCCTTTCACTTTCAGTTTGTGAGTGTCTATAGGTCTGAAGTGTGTCTCTTGTATGCAGCATTTTTATGGGTCTTGTTTTTTTATCCAGCTGGCCACCTTATGCCTTTTGATTGAAGCATTTAGTCCATTGACATTTAAAGTAGCTATTGATAAATATGTATTTATTACCATTTTGTTACTTTTTTTTCCCTGGGTGTTTTAGTAGTTCTTTTCTGTTCCTTTCTTTTTGTCTTGCTCTCTTCCCTTGTGGTTTGATGTCTTTCTTTAGTAATATGTTTTATTTCTTTGGTCTTACTTATTTGCTTACTTATTATAGGTTTCTGATTTGTGATTACCATGAGGAACATATATAATATTCTATGTATATAACAGTCTATATTGAGTTGATAGACTCTTTAGCTTAACCTCTTTCTAAAAGCTCTACTTTTTCACTCCCCTCCTCCCACATTTTATGTTTTTGAAATCATATATATCTCATTTTGTGTGTGTCTATCCATTACCCTCTTATCGTTGAAATAAGTAATTTTAGTATTTTTGTCTTTTAACCTTCATCTTATCTTCACAGGTGGTTGATCTGCTACCTTTACTATATTTTTACCTTTACCAGTGATTTTATTGCCTAGTTTTTTTTTAGGAGGGGTTTTAATAATTTTTATCCCTATTTGTGGTCATCGCTTACCCACTTGAATATGTCCCTTCAACGTTTCTTGTAGGACTGGCTTCTTGGTGGTAAACTCCTTTAATTTTTGCTTGTCAGGGAAGCTCTTTATCTCTCCTTCCATTCTGAATGACAACTTTGCTGCATAGAGTATTCTTGGCTGTAGGATTTTTCCTTTTAGAACTTTAAATGTCATGCCATTTTCTTCTTACCTGTAGGGTTTCAGCTGAGAAGTCCACTGATCGCCTTATGGGCTTTCCTTTGTATGCCACTTGTTGCCTGTCTCTTGCTGCTTTTAGGATTCTCTCTTTATGTTTAATTTTGAACATTTAAATTATAATGTGTCTTGGTGTCTGCCTCTTTGGGCTTATCTTGTATGGAGTTCTCTATGCTTCCTGTGCTTGATTGTCTGTTTTCTTCCTTAGGTTAGGAAAATTTTCATCTATTATTTCTTCAAATAAATTTTCTGCCCCTTTGTCTCTTTCTTCTCCTTCTGTGCCACCTACAATACGAATGTTAGTGCACTTGATATTTTCCCAGAGTTCCCTTAGACTGTTCTCATTCCAATTCTTTTTTCTTTTTTCTGTTGTGCTTGGGTGATTTCTTCTAGTCTTTCATCTAGCTCACTGATCCATTCTTCTGTATCCTCTACTCTGCTATTGAGTCCCTCTAGTGAATTTTTCATTTCCAGTATTGTATTCTTCATTTTTGATTGGTTCTTTTTTATATTTTCCAGTTCTTTGTTGATGAACTCACTGTGTTCATCCATTCCTCTCCTAATATCTGTGAGCATCCTTATGAGATTTTGTTTGAGCTCTTTGTTGGGTAGGTCAGTTATTTCTGTTTCATTTAGTCCTTTTTCTGGAGTTTTATCCTGTTCCCTTGCTTGGAATGTATTCCTTTGTCTCCTCATTATGATTGTTTCTCTGTGCTTACTTGTATGAATTAGGTGAGTCAGCTACGTCTCCTGATCTTGGAGAAGTGGCCTTATGTAAGAGATGCCTTTTGAGGCCCAGCAGTGTGCTTCCTTCTCGTCACCAATACAAAAGATCAAGGAGTGATCCCTTTGTGGGCTACTTGTGTCCTTCTGCTTTGGCAGGGTTGCTCTTAATGCAAGTACCCAGGAAGTCTAGTCTTTCCTTCCCTGGCCAGCTATTTATAAGTCTGGTTTGGGGAACCTCAGCACCATTGGCTACAATGTCTAATAGCACACTCCTGTTACAGTTTTCCTGTTAAATGGGTAGGTATCCAGTCTAGGGGGTTGCTAGGCTCAGATGCTTACAGTTGCGATAGGCCTCAGGCCTACAAGGCTGTTGTTAGTTCTCTTAGGAGTGCAGCTGATTGGGGCTGGCCCTAGGCATGGAGCACTCAATTGTTTCAGGCTTAGGAAGATGGGGCTGATCTTTTTTATGGCTATTTGTGAAGCACAGGTCTTCTGCTGCTGATATGCCTCACCCCCCACAGGACCACACACACTGTCAACACTGTCCTGGTCCATGCACACTTCCCAACTCCCTGGAGCATACTCTGACACCCCACTGCGGAGGCCCCCACCTCTCCACCAATGCCCCCCCACACACTTCACCTGGTCCTCACACAGGCCCTGCCCCACAGAGGCCCTGCCCCACAGAGGCAGACACACTCACCTGCCTGTAGAGGATCAAGGCACTCAGTCAATGCAGGCCAACAAGTAGCCTGAGGGCTTGCTGTTGAATGGGGTGGGTCCCTAGGGCGGGCTGCCTGCCCTGACTGAACTGGATTAAATGTGCTCTAGTGGGTGTGGCAGCCCCCTAGGCTAACAGGCCAGGGGAAGAATCTCAATGGCGTCTGCTGGGGTCTGTGTCAGCACACCTGGACCAGGTCAGAACAATGGCCCCCACCAATGTCTCAGTCTCCAGAGAGGACCTTCCTCTCACTAAGATGCCCCCCAGAGCCCATCAGGTACTGAGTCTCTTGTCACCAAAGGACTGTCAGCCTTCTCTTTGGTGATTTTAGGTTGCTGAGATGGGTGAGTTTGTATGTGGGCCCTTTAAGACCCGGGTCTTTTCAGCTTTCAGCAATAGCTTTTCTGGGGGTATCCCCGCTGCAATTAATAGCCAGCAAAGCCAGACAGTAAGACCCTCATCTCAGTTGTGCTGAGTCTGAAGGATGCTTATAGCAGTATCACTCCCGCTCCAGACCTCACTCCTCAAGGGAGGGCTGCATACCTCAGGGTGGCTCCCGCCTGGCCAGCTGAGAATCTCCACTCCTCCTGAAGGTGGTTTTTTCCTCTCCAGCAGGAATTTCTGCCCCTTCCACCTTAGTCAGGACTGTCCCTTGTTGTGGTGGTTCTTTTTATCCAGTTTTCAGTTTTCTATGCAGGGTAGGTTTTCCAAAAATAGTTGCAACCTGGTTGTGTTCGTGGGAGATGAGTTCAGAGTCTGCTTACCCTGCCATCTTGATGAGGTCTCCTATTAACACATTTCTATGACAAAGAACTATTGTGCCTATACCACGATCTCCTGTGAACAGTTTGAGAGCAAAGGGTCCCTCAAAGCATCCTTTTAGAGAAAATTGGGAAACAAGTCCTCTCTCCTCCCACAGCTCTTTTACTTGGCTTGGAAGCTCCTTGCCTGAAACTTCTTGCTTAATTCTTTTTTAATTTTGAAATACCTGCAAACCTAAAGCACAAATGCACACTTTTGAAGTCCAACTTTCTATTCAAAAGCTGGAAAAAATGGTGAATGCCTGCTCAAGTGTTAGTTAATACTTATTAAGACTGAGAACAAGACTGGTTACCTATGTGAACCCAAAAAGCCCTTGGGAACACTTCTCCAGAGCACCACCACAGTGGCCATATTTATGGCTGCCTCATCTCCTGAGTTTCGTAATACAGTTCCATTTCACCTTCTATTCTATTTTCTTGTTAAAACACATGTCTTGATTTCAGATTCAGGAAACTTGGCCCCCACAAAGGGATGTTTCTTTATTAGGAAACTGTTCAGTTATGTAAATGTGTTGAGACCATTACCCAGAGATGGGGCACTAATGAATTCTTAACAAGCCTCTGAAGATCTTAAATCACATACACAAAAACAGAGATTTTAAAGTCAAAAATGAAAGTTTAACATAAAAGAGAAATAAGAGGGGGAAAGCCATTAGACTGCTTCGGGAAAGTGACCCTTGAGCTGTGACCTGCTTATTAATTAGGAGAGACTGAGATTCAGAAAGAGAAAATGCACTCAAATCACATCGACCACCTTAATAGAACAAGTGGAGTTTTCTCTCAGTTCTCTTGACTAGTAGAGGCTAAAACCTACCAGCTTATACAAGATAATTAGAAATAACATGTATTCATCTAAAATCTTCAGTTCTCTACCCCTTATGTGGGCATTATCAGTTCCCCAGAACCTGACTCTGGATGGTTCTCTGGCTCTTTATTCTGGTGGTTTAATAATTGAGTAACTAATACTCTTTATGGCTTCTCCTAAAACACCATCTCCCTCCCTCCCTAACGTCATTGTGTCTCCCACTGAATGACAAAGCATATTGATGAGACCCATCAAATTTAATACTAGCCATGAGATGCAAGCAAGTTTTCAAAAAAAGCGCAGAGTACCAACAGATAGTGGTATTACAGGCAATTTGTATTTTCTTTTTATTTTTCTTTGTTTTCCAAATTTTGAAATGCTGTATGTATTTAATCAGGAAAAAGGTTATTTTTTAACATCAATGTAAATTATACACTCTATCCCCTGCTGAAATAGAAAGCCAACAGATCTCAGTACAAGATCCAGTTCAGCCAAAATTTAACAAAACGGTTTTGGAAGAATTTGGTCAAAGGAGAATTTCAGTGTAGAGAAAAAGTTCTGACACGAGATGAGAAGAATCAGGATTTCCCAACGGGTCAAGGGGAAAAAAATTATACATATCATTATTAACATTATTATTGTTTTGGGGCAAGAAAAGCTTGACCCGATCCACTGTTAATTTATTATTTTTGGGAGGCCTCGATGAATGTCTGTTCTGCAAAGATCTCTGGTCAGGCATGGTTAGGAGCGCAGGCTTCCCAGCATGCTCTTGGTGCACTAGGGGAGTTTGCCACAGTCCAGGGGCCGGCTGTATCCCGCAGGTATTTCCCACACATTGAGAGCAGGTCCATCTGTAAGTGGGGTTGCCGTTAACCAAGCTCATGAAACTGACATATAAAAGTCTGAATGTCATTTTATCAATTTGCAAAAATAAACAATAGTCTTGGACACACGGTTCCTCAGTACCGAACTAGCCCAACTGCTGCTTTTAGACAGACCTAATCAGGAAGCCAATTCATAATTAGAAAACAATTCAAGTAGCGTGAATTCAAAACTAAGAGAGTTAGTTCAAACTAAACAAATTCATTTAAAGACAGTTTTCCCACTGCTCTGCAGAGCCCCTTCGTTTCTGCTGAAGTGGTTAACGTGGGAGATTTCTGTTCTGAGCTTTACTTGTGAAGTGAAAATAGATCCTACAGTCTTATTTTCAAATTCTTGGGAGAAGCCTCACATCAGTCCCCAACTACTAACCACAACTTTAATTTTTGACTCTAATTTGCACTGTATTTTAATTAACAACCCTGAAGCTGCCTTGAAAAGTGTTTTCTATCTTTCTCAGCCTGAGCAAAACTTGCCTCGCACTATTTAGTGAAGCCAGACAGTTATCTTATTTATGTCCCAATATCTTGACACAGAGCACAATTAAGAAAGCTAGAAAGTGGAGCACTGAGCAATCCTGGGATCATTTTCCTGCTGTTTTCCAGAGGATCTGGGACATTTCCATAATAATGCAATGAGACTGGAGTCACGGAAAAGAAATTATTTTTTCTGCTGTCATGCGTCCTTCTTGGTGGCTAGAAAAAAAATAAACACTAATGTTCTGAGATATACAAAGCCAAAAGCATTCAATTTTATGTTAATAACATCAGTGCCATTAATTTATCCTCTACTAATTTAGAATATATGACTTCAACCCGAGATTAATTGAAGGTAAATGCAATAAAACTGCATTTAAGTTTGAATATTCTATACTTTTGAATTTTTGTAATCCCAGACACAATCCAAATTAGTAAAGTTTTACTACTGTTCAAACCATAAATACAGCCTGTTATCTAGAAGTAAACTGGAAAACAGGTTTTCATTAACACTATTTCTCATCACAATAACTTGAGGCCTTGTAAGAAACTCAAGATGAATCAGATAACGTCCAATTTAAATGCATCTTATTATAGTTTTAATTTTTGAATGTCATACATGGTAACAATTAACTAGAATATTACAATAACTAGAATAACAATTTGCTAATATGCTAGAGAAAAGAAACTTTACTGTAATTTAGAAGTGATTCAGAAGAATGAATTCAAGGGCCTCAGGACTCAGAATCCAGAGATTAAAGTTAAGGCTAAATTCTTTTGTATAAAATAAGACAAATGCTGACTGGTAGAGATATTGACAATGAGAAAGTTGAGGAAATCTCCTCTCCAGTGGTCCTAAAGGTTAGTGCAGTTTAGTTTTTGTTTTATTGTATACCACTGCTGAGACTATTTCTCCCTTATTTTCTACATGATATGTTTCCTTTGTTTTCAAATTGAATTGAAATAACTCATTCTGAATCACCCATAATTTGCCCAACTACTTTATTTTCTTGTGCTGCTTGCTAAATCCAATTTATTCAAAGTGTGAAAGATATCCAACCATGACTACTCAAACTTATCCATTGATCTTCAGATTTTAGACACGAAAGGAAAATTCTTATGGGAAACAAAAATCCATGCATCTATAAACGTTACACAATTTCTATGAATGGCCATTTGTTTTAAAGGTATATGGGCTGAAGCTGAGGCTAGGGTTGGCTTGCCTGAATTGAAAAGAATTATGAGGGGCTGGCCCTGTGGCATAGTTGTTAGGTTCGTGCACTCCACTTCAATGGCCTGGGGTTTGCAGGTTCAGATCCCAGGCACGGACCTACAGACTGCTCATCAAGTCATGCTGTGGCAGTGTCCCACAGACAAAACAGAAGAAGACTGGCACAGATGTTAGCTCAGGGCCAATCTTCCTCACCAAAAAATAAGAAAATAAAGAATTATCTATTTTAGACAAAATTGACACAATCTCACATTTGTATGAACTTTCCTAAACATAAGTCACATTGGACCTTCACAATAACACTGTGAGGTAAACATAACGGAGTCAATCCCCACTTCATTCTACTGAGGAGGACACTGAGGAGCAGGGAGTCAGGGCCTTGTCCAATATCACACAGCGAGGAAGTACTTGACGGAGCCAGGGCAAGATCTATGTCTCCCAGAAAATCCCTTCTTACAATCCTTATTCTAATAAAGCAGAAGATACTAAGCCTATCTGAGTGCAAGTAAGTATAATGCCATATTGCAACAGAAAAGGAAAAGGAGACAAACTCCTCGATTATCTGGGGAATTGTCACAATCCTTTGCTCTTCTCCTTGGCTGAGACATTTATAGCCCCAGGCATCATAAGGGTTGATTGCACCGGCTGGGTAGGCCTGCATCTCTTCATCTCCTGCTGCACCCTTTGGGGTACACTCTTCTGGGGACAGGGCACAATGTGCCTAGGTGGAAGAGGACTGTTAAGTCAGGCTTTTATAAGTAGCTGCATATCCCTGCTAGACGCCCCCAACGAGCAAGCTTTCAATGTTGATTTGGGAACATAGAAAACATGCTTATCATATTTTCAAGAATCTAAGATTCTAAAGTAGTGCTTAAGGATGTAGGGTTCATACTTCAATGAGGTTCTGGTAAAAATCTGGACCACAAGCTCAGTTTTAGACTCCCTAAAGGATTCATTATCATTCTCCTTTCAACATTATTCTTTATAAAATTCAACCTTCTCTACACTGTAAAGGAAAGACCAGCCAAGAATAAACAGAATGATCTCTATCTTCATCTCACCCACTTTCTTTGTTTCTTTTTAAATCTTTCTTTTCCTTTTTTTAACATAGCATTTTGGCCCTGGCACACATTCAGGTACCTGACAGTTCTAGCACCTGCATACATTTCCCTAAACCACAAGAAATAATACGCTGCCAGCTTCAACAGTGAGCCTACATGTCAAAAAGCAGCTGACAAGTGAAACATTAGGGTCGCTTTTCAGGAGGAAAAATTAGGCAGAACAAACATAAAAGAAGGGAACAACCTCCTAGGAGATGATTTCCCACAAGCTGTATAAACTTTCTTAAGCTAAACAAATAATCCTAGAGATGAACTTTTGTTTTCATATTTTGGGGACACATTGTAATGATTACCTGTGGTTTTTCTCACTGGAAACCCTGACAATAAGACAAAATATGTTTTTCATTTGTCCCAGCTGAGTGTCCTAAAAAGATATTTCTGGAATTGGAGCCATCCTATGTGAATGATTTTATAAAATTTAATATAGATTTTGTAATCATCAGATCTAACTTTATGTCGAAGCACAGATCTTCAAGTCATTCCCCAGAATTCCACCTAGAGAGAGACAAAGCTTTTGTTTGTTAAGGACCACTTCACAACATCCCACTCACCGATATATCTTAATACTCCACTCTCCTGAAGAGGTGGGAGAATCTTCCCTGTATTACATTGCAGTGTGAAAGTTTCATGGGATTTCAACATATTCTGAGGACTTTGTCTGAGAGAACACTCTTGAAATTCAATCTCAGATAATAGAGCAAAGAGATCAAGTAGTCAGAAGAGAGAGAACTAAGATTAAGTGTCCTAGGAGAAGTAGCTTGCATCCAAAAGTCATTGAAAAAAATCAGAAGAATGTGTCAGCGTCTAAGTAAGAGCTTGACCCTGAATCATTATGGATGTGTAGCTGGGAAAGGTCCAGCCGTTCGGGAGATCCAGGTTTAAGCCATTAGCTGAAGTTTGCTCAGCTTGACTCAATAATCATCCTACAAAGATTATTTCCAAATGTCTCACCTCTTCCCAGCTTTTCACCGGCCTCTTCTCAAATTTCTGGTCTCCTCACATCTGAAGTGTCTGAGGAGTCCTACCTCAAACTGTAACTTTAATTTGGAACAGGGAGCCACTTGTCACTTAAAGATAAAATGAAAGTTTAATAAAAGCCTAATTTGAGAAGAGCAAGACCTTCTGCCTGCTTCACACCTCTGCTCCAGAAGTGAAATGTCATCTGGGGCTTACGTAATGGCTAGAGTCTGTATTACAATTGCCAAAATGTATGAGGAGGGAAATTTTCACTTTGTTCTCTAGGAATGTACATTCATTCGTTCATCTCAATTCATTTTGGCTAAACTAGACTTTGACTCAGCCAAGTGGAGTGATTCATCAGGAAACACATGGAAAGTCGGTGGCATAGTCAGAAAATCACAGTTCCATGGAATGTGTTCCACTAAAACATGATTTCATCATCAGCCCCTTTAATTGAAGCAGACAAACGAAACAGTAAAATGTGTTTATACCTTTCTACAAGGTCTTTTCTAGTCTTAACCTGCCCTAGAGGACACAAGATGTCATGAAAACTCTTTAAAATAAATTGCAGTTTTGAGACTTTTATAAAATGTCTCACAACAACCAGTAAAGTTTACCTGATTTGCCTCTATTTCTAAGTTGTTTAATCTCATTATTTTCTCCCTTCCTGTCAGTCTTAAGTCATCTTTCTAACTCAGGTGATGATTGCGGATATTTTCTATTCCCTTACCCTATCATTTCTCACCCTGCCCAGATTTCACATGGCAACCTCATTCAAACAGTGCAACCAAATATTTTCACACTGCCTATTAATAAAAATTACAGATGTTTGTCTCATTTCTTCATGAGTATTAAAACACATTTTTAAACTAAACATTTTTTATAGTACAGATTAAAAAAGTGGAATAAATCATTCTTAAGTTTTGATTAGGTTTTTTTGGGGTTGACTAGATAAGAACTATTATAATTAACTTATAAGAATACTTTAATAATTGTCAATGATACCAACACTGATATTGCTCCATTATCACCTGAATAGTTCTTTAAAGATTCAGAAAATAATATTGGATCATAAAAAGAAATTATCCTTTCCTATACGTTTTTACTATGAACCAGAACACATTTAATTTCTTCCTTTATAACTCCAAATATGGATGGCAATCTTTAAATACTGTTCACAAACATGCCAAAGGGCAACATCAAACATTTGAAAGTTTGCAATACAGGAAAGGAAAGGATGGTGATTTACTCAACTTTAATCAGCTCAATATTAATTTCATGAATTTTACACCTAAAGGATTCTGACTGCTATAGCTCTTACCATGAATAAATTTCACTGTTGAAAACTGATAATTAATTCTTACACCTTGGAAGACTGAAAAGCCCAGACTTCTGAATACATTTACATGGAAATTAACATTTTTTTCCTCCTGTTTCTTTGAAAATTTCTTTAGAGATTACCTTTCCTCATTCAGTTCAGACTGTATCAAACATCCATTAATATAGTTTCCTTTTCTCTATATTCTCAAAGGCTTGAGGTTTAGAGAAACCTCAAGTGTACAAAAGTTTAGAACTAAGGACAAGTCAACCAATGTTAACTATGAACTAATTCCTTTAATCTTGAAAATGGTGTTAAATATATTGTTAGGGTAACCTGACATAGGCATCCACTTCCTAATCATGTACAGTTCTTTCCTCCATACATGTGGCATTTTTCTGAAATCAAAACAAGATTTAATAAAGGAGTTTATGTATAGCACAGATTATATTTTAATATGAATATGGAATCTGATAGGCAATGCCAAAATATCTGTGAATGTTATAAAACTATTCCAATTAGATAGTCCCAGCAACTGCTCTCTTTGTTTCTTCCTTCTTCCTTTTAAATTGCCTTGCCTTTTTCTTTCAATGTCATTTATTTTTCAATCTTTGGATCATTTATTTTCCCATTAAAGTGAAACACAAAGAATGCCTTTCATTTCATCACAGAGAAGTGACGTGCTGGTCTATTGGTATCAACATATAGGTTCCCTCATTGAAGAACTGGGAGAGTCATCTCTATTTCCCATCTTTAAGACAGATTCCTCACAATGGATAAGTGATTTAAAAATCAAAAGGTCAGTTCCGTTGAAAGAGAAAGCTAAGGCTGAACTAGCAGCCTGGTCCAAATCATCTATACACTGAGATGTGAGCAGGTAGACAAAGCTCTAGAAGTTTAAAAAAAAAAAAAAAAACTTCTTAAGAAGAACATATTGACCCATGGGCATATACTTATTCTATCAAATTGGCAGTAAAAAGAACACCAGCGTCTTTTCCTTTGTTTTCATACATCATTTTGAGAAATACTTGTTTGGACAAAATGTTGAAAACAAAAGAAGAAGAAAAAAGTGAAATAAATAGAAATTACTTTGTCAAGCTTCTAATTTTCATTCTTGAGGTTTCCTAATAATCTTGTATCACTAGGCTTACAAGGCATAAATGCCATCTGATAGATCCCATCTCTCTCCTTTGTAAAAAGTTGTCTCTAAACCATGAGTTTCTATACTATTTTTAAAGATCACAAGGCAAGGTTATGCTGATGAAGTTTATTAAAATATAAAACTGGAAGGTGGGACTACAAAAGCCCAAAGCAAGCACAAAAGTTTCAAAGTACCATAAATGCTGCACGGGCCCTCAGCCCATCTGAAGATAATCTGCTTCAGAGGATAAAACTTACCCTTTGCTTATACAGATCCATGGAGTAATTGAACAAAAATTTTATACATTATATTTCTACTTCTAAGGATAAAGTGAAAATTACATAATTTACAATGAACTCATTGAAATGTTAGACCATTTTTAATTCTGACATTCTTATGTTTTGGGATATTCTTTTACCCTCAAGTTGAAGGCACAATGTGGTGCTGGAATGTTCCTTAAAGTTAAAAGTAAGGTGAACAGAGCCCCTCCTTTTTCATCACTCATCGTTATCTCCAAGGTTATATTTGGAATTTCCTCTGTAAGTTTTAAGCTATCACGTGAGACGTAAAGAAGAGTTTAGCAGAAACCATGATCTCAAGAAGCTTATGCTCTAAAAAGACAGAGAAGATGGACACATCATCGGCCACATGTATTGAATGACTGTTACAGATAATAAGAATTTGGTGGAGGGGAGATCACTTTCAGCTGGTTTTAGTCAAAGAAGTCTTTATGGAAACGTTTATGGAGGGCTGCAAGCTATGTGCAGATGATAAAACAGAGGATACTACAAATCAAGTGGATGATGCCAATGAAAATTTAGTCAAAGAAGTGCAAGGCTCACACGGGGGCATATGGCCCTGGTAGTCGAGTGCACAGCAGTTAAATGAGGGAGAGCTTAGAGGTTACTCTAGTCCTCCAGGCACATGCTCTTCAACTAGGAACATTGACCACAGATCAATATTGACAATATGGGCCGATTTTTTAAATTATCTTCTTTAATTATCAAATAATAGCAATATTAAGAGAAAACCATTTTGTAAATCACAATTTCACTACCTTAACAGAACAAGTATTTTCATTCCTTTGTATTCCCTTCCAGGGATTTGTCCATATGGCTGAATATTTTTACCTAGAAGTTGTCATACAATTTGCACCCAGATTTTTTCACTGAACATTATAACATCGAACATATCTTCGCTGCTTTTTAAAATGTTCTTTGAGGAAATACTCTTCCGAAGAAGACAGAATTAGATCCATAACAGCCTCTTAGGAGATTAAAAGTAGACACTGAAAAGAATTTCGCCTTAGCAAGAGTAGCTAAAAACAGAGATTATTTCTTGATGAATTTTTATAAATATACTTCTCTGGAAGATCCTTCAGTCTATGGTACATGCTCCTTAACTTGAACTTTCCAAAGCAACACTGATAACAAATATTTTGTTCTATTGCCCTTCTCCTTTCTCCCCCGTCCACTTCCCCCTCACCTTCAGTACACTCTGACTTGTAGATTTTCTTGATTTATCTTGATTTTATTCTGTATTTTCAGCAAAATGTCTTAAATCCAAATAATTTCCCATTTACGTGCAGTATGAATCTAGGCCACTTGCCGAACCTCTCCAATCCTTAGTTTCATCCTCTATAAACTGAAGGTAATAATAAGACCTCCTCATAAGTTTGCTGTGATGAATTAATAAGGGGTTTCATAAGAGGAAGTGTGTACCGTGGTTAAGAGCACAGACTCTGAAACAGTTCTGTCTGGATTTAAGATTTTGTTCTGCTCCTAGCTATAGGATCTTGGGCAGGCTGTCTAACATCTTGCCTCAGTTTTCTCATCAGCACAATGGGGATGGTAATAATAATGGCACGTGTGTACTCCTGTCTGGGCTGTTGTGAGGAACAAAGGAGTGAAACAGGAAAAGTAGCTCAGAATTGTACCTGGCACATGCAAACGATATGTATGTTTCATTATTATTACAAAAATGGTTGGCATGCTATTTAGATCACAGAAAGCAGCCAATAAGTGGTAACCATTGATATTACTTTCTAGTATTCAAGCAGAATATGTTTATCATCTCCAGTAATCAATATTTATTTTCATTCGCTAAACCTGAGGGATATGAACCTAGTTAATTTAATAAACGATTATGCATAGTTGCCAAGTGTTAGGCATTGTTGCAAGCACTTTACAAATCGTAGCTCATTTAATTTTCACAAGAACCCTATGAAATAGGTACTGTTGTTTTTTCCACTTTACAAATAAGAAGAGTGAAGCACATAGAGGTTATGTAATTGGCCCAATGTCACCGAGAGATTCCACGTTAGTGAATCTACCCCAGTGCTAGCGGCTGACAGAGCTGGGATTCTAACCCAGGCTCTCTGTCTCGAGAGGCTGTGCCCTTAACCATGGCACTGTGAGGCTTGCAGGAAAGGAAAACATTCAACCAATAGGCCCTTTTCTCCTGCAATCTCCTGGGCCACATGCCAAGTACCATAAGCCCTATCTTGAAACTTGAAGATCTACGGGAGCCTGATCTGTAAACATTCAGGCTCCATGCCCAGTGGCCTCTTTGGTTTGTATCACCCAGACCCCTAAAGCCCCCCATTCAGCAGTGGCCATACACAGAAGCCTAACAGTTCAGAAGATGTCTGCGAAATTCCAAAAGCAGAAGGCAGATGAGAAGCAGTGGGGAGTTTTATCCATGAACGTCTTCACACAAGAATCTACTGCTGATTGAGGGCATGTTGCCCTCCATTGAGGAGAGACCAGCTCCTGCTGGCAGGAAGCTCAGCATTGACAACAACCACTGAAAGGGAGGCGGAGAGCTTTGCCAGCTGGGGATAGACATCTGGCAGGGGATCAAAGGGGACGCCACACCAACTAATCCAACCCAGAGCTGGATTTAAACACATTTCCCCTTGGGACTATGTAAGAGCTTGCCCAGACCACTATTGGAAGAATAGAGCTAAAGAAATTCATCCAGAAGCAAACCAGTTTCAAGATAATGAGGGCATAACTCCTAATTATGCAGCATTAGGGAGGTTTCCTGACCAGAACACCACTGAGGCTGGCCAGGATCTAGTCTGAGAATACTGTTAGAGTTTAAAATATTAATCATCTTGGTTTATCGTAAGACTTTGTCTCCATATTAGCAAAGTGTGAGTGTATCATGTCAGTTAGGTAAGTAGCTCAAATCTCAATCTTTCTCTCTTTCTCTTACACACATACATACACACACCCTACTACTGAAAAAAAGTCCTAATTTTAGCCTTTTAAAAAAGTTACAGAGCTCATTTCGCTTCAATGCCTGAATTATAATCTATGTGATATATTCAAGATCTCATCTTTCATTTATAGTCAAAGTAACCCCAAGCTTAGGTTTCCCATGTGCTGTGGTTTGAGTGCATTTAAATAGCACTGAGGGCAGAGCATGGCCCTGCACTTAAAATTCCAGACCCGGAGTCCTAATCCCCATCGTCCTTTGCATTCTAAAGTTTCTCAGTTACTCCATTTCTCTGCCTTTCTTCCAGTCCCTGTAATTGCAATGAGTCCCCCTGGCCCTCCTAACCAGCCCCATTCCTCTACAGCTCACCCCAGATACCTGTTCTCCCCACCCCTTAGAATCTACTACTTCACAGTTCCCCCTCAGACCGTCTAATCGCCAATTCCATGAGAGACACTTCTGGGCCCTCAGTCTGGTGACCCATGTGAATTTTATTCTTTGGCATACCTAACCAGGTTTCCCATTAGATTGTCAGCCTTATATGGCCCTTTAATTTTAAGATTCCTTCAACTTCAAGTGAGAAATACCCCTTCCATGAGCCCCAGCCAGGGGGCAACTTCACAGGTAGGCCAAACAGAGCCACCTCTAGCTTAATCTCCCGCCAAAGAATAACACCTCAGACCCTGTAATCAGCTGAAACCTGTAAGTTGGGCAAGTTTTCTATTTTCCTGAGGGGTCACTTTAGACCTTGAAATGACATAGTATTAGTGGACACCAAAGTAAAATAAGTTCTATAGATCTAGGAATGCTCAGATATTTTTAATTAGGATACATATCTGAGTTTTACCATAAATGTCTGTAACGGAAAGATTCATATCAAAAAGGATATTCTAAGACTTGGTGGAGATAGGAAGACAAGGATGAGAGGAAAGCATGCAAGAAATGTGAATTATCTTTGGATGGCTTTGGGAAAACACTTGTCCCCACTGGGGTTAACTGCATAGACAAGCAATAGAAATAACCTATTTGAGAAACCAACATCACAGAGTATCTTGCCATTAAAAAATGGAACTAGAGGGCAGCTTGTGGCAGAGCAGTTAAGTTCATGTGCTCTGCTCCGGTGCCCTGAGATTCACCAGTTCGGATCCCAGGCATGGACCTACATACTGCTTATCAAACCATGCTGTGGCAGGTGTCCCACATATAAAAAATAGAGGAAGACGGGCACAGATGTTAGTTCAGGGCCAATCTTCCTCAGCAAAAAGAGGAGAATTGGCAGTGGATGCTAGTTCAGGGATAATCTTCCTGAAAAGAAGAAAAAACAGGGAACTAGCATTTCATTTTATCCTGCAATTTAAAATGAGCATTTCCTTCTATCTCAAAGCCAATTTTGAATATAGGCTTATAGCCACAGTCATACAATAATCAAGACAGCGTTTGTTCATAATAGGGAGAATAGGCTGCAAATGTAGCTTCTATCTTCTTTTATTATTCTGGCAATTTAATTTACTTATATTTTCACAATGCAAATGCAACCAATTAAAAATGTAAGTAATATAGTCCACTTATTTCTTTTCTCTGAACTCCCCCATTACGGGCTGGTTGGAGCTCTGGGAAGCATGGCCTCAGTGAAAAGGTGGCCTATACAGTTCAGAACCCAGTAGTAGGCAAGCTTGGTCAACTACATTCTCTGTGTTTGGAAGTCCGCAAGGCTCATTCTCATTGTTGCCATAGAAATTAATTCATTAATTCAATATCTGGACATCTTCTATGTACATAGAACTACTTTGCTGAAAGTTGTGGGAGACACAAAGAAGGTTAACAGAAATTTCTGCTCCCCAGGCACAAGTAACTCAACCATGAAACAGAATTTATTTTGTGCCAAATGAGGCGTAGAAAAAGGAAGCCTACTTGCTCATAATTGAGTGTAGCAGGGATACTAAGGCAGGTCCACTCCTGGGAGACAGGGAGCTCTTCTGACAGCCAACTTTGACTCAAGAGCTCCAGGACAGCCTTGCTGAGCCTTCTTACTCACGCAGGAGTCAAGGGCACACCCAGCTAACAGTGCTCCTTCTCGCCTTCACTGCAGGTCAAACTGGTATCAGTCTGATGAATCTCCTGGCTTTGTCCAGCTATCTCCCCATTTTTCTCACATGGGTATTTCCCCTAATAAAATTGCTGCACGTTTTATCCCACCTTGGCCTCTGCCTCTCAGAGGAGGACCAGGACTGATCCAATTTCATATCTGACATGACTGTACATTTTTCCTAACCTTTCCTTTTAAACCCTTTGCTGTGGAAAACTTGCTGTAGTCACTACTTTAACAACCAGCTCAAATAATAATAATAACAACAACAATAACAGTTAACCTTATAGTGTGTATGCATTCTCTCACTTGGCCACGTGAGCAAAATATGACTATTATTTCCATCTTACAAGATGAGAAGAGAAACTTAGGTTAAGTAAATTGCCCAAAGTCACCCAGTTAATAAAAGCTAGAGCCAGAAGTTGAACCCATAAAATCTAAGCCCAGAGCACATCCTCTTAATGACTACATGATGCTGCTAAGTAATTAACCTACTAAATCAAATACATTTATATAAGTTTGCAATCTTTGCATCCGTTTGAAAATTTATAAAAGTTCACCTTACTGTCTACACAGCTATTCTCAAAGTGCCCGAAAATTTCCAAACAGTATAGGATGAGTGTGGACATTACGCATAACTATGATTCAGGAATACATTTTGCTGCTGCAGACATTCATTCATTTCTCACTGAACAAATATGTTTGGAGCGACAACCATGTGCCAAGCAATGGACTTTGATAATACAGAACACTGTTCTCTCTTTGAAGAAGTGAAAATTTAAATAGATAAGTAGTATTTAAGCTAAGGCTCTATTTCAAAAATATTCTAAATTTCTATCATTTTATCACTTGATTGTCACAAAAACAATTTTTGGATCAAAATTCCCCCCTCTCTGCCCCATTCCTCTAACTTTTTCTTGATTTATAATCATCACCTTTAATGAGTTTTCCTCTGCCAGGACCCTGATGATGGTATTGGTCAGAATTCACTAATTAGAATAGAAGAGCTCAAGCCTGTCTCCATCTGCCAGCAGGTGTCAATCTATGAGATGGAGTGTGACAATGGGAAAGCTAAGGAGATTATAAGGAAAAGAGAAAATATATGAAAGCAATGGTGATTTCATCTTTAAAATAGTCCATTCAAAGCACATATTAATAAATTATAGTAGCAAGCAGTTACATGGTAATTTTCACCTTCAAAGCTCTAGATCAAATATTTAACATAATCTCTTTGCATGCAATTGAGGAATACTGATACCATTTGACAGCTGGATAAGTGGAGATAGAGACCCTCAAATATATTTCCAAAGCCGCACAAGAAACTCAGTGCCAGTCAAGATGGGTGTCCAAACTTATGCTTATAGCACTGGACCTTCTTTGATCATAAGATGTAAAGAAAAGATAAATTCAGTAGTGGGGTATGAAAAAGAGAAAGGAGGAGGAAAGAGAAGAGAGAAGAGATAAAGAAAGGAATAGAATAGAGAATATCTACTGAGTACTTACATTCCTAGGTATGTGATATGCACTATTCCATTTAATTCTCAAAGCACCCCTTGGTTTGGATATTATTGTGAGAAAACTCAGGCTGAGAAATGCTAAGGAATTTGTCCAAATCAAACAGCTAGTACATGAAAAAGTTTAGATTCAAACCCAGTTTTCTCTGACTCTAGAGCCCAAGATTTTCCCAATATCTGTGTCCACAAGATGTCCACAAGGTAATAAAAGCATCTAATGCCAGGCAGGAGTGAGCATGTGTGTGGGCATCTGCACATATAAGTAAACGAGATCATGGAAGGGAAACACTCCACTGTAACCCAACTGGCCATGGTTCCAGACGTTGTGAGCAAATATAGATTCTGCTTATTCAGTTGCCTACTATTAGGCGTATAATTTGCATAAATCAATTAGAAAAAAACAATCTCCAATTTCCCTGTTAGGAGAGTTTGAGCTATCTCAGTCAGGAAAAAGGAAACATTTAGTTTCATCTGTAGTAGCCCCACCACTGTTGAAGGGATCAATGATTATTCCAGATTGATAAAGGTTGATTTTTCCAATATAAGGGGACGTCAGAACATAGAACTCTGGAGTTGCGCTACCTGGTTCAGGCTCTCCCACTTGGTAACTGTGTGTCCTTAGGCTAGTTATTTGTTGTTTCCTGCCTCAGTTTTCTCATCTGTAAAATGAAGTATAATAGTAGTACAGATGTCAGAAGGTGATACTGAAGATTAAATGAGTCAAAACATGTTCAAATACATTGTAAGTGGAAACTGAAAATTAGCTATTGGTCTTATTCCAAAGTTCATCAGTTGCTTAGTTTTTAAGTCTGGTTCTCTTATTACTGGACTGGGCTAAGGCTCCACAAGTCTTGTTACCCACCACAGAACAGACAGGATTCATTTCAATTTTGATCAAAAGAAATGTCATAGTCAAAGAAATGAACTTGACTGCTGTTAAATGCCATGTCCCCACAG
The DNA here is from genome assembly GCF_037783145.1 of Equus przewalskii. NCBI lineage: Eukaryota > Metazoa > Chordata > Mammalia > Perissodactyla > Equidae > Equus > Equus przewalskii. The sequence goes on from NC_091834.1 coordinate 30,948,435, forward strand.
TGAAACATACCAAACTGTTCCCTCTTATTTCCATTCAAGTATGTGTGAGCCATGACTTTTATTTAAATTCATAATGGCACTTACTACCTACAAGCTGATAGATAGAGATGGCAGAATAATAATCAGCAAGTGGCTATAATTTGATCTTGTTTTATTCTTCTATTCACTTTTCTTCATCAATCTCTCCTTACAAAGGAGAATTTTGCCTTATGTCGCTAATACAAATTTATGAAACGATTATCAGGGTATTTCAAAGCTTTTATTGATCACTTAAAATAATATGAACAATTAAAAACAGCATCGAATTCTCTAGAAATGATGAGGATACTGGTATGTGGTTAGCAGTTTTTAAATGCCTCATCTTCTAAAAGTGAACTGGAGCAGCGGGAAATCCTTTGTGCTACTTAAAGACTTGGAATATAAGGGTTTGGAAGGCTTACTAAACTCTAGGCGTGAAAAGATGGGCCTTGAGGAAAGGACTTTTGAAATATTAAAGAACAGGTATTTCTCTGCAGCACTATTGATTTCGAAAGCACAAAGGGAATATTCAGAACAGGAAGAAAACATCAAAATTCATTGTAAAGCATTGCACATACCATCTTCACTGTCAGTGACTGTGAGTAGACAATATGGGATCAGCTTTTTGCAAAAAAAAAATGCCTCACTAAGGGCGTTTTATTGATATGCATTCACTTGCTAGAGACCTCTTAATTCTCCTGGATTCCTGAAACTGTCAAAAATTCTACAAGTATGAATAATATTGTATAAGCAAAACTAATGTCTTCATTCCTGAGTGTGATATTTTAGGCTTTACATATGCCTTATTAGCAGGATGTTTTTTAATAAAAATGGAAATGTAAATCTGCTACCATTTACATTCTCCAGCCTACCTGACCTTAAGCCATCATTTCAGTCTGGCATTTATCTTGGTATTGTAAAGCAAGCACTCTCATCCATGCATGAATTCCACATCTCAATTTTTCTCAACTAACCACAACCTAACATTTGAATGTAAAGACCTAGTCAGTTCAATAAATACTGGAAAACAAACAGGGCACTGTTTGCTTTTAGATTTATTACCATCTGACCCTTTGAATAAGAACAATACAGGGTGTGTGTGAGAGAGAGAGACAGAGAGAGAATGAGAGAGAAAAGAGAGAATTAAAAAGACACTTCCGCATCTCCTTGGTAAATCTCAGACATAATTTCTACTAAAAATAGCCAGTTTTGTTTCCAAACACTTAAAGATTAATTGCTGGTTTGCTAGGAGAGGATAGGGGGTATCATTTCCAACCACAATGGTGTTGAATACAGTTGTTCCAGCATTCTCCCACAGCCATCATCCACCTCTGTCAAGACAAGTCTGCTTAGTGGGAGAGATGGTGTAGAGAAAAGATCGTAGGACTAGAAATCAGGGCACCTGTGTGCCAGTAGCATAAATACTATTAATTAGTAGGTGGCCAAAGGCAACTCACTTAACCCCTCAAGGCCTTGGGCTCCTATATTAAATACAGGAAGCTGAAATAATTGTAAACTTTATAATTCTAAACTTCTTTGGTTTGCCAGGATTGTTGCATTGACAGAAAAGCTGTGGCCCACCTATGTTCTCTAAATAACACCAGAACTGAGCCATCACTGCTTTTGAATTCTGAGTGGCACTGTCTGGCTGGCAAGAAGGAGTCAAAAACATTTCTGAATTCATTTGGAAGGGGGCAATATCGAGAGTACCATATTGAATATGTCGTATTTGAGGTGCTAGTGAGGCACCAAAATGAGGGTGCCATTGAATAGTTGGTTAAAACAGTTTTAGGCATCAGAAGATGAATGGAAGTAAGAATCAAGATAACAAGTGAAGTCATGGGAGTGGATGAGAGTGAACTCGGAAACTGAACATGTAAAACACATACACATACACAATATAGAATACCGAGAAATAAGAGAAAGTTAGACAGGCAACAGTCTGGATGCCTAGGTCATGCCCTGAGATGTAGCTGAGAGAGCCCCGCCCCTCATTCTGAACTACCTATCCCTTGCTAGTTTGTATTCTGCCAGTGAGAGCTACAACAGAGCAAAGCATAGTTGCAAATCAAGTGTGAGCTAGCACAGTGCATCACAGTGTGGACCACAAATATTCAAGACCTAAAATGACATGTCCACACAGGAGGATTTGTGTGAAAATATTCACTAGTTCATTCCTTCACACAACAATTATTTCTTGAACACCTACTATTTGACAAGCAGCGTTTAAATACTAGAGATAGTCTGCAAGTGAGCGAAACTCTGCCTCTTTGAGTTTACGCTGTGGCAGAGAGAATCAGACAGACAATAAACAAACAAGCTCTATGTGCTGTGAGAGAAATAAGCAAAGTTTTAGGGACAGAGAGGGAGCTAATTTAGGTGGTTCGGTCAAGCCTTTGCTCGTCTCAGGCCTCAGCGGGAAGCTGCTTCTCTACTGTATCAGCTGTCTGGGTCACTGATATGCCCCTTGCTTACACACTCACATTCATGCTCACCGGCTACTTAGACAGCTGTCCTCCCAAGAATCCCCATTGCTCAGGACCAAACAGGTAGAAATCAATCTACTGAGCAGAAGAAGAATTCAAAAAGGGTTATATAGAAGCATAGTATTTAACAGATGAAAGCTTCCAACAGCCCAGCCACCATGCTGGTTTGTTGATGAGTTTTTAATTTCTTCCTCATGGCTTCTTGGATGAAATACTAAGTAAGGGAAAAATCTAGGAGGCATTCATTTGACCCCTGTAAACCTGGAAATTTCTGCTTTTCCCTGACACAAATGAAAAAAGGAATCTGACCAAATAATATCTAAATACTTCTACATAACATGTATCTTCCTCTACAAAGAATAGCTTTTTATTTCATAATTTTATCATTGTTCTAGAATATCAATTTGGTAATTCAGATCTTAACCTTAGGCCACTGGATTAAACCTAAAATTAAGCATGAAAAATATATATGTACTTGGATTTGAGCACAACGCTGTGTTTTACCTAAGATTTGAGAGGAAACATAAACTACCTCTCTATTACTAGACCAAAAGCTTAAATGTCCCCCAATAGATGTTTGTTTCAGCCATCCTTGTAAGGACCTCATCATCTTCTTAAGACCTCTATTAAAATGTTCTTGCTACCTTGTCAAGAAGATGACACCTAGAACAGATGCATTTTGAGGCAAAAAAGAAAGTCTAGACCAATATGGAATGCATTTTATAGGGAGAATAGAATCAGTTGGTAAATAACACAGAGGAAGAGCTGAGCTGCCACGGCACAGTGTGAGATCATTGAGCACCTTGGGGCAGGGCTACCATTGGCAGGCATGGAAGACGCGAAGAGAAACATGGACTTCTGGAATGTTAGAGTCGGCAGGGACCTTAAAGTTCAGCAAGTCAAGACCCTTCCTTGTGGAGAACTGGGACTATGGGAGAGAAGGTATCTTAGAATGTAGAAATTGAAAGTTGGAAGAAACCTTTAGATTGGACACAATCTTCAATCTTCATGTATCCTACACTGATTTGGTCATAAGAATTCTCAGAGATGCTTCTGAAATACAAATTCACAGCCCCTTCCCCTCACCACCACTAGCAATTTTGATTCATTGTGTCTTGGGTTGTCTTCAGAAAGTTCTATTTTTAAACAATGATTTCTATTATCTAGCAAATTTGAGAGATCCTTCTTTATAATGTATGAATTCTGTCTGTTAGATCCTTTATTCATCCTGCAGCCTCTGCATGAACTCATATGTTCTAGTTGCCAGATTTATCTCTATCTAGGTAATAAATTCATTCCTTTTTCCTCAAATGCACTACTGAGCACCTGATACATGTCAGAGACTGTATGTGTGACTACAAGGATGGCTACAAACTGGCCCTGCCCCCAGTGAACTGGCCTCTGTGCAGGCTCTAGCTTGTCCATGATGCTAGTGAAATGGCTCATGAACAAAATATCTCAAGTGTGAGTTACCCAGGGCAAGAGGTTCACACTGCAATTTTGTTGATGCTGTCTTTTTTGGTAGTCTTAACTTGCTAGTTCTAAGGTCACAGAGCTCATTAATTAGAAAGACAAGACTTCTGATGTTAATTCAATATATTTCTACTGCATTGCTGTTTACGCATTTAAAAAACTACCTAGAATTGACCTTTCTTAGTGCAATCCTAATAGACCCAAATAATATAAGTTTTAATGCTAATCCACCTTATGAAATTTGATTTTGCATCTGGTACAAGTTATTTGTTTAAATGGTGACAAAAAATACACAAATAATATAGAAATTTTGTTTGTTGAATGAATCCCAAAGAGGTAAACATTCCATTATTCTTAATATAGGAAGAACTCTATGCAGTATAACATCCCCCATTGAGTTCTACATTTAAAAAAAAACAAAATAACATGAAGAATATGGTTCAGATGATAGCCATAATGATAAGTAAAAGGAAGGAACATGACACTCATGAGAAAAGGTAAAAAATTGGAATTAGCAAGTCTAGAGAAGAGAAGGCTGGGGAGTGATGACATTGCTCTAGTTCATGGGGAAATATTACACATAGAGGGGTGACTGGCTGAACCCCATTTGTACTGATGGCAGAAAAAATGGGCCTAAGTACTCTTTTCTTTCTTAAAACTAAGGAGTTAAATTGATGCTAAGAAAAGTAGTTAAACATAGGATCTTATTACCAAAATAGAGTAGGAGTTGTTATTCACTAAAGGACTTTTTACTAAAGGAGTTTTTTAAAAAATCTAAACATACATTTGCATCTCATTGTAAAGAGGTAAGTTGTGGTGCCGCTCAGTGGCTCCAGCCACAGAGCAGCTCTGTGAGGGACCGTGAAGGTGTTGCTCTGGGCACTGGAGAAAGGTAATCACAAAATGTCCTTCAGCAAAGAAAATTCCGAGGACTCTAAGGATTTCTCTCCCCCTAGTTGTTGTCTTCACCTTGTTCCCCAGCTGTGCCTTCACATTCATGTGAATCTTGGGAGGAGTAGATTGTACTGAGTTATACCAGCTTGTTGAACCTTCTTGGCTGATACATAATGCAAGATTTGTGTTGGGCCAGCCCCGGTGTCCTGGTGGTTAAGTTCAGCACACTCTGCTTCCCCAGACATCATTCTAATCTGCCTTAGATTTTTCCCCTCCTCCAGCTTGGGTCTGCCTCATACTTAAGTGTGCTCGAGTCCTGACATTACAAGATTTTGATATTTCTGTTCTTAAGGCACTTAGTACACATGGCCTTAAAACTTATTTACTCATTTTTTTCCTTCTCTGATAACTTGTAGGATCCTTATGGTCAGGACCCTTACCAATCACATTCTTGTGTCTCCTAATGTATCTCATATGTGGAAGACCCTCACTACATATATTTTGAACAGTTGAAAGATTGTCCATACAGAATATAACACACGTCTTAAAATTTAACCCTTCAAGTCAACGTCGCTATTAGAAACAAGGGTTTATATTTCTAATTCCAAGTTCATTGAGTATTTATAAATTGCCACTCCTCAATACCTTAGAAAAATGAAGTTAAGCTAAGTTCAACAAATACATATTGATTCCCTACTATAGGCTAGCCACTGTATTAGACTTGGCTGGTAGCAAATACAAAACAGACTCAGTCACTGCCCTTGGCCAAATAAGATAAAACAGAATAAACACATGGATTCTAATTCTTAGATGTATCCATTCAGCCAGTCAGTCATTTGATAGCTATTTGGATACATATTCTGTTCCTAATGGGGGAATCAAAGAAGAATAAGTCCTAGAATATGACACAAATTCACCACCGAGGTGTTCACATTCTGGCATGCATGATATTGTTACCCCTGAAGGTTTTCAAACCTGTTTTTTGCACATTCAAAAATCCTGTGAGATAGGTATGGGAAGCTCAATTAAACCATGTTTTCAGCTGAGGAAAATAAGAGTTAGAGAGATTAAGTGACTTGTCCAAGATCGTATAATAGCACAGTTAGGATTCAGAAGGCAGAGCTCTACAACATCGAATAATCAGACAGCATATCAGGTTAAAGCATGTAAAGTGGCATTTTGTTCATCAAAGCTGGTTGAATATTGTTAGTTTCATATAGGTCTAATATAAGCCAGGTCTACGTCATTTCAGAGAGCCATGGAAAGAATAATGGAGAAAGTAGAATCTAACTTAGACATTGGAAAATTGATATAACTTTATTGGAAGAGGGCAATCAAATAAGTAAAGGTGAATAAGATGTTTGGCAGAAATTCTAGCATACATGATATTGCCACCCCTGAAGTCAACTGGGTTCAGTTCCCAGGCACACACCTACACCACTCACCTGTCGGTGGCCATGCTGTGACTGCAGCTCACATACAAAAAGAGGAAGATTGACAACAGATGTTGGCTCAGGGCGAATCTTCCTCAGCAAAAGAAAAAAATATTTGTGTCAAAGCATGTGTAGTAACAAATGGATTTTAAATCACGTGTTTACAGTTACATATCAGTACTGCAGGCTCATTAATTATAAATGAGGCAAATCTAAGGAGAAAATGCAATTTTTTCTAGACTTCCTCAGAGAGGTGCTTTGGTCATCATTTCACAAGAAGGAACAGGTTATTTGTGCATGAACCAGCTGTATCAGGAAAATTTATAGAGCAATAAATTAAATAGATCCCTCCGGCCCTTCCTGAAAATAAATCAGCAGAATGGTTGTTGATTCCTTTTACAAACTCGGCATATGTAAAACTGCTTTCTTCTTCAAAGATTGGAGTGTTCACCAGAACTGCCTGGGAAAGAGTCAAGAAATCATTTTCCGGGAAAGCACTCATAGCAGAATTTAGCTTTCATTAGCACAGAAGGTAACCACAAGGTTTCAGAGCTTATGTTGTCTATCTCTATCGCTTCCAAAATGACTTCCTTGAGGACACAATCTCCATGCTGTAGGATCACTTTCCTGGGAGCTTTTTTAGTTTCTTCATACTAACACATTGGAGAACTCAGTGGCAAATAGCCCAACCATCCTAATGGTGGGAAGTTTTCCTAAAGTGAGAACCAAAATCAGTTGAATCAGTATTCCTTAAATTCTAATGTACATTTGAAACAGCTGGAGATATTGTTAAAAATGCAGATTCTGATTCAATAGGCCTAAGATGGGGCCTAAGAGTCTGTGTTTCTGGCAAGATCTTAGTTAATGTCTCTGCTGCTGGTTCGTGGAACACATTCTTGAGTGGCCAATGTTGGATTATTTGCAAAAGCCAATTCAATTTAGCACTGAGTTAATGAGCACTTATTCTCTGCCAAACACTCTGTTGGGTGTGGTCTTCCACAGTGGCATCACTAAAAGACTGCAGTATTATTTAGAAAATCTAGTTCAGTTCAAGTGGTGGCATAGAACAGTGTTACCAAACTTCCCTGTTAACTTAAAAAAAAAATCTCCTGAGGTGTTTATTTAAAGCAGTTCAGTGGAATTAAGATGGAGCTTGGACATGAGCATTTACCAGGTGATTCTTATCAGTGGACTGGAAACGCTTTTTAGTATTACCAAAGGTTACAGGCCCTGGGGTTAGCTAGACCTTGATGTGAATCCTGGTTCTTCAGCTTAATATCTGTAACTTTGGGTGAGTTTAACTTCACTGCACCTTCAATTTCTTATCTAGAAAACTGAGGTAACAAGACTAAACTTTAAGGATTGGTTCTGAGGATTAAGTGAAATATTGTATGTAAATAACTGAGCATGGTGCCTGACACATGGTAGGTGTTCCAGTTATTATGCTGCATAACAAGTCACATCAAACTTTCTAGCCTAAACAACAACCATTACACCACGCCATGGATTCTGTGGGTCAGGAATGTGGAAAGGGCACGGTAGCCTCTGTGTGGTCAGACTTCTGCTGTGGTACCTCAGGGCTCCAAGCACTAGTTTAACAGTAAGCTAGGCGGAAGCTGCTTCTCATTTCATGAGCTAGCCTCCAAAGTCATGCAGCATCACTTCTACCACATTCTCTTGGTAGCAACAAGCCCTCCCATGGTCAAGGGTAGGGAAAGCAGACTCCACCTATCAATGAGACAGCAGCAAAGTCTCATTGCAGCAGAACATGCAGGACAGCCACCTTGGAAAATAAAGTCTCCTGCAGGAGGCAAACAATAATTATTTTTCTCCTTCTCCTGGGCTAGAAACCTATCAAATAGTTGTGCTATCATGATATCTGCACCTCTACCCTTGCCTGGCAAAGAACTCAGTCCTGCGTCCTCCAGAGGACATTGTTTAATATTCTACTAACTACATCTATGTCCACTCCTTAGTCTAAAAATGTCTCCAACAGTTCCTAGTTTATAAGCACGACTGAGTATATTCAGAGAGGCATTGACCCTCACCCCAAAGTGTGGACAGCAATTATTTATTTTAGCCAAGAGAACTTTCAGGTCATGAAGAGATTTTTCAAAATAAAACCACCTCATGAGCTAAAGACAACCTCATATCTCTGAGTTGGGGGAATGCACCCAACCTCCTTGATGGCAAGGGCCCTATCTCTGATTATCCTCCAGTCTCTGCATTGGGATTACATTGCAGCGTAGAGTTCAGAGTTCATGGTTCAGAGTTGATGCTCAATAATGTTGAACAAATTCAATTCCATTCTTTGTGTTCTCCTCCTTTGTGTAACTTCCTGTCCTCTCCAGATTCTTTTCTGAATCTATTTCACTATCACTAATCCTTTCCTCCTAACTAATATATCTCCCAGTTGGACATTTAACAACCTATTCTGGTAACCCAGAACAATATAGAACACAATTTCAAAAGTATCACTTTCCACTCTCCTCCCTCATCTCAGTAAGTTACTTTTCAAGCACATAATTGAAAATGAAAGCACTAAGCGTCCTTTGAAGGCCAAATCTTAGAATTCCTGTTCCAGTCAACTGTTTACAATCTCTGTGAATCTAAACTGGGAATCTACTGCATTTTAAAATAGTCATTTTTCTCTTGAACCACTCTTCTTAATGGAACTGGTCAATATCCATCATTCTATGGTCATAACTATGTTTTATGGGCCGGATCTATGTACAAGGACTAAGGAATAAAACTGAAATGGACAACAAAGTGTCCATTTAGAAGTTATAGCCAGGACTGAGGCAGGGTGGCAAAGACCTGAGGGTGTATCAAATTTTAGTGGTAAACAAGATCTGAAGACCCAGCCAGGCATAGAATCTGTAGATCAGAAGAGAATACAAATTCGAGTAAGACAGAGTCCTCTTTTCTAGGAAAATTAAAGAATTAAATAAAATAATAAATACATTAAACAAAATGAAGAAGACAATTGCAAAATAATTATAACACAAGGCAGAAGCTGATATGGCACAAGAAAGATACAAATAGATTCACAGGAAATGTATGGAAAGTTTTAATGGAAGACATATAATTTTAACCAAACAAGACTATCTCCTGGGAGAAAAGCTCTCTGGAAAGACGTATGAAGTCTGTTATGGTCTGATCCCTAGTGTAATTCCTCTCCCAGCATTCCCCGCCTCTATTCGTTTATGTCCTATCCCCATTTTTCTCTAACTAACTCTAAGTCCCAACAGTCTTTGAAAACTCCCTTCAGGCATCTCTTTCTCAGAAGGAGGAGTTAGTTACTGGTTCTCAGTGCTCCCCTCAGCCTAGTATACATAAAGCTACCATGGCACATACTATAGCACATTTGAATTTATCTGTATTCACCCATCTTCCTCACCAGCCAGTGAGGTCCTTGAGGGAAGGAATTACCTTTTTCCTCCTTCTCTCTGTACGTTTAGTACAATGCTTGACACCTTGTAGTACTGATCAAACTGATGTTTAATATACAAATGAGAATCTGAAGCCAAGTCAGAAGTCTGATCAAAGTAAGAAACATTTTTAAAAAGATTCAGAGAGAAGTTATTGTTTTTCAGTCCCCATATGTATATGTATGTGAGTGTGAGTGTGTATGAACTAACCCAGGAGTCTACAAACTTTGGCCTGTAGACTGAATCTGGCCCACCACTTGTTTTTGCACATAAAGTGTTATTGGGACACAGCTGAATGCATTTGTTTCTGTATTATCAATAGCTGCTTTCACATTGCCACCTCAGAATGACGACAGAAACCATATGACCTGCCAAACCTAGAATATATACTATCTGGACCTCTATAGAAAATGTTTGCTTACCTGTGATGTATAACATTTAGAATGATAAAGTGTAATGTCTCAAAATGGCAATTTATATTGGCTCAAAAAGACCATTTTTTCCTACGAATATCCCTTCATGTACTTTCTAACTACTTTTTCTTTTTCTTTTCGGTGAGGAAAATTGGCAATCTTCCTCTTTTTGCTTGAGGAAGATTGTTGCTGAGCTAACATCTGTGCCAATCTTCCTCTATTTTGTATATGAGATGCCACCACAGCATGGCTTGATAAACAGTGTGTAGGTCCCCACCTGGATTCGAACCCATGAACCCTGGGCCACTGAAGTGAAGCGTGTGAAATTACCCACTGCACCATCTGGCCAGCCCCTCTAACTACTTTTTATTACCATGCTTTACCAAGACCCTGGTCCACACCTGCCACCTGTTGCTTAGCCTGTCTCTTACAAGAGACAGTTTACAATGGAATGCACGAAAGACCTAGACTCTGCCCTCTAAGAACCTCGAATTAAGACAAAAAATGTAACTAGCAGGATCATTAGGAGTCCCTCTGCCTCCTGCAAACCACACAAACTATCAAGGAGGAGGCATATGTGAGAGAGAGGGCAGTTCCTGCGGCATATGTATAAAAACATTAATGTAAGGCATGTATATTTGGACTATTTATTGCTTAGGCCCATCATTTTTTTCCATCTACTTCCAGAAAGTTTGAACAAACTTGACTGCCTTGAAAACTTGGAAAACTGTAGCATTTTGAGATTCATTCCTTTCTTCCCCAGGCAGTGGGGCTGTTGAGTAAATCAATGAATTAAACTAGGCTATTCAGTTATCAGGTTTGAAGTCTCCTGAATCCTGGCTCCTGCACTCTGCCTTACTGCTGAGCTAACAGCCCTTCACATCATTGTCTTCCGTCTTCTCTGCAGGTTGCCACTGTCCTATCACTTGTGAGTACTCAGGTGTGACTTTCCCCATATGCTTGCCGTCCTTCATTTGCCACACACAGAGCAGGGCATCCATGTCCACATCTGTTCTATTGGTTAGGATTTTATCAATTAGCTAATGAGCAGGCAATGAAACTAGTAAGGTAACTGCAATTAAGTCCATGTTTCCCACAGAGAGATGCGGTGGTGGAGATTCACAATTATCATTACAGGGTTTGTAGTCATACAGAGAGTCCAAAGAAACTCAATTCCTTAATTTCCAGAGGAGTTTTTGTTGATACACTATCTTTTCCTGGTATAAAAAAGTGCCTTCCAAGATAAGGAGTTTACAGTTGCCACCGTCAATTTAATCCGCAAAGAAAGTAGCACTCTTATCTGCTCTGATTCACCTTCATAGAGTGAATCCAGATGCAGTCGCCCAAAATTATTGCTGGTTAGCTTCCTATTGTGAGGTCATTTCAAAGCAGATTTTTTTGCTGAAGAATGTTAATGACTGTCACAAGTAGCATGGTGTAATGGTTAAGCACTTCAACTGCTAAGCTGGACTGCTCTTCCCTTCTCTATATCTCATCAGTATAATGATGATGATAGTGTTTACTGCATGAGGATGTTGGACTAACATTCTTAGAATAGTGCCTGGCATATAACGTGTGCCAGTAGTATTGTTTCTCACTCCAGATCCATCTATACCTTTCTAGAGCGTATCCTTGTGATAAATATTGTTCAGCACAGAAGTGACCCTACCCTAAATGGCAGAGAAATGGTTTTGAACAAAATGTTCCTTTATGCTTCTGATTCCAAACACATTCTTTTCTGACATGAGGAAAAGCTAGGATTTCTAAATTGTTAACTTCATCCTTTTTCATTAGCAATGGAGTAATTCACTTATAGCTCAATCACATATCTTGTGATTGATATATACATGTATAAAATTTTATATTTATATATATGTATATAAACCTCTATAACAGAATCTGAGCAAGTTATTTGTACATGTTCCTGTAGAACGAAAGAAATAATTCCACAAGCCACATGGAAAAAAATCTGTCTCATCGTTCTCTGCTTGTTTTGGTCATGCAAGATCAACTGCATTCTTTCAATAACCCGGCATACCTCAATTACTATTAAAAGTAGTATAACTGGTTGCCATAGCGGAAAGCTGTTGAAAAGTATGATTCGTTTCACCAGAAAAACAATGGCCCAGTATTCCTCTCTCCTAGGAGCTTATTTTTCTGGAATCGCACTTGTTACTCCATTTCATTTATTTTGTGAACTTTCATAAGGAAAAGCAGCTTTTTGGAAATCACACGATCTATATCTCTCCCCTTAATAACTTTAGAAACTTCCATCTAATTTTTGCCAAATTTGACAAAAGGGACAGGATCTTGAATCTTTCCTGAAAAAACACACTCCAAAATTAACTTTCAAAATAATTAACAAGTATTGGTTAGACCAACTCTCCTCCGACAGCATTAGACTCCTAGATCTTAAAAACGGGTTACTTTGTATGGTAACCTACTTTCGTCGCTTTTCTCTGTCATCGCTTATCCTCTAAACTTTAGCATTCTGTTTTCCACTGGAATTACAATACAGAAAAAAATCCTTGAGGGTCACTTATGGCATCCTAATTGCCAAATACTCACAAAATGGCCTTTTCTGTGCCTTCATAGTCACTGAGTCTGCTAAGACAATTTGGCAGGGTCAGTCCTCACTAGAACTTGATGAATTTGCTTCTATCATGACACTTTTCTGAATGTTCCTGCTCTGTCTCCTAAGCTGTGCTTTCCACATATTCCTTCAAATCTAGATGTTCTTAAATTTCTATCTTCAACTGCCCTTGATTGCCATCCTGTACAATGTCATCTTTCTCAATGAGTTCATTTAAGGTCAATGAGTTCATTTAATGTCATGATTTCAATCATTACCACTACTTGACTCCATTCCCAGCCTCCCTAGAACTACAACCCATATTTCCAGCTACGTTTTGGATTTTTGTTGTTAGTGCTGTGGAGATCAGTTCTAATTCCTAGTAACCCTGTGTATAGCAGAGCGGAATCCTGCCCAGTCTTTTTGCTCCTTCCTCTCACCTTCCAGTGCTATATCAGACAATGCTCCACTGCTATTCATAGGATTTTCATGGCCAATTTTTTCAGAAGTGGCTAGCTAGATCCTTCTTCCTAGTCTGTCCCGTCTGGAAACTCTGCTGAAACCTGTCCACCATGGGTGACTCTGATGGTATTTGTAATACTGGTGGCATAGCTTTCAGCATCACGGCAACATGCATCCACCACAGTATGACAACCGACAGATGGGTGATGTTGTTCTATGACAGGGAAATGAACCCAGGGCCACAGCAGTGAGAGTGCCAAATCTTAACCACTAGACCACTAGGGCTGGCTACTTATTAGATACTTTCCATTAAATATTGGCTACTCAAATTCCAAAACTAAACTCAGCATGCCACCTTTCCTTCCCCAAACAAGCTCCTCCTCCTAACTTTCCACTTTCTGTTTATAAGTCCATCTTTCTTTTAGTCACCTGGGTTTGAATCCCAGGAACCATCTTTGATTTTTCTCTTTCCCTACACACTACACAAAATCAATTACCAAATTCTTTTGATTCTTTCCATGAAATGGCTCTCAATTATGTCCTTTCCTTTCAGCACCAACGTTAACTCACCCCTGAACTTCTGAACTTGATTTCCAACAAGCTCCCCACTTCAGGGTCTCTCCACACCGATCTATCTGGTGCATTTACATATGGATGCTCACACATGTATGCATTCACGAAACAAGCTTCCTGGCTCTCGGCTTCCATATTGTTACTCCAATACAAAAAAGTCTCTCTAGGAGCTACCGAACACCATGTGTACAAGTTAGACATTTTTTCCAGACTCTCCAGAACCTGGACCCAATATTTCCACACTTTTATCCCCAATCTAGCAAAACAATTCATTCAAAGTTCCCTCAGATAAAGTTTGAGAATTTCTGCCAAACATCTTATTCACCTTTACTTATTTGATTGCCCTCTTCCAATAAAGTTATATCCATTTTCCAATGTCTAAGTTAGATTCTACTTTCTCCATTATTCTTTCCATGGCTCTCTGAAACGACGTAGACCTGGCTTATATTAGACCTATATGAAACTAACAATATTCAACCAGCTTTGATGAACAAAATGCCACTTTACATGCTTTAACCTGATATGCTGTCTGATTATTCGATGTTGTAGAGCTCTGCCTTCTGAATCCTAACTGTGCTATTATACAATCTTGGACAAGTCACTTAATCTCTCTAACTCTTATTTTCCTCAGCTGAAAACATGGTTTAATTGAGCTTCCCATACCTATCTCACAGGATTTTTGAATGTGCAAAAAACAGGTTTGAAAACCTTCAGGGGTAACAATATCATGCATGCCAGAATGTGAACACCTCGGTGGTGAATTTGTGTCATATTCTAGGACTTATTCTTCTTTGATTCCCCCATTAGGAACAGAATATGTATCCAAATAGCTATCAAATGACTGACTGGCTGAATGGATACATCTAAGAATTAGAATCCGTATGTTTATTCTGTTTTATCTTATTTGGCCAAGGGCAGTGACTGAGTCTGTTTTGTATTTGCTACCAGCCAAGTCTAATACAGTGGCTAGCCTCTAGTAGGGAATCAATATGTATTTGTTGAACTTAGCTTAACTTCATTTTTCTAAGGTATTGAGGAGTGGCAATTTATAAATACTCAATGAACTTGGAATTAGAAATATAAACCCTTGTTTCTAATAGCGACGTTGACTTGAAGGGTTAAATTTTAAGACGTGTGTTATATTCTGTATGGACAATCTTTCAACTGTTCAAAATATATGTAGTGAGGGTCTTCCACGTATGAGATACATTAGGAGACACAAGAATGTGATTGGTAAGGGTCCTGACCATAAGGATCCTACAAGTTATCAGAGAAGGAAAAAAATGAGTAAATAAGTTTTAAGGCCATGTGTACTAAGTGCCTTAAGAACAGAAATATAAAAATCTTGTAATGTCAGGACTTGAGCACACTTAAGTATGAGGCAGACCCAAGCTGGAGAAGAGGAAAAACCTGAGGCAGATTATAATGAGATCTGGCAAAATGAACCTGGCTAACAACCCAATTGTTAATCTCCAAGGAGCATGGCAAATTCAAGTGTGATTCAAGCAGAAGATTTTAATTCAGAGATGATAGCTAAACAGATATGGCATATTAATAATGATATTAAGAATATTAACAATAATAACAGCTAATATTTTTGAGTATTTACTGGGGGGCAGGCAATATACCAAAGATTAACTAATTTCATGCCAATTGCCACATGAGGAAAGTAAGGTTTAAAAAGATTGAATAACTTTTCAGTGGTCACATAGGCGGCAAGAGGAGAAGATGGTAGCTGGAGACTAGGAATTAAGTGCCACTTGAAGAAAGATGGAAGATCATCCTGGGTGAGCATTCATTTCACAGAATAGAGAAATAGCTGAAGTAACATCTAGCACCACAGTCTGCAAAAGCATAGATCTACATAAGTTCTGTGGATTCCAACAACACCATTGGAATCCAAACTCAGAAGGAAACTGACATGCTAGGCAGTAAAACTGAGGCAAAAGTCTATTAAACAGAGACTCCATGGAGGAAGGACTGTTGGGGAGACAGTAAAGGCTGAGACTTCAAAGTTCACCCCCTAGGACACTGGATTCTCAGTCTATGGAAAAAAGACTGAACTTAAATCCAGAAAATGGAAGACTTGAGGCTCTTGTCATTCCCCCTTCCTGGAAGTGCCAGGCAGTACTGAGCCTAAAGATGGAGAGTATCTGTAACTCTAGAAGGGATGGACCAACATTCAAAATTCAGGAGTGGATAAACATTGGATTTAAAAAGGACCTCAGCGAGAAGATAAGAGTTGACTTTGGTATTCAAGAAATAGAAGGACTTATAAAGACTGGAGGTAAAAAAACAGATTTCTGATGAAGCAAAGATGCAGCAGGGAAATAGGGAGTAATCCAGGTTTGCTGAGGCAAAGTGTTTGTTTAGGAAAACATCCAAAGTAATTAGAAAAAACAGATGCCAAAATAAGGACTCCATACAGTATCTGGTAGGATAAATGTTGCCATATATAGTCCTGAGACAGCAAGGAGGCATTTTTTTCTACCTCTATTAATTGTTCAAGAATGATAAAAGGATAGGTTAAAAATCAGTTCAGCATTAATTATACTGTGTGCATATTTCCAAGGCCTTTGATCCCTCCACCATCCCTATTGCTCACTGATTTGGGCCATTTCATTATTGAATTAGTTCCTTTTCTGGGAGATACGCCAGGCAAGTAGGAGGCAACACTAAATCCATCAGTTCTGCTTCTCATTAACAATTCTGCTATTTGAAACTATGAGTTAAAAGGCAATTTTGAGATTACTTCTAGATTCCGTTTCTCTCTCCTATTTCTGCCCGTCAATAACTTGGAATTAGTCGTAAGCCATAAATCTCTTCACAGGCATGTTGGGGTTAGATAACTCAAATATTTACTTGTAAAGAAAAAGAATCACATATTCCCATAAATGTCACACAGGAAATCTCTCTGCAGGCAGCTTCATTCCAGAACAAAGCCCTCTAACACCACAAATGTCTTTCACGGACAAACATATACACAAACAGATGTATTTCTATTCCCTGCTAGTTTTGGATACCTAGTAAAATTCTTCTCATCATACTCTTTCCTTTTCTCCTCTATCTTTTCCTGACCTATCATATTTATGTGTATTTCCACTTCCACAGCCCCCTCCTTGCTCTTCTCCTCTTCTTCCCTTCAAGTCCTCCCATCAATACACACACTGGCTTAAATGGAGCCACAATTCTTTCTTTTATACACACACTCAAATGTATTTTCTTCCACTATACTTAGTGGAGAATAATAAGTGAATATTGTAAAAGCTTTTCTCAAATTTAAAATGTGTGAGAGTTTATCATTATGACTAACAGTAATGGTCTTGCACATTTAGTTTAAATGGTGGGAGGGGAGGGAATAAATGGAGCAGAGAGGATAGTCTTTCTTTACTTGCATGTGAAACTGGATAAAACTGCCAATGCGAGAGTTAAGTTTAATCTAAAAGAGACCACAGGGATTTGAAGAGAAACTCTGTCAAAACGCTGAATGGGAAGGAGTGACTAGACATGGTTGATGATGACGTGATGTCCCTGCTGTCGTCCTCCTCTTCCTCAGGCTTCGGTCCTCACTTAATTGATAGCAAATGCTCCCTGCTGTAAATCACGGCGTATAAGTATACTGTCTATGCAAAACATTTGTTCTTACAGACATCACATATAATTAGAAATTTTATAAGTCAGACAAAAAATATCCCACTGGTTAGCATTATACTTTATAAGATGCTTCATCTAAACTTCAATTGACAATGACTCCCAATTTTTCAATATTGTTTGCCTGCTCCCTTATCTCCATTGTTAAATATTTGTAATATACATGCAAACAGTTACTAATACTGGAAAGGTTTTACTTGTAGCAAAATTTTTATATTTTTCAGTGCCTAACTTGCAGGCACTCATTTGGTCTCACAACGCTCTGCAAAGTAGGCCTTGTTATCCAAAACGTACATAGAATAAAACCAATTCATGGAGTTACTAGTTCATACAACTAGTAAGCAATGGAATTTAAGATTCAAATAAAGCCTTCTATCAATTTTTTTACACCACACTGCCTTTCACAAATAAAAAACCTTTTGTAACGGGACTAAGAAATTACCATTTTATTATAGACTCCAATGTGCACATTGTTATTTTATATAAATACTCATTATAATGCCCTGCAGAGCACTTTCTAATTCCTTAAAAACAGTCTCATAAACCATATATCCATCCTCAAAGCATCTCAGGGAGAAAAGCAGCACAGAAATTAATCACATTTTACAGACAAGGAAAATGAGTCTAAGAGAAATGTAGGCTGACCAGAGCCTTTATGATCATTAAGCATGATCACTAGATCACTAATGCCCAGATCTTCCCAGCTTAGTTTTTGCACTATGTTTGAAGCAGCTGTGAGCTGAATTAAATTTGAAATTCTGTCTGAATTGTACTAAATGATATGATATGTGATATGATACCTGATACAGAACACTTATATGATACTGAAGAGCATGAGGGTTAGGGAGAAAAGCTGATGGACACATGCTGATTCTTATGGGAAGTGTGTGAAGATCCTCATGGGCTGGCAGGTAGGGAAAGAGGGAAGAGATTCAAGGTGATCTCCATGGGCCACGTGCTGGTTCATTCTTCTTTCAGGCAGGTGGTGAACCTTAACTCATCAAAAGAGGGGAAAAAGGCAAGTTCTTCTTCAACTAAAAGTCAATCTGATTGGTATTCTTGCTAAAGTTTGTGAAACATTTCTTTATTAGTTTGACGTAACAAACAAATCACGAAAGGGATAATGTCCCAACACAAGAGAAAGTTATATTTTGCTTAAGTAAATTCCACTTGAGTATTTTTGATGGACAGTTGGCAGTCCACCAGGCATTATCCAAACAGACTCGGCTACTTTTCACATATGGCTCTGCCATCTTCTGCATGTGGCTTCCAAGGTCCTCATGCTTGTCTTCAGTTCAGCCAGGAGGGAAAAACAGCAAGGAGACTATCCAATGGGGAGAGCTCCTTAAGCTGTGTTTCACTCATCTTCCACTGGCTGAATTCATTCACAGGAAGCTGGGATATATGATCTTGCTGTGCACTCAAGAAGAGGAGGAACTCCACTATATCATACTGCTTTCTTCTGTAGACCAAAATTTGCATATGTGTGTTTCTTTAAAATTGAATCCATATCTAATGAAATCCTCCGAATAGGCTCATCAGAAAAATAGTACTTATTTTTACTATTGTGACAGAAGTCCTAAATACTGTTACTAGGGCCCATTAAGAGTAGAAACGATCTAATTCCACTTCAGAAATGATAATTTCTATGATTCCTTCATAAATAGCCAAACTCACCTGCTAGGTAAGATTTTAATTCAGCATGAAAATAGAAACAAGTGTAGCCTTGGGTCGTGAGGATGGACGTAGAAGATGGAAAGGTCCAGACCTGAATCCTGACTGTGCCTTTTATTGGTGATAGCTAATGTTTAATAAGTGCTTTCTAAGGACCAAGCCAGTATCTTCATGTGCATTATCATAGTGAACTTTCACAACAACACTTTGAGAGTGGATTTTATGGAAGATGAAACAAGTTTAGAGTTTGCTTCACCGGCCCAAGGACACAATAGGATACAGAACTGATTTGAGATCTAAAGTTTGAGATTCCAATTCTGTGCTCCTCTGGCATTTACTGAACCTCTCTGAACACTGGCTACTTCACTTGTAAAACAGGACTAATAATACCTACCTCAGATGCATTGCAAACAGTAAAGGAGCACATACGTGACACAACGCCAGGCACACAGTGAAGGGCTTGATTCTTACCACAGTAAATAACTGCTTTCTCAATATAAACTTCAGTCTACCATAGTTTACTTTATTCACCCTCAAAAATATATCTGAGAAGAATCTAATAAAAATATTCCTTATGACACATGCATTTGGGATGCGGAGATCTCCAGAAATTTACCAAGGGGTAGATTTGTTGGTAGTAAATAAGGGTTCAAACAGCCTCTGCAGGGGCAGGCCATAATACAAAAGAAATGTGATCTTTAAAGCAGCTATAAAAGAAAAGAGGAGGAAATATAATGGCAAATCCATAATGAAACAGTCAGCATTGGCCGATCTATCAATCCATACGCTGGCAGACAAGAAGGATAAATACTCTCATTATGATTTCAGCATGCCCCACTTAGTTCTATATGAAATCTGCGGTGCACATTTTCCCCACCATTTAGATGCTCCTTTGTCAGACTTGACACAAGAGCATTTCTCAGATTTAGAAGTTTCACTCTGCTGGGAACATCTTGTAGGCAGCAGTGTGGCAGTGCAATTAGCATCTTTGGTTGAATGGCAAGGAGCTACAGGTAGAAAGGAGTCATATATTTATTTTGGGAGGATGCGCAGTGCCCACCACAGGGATGGACAGAGAGCAGAGGGCTGGGAACTAGAGACTGAGTGATTTCACACTGACTCTATATCCACAGTCACTCTCCCTCTTCTGCCGCCTCCTCTGCTCCCAGGAAGAACAGAAAATGGAACGATATTGGAAGGTGCCAAATCCACACATTTTGGCTCAGCAAGTAAAATGCATGGATGATTTTGAGCAGAATCAAGAACAGAGTAGCATGTTCATGGCATTGTGAGGAAACCAATCAACTGGGGCAGAGGTCACTTTTTAGGATATGAGATACAAAGCTGAATTGTAAGCATTAGATAATGACAGAATTTGAAAGTCAGACACTCTGCTCTTTAATACATTATCTCACTTAACTTTATTCCATATTCACAACTTTCCTGTAAAGCAAATGTTCTTTTCCTCATTTTATGGATGAGGAAACTGAAGCTTCGAGAAGTTAAATGACTTTCCCAAGATCACATAATTCATAAGTGTCAAAGCACAAGTCATGTTTACTCTGAATCTAGTCTCCTGATGCAGGAGGCACTGGGGTGCATTGGAAGGTTTTTGAACTAGCCAACTCAAATGCCTTATAATTGCATGATCCATGGTAGTAAAAGCAGACTAGAGTATCATGTACTTCCCTAGAGTTATAAACTGTCCCAACAGTTTAAATCATATCACCATTTCCTGACGCCACATTTATCAGATGGGGGTGTTGCAGGTGAAGGGCAGTAATGCTCCTCAGGGAGCTACATCTGGGCCTTTCCATTCTGACATGCCCTTTGGGCATCTTTGTCCACCTCTTATACCAATGTTGCTCTTCCTACCCATTCAACATGTAGTTGGAACTCCCAGGATCCTCTCATCTCCCTGATCCTCTCATATCTTTCTTGAGCATTTCCCATAATAAATCACTTAACTGATATCAACTCAAGGTTCTAACAACAGGCCAGATGTAACAGTGAGCCAAGAATAGCTGGCTCTGATAAAAACTGCCAACAATTAGAATGGTCAATGAACTGAAAACAAATAGAAAGGCTTTGGTAAATTATCACTTCCTAGTGAAATCAGACCCAGGCCACCCATAAATTTCTGCTATAACTAAATGGTTATGATGAAAGAGCTAGAAAATGACTAAGCCTACAGAGCAGCAGCCTTTAGTTCTCGAACCATTAGGATGAGATATTTTCATTGAAATGATGAACCGCTGATTGTTGGGCCCAACCACGGACATGGAGGAATCAATACTCCTGAGTCTCCGAGTGTGAGCTACCTATGGCCCATTCAGCCAAAGGCATCACTTAAACTTGAGGAAACAACTTCAGTCTGAAGCTGACGCTATAAGTCTTTAGAAAGTTAAAAGAAAAATGATAAATCATGCAGAATTCTGCTTCTAGGAGAAAAAAAAGAAGAAAAAGGAAAAAAATTCCTTAATTGGTTGATATTATATATTAACTTGTCACATTTGGAGCGAGTTAGACAGTAGAAGGGCCTTAACTTTACCTGAAAGGAATGAACTAAACCAGTGATTCTCAAAGGGCTGTCCCAGACCAGCAGCATCCACATCAGCTGGGAACTTGTTAAAATGCAATTTCTGGAGCCCACTTCAGATCTCCTTAAATAAAAACTCCGTGGGTGGAGCCCGGCAATTTGTGGTTCACAAGCCCTTTCGGTTAATCCAGATCATGCTCAAGTTTGATAACTATTGTACAGACAACCTGAATGCACCTTTTAAACCTTAACTAAGGTAAAATCAGAGCCAAAAGTACACACAGAAGACAGAGAAAGTAAATTTATTACCTAGGCACCATAGTAAATTATTAAACCCTTTCTACCAGTTTCGTTTTCTTTGGCAACTTACATATCCTCATTTCTTTCTTCAGTTTCCTCATCTCTAAAATGGGAATGATAATACTATCTAGTTCAGTAGGATATCATGAACTAATTCTTGTATTAATAAATCTCATATTAATAAAATGTGCCTGACACAATTGTAAGCACTCAAAAATATTAGCTATTATTATTGAAAATTCAAATTAACACCACAAACAAAACACACAAACCTCAAGAAAATGCCCACAGGGATCAAATTTAAGCAAACCAAATGCAAATGAGGTAAATATTCAAAATCATGAGAAAAAGCAACAAAATATAAATTAGAAAGAATAGCAAACTAAATACAAATGAAAAACTTCACAAACTGGAAAAAAAGAAAATGTCCCAACTGTGAAGTAACAACAGGAGATGTAGTTAGTAGATGTGATGACCATTCCATCAGGCCAGCTTCCATTTTGAGGAGGAAAAAGTAAATGTAACCTGCCCTTAGAGTAATTCATTCTCGGGGTGACTCATGCTCTCTTAATTTGGAAAATGGATACTGGGGAGCAGAAGATGAGCTAAAATATACCATGGCAATACTCTCTTGGTTCAAAAGTGGTAACCAGGTTCACTCGGAAAGCAAGAATTTTTGACAAAAGAAAACTTTGCAAACAGCAAGCTCTGTTGCCAGTGAAAAGTATAAAAGAAGACCTAACCAGAAGAAAAAGATGAATATCTCTGACTACTCAAAGTCAAGGTTCAGAAGAAAGGTTGTAACCCAAAAAAGAACTGATTTTTTTTAAAAGCCCATAAGGAAATTTCAAGAAATAATTCGAGATTTAAAAGTCAAATTATGACAAAGCAGGGTGAGAGGTGATTTCAGTAAGGCAAGACACTCTTAAAATTTCTTGGGTCATTTCAAAAATCAATTTTATAACTGGATGAAGACTTGGAAAAGTGGAAAGAAGTCCTTTGCAAGGACTTCCAAATCACTGACTTCATTCATCCAGAACTTGCCTTGATTGATCTGTCCTCTTCCTCCCAGAGCGATGGAAATGATTTTCACCTCATCCGTTTTCCCCTGTGGTGCTCTATTCTACAGCGCATTGTGAGTGTGTCAGCTGGAGATGTAGAGATCAACCTGTATAGTTCATGTCCAATTCAAGCTTTGCAGGCAGATAAAGGAGGAAACATGTGTATATGTGTGGATTGACCTTGGCAGTCAGGCAAAGAGAAAACAGTCATCTCTATCCCATGATTTTCCCGTTCCTGCAGTGTTTTCCTGAGCCTTTTCTACCCAGAACTTGTGAAAGCATGGAAACATTTCATCTACTTGAAAAAATAGAGTATGTGTTATGGGGCAGAGATAAGTGTACCATAGAGTTACTGAAGAACAGTTGGTGCAGGAAGTAAATTAATATCCCTATCCAGCTATGTTGAGCTATCTGTGAAGAAAGATGTTTTCAAAGATGAGCCAGTGTGAGAGACAGCAGAGTCGAGTTCCAGTTTCAGCTCTGCTCATGTGCTTTGCTACTCAAGACAAGTTAATTCTGTGGTTCATACTGGATATCTGCTGGGGCCTCAGCTAAGTGCCGCCAGCTGGGACTCCTACGCCTCCTCCATGCAGCTGCTTAGCTTATTCACAATTAGGTGTCTGTGCTCCAAAGGTGAGCATCCCTAGAAAGAGAAAGCAGCAGGAAGGGGAAGCATTATCAGTTTTTACAACCTTGTGCCAGGTCACATAGCAGCTGGCACTTCCACTTTATTCTTTTCATGAAGAAGTCACAAAGTCCTGCCCAGATTCAAGGGGAGGGAAAATAGACTCCACCCCAGGAGGAGAGAGTGGCAGAGATCTAGAAGAGCATGTGGGACCAGAAATATTTTTGGAAAATACAATTTGCCATACCAATGAACAAAATAGAAGATGTGTGAAGGAGAAGAGTAGAGGATAGTAAAAAAATGGGCTGGATAGATACAGTATACAAAATTATAAAAGAACTTGAAAATCAGGCAGAAGACTTTAGACATGCTTAGATAGAAAACTGAGTCATTAAGGGGTTTTGAGCAAAGATTTCTTTGAGCAAAAGATTTTTATTAAATTCCACTCCAAAAAGAGACACATATTGTGAATAAGAGTGAACTTTGCCAAGCACTTTAGGGAGAGTATTTTATAGCCCTGGAGAACTCAACTCTATCTTTTCCCTGTGACCTCCCCCCATTTCTACAGCTGTAAATTTTAAAAGGAGGACAGTGGGAGCACTTTGGGGTATCTACCATATGTCAGACATTTTGAATGTATCTTATTTAAATATCACGAGAACAATCAGAGGTCAATGTTATTATCCCCACTTTACAGATGAGGAGACTAAAGTTCAAAAATGCTAAATAACTTGCCCAGAGTCAAATAGCTTATAATTCATAGAGCCGTGATTAAAACCCAAGTCTGTCTGACTACTAAGCGAGGAATTTTCTCACTATTCATGCTACATAGCCTCATCATTTTGAAGAGGAAAATTATGTAGCATTATATGTTTTATGCAAAGAGAGACGTAATGTAGTAGTCCCTTTCTAGGTAATGGAAAATGAAAGCAACACAAAGATTGAAATAAAATTCTCTGCTTTGGGCTTGGAATAAGAACTTTTTGAGAGGAATTGGAAAGGAGGGAGCTGTATCTCCTGACACCACTATGTATAATACATCCTCTCTGGAGCCAGAAGCAGAGACACTTCTAAGTGACTCAGGCAAGCATATTCTCTGAAGAACCAAAAGAGAACTACAATAAAGTGTGTAGATTTGTAGAGATTTTGTGGACTGTCAATCTTCCCTTTCTATCAAAAAACAGTGTTCACATCCCATGTTTCTTTCCCCTTGAAGCTGCATATGTTGTTCTTATTCTGAGATTCAATCTGCATCCCTGACCCCACTCCATCCCTGTGGCCAGGGACAAATTAGAAGGTTGACAATGTTTGTTTTCAGAACTTTTATAGCAACTATTCACCTCTGGGCATCTACAATGTCCTCTATTGATTGAAAAAGAAATGTGATATTACTCTTGCCAGTGGAATTTATATTACAATAAGAGACTTGTGGGTATAAAGAATAAATATAGTAGTAGGATTGCAGGCCCAGTGAGAGGCTGGGGACCAGATCTCTGTGGGCCAGAAGGGAGTGTTCAGCATCTCCTCCAAATCCATCATATACACACTAACGCACTAATTAATTTCAAGCCTGACCCACACCACTTCCACATGTAATTCGTTAGGAAAGGAGCTAAGACAATAATAATAAGATATCCCACTCTAAGGTTTTTCATAATTTATAGAGCACATTCATAGCATTATCTCATTTGAGTTCACAAACAACATTACAAGGTGGATGTTATTAGCATTATCTTACAGATGAGAAAACTGAGACACAAAGAGTTAAGATCCTAAAGCAACTTGGCAATGTTTGCCTTCCAGTCTAGCTCTTCTCTCTGTAAGTTGTCCCCTATAAATCCCCCCGGCCCTGTTATTGTCACTGCCTCCTTATGCTTCACCAGCAGCAAAATTCACACCGCCCATTAAGAGGACATTTGTGGCCGAGGCTGACCCAAACACCGGGTTAGAGAATGCTAAAGCTTTTCTTCAAGAGGTACAATAGCAGATATGCAGTGCCAGAAATCTTGCCCTCTGTACCAGCCTGTTGTAATATTGGTGTTTCTCTCAGACATTCTGCAGCCCTGAAAAAATTGCAGAGGGCTATGCTGTTGATTTTATTCTGCAATGGAAATCATGAAAAACTTTCCACAGCTGGGCCCCACCAAGAGGAAATATTACCCACAGAAGCATGAGGCTCAGAAGCAGAAGTCGCAATGATTGCCCAACAGACTTGCCATGGGTTTCCACTAGAGCATCAGAGAAGCTTCCAACTTCCTGTTCCCATATCTGCAACATGAGAGTGTGAATGATCACCACTATCTCAGTGGTAAGAGTCAAACTGCTATGATGTGTGTCACCATTCTGATGCATGAACAGAAGAATAAGGAGCTGAATATACTACTAAGGAACTACAGGAACTTCAGCATCATGACCAAAACAAGTGCAGAGAAAGATTGTCTACCACACAGAATATGAGGTGCCTTACAAAATATAAGGAAAGCACTCTTGGAAATGTAGGAATATTGACCAGCAGAAGCAGAAATGGGATCTGCTTTATTCCTCATGCACAGGCCCTTGGACCCCTAGCCTGTGTTGATTGCCTTTGCTGTGGCCAAATCTGGGTATGCTCGCTGTCCTGGCATTTCATGGCCCAGGGTGAAAAGTGGGTGATATATGATGAGAAGGAAAGCCAGCCTTTCTCATTTGCATATTTTACCCTATGGAAATTTCCCTTCCAACTCATAACTCTCCAAGTGCTGGCATTTGGGCCATTTTCTTCCCCAACTGGCTTTGTTAAACAGCAGCAAAATGTCTAGGCATTTGGCCACAGCAGAAGGGCAGACAATGCTTGACCGAGACAAAGTGTATTTGGCTTGGCAGGTGTGCTCAAAGCCCCCTGAAGGGAGTGGGAAGAATGCTCTATCTAGTTATTCACAGCTGCCTGGTAGGGTAGGATGGGGCATTGGCCCAAGGATAGAGAAAGAGCCTCTCTCATTTTTGCGATGGCCCACCTTAGAGAAGGCAGGCCTAGGTTTAGAACACTACCCTCCAGATCTGGAAACTGAACACCAGAAAATCTTACTACAGTCAGGAAGGTGAAAGCAGTATAAACAGAAAGCTTCCCCGGACATCTGCAGACACCCTGGATCTGAGCTAACTGCCACTCACTCCATGACCTTGGAGAAGTCTCATGGCCTCGTTATGCCTCCTATTCCAACATGAAATGACTGCCTGCCTACAGAACTGCTCACCAAGAACTAAGGTTAAGAACTTGGATTTTTGTAGTGAAAAATTTTTTGGACAAAATATTCTATATCATCATTATAGTAAAATGTATACATACTCAGTTTTTTTGACATCATGACGAGGAGGAATTTTTAAAAGAAGGGCCACATTTCCAAAGTTTCTAAAAGAAATCTGTAGTTTTGCAAAAGCACGGGAACTTCATTAGCGTAAAGTTGGAGATAAAATATCTATGTGATTAAGTGAGTTCACTGAGGACAAAGGCCGTATCTGTCCCATTCACCTCTGTATCTTGAACGCCTGATTAATATTGATGTAAGCGCACTGATTAATATTAATTTAAATAAGTGAATGATGGAGAGGACCAAATTAGAACTATATGATATGTCTAGTCTCATACTTAAAACAAAGTAGGCCCTCGATAATTATTTTTCTTTTTCCTTTTTTTCCCTCCCTTCCTTTTCTTCCAACGTTGACAAAAACACAAAGCTTCTTACAGGTAGGCATCGAACATTAAATACCCTTCAATAGTACTGAGTTCCTAAGCATATTTTTCTAATGTTTTCCTCATCTGACTCTTGTATCTTTATTTTATGACTAAGTCATTTGTGTCCCATCTTTGGGGAGAGGGGGTGAACAAATGAGAAAGAATGACAGGATGGGCCTAATGTATTCCCACCACTGGAAACCAGCAAATACATGATTAGTGGAGGGTCAGCCACGTACAGAAAAAAATATATTTTTGGAAGGATTTCAATAGAAATCTATGCTGGATTTGAGAGAAGAGAGAAATATTGTTAACTTAAATAGATAGGATGCTAGAATTCCAGAAATGTTTGTCCACAGTGAACTTAGAATTGAAAAAACAATATGCAAATTAAAGAATACCTTAAAGGTCATTCAGCCCAACACGTTTGTTCTACGGGTTGGAAAACTAAAGCTCTGAGACTCTCCAAGGCCACATAACTCATCAGAATCCAGCCTGGCCTTCATCACCTTTGTTTAACCTTCTAAGCCAGGATAAATTCCTAGCCTGATACATTTGCTAAGGCTGATGTCACAAGTCTTATATCACATTACTCACAGGGGATACTAGGCAAAGATTCTGTCTACTTTTAGTGATTCTGGGGTAAAGCAGACCATTTGGAATCAGCTTCTTTGAATAACGGGGTTGGCAAACATCACACAATTTTGGCCTGACAGAAACTGAAAGAAGCCAAGTGCCTCATACTGGCTTCAGATTCTAACATCAACGCTGTACTGATTTTGCAGATCAAGTACAGCAAAGAACATTGACATCTTTCAATGCGGACAACACCTTCAAGGAGGACTTTGGAGTCATAAACTTGGTTCTAGTCCCAGCTCTGATTTCAAGTGGCTTAATAATGTAGACAAGGCCACTCACTGCTCCAGGCCCTTGGAGGAGTTGGAAGAGACATTTTATAAGTTCACTTCCACATGTAAGTGTCCATGATTCCATTATACATCCAATTACCCTTAGAAAAAGTTTAAGTAGAGTGCCCTTGAGCCATGTGGTGAAAAGTTAGCTGCCACATGAGCTTAACTAAGTTTCAGTACACTCAACAAAACAATGTTTAATCCATAAAATGTGCCCTCCATTACAGCTTCTAAACCTTCATTAGGGGTAAAAAAAAAAAAAAAGGATTTTAAAAGCCTTTATTTTAGGAGAAAATTGACAGGGGATTTCTTTTTTATATTTTAGGACATAAATTTTCTATGAGTCCATTTTATTTCATAAAAAAGGCTTTTAGATGGGCAATTGTGATATTTAATGTCTTTAATCTTCTACATAAATCAAAGCCTCTTTTCTCCTTAGAGGTTAGATGTGTTCTCTGAGCTCCCACTCATTTGTCTATATCATTAGGTATTGAAGAGTTTTAGTCTGAACCATACTCAACAGAGCCCAGGTAGAATCTCAACAGAAGTACACAAACAGATAAATGAAAACCTCAGGAAGACTCTGTTGGAATATCTTGGTACCATCAGCTTTGGTTGCTAGTTTAACTCTACCTGTTTCCTGCTTCTGCATCCCACACTAGTAAACATCCTAAATGATTAAGAGCTAAAAAATCAGCACAGTAAGTGTAACCATAATCAACTGTTTTTATTAATGATTTCTTCAAGACCATACCACAGTCCAGTAAACATGGAGTTGTTCAATGTGCTTGTTCTAAAAGCAGCTAATAGCAGGATGTAATTTGAAGCAGCTTTGGCTCACTTACAAAACCCTTGCTCTGTTAATTGTGATTTCACACCCCACTAAACAGCACAGCCTGGAGCTAATGTTTGTGTGAGGGAACAGTTAGCATTCTAGTTGGGTCCTCTTCACTGTTGTTTTTCCTGTGGCCCTGTGGTTAACTTCTTTCAAAAACTCAGTAGACTGAAATAGTTGCCTTCCTCAAGGAAACATTCTTTCTTTTTTTTCCACACCTGGCAGTAGACAGCCTGTGGAAACACCTATTATTTTGCTTTTTGCTTTTGTTTTAAGCTTTCACTTTTTCACCATTGTTCCCAGAGCAGCAGCATGTGGCCAATGCACACTTTATGTTTCCTACAGCTGGCTGCCATCAAGCCCTGTGATTAAACAATAGAATACCTCTTTTTCTGCCACACCACTATCCCTGACTCTTTCTTTAACTAACTGCCCCCTGGGGAAATGACAATATTGTCTAAGGGAAGGAAAAAGTCAGCAGGAATTTCAAATCATCTGGGGAAAAGTAACAGGTCTCTATCTAGAAAAAGAACATGTGTTTGAAGAACCTAGTGCAGTGCGTTACACCCACAGATGTTCCCAAACATGCGCCACATGTAGATTATATTTCATCCAGGGCAAGTGTCCTGAACTAAATTTTAAAGCAAGACTCTAAAATAAGGATCCCCCTACCCATAGGACTCAAAGTTGTCATATGAAAATGAAGAGGATCAAGGGTCAGCCTGGATGATTTCTAAGGCTTTCCTACTAAAACATTTTATAAACTACAATTACTCAGATTTTAAAAACAAGTACATAAGCTTAATTGTGATGCAGAGGATAGTGGCTGTTTGGAGAAAGGAGCAGTGGAACTAATGCGTAGAAGCATACTTTAGAGGTATACTGTGAAATTTTTCAAAGAATTAGGCTACTGTGCTGTTGTTCACTGGTTGTCATAAAGTCAACTCAAAATCCCAAAAAGAACCCTTATTACCTACTTTTGGCTCACTCATGTGGAAGATAGTGTCACTGTTCTTGACATCACACATGTCAAACTTCCACAGCTCTAATAACACATTCCAGAAGAGTATTAGAGGGCAAACGTTTAAGAATTTGTTTTGTATGGTAATAGCATAAAAACAGACAAATAAACCAATAGTACAAAATCAAGAGCCAAAAAATAAACCCAAGCATATACTGTCAACTAATATTTTACAAAGAAGCCAAGAATACTCAATGGAGAAAAGATCATCTCTTCAATAAATGGTACTGGGATAATTGGATATTCACATGTAAAAGGATGAAACTGGACCTATATCTTACACCTTTCACAAAAACTAACTCGAAATGGATTAAAGACTTAAATGTAAGGCCTGAAACCGTGAAATTCCTAGAAGAAAACATAGGAACAAAGCTCATTGACATGGGTCTTGGTAACAATTTTTTGGCTATGACACCTATTAGAGCACAAGCAACAAAATCAAAAATACACAAATGAGACTATATTAAACCAAAAAGTTTCTGCATAGCAAAAGAAACCATAAACAAAGTGAAATGATGACCTACGGAACAGGAAAAAGTATCTGATATATGATATAATATATATTATATTATATCATATATCTGATAAAAGGTTAATATCAAAAACATGTAAAGAACTCATGCAACTCAATAGCAAAAAAAAAAAAAAAAAAAAAACACCACAACAAATAACCTAATTAAAAAATGGGCAAAGGATCTGAATAGACATTTCCTCCCAAAAATATACGAAAGGCCAACAGGTACATGAAACGATGCTCAAAATCACTATTCATTAGGGAAACCAATTTTAAACCACAATGAGATATCACCTCATGCCTATTAGAATGGCCATCATCAAAAAGACAAGGGATGATAAATGCTGGCATAGATGTGGAGAAAAGGGAACCCTGTACACTGCTGGTGGGACTGTAAATTGGTATAGCCACTTTGGAAAAGAGTATGGAGGATCCTCAAAAAACTAAAAAGAAAATTATCATATGATCCAGAAATTCCTCTTCTAGGAATATATTCAAAGGTAACAAAAACATTAACTCAAAAAGATATCTGCACCCCCCATTTTCATAGCAGCATTACTCAAAATAGCCATGACCTGGAAACAAAGGGTCCATCAATGAATGAATGGATAAAGAAGTTTCGGTAAATATATGTATATGTATATATACAATGGAATATTATTCAACCATTAAAACTAGGAAATCCTACCATTTGCAACAACATGGATGGACCTTGAAGGCATTATGATAAGTGAATAAGTCAAAAAGAGAAAGACAAATAACGTATCATCTCACTTATATGTGGAATCAAAAATAAAAAAAAGAATCTCAAACTCACAGAAGAGATCAGACTTGTGGTTGTCAGGGGGGGGCAGGAGGGATTGGAGGAAGCTAGTCAAAAGTCACAAATTTCAATTTATAGGATAAATAACTACTAGGGATGCAATGTACAACATGATGGAGATAGCTAACACTGCTCTATGATATATAGGAAAGTTAAGACAGTAGGTCCAAGAGTTCTCATCACAAGGAGAAAATTATATATTTCCTTTATTCTTTTCTTATTTCTTTTCTTTTCACTGTATCTATATGAGCAGATGGATGTTAGCTGACTGTATTGTGATAATCATTTCACAATATATGTAAATCAAACTGTCATGCTCTATGCCTTAAACTTGTACTTAAACTTGTACTTGTATGTCAATTATTTCTCAATAACACTGGGAAAAAAAGAATTGTTTTCAATTAACATGCAAACATCAGTCAGATGCTAACATTCTAGCACAGGATTGTATGTAAAATCCATGCAACATCAGTAATATTTAAGGAAAGCCATATGCTCATTCTTTGTGCAGTTTTAACTAAGACATAAGGTGATGTTTCTCATCAAAAAAATCAGAGCTCACTTTCTAATTCTTACTACCACTGCAAGTTTTCTACCTAATGAAGAAATAATGTTTTTAAATAAAATCTGCTTTCCCCAGGGTATTCAGTTTTCCTCTGGGTGTCATGTGAAATACCATCCGTTGGGCAACATCTGTGTGTCCCACCACAGATCCTATAAAGTGGTAGCCCTCCTATTGTGAAATGGGTCACTGGTAGGCTGTAGAGGGGGATGCTTGGCTAGTTCAGCATCCATTCCACTGTGATAATTTTGCCTACAATTTCCCAGGAATTGCAGTTCAGGACTTTCAAAATTCCCCAAGGTTATTACTCCATATGTATGCTAAGCAGCAAAGTGTAAATGTCTTGTGCTAAGCCACCAGTTAAAGAAACATCTGGACAGTAGATGGAGTTGGATTCAAAGATGGCTCCAATGAGAAGGCTAATGGATGCCAGGTGTGGAAACAAATTCATGTTCAAAGGTTTCCTCCCTGGTTAGAATCCTTTCCAGTGTCATGACATAGAGGAAAGGGTCTCCTGAAATGAAATTGGAACATATATAGACTTAAGACAAAACTTTTTGAGGCAATAATACTGTAGGAATTTCAGTGAAGCCAACACAAATGCGTTCAAGAAGGAGAAGCACCAGAAAGACAATCAAGCCACTGAAGGTGCCTTACATATCATGTTCTTCTTATCCGCCTTTCAGAGTCCTCTGGGACGTTTGGACACAATTCTCAAAGGCAGGAAGTAATAAAAGGAAGGCCAAAGAACCAGGAATCAGACAGATCTGTTCCACCACTCAGTGACTGAGGAGTCCTGAGCAAGTAGTACTTAAGTTTGCCCCTAAGCCAGTTTTACTCACCTATTTTCAACAGAAATCTTGGGAAAAGTAAATAAGCACAAATTGGGTATAAGTTCAAAAAAATGTTAATTTCTCTTTCATTCAGGAATGAAGGACCTAGTCAAAAAGAAAACTAGGATTTATTGTAAAGTGTGAAACAAAGGAGAAAATATTCATTTATTTAGTCACAAATAATTTTTTGCATACTTGCTTTGTGTTGCCTGGCAACACATTATCCATCACAAGGAAAGATCGTACTAACCTACACAGATCTGCTGGTTCTCACCGGTTTAACTATGATAACTGGTGCAAAGCTTGCCAGGTAGCATGTAAAGCTGTTTACTTTATGACCAATAGCATGCTTTTGCAGTACAGATTATGACCAAACATGGAACACGAGCTTTCTGTAGAATAATGCAACTTGGACAAGTCAAATGCTGTAGACTTTACTAGCCCCACAAGCTAACCAACTGAATTAACTTGTTCAGACTTAGAAAAATTTGCTGAGTTAAGAATGAAAAGGAAAAGCATAAAATATTATCTTTGTGTTTCCTAGGAACTAAAGAAAATGAGCCGTGAAAGAGAAAAGAAAAGAAGTGAATGGGTAAAGTGATTGAAAGTGGTGATGCTAAGACTAAATTTAGAGTGACAAGAAATATTTGAGTCTGTTCAAGTGACCAGAGGGAAAGAATACAAGTTACAGCAGTATCTTGAATAGACTGGAGTGGACAGAAGAAGGGTGTGTGAAATCCACATAGAAGAAGGTTGCAGCAATCAGAAACAAGATCAATAGAGACTGATGTAGCAACAGAGAAAAGAAAGCCAAATTTGGAGGCACTGTGATCAAAACAGCCACAAGATTTGGTGAAAGCTTGAGTATAGAGAAAATAATGTGTACCTAAAAGATGGGATAGGAAGGATAATTAAAATCAACTTTCTATATGATTATTTGTGAACAGTTAAATATGAGAATTTCGCTATAACCAGAAACATAAAGCCTGAGGAAGATAATAGAAGCAGATGCATAGGAGATATTCTCAGGACTGCTACCTCCTGACATTTTGATCTTGGGCATAAGTTTCCAGTTGTCTAAAATGGGACCGGGCATCACACAGGGCAGGATGGTCACACTCAAAGATTAACCACATCTGGAAAGAGCAGTAGTGTCTGCAGCCCTTAGAAGTCCACCACGATGGTTTGCCTGTCCTACCTTGAAATGGTAATCTATCCTAACCTGTGTGGTAGAAGCAAACAATTATGGCAAGGAGGGGAGGAGTCTTCTGGTCCTTACCAGGTTTGTCACATTGGCATGTTCTGCCAAAATCAATTTGGGTTACACTTCATATTTAGCTTTAGATGGTTGTCAGAGTCCCAAGAAACCGTATTTTTACTATATTTAGCACAGATGCTGTCCTACTCATCCTTGGAACCGACCAGAAGCCCTGGCACATAATAGATACAATAAGTGATTTTTTTTTTTTAATTATTGAACAGAATTTCTTGAACACTGGAACATAATAAAGCCAAAGATCAATTCCATGGACTTTTCAGAACTCAAACTGTGAAAGCAGCAGCTGCCTCACTTCAGAAGGGTCTGAGGTTCACCTCCTCTCATTGGAGCTCCCTTTTCACCTTTCTGTTCCCACCCATCCTGAGCAGTTCAGTCACAGGTACCAATTGTCAGACTACTTGTGATTGATGTATTTGTCATTTACATTCAGATTCCTGGTTTCTGCTCGGATATAGGAAGGAAAACAAAGTGGCTGGCTCCCCATGATAATGAGAAGGAGGCCTCTGCATAGCCATCATTCACTCACAATGAGGTAAGGCACCTCATTTTACACCAGGGTCTCTCACCAGGTGATAAGGGATTCTCTCATCAGCGTTAGTGTCCTCAATAAGCCCAGAGCTGCAAGTTTATGTCAATACCTCTGAGGCCAATTTGTCATATAAAACCACTTTTAAAAAGTATACAGCCACACTAGGCATTCTTTTTCACTTTATCGTTGCTTTTTCATTTTAAATATTCATTGAAGTGTAATATACATACAGAAAAATACATCCATCATAACTGTTTGCCACTGGAAGAATTTTCACAAACTAAACACTCCTCAATGAAACAAGAATCTAGATCAATAAACAGAAAGTTACCAGCACTCTCGTGCATCCTTCCAGTCACTAACTTCACAGCCATCCAGACTTCCAACACCATGGATTACTTTTGCTTGGTTTTGGCTCTTTTATAAGGAGATTCATATAGCATGCACTCTTTCGTGTCTCACCTCCCTTTTATTGCCTGGAAAAACGGGCCTTTGTGTAACATTGGAGTGTCATGATTTCAAGCTGAAAACTTGTGTGTAGCATAAGGAAAGGAAAGCACACCTTAAGGCCATGTTATATTAGGGCTTTATGTTATATTTGGTCTTTTTTGAAACACAGATATAGTCAGAACCAGTTTAAAAAGTTCAAGCTATATAAGAGACATGTTAGTCCTGCTAGTTGAAAATCTAGGTCTCCAGTTATAGCTGTATGTTAGCAGCGTCCCACACTTGGATGTGTACTAAGAGAGGGATCAGTTCTCCCTGAAATACACGCACGGACTTGATGAGAAGGCAGAAGACAGCCCAGACTTGGCGTTGGCACAGTAGTGCCCATGGAATTTAAAGACTTATAATTGTTATAGCTACAAGGACCCAAACCCTCTGTAGCTGAGGCTCTTAATGCCTTGGGATAATGAAAATTAAGACAATTTGGCTGGCAGCATCCTAGTAAATGTTCTTCTCTGGGCAAAGGAGTCAGTTAATGTCCTAGTCCAGTCTGACAAAACAAGGGGTGCCCAGTCCCCTCTCAATAAAACTCAGTATGACAGGCAAGGATCAAGGGAGCAGGGATGAAAATACATTTTTCTGGAGAAACAGAATAAATCAATTTGCAGAGAGCACCGTGCACCTTTTTCTTAGGTGATCACTTTCCATCTTCTCCTGGCATCTTATGATCTTTAGCACTGACAAACACTGAACAATCCAGAATTTACTGGACACTGGACATCTTGGAGCTTAGGTCCCACCTTCTATCATTCAGACAGCCAGTAATTCCCCAAGATCATGTGGTTCCTAAACATCAGCCCGGAGAAAGGCAGGATGCTAGAGGATTAGCCTCAGGTGGCTCTGTTCACTAAATGAGGAAATAAAGACGAGGTACAGTTAGCTAATCCTGGAACAACAGGGGCTTTAGACAATAGGTGGTTATGGGGAGAGTTCAAAATATGCTCAATTTCTCTGGAGCCATTGACAAATTATCCTCACTACCAAGAATTTTGATAATAGCTAACAGCTGTTGAGCTACTGTTATGTATTATTTCATTTAATCCTAAAAACAACTCCTTGATTTAGGTACTATTATTGTTTTCATTTTACATATATGTAAAATGAGAAACAGAGAGGTTATAAAGTCGATTCAAACATTTATTTGACTACAGAGTCTACACTGTAAAACAATGGGTTTCAAACATTTTTTTTTTACCGTGACCCAGCGAGAAATTATTTTACATTGTACCCCAAAACATAACACTCATTGAGGCTGGCCCCATGGCCTAGTGGTTAAGTTCAGCACACTCCGCTTCAGTGGGCCAGGTTTGGTTCCTGGATGTGGACCTACACCACTTGTCAGCAGCCATGTGGTGGTGGCAACTCACATACAAAATAGAGGAAGACTGGCACAGATGTTAGCTCAGGGCAAATCTTCCCCAGCAAAACAAAACAAAATATGATCATACACACCAAAAAGAAAAGTTTTAGAAAATAATACTCAGCCCTACTACATGCCTTGGATCAGTGTTTTGGTATTTTCTATTTTAAACTCTTCTATGTACTTTTAAAATGCTCACTGTAATTCATGAACCTATTTCCTCATCTATGAATATCCTGTGATCTGCAGCTAAAAAGACACTGATCTAAGGCATTATGCTATATTGCTCTCCCAGCCTCTTCCTATTTGGTTCTATCAGTGGTGTGCTGGTAAATGTTTAACAGCCAGATCTTTGGGACTTGTGAGGGGATACTGATTATTAATATTTTCTGGTTTCTGAAATGTAAGTACTCCCACCATGGCCAGTTTGAAGCTACCAACATGATATCATTGAACACAGACTTGGGGAGAAATATATATAATTGGCTCTTGAGAGCTCATAACAGCCAACTAAAG
Organism: Equus przewalskii; assembly: GCF_037783145.1. Taxonomy (NCBI): domain Eukaryota; kingdom Metazoa; phylum Chordata; class Mammalia; order Perissodactyla; family Equidae; genus Equus; species Equus przewalskii. The sequence continues at coordinate 30,985,442 of NC_091834.1, forward strand.
CACACCAATAATTTTCCCCAAAACTTTTCAACAAAGTAGAACTGAAAAAGTATGTTTTAAATTTACATCAGTGACCAGAAGAGCTCCATCATGCTGGAGATAACTTGTCAATGGCATCAATTGCCTATTTGATGAGGTAAGGATTATTCTAGCCCAAAACCTCACAGTGTCTCATATATGCAAGTTGTTTCTATTTGAGTGTGGATTCATCAGCGCTATAACATGAAGAATATCAATTAGGCCCTGATACTTAATTATCTGTACACTGAGGTATCTAAAATTCCATTATTTAAAATGTTTCCCTTCTCTTAAGCCAATGTTTTGGCCCATTAAAAATCTGACTATCCCTAAATGAGAAATTAACTTGCATTAATGTGCTAAAAACTGATGGCTTAATATATCATATGACTTTATTTGTGATAAGTAAGAGAATCGAGAAAATGAGAATTCTTATAAGAGTACGAAAGAAGGAATGTAGTTGCATTTCTAGGAAAATCCATCATAAATACAGTGACACAATGGGAACCATCATGCATCCTGGGGACATCTGAAATTCAGGGCAGCATCAGGCATCTGTGGAAGGGCATAACTGGGTAGGAGGAAAGTTGCAGGATTAAATAAAATAATCTATATAGAACATTAATCATTGTTTCTGGTACAGGGTAGGTGTTCAATAAATGTTATTATCTTTAATAGAAAGGGGATGGGAAAAGAAGAGAGGTTCTATTCAGGATTCATTTAGCGACAAGTGACAAAACAGATTTCAAATTGACTTAAGCAGAAAGAAGAATTTATTGTCTCACATACTGGAAAATCTTAGCTAGATTAAATAGCACATATAATATTGTCAGGTCTCACTATTTCTCTGTCTCTAGGCTCCGCATCTCAGACAGACTCTTGCTTGGTGGAAGTAAGATGGCTGCTAGCAGCCCTGGGATTACTTCTGTTCCTCTAAGTCACTCTAACAAAGAGAGGATGGTTTCTCCTGGTGGTTCTAAAAAGCATTCTCAAATTAACCCTGGTTGGAAATGGTTTGGTCACAGGCTTATCCTGGAACCAATTGCTGTGGCCTGGAACACATCACATTCTGATTAATCATATGTGTCACAAGCCACCTATGAAGCCAGGAATGGATTCATCTCACCTTATGAACACATATGTTGGTTCCCAAAGGAAAATTCTAAATAGTTTCCAGAAAAGTAGAAAATGGAAACTACAAGGGAAAATCCAGTTTTGTTCCAGCTGATGAGAATTTTGCTTAAAACTGAAACTTTCCCCAAATTTTCAACATTTTATTCAGCAAGTCAATTCAGGGGTGATATTCAAAAAGTTTAACAACTAGCATCAAGTTACAAAAATGGACAGCAACCATACCCTTGGAGCTGGAACCTAAAGACCCTGCTGTGCCAGAATTTAACACTTTTGTTGCTAGGTCATGAGGAAATTTGGGGAGGTGGTGGAGATATGCAACAGGAGGAACCAGAGCAGACAGGAAAGTGGAGGAATATTCAAAGTGGATGGAAGTATTTCAGTATTTTAATGACTAGTACAGCTGTACCAGTGTGTACCAGCTGGGTTTCAGCCTTGACTGAATCTACTAGAAGCTACCTAATAAAGAAGAATGTGCTATTGGCACAGAATCTTACTCAGAAGCATGGCCTCTGAATTATAAGATTGTTCTTTTAGCAGGAAGACTCTAAAAGGTGCAAAAAGATTTTTCGCTAACAGGATCTAGGATAAACACAAACTTACACACACACACAGAAGTAAAATCAAACTATAAAGTGGACACAATGGTAATGGAACTCATCTTTTCTTACCATTTTTTGTGACAAATATAGTTTTCATGAACTCATCTTAACAATACCTAGTAGCTAAACTTAAAATAGTCTCCTATATTAACTCACACACTTAAACCATTTCTGATGCTCTTCGTTCCTTCCTATAGATTTGATTTTCTATCTTATGTCATTTCCTCTTATTTTGAAGTAATTTCTTTAGCATTTCTCATAGTCTATGACTGCTACTAATGAAATCTCACAGTTTTAGTTGCCTGAAAAATGTCTTTATTTCACCTTCATTCTTGAAGTATATTTTAACTGGAAATAGAATTTTGGGATGATTGACCAGTTTCTTCTCCAGAACTTTAAAGATGTCATTCAACTGGATTATGACCACTGTTGTTTCTGATGAAAAGCGAGCCCTCACTCATATTGTTACCCTGTACGTGAGTGCTGTTTTACTCTATTTTGAAACTTTTCGTATCTTTGGTTTTATCAATTTGGTTATGATTTTCCTACTTATGGTTTGATTTGTATATTCCTGCTCAGGTTTTGCTGAGCTTCTTGGTTTTGTAATCATGTTTATCACCAAATTAGAGGAATTTCCAGCCATTATTTCCTCAAATGTTTTTTTTCTTCCATTCTCTCTCTTCTCCTTCTAAAACTCAAATTACATATGTGTTAGACCACTTAATATTGTCCAACTGAAGCTTTTTGCAATTTTTTTTCTCTCTGGTCAGATTGGATAATTTTTCATCTATCTTCAAGTCTACTGGCTATTTTACCATCTCAACTCTGCTGTGCACCCCCCTCCAGGGAAATTTTTATTTTAGATATTGTGCTTTTGAGTTCTAGAATTTTTTCATAGTTTTTTTTATAGTTTCCATTCTCTGCTGAGATTCTTCATCTATTCATTTATTTCTTAAGTCTTTGAACATATTTATAATAGTCTGTTTAAAGTTCTTGTCTGCTAAATTCAAAATGTGGATCATTTCAGGGCCCATTTCTAATGAATGCTTTCTCTCTTTACTCTGGATCATGTTTTCTTGTATGTCAAACAATTTTTTGTTGTATACTGGTTGTTGCAGAATTATATTGTAGGCAGTCTCAATTATGTCATCTTCCTTTAAGAGTTTTCAGTTTTGCCCTAGCAGGCAGTTAAATAAGTAGTGGACCATTTTAGTTTTGTTAGGCTTAGTTTTATTCTTTGTTAGGGCAGGTCTATTTTGGATGTAGTCCTGTGACATGTCCCTTATTCCATAAATTGGCTGTTACTCATAGAGGATAGGTATTCTGGGAATTTAATAAAAGTATAATGTGCCTAGTGTGGTCTCTCCATTCCAGCTGGGCTGGAACTCCAACATCTCTCTGACATGCATGACCTCTAATATTGACATTTCTCTCTCAACCTTGTTGCAGGCAGGTGATCTCTGCCAGGCGTCACTGAGTCTCACCCTGTATATAGCCAGTCTAATCCTTGAACCACACAGAGCTTATGCTCACCATCTCTATGTAGCTCTCTGCCCCACAAATTGCAACCACTTCATAAGCCAAGTACTCTAATCTCTGCCTCTTGAGGTCACACCCGACTACCACTGCTCCAAGGCATAAATTTGCCCCCATGCAGAATGTTGGAGAATTCATAGGATAATCACAGGACTTCCCTCATGTGTTTCTTTCTCTCAAGGATCAGTTTGCCTTATCTGTTTTGTCCAGGTTTGTAGCTATTTTCAGCAGGGGGGCAAGTCCAATACCAGTTACTATGACGTGGCCAGAAGCAGAAGCCAGCTACAGATACTCTAAAGACTTTAGCACTAAACAAGGATGGTGCTGTTTCAAACATTTTACCATTTATGTATTAAGGAAAATTTGAGAGATGGGGGAGATATTTTGTGGAAACATGTATATGTGTTCTCTTTTGTAAGAACATATTGATTGGGCAATAATAATGAGTCATTCTAAATTCTAATTCTATATTTATTTCTCACTACTACCTTGAACAATTTGTGTTACTTTCTCTTTCTCTCTCTACTTAGCAATAGATAATCTAATTCTTTCTCAAAGGAAGCAATAAGAGTTCATTCACTGTGCAAAATAATTTGACATTATACAAGAGAAAAGACTGTCTACACACAGGACATTATTAATAATAGCCAGTTGATGGATCATATTACTAACTTGTTAGTGATATTACTAACAGGTAATATTCTCTGGGAACAGTACTCCTCCATTTCTTCCCTTTCACCATTTGTCCAAAGCTGGAGGGAGAGCTTTTGAAAAACCCAGTTTCTGTACTCAGTTCATGCTGACAAACCCGTAACTTCTCTTAGACTTGGGAGCTTCTAAGAGGAAAGGGACAATGGTAGATTGTGGGGAGTTTGGGGAGACTCCAATCCCAAGGCTTTGTAAGGTGGTTAGGAACCTGAGGATGAAAAACAGCTGAAATGACAACACACACACACACACACGGGAAAATACTGTGCGCTTTGGTGTTCAGAAAAATAAAGATTTACTACTTTGAAGGGAAGTGAATAAATCTTTCAAATATTCCATATTGAATGACCCAACCAAGTTAATATTGTAAATTGGAAGTAAGTTATCGCAATTACCCTGAGGACCAAAGTTTGGTACAACTGTAAATCTGTTTGCCTACCTTATAAAAATATTTTCCTCTAAATTCAGAAGATAACATGGGCCGGTCCAGTGGCACAGAGGTTAAGTTTGCACATTCTGCATCAACAGCCCAGGGTTCACCAGTTCGGATCCCAGGTGCGGACATGGCACTGCTTGGCAAGCCATGCTGTGGAAGGCGTCCCACATATAAAGCAGAGGAAGATGGGCACGGATGTTAGCTCAAGGCCAGTCTTCCTCAGCAAAAAGAGGAGGATTGGCAGCATGTTAGCCCAGGGCTAATCTTCAAAATCATAAAATAATACAATAAATAAGTAAATAAATAAATTCAGAAGACAACAGAAACAGGAGATAAGATTTTTGTTTTGGGGAGCGTGGGGGTGGGACATCCAAGGCCAAATAGTGAAGTGGGCATTTCTCCTTTTGGCATCATCAACATCTCTTTCTGACTCTATTATTCGAATTGGCAGTGACCCTCTTCAGTGTAGTCACCTAGGGTCCTTGGCCTTCTTTTACCCTCTCTATGAATAAAACAGGCTCATAGGAAAGGGTTTGGCCAATTCATTTCCACTACTCAACCTAATTTTTTGGTTATTTGAAATGTTATATACATTGTGGAATTTCAAACTTCCTCAGACTAGAGAAATTTGAAGAAAGCAAAACTCTCCTCCCTAATCTCAAATCTTAATACATAGGCCTAGCCTCTACATTTCTGCTTTGCCAATCACGTTTTCAAGGAACTTAACCTGTTATTTCGTGTGTTGCTCTCCATTCCTCCTGATCTTTCTCAGATCAACAATGAGTATGTATCCTACTTTTTCTAATTTCTCCAAAATGCTCTCAACTTTTCCAGTTTTACCTATACTTCTTCCTTAAAAATTAGCAAAGAAATAGGAAAGATCAAAGCTATTTGGGCCGAATTTCTCCAATGCCAAAGTTGAATCTTGAGCTACTACAACATCATTTTGAAAAATAAAAACAGGTCTTTTTAGTGATCTTCTTCATTTTCTGAATGGAATTTCCAAATTATTTTTCCAATCTCCTGACCAATCTCTCAAAAACTTACATGCTACTTGGGATTTATCATTTAACCAACATTTGACAACTACATGTGAAGCACTGCGGAAAATACAACAATGTCTAAGGCATTGTCTTTGATATCCAGTAGCTTACAGATTAATGGGGAAGAAAGAACAATTGCTAAATTTCACTTTTATAAAACTATGCAAACAAATTTAAAACAAAATATGACCATTATAATAAACACAGCACCAACTATATGGGAATTCAGCACATGGAGGGCTAATGTGGAAGACTACAAGGAGGAGAAATTTTAAGCTAGATCTGCTAAAAATGACTGGGTTTTTAAAAGCCAGCTACTCATAATAATTTCTTAAAAGCTTCTGAAAAAAATACCTTTGTTCTCTAATAAGAGTAAAGAAATTAGAATTATGCAATGATACATCCTGCTATTAAAAAATACCAGTATAGCTACAACCTCAGTTTACCCAACTGAAATCGCAGTCTAAGAACAAGGGCCATGTCTTTTGTCACCTGTAATTCTGGCAGCTGAAAAATTTATAGTTAAATTGCATATGCTGACACTAAGCCTAAATTTTCTCCAGATTGGTTGGGTGTGCAATCTTTGAGCACTCTCAGAAGCTCTTCAGCAACTTGAGGGTTTATTTCTAGGAAAGAGTGAGCATGGTTTCTGGTATTACATCTCCCCTGGATAAACTACTTATTCATTGAGTCAAACTGGATTTCATTTCTGACACCAAGTCCCTGGGCAAAGTCGAGAGGGGAAGGAAAATACTCATTAGCATATGCAGAGTATAGAAATGCTTCCTGCCCACATATTCCAGGAGTTATATTCACAGAAAACCTCTGAGATTCTATTAGTGCACCAATTAATAAAACATTGGTGAGCAGGTTGCCTGCAGAGAGGGCTACACATGCTTGTTTATAGTTGACACATCACTCATCATCCCTGAATGGAGAACTTTGCAGAGTTGCAATTCTCTGGCTGCATATGAATGTGGCTGCAGTGGGGAGTCTGTTTATCAGAGGAATGTGCTACTGACTGATTTATAATCAAAGGAACCTGAAAAGAAGTGGTTGGTGCCCTTTCCCACAATCCGATAAGCTGTTACATACAGATAAGCAGTTGCATTGAATTAAGCACGTTTTGTCTGTTTTTCAATGTTAAATTTTAATTTCCTGTTCTTTTAATTTCTTAGGGCTTCATTGTAAATAATGCTAAGTGTTTTGAAATATGCATGGCCCTACAGCCTTAATCATAAATTCTGCTTTAAGGAAAAGGTAAATAGGAAATATTAATACAGTGTATTTAGACTTTACTCTAATTGATTTTTAATTTGTAATTCTCCAAGATTACATTAAATGTTACTTAAAGATGCCCTGTCAGAAGGCTTAAAGGAAAAACATTTTACATGACATTGTTGTCAGTCAACTTGTTTTTAAGATCTGTATATCTAATTTTTAAACATATGTAATATATGTAATAGATTGCTTTTTGAGTCAAGCATTTAATATCAATCACCATGTTAAAAGAAATCCATGGTAAACCTATTTTTAAGATTTTCACAAATGATGGAGATAGTAGAAAAAGATGAGTCCTTTTCCATCATTTTCTATATAAAAATATCTAAGTATTTAGTGTGGTATTTAATGGTAGGGATAATGTTCATTTGTTTACAATTATAGTTTATATCTTGGGTATCCAGCTCATGGCCTAGCACACATATAGTAGGTGTTCAATAAATATTTGATGAATGAATGCATCTCTGAAGCTTTGAAATAGGATAAAATGCATGTTCCTGATTTAGTATTCTCCTGATGTAAAACTTAAGGAAATGTAGGTCAACTTGGGGCCACATCTCTCCTGGCTTCATGGGGACCACCTCAGGTGCAAATTCCAAATACAAAGGCAGCATTTCCTCCTGCATGTATATAAAATAATTCCTATCGGTCAATCTATTGACAGTACTGTCATCAAAGAGCATAATAGGATAAGAGCATTTGGGATGATTAGGTAGGGAACGAAATAAAACAACTGACTTCTCTACTTTAATTTCCATTTCCTATACCATAAATAAAATAGTAAAGAATTGTTTGCAATAATTGTTGTGGATATCAATATTCTTTCAAGAAATATTTGTTGATTATCTTCCTGATTGCAGATACTATGCCAGGCCCTGGATACACAGAGATAAATAAAATGTAGCCCCTACTTGTGGAACAGGTAGACAGGTATACACTATTATTTTCAGTACAATCTGATGTTTCATTTGAGGTCTTGTTTGACTAAGAGCATTTTCTTAAGAGAGAATTAAGCTTTCCATAAACTATAAGGTCATTTTACTCTTTGAGTAGCCAAACTTTCCTCATATTCAAGAGATATCTACATTTTTTCAGATACATGGTAAGACTGTGTTGATGACCTTCTTTTAATTAACTATTCTCTTTTATTAGCCACATAAAACAATTATTTTATAGAGCAAATTTCTGCTTCTTTATCATTAGCAATAATGATCACAGTACCTTTTCCTTCCACGGCAGTTTTGCTTCAAAGGGAATTGCACAGAAAGATCAAAGAGAGGCCAGAAATTGATATGAAACAAAAAAAATTCTACTATAGTATCAAATTCTTTAAAAATTATTATTATTAGACTTTCTGGTCCCCTGTGGCAGATCTCCCAGAGAGGCTCTGGGTTAACACTGAGCATTCCAGTGACTGCTGCCGTCATTGCTGAGATTCACACCTAAATAAACAGAACAAAGTCCAGACGACTTGCGTGTCTCAAGAAAACAACCCATCACTTGCTCCACATGAAAGGAACAGAAAGCATGTGGAAAGCCAGATTTTAAAGGGCGCTGCTAACATGAGAAAGGAGAAATGTCAAAAATGTTGAAGTAAACATTGGACTAGTTCCCGTCTCAATTTTTTTGTTGCATTTCTTTTCTTCATACCTTAAAAACCCTAAGTGTTGTGCCACTTTTTTTATTCCCAAGGAGCAGACAAGGAAACAAACATGAATTATAATGGTAATAACAAATATTTCTTGAACTAGCTACAGCAGGAATATAAAGCAGAAAGTAAACAATTTGCCTGGGGAAGAAAGACAGGAAAGAATTCTTGGCCTTTCCTAGTAGTGACTGTTGAGTCTTAAATGATAAGTGGGTGTTTACAAGGCAAATGAGTGTAGAAGGTCATTCCCAGCAAAGGGAACAACATGAGCAGAAGCAAGGGATCATCAAAATTCTAGGTGTCCTCTGAAGTGAACATATAGTCTAATATGGCTAATGCATAGATTTGAAGGCAGAGGTGGGATGAAGTTTGTGGACATGGTGAACAGTACGACTTGAGGGCTAGCCAGCAACAAGATCATGGAGCACAAAGTAGTCAATTCTTCAACCTAGAGGCAAGGGAAATCGCTATAGACTGACAGAAGATGGCCGCTCTGATCAGCAATTAAGATTATGCATTAGAGGGGCAGGCCCCGTGGCTGAGTGGTTAAGTTCGCGCGCTCTGCTGCAGGCAGCCCAGTGTTTCATTGGTTTGAATCCTGGGCGCGGACCTGGCACTGATCATCAAGCCATGCTGAGGCAGCGTCCCACATGCCACAACTAGAAGGACCTACAACGAAGAACATACAACCATGTACCGGGGGGCTTTGGGGAGAAAAAGGAAAAAAAATAAAACCTTTTAAAAAAAAAAAAAGATTATGGATTAGAGCACTTCCTCCAACGGGACACCATTCAGATTGATTATATTTATTAATGTATGCGAGAGAACACGGGAGGTGTGTGGCATCCTTATTGAGTCAAGGAGCAGCCAGGAGAGCCCCCTCCTTCATAAAACCCCACCAATACACAATCATACACAAAAGCAGGAGAGCAGACAAGCTCACTCACCACACATGCAGGGGGCATGCAACTGTACCCTGTCAGGAGAAGCCTCCAGGAGTCCCTGCTATTGCTTCTCTCTATATTGATTCTGAATATAATAAGCTTACCTCATCTCCTGGGAAAGGGGGGCAAGCAGAGTGAGTGTGCTGACCACTGTTTTCTCTAGTGCTAGGGAGCTGGATGTCAAGAGTACAACAGTAGGTTCATTGCTTCATGCATGCAGGCAACTGGACAGCTCCACACCAGGGTTTTAGAAAGTACCCTGGGAAGATCCCAGCCTACTGTCAAAAGTATGATCCTCACACCAGGGCTTTGCCTGATTCCTAAAAGAAGAACATGTTTTAGCCTATAATGTAAAGAGAAGCTTAATTTTTGGAACTAAGTTACAACCTACTGTGCAAACCCCAGCACCAGCACTCACTATACTCCTCAAACGTGAGAGCCACATCAGGAGTTGCCTAACACTGGCTGGAGGAGGCAGCCACCAACAATCATACTTTTTTCCATCATCTATATGGTACAGGTTATACAATAATAAATTTTAAAATTTTATACTTGAGGAAAGTCATCCTTACCTAATTAACAAAAATGTGTTTTGGGGACTGGCAGCAGCTCCTAGGAATCTACTGCTATGGTCCTGTTAGAGATAACAAGAGCCTGGTATAGTGGCGGTAAAAAAGAGGAGGTGACTTTGAGAGATGTTAAACAGGTAGACTCTTCAGAAACTTAGAGGCTAACTGGAAGAAAATATGAGGGTGTGAAATGGGAAGGCCTCTATTGTACAGGTTTCTGGCTTGAGAGCCTGAGTACAGAGAAGATCCATTGACAGAGATAAGGGACAGTGTATGACTTTGAGGTGTAGACCTTGAGGTGTCAGAGGGATGTGTCGGTAGAATTGTGAAGCAGGCAGTTAACCTAGGAGTCATTCAAGTGGTAGGTGAAACTATGAACTCTAGCCCAAGAATGGGGTGGAAGTGGAGGGGTGTTTGACAATGGAATTTGAGATGTAGTCAGAAATGAGGCATGAGAATAGAAACCTAGGAAGTTGGAACAGGTAGAAAATAGTTAAGATTTCAATTAAGGTCAAGTAAAATGAGGACTATAGTGGGTTTTTTTATTGAATTTAGAAACTAGGAGATGAGTAGTAGCTTTTTCCAAAGCCATTTTGTTAGAGCAATGGAGCCAGAATCTTGACTGCAGTGAGCTGAGAGCATCTGGGATGAGAGGAAGGGGGAATGTGCCACAGACAATTCATTTGAAGAGGTCGCCTATGAAGGGAGGACAGGGCTGTGGTGGTAGAAATGCAGAAATGGTGACAGAGTTAGAACTGTGTTTTGTTTCCAAATGGAAATGGAAGAGTGGATGTAAAGGGGTTGTTTGTAAATGCAGCTCAAAGAGAAGGGATGAAAACTCATAACCATGTTCCTGCTCTACCGATATCAATGTAAATCACTCAGTAGAGAGAGTACTGAACTTAGTATCAGAAAAACCAGAGGCTGAATGCTACCTCCATTCAAGGTACACTTCATCAGGTCTCTTTACCTCTTTAGTCCTCGGTGTTCATTTCTGGGAGACAGGACCACTAAGATCTATACTACAATGTGTTGTAAGGACTAGATGAGAACACTTGTGGGAGAGTGCCTGGTGCAGTGGTGCAGTACATGTTCAGTAAATGGGAATTCGAGTCATTATCCCATCAAAGGTCTGAATGGGGACCATGAATGTAATCACTGTTGATTTCTTTACCATTTTTGTTCATATAATTTTTATCTCTTTAGGAATTTGGTGACAGGCTCTGTTAGTCTGTTCCTCCCTTATATGAAGGACAGACCAAAGATCCAGTCTGGAAATGAGAGAGGAAGACTAGTGAGCGACATTGGCTCCATTCATTGATATCTCCCAGAGGTGCAGAAACTGGATTCATGAAGATGTTGACAAGACTCCAAGTTCTTACCTTAGCTTTGTTTTCAAAAGGATTTTTACTCTCTTTAGCGGACCATAACTTTCTGAGGAGGGAGATTAAAATAGAAGGTGACCTTGTTTTAGGGGGCCTATTTCCTATTAATGAAAAAGGCACTGGAACTGAAGAATGTGGGCGAATCAATGAAGACCGAGGGATCCAACGCCTGGAAGCCATGTTATTTGCTATTGATGAAATCAACAAAGACAACTACTTGCTACCAGGAGTGAAGTTGGGTGTTCACATTTTGGATACATGCTCAAGGGACACCTATGCATTAGAGCAATCACTGGAATTTGTCAGGGCGTCTTTGACTAAAGTGGATGAAGCTGAGTATATGTGTCCTGATGGATCCTATGCCATTCAAGAAAACATCCCACTGCTCATTGCAGGGGTCATTGGCGGCTCTTACAGCAGTGTTTCCATACAGGTAAGATTGGCCAGTGCTATTGCTAAAATGCTCTGTCTCTGGTTTTATGTCTTAGGAGAACAAAAGGAGAATATCCTAATAACTTCACTAATAGATGATGTGAACAATTACATTGTTCATTTCTGTGGGTATTTGATAATGTAAGTTTGTATACAGAACAGTTCTTTAGTAATGAAAATTGTTTAGAAGTATATCAGATAGCTACTGAAGCATAACAACTTACCCCAAAATTCAGTGACTTAAAACAACTATTATTTATTATTATAGTCTACAAATCTGAATATTGGCTGGAGTGAGGTGATCAAAGCTAGTTTTATCTGGGTCTCTGCTCCAGGTTGTCCCTTACCCTCCACCTGGAATCAGCAGGCTAGCCCGGGAAGGTTCTTACCAGAGTGATGGCACAGGTGCAAAAGAATGCAAACTTTATTGCACAGGGCCCTCCCAAGCTGCTACTTCCATCACATCTGGTAACATCCCATCTGCCAAAGCAACTCACCAGGCTCAGCCCAGAGTCAAGGAGCAGGGAAATATGTGCTATACACAGTACAAGTGCTGCAAAGTTACATGGCAAAGGGTATGGATACATGGGGGAGTAATAATCTGAAGCCACCAATACAATCAACCACAAGATGGTACAGTACCACTGAGCTCTATTTTTTTCACACTAATTTTTACTAAAGCATCATTTTGTTCACAGATAAATGATAAAAAGTTTCTCATGGTATAAACCTGAAAATGTATGCAGAGAAGCTAGATTATTACTACCAAAAAAAAAACAAAAAAGAAGAAGGAACAATTTAGCATGCAACTTAAACTAGATGAAAAGCTGATAACTGGCTCTCATAATTTTGTTAGGGAAAGCAGGAACATACTATTGAAACTCTTGCAATGCCCACTTACAGGGTCACAGAATTTGAGAGATGGAAAATGCTGAGGGATCATCAAACTCAACCTTCTCATCTTCCCAAGCCCCAGACAAATTGATATCATGCAAACCCTCTTTGGTAGGTAGCACGAGAACTCAGATAGATCTTTTGTACTTTTGCGCTCTTTCAACTGTCCCATAAGATTTCTATACGTTACTTGAAGTTCAACATTTTTCTGGTGAGACCACTAATGTCACAGTAATAAAAGTCCATGATTCTAAAAGTTATATACTTTGCCTCATATCAAATTACTATAATCAAAGTCCCAAGCACTAAAGGAAGTCATATAATACTCAGGCTGTCTGTCTATGTCACAAACCACTTAAATTGGCTCTATTCACATTGGAATAACCTTATCTCTATATGCCAGATTCATGGCATTTAAAATTCTACGTACAATTCTGTGCTGTTCTAAATGAGCTATTTCAAATTTCTTTCCTTCTTCAGAGCACACACTCATATTATGAGTAATTAGGATAATTGGATTTTCATAAACACCCTTTGAGTTCATTAGATGGATAGAAAATATTGCACATCCCCAAGCACATCATGTTAATTTTTCCACTATCTCTATTCTTGGATCAGGAGAGATGGAATTTGCTATTTGAGAAGAGAGAATTAAAAATACGTATCTGTCATACTTCAAAAATTTTGCCAGATGAGGGCTAAACATTTCATAAATATTTATATTGTATCCACTATTACCACCAACAAAGGATTGCATATATGCCTTTCTGATCTCAGTTTCTCCCAGTGTAGTAAATAGCACTCTACAGCAGATGTGTAAATATCTATTTATCCAAAGTAATTAACAAACCGTGCCAGACAAATATTTTTTTAATTTAATTTTACTCTTCTATTACCTATATACTCCTCAAAAGAGTTTGGATTGTTTTAGAAAAAAAAATGTGGGCTATTAAAACTCCATACTTGTTTACAAGGAAAGAAGCCACTTCTTAATCAGCAAAGAATCTGTTTTATTATTTCATTCATTTGGTCCATATCACCATAAAGTCACAAATGCTGATATGGTTTTTGTCTTCACAGTATAAATAAAGAAACCAAAATTATCATGCTTTACTGAAAATAGTATAGAATTTAGCATCAGAAAGACTTGGGTTTGAATTCCAACTCCACCATTTACTAGCTTATCTGTAAAATAAAGAAAATAGCATCTACTTTAAAAAATTGTTGAGAGGCTAAATTGAGAAAATCTGTGGGAAACACATCACCAAAAAACTAATAGATTGAATAAATGGTAACTATAATGTCCCTAAAGTTATAGAAAGTCAGTGGAAGAGCCACATCTAAAACCAACTCCTCGGTCTTCCCATGAAGAGGCTGTCCCATGAAGTCATTGCTGCTCCCTCCCCCACGTGTTTCTTCAGCAAGTCAGCCTGTATAAAGCTCCTTCTGTGTGTCCTGTACTGATGCAGGGGTTAGAGAGACCACTAAAGTAGTAGAGAACACAGGCTTGACCTCAAGGAACTTGAAATTTGGCAATGGGTACAATACTACCATGAAATAACTGACTACAAATCAGAATATGTTCACGTGGTTCACGAGGTAACAATGACCTACAGAAAGATTTTGAGAATGACTGATAGAATAGAAAGTTGTATTTGAGGAAGACTAATTGGGCCACAGTGTGAATGAGACGCTGTCTGAAGAGGCTGATCAGAAACTTGTGGTAGGTGTCCACGTACAAGAGGACAAAGACCTTGACAGGAGTAAGGGGGTGAGCTGGAGAGGAAGGGAGGGAGAGGGCTTCACTCCTTCCTCTGTGGCCCCCAGGTGTCCTGACTGCTCAAGCTCAGGCCACACTCTGGTCTAGGCCGAGGTAAGCTGGGAGGTGGAGCAATGTGTCTATACACTGACTTCGAGGCAGCCTTCCAAGGAACCTTTCCCTACAGGGTCCTGCTTTCAGCTAGGCATCATGAACGAAAAGAGGTCTTAGGAGGCTCTTATATGGCTAGGAATTTAAGCGTCATTTTTTAAATACTTATCTGTCTTTTAATAAGAATTCTAAAAAATTGTCAAAAGCAATCCAAAGCAATAAATTCCTAATGGTGAATTTAAGGCACTTTTGTACATTAATGACAGAAACGTCTTAGCAGAAAGGATGTTTTGAGGTACCTCTCACACTCACCTACTTCTCCTGGACTGATTCTGATCATATAGTCTGGCATCTGGTAACCATGGTAACAGCGTGTAGCAGGTAGCCACAAAGATCCACGCATGTCAGTCAACTCTGCCATTCATTTTTGACTTCTTATGACTTCCTGAATATTTACTGGAAAGCGTCTTTGCTTGAACTGAGCAGGAGAAAGAAAGAAGGTGAAGAAAGAAGTAGAAGAAATGTACTAGTAGAAATCCACCACACAATTTTAAAAATTCCTATCATGTAACTGTAGCATCCATTTCCAAACCAGAGCACAGAGTTTTCAGTCACAAAATTGCCTGGTGACAGAGAGCATTTTAGAGAATTATAATATTTGAGCATCTTCCCTTTTGTGGTTAGGTCAGTTTAGATCTTATAATCTCCCCATTTGGGCCTGTATTGCTTTATTGGCAGGATGACTTCAGGAGGCACTTTCCCTTCAGCTTTCTCTTCTTTCATTATCTTCCCATGAAAGGAGAAGAATTCTCCCCGGGGGTCAGCAGAGGAGACACCCCTTGCTGTGTTGGTTCATACAATAGGCATTGTTTGCAGACAGTGAAAACTGCATTAAAGGGGAAATTCTATTTTTTTTTATTGAGGTAACATTGGCATATAACATTATATAAATTTCAGGTGTACATAATTATATTTCAATTTCTGTGTAGATTACATCATGTTCACCACCCAAAGACGAAGTACCATCCATCGCCATATGCATGTGTCCTGTCACCCCTTTTGCCCTCCTCCTTCCCCACTTCTCCAAAGAAGAAATTATTAATGATTTGCTGGGTTAAGCTGTATCACCACTGATAAAGACTTGGATAATTATTTTCCCAAAGCTTTTATTAAGTAAGACAAACCACTCTGTGGGGGTCCCTTTTATAAAGCAACAGTATTGATTTCTTAATTTGGTAATCAATGAAAGCTAGCATCAAAATCCTTTTTTATTAGCAAATATACATGGGGGTCTATTCACCTCCTCTGGTGAACAAGTTCCTTTTCAAAGCATTTTTAAGACGGTATTCTGCTCCCCTTTATAAGCCTGCAAAAATCCACCCACTTCAGGGAAAATAGTATTTATTCCAGAAGAAAATCAAGCCAGTTGGCTTTAGCTAGGCAGTTGTCTACATGGTACTTCTTGTGAAGCGGTTTTTATGATTTTGAATTTTCAGATAGACTGTAATTTGAGCTCCTAAGTTGACCAGTCAAAATGTCCCTTGAAATGTTCCAAAAACATCTCTCACTCTTTTCCAAAGATGTCTCATTTCCTCAGTCTTTCTTGACTAGCCGAAGCAAATTTTAGCTGGAACATGACAAGTATAAGTTGACCCACTTATGGTTGTGTCCATGAGTGTTAAAATGACCTCAGCAACAAGTGAGGATTTAGATTAGATGGCATCGAAAAGCTAAGCTCATAGAAAGGGCAGAGAGAGACTTAAAAGGAACTTCCTACCTCTTTGCCATCCCTAGTATAATCAGACTCTTTTAGAAACTTTTGAGCAATATCCACATCCTAGGAAGCCTCTAATCCTGGAAGATGGTCACCATAGCATTGTTTATCATGACATGGATTTGGACATGCCATGGATTGCTTACATCATGTCTCTGAGAGGGATAACTCCTTAAACTAAATTCCTTGCAGTATGTTTCACAGATTTTTATCTTGATGGGATCAGGGGAACAGCACATAAAGACACCACTCTGTTATTCCTCCCCAACTTGATTCCACAGTGTGAAACTGGACCACCACTGGTCAATTTGTATTAAGCACTGCCCACCCTCCATGATTCGTTCCTCCTTTAAATTCAAATGCTTTGGAGAAGTCACACATGAATTGCTGCTCTGATTATAGGAGCATCAGAAAAATAGTTGAAGGACTTGGAGGTACAAAAGCCTTTATCTGGTTAGCTGTGCCCAAGAATCAGATAGACTACTGAATGGAAAAGTCAATATTTTTTTGTGGATAAATAAATTGATTCTAGAGTAGAGTTTCTCAACCTTGGCACTATTCAGCTGCATAATCCTTTGTTGCATAGAGCTGCCCTGTGCACTGTAAGATGTCTTAGCAGCATTGCTGGCCTCTACGAACTAGACTAGATGCCAGCAGCTGCTCAAGTTGTGACATCCAAAAATGTTTCCATAGATTGCCAAATTAGAAAATTATACTCCTTTCCCATTGACAATCACTGATTTAAAGTAAGGCATATTTAGGGCCAACATAAGGAAGAGTTCTTATGAAATAGGTAGTCTGAAAGGAGGGGGATATAAGAAAGTGAGTCCTATGACACTGGAGCTGTTCAAGTAAAAGGTGGCCAATGATTGAGGAGACTGAAGAAACATATTAGTACTAGAACTATATGGCATTTAAGAAGATTTCTTAATTTTACAATTACATGGTGCTCAAGCAAAATACCCTACTATTAGGACAGGAGTGATTACAAAGGAATCTAAAACATGAAGAAAATAAATCCTAGGCTCTCTTCCATCAGAATCACTTTGAAGAAGTTCAGTCAATTGCCATTTCATCTGATTACGGCAGCATTGTTGTGAATTTGATGAATCGAGTATCTCATTTACCTACATTTTACAACTAAGGCACTCACAAAGTCATTTTTCACCAGAAAATAATGGTTTATTAAGTATATATATTTTAGGTACAGCAAGAACACTATGGTGTAAAGCCTGGGTAACGTGGAACAGAGAGAATACAAAACAAAATTTAAAAATAGCAGACATCTAAAAATTTATAAATAGTAGTCCCTGAGGCATGTATAAGCAATTAGGAAATATCAAGTCCATACATAAAACAGGTACAAGTATAGGACCTGAGTATCAATCGATAACATAAGCACTAGGAGACTAAAGAGAATAACAGAATTAGCAGAAAGTAAAGGAGTCAAACAGGAAAAAGACTTAGATCTGTGTAAACAGAAACTTGTCTTTGAAGGCTCCCTGGAAAGCTGCTTTCTTATAGTCTACTGGATAGTATCTGCACATTCTTTCATAAAAGAGAGAACATAGTCTTTCTGCCACCTGGAATGTAACGTCCTTTAGCTGTCTGTAGGCCTTGCCAAATCCTTCTCTCCTTCAGTTCTCAGCTCAAATCCTATCCCTTTGAGAAATCTTTCCCAAGCTCTCACTACATAAACACACACCTCCATTTCTATCTTATTAAATGTAACTGTTCATTTGCATATCTATTTTCCTCCAAACTATAAGCTACTTGAGTTTAGGAACCACATCTTTTTGTCTTTGTATTGAGGGCACCTAGAAAAATGCCTCTACCAGTAAATGCTTTTTGAATTAATTGAATTAACGGAATGATACCCTGCTACATGTCCAGAAGGCTGAAATGTCTAAATAACCCTTGGATTGGAGACCACAACCATGACCTACCTATTCTAGATCAGTCTGGATATTCATAAATGAAAAATCAGCCTTTTCCTACAATGGAAAACTAGATTTGATACAAAAGACAGAAGATGTAGCAAAGTGAGCATGTGGAACAAAAGTCCCCCCATCCTCCCCACCTCCACTGCCTACACGTGTTCACAAGAGACCTTGATTTGAGAGCGGCTCTAAGGGTTCCACTCCATCTGTCCTTAGACTGACTACTCCAGAGACGACTATGCAAGACTCAACACGGCTGGGCACCCAGGGCCACTCCAGATAAGGTTAGAGCCCTGTCCACACTGTAATCTAGCTGTATGCAGTCTCTCCACATAAAGAAAATGCAGAGTGCCAACTATGCCAGATACTGCGCTTGGAGTTAACACAAAAGAAGGAAACATCATCCTGTCCTTAAGGAGAACAGAATGATGGCATTAGAAATCCATTTGCTCATATGTCTATCATCAGAAAAGTAAAAATGGTAGTTGCATTTGGCGAGTTTACTATTGCAAACAGAACGATCATAGCATGGATACACTACAACTATACACTTTTAGTGTGCCTTTCTTGAAAAATTCAGCTCAGTGACTAAAACTCTGGGTGCAGACTGACCAGGACTTATTAACGCTTCACTACCTCTTTTGTGTTGGCTAAGATGGAGGTATTCATAGCACTTCTCTTATTGGGTTACTGTGGGAATTAAATGAGAAAACATATGAAAAGCAGTGAAAATAGTGTTTCACACATAATGAGCATTCTTCATTTTAGATTTTAGTAGATATAATCTGTTAGTTTTTTTTGTTTGTTTTTACTACTTAACATCTCCTGTCCCAGAGGAACAGTTCCAAGAGGAATTGAGGTTCATAAAGGTCAAGTACCAAGTTCAAGTTTCTACCACTTTACAAGCAGTGGAATCAACATTAGAATCCAGAAACCCTGCCTCCCATACTGCTCTCCTGATCACCCCCTCACACAGCCCAAGCTTCAGAAAAATCTAACTCAAAAGTTATCTAGATTAGAATCTTTTTATTTTTTCCTTCCCAGACTTTTCCTTCTAAAGCAATCTCACAAAGCTGATTGTTCTGAAACCTCCTTCCACCGCTCCTGCTTCCCCTCCTCAGGAAAAGGGCAATGCTGTTCAAGGACTTTATCATATAGAGGGAGGCAGTAGCAACAGCAATTTAAAAATGATTTTGTTAACATTGTTTCACTGTAGAAATTTCTCACCAGAGGTAATTATCTAAGATGCACTATTTTTTTTTCCTTTGCTTTGGAGTTAATTTATTCCTTAATTAATTCTCCTTCTGTCATATGTTTATTTGGAAACTACTCTTATGAAAACAAGAGGTTACTATCAGGACCACTGTCCCCAGGGCATTAGAATGGCCCATGGCTGAGAACCAGCTTCTGGTGAGGTCACATGTCTATGATGGAGGTCATAAGATGAAAAACTAGGAATGCAGATATTCCTGAGATATCAGCAAGTGTTTGATGCTATGATTATAGATTAATAGGCAAACTAATTGAAATAGGATTCCTGACACTTTTAGTTAAACCTAAGATATGATTTTGCTTTGACAACACAAAGTTCTCTTTCCAAATTACCATTAAATATGTGCTTTTTTAATGGATCAATATGTACAAGGCTCAGTTTCTCAATATGGAAGGAGCCACCACTTAGCAGTTTATAATAATGAAAGTCCATCGATTTAATGTAGTACAAATGCTTTTACCAGTCCATGAAAAATGTGGTCGAAAACTTCCAGAGTATTTTCCAATTAGTGGACTTCAGAAATTTAAGCATAGTGTTCCAAAAACACCTGCAGTTAAACTCTCACCAAACGTTGCTACTCTAGGCAGTATATCAGTGGGACTTTGAACACTAAAATTGTGATGTCGCTATTTTTGACATCACCACCTGGTATATTATGGAAATCCCTCTGTTACCAGTGACAAAGTCTTGATTCTTGCCAGCTACTTGACTTTACATTCCCACAGAGGGAACTGCAACAGAGGGGAGAATACAAGGGAAGCAACACCTTCAAAAATTATGTTCCAAATATAGACCAGATTTCCTTGCCAACTGGTCAGAGTGGCAAAGCATCTTGAGACATTTGCCATCACTTAATAGGATTGAATTTGCAGAGCGTGCACCCCAGGGACTAGTTGGTTCCTCCCAGGCAAGACGCCTCCAATTTGGGTAGCTGCCATTAGGTTCACAATGAGGTCTCATCGAATACAAACCAGGCAATTAAGCTCCCAATGTGGAAACAGATGTGATTGACCACATAAACTACAACTGGTTCAGAATTTTCCTGTGAAAAAGTAATTCCATAGAAATAAAAACAACACATATGCATTAAACACATCTTACCTATGTTTACACAGTAATTTTAAGGAATATCATTTATATAAGATTTAAAGAAATGCAACAATAAACTATGCAGTTTGGTGCTATACAGCAAATTTCAACTGTTATCAATGGCTATTTAACTCTCAGGTTTTATTTCTACGCAAAAGAAAGTCTTTATGTTATCTTTCCTGTGATGTTTCCAGGAATTTAAGACTTCTAGAGCCTCTCTACAGTCTCCAACAACTAGTATTATTTATGACCTGCTTCCTTCCAAGAAGGATTCAAGGTGACCTGTAATGACACAAACAGGAGGACAAATTAAGTCATAAGTACTTGAGTAATTACTACCAACCACATAAATGGTTTTAAGTGGACTCAAATTTTTCTTTAAATCTCCAGTCTTGACATTTCTATTATTAACTTTATTATTATTATTGGGATTACATGATCTCTTCAAGAACTCACAGCCTAAGTCAGAAGGAGTATTTTGTCCATCTGATTACCATTGTCTGACTTTCTCAAATTGGACATCATCCACTAGTCCTTTTAAAATATAACCTTAGTCATGTCATTCCCTTAATTAAAAAGTGTTAATGTCTTTTTATCTCTTAAAGAATAAAATTCAAAATCTTTAGCATAGCATATAAAATCCTTAGCAGTTTAGCCCAGTCCCTCTATTCTTCCTTAGCCTACTCATCCCTGCAAGGCACTGGATACCCTGATAACACCATCTCATACTCTTAAAGCAAATGCACATTTTCCCATCTCTGTCTCTGTGTTCTTCCTTCTGCCTACAAACTTCCTTTCCCCTTTCTCTGCCTGGTAAACTTTCACTTACTCTTCAAGTTCAAGCCTGAGTGTTACCTCTACATAGGAGCCTGCCATGACTCACCTGAGCATAATTAGTTGCTCCTTCCCCTGTGTTTTTGTATAAATATGTATACATATACCCCAAAATTTTATCCTTGGTATGTTTCTTTGTCTCCCGCCAGACTATAACTTCCTGGAAGATAGTGGGGGTACATTACTCATATTAGAAAAACCTACATTTTAGAATAGTGCCTTGTATAATTGGCATTGATCAAAGTTTACTGAATGAATGACTGCTGGATTAGATGTTATCATCATCTCTATCACTTTTTGAGCATTTACTAGTACCAGCCAGTGAGTGAAGTGCTTGACATGTGTTATCATTTAATCCTTACATAACTTCATAAGCCAAGGACTACTGTCATTCTCTTTTTACAGATGAGGAAAGTTGAAGCTTAAGAAATTAAAATAACTTGACAGGGTCCCACAGCTAGAGAGACAAGGAGCTGGGATTCCAGAGTCAGCCTGTTTGATTCCGATCCTGTGCACTGAATCGCTGTACTATTTGCTTTTGTACCTCACAGCCCTGTTGAAGCAAAATGAAGAGTTAATAGGAAAACTATGAATAACAGTTCTATTTGCTACAAATAATATAGTATATATCCTTCTGCCCTAAATTATTGCCACAGGCCCTCAGAAGTAAATAAAAATCATTTTTAAAATATTAGACTACGGCCCTCAGCTCCCCCCGTGCATACTCAACAGCTTTTGGCCTTTGGTTAACAGCCAATGAGGATAGGACTATATTTGTCATATTATTAAGTAAGTGACTTCAGGGTCCACAGAAAAATATGGACTAATTCAACCAGTGGCTCTGTTAATCCTCAAGAGGCATTGTCAAAAATCAATATCCAAGGCACTAAAGGACATGTTTCCAACAGATCTGTTGGTGTCAAGTCACCCTGGGAGTCATGCTTTTGCAGGTGTTGCTGGTAAACACTAACGCAAGAAGGACCAGATATGATACAGACCTTCTGATCCCATTGTTAGTGACTGGAACCCAAATCAATTCAGTTTTATGATTTCTCTTGAAAATTAATTCATGGGTGGAGGAGGAAAAATCAGATGCAGACTAATTCACTGGGCAAAACACCTTCTTGTTCCTCTTCTAGGTACCTGGTAAATCTGGGTAGGGAAACAAAGTTATTCCTGAGACAGTGTCCTGTTAGTAAAGAAGCAAGACACATACTTGTCAAATGTGGAGTGGCACTGTCATGATGAGAAACCTGACATGTCTTATAATGCCAGTCTCCTGAAAAAAATGTGATTCGAGGAATCCTATGTGGTCTGAATATTATTTCAGTCTGAGTGATGAGCTATGAAAATGCCAAAATGGATAGCCTTGCTATTCATTAATCCCTGAGTCACAAACGAAGAAACAAAGTGTTATATGGATTGCAAACCACAGGTATTGAGTGCAATGATTTCAAGAGAGGTTGGCGTAGAAATCAGGGTTACTTTGAGCCATTTTTGAAAGTTTCTGCCATGATTAAGGAGTCCTTTGTCTGGAATGCCCATGCAAAATAATTGGGACTGAGACATGCTGTTGAACGGAATGGCAATATGAATCTTTGACTAGAGTATTTTTTGGACTCATGGCATGTAAGAATCAGTGACTTTTGTAGATTATACTGAGTAAAGTGGCATTTGCTACACTCTATTTTATGGTCTCCTAAATCTAGATTAATCTCTAGCCTTCATATATGGGCTCCAGTCAACTGTTTCCATGCGAAATGCTCCCAGATGTGCTGTAGGTAGTGTGGTCCAAAAAAAAAAGTGACTAATCCTTTCTTCAATAACAATATGATTGGCATCATTTATGGGCAGATAACTGATGTGATGTAAGCAGCTTGAATTCCTCAGGCAGTTTCTCAACTATATACCATATCCAGTTCCAGTTTAAAATACAAGCCAATCGGGGATTTTCTACAGCTAACAGTGCAACTTGATCAATCTGAATAGGAGGATCACTGAGGTCTCTTATTGCACAACTTTTAGGACTTGCTTTATGTAATATGGGTCATGAGGTAGCAGATGGTTCAAAGTACAGCACTCAGTGGTTCTCTTCCAGGATATATAAGCATTTAATTAAAAGAACGAAACAAAGCATTCATGCAAAGCACCACATGTGTGATAACATAATTAAAGGTGTAGGCTTATTCTTAAAAAGCAAGCGCAAAGAGATATGTGAACAGCACAGAATGCAAAAGCAAACCCAGGCAGGTTATTATTGAATGTCCTGATTCTCAGGACAGCAGCAATACCTTATTTTTCAAATGTATATTGTTCAGCTCTCTAGACAGCACTTTTCTTGGAAAGTAAGCACTTGATGCCCCTTGGCCATCTGGAATTTTTGTAGCTAAGCATAGGTCCACATAAAACCAATTATTGTTGTTCCCTTTAATGTATTAGCATAGTCTCAGAAGCCAATAACAATGAAAGTTCTGAAAAGAATTCTCACTTTAGTGGGAAACTTATTTCTGCTGGACTCTAAATTTGGATACTTCTTTTTGTCTTCTGTTGAAAGAAATATTTGGCATTGTGTCACCACAGAAGGTATAAAGCTCATGCTTGAAATGGGTACATCATGGACTTCCCAAAGGAAGAGTGGCAACAGGACTGATGTGGAGGCTCACTGACGACTCTGAAATTTCCAATTCATATTCCCTTTTTTCACAACATCAAAGAGTAGACTACCTGGGCTTTTCCCTGTAGTTCATGTGCTTTTGCTCCCATGATCAGAGCATCATTGAAATGAAGCATGACACCTGAAATCTTAAAAAGATTTCCCATGACTTGCTAAAAAATGTTGGGAGAAGTAAAACTCCCAAATAAATTGGTCCTCAACTCAAAATTCCCACAAGTGAATAAGGATGGTTTTGATGCCTACAGTAGCATCACTCCACATTAGCTATTGACTGTGGGAAAGGCAAAGGTTTAGACATTCCCAAAGCAAGAAAAATAAGTGAGCAACTGAAGTGAGCTCTGAGTGTTTGGCTGCTTACATACCTTGTACATAATGCATTTGTCTCCAGAAAAATCTTACCTTACCAGCAGACCTTAGTATCAGTTCATTTGGTGAAGCCTGCCTTAGGTATATGTTTACATGACTCCTACTTTAGGTATATGTGGTTTGAGGACTCAAGCTTCACGGATAAGGCCCTTAGTTTGTTTTGCTTAGAACAAAAAGCCAGTTTTCTAACTTAAAGGGCACTGATACAATGGTCAGCTTCAGTTGGTATAATACTGACTTCCTTTTTTATATTCCTAGGTAGTTACACAGAGATAATTTGGAAAAATTGGTTTTAATGGTATGAAAACGTTTGCTTCAGATTCCTAAAGGTCTAAGCCAATTCTTTGTCTTATGTGTCATCTCATTTTGGTGAAAAATTGAATACAATTAATGAAGGATCCACATTGCATAGCAAATTTCTTATCAGTAGTGTTTGAGAGTAGCTTTGTATTGCCTGCTGGGGGCCAGCTATTTTTTTCCCCACAGAAACCTATCCTTGTAATTAGAAAAGGTTACATGGGAGAGTAGCAAACTAACCATTTATTCATCAACTCATTCATTTAACAAATATTATGGAGCACCTCTGTTATCTGCAAAGCATTGAGAAAACAGATTAACAATGCACATTCCCTGTCCTTAAGAGTTTTCACTCCAGTAGAAGAAGCAGTGAATAATCTAGAAATTACCATCTACTTTGACTTGTGCCATAAAGGAAAAATATAAAGGAGTAAAGAGTCTCAGAAAATGGGCATACAATTCAGCATGAAGTGAGGTGTCAAGAGAAGTTTCTCAGAGAAGGGGCCCTTGAGTAGATTAGCTGAGCAGACAGGTGGTAAAGGTCACTCTAAGCAGAAGGAACAACATATGCAAAGGCATCCAGACCTAAGAATATAGTAAACCAAGGAAACTATATAGAGCTGAATTCATCTGAAGGGGAAAATAACGGGAAAATGGTGGCAGACATTCTACATGTTAACATTGGTTTGTTGGAACTACTGCAGGTGAAGCCCATCCTAAATAATACCAACTTACAACTACAAAAATGGGGAAAAGACAAAGATACTCATTTTAGACACAGCATCTGCTGGAAAACATAATAGTACCTGGCCAAGTCCAACATTCTAAGTATTTCTCCTCAAGCCAAAAACAGTCAACACATTTGTGGCTTGAGAGGTTACAATGAAAACACAGCAATACCTTGTTCTGGATAAATTCAAAACACCCAGAAAATGGATACCACAACATGTTTAAACATTGAATATGAAACTATAGTACGTGCTACCTGTGGAAAGGGTTTCTGCCAAAGCTTCATGCAGCCTCTCAGGCCCCAGGAAATAACATGCTCTGCCATAAAGTCATTGTGTTTCTCATATAAATCATAAAGCCAAACCTGATCATGGTATTTATAGCTTGAAGCTTTCAACCTCCCAGGTGAAATTTCCCAGTGGATTCTTGGACAACTGTTGCTATCTTTGTAGATGGTCAGTCAGTAAACAAATGTTTATAGAGCCACTGCAAAGTATAGACTGACAAATGAAAAAGTATACTTTTCATAACAAGGAATGATAGCTCATGGTCCTCAAATCAAGAAGCTTATGTCTTCAGAAATTAAAAAAGACAAACGTTATAATTTGAAATATATCATTGCTGCAGCATAGTGAGAAGAATCACATTTGGCAGAGGTTAAGGGCTTGGATTACAGAGTGGATTGAATAAGTCTGGGAAGTTAAGCATAGTGAGTAGTGCCAAAATGCCTGGGATCAAATCCTGTCTCTATCTCCATTCTCTGTGTCTCAGTTCCTCAATCTATAAAATGGGATAGTGGTAGTAGTTACCTCATTAGATTGTTATGAGGATCAAAGGAGATCATACATGTACAACAGAACAGTAGCTGGCACAAAACATTAGGGCTATTAAAACTACTAGGGATCTTTAAAAGGATTCCCAAAAAGGGTAGTCTGAAAAGAGTAACTTCGAGATAGGAAGACTATGAGAGAGTCCTCTGTTCATTTTTGAGGAATTCTGAATTGGAATCTAAAGAGAGCAAATGACTGAATAAGCCCTCTCTGATGTTAGTCACCTTTGGATTTCTGGTGGAGTTCTGCAACATTCAACTTCGCATTTGTAACGTCATTCTTCCCTAGTTTTCTTCTTCATTCTTCACTTGTGTAATTTTAATTTAAATCCATAAATGTACATCTCTCCCTATGTAACTATTGCCAGAGAGAAAGCCCAGTCCTTTGGAAATATCAAAAGACAAGGCTCTAATCTTGGCTTTTCCACTTAATGGTTGTGCAAATTTTGGAAAGTCATTTCACTCTGTGAGCTTCAGTTTCCTCACCTATAAAGAAAATGGCTTAGATTATCTTCATGGTTCCTTCCAGCTCTAAAATGTAATGATCTTGTAGCTTATTTATATTTTTTCCAAAGTCATTGATAAAAATTTAATATTACTTGAGCACTACGTACAGACTTTCTTTTAAGTTGTTCTCTTTGAATATATTTAACTTTGCCATTCAACTCCTATCACTTTCCCTTTTCCATAAGAGTCCAAGTAATGTCACTAACACCTTGTTGAAGTCCTGGTCCAACTCTTCCCTAAACGGTTCAACTAATGTTGACAAGATTCTAACGGAATTCACTCTTAGTGACTCCATGCTGATTTCTAGTAATTGCCTTGTTTATTTCTCAGTGCTTGCATGCTCTGTATTAGAAAACTCTGTTCTAGAAAGTTACAAAAATATATCATGCTTATAGATTTATATTTATTCTTGATTTATATTTCCTTAATATGCTCTTCTTCCTCCCCTTTCACTCTCTGGCAGTCCTTCCATTATTGAGCTCTCAAAGATTATTGATAGCGATTCCATAATTTAATCTGTGATTTCTTCCAGAACCCAGAACTGGAGGCAAACCAATTAATATGATTATGGGCTTTTCTTTCAGTCTTTTCTCCTCTTTTGGTGTGAGATAACTTTTTCGTATTATTGTATTACCATTTCCAGGTTAGGAAACATTCTCACTGGGGAGAATGAGGAAGCAAGCAGGACTGGACAGTGTCTTTCATTTACTCACCTGGCACCAACTTCCCCATCCAGTGATGCTCTCTCTTCCCACCACATCTTCCCCTGAAACATAATTTTAACACAAAACAGTAACAACAAAAATCACTCTGCTCCATTTTTGCGTTCTGTACTGTAGACTCCCTAATTACTATAGCCTCACGTAGATATTTTATGTTGTCCATGGGGACACAAAGAACCCAGCACACCTAGAGCACCCAGCCCTTGTCACTAGTTCTTTTAACATTCAAATGCCCAGTGCAGCCTAGGAACGCAGTGCCCTCTTTGGAGATTTTGCCTTTCTGTCTTGTTGAGACTATTCTGTATTGTCTGAATTGTTTTTTAGGTCTTCCTCTCTCGCTTAAGCTCTTTAGAGTCTCTCTACTTTTGAGAGAAGTATTGTGAATAGTAGTATGAGAAGTATCTCTATACTTTTAAAATGTTTTTTACTAAAGCAGATATAACTGGATCCTGTTTTTCCTTCCTCCACTCCTACTAATAATATAATTGGGCAACTTTCCTCCAAAATTTCACATTACTTCCCCATCCTAAAATGGTTCTTCTTTTATTTTTAAAATGATGTCCAATGTAGGAGTCCTCCTTATTTCTCTCATGCTTTCTCAGAGAAACCATATGGCCAATAAAGCAAGACAGGAATGTTTTAGATGCCCAATTTTCAGACAAATGAAACAAGAAACATCCAGCTGATAACTCTCTGGATATCCTCTAACCCTAGTGTTAAATTTTATGTTAAAAAGAAATTTTCTCTTAATAGCACTTAGGCAATCCACAGTGTGCACCACATCGCTGCTTCGCTTCCTTTCTCCTCTTCTTCCTACCTGCCTTTCTGTGCTTTGAACCTCAGATTCACAGTCACACAGGAGAGGGCAGACAATAAGCTAGGAGAGGAGAGCCATGATGCTTAAAGTCAAAAGACTTGCTTCTAAATCTTGATTTTGCCCCGACTTTCTAATCGTACGATTATGAACACGTTTCTTCATCTCACAGAACTCAGTTTTTACATCTCTAAAATGCAGATAATAGTAACCATCATAAAAGGCTGTTGTGAAAATTAAAGGAAAAAAACTATATATAAACACTAGTACAGTGGTAACTGGTTTTACAACAGAATAAATACATTTTTTAAATGCATAATCCAAACTATGACCTTTATTCTTCTCTAGAAATCAGATTGGGGTGAGTAAGGGAGGGAAAGGAAGAGAGATTTATAATTTCTGATTTCTGTGGTGTTTCCTTTTTACATGAAGCATTTTTACTCTTATAATCTAAGGAAACGAATTTTTAGAAGGAATGGCTCACCATGATAAAAGTGTTTCAACACTTTGTCCGATGATTCAATGCAGGTGATACAATTGAGATTATACTTACTTCCTTATTAGCGTTCCATTCTCATGTTTCAGCTCACCAAATGTGCCTCCTTTTTCTAGAGTAGGTTGTAGTCTCCTCATGAAAGACACAAATACACAGAGACACACACACATATAGATAGTATCTTTAAAATGAGGGCAATAATTGCAGTTTTATTCTAACCCCCACCTTCCCGCACATGCTACAGTTCATGGTACCTCTTCCCAGTACAGAGAATCTTTCCCATGTTGCCATATTCTATGCCTACCTCATTCTCTTGGATAGCCTGCCTTGTTTGTAAGTTGTTCTCAGATATCCTAGAAAGATAGACACGAAAGACACGAAGTCAAAGGATCCTATCAGTCAAAAGACAAGAGCTTCTCATGACTTGTACCCCTCTGGGAGAAGAAAGTTTCAGCAGTTTAGGATCTTTCCACTGTAGTGCCTAGCTGCCAGAAAATTACGTCTCTGGGCATCTTTCAGGTCCTTTCATTCTGTGCCTCCCGGAGAGGTTCAGGTCCTAATGAATGTAACTTGAGGATGAGAAAACTATAGCATCAAGAAGAGATGGCCTCTCCAGTGCTACCCAGAAACTCTACAATCAGACCAAGCCTATGCACAGACAGGGCTCTTATCACCAGTCTGCCACAGTGGTACATAAATCCAAAGGAAACCAGGTACTCAGAACAGAAGTAATGACAGTTCTGGCTCAGTGCCATCTCACTCAGGCTGAGTAAACAAGCAAGACTCCTATGGTCAAATGAATCAGTATAGGCCATTTTGTCCAGGGTCTCCTGGTCCTGAGGACTGAAGAAATAAATGGTATACTAGCCTTCATCCACCCACCCACCCAACCATCTATTTACCTCTATTCCCCAAAATTCACTCGCATCCTTGAATATTAAAAAAAAAAAAAAAGTCTTCACCAAATGTAAGAAAGATTTGGATCCTAAATTTGCATTATATTGCATTCTTAGTGCCAGATTTTCTAGCTGTTCTATTTGTAGCTAAGTGAGAGGTACCAGGATTTGAAAAGATATAGAAAACATTTTCGGTAGCTCTGTTGGTTTTAATAGCAGGCCAGATCTCCAAGAACATGCTGTGTGGCTGTGTATGAACTTGGCTGTTGGTTTCCTTTACCAGATGAAATGATGATTAATCAGGATTCAGATGTCAGTTGTTTTATGTTACTTGTGCTCTTTGCTAACAGCTGCCTATTTCAAGCTGTGCTTCCTACATGTCAAATATAACCCTGAAACCACAATTTCCAGAAGGAAAATTTCAAAGTACTCATAGAGTGCTTCAGAATATTCAGTGTTGTTTCTGATTAAAGTCCACTTAGTATATTATGTAACTTAACTAAAGTCAGTATAAAGACAGAAGTGTTCAGAATATGAGAGGTAGCGAGGAAAAATAAAAACAAACTTATTATTTGATACACAAATAATCTGTGTAGATATTTTAAAATATATATTTATGCAAATACTCTATGCATAAAATGCTCCTTAGTAAGCTAGTGTCACTTTCCTTTTTTATTCTGTAATAAATAAAAACAGTGAAATATTATTGATAGGTGAATTATAAGAAATTTAAATTCTCAGGGCCAGCCCCTGGCCTAGTAGTTAAGGTCAGCACACTCCATTTGGCAGCCTGGGCTTGGTTCCTGGGTGAGGACCTACACCACTCATCAGCGGTCGTGCTGTGGCGGCAACCCACATACAAAATAGAGGAAGATTGGCACCGATGTTACCTCAGAGCAAATCTTCCTCAGCAAAAAAAAAAAAAAGAAAGAAATTTAAATTCATTCAGAATAAGCTTTAAACATTTTGGAGTAAATGGTTCTTTCTTGACAAGGTTCTCAGTACTTGCTTATTTGCTTTTTAATAAAAAATACCATAAGAATAGCATTCATATGCTTCTCTTCACATAGTTTAAGCAGAAACTAACTTTTAAAAAGAAAAAGAAAACAAAGAAAATGTTTGTCAAGCATTTCAGAAGTTTAGAAAAGGGTATGCCCAAAATTTGGGGTGGACCAAATAGAATTGATTTTTTTTTTACTTAACCTAGATAATAAATGTCTAATTTGGACTGTCCATGTGGCATACAGTTCCCAAATGAAGCTCTTTCAGAGACTGCCGTTTTTAGCAAAAGAGGGGGAAGTGAGAATTAGACAACACCCAGGCTCTTTCTATACAACTGCAGCCAACTTGTCTAAAAACCGAATTTGGCCAATTCCCTGTAGTTCATTGTTTGAGCTATTTGCAGGAGCCAGAAAATTAACCACCACAAGGACACCTGAACAGGATTGATCTTAGTCCAGGGTCTACCATAAAGTCTAGGAGAGAGAGAGGATTGCCTTCTCATTTCTCTACTAGTCTTTTCCCAAAACATAACCTACCTGCTTTGAACCTGCTCCCTAATATCCCAAATATAGTATCCAGGGAAGCAGCTGTCAAAGTGTCAAGAAAAGTTTAACGATATAGAGGTTGAAAGGCAGCTGGGTAAAAGGTCTGGTATTATTCATTTTCTACGTCCATTCATTTACCTCTGGGTTTCTAAACTAGGTACTTCCCCTTTCTCCCTCCCGCAGGTGGCAAACCTGCTACGCCTCTTCCAGATCCCTCAGATAAGCTACGCGTCCACCAGCGCCAAACTCAGCGACAAGTCACGCTATGATTACTTTGCCAGGACGGTGCCCCCTGACTTCTACCAGGCCAAAGCCATGGCCGAGATCTTGCGTTTCTTCAACTGGACCTACGTGTCCACTGTGGCCTCCGAGGGCGACTATGGGGAGACAGGAATCGAGGCCTTCGAGCAGGAAGCCCGCCAGCGCAACATCTGCATCGCCACAGCCGAGAAGGTAGGTCGCTCCAACATCCGCAAGTCCTATGACAGCGTGATCCGTGAGCTGCTGCAGAAGCCCAACGCGCGAGTCGTGGTCCTCTTCATGCGCAGTGACGACTCGCGCGAGCTCATCGCTGCAGCCAGCCGCGCCAACGCCTCCTTCACCTGGGTGGCCAGCGACGGCTGGGGCGCGCAGGAGAGCATCATCAAGGGCAGCGAGCACGTGGCCTACGGCGCCATCACCCTGGAGCTGGCCTCGCAACCTGTCCGCCAATTTGACCGCTACTTCCAGAGCCTCAACCCTTACAACAACCACCGCAACCCCTGGTTCCAGGACTTCTGGGAGCAGAAATTCCAGTGCAGCCTCCAGAACAAGCGGAACCACCGGCGCGCTTGCGACAAGCACCTGGCTATCGACAGCAACAACTATGAGCAAGAATCCAAGATCATGTTTGTAGTGAACGCGGTGTATGCCATGGCCCACGCCCTGCACAAAATGCAGCGCACCCTCTGTCCCAACACCACCAAGCTTTGCGATGCTATGAAGATCGTGGATGGGAAGAAGCTGTACAGGGATTACTTGCTGAAAATCAACTTCACAGGTAAGCAAGGAGCCCTAAATCATCTTCTATGGTGCAAACAGGCGGAATCAAACAGGAATCAAATACCTCTGCCCCCAACCCAGAAACCATTGTTTCAGAGCCATAAAAAGGGTTTAAACTGTTAAATATTCCAAGGTGCAATATAATGCCTCTTTGATGTTCTTACTTATTTTTGAGTGAATATCTTGGCTGGTACACTACATGAAATTGAAAGGCCTCTTAGGCTGGGCTGATCTGTGCTAGCTGCCTAGATGTGGGTAAGCTACATTTGCTTTCTTGTTGTTAGCTGTAGGATATGACG
Organism: Equus przewalskii; assembly: GCF_037783145.1. NCBI lineage: Eukaryota > Metazoa > Chordata > Mammalia > Perissodactyla > Equidae > Equus > Equus przewalskii. The sequence continues at coordinate 31,018,066 of NC_091834.1, forward strand.
TGCATGATATGGGCATTTAATCTTCTTTAGCAGACTTGGCAACTCTCTAAGGAACGTGAACTTCCAAGCCTTCCTTGTGGGTGATTTAAGCAAAAGAATCTCATAACTTTCACAGCAGGGAAGAGAAAAAAGTCACCATTTTCCCAAAGCCTAATTAGGGGAAAAAAGGAAAAGATACTCAGGCCAGGGTGATTTGAGGCATTTGAGTTTACTTCTCCTGCTATACAGAAACATTTTCATGTCAGTATTAAGAGTTGTGAATTTTCTCAAATTATATTATGAAATGAAACACCAGTTTTTCTGGGAGCCTGAAGATAAGCAAATCAAAGATTGATGGAAGTCATTCTGATACAGAAGTGAACATACAAAGATGTATTCAAAGTGGTTTTTGCTGCCTCTTCATTTATTTCTAAATATTTCTAAATATAGCACTGCATTTTAATGCATTACTAACATATAAAAAGCACAAAATCCTTTAATTTGTGTTCTCTACTAAGGTGCATGTGATACCAGTGCATTAAGGTACTAGTTCTGGGGACTTTAGCTTAAACCCAAATCATAAGATGGTCAGTAATATTATTGAATTCAAAACAATTTGATACCAAAAATATTACAGTGATAACATGCTTTCATTTGCCTAAATTGCTGATAATCTCCTGTGCCACCAGGGCATCCTTCTAGTCTGCACAGGCTGTTTCAATTGATTTATCATCCAAGGCAAGAAAGTTTGGATGCTCGAGTCATACTATCATTGGAGCAAGTGGCAGTTCTCACATCTTCCTTATAGATGATCACTCAGAAGTCAAACGGCCTGAAAAATCACTGTAGTACTAAGAAAGAATCCCATGACCCTATCCCAGAATTCTAACCCCTAAACCAGCCTTGAAAATAAGCACAAAAGTTACCAGCCTGCTTTTACACATCTTTTCTTCATTCTACTCAGAGGGAGCCAGAAGTAGCAGAAATCAGTTATGTCAGTATTCCCTCCTATTCATCCGATGGATACCATCTTTTACCATTAGAATGACTACTGTAAGTGGTAAAGATTAAACCTTTTCTGCGTGCTGTATTCTCACAGGTGTATCCTATATAGAAATAACAAAAAATATATTAAAATAACAACAAATCAACATTTATCTCAAAATTCCAGATCAGTTCCCACTGACATATCCAGGAAATAAGAATTGACTTTAGAGTCAATAAAAAAGAATATCTTTACTCTAAATATAAATGAACTCTCAGATATCTATAAATAACATGTATAATGCATTTAATTCTTAAAGATGAATGAAATAAGCATTCTCCTTCCCCTTTCAGACTACCTTTGGGGTAATCATTTATCTTTATTCACTACATGTATTAATTAACTTTGTTCTTCTAGTTCATTCCTTACTCGTCAGTATGCAAATATACAAATATACCCATTTATCAACAGCTAATATAAAGAGAACTCTTAAACTTCAGAGAGCCCTTGCAAGGTGTCCTATGAAACCAAAATATTTTCCTTCATTTCACTGACTGAGTCTTAAATAGCAAAGAAACGTAAAGAAATAAGGCCATTATCTGGATAAATAAAACAAAAGTGTCTTCTTTTCGTCTGCCTTGTTCAATTACTAGCTTTGCTTCTACAGTTCGGTTTGGCTGTGCAGACTTGACCACAAAGTGCTATCTTATCCTTCTCAATTTGTTCATCATTACCAGTCACTCCCCATCTCTGAAGAGAGTAGAAGAGTGGAACACAGATTTAAACTACAGAAAAGAGAGGGAATTTAGACGGGCCAGCAGGTAGATATGCTTCACAGTGAGAATTGGACAAGAAATTGCCTTACTGCGGGAGGACACTGAATAGCTAGACACGTGCCTTAAAAGAGATAAGGCTAACCTAGGTAGCTATTGAAAAGCAGATTGTTTTACTTTTTTTTCTGAAATAATTTCTCTGTTTTTCTAACTTGAATATTGAGGCAATGGACTAGGCACAGTTGTAAACACTTAGCAAACACTAAAGAATCTTTGCTCAATTGGGTCAAAAAAGTCCCCTTCCAGCCTTCTACCTGTCCTCAATGCATTTACTCCAAGATTCTTCTGGCAAGGGATAGTTGTAGGGAATTCCCTATGAGCTCTAGTCTGTACAAGATGAAAGAGCTAGGCCTCCTGACAGTTTTCAGGACACACTTTAAAATACTGCTTGGTTCCTTGGTGCATTCTTACTAGCTGGTTTTAGCATTGGCCAACATGAGTATTTCTTAAAGTTAACCCAGTTTGAATATTCCTTTTGCAAAAGACATTCTGCATAACTATGCTTTGTTACAGATTCTTCTAAACAGTGAGCTCTCCTGGCACAGGATTCACCACTATCTACCTCTCTAGACTCATCTCCTGCCATACACCCCACATTTGCCCTTCCTTCCATTAAGACTACTTGCAGTTCCCCAAGTACATCATGCCTTTATTGTTGCCTTTGTACTCTCTGTACATGCTATTTCCTCTAACTAGAACACTCTCACCTCATTCCCATCTGCCCTATCTAGTATCTTTACTTATTCCATCAACTGCTACTACGCTCGTCCATGCCACCAACATCTCTAGCCTACATTTCTATAACAGTCTCCTTATTGATTTACTCTTGCCCACCTCCAACCCAGCCTCCACAACCCATTCTCTGCATAACACCCAGGATGCCCTTTTAAAATGTAAGTCAGAGCAAGTCACTCCTCTGCTCAAAACCTCTTGGGGGGTCCCCAATTTCACTTACAGTAGCAGTCACCATCCTTATAGTGTCCTACCAGGCGCTACCTGGTCTGCCCACTCTCCATCCCTTACTGCTCTCCTGTCATCACCTTTTACTCTCCCCTTTCTCACTTCACTTCAGCCATCCTTGTTTCCAAATTAAGGGCTTTTTCACTGCCAGTTCTCTCTGCCTGCAATGCCCTTTCCCCAGATATCCCTATGGCCAATTAATTCCCTTACTTCCTTTGAGGCTTCACTTAAATGTTAGCTCCTCAGTGAGGCCCACCTCACAATCTTTCTTAAAATTGCAATGTACAGCCCCAGCCCCCACCACAGGTGCTTCCTCTCCCTTTAACCTGCTCTAGTTTATTTTTACACCATAATTTTTTCACTTTCTCTCATACTACATCAGTTATTATTTTCTATTTTATTCTTTATTGTTTGATCTTCATACTCGGATATAAGTTCCATGAAAACAGAAATCATTATCAACTTTGTTCACCAATGTAGCCCAAGCATAATAGGTGCTCAGTAAATATTTGTTGATTATGGATAGTACTTAACACCCAAACTCATATTTGCTTCTCTATTTCCATTACTAGATTGTGAGCTTTTTCAAGGCAGGGAAAATACGTTTCATCTCTGATCTCAAATATCCAACACAGTTTTTAGTAGAGTGGGCATTATGTAAATGTTTACCGAAGGAATAAGGAATGAGAAAAAAACAATAGGTTTATAATGGTCCTTGTTGTGAAAATTTAATGTATATATGTTTTGTTCATTATTAAATGGATTTCAAGAAAGAAAGTATATAACTTCTAGAATGGTTTGCTTTTTGTTACCTAAACACTGTCCTTTAGTTCTGTTCTATCATTGTATTTGAGATAAATTTAAAATCAAATAGCATTAGCGCTGGATCTCTTCTCCATCATTGTTTTATAGATGAAGCCCCCAAACTAAAAGTCATTTGCCCAAGGTCATCATCTGGTTAGTGGCAGGGGCCAAGACAGAAACCCAGGTCACCAGATCCAGTGCTGCTTTTGGATGGACACAAGGACCCTGGGAAATTGAGGTCTTTGATCCCAAACACCTAAGACAGTTTCTGACAGAAAATAGATATTAATGGGATGTTTATTAAAGGAATGAAAGACGATCAATCAATAGGTTTGAAATATGTTTCTTTTTGTGTTTTTTGTTATGATCCCTTTAATGTTCCTGAGCCACTTCCCTAATTATTTGGAGCTAAGGTGATTCATAAAACACTCAAACTTTGGAAGCTGAGCCTTAGCTTCTAAACTTTAGGATATTTTTTTTAAGTTTCAAAGCATTTTTTTATTAGTAAAATTTTCCATCTGAAAGAGCCATGTCATCCAAAATTCTAAAGTAAATACTTAAATGAGAATTGCTTGGTGTCATGTGACTTTTCAAAATTACTTTGAATAAAAATCCATGTGCTCATCATGTAAAAGGAAAGCTTAAACTACCCAAGACAGCTAGAAACAGAGCAAAGAGGGCTATTAAACATTTTTTAAAAATGCTCTGTTACTGTCATTTTGTGTGTTCACAGTACAATACAATCTCTCTCACTTTTTATTCTGAGACCAGTTCCAGAAAGTGGAATAGAATAAAATCACAGAGTTACATAAGGCCTTCCTCAAAGTTGAACTTGCCCCTACTCCTCAGTGACAGAGGTGGAGATTCAGGATGTCAACATCATTATCTCCAGTTACTGAAGCACGTAAAACTCGACTGTCAGGGTGACATGGTAACCAGAGTATACCTGGTTCAGAAGAAGAAACAAAGAGCTCCCACTTACTGAGCATACTGCTGGAGGTGCCACAAGACACAACAGTGTTGAGTAGGCATTATTTTAGGAGTAACATTCATAACATTCATCTGTGATTCACAGGGGTAGACTAAAATGTTTGAAAGTGGAGAAATAGAGAACTTGACACAATAGGAAATTTACCCAAGATCACGTAATAAATCAATGACAGAGCAAACCGTCAAGGTCCTGATTTAGTCATTCATTCCGCAGATATCTTTAGACTTTATGCTAGGACCTGGGGAACCACCAGTAAGCCAGTCAGGTGCAATCCCTGCTTCAGAGAGTTCACACCAGGATCTCATCACCAGAACAACATCAAAGTATAGAAGCAAGATTATTGGGGGCTGCAATATTAGGGTCTTACCCTAGGTTTTGTGTTCTGTTTTGGTTTCGGTTTTTGTTTTGGATTGGAAAATTATTGTGTATCTTATGCCCGGAAGAAGTCTAAACTCTCTCAACAAATCTTACTCTCAGGGCTTGACTTACCAGTGAAGAGGACAACTCCCTGTTATTGCTGCCCTGGTGGTCACAATAAGACTGAATAATAGGACATACAGCTATGACAGCTTTTTTGTTTTTTAGTTGGTTGGTTGCTTTTCCTTTTTCTTTCTTTCTTTTCTTTCCTTTTGATTTATTTCTTTTTGAGAGGCACACTCATGTCTGGGTACCAGCAAAGAGACAGACTACTGAGATCAGAGGCCTGGAGATGAGTGGCGATGGCCCAGACTTGCTCTTCTGTTTACAGTTCTCCACACCAAGAAGAGAGGCAGAGGCAGAAACGGATAGTCCAGCCATGCTGCCCTGCTCACCTCTGTGTCTGACTCATCCAGTAGGTACAAGGATCACTCCTCGTTGGGACTGTAATCACAGAGCACAGGCCAGAAAGGGCAGATTTTCTGGGACACTGCACTCCAAGGAATATGTTTGAGCTGGCCCCAACCCAGCAAGGCTCTCCTCTTGAAAAGTGCAGGGCCATCCAAGGCCCAGCGAGGAAGCCAAAATGGTAATGGCCACATCTTTATATGAATGGGCTTTGAAGTCCCTGAAAGAGCAAACTGCTCTTGATCTTGCTTCCTCCCCTGGAACATTTGTAGTTCCCACAAAAGCACAAAAACTTATTCCAGCTCTGCTGATCAAAAGCATTTCCAGACGTAAAGATAAATATCCTCTACTTCTTTTTTTCCCTTTCCCTCTGGTAAGCTTCCTGGGGTCACAAGAATAAGATTTAAACCCCGAAAAGATGCCAATAATGTGCTTACTTATTTGTTTATGCACCGTGCATCTATGTTTTGGTGTCTTAGAAGCTTGAGAAATGATTCTCGTTTTAAGGTCTCGTTTTAAGGTTTTCTTGTGGAAAACAAGAGCCTCTAGGAAACCTAATTTTCCGCTTTGGTCTGAGCTTTCTGCTGCTGCTGCTTCTTATTATCATTGTTATCATATAGTTATTATTATTACTATTGTTATTTCATAATCTTTAATTTATTTTGATTCGTTTGAAGAGCCATCCTGTCTATGAAGCAGAAAAATGTAATCATTCCCAATGAAGTATGAATGAAATGGATTCTATCACCTTGCTAACAAGAAAAAAGTACAATAAATATGCTTCCTCTATGTTTCCAGACTTTTGGACACTGTGGTGTATTTACAGGAACATCACTTGCAAAAGTGTCTGGAAATTGAAGAAAATATTCTGAGCATTTTTAAAAGAATATAACTAGCATATTGTTTAAAAATAAGCCTACATTCCTGACCTTTGAGACACCAAGTATTATCCCACAATAACCAAGTCTTTTAAAGGTTTATAATCTCTGGAAATATTTTCACAGTTGGATTGAAAACACATATTTTTACACTTCCGTATAATTTTGTGCTACTACTTATCCTCAACAGGACACGGAAAAGCCAACATAGAGAGAGAAGTTATTTTCAACAAGTTCAGAAAAAGATTCCTGAAATAGAGGACTTTTCTCTAAAGAATTTTAAAAGATTAGATTGTTATCTAATGAAGCAAGAAATTATAGGAAGTTTTTCCTAGAGTTGGGTTAGTAAACCTTCCTAGGGACCTAGCAAAGTTTTCATAATGCCTGAGCAGTGAGCTCAGCTTCCGAAGATTAAGGAAACTGCTCTTATACCCGGAGGAGTGGGCACTGAGGAGGATGGCTAAAAAACTCCATGACTGGTCATTATTCTCACTCCTCTCTTGCTTTAAACACTTAACAAGTGTCCACAGTGTCTTTAGTCACTATATGTGACAACACCAGGAAAGGTTACATAGTTATCCTTGACAGTTTTTCTCCAAAACCCCAGCATTGTACCTGGGGTAATGTAGGCACTCCATTTGTGTCCAGTTCATTCTAAAACTATGGTAAAGGATTCATTCCAATGTCTAAGGTAAATTAGAATTTGAAAAGGTGACAGAGTCCCCAGAAGTTACAGTAATAATAATAGTTCAGAATATTCAAAGATTTAATTCCGTCAGAAAACTATAAACAATCTTACTAGCACAGAGTTGACCGTATGTTGAATTTACAAAATAATATCTCAAATACAAAATTATGTTCATAACATACTAAGCCATTGACCTAAGTGTGATTAGATGTTCTAAGACTGGCCAAAATATCTTTTATTTCTTAAAAATTTTTCTTCCAGCTTTATTGAGATATAATTGACATATAACATTATGTAAGTGTAAGGTGTACAATGTGTTGATTTGATACACTTATATATTGCAAAACGATTACCACCATAGCGTTACCTCCATCCCATCACATAATTACCATTACTTTTGTGGTGAGAACATTTGAGATCTACTCTCTTAACTTTCAAATATAATACGGTATTATTAACTATAATCACCATTCTGTACATTCGATTCCTGAACTTACTCATCTTATAACTAGAAGTGTGTGTCCTTTGCCCAACATCTCCCCGTTTCCCTGATCTTCTAGCCCCTCGTAACCACCATTCTATCTTTTTTATAAGTTTGGCTTTTTTGGTTCCACATATAAGTGATATCATACAGTATTTGTCTTTCTCTGTCTGACTTATTTCACCTGGTATAATACCCCCAAGGTCCACCCAAGTTGTTGCAAACAGCAGGATTTTATTCTTTCTCATGGATGAATAATATTCCTTTGTGTATACACACACACACACCCATCTTCTTAATGCGTTGACAGACACTTAGGTTGTTTCCGTATCTTGGCTTCCATAAATAATGCTGCAGTGAACATGGGAGTGCAGCTATCTTTTCAATATCGTGTTTTCATTTCCTTTGGATATATACTCAGAAGTGGGATTACTGTATCTTATGGTATTTCTATTTTTAATTTTTTGAGGAACTTCCATACTGTTTTCCATGGTGGCTGCACCAATTGACATTCCCACCAACAGTGCACAAGGTTTCTCTTTTCTCCACATCCTTGCCAATGCTTATCTCTTCTATTTTTGATAATAGCCATTCTAACAGGTGCAAGGTGATATCTCATTGTGGTTTTGATTTGCATTTCTCTGATGATTAGTGATGTTTGAGCACCTTTTCATGTACCTGTTGGCCATTTGTATATCGTTTTTGGAAAAATTTCTATTCAGTTCTTCTGCCCACTTTTTAATCAAATTGTTCATTTTTTTGCTTTGAGTTGTATGAGTTCTTTAGATATTTTAGATATTAATCCTTATCAGATAGATGGTTTGCAAATATTTCTACCCATTCTGTAGGTTGCCTTTTCATTTTGTTGATGGTTTTCTTTGCTGTGCAAAAGCTTTTTAGTTTGATTTAGTCTGATGTGCCACTTTTTATTTTTGCTTTTGTTCCCTTTGCTTTTGGTGCCAAATCCAAAAAAATCACCTCAAGACTGACATCAAGGAACTTATCCCCTATGTTTTCTTGTAGGAGTTTTATGTTTTCAGGCCTTACATTCAAGTCTTTAATCCATTTTGAGTTGATTTTTGTGTATAGTGTAAGATAGTGGTTTAGTTTCATTCTTTTGCATGAGGCTGTCCAGTTTTCTCAGTGCCATTTACTGAAGAGACTGTCCTGTTCCCCATTGTACTCTTGGCTCCATTGTTGTAAATTAATTGACTATATGTATGTGGGTTTATTTCTGGGTTTTCTGTTTTGTCCCATTGATCTATGTGTCTGTTTTTATGCCAATACCATACTGTTTTGATGACTATACCTTTACAATATAGTTTGAAATCAAGAAGTGTGATGCCTTCAGTCTTGTTCTTCTTCTCCAAAATTGCTTTGGATGTTCAGGGTCTTTTGTGGTTTCATACAAATTTTAGAATTGTTTGTTCTATTTTTGTGAAAGATGGCATTGGAATTTTGATAGGGATTGCATTGAATCTGTAGATCAGTTTGGGTAGTATGGACATTTTAACAATATTAATTCTTCCAATCCATAAGCATGGAATATCTTTTCATTCATTTATATCTTCTTCAGTTTCTTTCATGATTGTCTTGTCATTTTCATTGTACAGATCTTTCACCTCTGTGGTTAAATTTATTCCTAAGGATTCATTCTTTTTGATGCTGTTGAAAATGAGACTTTTTAAAATTTTCTCTTTCTGATAGATCATTTTAGTGTATAGAAATGTGACAGATTTTTGTATATTGATTTTGTATCCTGTAACTTTACTGAATTTGTTGATTTGTTCTAACAGCTTTTGGTTAAGTCTTTAGAGTTTTCTATATATAATATCATGTCATCTGCAAATAGAGACAATTTTGCTTCTTCTTTTTTAATTTAGGTGCCTTTTATTTCTTTTTCTTGCATAATTACTCTGGCTAGGACTTCTAGTACTATGTTGAATAAAAGTGGCAAAAGTGGGCATCCTTGTCTTGTTTCCGATCTTAGAGGAAAAGCCTTCAGCTTTTCACTACTGAGTATGATGCTAGTTGTGGGTTTGTCATGTATGGCCTTTATTATGTTGAGGCACGTTTCCTGTATACTCAATTTGTTGAGAGTTTTTATTATGAGAGGGTGTTGAATTTTGTCAAATGCCTTTTTTGCATCTATTGAGATGATCACATGATTTTTTTCCTTCATCGTGTTAATGTGGTGTATCATATTGATTGATTTGTGGATGTTAAGCCATCCTTGCATCTCTGGAATAAATCATACTTGATCATAGTGTATGATCCTCTTAATGTACTGTTGAATTGGGGTGGTTAATATTTTGTTGAGGATTTTTTATGTATGTTCATTGGGGAAATTGACCTGTAAATTTCTTTTCTTGTTGTGTCCTTGTCTAGTTTTGGTATCAAGGTAATTTTGGCCTCATAAAATGAGTTTGGAAGTATTCTCTTCTCTTCTATTTTTTAGAAGAGTTTCAGAAAGATTGACATTAATTTTTCTTTAAATGTTTGGTAGGATTCACCAGTGAAGCCATCTAGTCCTGGACTTTTGTTTGTTGGGAGGTTTTTGGTTACCAAGTCAATCTCCTTACTAGCAATCAGTCTGTTCAGACCTTCTATTTCTTCATTGTTTAGTCTTGGTAGGTTGTATGTTTCTAGGAATTTATCCATTTCTTCTAGGTTGTCCAATTTGTTGACATATAATTATTCATAGTAGTCTTTTATGATCCTTTATATTTGTAAGGTATCAGTTGTAATGTCTCCTTTTTCACTTCTAATTTTACTTATTTACTGTATGTAGTTAGGCCCCTTCCAGGGAGAAACTGAGTGGTGGGCACTTTCTGCCTGCTACCTCTATGCTGAGCCCTGGGGTGGCAGCTGCAGTGAACACTCACACCCATTAATAACCGTTCCTTTGTTTGCTATAGTCTTGTGGTTCTCATGGACACAAGCCCCAGTGGCTTTCAGTTGGGTGTTTGGGGGGCCCCTTCCTCAGGTGGGAGTCTTAAAAGTTGGGGTACTAGATGTTGGGTCCAAACCCTTTGCTCCTTAGGGAGAAGCTGGGAGTGGGGGTTCCTCCCTGATTGTATGATGCTGTGCTAGGGTTAGAGTTTATGGCAAAACTGTGTCTCAGCATTTCTGCCCATTTTGATGTGGATATGTTCCTGTTTACCTAATGTATAGGAGTCACTCAGCTAATTTCTGGATTTCTTTTAGAGGAAATTGCTCCATTTATAGCTGTTCATTCAATGGGTCCGTGGGAGGAGCGTAGTTCAGGAGCCTCCTATATCTCCATCTTTAAAGACTGCCCTCCAGTTTCATTGTTCTAACCAAGAATCCTGATGAATATAGTGTGATTCCTTTATTAATGGTTATCTCAGACTGGGCATTAATATGAACCTGCTACTGGTTCATTTATTTATTCTTCCTAGCAGATAAGTAGTCAATTAACAGAAGTTTTAAAAATATAGAACAACTTAAAATTAAGGCAATTCAATGTATTACTTTAATTAATCAGCCCATTCAAAAAGATCACTATTTCTGTTTTAGTTGTAGAATGAGTTCATCATGTAGAACCCAAGTGCAGGAGTATAGTCTGAGAGCCAATAGTCTAGTTTACTTAGATTCTTTTTTGAGACAAGACTGCACATTCTGTCCCTGTAGTAAATCAGTTGGCTAGCTACAGGTCTCATGTTTTATCATAGTTAACTTCTTGCATAATTTGTTCTTCATGGTAAAGCAAAGATAGAATTAGGAAGTTTGTCTGTTATAAACCTAGTGCTGCTAGAGAAAAATTTTCTTTAAATATGGAGGGGATCTGTGGACAGTGCACATAGAGAAGATAACACATCATAATATAATTGATATATTATAAATAATGTAATTATAAAACTTTTCAGAGAATCTTTAGTATTCAATGTGAATTGGTGTCAGGTTCTATAAAAGATTTAAAAAAAATGAGTAAATAAGTTCTTTCTGCCCTCAAGTACCTTCGCAACTTGTAAGAACAATGAGAAAATATAATTTGTGCACTATACAGCAGTTCACCTCTGGCATCTTAAGAGACGGACAAGTAACATAGTGTGTACATACAAAGGAGAGATCAACAGTGAGCAGGAGGTCAGAAAAGACTTCCTAGAAGATGTAACTCTGGATGTAACTAAGATTTTGTTAGCAGTAAGGAGGGAGAAAAAGATTTCCGAGGTAAGACAATCATTCCACACAGGATTGTTCATAACTTTTCAAATGTTTCACTTTTGTCTAACCTGTATTAAAGTTCAGAGCTCTTTTGGAAACTAAAATTTTAAATTGAAACCGTAAAATATTGATCTGATTTGTTAGATTGTCTGAAATGTACATTTTCAGTTCCTTTCTATAAAAATGTATAAATTTTTCCAAAATCACATTGTTTATGATCACTAAGCTATCATCTTCGCCCTGAACTTCAGCTAAAACCAATAAAGTTCTAATCTGAAAAAGGGAGAAAAAGAAAAAGAAACCAGCATTTGTTGATGGCTACCTCCCTGACAATAGCCATTTTATGTATTTCATTCATTTATTCCCACAAAAATCCTGTCAGTTCGGTGGATCTTACTCCCCGTATTTTATAGATTCAAAAGAGTCTCAAAGGAATCAAATGACTTTCTCGAGTTTGCAAAGCTAAGCAGTCTCCACAGCCAACCCCAGGCTGTCTAATCCCACACTGGTTTCTGATTGTGTCCTACAGAGAAGAAATAAGTTCGTAGCTAGAGAAAAGGGGCAGTCCTGTTGTCACTTGCTCAGCTTACTATGTGCAGTTGCAGTAATAGTAAACAATTGCCCCAAAATGTTCATTATCCAAAAAGGAATTTGTTAACTTTTTCATTAATTGGCCTAATGGTGTCTTCAATAAAGAAACTCATAGCAAAGGCCTCAAATTATATACTTCACTCCTTCCTCTGAAAGCATCAAATGAACTAGATCAATATTTGCAATATCATACTGTTAATTCCAAGAATCAATAGTAAATTGCAAAAACAAAAAGTGATCAGTCTACAGGGCACCACATCTTAATGTTAAGACCGCATTTTTCCTCCCTGCCACCCCATTCTCTCATTCTCATTACAAACTTCCATACTTAATTAGAAGTAAACTGATAAAAGAAAAGGGGAAAGTAGTGGGTCTTAAACTCTTTCAGAATTTACCTCCCGACCATGATAGTTTTGTGGGTTTGTTTGTTTGGCATATTTGAAAGTTTTTCTTGTTGTGTTCACATTGTTGAGTAATGGTGGTAGTTTGTTTTATAGCACACATCACAAATCAAGTTCTCTTTCTGAAAGAATTAAAAATACCATTGGTACTTTCATAAATTAGAAGTTAAGAATTTTCTATCATAAAGCTTTGTTTATAGGCTATTCAATCACCAATAATCACGTGGTAGCACTATACCAGCTTCTTGGGGTACTTAAAAAAATCTTTGTCCCTATAATGCTTGTAGTCTAATAAAACCTTAACCCTTGACTATTTCAACTTTAATTAAAGTAGAAAACAAAGAAAATTCATCATTTTTCAATCATCAAAAAGTAAGCCTTTGGCTAATGCAGTTATTTATGTCCTTTTCATTTTTATTCATTAAGAACTCTGCATCATCTCCAGAAATATTGTAAACAGAAAAACTATAAATAAAAATATTTATAAAAGGAAAGCAAGTGTGCCAACTTCCAGAGATGGGTCCCTTCACTGCTTCGCCTTTCTAAATTCTCCCTACGAATTTATCCTATGAACAATCCCTCCTCCATTTAATTCCTCCCTTTTCAATGCAGAAATGTATTAAGTTCTTTTTCTGTCTTTTGTCTTACAAGGGCCTTTTGCTACTGAATTAATCCCGTAGTTAAACAATGTGGAAAAGGAAAAGGAAAGTATACTTTATTTTCTTTCAAAAAAATACTTTTATTTAAAATATTGTAGCGATATTTAGGATTCTGACATGCAATTTTAGATGCGAAGTAAGATCAATTAATTTGACAACAGAAGTAAGAACACAAGAGGTTGATATCCCAGCCTTCTACTCCTTTTTGCTGCCATCTGCAGTTTAAATTTAGGCATCCAAACTACTAGACCAGAGATTGAATTAGCTAATACAATTCCCTGAGTGTGCAAGCTCATCCTTTCTTACCTTATCTCAAGCCACAGTGTGGCAAGAAGTTTATTTTCTTGTCCTTCATGTTTGATGGTCCGTCACAAGAGCTCACTCAGTTAAGAAGCTAAAATGAAGACTCCTCAAATTCAGAACCCTCAAATACTAATAATAATTGTGAAGATGTATGCCACTTAGCACTTTATCACTTTTAAAACACTTTTAAACATACTATAGTTAGAACCAGACTACAACCCTGTAAACTAGGTTGAATAGATGTTATTACTCACCATTTTATAGACAAGAAAATGGAGGGTGGGAGAGGTGAAGTCACTCACCCAGGGTCAAAGAAAAAGAACCCCTCCTGGATTAGAATTCATGTCCTTTGATCATCATCCAGCGATATGTCCCCTCAGCTTCCAAGGTAACAGGCAGTAGAATGATTCCTGTCTAATAAACCAAAAACAAATGTGACTGGAGGCAAAACCAGCCTGGTTATGTTTGTTGTCGAAAAGTTGAGAGAATATTGGCACTAATCAGAGCAAGAGAACACTGAATCAGCAAAGTTCATTTTCATTGTAGATTACCACTGCATGGCTCTGTGGCTTGGGGCAAATCACATAGCCATTCCAGGACTCATCTCTTAATATTTTAGAAACACTGTTGAGTGCCAAATAGAACTAGCAGGTAGGGTATTTTTGTCCTTACCTTTCATAATGATTAAGGTATTCCTGTTTCTGGGAGGATTATAATTCTGGTTGTAGTTAAAGAGGATGGTAACACATTCCACTCACACTAGAAAGACTTCCTGAAGGAAATGGGATTAGTAGTGGACTTCGAAGAACCAGGTACATTTCATGTGGTCATTCAATATCTATTGCTGACTTCTCTACATCAGTCCCAGCTCTAGACCCTAGAAATTACACAGTGAAACCTAGAGGACCTTGTAAGGATTTTGGCTTTTACTCTGAGTTGGATTAGAAGCCATTAGGAGGCTTGGAGAGAGAAGTGACAGGAACAATATCAAAGATTTAGAATAGGGCACATTTTTGAGTTATGGTTACACATCAAAAGAGCTAATAAAGAAACTTAAAGAGGCCTGTCAATGTTGATATCCTAACATATATCTTCTATAAATACTGAGGATTCTAAGACATTTTAATTTCTAAAGAGTAAGCCTTTTGTTAAGATCTCCAAGGTTCTCAGCTAGAATCAGAATCAGTTCTCACTATTGTACATTACCAACTAAGCACAGATGAATTTATTTTTCATATTAAGTTGTAAATCTTATACTCCAGACTCAAGACTAGACAAAAATACTTACCTAAATAACAATGTGTTTCTATAGACATTTGTGCACTCTTCATCCATACATCCTACCAGATAGTTGTTGATCATATCTACAAAAAGAAAAAAATCACTGAGTGATGTTTGCTTAGCCTTGAATGTTATGATGATAATAAGATATTCTTCTCTCTGTAAAAGTGTCTTCCCCACAGCACAAAGCCTCTAACCTAATTGTGTGACTTCAGCCAGTCCTCAAGTCGTTCTGTCCTCTTGCACTTCCTGCACATAATGGTGTAGTAAGATGGCCTACTTCTATCCCTGTAATATTTATTATTAATGATAGGACTATCATAAAATGTTATGAGCTCCATTGATCAAAGTATTAAGTAATTTATGCAACAATTATTGAAGCATATTTCTTACGTCAGACACTGGAAAGGGGACAAAGAAAAAGTTGTGATGACTGCCCTCAAATAACTGCTAATCTGGGAGAGACAAGCTTGTATCTTGAAACACAACATGAGGCGAGATGCATTAAGGGCTATAACAGAAGTATTAGAACAATAAAAACATCTGTTTAGTACTTTACATTTAAAAAATATACTTGTACATACAGTATTTCATTTGATTTTTATACCATTTGCAAATTCCAACTGGGATTGAGCCAAGGGCAGGAATAGCTCAAGGAAGTCCTCTCAAGAGGAACTTGAAGAACAAATCATTTTAAAATTGGTGATTACTTGCATAAATTTAATATGTAAGACACTTTAAAGATCCTCAAACTCGAGCCGTTGCCTTCTCACCAAAGGGTAGGATCTCTTGCTCTCTGGTTTGTGATGACTTTGGATTTTCTGTTCTAGAGAAAACTGCACAGATTCTGGCTTGTTATGGTTTACTCAGTCTCATCCTTCATCAAAGGCTAAGATACCAGAAACTTCCGCTCAATAGTTTTTAAGAAAGAAAGTATTGAAACCCATTATATGATCATGGTCATCATTAACATTTGGGAACCTAGTAAGCACAAATTTTGTTTTCAAGAATAACATGAGTATAAAGTGAAATGAAAAACTGGCATTCTGCTAGAAGTTAATGAATAGTTACTGCTTTTATTATGAAGAAAAGCAATGTTGGTCTATTCTGTCAGGAGTTTCATATCATGGTTCTGCTTCACCAAGAATGACAAGGTAGTCGTGCTTGATTCTTCCAAATTGGAAACCATTTCACTTAATATATTGCCTGAAAATATCCCCTCTACAGGTTTGGAAATACCTTCTTTCCTGAAGCCAATGTTAGCTTAATGACTTTGTCATAGAAGTTAACTCTAATTGAAGATAACTTGCATGTAACCAAGTATTGCGATATAAATGAAATACACTGAACAGAGAACCAGGAGAAGTGAAGTCTGCCCAGGTTGTGACAGTAACTAGTCATGAGGCCTTGAGGAAGTTACTCAAGCTCCCCGGGCCTCAGTTATGTCATATATCAAATAAAAGAACCTTTCTTCAAAAGAACCTTCTTTTTTTATTTTAAAAAGTTTTAATTAAAACATTCATGTGTGACACATACAAATACACCCGCTGGAATAAATTCTCATATTTTTTCACAAAATCAGCACAAAATAATTTCTCTATCTTACAGTACCACTAAAACATGAATCTTTTTTCCCACTTCATCAAAATTTCATCTAGTCAATACTGTTTCTTGTCCTGTGGGAGCATCTTTAATCGACACTGGCCAGTGGGTGATTTTTCCTGTTTGTTTAGAGCTCATAATAAAATCACCCAGAACATCTATATTTGTGTGAATTTCACCATAAGGGGAATATCACATAAGAAGTAGGGAAGGCAGAGCAGGAACTGACGGCAACTCATTTCAACCATGAGTTTTTGTTTATAGTGCATGATGTGCCATCCAATTGCTTCATAAGCCATCATTACAGTTAAAGTTCATGATAAGGGACAAGAGTAAATTTGCTGAAGGCCTGGGAAAAGAAGATGTAGCTTTGTCTTTTCAAATTCTTTTTCAGAATGCTAATATAAAGAATGAGCTTTTGAACTTTAAGCCATTTTTAGCCTAGTCCTAAAAGAACCAATAAAAGCAATTAAATCACTCCATGAACGATTTTTGTTTCTCCATCCTAGGTGTATGATTTTCCCTTCCTGTATTGTCCCCACTCTCCACAAGTGACATCTCTGGGGACCCTTGAAGTTAGATGAGAAGAGATTCAGCAGTATGGATAACACTCTTTTACCTTCCTGATGCCTCCATGGCAAACATCCCCTTAACCCTGAACTTTGTCCTTGTTGCTTCCTTATATCCATCTGACCCCATAAGCCAAGAGGTTTTCAAGAAGCTTCTCATTGAGTGGATCCTTTTGACAAAATGGGAAGGAAACTTCAGGATTACTAGTCAAAGTTTTCAAGCTTTTTAAAAAAATTAACATAATTATTTCTTAAATAGTATTTACTAAGAAACACAATATTTAAAACAAATAAAAGTGGAGTGACTTTGATTGATTTCAGGAGGTGTTTGGAGCCCTGACATCCATCCTGCTTCCCTTCTCTTCCCCCTCCTCAGTACACTATACTAATTTGCTGGATGAGGAAACCAGAGGCATATTTCCATCTATGTAATAGAAAGTTTATATAATAGATATATAATTATCTGTTGATATATTATATAATTTACGTATTTAATAGAAGTTATATAATAGAAGTTTCTTTACTTGCAGATTTTAAACTTACTAATTTTTATTAGGATTAAGAAGTTATGATCTAGAACAAAAATTCTACCCACTCTACGTCAATCAAATGAGGGTATGAGCAATTGCATGTGGTCATCGTGTCCACAATAATTGCAGTTTCTTGGTTTGAAATTTTTTTTTTTTTTTGTGAGGAAGACTGAGCTAACATCTGTTGCAAATCTTCCTCTTTCTACTTGAGGAAGATTGTCCCTGAGCTAACATCTGTGCCAATCATTCGCTATCTTCTATGTGGGTTGCCATCACAACATGGCTTGATGAGCAGTGTAGGTCCACACTGGGATCCGAACCCGGGAACCCCTGGCCATCAAAGTGGAGCCCACGAACTTAACCACTACACCACCTGGCAGGCCCCAGTTTGAAGTGTTGTTATGGAGATCATTTACCCCATTTTGGGAGGTAAAAAGTAGTAAGAATGTTAAAAGTGCTAGTAAGAAGATATCTATAATTATAAGTGAAAAGAAACATGAGATCATTTTTTTAAGTGTGAGAAAAGCGACCACGTTTTTCAATGCACAGATGAGATTAAGCATTGGAGAGTTCAGCTGATTCTCAGTGACAGAGAATGGCTCAAAACTTGGGATGGGACAAGCCTATGCACTGGGGCTGATACATTTGTGCATCAGGAGACAAGGAGAAGCAACTGAGAAAAGAGGGTCGACTTTGGAGGGTGTGGCTGCGGAAGTGGCATTTACCTCTGATGCCTGTTAACTTTGTGTTAATTCAAAAGATGTTAGAATTACAATCAAGAATTTAAAGTTGACTCTTCATAAAAGCATTACTGTTAAAACTTTTGTTCCAAGCCACAGATGGTTCAGTGGTTTCAAAGCCCATTTGAATCTACACAGAATTAAAGTGAGCATCAGAGTCGTGAAGGAGAACACAGCTGCTGAAAAATTCCTCACAGCATTTCAGGGAACATCAAGGGTAATCTCATCCCAGCAGATATTTGATGTGAAAAGATTGTTCTATTTTGGAAGACAATAATATGCCCATTTTATCACTTTGTATGTTTAATGGAAATGGTGGGATTGTAGACATAAACTTACCTCAATCACTTTGGCCTTAGGACCAAAGGAACTTATGAACAGTCTTTTGGAGTCTAGTTCATTCATATGTAGAGAAGCAGCTTACTCCACGTAATAACTAAACTTCTGAGTAACACCAACAGCCCCTTATCTTGAATGTATTGGTCTATTTGGAGGGCACTATGCTTAAATTTTTATTTTCCTTTTGAGATAGAATTTGGTTGAGAGAATGAAGTCTAATCGGTACCCCTCATTATTATTAGAACTTCTTGAGATATTTCAGAGTTCCAAGATTATTTTCCTTTATTTCCTCTAATTTAAATACAACATAAAAATAAATTTTATTGTATTTCAAGTAATAAAATCTATACTCATCTGCTAAATATGCAAAATTGCCCCCATAAAGCTAATTAACTAGATAAAAGGTCCATATCAGGCTTGAAGCAGTTCCTGTCTCTAAGGGCCGAACTCAGTAATTAATTATGTTTCTGAGAGTCTCTGAAAACACTTTTCCAGCTTTATGGGTCTTTAGAAATAAAACATCTTGGGCATCATCCAAAATATCTTAATCTCTCAATCTGCTTGGAGTCAAGTCAAGTTCCTACAAAGAAGCAGAGTTAAATGTCTCTAAAATGAGGCCTCATCATTTAATCAGTTATTTACCTTAGGATTCAGATAACACCCATTCAATTTTTAATCAATCTCATTCTTTATAGCAGTGTTAACATTGGAAGGACCATTCATTTTGGGTTAGCTTAGCATATTGGCTTGGTGGAAATCAGAGAGATTAATAAAACTTAAGTTTAAGTTAAGCACTGAAAGTGTACAATGCTAGACAGATATGTTATTGTTTAACAGGCCACACCTTGGTCCCTACTAAAGTTCCAAATGTTAGGTAGGATGCTAATGGACATGTCATAATAGCCAGGACTCTGGCAACATTGTCTGCCATACTATCATGTTAACTTCATTCCTCTGTTGAGGAAAATGCCTTCACAATTCAAAACCTCCCAAGAGACATATTTTATCAGCTAGAACCCTAGTTGAGCATGAGCTGCTGAGGGCAAGATCCTACAGGAATACACACGGAGATGGAGTCTAGAAGAACTGGCACCCAGGAGGGAGGAGAAAGGCTAAGATAATCTTCCCCACTAAATCATGTTCCCTAGTAATCTACCTTGGGCTTCCCCCCACATCTAGACAAGATGACTTTTTAAAGATCCTCAGGGGAAAGTAGACTATAAACCACCTAAGCATGATCAAAAGATGTGCACAGACGACACTGATTCTTTAAAAAGCCTACGTCTTGGAGTTAGCATGTCAATTTATGTGGCTGTGTCACTGTCACAGTCTGAATGTACTCACCCCCTCTGTAGTCAGTCTCCAGATTTGAAAATCTCTCAATTTATTCTTAAAAAACAAAAGTAAAAACCTTCAAAAAACAACTAGCAGAGGATGGGGTAGACAATATCAGAGGAAATACCCTCTCTTGGAGATATAAATCTACCCTTCCGAGACCACTTGAAATAAAGTTTTTTCTCTTTCCTTTGGGATTTCATAGTGTCACCCTAACAAAGCAGAAGAGGGTCGGAATTTTTAATTACAGGTTTCCTTTAATTACAGACTCCCTTGCTATGTTTACCAAACAGCTAGTAGCCCTGAGGGTGGAGTTAGGCTGTTTAAAGTCATGTTTTAATCTCCTTTGTAATTGCAATTTGATTGCTGGTGTAAATTGCCTAGTAGGCTTGCCACCTTCAGTGCCAGCATTTCCCAGAGTGCATAATTTTGAATTAAAAGGCTGATATCCATCCAAAAGTTTCCCAGAATATTTCATGGACTCAGTGAATTATGCATTAAACAGAATTCTTTAAAAAGAAGGCAAGAGGTTCCTTTGATGTCAGCTGGGGGTTTTCATCATATTATGGACTACTAATTTCTAGATTCTTTTAGAGGTGGTTTCTTGAAATCTGTGCCCAGTTTAAGAATTATTACTGATCTTTCTCTAACCTTTATATTTTATTTTAACAGCATCATATGTCACCTTGAATATGGCAGGTTCTGGCAGACACCTGGTGGTTAATTTCTTAGCGGGAGGGGGTAGCCAGGAGGATGGAGAAAATAACAATTTGCTACAAACACACCATCTGCTGGGCAAAACATTTATATACTTTCAGGAGCCTGTCTTCACATTAGGAAAGTGCTTTAGAAGCATTATAAGGACAAGACCAGTTAGGGAGCTGAGATGTATATGGGAATTCATGGGTGGGACACCTCTAAGCTATATCCAAATGCCAGTGGTCTCCTTTGATGATTTTTTTCACACCCCATAAGAGGTATATTTGATTTTGAACTATGTCCCTTATCCAAATGTAACATTACAGGTTGTAATAAGCAAAATTGATCCTCAGAAAATAAACAACTCCACTCTTCCTTATGCAGAAGGAAATAAGGGTGGTCAAGTTTCCACCATCATATGCAAATACAGATTCTGGGCAAATTATTTACATTATACACAATTCCATATTACTATTCTCCCTTTTTTTTAAATACACAAAGCACTTTGAAATTTGTCAGGGGCTGTGCTTTTCTAGACCCTCATAAGTTGGGTAAATATAGACTTTCTCATTCAACACAGACACTTCTGAGAGTAAAAGGAAGCCCTATAAATAATTACATTAGAACAACATGCACAAACTGGGAATGTCCTGGGCTAATCAGGATAAAATCTCTCTCTATTCATAGCTGATCAAATATCTTCACAAACAGAATCCACCTCTCAGTCTTTATCTACTGCCAACTCATGTTAGAGAAGAACAAAAATAAAAGGTTGAAATGATCCACTGTAGTAAAAGAATTCCAGACTGGGGCAGCGAGGAGAGAGACTTAGGTTTACGTCACAAATATGGTCAGCATTGAGATTATTTGATTCCTTTATTCATGCATGAATTTACCCATGGCTAAGGAAGGTCAGATCTGTATGTTAACTGGACATTCTGTGGTGATCGTTTTGCAATATATACAAATGTTGAATCACCACACTGTACACCTGAAACTAATATAATGTTATGTCAGTTATACCTCAATTTAAGAAACACGGTCAGATAAAGTTTCAGGAGTGTCTAGAAGGGAGATGAATCACTTCTAACTGAGAACATATGCTGTTTCATAGAGAAGGCATTTAAGCATTAAAAGAGAGGCAAAATTTGTGGGGGGGTAGAAGGGTGGCATTCTAGCAAAGGTGGAAGCTTTCAATAATTAACTGGGCAAATGAAAAAAAGTATAGTGCTTTCCCATTACATCATTAATAATGCTTTTCAACAAATGTTTCTTGAAGTTGACTAAGCATCAAGCACTTTTTGACACACTGTTGAATAAAACAGACAAGGATTCCAACCTCAAGAATATACAGCCTGATGGCTATAATTACCAAGACAAAAAACAACAAATGTTGGAGAGGTTGTGGAGAAAAGGAAATGCTCATACACCACTGGTGAGAATACAAACTGGTGCAACCACTATGGAAAACAGTATGGAGATTTCTCAAAAAACTAAGAGTAGAAATACCATATGATCCAGCTATTGCATTACTGGATATTTATCCAAAGAACTTGAAATCAAGGATCTAAAGAGATTTATGCACCTCTTATGTTAATTGCAATATTATTCACAGTAGCCAAGACGTGGTAGCAACTCAAGTGCCCTTCTACAGATGAATGGATAAAGAAGATGTGGTATATATACAATGGAATACTACTCAGCCATAAAAAGACAAAATTGTCCCATTTGCAACAACATGGATGGACCTTGAGAGTACGATGTTAAGCGAAGTAAGCCAGACAGAGAAAGACAAACACTGCACGATTTCACTCATATGTGGAAGATAAACAAATACATGGATAAAGAGAACAGATTAGTGGTTACCATAGGGGAAGGGGGTTGGGATGTGGGCAAAAGGGATAAAGGGGCACATATGTATGGTGATGGATAAAAATTAGACTACTGGGGGTGAGCACAATGAAGTGTATTCAGGAATTGTTAAACAATAATGTACACCCAAAATAATACAGTGTTATTATTTATAATATTATAGTCCCAATAAAGTTACTTGGAGAAAAAGAAGAATATACAGCCTGGTGACCACTGGAATTTGAGCTTCTGTATTTCAGAGACCATTTCTGAATTAGAGATAAATTTGGGAATCATTGGAGTATTTAAACTGACAGGAAATAGATATCATTTAGGGAAAAGATGTAGAGAGGAAAGATAAAAAGGCACAGGACAAACCCTGAGTTACTCCAATATTTAGAAATACAATGAAGGAGAGTGACATCAGCATCATGGCAGAGTGAGCTTCCCCTGTAATCTCTTCCCTCCAACATACAACAAAAAGGACATTCATACTCCAGCAGAGGACATCCAAACAAAACACAGAAAACTTCAGCGAGACCCACGTAGTCATACGATGGGGGTCAGAGAGGCTGGAGCCCCCATTCAGAGGTGGTGGAATGGGTTGAGAGAAAACTTCGCCCTCTTCCCTAAAGACTGCAATCCAGGACCACGGGAGGATCCATGAGAGAAGGAACGGGGGAGAGGATGTTCGTTAGTGGGAACATCAAAGATCCCCAGTGGGCCCTTGCAGCCTAGAAGGAAGCCCTCTACCAGGGCAAAAGCTTTTGTGGGGGGTGATCTTATCAAGCCAACATTCCAAGAGAGTAGATAGTGAGAGAAGAGCGAGAAAACCCTGAGAGCACACAGGAGAAAGTGCCCCTTCCCCACCCACCTAGCCCTGCTAGGATCTTGGCTGAAGGCAGAGGGCTCAGAATACGTGGCTCTTGACCCCCACTCAGTGGCGATAGGTGGTAACTGTGACCAAATAACACCAGGATGAGAAAAAACAGAGCAACTCCCTCTGGCAATGTCAAACATTATATTAGATCTCCAGACCAGAGAGAAAATGACAAGTGCCCAGAAATCAGTCCTGAGGACACAGAAATATGTAATCTAAATGATAAAGCTTTCAAATTAGCTATCATCAAAAAACTCAACTAGTCAAACGAGAATATAGAGAAACAATTCAATGAGTTCAAGAGCTACTTCACAAAAGAGATTGAAACTATAAAGAAGAATCAATCAGAAATATTAGAGATGAAAGACACAATGGAAGAAATAAAATATGGATTCCCTGAACACTTGAGTGGACATCATAGAGGAGGGTATCAGCATAATCAAAGACAGACATGTTGAAATGCTCCAGATAGAGGAGGAGAGAGAACTGAGACTAAAAAGAAATGAAGAAAGTCTCCAAGAAATATCTGACTGAATTAGGAAATGTAACATAAGAATTATAGGATTCCAGAAGGAGAAGAGAAGGAGAATGGAGCAGACAGCTTGTTCAAAGAAATAATAGCAGAGAACTTCCCAAACCTAGGCAAGGAGATGGAAACCCATGTGGAAGAGGCTATCAGATCTCCTAAATATGTCAGTGTAAAAAGATCTACTGCAAGGCATATAGTAGTGAAACTGGCAAAGGTGAATGACAAAGAAAGAACACTAAGGACAGCAAGGCAGAAGAAAATAACCTACAAAGGAACCTCTATCACACTTTCAGCAGATTTCTCTGCAGAAAACATACAGGGTAGGAGAGACTGGAATGACGTATTCAAATCTTTGAAGGACAAAAACTATCAGCCAAGAATACTCTATCCAGCAAAAATATCCTTCAGACATGAGGGAGAAATAAAAACTTTCCCAGACAAACATCAGCTAAGGGACTTCATAGCAACAAGACCCCACACACACACACACACACACACACACACACACAAGAAATCCTCAAGAAGGCCCTCATACCTGAAGAATAAAAAGCAAGAAAGGGGTTGCAAAGCACGGAGTAAGGAGTTAAATAGGTCAACACAATCAGAGCAGGACAGCAAATATTCAAGTAAAGGATTAAAGACAAATGGAAGGAAAACAGCAAAAACAAAGGTAATCTTATCATTTTAACCACAAACATAACACAAGATGGAATAAGATGTTAGAAAAACAGCTTAGGAGGACAAGAGGAAAGGGACTGGATCAGTTTAGTCTAAAGAAATAAGAGGCCATCAGAAAATGGACTATCTTATCCACAAGATTTTGAATACAAACCTCATGATAACCACTAAACAAAAAAGCAGAACAGAGACACAAATAATAAATAAGGAGAAAACAAAGAAACATAACATAAAAAACTACATAACTCCACTGGTAGACCAAAATACACAGAACAAGAAACAAAGGAAATGCAGGAGAACAAGAAAATGAGTAATAAAATGGTAACATTAAGCCCTCATATATCAATAATCACCTAAATGTTAATGGATTGAATTCTCCAATAAAAAGACACAGAGTGGTGAGATGTATTAAAGAACAAAACCCAACAATATGCTGCCTCCAGGAAACACATCTCAGCTCCAATGACAAACACAGGCTCAGTGTGAAGAGGTGGAAGACGATACTCCAAGCTAATGGCAAACAAAAGAAAGCAGGTGTTGCAATACTTATATCAGACAAGGTAGACTTCAAGACAAGACAGGTAAAGAAGGACAAAGAGGAGCAGTATATAATGATCAAAGGGACATTCCATTAAGAAGAAATAACAAATAAATATCTATGCACCCAACACAGGAGCAACAAAGTACGTAAAGCAACTATTAACAAACCTAAAAGAAGATATTAATAACAACACAATAATAGCAGGGGATGTCAACACTCCACTCACGCCAATGGATAAATCATCCAGACAGAAAATCAACAAGGAAACAGTGGAATTAAATGAAAAGATAGACCAGTTGGACTTAATAGACATATATAGAACACTCTGTCAAAAAAACAACAGAATACACATTCTTCTCAAATGCACATGGAACATTCTCAAGGTTAGACCATATGTTGGGAAACAAGGCAAGCCTCAATAAATGTATGAAGATTGAAATAATAGCAAGCATCTTTTCTCATCACAATACTATAAAGCTAGAAATTAATTACAAGAGAAAAGCTGAGAAAGGGACAACAATGTGGAGACTAAACAATATGCTACTGAACAAGCAATGGATCACTGAAGAAATTAAAGCAGAAATCAAAAAATATCTGGAGACAAATGAAAATGAAATCATACCATACCAACTCATATGGGATGCAGCAAAAGCCATATTAAGAGGCAATTCATCACAATACATGCTCACCTTAACAAACAAGACAATAAGCAATCTCAAACTACACCTAATTGAATTAGAAAAATAACAAACAACGCCCAAAGTCAGCAGAAGGAGAAATAATAAAAATCAGAGCAGAAATAAATGCTATTGAAAGAAAAAAGGCATTAGAAAGGATCAATGAAACAGAGAACTGGTTCTTTGAGAAGATAAATAAAATTGGCAAACCCCTAGCCGGACTCACAAAGAAAAAAAGAGAGAAAGCTCAGATAAATAAAATTAGAAATGAAAGAGGAGTAATAACAATGTATACCACAGAAATACAATGGATTATAAGAGAATACTACGAAAAACTATATGCCAACAAAATGGACAGTCTAGAGGAAATGGATAAATTCTTAGACTGTTACAACCTCCAAAAGCTGAATCAAGAAGAAATAGATAATCTGAATAGACCAATCACAAGTAAAGACATTGAAACTGTAATCAAAAGCATCCCAAAGGATAAAATCCCAGGACCAGACATCTTCCCTGGGGAATTCTACCTCTTTCAGAGAGGATTTAATACCTACCCTTCTGAAGCTATGCCAAAAAATTAGGCAAGGTGGAATGCTTCCTAAATCATTGTACAAGGCCAACATCACTCTGATACCAAAGCCTGACAAGGATAGCACAAAAAAGGAAAACTACAGGCCAATATCACTGATGAACATAGATGCAAAAGTCCTCAACAAAATATTGACAACCGGAATACAGCAATACACCAAAAAGATCATACATCATGATCAATTGGGATTTATACCAGGGACACAAGGATGGTTCAACATCCACAAATCAATCAATGTGATACACCACATTAACAAAATGAGGAATAAAAACCACATGATCATGTCAATAGATGCAGAGAAAGCATTTGACAAGATCCAACCGCCATTTGTGATAAAAAAAAAAACTCTTAACAAAATGGGGATAGAAGGAAATTACCTCAACATAATAAAGGCCATATATGACAAACCCAGAACCAACATCATACTCAATGGGGAAAAACTGAATGCCATCCCTCTAAGAAGAGGAACAAGACAAGGATGCCCACTATCACCACTCTTCTTCAACATAGTACTGGAGGTTTTTGGCCAGAGAAATTAGGCAAGAGAAAGGAATAAAAGGAATCCAAATAGGGAGCAAAAAAGTGAAACTCTCACTGTTTGCAGATGACATGGTCTTATATATAGAAAGCCTAAAGAATACATTGGAAAACTATTAGAAATAATTAACAACTACAGTAAAGTTGTGGGGTGCAAAATGAACTTACAAAAATCAGTTGCATTTCTGTACTCTACTAACAAACTTACAGACAGAGAACTCAGAATACAATTCCATTTATAATCGCAACAAAGAGAATAAAGTACCTAGGAATAAATTTAACTCAGGAGGTGAAGAACTTATACAAAGAAAACTATAAGACATTATTGAAAGAAGTAGATGATGACATAAAGAGATGGATAGAGATTCCATGCACATGGATTGGAAGAACAAACATAGTTAAAATGTCCATACTACCCAAAGCAATCTACAGATTCAATGCAATCCCAGTCAGAATCCCAACGACATTCTTCATGGAACAGAACAAGAAAATCCTAAAATTCATATGGGGCAACCCAAAACCCCAAATTGCTAAAGCCATATTGAGAAAAAAGAACAAAGCTGGAGGCATCACAATCCCTGACTTCAAAATGTACTACAAAGCCATAGTGTTCAAAACAGCATGGTACTGGTACAAAAACAGGCACACGGATCAATGGAACAGAACTGAAAGCCCAGAAATAAAACCCCACATCTACAGATAGGTAATCTTCAGCAAAGGTGCCAAGAACATACAATGGAGAAAAGACAGTCTCTTCAATAAATGGTGTTGGGAAAACAACAGCCACACACAAAAGAATGAAAGTAGACCATTATCTCATGCCATGCACAAAAATAAACTCAAAATGGATCAAAGACTTGAAGATAAATCCTAAAACCATAAAACTCCTGGAAGATAATAAAGGTAGTATACTCTTTGACATGGAACTTAAAAGGATCTTTTCAAATACCATGTCTTCTCAGACAAGGGAAACAAAAAAAATAAACAAGTGGGAGTTCACCAGACTAATGAGCTTCTGCAAGGCAAAAGAAACGAGGATCAAAACAAGAAGACAACCCACCAATTGGGAGAAAATATTTGCAAATCATATATCCGACAAGGGGTTAACCTCCGTAATATATATGAGGAACTCACACAACTGAACAACAAAAAAAACAAACAGCCCAATCAAAAACTGGGGAGAGGATATGAGCAGACATTTTTCCAAAGAAGATAGACAGATGGCCAATAAACACATGAAAAGATATTCATCATCACTCATCACCAGGGAAATGCAAATCAAAACTATACTAAGATACCACTTTATGCCTGTTTAAATGGCTATAATCACTAAGACTAAAAATAACAAATGTTGGAGAGGATGTGGAGAAAAGGGAACCCTCATACACTGCTGGTGGGAGGGCAAACTGGTGCAGCCACTATGGAAAACAGTATGGAGATTCCTCAAAGAACTACAAATAGAACTACCATATGACCCAGCTATCCCACTGCTGGATATCTACTCAAACAATTTGAAATCAAGAATCCAAAGTAACATATGCCTCCTTATGTTCATTGCAGCACTATTCACAATAGCCAAGACATGGAAACAATCCAAGTGCCCATCGACCAATGATTGGATAAAGAAGATGTGGTATATATATACAATGGAATACTACTCAGCCATAAAAAAGACAAAATCATCCCGTTTGCAACAACATGGATGGACCTTGGGGGAATAATGCTAAGCAAAATAAGCCAGACTGAGAAAGACGAACACCAGATGATTTCACTCATATGTGGAAGATAAACAAACACATGGGCAAAGAAAACAATTCCATGATTACCAGGGGAAGGGGGATGGGGTGGGCACGGGGGGTGAAGGGGAGCACTTATGTGGTGACAAACAAGAAATAGTGTACAACTGAAATTGCACAATGATGTAAACTATTATGAACTCAAATTTTTAAAAAAAAAAAATTTTTTAAATACAATGAAGAAATTCTCAGAGAAAAAAACAGCTGGTATGGTATCAGCAAAACAGAAAGAAAAATATATTCTTTTCTCCAGTTTAGGACAATAGGTAGAGCTCAGAGGACATGAGGCTTGTCAAGGTACAGATCAGATGTAGCTTTAAGCTTCCTCATTAACCAATAATTATCACAATAACTTTAAAATTATGAATACCTTTCTCCAAGGAACTCTAAATGCTTTATGTGACCCTTCTAATGTATCTCCCTATGATTGTTATTAAATTATAAAATGATACATTATTGAAAGTTAAGCAAAAACACCATTACCATCTATTAAGTTTTTAGATTTCCTATGGGGAAATACTCAGTTCTCGCTTTTCGCTTTCAATGAGGTGAATCAAAGAAGGGCTACAATTCCAATCTTATTTGTGAATATGAAATTAACTCCAAATATAGCTCAGTCATTCTTCCCAGTTCCCTTCTGTATAGTGTATTCTGTCATGCTGTCCATCATCTTTTAATGAATGTTATTCAGTGAGCTGTTTGGGGCCTGCTTCTGGTTGCTTTTTATGTTAACTATTACAGAAAATTTGAAGTACAACTTAGGCTGGAGGTCAGGGCAAGGAACAGCAAATATTTCCTGGATTTTCTGAGCCTCATCAGAGTTCAGCTGTCATCTTATTAGGGCTTGGTATTCATTTATCCATTTAGTAAATACTTACTAAGGACCTACTACATTTTAGGCTCTGTATCTACATATTGAGGCTAGAAAGGTGTGTTGAGGCTAGAAATTAGAATCTATTGGAGAATACACACGAGTAAAGAGGTGATTATAATATGTGTGATAAATCTAACACACTTTGGACGCAATTGACCATTCATTCATTTCCTTACCTATTCCTTTTTTAGGCTTCCATGACTTCTATTCCCTTTCCCAACAGTATTCTTCTATGAATTCCACACCCTCTTTGTCTTTCTCCTTCCTCATCAGCTCTTCTCTCTCAGTCACTTTGGCAGGCTTCTTCTCATGCTGCGTCCAAACTCTAAATGTTGGGACACCCCAAGGCTTTATTCTACCAATTCTTTCTATGTAATTATCTCATCAAGTCCCTAATATTGAACATCATTCATGTAATGATTCACAACGTTTTTCCTTGACCCCTGAACTTTCTACTGGTATCTAGATTTGTATATTTAATGACTTTCCTGACATCTCATCTTAGACATCTAAAACACATCTCAAGTTTAACATATCACATTCAAAGCTCTTTATTTTCACCTCCCTTCCCCAGCCCCACCCCCAAAATAAACCACAACCACTCCTCTACTTGTCATTCTCAGTTTGTGGCACCATCATCCATCTATTTAAGTAAAAATCTATAGTCAATCAAAGAGTGATTCCTTTCATTTCTTCATTGATCCAATAGTTTTTGAGTAGCATGTTGTTTAGTCTCCACATATCTGTGGCTTTTCCAGCTTTCTTCTTGTGGTTGGTTTCTAGTTTCATACCATTGTGGTCAGAAAAGATGCTTGATATGATTTCAATCCTTTTAAATTTATTGAGACTTGTTTTGTTTCCCAACATATAGTCTATCTTTGAGAATGTTCCATGTGCACTCGAGAAGAGTGTGTATTCTGCTGCTGTATGCCTGCAATTTATATAATGTTATGAACCACTGTTACCTCAATAAAATAAATAAATAAATAAATAAGATTGACTCTTCCTCATTCCCAATGTTCAGTTCATGAGTGCCACTTGGAAAGTTATATCCTAAGTCTGATCACTTCTTACCATCTGTACTCCTCTTCCAAGCCATCCATCTTCATGTCTTCCTTCTAACTCTGAAATGACAACTTAGTGGTTTTCCTTGCCTGCATTCTTATGCTCTTAGAGTTTATTCTCCACATAGTAACCAGAGTAACTGTTAGAAATGTAAATCTAATCATAATATCCTCTGACCACTTTTCATTGATGACAGAATAAAATCTAAACACATTTCCAGGGTCCATAAGACGCTGTAGGGTTCAATCCCCTGCCTCCACTCCAACATCATATTTTGTACCACTTTCCCCTTATTCTCTACGCATGAACCACACTGGCTTCCTTTTTGTCCATCAAATACTCCAAGCATATTTCAGTCTTAGAAACTCTGAATTTTCTGATCCGTTGATCTAGAATATTCTTTCTCCAGAGCCTCAAATGACTGGCTCCTTCTTATTTTTAAGCTCAGCTCAAATATTGCTTCCCTAAAGAAGCTTTTCTTGGTCACCCTATCTGAAGAATCCTCCCAATCACCATGACTCTTTATTCTCTGTGCCATTACCTTGTTTTAGCTTTTGTCAGAGCACTTATTTATCACAATTTGAAGTTATATTATTTGTTTATTTGTAGCCCACTAGGATAGTCTTCATGGAGGCAAGGATCATGGGCATGTTGTTCACGCTTTTAGCCTTAGCATCTACTAGGTGATAGATAAATGAATGAATGAATTGAGGTTAGATTCGAATACTATGGTGATACAAAGGAGTGTGACTTATTCTAATTTTAGGGGGTCAGCAAAAAATAATACATGCCTTAAGACATAAATAAGAATTAGTAAAGTAAAGAGAGACCCAGACAAAGTAAATTTACGTATGCAAAGAAACAGAGGCAAATAACATGCAACTTTCAGGAAATGGAAAATTGTTCCATACTTTTGGAGCATGGAGCTTAAGAAGATTGGTCTGGGGACAGGAGTGGTGGGGACAAGCGTTGGGGGGAAGGAAAGAATAGGCGGGAGTAGGTAAGCATTTGCTGGGGGGGCGGGTAAAAGGATCACGTTGTCAAAGACATTGAGTCTCCTATTGAGTTAGAACTATTTTTCATGAAGGCAAAAGCCCATTGAAAAGTTTTGATCAAGAGGGTGACCTAGCAAATGTGGGTTTAGGAAGATTGTTCCAGCTGCAGTGTGGAGAATGAACTGGGTGGGGAGGGGGTTCTCAGCTAAAGTCTGGGAAATCATTTACTAGGCTGAAAGATTTCCTTCTCTGGAAGTACATAAACATAGTATTTCTGAGCTGCTTTAGTAAATGGAAAAGAAATGGAACCCACCTCATGGAGTTGCTATTAAAAGTAAGAGAATTAATATGTTGAATCAGGGAAGATGGAGAGAATTTAGAGCCTTCTAAAGTTTCTCACCTCCCACTTCACCCTAATTAAAAAGATGCAATTTTTTTAATTGCTCACAATTAAAACTCATAAATATGGTCTCAAAAGTTATCAATAAATGAGATGCTCAAAGCAATAACACTAAATCTATCCAGAAGACTCTTAAACCACAAAAGCAGCTATCTTGTATGCAGCCTAGAGACAGCAAGGGGATTGGATCTACTGAAGTAGACCATGCACTACACACACACACATACCCTAAGTTTGTCTCCTTAGACGTTATCTCATATTGCAGACCAGGGCATTCCTTCTAGTCTGGATCACTGCTTTCCATGGTGACAGCAGAAAAATGAATTCCTTCTCAAATGACTCATTTATAGAGTCCTCAAATCACACTGTGAAGGTGTTCATTTATTTGGCCTGAAAGACCAGCCGTGCATGGCATTCCTAACCATTCATTCAATGAGCAATTATTGAAATACTTACTGTGTGCCTCTTACTGTGATAAATATTAAGGATGAATAAGACATAGTTTCTGCCTTCAAGACAACTAAGTCAGTATGTGAAAATGACCATGGTAGATAAACTCACTTAGTGCTTAAGGAATCACCCTGAACAAATACGTAAATTAGACTGAGGGATCCAGGAATCAGAGTAGAATAGGATAGACCATAGTTAAAAACACAAGTGCTGGGATCATACAGACTTGGGTTTGGTTCCAAGACTTTCACTTAGTAGTCAAATGACTCAACCTCTTTTACGCTCAGTTCCCTCATCTGTCAGATATCAATAAGGACCCAGCTTATGGGGTTAAATTAAGTGAGATTATGTATGTAAAGTACAAGAGTGGATATATAGCACCATTCAAATAAGTGCATCTGCAGCAGTAATCATAAATACAGCTTATGATTCCTTCCTTACATGACTTTAAAAAGGAACTGTTGAGAAGGTCTCTAATAGATGAGAGCAAGGGTATTTATTATTCAACAAAAGAAGGTGCTTACATGCCAAATGCCTCCATGTCCAGCTGATGCCTGCAGCCTTAGTCACTTCCCAGCGGCACCTAAAATTCCAGAAACTAAATTAGCAACAAAACAATTAGCAGTAAAAGAGGAAAGTCTGATGGAGCAATGCTGCATGATGTGGGTGAACTTCCTGGGCATGCAGATGTACACTGTTGACTGTAAGCTTGTCTTCTGGGCACCAAATCCCTATCTCACTGATCAGACCTCTGATGAGAACTGGGCAAAGAAGCCTTAGGATATCCCCCAGCCATCACACAATACCCCAAAGCATCTGTCTCTTCCACATTGTAAGATGTATCCACTTGTAAAACGTATCCCTGCCGAGTCAGCTCAAACAGCTCCAACTACTCCAGCAGAAAGAATGCTTCACTTTACACAGCAATTATCACGGCCAGAAATGCTCAATGTCGTTTGCTGAATTCATAGGATGAAAATAAAAAAGAAAGTAATAGCTGTCATTGTTTGTATAGCTTTATGCATGTGTGGGAAGCAGTAAATCTAAGGGGAAAAAAAATCATTTTTCACCTTTCCCTTTTAGTCCTGCAACAGAGTTTTTGCAGATTTCTTCCTTCTCAAATCATACATTATCAAGAGAAGCTTTGAAAAAAGGACTTTACATTCATTGCAATTGCTACCTTAAAAATGTTATTCCTTAAGAGAAGCTTTGAAAAAAGGACTTTACATTCATTGCAATTGCTACCTTAAAAATGTTATTCCTTATTTCTTGTGCTTCAAATGAGTTACCGTATAGTGCATTCAAGAAGGGCAGTCATACACCCTGAAGCCAACAAAAGAAATGTTCCTAAGGCAATTTTGAAACTGTTTGAAGAAAAGTATTGAAAACTGACCACTGTTTTCAGCAACAGTCAGAGATGGAGAGGCTGAGTTGAAGCTAATGCCGAGCGGCCTCAGGGTACAAACACATCACAATGGCTATGATCAGCAACCAAAGAATGGACTCACTCAAAGCCACAGTTTCTGCAGTACAATCTCTAAGAGGCATTTGGTCCACAGTGTATAATGTTCTAACCCATGAATGCCGAAATCACAAACCATCTCCACCTCCTTCCAAAGTAGTCTGTCATTGAGTCTGAAGTAGAAAGCACTTACTACAATGATAACAGCAGTTAAAAACAAAACAACAAAGCAAAAAGAAAAAAACCCAAAGCCCAAGCCCTTCCCACTTCTGAGTCCATAGAAGGTACTCTGAAATCAAAGTAAAATGCGACTGGAAGGTACATGTGTAGGGACAGTATCTGCCAAATTCTAGGTGAACCTGGAGATGAAGAAGGTTCCCTGTGGCCCTCGAACATATTCTTCCCATCCTTCAAAAATTATCTGTTCCCCAATGACCATATTCAATTCCATTAACTACAACAAAGCCTTCATTTTCTACAATATGGCTGCAAACTTTTACAAAATGAACCTACGAGCAAACTCTCATGATTTAAATTTATACTCCAGTCTCTATAACCAATATTCACATCCTTTTCTGTGAGCAAGTTTTGATGTGGAGAAGGTATCTGGCTCATAACATATGGAAAGGGTGTAAAAGTTGTGGAAAAGAAGACTGGGCAGTCAAAACTCAAACATCTAATGATTTTGCCTAGAAATGGGTGAGTGTGGCTTGCCATGATTGGAATGGACCAGACCTGAATTTACAGCCTGACAGGGTGCATTCTTTGACTGCCATGAGGATCTCAACCCTGGTGCTTGGGTGGAGAAGTAGGGAGGCGTAACCTCCTCTCTAAGTCATTAGTTTTAAATAGATAACAGAAATGAATACCTTAAATTGGATTTTTCCAAATAAATTCAGCAGGTAGTATGTATTGAGTACCTTATGCAAGCAGACAATCTACTTCACTTTCAAGCATGTTTCAGTTTTCAGATGAAAAATTTGAAGTAGTAACTGCAAATACACCAGGTTCCTTCAGAGTGTCTTGACCATATTTATAGCACTGTGTGATAATATACTATTACCTTCTAGGTTTATAAGAATTCTATCAACTTATCAGCTGATGTTTGGAGACGTTCCTTGCTTTCTGCCTCATACTATTCATTCTTTCTTTTTCTGGTTCCTTTATTCATTCCTCCAACAGACATTTTTTTAAAATCTAGGTACTGAGGTTATAACAATTAATAAGACAAAAATGCTTGTTATCAAAAATTTTATGGGTTCTCTGAGAGAAAAGAACAGGGACTGTAAAGCATGTTCATGCTTCTACAGACCAGAACAAATTCTCCAAAGCCAATGCTTCCAACCTTCAGGGATCTTTCCCTTCAACGTCCCCCAATGCTACCTTCCAGCAAGTATGTCCCTAAAGGTGCAGAAGGACAAAGTCACAGGTTCTTTCTTTCTTTCTCATCTCTGTAGCCAAAATTATATCCTGCAGATGAAGTTCGACGTTCACTACCTCTAGCTTTTTACGTGTGTGTGTGTGTGTGTGTGTGTGTGTGTGTTCTGAGACCAAACTTTAGCAAAGGTGTTAAGGCAAGATTTTGGGGTGGGGTAGGGCTCACTTAATTCAAAAGTTGGAAAAGAAGTCAATATTATGGATATTTTACTCCATGGAAACAGGCTGAATAAAGAACAAAGGGATTTTTCTGTTAACTAGAAAGAAATAGATGTCATAAACATTTAAGTGGTTTTAGTCTAATTTAGGTAAAGGAAGTCTACAATCTAAAGAACTGCTATGGTTCATATAATAAATTATATGGAGAGACCTAAGCCATTTAACCAAGGTTCAGAAAACCAGCTGGCTGATAGCACCGTGGCCACACAATGGTCCAAACTGATTCATTCACTCCATTCATTCACTCATTCATTCATTTAACAAACATTTATGGACTACCTACCAAATGACAGACACTCCAGCAAACGAGCCAAGAGCTATAGATCACTTTCTGTATGCTAGACACTGTGCTAAGCACTCTCACTTTAATCTTCACAGTAATCCTCTAGGTTTACTGAGACACAAATAAGTGAAGTGACCAGTAAGTGATGAAACTGAGATTCCAGCACAGGCAGTCAGACCCCAGGGAAAGTGATGCATGACACAGCCCCATCCGTCCAGAGCTCTCAGTCTAGATGGGGGACCCAGAGCAAAGAAACAACTTACTGAAGGTGACTTATACTCTGCTAGAGGTGTACACACAAGGGCCCTGAGACCCCCAGAAGAGACGTCATTTATGGTCAGGCATCGCTTGTTTTCCTGCATTCTCCACCACAATACTTCCTTAATTTATTCCCTCTCTCCTCATTTGGGGAAAAAATTCAAATTTTAAAATTTATAATTTGCTTTCTAACTAGAGGGACTTTTTCCCCTCTCCTTTGATATTTGTGAAGTAATTACACCTGGCTTAAGACACCTGCTTTGCAAGAAACTATTCTGTATTCAGCAATGTTTATTAAAGGATGGAAATTCAAATACATCGTCAAGTGTTCCAGCTTGCCCCAGATAGGGACCAGGCAAACTGGAACTCCCACCAACTGTGTCTGTTGTTCAATAAAGGTATAGGGTCACCAGGTCTCCCCGTGTTTCAAGAGCAGAGAAATCTAAATTTTTCTCTCAATATTTTAAAAAAGGACACATTGAGATTTTGAAAATAAAACAGAGGACAAACAGAACATTTCTCAGGCTGAATTTAGCCTATAGGTCCCAGGTTACAATTCCTGTTTGAAATATAAGTTTTATAATATAAGTTTGGTTTCTGCCTTTGAGGAGCTCACAAAATGGTGAGAGTAAGATAGTAACGGCAAGAGATACACAGCAAAAAATTATAACATGAGAGAAAGATGAAAGTGCCAAAGAAGAAGAATATTGTACATGGGTCACAGAGAGGAATTATACTTCCAGCTGAGATACAGCAAAAGGCAGCAGAGGCAGCATTTGTGCTGGCCTTAAAGGATGCGAAGGTTTCACAGGCATTACAGGGAAGAAAGGGCAGGTAAAGCACCGGGCAGGCCAGGCGTAAAGCTGCACAGGTGAGCAGAAGACAAGGGCAGTTCAGTTTTCTTGTGGATTGCGAAGGGACAGAGCAGAAGATGTGAAGGATGAGGTGGACCAGATTGTGCAGGACTGTGACATCCATGGTGATACTTTACTCTGCAGGGTGTAGTTCCAAGATACACCAATACACAAGATGTTAGGCATCCTTCAGTAAATGACTTAAAATAAAATTCGATAGTCCAAAACCTGGGGAAAGGCTATATACCATATCAGTCTCTGGATGATTCTCAAAGCAGACTGACAAATTAGATGCTCTAAGAACTAACCCCTACATCTAGCAATGAAACCTGGTTAGCTTTGTTAATCCAGCTTATTATTTGATCATGGAACTTTTTTTTCTTAGACCACTTATTTTTACCCTAAAAAGAATAAAATATTGCACTCAATGCTGCTGGATACAACAGGAACGTCCTTCATGCCATGGAGTGATGGGATACTGGTAGTTGTGGTACCTTAACAATGTTTTAAGAGGAGTGTGAACAAGGAAAAAAAGAGGAGAGACTGACTGCAGAAAATCAGCTAGGAGCCTATCACAGCAAGAATAATGAGTTCCTATTACATAGAACCCACTGTACATATGCCAGACATCACTTGAGGTGCTGTTCATATTGTACTTTCTGTAATGAGAACCAGAATTATGATAAAAGCAGCAATCAATATCCAATTTCAGGACAAATATGGACCAGCCAGTATTCACCTTCCCCTCCCATCCTCTCAGCTTCCTCTATCTTTTGCCCCCCTCTCTTTTTTCTACTCTGCCCTTGCGTTTTTTTCCTAGTACTGGTAGGATATGCCCTGTAAGTCCAGTTTGAAAGAAAACAAACATTTGAAATTTGAATGCTGCCGTGACATCATTTTTCAAATGATTGAGATTCATTTCCCTCTCCTTATTGCTCTCTGCCCTTTTCTTTAAGATATATTATAAGCTAGAACTAACAGGGCAAGTAGGTGGTTAGTTCTGTGGGGGCTTTTAGGTCTTTAGGATGAGATTTAGTGCCAACTCCTACTTTCTCCTTTTCTTCTTCTGGGTTCTAAACATATAAGGATCAATAGCCAAGAGGAAACAAATTTCAGCTTTTGTTAATAACTGAGCAAGTGCCTGATCTCCCCTCCCACCTTCTCCCTCATACAAAACTTCTCTAATGTTATGGCTACAGTACTGGGCAAAGAGGTTTTGGTTTCCTATAACCCCTGTCTAAATGGTTGGATCATTAAAGTTGATTCCAAGCCTGCTTATGCAAACATCCAATTGTATGAGTAATGCATGTCACATCTTCCTTCCCCACCTGTTGCAGGTGGAGCAGAGCCTAGAGGAGGGTCAGAGTTGCTAAGTAAGTGCCACCCCATCTGTACAGCCTGGAGACTGGAACTGCAGAGGTGGGCCTGAAGGTAGCCAAGGCTGATCCTGAAAAGTTGGTCCTTCTATCAGTCAGTCAGCAGAGGTAGAAGAGCATCTGCATGTCTCTGAATTACTGTGATACTGTCAATTAGGAGAAGACAGTCAATGAATTTCAGACTCTGCCAATCAGATCTGCAGCTTCTCCTCTGTGGAGGAGAAAAATAGGATGGGAAAGGATGGAAACTAAGAAGTTCCCTTTTCTTAGGGCTGAGGCTAAACCCCAGAGGATACCATTTCAGGAAAGTTGGACAAACTTCCTGCCCAAAATTCTTCCTCCACTGAGATATTAGATTCCATCATCAATAATTTACCCATGATAGCCTTTCATATTATCCTTTGACTCTGATCTGTTTCAATATGAATATCCCTGAAAGGAGTAACATAAACAGAATCTAGTACTTTGATGGGAATTGGTTTTGCTTAGGGCTAAATGTGAAGTGTAAGCATTGGGACAAAGAACGCATACTGAGAAAAAAAGAGGAAGCGAGAAACAAAGTGGGAGAGCCCCAAGGCTCTTCTGTCTACTTCATAATTACACACCTGCTTGGAGACTAATATGCAAATACCAGCATTTTCCCCATTGATTTCCAGGATGACTTTGAGTAAAGTCCTGGATGTTAACAACGCCCCATCCTCTAGTTTTTCAGTAAAAATACCATTTGGGAAATGTGGGAATTTATGTAAGAAAATTTTACATATATATATATATATATATATATATACACACACATATATAATAGATAAAATTAACCTGGTTATAGAACCCCTGCATATCCCTTAAGTATAACAATTAAATATTATACATATTATGCATTATATATGTATATATTATATAATATTTAGTATATAATATAAATACATAAAATATGAACAAATTATATAGTATATATAATTAATATATATTCTATAATTAACATATCTTACGTTATATAGAATATGCTTAAGGGACATGTTAGAATTTTGTCACCAAGTTAATTTTTTCTACCTTAACACAGTTGAAAGAAGAGTGGAAGTAAGATTCACAAGAGCTAAAATGATTTCTGAGGTTGATCAATTTCTAAGAGCATTTTATAACAAGGAACAAAATAACCAGATTTATGATACCCTTAGCAAACTTATTTTTAGAAAACTTCAAAATAGAAATTATAGCACAAATTGAGGGAAAAACATTTAAGCTATTACTTTCAATTTTGTCACCTTAAATATTTGCAATGGAACAGAAACTCTTTCTGGAAGATGTGGGTTTGGAATTTTTTAACAAGGTGTGGATGTGTTTGATGACCTGA
Organism: Equus przewalskii; assembly: GCF_037783145.1. NCBI lineage: Eukaryota > Metazoa > Chordata > Mammalia > Perissodactyla > Equidae > Equus > Equus przewalskii. Next base: position 31,057,829 of record NC_091834.1, read on the forward strand.
CAAGGTCACTTAAAATTGTGCAGTTCAATAACGCAGCCCCTCTCTGTGAGGACAGAAGACCAGGCTGTGCTACAGTGGTTTAGGGAAAGCATGACAACCTAACAATAGACCTGCACGCTGGGAGGAGAAGTAATTTATTTTCCCCTGTATTCTCTTTATGTGAAACTACACAGAGAGTCAGATGCACGTCCATGCGTGCATAAAGCGAGAGAATAGAAATTCATTTACTTCACTCATAGATTTCAGGTACCGCATGCTAAGCTGCTGTGCTTATCTCTGGAAAGTACACCCTCAAAGGCTGAATAAAATTTCTGTTGTTCTGTTTTTTGTATAACATAGCATATTGTTTGCTTAAAAATGGAAAGCTCATTTTATTAAGTATTCTTGTTACTTGTCTTCAGAATCTTAGCTCTGCCACCCTTTTTCAAGTGTGCTTATCATAGTTTGCACTGCTGACTTACTGGAACTTCTCTAACAGGGATTTTCTCAGCCAGTTTCACCTTCTGTCCATATCGCTGCTCACTCTTCTGCAGCACTTAGATCTGCAGCACAGCAGGTGGAGAAGTGCTTGAAAGACAGAACAATGGGAAACAGACATATGCCTTCTTTTTAAGAAGTCATGAATATGAACTTCTATCCAACTTTGTTTGGGGGAAAGCCTTTTGTGAGTTTGCTTTGTTTTGTTCTTTAATCTATGCTCTACTAGTTGGCATTGTCACATTAAAAAACATGAGGACAGAATTAAATTTGTCCTCAGCCTTCTCAATTTCTTGTCACAAAATTAAAAACTTTTGATGAGTGTTGCAAAGTCACAGTGTTCTTGGGTGCTCAGGTTTGTGCTGGGGACATCACATTAAAAAAGAGAAAATTCCCACAGAGACCTCACTTAACACTCCCCACTAACAGTTATTCTTGCTGTGAGTCTGCTCTGAAAGGGTATATGACACCTGCTCCTGCTACACACAAGAAATTGCTCTTTCCTGGAAGGTGATTGACAGCAAGAGACATTCAGCTGAGTTGACTGGTGTTTTCAAAAGGGGATGAAAGAAAACCACAGAGATCTGTATGAACTGGGTCCATGGTAGAGGTGAGAGGAAGGTGGGAATGGGGTTCAGTAAAGCTGCTGATGGATGTGAAAAAGAGAAGACTTTGAAAGAGAATATTGAAGGGAGTATGTAAGCTGGAAATGACTGGAGAGAGAGAAAAAAGACCAGGTAGTAGTAACTTCAATATGCTAACACCATAAAGAATTTATCTGGCGTTGGTGTTTTCAATTTATAAAGAAGTTTAAGATTATCAAAATATTTCTAGAAATGCAAACACTTATTACCCTAGAGCAGGGCTTTTCCCTCTTGGCTCTAGTGGCATTTTGGGCGGGATCATTGTTTGTCGGGAGGGTATGTTGTGTGCATTGTAGAACAGTTAGCAGCACCCCAGGCGTCTACTCACTAGATGCCAGTAGCGGTCTCCGTCCTGAGTCATGACAACAAAAAACGTCTCCAGACATTGCCAACTGTTTTCTCGGGGGCAAAATCACCCCTGGCTGGGAACCACTGATCTAGGACAGTGGGTTTTAATCTTGGCTGCGTAATAATATAGTAAAATATCAATCTGCAAAGGCTCATTTCCTAAGATTGATATTTAATTGGTCTCCGGTACGGCTGAGTCATGGGCATGTTTTTTAAGTTCCTGAGATGATGCTATTCAGTCTAATAAGTCTAATAATCAGTTTAGGAAACAATTAGTGGAATGCCTACTCTGTGCCTAGCATTGCCTTAGTGGATGAGGGTACAAAGATGAATGAGACATTGTCCTTGGACTAGAGGGGCTTAGGATCTAGTGAAGACGTGGACACACAATGGATACATTTCCAATATGTTGTAGTCTATTTCCTTAAAGTTAAAGGTACAGGACACTATGTCAGCACAGAGAAAGAGCTGGTAACCTCATGGCACAATGTCAAAGATATCAGTATATTTCCACCAGAATAGCTAAAACTCAGAAGGCAGCAAACTTAAGGAAGTGAAGCAACTGGAACTCTCATATATAGCAGTTTCACTAACGTATACATGTGCATACATATGTACACTTGTACACACAAACACACCAGAAATGCATACGTGTATTGGAATAGTCATAGCAGCATGTAGGAGATGCTCTCAGTGCCTCACTGAAATCCCCTTAGCACTCACTATTTTCCTACATGCCAATGGCTTCTTAATATAAGTACCTGTGACTCTCTACCAAGGAGCTTTCTCTGGCCACAGGAGAGTGCTCTGCCTGTACCTAGAGCAGGCTGAAAGTGCCATGGAGCAGCCGTCAACCAATGACAAACAAGAGAAGTCCCATCCAAGCTAGTGAGTAGCTGTGGAATTATGTCCCAAATCCCATTCTATGCTGTCTCCCAAAGGGCCCCAGTGAAAATGACACCCCCTGGTGCCCATGGATGCACTCTGTATTGGATTCATTCCTATCTATATCTTACTTCTCCACTCCCCTCTAAACTCTCAAATCAACACTTGAACTCAAATCTAGTCTTGGGGTTTGTTTCTGGGATAACTCAGCAAAAGACACAGCATTATTCATATAAACTGAAGACTTAAATGTCCATCAACAGAAGCATAGCTAAACAAATTGTGGCACATCCATATAATAAAATATTATGCATCAATAAAAATGAACTAACTATAGATTCTCATCACTACTTGAATGAATCTCACCAAACTTAATTTTGAGCAAAAGGTGTTACATCAAAATAATATATACTTTATGATTACATTAATATAAAGTTTAATATGAGGCAAACTAGTTCACAGTACTAAAAGGTACAACAGTGGTTCCCTTTGGGGAGAAGGAAGCGTGAATAGGGACAGGAACAAGGGGGCTGGTAACGTTCTGTTTCTTAGCATCCATAATGTTACATGGGTGTGTTCATTTTGTGATAATTCATTTATTTTTACCCTTTTTTTGTATATATATTTCAATTAAAAGTTTTTAAAAATCTAAACATTCACCATAGGGAATGCAAGAAAAGCAAAATATATAACAGGGAGGGCAGGAGTTGGGGAGGAGAGGGTAGAAAAAGATGTGGCGGTAGCATTAGCTCACAGTAAAGAGGGTCCCTAACCAAAGATTCAGGGGCCACCATGAAACCTCCAGCTAAAATAATAAAATAAGCAAAGGCAGGCCCCAAAATCCTGATCCCTGAATTGGGGGTGGAAGGGATTGGAATCTCACTAATTTTCACTCACTGGTCTTTTGCCTGTGCCTCGCCTCCACATTCTTCATTCTCAGTCTGAGCGTCCACTGTTCCTTTCTGAGCTGCCTTGAGTGCCGAAAATTTCAACAAGAAGATGTAGAATCCAGATAGAGAAATCAGTAAAATATAAAGCATTAGAAGCATTAGCCATGCTAACTTTCCAGGAGAACTGAAGAGAGTTCTTTTCAACAGAACACCCTAAAAAAGCAATACTCTTTCAATAGCTTTTCTCGAACACTCACTTTCACCACGCACCTTATGTCCTTATTGAGCATTTTTCACATGTGAGACTGAGCACCGAAGACATCGAGGTGGGGCTTGCTCCAGCAGCTATGCTCTGTTGATAAATAACTGTGGCAATGCTTCAGCAATTTAGTTCCTAATCTGTAGGTAAATTGATTACTGATAGCCAGGGATTCATTCCTATTCTTTCCTCTCTTCCTGCTACATGATGTCTGTAAAAGATTCTCTTGGCTCTAGCCAAAGGATTTTGATTTCTTTACCTCTTGACATCTAATAACAAGCTCTTTCAAGGGAGATGTCATTTTCTGTCTTCTCACCTATGTTTTCATCCAATTCGTCAAATTAGTTCACAGAAACCTCAGTGAGGGCCTGGTTGTAAAATGTTGTAAAATTGAAGCCACGTTGCTGTTAGTAGCTTTTGCCATCTTCATTAGTATTTATGAATGTGAACCCCGGCAGTGGCAGTAATATTCCCATTACTGAAAGCCTGTTAAGAGCCACATTATTGTCTTACCTTAATTGGACTTCTGTCTGAGGGAAAAAAATAAAGAACCGATTTAATTTTCTCCTGCCATTGACCTATGATATTTGTAAGGCATAAACTTGCCTCATCTCTACCAAATGGGCTCTAGGAGGGCTGGTCACCTTGGTGTTAAACTGCTCAAGTAAATCCATTCGAAACTGGCATCAGAACTAACTGGATAATGAACTAAACTGAGAAGTCATTCTCCCGATTTGAGACCACATCAAGCTCTCTCTGAAAAGTTAGGACTTGATTTTGAGGAACTGGAGGAGTGAAGGGCCTGAAATTCGATTTTGGAGAAGGTCGTAAGTCTTTTTGAAAACAATTCTGCCATCTTTCCAATTTTTCCCCCATTTAGTTTGGTTTTTTTCATGTTGCAAAAACAACAAAGGGAAGTGATTTATTTTTTCCATTTCAAAAGATGCTCACTCCCTTGGGAGATTCAACTGGAGAAATAAGAAACTCCCCAGTTTCCTCACCCTAAAGAACTATACAGCTGATCTCCAGAGAACCATGGCTCCAGCTCGCTGGACTAGAACTATTTCCCAGGTGAGTTATTTGACTTAGAGGCAACTCTAAAGGCATCAGGAAGGCAACAGGATCAACACCCTAGGGCTTCAAGCTGCTCTGACACTTGAAGTCACTTCAGCAGCACCTGAGAAAGAGCTTGGTTTTCTTACCTGACTCTTCACTACCCAGGCCAGCGTCACATTTGGAATAACCATTCAGGAACAGGATTATTCGCACGTGTGGAATATTTGACAGAAACAGGTTACTTTTTTTCTTCTAGGTATTCATTCTTTCTCATTCTAGTGTAGACACAGCAACCCTTTATTCCAGATCAGGGTACTTCTGCTGACAATGGATTTTTCTTTAGAATTTGTATTGTATTCATTTGAAGTACTTTAATGTGTTTTATGGATTTAAATGGATTTAGCCATTAGCCCATACTTTGTTACATATTTAACAAGATAAATTTAGTAAAAGGAAAATTTATATTAAAAAACAAAATTTCACCAAAGGACTATTTGTTTGTGCACCACCTACTTATCAAGGACTTGTTATAATATTTGCAGCAGTATCATTTTAATAATTTATTTGCTTAAACTGTTCTGCCTCAACTTTCTCAATTATTCTTTATACTTTTTTAACTTTATAATTTATTTTTATCAGAATAATGAATGTACATAGTTTGTACATGAATTCGACAAGCTTATAAGAACAAAGGTCTCTGTCTTCACTCTTTCCCAAGTCAAGTCTGTTTTCCACAGTTATTTGCTCTGACTCTTGATAATGTCCTCCCTCTATTTTCTATTGCTGGAACTCCTGTTGATTGAATGTTGAAATTCCACAGAGTATTCTCTAATTTTCCTGTTTTATTTTCTATTTTCCATCTCAGGATTTTTTGCCAAACTTTGAGAGTTTTCTCAAATTTATCTTTCAATCCTTACATTGAATTTCTATTTCTGCTATTTCATTTCCAAAAGCTTATCTTTTTTTCCCAGCTTTTGTGGTGAGGAAGATTGGCCCTGAGCTAACATCTGTTGCCAATCTTCTTCTTCTTTTTTTTTCCTTGCCAGAGCCCCAGCACATAGTTGTTTATCCTAGTTGTAAGTCCTTCTGGTTCTTCTATGTGACATGCCACCACAGCATGGCTTGATGAGCAGTGTATAGGTTCACACCCAGGATCTGAACTGGCGAACCCCAGGCTGCTGAAGTGGAGTGTGCAAACTTAACCACTACGCCACAGGGCCCCATAAAAGCTCAATCTTGTTCTCTGAATGTTCCTTCTTGAAAATACAGTGTGCCTATCTCATAGATGCGACATCTTCTCTTATCTCTCTGAGCACATTATTGGTTTAAAGCTTTGGTCTTTTGCTCCCTGCATTGTCTCTATTTACTCCAAGTTTCTTTTTCTTCTTGTTTCAGTCTCTCTCTTTCGGGGTAGAAGTTTACTCAAATGTCTGCTGATCTTTGATTGTCAATTTATATTTTCCTTTTCTATTATTATATTTTGAATAAGTAATACATTCACATGCTTCAAAATGTAAAGGTATATAAAACAATTCAGTAAAAATTTCCCTCCCATCTTTCCCATGCATCTGCTCATTTCCCATCTCTTGCCCTTTGGTAACCACTCTTCTTGGGTATCCTTCCAGAATTCATTTATGCATATAAAAGAAAAAAAGAATAGATTCTTCTATTTTCCCAATTTATGTAAAAGATAGCATATTAAATGTTATATAAATACACTGTATTATACCTTACTTTTTTACAGATAACAACATGACTTTTAGATTTTTGTATAGCTCCATAATATGTGGCACATAGAACTCTTCCTCATTTCTTTTGATAAGTGCATAATACTCCATTTTATTCATTACTTATCATTTCTAATTTTGTTCTATTCTAAACTATCCTGGAATAAAAAAATTGTAAAAAAATTATTTCACACGTATGCAAGTATATCTATAGGATATATTTCACAAATTGGAATTAGCAAGTCTAAAGTTACATGCCTTTGTAATTTTGAAAAATTTTGTCAAATTGCCCTCCATTAGGGTCAAATTACACCTCCCTTAGAGGTGTACCAGTTTATATACTCGCCAGCAGTGTAAAAGAGTTCTTGCCTCACAAGAGCCTCATTAACAGAATACATGTACAAATGGAAGGTAGTTTTACTTTGTGCATTAGTTTTCTATTGGCTTTGTAACAAATTATCACAAGCTTAGTCTCTTATAGCAACACAAATTTATAATCTAACAGTTTTCAGAGGTTAGATCCAAAACTGATTGCACTGGGCTGAAAGTTATGGTGCTGGCAGAGCTGCATTCTTTTCTGAAGGCATTAGGTGACAATCTATTCTTTTTGCCTTTTCCAGTTTCTAGAGGACTTCTTTAAGGGACCGTTATTCTGCTTATGACAATTTGTATTTTTCTTTATTTTGATTGATGTTGGACCTATTTTTATGTGTTTAAGGACCATGTGTTTTTCCCATTTGGTGAAACCTGTTCATATTCTTTGACCATTTTTCTGTTGGTTTATTAGAATCTTTTATATATTAGAAATTAGACCATTGTCTATTATATCAGTTGTAAATATTATTTCCTAGCTTGTCATTTGAGCTCCTGTATTATTTATGTTGGTTATTATTCAGAATTTATTTTAATTTCATATAGTTAGGTTTAATAATTTGTTTTGTAATTTCTGCATTTTACATACTCATTAAAAAGGACTTCCTAAATTCCAATATTTTTAATTTCTTTTTAATTTCTAGCACTGGTTTCATTTTTCTCATATAAAACTTTTATCCTTTTAGGATTTATTTGGATAAAAGTTATAAAATTTAAATCCAAATTACTTTTTTCAGTTGACTATGCAGTTGCCTAATATCATTTATTGAATATCCTTCTTCACTTGTTTGAGATGTCACCTTTATCATATGCAAAATTGTAGCATGTATTGGGTCTATTTATGGATATCTCATTCTCCTCCATTGGTTTTTCCATGTATTCATGAGCCAGTATCACACTGTTTTAATGATTGGGCCTTTATAATATGTAACAATATCTGGTAATGCTAGTGCTCTATCACTGCTCTTCTTTTTCTTGGCTCTTCTTACTGATTTATTTTTCCATATGAACTTTGGGATCAACTTGTTTAGGTTTTCTTTTTTTAAGTTGGTATTTTTATTGAAATTTATTAATTTTTATTTATTATTAAATCAATTAAGAGAGAATAGAATATTATGTCTTGCTATCCAAGAATGTGGTATGTCTTTTTATTTATTTTATCATTCTTTGAGTCTTTCATCCGTGTTCATATAGGTCTTTCACATATTTTGTTAAGTCTATCCTGAGTTTTTTTATTTCTTTGATGCTATTTAAATGGAGTGGTTTTTCTGATTATAATTTGTATATATAAACTATTTATCTTTTCTAATATATCTTAGCAGATCTCTTAGTAATTCATTATATCAACAGAAGCAATTACATTCTCAGTCCCCGAATATGACAATCAGGAGAAATAAACACTGGCAGCATTAGTCTCCTAGAATGACAAGATTAATTAATACCTTTTATTTGTTTTTGGAATAGTATAACCTCAAATTTTAATTTTTAAATATTTTTATTATGAAATGCTAAATATACAGAGAATATACTTAACTCAATGCAGTTTATGAAGCATAACAAAAAAATAATCATCCACGAAAAACACTCCATCCAAACAAGAAACAGAATATAACAAACTGGCATCCACTTTTGTGCTCTTCCCTGTCCCATCCCTCTGCATACCTCCACCTCACCCCATGTGCACTATGCTAAACTTTGCCTTTATCATTCATTTGCTTTTTCTTTAAAGTTTATCACTTCTGTGTGTACTCCCAAATAGTATATTTAGTTTTGTTCATCTTAGAACTTTATAAAAGTAGAATCATATAGTCTTTTCACACAATATTCCTTCTAAAATACATCCCATCTTCTTTCCTATAGCTGTTGTTACTTTCATTTCACAACAGTATAATATTGTGAATAATCCACAATATAATTTTTTAGTGCTGTTGGAAACTGGAACTGTTTCCGCTTGTGTTTCACTTGTAAACAGTACTAATAACATTCATCTGCATGTTTTGGGTACACCTGTGCAAGGATTTCTCTAAGGTACATGTGTAAGAACATGATTTCTGAGTAATATTTATGCAAATATTTAACTTTAATACCAAATTGTATGCTCCAAATCGCTGTGTATGGGTTCCTTGTGCTATCAGGAACATGCAAGCATTTTATGGAATAAAAAGTTTATGTGGTTTTTATAGAATGCATCATTTATTAAATATTTTAGGGCCATACACTCTCTAGTGAAACTACTCAACGCGACTGTTGTAGTGGGAAAGCCACTGTAGGTAACATGTTAACAAATGAGCATGGTTGTGTTCCAATAAAACTTTATTTGCCAAACAGGTAATAGGCAGAATTTAGCACGTGGGCCATAGTTTGCCAGCTCCTGCTCTATATCGGTATTGATGCTTCATATTTTTATACTTCTTAATAGCAAATATTTTAGCAAAAAAAAAAGTGAGAGATATAGCAAATGTGACAAAATATTAACAGTGAGTTAATTATAAGTGATTCCAGTACAATAGCGTCCATTATACATTTCTTTCTTCATTTCTATAGGTTTGAAATTTTTCAAAATATCAAGGTAGGGAGGAAAAAACTGATGAAAGTCTAAACATATCCCGCCCCTCTGTTTTTAAATAGCCTCATGAAAAATAGTGGCAACGGTATGTAAAAGCCAGAACTAAAGTCCTTGTTTAAGATCTCTAAAAAATTTATTAAGGCTCAGCATTTTCAAACAATTAAGAAAGAAACATGGGAATTGAAACATTACTACTAAATTTTCAAGAGTAGGAATCAATATCAGAATTCTTATGTTACATCAAACTGTTTATTTGATGCTTAGAAAAACTCATTAAAAATTTTAGAAACTACTTTCATATGTTACAAATAAGTAAAATGTCGAGTATTTTAACACATTTTACATCAAGCATAGAAACCTCAGAGGTATTATTAGTTTTGTTATTCTCAACCAGGCAACAGCTCTCCCCCAATGTTTAGTTGATAATGTTAGATGATTTCCAGGAAAGATTTGTAAAAGGAATGTTTTACATCTTTAATGCTTACATTATTAGCTCACATGCCAACAATCTTACCAATAACCCCTCCAGTTGAGAACACACAAAACAATCAGTTTTATCATCTATCAAATATTACTTTTAAGAAATTTTACATTCAAGAATAGCTGTGAAAATAATAAAGTGTTTAAATTAAAGATGTAAAATAGATTCCTTTTACAAATATTTTCCATAATAATCTAATAACATCAACTGAACATTGGTGGAGATTGAGTGGGTAGTTGAGAGCAAAAAAATTAATAGCACATCTCAGGTTCCTATGCTTGATGTAAATGTGTTAAAATATTCAACATTTTGCTTATTTGTAACATACGAAAGGAGTCCCTACAATGTTTAATGAATTTTTTCTAAGCATAGACTAAACAAATTTAGTTTTAAGTAACATAAGAATTCTGATATTGACTCCTACTCCTGAAAATATAGTAATAAATGTTTCAGCCCCTGTGTTTACTTGTCCTAACAGATATTAAAGTGTAGTCTAAACTGTAGTAATTACAGAAAGATCGTACGGCTGTGGAAAGAGATCAAGAGAAACAACGAATAACATAGAGTTGAGTACCATGCAATTTCATATCTGGCAAGTGCTACAAATCAGTGGAAAATGATCTTTTTTTTCACCTTTTTTATTTATTTGTAATTTTTATTTTTATTATAATTTGCAGATTAAGGAACAGAGTCAGAAAGGTTAATTTTCCTAAGGACATAGAACTATTAAAAGACAAAGATCAGAATCACACATAGTCCATCTAAATCCAACTGTGCATTCGTTCACAACATCATTCCGTCTCACTGTGATCTTGAAGCCAATCCACAACTGGAGTACAGACACACACACACATATGTGATGGGTTTGTGAATGTGGCAGAAAGCTAGGTGAATGTTAGTTAAGTCATACGGCGGTTGAGATGACAAGATCACTATGGGAAAAAAAAATCATAATCAGTGAGGAACAAATTTGGCATATTAGACTACACTTGCTAACAGACTTTATGTGTGATATAAAATGTTACTGTAACTTGCCCAGCCCAGACCTCCAGGGGTACCTATGAGTCCAAGGCAGGAGAGGGCTATTTGATAAAATGTCAAGTTTTCTTCACCAAGGACCCAAGTAACTCCTTGAGGGACCCTTTTCCTCCATAAAATAACTAGACCCAAGAAGAGTAACATGTTCCCCCATTGGCTGGAACAACACAAGCCCCAGAGAGGGTGGAGTGGAGCTCAGGGAGGAGGCAGTGCAGACAGCGAACAGCCACAGAGTAACTCTGCAGTGTCCTCCAGTCACCCTTTCCCATTCCATAGAGGGGTTGTAATTGGGCACACTAACTAAACTATAGTTCCCAGCCCCTCTTGAAGTTCGCTGTGACCCTGGGACTGATTTCTAATGAATGAAAACATGTGCCACTTCCAGCTTTATACTTTTAAGAAGCAGGTGTACCTGCTTCATACTCTCCTTCCACTGGGTTCATGCTGATGAGGAGGAGGCCCTAGGAACGGGCACACCCTCAAGCTGGAAGGGGCCTGAGTTGCTAAATCACCGTGTGAAAGAGAGATACTCACCAACCAAGACCTTAGACTGCTGCATGAGGAGAAATACACTTCCACTGTGTTTGAAATGTTAAACAGTTTTGGGTCTCTTTACCACCACAGGCAGGCCTACCTTGACTAGTAGAGTCTGTCTATGCATTGTATAGGCATCATCAACATTCTTCTTCTACATCTAAGGAAACAGTAAAGATTGGCAGCGTGAAGTAGTAAGACCAAAGCAGGCGGCATAAAAATGGATGATCAATGTGGCAGCTGACATTGGCAAGAGAGACATGATGAACAAACAGCTGCAAGAGAGGAAACTTAGATGTTCAAAGAACTGCTGCTCTTAGCAACTCGCAGAGAGCTATGTGAAAGCAACAGGGCTGAGGGGAGGTCATTTGCCTGAGGGCTGCCGATCCTGAAGAGTTAGCAACAAACTTTAAAGCACAGTTATCTAGCTTCTACATACTGTTGGTGCCTTCAAGATATCCAGGTCATATGTGTTTATGCAGATAGGAGCATGCCATATATAGACACATGCATATATCTAGTAAGAATGAATATACTCCAAAACATGAAAATATTAAGGCTGAAGGATTATGGACAGGTTTCCATTTTTTTCCTTCTGAATCATCTGAACTGTTTAAGAGAAGCATACCATACATTTATAATGAAAACATTTTTCTTCATTTTGAAGGAGAAAAATTCTTCCTATTAATTTTAAATTTCTCAAAAATATTTAACATTTTGGTGGTAGTACATAAATAAATACGTAATAAGGATGAGACATGAAGTTTTGCCCAACTCCTGTTGTGAAATCTTTCAAGAAATGAATATTTACACACCAAGTAGAATATCACTACATGTTTGCCAGTTTCCCTGTTACTTAGCAAGCTCCTTTGAAGGCAGGCACTGTGTTGTACTCATGCTTATCACTGGCACTTGGCACACAGGAGGCTGTCAGGAATGTTAAGTGAATGAATTTATAAATACATGAGTACTCTAGTAGCTTTAATGTGCAAAGTCAATGGTAATTGGTAAATTATTTCAGCCTTAGAATCCCTATTCTCTGTTATTTCAGTTTTGTTTTGTTAAGTCTATGACATAAGGTAATTGACTGGTCACATCTAAGACACCTAAACAGTGTTCTTTTTTTTTTTTCACTTTACATATGACAGCTCCATTCATCCCAAATAAAGGTGCAGATAGCATTGTCAAGTTTGACACTTTTGGAGATGGAATGGGACGATACAACGTGTTCAATTTCCAGTACGTGGGTGGCAAGTATTCCTACCTGAAGGTTGGTCACTGGGCAGAAACCTTATCACTAGATGTTGATTCTATCCACTGGTCCCGGAACTCAATCCCCACTTCCCAGTGCAGTGACCCCTGTGCCCCCAATGAAATGAAGAATATGCAACCAGGGGATGTCTGCTGCTGGATCTGCATCCCCTGCGAGCCCTATGAATACCTGGCTGACGAGTTTACCTGTATGGATTGTGGCCTTGGGCAGTGGCCTACTGCTGACCTCTCTGGCTGCTTTGACCTTCCCGAGGACTACATCAAGTGGGAAGATGCCTGGGCCATTGGTCCAGTCACCATCGCCTGCCTGGGTTTTCTGTGTACATGCATGGTTGTGACTGTTTTTATCAAGCACAACAACACACCCTTGGTCAAAGCATCAGGCCGGGAGCTCTGCTACATCTTGTTGTTTGGGGTTGGCCTGTCATATTGCATGACATTCTTCTTCATTGCCAAGCCATCACCAGTCATCTGCACATTGCGCCGACTGGGGCTGGGGACCTCCTTCGCTGTCTGTTACTCAGCCCTGCTGACCAAGACAAACTGCATCGCCCGGATCTTCGATGGGGTAAAGAACGGCGCTCAGAGGCCAAAATTCATCAGCCCAAGTTCTCAGGTTTTCATCTGCCTGGGTCTGATACTGGTGCAAATTGTGGTGGTGTCCGTGTGGCTCATCCTGGAGGTTCCAGGCACCAGGCGGTACACCCTTCCAGAGAAACGGGAAACAGTTATCTTAAAATGCAATGTGAAAGATTCCAGCATGTTGATCTCCCTTACCTACGATGTGATCCTGGTGATCTTATGCACAGTGTATGCCTTCAAAACGCGGAAGTGCCCAGAAAATTTCAACGAAGCCAAGTTCATTGGTTTTACCATGTATACCACTTGCATCATCTGGTTGGCCTTCCTCCCTATATTTTATGTGACATCAAGTGACTACAGAGTAAGTCTTTGAATGTTTTTTCCTCTTCTTTCTTCTTTTATCCTGCCAATGTTATAGACTCCTTTTATTTCATCTCAGCAATTAGGTAGGTAATTATAAAAGCCATGATGAACTGCTATATTTTATATGTAAATTAATTCAATATGTTTTTAAAGCATTTAATTAGTGCCTACTATATGCAAAGCACTGTGCTAGGCAAGGGAAGGAAGATAAATGTAAATGGCACGGTCATTCATTAAAGCAATTTATAATCTAGTGGGAGAAAAATGTAACACACACACATGCACACACACATAAAACTTTTAAATATAGAAAGCACTGCCAAGAGAATAAGACTTAAGCCACTAAGAAGCTAGTGAGAATACTTCAAATTAGATACAAGAGGACCTGGCTACCACAGATCAGTCTGTAAATTAACATAGACTTGCAACATTAAGCCAGGATCAGTTTAAAGATCTAAAAACTTTCACTCAAGCTTCAAATAAGTATCATCACTTCTCTAAAACAGATTAAAATATAATGTCAATTTGTTATACTTTTTCTACAACTTTAGTTCCTATAGGCACATGGGTGGGTGTGTGTGTGAGTGTGTATATATAAAATTTTTGAACTAGTTAAAAATTTTACTGTATTTATCCAAGTAACCTAATTAAATCATTATTTATAGTCTTTAGTAATATATAGTTCAAATTTCTGGGCTTAAATATAATTATCTTCTCTTCTGAAAGAAATAGTTCATTACATCATAATTTCTCAAATTGTTGAAACCGTCAGTTTCTTTTGCATTTATAATTCTGATTTTAGTGTCAATGAGCATAAGAATTTTTTCTCTTGAGGCAATTGGTTTTTATTCTCTATATTTCTTAAGTTATCATAGACTAAAGTTTTCCAGAGGCATAATGGTTTCCTTGTTGCACCATGATTCCGCAAAATGAAGTACGACTGCGGGTTCTAACAGTCCCCAGGTCTTCTGCTTATCAGCAATTCCTGCATTCCCAAAGTCTGGAATATTGCAGCTCAAAAAAAAGACAAAGCTATTTAAAGCAGGGGATCAAGAAAGTGGCAAAGCTTAATGTATCTAGTCTGTTAAATTATTCACAACTATGTCACTGAAACCTACGGACTGTATTAAAGGAAGAGCAAGAAAAATAAAGAACATAAGTTGAATGTTGAGGGGATTGTCAGGCTTTCTAAGACCACCTATAAAAAATTTTGAAAATCTGTCAGAAGAGAAAACATCAGAACTGAATTGGTAAAATCAAAGGTCAGATAATATGAACCACAGGGGAGTATGAACTTTTGGAGGTGGGGATGAAAATGGAGAACTAAAGTTCATGTATTTTAATGCCCCGTTTCTATCTTCAGTCTTTATGTGCACATCCACTCCTACGGATCTGTACAGATTTTTTTTTTAAGTTCTTAGGAAGCCATCCTTAGCAGACATGATTTGGGGTAATGGTACCAGAAAATAGTTACAATGTTAATTATTTTACTCCAGATATGAGATCAGAAACTATTCATTCTCAAAAAAATCTAATAAAAAATATAGAGCAGAAAATATTACTAAGAATAAACAAATATCATTATAAAAATGTAATATTATTGAATGCATTAGCACTTATTTCTAAAACACAAATAATGACTTTTTTTCCTTTAACATGATAGCAATATAGTAGATCAATTGACTAAATAGAATTGGCTGAAGATACTCCAAGTTTCACTGCATGGAAGAAGTCATAAGGCAAATAGGGCAGAAGTTGCAGAGTTGAGTGTTTTAAGGTCAATACTAATTAAGGCACCCAATCACACTGCGATCATCTGAGGCCTCACTTAGTCCTTACAAATAGTACCAATCCTAAATTTACAAAAGAAATGAGAAGGTAGAATGGAGCCTCCAACATAGTGGTTTTCAAATTTGACTGCACATTGAATCAAGAGGGTGGCTTTGAAAAAAATAAAGCTACCACGGGCACAGCCCCAGAGATTCTGATTTAATTGGCCTAGTCTGTGGTCTGGATATCAGGATTTTCCAAAGCTCCCCAAGTGACTCTAACTTGCAGCCATTATTGAGAACCACTGCTCTAATGAATCACATGCTCTTCTTATCCCACAGATATCTTTAGTTTGGCCTGCACTGTTTGGATATTCTTTGAAATATTTGTCAAAGTTGGAAAATTGAGAAATTTTACATAAATATCCAGATTCTTGGCTTCTCTTAACAAAATAAAACATGGTGTGGACTCAGATTCCTACATGTAACAATTAGCCTGACCTGAGTAGTGCTTATGCCTCTAAACAGAGCACTCTCGCTGCTGTTGCCCACAACTCCCACCAGTCCCTGAAATCTTGCACCTGGCTCCCTGCACATATGACTCTGCATGGACACTATAACCATTTGAACTGGGGACCCTTGTTCTAGAAATTCCAGAACAAGACTGAGATGTAAAATTTCCCAGAGGGAAACCCTGTGGCTCCAAGAGAATCAGCAGCATTTTAAAAGTACCTGATAATTGAAAGGCAGCTAGAAGGAATTTGGATATCATACAGTCAACAAGGTTTATGACTCAGCACTTTGCCACCCCTTGTGAGTTATAAATAAACATTCCAGTCTTCAAAAAGCTTATATCCCAGCTGGGAAAAAATACAAGCATAAAAGAATTCAAGATTAACACAGAACAGTTTATAATTAAATTGGTGATACAAACTCTTAAATGCCCATGGGTTTCAAAGAAGAGTTGGATCAGTAAGAGCTTGGTCTTTCCAGGAATACTGCTGAAGAGGTTGGATTTCACCCTGTACCTTGGCAGAAAAGTACAATTAAGGTAGTTACAGAATGTAGAGCATATAGGGGATATTCTTGAGACAAGACAGAATGGAACTAAGCAGAACACAGCAATATTGGTCTTACTCAAGTGGAAGCTGAGTTGGGTGTAGTGAGACACTAATAGGAATTGGTAACTTGGTCAGATTATACCAGGTGGAGGAATTCATTTAAATAATGTTTAAGGGCTTTGAGTTTTTGCAATTTTTTAATTTTTCTTGTTTTCTTTTGGTTGGTTGTTTGCTCAGCCAAAAAGTGTCATGATGAAAGGTAAGAAAGAAACAAACTCTTCCTGATCAACTCAGACCTGACTCGGCTAGACGCTTCGCATATATGCTTTGCTTACTTATCCTTATTAGCATCCTGGAAAGCAAGTTTTCTTATCCATCAGAAAGATGTGTAAACAGACTCAGAGGATAATTAACTTTCAAGGCGGCACAGTTAGGAAATAGGAGCGCGAGTTTTTTGATCCAAACCCATACCTTTCACACTATTTAATATGAAGGATGGATTTGTAGGAGTAAAGCCTAGAACAAGCAAGACTAATTGAAGCTATTACAGGCATCCAAAACAGAGCAAGCAAGAACTTGAGTAAGAATTCGAAAATTTAAAGTATCTGTGAGAAATATCCAGGCCATCTCCTTCTGTATCACAATGAAACTAAGCTGGACAGTGTAAAAATCAACACTGAGTCATCAGGGATCTGTTACATAGTTTAAATGGTGTAAATAAACACTAGGCCATGTTTGAGTGTAAAGGTTTCCATAAAGGAATTAATTCATAGTAATTACTGAGTGTTTTGTTCACTCACATCTTCCAAACATATGTGAGCACTTACTATGGGCCTTGGAGACCAGCTACAAACATAGTCAAGTATCTCCTCCTTCATAAGTTATAGTCTAGTGTGGAGTAAGGGAGGATAAATGGAGAGTAAATAATGAACAAATGAAAATGCAGATAACTCATGCGGTGTTAAGTGCGTGATGGAAGGAAAAGGGGGTTATGCTACTGCGGTGCTTCTCAAACTTTAATGTGCATACAAATCACCAGGGATCGTGCTAAAATAAAGATTCTGATTTAGTAAGAACGGATGGGACCCAAGATTCTGGATTTCTAGCAAGCTTCCAAGTGATGGAGATGCTGCTAGACAAAGGACCCTACTTTTCGAGTAGCAAGCTGCTGGATTGTTATTGGGGTTGCGGCAAGTGAAGCACTTTACCTACAGTAAGCAGAGACTTTGGAGGCGACTCTAGAATTTTGACAACGATCAAATACTTACAAAGAAATTCCGATTTTCCCATGTAGAACATTTTGAAGATTTAAAAAACTATATATCAAATCTCAAATTCTTTCAAAAAATGTTTGCCACCCCTACTAGTGCCTATTTCATAATACTTCACTGAAGGTTGGGAAGGAGCCAGCCATGGGAATTCTACATGCTAGACAGAAGAAACAGCAAGTACAAACTCCCCTAGGCAAAAGTGTCTTAGAAAAGAAAGAGATATATGGCTACAGTTAAATGAGTAGATGGAAGAGTGACTTTATATGAGAAGTAGGCAGGGCAGCTAGATCATGCAAGACTTTATAGCCCATAGCAAAAGTTCAGATTTTATTCTATATGAGAAAAGAAACCATCAAAAGATTTTAAGCAAAGGAGTTTAATGATCTCACATTTTAGGGGAAAAAAAAAAATCCAGGGCCGGCCCCAAAGTGTAGTTGTTAGGTTTGGTGCACTCCACTTCAGTAGCTCGGGTTCACGGGTTTGGACCTACACCACTTGTCAGGCATGCTGTGGTGGCAACCCACACATAAAGTGGAAGAAGATTGGCACAGATGTTAGCTCACGGCTAATCTTCCTCAAGCCAAAAAAAAAAAAGAAATCAAGCTGCTAAAGACACTATGACTATATGACAGAAAGGCAAAATCAGGAGTGAGGAGACTGGTTAGGCAGCTGTGGTAGGTACTCCAGTCAGAGCTAAGGGTAGGATGTTAACAATGGAGACAGAACTTGTCAAGAACTGTGAAGGGTTTTTACCCATCTTGCATCTAACAAGTTAGCCTGCCGCAGTTTCAGGAATGCTGGCAGAAGATGTGAGACTCCCGATTCAGAGACAAAGGGCCTTATTACTCACAGCCATCACTGTAGCCAGTGTCAGCATTTATATTCCCCAAGTCCCAGTTTCCACTAGTCAATGTAAAACGGGTTAGATGACACCTGCATAAGCAGCAATCAGGACATAATCAGGGTTACAGCTTTTTCTTTTTGCCTTAAGATTAAATATGTCACAGCAGAGCACTGTTACTAATGCTATCCTTATTTAAAATGTTGGTATTGTGTTCATCATGGGTTTTTAGCATTAATTTTTATTTTTTTTAAATGTTGCAATAAAATACTCTTTATCTTGATTACTGAGTTTTTGGTGCCCCCTTAAATCTGCATCTCAAGAAAGTGCCTCACTTGCTTCATTCTAGTCCCAGCCCTGCCTTCCCCGTAGCAGGTCTGGGTAGGATGGTGACTTGGTTGTCTGTAAACAACAGAGCCTAAAATTTGAGTTCTTCCCTCCCAGAAGTTTCCTAGCATACTGGGTCTGATGCATATGAACCTTAGCCACCCTTGGGGATGGGGAGACCTTCGTCCAATCCTTAAGCACTTTTCTTCTTAAGGCAGCTAACATCAGAGTGGAGAGTAAGGGAGGAATCAGGCAGCATGGAGGGAGAGAGAGGCCGCATGCCAGTAAGTAAGGCACGTTTGCAAGCACACAGCAATTACTCATGGTTCAACCAAACAAGGTCCATTGTTTCTGTGCAGCCAGAACCCTAAATTGGAGGGCAAGATTATCGTTACTGTCACTATTCGTTTCAATTTTGGGGACCCCTTGACTCAGAAGTCAGAGCCAGATAGCTTTCTGCCTGGGGCACACGGTTTGTGCACTTGGGCTAACTTGGTTTTGACCTGCACAGCAGCATTTTAAAAGGAGTCCATCTTAATCCAGGGCATTTGCTGTCTCATCATGATAACATCTCTTAGGGTCTTTCCTGGTTTTAACAATAAGAACTAGGGAAGCTTTCCAGTGCTCCAGCTGACTGTAAGAATTTATCTAGATTTCTTTGCATCAGTTTCTCATTCTTTAGTGCAGTACCTTTGTTAGCATTTTAAACCTAATCCAGGTCAGTAAGAGCCCAAATACTAGCCAGTGCTTCACATCTATAGTTTCTCAGAGCATTTTTCTGTTTCAGGGAAATCTCACAGAGAGGAGCAAAGTTCTTTTTTTGCAGCCAGCTTCCACTGTAACAAACTGAGACCTTGTCATCTTGGAATGGATCTAAATTTAGTATGAAAGTCTACAGCAGGGGATGAGCCCTAAGAGGGCCCAGCTGTTGCCATTCTTCCTTAATTAGTATTATGCACCCTGCCCCCTCATCTTCCCAGGGAACTGAACCAAAGTTCAAATGATTCACCTGGTCTCTGCCTTCTCTGAAGGTCCCTCTTTTCATGCTCAATGTAGGTGTAATGTCTCTGCAACTTTTACATGAAAGGGAGTGGAATTTTCTGCCCACCCAGGACCTGAATTAGATTGGGGAGGAAATCCACCCCACCCACAGAGGAGAGTTAGCAACAATTACAGCACCAGTCCAGCAGCTCTATCTGAACCTACTTCCTGTCACTCAGCTTACAACTCCCTCCCCAAATCCTCCTCATTAATAGGCAATAAAGTGGAGCACTATTTATTGCCTGGTTGGCCATACAATTTTGTCAACATGGTTGGTACTGATTCTCATAGACTTCTCTCAAATCCTGTTAATGAGCACATAAGGCCCTCATACTTCCTCTTTGAGAAAGCCATTCCACTCTTGTTGCCAAAACTGTCAAAGACGGTAGAGTCTGAGATTTTACTCTGCTTACAAGATAACATGTTAGCCTGCCACAGTTTCATTGATGCTGTCAAAAAGGACTTTATGGGGGCTGGCCCCATGATGTAGTGGTTGAGTTTGGCATGCTCTGCTTTGGCATCCTGGGTTCATGGGTTTGGATCCCGGGCAAGGACCTGCACCGTTCATCAGCCATGCTGTGGTGGCAACTCACAGACAAAGTAGAGGAAGATTGGCACAGGTGTTAGCTCAGGGCAAATCTTCCTCAACAATAGCAACAAAAAAGGACTTTATGACTCAAAACAATAGCAGAAGCCAGGTTGTCAACATTGGCTCTGGTTCCCCGAGTTCCACTTCCCATAGGCTATGCCAAGTGGGTCCGGTGACCTCTGCACAGTCAGTGGCTGCATTACAGCAGAGGAACTGTGAGATTAGGGAACCTAAATCTGTTATAATGGATGATATGCTGGATCTTTGCTCCACCTGTATGCACTATATCTTCTAAGCTGCATTGCTATACAAGTATCCTGGAAAAGAAAGTCCAAAACAAAGGCAATCTGATCATCTGCTTGAAAGACATGTAGAAGCATGAGACCATAGAGATTTATCTTCCAAAAGAACCAACAGAACTTGCTATTGGATTGGTTGTGTGGATATAGGGGAAGTGGCAAAATCAAGGATGTCTCCCAGGTTTTTGGCTTGCACATTTAGGTGGCATTAAGCCATGGAACTTGATGAGATGGTGAAGGGAAGAGAATCCAAAATTGAGGTCTGGGACACTCCAGTACTTAAAGTTCAGGTAGAAGAGAAAAAATCAACAGAGATAACTAAGACAAGGATCTGTCAGTGAGGAAAGGATATGTCCAGGAAGCCAAAAAAGAAGGAAGTAATTCACCATGTCAAATGTCACTCGGAGTTTGACGAAGAAGAAAACAGAGCAGTATGGACTGGCAGTATACAAAGAGTTAGAACAAAGAGTTAGAGATAAATACAGACTTTTAAGACTGAGACTTATTGAAGGAACTGGCCAACTGAAATTATGAGGCTGATACTTGAGCTTTGTCAAAAAATTAAATGGTGCTAAATTTAAAACAGATATATTGAATAATATGCTGCATAAACTATGACTGAAATGCAACTTTAGTTCTGCCTCCCATTGTCCCTTTAGCATTTAGTGAGAGTGATCATCCCACACCCCTGGATGAAAATTCCAGAGGATACATTCAAACACTGAGCATTCCCCATATGTGAGGCACCATTCTGGTGCTGGTGCTGGGATAGAGCAACGAATGAAAACACTCAAGACTTTGGTGTGCTGAATTTGTGAATGAATTCACATGAATTTGTGTGCTGTTAGGTAACATACAGTCCTACAATCATTTTCAATGGAAAATAGTCTCTATTAGGAAATTAAAATGCCTAGGCCTACATAATTACCAAAACTATATCTTAACATTAAATCTCATTTTCACCTGAGGTCTGGCCTGTCTTGGGCTGAGAGCCTGCATTGGTTGACTTCTTTCTCCTTGCCCTCACTCCCCAATCTACCCATTGCTATTTCCCTCTCAGCTCTGATTAAAGAGTAATAAGGAAGAAGTAGGACAGTTCTTATGTGACTGGAGGACTTTATGATTTCTAAGTCCACAGTGGTTAAAGATACATCCTTGGGAAACCTGGAAGATGATTAAAGGGTATTTTCATGCAATCTTCAGAAATTTCCCAGTGGCTCTTTTCTCCTGCAGATCCTTGGGCGAGTCTGCTGGCAGTTCTCTTTTCTAAGTTGTTTCTTATGGCTCTGCACTCAGTCCAAGGACATCCAGCCATATATCTCCCCAGCCTCTTTCTGTGGAAGACTCTAGGCTCCTCCATCTGGGCCCAAGACTACCCATGATGGCTCTTGATAGTGTGGCCCATTTTGTCCACGCATACCATTCACATATCCTCTGCTTTGATAAAATTTTAAAGAACTATCTCAATACAGTGACAAGTCTCTGTGCTCTCCTATGAAAGCTCTGCTTTTCTTACCTTCTAGATTCCCAAGATAGGAATCAGGCTCCAAGCCAGGGCATCCTCCTCCTGCAGAAAAACCTCAAACCTTCCAGACATGCCACACTGAAGCACTCTTCTGTAGGCTTTAAGTGAGGAGACAGGCACAACCCTCCCTAAGGGTTACTCTCCCTAAGGAGAGTATAATCATAGCACAGCTTTTTCCAAGATATCCTCCTTGTAAAAGCCTCTCCTCTCCTTATAATGTCTTAAAGTGTGTGAGGAGTTTCAAAGTAATAGAAATGTTTTTAGAAAAAGTTTCCTTGAAAGTTCACACATTTGAACTTGTCTTGCCCTCACTATACTATCTGACGTCTCTCATACTGGATCCACAGTCAGCACTGAGGCATGAAGAGTACAGTTCTAATATCACATTATACATCTATGTACAAAAAACAAATCATAGTAGTAATTGGACTTGCTATAAATAACAGTTATTATTTAGCAAGACTTTTACATCATGGAATTAGACAGTACACTCTTTTCTGAGAAGTTGACAAAAGGAAGAGGAGCTTGCGATTTGGGGCCAAGTTGGAGGGCACTGGAGTGTTAAGGGAGACAAGAGCTTTAAAATAGTGAGGATGGATTGTGCTTTCAGCATTTAAAGTAAAACTAGAGTCTGTGGAATTATGCTACAAGTGTAACCTATTTTTTTTTTATCAAAAACAGATGGAAACCTTCTAAAGTTACATGGCTTCTCCTGTTAATTGTTCAGTCTTCAGCTTTCCTTGATTAAAGAAGGTCAGACACTTTAGGGCATGAGAAATTATGCTATCTGGTAATAGCACTGCCTGAGGAAAAAGGAAAAAGAAATCTAAAATTACTCTAGGATTTACCATAGCTACTCTGAGTAGAAACTGATAGGAGAAATAATTACTTTCCATTTTTCAGTACTGAAAGTGATAAAATATGTAGAATCTAATTTGGGATTTTCCAGAAAACCTAAGGGAGCTGAAGCCAGGACAAATTATCGATCAGAGAAGATGGAGAGAGAGCAAGAGAATGAAAAGAAGAGATAATAAAACTTAGTTCTGAGGTGTACTCTCAGGGGAATCAAAGAGAGAGAAAGTGAAAATTCTCTGTCAAGGATGAGTGTATAGGGGCCAACCTGGTGGCACAGTGGTTAAGTTCACATGTTCCACTTCAGCAGCCTGGGGTTCACCACTTTGGATCCCGAGTGCGGCCATGGCACTCCTTGGCACGCCATGCTGTGGTAGGCATCCCACATATAAAGTAGAGGAAGATGGGTATGGATGTCAGCTCAGGGCCAGTCTTGCTCAGCGAAAAAAGAGGAGGATTGGCAGCAGTTAGCTCAGGGCTAATCTTCCTCAAAAAAAAAAAGAAGAAGAAGAAAAAGGATGAGTGTATAGAAGCCTTGAGAACAAAAAGATTGAACAGTAAGTACTTAACATATCAAAATTCCAGAGAGATGCCAATGAAATAATTAAAAGAGTAGGCACCCCCAAAGAAAATTGATAATGTTCCCCAATATTGAGTAGGGAAACCAACAGCTGATAACAGAGCTCCCAGCAAGGAAGAAGGTTGGAAAAATGTAAAAGGGCCAAATTTGTTTATAATATAGTGAATCTTAAATAAGCCAAGTTGACTGACTGAAACCTAATACCAGCAATCTGGTCACTTCATCATTGAATATTGATATTTCACTATTTAAGATTTTGACTTAAGTGGTTCTGCAGAAATATATTTATACATATACAAAGGAAAAAAAAAAAGAAAATCCATGTGAAATCTTGACAAGCATTCAGGAGCACCCAACACAAATAGTGTTTGCTTACAAATCCTAAGCAATGTTTCCATGAACATCCCAAACTTGGAAGACCTGATTAATTACTGTATTGGCTTGACTACATAAGATCAGAACTGTGGATGATTCTGGGTTTTTGAATTTAGTCTTTTTTCATTGCTTTCTTTAATTGGCCACAGACTCTGAATTTACAACCAGACACTTAACTAGGCAACCTTTTCTTGTAGGTGCAGACAACAACCATGTGCATCTCTGTTAGCCTGAGTGGCTTCGTGGTCCTGGGCTGTTTGTTTGCACCCAAGGTGCACATCATCCTGTTCCAACCCCAGAAGAACGTGGTCACACACAGACTGCACCTCAACAGGTTCAGTGTCAGTGGAACTGGGACCACATATTCTCAGTGTAAGTATGGAACTTGGCACTGACCCCTTCAGGCTGGGAGGAGAAGCAATGAACAGACAACACGTGTCCGTCCCCATGGATAATTTTAATTCAATTTTAATAAGTACTGGTTCAGCCACTGGGTGCCAGGTCCTATGCTAGGTATTAGGGATACAGTGGTGAGCAGAAGAGTCCAAGCTCCATCTTGGCAGCACATACAGTCTAGCAGGGGAGACAGACATGAAATCAGTAACTGCGATTAGGATTTCTGACCCTGTCGTGGACTCAGAGAACTTAGTTTGTAATGTTTTGAGAATTTCTATAGCAAGGAAACCTGTTTAATTTTGTTATTTACAGAGTTCCTTAAAAGTATTTTACCACAGCTAAACCAACTAATATCCTATAGAACACACCTTGGAAATGCTGGAATAGGTCCTACTTCAATGACGCAATGTTTTTTCAGCTGAGAAGGCAGTGTGAACTGAAGGATACCAGGATAACTCCTCCATCCAAAATTCTCTCTCCTCCTGGCCTGCAAACATCTGAAATGCTAGCCTTAGAGAATCATTCACTTAATTCTTTAGAGTCCACTAAAGCACAAATGTACCTAAGGGGACAATCTTTTAAAGCATTTTCAGCTAATCTGTGGTATGGAGTAGGAGAAATTCACTGACAGAAGGATGAGGAGGAAAGCAGGAGTGGAGCCACAAGAGGGGGAAGGAGGACTGGAGTGACAGAGACAAATGACTGCTTCACAATTTTGCCTCGAGTCGATTAGAAAGGAAACTTCAAAATAGCTCAGCATCACAGAGTGAGCAATCGCATTAGTGCCCCAGTTTCTCCAGCAGAGCATACAATTTAACAGGGCAGCCGTTCCCCCAGCAAACAAAGGGAAGCCTGACGGCTGATAGCACACGTTCAATGAAGTACTGTGTGTATCACTCCTCGGTCATGAGCTGCTATAGGGGTGGGGACGTTACTGTCTTTTCAGCTACATTTCCAGGTGTCACAATGGTTGAGTTTCAGGACATGGTAAAACTTGTGAAATAATTTTCCTTGGATCCTAGAGAAATCTGCTTATTTCTTGAGTAAACAAATCTCTGTTCTAGCTGCCCAACTGTAACAGCTAGCTAGTCCAGACAAGAAAGAACTGGCAATGACTAACAAAACAACAATGATAATAACGACAGCTAACAGGAACAGCATTTATTGAGTGTTTTCTATGTGCTAGGCATTGTGCTAAATATTTCATACGTGTGTGTGTGTGTGTGCGCACTACATCTTATTTGATGCTCACAATGCCTTGAGATTAAGAAACCTACCCAGGATCACACATACTGAAAGTGGCAGAATCAGAATTTAGACTCAGTTTCTCTGATTTCACAGCCAGTGCACCAAACTACTGTATGGTGCTAGTCACCCAGAATGCAAGCTGGGAAAGTTCCCATGAAGCTAGGTACTAGGTAGGCTTTACAGGGAGAACAAAAGGAAGCTTACCCTGGGCTGTGCAGCAAGATTTACCTCTGGACAGAAATAGTCTTGTTGATAGCTCAGAGCTCTTGGTTGTTATTGGAACAATTTAGCAAAGTTCATAAGTCTTCCACAGACATTGTTCAAGATCTCATACATTCAAACCTCAGTAATTTAGAAATGGCGGCATTTTCTAATACATATACTAGGAATTAATAAATTCCTGGAGGATAACAAGGGCATTTTACCCAATCAAGTCTCTCTTAAGAATTTCAGAAATATCCATTTACACAAAAACAATGTACTTTGACCACAATGGACCTGCTTAAGCTTTCGCTCAGTATGCTAATCTACTAGTGGCCCGATTAATACTCCAAGGTAGGCATCTACCCAGCCCAACATTTTAGGACTATTTTGTTACTCAATCAAATTTTAAATAAATGTTTTTCTTTAAAAAGTTCTAAATTTAGACCTCACTTTTTTCAGCAGTTTTCCTCTAGTTAATCCAAATTAATGAAGTGGTGTTAAATTAGTAAAGTATTTATGTGATATTTCTTGGAATTTCAAAGTGCATAAGTAACAAATACATTGATCTTTTAATTATAATTCTATGTTTTTTATTCAAAATAGTTTTATATTTTTGGGTTCATGTTATCACATGAGTATTAGATATTACAAGTTCCCTTTTACAGGTGAGAAAATAAAGGATAGGAGTTAGTTCACAAAGATATACAATGATAATGATTCAAGAGTTGACACTGAGTTTCCTGACTTGTGATTAATATCCCTCCCATTTTAACAAATTGGAAATATTGTCATGAATTCATTCATCCACAAAATGCTTGAGTACCTTCTATACAATAGAAATTTCCAAGCACCTGTGTACAGTGGTGAATAGGACAGAACCCCTAGTTCTAGGGCAGTGTTTTTCATACTGTGGAGTGTAACCTATTAATGGGTCATGAAATTTATTTTGGATGTTTGGCCAGCAATTTAAAAAAGAAAATAGAATAAAATATTTTAGAGTGCATTCTATGTAATAAAGGTAAGTAGTATTTCATGAAGTTTGCTCCAGAGTTTACACATATATACCAGGTCCAGGTAAAATGTTTATTACTGTGAATTGCAATCAAAGAAGTTTGAAAACCACTGGTCCATGGGATCTAGTCCTCTGTATGAGCATGTTACTGACCCACTATGGTGAAAATTTAAGCAACCGGTTTTATATCTCACTGCCTGTTTCCTCCATTATATATTCAGCTTAGTTTATATCCATTTCCCTCCTAAATACTGGGAAGTATGTTGTTTTGCAAATCAAGAAAAATCCTTAAACTGCTTTGAGTTCATTAGGTAAGGCATATAGTTCACTTAGGTAGCACATAATTTATGTTCTTCTGTTAAGTATTATGAAGGAATTTTTTGTATTGGGTTATTGTTACTTATATTGCTGCTGGTTTTCTGACTTGCTCCATCCAGAGGTAAAACCAAAAACCTCATGTATGGATCAGCGTAAGCTAGTATAGCAAGAGGGTTACCCACACACGTACTCACACACACATTTAGTTATCTATTCCCGCATAACAAACTTCTCCAAAATTTAATGGCTTCAAAACAACAACCCTTTTTTTTTTTTATCTTTCATGACTGTGTGTGTCAGGAATTCAGGCAGGCCTTGGCTGAGCAGTTAATCTGCTCTATGAAGCCTTGTCTGGTGCCCTTCTGTGGTAACAGCTGATACTGAGCTGATCTGGAGGGTCCACAATGGTTTCACTCTTA
Organism: Equus przewalskii; assembly: GCF_037783145.1. Taxonomy (NCBI): domain Eukaryota; kingdom Metazoa; phylum Chordata; class Mammalia; order Perissodactyla; family Equidae; genus Equus; species Equus przewalskii. The sequence continues at coordinate 31,085,450 of NC_091834.1, forward strand.
CACTTAGCACCTTGATGAGAGGTCTCACCATATGGGATCCTAGAGAGCATGACACAGCCTGCCCAGATTCAAGGGGAGGGACATAACCCCACCTCTCAAAGAATTTGTGGCCATTTTTATTATGCCACACTCTCCAAATCCTAAATTAATCCGTACTAGACTCTTATTAGGGATTACAGCAACTTGATACACTTAATCCTATGCAATGCCAAGAAGTCACCTAGACTGGAAGCTGCAGTCAAATTAATTTCCAGTTAATTCTCTGGCAAGAGAGTAGCAGAAATACTACATCGCTTTGGAGCCTAGGTGAACTGAACTCCCTGACAGCAGCTAAAGTGGTTGATAGCAGAAAGAATATCAGTGTTGGATTTTAAAAGCCAAGCAGTTGTTCCAAAAAGATGGAAAAGCATGACCAAACTCAGAAGCAGGCATAGACAAAAGAACATGGTGAAGGACATCTTGGAAAACTTACCATTTGAGAAACGTTTACATACTGCTAGGTGCAAAAGAGAATAACGTTAGTTGTACCTGATGAACTATACACAGTGGGAGTCAGAATAATAAAAATAAAAGAAACATTACCTTTTCTCCATTAAGTATATCCATAGGCCAATGGCTCCCAGTGTACAAAAGAATAACCTCTTTGAAATGGAGATTAGCAAGCCCCACACACAGATACTGTGATTCATGTGGTCTAGGGCAAAAGAAATCTAGTTTGTAACAGATCCGCCAGCTTGTTCAATGGAAATGATCCAAGGGAAACATTTTGAGAACCTTGGCCTAAACCATCCTTGTCTACTTCATCCAAATAGTTATCAGTGCAAAGCAGGGAGGTCCTCTTAGATGACCCTCAAAGAGGAAGCAAGCACTGGGTTCAGAGAGGGAGAGGTGTTCTGAACGCCCATCCTTTGCCTCATGATGCCAACAGCCACATCCCCATGCAATTATTTCCCCAGCTCCCTCTGGAATCCTCCGGAGAAGGCATTTATGGCAAAAAAGCCCCTGGCCACTCAAAACATTTACTGAAACTGGGAGTGTTCCTTCCAATAGCAGTATAATTCAGAGACCCCCAAATCCTAAATTCATACTTGTAATGCGGCTCCCACACCCACACACATAAGCAAACATTCTTTGTATTTGGATGAGAAAGAAAAGAGGTCATTCTTTATTTTGTTCAGCTTTAGAAGCAAAGGGGCTTCCCAGCACTGGCTCCCAAATACAGGCAATCAGCAACATATGCTAGGAATGCAAGTAGAACTGCATGATTTTGAAGGAGACAAGTTGGATACACACATGAGGTTACGTAGCATAAAACCCCATAGGACCCATGCAGGTCAGAATGTTGTTGACAGTAATATGTGTTTGCATCAGCATAGACTGGAGAGAGAGGGGTGAGAAATGGAGTGTGTCCAATAGTCTTCAGAGCTATTAGGCACCCAGACTTGGTCCTATGGGGATGTGTGTTTCTCTTGCTCATGGCAATTATTCAGATGTATGTATGTCATTATCATTAAGATCAGCCAAGAGGCTTCTGCTAACTAATGATGCCCAGCTTTGGGTCTCTGAGGAGCTATAGGCATATGGAGATTGATTTCCTCTGCCAAAACTTTATTTAGAAAGTCACTTGTCTAGGTGGTGATGTGTGAACTGCTCAATTAATAGAATTATTCTCTATCACAAAGCATTTTCACATTATAAAAAGAAAGCAGTCGTACAAAACGATTAGGTGAACAGCCTTCTAGAGTCACAGTAGAATTTTCCACAGAGCTACAGCAACATGAAGCAAGCACATGAGTATCAGACTTTGTACTTATCTATGGCCAAGCCTTTGCTCTGAAGATACCCCAGGTAGGAGGGGGCAAGCCATGTTCAAGTCTGAATATGACTTTATGAAAAAAAAAAAATAGCACATAGTGCCTAAGTTTCTTCTCTACAGTGCAAACCTAGAAAAACAGCATAACATGCCTGCACTTTACAGTTTAGGGAATCCCATAATGACACTATGTACTAGCCTGGCCAGGCAAATTAGCAAGTTATTTGGTAACAGACTGAACTGATGGTCCTCTTCATCACAGGCATAAGTATATTATAAACATAAATCCTCACTGGCCAATGCAGGAGGAGCCCAGAGTACTCAGCAAGTTAAGCCATCTGTTTCCCATCAGAATGCACCCAGAGCATCCAGATCAGATAGATGTCAATCCATTTTCCCTTTGGAAAGGAAAGTCCACAGCAGTCCTGAGAATTTCATCCCATTCCTTTTCACTCCCTTCCACTGTGAAATCACCAAACCAGTGGCTAGTAGTGGCATCATCTGCCCAGACAACACATATTAATCAGCAGACAAATTTCTTCTAGAATGGAACCAAGGGGCCCTCACATAAGTAAAATTAAAGTGATGAGTAAGAAAACAGGGTCAGCGACAAAGCAGGAGGACATGGCAACAAACAGCTGGTAGAAATTGGATTCCATGACCATAGCATTAAAATATCTAAACAAGAAGACATGCTGGGAAAAATTATTTGGGGTCACCAGGAGCAAGGAAATGGAACAGATGGGAACAAACTGGAATGTCTGTTCTGTTTAAATGTTTATTTTTTCCAAGTCTGATACATTACACGGTTATAGTAACACACTGATTCTCAGGAACCAAGTCTCAGCCACTAAACTGACAAACAGACTTGGCATCCATAAGAATCTATTAAAATATGTTTAGCATTGACTAAGGGCCCAGTTACCTGAAAAGATAAGGTCATTTTCTCCAAAGCCTGGCCAGCCTGTGCATTACTGGTAGAAGAGAAATGGATTTCACAGTGCGAGACAAAACTGCCACTTGGCTGCATTGATCTCCAATGCTTCACCAAGTTTGCAAAACAAAATATGCCTTTTGATTGGTGTGAATTGCCCTTTTGTGATCAGTGGTGGAACTTATTAGGTCTTTTTCAATTATCTTCGGTTTTCGCTTTGAACAGCAAAAAGCACCACCTTAGCCTAGAGTAACTAACAGCTCCTACTCAACCTCCACTCCCAGGAAAGCCAAAAATAAATCTGCACACGTCTTATTCCTCACACAAAGGATGATTATAGAAATCTGATTAACCGCACTGAAGAAAATGGGCTAAACTTACACCATTAAAAATCTCGTGAGAATTTCATTAGAATAATAGCAAAAGCTCATCACAGACACACACATGAAAATGAGAGTGCTTTGCTCTCCCACAGATTTCACTACCTTGGGGAATAACAGATGGGCTAAGATGGGGGCATATGTAAAATATTTATGAAAGGCAAAGTAATTGAGATGGTAACCTCATAAAACAGTAATTTCCTCTACTATATTCAGCAGCATGTACGAAAATGAGAATATGCTTTACATAATAAAATAAAATTCACTGGTCAAAGCTACAGATGAAACAGGAAAAGAGAAGCAGAAAAACAGAAGTTACAGTTCCCTTCCATAAGCTAAAAACTGGTTAGGTTAGTGGTTAGGCAAAAATAGCCGCAGAAAGAGACGTGTGGATGTCTTTGCTGTTGTTATTCCTTGTAAGAAGACCTTGAACTTGTATCGTCTTCCTCTCAAACTGTTTGACATTCTAACAGGGCATGCCCTTTCATGTCCTGATGAAGCGGGTAGATGACTCAAAGTTATTCTGTGAACGTCCAGCATGATATCCATGGAGTGCACAGCCGAAGATTATTGCAAACTGTAACCTGAGGCTTTTCCATGCAGCCACCTTTGCAGCCCCTGTTCTGCTTACCTACTTAGTCAAAATACACTCCATTTTTAATAAATGAGAATGCAATAAGCAAGTAGAACGTAAGATCACACTTAAGAACAGTCTTCCTCAAGTTCCACAATAGGAGGAGGAACATCCGAGTAAGTTTTTGATACAATCTTTAACAAATGCATGTAAAGTGGCTATTAGACCAGTCCAAGGTAGACAGAGAGGAGCAGCAGCATTCCAGCCCCTGGATCTCCTAGACTTACCCCCATGACACATCATTCCTCTTCAATCTCTGAAAATGAAAAACTTGCACAGAAATAATAAAACTTGATCCTGGAAAAGATGAAGAGATTAGTCAAAATGTCAAAGGCAGCATGCCTGCTATGGGATGCTCATGACCTGAGCTGGTTCTCTTTGCAGGGGGAGGTCCATGGTCAGTGCCACAATGTGGCTTGAGAAGCAGAAAGACCTACCTGTCCCAAAACAAGGTGCCCACAGGCCTCACATTTGCTTCAGGCTTCACATTTCTTCAGGGTAAAAGATTATTTCCTTCTTGGAACCTCCATTGGCTCCCACATTCTTAAAATGCAACCATTTATATAATCATTCAGAAAATATTCACAGAGAGTGTATTCCATGACCAGGAACAAGGATAAAATAATAAAAAAGACAAGCAGAGCCCCTGCACATTTTCTAGTCAAGGGTATAAGACATAAGACACTAACCAAAAAAAAATGTTTTAAAATTGGGTAATGTGACAGAGAGTAACTGGTTGGCTACTTTAAATTAGGTGGCCTGAGGACAGCCTTTTTCAGGAGGTGACATTTCCGATGTGGATAACAAGAAGGAGCCAGAATGTGATTAAGAGAAGGAAGAACATTCCTGGCAGAGGCAACAGCTGCTGCAGAGAGTTGAAGTTGAGATATGCTGTGTTTGAAAACAAAAGCTAAAAAGGGAGGGGGCCAGGGATGGAATTAGGTAAATGCAGAAAGATAGGCATGGTCTGAATCACCCTTGGATTTATAAACCAGAGTAAGGAGAGCACAAAGGGAAGCCGTTGGAGGTGTGTAGGCAGGTGACTTACATTTAAAAATACTCTCACTGCTATACAGAGAACAACAGGGAAGCTGCTGTATTGTAGGAAAGCAAGAGTAGAAACAGAGATACCGACGATGCAGCTACTGTAGTAGCCAAGAGTCATGTAATATGGCTTGGCCCAGGGTATGGATGCAGAGATAGAAGCAGATGGATGTGGGGATAGAGTTGATTGGACCTGGTGTTGGTCTGACATGGGAGGAGAGACAGAAAAGGAAGAAAGCACAAATGCTAGACTTTTGGTTTGGGTAACTAACTAGCCAGATGATGAGACCATTCCCCTAGGAAAGGAAGACTAAACAAAGACAGGTTAGGAATCAAGAGTTACTCTTTTGGCCACTTGCTTTTGAAATGTCTATTAAACATCCACACGGAGATATCCAGTAGGCAGCTGGATACAAGGAGTCTGCAGAAAGATCACATACTAAATGTCCTGGAGTGCTCTACTAGGTTTCCGGTGAACTGTGGTTTCATTTCACTTTGTTCTTTCTCTTGCTTAACTCAGCTTTGATAAAGCTAGAATTAGATAAAGTATATAAAGACACTTTACGAAGAATAATGTAAAGCCCTCACATTTGGAATTATTATGACTACCATTTTCCATCAAATATATATCTGGCACACATGATGTTAAAATGTCTTCATTATAGAAGTATCAGGAAATGTAGATTATGCCATCCCTGCCCCAAAAGATACTGTAATTTTTAGTGGGTTCATATTGTAAAGAAAATTGAACCCATCCTAAAAATGATAAAAGGAAAAATATCTCCAAATGAGTTAGCATTTCAGATGAGTCCGCTGTAACCTTAGGCAGCCACACAGACTTGACTTTATATATTTTCTCACATACTTAGCCAAGTAATCAATGCAAAATGGAGAGGTTGTAGTTTCCCTAGTGATGGGCCTGCTGAAAGACTTCACTGCCCCAGATATGGTGAATACTCCCCCACCAAATGCCACATAATCTCAAATTTCATAATTAGTTTCTCCTTTGTGTTTAAAGAAATTCCTATGAAAATGCAGTTTTATGGGACAAGAATATTTCCACTACCGGGCATGAATACTTCAGCATGAAATTAGTTTACATGACTATGAACCAAGAGATATGCCCTTAAGGAATAGGACGGCTGACTGGTTAGTTTGACCTGGGCTGTGGTCAGGTAACCAAGAGAATCTGCTCTTTCTGGGCAGAGAACGTCCAGGCAGACAGGCCAAGCAATGGGACATTCATGGCTCTAAAAGGTAATGTAAGACCATTTCTAACTGATTCTCTTGGCTACATGGTTTTATCCCATGGTGAATGGGACTTCTTTCTTTTGTTCTCATTCAGTAAAAAGAAAAAGCATTAAGGATGAAATAGATATAACTTAGCTGTACCTAGATTTCTCATAGAAACAAAACCTTCAAAACATCAAGAGCTATAAATTGTATCTAGGTAAACTAAGTGCCACAAAAAGAATGAATATACATACCCATATTGTACTCACACCCTGACACTGTTGTCACTATTGTCATTAATAAGAGCATCATCTCTTTGGAATGTCTTCCTTTCTGAGAACTGTTCTGAAATTGAGGTTCCTAGCACCTCAGCCCTCGCTAGAGTTTTCACTGAGGTTATCCACTTGAACGATGAAAATATATCAAACCATTCTCTAAGGCAGTGGAGTTCACAGATGACTTCTGGGGCTACATAAGAGTCATACCTGCTCAGAGAAAACAAATTAAGGTATTGAAAATGGTAATTAAACAAGCTTTAAGGAAATTGTGGTGAGCTTTCAATTTTGCGCATTGTATTTTAACTGGGTTACAGCTTACAAATCTAATTTAAATCCAAAACCGACTTCTTTCAGCAATGATTATGTTTTTATAAACTCTCTCTCCAAGAGGTATGGCATAAGTGGAGAGATGTGCCAGGATACAAACTCATTTTGAGTAGAATATATTTAGAAAGTTGACTTCCTACAGCATTAAATCACTTAGCATTGTCCAAAGCCAAGTTAAAATGAGTTTTGAACTTAATTTTAACCAGTGCCTGGGATTCTCTGTGCCGTTACCTATGTGGCCCACTTGACTGACTGAATTTTCTGTCCTGCTTTGTTTTCCAGCCTCTGCGAGCACGTATGTCCCCACGGTGTGCAATGGGCGGGAGGTCCTCGACTCCACCACCTCATCTCTGTGATTGTGAATGCAGTTCAGTTCTCGTGTTTTTAGACTGTTAGATGAAAGTGCTCACACGCAGCTCAGAATATGGAAACAGAGCAAAAGAACAACCGTAGTACCTTTTTTAGAACAGTACAATAAATTATTTTTGAGGACTGTACAGTATATAGTGATGTGTTAGAACTTTTCAGGCTGATTTTAGTGCCCCTGTTAACGATTAACGATTCTCCAGAACATGGAAATAACCATTGTTTACAGAGCTGAGCAGTGGTGACAGGGTCTGACAGGGTCAGTCTACTGAAAAATATGGTGGCAATATTAGGTAACTTTTTTTCCTATGAAGTTTTTTGTAGGTCCTTGTTGTAACTAATTTAGGATGAATTTCTATGTTGTATATTAAAGTTACATTATGTGTAACATTGTTTTTCTCAGCACAAAATTAGAAGCGTCTGTATTAATGTGAAGCTATTGAGAATAAAGCCTTGAAGGTTTTCCAGCATGCTGGGTGATGGCTTCTTCTTTTTGAACCACTTCAGGTAATTTGAATATGCTGACTTCAGGTCATTTCTCCTTGTAAGGCTGGAAGACATTGTCTAACTGTGCTTCTTTTCACATCTATAAGCACCTTGAACACAAGTTGTTACCCTGCTAGAGAGTTGTGAGCAGACTCTCAAGACTTCTTCACAATCACAATGATCAGAAACTGACTGACAAGACCATAAATATCAGGCCAGTTCAGAGGCCAGATGGCAATACACATATAGGTTTTTTTAAGCCACTCTGTATGGCAGCCCAGAATTTGCCCAAACAGGGCTCTGAGGCAAGAAGGAAAGGATGCAGAGACTGTGGCCTGCCAGGGGAGGATTGATGGCTCTCATTTACAAACACCACCTTAATTACTAGGAAGAGACTGGGAAAGCAGCCTGTCATTCCATGGGAAAATCACTCTTACCATTCATAGCTGAGTGAGGAATAAAAATGCAGGATATCTTCATTTCCAGTGCTTTTCCAAAGCCCCAGTAACAATGCTCAGGCACACAGGCTTTTCACCAAACTTGAATATTTTACTAACCTAAATAAAGACATGAACAGGGAAAGCCTGGATAAGCTAAAACTGGCTTAGTCTTACCAATGCTATCCTATTTCTCCTTGTAAACCTTTTAGGCATAATCATTTATTAATATAGGAAAATTCATTTACTGGTAAAGAAGCTCACTACCTGCCAGGTCCTGTGTGAGGTGCCATGGATAGAGAATGTGTTAGTTTCCTATAGCTGATGTAACAACTTACCACAAACAGAGTGGCTTAAAACAAGAGAAATTTATTCGCTCACAGTTCTGGAGGCCAGAAGTCCAAACTCAAAGTGCTGGCAGAGGCCCACTCCCTCAGAAGCTTTAGGGGAGAATCCGTTCCAGGCCTCTTCAAGCTAATGGTGGTTGCCAGCTTCCTTGGTTTGTGGTCGCATCACTCCAATCTCTGCTTCTGTCTTCACACCACCTTCTCCTGTGTGTCTGTCTTCTCTCTGTGTCTCTTACAAGGATTTGTCATTGGACTTAGGGACCTCCTGGATAACCAGGATGATCTCAAGACCCTTAATTACATCTGCAAAGGCCCTTTTTCCTAATAAAATAATATTCCCAGGTTCCAGGGATGAGGATGCGGACATATCTTTTTGGGGACCATTATTCAGCCCATGACAGAGAGAAAGATGAATAAGATATAGTTCCTGCCTTTAAAAAACATGAAGACTAGAAAATATTCTTATGAGGAAACTGTAACAGGGGAAGACAGTGAAAGGAAGGAGGAGGGAAATCAAGGGTGTGAAGGATTCACAGGCTAAATAACCACGGCCTGGTTAATTAAGACATACTATTTTTAAGCCAGCCAGCAATAAGGAGCAGGTGCACAAAAGCCAACAGGTCTGCCCTTGAAGGAAACAAATTGAGCAGTCAGATATTAGAATTTCTCTTTTTCCTTCTGGATGCATTTGATTCGGCAACCTAATCAATCCATTCAAAACTCACCAGATGCTCAAAGACAACAGTGCTCACCAGTCTCTGAATTCTCATATTCAAATAAGAACCTGGATTTTTGGGAGTGGGTAGGGTAGATTGGGTAATACATTCAACAGCACTAGATGACAATAACATTTTGTGTGTGTGACTGAAACTGGCAGGAGTGCTAGATAAGTATGCTAGAATGAGCATCTGCGCAAGATAAAGGCTGAGGCAAGGCTGATGGGAGAGAAAATAAACTTAATCCACTGATGGAACATGACAATCTGGGGAAGGCAATATGAGCTGGGTTGTTCAGAAACACAGCTGATGTCTAAAACAATCAAATTGATCATGGATCTTTTTAAACAAGACAATTAGGCTGTGGGTGAATCTTGAGAAAACTGTTTTTGAGGGCTGGGCTTTGATGTATGGCCACTGTACTTCACGCCCTGCCTGTACACTGAAAATGCGCTAACTACAGCTCTCATCATTTTCTTTCCCCTCACACAAGCCTTGTTTCCCATTTGAAAGTGGATCATCTAACATGTGATCCATAGAAATATTTTCTTAAAAACATAGAGTATGTATGAAAAATAGCAACCATTTCAAACAAATAAGTTCTGGGGTGATTGTTTTTTTACTCAAGTAATAACATTTCATCCTTCCAGAATATAAAACTGGTTGAGGTGATCCATCTTTGCAAAAACTTCCTGAATTTAAGGAACTCAAGCAGAATGATATATCCCACTCATAAAAAAATATCAGAACCTAACGACATGGTTATCACTGGTTTTCTGAGTGTTTACAGTTTCTGAAATGCTCTGTGTCCTCTCTAGTTTAAATATTAATAGATTCTCTTGCCCACTCAGGTTTATCATGGCAAAATACTAAGGTCCCATTTTCAAGCTGTGAGGCAAGCTGGTTTGCATACACACAGTGGACAGATTAAGAGAGTGGCTGAGAAAAGAGGTAATTCAACGAGTGTTCCTAGAGTCTTCAATTCCACACTTTCTCTCAGCTAGCCCCCGGCTTTAGTCACTTGTCCACCATGACAGATTTGGGCCCCAGAGCTCTTCAGCAAAGGGCTGTGTAAGCATTGAAAAGTCAAGAAAAGTAAGGCACGAGGAAGATGGAACATCAGTGTGGATTATAACCGCCACAGCTCTAATAACAAAGGCCTAAACCCATGAATAAGGGTTCTACAAAAGAAAGTTGGGATTTGCATAATTCCCTTTGGTTTAGCTCATTTATGTAACCCAACCAATGGTAATCTGAAGTCAGCCATCTGAGATAAAGGATATATTGCCCTCCTCCAAACCAAATTTAACAATATCCACAAGCTATTTTAGACAGAGCTCTTCTTCCAAGAATCATTAATAAGATGAGGAAAATTCCAGGAAATTAAGTCTCACTGGGACATTTTGTTCACGAAAATTAGAGGTCTGTTTCTTGAACCACCAATCATTAAAGGAATCCTAAATGTCTATTGTAGCTCAGCAAGTCTTAATAAGATTTGGTAAATGTATGTGCATTGAAATGTGCACTGACTGAATGCATGCAGATGGACCAGGGGACCCTCTCCAGTGCCAGGGCTCAAGAATGTCTGATGAAGCTACTTTTATGTATCAATATCCTTTACTTCCATATGGTTACTTTAAATGGATCTGTATGGGGGCCCGCTCCGTGGCCAAGTGGTTAAGTTGGTGCACTCCGCTGTGGCGGCCCAGGGTTCAGATCCTGGGAGTGGACACGGCACTGCTCTTCAGGCCACGTTGAGGCAGCGTCCCACATCCCACATCTAGAAGGACATGCAACTAAGATATACAACTGTGTACGGGGGGGTTGGGGAGATAAAAGCAGAAAAAAAAAAAAAGATTGGCAACAGTTGTTAGCACAGGTGCCAATCTTTGGGGGAAAAAAATAAATAAATAAATGGATCTGTATGTAAGATTGAATATTAATCTCCAAATCCAGTTACCTTAGCAATAGAAGTTATATAAACCCCACAAAAAAAGGGTTTTAAATCAATCTGGAATTCACTTGCTATAGTTTTATCATTTGCTAATCAACATCCACAGTCAAGTCCCAGAACTACAGGAGGAACTCAGAAGAGTATCTGGCTTTGTCTTTGGGTAGGTGATTAAATCATCAAGGGATGGTGATGGGTTATTTTCTTCTTAAACATCTCTAGAGACTTGAGAAACTTTTAAGGTGGTAAGTTCCTAAAGGACAAAGAATCTATATGCAAACAGATTCTTCTGAATAGTTTGCTTGTGGGTCTCAGTGATCAAAACCAGGGGTCAGCAAACCAAAGCTCGCAGGTCAAATCCTAGCCTAATACCTGTTTTTATAAAACCTGTGAGCTAAGAACGCTTCTATGTTCTAAATACTTGGGAAAAAATCAAAAGAAGAATATTTCATAGGTGAAATTTAAATGAAACTCAAATTTCAGTGGACATAAAGTTTTATTAGAATGCAGTCACAACCACTGTTTACATATTGTCTGTGGCTGCTTTCATGCTACAATGGCAGAGTTGAGGAGTTGCAACAGAGACCACATGTCCTGCAAAGCTGAAAATATTTACCATCTGACCCTTTACAGAAAAGTCTTGCTGGCCTCTGATCTAGAGAATTGCAGAAGTAATATCAATTATTACCAATTCTAATAGTAATATTCATTGCAATAGAAGTATCAATTAATTTTCATTTATTTGTCCCCATCTTAAAGTTTTACTTCCTTAATTTATGATCCTAAAATAAACTCATCTGAAAATGTCAAACCAAAAGAAATAAAATCCAGCAAGAATGTAATCTCTGGCCACTTACTGTGAAGGTGAACTCCACTTTAGCATCCAAGTAATGAATTGGGTGTACAGAGATTTTTCCTTTTTTTTACGTTTACTCCTCTTGATACCTTTTATTTAGGGCAACCTTAATTTAGGACTTAGGCCTATAAACTTAAGAATAATATTCATGGTTACTATAAAATGATGTTAGGGTATTTTAAGTCCTCTGAAGAAGTTCTACTGTACCTATCTTTTGTGTAAAAAGATAAATATGAGCAATACAATGACTTTAAACTTGCCAATGAAGTCATCTTCCCACCCCAACTCCTAGGAAATTTACTTTCATGAGGAAGAGAGAAACAATCTGCACCTTAGCCTCCCATTAGGAATTTCCTTGAGCCACAGGAAGTAGCTCTATTGACAGATGTCAAATAAGACAGCTGACCAGATTGGTCTTAAAGAACCACAGTTAATCATGACCCACCACGTGGCAACCTGAAGACACCAGTTGGTAAATCACTGGACCCAAGCCATTCTTCCACATAACCATTTAAACTACATTTTCTTCTTGGAAAGAAAATAATGACAAAAGTCTACAGAAAAATACTATGAAACATTTTTAATCCTGGAAAGGACTTGATTACCAGTAAACCAAAGAAGGGAAAAGTCAACAAAAATAAAATTCAGTCTTTTAAATCAAGTAAACACATATCAAGTCGCTCAAATTTGTTACATGGCATGATATAATTTATCCATGGAAGACATGGTCTCACCCAGTGGAAAATTGATTTAAATACGTTTTGAAAGAGTGCTAAGAGATATTATAGATGACAGTTGACTTAATGAAGTATTTAAGGTTTCAAAACTGTGCCTTTTGGAAAAATAGCAACTTCTACCACTTACAGGGGAAAAGGAATGACAAATATCAATTAAAAGTCCTAGAAACGTGATTAATTTCTTTATGCCTTTCAACATTCCACTGAGCTCTGTAAAAGCAAGACATAAAACTAAGTGAATTTTATAGTCAGAATTAGTCTGAATACTTTCCTCATAATATTCTTTCTGTCATACTTCTTCAATGCTTCAATTCAAATAACAAACCAGCGGGATCCAAAGGAAAAAGGTAGCTCCTTTCCAAAGATGGGACTGAGCTGACAAAATCTATTTAATATCTAAAATTAGCAATAAGATAAATAAATTCTTCAATACCAACTACATTTTCAGAGAGTTCATTAAAATTTAAGGCATTTTTGACATGTTGGAAATTTTAGTCCAGTGACAGTAGAAGAAAGAAGCTACCTAGGAGCAAATCCCAATTATCTCTATGGCTTGGAACATACATGATGAGCACAGCCAAAGGCGGAGAGAGAGGTGACAGGTGACTATGTGAAAACTTCCTGACTCTATCCAGTCTGTACCACTTTGCCAGAGTTCCTCTGAAAAGATGCATTTCAAATGTATTTTCATTCTTCTGTTTGAATTTTGATCAAGATGGGGAAAGGTTCATCAGCACTGTTAGCAGGATAAAAATGAGCAATGCCAAAATGATTTCTTCATTCTAATAAGATTTAAGAAGTTAAATGTGAAAAAGGTTTATGCTAAGTGATGCTCCTACCCCCAATTTCACAACAAATAGTAAAATAATGGCAATCTCACCTATACTCATGAATCCAACAGTAAAGATGTACACAAAACAAGCATTCATTCAACAACAACTGAATGGTCCAGTGTTTTACCCCAGCCAAATAAATGCAATTATTTATTTTTCTCCCATTTTCCACAAAAATAAAGATATCACCCGCCAAATCAAAAGTTATAAGTCATACCTCACTGAAAGACTTAGGGCAAAACATTCAACAAAGCCTGCCCATATGCCTTGTCTCTCTCAGCCAATCACCAGTCCATTTAAAAATGTGGATTAAGATCTATAAAGATTACTGTTTATTGGAAATAAACCAGAGCACCTTAGATCACCAATGGCCAGGAAACCCCCTCTTTCCCAATTCTAAAACAGTTAATGTCTACACAAAATTGGTCAAATCCAACTTCATTCAAACTTCTTTCAACAAATAACATTCAAGTTGTGCTAATACTAGCAATCCATCCACCATACGAAATATCACAATTATCTGGATCACTTTTGAATAAGAATAACAATACTTCTTTCATAACTGTTTATGGTATGACCACAGTCTTACTATGAATACAATCATATGCAATTTTCCAAAATTGAATTCCCGCCTTGTTGACTTAAAAAGAAAAACTTCCATGGAACTCATAATCCTCAATGTCTTAGCAGAAAAATAACCATATAACCTTTGATGCTTGACATAGGGCAAATGCTCCAATGCCATTTTCTGGAGACCACAAAATTATCCCAATATCTTTGTACAGTTATCTGTACTTATACACAAGCCATCCCACTTTCTTCTTCATGATTTGGCAAATGATTTGACAAACAAGCTTTCCTCCTCATTTTAAATTATATTTCAAGCACTCTATAAACTGTGTCAACTTCTATGATAGTGTCATCTTGTTTGTATTAATGGAAAGTCAAGGCTTCTCTTTGCCTTTATTTTTTTTAAGATTCCTTCAACGCTTTCAGTCAAGCCCTTCTTACCAGTTCCAACAAGGATGGAATTTCAAAGGCAAATATAAGTTTAGAAAACCCAAGCACATGCTGACTCTTCCTAAAAAAAGTACTGCCTACTTAGGCTTCTGAAATCAAGAAAGATACCCCATGGAGAAATGAAAAACTTATTGTCTTTCTTTGTTCACCAATTTTAATAGAAAAGATGTTTAAGGTCTATCAGGAAAATAATGGGAAAAATAATTATACCTTAAAAACTTTTTCAAATCTTCCCCAAAATATAAACAAAGACAAGACATAAATGGGATCACAATGCATATGCTCACACCTGCCCACCAAAGCACACTTTTCATGTAGAAGTTATAAAGAATAAAAGTTACCCATTAATTATATGGCATGCATCAGCAGTGCATTGGTGGGCTTAACCTTGGTTTTCAGTTATGTGTATATACAGATAAATCTCTTCCTGAGTTGAGCTTCATCTTGAGTTGAGACTCAAACCATTTGCTTTCCTATTTTTGGCAAGATACTTGACCATGTGATAAGGCAATCAAACATTTCAAACTCCTTCCCTTTTCAGCTCATGGCCCTCCTCGTTGAGATCACCAATGTGCCAGGTATGAGGACAGGATCTACACTATGTCCTGTAAAACTAGAGAGTAGGTTTCTTTGTTCGTTAGTCTGAAGGCTACAGCACTGTCTTTTCATATATTTGGGGATCTTGCAGATTTCAGTTGAACAGATTCAAAATGGTCTTCTTTTTCCTATGAAGAAAAAAATATCAAAACAAAATCAACTCAGTAAAATTCCTATAAGATTTTAGGATCTTATGTGTCCAGAAGGAAAGTTCTGGAAATTATTTTAATCTGTGTACCTGCCACTTGTAATTAGGATTTTACATTTAAAGAAGGGTAGCAGATATAAAACAAACAGCATGCCTACCCTGAAGGATGGTTTTGATGTCCAGGAGATAAGACAGACAATCCAAAATAGAAGCAAACACATGATTGCAACAGATACCAAAAGATGTAGCTGTGATTCTTGTGAAGAAACCACTGAGACCCTTCCCAAAGGGTATCTGACCTGGGTGCTGAAATAGATGACCTTCCCATGTGAATTTTGGACAAAATAGAACTGACGGGAACTAAATATTCTCAAGATAACATAGGCTAAGGCTAAATAATAAGAAAAAGGACAGGAGAAATAAATGAGAACACCCATAAGACATAAGATCATTTGGGTTCACTGATATGATTTAGGAAAATCTTTCGGGTGCATGCTTACTAAAGATATTAAAAACAAGTCACCTTAGAGAATAAATCAAAATTTTAACTCAAATATATCATTACTGGTATTTGTTATATAATACATTCAAAATGTGGCCCATTAAAATAAATTATTCTTCTTTAACGGGGAAAAAGAGATATAAGAGGTATGATTTCTCCCAATGTTTTCATTATGAAAGTTAGAAAAAGCCTTTTGGAAGGCTGCTGGAATGGGGTGAGGAGACTATGCTTTTGAAGAAAATGAAGATGAAGAGAACTAGAATTATTTTCAAAATAAAGGAACTAGGAGGCAGACTAATCCTAGGTGCAAATGGATGTGTGTCTAAAGTAGAGAAGTAAAATGAGAAAATAATAGGAAGTAGACATTGAGTATCTGTCAGGAAGAATAAGATTGCTTTTGTGTTTTCTCTCATTTGAGTGGAGAAGTCCAAGACTTCAAAGAAGTATTAAGGCTACAGGGACAAGATCATAGAAAAAAATCCCAGCATGGACACCAACATAGCACTTTTCCCTGCCTTTGCTGAGATGAGAAGTGCCTGGGAGAGCAGACTGCAGATCTCAGCACTCTAACTCACTGATTTGCCTGAAGTCTCATGTTCACCAGCCTTAATTTTTTTGGAATAACCACTGATAATTCATAAAATTTATTCACCCACTGTGTTGCAAGAACAGGACTAGACTTCAGAGATACAAAATGTCTGTCCTCAAGGAGCTCACAGTATATTACAGGAAATAGCTTTAGGGTATCACCCATGACCTAGAAACGAAATCTGAGATTTTTGTGGCCTTTCCTGGAGAAGATTTGATTCAACATATTCCTGGGGGGAGGGAAGACAGAGAGTTGTTGGTTATCCTCAAGGTGATATTTAAACATTGAAAACACTTTAAAAGATCATGTTAGCGTCATAGGGCTTTAGTTGCCATGTCTCCTGTGTTTACATGGGATTTTGCTTCTACCACTGATATTGAGGGATATATACATAAGCATCTGTCTGTGTGTCTGTTTGTGTGTGTGTGTGTAGTTAGCACTACTAATTCACTGGAACTTCTTGATGGGAGGAATTGTATCTTGTTCATTTTTGAATTCTCAAAACATGACCCAAGGCCTAGCACATGGTAGACTGTCAATCAATGGCTATGAAAACATACTGAAACATCACATTGTAGAAGGAAAAGCAGTGGATTGGAACTCAGGAGATGTGGCTTCTAATTCCTATCTAATTCCTATCTAATATCTCTCTTGGACATACTAATGAACTTCTCTAGGTCTCAGTTTACTCATGCATTAAATATGCCATACAAAATGATCTTTGTAAGCTCTAATTTCAAGAATCTACTCAAAAGCCAACTTCTTTCAGAAGCTTCTCCTTACCTTGTCACTACCCACCTCACAGCACTCCTTTCTCCTCTGTGCTCCAAGAGACCCTACTCAATGCTCTTGCTATACTGGACGATTACGTGTGTGTGTGTGTGTGTGTGTGTGTGTGTGTGTGTGAGATGTGCACGTGTCCTCCACCCATAAATCCATAGTCTCTGAGATAAGAACCTATCTAATTTGACATATCACCAAAACCTGGCAGAGGGTCTAAAACACAGTGTCCCATAAATGACTGTGGAATGAACAAAGAAAAGGAAATAAATGAAAAAGTCAACTGAAGATTTTATTTTTTAATTGCTGAGAAAAGTCAAGTGGAGCAAATCTATAAATAAAACCCCACAAGTCCAGTGTATTTGTAGGGAAACACCAAATAAGATATGATCTTTAGAACATGAATAAGGATACATAAGATAAAGCAAACCTTACATGACACAGCAGTTAAGAAACTTGTAAATATTTTTGCCCCATGTAACCATGCATAAAAAATTTTTTTAAATAGGACACACAATAAGACTTGTACAATGATATTCATTAGCAGCTTTATTCATAGCTAAACACTGGAAATACCACAAGTATCCATCAGCAGAAGAATGGATAGACAAATTTTGGCATATTCATACAATATACTACTATTCCTGAATAGAAAGAAATCTACTACTGATTAACACAAGTGGATAAATCCAAAAACATTTTTTCTGAGTGAAAGAAAACTTAAACTACATTCTGTGTAGTTACAATTACATGAAGTTCTAAAACAGACAAAACTAATCTATAGTTTACAAAGATCATTACAGTGGTTTCCCTTGGGGGATGAGGATGGGGACTGACCGCATGCAAGAGGGTGTGAGTTTACTTTCAGGGGTGAGGCTAATGTTCTATATCTTGATAGGGTTTGGGGCTATACAGGTATACGCATTTCTCAAAATTCATCAAATTGTATCCTTGCAGTGTGAATATTTCACTCTAGGTAAACATTTTATCTTAAAACAACTCCAAAATATCGAATTCTCTCCTCATTTATATGCATCCTGAAGTATTTAGGGATGAAATGTATGGAAGTCTGCAACTTACTTTGAAATGTATCAAAAAAAGAAGACGTAGTGACAAATGAATAGAAGGAGACAGATTTGGAGAGATATGTAATAAAGCAGATGTAGTAAAATTTAGGTGGTGTGTATATGGCTGTACCACTGTACAATTCTTTCAACTTATCTCTATCTCAAATTTTCATTCAAATTTTTTTTAATTATATGTTGACTAAAATTGCTATTCAAAACAAAATATGGTATACTGAACCTTCTCAGGGAGAAAAGTTCTATCCTCCATCTTGTTTCCTGTGATTGTTTTCAAGAACATTTTGAAGTTTTCAATTCTCTGGCTATAAAATAACAACAGAAGACGTACTGCAATATAAGGAAACACTTAAAAGTTTATTTAATACTTGTAATTCTCATTTATTCTTTTATATTCAGCTTAGAGGTCTCTTTCTCTTAAAATTCTTTCCTGGCACCTAAATGCTTTGTTCATTATAAGACAACGCCCTTACAAATAGGGAATCACAAGATCAAACCAGGCAAGAAAAGTCTAAGCAAACTGCTAGTGGGAGATAATTCTCCATAGGTCCCTTGTATTTCTGCATCTCTTGTGAGGAAGATATTGATTGTCTCTTGTTCTAGATAATCTTCTCAAAGATGTTTATATTACAAAAAGCTTTGGATGATACAGATAATGTCTCCCTCCACAACAAACGAAAAGTTTACCTACAGTCCTGAAAGCTAGAGACAGTGTCTCCCTCTGTGAAGCAAATGGCAGACATGCTTGCTGCCTCTTATAAAAGATTCAGGTTCCCCAAGCTAAGGGCTCCTCTTCTGTAATACAACCCACTGTGTGTACAGGTGTCTTCTAGCCCACTTCATTCTGTGAAAAGTGGGGCTTGAAGAACCAAAGCAAACACCGTTATTTTGGCCATTGCCATTGCTATGAGTAATAAACTGTGTTTTGTCTCTGACCCAGGAGACTCATATCTTCCAAAGTATCCATAAAACTATGGCAGGTTAATTTGTTGCTAGCAAATAGAGTGAAATTTCATAACCTTCACAGTTCTTCTCTGTTTTGCTGATGATGGGAAACTGACAGAGAAGTATCTTTCTGTAAGAGAAAGGATGAGAGCTTCATACACTGGTTGACAAGATCTGAGGGACGTCCATGAGAATTAGTTGCAAACATGTTGACCAAATTGTTTGGTCAACAAGGCAAAAAAGTGGTCCTCCACTCTACCGCCTGAAAACAAAAAGGACATGAGGAGGTGGTGGCAGGCTTAGTACTGGGAAGTGGGTTCAAAGAGTTCACAGTTCAGCTGCCCGAATGATGGCCTGGATCTGCTGGATGTTGTTAATTCTCCTCTGGGGAGGATGCCTTCCTTACCAATCAGGCAATCAACCTCAGGTGTGCCCCACGTTAACTAGTATTAAAATTCATCCTTATAGGAAAAGAAGATACACCTTCTTTCAGACAATAGTTACAGAGACATATACCTACAATGAGCATTAAAGAAAAAAAGAAACCACTTATGGGCAGCAAGTAGGTGAATTGTTAGAATTTTGGCTGGTTCACTTTGGAGATGATGTGGTAGAACTCAATGACTATTAAAAATGGCAACAACTGGGCCATCCTAGGACTCAACACCTCTTGCACACCATCATACCAACTCTGGATCCATTCAAAGATGGATGGTCATTCAAAGACCTCAGTAAAAGGTCTCAGAGATTTTGCAGTGGGTACTGATGGCAAGAACAGAGCGTTGGCTTTCTCTGGAGATTTCCCTGAGACTAATTCCCACAGGAAAACTTGGTGAGGCACTGACTAGTATTTCAGCTCTTGTTGCCCCAGTCTGGGTTTACAAGGTGGAGGGAGGTTCACTGGAGAACAAGAAACTGACTCTAAGGAATCTTGATAAATTAGTGTGATCAGCCCCACCCTGGAAATTTCCCCCATCCTTTATTTTAAAAACCAGGCATTAACTTAGATGTTGTGACACTGAAGCAAGAAATAAGGTGGATTCCTTTAAAAAGCTCCAATATGTGAGTCAAACTCAAATCAACAAAAGGACACGAAACCTACAGCCTCAGACAGATATCAATCTGGCTGTGAGTTCTAATTCAAGGGGTCACCAAAGCTGAAATAGATGTCAGTAATGATAACCTTGCTGCTCAACATAGCACTTTGGGTGGACCAAAGGCATTGGAAGTTTGGTTGAGCAACTGCTGTGCTGCTCAAAAAAAAAAGCAAATGCAAAGCCTCACTTGCTGTCACAGAGACTCTCTTTCTCTCTGCACCCTTAATCCCTCCTCCCCATCTACCTGACTTTAGCTGCTTTAAGGAGAAAGATGATTGGGGGAAGGACCAAAGTTTTCCTGTCACAAGAGGGACTGAAGGCTATACACAACCATCTGAGTCTGCTGGGAAGCCTTGGGGAGGGGAAGGATTCAAACATTTATGACTCTGTTGGTTGCAGGCATCCAAGTCACCATCCTACCTGAACCTGTGGGAGGAGAGGGGCACACAAATTCAATGAATGGGGTGCAAGCCAAGGTTCAAGGTGGGGAAAGGTAGATAATATGACCTTGTGGGAGAGGTTCTACATGCCCACTCATGATACTGTTGTTGGTGTTGCTTCTACACCTCAATATAGGGTAGGAATTGATGGCATACACTTGTACTTCCTCATCTCCTAAGTGCCAGAGGAGATTTGCCCAATCAAAAGCAGCCATATGTAGAGAAGGGCTAGTGGGATACCCAGGGTTCCTAACTCCTCTGCCATTTACAAGAAGTGTATGAATCAGGATTGCACACAATTTTCTCCACCTCCTGATGCCCAAAGTCGTCATCATATAAATGATGTCCTGTTTGTGTCAAGTCAGAAGCCTCAGTTTCAACAGCTTTGCCTGTGTTACTAGACTTCTGCTGGCAGAGGTGGCTGATAACCCCCACAAAATTTAAGGACCTGCTAACTAAGTAAAGTTCCTTGAGATTACGTGGGCAGATTTGTAATGCAAAATCTATCTACCAGTCAGGGAAAAACAGTCCAGCACCTTACTGGACTCTTTGCTGTTGGACACAGTATGTCCATGAGTATTTTACCTGCTCTTTTCTGAGCTAACCCACAAAGTAGTGTCTTTTGAGTTGGGCCTAAACAAACAGGCTATGCTAAAAATCATCCAGCAAACTGAGTGACGCTCTCTATCTTTGTGGCCTCATGACCCTAATGACCACTTTGTGATACAATTCTGTGATTAATGATTTTGCCAATTAGAGATTCCAGCAATAGAAGCTTTCCCCAGAGGCATCCTTTGGGGTTTCAGACTCATCACCCTCTTGACATGGCTAGCATGTAGCCCATTTTAAAAGCAGCTATTAGCTTGTTATTGAGTTCTTGTCAAAACTGAATGTCATTCCCATGTACACCTTTGACTCTATAGCCTGATAGCCCTATTTATGGTGGGTCAACAAAGTGAGAAGAGCCCCAAAAGCCTCGCTTGTCAAATATAAATGGTATATTCAAAAATACAGCTGGTCTAGCCCCAGCAGCACCTCAGCCTCACATGAAAATATGGCAGCAAACCCTTTTGGGGAAACTTAATCCCCTACTCTACCTCCCAAAATGAAGCCACTGGTTCCATGGGGTCCTTGGTTGACCAAAGTTCTACTCTGTGCCTGGGCCTGGTTCACTGATAACATGGTTGAAATCCAATGGTGTCCACGGGCTGCTGCAACTGTCTGATCTCAGCACCAGGAATGCATAACTGAAAACTGACAAGATTGCTTGGCACAGTGGGCAGAACCCAAAGCCGTTCTCATATCTATGGCCAATACTTATCTTGATAAACTTATATTTTTACTGACGCTTGAGCTATGGCCAAAAGTCAATAAACTATTTGATCTGCCACTTGGAAAACTATGGACTGGCATATTAAAGTGACCCCTGTTTGGGCAACAAACTCTGGAAACAAACCTTAGCTGCTGATCAAAACATCTGGGTCTTTCACGAAGATGCCCACAGCAAGGACCCATCCTCTGAAAAAACCTGATAGAGCAATCAAGCACCTGACAGAGACTGCACCAGACAGACTGCCACAAATGCTATATGGTCCATTTTCCTGCTCAACATGGCAATGAATTTGCCATCACAGACTGGGCACAAAGTAAAGGACTTTATTTTTCTGCTGCAGAGGTTACTACAGCATGCCAGACTTAGGATTCATGCAAAAAGTTGATCAGGTTTTTTCCTAGAAAATTGATTACATGAGACCATTGATCACCTCTTTGTGCTTTCAATGGTGCCTTGCCACTGTTAACACCTGTTCGGGTTATGGTGCTACTGTTCCAGTCTGATCAGCTAACCCAAGCCACATGACTGTGGCTCTTGAAAATTAATCTATTTAATGTTTGTGGCTTTATGGACCATTTGTAGCCCAAGACTGGTTCCCTTTTTATCACAAAAGCTACTCAAAAATGGGCTGAAAGTAGAGGTGTTTGGTGGACCTTCCACACTTCCTACTGTTGAAATGTATCATTGAACATTGAAATGGCCTTCTCAAAAATTCACTCACAAAGACTTCTGGCTCTAGCACCCTCATCTCCTCCTGGTCCACACATCTTAGTAAGGCAGTGCAGTTACTATAATGGCCATTCCCAGGAAGAGATCATCTTCTTTTGGCCCCTTCACAGATAATTATCAGTAAGAACATATAATACATGTATAACCTATATAAGGTTATATACACTTATATGAAAATCCAGGATTCTACTCTGACCACTCCTGGGCGTGATGTGTTCTTATTTATCCCAACCCTAACCCCCAGGATGTCTGGTGGTTGACCTACCAGAAGGCAGCCTAAAAGACTCAAGTATAATTCTGATTTAGCCACCTGTATTATTTTGTTGAGTTGCCATGATGCTAAATCAAAAGGATGATAACCACCTAGTTGATTACACACCTCATCAAGATCTCCTACCACAGACCACAGGGACAAAAGTGGAAGACAACACTGGGTCTCCATAAGTTTTTTTAAATGCCCTTGTCCCTCTTGCTCCTGAATGTTCTGGAGAATAGGTCGAGGTGCCAGTAAGGGATGAGTAGAAACAAGGTGAAGTTTTAGCTACTGAAATGGGACAAACTGATTTTGTGACAGTGAAAGGAGATCAATAATGTAGTTTGATAATGAGGTGCCTGGGGAGCAGATACCTTAAACCCTGAGAGGTGCGAAGGATGGAAGGACACTAACAATCATTTGTTTTTCAGAGCCACCTTCCTATGAAGGAAAATGCCTTGGTGTTCCTCTCTAAAACTGTTGTAAGTGCCTTAAATTTAACTGACTATTGGCCCTATCATACCCACCAGATTCTCTAACCACAATTTGGTTGTCATTCTCCTTAAATTTACTGAGAAAACTACCAGAAACGGGAGGGGATGGCCCTAGCTTCTGCCTCAAAATAACAACAATCAACATTTCCATGCCCATTGCCATCGCTCAGTCATTCCATGGCATGGACAAATAGCACCCAGTCTGTATCAAGGAAAAACAGGAAAAGTTGAACTGACTGCCCTCAAGCAGTCTCCCCAAAGACAAAGAAGAAACACAGAATTGGGAACCCTAAGGTTTACTACTCAGCAAGGGGGCCACAGGCACCGTCAACCTTTGCAGCCTAAGTAATGTAGGTCCCACTTGGTGTCCCCAACAGTTGTAAGTGATACTTTCTTTCCAAAGGCACCATGTGTACCTTCAGGACTATACTTCTTGTGTAGAAGCCAGGCATTAACTTCTCTCCTAAAAACATGGTGGCTTGCACTTACACCCTGGGAATGGTCATAAGTGGTCATAATTCAACTGTTTATGGAAACATCCCCAGTAGATCAGGTAACCCTTAAACAACTGCAAAGATTTTTTCAAAATGAGACGACCCCTGGTTACTCAGAGGAGGTTTCTGGAGGATAACTGACTAGCTACTCACGTTCACCCTATGGGCAGTTATTCACTTAGAAAAGGTGGTAGAAAATTGTCTCTGACTTTAGCTGAAGTAATGAATGACACCACTTCAGCCTGTGAAGGCATTCAGGTCAACATCAACTCACTGTTCATACATTGTTATGGACATAATTGCCCTATACTTCCTCCTTGAGGGCCAAGACAAAGTCTGTGCAATCACTAATATATTCTATTGTATCTGGATTGTCACCATCCTAGATGAAAAAGATAATGACCACTTAGTTCAGTACACTGCTCACCAAGTTCCCCTACCATGGCCCATGTAGACAAACGTGGGAGATATATTGGGTCTCTGAAAATTTTTGAAAATACCCTTGACCCTCTTCCAAATGAATCTTACAGAGAAAAGATCTCAGTCCCAGTGGAAAGGTCTCAGGCTGAGTGGAAAGGTCAGTACAGGGACTTAAAGAGAAACCACTCTAACTTTCTAAGGTGGTCCCTGATGGTTTATGGGATTTGTTCAGCTATTTGATTCTGGGACCCTGGAGATTTGGTTGAGGTTAATAATGCAAGTTCGTCTCATCTTGTTATTTGGTGTCCTGTTGGTAGTAGCTTTATTTAAATGCTGTATGCAGCACATGGACTGGGTTTGACCCCAGCCTCAGTCAGTCAGATTAATCACAGTGGTCAAGGGAGTGGTATACTAATGGGAAAATTCACCAGAAGCCAAGAGGATGTAGAAACAAGGTTTAGATCTTGTTGGGAGACAATTCCTCATGGTTCTCTCGCATTTCTGTACATCTTATGAAAAAGACACTGATTCTCCTTTGTTCTAGACTATCTTTTCAAGGATCTTTGTATAGAAAGCAGCCTTAGAAGATAAAGATATTATCTCCTTCCAGAGCAAAGGGCAGGTATACTTGCAGTCTTGGAAATAGTGTCTACCTCTGGAGCAATGTACAGGCACACTACCTGTCTGGTAAAATAACAATAATATCTCCCTTTGGAGCAAAGGATAGGCATGCTTACTGCCCATTCTAAAAGATTCAGGTTCCCAAAGCAAGCCACTGAGTGTGCAAGTGTCATTTGCTCCTGTTCACTTAGGCCTGTGGGAAGCAGAGCTTGGAAACTGGTATAAATGTTGATACTCTGGCAAGTCCTTCTGCTGTGAGTGCTGAACTGTCCCATGTCTCTGACCAGAAGTTTCATGTCTTCTAATGTGCCCCTAAAACTGTGGCAGTTTCACCTGTTAGTTTGCAAGTAGAGCAAAATCTCAGTTCCTGAGAGTCACCATACATTTGTTATTCCATAGCAATAGTATCCTTCCCTAAACCACCATACTTAGAAAAGAAAAGTTGAAGACCCATTAGTAGAAGGGGAATGTGGCTTATTCATTTTATTTTTAAATGATCCTTTATAATATAATTGTGTACTTAAATTAGGAGAGTAAAATGGTTACTAAAACACTCTCAATAGGGTAATCTTTTGCCACTTGTCCTTCCTGCTGAAAATTATTTGAAATGCATTTTCTTTCTTCCGTGTCATTCTATTTTTAATCCTGAGTGGGATTAAACTGGTACTTTCTAATCTTTTAAGTCAATAGTGAAGAATGTCAACAAAATATGTTTACAAATAATATTTCAGGCTTAATGTTATCTGTTTGGATACAGTCATCATTTCAAAGCTGACAAAGGTGATGGCAACTGATAAGGCACCTTTAATTCCTCAATAGTTTATATAACTTTTATTTTCTCTATGTGAAACAATCTTGTTATAAAATAAAAACCAAAAAAGAAAAGTATGAATGAATGAGATCTTTTATTAACCTAAATTTTATATTATAAAATAATACATTATCTTCATGAAAACTCAAATATTACAAAAATGTATTACTTCAAAGACTAAAGATTCCATTAGTTCAAGACTTCCAAAAAGTAGCTACTGTTAATGGTTTGCTATGTAAATACTAACATAAACATATATTTAATAGAAATATGATAGTCTACATGTTGTTTTCACTTTATCTTGAACCTATTGGCATAGATATCTCAAGCTTTAACTGCAGAGTTTCACAGAATTCCATTACTTTGGTATATGGAAATTTCTTATCTAACTTCTTATTCATGGTGTGTTAGGTTATTTCTACTTTTGAACCAGCAAAAATAATGCTGCAGTGAATATTCTTGTATTTACATCCTCATTTTTTTTTTTTTTTAAGGATTGGTACCTGGGCTAACAACTGTTGCCAATCCTTTTTTTTTTTCTGCTTTATCTCCCCAAACCCCCCCGGTACACAGTTGTATATCTTAGCTGCACGTCCTTCTAGTTGTGGGATGTGGGACGCCGTCTCAACGTGGCCTGACGAGCGCTGCCATGTCCGCGCCCAGGATCCGAACCCTGGGCTGCCGCAGCGAAGCGCGCGAGCTTAACCACTCGGCCATGGAGCCGGCCCCCACATCCTCATGTATTTCTAAGAGCATTTTTGTTGGATAAATACCCACAGAGCTATAGACATGCTGAATGACAGGGCTTACATGAATGCTACTATTAGGTTAATATAGCCCCTAATTTATAAATGCACAGTAATATCACGTTAACATTCTGCTCTCACCTTTGTTGCCAAGGATTTGAGTTTTCCCAGTAGTGACTGTTTATTGGAATATACAACTTCCTCTTCATTGTCTTCTCCTTCCATGATAGCACAACTGTCTGCAGCTGGGAGTTCACACTCTTTTGAGTTAGTCGTCATTACTAATTTGGAATATTTGTACTCCAGTCTAAGTAGTGGTAAACACATAGATAAAGAAAGTGGCTGTTTAATATAAATTCTCATTTTAGGTGGTCATACACCAGCTCATTAAATTTTCTTGTAGGATAGCTGCTCTACCAACAAATTTCCTTCACCTATGGCTATACACTATGTGTTCTCATTTTGTCTAACATCCTTCATAAATCTTTTCCAGGACTTCAGAGAATCAGCACAGTACAGTTAATTCTATCACTTATTTTACACTAAATTGTCGAATTATGAAGAACTTTTGAAAAACAAAGAGAAACCATGAGGTGTGAAGGTATGTTCTTAATTTATAAATATTTGAAGCTAATACACTGTACAGTTTTTCAAAGTTTAGTTCATAAGGATGAGAATACCACAAAGGCAAGTGATTTGGTCTCTACTGCTTCTCTATATCACTCCTTCCTTTCTATTCACCACCCCAGATATTACAACTATCCCAAGATATTACAATATAGAATTTTAACAGGCTCAATGACATGTAAATAATTTTAAAAGAGTCAAATCACATAACAGATCAAAATACATTCAAGAGTTAGACTCAATATTCCACTCCAGATTTGGGAGTCCTGGAGTAAACAAAGGTGATATTTGCCTATACACTTAGTCTGTCTCTGCAAATATCTGCCCACAAGAAATTGAAAATGAAAAGATGAGGCAAGAAGACAGCATGTTGTCATGAAAAAAATAAATAATAGACACAGAGAGAAAATCTGCCTTCTGATCTCAGTGCTGCTCCCATCCTGACTAAAGGGGGTCTGCATTTTTCTTTGTTCTTTAATAAATGAGTCTAATCCAATCATCTTGAACATTCTATGATCTCTCTATTACCAGAATAACAATCATTTCCATTTGCTTTCCTAAAGGCCTTTCCTATAACTCCTTCACTAGGAGAAATTTCTTGTATCTCTGAGAGAAACTATTGGATATAACGGTTAAGTCTAAAATTTTCACAACAAAAGAGATCTTCAAGTTCTTATACAGTCACTCCAGTGAGGTTACTTACTTCTGATTCTTTTTCCAGAAGTAGCAAGTTAGAGCCACCAGCAAAACAGCTGTGAAAGCTCCCACACCTGCTCCCACTTTTAGCCAAAAGTCAACTGTTTCGCAGGTTGACAACTTTTTCTCAGGCAAAGAAATTCCTTTTATGCACCATTTAGGTTCATTCCATACGTATAAGGTTTCCTTTAAAAAACACACACACAAAGATGACATGAGAAATAAGATTCAGAATGAGAGGGTTTTTCTAACCCTTTATTCAGAATAGGCATAGAGGATGATTCAGTATTCATCCAATAGAAGCTCCAGAAAGAGAGGATGTAGGCATAGAAGACAGTGAATAAGGAAATAATGAATGAAAAAGCAATAAAAACGTGAATTGTCAGATCAGAAGACTTGCTACATGCTGAGGAGACTGAATAAAAGTTACTCCATCTGGAAACATCACTTGGGCTATTTTCCTCAAGTTTCTGATAATCTCTGATTTCTTAATCACGTTTTTAAATGAAAGCTTAGTAGTCTAATACACTTAACTGGAATGGGTCTCATCTACCCATCATGTAGGTCTATTTCCCTAACAAGCCTCTCCCCTGAGTAGAAGAGCAGACCCTGGACCAGGGACATGAAGGTGCACTGTGCCTGGCAGGCTGTGGTGACTGGCACGGGGTTAGGCACACAGCCTGCACCCCCTTCCCCATGCCAAAATAAGGACGCTGTGAAAGCTCCCACGTGAGGTACTTACTCTCAGCTTCCCAGAAGTAGACGAGTGAATTTTATTAGGACAATGTTTTTCAGACTGCAAGCTGCAACTAACTAGTGAATAATAAGACCAATATACTGGGTCTCAATCAGTAATTATTTTTTAAAAAATAAAGAGATCAAATAGATCAGAAGCAAAAATGTGAGTGCAGCATATGGTGCCTCATATATTTCAACATATACAGTGACCAATTTGCATGATGATTATATCCATTGATATTAAAACACGAGGCATTAAATTTTTTGCTCATTGTGTCTCATTAAATTTTCTGGTGCACTTTGGTTACTTTATCAACACCACAACAGAAGGATAACACCATAATGTTTAATTTTATTGTACATACATACACACACACACATTTGTGCAGTTGGTCATGAAGTGATCGATGTGCAGAAGAACAGCATTTACTTTGAGGAAAAGTTTCAACCAAGTTTTGGATAAGAACTTTCAGCATGTTTTATAGAAAGGACATTAGTAATTGAAAATTTTTTTAGTGCATGGCAACTGTAACATTTTCATGAAACTTCGTGCAAATAAATTACTTTTAAAATGGGTCATGTTATTTTTCTAAGAATGATGAGGTGGGAAATGAAGAGGCATGTTGAAGTTCACGTGCTACATCTCTAAGTGTAAATAATGACAATGAAGACAAAAATGTTAGCTCTAGTCAGCAAACACTGACTTTATTTGAAGTGCATTCCACAAGACAAAAAGACTGAGCAAGAGTTTATATTATTTTCTCAAATGTGCAACACCCAAGGAAAATGGGATGCTCTAAGATCTGACAGCCTTATAAACAAACTGTCAAAACTTCAAAGTTAAAAAAAATACTTGTAAACTCAGAATGTTTAACTTTTCATTAAGTTCCTCAAACTGCTAAAGAAAAAAACATCAAGCTTTGGAAAAAATTTTTAGTCACTCTATAACTATGAATTAGAAAGCCTTATCCCTTCATTCAATCACGTGTTACTCGCAAACATGAAAATAGCTGACACTGCAGCTGCAAAATTTATTCTTCCAGCATGTAAGGATATTTTGTGAACAAGGTGAGATAAATTTGAGGATAAATTTAAAAATATTTCTCTTAGTGATAACATAGTATCTCTTGAAATCTTTACTACCGTATGACATTTAGAAGTAATGCTTACTATATATTTAGAATCTGATATCGATTTTTGAGGTCCACTCTGATAAGAGCACTTTATCACAAGCTGTGCAGCTCTTTTAGTTTGTATCAGCTATATATGGAGGACTTGTAGTGTGTAAATTTAAACTTCACAGGAATCTGGATTAGATATATTTACAGAATTGGAGACGTGCAATCTCAGTCAATATAAAGTGAAAAATTGTAAAGGATGGGGGAAGAAATCGGACAGAAAATCAGTGAAGTGATTAAAAATTTAAAGACACCCAGAGCAATATTTTGCCATTACTGCTTTTTCTCCATCATGAAGCTTTTGGCAGCCAAAGAAATCCATCCTTCGTCATGGACATAATGGAAAACACAGTGAAAGTTGTCAGTTGTATTATATGAAGCTCACTGAAGAGCAGACTTTTTGAAATATTTTATTCAGAGGTTGCAGGTAAACATACCCACTGACTGCCTCACACCAATTTGTTTGTTGTTGCAAGGTGTATGAGCTTAGGAAAGGCATTTACATTTTTTAATTGAAGTTTGATCTCATTTGGGAAATATTTTCAAAACTGACACCCAAGTATGACAGAAGGGCATATTTAACTGATTTTGGTGTTTCTCAAATTAAATTTGGAAATAAAGGGGGAAATTATATATTTCAACATGTCAAACACATCAAGGGGTTGAGAAAGATATTATTCTTGAGGCAAAAACAAATATTTAAAAACAATCACCTCACAACTCTCTGTTCCTAACATTCTTATAACATGTTGAACAGAACTTTTTCAGTGAAGACAGTTTGAATGAGATAAAATTAGAGACACTGTTGCAACCTCACTGTCTTCAACTTCTAGTCATTACCTTTCAGAAGAGAAATATTAAATATTAAAGAACATTTGGGTAAAAGGTCATTTAGCTTTTCAAAACCCTTGAATTAAACTTAGCGGCCAAAGAAGGGAATGCATCTTAGTTTTTCATTTACTCTAATAAAATGATTATAAAATAATAAGTTTATCATAATTTTAGAAAAAAGATAAAGAAAAATTTCCATTGTGAAGCATAAAAATTGTA
The DNA here is from genome assembly GCF_037783145.1 of Equus przewalskii. Taxonomy (NCBI): domain Eukaryota; kingdom Metazoa; phylum Chordata; class Mammalia; order Perissodactyla; family Equidae; genus Equus; species Equus przewalskii. The sequence goes on from NC_091834.1 coordinate 31,116,212, forward strand.
TCATTATTATGAGGATTAAAAAGAAACCATTTTTTATGAACCTGAAATTTTCATCCTTGACCCACTTAAAAATGTTAAAAAGAAACTGGTTCCACAGCACCCTCGATGTGGGAGCAGCACCGCCTCTGCGTGCTCTAAACTTGAATGAGCTGTCCACAGGTAAGCACACTTGACGAACTCGATACAACATTTCCTAATTTTTGTTTTAGCATTGCCTATTGGGGACTTTACTATTTTGTATTAAATTATTAATAACAAGATATTGTATATTAATTCTATGCTTACGCTTTATCATAAAATATTAAATGTCTTGTTCCATGAAACAATTTTACTTTTAGGCATATCTCTGTGTGCCTGAGTTTGTGTGTGTGTCCTAGGTTTGATGTACAACATATTTCTTATTACAGTTTCACTGCCATTAAATTTCAAAAAATACCAAAAAACTCTATTTTTTTTTTCCTAGAGGTGAATACTACTGCTTCCAAATACACTGAATGCGTGAGACTCGGTGGGGGAATTCTGATTCTTCTCACATTCTTGCCCTCCAACTTGCCAACTAGATGCCCTTCAAGACTTTCCTGGGCAGAACAGCTCCCTCTCTCTGATGCTCTTACTCTATGAGCACTCCAGCTTCTTCCCCACTCCATGCTGACCTGAAGATCAGTCCTATCCCGTCTACCTTCCAGCTCTCAGAAATCCACTGGAAGCTCTGATTCTCTGATGCTCACTCTCCCATAGGGTTTCCATCACTGGTATTAGTTTATTCTCATCTGTGCCTCTTCACTATCATTTCAACGGAATCTGTGGAGGATGAGGTGGTAAGTAGTCTTGAAGGAGGAAAAGTTTGTGTTTTTCACATGATGCCACTTTACGTTGGTGCAGTGAAGTAGGTGCTCTCAAATACTATTAGAAGTGCAAACTGATACAAGCAAAGCAATTTAATAATGTGTATCAAGAACCTTGAAAATGTCCATCTCCTAGGATCCAATTAATCCCCTTCTAGTAATAAACTCTAAGGAAATATTCAAATTTCCAGTAAGGATGTTCATTTCAGAGTTATTTACAAAAAGAGTGTTTTCAATTTTTTCTCAAATGTTCAAGGATGAGGAATTATTAAATCCCAAATTATATAAATAGGATATTTGTCATAACTAAAAATTATGTTTTCAGAAAAATATTTAATGACAAAGGAAATATATTAAGAGTAAAAAGGAAACAAAAAATATATACAATAGAATTCCAACTTTATTTTTTTAAAAATAAGCAAACAAATGATTGCAGAGAAAATATAGAGTAGGACCTTGATTACATACGTATGTATATGCTTTACTCTTTAGCCATGCCATTGTGCTGAGTCAGTTATACCATATCCATCTTTTACACTTACAATTGCACACGTCAGATGTTGGCTTAATAATATCATTTCTTCATAATCCATGTAAATATTCACAGCCTACAACTCCCTTGCCATAATTCATTTACCCCAATCCCAGTGCACATCTTCAGCTACGCCAGCAGATGGGAGTTTAGCTACCAAATTTGATTGAAATCCATATTAAGGTCACATTAAGTTAACTATAAGCTTTAGCCATGGTTCTGAACCTGAGTTTCTATGATGTAAGTGATGCCAGACTAACCAATATATCTTCAATGACAGTTCTGCTTAGATAGGTTTTCACCTTACCTGAAATCCTCTCTTACAGGCTCCCTCAATCTCATGGAAGTCATGCTCTGTGCACAGAGGGCAAGCTTCGGCACTCTCCCACAGGAAATAGAACGCACATCCATCACACGTACCTGCTGGGCACTTGCTGAAATCAAAAATGAAAACAACAACAAAAATGGCAGCTTTTGTAACAGAATCAATCCAGTCCAATCAACAGTTGAGTGACTACTGCATACTAGGAGGTAATGTGTGGATGCTGACGAACACATGAAAAAAAATCTACAGGAGACAAAACCACAATGAGATAACACTTTGCATCTACTAGGGTGGCTAGAATCAAAAAGATAATAAGAGTTGCGAGGATGTGGAAAAATTGGAATCCTCACACTCTGCTGATGGGATTGTAAAATGGCACTGCTGCTTTGGAAGAATCTGGCAGCTCCTCAGACAATTAAACATAGAACTACCGAATAATCCAGCAATTACACTCCTAGGTAAATACCCAAAAGAAATGAAAACATATGTCTACATTAAAACTTTTACATGAATGTTCATAGCAGTATTACTCATTACAGTCAAATGGAGGAAACAACCCAAATGTCCATCAACAAACAAATGAATGAATGAAACACTAACAAAATGTAGTATATAAATGAAAAACAAATATAGTATATCCCTACAATGGAACATTACTCAGCCATAAAGGGGAATGCAGTACTGATACATGCCCCAATTTGGATGAACCTTGAAAACAGAATGCTAAATCAAAGAAGTCATTCAAAACCTCCTCACAGTACATGATGCTATTCATATGAAAGTCCAGAACAGGGAAATTTATAGAAACAGAACATAGATTAGCGGTTGCTGAGGGCTGAAAATGGGGCTAGTGTATAGGGAGGTGATAGCAAAAGGGTACGCAGTTTCTTTTTGAGGTGACGAAAAAGTTCTAAAATTGACTATCATGGTAATGGTTGCACATACCTGTGAATACACACTTAAAATCAAAAACAAAAGGAGACCAGTCTTGGAAATTCCCTGAGCAGACAAAACCAGTTTAGTCATATAAGCAAAGCTTAATTTAGTTTATTTTGCAAGACTAACTCTTAACCTAGGTCATTTCTTGCTTACACCTCTGGAAATCATAAGCAAAATTTAAACTGTTTGCCAAAACTGATATGAGGTAACCTGTAACCAATTCCCTATAATTTAAGAAACTTCTAATAGTATGACCAATCACTGTGAGGAATAAACAGTCACTGCCCTCCTACTATTTAAGCTGCTTTACAAAAAATATGTCTTTGAGCCTCATTCCATGCTTTGATTTGAGTGCTTCTGGTTTACGAACTGGCTTTTTGGTATATGTACAATAAACGTGTACTAATTACTACTTCACTGATTCATTGGTTTTACTTCTGCTATTTCTGAACTTTTGATAATACTAATAACCATTGAATTGTATACCTTAAATCAGTGAATTGCACGGTATGTGAATTATATCTCTATAAAAGCTATTTTTTAAAAATTTAAGGGAGAGACGCAGACAATGACAAACAAAGCTCTGGGAAGGCTTCTGGGTGGAAGTGACGTCTAAGACAAGTCTAGAATATTCAGTAGGCATTAGCCAGAATAGAGGGGAGGAAAGCAGGGAATGCCTGCCAAGAGGATGAAATGGCAAATGAATTGGAAGGAAATCACAACAGGTCACTTGCAGGGGCATCCAGAGGCCGTGAGTGAGCAGGAGGCACACAGCAGGAACTAGGTGGGGAAGGGAGGGGCGATTTCTATTTGGGGTAATGTGAGTAGTGAGGTGCTGCAGGGAATAGAATGACGTACAGGACGATGGTCTAGAGGCTGGGGGAAAGACGTGAAAACAAAATTGCCTAAAGTGAAAAAACAAACAAACGTCAGGTCAACACACAGCCCAGTGATGCCAACAGCTTTGCATTCCTGGGTTTCCTTGCCCTGAGGATGACTTCCGTTGTGAGGTAGTTATCTTCACCATTCGGAGATGATGGATGCAGCTTACACACAGGTGCAGGATCGCACTGAACCAACCACCAGGCAGGGCCTGAACAGAGACTTTTTGAAACCCTGCCTTCTGGTGGCTGGGCTTATTGTATCAACTTACCTCTTTCGTTTTAGGGACACATAACCACAGCAGAGCTCAAAAATTAACCAGCTGTTACTGCACACAGAATCCGTACTGACTGGAGTAAGAAGCTATTTGGAAAGGATCTAATGAGAATGGCTGTTTTTGTTCATGAATTCATTAAAACCAGGGGAATATTGTTCTCTTAATTTGTCTACTACACTTCCCTTAAGTCAAGCTGTGTAGATATAGGGCATTGCCTTAAAAATCTCCTTCAGTCCTTAGCTGGTTCTGAGTACATTTATAGCAAAAAGATAGACACACAATAACAGGGAGAATTCGAAAAACACCCCTTTTTAAGTTTTCGCTTCAAATGCCTTTCTGATTATACACAGTCCACAACTATAATTTTCAATCTACCAGCAAAGTAAAGTTTCATACTCTTAGTTAGCTAAATATATCCTAAGATACCCTAGAAGATGAACACTAAAATAAATCTATGTGCCTAAAATTGTGACTGCCTTCTTACATGCCTATCCTTTCCGAGTGTCTGCATTCTGTAGACTACATAGACATGGGAGGGATGGAAATAAAAGCAAATTGCTTTACAATAGGCTTCAGAACAGAGGCCTAGCACTGTCAGAGCCAAGAACAGGGTGAAAGGCGACTCTCTGGAAAAATAGCTTCACTCTTAGCTGCCTTAATTTCTCGGTCTGTAAAAAGGGAATATGGGTAAATGCAGACTGAGATGCCAAGAGAGATTTTTTTTAAGCATAATAGATATAACAGATATCTAATATAATAGATATAATAATAGATGAAAATCATGCCACTTAAAAAATCATCCTTACTTTCTACTTTTCAGATCAGTAAAAGCAACTCAAAATTGCTCTTTTGAAAAAAATTGGGTTACCTGTTAGAAAAACTCTTCAAAAACAGAAGTATTATTTGCATAACAATGATTTGCAACTTTAAAAGTAATTATACTTTTCTGATCATTTAGCAGAAATTACCAAAATCCTTTCCTGCTGACATCTCTTCTGCTCAAATTATTTTCTATTTTATCTTTCCAACACAGAGACGTTTGAAAGGAGAGGGGGACTGTTTATCTTGGGAAAATAAAAAGAAAGTCTGCTAAAGTTTGAGAAGAAAGAACTCAACAGATGAAAAAGAAAAGAAAATTAATCAAAGTTGCAAAAAGCCCTGGAGAGAAGACGTGGGTCACCATTCTAACTGGACTTCCAAATAATTGTTTCAGATTGTGCGTTTTTTTCCACAAGTGACTCAACCCCCCTCCCCATTGTTTCATTTTTGTAATTTGTCAGAAGTAGAATTTCTACTATACTGTCTTCACAGAGTGGGTATCGAGGGTAGAACGAGAGAACAATTTAGGAGCGTTTAAAGCATTGTAAACGACCATGAACAATGCACATCACCTTCTAGAATCGGCAGAACTACAGAAACGGAAAAAAAATCAAGACATTGATATAATTTATAAAGCTGCCATTAGGTGTCAAAACACTACAACGATTCAGTGTCTTTCCTTGGTAGAATTTGCTTTTTAAAAGATACTCTTAGGTTAAAAGTAATTTAGTTTAGAATCAATTCTTTAATTTTTTTAACTCAATGATTCATTTAAAATGTGGAACATTCAAATTTGATTCTTTGTTATAAACATACATTGTACAGTTTGAATCAGGCCTTTTCCTATGAAATGACAGGGATGTATAAAGCAGTAACAATTTCAATAGTGCATATATATAAAACAAAAATAGAAAAAAGACGCAAGCAGAAAAAAACAAAAAATACTTTCTCCTGCTAAGAGAAGAACAAAAAAGCAAACAGCAAGATAAACACTTTATTGCCAAATATATGAAATACTTTTTCCTTTGATGACCTGTGTCACTGTCATCTCCTCTCCTTCCTCACAGCTTTCTAAAGGTGTCACTAACTGTGTTTCTTTCACAACTTTGGGTTTACTCGGTCACCAGGGAAACCAGTGAGTAAACGTTTGCAGAGACAGTTCACGGTCATGGACAGCTGGGACATGTGAGGCTGGAGTTCTATAAGATGACCAGACGTGCTGTGAATCGAGGTAGTGAAACCACCATCAATTCAAAGGACAACCAGGTGGACCTTGATTTGGTTTTACTAGTAAATGAGGTTCAGACTTTCATTTTCTTATTTTGCTACTGGGAGTGCCTTACAAATCAGCATAGTGCTGGCAATGTGTAAGAATTCAGATGAATCTTTTTTAAGGAAGTTAGGTCTTAGATTCTAAAATGGGACACATTTCCTGAGAGGATAAGTGGACTGAGGTATGATGTATTAGTGTCTTCTTTTAGATGAATCATCTTAACTAAAGCAGGATCTACTTGGCTCATGTTATGAATGCATGGAAAAAAATCTTGTTTTCTTATGAATTATGATGACCTAATACACAACCTAATATTAATTGTTTGGATAGTTAATAAATCAATGTAAATTTGTAAATAAATCGTTTTGCCTAAACTTCACTTAAATCCAAAGTTCAAACAAATTCCTCTAAACTGTCAGTACATTTCTGACCCTTCAGGAGTTTGTCTCAGGAGATTTGGGGGGAAGTCCTGCGTGCCTAGAACATTTATCATTTGGTGTCAGGGTACTATTGCTGCTGACTTCTTTCATGTGGGGCTTTTGTGAGTCTCTCGGGATTCCCCAGTCTCAGGGCATTCAGACTGGCATCTTCCGGCATGGGCAATGCTCTCTGACTTGCTGCTGGTGACTCCCCTTGGCTTTAGCATCACCTTTCTCTGCTGAGGATGCCTTACCCTTGGTAGAAGGCCTTCTTGTGTGGGGTCCATAAAACGCCATTGCATCTTGCTCCACTTTTGTCTGCCCTGAGGCTGACGAATACAAATCGCTTACAACTGAGTTTGAACATAAAATTTTTTGACCCACAGCTCTTAGGTCCAGAGATATAAAGTTCTACCAGTCTCCTGAAAACATTCTCCCTTTCTCAAGCTACCCTGGGTTAATTACCAATAGCCAGCATCTGATCAAGACCTGGACAAACTACATTAACTGACACTCCCTAGTTCCTTATATCTATAGATTCTGTATCTTCTTCAGCTAAATAAAATTCTGTCAAAGTTATAAAACTATCATTCCTATTTCAAAATTTATCCTAAAACCTTATGACTGTTTTGCAATATTTTTATATCTGAAGAGTACTCATTAATGTTCAAATTGTATAATCTTAACAATTCTGTATTAGTTTTTCCATTCCTTGATCATAATGGCTCTCAGTTGTTTTCACTCACGCTCATTTTACATGCCTCCTTACTTCTTAATGTTCTAAGAACATATCTGGTTTTAATCTTTTGTGTTCTAGTGCCTTTTTAATTTAACTCGTAAGATTTAGATGTCTACTATCTTCCCATAACTAGTGCAGAGGAAAAAGAAAACAAGGGACCCATTTAACCAATCATTATTCTCTGGCTCTTAACTTAAAATGGATAGACTTTTTAGTTTGAACAGTTCTTCCCCTACACTACAAAGAAAGCACTACACTAGCACCCAAGAGAACTGATGACTTTGATAGAGACACTCCAAATCAGGGCCCGGAACAAACTCCGGCATATTCGCCTATCAAGGCAGAAGCATGAAGCATCCCTTCTGTGGATACAGCATCTCAGAGCCCAGGTTTACAAGGAAGAGCAATTCGGATTTTGAAGGAGGTTTTGGCAAAACAGTTTTAGACTGATCTATAAACTATCCAAGCAATTAAATATAGTCATAAATTGAGAGAGAGAGAGAAAAGAGAGAATGATTGATGATTTTCCTCTAACTCATAACATTAATAAAGAAGACTCTGTTTGAGGAGTAATGACTCACTTTTAAGAAGGCACTAATAACTTCCAGATCAGTTGCATTACTCCTTGGATAAACAAGATTATTTGCCTCTTTGCTTAGTGTGCATCTTTGCAAATCTTTGCCTATGAGGAATTGGAGGGAAAAAGATGGCAAGATGAAGGGCCAGCCCAGTGGCACAGTAGTTAAGGTCACAGGCTCCACTTTGGTGGCCCAGGTCTGGCGGGTTTGGATACTGGGTACAGACCTACATACTGCTTGTCAAGCCATGCTGTGGTGGCATTCCACATACAAAAGTAGAGGACAATTGGCACAGACGTTAGCTCAGGGACAATCTTCCTCACACATACACAAAAAAAAGGCAAGATGAAAACATGACGGCAAGAACAGAATAGACACAGGAAATCATTCCATCTTGACTGTGCTACTCCATTGCTATGCAGCTGGGTCCTCAGCGCTTCTTACTGTGTAAAGGAAATGGGTCTGCCTCAGGGATCTCTAATGTGCTATGCCATCTCCATTATCAGAGTAAAAGTGGTTCCCCCTGCCCATTTTCTAATGCAGCTTTTTTATAACATTTTCACTAACAGAAATTTCTCATGTTTTTGTAAGAGCACATTGGTTTTTCTTGGGGGGTTTTTTTTGGTGAGGAAGATTGTCCCTGAGCTAACATCTGTGCCAATCTTCCTCTATTTTTTGTATGTAGGACACCACCACAGCATGGCTTAATGAGCAGTGCATAGGTCTGTGCCCAGGATCTGAACCTGCAAACTCTGGGCCACCGAAGCAAAGTGTGTGAACTTAACCGCTATGCCACGGGGCCGACCCCCTGAAAGAGCTCTCTGGACATGATGGTTAGGTCTAAATTTTTCCAAATGAAAGCAGAACCTTCAATTCCTCTAACTACCTAGGATCGTGATTAGAGGTTTGGGAAGCCTTTCAGGCAGAGGCTGGGAGGGGATCTATCTAGGGTATTAGTGATCTATTGTGGTAGCAATTTATCCTCTGGCCAAGGTGCAAACTTCACCAGATAATCTCAAAAGTCCACTCCAGCTCTCAGATTTCATCTGCCACAGACATCATGCTGTTAAGTTTTTATCTAAAATGTCTCACACCCTCCAGACATTTTATGGAATTAGAAACCAACTGTGTTTGCCAGACAAAACAGACAGGTGGAGTTTCCAATTGCAGACTAGTAGGCAGCCCGGATGCTTTGCTGCTCCCTCTAAATTTCATGAGATACACAGAAAACACATATTTTCCCTTTTCTCCTGTCCCATTCACTTTCTGTTAAGATAGTCTCATTTTCCCAGGGCCAGGGGTCTTGTGACTTTTTCCCAGGTCACCAAGATACAGAGTCCCAAACAACATTACTACTACTGAAGTCACCTTTGCCTGGTTGCCCAAGATTCTCAGCCAAGAGAGGAGAATTCCTGGAAGTAGCATCTTTTCTGAACTCCCAAAGGCTCTCTTGTGAGACCTCTTGGTCAGCATATGAGACTTCTCAAGGCAAGTGCATGGTTAGCACCTTCCTCTCTCTCCCAGAGAATTAAAGCTCCAAAAAAAATGCAAAGTAAGTCCTCTTCAAAAGTAGCCCAAGAAACCTGGCTCTGTTAACATTTCTATACTGTTAGTAGGAAATCTTTATTCAGTCCTATAGCTAAAAAAACTCTAATTATTTCAGGCCCAGCTGCTGTTTTTCATGTTGTGATCCTAGAGCTCCCCCTTGTGGCCTTATTGGAAATTGAGTCAAGAAAGAACAAGGCCTGCACATTTAGGCTGTGAGGTTCCAGCAATTCCCTAATGCAGTGGTCCTCAAACTTCAGTGTGCATCATAATTATAAATAAAATTGTATCTGAATATGGGTGAAGGATTCCACCTTGTAGACCATGCCATTTTAAATTAGCTTTTCAGAAAACTAAAACGCAGAACAATGTTGGAGAATCTGTCTCAGAAAAAAATAAGCCAAATCTCCAAAATGTTGGTTAAGACTAATGGTTCTCAAATTTTAATATGCTCCAGAATTGTCTTTGTGTTTTTAATAAAATTCCTGTGCTCAACACTCAGAGATTCTTTCGGTTTTAGGGAAGGCTCAGAAATCTATTTTAAAGTTGACACTCCAAGGTGTTCTGCCGCCGATGATCTTGAGAAACCCTGGCAAGGACAGTTAAGTTCCCTAAACAGAAAAAAAGTGCTAGAGGTCAAAGGAGAAACTTAACTTATCCTCTCCTCCAAGGAAAAACTCAGTTTCTAGATGTCATCATTTAACATCATGAGACTATTTTTTTTGTTACATTAAAACATCAGAACCCAACTTGGGAGAGTTAGAGTGATACGTTTTCTAAAGGACAGACCTAATGTTTAGTAACATTATCTGTTTGAGTCAGAAACCTGGCAGCAGCTTTGGAAGCCATCAAGGTAGGCTCCTAGAGGCTAGACCCTGAGAGGTTATCTGCAAGGTCCAAAAAATGACCTCTGCTATGCTACAGTAAACAGAAGAAGCATCTGAACTCAAGGCTCTTTTATGGGATATGGGAGAATGATGAAGAAATCTTTGAACACACCTTCTGTAAAGAAAGTGTGGTTTGCTGCCTTGACTCCAGCTTCAATGCTGGCATAGGGATCCTTCACCATGCTACGCCTGTGAGCATCAGACTCCCTCTGAGTCTTTCACTGATATCTATTACCTTTTATTATGTACTCCTCTCATCACATTATTCTCTCACCTTGAAAAGGTGAAAAGAAAAATTAATTCGTAGATATATGAAAACCAGAGAAACATAGTTGGTAGAGGTTAATAGTAGTGTGCCTTTATGCCCCTAATAAGCCCACAATACCATGTTACCACTGTAACTATTTTTAAGAAGCCCAAGAAGGTGAAGCATTGCTTAGACCACTGATTCCCAATCCTGATATCACATAAGCAGGGTAGTTTAAAATCTCTCAAGGGTATTGTGAAACTCATTTTCTTTTTAAAAATATATACTTTTGCTACCTTGATGGAAAAAAATCTGCAAACCATACTGTGATTTAAAAGTACCTTAACCCTAAAAAGCCTGGAAATAAATTATCTATATACAAAACAATGAATAACTGTGAAAAATAAAAATCATCAGACATTTAAGTGTCACTCATGCCATGAAAGCAGGCTTTATTTAAGTTGATAGTTCTCTTAGTCTATGAAATCACTTACTTTCTCCTAGTGTTCCCACCCAATGTGGCCTGTATTAATCAGATCTGGCCTGTGGAGAGCTGTTGCCTCAATGCCAATAAATTAGATGAATTGTATTATGTATATTCTACAGGTCAGACTCTACCTTAGTGAGCCTGCCACCATTAATCAGAAAACTGAAGAGCTGGAAATGGATTGTACAAATTATCTACCCTGGCCCACATCCACTTACAGAAAAAGAAACTGTAACTCAGAGGTTATATCACTTAATCTAGATCACCAAGATAGTTAATTATTAAAGAACTACAATCTAGGAAAGTTCCTAATCCAGCTCTCAAGGAACCTAAGCCTAAACAGTAAGAATAAATACAAGGATACAAACAGTATAATTAAGTATTACTTAAGTAATTTTCAAGAGAATTAGACACTCAGGCAAACAGGACGAGAATAGGTCATTGAGGAGCTTGGGAAGTACTAGGATTGGGCATGGACCTATTCCTCTTGAAAGGCACTCAGCACAACCCTACAACAAAACCGACATATTCTTTTCTCTTTCTGCTTTACATCCATAGAGAATATGTTTTAAAACAGTCAGATTCTGGAGAGTTTTGCTTCCTCATAATAAGTACAAATGTGGAATAATCATCTAGAGATAAGAATACCTGGGGACTGAAAGCACTCCTGCTCCTGGTTTAGCAGGATTACATCTGATTTTCACAGCGGTTGATCGGCCATTAACACAGGAGGTTGTAGTTGTAGAAGACCTGTTGTAAGGCAAATGTCGTTTTACAAAACAGCCATGACACAGATGACAAAGACAAAACGTCCTGTGTATGATTACTTCCACACTCTACGAGCAAATGAAAAATAAAAATGTATCAGAGTTTACTAATTTAGAATTTTAATACAAACTGAGCTCATTTACTTTCACTGTCTGTGAAAAGTTGATTGTTTTCCCAGGTAAAATGATAAGCTATCACCGAGGTATTCAATAAAGCTGTTGTAATTATAATCAAAATTATGATTAAAAAAAGTTTTAAGGAATAGAGGTCATATCTACTTAGAATGATGTTTTGATGTGTGAATTACAAAAAGAAATCACTGCTTAGACAATGAAGTAGAGTCTCTTTACTGCCTAATTTAAAAGATTATATGAGATAAATTACATAATGCTTTCAAAATAGTCCATGTTTCCCACTTTTTACTAAGTCTTTCATTTAGGAACCACTTACTGATTATCTATTAAGTGTAAGCCACTACGATAGGCACCCTTAAGTGACATTCTTTTGATTAAAAAAATAGTCAAGGAGGGGCTGGCCCCGTGGCCGAGTGGTTAAGTTCGCACACTCCGCTGCAAGCGGCCCAGTGTTTCGTTGGTTTGAATCCTGGGCGCGGACATGGCACTGCTCATCAAACCACGCTGAGGCAGCGTCCCACATGCCACAACTAGAAGGACCCACAACCAAGAATATACAACTATGTACTGGGGGGCTTTGGGGAGAAAAAGGAAAAAATAAAATCTTTAAAAAAAAAATAGTCAAGGAAAGCAGTATCTTCACTTACTTATAAAAGAAATGCACATCTGGTATTTGGCTAGGTGGAACTGGGAACATATCTTCTTTTATATTAATATTCTGCAATGTAGTTTCAACTGTCACTCCTAGATGACAATAAAAAAGAAACTATTAAGCAATATGGGAAAATTAGGTTTATTTAGTCTCTGTATATCGGAATAGAAAATAACTTTACTTTGATGCTGTCATTTTCCCAGAAATATTTTATTAAATTAATGCATTCATGGTAACAGTAAGAACCTTTCCAAAGTCTCCAGAATAAAAAGAAAGATTCTATTTGCTAGCTTTGTAATTTTAAGTCACTTTCACTTCCCTGATTCTTATGTTCTGAATCTGCAAAACCTTTCCAAAGTCTCCAGAATAAAAAGAAAGATTCTATTTGCTAGCTTTGTAATTTTAAGTCACTTTTACTTCCCTGATTCTTATGTTCTGAATCTGCAAAATGCACGCAATAATTTAGGTGATCTTCTAAAGCCCATCCAAGTTTTAACATTTCAACAATCTACTATTAAAATTCTCATTCTTCTGACGAGTTTTGTCAAATGAGCTGGGCTATTTTGCTAATACAGATTTTCATTCACATTCAATATAGCCATACTTGACAAAACAAAAATTTTTGTGCCCAAATAATTTCCTGAAAATAACTCCAAAATTTGTTTAATCTAGAAGTAAGTAATCTAAAAGTAAGGCATTTTTCCCATCTCTTGTAGGCAAAATGATGACAGAGCCAAAATGCAAGCAATAGCAGTAATCTTGGCTTCTGACATCTAGCTCTGATGCTGAGCACAAGCTCAGTAACTGACCTTGGTGCTGAAAATTAAAGCTAAGTTCCTCTAGAGTCTATAGCAATGGTTCTCAAATCTGGCTGCACAATAGAATCACCTAAGAAGCTTGTTAAATTGTTAGACAGTTATATGCCTTGTTAGATTCCTAATCCCCATCCTAGAGGCTGTAATGAACTTTATCCCTAAGAATCACTAAACATGGAACTGAGTTCTTCTTAAAACTTCCCTATACCTTCCAGATCACAGAGACAGAAAGGGCAGGTGGGGAATAAAATTTAGCACATTCACCTTTGCTACTTGTCACCAGCTTACTTCTGGTATGAGAAAAGATCATGAAAACTGGTGGCAGATATTATGATTTAGGTTTATATTATGTTTGTTTACTGTTATTCTTTTGTTTATAGTTTTGGTTTTTAAAATTATTCTGTCTCTTAAACTCCTAGAAAATCTGACGAAAGGCACAGACTTTCAGCAAAGTTCTTATCACGTATGAGTTAATACACAAATTCAGAAGATTCTTGTCCTGAGATTGATCAATAGACATCACTTGTAGGGGCTTTTTAACCGTGTTACAAAGTGATGATTTAGAATTACCTGTGAGCCTTAATCATCTATGGTAAACACCAATGCAATGGCAAGTTACCAGTACCATAATTTTAGAATAAATATATGTATGCATATAGGAACCAACTGAAGCTTACCTAAAAATGTATCTGCCAGAATGATGGACTGTGATGATAAGGCTGCTCGGAAACCTTTACTTTCAGAAGGAATAATAGTTGACTGGCATACATATGCTCCCACCAAGCCTGTGTAATCATCTGACCCTGCCACCACTTCCTTTACTGTGAAGTCAGTTATATTGTTGGCACAGAGAGCCATCTTCTTCCCCTAGGAAAACAAAGTCATAAAGAGGTTTTATTGAAGAATCAGTTGCTAAACTGCATCTCAGATAGCTAACAACTCTAGGAGAGCAGTGGCTCTCTCCTCGCCACAGAGATTCTGATTTAATTGATCTGGTGTGGGGCTCAGGCACAAGTATTCTTTAAAAGCTCTGAGGCAATACCAATATTCAACTAGGGTTGAGAGTCACTAAAGTTATAATGAATATAGTAATTCAAAGCTGCACCACTCCTCCAACTATAAGCATCATGTGTGCTGGATGAAAGCCACCTAACTCAAGGAAATAAAAGTCATCTACAAAACCTTCCATTCAGAGGATAACACTGCATACACAAGGGCCAGAAAACTTCTGGTGAAGGTTTTAATGCCAAGAAAAAAGACTTGCTCTCCCTTCGCCTTTATAGGCCTATGTGGGGCAGAAAGGTAATGTGAAGGCTGAAGAAGAAAGCGTAAAAGCCATATTGCAGCAAAATCCTAGGACAACATCTAAATTCTCAATAGTTGGTCACTACAAGTGTCTTTAAACATCTACTGTTATATTTAATGATGCATATCTGCTTACCTGCACAGTAAGTTGACGGGAATACAGAGGTTTATTTTTTAATCATTTGTAAGACATAATTTATAAAAATTGGAAGATCATTTAACTATAGGATGTTTAAATATACTATAGTCCCACTGCAAAGGGACTACAGCTTGCTTAATAATTTCTGTGAAGAAATATATAAAGGAAAATAGGAACACCATTTTATTGGTCCTAAATGTAGGATGTGCACAGATGGACATAAAGAAAAGAATACAGATTTCTCTTTCTTAATGCAGCTAGCAATCCTAACCTATAAAATTTTCTCCCTCCACCAAGCCTTCTCACCGCAATACAGGTGTAATATATTTTTACTAAGCTTAAATTAAATCGTTGAAGCCAGAAAAGATAGAAACAATGAAAAAGATCAGAGAGCAACTGAGGAAAGAAAAAGGAAAAAAGACAATAAAAGGAAATAAACAAGAATATAAAGGAAAGAAAGAGGGAGAAGACAGAAGAGAAGAGAATATTGAAGAATAGACAGTGGTAACACAGAAATGAGATTGAGAAGGAGTGTGATATATAATGGAATTACTCTTATTCACTGCCTTACACAGGATTTAACATAACAGATATTTAATATATATTTATTTATTGAGTGAACCGAGTGAGTAACCAATA
Source organism: Equus przewalskii (assembly GCF_037783145.1). Classification (NCBI taxonomy): domain Eukaryota; kingdom Metazoa; phylum Chordata; class Mammalia; order Perissodactyla; family Equidae; genus Equus; species Equus przewalskii. The sequence continues at coordinate 31,131,458 of NC_091834.1, forward strand.
GAGTGTCAAATCACCTCTGTAAAATCAGGACAAGACAAATGTCATATCATGTAAAATCTATAGATCTTTTTGTTTGAAAACTTCTGTGGTCATCAGATCTCTTTTGATTTCCTTTGCAAAAAGTTTGGCACAACATCTCATATGGTACACCATTAGAGATACTATGGAGTTAATACGGAAAGAGACATGGAAGAAATGCCTTAGTATATTTTTGCTTTGTTAATGGTATGTCTGTATACATACTTCCCAACCTCATATGCCCACAAAAACATTGAACATATAGTTCTGTAACTCTCTTCATTACCAGTATTACTTAAGGTTCTGCTTCTTCCCATACGAAATAGAATCCTCTTATTATTTATTAGCAGAGCCTACCTGATGAACTGACATTTGTCCCCTGCTTACCTCCTTTTTATTTTTGGACAAACTTCCTCTTGGAAGTCATTTTCTTTTTAAAACACAAAATCAACAGCATAAATAAGAGTAAAAACTTTATCAAACCATAACTGCCTGCCTAAAAAATAGGTAGGATTGACAAATCTGATCCAGTTTTACAAAAATAAAAGATCCTCAAAGCACTTACACCATAACTCCAAGCTTTGGGGTTCAACTGATTGGATAAGTGCTTTGATGGACTGAGAACCAGACAAGGTTGCTCCCGGTGAAGAAAAATGCCAACATGCAAGGAGGCAACAGAGGACTGAAGCTTTCAAAGCTCAGCTTCTGACATTTGGTTGTTAGTTTCCATAGCGATTTTATTGGTCCATCAACACAGAAAATATCAACTCAATCAGAGTTGAAACATAGCTCCATCTCACCTTGACAGCCAGCACTCACCTCATGCCCACACAAACTGATATTGAAGAAATGGAAGTATTTTGTTCCTTTGGAGGTAAAGCTGGGACCATTCATTAACGACCCCACGCTGCTGAGGTTGCTGAAGTCATAGTGCAAACTCTGATTTTCTTTTTCATGGTGGAAAAAGCAGTCACTATAGCAAACTGAGTGGTCCTTTGATTAAAAACGTAAAAAAAAAAAATATATATATATATATATATACACACACACACAGCAGGAAACAAAGTATTAGCAGCTATGAAAAATGTATTTCAAAAAAGTTCTAGGTTTAAAACCTATTTCAGTAATTTTGTCTTGGTTAGAATATATTTTACCATATTAATACAGAGAATTTCTAAATGCTAACCAGATTTTCCTGGGCAAAATTCAGAAGATTTAGAATTTTTTTAAAGTAAGAGTAAAGTTATTCTAAGGTTAGTTTCTTGTAGAAAGGTATTTTAACAAATAGCTAAAAGTCCCTGTTATGCCACTTTAAACAGACAACAAAATAATTTTCTCCTTCACCCATAACATAGCATCAACTTTTGCCCTTAAAATTTTTTAAGATATGCCTGCTGCTCTCCATATACTCCTACAGCCAACCTACAGAGGGGGTTTACTTGCTCCACCTTAACAGAATATGCAAGAAATCAATTTTAGTACTTTTGGAAAGCATCTTATTTAGGTGTTTTTCTTAATATTTTATGTCCCCAGCAACTAGCACTTTCATGGCACATATTAAGTGCGCAATAAATACATGAAGAGAGAAAACAAGAAAAGAAATGAAAAAGTCATTTATAAATATAACTAGCAACTTTATAGCTCCTGCAGACACATTAAAGAGAACTTTTGAGTTTCTCTATTAAAATGTGCTTTCCTGGGGGTGACTAAAGTACAGACTCACTCACCTGAGTGCTTCTACTCCCAGGCCCACATGGAATACAAGCCTCCTTGCCATAGACCTGATGTATGGACAGGTAGGTGTCAGGTGGACACTCCTCACACTGGTTGGTTTCTTTCTCAATGTAGTGGCCTGGGGGGCAGGGGACACACGATGAGCCCGACTGTTCAGAACCGAGGGCACAGGCACGGCATGAGGACGCCACCCCATCAACTGCATTAGTGGCAGTGATAGAATAAATCTTCACCATGTCATTGATGAACCGTCTATTCTAAAAAGAAAGCAGAAAGTAATGACTTCTGCCTTGGGACTTAGTTGTACAACCAGATTGTTTCATATTGATATCACCAAAATAACTAAGCAGAGCATTCCAGGCTAACAGTTTATAACTGACAATGGATTAATATTATTCCTTTTTGGTTCTTTCTTCTCAAAAAATCTTAAATCTTAACACTAGAAGTTAGTTTCCACAGTAATTGAGTTCCAGGTGTTTTGCCACAATCACCATGAGATATGTCAGAATTGGTACAACTCAGGCATATTTATAAACTTTACATCTGGAAAAACAGGTATGGTTTAATAGAGGAGCAACTTTATCTATCATCATTGTTTACTGAGATATGAGCCTAAATGCAATGATACAATAGGCTGTTTGCAGCATGGAAAAGCCTTGGACTAGTGATCAGAAAGTCTTGGAGTTCTACTCTTAGAGCTCTTGTCCTCACCTATACACTGTGTAATATTGACGAAATCACACCACTCCTTTGGGCATTCCTCTCCCTCTTTAGTACTTTCCCTAACCAGTGTACTCTGATTTCTACTGAAAGGATGCAAAACAGAGAGCAAAAACCAGGGTCTTACTATACTTTTCCTTCTTATGACACTGAGTCAACTAAAGTCTAGTTTTCATCAAGCAGAAGGCATCACTGTATCAGTACAGAGCAGCATCACCCTGGACTACCTAATGCTTTTCGCCTAGGGAAGAGACAAAAGAGGTAGGATTCCACAGCATGTTCATGCCCCACATGATGGTAATCTCAACACTCGTAAAAAACAATTGGAATCAAGAAAAATCTGGGGAGTGGGCTCCCCAGTAAAAGCCTGAAGAGGAAAGAGAAAATGCTCTACATTTGCCACCAAAGCTTTAAAAGCAGCTTCTGAACAAGTGGTTTACCTTGTTTTCACCTTGGGAAGGTCACGTCTATGGAGATCCACAAAAATAACAGTCCTGCTACTATTGAAACATACAATGGAATTTACTTAAGGGAGGAATAAGGTCTAGTCTAGCAAGGAAAGTAAGAGAGAGTAAATAATTCTGTATGTTAACCCAATCATGTGCATGTGTACATACACAACATCCTGTCTGTAAAAGGAGACATTATTGTAATGAAATAATAAACCAACACCAGTTAATGGCTCCTGGATGAATGATCTGGACAAATGTCAGATCATTCAGACAAAGAGAAAGAAACTCACTAGCCTTCTCAAAGTCTCAGAAAGCTTTAAAAGTAAGTCTTTAAATACAGTAAATACAAAATTAGATTTTCTTTCTCTTAAGCTTTCAGCAACTACATTTGTTCAAAGTGTAGAACAATTCAGATACATTGTTTTATTCCATTTCATACCTTCTTGCTGTCAAAAAACAAACAAAAAAATACCATTTTTAGACTCATCCACTCCATAACCAAATGACTGATTCCACATCAATAAAAAGCTAAGTCTTTTCCTCCAGTGGATTTGAGTGATAACTTTGTATGAATCCCCACTGGGGATTCATTTTTATGTTTAACATCATTTTTACATTTTAAAAAAAAAAAAAAAGAAGGGGCTGGCCCCGTGGCCGAGTGGTTAAGTTCGCGCGCTCCGCTGCAGGCGGCCCAGTGTTTCGTTGGTTCGAATCCTGGGTGCGGACATGGCACTGCTCGTCAGACCACGCTGAGGCAGCGTCCCACATGCCACAACTAGAAGAACCCACAACGAAGAATACACAACTATGTACCGGGGGGCTTTGGGGAGAAAAAGGAAAAAATAAAATCTTTAAAAAAAAAAAAAAAAAAGAAAAGTGCTTGGAACTTACATCTTGACCCTGATTAGTTCTCTGGAATGCCCACGTAAATGTAAATGTTGCATTCTTGAAGATGACATGGGTGTAAGCTTGTTTTTCTTTGGTGCCACCCCATGATTCCACCACGTTAGTACTTTTTCTATTAATATCCTAAAACATAGAAGAAATACATACCAAAAATCAGAAACTCAGTGTTAACATACATTACAAATACGTGTTTGTATTTACAGTAAACCCTATAGGATTTGTGAATATTTATGTATAGACCATGTAATCCTAAAGCTCTCAAAACTTCCCTTCAAGTCTACACAAGCACTCACTAGCTTAGTAATTACAATATATCAATCACATTGTCAATATAACCTGAAAGAGGTCTCAAATGTTTAAGGGAGTTTTTAGGGGGAGTAGAGTGTATGTGTTACTCTAGCTTAGCAAATATACTTAGAAGGGGAAACAATTTCTCAAACTTCTCACAGTAAATTTCTAGGATCCTCATAGAATAGCAAGGCTTTCTATTTGCATCTTTCCTTGAAAGATTCTGATAAGTAGCTCTTGCACAGGAATTCTAAGCTCCCCCTGAATTACACTTGCAACTTCCAGGCTTCCCCAAGTACAGATTAACAAGAATGTTATTTGTTCATGAAACATTCTTTTGCTTACACTTGAATTCCAAAAGGATTAACTTATGTATTTTATTTCTGCTATCTTTAGCTAAATTCACTATTTAGACTATTATACAAATGTCTGACATTCTAACCAATATGCTGTCATTAACATGGTTAGATACCAAACATAATGTCAACCAAATAATACAATACACATATAAGTTATTTGAAATGAAAACCAAGGTTAAACCTGAATTTTCTAATTAGTCTTCCCTGCAGAAACCATATAGAGGACTGAGGAATTTGGATGGGTTTCTGTTAGTTATCCGGTTGATAACAAGTTAACAAGATGGTGGCAAGAGCTCAAGATATGTTTCTCCTATGACATAGGAGTCAAACATTATAAAGTGATCAAATATGCTATAAGATGTGTCTTAAGTTCATGCCACAGATAGGAATAACAGCATGTCCTTGTCATACATTACAGAATCCCCCATATTATCAAACAACCAAATCATCATATGTGTCACTTTCTAAAAGGAGCTCATAATATACAGTTAGTGCTTTGTTAAACGCCATCTTTCTGGATGTTTATTCCAATAATAAATGGACTTTATTGCATTACTGCAAGTAACACCACCTTACTTTTGTAAAATACTACATGATTTTGAAGGTATTTTTATATGCTACTTAACTGATATCTCAAAAAAATCCTATGAGGAGACCAAATCACACACAGAGGAAATAAAACTAATAGATTCTGCTATAAGCTAAAAACTCTAAGAGTGATTTACCAAAACAAATATCTGTGATCCCTACCCTCAGGAGTGCTTGGTCAAGTGAGAAAGACAAAAACATAAATACATTCACATAATTAAAATAGAGTTTTTCTCAAGGGTTTTAGGAGCACCCTGGAGAGAGCGGTTAACTTTACTGAAAGAAATAAGAAAAAGCTTCCCAGAAAAGGTGAAGTTTGAGCTGCCCTTGAAGTATGAATGGAGTTCACCAGACAAAAGAGCAAAAGGAAGAATGTCATTTTAGCTTAGAGTGTCAAGGCATGAGACACGAAAAAGTACAGGACGTTTCACTAACAAATTCAGGGTGTCTAAAGAGTGGTAAGTAGTAAGTAGGTTTGCAAAGTCTGGGCAGAGAGTACAAAAAGCCATACAGATCCCATGCTAAGGAATTTTAAGTGTATTCACAGGCGATTGGGTCTCAAACTTCAGTGTGTATCAGAACCACCATCCAGGCGTGCTAAAATACAGATTGCTGGGCCCCATCTCCAGAGTCTCATTAAGACTAGAATGGGGCTCAGAAATTTTCATTTTTAGAAAGTTCCCAGATGATGTTGATGATGCTGGTCCAAGGACCACACTTTAAGAACCACTGTCATAGGCAATAAGCAGCCACTGAGGGTAAGGGGGTAGATTTTTTTGTGGATGCCTCTACCATTGTTTTTCTGTTTACAAAGATAATTTGGACAGTAGTATGAATGAAAGAATGGAGATAAGAAGAACAGATAGGTGACTACTGTTGAGAGATAATGAGTCTGAACTTCAGCAATGGCACTGAATGTGAAGAAGAATTAACAGATTAAAGAAATAAGGAGGCAGAGCTGGGAGAACTGAAGACTTTTGTTTATTTGTGGTGTAATACATGGATGTATTGATGATTATTCATGATCTTATTTTACTACCACAAAGTCCATTTTTCACCAGAACAAAATAATCTGCCTTCATTTAAGCTATTAGTAATCATGAATAAATATTAAAATCTCCATATATCTTGTATATCATGGAGGAAACTGTTTATGGACTATTAACTAGCTACTAAAGGATCGTTGGAAAAAAACGAATCATGTCTATGAAGTCACTACTTAAGCAGAATGCTAAATTCTTAGCCAACAATCTTCTAATACCCACATGAGGTCTTAGTAAACTCAGTATTGCTATGTTTCTCAAGCTAAGAGTTGACATTTATAGGACAAATAAAAAAATGTGCAAGAAAAAAATTGGCAAAATTATGACATGAACATAGTAAAGTTCTGTCTACATTTATTAAGTTTAACAAGGAAGTTTTCTTCCCAGTGTTCTACGCCTCCATTATCTTCCTGCCCTCACTTATTAATACATATTTTCATACTAAGACACGTTTTTCCCTCCTGATAGTTTGAATTGCTGAATGGTTATTAGGGGAGAATTTTCATTCTGCTGGTGGCATATTGTTCTGAAGGAATTTTCTAACAGATCAATATTCCCCGGCTTCTGTCAGTCACCCAGGTCCCCACACGCAGTCCTCCCCACGAGGAATTAATGCCTTCTTTGTGGGCTTCATTGCACAATTCTTAGTGACTTCTTCCAACATTTTTAAATGTTTTTGGAAGGCCTTAATAATAGGAAGAAAAATTGGATTCTTATCCCAACTTGCATGAATAAATTCACACTTGAAGGAGAATGCTAAGCTTAGAAATCCGCCTTTGAAAACCACTCTTTCACTTACCACCATGAAGTACAAAACACAGTCAGCGGAACAGAGGGTCTCAAAGACAAATGTTATTCTTCCCAGTTCAGACCCCATGGCTCCAGTCATAGATGTTGGTGGTCTAGTTGACAGATTAAAATTGCAATATTTATAGTATGTTCTAAATACAATCTGGAACAGACTTGTTACTTTTTCCATTAAGCTGAGAGCCATGCTCTTCTCTTCCCCTAATCTACTGCTCCCCCCAAACACAACTCTCCCCTCGCTCACTCTCTACATGGCTGTGGCCTTAGGTCTAATATAGCGTCTACACAACCATGGTAATATGCTTGAATCTCCTGACGTAAACAGTACAAACCATCCTAAAGCAAGAGGAAGACTCCTTCTGGGAAATTTCAACATAAGGAACTAAAGCAAAACAGGATTAAACAATTTGTAACATACTACTTCACAGATAAAACTGGGAGAAAAATAAATATATAAACCAAAAGATATTCCTGCAAACAACTTGTACTAAGACCTCTTTATTAAGCATCCAAGCATCAGGGTTATTGTAACATTTGGATTAGAATATTGTTAAAAACTTTTAGCTTCATTTAAGTAACACAATTAATAACTACAGTTTCTCAATCACTGATTCTATAGATATTCTTAAGTGTAACTCATTATCCAACAACAGCTTGTCCTTTGCTAAGTACATCACAATATTCATATATTTCAGAAAAGCAGTCCTACTTCATTTATTTCTATAGGGAAACAGGCATGACGATTCTTATAGAAGGGAATCAGAATTGGATTTCCTTACTTAAATCCCGGGATATGCAAGTTTAAGATGAGGTAATCATTGTCAGAACCTCCAGCTCCACTCTGGATATGATCTCCGGCCACCTCCCAACCTGGAAATGGTAAAAAGTCATCTTTATTGGTAAAAATTCTATTAATAATTGCCAACAATCTTTTTAAATTAGGTAAGGAAAAAAAAGTAAAGAAAGGACCATTAGGGGCTGGCCCCGTGGCCGAGGGGTTAAGTTCCTGCACTCCACTTCAGTGGCCCGGGGTTTCACCAGTTCAGATCCTGGGCGTAGACATGGTACCGCTCATCAGGCCCAGCTGATGCAGTGTCCCACATGCCACAACTAGAAGGACCCACAACTAAAATATACAACTATGTACTGGGGGGATTTGGGGGGCGAAAGCAGGAAAAAAAATAGAAGATTGGCAACAGTTGTTAGCCCAGGTGCCAATCTTTAAAAAAAAAAAAGAAAAGAAAGGACCATTATGTTCAAAGTTAGAAATACTTCCACAAAACTTCCCTATTTTTAAACTGCAATTGCAAATTGCTCACAGAGGTAGACTCCCAGATACCAACGAGGACGTTCTATACAATTTCCCAGGAAGAATCAAATAATACATATTTGCATAAAAGCTATTTAATGGGAAAACTAACAGCAGTTTTCTCAATGAGGCATAATTATTTTAACTAAAACAGATGGTCTTTATCTATTCTAATATATTGAGTTGGAAAATCCTAGTCTTCAGGTAACCAATGGGAAACAGAAACTTCAAATTATTTAATGAAGAAGATTTTGGTTCTGGAGTTCTTTCTTATAGTTTGATATGTTATTGTTCCCTAATTTAACTCCTGTTCTGTATTCATTCACATATTTATTCACCCAACTGGCATTCACTGAGTGCCAAGAACCATGATATGCACTAGGGATAGAAAGACAAGACTGGGCCCATCTTCTTTAAATAAGGTTAAAAAACACAAAGCTCAATTGAGGAGTTAGTAGACCACGAGAGAGACCCATGCTAACAAGTGCCAGCAGTCCAGGGTGATGGAGCTGCGCACAGAAGGTGGTGGGAGGTCTGTCCTCTGCACAGAAACAATCAACGGACCACAGGCTGAAATGCCACATCCCATGCACACCATCATGTACTTGTTTTTAGAAATCATATTTATATTTACTATGAAATTTTGAAAGCTACAGAAAAATTTAAAGAAGAAAAGTAAAATTACTTATCATCTCATCACCCAGAAAAAAACCACTGTTAACATTTTGAGGTGTTTTTTCCCCACTATCTTTTGATGTACACATGTTTTTACATCATTGAGATTTTATTGATAAATTTTGTATCATGGTTTTATAAATTAACATCATTGCATAAGCATTTTTATGTATAAATACTTCAACAATACGTTAATGACTGAATTCATAGTTTATCGTGTAGATAGATATAATACATTTCAAAAATTCACTAAATCACTCACTCTATAGGACGTACCTCCTGTTGACCACACATCCATTTTAACAATTTGGATTGTTTTTTCCTTTTAGCTAGCATAAATGATAATATAATGAAGATATTTTTGGTTAATCTTTTCTGTATTTTTCTAGAAGAGAATCCCAGTAAAGAAAATATTGGGTCAAATAAACATACTTTTAAACCAATATTTTGTGCTGTTATTCTGATTTTGAAAGTGTGTGTCCATGAAGAATATTTATTAAATATAGTAAACTAAATGAAAAAGATGAAGTAATTCATACTTTCCAGGAACCTACCGCTCCCAATTGACAGTCTCTTAACATTTTGGCATATTTCTTTTCAATCTTCTTCCAGTGCACACTTTTTTCAATATACCTTAGATTTTACTGTATAATCTACTTTATTTTCTGATTTTTTCATTTAGCATTGTCTTCTGATTTTTCCAGTTATCATTATTTCAAAAATATTTCTCCATTAAAAATCATTTCTCCATCTAATTTTAATGATTTAACAATATGTTGTATTTTTATAATAATTTTATTTAATCATATCTCCTTCAATATTTAGTTTGTTTTTTCCTTTTTTTTTCCCCTTTTTCTTTTTGAGGAGCATCAGCCCCGAGCTAACATCTGCTGCCAATCCTCTTTTTGCTGAGGAAGACTGGCCCTAAGCTAACATCCCTGCCCATCTTCCTGTACTTTATACGTGGGACGCCTGCCACAGCATGGCTTGCCAAGCACTTGTGCACAGACCCACACCAGGATGCAAACCAGCGAACTCCGGGCCACCAAAGCAAAACATGCAAACTTAACTGCTGTGCCACTGGGCTGGCCCGTTTTTTCCTATTTTTTACTCTTATAAACAACACTAAAATTTACATATTTGTGCATGATTTTTTTCTTCACATCGCAACATTTCCTTGGTATACATTCCCAGAAGTGGAATTACGGGTTGGAGAACGGGAACATTCAAAATTCTTGAAACATTGGCAAACTGTTTTCCATATGGCTGCCATTTTTAATGCTTGCATAACATTTCATCTGATCACTATAGCATAACTTTCATAAACATTATTCTATTGCTGGATATTCAGACTATTTCAACTTTTGTTATTATAGATAATGCTCAATGAACATCTTCATGAATAAACAGCAACTTTTTTAAATAGTAAAAACTTATATTATAGCCTCTAAGTAAAGGAGTAAGCATGTGGATAAATCAAATATTGTCATGAGAGGTAGATGAAGAGAAAGTTCCCTAAAAGATCAAATAAAAGTTCCAGATAATCTTTCCTAGACAGTGAATACCCCCCCCCCCACACACACACACACACAAATGTATTGATGCTTTCATAGAGTCATTCAACACCCTGGCCTTCCCAGTCTTATTTTTCCCATAGGTCTTAACTTCCTCAACTTAGAATTCAATCACTGGATCTTTTAGGAACATAAACTCTCATGGTCAGGTAAAAACTATTTATTTTTTCCTCTTCTCCCTTAAGATAATTTCCTAGAAGTGAGATTATTGGTCAATAAAGAGGAATATTTCATGATGTTTTATATATATTAAGGCTTGTCTTCCCCTCTTTCACTCATCTGTCTAACTAACATTATTCAAGGACCTGCTATTTGTCAATCTCTGTGTTCATGTGTACACCTCACTTCCTACATCCAAAATCTGTTTACTTTGGATAGGTACTGGTTTAAAACAGATGAAATTAAAAAGCATCGGGTTTTTTTCACAATAATCAAATGTAATATGGAGAACAAGTGAGCTGATAAAAATCGCTAAAAAGTTGATAAAAATAAAGGATGCATTTTGGTGTAAAACCCTAATATTTATAACACCTACTCCCAGTGTCAAGTTTAGAAATACATAGATATTGTCATTCATTCAAACAATAAATATTGCAGAACAACTAAGTGCTAGGTTCTCTAAACACTTAAAATATTAGAACAAAAACATTCAGCAACCATCCTATAGATCCCTGCCACATTTTCAAGTTTTCAGTAAGTGGGGTTCACATATAATTTGTAAACACACTCACAGATTTCACAGGCAAGGGGAGTCAGAGATGATTTAACTTCTCACCACAGCTCAGCGCTGAGCCAAACTAATCCAGCAGAAATGCTATCACACTACTCTTCAAAATGGCAAACCACATGTATTTCCTTACCTCCCTTGGAATCTATCCCAGAATTTATATCCATAAATGGTGACCCTCAATATCTACTTCAAAACTGACTTCAAAAACATGCAAAATAGTTATATTGTATCTTATAGGAAACTCATCTGGCTGTGACACCACATTTACTATTTTCAAGTGAGGGCTGGAAGACAGGCAAGTAGCCTAATGACAAAATTGAAGTCCTCCATACACATGTTTAGTATGTTTTTAAAGAGCTGAGTCCGAGAGTCTCTTCTGCCAAAATGCATCTCGTGGGCCGATTCTGAACTCACCGTTCATTCCGTCACACTTTGAATTTCCGACATTGAAGCAGGACGTTTTCATGTTGCCAGGAAGGACATTCCACCATTTATATTCAAACCCAAGTGCAGGCTCCGTTCCTGCTGGACACTGTCTACATTCTACAGGAGACAAGCAGGCGCACAATTACAGTTAAACTGTATCTAGACAACTCCCTCTTTCTCTGTTCCAAGCACTACCAAACTTTAATGGGCAGAGAGGGAAGTGGGAAGGAAAGATACGGGACCACCAATTCCACTAACAATTAATAACTTTTTCAAAAGCAATCTGAGAAGAAAAATAATTCTAGATGTACTATACACATATACACTTGACTAATATCAATAAAGAAAAGCATAAATATAAAATCTTTTAAAATAATTGTTTTCCCTTCATTTCTGGGAGAAACTGCCAATACTGAATTACCCTCCACAAGAAGGTAATTTTGAAACAAGTTCTATTACGTGTGATCTTAGAATCACTTCCCTCCACCTCACAAATAAGGAAATATTTCACCCTTCCTAGTGGTTATTAAACTTAACAGAATATTATACTATTTAATTACAGACTGATTACTTGAAATTAAAATATTGGCTATGTTGAAAAACTATGCTGGCAGTTGAGGGGTTTGGAAAGAGTTCAGTTTGTAAATAAACCTAATTTAAATTAATGACTGCAACACTGAAATGAAAGGGTCTTTTTCAGCCATTTTTTAATGCACCCAGGACACTTCACATTATCACATCAGTAAGAGAAGCAGTAGGGAGAGAAACATTCATTGAGCAAACACTTCCTGGTACCAAAGTACTGCAGGAGACAGTACTTTTACATAACCTGCTCAATAATAATGAGCTAGATATTACTGCCCACAATTTTACAGATGAGAAAATTGAAGTTCAAAAGGTAAAGTTGCTTGGATAAATCGCACTATTGGCAGTCTGCAGGATGTGGATTTAAACCCAAGTCAATTTGACATTCAAATCCTTTTCATGTTTGCTCGCTCTCTCTCTCTCGGACTCTGGATATTAAGTATACAGCAAGATATCTGCAACTAAAGTGCATTGTAATCTTTGTCTACTAAAATTAAAACAAATTTTGTAACCACTTTCAATATTATTTGGTAAATACTAAAATTTTCCTAAATATACACTTTGAAACATTCTACTTTGGGATTATTTTAATTGCTACATGATCAAAGTGAGTGATTTTCACTATTATTATACCACAAAATAAGATTTATTATTCCAAGGTTGAAACAGAAGTTACAGTTTATGCTTGCATCAACATGTGCATACACACACTGGAAAAGGGGTGCTTAATATGGTAGAATTTTCTTAATATCCAAATGCAAAAATGCATCCCATTAAGAGGATGCTACATAAAATGCCAATAAAAAGCTATCTTCATGATATGATAAATAAGCCACTGCAGTCTTACAATTCCACTATCATATTTCTCAAGTCTTCTTCAGCCTCTAAGAAAATATGTTTTAAAGAATTCTTCCATAAAAACAATTTAGAACAAGGTCACAGAGGTACAACAAGATTACTTTGCTAAAGGTCCAATTCTTGGGCCACTTGATATCATACCTTTTGTTCCATCTGAAAACATTCCAGGAGGGCAGGGATGACAAGAAGATGATCCATTGTTATAAAATCCAGGGTTGCAAGGTGGACAATCCTTCTTCTCTCCAGAAGGGGGCAACCTAATAGCATCTGTGAGATCCTCCCGGCAGATTTTGGGCTCTATCCACTTATACATCACCTGGGTCTGCCAAAAAAAAAAAAAAAAAAGCTCACAAGTCATATAAGATGCTCTATTTGCTTTAAACTTTCAACAACAAAAATGTTAAACTGACAGCCTAGGAAAAGTCTAAATAGTGACAGAAGAAAAGGGCCAGCTGAAGAGAATCGAAAACCTTAGTAACAAAATGAGAAAAAAAGAAAAAAAAACTTTGGTAGGGAAATGACGGTTACTTCCAAATGTTTTTACCCTAAGCAACAGGCAGCTTTACCTCATACACAGCATGTTCTTCATCATGAAATTCCTCTTTAAAATACAAATAACACGATTACAGCCGTTACTCTTCTAGCCACCCATTCACTTTATCCCATAACCAACGTGTAAGTTTCTATGCAGAGACTGTCTTTTTCCTTTTGAGGCCTCACTACTCTCTTCCTTTCTCTCACCCACAGCACATATCACCATGCTTTGATCACAGAAAAAAAGGTTTATTTTTTTTAAGGAATATATCTTTCACATTTCAATCCTATTATTACATACATTTTCAACCCTATCATTACATACATACATATGGTAGTTGTTCTGAAGTCTTTTCCAATAACCTGAGGTTAGACCAGGAGAGCTGTAGCTAAAATATTCCTAATTCTAGGCCCTGTTGCATGTGTTCCTAACGTCATGATTAAGACAGCCTCTACCTTCAAGAAGAGAAGTCTTTTAAACTTTATCCTTTCATTCTCTCTCACACATGCATACACTGTAACACAAAACAAAATATAAGAAAATAGCTATAATTCAGCCAAACTCAGAAATTATGATTATGAAATTATTCTCATTTTAAAACCAGAAACACTAAATGGGTTAGCCATTTAAAAACAAAATTTATATGCTCAGTGAAAAAATTAAAATGTATTCTAAATGCAAAGAGAAAAATAAATCAATTCTTTCATAACTTAATACAGTTTTTAAAAAGAGACAAAAAGTTTCCTTCATTAGACATATAATCTGCTAAAAGTATTCTTTCTCCTTCGAAACAACTTCCACAATAATAAGTCTAATACTGAAGCCAGAAAACCAAAATTAAAGGCAATTCTCTAATGCTATTTCCAATTAATAGTAAATCATAAAGAGTATGCCCTTTAGGCCACTCAATTTTATTCTCAAGTATTCTCATAGGGAAGAGTAAATTACCTTATCTGAAGAAGGATGCTTAAGAAAATGATCTAAAAGGTAGATGTTTCAACAGAATTATAAATAACGTTTTTTCTTTTTACAACTTTCTCTTACTTCATTTATTTTATGGCCTACGTCATGATAGAGTTTAAACAGCCACTTCACCCATCTGCTTCTCCTAACATCTGTAAAATGATGGCTGTTCCTGCTGGAGCTTCTAAACAGCTGAAAAAATAAATTAGATTCTATATCCATAAGGGGCTCTCAACTCGTCTGAGAAAGGCAATATAAAAGTCAGGGAATCTAAGCAAATGAAACATCATTATATTTGGGGGAGTCACTTTTTAAAATTCTGGCTTAACAAGTACAGAAAACAAATTTCCAGTCCTAGTCAATTTACAAACTTGCTGATTTATTTTCACGTTAGTTAAAATTGCATCGAGTTATGTGTGAACTACTGCATTGCTGGGAATAGTTGGTTCCCACATGGGAGTGGGTGCGGTGCTGAGGCTGAGCACTGAGGACTGACCCTGGGGGCACCGTGGAATCTTCTCCATCACTTTGGGAGGTCAGTACTG
The DNA here is from genome assembly GCF_037783145.1 of Equus przewalskii. Lineage (NCBI taxonomy): Eukaryota > Metazoa > Chordata > Mammalia > Perissodactyla > Equidae > Equus > Equus przewalskii. The sequence goes on from NC_091834.1 coordinate 31,146,573, forward strand.
TTATCCTCAAGTTTATAAATGAGGAAGCTCTGGATTAGAGCTGCTAAACAACTTGTCCCAAAGTCACACACAACTAGTAAACAGTAAAGTAGCACTAGTCAAGGAGAATCAGTTTGTAAAGGTAAAAATAATAAAATATGCAAATATATTTTTCACAAGTCAACAACCACATGATTTTCAATCCAAGCACAGTAAATGTTTAAAAATCAGAAAATGTGTAGCATCTTCAAACATTTAGAAATCAGATTTCAAATGCTCTGTGGTAAAAGTTTTGTTTACAAAGCCTCTTGCTTCACATGGCAGACTGATTCTGTGTCTCTCTTTCTAATGGGGACAGATGCTTTCAAGTCTGGCTGACTGGGGAAAGATAATAATTAATATTAATGATACTTAGCACCAGATGGCTCATAGAGCAGGTGAAAAGCCATCAATCAATTTATTCTTTGGCAAGTTGAGATAAAATTAGGAAATGTTTTATGAAACCAAAACCCTAATAGAGTAAAATTTACCAGACTGCCATTAAGATTACAGAAAATTCATAGTCTCCATATATATTTATATTAAGCATGAATAAAATACACTTTCAAGAAATACATGGAGGTATCAGTTGGAAGCTGGTTCTCATATCAAAACAAAATTCAAGACTGGAGAACTAAAATTTAGACAAATTTTGAAATTGGATTTGTCCATGGTTGCCTGCTTTCTTCCTTGAAATGTCCCTGCACAAATGCACCAAAGCTTTGTAGACTGGTTGGATTCATCAGACCTACACTGCACGTGCTTTGAAAGGGTCTACCAACTGCCACTTCAACCTCACTACCTTGTGCTGCATGACGTTCCAGCTCAGATGTCCCAGCCAGGCAGGCTATTGCTTGCCTCCCTGCCTCTCCCAAACCTTGACCCTTTCCAGTTGCAAGTCACTGGGCACGCATCATTTGTCTCTCTTGGAACTACCCACACCATTCTGCCAACTTGTTTCTGACGTCTCCCTCAAAGTCACGCTCAACATCCACATCTGCTCCAAGCACGTCCTCAGCCCACCCATCTACATATCAGCATTCACTTGGATTCCTTTCCGCAAAGCCTCTGGTGTCTTCTCTTTTCCGTTGTGGTTATCCCTTCGTCCCCTTTCTAAATGCTTAAAAGCCTGGGTCCTCTTCCTTTACGTGGAAGACACAGGAGGATTTAATATTATACTGGAGGTTCTAGCCAAGGGTTTAGCAAGAAAATGTTCTAAAATTAGTTTGGGGTGAAAATACTAAAAACGTTGAGTTGGCACTTTAAATGGATGCATTGTATGGTATAAGAATTATGTCTCAATAAAGCTGTTTTTATAAAAAATATATTTTAAAGAAGACGTGTGAAATTTTCATTTTAAACAAATTCAGAAATCCCTAGTGGCTGAGAAATGCCATGTTGTTTTCCCATCATCTTAATTAAGAAACATGGGCTCCAAGTATATTTGATTTGCTTAAATTCTATAGGAAGATAGGCAGATCTAAAACCCATATCCCTTTATACCCTATTTTTTAATATTCCCTATATCTTACTCCTGCCATATAACTTAGAAGTACTGTGTTACAGACAGTGAAGATTTGGAATAATTTATAATACTGAAGTTCATTAAAGGGTAAAGAAAGTACTAGATAATCCGATACCAAAACACTAGCAAACCTCCTACGATCCATCACTTTGCTAGACTCAGAGATGAAAGCACTGCCTGATCAAATGTCTCCTCTCAAGAAGGCTCCCTCTGAAACATTCTTCCCTCTTGGCACTCTTCTAGCCTGGGCAGGAAATGTCCTATTTGACAAAACATGCTGTTCCAGAGTTGGGCAGCACTGCTTGTTAAAGCATCATTACATACCACTGGAATTTACCTTCTGTAAATGCACCTGATAGTCCAAATTTTGCCTTATGGAATAATAAGGAAAAATCTATTTCTTCTTTTCTAAGACTTCCCTTAAAATGCTTAAATTTACTATTTAGGAAATCTTACTAAGTAGCTACTATGTGTAGAAGAAAGCACTGTGGGAAATTTAAATATTAACACAAACTGTTTGCTCTGAAGGAGGTTGTAGTCTAATAGTGATAAAACAGGTTCACTATAATATAGAAAAGAAAATACACAGAGGATACAAAAGCATCGGATTTAGAAACAGACAGATTTGGGTTAGAATTCCAGCCTTAAGACTTCTCAGCTATAACCTTAGGGAAATTACTTAATCTCATTACACCTCAGGTTCCTAACTGCAAACTGTCTAAATTGCACAGCTTTGAAAAAAAAGAATTAGAGACAACGTTTGAATACATACACACTGGGTGTGCACACAAATATGTAAATAATAGTGGCTCCTGCTATTCATACTATGACTACCATTACTATAATTATTGTCATTACCATCATCATCATTTCCAAGAAAAACATGAAATCTCACGGGTTTTCAAAGGAAAGAGAGCAAAACTCTTTGGGACAAGTAGGAAACATAAGAAAGATAATCATGATTTCTCCATCCCATGGTATCTTTTCTCCAATATTCCCAGCTCCTTCATCCATACTTCATATGAAATATTTTAATATCCTGGCCTCTCTTCTTTAAATTCTGCCAATATTGTCAAAATTTTCTCAAGCCTTCTGCCAAGGACACAACATAACACTCTAAATGTACTAATCATTCATTCACTTACTAATTCTCCCATTCATTAATTCATTCAAAAGATGTTTCATCACCTTCTGTGTGCCAGGTACTCTACTAGGCTTAGAGATTTTTTTTAACATGGTTAAGAACAAGTTTCTGTATACACAAAGCTGAGAGTCTGGTGAAGAAAACAGTCATCAAACAGGTATTTGCAAAACCGTGATCTAATACCAAAACTTTAGCAAGCTTTCTATGATCACCAAGTAAGAATCAAAAGAGGTATGTACAAAATTCTGTGGGAATTCCCAGTACATCAAGACAATATTGCCAGATCTATTTATGTTATTTAAGAGTGTATTCATTCTGCGAACCCGTACAGAATCACTCTATTTTTATTGTGGTAACAGACACCATTTTTTTCTCTTTAAGAACTGACTGGTGTGACACTGAAAGGAACTGGGAATGATATGGTCTGGTGTCCCCAGCACAGGGATTAGCAGGTGAACTAAGCTGTGCAACTAGAGTATCCCACAATTCTGGACAGAATGGTTGGTCTGAGATGGGCTCGCAATTCAAGCAGGGCCGGTTAGAGTCTTTTCTGAAACTCTGGTCAGCGCTCCTGCCATCAAAAGTTGTGAGGATGACAGCGGCTTGGGGGGAGACACCACTGGGCATCTGGTACCAAACAAAAGAGCCTGCCTGAGAAGAAAAGCACATGAGTCAAGAATATCAGTGAGAAGAGCAAGAGAAAGTCTTGCTAAAACTGTTTGCTCTATCTTGACTTCCTAGTCACATGACTCAAAAGACTACTGTCCCACCTCCCACCACACCAATTCTTAAAAGTGTTTTTTAAATTCATTAACAGAACTTTACAATTATCCCCAAGTGTGGAAGCAAAACTGTCACCTTGCTCTGCCACCAAAGGAAACATGTACATCGCATCCCACAATCAAGGGAAAAAGCACCACTTTTCACCTTGACAAAACAGACCAAAAAAAAGTTACTCTGTCTAATTTTAGTACCCAAATTAAATAAAAACTTAAGCCTTTTCTGTAAATTGCTGACTCCCTAACAAAACAACATTATCTCCCTGACTTTTGGAAGCAGATATGAGACAACTCTTGTCGATATGATCAACAAGTGAGAGATTTCGTTTTTCAAACATGAACAGCTTAACTGAAAATCATGAATCCTTTGTATTCTTTGGAGGTTTTTTCCCTTTAAGTATCTGTCACATTTTTTATTTATTGAGCCAGGTCTTCCAAAACTTGGATTCTCTTGGAAATATTTTTGGCAAGTTAATGTTTTCTCTTTTCTAAATACTTTTGTATCTGAGACTTCCTTTAGCACAAATAAAGTTTGATTTTATTAATTTAAGCTCATTATTCAAGCACACTCAGGTGTTTCTGAATCTTAATTCTGTCATTCTTGCCAGTTTTACTGATTTACTTATTCCTAATGTCTTCATGCAAGTTAAGGACTTTTAAATAAAATGTTGAAAATAAGTCATCTGAACTCATATTCTTCTTGGTATGAGTTAGAATATGTATAAATACTTTGTTAAATTTATATTCCTATGATGAATACCTGATACAAACTACACTAATTAATATCAACTATACTCACTAGTTGATATCCATTTATTCAAACATTTACATATACTTCTAAAATTAGCCATCTATCTACTTAACCCTATTATTTAGTCCACAATTCTCTGCCTTATCCACAGGGAGATCATGAGAAGCTCTATCAAATATCTTAAAAGATGCCTTCTCTTGATGAATACTGCCCATTATCAATGGTCAACATTCTTTCCAGCTCAAATCTCAAGTGGTGAATCTGTGCATGTGCTTGTATGAAGCTTTATGGGTATAATTCAATATATGTAAAAAGTGGGCTCTAAGTAACTTGTTGAAAACAAAACATACATAAAAATTTCAAGTTAACTCACTACTATGAAACCATGCCTATTCTCTAGCACTGGCCTACGTCACGAGTCACATCTAATGCAGCTTCCTACCCACACACCCACTCATCAGTCACACTTACATCCCTTCAGTTCTTTTGACACACCATGTTCCCTCCCACCTCAGGCCTTTGCCATCCTGCTCCCTCTTCCAGAAATGCTCTCCTCCCAAGCCATGGCCTAGATTTTATACAGCTCTGAAGCCTTCCCAGACTGGGTCAGATTCTCATAAAACTCAGACTTCTCTGCTGTAGCACTAATCACAATTGGAAATAATAATTCATTTTCTTTGACGACTGAATTTCCCTTCCTCTAAAGTCTAGACCGGTGGTTCTCAAATTGCTGAGATCCTGGACCAGCAGAATCAGAAATACCTGGGAACTTCTTAGAAATGTAAATTCTCAGGCCCTGCCCCAGATCTCCTGAAACAGAAAATCTGGGACAGGAATCTCCAGGTAAGTCTGAAGCACACTAAAGTTTGACAGCCACAGATCTACAATCTATGAAAACATTTCTTCTTCTGCCTATCCTTAAGCTCTGCCCTTATCACCCAGCACTTTGTATACAACCAGTGCTCAGTAAAAATTCACTAAATGAATCAATGAATGAGTAGGCATTCCACATTTTTCATGATGTTAATGAGAGAGAGTCTCTTAATCAAGATCAGAATGGTTCCAGTTACCAATTAAAATTTTCCTGAAAAATGACTCCTATAGGCAGGAAGCAATCAAATAACTAAGCTTCAGAATGAACATAGAAACTTGTAACATCCTTGTGTCATATAAATTATAATGTTCAAAGCCTGTATACTTCAATAGCTGCTTCCCTTGATGATCCTCTCCAAACGGGGGAAAATAAGATCAAAGAGAGTATTACAGGACAAAAAGAGCCAAAACACAGTCATTGAACGACCTGGTAAACATCACCAAACCACTGGCAAATCACCAGGCCATTCCAAGCAAGAACAAAATGCCTTTTGAAAAAGATGACACCAGAAAAAAATGAAAATGTTGGAACAAACAAAAATAGAAAAAATTCACATTCACATGTTTAATCTACACTTCTTCACAATATCTGGTATTTAGTTAAGTTCTCATTGCTTTTTGTTTACTTCTGAAGCTAGAAACATTCATCTTGAAATAAGTCTTAAACCACATTTTAAAGAATCACTGAGTTTATGGAGTGCTAGTACATTGTTTTGTTCTATGCTGAGAACATGTTCAGAGTTGACCCAGACTCAATAGAAAAACATAATTTGTGTGTATGTTTGTACACAATGTGCCTGTGGGTGCACGCACATGCACATATATATGTGTGTCTGTGCATGCATGTGTGTGAGCCTGTGCATTCTACATTTAAAATATGGCCTTACTTACTTTTAGGCCCAGGTCAGCTACATTTTGTCACAGTATTTATTGACATAATTAACTACTCATTGACATAATAAAAATATGACTTTTGAGTATTTTCATTATAGCAAAGACAAGATCCATTTGCATTTTAGAATTCATTCATTTAAGCTTCAGTAATAGTGAATTAATGATTATTACATAAAATAAAGTTAATTTGCTTTATTAACAAAGCAAGTTTAGCCAAGAAAAGTTTAGCTAAAAAAACATTATTTCAAATTACTTTCATCCCACCTTAGTGGCTCTCTACATGTATTTTCTAAATAGAAATAGTCCTTACTTGGCCATTATGGTAGGGTCTTCAAGACCTTACCTCAAAACTCCTGTCATTTAAAAGCTATTAGTTTGAATTACTATTCTTATTAAAAATAATAGATGTACTTCTAATCATTGAAATATTCCAGTAATTTAAACTGGCCTTCCCTCAAATTATTTTGAGTTAGTAAGTACTTGCTCACTGCAAATACTAACAGGTACTTGGACTTAAGCATTCAAAAGTAAATTCTTTTTTTTGTTTGTGTTTTGTTTTGTTTCAAGGAATATTAGCCCTGAGCTAACATCAGCTGCCAATCCTCCTCTTTTTGCTGAGGAAGACTGGCCCTGAGCTAACATCCATATCCACCTTCCTCTATATGTGGGACACCTGCCACAGCATGGGTTGACAAGTGGTGTGGATGTCTGCACCCAGGATCTGAACTGACAAATCTCCAGCTTCCAAAGAGGAACGTGTGAACTTTACGGCTGTGCTACTGGACTGTCCCAGTAAATTCTTTTAAAAAAAAAATTAAGGACTAAGGGTAAGATTAATAACCATATAAGATTTACAGATTAGAATCTAAGGATACAAAATTTAAAAATGAAAGTAATACTGACATCTGTACAGATTTTCCAAACTAGGTTAAGAAGTTAAAGGTCATTGTTTCAAAGACACAAACATACAGAAAGAACACTCCATCACAGCCACTTTAATCTCAGTTTCTCCCACTGACAGAGGCTGGTAGAGGCTAACTTTTTAACTAAGAGGATGGCAGGTCAATTGCAGAGTTCATGTGTGTATTTTTCCTCTGGCTAAGTGCCATTTATATGGTAGTTACTTTGCATTTTCTAAATGCAATTACACAGTAATCTGCCGTAACTGAATCAGCCTATGGCTGCGTGGCTTTATTGACCTAATCTACTGAGTGAACAAATAATCAGAGAAGTTCCACATATTTCCATCCTGTGAGTCAGAGTCCACATTTTAAGGCTGTGCCCCTCCCAATGTTACTACTTCTGAAAAAAAATGTTAAAAATAGCCATAATTGGGGCTGGCCCCGTGGCTGAGTGGTTAAGTTCGCAGGCTCCGCTGCAGGCGGCCCAGTGTTTCGTTGGTTCAAATCCTGGGCACGGACATGGCACTGCTCATCAAACCACGCTGAGGCAGTGTCCCACATGCCACAACTAGAAGAACCCACAACGAAGAATATACAACTATGTACTGGGGGGCTTTGGGAAGAAAAAAGACAAAAAAAAAATAGCCATAATTTATTGAGCACTCACTATGTGCCAGGTGCTGTGCTAGGATTCTTAAATTGAGTATTCTCATGGCAGCCTTATGAAGTAGGTACTGATATTATCCCCATTTTGCAGATGAAAAAACTGAGACTTAAAGCAAATAACTTGCACACAGCACTAATAAGCAGTAGATGTGAAAATCAAAGCCACAAAGGCAGGCTTCAGAATCTAAATTCTTAAATTCTCTCTGTACTACTTGTATACAGGTGGTATAAATCAGCTCCTTTAACGCTCTCATGAACAAATTAGAATCTGTTCAAAGTGGGAAGAGGGTTGGATAGCTATGGGATGGAGTTGACTGAACAAGGCCTATACCTTTCCGTCTTTGTCACATGGAGTGTGGATCTGGAAATAGTCTTTAGTGGTGCAGGGAGGGCGGGCCATACACTCGCTGGAGCCTTCCTCTGCAGTATAAAAACACATTTCAGAAATGAGTCATTTCCACTGTGGCTCTAAGAAAAGGCAAAAGTCAAAACAAAGAAAAGCAGACAACTGAAAATAACCTTACCAGAGAAATGCAGGTAGAACTAGCTAGGCCTAAAGAAAAGAAAGGCCTGCATTTTTATTCTCCCTAGAGCAATGAACGTTTCCATGATGCTTTATTCCATTATCACTGAACATTGTAAATTTGGAACAAAGTTTTTAAGTACATCTCTATGCCAATGAATCATCTAAAATTACAATATGAATTTTTTTTAGATTAGTATAAACATATCCAAAGCAGTTACCTGTCAGGTGTGGAATAGAACAAATTACAAAGGGAAAAGTCATGCAGAAAGGCATAACAAGAAGTCATATTTTATCCATCCAATACTGATTCACTTCAGCACTTTAGTTTCTGGCCCACTGTTCCCATCACATTGTATGTGTGACTTCTCGCTTATGACCTCACATTCGACAAACATACACTTCGAAAGAAAAGAACAAAGAGTATAAACTGGTGAAGACTAGTCCTACCTGAAAATTGGGAGTCTTCTGCACACTTTATGCATTCTTTGGCTCCTTTCTGCGAATAGGTGTTTCTGGGACAAACCTGGCAGTTGAATGAACCTGGTTTGTTGCTGAAGGTGCCTGGTTTGCATGGAAAGCACTCTGATGTGTATGCCACCCCTGTGTGGTAATGAAAAACACAGCATGGGAGGGAGGACCCAACAGCAACAAGCAAAGCAGCACCTTCTTGCTTCTACCCAGAAGTGAGAGAGAAATATAATAGTAAGCTCAGCCTTTATCTTTTATCTCACGAACTCAACAGCAAGAAAGTATTTACTGAGTGCAAGGAACTGGGATAGATACTGAATAAAACAATTAAACAAGAGGTTGAAATTTGATAGAGGTATAGTAAATATATAAACCGAGTTGTCAAAAGACAACTTCACTAACTCAGAAGTGGGACAAACTCTAACGACTCCTCCAATTCTATAAGCCTCCCATGCTGTGATCTTTGTGGCTACCTGTTCCCTTTTTCTCTACTGCTCATTAAGTCATAGACAAGACCTATTAGACCCTAGAAATGGCCTGACTTCTCTCCTGATTTGTAATTCCAGCCTTTGCCAGCAGATGTCCCTATGACCAATGAGTTAGTGTCACAGGAATGAGCATGCAGAACATACTAAAATATAAGCCAAACTTCAATAAAGGAGAATCACTGTTTTAATTTAAAGTAGCCCTAATTGGGGCCTGCCCCAGGTCTGTGTGTTCTGCTCTGGCAGCCCGGTTCATGGATTTGGATCCCAGGCATGGACCTACTCCAACTATCAACTATGCTGTGGAGGTACAGCTGTTAGCTCAGGGCTAATTCTCCTCAAGCAAAAAAAAGAGGAAGATTGGCCGTGGATGTTAGCTCAGGGCAAATCTTCCTCACATACAAAAAAAAAAAAAGCAGCCCTAATTGAGAATGAACCATGCCAGGGTTTATTGGCCATTCTTCTGAGCCAGAAAATGCCCAGATGGCTCAGAAAAGCAAAAGGTTTAGGACATAGGAGAAGATGTTTATTTTACTGTTACTTTTATGGATATAATAGTGACCTGGGTGAGCTTGAGGCCTGGCACAATAGAGATGTCTTGAATGAAATCTTATTAACAAAGATTTTTTTTTCTTTAAAGATACATAAAATTTTCATCATGTTTACTTTTTCACTCAGATTAAATAATTCAGTTTAAGGGTACAAAAAAAACTCCAGTCAACTTGCCAGGAACAAAACCAGGGTCTCTAGGCCTGTATGATGCCTAGCATATTAATTCCTGTCCCATGTCCCCTTGAGCCAGCCACAGCAACAATGGAAATAATATTTTAACTAACTAAAAAATGTGATAGGAGACTATTAAAGCAGACTACTGTGAAATACCTTCAATTGTGATATTTTTTACCAACACTGGCTTGACGGCCTTAGAACCCATAAGGATGCCGGTAGTTCTCCAGTATAGTATGTTTGTGCCGGCTTTCAACATTACCTGTAAAGAGAAACACAAGACACTTAGGTCAGATAAACCATGCTACTTCCAACCATACCTAAAAGCTAATCCCTTATACACTTTTCAATGCATTATAATGAAACTCTAGGGGCTTGGCCCAGTGGCACAGCGTTTAAGTGCGCATGTTCTGCTTCGGTGACCTGGGGTTCGCTGGTTCGGATCCCGGGTGCGGACATGGAGCCATTTGGCGGGCCATGCTGTGGCAGGTATCCCACACATAAAGTAGAGGAAGATGGGCACGGATGTTAGCTCAGGGCCAGTCTTCCTCAGCAAAAAGAGGAAGATTGGCAGCAGATGTTAGCTCAGAGCTAAACTTCCTCAAAAAAAAAACATAAATAATGAAACTCTAGGGAAAATAAAAATACATTAATTTGCAACCCATAAATTTAAGTCTACTGTTAATTCAGACCTAAGCTCTACTGAAGTTCACATTTTCTAAAAAATAGATTGCCAACTCAAAAAAAATAGAGTAATAACGAAGGAAAAGAAAATTCTTCAAGTCTGAAAAAGGTAAAATGATTTTCAAAACATTTACACGAAGTGTTGGTTTATATTTAAAAGACACTTATTTTAGAAAGTGAAGGGCATTCAGACCAATTATATATTTATTAGCTGCCACTATTCCTAAGTAGATCTTTGGGCTCTGAAAACAAAAAGGCAACAGACGAGTTTGCTTTCCTTTAAAACTACTTCGTAAACAACACTGCAACAGCAACAGGAGAAAAATACGACTGTTCTTATAGGACAGCCTGATTTAACTGTACAACTCCAGAGCTTAAACACTGGATACTACATCTAATATTTGCTTCCTTTGCCACCAGAACATTTTTCTATTCATAAATCAAACACTTTTCTGATACATTTCATTAGTCAAGCGAACTAATTTTAAGAGTTCCTTGCTTTCTCATTTGCACCCTTATTCTTCTATGTGGTCTCTGGCTGGCCAAATTCAAGCTGTATAAAATTAAAATACAGCCAACTACTTTACCCTGCCAGAGCTTCAGAGAAGTACTGCGTTAAGTACTTTCCCCTTGTATTAAGTCTTCATAAGTGAAGAGAGTATATCTGTTGCCAACGGTTGCTTGTACCTTCAAAGCCCAGCTGAACGAATGCTTAATTAAATGCATCTTAAGTGCTACTAATATCACTTCCAGACATATAAATCAAAAACTTACTCTGAAAGGGTACATTATATTAATTACTCAAGGATGAGGCACCTGCCACAACAAAGGCAAGGACGGTCACTTATTGAAATAGAGCTCAATCTACATTGCGGGCACCACCCTAGGCCCTTCCCATACATCATCCCACTGAACCTGCAAGACTGCTCCCGTTTCTCACACGAAAAATCAGACTCAAAGAGATTAAGCCAATTGCCTAAAAAAACACAACTACCAATAAGCCAGAGTTAGATTTTAAATCCATGTCTTACGCCAAAGAGATAGTACCTCAAATAATAACAGATTCACAGATTGTGATACCTGATATTTGCCTTCAAGCGTTAGCATTGTCCTGTGGAGTAGTACGTAGTTACCTGACTCAATGAGACTAGGGAGGGGAGAACATTGAGCAAGGGGGGGCAAATAAATAGGAAGCAGGTTTAGGCTCCAAAAATGGATGAATTTTGTGATATGCAGAGCTGCCCAACAATGGAGTCAGCACAGTCCCCAACAAGACAAGCTTGAAAATCACTTGTTGGAAAAACTGCAGAGAAAGTTGAATGAAAGGAACTCAAGGATCCTTCCAATGCCAAGAGTCACTGTTTCTCTCCATGTGATAGGCACATCTGTAAACTTACATATCCAGAGGTTTTGTGTATTAGTGTAAAAAGACTTCTCTCTTCTTAACGACCCTTTGAAAAGGTAAAAGTTGAAGTACAATGGGAAAGAGAAGGGAAAGGAACCTAAGGAGAAAGAGAAAGGTAAGAAAAAGTACCTAGAAAGAACCTGTGTCCATGAAACTTAGGGTCAATTTCTTCCCTAACTAGAAATTGTATAAATTAATACGCAATTTTGATTTTTTTAAACTTTAAAAAAAAAGGGTTGAGAAAGGAAGGAGATGAATGGATTGGTTAGAAAGAAGAATAGAGAGAGACTTACAGAGTGAGAGCCCCATTCTCCATTGTCAGTGAGTTTTACCCACTTGTCAGCGGCAGTGTCCATCTCCTGGCACTGATCATTTTGAATCTGTGGATTAAACACAAGGGCCCCAGTAAAGCTTCTTGAATAATGGCTTTAATTAAATTCATTACTCAGCACTGGACAAGCTGCAAGAGTTTCTTTTAGTACATACTAAACAATGGCCATGAGTAATTCTCAACAAGTCAACACACCATGACCTCTGGAGCCTAAGTGACAACTGCATTTGAGTGAACGGTTCTAAGCAAACCATCCTCATTATTGTAACAAAAAGGCTAGCCCATTAAGAGTTAAGGAGGGGGAGACGGAGAGGGAGAGGGGGAGAGAGCAGTTAACACTGAAAATTCACTAAAGGAGAAAAAGTCATCACAAAAATCTGCCCAACTTACCAAAATGTTTTAAAAGCTTGCATTCACCATGCAGGCCCAATAGTATAAAAATAAAGTTTAATTTTACAAGATTTAGGGCAGTAAAATTTTAAATGAGAACTGCTTTGTCTTCAGTTAACCCCAGGACTTAATCCAAATGTGTAGGTAAGGGGCCACAGCCTACGTCAAAGTCTCAAATTTTCACTGGGGGTTAAATGTTAAGCACATGCCATGCCACCTCAAATCAGCTACTATCTTTAGCACTAAACACTCTGTGCTGTCCAGACAATTCTTCCAAAATACCTAAGGAAAACTGCTTTTCCAGGCCTACGAAAAATACAGACATCAAAAAGTCAGACCATCTTTACAGTATTTCACAATAGTCAGCAACAGGGTAGGGTTAAAATAAGATGTCTATTTCTTTCTTCTCTAAATCATCTTGCCACTTCAGTAAGCCTCCTGTCCAGTTTACAAACAACATAAAAATGTCTTCCATGAGAGATATTTCCTAAAGACTTAATATCAGCTACTGAGGAGATCTGCTTTAATTAAATTTAAGTGTCATATTTACATTATAAGCATAATGACCATTTTAATGCAAGTGTTACGACATCTTTAAACAGATTTGGACCCTGAATATACCTTTGGTGGTCCATATTTGGATAGGCAGAAACCTTTTTTTCAGCTGAAATGAGACATCGTGTGTTATTGTGACATTCTTCTGTCATTCTGGAGACCTGAGTTCTGCTATTCATTCTAAAAGTAATTAGTAAAGGTATAACCTTAGTCCAACTGCTTATTCTCTCTAGGTTTCAGTTTCACCATTTACAAAAAAGGAGAGGGGGAGAGCTGAATGAAATTCCCACATACTTCTAAAATTAAATACTTTATTGCTTTAAATTATGTAATGTCCATAGGTATAACTGTATCTTTCAGTCTTCAGACATTTCACTTCCATTAACCATTAGCATGATGACCGTGAAGAGTTGACCCTCTGAGTCAATAATCACTAAAAGAAGGAACATGAACTCGCCATCCCTTTTCAGTCTATAAAAGCCAGAATAACAAAGGCATCATGGAAAGGAAGTAATGAAGCTTCATGACTCAAGAGTATCTTTACTGACAACTCTCAAACGACTTACTAGACAATACAAAACTAAATGCTTATTCTTACAATTATATAATTACCTTGATTCTTAACTTTAGTCTTAGTAATATTGCAAAACTGTCTCATGAAATAGGAAATTATTCACTCTGAGAAGTATTTTGCAAACAAAACGGAGGTTAAAAAGCAAGTCGGTTTGAATGTTGCTTAACATCTTAAACTCAAAGGATATTAGAGTCAGGAGGCTCCTTAAAAGTTCTTGTCACAATCCACTTTACAAAAGAGAATGCCAAGGGCTGGAAAGTTAACTTAATTGCCCAATAACACAACTAGCAACTGCAGAGTTGGGACCTGAGCCAGAATCTCTTGACTTCAAATCTAAGGCTCATACTTTCATGGAAAATATCTCTTCCTAGCAAACTCTTGATTTAGAAATTTCCATTATCAAGTGCAATATAAATTTAGAATTATTAGTACATTTGTTCCTGGAAACTGGACCACAGAAACATTTTACAAGATATTTTCCCAATTACTTGCACAACACACACTTCTTTTGGTATAAGAAGTCAATCTGAAAACATTTTCTCAAGCAGTTGAGTCACCACCACCACAAATATTTGCTAGATTAAATTTAGTTTACATAAAATAGTTAAATAATTTTAGTGGTAACAGCCTATTCTGTTAGACTATTATTTTATCCTATATTCTGCAATGCTATTTAATCTCTTAACAGAGACATCAACTAACCCACCCACTGATTCCTTTAGATTGTATAAAACTGATAGAATCAGAAACATGTGGCCACTTCTACTTCTGAAATATTGCCATGATTACACTTAAAAAATTGAAATATTTGAAATTGCAAAGAGAAAAAAAAACCTTTTAAACAAAAACTAAAACTGGTGGAAACATATTTTCAACAAAATAACATTTGTAGCTATTAGAAAAACCAATTGGGGGGCCAGCCCGGTGGTGCAGTTAAGTTCACAGGTTCCACTTTGGTGGCCCGGGGTTCACCAGTTCGGATCCTGGGTGCAGACATGGCATCGCCTGGCAAGCCATGCTGTGGTAGGCATCCCACATATAAAGTAGAGGAAGACAGGCACGAATGTTAGCTCAGGGCCAGTCTTCCTCAGCAAAAAGAGGAGGATTGGCAACAGATGTTAGCTCATGGATAATCTTCCTCAAAAAAAAAAAAAGAAAAGAAAAAAAAGAAAAAACAATTAAACTGAATCTTGGCGAAAATATTTTCTACACAAAAAGTCTAAACAAAATGGTCATTTAATAATCATAACCAAAGTAAAACAAGCCCAATGTTACTCTACAAGGTGGGAGTTCAGACATAAAGAAACAATATTAACCATTAGATAAAATATTATAGAAAAAAATTTTTCTTTTAGTATCAAAAGCTTCAGTCAACATGAAAAACTGAAGAGGCATAAAATGGAATGGGAACAACTGATTAGAAGAAATTTTACATGAATTCTCCTTAAAAAGTAAATTCTTGGGGGGTCAACCCTGTGACAAAGTGGTTAAAGTTCCGTGCACTCTGCTTAGGTGGTCCAGGTTCACGAGTTCGGATCCCGGGCACGGACCCACTCCACTCACCAGCCATGCTCTGGAAGCATCTCACATATAAAGTAGAGGAAGACTGGCACAGATGTTAGCTCAGGGCTAATCTTCCTCAAGCGAAAAATTAGGAATATTGGCAATGAATATTAGCTCAGGGTGAAATTTCCTCAGTAAAAAAAAATAAATAAATTCTAGAATATAAAAAAACCCTTACAAAGAACTCAAAGAAGATGTTGTTGTCGACATACTGGTACTCAAAGAAGACATAACCCGACTTCTTAAGGTGCACAGCATAAATCAAAGATACCGTGCAGTCATCACGATTTGACTCTATGTAATTTCCACGAGGGATCCAAGAAGAGCTGTGGAAACAAAACCAAGAGGCATTTTATGTGAGCATTCAGAAACCGCCTCTGTTCACGAGTTATGTAACTCAGATTCAAAAGTAGTTCCATCAGTAAAGCACAGCAGAAAAGACGAGAAGCTTTTCCAGAACTCAAAGGCCAACACATTTACTGGCAAATGTTCATTTCTTATGGCACATGAGCTCCAAAATTGTGGTAAGGTTATGTATCAATTTGCTATGAAACTGTTATTTTTCACCAAAAAATTTGATCACTGTATAGGTGACCACTAATTCTAATAGTCTTATGTGGAATTATTCTTTCAAACAACATACGAAGTTTTATTTATAAACATGTACACATAGCAGGGTGGTGAGGAGGTTCTTGCTATGAGAGAAGAAATAGTCCTTTAAAAAGCCAATCTAAAATGAACCTAAATAAAATGCAGATCACAGTTTCATAGTATATAGTAGGAATAAAAGTCTAATTGGAACTTTTATCTACAAAACAGGACGAAAAATTTTAAAAATACACTGTTAAACAAAATTTGGGTTGTAAATCTAACCATAAGTTAATTCTTAGAATTAATCAATAAGGAATCACATATTGACTTTCTGGGCAAAAAAAATTTCTAACCAAACAGTAGGGCAGCATAAGGTAACATCATTCTCTTCAGATTTAACTTTTTATCTGGATGATAAGAGTGAGATTTTGGCAAATTCTTTTCTTTTTTCTAATAGAAAAAAACCTTAATGAAAGACTGAGACTTCCACATCCCACATGACTAACTGGCGTTGGATTGCCCTTTCTCTTTAATAATCTACTAAACAAAATATATGAGCCATGTTCAAACATTGACAACAGGCAGTGCAGGACTGAGATTCTTGAGAGCAGAAAGACACATGAGATAAAGCCCAAATTGACCTTGACTTCATTCTTCAGGACACTCTCCAGACTATGGCACCAGGACATAGCATCCAAGCAGAGCACAGTGGTCTCACTGAGCTGAGCATCCGAGACGAGTGTTTGGGTCAGCTGAAACAGCTAGAATTCACAGGCCTGAGAATCAGAGAAAACAGAGGCTCCAGAAGTCCACATGGAGTTTCTCCATAGGTCCTGAGGTTAGGGCTGGAGTGTACCTACCAGAGAACAGTCACTAAAAGCTGAGACATAATCATAGAGGTCACTTTAATGGGAGTCATTAGAGCTCCAGGCCAGCCAGAGAGGAGAAAACTTGATAACCATATTGGACACTCATCTGAAACTCTAGAATTTGTACACCTTAGGAATAAGGGCCATGCCAAGAGCAAGTGTCAACAAATGTTTTCATAAAGGGCCAGACAGTAAATACTTCTGGTTTTGTGAACCATCTGGTCTCTCCTGCAATACTTAAGTCCCCCATTGTAGCTCAAAAGCAGCCATAGACAATGCAGAAATAAATAAGCACAGCTGTGTTCCAATATAACTTCATTTACAAAAACAGAGGGAGAGCCCACAGGCTGTAGTTTGCCAATACCTGCACTAGAGTAAAGGCTATGACCTAGAATTAAGTGTAAAACCAGTACAGAGCCACCTTAAAAAACAATAAAACCAGGCCTGAGAAGATCAAGGCGCTCTCCTAGTAAATAAATTGCCTGCCAGAACAAAATTCAACACACTTCAAATGAAGAAAAAAATAACCCACATTCCCTACATCTTAACATTCACAAGGCCCAAGATACAATAAAAATTTACTAGACATACAAAGAAGTGGGAAAATCTGACCCTTAATTGAGAAAAAAGAATTGGGCAAAAGAAACAGACAAGTATTTAAGACAGTTCTTACAAATATAATCAATAACATTAAATAAAAGATGAACACAATGAGTCAAGGGATGGGGAATCGCAAGTATTTGATGGGAAATAAGAATCATAAAATAAACTAAATGGAAATTATATAACTGAAAATTACAATATGTGAAATTTAAAATTCACCAGAGGGGCTTAAGATCAAGTTTGAGACTGCGAAAGAAATGGCCAGTGAACTTAATGATAGAAGAATCGAAATTATGTGATCTGAAGTTTGGAAGAAAAAAAGTGAAAAGAAAACTGGAGCTTCAGTGACTTTTGGACAACATCAAGTGGTCTAAAATACATGTAATTGGAGTCAAAGAAGGAAAAGAGGGAGAGAAAGGGGCAGAAAAACTATTGGTGAAACAGTGGCTAAAATAATTCCCAATCAACCTCCAAATCTCAGTAACTCAGTGAACCTGAAACGCATTAAACACAAAGAAAATCAATGCTGAGTACATTGTAATAAAACTCTTGAATAGCAAAGATATAAAGAACATCTTATAAGTAGTCAGAGAAATGAAGACATTATATAGAGAGGAATTAATCATACAAAATACAGCTAATTTTTCATCACAAACAAGGGAGAGTTCAGAAGGTAATGGAACAACATCTTTAAAGCATAAAAAGAGAAAAGAAAAAGTCCAGAGTCCTATGTTGAACAAAATATTCTTCAAAACTGAGTTTAAAATAAAGATATTTTTAGGTAAACAAAAGCTGGAGAGAATTTGTGAGCAGCAGACCTGCATTACAAGAAATGATAACAGAAATTTTAGAGCCTGAAAAAAATACTAGCTGAGCATTCAAATCTATATAAAGGAAGAAAGAGTACCAATAATGGTAAATATGTAGATAAACATATAAAGCTATATTTTTTCATCTCTTAAATTCATTAAAAAAATGATTATTTAAAACACATTTCCTTGTATTATAGGGTTTATAATATGTTTCTAAATATAACATATGACAATAGCACAAAGAAGCGGGTGTAAATGTAACTATACTGATGTAAAGTTTTACGTAAGAAAAAGTACAGTATCTCTAATTACACTATAATAATGCATATTGTAATTTTTAGCCTTTGCAATCAAGAATTAGCAAAGTTATCTGAAGATATAAAAAATACTAATCATAACAGAAAAAAATTGATAAATTGTAGTTTTTCAAATTTTAAACTTAAAAATATCTTTCAGAAAATGAAAAGGCAAATGCCTCAGACTAGGAGGAAATATTACACACACGTATATGTATATGTGCATATGCATATATTATATGTTAAATATTATATGACTATATACATGACAAGAACTTATGTCCAGAATAACCAAAGAACTACAGCTCAGTAATAAAACAACCCCAAAAAAGTAGAAAATGGGTAAAATATTTTGACACCTCACACAAAAAATAAACACATGGACAACAAACATATGAAAAGTGCTCAACATCATTATACGAAGGGAAATGCAAATTAAAACCACAAGGAGATATCATTTCACAGACACACACGAGAATGGCTAAAATAAAACAAGACAATAATACAAATGTCAGTAAAATGCAGAGTAACTAGAACTCAAGCGCACTGCTGGAGTCTATACTGATGCAACCATTTTAGAAAACACTTTGGCAATTTCTTATGAAGTTCAACATACATCTTCTATATGACCCAACCAACTATAAAGAAGTAAAAAAAATGCAAGATTGACTAGGTAGAAAAAAGGAAAGAAAAGAGGGAAGGAGGGAGGTAATCATAGCAATATCAGACTGAAATTTACATTAAGAAAATTATACTAGAAGACAGTAGATTGAAAAACTTCTGCTTATCATTCAATTTCTTTAATGAATAAACTATTCCAAGTAGAAAAAGAAGACGTCAATATCTCCTGCCTACCAAGACAAAGATCTGAGGTCCCATAACATCCTACTAACACCTTCCATAAGGAACTCTTTTATTTAAACTACATATATACACACACATATATACATTTGTATATATATATATATAGTACACGTGTGTATATATACACATGTGTGCACATATCTATTCACACGTGTATACACATTTACATATATATTTTGAGAAATAATCCTGTTAATGACGTCTAATGTCATAACCCTATAAAATGAAATGGCCATTATCAGGAAGCAAAAATGTCACTTGGCACAGAGAGAGAGCTAGAAAGCAGGAGGGATTGAGGAAAGGTAGGAAGGACAAAAGGGAGAGAGGGAGAGAACACATCTTTTAGCACAGCTAAATAATTCCCCAGCATCCTTAGCTCATTGCAAAAATTCTGAGTTTCTGAGAAGCCCTTCTTCTCAGAAGATAGCCGATGGCCTAAAGTTTAATTCTCCTAATCACGGCCACATGAAAGGAAATTTTACATAGTCAATGTGCAAGAGAACAGGAAGGGTTACAGCCCAAAGGTAAACACTCTGTGTTTTTTCAAAACAATTTAACATTCCTCCAGCGTTGTCATAGGCAAAGCCAATAATCTCCTATGTAAAACGTAGAAATTAAGCAAAGAAGTGAGTATTTAACCCACTCTCTCTTACAGGAGATAATCAAGGATCTAAATTAAGGTTATGCATTCTTCTTTTCAGAGGAAAAGAAAAAAAAAATCTGAAATCATCCATTAAAAATTAGAGAAGGGTTTGTAGAAACATCACTGGCTTGAATGTAGTTATATTATTAGAAAATTAATTTGTTTTTCTAATAGCTTTATTGAATTTCTGATACAATATATATTACGTCTAGAGAGCAATTATTTTAACCTCATGAAAATTCAGCTACATTATTCATAATGACTGTCCAAAAAAATGACTCTTTGCAACTAGTTTATCTATAATCCCAGTCAGGACCGAGATTACCCCCAACTTCTTTCTGAAAAAGAGCAACCACACACTTCCCAAGTATTCAGTCAAGATACAAAGGCTCCTTTGGATTCTTACTTGTTACAGCCATCTGGCCTGGTGTCAGAAGGGCCGACCACAGTGTCCATGAATGTTGCAACATTGGAAAATCCAGCTGGCAATTCATCCCATTCATCAAATTTGATGCCACTGCCCAAGGAGTAGGTGCCTTCACCACACTTACTGCATACCTGGTTCTTCATTTCTAAATACTCTCCAGAAGCACAGGAGAAAGCTGGAAGGCAGAAGATTGTATAATCCATTAGTCACTGCACTCCCCCATCAACTTCCTCCCCTTCACATTGTCATCAGAATTATTTTTCTAAAGCTCTGATCATGTCACACCCTAATTAAAGCTTTCCAAAGTCTCTTATCACTACATGCACTTCACAATCTGGGCCCAATCTGTTTTACCAGGCTCATCCCTTGTCCCATCCTCTTCCAACCATAACGAAATTTATATCATTCCCAAAATATTTCATCCTCTTTCTTGCTGCTACGCTCTTCTTTCTCTGGAGACACTGACAACCCACCAGCTCTACCTGGAAAACTCCTGTTCCAACTCAGAAAGGACTCTCTTCATAACAGACCTCCCATGCAGGCAGTTGTGCCTCCCTCTGTGTTCCTACAATACTTTTCTCGCAATACTTCCAATAAAGCACGCATGCGCGCGCGCGGGCGCGCGCGCGCACACACACAGACACACACACACACACACACACACACACACACCATTTATCAGCTCATGGGAGATTCTGAGCTTCCAGAAAACAAGGATTACTTTTTGGATTACTAATTGTATCTGACAAACACTAAGTCCGACTAAAAGGCTGATCCAGTGAGTGAGAATGAAACATAAAGAGGATAATGGATGGGAGGGCAGTGTTTCACACGCAATAGCTAAACAAGTATCCTCACTATGAAGCCATAAGCCCACTTTTCCAATATTCACAACTCCAGCCTAGACATCTCCACAACCTATATCTTATTACTGATGTCACATTCTCTGCTAATTCTGAGAAGTGTATGCAGAGACAGCAGGCAAGGGCAACGTGAAGATCAGTTGACGCAGTTACAGAAAAGAAGGCAGCTCTGAGGCTAAGCTATTATTCATTCAACAAATGCAAATCTATGTCCCCCAAGTGTGTGGTTCTGTGCTCAGAGTGGTATTAGTGACTCAAATATAGCAAAGGGCTTTCTAATCCTTTAATCAGGATATTAAAGAAACAAGAAGAAAATAAAACCTCCAAATTATCCTATGAAGAGAAACAAATCTCTCAGCAGAGAGCAAAGCAGCAAAACCTCACATCTCTTTTGGAAACTTAGCAAGAAATAAAAACAAGCCAATTTTGAAAAACTAATTAAAGAATTAGAGCTAAACCCCACACTCATCTACTTACTTATTCACTGAATAAATATAATAGTTTTCTTCAGCAAAGCTTAAGATGCTGTACAATGAACTTCTAACTCTTGCATCAAGATCCTAAAATTAGTAAAACATCAGAAAATAAGACAAGTTTAAGCAAAGAATATTGCACACTGGCTACAAGGTTAAAACTATCCTGGGACCAGGTTGTACCACTTCCTAATTCTGTGACCTTGAGGGAGTTACTTCATATCTCTAGGCCTTAGTTTCTATCTCTGAAAAATGAGATAATAACCATAGTATATTTACTTTCTGATAAAATAAAGTTCTCTTGGAAGACAGTTTAGTGTCCAAAATTGAACTTTTAACTTAATTAATAAGTAATATTTTATGATAACTTGTTTCAAGGAACTCTAGAAGCTAAAAAGGAGAAGATTGTGTTTGTAAAGTGTGTCTTCTAAACACACTGACACTATTTTAGAGAGTGTTCACCACAATGTAAAAGTCATTAAGAATATCTCCAACTCTTTCAGAGATGTTTCCTTGTCTAAGGCCAGAAAGAAAAAACTGAGAGATAAAGTTGAAAGTTAATGTAGTCAATATTTACTACAGTCAATTCTTGCTATTCACAGTAGTCAAATAAAGTTGTTGTGAACACGAAATTAGCAAATACTGAACAACTGCTCCTATAAACAAGGTCGGATTCCTGCAAGCCTCTGGTCACAATATCTTCACCAACCAGTCAATACATAACCTTGTTTTATGTATGTTTCAGTTTAAAAACATCTTATTTAATATACATTGTTGAATCATTAACATTGAATTTATGTCCAAGAGCACTATAACTCATGCTTGAACTAAGCTTAACATATGTATTTTCTTTGAAAAGTCCATCATGGCCTTCTGGACATTAGGCTCACTAGCCAACACCTTAGCACTACATTTGGGGCCCATTTGAAACAATAAAATCACTAATAAAAAGCACAAAAATGCGGGGAAAAAACTTGGCATTGAATAGACTGTGAAAATGATACTTTGCTGACAAGATGAGAAATGAAATAAGAAGGCAGAATGTCACCTTGTTCGAGCTTAGCCAGGACCATGTGGTCAGTGACTCAAATTTTTCTTGCTCCGTACATGGCTGCAAATGCCTGTGAGGCTATTTGGGGTTTACAAATAAATTTTAGCAAGTAGGAGAATTTGCAAATATGAAACCCATGAATAATGAAGATTGACTGTATTATAACAGAACTGGGGGGCAGGGGGAGATATGATGCCCACTTACCAGAGAAGAAAACTGAGGCACAGTACATTTAAGTTAAGCTGACTAAAAAGGTACCCAGTTAAGAAGAAGCAAGGCTGATATGCAAATTTAGGTCTGTCTGATTCCAAAGCTGCTGCCTCAGGAAATTCAATTCAAGCAATTATTATTATAATCAATGCAAAAAAGGCTAGCAATTCCAACTAAATGCTTTAATAAATTCACATCATTTTTTCACTTCCTATCTTGAACTGTTAAACAACATTTACGTGCATTATAAAGCAATAACCATTCCCCACCCTCAGGTTTCTCTTGAAAAACATACAGAAAACACATTCACAAAATATTTTAGCAAGTTACTAACTTTCATAAGTCTTAATGTCCTCACCTGTAAATGGAAAATGGTAATAATATCTATCTCAAAGAATTGTTGTGGGAATATATAAAATATTTCATGTAGAGCTCTTAACAGTGTGCCCGACATAAACCACACAATAAATGTTGGCTAGAATTATTAATAATATAATTCAGGGGTCTGGGACAATAAGAATTCTGCCACTGGATTGATGATTTCACATTGCTTCAGAATAATTACATAGTCAAATGGGTACAGGGCCTTTAATAATACAATGGAGATAAAGAGGCTGAAGTTATTTATATTTTAATCACTTACTACTCCTCAATCTTTTTTTCCATCTTGGAAGCCAGCTCTAGAGCCACATGTCAAAGGAAGAGAAGAGCTACACGTTCTTGCTAAACACAACTTACTCCATGAGATTATGTCAATACAGTTAGCACCAACGACCTCTTCTGGCAGTCACCAATGATGACCAGACTTTCTTTTTGTGATATCTTCTATCTTAGCCACATCCACTTTCTACTTCATCACTGCTTTCTTGGCATTTGGTTTTTAGTTAGATTATAAGGGCTTTTATAATCTTAGGGACTACACTCTTCATTCACATTTATTTAGTGTACAACTTCGGATCCTTTCAACAAAAGCAGGATGATAGACAGTTATTGTAAACAGCTGTTGTAATTGCTATAAATGTGAGTTGACTATTTCATTTGAATAATTAATCATTTCTAAAATAAATACTGTTTTTCTTCAACAACTTCAAAATCTTAGAGTAACTGAATGAAAGATAAGCAACCTCTGAAGTTCTTGAATATGAGAACAGAAAGATCTTTATTTGCCCAAGATCACACACTACTTAACAGTGGGCGCACTCTGGGATTTCACAATATTTTACCTAAGCATCTGGTTTCGGAAGACTGACGTTTAGAAACCTAGCCTCTTGAAGCTAAACTGTAACCAAAAGGTCATGTGCTAAACTCGACATTCTTTTCTCAGCTTTATGCCTCTCTTTTTCTGACATCTACTTCTGCTACTGTGAATCTGCAGGGTTGAAATATGCAGGTGTGAAGAATCAGATATGGCAAAAAGCATTTATATTAGTCTGTCACCAACTAGCAAATGGCTGGGGCACTTTACTTAACCATCTGTGCCTCCATTCATTCACATTCCAATGAGAATACGCTTTCCCATCCTCCCTCAGAGGACTGCTTGTGGTTCTATGAGAGAGTATGGAAACCACTCTGAAAGAAAGAAGAGACAGGAAAATTCAAAGCATTACTACGATCATGAAATCACCCAGTACAATGTAGCAAATAATGGCTACTGAATTGAATCATTCATATGCTGATTATCATCTATGATTTATGCCTAACATTAAAGAACATCTATTTTGAATCTTTTCACCATAAGGCCCTCTTTGTTTTGCTTTTTATTCCTCCAGAGACCTCATGATTTGAAAGATTACAGCTATCAATTACATTTATTCATAATTCATCCATTTTTCTATTTAACTCAGTTATTTATAATTTGTCTTCTAAACAGTAAACAGCAATAATAAGTGGTAATAAAAGGATTTTCAATTTACTTGTTTAATGAGATGATGAATTAGTGAGCCTATGCAATCTCATTACAGGTAAGCATCTGGGAATCACAATATATTACATTAATTCACTCCACGATTATTTCTTGAGCACCTGTATTTGGCAGGCAAACACTAGCACCAAGGGTATTTGGGTGAACAAGATGGAAACAGCCATTACTCTCATGGAACTTCTAGTCTAGTCTAGTCTATACTTATCTTCCTCAAAATAGATCAAATCGACATTTTACTAAGGTAAATTCACTATAAAATTCTATCTTATCTGTTAACCTAAGTTAATAGTTAACTAGAAAATAATTACATATATTTATGGGAAAATGACTAATTCAATCAATTTCAGAATTAAGATGAGCCAATAGTCTATTTTCCTTCAATTGTTTAGTTTCATTTAAATAAGATAAAATAAGGTTAAAGCTGTAAACAATGTTATTATTGACTACAAAAGAAGGATAATCTTGCAACTATTATTATCATTCACTGCCATTAAGGGCAGTACAAACAGGGAAAATAATGCATATTTTGTGGACCTCAAAAATAATAAATTTTACCTTCATCAATCATTTATCCAGTCAATTATCATGATCAGATAATTAAAGTCTCAAACACCTGTGAGGTTTATTATTATAATTCTTCTCACAGAAAATAAAAGAAAGTAGGCAATGGCATCTAAGAGAAACTCAACATCATATGGAACCCAGCAAATCTCAGCTCTTCTTCCTCCCTCTGTACTAGTGATGAAAAGAACATTCACACACTATCTTTTCAAGTTCTTACTTGTGAAATACTTAGCAAAGAAAAAAATAATTTTTACCTCTCATTTTACAAAAATGAAAGTGAGACAGGGAGAATCCAAAACAGTGCATTCAAACAGGTCACTCCTGCTGGTATTCTTATTCAGATTAAGGCTTGTTTTTTCCTTGGCTAAAGGGAATCTTTGTTCCCTTTAACTGGGAAGATTTTATTTATCATAAAAGGTGTTTTTCTTGTCAAAATACACAAGGCAACAATGCAGGCTGGTTGTGAGTACATCAACTGTCTGCCATGCTCAACGTAAGGCTGGAGGAGCATAATGGAAGGTAACACTGTCCAGATTCTAATAGTGGCAGACACTGTAATGTTCCTGTGAGGAGCAAATATTCACGAGCATTGAAAAGATGTATTAGTGGTCCACTATACTTCACAAGTTATGTGACCTGGGGCATGACTTGATCATAGACTGAATAAATCATGATATGTAATAAAACTATCAGAATGACCAAAAGGACTGTTGAGATTATCTGGTATAAATCCTCCCAGTACCAATCCCAAATTTCCTCATCTGTGTGACTTTGGGCAACTTGGTTCAACTTCTCTACAGTCAATAGACGCAGACTCTCTATCCAATAGATTCCCATGAGTCCTACGACTCTCTACCCAGTAAACAGACTCCCTGTGGTACCATGCAGCCAGAAGATTTTATTATGGTTAAACTGAGAAAAATCCACTATCCCTATTTCAGGTGAAAAAGAATAGCCTGGAAGTCAAAAGAATAAGTTCTAGTTCCAGTGGAGCTGCTTGGCCACGTGAAGTAACACACGAGATGCTATGTAAACTCCGAAGAGGTACAATAAAATTATTAGAACCAAGTTCTTAAAGCTCAATCCTATCGATAACAATCTAACATTTCTTTAAGACTTGGGGATGAAGTTGTAGGCCATAGGGGTATAATTTTTAAGTTCATATTTAAATAAATAAATTCTTAGAGAAGGAATAAAAAATAATTTTCACCTTTCATTTTACAAAATGAAAGTGAGACAAGAGACATACAAAAGAATACACTAATACAAACCAGTTCTGGCTAATGTTCTCTAATTCACTGTTCTCTGAAAAGAATATTTAGTGAAAGTCTTGCCTCTACATCTCTGAAAACCAATTCTCACTTCTAACATCCAGTCCAATGACTGAGCCCTCCCACAGGCTTTCAGGTAGGACGTTCCCATAGGCTGTCAGGTATGACCATCACTGTGCTTCCTAGGACTGATCAACCAGATACACCCTCCCCCCAAAAAATCACCAACTCCTGGCAGAAAAGCTGATCCATGTAACACCACAGATAACAATCCCCATTAAATTAGCAGAGCCTAGATAAAAAGTTTCCAATTTTTAGTTTCCCAACTAGTCAGAAAAAGAGAACTAAGGTAGTTTTCATCTTAAAAAGAAAATACAAATGTACTTTATTGTAACTTCTTGACTTCAGTATTCAATGTGGCAGGAGACCAATTCCAGTCCATTGGGCAAAGGATGACACAGGTTTACAGAAAAAATACAATGGTGAAGGTGAGGGGAAGGAAAACAGAGTATTTGATGAGGTCACTAAAGGGGGCAGAACACTGCATCTGTGAAATCAGTTTTCTCAACTTCCAATTATGTCCTAACACTTTGATTCTTGTCATCCTGAACTTTTCCTCCTCCTTAGAAAGCGTCAGTCACCCCCTCCTTCCTGATAGCCTCTCCCCTTGATTCTGCAGTTCTGAGGGCGGAGTTCTCTTATCTTCTTAGAAAACACTTTTTTCAGAGAAGCTCTCTCATAGCTCCCATCAAACACTACAATTGATGTAAAGTCTGATTTTGAGCCGTTCTTTCAACCATCTTTTTCGCTCCTGCCTTTCACCTACCCCTGTGTGTTGCTGAGCTGACTGAACTTCAGCACTCCTCCCACCTGGACCTTGATGCATTGACATTCCAAACTAAGCCTACTGAGCACAAAATGTTTCTGTCCTTTTACATAGAGAATAAACTTTTACAAATCTGATTATTTCTCTGTATTACACCTACAGAAATGAAAGTCTGAACTCATTGTCTCATTTGATGACACCAAAGTTATTCAATCAACAAATATCCCAGTGTTTGGAGTTTTCTTAGGAGCCATGAAAGAATTACAGCTCCTCCCCTCTTGGGAAAAATGAAATAGGACTCTATTTTAAATTAAGAACTTCTATAGTTGAAAAAATACTAATATTTTTCTACTATATGTTAAATAATGAAAGCATACTGTATGTATCAAGGACCAGCAGTTTTCCAGGCACAGAAAAAAAACACTAAATAACTAACTTCTCATTGTATATGACGATATAACTAAAAATGTGCCCTAAATTCTGAATGCTATTCTCTTACCTTCCAGAAAAAATATACACAATTAGGAATACAATGTACAAATAGATCATTAATCAATTAATGACTCACAAAGCAGTATATCTGAGCCTCTATATACCATCTTTAAAGAAATTCAATTACCTACAAGGGGTATTAATTTGCATCACATTTCTGTCAAGAGGTAAATGTTAGGGGAGCACAGATGCCTCAAGAAGGAGACTAACATTTGCTCAGCATACACTGTAGTGTATTCCAAAGAGGCAGGACACCATAGGTATTAAGAACACAGACCCAGGAGCTAGACTGCCTGGTTTCAAATTCCAGTTCTGCCTTTGATCTATCAGTATGAGGTAATACAAGGACCTACCTCACAAGGTTATTGGGATGACGAGATGAATTTGAGTGAATACACATAAAGCATTTACAGCTGTGCCTGGCATATAGCAAATAAAGACTGGCTATTATAATTTTCCCTTATTTTTATCACTATTAAATTATATTTTTATATAATTGTGATTTCAGGCATTGTAGACTATATTTATCACCTCATTTAAGCCCCTCAAACACCTGTGAATGGTTGTCTCCAGGTCTAAGTCCTTGGTATGACACATGGGAGCCTATGAGATTTGCCAGAATCTCTGTCTCCTTTCACATCCTCCCTGAGAGCCAGCCATGCAGATCTCACAGAGCACCAAAGAAAACCCAGTGCTGCCCCCAATCTGCACTCCTGCCAATGTTTCACATGCCACTTTGCATCGAGTTAAAGAACATCTTCCTACAGGGTTCGCCTCAGGGATCCTCAAAGAATTAACATGGATGGTCCATTAAGAATGGCATTTAATCCCCAACTCAACCCTAAATCAGGACTTAGTTTTTCACAAGAACCTGCCAGGGCTCAGATCATCTGCCAAGGTTATTCAGCTGGTAACTGATGAGTCTCAACTTGAAACTTACACCTGCTTCACTGTGAGCTCTCTTGACTCCCCTCTCAACAGAAGTCACCCCCTTCCTCCTTGCTAAGATCACCTTAGGTATTTATATCTATTATGTACTTTGCCCCTGTATTATAAATAATTTATTTACCCATCTGCTTCCTTATTAGATATGAAAGATCCTGAAAAACAGGAATCTTTCTTTCATTTATTTTTGGATCCCTACTGTCAAGAATATAGGCAATACTCAATAAATCTTTTCTCAGTGAATGAATTAAAGCTCAATAAATAGCTGTGGACTAAATATTTTGCCCAAGACATTCAAGTTAGTTGCAGATCCAGAGTTTAATCCCAGGTGCATACCACACCAACCATGGGAGGTCTTCAATGGGACACCAATGCAGTCATGCTGCAACTGAACCTGGCAGAGCAAACAAATTTAATGAAACTATGTAAATCATAGTATAAGTAACTCCAATCAAAATTTGCTAAATTAGCCAGACATTTGTGATTAAATCTGTGTTTCCAAAAACAGTATCTGCAGAAGTTAGCCTAAGGGGTCCAACTAAACAGTGGATAAGAGTCTTATCATCAAATATACTTGGGAGACTCTGGGTAAAACAGGATGCACTTAATGCACAGTAAATGTTCTAGAAATTACTACTACATTTCTCAAAGACTTTAATATGAAGATGTGCACTACATCCCTCCATGTAGTGCTCTCACCGTTTTCCAAACCTACAGGTATTTCACCACAGAAAAGCCCGACACACTTTTTTGTTTACAAGAAGTATTTCTCAAGATTAGCATTCCATGGGACAGACTTAGGGTGTGACATGCAATTGCCATGCAGTGCCAACAGCCTCAATTTGCCCAAGTGCAGTTGCTGCTGTACCAATACCAACTCTTAACACAACTGAGATTAGGTATTGAATCCTAGGGAAAAACCTACACTTGAAAGAGCTATGATGCCAAGAAATGGGTTTTTAAATATTCCACTCAGAAAGCTAAAACCAACTCTCTTTCCATGAAAATCCTTCTTCTTTTACTTCTAAACTGGAATCAAAAGCAGTTGACTTAAACTGCCATGATTTACTCTCATATACAAATATATAACAATATACATCTAGGGGCCGGCTCCATGGCCGAGTGGTTAAGTTCACGCGCTCTGCTGTGGTGGCCCAGGGTTCGGACCCTGGGCGTAGACATGGCACTGCTCGTCAGGCCACGTTGAGGTGGCATCCCATGAGCCACAACTAGAAGGACCTGCAACTAAGATATACAACTATGTACGGGGGGGGGGGGGGGGGGTAGGGAGGGGAGATGGGGAGATAAAGCAGAGAAAAAAAAAAGAAGATTGGCAACAGTTGTTAACCCAGGTGCCAATCTTTAAGGAAAAGAAAAACAATATACATCTAAGAGAAACAAAAGAAAGAAAAAAATTTTGTATTCAGGGCTTTTTTTTTCCTGACGAAGATTCGCCCTGAGCTAACATCTGTGCCAGTCTTCCTCTATTTTGCATGTGGGTCACCATGACAGCATGGCCGCCAACTAGTGGTGTAGGCCCATGCCCAGGAAATGAACCTGGACCACCGAAGCTGAGTGCGCCAAACTTAACCACTAGGTCATGGGGTGGGCCCCAAACACAGCACTTTTTGATAGAAGAAAATCAAATATTAGAAGTTTATATAAATACCGAAATACAAGGTTAAACAATGTCCACAAGACTATGACTGATGTTAACACACCAAATGGAATTACAGATATCTTCAATAGTTATCCCCAACTAGAAAATGATATGTTAAGGCTGTTCTTGAAGTCACGGACTGAGTAATATTTGAAGGAGTAAGCAATAGAAGATACTTCCAAAAGGAAGAGATAGCTTGCTGAGTTTGTTTCCTCTTCAGTGTTCTAGACTTGTCTGAAAATATATAAGGATATAAGCAAAGGAATTCCCTCCCTACTCTCAGTAACCAGGCTTTTATTTCTAAGGTTTGGTTTGAAACAAAAAGTCCCTTTCTCCAGTGAGTGATAGAGAAAGACAAGGTACCCTACCCAGGAAGCCTTTCCAAAATGACTATTGTTTTTGATGATCTATAAACATCAAGGGGACCCTGGGGGGCAAGGCAAGATTTTAGAAATTCTTGTGCAAAAGGGAAGTGTCAGAGCTGAGACGGGCAATACATCACCTTATTCTGAGAGAAGATAAGGAACATTGTGGTTCAAGAATAGCACACTACTTGCAAGCTATGTCTGAGTGATGCCAAGACCTCGGATGATGAGTGATACCCACAGACACAAGACTCTTGGTACCAGCACTTGGGAGAAGCAGCAAATTCTGGAGCTGGCAGAGAGAAGGAGGTATATGAGGTCATCTCAGTGACTTTCCTAGAGCAGTACTGCCTAAGAGACTGAGGAGCTTAGGGACAGGAGGACAACGGGGACCAGTGTCAGTTAATAACCAGAGGCCTCCCAAACCCATTTCCTGAGCCATGTAAGCTTCAAGCTCACATACACTCCAGAGTTCTAGCACAACAAAAACTGATACCTGACTTCTCAGTAACTTCACTTAGAAGAGCCTTGCAGACATATTTTATATGATTTTTTAAATAAAGATATATGATATAGCTTGCCCATCAATTTTCTGAAAAAATTTCAACTGCTACCTGAAAATTCCTACAATCCCTTTCCTAAGAAAAGACCTCTGTAGCTTCTATTTGAGAAAGAGGAAAAGATCTACCCAATTACATTTTGAAGAATCTATAGCAATTTCAACTAAGGCCAGATTCTGGGTTTGACTTCATTTAGAAACATTAGGTTAGAGGGAAATTATGACCCACACAACCATTGCCCTAAATATTCTTCACTTACTTAAAGTTGCCACATTCCACTTTTTTATTTTCTTTTTCTATGTGGTCCAACTGTTGGCATAACTGCTGAGTCTAGCATCTGTGGGCATCAGCCACCATCCAAGATCTTGGCATCACTCAGGCACAGCTTGCAAGCAGCATGCCATTCCTGAACCACAACACTTTGATCCTTGAAGCACAAGCATTTCTAAAATCTTCCCTTGAAGATGTCTACCAACAGAGCCCTGTAAGCTCCTCCAGACTGCCATCTGCAAGTAGCAGTCTAACTCAGGAGATAAAAGACAGGCTCTGCAATCAGACATGTCTGTATTTGAATCCCAGATCTGCCACATCCCAGCTATATGACCTGCGATAATCACAGTACTTCACCACTTTAACTCTGAGTTTTCTCATCGACAAAATGGAAACACTGATAGTAGCTATCTGAGAGGGTTGTTGCAAGGATACAATGGGAGAATTACATAAAGCTCTAAGCACAATGTTTAGCAAATAATCAGTACATGAGAAATGATAGTTATTATTAGCAACAGAAAATCTAAGCCACTGAAGAAATACTCAGTTATTACCATAACTGCCTTCTGTAGTACTTTAATGACTAGTAATGTGGTAAGCACCATGTTTAATGTCATGAATTAACTGAGCTCCTAAGTTACTTAGATATATTAAGTTTCTTGTAAGTCTTAAAATAACTTGGCTTTAACATACAAAGAAAAAGTAGCATATTGGAGGCCAAACTAACAGTTTCCAGAGCAGACATAAGTATGTAATGCAGAAATACTTACAAATTCAGATTTCAGAAAAAACACCGAGATAAAAAATGCTCAGCCCTCACATAAGTATTGCGACTTTTAAAGTACTATTTTTAAAATAAGTAATACCATTTTTAAAGTAACAACTAACAGTGATTTGACTACCAGTCAGATTTTTTAGAAAAGTTCCAGCTGGAGTATCCGATTCATAACATTATCTGTGGAAGATTATAATAAATAATGAGCAAAAATTGTCCCAGGCGATATTCAAATAGAAATAAATCCTATTCAGGCATCAATTCTGTAACAGATTTTTGAACCTTTGGCCAATAAATTTAATCAGGG
The DNA here is from genome assembly GCF_037783145.1 of Equus przewalskii. NCBI lineage: Eukaryota > Metazoa > Chordata > Mammalia > Perissodactyla > Equidae > Equus > Equus przewalskii. The sequence goes on from NC_091834.1 coordinate 31,179,490, forward strand.
TGTGCTGGTAAATGCTTAACAACCAGCTCCCAGGGGAAGGGAGGCACCTGATTTGTAGTGTTTGCCCATGTCCACAGTGTAAAATACTCCAGTATTTCTGCCATGGCCTTTTTCAAACTAACAATCAGCTCTCAAAAGCCAGTGCTACCCAGCAGCAGCACGTCACCTAGATCAGGAGCAGTACTGGCAATGGTTAGGTAGTCCACCTCAACAGGGCTCTTTACAAGGGAACCAAGGAATTAGCCCACAGTAAAAAGTACATATAAATCATACGCAGATTTTCTAAGAAGGTGACTAAAGCAATATACAATGGGCTAATAAAATAGGCATTATTCACGCTGTTTCTCTTTTAACCACAATCCTCCCTCACCAAGAGCTGATCCTCTCTGCACAGGTGATGGCATACTCCCCGGCCTTGTATCATCTTCTCCTATACTGACCCCACTACCCTCTTAAGACTCTTGCTAGACTGAAGTCTCCACCAGGCTACAGAGATTCTCAGGTTCTCTCTGTATTCATTCAACATCATTCACCAAGAAATAATGGTTTTCTTCTTTAATTTTCCCCATAAGATCTTTGCTGTCTTCCCATCTCCCTTTTATGAGTAAACTCACCACCTACAGTAATACTCCTCTAGCCAGTAACAGAGACACATTATCTCATGAACGGGAAGGAATTAACTATCATTTAATAATTTGCTTATCTACTCCTTCATTTGAGAACAGAAAAACTAAGCTTTCAGGAATACCATTTGGAAGACGATAGGAAAACCAAATAACCTCTCTTCGAACTCCAGTATACCCCTAGACTACTTCACTACAGGAACCCATGACTCATCAAATTTAAGTATTTAAAAAAGTAGAGTTTATAAATGAAAATTGATTTAATAACATATTTCTCATTAATTCATAACACTGCCCTTCAAATCTGCTTAATTGGTAAAAGGCAAGCTGTTGAATCTGATATTCATCAATTCTACAATCACTCTGTAGGTTACACTAAAAAGGCAAATTACATTATTTCTATGGCTAAGAAAAATAAATTGATTGCTAGATGAAAGAGTCCTGTGGATGGATATCGGTTAATGCCACTGAACTGCACACTTAAAAATGGTTAAGATGGTAAATTTTTATTTATTTATTTATTTTGAGGAAGATCAGCCCTGAGCTAACATCTGCTGGCAATCCTCCTCTTTTTGCTGAGGAAGACTGACCCTGAGCTAACATCCGTGCCCATCTTCCTCTACTTTATATGTGAGACGCCTGCCACAGCATGGCTTGATGAGCAGTGCCACGTCCGCACCTGGGATCCAAAACAGCGGACCCTGAGTCCCTGAAGCAGAACATGAGAACTTAACCGCTGCACCACCGGGCCGGTCAAAGATGGTAAATTTTACATTATATGTATTTTATAAATTTTTTAAACTTTTTAAAAATTTAAAGAAAAAACGAAATCTGTTAAAGAGAAATTCTACCACTCTGCCCTCTAGAGTTTCAAGTAAGACAGTACACCAGATTCTTTTAATAAATAGATTAAAATAACTTCCTTTAATATTGCCTGTGTCTCTCTCATTAGAGATCTCAGGCACAGGGGCATCGAGTATTGAGAAAGGATGCTTTTGTCCTGCAACACATCAATGCCACGTGTTCATTTTTTCAAAGATCTCTTATATTCATTATAATTAACTTCTTGGATGACTATGAAGGGGTTACGGTTTAATCAGGAAAACAAAGGGTCAAAAATTCAAAACATACTGCATTCTTTGCCTCTCACTGGGTCAGGCAGGCCAGAGCAGTCCACTGCAGCATTCGGAATGGCAACTCTCCACCTGGAGCCACTGCTATCACATTCTGTATATTCAAAGTGGTAATCTTTCTGCAAATAATCACAAAAACAAGCCTTTGTTAGAGCCAATTTTAAAAAGATAACTGTGCTTTCTCACCCCCAAACCTGCCTGCAAGCCTGATTCCAAACTGCACTCTCTGGTTGACTCTCATTCTTCCTCCAGTCCATCCACATCAAGGAGTTTTTGATCAAAAATGCATCATGCCAGGCAATCAGTAGGCACTGAGGATATGATTAGAGGCGGATAGTCAATGCTCTCAAGTTGTGACCATTGATCTCACCCACCAAAAAGGTATGAATAGCACACTTCTCTATTTCTTTTGCAGATTTTTAAAACTTTAAATAATTGATAGATACAAGAGCAAAATAACACTAGGAAACTGAATGCTGTCACTGTCCCAGGATTTTCAAGGAAAGAAATGAGAACCATTCCCAATGACCTAATTCTCACTGTTTAAAATTTAACAGAAGGTATAATAATTAATCATCCAAATACTAGTAGAAGACTACCAGTATTTTTAAGGAGCTCTCGCAGGATCAATACACACCCACCACAGCAGGCTGCCATCAATCACAGACTCTAAAATAGACAGTTGCTGCAATTGCCAAATTAAGACCAACTCACTTGTCTCTGTCTGGCCTTTGGTTGCTTTGAAATTTTCACAATAATGTCCCTTGGTCAGAGCTCATTACACACGTGACATGCTCGAACTGAGAGTAACAACGACAAAATGCCATTGGAGCATTTTAAGAATGGAAGAAATCCTAAATTTACCTCAACTTATTTTCAGTTTAATATCCCGGAAGTTGCTATTCTGCTTCATCTACTCTCTGTGCTTCCCTTACTGTAGAAATGACAGGAGAGAACAGAAATATCATCACATTATCACTGGGAAATAAGACGTGGGAGGGAAGGAGGTAGCTGTGTATGTATGTGAATGCATGTGTGAGTGTGTGTGTGTGTGTGCGCACACGCACGCACATGCAGTGATGGAGTGAATCTCAGTTAAGATACGGGTTCTGGAATCAGAAAGGTCTAGGTTTGAATTCACATCCCTTTCCTCCAAGTACAATATATGTGATATTGGCCAAGCCACTTTACCTCTCGAAACATCCATTTTTGTTTATTGATAAAACTAGAATAATATTTCCTATCTTGTATGGTTGTTGTGGAAATTCAGGTAATGCATGTAAAACGTTAGGCCAGTTAGGCTACACTGAGTTAGGATTTGGTTAATGGTAGAATTATTATCCTTATTAAGGACAATGGGAGTAGAGAGGACGATATAGAGGAAGGAGCTGGTGGTAATACAGTAAGGCATAAACTAACTACCTACCTGAGTCTTTGTTTCACCTACTTCAATTTCTGTATATACTTAGGACAAAATGAGAAGGAACTGTGAGCTAGAAAAGGTGGAATTCTCAGGCTGGAAGCAAAGGTCTTTATGTTGCATTCAGACTATCCTCCAGAAATAAAATTTAATATATCTTTCGGGCAATTATCTCTGAATATTTTTTTCACTCAAATTTTAGACCAAAGTTTGGCAACAGACAATTTGAGATTAAGTTATTTGACAAGAGCCTGTATTTCAAGTATGCTTTACCACCAATTAAGGGCAAAGCTACATACCTAAAAAGTCAATAAAAGCAGCCAAATGAGAAGGCTTTCCAGAGGGAAAGATGGAGGACCAAGGAAGGAAAGAAAGGAAGAAGGAAAACATAATAAAAGGTCATTAAATTTGACTACATATAAATGTTTAGCACTGGTACATCAAAAGTCATTGTAAACAAAAGTAAAAGGCAAACAACAAACTGGTCAAGAATACACACACAACAAAGGTTAATTAACTTAAGAATATTGGGTTTCGAAAAATCAATAAGGAAAAGGACAAATAATTACAGTAGTCGTCACTTATCCACAGGGATACATTCCGAGCCCTCCAGTGGACGCCTGAGACCATGGATAGTACTGAACCCTACACATACTATGTTTTTTTCTTATACGTACGTATCTACGATAAAGCTCAATTTTTAATTAGGCACAGTAAGAGATTAACAACAATAACTAATAATAAAATAGAACAATTATAATAAAATGCTGTAATAAAAGTTATGTGAATTTGGTCTCTCTTGCAGTATCTTATTTGTAGTGTATTCACCCTTCTTCTTGTGATGATGTGAGATGATACAACGCCTACATGATGAGAGGTGAATGACACAGCTGGATGGTGTGAGATTTCATCATGCTACTCAGAACTGTGTACAATTTAAAACTTACGAATTGTTTATTTCTAGAATTTTCCATCTAATATTTTCAGACTGTGGTTGATCCTGGGTAGGGAAACCACAGAAAGCAAAGTCATGAATAAGGGGGACACTACTGCATTCAAAGTACGGTCAAAGAACACAAGCAATTCATTAAAGAATTACACAAATGGCCAAGGAATACATGAAAAAAGTTAAACCTCACCAAAGAAATAGAAATAATAATTTTCATCAAGTTAGCATGACATTTAGAATGCTTTTTAAAAACTCTTTAAGGTAATGGTGCAATAAAATGAGTACTCATGTGCTTTCAATGAGAGAGTAAAGTGGTACAGGCTTTCTAAAGAGATCTATGTCAATGTGTATCAAGAGCTTTAAAGTGTTCAAAATTTTGATCCCCAAAATTCCACTTCTGGAATCTAATTTAATCTCAGGTATGGGGAAAAATGTTTAATGCGTTCAGTGACTTACGTGCAAAATTGCTCATTATAATTTTGGTATTGTTGAGGAAGCATAATTAATAGCTGAGCATTGTAGAAACTTACATTTACATTATCTGGTATTTTTCACATATATTTATATCATTAAATCCTCATAACAATTATGTGGATTACGAAGGATAGTTAATATCATTCCCATTGTTCAACTGAAGCTCAGTTTGGGAAAGTGATTCACCGAGATACCCAGCCAGTTGGTAAGCAGCACAGCTAAGAGCAGAAGTTAAGCTTTCTCCTTATTTACCAGCATTTTCCATTTACATCATACCATAATGCTTAAAATAAAAGTTTCTGTTTTAAAATAGAAGGAATGGCAAAAGTTTCAAATATAAAAGCCTGATGGTTACAGAAGTCTAATAGTAATCATCAGGAGGTACAATATTTAGACAGAATACAAAAGTACACACATAAGCAGAAGCCATTTGATTTCCCTCTACTTCTGGATTAGTTTTCTCCAGCTGCCACAACAAATCATCACACACTGAGCCACTTAAAAACAACAGAAATTTATCCTCTCACGGTTCTGGAAGCAAAAAGTCCAAAATCAGTATCACTGGGCCAAAGTCCAGGTGTCAGCCAGGCTATGCTCTCTCAAGAGGCTCTAGGGAAGAACCCACTCCCTGCCTCCTCCAGCTTCTAGTGGCTGCTGGCATTCTTTGGCTTGTGGTTGCATCACTGTGTCCTCTGCCTCTGGTCATACTGCCTTCTCCTCTTCTGTCTTATCTCCCTCTGCCTCATTCTTATAAGGATTCTTGTGATTACATTTAGGGCCCACTTAGATAATACAGAATAATTTCCTCATCTCAAGATCCTTAACTTAGTCACATCATCAAGGCCTTTTTTTCCATAAAAAATAACTTTCATAGGTTCCCTAAATAAGGACATGGATATGTTTTTTGGTGGAAGGGCATTATTCAGCCTACCACAGTCCACCTTTTGGCCCAAAGATTCACATCCTTCCTACATACAAAATATATTCACCATATCCCAACTTCCCCTAAAGTCTCAGCCCATTACAGATCAACTCCAAGTCCAAAACCTCATCTACATCTCATCAGATCAGAAGTCCCAAATTTAATCATCTAAATCACGTACTGGGGAGAGACCGGTTATGATCCATACTGGGGCAAAATTCCTCTCCATCTGTGGACTTGTGTTATCTGCTTCCAAAAAACAACAGTGGTTAGGCACAGGATGACAGTTACAGACATGTGCATTCAAAAAGGGATAAAAGGAAGGCAGAGAGGGAGGGAGGAAGAAGTCAATGGTCCCAGGCAATTTCAATATCCAGCAGAGCAAACTCCATTAGGTTTCAAGAACTGGGAATAATCCTCTGTAGCTCACAGCTCCAACCTCTGGGCCCCAGTCTCCACCCTCACTCATTCTTCCATTTTTTTGAAAAGTAGAACATGTTTGCAGATGAGTAGTTTTATCAGCCTGTTTCCTGTCTATAAAATTGTGAGACTCCAACAGCCTTTCTCCATTTCATCCTCTCTCTGCCCCTGTCATTCCAAGCTGGTAGCATTTCTGCTGATATAACATTATCAAAAACCTTGGGTGTCTCTTGTATATGTCACAGGATTCACGCCTTTAGACAGAAGGTCCTCCACAGAGCTTTCCTGGTTAATCCCATCTTCTATTCCTGGCTTCTGCTAAGATGGTTGAGGAGATCCATTAAGTTACACATCTAATTTCCTCAGCAGTAGCCAAAGGTTTTCCAGCCACACTCTTGGCCTTCTTCCCACAACATACTTTCCTAACAGTGAATCTTCCAATTTTAGCATCTTTTGCAGTCTGGCTAGGCTAAGAATTACCTAAATCATCAAGTCTGGACTCCTTTTTATTTAACAGTTCTTCCTTCAATTTATCTCTTTCCTCTCACATTTTGCTATAAGCAGCAAGAAGAAACCAGGCCACCCCCTGAAGACTTTGCATGGAAGTCTCCTCAGTAAATATTCAAGATCATCACTTACAAGTTTTGCTTTCCACACAGCAATAGGACAAAATTCTGCTAAGCTTTCTGCCACCAAATAACAAAAATTGCCTTTCCTCTAACTTCCAATAACATGTTCCTCTTTTCCATCTGAGACATCACCAATAGCACCTTTAATATTTCTACCAACATTCTGCTTATAACACTGTACATATTCTCTAAGACAATATCGGCTTTTTCTGCTGTGCTCTTCACTTCTTCCTGAGCCCTAACTGATAGAGCTTTGACCTCCATAATTCTACCAACAATCTGCTCAAGGCAATGTAGGCCTCCTCTATCACGTGTCTTAAAATTCTTCCAGTTACTATTACCCAATTCTAAAACTTCTTCCACATTTTTAAGTATGTGTCACAGCAGCTCCCCATTTCCAGGGAGCAAAGTCTATACTAATTTTCCTATTGTTGCTGTAACAAATTACCACAAATTTAGCAGCTTAAAACAACAGAAATTTAATCTTTCACAGTTCTGGAGGCCAGAAGTCCAAAGTCAGTATCACTGGTCTTATCACAGTATTGGCCAGGCCACGCTCCCTCTGGTGCCTTTAATGGAGAATTCATTCTTTGCCTCTTCCAGCTTCTGGTGGCTGCCAGCATTCATTGGCTTATAGCCACATCAGTCCAATCTCTGCTTCTTTGGACAAGTTGCCTTCTTTCTCCTCCCTCATGATTGCATTTAGGGCCCATACAGATAATCTCCCCATCTCCAGATTCTTCTTTACATCTTCAAAGTCTTTTTTTTTTTTTTTAAAGATTTTATTTTTTTCCTTTTTCTCCCCAAAGCCCCCCAGTACATAGTTGTATATTCTTCATTGTGGGTCCTTCTAGTTGTGGCATGTGGGACGCTGCCTCAGCGTGGTTTGATGAGCAGTGCCAGGTCCGCACCCAGGATTCGAACCAACGAAACACTGGGCCACCTGCAGCGGAGCGCGCGAACTTAACCACTCGGCCACGGGGCCAGCCCCCAAAGTCTTTTTTATCATATGAGGTAACATTCACAGCTTCCAGGGATTAGGATGTGGGAATTCGGGGGCTGTAGGGAGCATACTATTCAGCCTACCACAATCTCCTATTACAGAATATCCTTGAGCAGCCATGCAGTTGCATAATGGCTTTTTAGCTCCTCTTGTTCCCAGTTACTTGTATTAGGAAGTCTTTCCTATTTTCATATTCCACTGAGAAGATCTCGGCCCCCATATGTGAAATTCAGGTACTCTGTTATCGTCCTTGCAAAATAATGATGCTGAGAAGGCTGGCATGAATTTCCAATGAAGCAATGCCTCTGAATAAATTGGTAAGCTCAAGAAAACTCTCCTCTACCACTGCCTCTGTATCATTCAGGTTGCTAGGTGTAAAATGAGAACAGCAATAAGAACATGAAAAAGGTATACTGTGTTTTCTGGCTGTAATGGTAAATGTCATATGCCAATTAATTTTCCTAAGATTCTTTATCCTATCTGCCTCCTCCAGAATACCCTTGAACTCTAAAGGGCCACAGCTACTAAGTTGCAATATTCTTAGGGTTCCAGCAGGAAGCTATAATGTGTTTATTTATAATTTAAAAATAAGAAATGCAAACCTACTTCATGCAGAGGACAGCACTTGGGGTCACAAATTTAGATTGTAGCCCATGCCAGATAGGTTTTATTTTAAATTATTTAATAGGCTATTTCATCTGGGCTGGTAACAAGTGACTAAAAGAAAAAATCTGTTTCTGAAGGCAACCCTTAAATCCACAGCAAAGATTTAAGAAATAGTGTGATACAGTAAAATCACTAAAGATACAATATAAGACCCCAAATCATTCTGAATGATATTCAAAGTACTGAATAAAGAGAATTATAGTACATAAGTTTTCAGATTTATAGGTGACATCTCAAAACTCTAGCCTTAGACCCAAGTAAATATTGAGCACTTAAACTGATCCTTTAGAAATGGGAATTTTCTGGGTATTAAAAAGCAATTAAAAAGAAAGGGTAAAGTTTTTTTCTCATATAAATATAAAGTTAATACATGTCAAGAATTTTATCTAAGCCATTAATGAGCAAGTCAATCAGTAAGATGTTACCACCAGTTCAAAGGAGAATTCAAAGAACACACATAAACAGGGCAATTAAGAAAGTGAAATGAATTAACTAAGAGATGCAGAACTAGTAAATATTCAGAGGGTAACAATAACATTCCAAGGGATAAAATGTATTTTCATTTCTATGGACAAGAATCATCTGTATTACTATTGGTTTCCTACAACTGACAGTTTTATAAAATAGTTCAAAGACAAAGAACAATGCAGGCCCCTACAGAAACTAATCATTCAGAAAGGTGCACTACCCAGGACATCCAGTAATCTTTTCTGCCTATTTCAACGTGCTTCACAATTTTTCCTAACAAGAGGGAAAATTTCTGACAATTTCTCCCACATTACAAGGCTCCCGACAGTTTATCACCAAACATACTGATATGAGTCAGAGCACACTCTAAATGACAGAAGGTCAGCTCACAAGCCACACTCTCCAAACCATAAACTGTAGGGAGTGCTTAGCCCTACCCCACTCGAAGGAGGCAGTTTATTTAGACATGTCTGCAAATCACAGAACGCTGGGGCATGGAGACATTGCCTCAAATAACAAAAGAATGGAATTCCCTGAAAGCCTTACATTGTAAATATGCAGGAACGAGGAAACAACCCAAAATGAAATAGTCAGAGCATGGAATTACTCCTGATCACCAAACACTTAAGGGAATATTATCCCTGAATAGAAATCATCATGCGCTACATACACATACACACACTCACAAGTCATGGTACAGGCACGAATTCTCAAACAGCAAAACCTCAAAATGTGTTATCTTACACCTAAAACACAAAATGTCAGGATACACCCAATAAATATTGGATGACCACAGTGTCCCCCGACAAAGACCCCCTCCTTGACCAATCTTTAGTCAAGCTCCTCTGAATGCTCTCCCCAGTGAAGCCTCAGCCTTTGGGCTTCCGTGTTCACCTTTGCATCGCTCAGTTTTATCAAGAATCCTGTCAAGTCAGTTTAGCCAGAATCTCCCCTTACCCCTGAGGTTTCCTCTTAGGAATTTTCCACCACTGACTCCCACCCTATTCCTTGCCTATAAATCCCCACTTGTCCATGCTGTATTCAGAATGGAGGCCAGCTCTGTAATGAGGAAGCTTTTCCTCTATTGCAGTAGTTCCTGAATAAAATCTGTTTTTACATTTTAATTACTGTCCAGCTCTGGTTTTTCACACCACCAAATACAAAAGTCATTTACCCTATGAAAGTCTCATGGTGCTCACAGAAAACTTAGGGGTATCATCTCCCAATTATGAAGACAATTGTTACAGTTTAACTACACATAGGCTAGACCATGTTTCAAATAAATCTCACATATAAAAATATGCATATATATGTATATAGAGACACTATTATTGACAATACACATATTTTATAAATTGACTAACATTTATCATATAAGGATTTATGCATATATCAATATACATCATCTTTATATATTAATATATATCATTCTTACTAGCTGGCTCTTAATTACTAAATAAGTAGTATGGCCTAAGTGCCATGGGGAGATTTAAAATAAATGTAATACATAGTCCCTGTACTCAATAAGCTTATGATTTTGTTGGCATGGACAGGACACACACACAAACACACACACACGCCATATAATTTTATAAGAAAGCACAAAGGCTCCAAAGTGGAACAGTGTCATCACAAGTCAGCATGCAAGTAAAAACTCTACCTGGTAAAAATTACCAATAAAAATCCCTTCACTCTCCAATAAAGTAGAATCTTGTACCACTTCTCAATAAATTCATCACAGCAAATTTTTCCTTAAGCCCTCTATCAGATACCTATTTCTTAGCACCCAAACAGCTTACATTTTAGCGGCTATGTTTTCTAGAAAAAATAAGGTAGAATATGCATGATGTGACCTCATTATATTATGATTTCAAAGTAGGAAGAAATTTCCATGAGCTGGAACTGCCTGAAAAGGCTTTGAGGAGAAAGCCCTGAAAGGTAGGCAGTAACTATTCTAGTGCTTACCACTTCTTTAACAAATAGCTAGTTTGACATGGTGTGATAAACGTGAGATCAACCCTAAAGATTATATGCCTGAATATATGCAGTGAAATACACTAGCCTAAGGATGGATAGATGAGTGAGTGAGTGAGCAAATTAAAGAAAGAACAAATGAACAAAGCTGCCCAGTCTTCAGTATCCTAAGATTTGCTCGTCAGTGGCCCACCAATGAGAAAATCAGCTCCGTGATGCTCCCCGCTTATCTTCTGTAGTCAATTAAGAGTTGACCAGAGTTAATTATAAAGCCCCAGAAGATGACCACAAATTCTAGTACAGAATCAAAAGCAGTAGAGGCAGTAGGTGGCCTCTGGCTTCAAAGAAGACAAAGTGCTGGTACCTAAGAGAATGCATACTGAGGGAAGGAACAAAAAGAAGCAAATGTAATTCATTTTCTTCCCATAAGGTTCCTTTTCTTTGAATATTTTTATATGAAATGTTGAGAAGAGCATAGTAACCTTGTTTTTGATGAGACTGCAATTCCTCTGGGAGAAAGGGCCCCAAATTTAAGTGCTCAGCAAAGTGCTTGGCACAGTTATTTGAGAGAGCAAGACAGCAAGAGAGAAAAAAGGAGAGAGCATGAGACTGTAGTGCATGGCACAAATATTACAACTCCAATTCCAAGGAGCAAGCGTACTCATCCTACTATGTGGATAGGTCAAACGCATGAGAACACTTAATGCAGACACACACGCAACTTACAATAAAAGCTGCCTTAGCCTACATTATCAAGTACATGAGCACAGTAGTACTGTGAGAAAATATTTATATTCAGATTTTTCTTTTATAAAAGGAACATGAAGTTATGAAGTTACCATGGGAACCTAAGGCTAAGTAAAGTAATATGTATCTGATCTATTTATGACATCCTTTTCTCTGCATTTGTAGACACTATTGCTTTTTAGAAATTATTTTGAAAAAGTTCATGCTTTAAACCTAGTGCAATGACTGTCTTAGTAAACAAAGCCTTACAGGTACTCATTTTGTGATTCCACATATATTTATTGAGTACCTCCCATGGGCCACTGGGTAGACGCTGGGGACACCACAGTGAACAAAGTAGCCAAGTCTCTACTCTCATGGGGCTTATGTCTTGGTGTAAATGAATGTGCACAGGGTTTCTTGGAAAGACCCAGCTTAGACCATTTTCCTTCTATGGCTCTCATCTAACCTTGCAAAGGGGTGGGCAATGAACCAGAAACAACAGACCTAGATTCCAACCTCACCTCTACCAGTGCTAAATTTAAGATCCTGAGCAATTCAACTAACTCTCTGCACCCCAGCTTCCTTAATCTTTGACAGAAAAATCTGTGCTTATAGTATTATAGTCTATATCTCATATTTTCACTGTTCTTGATAAAGGCAAACCAACCACCTCTTGTAATCATGTACTGTCAGGGCAAGTTTCAAAAAAGAACATTCTAAAACAAGTGTTTCCATGAAGAAATGAAGGAAACTTCAATTTTCTCAAGAAATCTGCAGTTCGAAAATCTATAATATAAATATTAGAAATATTAATTCTAAAAACTCTCATAGAAGATACTCAAGAAAAATGTATGCTCTTCTACAAAAAAGTGTTTAAACACATGCAATCATTTTATCTAATTACATTTAAACTTAATGTTTATCTCTGCTCCCCACAAACCCACAAAAGTGGCGTTTCTAAAAGGAGCAAATGACAATACTATAAGACAACAAAAATAAAGAGACGATAAGTGAAAATGAGAGTAGACACAGGTGTCAACAACTATTTTTGGAAGATAGCATAAGGTGAGCTCTTCTTGACTTATCAAAGCAAGGACATCTGAAAGCTAAGGACTACAGAGGTTGATGATAAGAAGAAAGCTGATTTGAGCTGTAGAAACTCTCAGAATTGAAGGCACCAAATACGTCAGAAAACAAACAAAATCTACAAACAAAAGAATTGGTTCAAAATCTGTTTGAGGATGTAGACTCCCCTGATTTCCTTCTACATCATGACATGAGAAAAGAATTATCGTCTCTGGAAAAAACTGAACTAGAAAGGTTACAGATTCAGGGACACGAAGTGTAGCAAATGGAAGGAAAGGCATCTTACTGAAAACAGGGGACCATGTGAAACACAGCTACATACTCAATGATGAGATCCACCTCAGGGACACTTCTCCATCAACACTGAATCCCAACCCCAGCTAACCCCAACACCACTGTCCTTTCCACTTAACCACCACCCCCAAAGACTAGCAAAGGCACCTTTCTGCTCTCCCAAAGGAGTCCTCAGTGGATGTTACACTTCACATTAGGAC